>NC_134644.1:77755764-80679097 GCF_030463565.1 Pelecanus crispus | reverse complement strand
GCAGTGTGTCTATCACAATTGTGAACTACATAGCAAATGGATCTATTTACTTAGGTGTTTTATAATGTGAACAGTAATAAGATGAATGGAGGAACCAACAGTTAGCTCAATGATGGCAATGCCTTGGTGAGGCCACAGTGAAAGGCCACAGGAAATCTCTTTAAAAGCCATTAAGGAATTATGGGAGGAGCAGCTTCTTTCAAAGGGAACCAAAACCCAATACTGGCACCTATTGGAAGTTTGCAATAAGTTTCACAATACTTAATATTGCTCTTTAAGCCCCAGCTGTTGAAGTAAAGTGACTAGGTATATCTTTACTGCCATACTGGTCAGCAGCATAAATTCAGAATAAATATTCTTCAAATCCTATTTACTTTGTGTTACCCTTGAACCTGAGTATTACAATGTTGCAGCTGGTGCTCTTACTGTGTGGCCTTCCTGTTATTTTAAGTGAACATAGGTATTGATGGAAAAATCATGCAATATATACTCAAACACTGAGATTCTCACTACAAAATTCAGCATGAATTATCAGGAGAGGTTTCATCTCGATATAAGAAAGAAATTTTTTTTTACTGTGAGAACAATCAATCACTGGAGCAGCCTCCCTAGGGTCATGGTAGAGTCCCTGTCACTGGTGGTTTTCAAGACTCAACTGGACAGGGTGCTAGATAATCTCACCTAGGCTCCCTTTCCCATGAAAGCTTGGACCAGATGATCTTTTGAGGTCCCTTCCAACCTGGGCTGTTTTATAGTTCTGTGAATTGTGATTAACTTAAGTTTAGCTGTCACAGTTCAGTTGGCGAATGCTAAAACCATTTTTGATGGTTACTTTCAGAAATGTATCTGTATGGTTGTGGTGGGTTGACCCGGCTGGGTGCCAGGTGCCCACCAAAGCCACTCTATTACTCCCCTTCTCAACTGGACAGGGGAGAGAAAAATATAACGAAAAGCTTGTGGATCCAGATACGGACAGGGAGAGATCACTGAGCAATTACTGTCACAGGCAAAAAGAGACTCGACTTGGGGAAATCAGTTTAACTTATTACTAGTCAAATCAGAGTAGAATAATGAGAAATAAAAACTCAATCTTAAAACACCTTCCCCCCATCCCTCCCTTCTTCCCGGACTCAACTTCACTCCTGATTTTTCTCTACCTTCTCCCTGCAGGCAGCGCAGGGGGACAGGGAATGGGGGTTGCGGTCAGTTCATCACACGTTGTCTCTGCTGCTCCTTCCTCCTCAGGGGAGGACTCCTCACACTCTTCCCCTGCTCCAGCGTGGGGTCCCTCCCACAGGAGACAGTCCTCCATGAATTTCTCCAATGTGAGTCCTTCCCATGGGCTACAGTTCTTCATGAACTGCTCCAGCATGTGTCCCTTCCACGGGGTGCAGTCCTTCAGGAGCAGAATGCTCCAGCATCGGTTCCCCACAGGTCCACAAGTCCTGGCCAGTAAACCTGCTCCAGCGTGGGCTCCTCTCTCCCCATGGGTCCACAGGTCCTGCCAGGAGCCTGCTCCAGCGTGGGCTTCCCACAGGGTCACAGCCTCCTTTGGGCACATCCACCTGCTCCGGTGTGGTGTCCTCCCCAGGCTGCAGGTGGATATCTGCTCCACCATGGACCTCCATGGCTGCAGGGGCACAGCCTGCCTCACCATGGTCTTCACCAGGGGCTGCAGGGGAATCTCTGCCCTGGCACCTGGAGCACCTCCTCCCCCTCCTTCTGCACTGGCCTTGGTGTCTGCAGAGTCGTTCCTCTCACATATTCTCATTCCTGTCTCTGGCTGCAGCTGTGTAGGGTGGGGTTTTTTTTCCCTTTAAATATGTTATCCCAGAGGTGCTGCCACAGTTGCTGATTGTTCTGGCCTTGGCCAGTGGTGGGTCTGTCTTGGAGCTGGCTGGCATTGGCTCTATCGGACATAGGGGAAGCTTCTGGCAGCTTCTCACAGAAGCCACCCCTGTAGCCCCCCTGCTCCCAAAACCTTGGCGCGCAAACCCAATACAATGGTGAAATGTATAAAGCAGCAATTTCGACTTTCAGAGAAACATTAGCAATGTTAGAGTACATTAAAAAATCGTCACGGTCTACTCATTATGATATGGTTGTTTTCCAAAGTATACATTAGACTCCAAGTGTCCACCTCCATCAGATCAGATTGTTGCTTAGGACTTGCTTGCTAATAGTGGCCTACATATGTACAGGCACCCAAAGAAAAAAATAATTGATAACAGTAGCTGGTTCACTGGGAAATATTTTGTGTGTTTGTGGATATGTACAAGTGTGGGGTGTTTTACAGACATGCACAAGCATACAATGCTGTTAGTTCATCTGCTTCATGATGGATGGCTTCTTTCTACCTGAACTCTGCACAGGTCTAACAGCTAAGAAGCAGTTGAACACTCTGCCCTTAACTGCTACAGCTGGAGGCACAAGAAACTATTGTTGTTGAAAAGTGTATTTAGACATACACCAGAAAAAAAGGGTGTGCCATGTCACTAATGGTATAAATGCATATTTATCCATGGCTTTCAAGGAACTAATTGTAGGGCATTAATTAAAGTAGGAACAGAGAAACATACAGACCAAAGAATGACATTTCTCACGTGGTACTTGTGGTTTTGGCTTTGCTATTGGAGTCTATATTGGTGTTATTGAATAGCCTTGATGTAGATAAACAGACGGTCTAAATAAGCAAGATTAAGAATGTTTTTGCTAGATAACTTTTGTCTTGTATCACTTCCGAATTAAATTAGAATTCCACATGCAGCATGCAGTTTCATGTCAAATGATGTGCAAAATCATTGTAACTTTTTTTTTCCCCCCTCTCCCTAGGCAGCTCATTGCTCCACAGTCCTATGTTAGACCTGGACAGTGATGTGCGTCCATCACCAGTTGGCCATCTTGGTCAAACTGCTTCATTGAAAAGGGGCAGCAGCTTTCAGTCTGGCCGTGATGATGGTATGCATCTGTTTTATTTGGAAAAACAAAGCTCCAGTTCCCTGTGTCCAGTGTGTGGTGTAGCCAAAAAACCCAAACAGAAACCCACATTCTGTGTGTTTGTTTTGGGTTGCTACCAAATAAAATTCTTTCTTCTCATGCATTACCATTGCTTACTAAAGGGGACCTCTGTGTTTTTTGCAAGCAAAGAGCAGTTCATAATAGAAATCTGCTTCTTAAAATGTAGTCAAGGTAATAAGAGCCTTTTTCCTACAAAACCAGAATACTTTTTTTTTTGGCATACGTACCCATCTACTGCCTACCACCTTTTGCTGCTGTTACACCTTTTGTGTGTGTTTGCTATGATGGCTCTCCTTGTACTTGCTCCTTCTGTGACTTCACATATCCGGTCCTTGTTCTCTAATTCTGTAAACCCAGAAAGGGAAACAAACGTGTGTGACTAAGCTTGAGCAGTGTGTCCACAACCAGCTGAGCCCTTGTGTGTCATAAGTGTATTCAATACCGATGTCCAAACAACTTCATCTCAGCAGTCTTTCAATGGTGACATCACAGGAGACAGAAAACATGTTTTTCACAGGACAGGTCACTTCTTACCAAAGTACATTTTTGCAGAAAGCAGTTTTTTATGAGGAACTTTCTGGCTTTGGTCTGCTTTGATATTGCTCTTCTCCCAATTCTGTGGACTTCCTTGAAAAACCATCTGTAAATACCTACTTTATTTGAGCAAGAAGAGGAATGAAGGGAATATTTCAAGAACATAGAATGACGAATAATAAGAACTGTACATTCTTGTGCTGTCATGGTGTATCTTCACATGAAAAACAACTAAACTGCATCGCAGTTTGAGGTTGAATGTTTGTATTTGAAAATATACATTACATAGACTCTTCAAAATATACATCTATTCCAAGTAATTACATTGCTGTTATTACTATTACCTTTGTCCTTTCTCAGCCCAAAGCCTTGCAGTGAGGTTGATTAACAAATGTTACAGAGCAAACCAGTAAATTGTTGGATACCATCCACCAATATACATGCCACACTTAATGTAGGAAGCAACATCCAAAATCCAGTTTATTTTTTTTCCTTGTCTGAATTTTTTGCATGTGTGTCTGCTTAAATAGTTGCATCTACGGAAGGCAATTTGAATTCAGTTGGTTATCTTTGTTTTTAGAGTCTTAGTTATGGATCCATAACCTTTTACAAACTGGGAAAGGTAAGTCTTCAGCAAGCTTTGCAGGTTCCGTAGCCAGTAGTTTAAACCAAGATTCAAAAGAAAACTGGAGGATCGAAGCATCATAATACCTTAGGAGCACAATCCACTGCAAAGACCCTAGAGTTAGAATGAGTTGCCTCTGAGTTGAGTTCATTGGTATCTAGGTGCACGTGCCCACTGCATGCTTGGGAACAGTTGAAAGCTCTACCATCCTTGCTCTTCTCTGAGTGGAGAGCCAAAGCAAACTAACCATTTATGATACCTGTGCAGTAGCTGCTATTCCATATATGGCATGATGCGCTCTGTTTTCAGGTTGCTTGTGCATCTTTTTTTTTTTTTTTTTTTTTTTTTTTTTAAGCAAATGTAAGGAATGGCATCTCTGGGGTTTTTGGTGTTTTGGTGTGGTTTTTTTCCCCAATGTGATTGACAATGATTGTCCATGAGATTGTTTGAAAAAATTACTTTGAATTCAAAACTGCAGCATTCAAGTAACATTCAGCTCTTGACAGTTATAAACCAAGCTGGCAAATGTAGTGCTCTGACATCCTATCTGTGTCCACACTATGAGCTTTGCTAGTTGAACTTTCATGAAGTTTTCATGCCTCCTAAACAGATACATCACTATCAGCAGAGTTACACTTCAGTTATGTCAGAGTCTCTCTCCAAATTTTGGGCTTCCATTGTGATTTTTTTTTTTATTTTATTTTCAAATACTAATCCAGTGTCCCTAAACTTTTTGGCCATGAGGAAAAAGAACATTTGGGGTAGTGCAGATCTTTATTTGTCCACTAAAGAAATGGACTAATAGTTGACCAGCACCTCAACAAATGGATGCTGCTGAAACATGCTGTACTTCAAGGAGGTTCAGGGCTGGTTACCAACACAATGAAATAGTGAGGCTCTGATGAAGTGTACTTGTTACCTAATGTGCTGTTAGGCAGTTATTTTTGCCTAATGGGTGAATTCCCATTCTGCGTAGGTGATATTCCCTAACAGATTAAAGACAAAAAATGCAATTTCACCCAACGTTTTTCTGCATTTCCAGAGTTATGTAGGATGGTATCATGTTTTTAATTTTATCATTTATAAAAGACCAGAGTTCATACCAAAAAAAAAAAATCCAACATGGACCTCTTTAAATCTTGTTGTTTGGTTTGTTTTCTTTTGGTTGTTCCTTCTCAAAAATCTGTGACTTCTTTTTTCCCCACATTCTGAAGTGGACTCTAATTCTTGAGTTGAAATGTAAGTCTCTCATGACTTATATTGTCTGTATACCCTGTTTTGTGAAAACATCATAATCAAGAAAGTTTTAATGGAGAAAGCAGATGGTTATAGAGAAGTATTTCACAAAGTTTCCTTTCTTTTCTGTATTAATTGGCACCTTTCTTCTCCCCTTTTTCAGCTTTCTCTTTACCTCCCCCCCACAACCTCCCTTTGCCCCGTTTGATAACAAACTGAGAAAAGTTATCTGCTGCCAAAATATAAGCTATTTTTCTGATGTGTTTAATAGCTGGTGCACCAGGACTGTAAGTAGGTCTGTGAAGTGAGAGATGCCGCAGTATTATACGTCATGATTGTGTTTTTCATCCAGGAATCTGAATATGTACTTAGTGATGTGTTTATTGAGTTTTAACAAAAATGTTGGAATCTCCCCTGTTTTTCAGATAAAAGATTTTACCAAACAAATGGAAATGAAGACGAGAGGTTGGCAGCTTGCCCCAGGCCACAATGGAAATTTTTTTTAGCTTTAAATAAAGCAGATCTTCTACTTCCTATCACTAGCATATCCTAGCAGTCCTGTTTCTTCAGCATCACCACCTCATCATTTGAAACTTCTAATGTCTTGATTGCTTTCATGTTAGCGTATGTTTTAGAGTGGTTTGAAGGCAGAAGATTGGCTAAATGGATTGTTAGGTAGATTGCATTAGATACCCCTACAAAGGGACCTATTCTTTATATACGGTCATAGTGCTGGCACCTTATAAGCATATGAGAAAAGAAGAAGGAGCTTGCATGAGTACCAATTCTACACGCATCTATGGACTGAGCTTTAAATTTTTCCACTCCTACCTGAAAGGTTTTATATACACGCTATATAGTCACTTGTGTAATATGAAGCAGTTAGCAAGCTAGTAGTACATTTTTTATTATTAATTCAAAGGTTTTTAATTTTCCTTTTTCCGCCCCCTCTCCCCCTTTTAGCTTGGCGATACAAAGCTCCTCAGCAAGTTGTGTTTGTTGAAAAGTTGACAAAACTTGTTGTAAGTCAGCTGCCCAACTTCTGGAAGCTCTGGATTTCTTATGTGAATGGAAGTTTATTCAGCGAGGTATGGATTCTTCCACATAAATGACTTCTAAGTAACAAAGCTCCATAATAATTAGGTTTGAAGTATTCTATTTCACTGGAAGAAGTGACTGGGCTTATTTTAATCAGAGAGGTTTATAAAACAATGTGTAGACTCTTGCACATTTGACAGATGCTACCTTGACTCGTAACCTGTCTTGCAATACTAACCTATAGAAGTGAGACTCTTCATTTTATTTTTAAAAGGATAAAAGCATACAATGGAATTACTTAGAATTCTGCTAGTGGTGTGTCTCTGTGTGTTCCAGATGCTGGAGTCAATATCTGTGTAGTTTGACCTCTTGCTCATAGCTGGGCAGCTGCCCTTCATTGGTTATCTGAAGAAATAGCAAATTGCGTGAAGGATAGAGATACGTAACAGACAGTCATACAGAAAAAAAAAAAATTCTTTTGTTTGGAACAAGAGCACTCATTTCTTGAGCGTTGTTTGGAAGTGAGGATAGGTTCAAGACCAAAGTTGCAAAATGACCAAGGCACAGAGTGGTGTACACAGATACACTATAGGGTGTCTAGTCTGGAAATGCAGTCAGCTGCAATCACATGTGCTTCTAGTACTTCTTGCTCAGATAATCTGTTTTTTACAAATTACATGAATAAAATATAATGTTGATCATCCAAGAAGTAGGAAAAAAAAAGTAATGATTTATGACGTGCTGTTTTTATGTGCACACTGTTAACAGATTTTGACAGGATACATATCATAATTAATATGATATGGATCATATACAGCTTACCATCATAATTGTTACCAGATAAATACAATAGGGTTTGAATTTGTGTTATTGCTAAAATTTGGTCACAGAATTACATTGTCTTTTATAGAGAGTTCACTTCTGGTCCTCAAGCCATGTTGTTTCTTCTCCAGAAGGACAACTGTAGTGATGGCCTATTCCCAAGGGGCAAGTCTGACAAGGACAAACACGTGTTGAAGTGTAGTGAAAGGCAGCTCTCTGTTCCATCAACAGATGATAAGGCACTAGTTCACACCTCATCTGCATAGCTATCACTGGGAAGTCCTGCTGACTGCAGCTTGGACACACTTGTTCTGAGTCCTGAAAAACTCTGAAGACAAGGTCTGTAAAGAGGTATAGACAGTTGGGATAATACAGAGCAGGTGGAAAATAAGCAAGCTTTGGACCTGTGTATTATTCAGATCAGCTTCTATATTGAACTTAAAAGTTTGTGCATCTAAAACTTCTCTGTTTAACTGTTGTTTTATCATTTCATTTGTTGAGACTGGTTTGTTTTTTTGTTTTATCCTGCTATGTTTACAGTGTCCTGCTGTGCTTAAATCCTTAAGTCATCACAGCTACAGTATTCCACTACAAAATTATCCCTAAAGCAGAACTACAGCCATAGCTGTCTACTATTCTTTGCAGCTTTAGTAGAAAATAAAACAAATTAACCTTGGGAAAAGGAAATTTGGAAGCTTATTTTGTCATTTTCCTTTTCTCTGACTAACTGAAGAATTAATTTCTCAAGTGGTCATTCTATTTATTGCCACTGTCTGTAAATCAATATAACGTTTTCATACGATGATAATAATAGGTACTATAGCTCTTTATATGTTGAACATGATATACAGAGCATTATAGCTCCAGTGAAATAGATTATATTCGTGTTACTCATTTTACATGATAAAATCAAGAGAAAGATATGACATTTACTCATAACATTCAGTGAAGGAAGTAAAATCAAGAATAAACCTTAGTACTCTTGACTTTCACAAAAATAATTGATTTCATAAAGGAATTGACAGTCTTAATGTTTGACAACAGTACCATTGGAAATTAGACTTTACAAATTCACCTGTAACTGATTTTTTTTTTTCCTCCGAGTACAATGAAAAAGAAAGCAATTTCTAGAGGAACAGAGACTTGAACTGTAAACAAGGTTGAGAAGTTCTGCTCATGAAAATGACTGCAAGTGGAAAACGCAGTGATCTTATGTAATGTCTGAGCAAAACATTGTTTCCATGTTTTTTGGGTTTTTTTTGGTTTTTGCATTTGGGGTTTTTTTGTTTTTTAAAAGAGGAGGAGGTAGTTTTCCTGTTAGTCTCTAAGGTACATCTGCTTTTTTTCTGTTGGGCCAGATTCTGAGTTTGTAAGGAAATTAATCCACATACATTTGATTTCTTCTGCTCCTTTGGTCCTTATGGAAGACCCTCAAGTTCTTGGGGAGAGAGGAGGGGTGGTGCCCTCAGTTCCTTTTGTGTGTTCTGCATGCCATAGTCAACTGAGGAAGAGTGGGAGGAGGGGGTGGCATAAGCTAGAAGACTTCGTGTAGACCACCTATCTGTCACCACATCACGTTTAAGACTCAAGGTTTATATGTTTTTCTATCAGAAACCATACAGACTTTAATTGTCTATGAAGAAACTTTTTTTACCATGTTGCTTGCTATTTATTGTCATTCAGGAAGCAAGGTGATTGCTGTGTTGTTTTTTAAGAATTCCTGTGAAAGTGCTATAGAGGATCATTTCAGTTAGCTTATTCAAGTCTTCAAGACATTTCAAAAATGTGGAAAGCAAATCCCTACATGAATATCAAGCTATGTTTATTTTCTCTTGTTCAGTTTGTAGATTTTTAGGGGTAGTTCTGAAAGGTTAGCTATTATGCCTTAAAATATTGTCAGTTAAAGATTTACGTGGTATTTTCAACAGTCTAAAAAGTTGAGTTCTTTGAATCACTCTAGGTGAAGTAGCATATATGAGTAGTAACCGTTGGTCTTACCACAAGATAGTTTTGGTCTGTCTGTGCAGGAAAGGTTTAAGATTGGTCTTCAGCAAAACCACTAAGAAGAAAAAAAAAAAGATATCAAAGATCTGTGAATTTTTTTGTTGTTTTTTAATCTCGCTGTAAAACAGTGTGAATTTTAAGTTGATACCTGAGGTTTAAAGGAATATAGCTTACTTTCTTTTTAAGGCATTAGAAGAAAGAAATGGGTGTTATATGCAGCAATATCTCAAGTGTTGTTCTCCTTGTCTGAAACTGTAATTCAGAGCTTTAAAGTACAAGAGTTTCATAGCTATGTATTTTCCAAAACTGTTAAGCAGTTTTATTTTTCTCTAGTTTTTGCTCATTTAAAATTATTTATCTTACCTTAAAAATCTGAAATGCTTTAGCCAAAGAGGGAATTTGAAAAATACAATATTTCAAATGAATGATTTGAAAGTAAACTGATTCTCTTTGAGAAAACTCTTTTCATGTTATTGCACTCCTTGTCCAGTAGATGTTGCTGTACATACATAAAATAGGAGATTTTCTAACTACAAAAATCTACATCTGCACTTAACCCAGTATTTGAAATAACTTTTTTTGGTATAATTTACTGTGTTCTCAGTAGACTCCACAGAAGGCTAGAACTACAAACAGGAAGACTATTAGTCAAACCATGTTTTTCTTCAACTGTAACTGTCTCATGCAAAGTGTACTCACGTTCCTCAGGTTTCAAAGAAGTGAACTGTCCAAGAAGATGCTGATTACTTTGCAGTCTCCTTTACAGTTAGTTGAACTATTTAAAGAGCATTGTCAACAAAATACCGTTTCTAAAAAACAAACAAAAAAAACCTTCAACTCTCCCTTTCACATGTTACAGTTCCAAATCGCCCTCATTCCAAGAAGTGTCTCGCACTTCACATAGATGTACTTCTCTGGGCAGCTTCCATGCTGAGAAAATAGTTTCTTCATATAAACTCAATGCCCAATTAGACTATATATGTTTTAGCTCTCACTAACATTGCAATGAGAATACTTTGACCTGATGAAGTTCGTATTGCTTGAGCTGTTCTTTTATGCTTGTCTCTGACTTTGTCTGCACATTGTTCCTCAGAATTAAACATTAGCACACTGATCTGCAGTAAGTAGAGTTTATCGATACAGTCTTCGCTTATTGAGATGCCATGAGATAGTTTTTATAATTGCATCATAAACTCATCAGTTTTCACTTCTTCACTTTGAAACCCCCTTTTTCAGAATTATTTTAACAGTGGTTATGAGATACTTACACTTTTCAATTTTCTCATTTTCACAAGACTGCTGAAAAATCTGGCCAAATGGAAAGATCAAAGAAAAACGCTAGGCAAAGACAAAATGATTTCAAGGTAAGTTATGGGGGGAAAAGCTTGCTTTCTTTCAGCTGTCCTTCATAGCAAGATCCTTCAGTGTCACCACCTTGAAAATCAGATTTCTTAAATCATCTGTGTGCCCTTATGCCTCCTTTTCCTCTACTGTCTACCATGTGGAGCCACTTGTAAATCATACGTTCCAAGCTGTTGCGTATAGCAAATACATGGCTGCTTAAGCATGTTGATAGAGCTTTTTGCTTGATTTTTCTTTCCTTTCTTCTGATGCAGAAAATGATTCAGGAAGTGATGCACTCTCTGGTAAAACTTATCCGTGGAGCTTTGCTTCCATTCAGCCTCAGGGAAGGAGAATCAAGACAGTATGGTGGCTGGGAGATGAAATCTGAACTTTCTGGCCAGTGGCTAACACATGTTATCCAGACTGTAAGGTAAATGGATCTGTGGACCTACAAAATGATGCTATTCCTGGAATATATGTGCTTTAAAACAAATTGTTTTATTTATTGCATTAAATACCTTGAGTAGTTAGAATGCTAACATTTTCAAAATTAGGATTACAAAAAAATTACTTATGGCAGATTTATGATTCTATGTGCAAGTGTAATTAATAATGTCTCATGATATAGCCTTATTATGTAATGATATATTCATTTTTTTCCATAGCATCTTAGGAAAAAGTTTGAATAAAATATTTGCCTGGTACAGCATAGACACTTCATGAATGAAACAGGATTTGATTCTTTAGAAAGCAATTATCTGCTTCATTTACTACACATCTTCCCACCTCTGCCAAAATGGGTGAAGACAGTATGCTTCTCACTATAGTATTGTTCTTAAATCATAATTTACTTTTACAGGTGTTTTCTGGAAGGTGATACTCTTGCTTATAATGTCATTCTGCTTATAATAATGTTTATAAACTTAGTGATGTGCACATCATTAATTGCAAAATGTTTCATTAATACACAGAATTTGCTTCCATTTGTCTATGGAGGATATAAGAATTGTCATTATCTTTTGGAAACTTGAATAATACCTGGATATGATACTGTACTTTTATCTGCAGTTTTCAAAGTAGGTGGCAAGCAAAGCACAGAGGAAGAAAGGAAAGGGGTGTAATTGCATATAGATATTCTTATTGCAGATGAAGCTAGCAATGATACATACCTGTTGTCAAGTCTGTTTAACACTTTCCCGAAGCCTGTTGTCAGTTATATTACCTGTACTTTAACCATTCAGAAAAAAAATTTCCATGTGAAGTTTCTTATTCTGGCTGAATTTTATGGAAAGCTTCCAATTTAAGATGGAACTGACTTGGCATTTGATGAAAAGATGTAAAGGGGCAAGGGAACAGGCTTTGGCACCAGTGTTGCCCTTTTGTGAGAAGCAATCCAATTTCACTCCAATTATAAAATTCTAGAATTCAACACTTGCACATCTGTAATATTGGCCTGGAAATTTAACGAACAGATTCTCTAAAGTGTGGTTGTGCTTCAGAGTCCTGCCACCTGAGGTGTGATCCAGGCTGAGGTTACAGGATATGTGACGACTCTTTCAGAAAGTCTCCTCTTGCTTTCTGGCCACTGCCCTGGTAATGAACAACTGAACTGAGAGCTGAGGAAATTCTCTCTCCCTCCCACTCTTTTCCCCACCTCATGTTCTTTACTGATGCCTGTGCTGGCACTTCACTAAAGTGAGCTAGATTTTAATGCAGAGCGGTCAAGAGTAGAAAAGAGGAACCGAACATACCATGATGGAGTACCAACCACTGATGAACAAGTCAGAAGTTTTTGCAAGTGCTGCAAGTACTTTTCTTTTTGAGCCCCCACACTCTCTGACAATCTAATAAATTCTTGTGACTCACACCAGCTATGAAGGTGGACTCTTCTCGTGAAGAGTATACACATTGCATAAAACCCTTATTTGTTGTATGTAATAGGTTAAGTGTTATTTTTATAGTTCCTAATATTATGAAGCACATGATACAATTTTACTCTTTTAGTCTTCTCACAAATGATTTACCATTTTCTGCCTGTATTTAAGAATGCTGAAACTTAGAAAAATTTGATCATACAGATATGTAACGCTAGCTCCTTGTTATCTTAATTTTTCTGCTTGTTTATATGTATCACACAGCTTAAAGTGGGATGGTTGCATGGTCTTTCTCTTGTACCCCATTCTGTTGTTGCCCAGTTTGAATAGGTTCCAGAGGATAAATCAGAGCTATGCGATAAGGTGAAGCCACTGTCAGCAAGACTTTTGCCTTGTTGTAAGGATAGATAGGTATGTATTTGTTAGGGCAAGTTATATGAAGAAAAGATGGTCTTAGGGATGTGACAGCTGCATGCTCCCTTAGAAATGGAATCAACTCTAAGTACAGGACTTCTGTGTAGTCTGAAGTCACTTAAACTTCTCATAGATGGGTATTTATG
Organism: Pelecanus crispus; assembly: GCF_030463565.1. Taxonomy (NCBI): domain Eukaryota; kingdom Metazoa; phylum Chordata; class Aves; order Pelecaniformes; family Pelecanidae; genus Pelecanus; species Pelecanus crispus. The sequence continues at coordinate 80,666,042 of NC_134644.1, read as the reverse complement.
TAATCTGCTAATTCAGTAGTTGTGCTGAGCAGATAGATAGCAGTCTGGTTAATGGTGGGGTTTTGATGGTTTACAGCCAACACCAAGGGTAAGGAACTGGAGCCTACAAGTGGATATTTGGAAATGTTCTACTTGGAAATGTTCCACTTATTACTCAAACTTGTTTGCTTGTGCATTCCTACTCCTGTTCTTTGGCATTTTCTAGTACCTGTGCTTTGCTCAGTATTAGCGGTATGGCAAACAGCAATGACTGCATTTGAATTATCCTTGCATAAATATCCAAGAGTTGGATGAAAGCATTAAACCTCACTTTGTACCCCTAATTAAAGTCTGAGCACAACTGCAGTCTTTTAGTTAAAAGCTGAAATGCTATTCCTTGTAAGCAGCTGCTGTGTTACTATTTCTAAAGGGAAAGATGGAAATGAATGTTTCCATCTTCAGCTATAGTAGCTGGTGATTTGTGCCCAGTCAGAGTTGGGAGCAAAACAGTGAATGAATTCACTCTTCACTTCACAGGTGATGCAGTAGCTGTATTTTGGATCCTTAAATGTGTTTATTCTTGGCAATCTGATGCACAGCCACATCACAATTTATGGCAGCTTAATGGCTCTTACTGCTGTAAATGCAGGTAAACAGTGTCTCGGAAACCCTGTTGTGGACCTAGGATTTGATCTAGGCATTCACCTAAAAACATCAAAAAGCTACTTCTGCTCCAAAAGGGTTATCTTGGATTGTAAGATAAGAGATGGATGGAGAAAGGCAGGTGGGGAAGTGCAAGAGGGCAGTAGGAAAAGTTGGCATGTTGCTATGACATTATTGTAATGTTACAAAAAAATAAATCTCTTTCTGCAAGCTTCTGAATTAATCAAATAATTAATCTTCTCTGAATGGGATAATCAGTTTTCAAAGACTCACCGCAGATGGAGCTCCTGTATTCACAAACACAGAAAACATCTAAAAAATATAATGAAGTTATATCAGCTTAAAAAAACCTGCAGATTCACACTTCAGTCTAGTTTTATTTGCTTTCCAGGCTTAGTTCTGAGTCTCTTACTGCACTCGAGATACCCAATGATATGCTTCAGATCATCCAGGATCTTATTTTGGACCTTCGTGTACGTTGCATTATAGTGACCTTACAACATACAGCTGAAGGTAATAAAAGGCTGCAGGTGTCTCTGCTTACTGTCATATATTTTTGCCTCTGATTATGCCAAACCATGTTCTGGAAGATAACCATGTTTGTTACAGATGTTGTAGTGGCAGTAGACTCCTCTGAGTTCTGTAATATCTCACAAGACTTACTCAAGTATTTTACTTTTCTGACAGAAATGTGTGTTATGAGTCTTTTCTTCCCTTAGTCTAATGAATACAGTATTTTAGATCTGTTTCCTTTGGGTTGAGACAGTTTTACAATGCAAGTAATTTATCTCATGATGCAGCTTTTCCATATTGCAAATATCGTTTATTTTTTTGAGTTCTTCTATAAAGTGAAGAATTAAATAAGCAATGCCCTACCCCCAAGAAAAAAAAGATCAACAGCCCTTTATGAAGTATTTTACTTGTGTGTATTCCAAGGCCTTTTACTAATATTATAATCTCCAGGCTTCCTGTTGTTTACATAGCTTTTGCCATAAACGTCTGGATTGTCAAGGCCAGCAACACATTCTCTAAATCTAATGTGATTCTGTGTGCATCAGAGGCCATTCATCTCACTATCTTGAATTCAAGTCTGAAACATGAATGTGAATTAAGTAAATCTTCCAGAAATAAACGTGTCTCTTAAAATCTCAGGGCAGATTGATCTACTTATTCACTTAGCAGGGTTTTTATCCAGAAGACTAATTACCCTCAATGTTAAAAAAATTAGGGCTTTTTTAATTTTACAACTTAATCAGTTTTTAATCTTTAGCATATGATTCATCATTATTTTATAGGCTGACATGAAGCTAGGTGTTTTACCCAAGGCTTAAGTGTGCTAAGTACAGGTGGCTATATTAAGCAAATTTTTGAACTTTTGGTGACAACAAATCATAAAGTCTCTATGGTTTATTTGATACAATGCTGACTTGAGTTGTATTCTTGGCTCTTAATTCTTTTATTAAGTCCCATATCAATGTTAACATTATTTTTCTGCCTTAATATCAAGCTAGTTGGCCATACAAGTACAGCGGTTGTCTTGTCTCTTTGAAACTCCTTAGGGAAAGTATTACCACTATTTCAGATTTCACTTAAAGTATGAGGAAGTTTCTTTTGCTTTTCTTCACTTACCACAATTGAGATATTTTTTTTTTTAAATGGCAGGTGATAAAGATTTTTTTTTTTTTTTTAAATTGTGACATGAGGATGTCCTGTTGGACTGACTGCCCTCTGTCTAGGAATTGAGAGTGATTGCTCAGACTTCCTGACTGTTTCAAAGGAAGGCAGTATCTAGCTCTGAACCGTTTTGCTGACAATCCTTAGCTTATCAAATCTCTGTGAGCTATCCACGTAGCTTCTCCAATACAGTCCAGAGAGCTCTGGTACATGATTAGTGATGAAGCTCTCAGCCAAAAAGACTGCTGTCTTAACAAGTTTTGCCTACTTCTTGTAAGAATAGTCCAGTGCTTTGTTCAGATCCAGAGTTTCTGCTTCTTGCAGCCTGATTGCTGGCCAAATACATTCTGTGGAGGAAAAGCTCTTGCAGTAGTCTGTACCTTAGATTTTTATAAAAGCAGATTTACCAGTCTATGTTTGAATGATTCTCTATTTGGTCTAAACATCTTTATTCATACTTTTCTTTCTTGAATCAAAAGAGATCGGATCCCTTAAGATGCTGGTATATTACATTGGCTGGATAATGTGTATCTCTCTCATCTAGCCAATAGTGGCAGCCTTCCTCAACTGCTGCTTCCATCCCCTATCAGTGAAGCATTCTGTGTATTGGCTGTAGCATCAAACAGAAGAGAGAAGATGCCTGCCTGTATGATGACTCTCATTCCATATTGTTGCACTGCATGCCTTATTATGGGACCCTTTTTTTTTGTTCTTTACCAGCTAAAGCAAAATTGTACGTCTAATGTGTTTAGATATTTTTTTCTGGACAGGACCTGGTTACTGGGCCCTTGGAGAAACTGTTATTTTTAGGGAACCAGTGAAAGAACAGTTAATTCTCATGGAGCTATGTAAATGGATCTTGGATGTAGTTATATCTGTAACATATAAGTCAAAAAGGCTCCTCCTGGACTTGAATCTCACTGCTAGAATCTCTCTGAAATATGAGCTGCATAGTCTGCCGATATAAAGTTCAGTCTTATCCCTTGCTGCATGTTGTAAGTTGGTAAAGGCATTCAGATCGGTTAAAATTTTTAATAGAGCACTCTACCATTAGCTATTTAAATAGGACAAATCTGCCCACGCACAGGGTTTTCTTGTTGTCTTATGATAAACACCATATACTCATGCTGGTCCTGAGAAGCAGTCTGTGTTCTTCCCCTGTCATATGTGATCACTGGTCATAAAGGTCATGAAAGCCAAATTATGTGAATGCCAGACTAGGCAGGGGGTTTACATGAATGTATTTGACTGGAATTTGATGAGCAGTGAAATACGAGAAAGAAATTTATTTCTTTTGTATTTGTATTAGCTCAGAACAGAATGCAAAAGTGAGCAGCCACAAAAACATGTAAAAGCTGACCAGTGCAAACTAAAGCCTTGCAAGAATATTGGTTGAATTAAGAGGTTTACTAAATAGGGAAATGAACAGAGTAATTATTCTGCACAATCCCTTAATACTTTTTATCCTCATTAAGCCTATACTTCCATGAGATGTAGAATTGCAGGGTATAACACCATAACCAAGCTTCTTTATTTAGTTAATTAAAGCACGAAGATAGTGAAGATATCTTTCAGCATGCATTAGTTATCCTCTTTTCTTGGATTTTGGGGAGAGATGGTAATTCACTGAAATTTTTGCTCATTTAAAAAGGAGTTTCATGATGTACAGGCAGTTCTGATGAGCAATTTTTGTGTGAAAAATAGTATGTCAAAGCCCCCACAAACTGCACACAGTTCATCTTTGTTCTCTTCGCAAGTCAGTTAAGCCCCCCCCAAAAAAGCAATGATGCAGAATGCATGCATCCATAGAGGAATTTTGTTTACAGTGTATGAGCTTTGGATTCACATCCTGACTTGGCTCCTGTTAGCTTCGGTAAGCCTATAGAAGTTGGCACCTTCTGGGTAGCAGAAGAGAGTGCTTTTTGCATATGCTTTCACATATTTTTGAAGAATGTCCAGCACCAGGTATCCTTGACACTGAGTGGGGACTCTGAGCCTCTTGTGTAGTTATTAAATATGAATTATATGCCATCCTTTCTGTCTTTGCTAAAATGCTAGGCAGTTGTTCTTTCATTTTTAATTAAGAGCTGGAGTATAATAGACTAGAGACTTGGGTTCTTAAATGCAGTTTTTTATGATTAAAAATTTACAAAATAAAAACAAACCCAAAGTCTTCACAATATTCCTTTAATTTTAAGCTTTCCAGCAAAAGATGTGCTTCATGCAACTCTGGCCATGTATCATAGATATGCTTCTCTGTGTAGTGTCGCCAGCACACCATGTATGAGTTCCATTCTTAGTCATTTGAGAATGCTGAAAGCTTTGAAGCTTTTAGTGCTATTTGCTTGTATGCCTAGTCATTGCAGTCCCAATGTCTGTGGTTTATCTTTTCAAGTTCAAGGAGTTTTTAAAAATGAAAATGAATACCTTCTCCCTCCTCCCCTTCCCCCTCTTGCTCTGTCTTACAGATATAAAGAGGTTAGCTGAAAAAGAAGACTGGGTTGTTGACAATGAAGGTTTGACATCGTTGGTGGGTATACTTGTGTGTCTTGTAGGCACTTTCTTTGCTGGATTTATTTTTTTTTTTGGCCAGTGTAATGCAACTGGTTTCTGTATTCTCCAAAAACTGAATTACTGTGGGCTTTGTCTTTATGTGTGCATACCTGTGTCTATAGTTTTATTAAAATATGAAAATATAGGAAGATAAATACAAAATTTTTTGTTTGGATGTTTACTTATTTACAGCACTCTTAACAGATCCCATCACAAAACACAAAGTTGTTTTTTTTTCCTTTTCCAAAATTTTTATTTGTACTTCTCAAACTGTTATGTCTGAAGTAACTTTCAGTGGTAATGGTACTACTAGACAGCAATATTTTTGAAGGTGCAAAACAAGAAAAAAAAAAAAACCAAACGTATAAATGAAAGCTTTGCCGATTTGTGCCATGTATTGAGACACAAAACTAAATAAGAATTGGGCATCAAGATATGTAGCATGACTTTCTGCCTTAAGTAGGGTTATTTAAATGTATAATTACTGCTGACCTGTAGCATGATTTTGCTGAGATAAACAATAAAAACTTTCATTGCTAAGCATCTTATTTTAGGGATGGTTTACTGAAGTAAAAAATTATTTTTGAGGTCACAAGAAGTTCAGTTCACATCAAGATGCTTCATAACTTAGTAGGCACACTACCATGGAATTGGTCTGCAGCTAAATAAATAGGTCACTTATATGTTATAATGAGAAATTGAACTGAAAAGCAACTAATTTAGGAGATTGCCTACACACAAACAACAAATGACTTGAAACCAAATTCAGATAAATTAGTGAGATGCTTTCTGGAAATACACAGTAATGAGTAATGCCTAAAACACAGCAAGCATGTTGTAGGTGTGACTTAAAAACAATCTGCGAAAGCAGAAAGGGCCTGTGGGAGGGAGAGTTGCTTTGTATATATTATCTAAGAGACTGATCCACAGATTTTTTTAGTTTTTCTTATTTGCTTCTATAAATATGTGTTTGAAGTTGAGTAGGAGGGCATTAAGCAATCACAATATACACATTGTAGGAAGGAGTGTTGTTGGGCAATTGTAATATTATAACCAGATTTACAGCTTCTGGTCCTGGTTTCAGTTGCCGCTGACTTGGGCAAGTCCCTTAACTTTTCTGTTTTTCACTCTATTTGTCTGTAAAATGGAGGGAGGAGGAAGGATCTTCCACAAAACCTTTGTTTCTTTATGCTTTTGCTGTATCCTAATTCATCTTTGTTTAAAAACTGCTTCAGTCTTTTTTTGTATTTAGAAATCACCTATTAATTCCCTGCATACAGCACTTCCCTAGACACCTTTTGAGGTCATGGTTGAGACATGCCAAGTTTTAATGGTGGCAGTTGACTGTTTTGTCATAGCAGGGTTATTTATCTACTAGAGTTGAGTTCATTGTGGTAATATAGCAAAAACTGTAGCAAAAATTAACCACTATAAACAAGGGCCAGGCAGTCTCTTTGGGGACATTTTAGGCTTAAGATAGAAACTGTATTTTAAGTTTGTAGGAAATACTGGTTGATAACCCCTTTAGCATTTGTATTCCAGATAAAAGATACAGTAAGACACAGAACCAACGTTCCTCAGTTTCATAATATCCAAAGAATAACATATCTGAACAGCATTCTTCTCCTGAGGTGTGATGTTTTATTACGTGGAAACAAAAAAAAAAGAGCAGTACTTTACTGATGTTCTCTTTCTTTTAAGTGGGTCCATAAATAATAAATACAGATTGTCTTCGTGGCTTTTTTCATGATTGTCAGGTTGCCATGCAGGTATTACTTTCATGATTCACTTCCACCCCAGCATTTACAGAAATAAAAGTTACTCCTAAGCCTAAAGTTGGTGACATGCCATAAGCTATCTACTGGATGAAAAGCAGGTTTACACGGCTTAACAGCTTTTTTTGTCTACCTCTTTGACCCAGATCCAATAGGATTATGTCCCTCTTTTCTAGAGCAGTGACACCTCTCTGCTTCACATTGCCCTGAACAACTGCTTCCTGCCTAATACCAGCAGGCAGCCTCATTAAAAAAAAAAAAAAAAAAAAAAAAAAAAAAAAAGGTGTGACTTAACAGGGAAGAGAGAAAGACAAGGAAAAACTGACTAATGACTCTGATGCTGTGAACTCATTTGCACTTTCAGAGTGAAATTGATACATGCATCAAGACATTTGTACTTCAGGTTTGGAAACCTGAAGATAAAAAAAGCCCCCCAAACCAATGGGGTTTTTCCTTCATGTGAAAGCAATTTCAATCCTTTTTTCTTAGAAACCTTTTGCTGAAATAAAATGTAGAAATAGCAGATATCCCAGGTGAAATTCTATCCCAACTTAGATCCAGGTGGGGAGGAGGGAGGATACCCCAGGCATCTATAATATAATTGTCAATGTATGCTACCACAACCAAGCTATAAAAATCTTTCATGACCCTTTTAGAGGAGGCTGTTTGGTGTAGAAGTCTGTCATTCAGACAACAAAAAAATATGTACATTCATCTATGGTAATAATTCTGTGGGTAAGAAGTACAAAAGTACATGACTACAAAAGGGTTCTCTGGTAATATATTAATTGTGATTCCTTCCCCCTGCCCCCCCCCCCCCCCCCCCCCCCCCCGCCAGCCTTATTTGGGGTAATTTGGAAATAAGGAGCTTACCATATGGCATGGTAGTTTTATATATTTGTGTAGTATACATTTGTCATGCTTATCTAAAGCTAACAAGTCATCTGCCTTTCAGCCATGCCAGTTTGAACAGTGCATTATCCATGCCTTGCAATCTCTTAAAACGGTGTTGGACTGCAAACCTGGAGAGGCCAGCGTAAGTTGTGATTTATGTTTTTATTTTCGTACTTTTTATGTAAATTACTATTGGGTTTCAGAACAAGAACTTTCAGAGAATGATACAGGGGTATAACTTTCCTCTTTATTTTTTTTTCCATATACGCCTTTTTCACAGCTGCTAGCTTTTAGAGTTCTGTTTGTGTTTCCTTTGTTAGGGGTAATTGTGTGTGTATGGGAGAAGAGTGGACCTATATTTAAATCTTAAATCTTTAAAGCTGTTCTTTTGAAAAAATACTACTAATGTAATTTTCAGATAGCAGTAGATGTGACTTTATTTACATGAAAAAGGGGGGGGGCAGCCACTCCTAGGAGTTACTCTTCACTCAGTGTTGCATCCAAACTACTTGCAGAACCTAAATCCAGCTTTTTGCTTCTGTAAACTTTATTCTAAATCAGGAGTCCTCATTGTCCCCATCCACTTAGTACCTTGAGGCCCTGATTGATTGTGATACTGATGTTTTCTTTCAGGTTTCAGTGATCTAAGGAAGTTTAATGCTTTTCCAAAGTCCCTTGGGCCCCTCTGTATGGGTATTGTTTCTCCTCCCCTATTTTAATCTTTACAGCTAGCTTGTCTAGTTTCTTAATGAACTTTATTCAAAAGAATCTGCAGAATCCTTCTTGTCAGGGTGCGAAGATCTTTGAATATCCTGGGAGCTTTTGCTGCAATTCCATTAGCCAACAATGATACATATCACATGTACTTAGGTACTAGGACTTCCTTCCTTTTAGTGTTTATTTCCTTATGCTTGTCATGCTGTTTATTGGGACTTCTATTCTCTCTTCCCATTTTTAGGGTGGGGAAAAACTGAAATTGGTCCATGAGAAAACACTGTGTTCCAGCAGCCATTCCTATAATTGTGTCATCTCTTTAGGGTTAGGTTACTCAGGCCTTCCTTGAGAATAAGGCCACCTGAAGCTGTTCTGCTGAAATAATGTGCTTGCATCTCCAGGTTTTCCAGCAGCAGAAAACACAGGAGGATGTGTGCCAGCTAAGCATTGGGATCATGCAGGTAACTTGAGCACTTTCAAGTATGAAATTGTGAACACAAGTGATCAACAAAAATGTGTGCTTTGTAACCTGCCCACCTCCCAAAAGGTAGCTTAAGTTGATGACTGTGTTATTCCTCTGATACCCTCTGAGGATTTGATATCATCAGATTCAGCTAGTAAGCTCTACATGCTTTTGAAGTCAAACATTTCTCAGTATCCCAGAGTGTAAGTGACATATTAAAGTATTTTACTGATTGTGACTGTTCAAGATTTTACTGATGATTGAGAGACACTTGCTGAGCTGATGTCATCTAACATCGATACACTGCAGTGATTTTCATCAGCTAAAGTTCTAGCTTTTAATTTTTGTATCAGAAAATGATATTCTTTGTAACAAAACCTGAATTTTTTTAAATATATTTGAAAATAGATAATAGCATGCTTTAGGCTTTTGAACCATTTTTGTAGTCTTCTCAAATAAGAAATCATGAGCCAGTGTAAAAAATGGATTTCAGTGTCTGCGGTGTTTACTTGGGATCAACTGTTCAGATTGAATGCTTGAAAACTATTAACAATGCCTTCTTTGCAAATCAGCAGATTATCACTGCATAATTTTAGCCATGCATGATTAGAATCACTTAGCAGGGTTAAAAACTCTTGTGTTTTGCTACAAGTAAGCTGTGATGCATATAAAATTGAAAATGTGCGTTCAAAGGGTGTAACTAAAATGTTACTGTGTTTATGTAAGGTTTAAGACAAAAAAAGGTGATGATGATTGTTCTGCTTCTATTGACTACTGTAGTAAAATTGAATTTAAGAATTTTTTAAATTCTGGCAGAAAATGTAGATCTTGCTTTTTTGTTTCCTAGGTCTTTATAGACTGTTTGGAACAACTGAGCACCAAACCTGATGGTGACATAGATACAGCACAGTAAGTAAAATAAATAGGAGCTAGGTGTTGTATTCTGAAGTTGTGGGTGCAAGTCTCAAATTTCAGTGGTGGTGTGGTTTTATCCCCTCTAGTATTTCATATTTCTTGTGAATACTTTTGCCTCTGGTTAGGGATGCTTTGAAATAAGAGCAGACACTTTTTGTGCCAAACAATTGAGTGTCATCGTGTAATAAATTTTGTACAAGATAATGAATATGCTATTACTTATACCATTTTATTCAGTGACAGGAGTTGTGTGCTGTAGTAGCCGGTATGTTGTTTTTGACATGATCTTACATGGAACGAGATGCCCTTGTCACTAAGTAGTGTCCAGCCATGGAGAAACAGCTCCTGCCTTTCTTTTCTTCCCTTCTATTTTGACTGGTTCTATTGGTATTTCTGCTAAGTTCTTGAAAGTTTGTTCGAAAATTGCTCGAGCCACTTATGTTGGAGACCAACACAAGTCAGAATAGCCTGAGTTTCTAAGAGAACCAATTATTTCTTTGTGAAAAGTCAGAGACTTGGCAAATATTGGTACCTGCAATATGGATTAGAAAAAGGCAAATTAACTGTGTTTAATGCCGCTTCTTTTTGCCATTTGGATGACTCTATTGGCTGGATAGGTGTGAAAACAAAGTGGAATCTGTGGCAAACCAGAGAAATTACAGAAGATTAAAATCCTTTAAGAAGGAAAAGTCTGTAGCTGGAATACTACTGTCTGTCCACAAAGCTCCTGCAGGCTTTGTGGACATCTTAGGAAAAACTGAGCAACATGGGCTGCTTTATTATCTGGTGTGAGGGGTCTTGAAACAAGATTCCAGTCTTCTGTTCCAACTATGCATTTGAATCCACCATGTATCAGATAATCAAAAGCACTTTACTGCTCACTTTTTAACCAATATTCCTAGTCTTTCAGTTGATGTTTCATCTCCGGATTTGTTTGGAAGCATTCATGAAGACTCGAGTCTGTCTTCAGTAAGTTTGGCTTCTATTTCTAAAAGCTGATGTGAAACTTAGCATCTCTCAAAGTTACAGGAATGTGGTCCTTTTTTTAAGTGTTTCAGTTTTTTGTCTTCCTTTTTTAGAGAGCAATTCTGTATTCTAGAGGCATTTCCTTAGATACATATGTGTATAAGCGTAAGAAAATACAAGAATGTAAGACTTGAATATAAAGCTCTCTTTAAAATCACTGTTTGTTTATGATATCTTAGTATACCATCTTAAGGTAACTAATGAAGACATTTTTTGAAATCAGGTCCTCCTCAGAAACTAATATGGCATCATTGAAATCAGTGAAAATAGCACTGGTGTTAAGACAGTTGAGGATTTGACTTTTGATTTATCACCTTGTTTTAAATTACAAGAATTAGTCTGATTATTAGTTACTTTTTAAAACCCATGAAGATACAGATATTTGGTAATGTAGATTTTCCTAAAAAAATTACTTTACTGAGAGTAAGCATTGATTATTTGTTTGGCTTGTTTGGATTTGGTTTTGTTTTTTAGGAAATTAGAAAAAGGTTTTTAATATTCTTGACGCTTTGACTTTGGTTAATGTACTTTCTTCTAGTCCAGTGGCTGATGAAAAAAATGTAGTTGTTCCCTGCAAGAAACCTAGTGAAAACCTCTTGTGAAGTTAATATTCCTTAGTACAGGTTTTAAATGTTCTCAGAAGCCCAGCTTTGCCTCATTTACAAGAGCAATAAGCATTCCCGCTACAATAAAGAATCAGATTGCCAAATCAGGCCAAGTTTCTGAATTGCAGACTATAATAATTACATCTTTATATCATGTTATTCTTGCAACATATAGATTTTTATAGCAGTTGTTAACAAAGTCACTTTTTGTGGCTGTGCCTTCCTCCCATATGTCATAGGCATGGATGTTTAAATAAAAAAGTAATCAACAATTTTAGACAATATTTGGTTTCCATGGTATCATACTAATTTTTTTCTGTAAATCACAGAACACTTTATCTTCTCTTTCCTGATTGAGTAATGAGAACAGAGAAAGCAAGTGACCAGAGTAAGATTTGTCACTGTATTTTAAAATTCTCATTTTTTGAATAATCTATATACCAACTGATGATAATTTATAGTAGTAGGCAACTGCACATCTCAATACTAGTCATCATATTACTGGAATACAAAATTGTCAGGGGTTCTTCTGGGTCTGAAAACCAACACCTTTTTTAATCAGATCTGCGCTATTATGACGACTTCATTGCCAAACAATTTTGTTTTCAAAATATTTGCTGGTGTTGATTTTGAACTTCCATCTGAGGTAGAAAAATGTTTTCCCATTGGGAGAAGGAGAGGGGAAGAAGGAAGACCAGATCTATTTAAATAGTAGTTCTGTCTTGTTTGTTTCTTTGTCTCTTTGGAAACTATACCTTGTTGCACCAAGGTCAAGGAAAGACAGTTTTGGTATCTCAACTCTGGAATGTATTTGACCTTCTTGTAATTAAAAAAATCATTGAAGAACAGAGATAAGTTATAACCACCTAAGAATTCTTTCAAACTAACTGCTGAAATTCTATTACATACTTCTGAAACTTCTAGTATTTTAGAATGGGTGAGTGTATTCGTTCAGTACTTGTTTTGCTTCCTTTGTTTTAGCCAGCTTCATGTGAAAGTGGAGATGATCTCCAGTTAATTTTGTGATGGTCATAATTCTTAGCATATTTCTTGAAACAAAGTAAAAGCCAGAAACAGCTTCCTGGAAAGCTGTCCAAACCTAATTTTTGCAAAGAAGTCTTAACCACAATTCTATATTAGTCACAGCTATTCCAGTGAATGCTCCAGATCCTATAAGAAAAAGCATACATGTTCAGTCATCTTACATCAAGAACACCAGTTCTTGGTGTTTTATTGACAAAAATATTTGTAAACTCCACTTTATTTATCAGCATTTTTGTCACGCACACAGAGTCAATAAAATACTATACATTTACAGTATTGGTCATGCTGATATTTCTTTTTTCCTAACTATTATACTCTTTCCTCTCTTAAAACAAATTTTTAGGAACAGAGGCTTTTAATTGCACTCAGTAACTGCCGTTATCTGGAACGTCATACCTTCCTAAATATAGCTGAACATTTTGAGAAACATGGCTTTCAAGGTGTTGAAAAAATAACTCAAGTAAGTGAGAGCACTGGAGTGAAGTATCATTGCTTGAAAGAAACAGTTTTTATTTGTTTTACTTTCTGTGGAAATTAAGTGCACGTGTTCAAATGGCCAAAAGGACTCTTGGGTGAGCCTTCTACAAATGAGTGGGACTCCAAGCATCAGTTGGACATAACACTGATATGTTTGTATGTGTTCCTATAAGGCTTAAATAGCTGTTGTAGAAAATGTGACCTCTTTCTTATTCAGGACTTGTGTGTTCAATGGCAAAGCTTATCAGATTTCTTAGTAAAGCTGTTTAATGTCACTGTGTTTTCTTAATGCAGAGAGTAAAAGATTGTTATCTCAGAAATATACTTGATAAATTATTTCATCTGGCAATCTGCGTTACTGATAGCTGTTGTTCATAAACTAGTTCAGGGTTTTTTGTTGTGTTTTGGGTGGGTTTTTTGGTGTCTTTGTTTTTTGGTTGTGTTTTTTTTTTTTTTCCAAAGAACGAAAATGTCAAAGTGGGTGGCAGTAGCTGTCTCATTTTCCTGCCTTTTTGTAAAGATTAATCATTTTTTATGAGAAATGTTGTGACTTAATCCTTAGGACCATAAAGCTAGTTTATTTCTAGAAACATTTGTTGTTTAGAAGTAAAATGTTATCTTTTCCAGTACAGAGTACGATATTTCACTCAAACTGATGTTTCTACTATGTAGTACACCCTTAGTCCCATTCTGCCTGAATGTTGTTTGAATTTCTGTGGCTGAAGTAATTTTGAATAGCATTTAAATGGGGTTGATATGGTTTGTATGGTTAGTACAGTATACAGAATTACTCTGGATATTGTCATTCTTTGCTACTGAGACAACAGAGAGTTGAGCTAGGTGCAGTTAGTGTTGTCTATATAAGCAAATAAGATGTCTGTTATGTATGTATTCAATGCTCTGTCTTGTACAGCCACATCAAAGTATTGCCATTAAAAGTCTGGTAGGTTTACAAATGATGAAATTCAAATGTTGAAGTGGCAGATCAATTTCAAATCTGTGTTAACCCTTTGAAAGCACTGACTGGTGCAATACCGCATATATGGGACACAACAATCAGTAATGCTAGCTGGGAGGGTTTGGATAATTAGTCATCTTAAGAGGGCAGTTTTTGAACCCTTCATGAATTTTAGGAGAGGCTAGAAGCTCACAGAGGTTTAGAGGGGTTGGTTGATTGTTTCAGTTTTTTGTTCGGTCACCTAAACTTCTGTAAGTTTCTTAATTTATTTAGCTATTTAATAGATTAAAAATTTGCAATAAAGAATTGACAAAATTTTTGAAAAATAGAATTTGTTTTATCTAAGAAGACTGAAACAAAACTATGCTTTTAAATTCCGTTAGCTTTATAAATTGAATTTTAAAGTGAATTTGGTAGTTTACGTTGGTAAAAACTATCTGTTGTTTGGTTAGGGGTTTTTTAAAGTTGCCTTTGTTAGAAGGGAAATCATTATTATTTAATATAATGAAAATACAGAAATCATAAAATGATAACCAAGACAATTTCCTAACATTCTACATGGTTGTTACTTCATTTTTTTCTTGGTGTGCCAAATAAAGTTACATAAAATGACCAAACTTTACACTCTGCTTTAGCACATGCCACCTTGGCACAAACTTATGGTACTCACCAGTAATTATATTTAACTTCTACATAATTCTTTTCAATGCTTTTCTGTGGAGATTCTTTAATTCAACTTTTTATCATCAGTTTAGTCAATTAGCAAGTGGGGAGAAAAAATTATGTACCCTATAATATACATCCTAGCTTATTGATAAGCTTCTGAATAAAATTGTTTCCACAGTTCTGCCTTGATAAGGCAGAAGGGTTTCTAGGATGGAGGCTCAAAATGGCTTTAATACAAAAACAGAAAACTGTAGTTACAGGGAAGTTCACAGCAGAAAGATAACTGAGAGAATTGTATATTTTTATAAGCGTTTACCCCACTTGGGAGTCTGGAAAATGGGTATACACAATGGAAGTTGTTGAGGGCTTCTGCTTTGCTTCACCCCTGCCCCCATCCACCAGCTGAAAAACAAGGTTACCCACCACTATCTTAATTGTGCATTGAACTTGAAACAGGTTGAAGAGAACTCGCATAAAACAAAAAACCTGTACTGAATGTGCAGATGATATTTTGTATTGAATGACTGCAGAAGTGGAAGGTGGAATTACTTAATTCTAAAACACTTCATTAAGGACAACCGAAGCAGTTGGTTCACAGATTCTTTGAATGGGTGCGTGTTTGCAGTGGGACTTCCCAATGGAATTTGTGCTTGATTTTTTCCCACTAGCTCAAACCTAAATAGGAATGGTCTAAGGATAATTATTCTCCCTAATCATAAGAAATTGAAGTGAAGAATGTCTTGAAACCCATTCCGGGTTTACATTTCTGTCATCCTGTGTAAGGAGGAAAAGAGTGAGATTTCTGTACGTTTTTGACTGTGTTCTTCTTTTTCAAGTCTTGAGTGTCAACAGACTGTCAGGTGGAAGGGAAAGAAGAAGAAAATAGCTTTGATCTTCTCTTGGGACCAAATTCTCAGTGCTTCATGGAAATCCTATCTTTGGGATATAGATCCTCTTGTGACAAAGGAGGTCATCAGATAGAAAAGTAGGAAAGTGGTGGTGTCTCATGTTTCTGAGCAGCAACTTCACTGTCCCAACTTTCCTGAATCTGGCAGCACCTTGGACCTCAGTAATACGTCTGTTTTCCCTTTGCACTTATGATCTCATTCCTGAAGGCTTATCTGTCTGTCTGTTCCTGACTCAAATATTGCACTTCCCTCTTCACTCACAGTATAGGCATGCTGGAGGAGAGCACAGTTTAGAGACATTCCTGCAAATTAATAAGATTCATCCCTTATTCTGCAGCTTGCAGCATTAAATCTTTAGAAAGGAATGATAAGGAGTTGGTATTCTTTTCTTTTTCATCTGAATTCCTGGGTTGGTGTAGACCCCTGACGCCTTCCTCACTTTTAAACCCCTTTGCTTCTGGAAATTCTTATTCCTATATATATATATATATATACATGCATGCTTTTTATATATCTGTATACATATATATATACACGCTTTTTTCCCTAATGGCTGAGGAAAATGAGTACTAGTTTAAAAGCTTTACTTTGCTATTGCCTGAGCTCTTATTCATAAACATAGATATGTTAAAGTACAAGTGATGTGGTATTTTCAGCATATTTTGTTTGCATTTACAATCCATGACCATCCTAAGATACTCACTTTCTACTCCAACGTTTTATGATATGCATTGTGTTTCAGAATTGTTTTAGAAGGTATAATTACAGGGGGTATCTATGTTTAATAAAAAGTCTTCTATAAAATTTAAAGTTGTTCAGATTCTATGAACAAACTGCATATCCCTTCAGCTTTCAGTGTGGCTAAGTTGTGTGAATTACTAAAAATTGTGTAGAGAGCTGTTAATTCTGCAGATGTTGGTGATCTGCAGCTTATGCATCTGTTGTACAGATATGCCTTGAAGTAGAGCAGGGAAGTTCACATGTACAGTTTTAGATGGCAGACACTGCTACATTGTCGTGGTTTAGCCCCAGCCAGCAACTCAGCACCATGCACCCACTCGCTCACTCCCCCTACCCCGATGGGATGGGGGAGAGAATCGGAGGAGTAAGAGTGAGAAACACTCCTGCGTTGAGATAAGAACAGTTTAATAATTGAAATAAAATAAAGTAAAATAATAATAATAATATAATAATAATAGTAATAATAATATACAAAGCAGGTGGTGCACAATGCAATTGCTCACCACCCGCTGACCGATACCCAGACAGTTCCCGAGCAGCGATCGCGGCTCCCCGGCCAACCCCCCCCCAGTTTATATACTGAGCATGACGTCATAGGGTATGGAATAGCCCTTTGGGTCAGTTTGGATCAACTATTCTGGCTGTGCCCCCCCCCAGTTTCTTGTGGACCTGGCAGAGCATGGCAAGCTGAAAAGTCCTTGACTAGCATAAGCAGTACTCAGCAACAACTAAAACATCAGCATGTTATCAACATTCTTCTCCTACTAAATCCAAACTACAGCACTATGCCTGCTACTAGGAAGAAAATTAACTCTATCCCAGCCGAAACCAGGACATACATAAATCTGTATTTTTTCAGATATAGAGCAGATAGTGAGAAATTGTAATATTACAATTGGTAGATCTTAAGTATTATACGAAAATCTTCATGTTTCAGGATGGAAATTATTATGGGCATATTTTAAAGCATCGACAAAATTAAGTTGTTTACTTAGTGCAAGATCAAGACCTCCTGACGTGCAGAAAAAAAAAAAATCATGCCATTAGACAGTTATAGAGTGATTTGCCTGCTTTGGCATTGCTTGGACTTTTCCCAAAAATTTCTGAGCACAATCAGGGGGAAAAAAAAAATTGTATTGGGTAGGATGGACAGGTAATGTGGAAGTTCCTAGGTTTTTATATGTGTAATTGTGAACTGAAATGTGTAAGTAATTGTCTTTCTACTGAAAATTAAAGAAGACATGAGATCTACTTCTTGTAATTAATGATTATTTATTATGTTCTTTCTCTTTTTTTTTTGTTTTGTTTTTCAGGTTAGTATGGAATCCTTGAAAGACCTGGATCAAAGACTGTTTGAAACGTACATTGAATTCAAGGCAGATCCGATAGTTGGGTCATTAGAACCTGGCATTTATGCAGGATATTTTGATTGGAAAGATTGTCTTGTTCCAGCAGGTAAATATCTGCTTATTAAAATCTGAAATTATTTTAGCAGTGATTGATAGGTGCTAAAATGCACTGTACAATTAAAAACTTTTTTCTAGTCCGTGTTTTTAACTTTTGACAAGGTTCTTATTGTAAGTTCTTTCTCACAGACTTTACTTAATTCCTAAATTATTTTTCAAATACCCCCAAATGATTAAAGCAGCTTTTATCATTGATAATCTCTTTAATACTTGTTTTTTGTGATTATTTTGCTTCATTGCTTGTATATAATAGAAAGAATTATAAAAGACATCTTTGAATTTCATAAGAAAATAGCATTGAGACTGTTTGGGATTTTTTCCAAAGAATCTGGCTACTTTTTTAATAGATGTAATTACAGTTCTGAAAAGGTAAAATTATGAGCAAATGCATACTATAACAGTAGTTCAGCAAAGAATGTTAAACCATCAAGGGCGATATAAGTATTTAGAATGACTGAGGTGGTAGTCATTATTTAGGTGCTTTAAGAGCCTCTGTTTTAAGGAAGCGTAATATAAATGAGTCTGTCTTTTTTCTTCAAGTAGTGAATACTGTGCACATCTGAACATTTAGGTCCCTTGAACATCTAATTTCTCATATGTAAAACTAATACACCTACATTACTTATCACATGAATGCCTGCTTAATACCAAGTAGAAATTAGTTGCAGGAACATAGTACATGGCATTTTGAAGGTGATCTTGTATTAATTTTCAGTAAATCAATGATTGACGTGACAATTTGTACTTTCTTGTTTTGATTACTTCATAGAGTTCTGTATGGCAAACTTAGTAGAAATTTTGTGGTAGTTTAAAATTTGATAGGGAGGTAATTACAAGAAGCACACTTGTAATCTGTGAATCAAGAGCTGCAGTGCTTGCTGGGCCTCAAACACAAAGATTTCGGGGTTTATTACTTCAGAGAAAAGTGTCTCTTCTATCTTTTGTTACTGCTTTTGTGCTCAGAATATTTGCTCTAATACAGTTTATAGCGGAAATAACTTAGATGTTAATCTTGCACATTCAAATTTATATCTGAATAATACATAACTTATCATGTTTGAAATATGGTTTTGCTTGGCATGATTACATTCCCACCAGCTAACAAAGAGAAAGAAGTAGTTGTGTAAGCTTTTTATATGCTCATTTCTTGATCTAGTGCATTGGGACCTACTTACTAGGCTCACGTTGCCTTTAGGATTATTCTGTAGTATTTTTTCATTTAAAAGGAATATTACATTTCTATTAGAGGTGTGCCTTAGTTTGCTTGTTGTCCAGTTTATTGCTGATTTTATGTACTTTCTCTGCAATTTTTTAGCAAAAATCAGAGTGAAGTGGGTGAATATTAGAGATTCCCCTTCAGGGTTACATTTCATAGTGTTGGCCAAGAGGTGCCAATTTGAAGTAGTAAAAAAGTTGTTTGGTTGGTTTGGGTTTTTTTGTTAATCCCCAAGTTAGATGTGTTAAGAAGTAACATATAGTCACTTCTTCCATGCTTCTCCACCTTGATGGACAGTCTTTCTGAGGGATAAATTCTGTCAAATGTACCCTGTTGACTGTTGGTATAAAAGAGTAACTCTGAGTACCTTCAGTTTGTCTGCTTATAGCAATGGTTAGTTGACCCTGAAAATATTTGGTGCTCTGAAGATAAAATTCATAAGTGACTGGGAAAGCCTCCCCCTTGGACCCTTAGAGGAGGTAGATTAATTTCATTATTGAAAAGGATGGGGTGGGGGGAACAGGACATGGGATGATGATGGACACAACCTCTTCGTGGGGGCATATAAGAATCTGACTTTTTCCAGTATTCAATCAAAAAAAAAAAACCTACCCAGCAAGCATATAATTGATTTCTTTCCAATAAACTAGTATTTACAAAAAACATTGAATTGTACAAGCCTATAGTTGAGAAAATATACTCTTACGTAATCTAAAAGATGCAGTTAGTACTGCAGTAGACATACTATCCTTTCATTTTCCTCTTAGAAAAACCCAGAAAAACAAAGCTCTACTTTGCAGTTCATCTCCAAGTACCGCATGAAAAGTATCTACTTTATTAAACTAAAATAACATACAGATGACTGGGAGTGGGTTACACAGTCACTCAAGGATTTGTTAAAGATTGACACATTGATTTGTAGAGGAAAAAAAAATTATTTCTATAGTAGAAATTATGATTTGTTTTTCAGTAATCTTTATGACTACAAAATTTAAATATTTGATTTTAGTCATTTGCCTGGTTTAGATCTTGACTTTTGTAGCCTTAATTTTAAAAAAGAAAAGAAGTTGATGGTTTTGGCAAGGCAGAACCTTTAGGCCTCACTTTTGTTCCTGAGTGGTACTATCAGTGACGTGTAGTGTTGCATAATTATAATTACTCTATGTTCCTTAGTGGATACAACTATGTCTGATTGCCAAGACATAATAGTTTGGCATGAAGGGTTTTTTTATATGGTCTTTCTGCATTAGCTTTCAGATAGTGCTAGTGAAAGTAAAAAAGCAAATTTTGACAAGAACAGTTCTGGTTTTTTGAAAAGAAAGAAATGGGTAAAGACATCAATTTGCCTATACTTAAAAAATAAGGTAAAAAGCAAATAATTTCCCTGATGCAGTCTGAAACTTTAAAGCATTCCGTCTGGTGATTGAAAATTTGACTAGAGTCAGGGCATGTTGGTGCCACGGATATCTTTTGCAAAGGACATTCTGGAAAAATATAAGTATGAAAATACTTGGGAATTGGTTAGGAATAACGCTGAGAATTTTCTGATTATGAATTTCCTGTGTTGCTAGTCCAGCCCAGGGCTGCAAGACTGCAACTTTTGAACAATTGTACTAGTTAAGCACTAGCAAGTATTCCTTTCTTGATGCTCCCCCTGCTGTTACCGAGAAGAATGAAGAAGCTGGAAGGCTGAATAGAATGCAGAGAACACCTTATCTGGACTATCGGGAAGATAATGCTTTCGGGTAGATGGAATTGTTCACGGGGAGGATACCAATGCTGGTAGAAAATAAAGTAACTGCAAGGGAGGGAGCAGACTGAGTGGAAAGCTTGTGATGAAGACCGGTATCAAGCGAGGAACAAAGGGAGAAACCAGGACTGGATGAGCAAGGTAGAAATGTAAATTAGGGTAGGATTTAGAAATGGAATTAACACAGAAATGGATTGAAAGGCATTCTACTAACAGGAGACAGACTTGAAGTGCAAAGGGCAGAGAGGTCTGATACTCACTGGAGCAGTGAGTTTACCAGAAGCTGCAGTGTAGTTGAAGAAATCCCCTCAATCTTGCACTTTTGTCCTCTAGGGATGACAGCCTGTTAATGTTATTGATCACTTTCTTTGCACAGCTAGCAGAAGTTATGTATATATTACTATATACTTATAGTAACACTACAGGCAATGCTGCCTGCTATATATAGGCAGTACCACTGAGAAATGCAACAACAGCCTAAATGTTTTGCCTTGCCAATGCCATCAGCATTTCTTTTTTAGAATCAAGGCTGCGAAAGTCAAGGTCTACAACATCAGACAAATGACTCAAATCCGTATAAATCCTACCGTACAGAAGTTACATGTATGTATTGCCAGTTCTGTTGTTAAGCCATATAGACCAATGTAGTAGGAGAATTTTCTGGTTTCCATTCTGGTTTTTTGTTTGCTTTCTTTTCGATGTCAGTAAAAATTATGTACAGAAAGAACTACACAAAGACAATAAAGTGTAATCCAATCTTTAAATAACATTTTTCCCACACGGATACACCTGACTTGCTTCATGAAATGGAGGCTGGTTTGGAGATAAAACTGTTTTGTATTAAGTGGAGCTGTTACAGGCAAAAATCCATCCTCAGCTGTTGCAGATTTTGAGAAGTGAGTGAAGCATAATCTGGGAGGGGGGAAAAAACGTGGAGGTAGGATTTTGTCCCAGCCTCTGCAGCGTTTTCTGTGTTGTGTTAATAACTCACTGAAGCATTTTAGTCTTTATCTTTAAAATGCTTTCTTTGACTCCTGTCAATTTGAACATTCATGTTTAATTTGACTACCTAAACTCTTGTAGTATATAGAATATTTAGAACAATTTTATCCAAAACCTTGACAATGTATTTATCATTGGCAACTTTGCAGTCATCTGTCTGTAAGTACTGGGGACAATACTTCCTTGCATCATATAATTCATGGGGAAGTAGAAGGGAAAATAGAAGAATGAGAAGAACTATAATAAATGAACAATTCTGAAGAAGAAATTAGAATGAAATTAAGAAGCCTGCCTTTTGAACAAGCTTTGAAAAATAAGTGTTACTAAAGTTTTATACCAGTGTGGGCAAAGCATATGCCTTGCTTGCTTAGGTAATTGTCCTGTAATTATCAGATATTTACTTATACATATGGTTTTTGTTAGAGTTTTAAATATAGGGAAGGGCAAATTGTTTGCATGGGGCAAATTTTAATTTAGCCTATGTGCTAAAACTTTTATTGTTTAGTTTTTCAACATACATGCTCTTTTCAATATGAAAGTTTTGAATGTCAGAAAACTTGTGTACAATGTAATTATACATTTGCCCCTTTATTTTCATCTAAGGTGTGACTGCTGGTGTTAGAAGCCAGTATAATTAACTTAATTAGATTTATTGTTAATAAATAACTTTCATTTAAATTTTCATTGTAATTTCAGTGTTGACTTCTGAGTCTTTACGACAAAGACTTCAATTTTAACATGCAGCAACAAGAAACCTAGTTTGGTTCTTTTTTCATGTTTGAAACATTGTTCTAATTTAATCTACAGTATTAACAGAATTAAGAGATGAAAGGGATAATGAGAAACATAATGTTAATCAGTTGCCAAGTATGTTTTTAGATTATTTTTCATGTATACTGGTCAATCAGCTAGTTCAGCTTATGGAGTTTTTCGTTTGTGTTCGTTCTCCTCTCTTTCGGTAGTAGGTTGTGTTCTGTTGGGGTTTTCAAATTCTATTTTAAATGCATATATTTTTATCTTGGTCACCTGACAAGCAAAATTAAGCTCTGTGATATCTTCTGGATTCCAAGCCTATAGTTTTTTGGAGGGTTTACAAGGTGGTTGTGTTTGGATAGAAAAGATTTCTGTGTATTGAAGTTTGTGCAGTACAAGCAAAAGTAGTTGTATGTGGGCAGTCTTTTAGATTATTAATGTGAGCTTTTGCATGCAAATGTCAAATGATTTTAAATAATGTGGCAAGTTTAATTATATTTTATTTGTTTAGATATACAACAGCTACATAAATTTTGAGACTCTAGTAAATGTGGATTTGTTTACCACACAAAGCAGGCGTTCATTTATTTTTCTGAGGAATTCGGATACAGTGATCTCTTCATAATTTGTTCTTGAAATGCTGGCTGCTGTGCAGCCTAGCCAACATTCACTCAGAGTTCACAGCATACAGAGTTACAGAGGCTAGTCTAACAATCTTTTTAAAATATGTACCTTCTGTGTTTCATTGGTGGTGTCAGATATTTGGGGGTGGTTTTTTTAGTGTTTAAAATTTCACATTGCATTGAAAGTTTCAGGTGATTTCTCACTTTCAGTTGAAAGTTGATCATTTGTGTTTTTTAGATATTCATTCTGTACTTGGCATAAATTGAATATAGTAGAGTTAAATCAGAATTTCTTCTTATTTGACGTGTTAAGGGAGCATTGTTTGAAACATTTCAAATATATCAAATGCCGCTCTTACAGTAAAAGATTAAGTGCGTCAGATCTGCTAAATTAGATTTGATATACTTGTCACATCTCTTATCTGTTATTTGTCTAATTTAAAAATCTAATAAAAAACTTTTAATGGCAATAGCCTGATGAAAAGGTACTCAACAGTTAAAAATGAAATATCAAAAGGCATATTTAATTTATTTAATTTGTAGTTACACAGCGACATGCTTGTCAACCCAAACTTTTCTTCTTTTGTTTAATTTGGGGCAGCAGCGCCCTGCTTACATGAAAGATGACAAGTGCATTTACATCTTAAAAACATCTGGATATAGTAGAATTTTTTTTTGAGACATAAGCAATTACTTTGAATGAAATGTGCAAAATAGTTTGGTTTGAAATCTGTAACCCTTTAGAATCATAGAATCGTTTAGGTTGGAAAAGACCTTTAAGATCATCCAGTCCAACCATTAACCTACACTACCAAGTCCACACTGAACCAATCAAGGGTAGACTAGACTAAACCATGTCCCAAAGTGCCACATCTACCCGTTTTTTGAACACTTCCAGGGATGGGGACTCCACCACCTCTCTGGGCAGCCTGTTCCAATGCTTGACTACCCTTTCCGTAAAGAAATTTTTCCTAATTTCCAACCTAAACCTCCCCTGGCGCAGCTTGAGCCCATTTCCTCTTGTCCTATCGCTAACTACATGGGAGAAGAGACCAACACCCACCTCACTACAACCTCCTTTCAGGTAGTTGTAGAGAGCGATAAAGTCTCCCCTCAGCCTCCTCTTTAGATTTCTTCTAAAATGGATGGCTTCAGAATTATCTTACTAGATGTAGATGATTTTGAACTCCAACAGATCTCAAACTATTGATGTCCTGTGTTTAGGAATTGTCTGTCTTTTAATGCTTTAGTAAGGCCAAATTCTACTATTTTGATGCAGGAATGTAATGTGCCAGTTAGTCCTTGTATGTGAACAGAAAGAAAACAAACAATGATGCTTTTGCAGTTCTATTGCATATAAGAAATAAATGCCATAATATTTAAAAAAAAAAAAGTATTCTGAATTGGCAGATAAAGTTGCTAAAGGACTTGTCAATTGTGCTTTTTTTGTTACAAAATGTCAGTTTTTTAACTGCTTGTGACACAGTCACAGATATATTCCACTAGCTAGTTATTTTTGTATAGCTACTGGGGTAGGAGGAGAGAGTACAGGCTGAAGCCTTACATGTCTTACAGCCTGCACATTCTTGCATTGTATGCCATTGTATTTGATTTTCTTGCAGTGCTTCTCAAGTTGCAGTTTAGAGTGCACAGGGCCTACTGAAAAGGGAACTTACCTTTAACTGCTAGCAGTTGCAGCAGCAAGGTGATTTTTTTTTTTCTTTTTTTCTTTTTTTTTTTTTTTCTTTCTGGCAGGTAAGTATAAAGTATAAAGTAAAGTATAAAGTAAGTATAAAGTATAGTTGGGTCTCTTTTCTACACCCTGGAGGAACTGAGCTGCAGCAAGCTCATCTGGGATGTGTGAAGAAAGAAAGAAAGAAAAAAAAAAAAACCCACCCCACATAAACACACACAGGGCTGCACGAAAGGGTGTCAGCACTTGAAGAAACAGCTGTGTATCTGTGTTGGTGTGCTGTGCCTTTGTACAGAAACCTTTTGGAACACCGGAGTGTTCTTAGACATGGTACTCTTTAAGTACTCCAGTTAAACTATGCTATTTCTCATTCAAACTAACTGTGTTTGCAACATACATTAGTAAATCGGTATTTTATTAGAATGAGGTGAATTCAACATCCTTAAATGACCTGTTCAGCCAAGAAGTCTGACAATCCATGTGTTACATTACTGCAGTTCTTCATTTGGTTTACTACA
Source organism: Pelecanus crispus (assembly GCF_030463565.1). NCBI lineage: Eukaryota > Metazoa > Chordata > Aves > Pelecaniformes > Pelecanidae > Pelecanus > Pelecanus crispus. The sequence continues at coordinate 80,640,966 of NC_134644.1, read as the reverse complement.
CATAACTCTTCGCAGAGTAGAATCATGTACCAAAATTGTACAAGTCAGGGGTTATCATATTATAGCCTTTCAATTAATTCTGTAAAAAAAAAACCCCACAAAACAAAACAATTTGGTGCATGAAATATAAGCAGAAATTTCACTGCATGTTTCAAAATACCTTCATTTGTGTAACTTCGTTTTAGCCTCAGGTTTTTCTTCAATTTCACTTTCAGACATTCAGGTTTCATTATATTTCTCACTTCTGACAACAGTGAGATTTCTTTAACATACTACACTGGTGTTTGAATTATAAATGCTAAGGATCATTCTAGCTGGTAAAATGGAATGGACATTGTACCTTCTCTGTCCTTGGGAACAGTTGCAGCAGATGAGAACAGGAGAAGGAACTGTTTCTCCAGCTTCCTGTAGTTTCTGCTGGCAAGTTATCTTTAATTTCTGACCATTATAGAAATCTCAGTAGAAACTGTCCTGGAGAGACATTGCATTTTCCAGGTCCCTGTCTGCCACATACTGCGTTGCACTTGTGTGTAGACTTTGTTAGATATCTTCTTGTGTTTCCACACACTTCTTGCATGCAATATTTTCTGCTGCTAATGTTGGATAGAGTTCCTTGTTGGCTGGTCTCGGCCATCTCTAGAGTTCATGTGTGCAAGCATGCAGTAGAAGTTCATCTGCAACTTAACTATTTTATTTCTTACGTGTCCTCTTGCTTTGCACATGACTGCCTTCACACACAGTTCTGCTTTAGAGTGTTTTCTGCTATTAAGCCAGTAGTTGTTTACTAGACTGTCACCCAACTCTCTTCCAGCTTCTCTTTTACTTTACCTGTCAAACCCCTTCCTATAATACGTTGTGTCATTTTCTGTCTATGCTTTGCTAAAGACTGTTAAACCCCAGGAATTAAGCTCCAAAAACATTTTATCTTTCATTTTGCATTAAAAGTTGGAAAACCTGCATTCTTCTCAAACTGCAATATTAAGTGGTCAGCAAATTTGTAAATTGCCTATTTAAAGCAGGGTGTATTTTTAAAAGGGAAGTAATATGGTAGGGGGAAAAAAAATCTTCTCATTTGAAAATTTTGAAGACCTAAAACAGGCTTCGTTTATATTACTTGAGGGATGGGAAGAGCATGAGCACAAAAGCCTTGTATCTCTAAAAAAAAGTCTTGCTTGTGATTCCTTGGCCAGACTGTATCCTAGTCTTGTTTTAGCTTGAGAGTGCTGTCTATTCACATACCCTTTCGAACTGATGGTATTAGAAGTCACTTTAATCCCTAAATGAGATGGTAGTAATTGCAACTCCAGAGGATTTACTTATCAGCAGTGTCTGACAACTCAGAAGTCTCTTTTGTTGTCTAGCCAGTTGTAGGAAGTTGTACAATACTTGCTGCCAGTTTGGCAGTTCAATGGCCAGTTTGATCTTTACCTGGGAAACTTGTCATCAGTTCAGTGTTCTCTAGTTCATGCAGTGTTAGTTCGCAGTCCATCTATGGGTGGACACCTGTTAATGTCAACTATCTTCTTTTTGTTACAAGGAAACCTAAATACTTTTTTTATACCCTCAAGCACACTCTTAAAAAAAACCCTAAGCTTTTTAAAATATTATTTCATATTTTTATGACTTTCTTTGATAATAGCATTTGATCTCTGCATTGTTCAAAGCAGAAAATGAATCAGGGATTGGAATCAATGATAATGCATAGAGGAGAAAGGGCAAGCATCACTTTTTCCTCTTCCAGCACCCCTTATTACATGCGTGAATGAGGGGATATCTACACAAGTTTCATGCTGCCCCAACCCCTTCAATAAAACATAAGTAGTAATAAATCATGTCATCAGCAGAACAATACTCAGTGGTCTAACTTGTTGGCATAGTGAATGCCTTCATGTTTAATTGCATTTGATAGGCACCAATGCCATCTTAATGTTTACTGTTTGCTTTACTGATTACTTTGGGTGCCCCAATGCTACTGGAATGAGGCAAGAAAGAGTTTTGGAGCACTGGCAGGTTGGGTTTACATCTTGGATAAGTGAGTAGGAATGGATGGATGGAAGGATGGGAGAGGAAGAGCTTGGTGATGCTTCAGATGGGTTTGGGAGCCAGAACTGAAGACCAGGGAGGTGAGGGAGATACAATAAGGTCATAAAAGCCAAAGCTTAGCCAAAAGCTTAGAAATCCAAATCAATAGTCACTATTATTTCTTTGTATTTGATTGCTAGTTTGATTATAAGCAAAAAAAAAAACCAAAACACAACTTGGTTGTGAATGAGGTGTTCAAGTGGGCTTAGTGTTAGACTGCTCCTTCAATCGTTAGCCTTAGAAACTAGATTTTTATTATCTTGGTAACACTCAAGGTAGTTTCTGCAGCAATCTTTAACAAACTGAGATGTAATGAAACAAGTGGAGTGGGGAAAGAAAGTCACAGGAAAAGTAAAATTACCTGTAGTCCCAAACTGTGGTGTTGGGTCTGTCTCAGTTAAACTTTTTAGCTTGGGCTTATTCTCTTCCTACAGATTTATTTCCACAGGTGTGTCCAGTGTAGATCCTTTGCTATTTCTCACGTAATATCCAGTTGGGTAGCGTTTGCTGCTAAAAGGTCTTGGGACTGCTCTCTTCTTGTACCCCAGAACTGTTTTAAAGCCCTTTGACAATCTCTAGCTAGATCCCAAAGGCATTCCTGCTTGCGCTGCTGTTGCATGACTGCCAATTAGTGCATGGGTCTTGACCTTCTGTATTGACAGAACTAATTTTTTACTATGCAGCATTTATCTGCTGAGAGTTAAAATGTATTCTTTTTTTATTTTATACTTAAATGTATTTGCTCGCTTGGAACAGTTGCATTTTTCATATTGTATTGGCTAATGCATACAATTACATTACCTGTTTTGAGGTTGTCAGAAATCAAGGCATCCATTTTAAAACTTGGGTTCAAGGCAGACTGATATGCTGTAGAAACAGTGGAACTTTAAACTGTGGAATAGTTTATTGATCATATTGAGGTCATAGTCTTAGATTCAGAAGACAGAGTATGTATGGGAGCACTGTGAGGTCAAGAAGCATCTACAGGTCATGATTAATATTTGGGAAACTTTACTGTGGTGTTGTTACCTACTCATAGGTGACTGTGGCTTTCATTTAAGCCTAATAGTTGATCTGTAGTAGAGGTTTGTCTGCTGCTGTTTGTAGCTAAGTCATAGTCCTCTAGCTCAAATTATAATGGTTCAGAGTTTTGTGCGTGTTGTTTAAATGGGAAGTTCCAAGTTAGAACTTTGCTATTGGTCTAAGTAAACTCAGCTGCATCAAAATTATCAGACTTGTCTGTGCAGGGAGCTGCATGTATGGTTCCTATAATTCACACTGCTGTGCTTGGAGAGTAGTTCTGTCATGTTAAACTTTAGCATGTAGGTACTAGAGACAATCCGTAACACCATGTGCTCTCCCTTGATAAAGGTGCTTAGTGTCATCTTGTGGGGATTCTTCAAGAGCCATACAAAATATAGAGATACAGTACCTCCTGTACCACCTGTTCAGATGCAGAGAATCATCTTAAAATACCTGGGGTTTGCCCCAGACAACTCATCAGGGGAGGTCCAAAAGCCTTGATACCCTTAATAAACCCAGTGGTCAATTCACATTCCTGGTTACATTTTGAAATGTTGCACAAGGGGTTTATGGTCAAGCATAAAAATAATACTGAATTCAAGATGAAAGAAGAGTGATAAAAATAATTATTTTCTAATCCCTGAATGTGTGCAGTAGTTAAGGATGTTATAGTTATTAACACTGTAAATACACTGATGAAAATACAGTCTCCAAGGTGTACCTTGCCACTGGACAGCTAAACTAGCAGAGTGGGAAAATAGCTGTCTACTCAATGCTTCAGTAACACTTTCTGCTCAGGGGTGCGTGCATGTTTTTAAGTTGAAAGTTTTAGTGTAACAAAAAGTCTCGGCTTTCTATACAAAATTTCTGTACAAAATTCAGCCTAGAGCATTTTCTCTCTGTAGCCAAGTTATCAAGCCCTTGAACTCTTTAAGTGGGAAAATATGATAGAATTCTAACAGTACAGCAGATCCATTGTAATAAAAAACATTTCATTAGCTTAAAATTTCTTTGCACGACGAATAGCAATTTAAATTTAATGAAACACTTAAACTTTATTGATGTGTGGATGAAATTATAGTGTTGGACTTGTTCAGCGGCTGAAGTAACTCAAAATTATTAAAAGCCTTTACTTTGAACTGTGAAAAATCTTAAGCTTTCCAGTTACTGTGGGTCACTCCTGAGTACAGATAGCTTCCAAATGTTAATTTTGGACTTGAACAATTTTTAAGGACCTATTGTTCAGGTCATGCAAAGACATTCTTCATTTCAAATCCATGCCCTTTTCAAAATGCTGTAGGGATTCAGTGAAACTTGGAAATGAAAAACTATGAAATAGTAACATTGGAAGCCAGTTGCAAGTTCTCACCTTCACTCTAACAAATAAGATAAATATGCAGTCTCACTGAATACTTACTGTATGTGCCTCGCAACAATTTTTATCTATTTTTTTCTTTTTCCTAGCAGAGTAGAGGGTAGTAAGGGGTTTTTTGTTTTGGTTTGGTTGTTGGTTTTGCTTGGGGGGTTTTGGGGGCTTTTTTTTGCTACACTAACATCTCTAAAAGCTGCTGTGGTCTGGTTCCAACTCACTGCTTATTTAAACACAGATAAATAAAATTTTAAATGAAATTCAGTTTATGGCATTTTTTGCCATAAATTTAAGGTATACTCTTGTGAGTAATTACTGGACTGCAGTGCATGGTGCAGTTTTAAATACATACATTGGTAGAAGTAAGGACTGGCTGAAACTCAAAACGATGACTAGCTCTTCAAGGTCATTGCAAGTTACCGAGTCTGTAAAAAAGAAACTAGATTTTACCATAGAACTCAAATTTGAGAATTTGGTGAAGCAAAGCAGAGCACAACCTCCTACCATGTATTCCAAAGAATCCACCGCATCTGTAACCAAAGTCCCTTTCTTTGGTCAGATCTTTCTCATGACTCAATACTTCCAACCATGGCTATGAAATACTGCTGCCTATTAGTGTTTGCTTGTAAGCTAATACCCTGGCTTTGATTTGGTTGCCAATTTGCTGAATTTAGTTACTAAGGACAAATAAAAATTCTCTGTATCCACAAACGGTACACAAAGTGGTTTGGAAGAAAGTATGTAGAAATATTTCTTTCAGTGTGGTGACTGACTGCTTGCACTTTTTGAGTTAAGAACATTCACAGACCTTTGCAGAATCAGGTTCCAGAAGTACTGGCTTTTTTATATTGTATCTGTGCCACCTGCTTGTTACCGTTGTACTTCTGATATAATTCAATAGAAATAGCAACTTTAAAAAAAGAAATCATTAATTGTACTAAAAAACTATATGGTAAAAGACAGGAAAATTGTGTATCTTATTGCTGCTAGTAATCTTTTTGCTCAAAGCACCACTTTTAAAGTTTCTTTAAAAAAAAACCCTCTCTTTTAAAAAGTCCGTACTCTACCTCCTTTTGCCATGTTTGCCTTTTCTTTTACTTACCAAAGTATGTCTGTCTTAAGTCACTGTAATAAACGCAGGACGTGTTTCACCGGTGACTAAGGTTTTTTTTCTGTAGCTTGAAGGTTAGATAGATGCAGGACATAACTGGATACTAAAATTATTAGTGTCTGTATTGTTCCAAATAATTTCTTTGTGAAATTGGTCTCTTTTGGATCGGTTGGCTTCAGTTTTCTCATTCCTTATTATAATAATATTTGAGTGACAACCGAAGTAAATTCATAAACATAGTATATCTCTAAGCCCATTCTTCACTTATGAAATTGCTGTCATTTTGTGTATGACAGGCTATTATTACAGTACCAGTGGCTTGAGGAATTATGAGAGGAACACACAGTTTCCTGAGTGAGTCTGTGTTTTGAAAGGTTTTAATAATTTTAGGTTTTATAAAATCATGAAAGGACACCTTCAGGGTGCCTTAAAAATTATGTGTTTGAAAGAAATAAATGAATATTCTTGCGGACTATGCTTGGTTTGTGTTAATGAAAGGAAATATTGCTTGAGATTTTTGGATTCAACTGTTCAGAGTTTTGATAGAGATGTTGAGTTTTAGTATACCTTACAATTAAAGAAGTGACTTGCTTTTCCCATTGAATTGGTCATTCTGTATCTTCATGGTGCATATAGCTACCCTCTTTCATCTGTGAAACAAATCTTTTAAAATTTATGCTTCTTGCCTTTACATAAATCCTTCTGTATCGGGATATCTGGGGGCAGTGCGACGGGGTTAGTCTGTGTTGCTGACTTCGACCCCCACTGACACCACTGGACGTGTGACTGGGCATTGTTAACCTGCATATCTGTAAAGTGAAAGATGTGTCTGGGATTGGCAAGGACCACCAAATATGATGAGTTATCACACTCGGGTTTTTGGAATTCTGTGTCAACATTGTGAAGGGTTACACCTGGTTTCTTTTATCCCAAGTGGCTCACTTGTGAAAAATTTGGAAAATCATAGAATCATAGAATGCTTTGGGTTAGAAGGGACCTTGAGAGATCATCAAGCCCAACCCCCCCTGCAGTGAGCAGGGATTGAACCTGTGAACTTGGCATTATTAGCACCATGCTCTAACCAACTGAGCTAACCCAGCTGGTCAAATGCTTTAGGTAAATGACAGACAGGGTACAGTACTGGAAATAGTATGAGTACCAGGCTTCAGAAGAACATAGGTACTAATTTTACAGGATGATGATACTCTAGTATGTCCACCACCCACCAGGTGCTCTGTTTCACAGTTTCTCTATTTTTCTGAAATCGGGGTGAGGGGGAGGGCAGGGGGGAAGAGAGCTTTTAGCAGCAGAGCTGTTTCTTGGTCAGCATGCTTCAACTTTATTTCATGAAAAAACTGTTGATGCAGATGGCTTTTTTAAAAATCGGTCCACTGTATATTCAAATATATATATACTAAGCAGTTTGTCCCCTCTTATGTGCAATATTGTGTCTTGCCTCAGTGTTTCTCGCTCACAGACAATGGAAACTTAAGAAAGTTCTGTGGCCAGAAAACAGCCATTAAGTTCTCACTCTGCCAAATACCCTGGATATACACAGAAGGATCTCAGTCCTGCCTTACAAACTGCTAAAATCAGTGGGAACCTAGTCATACCAGGGACGTGTGCCCTGTTGATTTTTCAACACCTTATTTGTTAGTTATTAACACCTTCTGCTTTATCAAAAGAAAATCCTTCAGCATTAAAATTGTTCTTAGTGGAAATTCAGTGATAATAGAACTTATATACATAACTCTATGACTATTATATGCTGAAAATGATGGGGGCAGAAGGAGGGAAGTTCTTAAAAATTTAAGAATTTTTCCTTGGGGAGAATGAAACGGGATTTGCTTAGGAAGCCATCCTACAGCTAATGGATTACTGGTAGAAAAAGTTGATGTAGTACTGAGGCATGCTTAGATGTATTCGCTTTCAAGTCAAGGAGGAGGGTTTGCTATATCTAAGAATCTCACATAAATTTCAGTCTGCAGAACCTATTTTTCCCACTCAGGGAGAACAATGGTTTTGGTTTGGGTAGTATATATTATATTGGGTGAAATGTCTTTTCTCATAGTGCAATTTTTTTTTATCTACCTCAAACCAGCTACTTTAAATATCTGATAGTTGTGATTATTTGATATTGTTGGGTTTCCCCAACAATAAGTCAAACGTATATAGCCACTTAAATTCAATCAAAAATAGACTCAACAGCCCCAATACTGTTAATACTGAAGTAGAAACAGTGAGGTTTTTTTTAGGTGCTGCTAAATCTGTAGGGCAAGCACACTGTTGGCTGTGAAGTGTTTGTATTCTTATTCTGTCTCAAGTTTGTATACATGGGTTACAGCTACATGTTGATGGGGCAACTGTGTTATGTAGAGCACTGTTTAATGGCTGTAACTGAGCCAGACAGTGTTAATACTTAAATGACAACAACAAAAAGACAAGTTTCTGTGGATCATATATCTCAAGTACTGGGCTCAGCTAAGGGTCATTGATGCATTTGTGTACAAGTGGTGATTTGGGTGAGCTGATACCTGTGTATGCTTATATGATGGCCGTAAGCACCAAAGTAGGTATTTTTTTACATTAGTGCATAGGCTTTTTGTTTGGTTTGGTGGGGTTTGTTGTTTGTTTGGTTTTTTTTTCCCTTTTTGCCATTTACATTTCTTGTTACCAGATTAACGAGTTGAAATTTGGCTTATTCTGCAACAATTCAAGTAATTTGAGAGTCTTTATGGTTCAATTCTCAGTATGGCATGCAGCTCATGACCTTCAGGTCTGGGTTGGTAGAACGCCCTTTAGACTTTCTGTTACTGTGTTTGATGGAAAAAATGAAAGTAAATCCATCTCTTAACAAAACTCTCCTGATAAAATGCATACATATCAAATTGGCCTAAAGCTACCTGCACATCTTTTAAGTATTAGATGCTAGCAAACATCTTTTCTTCCCAAGTGAAGCACTATTGGGCTTCGCATTTCCTGTTGTAGTCTTTGGCCTTTACAGGTTTTGCTCCTTATCTTCTTAATGATAAAGCAGATTATATTCTGTCCCAAGAAGCAGTGGATTTTAATGTGTGTGGTAAGGATCAGAAAGTAGCAAGTATTTGAATTGCAGGCTTCTTCAGCTGTCCTTCAGATCCTTCTGGCAGGTTTGTTGGAGTAGCAGAAAGTTCAGAACGGCCTCAGCAGCTGCTTTTTTGAAGACATCTTAGTTTGGGCTATGCAGAAGGGCGCAGAATCAGTATTGCCCTCTTTTTGGTGTTCTCCTCTTCTAGACTGAAGTTCATGCATAGACAAAGGTATTAATCACAGTATTGGCAGTCTAGAGCTCTTGCTACTCCAAGCCAGCTCAAACACAGAAACTTTCAGGTTCTTTGAACATCATGACAATTTCTACTGCTTGAATTAAAACAGTTCAAAAACTACAAGTAATATAAGTCTTGAAAGCCTTCATGTTTAGTGTTTTTGGAAAGTAGTTTTGTGGCTACTTGTGTCAAGTCCTTCAAGCGACACTCACTGTGTTACATCAATATAGTGTCATAGCTCAAAATAGGAGCAAGGCAACTAATTCAACGATGTAGCACTCTGGCCTTCAGATCTCAAAATACTTAGCTAGGTTGTGACTCTCACCAACTAGGTTCGGTCCTCCCTTGCTTCAGAACTGCACTTTGTAAAAGCACTTTCCCAGGTAGATTACCAGTAATTTCTTCATTAAATTTCAATTATTGATAGCTATATTTTAGGTCACTATTAGTTCTTATGACTTTTTCTCTGATTCCTAAGGTGCTGTATGTTTAGACTTACCGTGAGCTATGCAGAGAAGAATTTCAAGGAAACATTAATCTGATTCACAGTTTAATTAGTATGGAGCTAGTAAGAACAATAGATTTATCAAAACATTTTCAGTTTTACCAAGAAAGACCTGCTAATGAGCTATTTATAGCACACTTGTATCTATTTTTGTCAGTAGTCTAAGGACTGACTTAGGACAAACGGGTTAAAAAACAGGAAATGTGGTTAAACAAGTGGGTAATCTCTCCAGAGAGTTTCCAGTTTGCCTACACGTTCACATTTTCTTCTGAATGTACTCTCAAAACAACACTAAGTACAGTACCTTGAAATCCATCTCCGTTTAAAGGAGGGAATGTTTCCAGCAATAGCAGGAAGTGGCCTAGAGAAAAGTTTTACATTCTTGGTTAAATTCAAATGAGGTTCTGGAATCACTGTCTGTAAGTGGTTTTTTTTCTGCTTTAATTAAACATCGGAGCAGTTGTATGACATTTCAGTTGTTTCAGGTGTATCATGAATCCATAAAAGTCTGCGAATGCTGTAATTGTATCTTCAGTTCTAGATTAGTTTTAAGTAATTACTTTCCTCCAACTTTACCCTTTCTTTTACATGGGGCCATGTTTGTTAATACACTGTGCACATATTTTTTTTAAAATATGTATAATCAAGTTTGGAGGTAGTAAAAATAGTGTTATTAGTCAGACTGCATAAATCTTACTGTGAAGTGAGGATTTTACTGAACATGATGATGTCCATTTAATTCTCTAGGAGGTGGTGTCCATATTTCTTTCTTTGGGCAAAGCAGAAGCAATAACTAAATGAAAGCCATTCTTTGCACTGCTTGTTATTTGGTTTTTGACAGCTACTAATTATTAGCTTTTTTAAAATAAATTTGAGAATTATTTGTGAGTCAAAACAAGGAGGGAATATAATAAATGAATAAAGCAGCTTAAGTGGTGGTAAAGGTTATGACCTGGTAGAGTTCTATTTTTAGAGCTACTGCCAGATATAAGTGTTCTGCTCTTAGCATCCTACAAACAGTTTTCTAAAAAATGTTTTTACCCAGGGCAGACAACAAAGTGTGATAGCAAATACGGTTTTAGTAATTAGGAATAAACAAACAGGCTTGTCTAGCTACCTTAATTTAGAAAACAGGCCACTGGTAGTACCGGTATTTGAAGCAGATTTCCTATCAACCGTCTTTGAAGGGAGAAACCTGCGTGCTGTTGTAAAGAGTAGAGGTGAGCTGCTTTGTTATGTCCATGGGGAAATTCCAAGTCACATCTCTACTTTTTTTTTTTTAATGTTTTATTTAAATGTCTGCGGGGTGTCAGGTTAGATGATATCTCTGTGTGGGTGGGGACACTTCAGTAAAATAGCATGACATACTCATGTAGTGCTGTAGTTCACGAAAGGCTTGTGTCTGCAAACAAGTTAGGTTTCTGTCTATTCCACAGTTAGGAGACTATCTTGAAAAGTTTAGGCTTCTTGGAAATTAAAACACTATTTTCTAAATGAGGTATTGCCTTCACTGTAGTAAATGGAAATAGTGGCTAGCTTCTAAAATTATTTTTCAGAAACATGAAATATTTTAGGGCATTTTCTAATGAGTTGTTCTAGAAACTTACAAAGTTTTCATAATGGAATTTTAATTTTTCACTTAATACCTATGTTTGAATTAGACTGTCAATCAAATTAAATTTTCCCTGATTATAAATGTTAGATTTCTGAATAGTTTGGGGGGACAACACCTTGATTCAAATGCATTTCATGTAGCCTCAGGCATGCTCTTGGTCCTTATGGGTAGCAGATGCCACCCTCTTCCTTCATGTCATCCTGGGCACTTAATTCTAAATCCAAATTGCTTGGTTTTTTTTTTTTTTTTTCTTTTTCAAATCCAAGTTAAGTGCTCTGGAGTCAATAAATAAATTTATTCCAAATAGCTTCACAATACCAACATAATGTAAAACAGTTTTTGCTATACATGCTTCATAGTTCTGTAGCCTGAGTCTCTGAAATATTTTACATGTAAGGTATATTATAAATCATGTTTATTTGGAATGTTACATACTAAAAATAAAAATATTTTGGTGTTCACTTTAATTTTCACTTTTAGTCTGTGCTGCCTCTTGTTCATTTCTTGGGATAAGGTAGTTGATAGAGCTTCATCATGCTCTGGGAGGTGTCAGGCAGTCATCCATAAGTATGGGAAGCCTAGAGCTAATCTGTAGATCTCTTAAGTTAAAAATTGGGTACCAAGGTATGTCTACACAGAATTTTTTTTTTTTTAATTCTTCTAGCAACTTCTGCATGCAGACAGCGCTGACTACTCTGCTGACCTGCTGCGACCTCAGACAATGTTTCACTTTTTAGTGCCTCTTCCCCCTCCCACCCATTCTGTCTTACCTGTTTGTATTTTTAGTTTTCAAAAAGAGATTACTTGATTTTAGTCGGAAGTTATGGGCTAGATCAGATTGAAAAGTGAAATTCTGTGGTATGTGTCGGGCAGTCGGGCAACTTGGCTTGTTAGGAGGCATCCATCTAACCTTGAAATCCCCAAGTAGGCTGCACAGGGCAGGGCGGTGCTCACTTAGCATACTGCATAGCACAATCTGCCTTTCCAAGAGCTACAGAACTGCAAATAATAGGCTGCCATCCCACAGGGTATCCTGCTAGCCCATAGTACTGCTTTTGTAACATGAGTTTCATGGAGGAAAAACTGTCCTGACCACACTGGAAATCATGCTAGAATAATTGTAGTTAAAGCAGTTGTTAAATACTGCTATTGCTTCAGCTGCAATGCAGCCGGAACCTAGAGGAAATTTAACAGTTAAAATCAGACTGTTTAAAGAAGTTACATGGCTTTGTGGATACCATTCATTAGTTTCTTTTTTAATGTGCGCTACACAGCACTGATTAACGACTTGCAGTAGATGTGTGCAGTTTTTTTCCAGCAGTTTCATACAACAGATTAAAAACTTAGAGAAGAGCTGGAGGAGCTTAACTGACACACAGTTCAAAACACTTTGTGTGACTTGTTGTAAAGTTTGGTACTGTATATCTGAAGCTTGGAGATGAGCATTTCCAATATCGATTCAGTTAAATCTGACAATGGGTGTAATGTAATTGTAAAGAATATGTATCAAATAATTTAAAAAGCAGGTGCCTTCTCTGTCAGCATAAGCAAATGAAATGTCCAGGAACACCTGACAGGTATTGGTGCTGTGCAGCTAGGTATGGAAAGTATTCATCTCTTTGGATCACCAAATTCTGTTTGTTATTTTTGAGGAAAGTTTTTATTAAAAAGTGATCAGGGGAAAAAAAGGTTTCAGACTGATTGACTGTTACTGGCATAATTCACCAAACTGAACAATAAATTGTAAAAATATGGCATACAATAGGATGGGTTTAAAATTTGAAATTTCAGACTCCCAGGCATCAATTTTCCTAGCTCTACCAAGTCATGTTCAAGCCTCAAGGCCAACAAATGTAGTGCTCTCTTTTCAGAGGCACTAAGAAACATTGCTACCACCAGCAGCAGTTGCTTGCCCATGCAAGTACTGGCCTCCTGCAGAGGCCAGAATGCTCTCTGTTGTTTCCTAAATTGGTGGCTCTGTGCCTACCCAAGACTTATTTCTGTTTCAGTCCCTCACAGCTTAGGTTTCTAATAAGCCAGTCAGCTCAGTCTTGAAACAGGACTGGTAGCTTGGTCAACATACCAACATATAAACGTACATTCATTCCTCTTTGGTGAATCCTTCTCTTTCTTTGCTTCTAGGAAAAAAAAAAAAAAAAAAACCAACCACCAGAATTGAGTGACAGCTGTCAAACTGTAGAACTTCCTGTGGATGCCTTATATTAAAAAAGCAGCAGCTTTTAATATTCCTGCCTGATTTCTAAACTGAATTTGCCTCAGAACTTTTTTTCTTTTGACCCTTCAGAGCCTCTCATCCTCATGTCTGGTGTGGTTTACTGCCGATGAGCAGAGGTACCTGGTGACATCACCTACTTTTTCTAAGCAGTTATATACTTTTATCCTCCCTCCTCCTTTTTGCACAACAGGAAAGCTGAAAGGCTTGTTCAGTGAGAGGCAGTGGCAAGGTTATCTTCCCCGTTGTCCATCTCAAATGAGGTTCCAGTCTCACAAGAGTTAAAGTATGTTAAACCCAAGCTGCCTGGGTTAAAATTTCCTGTGTGTTTCAGTTGTCCTAGCTGAACTTCTGTTCATTCTTTGAACTTTTCAGTCTGCGGAAGACACAAAAATGTTTGACACTCATATCCTTCTCTCTATGAAGTTACTCTAAAAGGACTGGGAACATTTGAAGACCTGTGTTGGCCTCTGGCACAGAAAAAGCATCCTAATGAGTTCAGTTTTACTGTGTGTGCAACTTTTGCTCTATTTGTGCATGCAAGTTTTTGTAGCCTCTGTGTCTTAAAATTATGCATATGGTACTGCAGTTCTAGCTTTTGCATGCTTATTCAGTCACTTTGGAGGTTTCGTAGTAGAATGCTGTCATCTAAGTACTTGGGGGAAACATAGCTCTGAGAACTACATGTGGGACAACTGGTAGCACTACGCCATCTGAAGATCTCCTGAATGACTCCTGCACTGGCAAGCTAGAAGTTTAGTTTCTGTTACTCCTCAGAACCACAAATCTTTTTCCCTTCTGCTTTTCCCATAGTTCACACAGTCATCCTTGCTACAGCTTTACTGTATTGTTAAAATTGCTTGTAAATGTAGACTTTCTGACAGATTTGTTTTAAAAAAAAAAAAAAGTGATTATAAACTGGAGAGATTAAATTTAATGGATAAACTTGTTAGATGTTTCACCAGTAAAAAGTACAGTGGAGGGCCCAAAATTGGAAGGTGCTATTTTAAAGTTTCTGTCAGCCATTGTGATGGTTGATGGCTGAAACTGTCCTTCATTTTTATGTCTTAAGTCTTCCCAGCCATTTTTCTTTAGAGCAGTGCTGGGGCTTTGTTAGTGGCAGCTAGAATTCAAGTAAGTCAGAGTCTTCGGTGTTAAGAATAGAGTGGGAGTGGAATACATTTATGCTGTAACAGAATAATAACATTTTCCTGAGAGAAATTGCAAGGGTTTGTTGAGACTTTCTTCAACACATCTCTGTCAGAAGCTATGGAAAGGCATTGTATTTGTGCTTCAGTATGCTAAATAAGATGTATTTTAGACTTAAGAATGTTATGTTTCACTTGATTAGCCTAATAGTTGCAACCTGCAGTTATATGGTGCATTAGCTTTCAGTGCTGTATAATAGGACTGGCAGCATGGTGTCCCAAAAACTGTAATTGCGTGGGCTGCTGAACAGTCGTAGAGAAAGCTGCACAAAAATTCTATTCTAGACAGAATTCTTTCATTTTGAAATGAATTTCACAACATATTCACAGTTGGATGCCACTGCTTGTATTTCCAGTGAATCATACTCCAGAAAAGTAATACTTTGCTTCAACAAAGCCTGCCACAAACAGTGCAGTGATATAAATCAGAAATTGGATATTTTTTAATTGTAATTTTTCAAAATATAGTGCAGTTATTAACTATGCCTGCAGGTCCTGACATTCAGATAGGTTTGGCTTTGTCTCCACATGCAAAAATGAAAATCCTTCACAAATAAGAAAAAAAGAAGGGCTGGGGGGAAATACCCTTTCTACTTATGCTCTAGTCATGATAGGAAACTGACTTCCCGACAGCAATGAACAGCACGTATTTAATAGCATAGTCAGAGCAAACCTCTTACACAGTTACCTTTAATTTCCAGCCTAGGTTTACTGATGGTCAATTCTTTTATACCTTTCTTGTGCCAGAATTGTTCTTCAGCTTAGCTAGTTCTCCCTTCCCTCCCTGTCTGGTTCCACTTACTGGCACTTTTGGAGTGCAATTGCATTTTCTTTCCATCTTCGGTTTCTTTAGCTTAACAAGACAAGGTCTTTTAGACTATTAGATGCTGCAATTAAGGCAACCGTAGTTTCATATACAGGGGCTGTCTCTAAACTGCATAACTTTGCACAGTTTGTGCCGAGTTATCTGCTCTTAAATTGCAAAAACTGTCTAAGAAACTGAGGAAATACTTGAGCTTGTGCTGAGGCCCCTGATCCTGCAGTCATAGTACGACTGGACCTGCTATGAAAGGTCAGGAACACCTAATTAGTGGTACTGGGATTGCAAGAAATAATATCCTTTAAGCTCTCAGTTCACCCATTTGTCCTTGTACGTGGTACAAGGATGCAAGATAAAATATGTTTGCTTACGCCCTTTCACTGAGGTTTAAGTTAACAATTTTATCGTACAGGTGGGATGGGCTAGCAATATGCAATACTAAGCTACTCTCACTTCATTTTTACCATAGGTTCCATCTCAATTCCATTTAGTCAATTCATTCTCAATTCTTCAGTTAGAAAATGGTCATTTATGTCTTCTGTCTTAGCTGTGCACCACCAGACAGTGGTATTTAACACCTGGTGCTAATGGTGCTGACATTAGTATTTCATGCTTGTAGAAATTAACAGTACGTAGTTACAGTAACTCAGTGACTGAGTCTTTAAGAAATATGTTACGAAAGGTTTCCACAGACATAGGTGATAGGCAACTTTTACTAGCACAGTCAAAAGTTGTTTAATTTGAGCGCTCCCAGCAGCAGCAGCCAGAAGTAGCAGCTCCTATCCTCAGCCAAGTTGCATGAGCGTGTGAGATGAGGCATGCTACCTCAGGAGCTTAGGTGGGATGAGTAGGAAATGAGGATTCTTTCTTGGAACACATCACCCTCTTACACAACCCACCCACTTCAGTCTCCATGCATTCCAGCTTTTCACTTGCCTCCTTGATAATGCTTCTTCCCAGCTCAGCCAGCTGGCCTCCTTTCTGCAGGATGCACACCTGCCCTCTCTGTTTGACATCACAGCTGCCTCTCTGTACTTTCATTATGGGTCCCCAGCTGCCCCAGGGTTTGAGTGAGATGCTTCATTAGAGAACAGTCAGTTGGGGGCAAAGAAATACTGCTAAGGTCACCAGTGAAATTTTGTTGACTAATGAGCATGCTCTGGCAATGCTCAGGTATCCACAGAGAAGGGAGACTGTCAAAGTCTTAATCTTGCATGGCACTTGTGCAAAAGTAAAAACACACAGCACAGTTTCCACGTGAAAGATCCTACTGTCACAAGATAAGGCCGGTAGGCAGCCAAAAGCTGAATAGCATGTGAGTTTGCAGACCAAAATCAACACTTTGCACCCTGGGGTTAACTGCAAACCAGCTCCCAAATTTGCCCTGTGCCTCTTGATGTGATTTGCATACCACCGTTCGGTGCCTGGTCAAGTTGTATTTGCTTGTGGGACATGGTACAAATTTTGTCCTCTGTGATATGAAGCCTGCAGAGGATTTAAACTGGGGCAGAGTGAAGTAGAAGGAGGAAAACAGTAGAAGAGGAAAAAGGAAAGGGGTGTTGCTTTTCCACATACACCTGTGATCTTTTGGTGTGGTTCAAGTAGTGGTGTGTAGCATTCTTTCTTTGTTTTGCAGGTTATGGGGGAGGAGAAAAAAAGTCAGTTTCATAAAATTTCTGGTATTGCTCTTTTCCTCCCTCCCTCCCTCCCTCCCTTCCTTGTTGCAAAAAATCACTAAGATAACGAGAAATTATAAGCTTGCAACCTAGTATAATACACTGTTTGACTTGTTGTTGGTTTAGTTTAAATGGAAAGATTGACTGAGATTTTTTCAAGGAAAAGAATAAAGATAGCAAGAAAAGGCATTAGAGATGTTTTGGAATGTGCAGGGAAAGGTTTGTACTTTTCTTTACCTTTTTCAGTTATTTGCGTCTCTTCCAGAGTGAAAACAGAACATTCCTTCTAAAAATGTCTTGATTCTTTTTTATGTTCAGAAACCAAGCTGCTTTTAGTGAGAGCAGTAAAATCTTCTTTGACGCTTGCCTCTTTGCTATGAACTTTTGAAACAGATACTGTCTTGATACACAGGCCGGGGTGCAGAGCTCAGCTACATCCTGATTGCACATTAGAACAAGAGTCACTGTTCAACATCTCTCCCTCCGCTTTCCCCCAAGCACCCTCACTTCCAACAGGAGACCCGTGATGCCCTCCAGGAAGCACCCTCCAATCTGAAGTCCAGGCTGCATCACATTGTATAGTGTAGATGCAGGCGATGAATGTTTTCATACCTCATGCAAGGGGGGGGGGGGGGGGGCCTGTCATCCTTTCATCCTACTGTTATAAAATGTTTGTACATAGTTATCTGAGTAAGAAAGAACAAATGTCTCCTTTTTAGATCTTGAGACAAGTTGTGGGACCAGTGGTTAAAAAAATGAGCACAACTGAGATGGCAGTTGTGAGACGTGACTCTCTTCTCCCATAGAATAACTGATTTTTTTGCTCTCGGGTAACTCCTTTTAAAGTTATTTTTCGTAGCAGGATTAAGTTGCTGTATTGGTGTTATCTGAGGAAAGGTGGAGCAAGTAAGATGAACTGATTAAAGGTTCACTTTGTAATTTTTATAACAGCAGCTTTAATCGCATTGTGATCTCTGAGCTGTGTGGTCTCACCAGTCTTTGTCCACGATTCTGATCTTTTACTGTCGATTGAATATACCAAAGGGCTTGATGGGATCATTGCACTTTCTCGGCTTCATGCTACAATAATTGAAATCAGAAGTTGAGGTCAAGTGAATCAGTAACCCTCTCTCATTACTTTGTGTTGCACTTCCAACATTTATGCATACTTTAATGAGTTAAATGCTTTCTAATTTGCCTTTGCCTACCAAGTGAAGTGCCCAGAAAAGCAAATTGGGCAATTTTAGATTTTTGCCTATTTTAGATCTTACACAACTGGAGTCCAGGTCTGGGAAGTTACTCTGGAATTACAACAGTGTAGGGGATGAAGAGCTTGTCCTAACTAAGGCATACCCTGCTGGATGTCCTTCTGTTTAGAATTTCCTTTTTAGTATAAATTGACAAACATTTCATATGCTTGGTAAATAAAATGCTTATTTGACTTCTCCACCCTCCCCAAGAGGAAATTTCTGCTAAGGCATGACATCTCCTATAAACTGCTGTGAGTAATATCTTCTGAACCACTTACAGAGAAACAAGAATCCTTGCTATTTCTATCTATAAGAATAATTTGCAGTCAGAGAGGTTGATAAAGTAGTAAGATCTGCTTACTTTTGTTGTACAGATAAAAACCCTTGTCTTCTCTGTTTCTGTAGAACTTCATGAGCTGTAGTGCATGTTCTGTGCCATGCTTATGTGTATTCTAGCAAGACATCCAGAATTTATTTTTTAATAATGCTAGGTTTTTATTAAATGGCAAAGTTGGTGCAATTGGGTTGCTGGAGAAGAAGAATACTGAAAGAGGAACCTGCTGGCTTTTTTAACCTTTTGCTGTAAGGAAATGTGCCTTTCTCCATTTGATTTGAAAAAGGAAATAGACTGGTGGTGTGGCTATGGAACTTTCTCTTTCTGCCTCTGCAAAAGTGCTGGTAAAAGAATGAAAAGAAAAAGTACAGTATTGAACAGTAGAATATTATGGCTTCGTTGAGACAACAGAATGAAAGTAATTATCTTGTTTGTTTTGTTTCAGGTGTCAGAAACTATTTGAAAGAAGCATTAGTGAATATCATTGCTGTGCATGCAGAGGTGAGAAAAACTTCTGATTGTTTCATGCTTACATTCATATGAATAATTTCAGTGTACTTTGCGTGGTAAATCCTGGCTTTCATCACCCCTGAAAACTGTAGCTCTGTTGGAGTGTCTTCATTATAGATGTAAGTGCTTTGGGTTAGGTTTGGCCAACCAAGTATGCAACTGCTAACTTTTTTAAGGGCAGAAGAAGATGAACAGTTCCTGTTTATCCTCGGTAACACTCCATTACACCTTTTTGTTTCCACTATCTGATGAAGAGGAAAGCCAAAGTCTAAAGCTCAGTTCTTCCCTTTTCATGCAGATTAAATATATTGAGAGAGATAGATATGATGCTCACTTTCTCTGATTAACTTTATTTTCCACAACATACGAAAATGAGCTTGTGCTTTGCTTTGGAAGAAACATTCAACATATGCCACTCCGAGTGAAAAGGCAACATATGTCATTCTTGTACATAGGATAAAAAGTGGAAACCTAAACCCAGGAGGTCTTATAGTCTCTGTACAGCACAAATTGTGTTTGAAATACTTAGGTAGGTAATGGCTTATGATAGGGAGTGCATATTAAAATACTATTATTGAAGTAATACACTTGCACAACTGCAATTATTTGGCCTTTTGTGATAATATGCAGGAATTTTCTATAGTCCTTTAAATTACAGCCTCTGTTCTACATACTCCTTCCTTCTAGTCATCAAGAGTGTTACCAGATCACTATTGCTCCTGGTATAAGCATTGGTAGTAATACCACTCTTAACCTTTCAAAATACCACAAGTATAGCTGCTCCACCTTTTCCATCTAACTGAAATCTGGTGAGATTCACTTGAGGGTTTTGTTTATTTTATTCCTCCTTAAATTACAAGGATTCATATAAATTAAAATATTTTCATGAAATTTAAATATCACTTGCAATATTTTTGATTCAATTTCAGTATTTACATATAGCTGGTTTCACAGAAGCATTGTTGATTTTACCAAATGCTTCCGAATGAGGGAATAAGCAACACCAAAAATATATACCAACATGACATTAATTTTTAATGTTGTTTTTCAGTGTAGTGAAAATTAATAAAAATGAAAACGAGAGGTTTTGTTTTAAAAAATTCAAAGGCATTTGTGACTTACTGAGCTAATCCTGTAAACATGCATACTCGTTAAAATGCTGCAGCAGAAAGGTGCACTGCCTTGCTGACATCATTGAGACCGATACTGATTTTGGCCCAAATAGTGTGGCCTCATAAATTTCTAGATGTGAAATATTACATAAATACGAAAACGTGTGTCAAGATGAAACTCCCATTTCCACTGTTTTCTGGTGAAATTCTGTAAGCTGGGTCAGATTTAAGTTTAGTTAGCAAGGCTGCAAGTTTCTGTAGTTTGAAACAGCAAAAATTAACCATGAGCTGAACAGTGAGCATGGACTGAAGTGGAAAGAAAAATGTTTCCCTACCTTTGAATTCAAATTTAACTGAAATCAATATAAGGGCCTCTTATTGCAAATTTGTGATGATTCACCATTGCTGAGAATTTTTTTTCCTGGATTCTGTATAGTAACTTCAAGAGTGTTCGTTGTGGGCACAAATATTCTCTTCTCAGTAGAAGATTTTTGGGCCTGTTCCTGGTATTTTTGTGTTGAATTGCTCAGCAATATTTGCTGCTGAATAAGATGATCCCTTCCCAAATTGTTACTGGTTGGGTTTTTTTCTTACCGTACAGCTAAGTATGTCGCTTTGTGGGTCAAAACAGTTAAAACAGGCTGCATGTTTGAATTAGCAATGATAACAGCTGATAGCTGACATATATGTGGTCAGTGTACTTAGCCTATGGTGCAGACCTGCCTTTTGGAACAGTCAGCTTTATGGGAACCCTGATACATAATTCATTACTTAAATCACTGAAAACTGTGTAGAAATCTAGCATTCTTTTCTTCCCCCCGCCCCCCCCAATTTACTTTTACACACATGTATGAATATCTTCTGTCAATTACTACATTTCCTTGTCAGACATGAGATGTAAACATAAAGCAAAGGTATTCTAGCAAAAAATCATTCCACTACTCAAATTTTAGATCATTTTAAAGCAGAAATTGGGGGAGGAAGTGTTTAAAAACTCTGTGCAGTTCATTTTCCTTCTTGCACCACTCCAGTCACATCATCTTCAGTACCCTGTGCAGTTTTAGTGCAGCTTTATCATCACCTTTAAGTCTTGACACAAGTTTGGTCTGTCTAACCTATAATCTCACTTCCTCCTATATTCCAGCCTCTTGGCCTGCATTTTCCCTAATTCTGTGTAGAAAAATCTTACTTTTTTTTAATTGTTATTTCACCAACAACTTCTCACTTCCTTAAAGCACCCTTTAAGGAAGATTGGTTTCTTCATGCTTTCCTTCAGGCATAGATCTAATGTTTAATTTTGTGCTGCTGTTGTGTTGCAGTTGCTATTTTGAACCTCAAATGGATGATCCAAGTACCACTTTAAAAAGTTGTACAAATAAGCAGTTCATAGAATTATAGAATCATAGAATCGTTTAGGTTGGAAAAGACCTTTAAGATCATCCAGTCCAACCATTAACCTACACTACCAAGTCCACACTGAACCAATCAAGGGTAGACTAGACTAAACCATGTCCCAAAGTGCCACATCTACCCGTTTTTTGAACACTTCCAGGGATGGGGACTCCACCACCTCTCTGGGCAGCCTGTTCCAATGCTTGACTACCCTTTCCGTAAAGAAATTTTTCCTAATTTCCAACCTAAACCTCCCCTGGCGCAGCTTGAGCCCATTTCCTCTTGTCCTATCGCTAACTACATGGGAGTAAGAGACCAGCACCCACCTCACTACAACCTCCTTTCAGGTAGTTGTAGAGAGCGATAAAGTCTCCCCTCAGCTTCCTCTTCTCCAGGCTAAACAACCCCAGTTCCTTCAGCCGCTCCTCATAAGACCTGTGCTCCAGACCCTTCACCAGCTTCATTGCCCTTCTTTGGACATGCTCCAGCACCTCAATGTCTTTCTTGTATTGAGGGGCCCAAAACTGGACACAGTATTCATGGTGCAGCCTCACCAGCGCCGAGTACAGGGGGACAATCACCTCCCTGCTCCTGCTGGCCACACTGTTCCTGATACAAGCCAGGATGCTGTTGGCCTTCTTGGCCACCTGGGCACACTGCTGGCTCGTGTTCAGCCGGCTGTCTACCAACACCCCCAGCCAGGTCCTTTTCTGCCAGGCAGCTTTCCAGCCACTCTTCCCCAAGCCTGTAGCGTTGCATGGGGTTGTTGTGACCGAAGTGCAGGACCCGGCACTTGGTCTTGTTAAACCTCATACAGTTGGCCTCGGCCCATCGGCCCAGCCTGTCCAGGTCCCTCTGCACGGCCATCCTACCCTCCAGCAGATCGACACTCCCACCCAGTTTGGTGTCATCTGCAAACTTACTGAGGGTGCACTCAATCCCCTCATCCAGATCATCGATAAAGATATTAAACAAGGCTGGCCCCAAAACAGAGCCCTGGCGAACACTGCTCGTGACCTGTTGATGGTCTTGATGCATGGAAAAACCAGGAAGGTGTAATGTTTTTGCCAGGGAACTAATAAATGGCAACAGTGGAAGAATCTAAATGAAAATCCATTGCACCGCCATACTCTCAGATCCTTTCAAAGGCTTATCTCTGCCACAGAGTGTAAAGACACTAGCCATTTGACAGTATATTTGACAGATATAAAGGGTTCTAGAAGAAATAGCAAAATATGTGGCTAAAAAGTGGCTGAATGTGTAATTGGATCAGTCACACAACCTTGAATTGAAGGTGCTATCTGTGAAACAGCAGCCTCTGTACAAGCACCTGACTACCTGCATCCATCAGCTGAGAGCACATATTTTGAAGTCTAGCTGCTTTTAGGCATTGCAAGAAAGTTGTCATTATCACATATCATGTAGCTAACACTGCTATTAACAGAGGTGATTAGTCAAAGTGCAGGGCAAGCATCAAAACAAATCCTTCATGTTCCAGTTGTTTTGAAATCTTTTTGTCCATTGATAAAAATGAAGTGGTCCCTTCAATCAGTGTTTAATACTTTTTACTGAAATGTTACCGTAGAAAATATTCCTGTTAATATAGGTATTGTGTTAATGATTCTTCTTTCATAAAAATCAGGTGTTTACCATTTCCAAAGACTTAGTTCCTCGGGTAATGTCAAGGGTTGTAGAAGCAGTTGCTGAAGAACTGAGTCGCCTGATGCAGTGTGTTTCATCCTTCAGCAAAAATGGAGCTTTACAGGTACCTGAATACTTTGTACTGTCAAACATCTGAATCTAGAAAACTGAGAATGAGAGAGATAGAATCTGTGTATTTGTTGGATTTATTGTAGCAGTGAAAGCAAGAAGATAAAAAGGATTAGTGTACAGCCTATTTCAGATTTATGGATGAATACCCTTTGGGATACTGATTCTTGGGTTTGATTGTATTTTAGTCTTGTCTTTGCATCTGAGTGCATAAAATGTTACCTATATCCTATGAGATAAAAGGCATCATAATGGTATCTGTTTGAAACGTTGTTAAATACTGTCTTTGGCCTGTCATCAAAAAATTATTTTAAAAGAAAAAACAATTTTGTGATATTTTGAGATTTCAAAATCTTGAAAATATGATGCAGTAGGATCTTGCAAGTCTTTGCAAAACTAGTCACTTGTCTGTTATACTATTTCTACATTAGTGCTTTGCACCATGGGTAGAACAGATACTTTTACACTGCCTTCTTCATTTACAGCTGGATTGGTGGTTGTACTTATTATTGAATAAGTTTTAAAGAACTCTGAGAAAAAATATTTTTTTAAAAAAATCCCTTTGAGTCAATGACTGCTATGGCTGTAACAGGCAAAAAGAGCAGACTCCCAATTCTCATTGTACATGACAGCATTCTTGCATAATGATGGGAAAATAATTACCCAATTGCAAGCCTTATTTTCCAGTTGCTGGTAGTAATTGCATTGGACAGAGAATTAATGTAGGATGATCGCAGCCAAATAAAATTCACTGCCTATTTAAAACCAAATCAATGAATAGCAACAAAGCTACCCATATATCATTTTTGTTTGGCTAGGCAACCCACCATATGAACTTGCTGCCTAAACCCATAACTGAAAGGATTTTCTCTTCCTTCTGTAAATTTGTCACTCGTGGTCATTTTCTGTTCCTCTGAACATAGAAAATCCTGTCTGGCAGACAGCAGCAGTGTGAGAGTGATCCAAGTCTGGTCAGACTGATCAAAAAATACCCATTCCCAAAGAGAAGCCTGAATCTGTATTCCCACATCCAATGACCGACAGTTTTGCCGCGCTTTCCCCTTCCACCATGTTTATTTAGGCTGTGGTACTTGACAGTACGCGACACTTCCCCATGGTACTGCTACCTCGTAAAATGTAGGATAGACTCCAGAATCTTATGTGTAGGACTTCAAAAAGTCCAAGGCTGCTCACCTTGGAGCACCATACAGACAGAGGTGAAACATTCTGTGGTGAGAAAAGCATTTCTTATGAATATAAAATTGGTGGGTGGCTATGTCATATTTTGTGCCAGAAAGGTCTGGCACTAAAAAAGCGTAAATCTGAGCTGGCTTCTTCCCTAGGGAGAGATGAGGGGAAGACCTAAAAGCCAAAGCCTTTTATTAGAACTGAAATTAGATGTCTGTGTTGCATTATAAAAAAGTTTTGTTTTGGAAGATAAATGTCATACTAGTTGGGTCTAAATGTAGATCAGTTTCTGTAATAGCTAACTGGATTAAATTTTATCTTTATGATGAACAAGAACAATATGAGTTTGGATGAAGTTCATTTTATATTTTTAAATGAAATGACTTCAAGTATTGATCACATGCAGGGTATTTCTATTTCATATAAAACCTGTGATGATAATGATTGCTTTTCAAACAGTAAAGACAGTGTATGAAATTTGTTTAATCTCCACCATAGTTCACCTAGGTGAAAATTAATACCTAGACACATGGTACAGTGCAGGAGTAAAACCCCCAAGCTTGTGTGCCCACCAGGTGACAGACAAGAAGCAGAGCACAACCATTCTACTTCCTCATCTGATGGAAAAAAAAAAAAAATTCAACAGGAAAACCAAGAATAAAATGTATATTGACAGGTTTTTGTACCCTCTTGTTTCCTTCCTCCCTGGCCAAGCCATGCTGTGAGAAGTTAAGCTTACTGTATTTAATACAAAAAAAAATTTAAAAAAAAAAAAAGACAGACAGATTAAGGTAGTGTCCTTCTTTCTGCCACTGTACAGAAGAGATGGAACAGAATTGAATATTTGTTACTGTTACTGAGAGACAAACCACTGTTTTTAGACTGCTACATAGTGACTGTACAAACAGTTTGACTTGAATCAAGAGTATGAAATTGTTCCTTTTAGCAGTCTCCTGATATAGCGGCGTGGCAACCAAAAATACAGGAAACAAAACTGTTAAAAGCCAAGGCCGCTTACAACTGCAGCATGCAATAATATTTGCCTCTAAAAAAGCTGAAGCTTTGGGATACTAGTATTCACTTGATGAAAGGATGTTGTGTCATTGTTTCAGTATTTATATTTCTGTTTTTAGGCAAGACTTGAAATCTGTGCGTTGAGAGATACCGTGGCCATATACCTAACACCTGAAAGCAAGTAAGATGTGCTGTAATGTCTGTTTTTCCGATGTAATAGAATCCTTGGTAGGCATGCAAAAGCACATAATGTACATCAAGGATTAAGAAATTTTGCTTCAAATAAAGTATGTGGTATACTAGGTAAATATATAAAAAACAGATTACTAGCAAGATTTTATAAATTGAAAGAAAATAATTACTTTCTTTTGGTTTTTACTTGAATTTTTAGACACAAACTAGTATTTGCCACTCAAAAAAAGTAAAACTTCTTAACAGCAGTACAGCTGCTGAGGAGAATGATGCTAAAACAAGACAAAAGCAGATGTCGCTGAGTTTTATCCAGTTTTTCACAGCAATCTCATAAAGCACATGGCAAAGAACCTGCCAGACACATCAGAGAGGCTACAGAACCAGAAACTGGCAGGATCCCCTTATAGGGACACAGAGAATTAGGGCTCTCCACAAGCTTGTACAATACCCTACTCCTTCTCCACACACCTAATCAGGGAAAGTAAATTCAGCTTCACGCTGTCTCTTAGAATGAAAGTCTTCAAAAGTCTTTCAGCAATTTATCGTTTCTCAGTGAGGTACAAGACCAAAGATAAATAGTGTGGGACACACTCACACGTTAATATAAAGGGAGAAACAAAAGCATTAGCAGTGTCAGTGGTTGATACAGTCAAGGAATGTAAAAACAGACTATGATAGCTGTCAGCAGTTTTGAGTAAAGTTGGTGGATTGAAATTTCTAGGTGATTATGTTGGGGATTGGATATGGGCACGTTCATTCATTATTTTATTTACCTACACTTCTGTTAGGATTGGCATTACATGTTCCCACAGATGGCAGTTTGGTCATCTCACCTAATCAACATTTTGTAGGAGACATTGCAGGGCTTGAGGGCCAAACGTGTCTTCATAGTGTCACAGATAGTGTCCTATGGTGTCACTGCATTCTGTTTCAAAAGACTTATTCCTGGACTTGTCGCTAGTAGTAGTTGCCACAAGCCACCTTATTAATCTTTTGCTGACAAGATTGTATGTATCTCTGCAGGTCCTGCATTGTTCCCTGCATTTCTGTTCCACATCTGTTGCCCAGAGAAGGGAGGAAACCCCATCTTTGGAGTTACTCAAAACTTGACTGGATAATGCCCCAAGAAACCTTCTCTAACCTCAAAGTTGGCCCTACTTTAAGAGGGGGGATTGGACCTGAAGACCTCCAGAGGTCCCTTCCAACCAAATTATTCTATGAATCTACATTACCTCAATGCAAACCTACTGTAATTCTCTCTGTAGGGAATGCAGTGACCTGTCTACTGAGCACAGAAAGCCAAAATCCATGTTTTATCTGTGCTTCATACTCTGATGGTCACTTAGTTTGAGGCAGAAGGCAAGCTGGCAACTATCTCTAATTCTTGAGGAGTCCAGGGTGTCAAGCACAGCCTTAAATCAGCTGCTGATGTAGCATTTCCTGTTGATGTATGGTATGCATCACATTAGGAATGTCAAGAGGCCTGTTTGAACCCCTGACCTCTTTATGTTCCAATTTGCACATGAATGTCAGGTCTCAAGTTAATATTTTGTTAATTTATTGAAATAAGAATGGATAAAATATAGCGTATCTCCATGGAATTTATCAAGAGAAACTGTGAATGCTGAGACTCGTACCAGTGGAATATGAGTATTTTTGTTTTCCTTGCAGCTCGAGTTTTAAGCAAGCTTTGGAAGCCTTGCCTCAGCTGTCAAGTGGAACTGACAAAAAGTGGGTATAATGCACCTTCTTGTCTCCTTTCTGGTCTTTGGAGCCACTGCTTTTTACTCTTGCATCAGAACTTTGTTATAAGAGGGTTAAAGTTAATTGTATTTGACCCTTCTGAATTAGAGAGCAGAAGCCTCTTTGGACAGAATTAAGAATAAGCTAAGTCCTTGTGTATCATGGTCTATTAAATTACACAGAAGAGACGATGGCTTTGCGGCATATCCCTCTTGCCCATCCTAGTCTTATCAGTTCAGTGTAGCTTTGTATTTATTTTGTAATTTCAGTCTATTTTACCCTTCCTTGATAATCCTAAAGTTTCTGTGAGTTCCATTGTCTTATCTTACTGAATTTAGCAGCAATAAAAAAAAATGACCACGGAACAAAGTCCAAGCTGATATATGGGGAACTCTCAAAACTGGCCTGTTTCATTTTAAAAACAAATCAGAAGGGTCTGTGGTTCGTTCTTATCATCAGGAGGAGAGGAGTTTTGGGTTCCTCCTTTCCCACTGTAGAAACCTTTGACAACGAAGCTGCTTTGCTGCATCCAACCTAATATTTGGTAGTCTGTTTTACAAGCACAGCTTAATAGAGTAGTATGGTAAAGCTAGGATGGATTTGTAATGAGGATATTAATGGAAGTATAGATGTTTTGAACTTGAGATTGGTATTATGGTACTTTCAGGAACTGAACTGCATCAAATCAGTTTGCACTTAACAGTCACATTTTAGAATATTTTGTAGACACATGAAGAGGTTGTGCAGCCTGTGGTCTGCAGACTGTGCCTTCTTCAGGTGTCCCCTCACTAGCCACAACAAGTCTCAAGATGCCTTCTTGCCTTACTTAGATCTTATGCTTTATTAAAGATAGGAATCAGTTTTGAGTAAGGAGAGTTCTTTCAACTCAGACTTTCCGAAACACCTGTAGAATTTTTTTTTTTTTCACTTAGTCACAAGCATTTGAGCTTCATGGGCAGATGCGAGTCAAGAACTGCATCATTTTTACATCTGCCTCAGAGTTCTGAGCCCTAGACAGTGCAAAACTTGTTCTGTTTCCTAGGTCGTTACACCACAATTGTCATCATTTCAGGCAGCTCATTGTAGTCTGCGCATATTTGTGTAAAATAACACACATTTGTGCACTGATTTAGACCTGTTCACTTCTGTTCATTCACAGTCATTACTATGATACTAAATGATGAATGTGGCCATAGTCATCTTCCAGAAGACCTGCTGAGGAAGCAGATACTGATTTTTGTGGTTCAAGTTGTTGTTCTTGAGTTTGTTTGGGGTTTTTTCACATACAGTACAATTTCTTCTGTTACTGGCTGTTCAATAATCACAGCTTGCCAAAAAGTTGAGGTGATGCATGTCTGCCTTATCTAGCTTGTTTTTTGAGATAGAGCAAAAAGTTTGGAGAACACATTCTTCCCTAGAATACGGGGAAAATAAAACACACAGGCAAGATTGTAAAACTTCATAATGCATCTCCACTGTTACAATAAATATGTCCTACAACAAAGCCATCAACACCCTTGGTCCTACACCTGTAGTTTGTGGATTATAATAAATATTATCCACGGCACCAAGTACCACCTTGGCAGCTATGTAGACGTAACCAAACCATTGTTATGCTCCAAAATGTACTCAGAGTTTGTTATCTATAAAGGACAAAAACACATGGTTGCCAGTGAATTAGTGTTTCTCCTAGAACAGTCATACCATCTCTGATCTTTCAGCCATGATACTTAAGAGAATTCTGTGAAATACTTTCCAAAGACGAGTTTGAGAACTGAAATTTGCAATTCAGCTACACCTGAAAAGCCATAGCCTTGATAAGGGATACTGCTTTTATGGTACATAATCTGGCGGTTTCTGGATTTTCCTTACAGAAGTATCTTATGACGCTCTCTACCAGTCCTTTTGTCACTGTGTTTTGCAAATATGTTTCTCTCAAGATGATGATCTTTATCTGGAAGGAAAGCCATATAAAGGGCTATTTTATTCCCTTGATAAAATCTCTGTGGCTAAGTTCTGTGCTGGCCACAGATCATCCTGACACACTTGGTATACTTCTAAATATCTATAATATTCAGATATTTGAATAGATCCAATTTTAGGCCCTTTATTTAAGCAGACAATGTACTTGAAGTCACAGACAGAATACCCAAAACTTTCGGTAATTGTTCCCTTTTCAGAATCTGCCCAAGTTGTAACTATTTTCCTTTTACAGGTTACTAGAAGAGTTACTAAACAAATTTAAAAGCAGCATGCACTTGCAGCTGACCTGTTTTCAAGCTTCTTCGTCAGCAATGATGAAAACATAGACAACACCACAATGCAGGCAACTCAAAAGACAAGTGTGTTTATACGTCACCCTTTTTTCTGTACATCTTCAATTCCTTTGAAGACTCTGAAGAAAACAAAAAGAATTTCACTGAAAAAGAGATTGAGATACAACTCTTTGAGTAATGGTATGGGATATCCTGCTGAGTGAGACTTCTGGTCATAAATACCTTGATAAAATGGTTTTCTGTCTACTGTATTTCATTCTGTGGAGGGGATTAAGCCAATTTTGTTTACAAACACTCTTGGCTGTATGTTCATGAAAAAGTATTCACTGGTGTGCTGCAATCTCAGTTTCATTTGTTAGAAATACATTGAAATGTATTTTTAGCAAACGTCACCTTAAATTTGAGTATTACTCATGTTGTTCAGTGTATCAATCCGTTACTTTCTAGATGCAGAGTGATACTGATGTTATGTGACTAGAAGACTCAACTTCTATAAACTAGTGAGAAGTACCTAATAAACATTACTACTTACAGCTGACTAATGAGTGTTCAGATACCATATGGAGAAGGACACTGCTTCTTTTGCATTTAAAAATTACCACTTTTTTTTTCTGTTATCATCCACAGTTTTAGTGTTTGTAAGTCTGATTTCTTGGGAGGCTTTTATTTTCTTGCTGCTTATTTAATTGAACATGTTCCTGCCTCTTTTGTTTCTGCCTTCTATTGGAATATTGATGATAATTTTCACATTTGAAATAAGCTCTCCTTTCATTGGCAATTAACAGAAAAGTGCTCTGAGTTTATCAGATTAGTAGATTCTTTTAAAAAAAAAAAGTTCAATTACAATATTCTTTGGTGTTAAGGAGTAGAATAGTTAACAGCCTCTCACATAGTCAAGAGTAAGGAGTAGCACAATGTCATTAGTTTTGCTGCTTCCTTCTTAATCTTCTTGTCTTTTCTTGTTCTTACAGGCTTACTACCACTGTCTTCCTCTTCCCTCTTGTTAGTCAGTCCTCTTTTCACCACCAGTTATTGAATTTGTGAGGAGGGGAATAGGGATTCAGGAGGAAAGAACAATTTTGCTGCCATTAAGATATAGGTGCACAAAGACCAAGAACTGTCTTCCCAGCAGGGAAGATTTGACACTGACTTTAGTTTTGGGACTTGATATAAGATGCAGGAAGCTATAACAAGAGAGCAACTCATAGAAAGTGGTCTTGTTTTGGGGGGTGAGGAGTGGGTTTAATTTTATAAATGAAATCATGACTTGCAAGGAAATCATGCAGCAATAATTCGTTCTTTCTGTATTTACAGTCATTTTGAGTGTGACTTTTCAGAAACAGTGCACTGAGTTTTCAAACAATTTTTTAATGTCAACTGTTTTCTTTTTCCAGTTCAGTTACACACTTTAAAAATACAGCGTACAGTTCCTGTAATATGAAATACTGAAGAAACAGCTTGATGCATGTATATTTACTTGTAAAAAAAATTTTGTGTAAGTAGTAGTAGCATGTTGAATGAGAGTTTGAAACTTCAAATATATGTCATTATTGGCTTTCAGGGAGAATCGTTAAACACCTGGAGCAATGTTTTGTTAAAAGTTGTCCATTCTAAGCTGGTTGTAGTCTCAGGTGCTGCTACTAACTGAAATAGTCGTCCAGTTAGCTCAATCTGTAAAGGATTTTGCTTCAGAATAATAAAATATTAAGAAAGATGGTCATAAAATCTTCTTGAATTCCTCTCTTTCCAAGAAATGTGATTTCTTTATGAATTTTGCCAGTCTACATTTTCTACATTTGTATCAGACATGTTCCTAAGTATTGAAAATGTATTTTATCATCTGTACCGAATTAATATATATTCAGGCATCTCTTTATTGTAACATCATTCTCTTGCTCATCTTGTGTTACAACAGCTTGTTGCTTGTCTTTAAAACCTGAAATCAGATGTTTGCGTTCAGTTGCCTTTCAGAAGTAACATTTCAGAATGTCATTGACAGCAAAAAAGAGAATAATGTGTAAGGGATCAAAATATTACTTGAATTCAACCTGATATGAAATAAATGCTCACAGTCAAGTCAGAGCACAGTCAATAAATCCACTTGGTGGAATTAAGGAAGTCAGTGAGCATCATGCCGCAACAGGATGTATTGGAATCACTTTGCGTGGAAGGAGGGTTGGGACTGCCAAGACTTCATAGCCAACGTACAGCAGGCTGCAGTTCCTCTGAAAAGAAGATTACAGAAAACAAGAAGTGGTCAGTGTGGTTTTTGCAAAAAAAAAATGTTCAAAGATACAATGAGGTTTAAAAAATATTATTGGAAGTGGAAAAAAGACGGGGAGACCACAGCAAAATACACAATCAGTTAGGGCTTGCAGAGAAAAGAGAGGCAGCAAGGAAATCAAAGTAACAGAAGTGAAAGGTTCTGACATTTAAAGCAAAGGTAAATGCTGAAAACAGTAGAAGAGAAAATAAAGTGAATTATTACATGAACTTTGAACCTCTAGAAAAATCTAAAATCAATACAGACTGGAAAAAATTGAAATAAAAATCTGGAGAGCTTTATTTCTCATTTAAGAAACAAATTTAGGAAGTAATAAGGCTGTAAAATATATCTTTCTAAAAGTAGGTAAAGACTTACAGGAAAATTCGATTTCAATAGGAAAATACGCTGCGTTGAGATATTCAGCCTCTGGAGATGCTGAGGCATTCTCCTTATTGTATTTTGAACATTTACTTTGACTAGTCATGAGTAGTTCAGGAGGTAGGCAAAGAAGTAATAAAAAGCAAATGCTGTATCAATGTAAGGGTGGGGGGGAGCTAGAAAAAATATTTAAATCCCCCAGTAAAATGATGAAAAAAATAGGGAAAACTTCATTACATGCCTGGGTGTTAAAGAAATAGATCAAATAAGTAGCATGAAACAAGATCCTGCCCCTTCTCACCCACAAAGTGGGGTTTTTTTAGATTGATATTCATTAGAAAATATGTTTATGAAACGTGCTGATAGTGCATCATTGTCAAACACCTTCCTATAGCTTTTAAAAAGCCACTTAGAGAGTTTCAAAATATATTAAAAAATGTAGTCCTGCTAACTTTTATGCATGTGCTGAATTTCAAGCATATGAATAGACATGAGACAACTTGCTCAGAAGATCTCCTTCAAATGTTGCGCACACGTGCCTGTCTTTTGAGGATCAGGGAAGTTGTATTCCACGGGCTAAACCCCTTGCATCGTCCTCTAGTTGCATAAAAAAAGCCGGGACTCCAAGCAGTTAAATGTCAGTGTATGGCAGCAGAGAAGGAAACGAGAAATCCATGCTGAGTGCTGCAGAGTTATGCTTTGTAGGGGCACTTTTGGCTGCAGCAGTAACGTGCGACTGTTGGCTTGTAAAAGTAGGTCCAGTCTCCCAACCTTTGCCAAAGCTATTGCATCTCCCTGAAGAGAGGGTACTTTATGTTGAAGGTGAGATTGATTTTTTTGCTTTCTACCCAGACAGCCTTTTGTCATCCAGAACTAAGGAAACATTTCTGAAGTAATAGCGTGTTTATGCGGCTGTATTGGTAAGTAGAGAGATGCAGATAGAAGAGAGCCGTAAAAACTAGCATAATACTGTGCAGAGCACGGAGCTGAAAGAAAGGTAAACTTAGTTATTGCCTATTCCGATTCAACTTTAGTTAAAAATACTCTTACATATGTTCGGAAAACACAAGAATGAGAATTGATTGTTGATACAAAGGAAGGTGTAATGGCGATTAATGTTTAAAAAAAATATATTGTAATAGAAGAATTTCATGGAGCTCTTTGACTGCTGAGCCTACTAAATGACATGCAGAAAGACCCTGTGAACGTCTAATGCTTAGCTACGGAAAGCCCTAGGAAATATATCATTAAAAATATTCACAAATTTAACTCCTTTTTCACTTTGAATGTAGTGATAGGCATTTGCTGTTTCTAATCCAAGAGAAGGTAGAATATTGCAGTTTCCTAGATACAATTTTGGCTTTGTGAAAAAGGAAACATCAAGACAAGAATCTCTTGCTATGGTTACACACAGTCATCAGAGACAGTGCTACTCGCGGGATTTATACTTCCAAACCTACTGCCAGACCATATTTAAGTCAACTCCAGCCAACTTCTTTGGACCTGTCCTGCTAAAATACTCTTGAAGCACTATGATTTTCCTGAGAATATTAATTGATACAGTATTGATTGGATCAATGGGAGCAAATACTGATCTTTGTGTCCAAATAGGTGTCTGGGCTCACTAGCAATGAGGGGGTTTACATGGTTTACACACTATAAATATACTGCTATTTTGCTCTTTTCAGTCTATTTAACTAGTAAGACACAAATGTGTTTTGAATTAGTCAGGCTTCCAGGTAGGTTGAAATATTTGGGGATTTGTTAAATGCAATGAAAGACTTCAAATAGGACTTTGGTCCTTGGGTCTTTTAGCATCCCTGGCCTAGCCGTGTACCTGGAGAAGTTCTGGGTGACAAGCCTTATCCAAAAAATGAAAATAAAAATCATTGTAACCTTGTAAATTTTTTTAAAATATTTTTAGAAGACAATCTGGTGGGTTTATAATTCAAGGGGAAAAAAAAAAATTCTGCTTGAACATTTATCCCTAGTTACATTCTAGCCTGTCCATATACTGATAAAGAGATGGTTCGATTTACCTGCTATGTCCTCATTAGCAGTTTTCCTATTCTTCTGTATTAGATGTTAGCATTAAGTTTGCACACATTAGGATGTTTGTAGTGTTAAGACTGCTTCTGCAGTGTTCAGCACATGACATTGTTTCTTTTAACATTGTTAAAAGAAGCCACAAAAAAAATGCTAGATGGCTAATTATAGGCAAAAATAATTTTGCACAAGCTGTGTTACGTGTTTAAGAGTATTTTGGCTTCATGTGGTTGACAGCTTGTTTTCTGACTTTGCAGTACCTACCAGAGGTTTTTTGGCATGAAATAAAAGGGAAAACTGGGAGTAACAGGGAACACAGTTTCATTAGGGATCACGATAGCCATTTCTGTCTTCACCTTTTTTAAGCTATGTTTTTATACAGTGCTGCCATAGGTTAAAGAGGAGATTTGTGTGATGCAGCTCCCTTTCTCTTTGCACTGTTTGAGCTTCAGAGCTCTAAAAGCTTGTCTTTCATGAAGGTATTAAGCGAGCATGTCCAAAATGGCATATTTATTTCAGAACAAGGTGTTTTATCATGTAGATGATATACTTCTTTCAGTATTACTTGACAGACCAGGGGGGCTTTCATTTGGAGAGTCATCAGTGCACCCTTGAAGTCCTTTAAAATAACGTGTGTTGTTGAGTAACTTAAATGACACAGTTTGCGACATTTATCATTGCACGGAACAGCAAGGGAAACTTGCTACTTTTGGAGTAGCAGCACTAACAGATCTGCTGTTGTTTATTTTTGCCGTCAAACGGGGGGACTGGGGATGCTCCTTTATCGCACCTATTTTTTTCTAGTCTGAACATCCAAGAAAATGTCTGTGTTCCTTTTCTCTCGTGCCCTCACTATTTAAAGGCTTGTAATAGATTTTGTACAACTCTTCTGCAAGCAGCCCTCCTTGAGGTCAAGACCAAGTAAGGGAAATCTTCAGCCAAATTCCTTTTGAATTGGAAAATTTAAGCAACTTGAGGAAAAAGGAGTAAGACAATGGAAAGTGGAATCCAGCCTTATTTGTAACAGATGCTATTAACACATGCTTAGTTTTATAGCCTATTTTGGCACCCTTTCTCCTCTTTCTTCTGAAATAACTTCAGTATTAAAAGTTCATTGCCAGTCCCAGGCAAAAGCGCCTAAATAAAATGGGCTGATAGTCTCAATATAGCTCATTAACAATGCATTAAATACAAGTTAAGGATTGAGAATTATCTTTTCCTTCATTCCTGAAATGGGCTTAGGGGTGCAGGCAGGGGGAAGGACAACTTTGCTTAGCACTTCTGTACATTGTGACACCTGTGTGGTGAAATTAATGCAGTTGTGATGTGGCTGCAGATAACCCGGAGGCTCTGTGTAGGCTCAAACCCAAAGCCCAGCATACCTAGCTATTTCTAGATACACGGTGATCTAGAAACAACCACGAGAGACTTCGTTTTGGTGCCAGGGGGTTTCATGCTGCAGTACTAATGCAGCAAAATTTTTGTGGCCAGAGATTCTGCTTCAACCAAGTGGAGTACGTCCCTTGCTTTTCTTGGTTCATAAGCAGATTTTTAGCACAGAATGTCAAATCAGATAATTTATAAAGTAAAATTAGCAAAATGAGACAGTCTTCCTCACTGCTCATTACTCATTTTTTCTGATAAATTTCACTCATTTAACTAGATTGTACTTCTGCTCACAGAGGGGCTTCCCCTTCCAGCTTATCTTTTTAGATACTCAGTAGATAATTAAAATTCAAAATGTTAACGGTGCTGCTTATTTTTAGAACTTGACATAAATACAGGCAGACATAGATTTGAAAATAAATTAATAGACACCAGAGAGCTCTGAACCATTGCAGTAAAAAATATTGGTAGACACCTGTTGTAACCCTCTTTGGTACAGCCTGCGCAGGGAAGGGAATCTCCATCCACGTCTCTTCAGACATCTCCACCCACTGATGCTGGAGAGCAAGAGAAGGTGATACCTCGGTGCAGAAGGCGAGAGGTTTCTCTGTAATAATTAAAATGCTACAAAACTGAATAAAACAAACCCCAGCAAAATTTTCTATTGCACATGGATAAAATCTGTTCTATGTTTTGAAACTTCCAAAGTCAGCAACACAACTGGCATAATCCTGGTACAATCTCTGGGGAAGATACCGCTCGCAGGCGCGTTTTACCCTTGTGCAGCAGCGTTACCCAGGTTATCCTTTTTGGGCAATTATTTAAGTGTTGTGTCAAACAGGAAAGCTGATTTCCAGCTCACGTCATCAGTGACCGCTTTACAAACCTAGGTGGTTCATGGATTAGTTCATGAGCAAAATAAACAATTTTCCTGAGGGTCCTGCATATGTGAATGTTGAATCTCTTTTTGAACCGTGATAAACTCTGCTCCCTCAGGACCCTGTGTGCCAGTACGATATGTTCTGCATGTATGTATTTTTCTCCTACAAGAACTCGCTACACGGGCCCATCTGAACTGTGTTAATCCTATCATACTTCGGTCCAGCCTCCTGGATATCCCTGGGGACCCTTTTCACAGCACATCAGAACCTGTGTATTTACTTTTCCAGCACTGATCCCGTAATTTTATATGCCTGGCTTCACAAGTAGATTTTGGCATCTAAGATGGGATGAAGGCAGAAACCGGCAGCTGAAAAGCAGGAGCGCAACGTTGCATCTCCTCGCCTGTGCCTGCAACTCCGAAACATGGTAGGCATACGCCTGGTTACCGTCGCGTTTGCAAGGGGGGTGTGTGCCTGCCTGCAGGTGAGTGCTGATGGTTAGCTACAGGCATCCTGCTCACACCTGAAAGGTAACTGCAGCCCTGGAGCTGAACTCCCCCTGCTACAGCCAGGAGCTCCACATAGATGCCGCAGTCTGGGTCTTCAAGACAAGTCATCTCAGACTCCTGCTGCGTTCTGCAGGGACAAACCCCAGAACCTGCGAAGGCCAATGGGCAGCGCCCATCGGCTTCGGCGGTCCCAAAATCCTGTGCCTGGCGCTAGCTGCCTTAACTAGCAGCGCTGTCCCACCAGCTATGCCCCGGTCTCCCCAGGAGGTAGGGAGCGGGGAGGTGACTCACGCCCAGCCAGCCACTGAGTCAGTGCCAGTGACAGGGATGGAAGTGAGATACGCAAAGCCCCGGGCCCCCGCTCTACCCAGCAGACCGCACCCTCCAAGGTTTCCTGCCAGTGAATTGTGTCGAGTTTTATCTTTTAAAAGGAAAAAAAGGAAAGAAAAAAAAAAGTGCCTCCAAAACAAACGCTACCCCCTCCCCCACCCACCCCCCAGTTCTCGTGAATGAAAAACTATCCAGGCTTCAAAAGCTTTCTCAACTTTTCTGGGAGCAGCATATCACTCAAATAACTGAAGAAATACTGTGGGTTATCTCTATCTCTTATGACCTTAAGTCTGACTATCTGGCTTTTACCAAGGGTAGTAAGTGATAAACGTTCACTGTTAAAAATGGTTCAGCCTTTCTGGGGAGCCTTTTTTATCAGCTTGACCACTTTGGGTTGAACAGCTCACAGATTTTGGTCTAAGCATGACAGCCCTGATGTGCTACAGAAATGAAGGATGAGTCAAAAGCAGCCCCACACACAATACATGCCTATATTTAAAGAAAAGTAAAACCAATACAACACTAGGGCTGTAATAATCAGACTTGTACACAATATGGTCAGCCCTGACTGACCACGTGGTAGTAAACACTCATCTGGAAATAGGTGTTTGAGGCTTGTTGGGAGGTGTTATCAGTACTCATAATGTTACATTCTCTATAACAGAGTGTTTTTCCCATCAGCCGGGTCCAAGATGAAGTGTGTTTGCAAGATCAGTCTGGTTGCTTTACCAATGTTGTTCATTTTTTTTTGTTTCAGCTTATACAAGTATGAGTGAATCTCACTAAATGACTCCCCTTTGAAAGTGGCTGATGGCCAATCTGCCATCGAACATCCTTCCTGTGCTTTTATCGTGCTGCAAAGAGTGGGGAGGGGAACAAAGCCGCACGGGGCTGGTGGAGCATCATCTGAAGTGACTTGTCACACCACAAAACGTTAGGCTTTTTGGAATGATGCCCCAGGCATTTATTTCCTTCTGTTCTTCATCTTGGTTTTTTGTTTTTTTCCCACTTCCCATATCTGCGTTTTGTTTGGCTTTTCATCTACTCAATTCACCATGTTCCACTGAAACCCAATTGCTGTCCTTTTGTCAGAGTTTTGGGGCTGGTCAGTCCTTTTGGGTTTTGTGTTTCATTTGCTTTCAGTTTGGTTTGGTTTGCTTGGACTTTTATTGGGAAGGGATTGTTTATGTATTTGATTTATTGGAGGGGGGGGTGTTACTTGAGGGGGATTTTGCAGTGGCAGTGTCTTGTCTTTTTTTAAATTTTTTTTTTTAAATTTGCACTTCTCACCAATACATTATTTCAGTCTTAACTTCAGAATAATGAAGGTTTTTCTCTCTGGCAAAAGGGAATCCATTTTAGGAGATCTGTTATGTGACATGAGAAATTGTGCCATTTTGACCTGGGATAGAAGAGGCCGTACAGCGCTAACGCTGCAGCAGCAATGCCGGCAGGAGATAGACAGACAGGGAGGAGTGAACAAAGGCTCAGTCTCCCCAGACCTGTTCCCTGGTAGATCCACCCCTGCTCACAGACACAAACACACTCTTTTGCTTTTGTGTTTGCCCCACAGGGTGAAAACTCAGGTCAGGACTGCTCTAAAAAGCGTGATGCCTTCCTGAATGTGAGGAGGAATAAGTGCTCCAGCTTTACAGGCCATAGCCTGTCCTTCGTGCCTACCTGCTGGACAATTTCACTACAGCATCCCTGCAGTTCTTAATGTCTGCACAAGATTGCATCAAGATGGTTTTTTCCTCTGCTGCACTGCTGTGCTTTTCCCTCCAGCACTATGGACAAGGGGGAAGGGGTTGACTTACCAGGCTTTTAATTTTTCTGCTGAACTAATGCCTCAGCAATATTTTGTGGCAGTGAATCCACAGGTTAATGTTAGAGAGTGAACAGCTACAAGTTTTTCCTCCTATGCTTACATGCCATTTAGACTATTATCCTAACCTACGCGAAGAACTGCATGTAACAGTTTATCATACGCAGTCACATTGCTTTTTCCTTGTGGGGCTGAGTTTTGGTGCTCACCGTATGACTGAGTACAGCTAAGCGTACTGGGGAGCTGCCATTCCCATGCCGGCGCCTCCCCTCATGCGTATCGGCTCTTCCTGGATAAAGTCACAACAGCCTTGGCCCACAGTCTCCAACACGTGCCCGATGCTTCCTCTCTCTGTAACTTGCCTGTTGGTGCTGTGCAGGTCAGGCTGCACTTCTGGAGGCGCTTGTGCTTTCTCATTCCACCGGGACGGGATTTGTTGCACATCCTTACCCCTTCCACCCTTCCCGGCAGTGCTCCAAGCAGCAGCAATGAAGGGGGAAAGAGGGACTAGGACACAAAGGGAGGTTGTTGAAGAGAAAGAGAGAGCGAAAAGACCCGGAGGAAAGCGATGAGATGAGTCACAAAGCCTGAGGAAGAGCAAGTCAGCCAGCAGCCCCCCAGGGCAAGTGCAGGTGATCCCTGGTGAGCAGTCCAGGGACACCTTCCCTGCTCTGGCTTGGGGAAACTGAACACTTTGGTGCCCAAATGAAGCACGTGATGCTGCCCATGCAGCCAAGCCTTTCCCTGGGACATCAGCAGGAGGGTGCACTGGCCGGGATTGCAGCCCCGTGGTGTGACGGGAGGCAGCCCTCCCTCAGCCTGTGCCTCCCAGGGCTCCCCGCTGGCCCCGAGGAGGAGAAGCGGAGATAAGTGGGGTTGGACTCCGAATGTGGGGGCAGGCAACGAAGAGTGTAGCAAGCGTTTTCCTGGGGCTACCTGGAACCTCCTCAGATTCCCCGCAAGGTCCACGGGACTCTGCCCAGCCCAGCCAGTTGCTCAGCCAAGCTGCCCCAGACGGGACGGTCGCTTGTCACCCCGCAGCAAGTTCAGAGATAAGTACGAGAGGCTCTCAAATACATTTCATGGAAGCCAGCTCAGAATAAAAGGCAGCCCTTCATTACAGGAAACCTCATTTTTCGTTTGTAAAACACTTTCATTCAGAAAAAAGGGCGGGGGGGAAGAAAAGTGGAATGCTACTTCTTCCCAACCATAGCAAATACACCTGCACAGCAGCTTTCATTCTTTGAAAAATGTAAAATGCATATTTTAATGGGGCACCAGCAAATCCAGCAGTTGCCTGTTGCTTCCTAATTATGGTTGCTTGTAATTTTGTCAAATGACAGCTGTTTGGGCTAAAATACGCCAGGTTGGAGTCTGCCCCAGTATATTTTCTCTGCCTGGAAATTTTAAGTGGTTGCTGAACATTTAGCTGGAAGAAAATATGCCCTCCACCCCCTCCCCCCCCATGCTTCAAAAAATTTGGTGACCTTTTCTTCATGCCCCCAGGCTTTGGAAAAAGTACTTGAAATGTGGCAGGATTTTGGCTTGTGTGTCAGGAACGTGCCGCTTGCCTGCAAAAAACCGCCATCCAAATTTTGCCAAGTTATAAGCCTCCGAAGAGATAAATCATCTTGCTCACAAGCACTCGCTAAAGCTGGATAGCTAAAAAAGCCCTCCCAGCTTTAGTCCAGTCTCACAGCTCCCTGTGAGCCCCCCGAGGTCTGCACCTGAGCTCCCCTGCGTGAAACTTAGTGTTGCAGCCCAGGGGCTGGGGCTTGTTGGGGTCCCACCTGGGAGGAAGGTCTCACCGCCACAAGCCCCAGCGGTGCCAGGCGGCAGCAGCCTGAGTCCCAGCACGGCCTGTGGCAAAGCAGAAGGAGCTGGAGGTGGAGGGGAGGGCAGAGGTGGCTTGGGATGGGATGAGGGATGGAAGACAGAGGGAGAAGCTCTGCCTCAGAGCTGGTAGTGATGGGACAGGGAAGAAAAGTGGAAACCCTTGAGGGAAATGGCTCCCCATCCACGCACCAGCTTGCTGGGACTGGGGGTGGGGAGTATGAGATCTGCTTGAAGGAGCCTGGGACCAGCAGAGGAGAGAAACAAGGGCAGGAGATAAAGGAGAGGGAATGAAGATCCAGGAGGAGCCAAAGAGCAGTGGAGGAGCAAGTGCCTGGAGCACGCAAGGGACATACTGGATGAGGACTAATCATGAGGACAGCAACTTAGAGTACCTTTATGAGCTGAAGCAGCAGGCTACAGCCAGAGGATCCAGTATAATGTAATCACATCTGGTTGCTTGTTTGCTCTCCCTTCCAATTCTGTCTCCTTAAACTGAGGGAACCACATACCCAGGCACACAAACACCACATAGAGAAGTCCAGTGCCAATATTTCTCAACTTATTCCTATGTAGCCTTCATAATTTTCTCCTCTGTCTGCATAATATAGTACGTGAAGTGCAAAATAAAACAAAAACAAAGAAAAACCAAACCAAAGCAAATAAGCGATCTGAAACTTTTGTGATTAAAGAGACTTCCTACGAGAGTTCAAGACAAGGCACTTTCATCAACAGGCTTTGTAAATAAGTGGGCTTGTAAATGATGAGTGCGTTTGTAAATAAACGATTGACTTTCTGACAAGCTGAACACCCACCACTTCAGACAGAGCCACAGCAGTGACCAACACCTCTGAATCACAGGCCACGAGGCCTTTCTGTACTCCGAGGCCTGTGCCAAAATGATCCCTTATCTCTGCTCTTCTTTCCTAGCTTGACAGAGAGATGTTTCATGTGCTGCAGTTGCATTCTTCAACTCTTTTTGCCACCTTTTGCACTTGTTGAGGTACCTGCCACCGGGAGGAGATGGTGGGTAATTCCTCCAGTCAACCCCAACCCTTGTCCAGAATTCTGGGATTTCCTTCTGTCCTGGTTTTGGCTGGGATAGAGTTAATTTTCTTCCTAGTAGCTGGCATAGTGCTGTCTTTTGCATTTAGTAGGAGAATAATGCTGATAACACTCTGATGTTTTAGTTGTTGCTAAGTACTGCTTACACTAGTCAAGGACTTTTCAGCTTCCCATGCTCTGCCAGGGGCACAAGAAGCTGGGAGGGGGCACAGCCAGGACAGTTGATCCAAACTGACCAAAGGGCTATTCCATACCATATGATGTCATGCTCAGTATATAAACTGGGGAGAGCTGGCTGGGGGGCAGCGATCACTGCTCGGGAACTGTCTGGGTATTGGTCGGTGGGTGGTGAGCAATTGCATTGTGCATCACTTGCTTTGTATATTATTATTACTATTATTATTATTATATTATTATTATCATTACTATTTTACTATATTTCAATTATTAAACCATTCTTATCTCAACGCAGGAGTTTTTCTCACTCTCACTCCTCCGATTCTCTCCCCCATCCCATCGGGGTAGGAGGAGTGAGTGAGCGGCTGCGTGGTGCTGAGTTGCTGGCTGGGGCTAAACCACGACACCTTCTTATTTAGGACAATGAATGCAATTGCTCATAAAAAAATGGGTAGTTAGGGGTTTGGGTTGGTTGGTTTTACCTTAGATAGGACTGCTTGCATTGCCATGGCCATCCTGGTCCTTCCCTGTGGGCCCATTTCTCCAAGGCATGGTGGAGAAATCTTCCTCTTATCGCTCTGAAAGGATGCAAGGGACCTTGCTTTAATTCATAGCTTAGCTGCTGGTTTTCACCTGTGATCATTAGCAAGTTGCTCGGTCCATTCAAAATCAACTTCTAAGGCAATCCTGAGCCTACACCTACCTCTCACTGCCACCATGCAACTGTGAGTCCACCATCGGTCCACCATCCCACCATCGGTCCAGCCAGCACCTCGCAGCCCATGTGAAAGACCCAGGTTGTAAAGTGGCCCTACAAGCTCCCCACCAACCTGCACCTCTGTACGCTGTGTTGAGACCTCGACTGTCAACGCAAGGCTGGAAAAGTATCCCGCCAGCCCTGCCTGCAGCTACGTGTGTGTCTGAATCTTCCTTCCTCAGCTGCCCGTGAGCATGGACAAGCAGGAAGCAGCAGCAGGACCAGCTCCTGGAAACGCTCCCTTCTCTGCCAACTAGGACAGCACTGCCCAGGCAAGGGCGATGTCTGAGGCTGTGAGCTCACGAGGGGGTGTTACGGGGCCTTCCCCCTGGGGCTGCCTGGGGCTGGGCAGCTGGAGGGCTGGTTACAGCAGCCCTGAGTACTCAGGGAAGATGCAGGTCCAATGCCTAAGACTGCAAAGGGGTCCCCACGGTGATTTCCAGCGCTTCTAGGTATATGATTGCATTCAAAAAATGCTGTGTGTTGAGCCATTTTTTTGTTTTTTCTTTTTCTTTTAATTACCAGAACCTTGATCTTTTTGTTATCAACCCTCTCTTTGTATCATGTTTTCAAAGGTGGCGG
Organism: Pelecanus crispus; assembly: GCF_030463565.1. Classification (NCBI taxonomy): domain Eukaryota; kingdom Metazoa; phylum Chordata; class Aves; order Pelecaniformes; family Pelecanidae; genus Pelecanus; species Pelecanus crispus. The sequence goes on along the minus strand of NC_134644.1, from coordinate 80,597,203 downwards.
TGGAGGAGGGATCTAGTTAGTAATGCTTCCATTCTCCTGTCACTTGCCCCACTGATTTAGACAGGAAACTTCTGAGGACAAGCAATATCCCTTATTAGATGCTACTGCACTGAGTAACCTCATTTTGGTTTGGTGTCTAGACAGTAAAGCAGAAGAGCGCGTTAATAAAAACTGGGCACCCAAATGCCTGAAAGTTCTTGTCTGACAGTCTCAAGCTCACCTTCACTGAAGGTGAAATCAGACCTCTGAGTTTTTCGAGGGTTCGTGTTGGTTTGGGGGTTTTTTGGGTCTATTTTGATTTTGACTCCAACATGAAGATTTGTGTGTGTGTTTGCATATGTGTGTGCACTGATCATGCACTACTTTTATTAATCAAAATAGGAAACTCCAGACACAGACGTGTTGCTTCTTCAGAAGTTACACTGTACTGCTGGAAAAAGAAAAATCAGGTCGATTCTTTAAAGTCATCAATATGGAAAGATGTCCCTCACTTTTAAACTCCCTAACTCTGAGTTGAGCAGCCTCAGTGTCTAAAAAGAGCCATTTCTGTTTATCTCTGCTTATACCAATGTGGGCCAAAGAGTCATGCCCATGTGAGTCTTTTCTAGGAAAATACATCAGGCTGCTCCAGTGATCTCTCTTCTGGCTGTTATGAATCTCTGTTTACGTTGCCATAGCTTTGTAAAAATGCCAAGAGAGAAAGAAACTGGCTTCCTATTTATGTGTGCTTTGCATTGCTGTCATAAGCAGAGACCTTGATTCATCAGTTTGTGAATCCATGAAGTAAATGCAGCGCCAACTTACATCATCATGAGGCATGCTGGGGAAAGGGTAACGGGAACGCCACAGTTCCTTGAGACATTTGGTTGATGGGTCTGGGGATCTTCTGAGTTGCAGACAAACTGAAAGCAGCCTAGTGCCACCTCCAACGTCAAGGTGCCTGAAGGTAAGGTCAAACCACCGTTGCTCTTTTTCCTTCCCTTTGGGTGCAGGTTCTGAGCTAACATGGTTCTCGGAGGTGACATCAGGCACTTCCCTTGAAAAGGCTGGAGGCTAATCCAAACGCATATTGCAAAAGCTTTGCATCATCCTACATTTCACGGAAACAAAGCTCTTGGTTTTGCAGCTTGGCTATGCTGCTTAAAAAAAAAAAATTAAAAAAATAAAAAAGAAGAAAAACAGCAACAAAGAAGATCAACAACAATAAAAAACAGGAAGGAAAAGACTAATGAAAATACTAATTGTCTATCCCTGTGGGAAAGAAGAGACGCAGATTTCATTTAAGGTATCATTAGCATCCCCCCCTCCCCATACACCAACAACCGTCGGGTGGATGAAGGCTGCTCTCTGACACAGCCCCTGCAGAGGGAACCCCCCACATCCAGCAGCAAACCAGCAGCTCCAGCTTGGCCAGCAGTGCTCAGTTATCCCCGCTCCCCTCCCCCTCCCCACCACTTCTGAGCTGCAATTCATATAGTAACTGCTGACATAAAATCAGGAGAAATGGAGACTATATATAAAAGACCTGGAGTAAAGGCGAGTGGCACCTCGATTCTGCTTCTGAGTAAGTCTTCTGTTTTTAGAAAAAGCTGGGTGATGCAGGCAGACCCTGAGCGGGCTCAGCCTCCAGTGCTGCCATGCATGCCTGCTGCAGGCCTGCGAGGAGCTGTCAGCTTGCAAGGCACAGTTTTCCCTGCAGCCCTGCCTCAAACCCGAAACCACGCTCCTGCTGAGTCACGCAGGACCAGCCCCAGCTCCCAGGGAGGCAGCCCCCCGGCTGGGCTTCCCTCCGGGCACCCGCGGGACACAGCCCCGGAGAGCCGGGCAGCCAGTGGGATGCTGCCAGTGGGGCTGAGCCTCAAAATTGCCACTCTTGGTGGGGGTGAAGGGGTGTCCTCTCTGCCGCTGAGCCTCTCTGCCGTCGAGTTCCAACCTCCTTGGCTTGGCCTTGGCCATAGGCAGCCTTTCTCCAGGGCCGGAGGTGTCTGGGCATCCCAATGCCTCTGCTGAGCCACCTGCACCAATGCGCAGCACGGGTGTCCACACCAGAGCAGGTGAGTGACTGGGGAGACTGGGCTGAGCCAGCACCCACCTCCTGATTTCCAACTTCCCTACTGGTGTAGAGTACTGTCCAAGCTTTTGAGTGGCTGCTGTTTGATATTTTGTTGTTGTTCACTTATTTTATTTTTCCTTGTTTGTTGGAGGTTTTTCCCCCCAGGAAAAATCTTAACGAAATTTTGCTTCCCCACCACCACTCACTGAATAAAAAAACAAAAACAAAAACAAAAGCCCAAACCCCAAATGTCATAAAACTCACTACCGCTTCTGCAAAACAAAATTCTTATTGTCCAGTAGCCCCGACTTATTGACAGGCAGAAGCAAAGCAGACAGACCTGTGACAGCAGCGGAGGCGGGGGGGAACCAAACAAGAAAGAAAAAACACACAAACACCCTCCCATGCGGGATGCAGCGCATTTCCCAAGAACGATGTTGCTGCCATGAGCATGGCTCGGGCCGTGGAGCCACGAGGTGCTGGGGAGCGGTGGGGCCACCCTGCTGGATGTTCCTGTCACCTGGGGCAAGGTTTTTCCATGTCCCACAGGGCTGGAGAGGGGTATGAGGTAGCACAGGGCCATGCAAACATTTCCCTACTGTGTGAGATGCGACCCAAAGTCAAGCCAGCATAGGCAGTGACGGTGCAACTGCTGCAAAGAAATAAATGCCAGCAACCCACTTTGCCTGCCTCCCTGCCTGAGCCCCCTTCCCTCCTCAGCCAGTTGTGCTGAATTACAAAGAGGCAGAAGCAGTAAGTGAGAGTAAAAAAAAGGTGGGGTTGGAGGAAGGGGAGGGCAGGAGGTAGTCCCATTCAAACTGGGTAACAGAAAACAAAAAAAAAAAAAAAAAAAATCACTGGTGTGAAGTTCCTGATGCCAGCTACAGAAGAAAAGGAACTGCTTTTTTACGTAAGTAAATGTGGTCAAGTAGCTGCGGTGTCTGTACGGCTGTTTCACAAGGGTTTTACCTGGAGGTGAAGCATCCTGGTCCCTCGCCAGCAGCGCCCAGCTCATGCAAACCTCATTACTGAGCAGCAGGAGCTGCCCTTCCCAGGGATGGGAATGAAAACCATTTCAGTCAACTGAAATTTCTGATACCATCAGCTGCAGTCATGGTTTGAGAGCACAGGACTAAAAAGCCCTGGAGCTGTGCAGTATGGCCATATGCATTGCATGGCCACGCTCTTGCTAACTCTGCTTTGGGCATACCCTTGGGTTATATTTTTTCAATACGAAACCACCTCAAGGGATCTGGGCACTCATTTTAGTGATATTAGGTGATCTCTGATTGCATGGGAGATTCTGCTTCTCCTCTCACCCTGTTTTCCTGAGGAAGACTCAAGGCTGGTGGCGGCAGGGGCCATTGCAGGACACACTTGCAGGCTCTCTCTTCCAAAACACCGAGCAAGCCCGTGCTCTGCATTATACCAGCAGGTGTGTGACTGCTAATTTCCAGCAGATCACGCTATAGCAATGCTAGCTCTTGATGCATTTGTAATATATACCCTGCCGCCTTCTCCTCGCATGGATCATCCTTCTAGCATGGCACCATACATAGCTCCCAGCTGGGCCTGTCGTTTCACAGCGCTTAGTGATAGAGAAACACACACACCACACACACACACTGCGCCGAAGAGTTTGCAGCCTATAAATGCAAATAAAAAAATCACCAAAAACAGCATGGGAAAAGCAGGATGGGCAGGGGGGGATGCCAGAGGTAATGCCAGGTCAAGTCGGAGCTTTTCCAGATTTATGCCACTGTATTCATCTTTGAAATGACAGAGGTAAGTCCAGAGCGTTTCCCCTCTGTTTAAATTGCCAAAATATATTAGCTGGGGTGGGAGAGGAAGAAACTACGTATATGTTTTATTTTTGCTGTTACGCATTTGAGGCTGAGCCTGACCTACAGCAAGGAGTTCGGTACCAGGCAGGGGCGGTAGTTTTCGGACTAGGGTAAGAGCTGTAAGTAGGAGTGCAGAGCTGCAGAGGAATCCCTGCTCCAGTGCGAGAGGCATCGCATACTTGTCAGCTGGTGCCTCATCAAATAGAGACCAAATTTCTGTGCTGAGAAGCTCCTGCCCCCTCCTCTGCACACACGTACTCAATTCTCTGTAGAGGTGTAGCGGAGGCAGCTACAGCCCGGACTCCCCTGTGTGCTGCTTCCACGGGGGCCCAAGGGGCGGGGGGTTTGCTACCCACCATTTGCAGTACCCCTCACTGCTGCAGGCAAGCAGTGAGGAAGGCTCAGCCTGCTTCAGGCTGCTGCCTAGCGCTGCCTCCCATGCGCATCACGCTCCCCTCCGTCGCCGTACGCTGTTGCACAACCCCATGCATCATCAAACCATGCTCCTGCCAAACTGAAGGTACCCACCGGGCTCCCCCTGGCTCGGGAGGGAGGGAGCCAGCCCCTCGGGGTGGGGGGCACACTGGGAATACGAAACACCCCCATGATGGGCAAGGGCTGCCAGCTGCACTCACAGCCATCCTGCCGCGAGCCGCGGGCAGAGCCCGGGAATTGCCCCTCTCTGGGCTGTTCTGTCTCTCTCTCGAGATGCTGACTGAAACGTTAAGCCACAGAAAGGCTGGAATTAATTATTTACGGGCAATTTTCTTTTAAAATGAGTTTTGCTAACGAAATATTTTCTCCTTATGCAAAGTCATCTGAGGTAGGCAGCAGGGAGCTAACATCCTATAGGCTGTCCAGCGGAGCGCCCAACACCATTGCAGGTGGCCTTTTTAGCTTAATAACGAGGGAAGGATGAACACACACACAGAGGCAGAGACGGAGGAAGATGCTATTACACACCGTTGGGTTATCACATCTGATACGGCCATCAGGCAGAGAGTCTGATTCACTTCTGGAAACACTCCAGTCCGACGCCGCAGCCAGACTGCTGTGCCCATGGCTGCAACGTGGGCCTACAACTGCCGCAAGTCTGAAGTGAATCAGCCATACCACGGGCAGCCTTTTTCTAGGTACAAGACGCCAGCTGGCAGCAGGTGGTAGGAGCCCTGCCGCGGCACAGAGAAAGAGAGCGAGAGCAACTCAGCACTCCCGGCAGACAAACTACCATCTCCAGCATACCCTGTGCACAGCGATATTTTTTTTCTGTTTCACCCACAGAGACTTTGTTTGAGTACCTGCCGCGCACGCTTTTGCAGGCAAGCTCAGGGCGCTGCCTCTACGCCGTGACAGTTCAGCATCGTTCCCATGGAGGCCCCCTCATCTTTTCTTGTAAAAGAACTGATTCAAGTAAATTCTGACTCTATATTCCCACCTTTGCTTGACAAACAGAACAGGGAAATGCCATTAACACGCAAGCGTTCCTCAAACCACCTTGTTTTTGCTAGTCGCTCACTGCCAGTCACAGTGGAAACAACACCACTTCCTCCCACATGCTGTCAGTGCCTAGACTGTAGCTATTCGTTTTTAATTGAATTAGCCAGCCCATTGCTTTTTTGTTATCCTATACAAAGCAGCTACATTCTGCAAACACCTTGCCGGAGTGACTAAATCAGATGGTGAGATAATTATTTCCACCGCATCACTCACTTTGGTTCCAAATTGGCAATCAAAACACAGGCGGCTGTGAGGTTCATGGGATGTCCTTGGCAGTTAAGTAACATCACAGACCTGCTCCCAAATAACTGAAGTCATCTCTGTTTTTTAAAAACTCAGACTTTACTATCTGGGGTGAAATCTCAGCCCACAAAGTCAGTGGAATCAGGATTTCGAGCCTCCCCCCACCAGCCCTGCTCCACTCCAGCTTCTCAGACTACAAGCACTTCACCAACACCTCAGTTTCCACTAAAATAATACTTATTGCTGTTGTTGTTACTGCTGTCATTAACATGATTGAACATAGCTCACAATATTCCTTAGAGAAGAAAACCTTTGCTTTAATCATCAGCATAAGAAGTGATAAATGGCATGTTTGCTTTGTGTATCTATCTGAAAAGTCACCTGCTTCCAATGTGTTGAAAAGCAGATCTAAATAAGTTCTTACAAATAAACACAAGACTGTTTCAGGGGTGAAAGGATGGCTTTGGATAGCCTTTAATCATGGGGTTACTCTGGACCTACCGTAGACTTTTATCTGCCCCATGGCAAACCTTGGCAAGCATTTCCCCGCACATACTGAGGGCAGGATAACCTTCCCTCTTGCCAGGTAGAGAACCTTGCCCAATGCTTGCCCAAGACCCAGAATACAGGGGCTGTGAGCTTGGAGAGGTTTTACAGGCACTGCTGTCAGCGTGAATCCTTCTCAAGTATCGTTTAGATGCCCCTTGCCCAGTGCATTTGGCCTCTCACGTCTGCCCATGCAGCCGAGGAGGGGAGCAACAGGGTGTCGTCCCCGCCCCCCCCCGCCCAGCCCACACAGTGGCTGCGAGGGGCTCAGGGGGAGAGGGAGTTACTCAGTGTGTGGGGCTGGCTGCCTGCCTGCAGAAAGGAAAGGACCATCTCTGCTGGTCCAGGTGGTTAAAAGCAATCCCATGTATGCTGGGTGCACATCCTTCCTTGCACCCGTGCAGGTCAGAGTAATGCCTTCTGCTGGGAGTACGGTCATGGCATTGCCAGTCCAAGGGGCTGGCACTTCCCAGAAAAGACGACATGTTGTCTAGCAATGTCAGCTGGTACCTTTGCATCATTGGCAAGAAAATTAATGATTCATTGAACTATTCACTAAAAAAATCAGCCTTCCTGTCCCATTAAACCCTTTGCAGTCTTGATGAAGATTCCCTGGTGGACCGAGCAGGAATTGCTGTCTTTGTTCCCAAAGTAATAACCTTTGCTTTCTCCCTCTGAACGTGGAGCTGGAGAGAGCTGGGCAGGAGTATACGGGTGGCTGTGGGGAGATGCCTACCTGAAGCCAAGGAAGCTTCGCTTGACTTTGTTGAGGAACCGAGGAATTATTCAACATCCCACTTTCACTAACGCTTCACCACATCAGGACCACTTGTTAACTTTCGCTCCTCTTAAAAACGTTCTTCAGGCTATGCGCTGCTTCTTATCTGATCTCTAGGCTCTCAGTTCCTTCTCTAAGGCCACCTTCTTCTCTCCCTCAGCATCATCTTCTTGTCTCTCTGCCTGGCCCTGCCATGACCTCAGCTGTATCACTGTCCGTGGCTTTGCTGCTGTTTTCAGCCTCCCCTTGCTCCTCTGCACAGCTAAGTTCCTTCAAGACCTCTCCAACAGCTTTGAGTCTCCTGCTTTTCCCTCTCTCTCTAGCACTGGGTCCATTCTGGTTAGCTCTATCCCAGTTCAAGGTCTGCTTTTTCCCATTCTCCCAGTGTGGCTGAAAGCCTCCTGGCAAGGCCCTCCCATAAGCCTCTCCTCCAGCTCGTCTAGATCTAGCCATACGGCACTGACTCCTCTAAACACAGCCAGCTCCTTATTTCTGACCATCACCATCCTCCATCCTCTTCCCTGGCCTCCCTTCCTCCTGCTTGCCAGAGCACCCCTGCAACATCCCTCTTGCTGGGCTTTCTTTTGCCCCCTCCAACCTGTTCCTCAAGCTTCCTCCCCTATTCCAAGCATGACCCACTGCATTGTATTCCTCAAATTCTCCTTTACCCTCCGCTTACACCTCCACTTAGCAGCCCCACTGCCACCTTCCCCCATGGCCAAGGCCACCATTGCCCCTTGGGGAGCCCTATTGCTCCCTGTCCCCTCCTCCATCCTCCCCTGGGGTGGTCTCCAGGCTTGCTCCTGGCCCGCTCTTTTATGGTGTCCCTCCCTCACCCCTCGCAGACCTCTTCCTGACCCCATCGCAGCTCCCATTCCCCCCACCCCATAACTGACTTGCCCTGTGCAGCCACAAGCAGCAGCTCATACCTGCCCTCCTCTTTTTCCAGCCACTTTTAGCTTCTCTCTTCCTTTTTTTGGTGGGGGGAAAGTGGGGGGGACAGCTGTCTCTATACATTGATTTTTTTTTTTTTTTCATGCCTTTCCTGCTCCCCACGTATGCATGTGCCGCTTTATTTCTGAGAAATAGTTGACTTCTCCTCCTGGCCAAAACCCACTTCTCCACTCCAGACCTGCTTGCCCCTTCCCTTGTGAAAGGCAAAGCATTCACCTTAGCAGCACGTACTAAATGGCCCTAGTGATCCCCAGCTAAACCTGGCAACTGAACTGTCCTCAACCAGCTGTCCTCTTCCACACTTGGTCCTTGCATCCACTGGGTCCATGTTTGCAGGCACCCTGCTCTGCCTCAGGGTGGAGAGTTTTTCCTGGGGAAGATGCAGTTTGGTGGGTATGGTGAAGAGCAATGCTGATAATCCTTGTGGCCTGCCAGACTAATTTCAGTACCAGCCCATCCGCAGGGATGTGCCGGCGAGGCTGGAAGGAGAGGCTGTATGCAAAGCATTCACTTTCCCCTGCCAGAAGTCGAGCCCACCTCCCCAAGCTGGTGGCCAGGGGAAGGGGTTGTTGGTACCAGAGCTACAGTCTTCGTTCTGGGAACACCAAGCGTGTGGACGGAGGAGAAATGGGTTTACCAGGGCCCTTGGAGCGTGTGGTTCGTTTTCCATAAGACCTTGCAGGAAAGAGAGAGTTTTGGAGCAGCACAATTAGCTGCCCATGTCCTACACTGCAGTCTCCGGAGTTTAATAAGGCACAAGGTTATCGATGGACACTCCTCCCCAGGTGGAGTCTGAAAAATTAAATGCCTAATATGTGTCGAAAGCCTGCAGCAGACGCCCATTTGCACGTGCTCAATTGATCTTTCTTTCTCTCCTCTCCCCAGCCCAGTATTTTCATAAAACTTCTAGGGCATCATCAGCACCCTTTCCCTCACTCACATGGGAATGAACCTGGCCGAATGTGTGAAACTTCATTTTAGAAGGGTGAGGGTGGCTTGCTTACACACATATGCTGTATGCAAAACCTTCATGATACACTTAATGATTCTGGCTTTAATATAAACTCTGCAAAGAAAAAAAAATCGGCCTTCATAATAATAAATGAAACCAAGCCAAATAACCTTGTCAAATATCTGCACCTAGCAGGCTGTGGGATGGTAAGCAGCATAGATACAGTGCTTCAGATTAAAAAAAAAAAAAAAAGAAAAAAAGAAAGAAAACCTTTCCCCCCAACTTCCTGCATTAATCCTCTTCGCACCCCCCCACATGCTGAAGCACCCCCCACCACCGCCTCCCAGAAATGAGCTCATCAGTTTCCAGAAAACGCCGTGCTGTCCCCTCCCCGCAGCAGGGATCCCAGGTGCCCGGGGCGCCTTTAGCTTTTGCGTGGGTGCAGGTGCCCCCACGGCACAGATCTAGACCTCTAGACGTGGGCCAGATCCCCGACGAGTGGCAGCACGTGGGTATGCGTGCCGGGGAGCTGGCGGGGAGCCGGGACAGGCAGGTCGGGTTTGGTGGCTGTGTCACTGCCATAGTAGATGGTGAAGGTTCAGCAGGGTCCCTCGGCAGGAGCCGACCTATCACAGCTCCGGGCTGATTTCAAACTTCCTTTTTGTGGTTTATGTCGCCTCGATTTATTCATTTCCTTGTAATTTACAGATAGATATCAACGCTTGCTATATTTAAACGGTGCCTGTATCTGTGTGGGGATTGTAGGTAAGCCATTTTATTCGTAGAGTGATGGTTTTAAAGGAAAGTGAGACTTCAGAGGCACCCGTCAGGGCAGTGCTCTCGTGTGCGGGTACGGGTGACGTGCATCCGCGCCCAGGGACGCCAGGCAAACCCCCTCCCTGGCCCATGGCACCTGGGACACAGCTCCCAGCTCCTCCACCTTTCTGCCACCCCACCACAGAGAAGGCTTATCTGCCTCTCTCCCATCCGCTGCGCAAAGCCCAGCAACCATCCGAGCTAATTAGTCTGAATAATAAAATGTTAAGGTGGTGCAATGAAAACTTCCAGGATTTGGTTATACTGGGGGTACGAGAAGCTCTGGAAGAAAAAAACTGTGTTTCATTTGAAAGGAAAAAAAGATTTTGCACTGTTCCCATGCAAATGTCTGTCATTTGTTTCACCATTTTCATGTTGGAAAGTCCAAGCCTGGCAAAAGCTACCATGACCAGTGCTTCAGGATGGTAACCTATGTTAAAAATCAAATAGCAGCAACTCCTCTGGATGGAGGGTCTGCAAATATTTGGGGAAAAGATCAGATAAGGGATGAGGATAGCACAAATTCTTCAGACCCAGTCTGGGTTTTTCAGCTGTGTTGTGAAAACCCCCTTGCTCTAAACAGCTCTGACCTTTCCTATTTCTTGGAGACTGACGTCTCTACAGTAGATACATGATGAGGTCACTCACCCTGTTTTTGAAGTCTTTCTCTCTCGCTACTCCTCTCATGGGTTTTTTCTGTGGGAGGGGACAGTCATGAACAGGGCTAAACCTCTTGATCATGTGTGAAAAAAGGAAATGAAAATGAGTTATTGGAGATGTAACTAGACCTGACCCATAACTTTGGTTTCTGAGGATATAAAAGTCGTGAAACCCAGGAGAAGTTTAAAAGGAAAATGGTAGGGCACCCAGCTCTAAAAGTGATTTTATCTGAAGCTAGATGCTCTGTGCCAGAAACTGGAAATGCTCAGCCTTCACTTTTATGAGAGAATTATGAATGGCTGTAACAGGAGCGTGAGAAACAATTGATTCAATCACCTCCTCGAGAAAAAGTAATTTGAATGTGGTGGCTCAGGCTGAAATAAGCTGCATACCAGCTTAAAGCCTAGCATAAACGATTGCCACGATTATACTCTGCTGAGCATTTTATGGTTTGTAGGGTGAGAATCACAACTGGCAAGACCCAAGCACATCCTACTCACATTTATAGGAATTGTGGCGGTGTCTAGAGGCTCACCTTCAAAGGTGGTGCCCCTACAAATAGTCAGAAGCACCACCTGCCTTTAGCTCTTGCTGTCAATGTAAAGGAAGGTTGAGAGAGGACCCAAGATAGAGGCAAAAGCGTTAGCTAGACCCACAACAAGGTATTTAGCAATGCACAGTACTAGATGGCTGCAATCACCAGTGAAGAAGAAAATTTCTTCACGGCCACGTACCAAGGCTGGTACCTATATTAGACCAGGAGGAGAAGGCATAAGACTACATGAGATAAACAGTCCGCTGATATATGAGTAGGACTTACCCATGGACAGAGACAGGCTAATGTATTTTGGAGACAAACAGCAGAAGTGCTTGAACCTGCAAGTGTGTGACCTCAGCCTGTGCTGTGCTGGCCATCTCCAGCTCGGACAGAGATTCTGCATCTTGCAGACCTGAAGAAATCAGGGCATTCCTCTAGCTGCCTGATCCAGATTTAAACACCTGCTCTTCATGAAGGAAGTGAGAAGGTGCAAGGTGGACAACATGGTGAGGATGCAATGAAATGCATTTCATGCACATGGTGATGCACACATTGCACTAGTACTGATACAGCTGGAAGAGCTTGGCAAGCATATTTCTGCTACTAAGATGCAAGTATCTGCTCTAACCTCACCAGGAGGTGTCCATGGACATTCACAGAACTTCCTCTGGTAGGTGGTTTCATTGATACTACATGGATATCATTTCTGCCTGGCCAGGAAAGGGATTAAAATCTGGGGTGAGCAACCAGGCCAACCAGCATCCACAAATTTTTGGATTTCAGGTATTTCTAGAGCAAGAATGCAGAAGCCAGTCTTGAAACCAAAACGGTGCAAGCCCAAGGGTCAAAGATGAAACCACTTCCCAGGAATACGGAGGACACGCATTACCTGCAGTTTGTGAAAAGAAGTCACCTAACTCCGTCTATTCTCTTAGCTTAAGAGGCAGAATTTGTGCATAATGCGTGACCTGTCCTTAGAAGGGAACAGGAAATGATAGCCGAAGCCTGGGAGACTGATGATTTCAGAAAAGCGCCCAGTGCACAGTCCCATGTCTGGCCTCAGTCAGCAGCACTGTAACTGGAGTGCCAGGAGACTGCCAGCTGGCCTGCAGAGACGTGCGAGCCAGCTGTGCTGTGCCAACACTGTGGAAAGAATAAAAATTCATTTGTAAAATGAAGTCCTGTGTTTCATCCCCATTGTTTCCCAGGGCATGAAGCTACTCCTATCTAAGAGCTGAAAACACGGACTGGGCTTTACCTTTTCTTGACTATTGCCTTTTTGCAAAACACAACCCTGTGCAGAGCCGCTCAGACATCAGCTTTCAGGTCAGACTCTGCCAGTACAAAGCGGAAAAACGAATCCAAGCCCAGACCCAAGGCATCTGGCCTGTTTTTCAGTTTCCACTTGAGCACAGGTGATTGCCTTACCCTCTTGCCAGTTGCCAAAAGGGCAATGGCAACCCATCCGATCAGCGTGTTCATCAGTTACTCCATGTCTATAGTTCAAGGAATGTTGTTTTGAGACACCTAAGTTAGCTCCTCCTTGACTGTCATTTCAGCACGGTCAAGGCACTGAGCATTTTGCAGGCGTTCAGGCAGTTGGTACCTGTAGCAGAGCAGTGGAGCTGGTTGTGGGATGCAGTGGATGTAACCACCCTGCTGGGATGCCAAGAGGATGCACTTGATGCACTTGATGCACTTGATGCACTTAGCTTGAAAGCTAAGCGCTTGAATGAGCTGCACACCAGCTACATCCTAACCGTGCCAAGTCACAGGGACCTGTTGACTCCTCTTTGGAGCTGACCAAACTCACAAACACTTGATCGCAAATAAGTAAGTCTTAGCCTCCTACTAGACAGATCAGAGTTCAGATTAAAAACACCCTGGCAATCTTTAAAATCTTGCCGTCCGAGTTCAGCTAAACTTGACATATAGTGCTGCCTGGGAAAGGAGATATTATGACTGTTTCAAGCTACTTGGCTTTTCTTTTTTTTTTTTTTTTTTGGTAAGTGCTTTTTCTCTCTCTCTCCCGCCCCCCCCACCTCTTTACAAGTATACACAGACAATGATCTGAGAGCATGCAAAAGAAAATGCTTTACTTTTTCCTGAAAGCTCTCTGCTGAAGGTGGTGTTTCCCCACCTCCACGCTGCTGACAAACGCTGATGTAAACAGCATGCATATGCCCGCCTAAAAGGCCACGGGGGTTTTCACGTGAATCCTGTGTTTTTTCCACAAACCCTGTTACACTGTATTTCAGCTTAAAATATATCTCCTCGTTTCTGGTTAACCTACAATCCCTTTAAGGCTAATAGAGTTTACAGTAGTAGGCAAAACCACTTAGCAGAACCAGATTTCGAATACAGGTACTTCAGATGCAGAGCTCTGGCATGAAACCCTTTCAAGAAACAATTGTAAGTGTGGCTGTATTAAAATCAGAGAAACCAATACTGACACAAATCGCATGCTGAAATCGTTTGAAAAAACACCACCTATGCCTTCAGTGTTGACGGGAGTAAAACATGTCATTTATAACGCCACCGAAATCATAACAGGAAGGAAGTAGACCTCAGAAACTATAAACAGAAGTTAACAGAAGTAGGAAGTACTTCAAATGCTTTCACGTAGTGACTGTAAAAAAGATACTAAAAGGAGAAAATGTTTTCAGGGTTTTTTCTTGTTTGCCTTTTTTTTTTCCACTTTACGTATCCATGAGTTATTTTGAACGCAAGAGATGGTCACAAAAGTCAAACGCAACTTTAAAGTCCTCACATGCAATAATTTATGGTACAAATCAACAGCTTGATTTCCATTCCACTCTTCCCCCTGCCCCATCCCTCCAAGAGAAATATCACAACCTCTTTTCTTGGTTAAAGTAAGTCTTTCACCTGCATCTCTCTGCATTCAAACTAAGCAAGTTGTGTTTGGCGAGAACATAGATAGCGCTCTTCTCCCTCCCTCTTCACAACCGCTGACTTTAAATCAAGCTCCTTCAGGGAAAATAATTAAACGCTCGCTCCAAAGCCAAAAATGATAATGCACCTCAATAGTCAACAGGAGCCTCCACATAAAGAGAAAATGCCTCCCCCTTCCCCCATCTTCAGACACTTCACAGATCTCGTAACTACTTTTCACACCTTGCTCTCCCTGTAAGCTACTGCACCCAAGGACCCTTCTCAGGACCCTGACTTCCAGTAAACAGGGGCTGCCCGGTGAAGTTCACTCCTATTCTTAACTTCACTATTTTAGATCACTCCTCATCCTCCTTTTCACCCTTTCCCAGCTTTTCTCACTTGAAAGCACTCTGGATACTATAGCAACCAGTAACCACCACCTCCAGCTCCAGCCACCAGCCTGGCAAGTGGTGGGTCAGAGGGTCCCCGAGTGCTGGGCTGGGCAGGGGGGGACCAGCCCGGTCCCCAGCCCCAGAGGTCACGGAGGGGCAGACCCCTGAGGCACGTGGCAGCACCAGGTCCCCAGCTGCAGGGCTCTGGCCTGTGGAAACCAACAGCAAAGGGCAACCTCCCTGTTTTCCCTTTTTCTACTAGCTGTAGCTAATACCGTGGACATTTTCGTAAGAAAAAGTCCTTACCTTTTGACCTTTCCCTGCGCTTTTGGCTTAAAACACAGTTTCCCCATAGACTCAGCCAGCAGTACTGCCCAGGTTCGCAGTGCAGAACCGAGCCTGTTAGATTTGCCCCACTACTGAAAACAACACATACAAATCAAGTTGGTAGGGAATAAGGACTTTATTCTAAGATATGAGCTGAAGCAATGAGCTTATGAAGCAACGACCACCAGAAAAAAGTGAAAAACACATCAAATACTTGTATTGTACCAGTTCGGTTTGAACACAAAAGTCCCTTTCAGTAAAATGTATGCACAGGCCAAAAGCGTATGCAGAAGCTCTGGAAGTCACCTAGAGCAGTGCTTTTAATGTCTAAGAAAGACGTCTCCCCTATGAAAATCTTTAAGCCAGGAAAAACACTTCAAGTAACAAAGAACGCAAAAGTAAAAAAGTTCTGTTAATTCTGCTTGGCACCGTGGAGGAGGGGGATAATATATCCCAAAAGAGTATGCATCTTTAAGATGTATAAATTCAAAGCCCCTAGAACACAAGTCTGCTGCCAGACCAAGTACCGGTTTTTCTTCCTCATTTAGAAATTCGAGTGAAGTGTATCTGTTAAGCATAGGGAGATCGTGTTCTGGAGTTAAAGCTAGTAAAATCACACGATCTGCTCGCTAGCAAGAAAATTTCACTGACATGCATACCCAACAGACCTCTTCTCTTATCTCTATAACGGCACCCTACCATTAAAAGCTGCAAATTGCATCAAATTATACTTCTGTAATATTTTTGAAAAGAAACATTAAAACTAGTATTTCCTTGATTGCCTTAATATGGGAAGCCAAATGCTGCTCTCCTTGAACTCTCCCTTCACATTCATTTCAGTACCACTGGAAGGAAGCTGCTAGTGCACACAAAGAGCAGAGCTGGCTCTGTACAAGTCAGAGGTGGTAGTTATTTTAATGTGTCTCACGCATGTAACATCAAAAAAGGGCTAGCAGGACCATTTCTGTGCTATTTTCAAGGTCTGCCAACTTAATTCGAATGCATACATATATATATACACACACGCACACACACATATATATATGTAATGCATAGTGGCTTTCAATTATAAGAAAAATGTAATCGATTTTTAAACCTGCTTTTCGGGACTCTAGAATTTTAGTGGTTAATCCACTAAATCCACAGGTAATTATGAGCTGAACCGTCACTTTTCTTAACACAGTACCATAAATGCATCACCTTAGAAACTGCTGTTACGGGGGCTAATCCAATAACAACAGTGGCAGCAACGAAATTAATTGTAAGGACAAATGTCAGTCAGGTACTAAAAAAATATGGCTCTGAAGAATTGCATTGTTTTTAAAAAATACACTGAAATATTCTATACAAGAATATACGCATCACACTTATGAATCTAAATTTATAACCACTTACATGTATTAGCTAGTCTCAATAAACCATCTACATTTGCTACCCACCTATAGTAGCTACAGTTTCAAATTGGGAACACCGCGAATTTATGTACCTTCCCTGAGATCAGTAATCCAAAATAAATAGCCCTGCAAATGCAACAGTGTAAACTCTGGATTTAAGTCTTCGGTAAGAATCAGTCCTCAAAACCCAAGGAGAGCATTAAGCAAACGTAAACATAGCAATCATTTCGTCAGTTTTGAGTTATTCTCAGCGACAGTGGAACCTATGTGAGATGTAGCATCCAAACGTTGAAGACCCGTCATTTGTATCATACAATATGGTTGTCCTAGTTCACTTTCCTATCATTGAACCCCTGAAAACATCCAGCTGTGATGTGGATCTCCAAATTGCGACCCAGATCTGCTCCTCCACTCTGCATAATCTTTACAGTGCCTTTAAAAACACTGTGAGGATCTTATTCTTGAATAGAGGAATGGCGAATAGATCTGTGATAATCCTCTGGACTAGTCACAAGTTCTGGCAAATCATAGCCTCTCAGAAGATGTCCACTGTTTTGTTGAGCAAAGTAATACAGCTGCCTGGCAAACATTGGTTCAACCTTAAGAACAGACAAAATGTTAATCAGACATGTGACAAAATTTCATGTTCCTCATCTTAGTTATTTACGGTGGTTTTAAGTTAAAAACAAGGCAGGACAAAACAGTTCTGCTTACCAGAACGGGAAAACGATTTCAGTGGTCTCACTAATCTCTATTTTAAGCTAGGGCTTGCCTGTTCTGCAGCCAAGTGCCTTGCTAACTGCACACGCTCCTTACCTCCACAGCCTTTGCTCAGAAGGGCATGCACCAGTGACACAAATGATGTATTAGCAATTGCAGCCCCTTAGCCAGCCCCGGGATGTGAGCGATGCCGACAGGCCGGACATGCTCGTGGCCACTCGACACGTTCAAATGCATACACAAAGTGCTGAAAGTCTCGTCTGCATTGTAAAGAACTTTGAGGACTTAACTTGAAATGCTGGAGCCCTTAAGTAGACTGAGGTACGTCGCCAACGACTGTGTTTGAAATTAGACTTCAATCTAACAGCAAGGTTACTCTTGTTTCTGTTCATTCAAGGTCTGATGAGGAATCTGTTCAACCACCAAGAGGGATTTGTATGATTTAACGCTGTCTTCACTTCTGTCTCTTCAGAATCCACCGTTCCCCCTCAGGACTTTGGGCTCTGACCGCAAATATTTAAGCTGCACACTGAGAACAAACACCTGAAGCTCTCCTTACTCTCAGGGGATGGACAGGTTGGACAACTCTTCTCCACAACCCTCTCCTGCTGGTAAGCCAGCCCTTCCACATGAAGACATGGGCACCATTTTGGAGGAAAAATATGCTGTCTGGGGGTCCTGCCTCTGGGAAGGGAGAAAGCCAGAAGGGATCGCTGCCTTGGAGCAGCCCTACCAGTCCCCCTTCCCTTCCTCTCATGGGCACTCAGAGGCAGCTGAGCATCTCCCGTCCCGCCATGGGAGAGACGGGAAGGCAGCGGGGCAGGTGAGCCAGAAAGCTCCCGGGGCATAGCTGTTTGGTGGGACGGTGGAGCCCCACCAGCCCGCAAGCCGGGACAGCCCAAGAAGTTGACAAGCAACTGGTAAGGGGGAAGCAAAGCTCTGGAAAGAGCAGGAGGTACAGGCTCACGGAAAAGCTGCCCGGACAGGAGATGGAGAAGGGGGCTGGAGAAGGGATGCTAGGAAGGAGGGCTGGATAGCTTGGGATGGATTTCTGAGCTTCCCACCTTCCACCCAAGAGACTCGCTAAGCAGCAGTGTGGCAGTATGAAAGCTAGGCAGCTAAGGGAAGGCCACAGCTTATGACAAAAGTCTGACTTGGGACCTGTGCTACTGCCAAAGGGGCTTTCAAAAAATTAAGAGAGACACCAGTTTTCTTCCCAGGGATGCAATAAGCTCAGCCCTGTCGCTAACATGTGCATTATCACCTCTCTTGTGGTTTTATGGGCCAATACAGCCAATTTAGAAAGTACCTGGTCTCAGTCTCTGTCATCACCCTCTCTCAGATAGCATCCCGAAACACTAGCTTTGAGTGTGTGTGAACTGTGGTCAGTCAGCCCATGAGCTTGCTAGCTACCTTAACCCTGAAGCTGCACAGGCAGCCCCTGCATCCCATTAAGGGCTGAGGTCCCTGAAATGCAGGCTGGGATTCTGGAGCACCTTCAGGTGCAGCAGTTGTGAAAGCACCACGTCCTGCACCAGCCTGGCAGCCCAGGGAGCTGCACAACTGGGCCGGCAATAACAACACAGCCCAGCTCTTCCAGGGTACCTTTCAGCTTTAGGTTTCAAAGGGATTTGCAAAAGAGATCACTGATGCTCTACAGAGAGGAAAATCAGGGGCTCTGCCCTACTGACAGCTACCAGTCAGTCCCTGGCAGATCTGGGGATTCAACCGTGGTCTGGATGGTGCTGCACTTTCAAGAATTAATTACCTCCCTCACAACCTACACAAGGTAGAAAACCCTGACTGGCAGACTCATATCCTCCAAGGAATATGATTCTTTTAGGTAAGGCAGAAGTCCTACTTACATGGGCTGTAATTAGTTTCCTCTGCCTCTGTGGATCTGGAAATTCCTCCCCAAAGCACAGAGCGACCTGGTATCTCGGCAGCGGGCGTCCATGGTGAGCAAAGGCTTGCAGCTCTGGGAAGAGAGAAAGGGCCATGTTGTGGGTTAACCCCGGCAGGCAGGTAAGCACCATGCAGCTGCTTGCTCGCTCCCGCCACTGGGATGGGGGAGAAAATCAGAAGGGCAAAAGTGAGAAAACTTGTGCATTGAGAAAAAGACAGTTTAATAGGTAAAAAGGAAAAAAAAAAAAAAAAAGGCAAAACAAAACAAAGAAAAAGAATGGATGCAAAAAGCAGTCGCTCACCACCAGCCAACCGATGCCCAGCCAGTCCCCAAGCAACAGCAACCTCTGGCAAACTGGCCCCCCCCACAGTTTTACTGCTGCCCATGAGGTCATACAGCAGGGAATACCCTTTGGTCAGCTTGGGTCAGCTGTACTGGCCGTGCCCCCTCCCAACCTCTTGCCCACCCCAGCCTACTTGCTGTGGGGACAGAGTGAGAAGTGGAAAAAACGCTGTGCAAGCACTGTTCAGCATTAGCTGAAACATCCCTGTGTTATCAGCACTGTTTTGATCACAAATCCAAACCATAGCACCACACGGGCTGCTATGAAGAAAGTTAACTCTATCCCAGCCAAAACCAGTATAGGCCAGTAGGAAAGAGTTTGTGGATGGCTGAGCTCCAAATGGAGGACCCTGGAGCACAGCGGGAGAAGATGAAGTAACTCCAGGGGAGGATGAGAGAGTTCAGGAAAAAGACAGGAGGTAAGGAGAAGACACTGAGTTTGGAGACTTTCCCACAGATCAAGGGAGCTAGTTATAACACTGCAATTTTCCTCTTTGCCTTGCCTCACAAGTCATTTCATATACACAAACCGGGATGTCTCCCAATTAGTATTTCTATTGGACCTCAACAGCACAACCTCCTGGAGCAGACGCTGGTGGTAGCTCAGACCCAGTCAAGCAGACGCCCAACAGCTGCACTGAAACCAATGGCTTAGTAGAGCCAGAGACTCAGAGTACTGCCAGGCACGAAATTCAGCCTCAGCCAGACACAGTCATGGAGCCACTGTCATCACTGTGCCTCGTGGGGGATGGGGAGGCATGGGAAGGTGAAGGACCTTGTTCAAGCCATGCACCCAGCCAGCAAAGAGCCTGTGTCTTCTGCGCTCCTGCACTCTCTTCACTAACCCACACCCTTGCACAAAGAGAAAAGGTCAAATTATATAGGCATTCCAGTAGTCAGACTATCCCCTATGAAAGATAGCAGGGGAGAGTCTGAGAGACTTCCACTTGGATCAAAATCACAATGTTGTTTTAGACACAGCACTTCCTCCCAGAAAAGAGAAAATTCCAATGAACACAATATGCTTGTTGAAGTCTGAATTATGTGCAGTATTTCTACACAGTGGATTGATGAAGGTTTCATTTTAATTTGTAATCCTGTTCATGCTTTCTGGAAGAAGTTGGACTTAATATCAAAACCAATGTCTTATAATGAAGCACCCCCTGCTATACAGGGAAAGGAAAGTCTTCAAACTTGGCATGACAAATGCACCTTTTCCCAAAATATACCCCTGCCATTCCTACTCTAACTGCAAGCTTTTCAGACCAAGGTGTGAATTCAGCTTGCCAGTGTCCCAACCCTGGCTTGGGACTACTGGTCTTACTGGGAGGGTCAGTTAGAAGAGTAAAACAATGGACAGCTCACTTAAAACACAGAGTAAAGCATAGTTCTCCCCAAGAGGCTCCCCCAAAACCCCTAAAAGCGCTGTGAACTTTTTGGAGATATGCCAGGAGGGAAGAGAGATTTTTCCATAGGACCCTGCTTCCCTCTGTGCTGCCACAGGACAGGGAAGGACCATCCACCCAAGGCCAGTCCAACACCACACTGCTAATGGGGAACTTCTGCCACCTTCCTCTTTCCCCCAGTTTTACTTGGCCTCAGCAATTCTCCAAATCCTGAATACCTGTGGGAGCACCACACAGCAGCCCAAGGCATGAGCCTGGAGAAGAAAGCCCTTTCTTTCCCACCAGAAGGATAATCGGGGCTTGAGGTCAGCCCTGCGCTTCTCCAAAACCCTCCACTTGCTCCATCTCCCTTTCCAGGCCCAAGCGCCTCCTCCTGTGCCACAGGGCTCCCCACGCGCCTCCCCAGACTTTCCCCATCTCCTGCTACTCCAGCTCCAGCTGCCCCTCCTTCTGCCAAGCCAACCCTCCTCCGGCTGCCGCCCTCACACTCCCAAATTCTCTTCCTCTAACCTCCTACTCTCCATCCAGCCCAATTTACTGCATTTATTACACAGCAGTCCCCAGGGACCATCCACCTGTTTTCTAATTTATTTCCATTTTAGCCTTCTCAACAGCACAGGCTGCTCAACACGGGCCTCAATGCTCCTGCACAGTTTCCATTGCAGGGTCCAGCTCCTCAATGGGGTCCTAGTAGCTGTGGTCCACAGTAGTTCTGCTTCTGCTCCTTTCTTTGCCGTTCAATATTTCCTCTCCTGGCAGAGGTCTCCTGCATCTCTTCCCAAGGAAGCCCTGGTTTCCTAAGGGGGGAATCCCCAAGCTTGCCTGCAGCCTGGGACCTCAGTACATTCAATTAACATACAGATGTGATACGCCCATGGCAAGTCACTTATAAACCTAGCTGAGTGTCAACACATGCAAAAACTCACTTTGCACACGCCGCAGACTATGACTTCAACCACATGCTTGGGTTTGCACAGGCATTGGTGCATAAGTAATTTAGGAGGGGGGAAAAAATAACTATTGCTTGAGCTTATCTTTGGGGTTAGGTATCTAAAAAGAGATGTCCTGTCAACCGTTTGGAAGAACCCAGAGTACATCTAAAAAAACACCTGAGAAAAGGGAAAGGGATTTCCAAAACCATCATCAGAGGCAGAATTATACATCTTTAAATTAGCATGTGATTGAAGCCCAAGCCAATACCCTGACCTCAAATTCCCCTTTCTAACTGTCAATTTTCACATCCATGTGAGATCTCTCTCTTGAAATGCATTTCTTGCTTGACCATTTTGCTGGGATGGTGCATCAACCTTGGAATATAAAATAGGCTAAAGGTGTTGGTTTGGGCTTGGTGCGGGTTTTTTTAACTTTGCAAGGCATTATTCTCCTAAGAGACTCATGGCAGTGCTGATGCCCTGTTCTAATGGGAAAACACGCCAAACCATAGGCACTCAGTTCACCTGTAGCGATGCCACACATCTCAGAAAAGGGGCAACGTATTCGTGCTGCCCAAGTTGTCCTCTGCAACAACGACCGGCTCTCACCGGTTTCTCTGGGTGGACAGCTTTCCTCCCTCTAACTGCTCAGAAGCGCTGGGAAGCAGGGTTGAGGCTCTGCCCCTTCCCTCCATGGGCTGGAAGGAGAAAGCACCGTCCTGAAGCGTGCCCTTGTCCTCTCTCTACTGATGCTCCCAACTGCCCTGTGCAAAACGAGACCTTCCCACATTGCTCTGGAGAGGTAATGCACCTCCCTGCTTAGAGCAATCTGGAAACTCCAGAGCTTGTGAAATCCTTTTCACCCCCCAGATCTCTTTTAAACACTGGCACAGACTGAAAAGGCGGCTTTCTACTGAAATTCATGCTGATAATTGTATACTCTGAGCAAGATCTCAGGCTCACTCTGGGTGAGGTTGAGAGCAGCACGAGAGCACACCACAGACCTACCCAGGACTTACACTAGCAGATCCAAGATCAGGATCCACTTTCCTCTGTCACCCAAGATGTGGAAAGACCATTTTGTTAGGTTCCTCCTTACGCTTCTTAAAGAGATGTGAGGTTTGGGGTGTCACCAGCCGAGCATCAGTTCACTCCTGCTGGTTTGTGCAGGGGCATTGAACATGCATGGAGAGCAGAATTTGACAGGATTATTCAGGAGTCAACTACCCCTTGACTGTGCTTGCCCAGAAGAAGTGAGGGATAAATTCTTACTGTAACTCATAAAGTAACACGAAAAGAGCACTCCCATAAAGCTTATGTGGAGAGCGATCAGGTGACATCTCCAGAAACAATATCAAAGCCATAGTGGGAATTACCTGCTAAAAACTGCTGAGTATCAAAGAGCTTGCATGTTTGGTCCCGCTCCAGCTTGTTGGGTCGGTCACTGCAGAGTGCCAGAGGCCCGTCCCAGTAGATCCTGCTTTGGCAAAGTCTCTTAGCGTAGAGGCCATCAGGTGCCATCCACAGTATTACTCCTCGTTCCAGGTGGTTCAGTAGTTTTTCTATGTTCTTCCTCTGGCCATTATCCTCTGGATAAGGGAAGATAACTTGCTCCAGGCTGCTGACCTCGTAACTTTGGCCATGGGATATCCTACAACCTTCAGGACTAGAAGTTGTCACCTCCTTTACCAGTATTTCACGGTAATATAAGCAGATGTGGAGCCGACAATCTACAAAGAGAAAAAAAAAAGAATCACTGTGATACATTAGTATGAATGTTTTATGCTTCAGATCTGTACTAAGGCAAGTTTGCATGAGATTTCTGAGCCTGGTGGTCACCACCACCCAGAAGACAGGCTTGCATTAGCAAAAATCATCTCAAGAATATAAATACTAAAACTTTTGGGGCACGGTAGCATTAATGCTCTCTCATGTTATTATAACGGCTACTGATGTGGGAATTTGGTAGGAACTAACGTCCCGCAAACTTCCTATTTCCGTTTAAAAGGAAAAGTCTGCACACAAAAAGTTGTTGTTCGTCACATTTTCCAAGTTCACGTCACAATTAAACCCACCAGCTCAGTACACTTCCTCAGATTTAATCAGGAAGTAGCTGTGTTTCTCCCCAGATTTTGCATAAAAGAGGCTTCTGCACAGGGGACCTGCAAACTTGCACTCAGCTGCCTGAAGAGAAACGACTGCTGGCTCCAGCTCCAACAGGGCTGTACCCAAAATCCCAAGCCTTTCAAATGGCCATTTGGTCAACTTGCCTGACCCCTAAGAACTCACACAGCACTGAATATATACACATAAGTGTATATTAAAAAAAAAAAAAAGTGTGTGTGTATATAACATTTGGGGTTTTTTTTTATATATATATATACACACACACACACAAACACACACACATATAGAATAGAATCATAGAATCGTTTAGGTTGGAAAAGACCTTTAAGATACATACAGACCCTGATTCAGGAGAACAATCCTGCTCAAGAAACCTGCCAAGCGTCATGTTACAGGTTTATCCATTATTTCTGAGAAAAGCCCATTCCCACACCTTTTCCCAGAATTATTCAGAAAGTCGCCCAGCATCCAGACATCTGCAAACCTGGCTGAAATAACTTTCCATTTCTTTCCCAAATGCCTTTTTTTCACCAGGGACAATGAAGCAGAGCAAAGCCAATGGCACCAGCAGGAGCACAGCAAGGTACCCAAACACCAGCTTTTGTGGGGGCTCCTCCCAAATGAAAAACTGAGCTAGAAGTCACTGACAACCCCAAAATTTCCAAACTCCCCTGGGAAGGCCTGATTTGGTGGCTCACCAAAGCAACACAGCACTAACACCATGAGCCAGTGAAGCACTTCTATTAACTTTAGCCACAGTCCCTCGATCCCTTGGAGCTGGGGCTACAAGCGCTTAACTATCCTAGCAAACAGGCTTAAGCCTATACACCGAATTCATTCATTAAAGAGGTTTCTTTTTGTTTTTTCTTCTTTTTTTTTTTTTCTTTTCATCAGAAAGCAGAGATGGTGCCAGGGCAAGTCAGAAGTGGGAGTCTCTTGTCAAGCTCCCCAGAAAGCCCGGGGGGTTACGGACCTTACCTGACAGGGCGAGGGCTTCACCAGACCTTATGCTTGGCTCAATCGGGATGCCAGGAGTCTGGGACTCAGGAGGGGCACAAGCATAAAAGGTTCCTGTCACCTGACAACCTGTTTTCACAAACAAAAGTCAGTGACAGCTGCCTAAATCCTAAAAGAAAAGCTCGGGCATAGATCACAGCAATGCAAAAGCAAGTTTTTCTAGGCCCTACCAGGAACTCTCTCTCTCCCCCTCCCTTCTTCTTAAAAAGGTCTTATTTCCCAGGTGTGCCAAGTCTACCAGTCTCTCTAGATGTTATTTGGACTGTATTTTCATTTGAGTCTGCATGAAATACTCCCTTGGCATTTCAGTATTCCCCCCAGTACTTTTTCCTAACCTAACGTGTTATTCTATTACAGAAATAATTTACATTTTTAACTAGGCTATAGTGCTCTTAAAAGTTGCCTGCATAAAATAATCTATTCAGTATAAGGAATTTTACTAAAGACAGGTATAACAATAAAGCTGGAATTAACACTGTTTAAAAAGCAGGTAAAGAACATTGTTGCAGCAGGAGATCACTAGGGGTTTATTACCAGGAGTACTATAAGACTGTTCCAAGAGACGCCTATCAGTAAGTGGATTATAACACGGGCAATTGATGGTTTCCTCTGTTTCTTAATGTCAATGAAAATCTCTGGAGGATGATGCAAGTGACTTGCAAAGAAGTGCACACTACCTTTCCCAATGGCAGAACCCACCACGGTCAGGAGCTGGAGCCATGCGGATACAAAACACCCGCATCTCTTGGAAAAGTCTTAGAGCCCGATGAGAAACCCAGTACCAGCCGCTAACAACTGCCTCCAAATTCAAGAAAGCGTCCGAATGCGTGTTTAACTGTTACAGAGGAGGTACGTCAGGGCAGAGTACATTCAGCCCGATATCTCAATTTTTCATTAGCAAACAGGTCAGCTAAAAGCAAAGGATTCTGCCTGATAATTCCAATATACTGCCAGCAAATGTTGCAGTGCACTGAGCATTTATCTTTTAGCAGACCCAAAGAAACAGAAGCTTATTTCTCTGCACCAAACCCTCTAGAGAACCATCCTCTGAAAATGTAGCATCTACTCTAAGAAGTCCTGCCTCGCCTCCTGTCCTTTCCTGCCCTTCTGAACCAGCTGCTTCTCCTCACGAAGCAAAAGCTTGTGTCCTCACGTGAGTTATCCTGCAAGGGTCTACGGCACATGGTTCCCTTCCTCTTATGTTTTATCCCCTGCAGGCTTCAACGTTGCCAGTTTTCGCAATTCAGGCTTTTTCCTAAGGACGCAGAGCTTGGAAAGCCATGATTATGTTAGACTCTGGTACTGTGAGATCTTTGGGGAAGCGAACGTCCCTTTATTCTGTTTCTGCTGTACCAGCCCCAAGAGAGACTCAATCCATGACAAGTTGTCCCATTGCCACAGCACTAAAATCAAGCAACAATTTCAGCTTTCCTCTCAGGAGAATAATGCCATTCGAATCCACAAAGCTGGAGGGAAAACCTCACTGACGTGTGCCTCAAAAGGTCCAAAATCAGAAAGCAAAGCTAAGGAACACATGTTCCCATTTGGGGTTTTGGCGGGCGCTGATTCCCTTCTTACTGCTCAGGGCTTTTGAGACAGCTCAGGACTTTTGGGGGCTGACTTGAATCAACTCAGAGTACTGCATAGCTCACACACCACATGCATGGTGGCAGTGAAAGCAAGAGCCAGGACAAAGGCTCTTGCCACAGACCCCATGGGTCTCTTTGAAGGGAGCCCAGCATTCCTCTCCAGCCACTTCTGTTAATTCCAATGAAAGCCACGAACAAGAAACCCGACATCTGCAGTCCTTCTAGGTGACCAACCTCAGCAAGCAACCCTGCACAGGAGTGTCTTACCATTTTCACAGCCAGGCCCTTGCCAGTGATGACTGCGAGCTGCGAAGGGGACGCTGGCACACTGGTAGGGGATGTCGGGATGTGGCTGCTCCGGGGCAAACTCCCTCCAGTTCCGTTCGTGGGGCACCATGTAGTTTGGTACCTATTCAATTTAATGAGATATTCTTTTACTTGGCAGCTGTCAAAACTAATGCTCTGCGTTGCACCAGCCTTCACATCTCAGCTCCTTCATTTGCTCTGCCAAAGCCCGCAGAGGTCTAAGCATTGCCCAGGCTACACGAATGGCACTTTGCCACCACCACCAATGAGGCTTTCAAATGAACTTTCTCACTACTGGTGTAAATAATAAGCAGGGTGGAATAACAAAAGGCAGTCAAAGCATTGCTGGTAAATGTTTGCTTGGAAGAGCAAGGCTTCATTGGGTGCTTACATTCTGGCATCAACAGAATGGCAGTGCACTAATATCTATCGGCCAACAGAAAAGAGCTATTACTCAGGGATAAACAACACCAAGGGAAATCAACTGCCCTGGGGCCTCATATGACATTAGAAAAGTTGCTTCTCAGTTTCTCAGTTTTCATAATAAAGTTTCTTCCCAGAGAGAACTAGACAGCCACGCCAGCAAAGACAGACATAGCACAGAAATGATGCTGCTCCATGTACAAGCACCAAGCGAAATACGTAACTAATGTCATACCTGAGATGGTAGTGAAGTGTAAGGAGACGTTATTGGAAAGGGATGGTTCATCATTAACGGTTGCTCCTCCATGCTGATCTGTTTCGCACCTATGTTCACCAGAGGAATGAAAGCAAATGATGTCAACCACATCTTGAGAAAATCTGAAATTGGCACACTGAAGACAAATCCATACAACCTGCCTTTGAACAAGCAGAGGACTAAAATGCCCTCCAAGGACCCGTTTGGGACAGGATTCCCAAGCCCTCCCTTGCAGGCAGCTCCTGGAGGCAGTCTGTCCCTCTGGGCTCCCCAGAGCCTCACAGAAAAGAGCTGCCCAGCCATACCCGGTGCGCCACGATGCTTCCCCGGGGCCCTGCCAAGCCTTTGCCTCCCGCAAGCCCTGCCTGGTACCAGGGGCTTCTTGGAGAGCAGGCGCTGCCCCCAGCCTCCACGCAGGAGGCTGCAGGCTGGGCACCCCTCGCCCCCAGCTCTTCCCCCCCGCAGCATTACCTACTCTCCAGCTCAAAACAATTCTCCTGTTCCCTGTATTCAAAACCTAGATCCAGCAAGCAATTTTTTTTTTTTTTTTTTTTTTTTTTTTTGCCTGTCCCTTGAGCCGCTTGCTTGGCTCCCTCTACACAGAACTGGCAGGGAGGCTCCAGCTAAAAGAGCAATTCCTCCAGTGATGTGCAGGGCGCCTGTCTGCATCTTCTGCAAGGGCTCCCTTTCAACGCTCCGACTCAAACGCCAGCAGTCCTCCCGCAGAGGCAGCCTCTTAAGTCATCAGGACAAGCTGCACTTGAGCCCTGCATTTTGGCTCCTTAAAAGACTTAAAAAGACTGCAGGGCCATTCCAGAAAAGGACGCTTCAGCCCTCATATGCTTACAATGAGACATATTCACACTCTGTGAATTCACACCGGGGAATTTGAGACGCTTTACCTTTTTTAGCTCCTTCCGGCACTATTCTGTACACTTTATAGGGATCTGAGATGTCCAGCTGACTTCTCTCCACCAGTTCTTCAAAGTCATTGCTCTTGTTCAAAGCACACCTTAATCTTGTCTTCCAGGTAGGGGGATCTGGTTTATCAATGCCCTCTCTGAACTTTCCTTTAAAAAGAGCCCAAGCCTGGAAACATTTCAGATAATCAAAAGAGCAAGAAAAAGAAAAAAAAGGAAAAAAAAAAAAAAGAGAGAAAAAAGAAAAAAAAATAATCAACTACAAGGTACAAGTCCACAATGCTTGAAATAGCATATATGTGTGTGCTTATATGTGCATGAATTTACTCCCTACAGGTTTAGGCTAAGAAAAAAAGCAGCATGGTAAGGTAGGAAAAACAGTTTAACAGGCACAAGGAAAGGGAGAAAACGATCCAATGTGCTGCAGTCCCACAAGCATTTAGCTCCATATGGAGAAGTGGGAAAGGGCGAGCTGTCTCATCCCACAAAGAGGGGCCACGGGGCCACGGCCAGGGCCACCAGGCTGGCAGCCGGTGGCAGTGGGCACCCAGCAGAGCCAGCCTGCAGAGGCGGGTGGCGAGGACGGGATGGCGAGGGGCCACCACAGAGCCTCCGGGCATCCCTCCTGCGCCGGCTGTGTCCCACAACCCCAACCCCGGGCTGAGCCCTACCTTGAAGAGGGCGGCATCCTCCTCGCGGTTGTAGTCCTGCTTGCCGGCATGCTTCCAGGGGATGCGGAAAATGCTCTTCTCATCGTTCTCCCACACCAGCCCCGGGTACTTGCCGCTGTCTATCTGGTCGATCAGCCACTGGCGGAGTTTCCCGTTGCCGCAGCTCACCGAGTTCATCCCGCACTCGCCCGGCTCCAAGTTCATGCCACTCGTGTCGGGGGTCGGGTGGGGGGGGGGGTTGGGGTGCCTCACCGAGCCCACCTCTCTGCACACACCCAAGCACCGGCTCTCTGAGGGGCTGCAGAGGAGGGGGAGAGGGGCAGGATGGGGGGAGAGGGAAACCCACAGGTCAGGCGCTGGCTGAAGTCCCAGTGTAGAGCCCCGCAGCAGTCCCCAGCCCCGGTGCCACACGTATCGCACCAAACGGCAGCTACAGCGTGCAGGGGGGCCCCGGGGAGCCCGGGAAACACGGTACAGAGCCTCAGGAAACCAGGCACGGCCCCCCGCAGCCCTCCCCAGGCACCGCTCGTGCTGCAGACTTTGACAGACTTCCCCCCTGTCCCGACACTGTTTTGCATGAACATATGCAGGTTGTTGAAATTTTCATTGCAAGTGACTTAAGGCGCAAACCCCCTGTCCTGCTCGGAGTTCAACTGGGTTTTTACTTTTTAACCAAAAAAGAAAAAAATTGCATAAAAAAGTATTTGCATATGACAGTGCACATACGTAATGTTAGACACATGCACACAATTTGGAGGGCTTCACATGCAGTTATGATATACGGCATCTAACTCTAACGTCAAAGTAGTTTTCCCAAGCTCACTTGAGCGCGACACGTTTGAACACATGATGTCCTATACATATCTACCCCTCCAACTGCTCCCAGCACGCATATATAGCAACGTTCAAATCTATACATTGCAAACACCTAAAAGTGGAAAGACGGCAACCCACGGAGCCTGGCACAAGGGCACTGTCCCCAGAGATGTGGGAGCTTGCAGCCAGCCACACAGAGCCCTCGCTACACGCAGAGGTGCAGGCACACGCTGGGAGCGGCGCGGCTCTGCGGTGATGGGCACGCGCTGGAAAAGTCCTAACGTGAGGACACCGACACCAGTGATGGGGACCTGGCGTCAGGTTTGTCTCCCCAACCTGACAAAGTGCTTGAATGCCCGAAACTTTAGTTTGGTGGGGTTTCTCCCCCCGCTCCCCCCATTACATCTAATAAAAAAGCGATTCCTCGCCACAGTCTTTGCCTCTACACACCGGCAGACCGTCAGAGACCCCCTGTATGACAGGTGCACGCTACCGCAGGCAGGCGGGCAGCTCCGCACCCCTTACACCCCTCCTCAGGTGGCAGCATCCCCCCGGACACCAAACCCGGTCCCCCAGCTTCTCTGCCTGCACACGATGTGCCCGGGGAGCTGCCGGGGCCGCGGCTCTCCCGCGCGTGGCCCGCCGGAGCCCGCGCGAAGACCCCCAAAAAGTCCTTTCCCCTCCTTTGAGCATGAAGCGGATCCCCCCCGGACCCGTTCCCGCGACCCTCCGCAGGGCAAGGGGAACCGGCAGGGCCGGTGCGCGCCCTCACCTCGGGAGCAGATAACGGGGCGGGTATTTTTTTTTTTTTTTTTTTTTGCTTTAAATTAGGGAAAAAATATTTAAAAAAAAAAAAAAAAAAAGTCCAAACGGCTCGCTCAGGTGCCGGCAGCACCAGGAGCAGCCCAGACGGCGGGAAGCCGAGGTGCCCGCACCGCCCACCCCCGTCTCCCTCCCCGGTGGTCCCTCGGCGCTGCCCGGGGCGGGGGCGGCCCGGGGGGGGCTCCGCCGCCGCCGCTTACCTCTGTCGCGGCCCTGGGAGCGGGCTGGGGCCGGCGGCTGCCGGGGCGGCTGCTGAGACCGGGCGGACGGCGACTGGGCCGGCGGCACCGGGAAGTTTCTTTATATGATGGAGGGCGTCGTGCCCGGCTCGGGGGGGAGGCGGGCCCCGGCCCGGAGGTGGAGCCGGCGGAGCTGAGCGGGGACTTTGCGAGCTGGAAAACATCTGAGGCAGTGACACATGCCCATTGCTGGTAAACACACGCTGCGGGGCGGGGGGGCCGCGCAGCCCGGCGCCCTCGCTGCGTCCGCGTTGGTTTTGTTGTTTTTTTTTTTTTTTTAAATCTATACAGACAGAGACACATAAATAGCATGGGGAAACTCCTACCTATGATAGCCAGGCGGCTTTTACTGTAAAAGACCCAGCTAACTACACCCACCAGAAACGTGCTAGACGGCGCCGGCCGGGTCCCCGGGCGGCTCGGGGAGACGGCGAGGGCAGCCGCCCACCCGCGGCCCCACGGTACCCGACCCCACGGGCCGGTACCCGCTGCCCGCACCCCCTGCGACCCAAGCCGGCTTCGCCCGGGCCGCCCAGCCGGGGTCGCGGAGCGGGGTGAGAATCCCCCGCCTCCGAGGCGAGAGCGTGGCGCTCGGGCTCTCCCCCGGCGAGCCAGCCCCGTGCCTTGCAGCCCCCTAAGGTGTGAAACTGGGGGGACAAGGTGGGGGGCAGCGGCGGCGCCCGGCCCCGCCGGCAGCCAGCCCCGACGGGGCGGCAGCAGCCGGAGCCGGGCGCAGCCGCCAGCCCCGGCCGGGAGCGGCTCCCGCCCCGCCGAGCTCGGGGGACGCTGCCCCGGGAGAGCCCGGCCTAAGTACCGGGGCTGGGTGGTGGGTGACCCCCTCGCTCGCCTGCCTGCACAGCCCCCTGCCCTAACGGGGTGGGAGCCGGGCGGGATGAAGGAGCGAGGTCCGGGCTTGCGTGAAAGTCTCTCTTACCGCCTTTCGGGTTTCAAACACGTGTGTCATGCCACGACACTTTCTTCTTGTTGTTCTGTTTTAACGACTCCAACACACATCCACATCCTTTCTGCCGTAACGTATCAGATCAAAAAACCAGTCATCGCGCACTGTGCTGGCGGGCCGCCGGTGCGGAGGGTACACGCAGAGTTTAGGATATTAATTGCAAATCTTCAACGCCATCTTCTGAAATTTAACTGTAATTATCGCCACGTTTTGAGGGAGAAGTGAGAAGCGCAGGCATTTTTAGATACTGGGTTTATAACACTCCATCCATCCTCTAAAAAAGGAATTGGCAGCGTCCATCAGAAATCTTCCCACCTTCAAAACATTTAAAATACATCTTTGAGATTGGAGGTGACTGCCACCATAAATCAAGACGAGCAACCACAGCTTTACCAAAAGGCATCTGAAAGACCTTCTAAAAATCCAATTTCGATTCCTAGGGGCAAGACTGCGTGGTACTCAGGGCGCCAACTGTAATTTCATTAAGTATAAAACCATCTTGAAATATATCACTATAAAATGAATACTTCTAATGCTTTCTCTTTTCTGCAGCTTTTAAGGCAGCAAATTCTGGGCCACTGTGAAACGTGGAGATTTGATCCACATATAGGTCAAACCCTTCGGGGGGAAAAAAAAAAAATCTTTCTCAAATGCTGGGGAATATTTTGAAAAAATAATCGTACTTGTCCAGAGAAATCCATGTATAGATGGAGAGGTAGATGAGTGACACATTCAGAAATCTTTGAGAGAAGACACAGTCAATCATAAAAAACCCAGACAGTACATATGTGGGAAATTACCTGGCTGGATGGGTGGTTGCTGTCTTTGTGCAGCAAGAACTCTATCAGAAAACGATCTCCAGTTGCCTAAATTTTACAGGGGATGCTTAAAGCCAGACCCTTACATGCACACTCAGCCTTTGCAAATAAGTCTTCTCATGAGCAAGACATGCTAATCTCATTAGCTTTGCTGACTTCGTTACTCAGGGCTTCTGGACGTCAGCCATTTCCATTTAAGATGGCAGAAAAAATTTAGGACCACCATTTTGGTCTGTAAAGTAGAAAACTCTGATCAATAACACAACTGTGGTGTCTGCATTAAATGCTGCAGCAGTGCGCCAGTAAACTTTCGTTGGTGCTTTTTGCATATGTGAAGAGACGACTCCTCTCTAACCAGCCTTGCTGGTGATCTGAACATTTACAGCACCTCAAGCCTGTTCATCTTTTTCTAGTGATTTCCACGCCATTGTGAGGTGCCTGACCCTTCAAACCTTACCCAAAAGCCCCGCTGCCTTCATGGAAGTTTTCTGTGTCAGTGACCAAATTGAAGTCCTCTTATGAAAATGCTCTTGCTGCTGTTTAACCACGGCAGTCACCACCGGGCCCCCTTTTTTTCACACTCTTAAGGTCACACTGACTAAAGGCATGCCAGGAAAAGTGACTGTTCTTCTCAACAGTTGCTTGCAAGCCCTCAGCGCATAGCAAGTTGCCTTCTGCTTTCACCAAACCCCTCTGAAGTCCCAGCTGACTCACCTGGGAATTGCACCCAAGGCAGAAAAGCGAAGAGAGGCACCAGCTCAGACAGGCTGCCGGGCGCTCTCTGAAATGGGTCCCTACAGAAAGGTGCAGTGCTGAGCCAAAGGGCACATGTATCAAATGCTCATGCACTCAGGAGTTTACTCCTCCTTTCCTTCAGGAAGGTTGCCCTTGCTCTCCTGGGTGCAAAGGCTCTCCTGCCTCTCTAAAAAACCACCGGGTGAACCCAGTCTCTAAGCCAGAGGGATCTGTCGGAAATATGCCAGAGACAGTATGTCTGGCAGCAGAGGCCCTTTGAGGATTGCCGCTCCTTCAGGGGCTCTCCCCGCGCCAGAGACCACGAAATCCCCTCAGGCACCGGCACAGGGGGAGTTCCTCGGTGCAGAAGAGGAAGCTGCCGAGGGTGAGCGAGGAGCACCCACTCCCTTGCGCCGCTCCCACCTGGGCTGAGATGGCTGCCCTGGTTGCACCGGCCATCCATCCGCCTGTGGCTCCAGTGGGAATGCGCTTGTGACGGCAGATCCCGGTGGGCAGCAAAGGTCGGGCCCCCTGCGCGCTCGCTGCAGCCCACAGCGGACCCACCGGTGAGCAGGAGCGCGGCGGGGAGCGAGCTCCTTCCCTAGCAGTCCAGCTCCAGTCTTGGGTGAAGACTCTGACCAGGGCTCTTCAGGAGCGCAGCAAAGCTTGTGCTGAAGCCCTTGACAAATGGCATCGGTAAATGCATTTTCAGAAGTTAATTAAGCCCCTAAAAGTGATTTTGGAAAGCCCGCAGCTGCCTGTCTGCATCTTTAGCTGCCCCAAAATCCCTTTCCTGAGATGGAGGAGTTTGAAGGGCTCAATGCCTTGCTGTTGGCACGGGTTTCCACTCGGTGTCTTCTTCCCTCAGAAGTCCTTGCAAATCCGTGGTTGCAAGTCCCTGTGAGAGGATGCTCTCCGCTGCCCAAAGCAGCAGCGCAACTCCGACCCCAAGAAGCGGCACTATTAAAGCCTCACAAGCCCACGCTTCAGTCAACAACTCTGAGGCATGGGGTTGAGTTCACAAGTCACTTACACAGCAGAAGGACCTCCGTGGATGGCACTGATGGAATTCAGAGACACTGTGGAAATTTGGGGCAGATTCCCAATTACTTTGGTTTATTCCAGCAAAGCACCTGCTCTATAAGCAGTCTAACATGAGTCGCAACAGGCGATTTTAAGCATCCTCTGTTGTGGTAACTTCTAGTGTCGCAAGTGCTTCCTTCTGTTTTTGGAAGGGTATTTGCAGTTCCTCCATTTAAAATAGTGACTCCTGAAACAGTATTAGTCTATTGTATATCTTCCATATTACTAATTACACAGTCATTTAAAACTGATAGAGATAAAGCAAACCAATGAGCATGGCCATGTCTTTTAAGCAGAAAAGTCTCACAGTCCAGTTGCGATTATTTTGGGTGGATTCGGTGTACATTTTGTTTTCTTTTCACGTACTTCCCCTCCACTTTGTAGTCAAGAATATTTCAAACCGCCTTTCATAAGGCTGCCTTCATGCCTCCGTACATCAGCCCGTGCCTGGGACTGAAATAGCCTTTCACCGCGTGTCCTAACACCTGAGATAATTCTGCAGCTTTCCGTTGAAGAGAAAAGGTTGGCGTGCGCATCCAACCAACGCAGCGCACAAGCAGCAAGGAGCCCTTCCCCGGTGCTGGGTCACCAGGCCAGGAACGTAGAAGCCCTGTGTTGACACCTTCACCTCTGCAAACCAACAGCAAAATTTTTACGGACTTCCCGCTCCACGGGGCCTCCTGGTTGGGCAGCAGGCTGCTTGGGCAGCTGCTGTTGGGCTGATGGTGTTTTCTTTATAAAACAGGCACTGGAGGGCTGTGTTGCTGGAACTGGGGGATGAAGGGCTTCAGCAGGGTAAGCATCACCTCCCCATCCACGCCTGCCAGGTGTGTCCCAGGGGTTTGGGTCCCACCAGGCACGTGAAGAGAAAGGTCATACCATCAGCATTACGCTGCCAGAAGTGCTCCACTGAGAGCAACACAGTTTGCTGGATCCTGGAGACTCTTTTGATGATAAAGTA
Source organism: Pelecanus crispus (assembly GCF_030463565.1). NCBI lineage: Eukaryota > Metazoa > Chordata > Aves > Pelecaniformes > Pelecanidae > Pelecanus > Pelecanus crispus. Next base: position 80,562,267 of record NC_134644.1, on the reverse strand, counting down.
ATCAATATATTTGCACTTCTAAGCATTAATTTACTTTTTCGGGAAATCAGAGGTATTTCCATGCTCTCGCCCCCCCTGTCCCCCCCCTTATTTACCTTTCCACATGTTTTCAGGGATCTCTGGTTATTCTTGGATCATTATTAACCCCCTTCCCACCAGTATCCCGATAACATTTCTATTTTCCCAAATGCCACGCTGAATTGCCGAGCAAGGTTCCGGAGGGGTACAACTGAACAGCCCTTTCATGACCTGCTTCTGATGCTTTCCAACACTCCCCATGCTAGTTGGGAAAGGAGATACAAGCAGAGTGTGTCTTACGAGCAGATTTCTGAAATGAGGAATAACTCATGTTCAGATTCATGGACTGTTTTCTTCAATATGCAGAAATGTGCGAAAAGCCGTATGGCTTGGAAATAACCATTCTAAGATTGTATGTCCTTGAGGGCAAAAGATGCTGGAGGGTTGCTAACATATATTTGTTTCTATTGCAGGTACAAGGGGTAATTAATAAATGCCACTGCCGTCTGAGGAAGAAGCCAAGTGCCCTGAGCTAGTGCAAGGAAACCGAATGCTAAAGAAGGAGTTTTCCTTTGGGAAGCCAGAGGAGCAAAGAGGAGTATGAAGGGTAGGAGCTGGGTACTGCTCCAGTGTCCAAACTTCTTGTTGTAGCCATCTGGAACCACAAAGCATGAACATTTCCAGTCTAAAACTAATGGGAGGAGTGGGCTTTACTCTTGAGGTGCTCTAGGTTTTATTAATTTTGTAAGGGAGAAAAACCTTGGCTTTTGTGTGTCTGCACATGTGCTCACGTGCCTGCGTTTTGCAGGGTGCTGGCAACAACACCAGTTTTGCTAAAAAGTATTTTTTAAAGCTCATTCTGCACTCCTTGAAAAGTCACAAGGCATCTCAGGATCACTGCCTGCCTGTTCATCAGTCCAAGCACGACAAGGTGGAGCTTCCTGAAACTTAAAAAAAAAACCCCTGCAGTCACATTTGTGCTGTACACATGAATCTGATGATTCCACCAAGCTGAGGAAATGAAAACATGTGAGTGAGTAGTGTTGTGAATCAAATCATCAACATTATGAATAAAAACAATATTGAGAGTTTGTTGCTGAGTGAGCAAGAAATTGGACTTTTTGTATGCCAAGGTTGGATGTGAAGTGCAGCAGCTTACCCCAGAGCGGCACCCTTTTCCCATTCTTTTTTCCTGCATTAGCTCTTTTTCTGAATATGGTGTCGTCCTCCCCAAAGCAGTTCAACCTATGCTAGTCTAGCCACTTTCACCACCAAGCAGCAGTTATGCGTCTAAAAAAGAATTGAAAAATTGGGGGAGGGGGAAGAAAAAAAAAAAAAGTAGTTTTCAAATAAAAAAAATAAGGAAAGCATGGTTGCCATCACTTAACAAAGTGGATTTCTGAAAATTTCTGAACAGATATATAAATGTATTTGCGAAGAATATGTTCGCTTTGTCTTGAAATAATGCATTTAATGTCTTGAAAGAATGCATTTAATTCACAGGCAGTCATTGCATATTCGTTTTTCACTGCCACCATCTGAGCAGCTGACGTGCTGATGACCTTCACGTCTCTTCCAGCTCTCCCTGGTGAGTTCAGGCGAGGGAGGGAGCCATCTCCTCTGGGAGATGAGCATCACAAGGACCGCGGTCGCTCACCTCGTGCTGAAAGGAAATCTCTGCTCCCACCTGCTTTCACTCTTTCTTGTTTCCTTGCTTGTTGGCATCTAGTTGAAGAAACCAAAAGCTACCAGTTTTGTGGAAAGGGGAAACACTCAATGTTTTTTAAAACGCAACTTTTTACCAGTCACATTTTTCCATTCTTTAAAATGTGTTGTATTAAGTAAGTACCAGCACTAATCTCTGTTTTTTAAAGGATCATCCTCAACACAAAAGTTTTGGAGAGATAACCTGTCCTGATGAAGTCTGGGGAGTGTTCTGGCCCTTAAAATAAAAACATAAAGCTGAACATGATGTATTGCTGCAAGAATTTAAAATTTACAACAAATAAAAAACTCTGTCATGGAAGCAGATCAAGAAAAAAGCCAAATCTTTTTCCTGACTACTTTTAAAGAAGAACAGAGAACTTCTGTTTAGAAAAACATTTTTTAAAAATTGTTGAGTTTTCATATGAAAACTCAAAACCTAGCGCGTTTGATATTTGACAAAACCGAAAAAAATGAAAAATTTGTTAGCATTCTCTTTTCAAGGCGCTAAGAATATATCTGTTTTTATTTACTTGCCGTTGACAAAATATTGTATCAGCTTTTAACTTGGTGCTTTCTGGTTTGTTTGGTTTTAAGTGCAAAAAGTTTATTTTCTAATAACCTCCAGTAAACAAATCAGCCAGCTCTGCCTCAAGTTCTGGTGCTGGCCAGGAGGTGCTGAGAATAGCCTCTCCCTTAACTCAAATAATTTGAGACTTGCATCTCTGCAGGGTGGCTGCCACGGACTGCCCGGGACTGGTGATATTGAGGCAAGGAAATCTTGCTTCTTTGCCAACGATGTGGGGCACAGCGTGGCCATGTGTCCCCTGCTCCCTGGAGTAATGTGTCCATCTCACTCCTGCCTGGGAATTCACGCTACCCTTCATCTGGCAGAGGGGTTAAATCCAAATTACAGGATTTTTTTTTTTATTTTATTTTTTCATATCCAACCTTCTTTAATTGGAGTAAAAAGACAGAGTGGACAGGGGGTTAGATTTCAGACCATCAGCCCACCTGGCCAAATTTCTTCAGCTATGTTGTGTCCTCAGAGCATTTCCCATAAATGTAGTTTACACACTGCACCCGAAGACATCCCAAACATGACTAATGCTGACAAAAACCACTTATGACATCTTGATCACCAAAGAAGTTAAACCAAGCTGGGGATGGTATCTCACTGGAGTGGAGAAGTGGGACCGCTCCAGAGGTGGTACCCAATCTAAACATGATTTATTACAGTGAAGAACAAGGGAAAGGTTGAATTCATGCCCTTGGAAAAAACTCCCTTTTTGGAGTGCATTTCCAGCATAGTGTAAGTATTGTGCTTGGGTTCATTTGTATCTAAGTTCAAACCTACATCATTTCCTGGGTTCAAAAGATCGACTTGGTTTTGTATGTTTTGGGGTTGACGTTCCACTTCAAAGAAAGTGAGGTGCAAGGAGCCCGATTAAATCAGAAAATGACTTGGAGAGGGAAGGGATTAGGGTGACACAACATGAAAAATCACTGAAAACTAAACACTGAATGTTAAAAAAATCCACAAGATCTATATTGCATATGTATTGCCCATTCTGCTCCCACTGCAGTTCTCTGTTAAATATAAAACTGTCTGGGTTTTCTGTCCTTTTGAATTGGAGCATCTTTGTGAAAAGCAATGCAAAGCAGGAATTTGGATGATAGAGAAAAGGACTCAGAAGGAAGGGAGCTTTAGGAAGTTTCACAAAAAAACATAGATTCGTCTGCCACTGAGATTTCCCTGGTTTAAAGAAACTGGGAGGCTCTCATCTTGTCTGTGGCCATTGTAGGGTGGAAATGGCTGGTGGCACATACGTCCCTTTGGAAGGAGATGTTTTAGAGACCATAGGCATAGCATAGCCTGTACAATTTCAAACATGATTTGTTTCATCCTATCTTGATTAGTGAGGGGTAAATCCTCAGCCTGGACTTACTGAGCAGATGGTGATGAGATGCAGATGGTTGCGAGAAGGAGGTGGTGGCGATGGTCTGGCAGTTTGTGTTACCTTCTTTTTGACAGACAAAAGAGGAACTCACAGCCCCAAAGGAAAAATATTCAGTGAGCAAGGAGGGCTATAGTCAAAATTATTTAGAGAAAAAAAAAATCCACTTATTAATTGCTCTTCCTTAGGCAGCAACACAAATAACCTGCCTGTGTTTTTCTGCTGAGGAGAGACCTGACTCGTCATTCACAGCCGGCACAAGGCATTTGGCTGTATGCTAGAGGGAGTGCATGCAACCCCTAAATGAATGTACAGTGGTATTTCACTTTGAAACGAAGCGGGTCAGCCCTATTAGATGCACAGCAGTATTATTTAAAAGGAAACAAGTCTTTGCAAACAAGGATTTTTTGATGGAGGGCGAGAACGGGGGACAGCAAGTACGTCCAGTCAGAATTTCTTCTGCTATCAATGATCAGTCTAGCACGTACATAAATTAGTGAATGCTTTCTGAAAGTTTTCAAAAACATGAAGCACCTTCATTAGCTGCAGCACCAAATACAATCAAACGTCGCATTACAGCACAGCACCAGATGAACCGCTGGATCCTCAGTGGTTTCAGCTCCAGCGCTCGGATCATGGGGCAGCACAAACCGCTCAGTGGGCCAGCTGCCCGAGGCAGGGGCTTTGGTGCAAGCTCCTGCAGGAAGGAAATCGTCCTTCTACACTCCTGTGACAATTGGGACATTTGCGTTACAGTCCTCCTTGCCAGGTGCCTTTATAAACGAGAGGGAATGGGAGCGTGGGGAGTGCCTGACACTACAAAGTTTTAATAAATCGCTCAAAGTAACCTATCTCCCCTTGGATGTCAGCGTCTTTCTGCCTAGCGGAGCTTCGGCATGGGTTTTCCATTACCATGGAGCAGGGTGCAAGGGGCAGCATAACCAGGCTTCTCCTCCTGACTGATGCTTGATCCCCCGGGCACGGGGCCAGGTGGAACACGGAGATTGGAGCGGGGCTCCCCAGGGCTCGCCTTGCGTCGTGCCCCACGCAGGAACCGGCCACGTGCAAACCTGCCAGGGAAGAGGTGAAAGCTGGAGGCGCAGGTGCTCTCCAAACAGCAGGCCACTGCCAGGGCCCAGGGGGGAGGGCGATGGCTGCATCGCTCCTCAGCTGGGTACGAGGCGTGATTCTCCCCCGCGGCCGGTAAAGGCTGGCGGAGGGAGGCTCAGGGATGCTTCTCCTTCCTTGGAGAGCCTGGTGGCACATAAAGCCTTATTTCCAAAGATGCTGAGACCATGCCATAACCTGCAAAGAGCAAGCAAACACCTGGGTGGTGAAGGATAAAACTACTAAATGTGACGGGAAATACACAAGAACTGAAATGTTGTCAGAAGCCAGGAGGAAACTTCACAACGTTGTGGCCGCTTTGGAAAAAGAGACTTGGCTGCTTTTGGAAATGTCTCCCTGAACAGTGATTATGTGAAATTATAGTAACAACACATTATTATGTCTCCTCCCACCTTTCTCCACTCCAAATCACAGCAGCGTTTGGTATTGCCGCATGAGGAAGGGCCGTGGCAATTGTAGCGCTGCGATCCGCAATGGTCTTGTCGGGAGAATGACATTTGGGACCCAGTGAACTTTAGGTAGAAGAAAATCTTACACCAGGTGCTAGTCTGCATAGGTGCTGGCAGGGAGAACGGGAAACGCCCTGCATAAGCGAGAATGTGTGCGGACATCCAGAGGGTTTCCTATGGGCAGTGTTTGGGTTTTATACCAACTTGCTTCACAGTGGCTGAAGCAAAGCACTGACTACCAAGGGGAGATTTGCAAAGGGAGGGAGGGAAATTTTCAGCAGCAGTGGGGTGCCGCTTTCCTTTTAGTGACATGGGAAAAACTCCCCTTTTAAAACACTTTGTCCACCTCACTTTGTTTCACTTTATCTCAGGAAAATTCTGAATATTCACCTGACAGTTGATGCTGGCCCGCAGTACCTTCTGAGGAGTTAACAGCTGCAGCAACTGTTGACAGCTGATGCAGCCTGGATGGCCTAGTGCATTAACTTTTGTACCAGGTTGCTCTTTTCTAATGGGGAAAAAAAAGAGATCTCTGCATGCATGGCTACTCTTGGTTAGCATGAACAGGAAGGATACTCTGAAGGGTGACTTACTAGCATGGGCGAATGCTTCCCTTTTGAAGCAAAATAAAGTTTTTCACCTTATCAGTGATGCAAGCTTAGCCATGCACACTTCTACTGAAGGCGCTCCGTGCTAGAAAACACCAAGAAATTCCCTCACCCACTTAGCATTACTCATTTTGTTACATAATTTTTTTTTTTTTTTTTGCTTGTGGATTGGGTCAACAAATACAGTGCTTGTTAAAAAAAAAACCAACCTGTCTGTCGTGCTTGTTTATAGCAAATGCAATTCTGGCTGTGACTGAGTGGGAAGGCACTATGGGCCAACAGGGTCCAAGCAAGAGGCTGGCATGGGAAACTTGCCCCTGGTTTTCCTGCAGCACGTTGGGTCTATCATGGGACACTTCACCCCTCCTTATTATCACCTCTGGATGTTCAGACCTACTAGACTTATAAAGGCTTGCAAAATCCCCTTGCAGTGCTCCCCAGCTCTTACTGCTTGTGAAGCATACAAAGCGCTGCCAATGGTTGCTGTAAAGGGCAGATTATCAAACCTGCTAGGTGTTTTAAAGCTTCTCTAACCCTTTTCTTTCACAGACGTTTTGTGCTTGCGGATGGGTAAATTTATTTGTGATAGTGCAATGGAATGAGAAGTAGAGAAGCAATCTGATCTCATCTTATGTAAGGCAAATTCCTGTTACATCTTTTTATTACAAGGTTAGCCTTTCCACCATGCTGGTGCTGCAGCTGGGTGCCTTGAGAAGGGCGGGGGGGGGGGGGGGGGGGGGGAGAAAGAAATGGCCACTTGGTGGCCTTAACAAACTGCTACTGAAAGCACGGAAAGCTGGGTCATGCTGTCACTGAGTACAGGAGGATTTTCCCCACTGGCTTCACCGGGGGCAAAGTGTCCGGGCCAGGAGTTGCCTGTTGCAGAGAGACACAGGCCTGGTCCTGCCAATGCAATGGGCTGCCTGCTGCTATACTGCCCAAGCAGCTGTGAATTATGAGGCTTCCCTCCCCAGCTGCAAGGCAATGACTTTTTAAAAGACTTTTTGAAAAGGACAGGCAGCAGCATTGAAAGGGATGTGGACAAAATTCCCTGCTGGCACAGCGCTTCTTGAGTAATGGTAAATGCTCCGTGTAAAATGGCACACGTATCAGGGCTTCTGAGGCATCTCTCGGGAGAGGGCTTTACTGGCACAGTTACTTCCAAGCCTCCGCAGCCCTGGAGGCACTGTATTACTAACAGCAGTCCCAGGACACGGTTTCAGTGATGTTGTTCCCTATCCACCTAAACTCCAGCCTGAAACTTAGACCAATATCCAAGTTGATGTGTTATCCATTCAACAAGTTAGAGAGAGCAGTGTCTAGATACTCCAGTAATCCTGTGTTTGGGATAGGTGTGCATTTCCACATCGGACAGTCGGATTAAGTCCTCTCTACTAAGGACTGGGAGAGCTCCAAGGACTGGTGCTTAATTTTTGTAAGGCAAATGAGGATCATACCATATTGTTGGAGAAGCAGCAGTACAAGCCGTCCTCATTAGGAAAATAAAGAAATGTCTGACAGGGACAGGGAACTCAAGAACATCATTATTGTTGCCCGAGGCTCATTTGGGAGCCTATATTACAAGGGCTGCTCCAGCTCTGCTTGGGCCAATTCTTTCCTCTTCCCTCAAAGGTCCCCTTGAACCAACTTCCCATAATTTTGACGCTTGCCAGGGGTTGAAAGGATCCTTTTGGGAACTCCTAATCTATAAATTTACACTTTAAAATATTAACTCACATTTCTAGAGCACAGAGGCCATTCAAGGAAGGTCCGTAAGGCAGAACAGGGTTGTTCCAGCACGGAGAAGTGATACAGAGTGGCACAGAAGCAGCAAAGAGTCACCTCCATCTGCAGTTTATGAATGCATGAAGCAGCTACGGTGCACAGGATCGACAAGTGTAGGTGCCTCCAGTGCCTCAGGATGAGGATAACTGTTGGTGCCACTAAACAGCACAAAAAAAAAGCAACCATGTTATACCTGTATAAGTCAGAAAAAATATTCAACTTAGTGTACGTTTTAATCAAACTCCTCAAGAGTTTAAGGGAGCAGAGGTTGTCCACCTGCAGCAGCATCTCCCAGCTGCATTTTTGGCTTCCTTTCACCCCTCCATGTAGGCAGGACTTTAAAGTATAAAATATCAGTACAAGAGTGGAAAGTTGGGGCTAGCTTCCCACTGCTCAGAACATCAGATACCAGCACGGGCTCATGTAGTCTAAATCTGCAAATCCCAAGTCTTCTCTACCCATGAATTCATGCTCTCTCCTCATATTCTCACTCCTCACTAGAAGTATTACAACGGTGCTGTAACCATTGCACTGCCAAGTACAGTTCACTAGCAGCCAATTTGTCTATACACTCAGGACTAAAACCATCAGTTTGGTTAGTCATCCTGTTTTATTGGGGTTTTTTTGGTGCCTTGAGATACAATAGTCAATTTAATTTTTGAAGAAGAGTCCTTTTCCTTTCCTCTTTCTGTTTACACACATATTAGCCATCTTTTCTGCCCTCTCAGAAAATCCAGAAGAAAAATTTAACTCTACCTCACTGTGTGTTTCTCAGGAAACTTATACAGTTCCTCAAAGTTGCTCCAAATTTTCCTTCCAACTCCCACAGGTGCCGCTATTTGCTTGTAGAGCTTTCCCCTTGTGATAAAGCAGCAGGAAACCAACAGACCAAAATCAAAGCCGTGCTTCGATTTCCTCTAAAAACATCATTATGCTTTTCTCTTACCTTCACTGAGCCAGGTCACTACAAACCCTATTAAGATCAGGTTATCTGTTATGACTGTTCACCTTCAGGGTCTTAACAAGCGTGCACCATGACCGTCCAACACACCAACAGTGACAGAAACTGAGAATCATTGGTGCAGACCTCTAGAAGACTATAGGAAAACGAGAAATTTGATGACAACCCGAAGTCATACAATGACTGCGAGCTTTTCTTTTCCATTATATTTTATGTGTTACTTTCAAAGGCAATCACAGCATAAGTCAAACAACTGTCATGTTTATTGTTCGAGCCATCAGATGCCAGGAGGATTTTAAATACACCACTTTGCTGGAAGTTCTTTTGAAACCTTAAGATTAGGTTATACACCATCAGTAGTCTTGTTTACATAAATAAATTACCCCTCTCTAGAATGTAATCTTCATAAAATCTTCCCACACCTAACTGTTATTGACAGGTAGACGGGAAGGTATAGCATAATAGAGGTTTTCCTTCTTCTGACTGCTACGACTTCCCTCCAGGAATGACTCTGCATCTGCAGGGCCTAATAAAAATCATGCCTGAAACATGCAGCTCCTGTTTCCTAAAGCTGCAACAACATGCGACAGACTGAGAATACTGATCACCCCCCTTTGAAGGGCGGCTAAAAAGCAAAACTGCCCCAAGCATCGTTGACTTCTGAAAATGTGCGTTAAAGGCTTATCTTAGGATTGCACTCGATGTTTAAAGCTTTCCCTCCAGGTCTTCAAGCTAATCCTCTCCCAAACAGAACACGTTCAACATTACCATTGCACCATCAGCTCCCGGTTGCCTGGGGTACAGCTTATCCACTTCGCCAGTAAAGCACGCCATGGGTCTGTGCTCAGCTCAGCTGGGATGCACAGGCAGACAGTCCTCGTCGCTGTGCAGGTTTTACTCTAGGTGATAGAGACACGACCCTGTTTATTACCATTTCCCAGGAGAAGATGGCCCTTACGTGCAACTTCATCGTCAAACATTTCCTTCAGGCCCCATCTTGGTAGCTTCTATTGAAATGGGTGTTCTAGTGTCTCATCCTGTCCCTTCTCAAACAAATGTACTCCTTAACCGCAACCTAGCACTGCTTACAGAAGCTCCTGCTTACTTTAATTACAACCGCTTTTTTAAAATAGCCACTGCCCATTTGCCCTCCCTCTCCCCCCGACACGCACACAGGTGGAAATTCTCTGGCTCAGAAGTTCACCGGACTACATGAAACGTGAAATTAGAATATGGCTTGTTTAAAACAACTACTAATGCCTTTCTTCTGTGGCCCACAAAGCATTCTTGTAACCAAAGCCACAAAAAAGGAGGTATTTTTAAATGAACTGTGCAGATTGATTCACTGGTTACTGTCTCTTCCTCCCCATTATTGTTTCCCATCAGAGCTGGCAAATCACTCTCCGAGCACTCACCAAACCATGCTCTTCCTACTCTTACCTCGGCTATTTCCGCAGCCCGGTTCCTCAGATGGGTTATTTTCAGCTAGGTAAATGATCTATTACTTTCTAACCACCCTAATATACATGCTTCAAATTAAAAGTGGATAAAACTGTTTGACTTTGTTGAATGAATGAACAGCACAGAGTTCAGCAACCATCTTCATTCAGTCTTTAAGGGAGGGAGGCTGGCCTGGAAGGACTAAAACAGCCCTTATCACCCAGTTTAGTGCTGGAGGCAACCATGGAGAGATCAAGGAGACCTTGGCCATCAGTAGAAAGACAGAGGCTTCTCTGAGACACAGTTTGGATCTACTCTGGTTGGAAATTAAAGGGAGTTTTTAACTGAAGTGCCCACAGCAAGCGCTGCAAGTTCCCCAACCCTCCTTGAAGTTCAATGTGTTTCAAGGCACCGAGGCTCCCAAATCACTCAAACTGAGGAACTAAAGGTCGGTCCCCATGCTCTGACCTTCCCCCAGAAGTGACCGGAGAAGCTGCGCTGACAGCATTTCACACAAGTGCAATGCATTCAGAGAAAAACAGCTAAGTCAAGGGGGAGTCCCTTCCTCTGCTGCCTGGAGTTTCCAAGCTGTCTTTGGAAATGAATCAAATTCATGTCTTCCATGAAACAGTCCAAAAGTAGCAGCAGCAGCAGCTTGGCGAAGGAGGCACCAATTTTGTTCCTCCTCCAGCTCTCATCTGCCAGAACAGCTTTTATTAGATGTATTCTCCATATGCACTTTCTTTCCAGAACAAGCCTCGGGGAAAATCACGACATCACTTTTTTTCTATCATCGTAACCATATATCCAAAGAATAGGATACTGCGGAGATTCCCCCCCTTTTTTTTTGCCTGCAGACTTTTTCCTGGAGTGCATAGAACGTATCTCAGCACATGTATCACCAGCCCTTACACATTGCCTTTAGGTTTTCCAGTGCTTTGATTTTTTCCATGTGCTATTCCTCCGCCACTTGCCCCCCCACATCATTCTTGACATCACAGGCACGTTACATATCCCTACCATTTAATTTTTACCTGAGATTTTATGTTCAACAGATGCACCCGTGGGATGAATTTTGTCTAGGGCAGTCACAACCAGAATTGCCCTGGACCTCTTCCACTTCACTCCGTCGTTTTCCATATAGAAATGACGCCGTCTGCATTTTATGTAATTCACGTTGAAATACAGCAACGGGCACCTGGGGAATCAGCCCTCGATTTTTCCCTATACCCATCAACACCCAACCACCATCCTGTGCAGCACCACACTTCCTATGCAGGTGGGACTGAGGTGTTGAGAACAAGGAAGAAGCCACCACAGCTCCTTGCCCTGCTTCAGAATCTCTCCGTTACAAAGGTATTTTAACACCCCTCAGATGGAGGGCAGACAGCTCATTTGACAATACGCCACCAGCACTGATGCAGTGCTTTTCATCAGGGGCTTTGCAGAGCTGTACCAGGGAAAGCCATAACACTTCTTCCCCTTTTCGCTGGGAAAATGAAGCAAACCAGAATGGAAGCAACTTGCCTAGTCACACAGCAAGTTGTATTTGATTTGGGAACAGAATCCCAAATGCTTCTCAGTCTAGCATCTTATGGATTGGACAAAGGTGGCTGACTCAGTATGCCTTCTTGATAAGCCGAAACCACAAGACTTGCTTCAAAAAGGACTGCTGAACTTCCTAGCCTGCCTTATTGCATCACAGGTGCTCTTGTAACCCTTTCTATGCCATTTTGGGAATTTATGTGCATATCAGGGATGTATAATTCTAAGCCAGAAAAGCCCAGCTAGAAATATGTGAGATCTCACAAGACAAACATTTTCTCCAGGGCAATCAACTTGATGTAAGGTGACCACCCCAGGGAAATGAAGGTCAACTCTATTACACTGCAGAAGCTCCACCTCAGTCCCTTGAAAAGAAAATACGGTTAACAAAGAGGAGTGTTTAAGAGCGTTCCAGTGACAGCAAAGTCCGGAGTGCACTTACAGTGAATTAGTACATTACTATAATATACCCTGGTGGGTTTTGTGTTTTGACAAACCTTTTCCCATTCCTGCCCCAAACTTATTACTGATGGTTAACTGTAGAGTCATACAGCCTTACCCAGCTGAGAAACTAGAGAGGTGTACTTGCACAGCCTCCAAGATTTGCAGAAATGCAAATGGTTTTCAGTATTCTCAAAGAGAAGAGCAATTTTTTTTTTTTTTTTCTGGGGTAAAGGTTAGCACTAGCCAGTAAAAGCCCAACCAGTTCACTTGTGTGCAACAGAGGCACCCTCCACATCTTGCAAACGAGCCCAGGTAGCAGACTTCTGCAAAAATGAGGCTTCACTTAGAGGACACAAGCTGTTGCATGACATACCCTACCTTCCAGACGAATAGAGATCTTTATCAGGTCTGATAAGAACCTCATGGCAAACCAGACATTATCAAGTAAATAACCTACCTGAGAACAGAAGAGTCTCATGTCTAAAATCTGAGGATTTGACCAAAGCTTGCAAAGCACTCAGGGTTGGTTGGGGTTTTTTTTTTGGTTTGGGGTTGGTTTTGTTTTTTTTTTTTAAGTTCTTCTTTTGACACATTCAGGGGTTACGTAAGTGATTTTACTGGGAAAGTTACATGCTGCAGACTTACTTGCAAAGACTTCCAAAATGCAATCCTCACAAAAACATGCAGTAAGCATGCATAAATACAGCCGTAATTCCGACATCTTCAACACATACTTTCTCTAAACACAGGGCAGAGTTTTCCCTTACTCACAAGCTTTCAACAAAGTCCCACCTTGCCTTAAAAAGCAAGGAATAGAGATAATCAAGAAAAAAAGCTGTTTGTAATCAGTAACCTGCATAGGGCGCTGGTCCACCAATAAACGTTGCTTTTTGGCATACAAATAAAAGTTAAATATCCCTTTTTAATTTTTCACGCATCAGGTTCAACACTGTCATGGATCAGTGTCACTTTTCCAAAACATCCAGTGCTGCACAGGAGCCACACTGCCACAGAAGATGACAACATCCACAGAAGTCACGGCAGGCTTGGCAAACCACCACCACCATAACAGGACAGATGCACAAACAGCAGAATTGTATTTGTTAACACAATCAATTAAATCAGCAACCTTATAACATCAGCTTTTTTTATTAGTACACATTTACAGGAAATAAATTTTTTGCAAGCCACACATTGGCCCTTGCTTATCCTGACTCAAGAGCTCTGGGATAAATACCAGTTATTAAAAAAACCCAAAACAAAACAAAAAACCACACACAAAAAAGAGGGGAAAGGAGGGAAGGGAAGAGGTCCAAGAAACTGTAACAAAAATCCCATCCCCTGTATCTGAAAAAATTAAATACAAACTCACTTGCTTTCAGAGAAAGAAGGGAAGAAGGGGAATCAGAACTCAGACTTTCAAAGGGTCCATTTGTAAATGCTTTTGCCCAGATCTAAAGCTGTACTTTGCTAATGCCTGTGTGAATAGATGACCAAGCGGGCAAACAACTTTAAACACTTTGCACTTCAAGTAGCTTGGATGTCATGGTTCTGATCTCTGTATTTGTAGTTCACTGAATAACGAAGGGTACAAAGCTGCACATTCATAATTGCTTCAACTAAAATGGAAACTGGGTGCAGGTCTGGCTGAAAATCCCATTTTTTGAGACCACTTGCAAATGAATTTTACTCCCAGTTCACTGCAGATCTGTTCAGCTCACCCGAGCAGAACTGAGTCTCCTACGAGGGCTGAGCTATGCAGTAGTTCAATGGCAAAAAAGCAGCTCCTGCTCACACTTCGTTAGATGCCTACTCCTAATAATTACACTAGAAACTACATGGAAACTACAGGAAGTCATCTTGCTACTCACAATCTACTCGCTTTTGGTAAACTGCCATTTGCATGATTCACTAGGGCAAAGCACACATTCAAACATGTATGAAGAATAGTCTGTTCCCTGGGTGAGGGCAGAAAAGTAATACGGGACAGCAGCTAAATGTAGCAATGAAATAGTCCAACAGACAGGAGCTGGGGCACACAGAAACAAGAGCCACATTAAAAGCTCTGCTGAGAACAAGTGTGAAAATAGCTGTTTCTGTCGCATGCTTTGTGTCTCCACGGGTTTCTACAGGAACACTGTACAGTGCAAGATCACCTTCCTCATGCCATCTAATATTTTCTAGAGACCATCATCATTTTCCGTCCGCCAGTACAGTCTTCTTGGGGAGGTGGAAGGACTCTCGTAATTTGCTAGCAAAGCCCAAACTCCTTACCAGGCTATGAGCACAGCTAAGGACATGCGGGTTTGCCCTCTAGTTCCCTCAGTTTAGTGGGACAGGACTACATGAATCAAATCAGAACTGCCATTTTCTAGAACTCATGACAGTTACATATAACATTGAATGAAACGAGATACACATGGGAACAGTAGTACAGCACCACAGTTGCAGCACAATTTTTATATGTGATTTGGATAAAAATTGCCCTTGAGGGGTGCTAAGTGGTCGAAAGGAAGACAAAGCAGCAGCGCATTTTTCATTTGGAAACTGCTGTTTTCCTTTGGGGGTAGGAGGAAGCCCCCTCTAAAACAGAGGAGATTTTCATAATTCACACGGGATTATATTTTAAACACGTTTTCTGTCTCATCAGTGCTATAGCACAGATATCTAAGACATTGCTATGGATAACCGATAAGAGAAAGGAAGTAATTAAACTACTAATCCAAGCTTCACACAGCAGGCTGCATTGAATTTAAAGTCTTTTCACAGAAATATAGGAAGAGAACTGAAACACACATTAATAAAATCACAGCCATCCCACTTATACTGAAGATGAACTGAAATATATTGTGAACAAAGTGCATCTAGCACATTCAAAGCTAGCTACAGACACATGAACTTTATTCTAGTGGAGGATATTACTAATTAGTTGAATCCCTGAGATCCCTTAGGAAACATCCACACATCCCCAGCAGTCTATAAGCTAACAAGTGCTGGGAGAGGGAGGAGAGGGCAAAAAGAAAAGACCCAAAACCCATTGCGCTGGAGCATCTAACTTTGCCTTCATGATGAGGGAGTCCCACTGCAAGAACATCGTTCAGCCTTCAGCAACAACTAAAGTGGCCATGAGATCTGGCTACTTAGGCATGACTGATTATACTTTCAGGTTGGTGGGTTTTTCAGTTTTGGGGGGTTTTTTTTTGATTGTTCAAATGCCCGAATTACCCTCTTAGCAGAGGTAGTGTCAAACCAGAAATTCAGTGTGTTATCTGTGGGAATTTAAATGGGGCTTTTCCCCCCCTTACACTGTAAGTTTTTAAATTTTTTTTTTCCCCGAGAATCATCATCTGCCACTTACATCAGCTTCCTCTGACAAACCACTACTGACAGCCTGGAGTCTTGGCAGACTGTAAACCAGCTAAGTTCTACAGCTAATTAAGCCCTAAACCAGTGTCCTATGGAAAATAAGGTATTTCAAAAGAATAAAAAATTTGGATTCACCACATGCCCTGTCACAATGATGGGCCAGCAACGATACGTAAGAGAGCAACATGCAACATCCTCTTGTGGGACTACTATCAAGAGATGCTTGTACTGCAGATTCTTGAACTCACCTGGAAGAACTTGGTGAGGAGAGGGGAAGTCTCGAGAAGTCTGTGTGCAGGAGAAAAAAGGTAATCTAAATACCAAAATAAGTTCGTCTTTTACTCTTACTGTGCCTAAAGGGATACAAACAATGAGCAGAAACCTTCCAAAGACTATTATTTATTTCAAGAAATACACAAGCAGAGCAGGTGTTAACATTTACTTTTATTTATAAAAAAAACTGTAGAACGTATTAAATACAAACATTTGGAAAAAGCAATCAAGGCTTCACTAAGATGCCCAGGAAGAGGAAGACAGAGAATCAAGAAGCTTACCAGGTTTAAAGTTTTTCAACTAGCTGAAGTAATTACTATAATTTTCACTGACTTCTTTATAGGCAGTGGCCATTATAGCAACCAATGTTATTACTGTCCTTTTTAAAAAACAGAGATATGATTTACCATATCTTCCCACTCAACCACAAAATGTAAGGAAGCAACTCTTTCCAGGTTAAAAATCAGGGTAATAAATACTAATGCATTTACCCATTACCTACATTGTATAACACTAAACATTTGCTTATAATCACATATGGATATCAAGTTTCGTCCCCCCAAAAAATCGATTATACATTTCAAATCTGGATATCCAATAAGGTGTTATAAACTTTATGTGTTTTCCAGTGAACATCAAAATGAGGACAGTGTTTTCAAGTACAGAAAGAAAATAACTGAATGCATTGTCTACACTATAAAGCCCAACTACTAAGAGGTGGACTGGGGTCTAGTCATGTTCCAGATAGCTGGAAAGTCCTACAAACTGCCACTGAAAGGCTGGTTGGAAGACAACTCATGTCACCTTCTCAGTCTGTCTTAGCTCCCCTCTCTTTCTAAAAGGCCAAAGGTGAGAACTGTAGCTATTCTCTCTTCTGCACCTTGTGGTAATAAAGGAGTAAACTATCATTCCGTTCTCTACATGGACAAACCAGATTCAACTTTTCTTAGACTGCTGTTGCTCTTTTACCACTCTTAAATGCAGTATGCAGTGTATACAGACCACTACACAAGATGTGGAAGCAAGAAACTACAGAAAATAACCTCCTCTGTCTTTTAAAGAGAGAAGCACTTCCACTTGCTGACAATACGGCACTCCCTCCGTCTTCCTGCTTTACCCTGTATCTGCTTTTGAGCTGCAGCATAATGCACATTGATGTGGCTATATGGCCCTAAAGCCAAATTCAGTTCTGAAAAAAAAAAAAAAGATCCTGTTTGTGGGACTGACTCTTTGGGGATAACCAAACTATTAAAAAAATCCAGTACAGAATAATCTTGGACACCCGAACATTAATAGATGTCTCCCATTCTGCCTTGTATTTGTCAGAACAGAAAAAAGAATTGCCAACTTACCAGCACTCACAGGGTTACTACCGCAAGGACGAGAGTGCCAAAAGTGTTACAGGATACATAGTGTTGGCAGTCAGCTACAGGACGGACTGATTGGATACCTGCAAGAGCATAGGCAGAATGCTTCTCACAAAGCTGCCCTCTGGGGACAGGCTGAAGTTGCACTACATACCCTCTTATGAGCAGAGGGCTGAACAAACAGACCGGCATCCCGAACGCGTGTCAGAGCCTGTTACCGAGGAAAGCGTTTTCCAATTACCACAGCCACCCCAGAACACAGAGGGGACTGCCAACATGGGCACTGCTGTGCTGGAATTCCTAACCAGCCAATTATTTGCAGATCAACATCTTCAAGAGCAGCTAAATACTTCTCTTACCAGGCAAACACAGAGCAGTTGCTGGATATACCAAATAGGCAGCGGTTCATTTAGCTACAAGCTTGAAAACAAAGTCGATTCCAGCACCTTTCCCAAATCCAACAGCATCACTTACTGCAACACAGACATGATTATCCTGCTCTCACCGTGTTCAGTATGCTTAAAGCACTTAGTGCAATGAGAACCCTGATGCAGGCTTGACTCAGATGAAACGGTCGGGCCAGTTCCACCCCGTTCCCTTTTTTCCTTTTTGGCAATTATTGATATGCAAGATCTGTATTTCACAAGCCATAACGTATATTTTTTGAAGATACTTAACAACAGATATTTAACAGCTAGAGCTTACTTGACCCCAAAAGCCTTGCTCCCATCCAAAGAATTCACTGCCATCCAAAGCAAGCAGGAAATCACATGAAGAGGGACCTTGTGAAGGGATGGGAGGTCAGAGTACCCAAGAAATTGAAAGAGATAACAATCTACTTAGTATGCTGACGGCTTCTCACTCAGTGCTCAGCTTTTAGCATGATCTACACTACATTTAAACAAATGAGGGGCTTGCCTTTGTTTTTCTATCCTCGCTGTTTGGGAGGTATTTTTCATTTTCTGGAATCTTCAAGAAAAATAGGCTTTCCATCCTCTGAGTCAAAGACAAGAAATCATGATCTTGGCATCAGTGCCACCCCCCATTATACCGTCCGAAATCAATACGCTGCCCAGCATCCCTGGTGACATATTTGAAGTTACACTCTTAGAACACACAAGTCAGGCAATGGCTCCTTTCCAGAAACACACAATGTTACCAAGAGCAGAGTATGGCCCCTAGTTTTAACCTAGTTTAAAATATATTTTACAAATGCATTCCTGCAAATCTTATCACAGCAAAATATATAATGGTTTTAAAATGGAAGAAAGTTGAATTCAAACAACTCAATTTTTAAACCAGTGAGAAATATGAGCAATTTTAAAAGAAAACAATAATCTTCTCAAATACAGACATTTGTGAAATACACATGCACACACACTCTCGCACACACATGCACCCACTTACTTCACCCAGTGTCGGATTAAGATTACACAAGGCAATTTTCAAGGTTGCATTTACAACCACAATGACAAGAACAGCATTTTTGAGGTAGCTGAAGTCAAAGAGCAAACCACAGCACAAGCAAAGAAACAGGTGCTCGCACTCACACCGAGCCCACTCTTTGGAGACACGTTATCATGTGTGCAGGGACGTGTGTTGAAGAGGCACATGTTCCACGGGGAATGAAGTTCAGCGGCACTGGAGACCTGATAAACTACTCTCCAGAGAAGCTTATGTTGGGAGACCAGATGCACAATCAAGGGACCACGGCTTAAATCACTGCACATCAGCTGAGCTGTGGTAACAGTCTCGGTGCTCTTGGTCTGTGGCAGTTCTGCCAACAGCTCTGTCTCACGTGCACTGAAGCAAGTACAACTGTGGCAGTTGAAGATGTTATTACTCAGAGCTGTCTGTCCCACGTCTCTCCTAGATGCTACTGTTGGTAGAGAGGTACATGTACCCGTATCTCACCTGCTCCAGTTTGCAGCCTAGCATTTAAGTTCAAACCCACCTCCACGGTATTACTTGCCAATGGACTGCGAACAGGAGCAGCAGAGACACAGTCTTGAGTTCCCTTCTTCAGGTGCAGTAACATCTTTGCCACATTAATAGCGCAGAGATGTCAAACTGCCACAGCTTGAATCACCAGACTTCATCTCTCAGAGCCCTTTGCTAGCCTACAACGAAAGGAGTTGAGCTAACCTCACAGCAAATGCCAGGCAATTTGGGCATAAGGGGATAACACCTGTGGTTGGCTGACAAACTGGCTCAGCCACAGTAACTGGATCATATCTCTGGGCATACAGAGAGCTTGATCCCGCCCAAATTATAAGACTCTGTCAAACACACTCATACACACACACATAATGTAGTATTTTCATCAAGAAGCTTTCTACAAATCAACTGTTTGCATGATTACAGCTGAGAGTCTTGAAGATGGGATGGAAATTATGGCAAGATGTTTTTCAAAGGTAGAAAGAAAAAAAATCAACCTCCTACGATTAGGTCTCTGTTGTGTAGTTGCTGTATGAGAGAGATGGCACAGATGAGAAGTTGTTATTCCACTGTCTTCCTCCAGTATTCTGCTGCAACTCTGCCTGCTCTTTGTATTTGCTCAGAAGATTTTTGGCTTCTTGCAGATCCTGAGAAGAGTTTTCCCCATATTCTTCTTTCAGCCACTGCCTGAACTGCAGAAATTGAACATAGATACACAATATGATGAAACAATAACATGAGACTGATGCAGAATTAATACTCCCTCCTGTCCTACAGAATTTCAAGAGCCTTTAAAAACACAAGTAAAGCAAAGCACTCCACATATTGCATGTCCTTCAACAGCAGCACAGAATACACAGGCACAGGAACACACATTTGAAATCATCGAGATCCCTTACATCCCCTAAAATGACACACTTGCATAGCAGCTTGGCTGCCTGGAGTAATATGGAATACGGAGCACCCACCAGGCAAGGACATCCTGGACTCAAAAGCACCCTCATCCTGTTGCATGTATAATGAGATGAATAAGCATGGAAGCTCATATGACCGGCCAACTTGACCGAGTCACAACAGGCCGCAAGAATGTTGAAGATCAGGAAGTGAACCACTCATGGGTTTTTCATCCTAAGCCCACAAATACCAGTAGTAAAACATGTACTGTAGATATCAGGAAAGGGATCTTCTGGGAAGACAAAGACCAGGAGCTTTAAAAGCTATGGAATAGGACCCTATGTGAGTGACTGAATATGGTACACAGTAACAGCT
This sequence comes from Pelecanus crispus, assembly GCF_030463565.1. Classification (NCBI taxonomy): domain Eukaryota; kingdom Metazoa; phylum Chordata; class Aves; order Pelecaniformes; family Pelecanidae; genus Pelecanus; species Pelecanus crispus. The sequence goes on along the minus strand of NC_134644.1, from coordinate 80,542,014 downwards.
GTACAGGGTCCAGTTGAAGGTCAGTCCAGCTCTGTATCCTGGTACGAGAGCAGCCAGATGTAAATGCCAAAGAAAGAATCAGGCAATGGCAGGGCAATAATGCTGGGACCTTTTCCCTTCTCCTTTCCCCAGCTTCCAGCAATTTTCAGCTCAGGTACTTTTGGAAGGTGAGGCAGTATCTTTGTTTTTGACAGCAACAAATAAATTTTTCTGCCATGAGATCACTTTCTGAATCCACAAATTTTAACGACAAGATAGCTGGACGCCAACAAGCTCCGTAAGTACATCTCATATAAAAACCCCTCCTTTTCCTTGATTGGGACCTGCCAATTGATAGCTTCCTCTCACATTACAGGGAAGAGTGGAAATCACACCTGTTCACACTCTCTATTTCACTCAGTTTTATAGAGCTTTATCACATCCTTCTCTGTCATTTCTTTGCCAGTCAAAGAATTTGAGTCCACTTAGTTACTCCTGGCAATCTTGTTGCTCTCCTCTGCACAAGCAGCAAGTAGACACAGACCCCAACTGTTCTGTCCCAGTGGCGATAATATACCTGTGATAATTTTTCAAGCTTTAACTTTCATAGCTTTGTCCTGTTTGCGGCTCATGGACAGCTTTATCCACAAGACCATTTACTAGGACATTGGGAGACAAGACCTAACATACTTACTCCCTCCCATTCCTAAAAGACCGCAAGGTCCTGAGTCAAATCTGAAGCCTCAGTGTGTCCTCGTGGGAAGTTTGGAATTCGTGCAAACCATGTTACGACCTTAGTGACTAAACCCCTTCCTGTAAGACCGAGATTCTAAAGGACCCCATTCCAGAAACCCCACAGGATACCACCCTATAGTGGCACAGCAAAACACCCAGGCTGCTGAAATCAGAAAAAAGTTCACGCCCTTGGCAGATGGCATTATTCCACTGAAATCAGGTGTGTAAACAGACACCTGCTGAGGATGTGGTTGCTGTTAAGAGACAGTAGGAAACTACAGCCCAGCCAGTGACTACAGGTGGATATTTCTTTTTGCAACCTACTGCCTCCCCCTCAGTGAAAAAAGGCAGAATGTGCCGTCCATAGTGGATGAAAAAAGAGAGACGTTACTGTCTTTATCAGGCTATTTGCATATAGCCTTAATTGTCATTGCTGTTAGCCCAGACCAATTAGAGTAGAAATGACTGTAAGGGAGGAAGGAGACAAGTCTGGAAAGTCCCCCTCTGACTTTTGTCTCTTAAAAATCGGTTACTCTACCATTTACACCAGTTCCAAACGATCCAGGAAACATTCAGTTAAATATTAAAAAAACGCAAATATTTACAGTTGCAAACTGCATCATGCAAAACAAATGGTAATATCTAAACTCTGAGCTTTCTGCAGCAGAATGACAGGGAGGGAATAAAAAAAACCAACATCCTTGCCTCATGTATCTTGCTTTCCGATTTTGGTTTGCCTCTGTTGTTGTTGTTGATTTTTAATAAGCACAACAGACACAAAAGCCCAGAGAACAGCAACATGCTGAGCAATGGAAAACGGAGGGGACGGCCAGAGTAGGTTGTTAACATAAGTGGAAGTCACCGATCACCCACGGGGAGCAGGTCTTTTGCGTGGGATGGTTCTTTTTAGGGGTAAGAAACTAATTTTTGTTTTACAAAAACCACTTTGCAGTCTTACTGTTCCCTCAATTCTCCTAGTCCTACAAAGCCTTCAAAGGCTAAGAAGAAAAAAGGGTCAGATTTGAGACTGTTCTACACGTCAGAAAATTTATAAAGTCTCAGCCACAGAAGGAGGGGGGGAACACAACACGTAAGTCATAATGAGAACCCAGTTTAACTCCTGGATAGCAAAGATTTTTGATTATGATTTCTTTCCTGCTTACTATTCCAAATGAATGTGTTGGGGGGAAACCCACTATTTTTATGCAACTGGTACTTCTAGGTTGGTCTTTCTGCTGTGTTCTGAGCAACTCACTCTTTACTTGCTACCCCTCTAAAGGTGTCAGTCTTCTATTGTGTCTTAGCACACATGAAGCAATCACTGGACTGAGAGCACAGCTGGGCAGGAGGTGTTTAGATGTGCTTCATCTCTTCTCCCATCCAACACCGCCCAATACCTTCAGTTCTATCCGCACCTCCCCAGTGGAGTGGGCTTGGCCAAGAAGCCACCCCCTCAAAGCAAAAACAGGGAGTCAGATAAACCACCCAGGCCACAAAATAATGAGAAGTAGCCCATAATCTGACTTGTGGTTGTGTTTTGCAGCTCATTCATTTGTAGTTCATTTACCTGATCAACATCATGTTTTTCAAAATCCTGTAGCTGCCTCTGGAAGCCCATGTTAGGATTGGCACAGGATCTTGCTGCGCGGACAACAGACAGTGCATCTTCCCAACCAAAGTCTGTGATGGTCATGATGTAGGCAACCACCAATGTTACGCTCCTGGAGACACCTGCAAGGCTGCATGAAAAAGGAGGTGCAATAAATTGAACAAGTGCTGTTCTTCATCTATCACATTTAAAAGCATCACTTCCCAACATCACAGCAGACTGCTGTGTTGCTTTGCCATGAGGAATACTGTAATATTTGAGTTAAAGGGCTTTGGTGCTGCTTTTTCAAATGCATCAGAACAAATCTGTGCCAAGATTGAGAAAGTGGGTTCTGAGTAGTAATTCATATGAGACTGAGAAGGAAGAAATAAGTACTAAGTCTTCACAAAAGCAGGGAACAGTGCACGTGTTCTAAGTTAGATTTGGGTTTTAATAAGCTAGAAGTAAGTCACCCACTTTTTTCTGCTTATATAGATCAGAACAGTGAAATAAGACCGTTCCCTCTCCACCACAAATAAAGGCTTCAATTTCATGGGACCAAAATGAACTTTTAACTGAACTGTTAAAGTACGTATGTCTGGTTGCTTGAGTTCTTTTCCTCTTTTGGCTATCTATGCACTGTGCAACTGCAACTCTCAGGACTCCAGTTTCCCCACATGAAATGCTGGGATAAAGTAAGAATCATTCACTACTAGCGGTTTGACAAAAAACTGGACAAAAAACTCCCAACTATTACAATTGTGAGTATAAAAAAATGTGTTTGAGTTACATTTGTACCAGACTCCTTCACTTGGCATTTCGAGAACATTTTCTGCTTTTGAAATGCTTCACAAATTTAAATATATGTTTTTTAAAACTCTTATCAGAATTCAGACTAATTATCCCTGTTTTACATATGAGGAGACTGACCAAATGACTCGTGCACAGCCCTATCATGAGTCAGTAGCAAACTGAGGATTTATGCTCAGGGCCTGTATAAAAGTCCAGTCTTCAAATCACAAGATGACTCTGATTCCAGATATAGACTCAGATATATCACTTGGACATACAGCACAAAGACTACAACCAATAGCAGAAAGCAAGAAAAAACCCAGGGTGGGATTTCCTTTTCTATTCTCTACAGTCCCAGGAGCATCTCTCCAATCAGAGGCTTGCTATTAACAAATGCAACATTTGAATGCTTCAGCAGTTTAAAGAAAAAGAGAGAAAAAAATCGATTTGTGTTCAGAGGAATTTTTTTAACCACTCTGAAGTCACCAAAATAGCTATGATAGAAACTAATCAAATTATTAGCATTATCGAAAAAACATTTAGAAATACAGTGATTAAAATAATGGGAAATAAATAATACATCTCTGGCGAAATCAATCCTACAAAAAGGTTTGATAAGAAGAGAAGGTCAAGAAGAATTTCTTGAGCTCCTTTTATCTCCAGGCAGCTGCCCACCCCAGTGACTCAAAAGTCCTAGCATGAGGCTTTAATAGCATTTGCAAATCTTCTGGGGCTCTTCAAATAAAGGAGGCATTTCAGTCCAAGAGGATTTTGCTATAAAATGGAGACGAACGCTAACTTATCATTAAAATTATAAACATCCAAATGAAGGTAGAGAAACCCTAAAGAACTTATTTTAGTAAGTAGTATACATACCAATGAACTAGGCAGCCTTCACCTGTAAGCCGGCACTCATGGATAAATTTGATGCTCTCTCTGAAATGCCTTGCCCTGAAAACAGAAGCAGAAGGGGAATAAGGAAAGTGTTCTATTTAGTAAAATCACTACTTAGAAAGAGAGAAATGTATCCGAAAACTCACTTAATGCTGTTTCTAGAATTCAGAACTGAATACAGGTCTTACAAGGTAAAAGTTAGTGTCTGCCAATGAAACACAAAACTCACTGGCATAGTTATTCTCCACTCTACCTGAAGAAGAAACTGGTATCTTAGGCACTACAGTGTGATAAACATTAACAAACACTTTATTCTGATGACTGTCAAGTCCGTATTTCAGTTTGTGTTTTATTAATCTTTAAACTAGTAACCTGACCTCGCATATCCCTGTGTACACTCAGATGTCACATGAAATTCACCATGACTACATGAATGGTTCTCAAGGTATATTGTCTCTCACAAAGAAGCATCCACTACCTGCTACCCAAAGTTATGGTTAACTTTGACTTCACCTCCTCCTTCAAACCATGTATAGGACACATTCTAAACGTTATGACTTTCTTCTTTGCAATACGAAATCTCTCCCTTTTGCCCCTGGTATGAAAAAATTCTCAGTTCAAGCCCTGGCTTCTACAGCTCCTTCCAGTCTCCCCCCCTCAGACTGCAGTACCCCTTCTGCCTGCATCCTTATTCAGGATGTCAGCCAACCCCTGCCTACAGCCTACCTTTTTTAAAGCAATGGAGAAGAAAATGTGGAGAAGATAAGGACTCAGTTTACAAACCTTAAGGTTTGTACTCTCATTATCCTTTACACATGCCTCTTCATTTTAAGTGGGCAAAAAGTAACTGGACAGCTGTCATCATGTCAGTAAATCTGCAGCATGGCCTCTTTGCATCCCAGTCCCAAGTTGCTCACCCTGCCTCTGCCTTTCAGACTGCAAAGCTTTTGGGGATGCCTGCAATTTATCGCAGGTGCAAGCAGCACCTCTTAACTCAACAGAGCTGCAATTCACTGTGGCCTTTAACTGCTCTTGCAATTTAAGATCACAAGCAGTAGCAATGTGTGCAACACACAGAGGAAAGAGCTTCTTAAGGGGTAGTCAGTACCAGACTTATTGTCAAAGATGAACCAGAAAGCACGCTGCGCTCAACACCCATGAAACACAACGTCCTGTATTCAAGATGTTTCCCCTCTCAGGGTGAATATTATACCACAAGGGTAAAAGAAAAAACCTCAGCCCAGCACCAGCAGCCACACAAAAATCAGGAATACCCACATAAAAGGAAGCTTCTTTTCCTGCCCAACAGTGCAGCTGCTGATACTATAAACACGCCAGACCTGGAGGAGGACAACAGTGATGCAATAGAGTGACAGTGCCTGTGAAACTTGCAAAGGCAATGATTTCTAAGCTGAAATATCCAAAAAGAGGGATCCAAAAGCCCAGGACTCCCTTTCCAAGGCAGTTCTTACATCACTGGATACACCATGGAGAACACAGCTGGAGAAGACTGGGGTGACTTATTTGGAAAATTTCAAGGCACGATGCAATCCAAGCTTTAGGATGGTGTGTCAACAACAAGGATTTCATGTTTCTCAAGAAACAGATCAAGCATGTGGGATAAGTGAAGAAGAGGGATGAAGCCTTACAAATGCATTTCTATTCAGACGGCCACTCCAAAACATCTTCACTGGCTGAGTTCTAACACATCATGGCGCTCAGGTCTGCCTGCGGGGCATGAGCAGCTTCACATAAATGCACTCAGAGGACAAATGAGATGTTGGGCTGTGTGCGCAACGAAGGAGCACTTTTCCGAGGTTGAACAGATTCAGTCAGATGAAAACTTGGTTAGGGCTGAATTGACAACGTCCCCATCTTCTCATACACCCATCTTTTCTCTCTAGAAAACCTGGCCAACAGCACGGCTCCAAGCACCAGTGAATTCACTTCAATGGTCTATCATGAGTTTTGGTTAAACACTTCAATGCTTTGGTTTGAAAAATATCTGCGAATGAGCATAACACCTTTGCAGGGTACTAAATATAGCTAGCAGTGAACTCCATTCACTCAGTTTTATTTGCCCTTCCTTATTGCTGACACTCAGTCTGCTGAAACACTGGCAAGGGTGAGGGTTTACAGGCATTCAGGAAAACGAGAAGAGAAATAGCCAAGCTTAGAATTAGTGCAGCTCTGTAGAACCATGGCCCCTCCTCACCTTGAGTCAGAGAAAAGGAAAAATGTACTCTTCCACAACCCTATAGTATCGAGGTCTCTGCTGGCTCCAGCAGACATAGTTGCCTAAACTCATTTTCAAAGTTATGGTACAAACCATATTTACTTGAAAACTGAGACTAAGGACCAGTTAGTTGTATGGCAAGTGCCAGACATAAAGAAGAATGGCAAGTCTTACATTAACCACAAAACAGTTGATTATCATCTGTAACAGGAAAGCACTTGACAAATGTGTTGATTTGCAGCTTATTTGTTGGACTGAACAGTTACTTCAAGACAATTTATTACATGATATCTGGCTTTTACATCTCCCAGCTTAAAGCTGGGTCCTGAACTGCATCATCTTCACAGTGGGAAAACACCACAGGAAGAAGAACCAGTACAGTGCCCCTACCAGCATATTGTAAAAGTTATCTAAACATATGCATTAGCAAGCTGGATAAGTTATGATACCAGATCTACATATGCATTCATTGCTAGTCAGACTTCTACGAATATTATAAAGGTTAAAAAGAAAGCATCCAAATCAGATAGGAAGAAGCATCTTGATGTTTCTTTCCTTTGGCAATGTCAATGCAATAAAGATCCACCTACATTTCTTTTCTTAATAGATTATCTGGCTTCTGTATTATCACCACTAACAGCCTGACCGTTGGAGGTTAGTTCCTTAGAAACACGTAGCCTAAGACAATTAGCTGGAAACAGGACAGAAAGGGAAGATTTGATTTCTAAAGAAGTAACTGCAGAAGCCAATGGCCCAAGGTAAAATTCTCACAGTCCAGGGAAAACACTCATTTAAAACCTAGGAAACACCTCAAGTCTCAAAAGCAACTGCTTGATTCTTATCCTTGGTGGGGGCAGAACATGGGAGTAGAAGCAAGTCTTTGAGCCACTTCAGTTAACACCCACATGTTAACAGGGGAATCCCTTCTGTATTTCCCTGGCAACTCATTCCTCTGAGGAAGGGAGCTCCACTAAATAAGCTTACTAGGAGTAAATGTGCATTACACACATAAGAAACCAGAAGTTTGCCTCACAAAAACCTGAGCTGAAGTGAATTAAGAGCTCACAGTCCCAAAATTCAGTGGGTAAAGGCTTTCAGTTGGACTTTATCAACCTGCCAGCAGTTGCAAAGTAGCAGCAAAGCTTCTGACAAACTTGCTGTTGGGAGAGACAGACAAGACAACAGTGTATCTGGTCAGTTGTGCCTGTCAACAATTGCTAAGAAAACACAAGGACCTGCAATGCAGGATGCTGCTTTTTTTTTTTTTTTTCCCTGACACCAACAGAATCCCTCTTTTGAAATAAGAGGGTAGATACACAAAAATGTTGCAGACAGACCAATTCCCTTTCCTGTTCCCCAGCTATCCCTCCCTCCACAGAGGGCACAGGCAGCACAGTTAACCACTCCTAGGTAAGACTGTGTCAAATCCTCACAGGCTGAACAAAGACAGCTTCTTCTTGCTTTCAGAAGATTGTATGTGCAAAGCAAGCAACATTGCTATTTGCAAGCATCATGGTTTGATTTTACTTGAAGATCTGGACCATATAAAGCAAAAAAGAAAAATCGGTTACTCATCAAGTTTTATTTTAAGTGATAAAATGTATCAGTATTAGAAGTAATGACGTTTGCTTGCAACCACCTGATACCAAAGCAAGTATTTTAGATGCCTGCAGCATAACAGAAACAATACTCATGCAAATATTGTATCTTCTTACTGAAGCTTTAAGAGCTTTGGTACTGTGCCAGACAGCCCAAGTGCTAGAGGTGGTTTTTCAATATAACTCCTTGATATTTAACAGTGAGGGAGGGGCTGAACTGTACATTGATTAACGTTCGTCACAAATGCCATCCTTGCTATTCCCATTCCCAATTGATCCAGATCTCTATTAACAAAGGAAGCAGATTTGCACAATGTTTTCAGAAATGCTACAGATCTCAGAATACCAACAATTAATATGACAACATATGAAGGTTTCCCTCTAATCTCATATTTTTTTCCTTCCCAAGAGGATTTTTTTACATTTATTTATTTTTATTTATTTTAAGTATTAAGGCCACAAAAATTGTCCATGACAAAGGCAGTTAGCAGTCTGCTTTCTCATTACAGACCCATCTTGAAATTTAGGGTTTTGGGGTGTTTTTTGTTTGGGGGGGGGGGGGGGGGGGTGTTTGTGTGGTGTGGGGTTTTTTACCCCCTTTCCCTAAAATCAAACCAGAAATGCAGAATGAAAAGGCAAATCACCACACATCAAATGCCATGCTGGAATCTTTCTAGGGTATGAGAAACACATACTCTAAAAATATCCCCTGAAAGCATGAGCCGGAATATTACTGTGATGTGAGAGAAAAGCAATGCTGCATTTCCTTCCGTACCTACCAGGCCTCTTTCAACTACTTGTTTCTCTACAAAACTTGGTAGCAGGATGTGGCTGAAACCCCCCTTGCCTCTCCCCAACATAAACAGTGAGCTGTAGAAGAAAGAGTTGGTCACCATCCAAGTTCTCTTACAAAACCTGTTTTGATTTCTCTTTGGAATCAAGACTTGCTATGCTCAATGGTTCAAAACATTAAAAGCAAGGGCAAGTCAATTAGCGTTTCATGAACATTAGTGGAGATGAGAAAGAGCGAGGCTGGGTCACCCTAGTTTCAGTACATATATCCTCAAGGCAAGAGTCACTGCAGGGCAGAAACTCCTGGCCATGCCAGCCTACTACTAAGAGCAGCTGGGCCTTCTAAGGCAGGTTCAAGAAGTCCAGAGCAGATAGTTGCAGGAGTAGTTTGCACACTGGGACTTTATGTTGAAGGCCCACGGTGAGGAATTTATTTCAACCGTTGAAGCACCAGGCTTCATACCTCTTTCAAATATTTTCTTCTTGTTAATGGCTGGAGATAGCGCTAACAAAGAACAGCCAAGCAAAAACAATTCACAAAAAAACAATGACTAGAATAAACTGGGACTAAATTAGGAGTGGACTCACTAAGGAATTCCTGAAGTTGAAGGCCACAAATGAGGAAGAGTGTTTACATACTGACCCTCCTACAAACCCTTACACACAAAAAGCAGGGTCTGAACCAAAGTGGTTGGAATAAAGTGTTACTGTGTTTTCTTAACGGATTAAAAACCACATCTGTGTAATATTTGTGAGAGATCAGAATCAGACCTGTCAGCTCTTTGTAAAAGAGGCATCACATTACTGAGAGATTTCTGGGGGTTTGTGATTTATTTTTTTAAAGAAAACTTACAAGTTCTGCGAGGGTGAGTCAGCAGCGGGAATGCACAGATACTTCACTCCCTGTGTAAAGAAGCAAAAAGGAATGAGAAGAAAATACCCAAGTTAAATACACTTATCTACCACTGTGCAAGTCCTGCTCTAGACTGGTGCAGTTTTATTGACTTTGAGAAAGGCACACCATTATTCAGACAAGCAGAGATCATCTCTGTGCAGCCAGATTTTAAAACACTGTTTTCACATCTGCTTTGTTGCTAAGACACCAGCACACAGCTTAGTCATGCTTATCCCAAGGCCCAATAGCAAGCTTTTTAACATAGAAGCATCTTTACTAAAAAGGTGTAAACCTCTTTTTCAAAATCTCATTCTTCTTAAATTTCTAGAAAAACTATGTTGCATCTTCTCCTGCCCTTCCCTTTCTCTGAACAGATGCTACAAGCTGAAATTGTGACAAGCAATTTCTTTTGAGTCAATGCAATCATTTCTCTTTACCTAGTTAACAAACCAAACAAAATGCATTTCAGAGAAGAAACATGTTTGTGGTATGGATTTTGGTTTTTGTTTTTTGGAGACCTCAAGAAGGATAATTGTAAAACTCATACTTTTCTTCCACAAAGTTAGCCTCGCTTTCTTAGTCAGCTATCAATCATAATAAGTTACAAGATCAATTAGGGAAGTTAAGATAACCATTTCTGATGCATTAAAAATGTTACTGGGTATATTTAAAACAACACTATAATCATACACTACTGCTTTGCATTGTCAACGCTCATTTTAACTGTCATTTTATTTTCCAAGCTTGCTTTGCTCCTATGACTGTTCAGAAAAAGAACACTTCTGAAATCATATTTAGCTAACTTCTCAAATAGTACTTCCAAGAATACAGGTTGCAGCTCAGACACACAGAAACTAAATCACTCACTGGAAGTGTTTCAACTTATCTCAGATGCAGAGTTATGAATTTTTCAGATGTACTTGTAAAGATAAGGATTCACAGCAAAAGGTCCACCATAAAATGCACCTTAGTTTATCTTTCTGTAACAATGCAAACCCCTGTAATAATCCTGCACATTCAACAACACACATGGAAAGTCACACATTTATCTATAAGAGATCCTTTGCCAACAAAGTGGAACACAACGTGCATCTAACCAGGCATTTCATTTGCCAGCTGGGGTGGGGGGTGAGAATTTCATTGCTCAACTGTGGTGGCTACCTGAGGCAGCATCTTCTCCAACACCACCTTTGCTTTGCTGGCTCAGAAACCCCTCTTTAATTTCCCCTACACGCACTTTGTTACTTCACTTGCCATCTGTCCTGGTTTCGGCTGGGATAGAGTTAATTTTCTTCCTAGTAGCTGGCATAGTGCTGTGTTTTGGATTTAGTAGGAGAGTAATGTTGATAACACACTGATGTTTTAGTTGTTGCTAAGTAGTGCTGACACTAGTCAAGGACTTTTCAGCCTCCCGTGCTCTGCCAGGTGCACAAGAAGCTGGGAGGGGGCACAGCCAGGACAGCTGACCCAAACTGGCCAAAGGGCTATTCCATACCATATGACATCATGCTCAGTATATAAACTGCGGAGAGCTGGCTGGGGGGCAGTGATAGCTGCTTGTGAGTTGGTGGGTGGTGAGCAGTTGCATCACTTGTTTTTTTGCCCTGGGTTTTGTTTCTCTCTCTCATTGTTCTCCTTTTCATTACAATTTTTATTACTATTATTTTATTTCAGTTGTTAAACTGTTCTTATCTCAACCCACGAGTTTTCTTACTTTTGCCCTTACGATTCTCTCCCCCATCCCACCAGGGGGGAGGGTGAGCAAGTGGCTGTGTGGTGCTTCGTTGCCGACAGGGGCTAAACCTCAACACCATCTTACACCAAAGAGCAGTCCCTTTTATATAAGGGGTCCTGATCCCTGGCACCATGATACACCATCATGCTAATCCTCTGCAAGATGCATGAACTTCACCACTATGTCAGAAAGGATGTGGTGATACCTCACCCCCATCTCTTCACCACCACTTACACATAGAAGCATAGAATCACAGAATCATTTGGCACAAGGCATTTTCTCAACCCACCAGAACCCCCTCAGCCAGTGTCTTCTTCACAGCCACACAGATTCAAGAGCCTGTCCTGTCCCCACCAGACTTCCTTGCTCTGACAAGCCATCCCCCAGGGTGCCACAACCAGAGTAGAGATGCTACTATCTACGGCCTTCTGGTTTGCGGAAGGCAGAGTCAGAGCAGGGAAGGCTCTGCAGACTGCAGTGCTAAGCGTGGAAATGGAGATGTGACAGTGCCTGACGAGGAAGAAGGCACCCTCAGGACAATACCAAGCCAGTGACATTACGTGGCATTTTGCATGAGAGCTGCATGGCAAAATGCACCTGAGGGGAGACAGAATGAGAATGAAGTCAGTTTGCAAACCAAAGCAGCTTGCTGCCAGAGGCAACAGCATCAATGAGCGACAGTCCCTCCTGCCTTGTATCAGGAGAAGGGATGCTGGGTGTGGGAAACCAGGATGGCTCCACAGCCATAAGCTGATGCACAACAGTTTGCATAGATACATTCATTTAGAAAGACAATGTAGCAGTAATCATATATTGATATGCTGCTGAGCCAAGGATGATAGTTATATTGTGACAGATTAATTACGATAATAAGCATCTTGTATGACGCATCTGAGAGGTTTATCTCGGACACTAGTATCACTTCAAGTGAGTCACTCCAGTAGAACGAGGGCCTGTGACCTGAAAGTAAATTTACATGCTATTCTGTCCCCCACGCCTCTAGACAACTCCATGTCACTAACTGTGCACCACCAAGGGAAAAAATAGGAAGAAAACTGAAGGTAGGAGATGGGTTAACTCCGGAGCACGCTACGTGCCAGAAGGTTCGCTCCGTCAGCACGCACTGACGCAAGTTGCTCCACAGATTTCAGAAGCTATGGCACATGCTGAGTGCTTTTCACAGGCCGAGTGCAAAGGGGCTTTCAGATCATGTTCACTTTAAAAGCAGAAGTAGCACCAGCACAAGTTTAAGACCCACAATGTTCTTTTTTTGTCATGGCTGGCTAGTTCCCGCTACCGCAAGCAAGCATGAAACTAGCCTATGAGAGACCGCACATGGTACTGAATGGCTCATCCAGAGCCTGATCCTGGAGGTCTTCAGCACTTACAATTTCCAGTGAAGCCCACAGCACTCTTTTCACTACTGTGCTTGCAAATGCTCAGCATCAGCCTATTAGCCTTATTAATACAGCTTCTCAGACAGGAGATGGTTAAAGTTACTGGAATTTGGTATTTTGACTGATGCACGTCACTTGTATGGTGTTTTTGGAAGGCTGTGGTGATGGACTCCTCCCTGTGAGGAAATAATCACACACTCAACTCAGAAATAGTTAGAGGTGGGATTTCAAAAGTACTGTGCAGTGACCTGACTCCCACAAAAACCAACACTGAAACTCTCAGTGACTTCGACCCAAACACAGTTTGGCCAGAGTTGGTAACTCCTGAGGATCCCACCCTACCATCAAGTTTTGCTTCTCTTGGTTGAAATAACAATGATAATAATAGGATCAAATATCATTCATTATAACTGGATACCTGAAATACAGCAACACAAGACTGTATGGGGCAGGTATTCATAAATTAGATTTCAAGGGATTTTCTGCATAGATGCGCATATATTGATTGCTGGAATTAGCTTTTCCTCACATATGCTGGATAGACTTTCTTTTTTAAACTTATTGGTAATAGGAAGATACTTAATTACTGAACCCTGCTCTCTGTGACTGTTTTTAAAAAAATACCCAGGATCATAATATTATTTGTATATTTGCGCCCCAAGACACTGCTGTCCTTCCTGCACACATACACTGCAGATAACATCTAAGAACTGTCCCAAAGGGACCTTTCAAAGCAGAACAGTGTATGCCAACTGAACAAGTAAATACCTATAACATTTTAGATGGGGTACTAGCATGCAAAAAAGATAGACACATCACTATTTTATTACCTAGCAGTTACTTTGCCATTCTGAAACTGCAAAGCATAAGATCTAAGAAGGTAACAATCATTGAAACAGCAACTAAACCAGAGTAAGCTAAATCAAAAGTTTATTGAAGAGTCAAGCAGACCAGCTCCTAGTGAAAATTTCAACACCCTCCAAATCAATGCCGAGTCTGCAGTTTCATCAAATAAACTTGAATCTGGTTGCAAATGCAATATCCAAAGTTGAACCAAAATTGCATATTAATAAAGATGGGAAGACAAAATAGAAATTTGATATCAACCATATGGAGGTCTTTATTTTATTTTTAAATTAACTCTGTTTTGTTCCCTAGGAATGACAATTCTCTAAAAATTATTCAGTGGAGGAAGGACAGTACAACTCAAAACAGGTATTGTACCACTTCACCTACACACCCTAAATTAGGTGCTACAGAATAGTGAACTCATCCCAAAACATGGTTATTTGTTCAAAGCAAAGAGAAAAGCTTGCAATTATAAAAAACTGATGAAAAGAGAAATATTACTTCAAATCCTACATGAAGTAATACCTCCACTTTATTTATTGAATACAGCTGCTAATACATTGTTATTCAAACACTTCTTCAGCTGACAGCTGTGCCAGTCATGTCTTATCTCTCCACACAAGCATTTTCCCAGGTTACCCATTTAAAAAAAAAAAAAAAAAAAAATCAATCCAACATTTTAATTAAATGGAAGTTCTGTATGTTCTCAGGTAATAAAACATTCCATACATGTGGAATGTGTTCAAATCCAAGCTCGTAGGTCAACGAGATGCTGAACACAGCTTTCTTCTGCTCATCCCCATTCACTGCTACTTTCCACTTGTTACTTTTAAATCATTGCTCACTCTCCTTTCTCCATCAAAGACCTTTACCACCAAACACCACTACCCTCCACCACACACACTTCTCTAAACTTTTTCCTTATTATTCACATGATGATCCTAACTGATGCCCTCAAATAAAAGCAGCACTCCCATTTCCTTTGGTGTATTTAACCTGTTAAGATTGCCTCAAAAAAAAAAAAAATCAGTAAAATAAAATTAATTTACTTTTCTGTTTTCTGTTTCAGCAGACAGAGTAACCACCAAAACTAGATTTCTGTCTCTCTTAGGCCCTGAAACTAAATGCAACAGTTAAACCGATACAGTGAGAGCTAACAAAACTAGAGCAAGTATTCCGATTTCAAGATTGTCAAAGTTGAAACAAGCGAGAGTTAAGTAAAATTTCTAAAATTCGCTGTTATTTGAGAAACAACGACAACACTTCCACAATTTCATCACAGATTCTAGAACTAAGTCAGTTCTGCTGTAGTGAATATTGAGGTATTACAACCAAAAAGGTTTAGACGCACACATATATATGCAAAGGTTTTACACCAGAGTTAATAAGGTATTCATGGAATTGCAGTCATTTTCAAATTTCTAATTATTTTAGAGGTCGATCTACTAAGCCTGGAAACTGAAGAGTTATTGCACAGTTCGAAAAGCCAGTAAGACTATAGAACAACACCTTCCTAATATCATTAGCTTTTGAAAACGATAATTAAATCCAGTATTTCATTAAGTGCTCAGGAAACGTAACAGTCCAGTTTCTTAAGGTACACTCTGTTTCTATTCTACTTACCTATAATCTATTCTAAAAACTCCAGCTTCATTTTAACTGAACTTGTAAAAACTGGCATTTGGGGTTTTTTAGTAGAACATGTAGAATTTTGCAGTAGCAAAATGACACATCTGTAGGTGCTGCATGTCAGATAATGGGTCAGTGACTGAGAACAGGATCTCTAAAGAGCACGCACAAATTTATTCGCACAATACCAAGAATAATTTCAACTCCAAACAGGATAAGGTGCAAAGAACAGTACTGAGACAAATGCAACACCTATATGGATGTTTGCTCCTTTGTAATGGTGAAAGGTGTTCTGAAGTCATTAAGAATGATGCTCAGTTTGATTATGCCCTAAATCATACTAACATAATTTTATCCATGAAAGAAAACTGTCCAGAGATTTTTATATAAACTGAGTACTCTAGCAAAACAGTATGCATAAGAGGAAGGAATAAAAATGCTACTCATTATTTCATGTTTAGTGGGTTTTCCAAGTAATGTTTTTTACATACGTTCTTCAGAACATTGTCCCTGCCACTGCTGTATATACAATGTCTCTGAGGTTCTAGTTAGCACTGGAAACCTGAATCTAGAACTTCAGATGTTAAAGGTGAGGAGAGAGGAAAAGAACCTCAAATTATAACATTTCTGTTCTCCAAGGGCAGGGAGTGGGGGGAAGGGGTTGTAAAAAAAAAAAGTTTAAAAAGAACAGGATTGTATTTTTGGCATTAAACCTCTCTATTTAAATTTATGTAAAGATACCATCAACGACTTCCAAGAAATTTTTTTTAAACCTAAACCCCTAAACTTAAATTTGTGAACCCAGATGCAAATAGAAAACCTCCAGCACCTGGCAAGTTCTTTCAGGTTAGTCAAAAACCATGTGTTAATTTGAGTCGTCACACCAACAGATGAGGGCAGGAGGACTTATTTTTGTTTAGGGGCATTTCAGCAAAAAAGCTAAAGTGGGAAACAGCCAGCACAAAGCTTCCTCAAGCCAAACCAACAAGAGTTTATCAAGGGTTTTTGTCCAGTAATGCACCAAACTGAACCTGCTAAACTGAAAACCGTTCAACCGTTTGTTTGTCCTTTCAGTTACTTTCTGTAGCAATCAGCATTGGTGCTGATTTTATTAATGACTCATAGAAAATACATTTGTGTTTCAGAAAAAAACAACCCCTAATTGACTTTAGTGAACAACACGCTCAGGTTTGGTTTTGAAAAATATTATAAATGAAATTGAAATTAAATGAAGAATATGAACAACAGAAAGCAATAGAATTTATACATTTGGTTTGTGTTATCTTGAATAACACGATAGTTTTTACAAGTCATGGGGGTTTTTCCGACATTTGTTCACGGTTTTCTTAGGAAGCAGTCTCAATGACACTTTTGAAAAGTCCTTATCATTAAGGCTGGAATGTGCCAATCACAAATATAAAGTGTCCTGTTAATGCCCTCCTTCCCCATCTCTCCTCTCTATCACCCTCTCTAAAATTACAAGAAGGAAATGTTGAAGAGTTAAGGATTTTACTTTACTTGCACAAAGAGCTGCACATATTATTTCTAATTCTAACTCTGAAGTCCAGTTCTAACGTGGCTCATCTGAAGGAATGCAGAGTGGGAGAAAACACTAATGAGTTTATACTAAATTGTGGTTTATCTCCTTTAGGACACATATGATTATTTATAGGACTACATACTTCAGCAGAGAGGAAGGACATTGTCAGTCTGCCTCAACTGGATGATGTATTCAAGCCCCCAGGCATGTCAGGGCACATCTAACATCTGAGCACTACCTATCACACTTGGTCCCTGAACGCTCAAGGGGATCTCCGAGTAACACAATAAAACAATATATCCCACCCGCCTCTTCCTTTCAGGGAATGCTGCAACATGATGGCTACACCTCTGGATTATGCTCACATTACAAGCATGGATTAACACATTCTCCACGTATCTCCTCTGCACAGAGCGGGTCACAGCATTTGCTCTGTTCCGGTCAACACTGTATCCAAGCAATGAGAAACACCAGGCGTTTACTGCTCTAAACATCTCTCGTGCAAACAGCTCGCCACTGAAAGCTTCCAGCGGTCCTCATCCTCTCCTCCCTGCCATCTGCCACTACAGGAACGTGCTTCCCCCGACACAGCTAGCGTGTGCTGAGCAATTCAAACAGCAAACTAATTTAGTGCATCACCACAGCAGCCTGTGCCAAGGGTACCTCATGATGAAGGCCCGGCCTGACTCACTTTAAAAGCTGCTTTGTGGAAGTCTCCTGGAGGCTTCTTAGTGGGCTACCAAAGTCATTTTTGAAAAATTAGTCAGAGCTCCCAACTCCACCAGCAGAGCCAAAGCTAGACAGGGCATTACTTCAAACTAGAGAGAATCTTCTGGTGCCACTACACCTGAAAGAAAAATGGTAGCTATTTCGCTCAGCATGGTCTTCTGAAACATCTCATGAGGGGAAACCCTTACCATGAAAAGGCAGTGAAACAACATAGAAGAAAGTTAAGTTTTTTATTAGAAGAAGCGCTTGTACGCTTCCTCTTGATGGTAGCATAAAGGCTGAAAATTGACAGCTTCCAGCACTGGTGATATAAGTGCTTAGTGCTATAGATGAAAATGCAACAGTCTGACTTGACTAAATTATTAATTTGTAGAGCTCATCTTTACACAACAGCAATGACCTTGCGATATGATATTAGCAACTGATTTTGAAGCCTGTCTCGCCATCTCCCTCTTTAACAGTTCCCATAAGTCTTTGGGCTGGATACCAAAGACAGTAGAGCCTGTGCGGAGAACGTGTTGCCCAGCCATACCCAGCAAGGACTTCTCTCATCATGTCATCAAGATGCAATTTTCATATATGAATGGCCTCCTACAGCTCAAGACTTCTGTATGCTATCCAACATTGTAACATGGCTTTAACAAACTGGCAGTTCTCACTTGCTGAGCAGCATCTGTCCAGAATTAGCATATGTTTTTTTCTAAAAAAAAAAAAAGCAGGGCTGGTTGGTTTCCTAGTATTTCCCTATTTAGTTATTTTGTGTTGAGCAGTGATATGGTGTAGAGTCCAAACAAATGCTTTCTGGGCTGGTGTCTGTGTGAGGATATTCCTTTGGATTACAGAACCAAAGAAGAAAGCACTAAGGCAGCTTTCAGCACTTCCAGAGATATCAGCTGGGGGAGCTGGGGACACAACACAGGAATTTTTTCTTTTGTTTTACCTGTTATACACACACAAAATGAAGTCAGTCCAGAATGTGCAACCATAAGCAACCATGAGAGAAAGAAAGAAGTTTCCACAAACTGGTGATGGAAAGAATGAATTAGAAAATTAAAAGATTAGGCTATTCCCCCTTCAAAGGTTCAGTAAAAGCTCCCCCATAGTAAACCTCATCACATTAAGTGCTAACAACAGATATGGTAAGTTTCTATAGCAAAAACACTATCCACAAACTATCCTAAGCACATTACTTGCATTGTGCCAGACCTGCCAGTTCAGTTCCTCTATAGCTTAGCTTGCTTTCCTTTTCTAAAAAAGTGTGTATGTATCGTCTAAAGATCATCCATAAACATGCAAGACTATCACGCCCAGCTAAAACTGCATTAAGATTTACAACATCCAGCCAGGCTTAAAAAATATGAAACGAAATGCCAGATCTTAATGCAAGTGGATATGAATGCATTATCTATACTATGTCTGCAGGCTACGACCATTTGACCTTAGAAACATTTCTCAGTTTTTGATAGGTATTCAGTCATTTAGCTCTTCCCTTTCCTCCAAAGGTCTGGATTTATCAGTGAGTCATACACTTTTTTTTTTTTTAATTCATAAACTTGATCCAGCACTTCCTCTTGTCATTTCCCCAGCTGCAACTTTCTCATCCTTAACACCTTATAAAACAGGTATATCACAGCATTTAGCAGAGATAAAACTGGTACAGAGAAGTTATACGGCTTCTCCATAGCATCCTTATTTTTCTACAACTTCTATTCCTCACACTTACTGGTTCTGTTCCAGTTACAGCATCTTTTTATTGCCTGTATTCTATTAATGCATTTGACCATTTACTCAGGGAGTATGAAAGACTGTTCTAAAAGATCAGCATAGATTTTTTTTAACTGTGCTCTTCCCTTTCAGTTCAGCTTCTTAGATACTGAGTATTTGAAACCCTATTTCTACTCCGATTAAAATTTTTAAATTTGCAAGAAAAAAAAAATATCTAAAATTATTTATAAGATGACCTGGCCTGTGAAGTTTTTTATTTTCAAAGATACAGTTCAGTTTAGTTGTGCTGGCTGCACAAGCTGACACACTAGGCCAGAAAGATGCTTAGTTCAGTCAGCAATTAGCTCTTCTCTACCTTCCCCACCCCTCCACCCACCTACTATATCAACACTTACTTAGTCATCAATTCAGGAAAAAGGGGAGGAAAACCACTGCCCTGCAAATAGCATGTACCAGGTTAAGATGATATTGTTAATGGCATCAGAATAAAAAAAAAAAAAAAAACCCGAAGCTGTGGGTGCTCTGGTTAACTATGCGGAATGAGGGGGAAAACCCATAACCTATAAAGCTAATATTTTAAGAAAGTTAGAGAAAAAGAAGAGAGAATGTTTCATAGGCATCACACTATTTTCTCAGCAACCAGAAGACATTACTGCAACATTCAAAAAATTCCATACAGTGCTTTAAGATCACTCTTTTTGTTTGGAGAAGAAATCCCACAAACAGTAAGACTTGAAACAGAACCATCTGGTACATGAGTATCACAGGGACACAGATCAGCTATCCTAATGAAATGGAGATGCCTAAAACTTATGACAGCTTTGGTACTGAGCAGAGAGAGATGACAATACCCCCCAAACCAAAAAATTGTGCCTGTTTTGTTGGGATTTCATTTACTTACACTTCATCCAAATGACTTTAATTGAAACTATCACATATACTGATATACTTTCCTCATCTGAAAAAAACCAACACACTGAAAACAAAAACAAAACAAATATTCTGTAGCAACAGAAAACAAAGAAAGAAAACTGGCATGCATATAGAAGCAGCACACATGCAAAAGCCTACTCCTAATGCAATTTGTTGTAAACAGAGTGAACAACAGAAAGCTTTTGTGGCAGAGGACAGTACAGGAATGCCCAGGTAAACTCTTGTTGATTGAAGATCTACATTACTGTGATCGTTACGATGTCTCCAAGATGAGTGCAGCATACAGAACTTCCTGCGATGCAGCAGTGGTCAGTCTGACCATGGTAATGCTATGAATAAATTAATGCCAAAGGACTCCACAACCACAGGCAACTGGTAACAGGACTCATACATCTACTAGATCAAACCTGTGGCACAGGTCAAGAGCAACAGCAAAATTACTAGTAACTGACAAATGTGTGGTGGACCGTGTGAAAGAAGCTGGTAGAGTTTCAGTCCGTTTCCTGATTGATGGACAGGTGTCTACAATGCACACAACAGTCACCACAACTGGCATCTCAAAGCATCTCAGACAGACCAAGGACTGTGAAATGTTCCGACTGTAAAGTGCAAAGCTCAGAGACCTCTGTAACGCGGCCTTACTTGAATCAACTTCCACACAAAAATGGAGCACACGAGAAAATCCACTGTTGCCTCTGGCAATATATTTCAGCAATTACTTACCCTCATGGTTAAAGCCTTGCTTACTTCCAGTCTGAATCTGTGTGACATCGTTTGTCAGCCACACATATCATGCTGTTCTCTAAGGTGGGTTCTCCACATGGGGACCCACAGACTGTCATCAGACCATCCCTACCTCACTTTGTGGGTAATACCTCTCTGGGACAGGGCTTGAATGACTGGCTGACCAGAAGACCTTCTGGCACCCCTCCTTCCCCCAGGACTCACACTGTAAGCCTTCCTGCACTACACACAGCAATCACTGCCCCATGTACTGGAGGAAGCATTCTTGCTTTTGCCGGTATTTAAGCGTGTGTGTGTGTGTGTGTGTATGTGTGTGGCTGGGGGGGGGGGGGGCGGACAGGAAGGGGGGCAGGGTAAGAGTGAGGACTAAGGATGCTGCAAGTTCAGCTGCTTGGACATAACTGTCCACCACAGCACATGCTTTCCAGAATGGAATGCAGCTGTTTTCAAGCAGCTGCACAATCCACATCAACATCCTATTGGTTTTGGGCCCACATTCATCTCCATGTAACATCCCCCAGAAGAGGGTCAAATGCCTGGAAAATCCAGAGAAACACTCTTAGCTTCATTGGAGCTGCAACCAGATTCTTATAAGCAAGATTAACAAGCCTTTACCTTCTTCACTTAGGTCAATTGGCACAAAATTTGTTAGACTCCAGACCTAATGCAGCAGAGTAACACCTAGCTGGTGTCCTTTGAAGCAACAAGGGGAAGAATTGCTCAGGATTAGTTAAAAGTGCTTCCACATTCTCTGTGAGTACTGACTGACCGCACCAGCTTGGTTAGGATATACGGATATCACAACAGTCAGACCTTTTGGCCTCCGACCCCAACAGCTGTTTGTCCTAGCTTTAAAAAGGGAGTTCTACAAAGACATCCAACAAAGTCACTGCCAGATATACTATTATTTAAAGCACACTCCAAGATAACTGTTTCCTCATCTGTCTTTCAGTGCCTCTCACAATCTGAACAGAGATTTTAAAACCTGAACTAGCTGAGAAATAGATTAGAAAGCAGGTGGCAAGAACCCTAATTATTCTCCTCCGTATATGGCTTTTGTGTGGATTTATAGAACATCTGTGAGTATTCCATGGGCATCTGTCCAAAGTGCTCTGGAGGAGCCAACTTGATTCACCAGGGCTATTGCCTCTGCAGGAACACACATGATACTGTTGGTCACTGCTCTTACTTGGGGTGACTTCTGTGCATCTGAAATAACAAACCTTGTTCCATGCAGCACGCAGTCCTTTCTCTTGGACATGTCACCAGTTACCTATAGTTTTTTCTGATGGAGTTGTAAACATGCATCTTTAAACTACAAAATGCTTATCTAAGTGGTTAAGATCTTGTACAACAATGGTATACTTCATTGGAATAACAGCCTTAGGATGCTCTCTAAATATAAATTAATTTCAGGCTTGGTTTTATTAGCGTACAAATTCCCTTGAAACAGTTTATACAAAAAGAAATAAGGGGCAATATTGCAGTATAGTTCAGGCCAGATTTTGGCAAATTCCTTCCAGTCTAAATCACTTGAAGTCTTACAAAACAATTCTATGGCTTGTTCTTCATGCAGGCTGCCAATGTCTAAAGGTATAAGTAGTCTTAGAATCCAACTGATTTTTAAACCTACTTTTTCCAGTTATTCCAGGATGAAAGTATGCAATAACTTCCTAAGGCCAAACTTTGATTATAAGGCACCCATAAATCAGACATCCAGGAGGGTCTGTAAATGATCATTGAGACAATGTCTGAAACCAAATTTCAGTAAGAAAACATTCTTCTTTGGTTTTGGTTTGGTTTTGGTTTTTTTGGGGTTTTTTTTTTTTAAAGTTACTTAACAGGCACACACTATGAAACCTAAACTGATACAACAAATATTTTTTGTTAAACTCCTCAATCATTTTCTAGTATGTTGGTAAGCTATAGGAACTAAAGCAACATATATCCAAATACTAGAGTATATAAAGCACAAAGGAAAGTACACTTTTTAAAAGGTACTGTGAATATTTTAAACACAATCAAGTAAAAATAGTCTGTAACGTCACAGAGAGGGGCAACGCTGTAAGTTACTAAAGTAGAAAATAATTTTACAATCTGTAGCAAGTTGGTGTTCACCACATACACTGACATTTGCTTTTATTTCTTGCATATTGCATACTTGAGTATGGACAATGAAGCCAAGTTGGTCATTTTCATTCTCTACCCACCACTATCAGCTTTAAGTACTGTATCAGAAGTATTATTACATCAAAACAGTCATTACTGAAACTTCAAAAAAATTGTCAGAAGCAAGGTGTGGGTAATTTGTCACCTCTTTGAGAGCGAAGGTATGCATCCATATTTGTTTGTTCCACAGACAGCCAAAAAAAGGCCAAACTCTCTTTGACAACATGTTACTACAACACTATGGAGTTTTTGATATCTAAACACACTTACCTTCCATGGCTTGCACAGAAAGCTTTGTTTAATGAAATATTTGTAGCATTTCCTATAGGTTGACTACAAAATACTCAAGATAAAATATTGTTAGCAAAAGACAAATGCAACTACCACCGTCCAAGAAAGGGCAGCTTTTTACAGATGATCAACATTCACATAAATACACACACACAAAACAGGGAACCTCAGGAAAAAAAGAGATTCTCATACCACTGTAATTCCATGTTTAAAGGTCTGAACAACATCAGATGGACTTGAACACAAATGTAAGTCCTCATTTTCCAAGAGTGAAATCTGGGGGGGGGGGAAAGGAGAAGAGGGAGACACATAGGGAAAGCATTCCCATTTGACTTCAGTGGACTTGAGAACAAGCCCCAAGCACAGCGTGGATACACAAGCTGTAAACAAACCTACCTACAACCTGGCAAAGATGTAAATAACAAAGGAAGTAACACAACTTAACAGATGTTTTCTAGGCCCTTGTTCCTAAACAGAAGCATTTACTTGCAAACAAGCACCACAGTAAGACTATGAAAGATAAAGTAATTAATACACATCTCAGCTCCCAAACAAATGGAACTTCCAGTCCTTCCACTACTTCAAGAACTGGATAAAAGTTTTAACAGTTGTTTTCCAGATCACCAGCACATAAGGAAGTATGCTGCATGTTGAGAACACAGAAGGCACAGTTGGAGAAACATTTCTTTTAGATGCAGAGGTGAATAAAGCAAGTCCGTCCTCAACCAGCCACTACTTGTTCCCATGCCACTGTAACTGTTGAGACACTATTGTGAACCAGATTAGGAACAGATCTGGGTAAATATAATCCTTCATTACTTTTGTGGGGGTAGCTAGAGGAAGAAATGACAACTTGGTTGTATTTAACCCACAAAAGCTCCCAGATCTATTTACCATGCAGCCCCACAAATAGATGCACCACCACAAGTGAGGAGGTGCCATGTGGGCTGCCAAAACTACCACCACCACAAGAAACACTGGCCTGAGGCTGCAGCTGATCTGTGCCATAATTATCTAATCGTGACAATAAAACAAAGCAAGCTTCTATTCATTTTAGAGAACAGCACCCTAGAGGAAACATTACATCTCCTTACTCAGTACAACTGTTTCTCTCTTCAACTAAGAGCAGGCTTGAAATTCAGTATGTTTCAGACTTAACAAGCATCAGGCACAACGGAAGTCAAATGGACAGTAGAATAAATTCAACAACTAAAGCTCTCCTTCAACACACTTTTCTGTTCAAGGTCAACCTGAATTCACCATCAACTTGATTTTGGTTTTAATCGTGACATACTATGAGCACCTTTTGTTCAGCTTACCTATTGACTTGCCTGGGAGAGGTAGAAATTCTGTAGTTTAAGGACCAAACTCACTAGAGACTTTTTACATGAAGAGAATGAAAAGCAGAGATTCCCAGCAGCATTTCCCAGGTAGTTAGCGATAGGACGAGAGGAAATGGGCTCAAGCTGCGCCAGGGGAAGTTTAGGTTGGAAATTAGGAAAAATTTCTTCACCATAAGGATAGTCAAGCATTGGAACAGGCTGCCCAGAGAGGTGGTGGAGTCACCATCCCTGGGAGTGTTCAAAAAACGGGTAGATGTGGCACTTCAGGACATGGTTTAGTCTAGTCTACCCTTGATTGGTTTAGTGTGGACTTGGTAGCGTAGGTTAATGGTTGGACTGGATGATCTTAAAGGTCTTTTCCAACCTAAACGATTCTATGATTCTATGATCTGAGGGGCAATACCAGCAACTGCCCTACCCACTATTTTGCCATATTTCTTGAAAAGTGGAATGCAGGGAACAAACAAATTTAAGGGGGCAACTGTTCCCAACATAAATCAAATAGCAGGATTTTAAGGTGTAGCAAAGCCCAGCCAAACTCCCCTCCTTCCAAGGTAAGCTGGCATAAAGAAGAAAGCACAACAGCCCAGCACAGGAAACCTGCAGCCTGATCCCAGCTCTTTCACTACTCAAGATGACACAGCAAGTCAAGTCATTTCAGCTCTTCAGATCAGCTTCCCTTTAGTAAAATGAGGAATACTTCATGTTAAAGTGCTGGAGACCTACAGATGCTCTGCTATATTAGATGTATTATATGAGGGAGCACTGGTTCCTCCCACACCTCAAGCCTAAATAAGGCTATTTTACACAGAAAAGGACTGCAAAGCTCTTACACAGCCATAAAGATTCAAGAAAGGGGCCCAACTACAAAGGAGGGTCGGTAGTGGGGAAGGGGGAGAAAGAATGTTGTTGTTTATGTGATGCTTGAACTCCACACAAAAGGAAACTTACCTTTACTATTAAATTGATAACACAATCCCATCATTGTGTTATATTGATTGACACTGTAATTGTCTCTTCCTTTGTCAACTAGATTTCTTGTTGTTATAACAGCAGCAACAACAAAATCTGTGACTGGATCCCAAAACTACAGCTGTCAAACATTTCCACAAGGAAATCAGTCTCAAAACACCCATTGTACAGAACAAGAAATTAACCCCAAAGATGACTATAAGTCAACTGCAAAGTAAGGATTTACCATGGAGTCCCCCACACCTCTTACCTCGAGCATAGGGCGGGCACTGTCGTGGATTGAAAGAATGTGCGTAATGTTATTCTTACTCAATTGCTCTACATCTCGGGCATCTGTGGGTAAAGGATAAAGGGTAAAAAGGAAGAGAATTGCTTTAATGTCTTGAAATAGCCCACTCCCCTTCCCCTTCTGCATGTTGAAAATCACTTATCATTGGTACATCTCTTTTCGAAGCTTTATAAAGTAAAGCAAAACCCCAAATGCAGCTGTTCTAGAACACCATCAGAGTGGGTAACGGGAAGACACACTTCTAACTCCAAAACAAATTATATACTATATAAAGAACAAGCTTAAGTGACTCAGGAATGTGTTCTTAAGTCAGAAGTTTCATGTATTTTGCATTTGAAATATAAGTCTGTGTATGCAGGTGATGGCCATCTGAACAAGCAGTCAGAGCTGTACAAGAAATAGCTTACCTCCTCTCTACCCACAAATCCCCCTTCAGGAGATATATTTTCACTTGGGAGATAGACCTTGTGATATCCAGGTCTGAGAAGTGAAGCCAACCATATCACTTGAGTTGAGGTATTAACAGGCAAGCCAAAATGAGAACTAGATGCTTACTTCCTGTGGACTAGTAGGGAAAAATGTGCATTTAGCCAATACATACCATAATTTTAAGTCTGAAGAGAGAGAGAGATGATAAAGATATCGAACATATGAAAAAGCAAAACACTACAGCAAGGAAGCGCAGTTGTGAAAAGGTGGTTCCTCGACCTGCAACCAAGGGGTTTCAAACATTCAAAACTGGAAAGCATACTGGGGCGACTGAAAATTTAATGCTAGATATTGCAAAAGCATAGGTTTGTTTCTATGAGAAAGAAGGTAAACTATATTATCTGTCATCAGTGAGCAACTCTTCCCATACTAAACCATTAGCATGCCAGAAAATTACCTCAAAGAACCACTAATACAGGTAAAAGTTAGTTTGTGTCCATTTACTTTTGACCTTTTCGCTTGAGAATGGCACAGTACACCATGGCAATTACAGCAGTGGTTTTGTGATGTGAACACCTGCCTTCCAAATCTGCCCATACAATCTGTTCACATTAGCCTGGTTGCACAGAAAAAAAGAGCACTGACCACAAAGGTTTCAAACCGGCTCTCTCTAGGTACAAAAATAACAATAGCATCACCTGTACGTTCTTTATGTACGTGCAAGAGTTCAATTAGCATCTCTTGCTTCATCTTATTCCACTCTACTATAAAGTTTCAAAGCCTTTTCTACATCACAAAGAGGAATTGGACATTTAATTATACTGCCCCATAGACAAGATCCACGTGAGCACAGTAACAGGCAATTAAATTTAAACCTAATCCAATTATGAAAGCTTCTCTAAGGCTAATAAAATGGAGAGAAGAGTCAAAACTGCATTGATTTCACTTGCTATTGGTCAAGCCTGCACGATCAACACAGATGCCTAATCCTTCAGGAGATAATTAACACAAATTCCATCTGAAACAGAATTAAGGTCTAGCTTCACAGAACAATTACAATTTCCTAAAAATCTCAGGGTGAGCATTGCAAAGAAGAAACACTAATGTTTGCCAGAAGAGGTCTTCTAATCCACCTGACTTTCAGATTTTTTAACAGTTTATAGGACAGTCTTGATTCCTCAGAGAACACCTAAGCAGGCAAGGGTTTGGAAGCCCAGAAGCCAGCCTAAGTGTCTCTAAAAATGACTGCATTCCGTTCTTCAAAGGCTAAGGGCAGATTTCAGAGCCTGCTAGCTGGAACTCACGGTGTTAATGCATACCTACCACAACAAGACCCCAATCTCTAATTCTCAGTATGACCCACATGGTAAGAAATGGATGGCTTGCCACACAAGGCAAACAGCTTTAAAAGGAGATATGATTCAAATTAAACGTTGACTGCTTTGAACCAGTCTGAAAGGCCTAATGGACACAATACAACTCAAAAGGACTGAAAGATTTTGGTTCTTCAGTTAACTACGGACTTAGGCTAAAGGAATTTCAACAAATCAAAACTATGCAGTAAGACAGTGAGTTTTCAGATATTCCTAGAAACAAGCTGGAAATGGCTATCCCAGACCTACATCCCAGGGTGACCAGCAGGTCCTCAATGTATTTAGGAAACAACCATTCAAATCACAAAAGTAGAGGAGAAAAAGCTTCCCAGCCAATGACTGTATTATCTGGATCTAAACTTTAAACAGTTTACAAAGGGGAAATCCCGCTGGTTCCCCTGGCACCTGCCATAAATCTCTACAGATACTACAGACAAAGCTACTTAAACAGCAGTACAAATGAGATATCCTGTCACTCATTGTCTCATACCATAAATTACAAGAAAAAATTAAGGGATTAGGTAAAGGACCACTAAAAGCCAGAAGAATCACCATTACCACAGCAACTCTAACTTTACTGTAGCACACAGTGCTGTACAACCACATGCAGGCTCACATTTTGAAATCACAGCATGAAACACCCCATTTCCGAATTTAAAGATGAAAGAAACCTATCAGAGTCCATCTTGTGCATCCTTAGAGGGTCCCTCAAACGTGATATTATTCTTCACAGTAGGTTACTAATATTCTTTTTCATACAGCAAAACGATTCTCAGCTGACGTGGACTTTTGAGTAAAGCCTTCAGGAAACTCTCTCCTGACACAAAAGGACACAATTCACACTGGGGATGTCTTCCTCTCTCCCTCCCACACCCATATTGAGCTTCTTTTCCCTCAGTTTAATTCTATGACTCCTAGCTTAACCTCTACTCATATGCAGAGAGCTGCAAACACTTAATTGTAAATGCAATGGCAAAGTCATCAAAATGGGACCTGGGGGTGGGGGAGCAGAATTTGTTTCCCTGCAACTCTGGGAAGCCTTACCGTGTGGCTGGGGAGCAAATCACCTAGCATATTGTGCTTCCATCCCCCATACACCAAAGGGAGACAATCCTGCTCCAACCACGCTGATTAAGATGCATCAATAACTGAAGGACGCTAATACTAGGGTGATGAAGTCTCAAATGTACAATCATTCTCTCTTACTTTAGTATTTTAGTACCTCCATAGAGATGCAAGGTGAGTAATAAAGACTTCTCCCTTTGTAGAGTTAGGTGGGAAGAAACAGCTGTAGAGTCATTTCCACTGCTATTGCTAACAACAAAATACAAAAGCATCCTGCCAGGAACAGGGAAAAAAGCGTTATAGTGATATGGGTCTGATCTGCAACATTTAACTGCAACTCACTTGCGAATTTAGAAGATTAAATGTCTCCACAAAATAAGTGAGATTTTAAGTTTATTTTCATTTTGTCACCTTTCCTCCCATTAGCCAGCTACCCCAAACTAAAAACATCCTCCCTTCCTCCTCCTCCAAAGCCCACATTTCTGCCTTTGTTGTTAGTCTGAAAAGACAGACATGCTCATATAACACAGTAAGCCAGTAAGTGTTACGTTTTCAGTATAAAATTTTAGGTTATGTATACAAAAACAAGGTAAGTGCTTAGACAAGGCAAGTCAGCCCAGTACATTCAACAGTACTAAGTCTCAATCTGCAGCTGTATAGAGACTACAGTTTCATCATCACCAGATTTTTTTTTTTTAAATAAAGCAACTTTTTGTCTACACTTTAGTTTCTGCTTTGGAGAGAACTAGAGACAGACACCTAAAGGAGAACCTCCTCTCCAGTGGTTCAGAGCACTAAGAGCTATTACTGAGAATGGTTTCCCCATCAGGAGAGCTTTGTTCCAGAGTCCAGTGACCTGCACTTACAGAGAGACACACACACACAAACATACACAGAGAAACTAAGCACATTAACAAAAACTCCACATCTCCTGTCCCCACTTCACACTATGTTCTAATACATATTTTGTCCCAGCCTCTCAGAAGGACTTTTTTGGGGAGCAAGGAAGGTGAGGAAAAGAGTCCAGTACTCTGTTTAAGAAGAGTACCTATAAAATGTCTTCCTTCAAAAGATGAACCTGAAAAAGGGAATGGTATCTTCACCCTCTCCTGTTTTCAGTACCTGAAATAAAGCCTTAGAAAAGGGAACTTTTCCCCCCCAAAATTAAGCATCTGATAACAGGAATTAATTGGACCTAGAAACACAGCAGAACCATTTGGTGGGCACTGCCTTTTTATACACTTAGTAATGGGAAGGGCAGAAACTTTCCCAAGACTCTCCAGCTCATCCACAGCAACACTGGGCTCTTTGGGAGGAATTAAACCGCATATTGTGGCTTTCCCCTTCAAATCAAAAAGCCCCCAAATATTCCATTGGAAAAACTTGAATCTTCCAAATACGATTACAAGGAAGGAAGGACACAAGCTCTTTAACGTTCAAGGTAGAAACACTCTTGAGTCTCTGGTGCTCACTACTGCTACACCTTTTGCTTTGGAACCAAGCAAGCACCCATTTAGAACCTCCTGTCAGAAGAAGTGGTATTTTTTCTATTTGTGCAGAGAAACAGGCTGAAAAGCCCTATCGTATCAGTCTCTCAAGGAAAAAAGCACCTATTTTCATTGTGAGCACAGGTGCCTTTCAAGGGACATCAGGTTTTCAGTGCAGAAGACATGGGCATGCAATCCCACAATAAATTCTTTGTCTTCTGAGAGGATTGAATTTCATCTGTAAGGTACAACTGGAACAAACCAAAATTTCCCCCAAACTAGATGCGGGATGAAGCGTTAACTTCCTCTTTCTCTTCCCTCATTTTTCTCTCTGAGCCCCCCACCCTCCCATTTCCAAAGAAATAACTCCTCCTTAACTTTCACTGAAGAAGCCCGAGAGCTCTGTTTCCTTCTGGGCTTTCAGACCAAACTCAGTCTTGGTATTTTGTATGGACATCTGTGGTAGTTCTTGAATTTTTCTGCCCTCTAGCTGTGCAATCTCAAACACACTCTCTCAGGAACATACCACAATTTTAATGTGCTATCGATGAGCAGAATCACACTTAAAGATTTTACAAGATAACAAGCACTTAAGCACATGAGGAGATCTATGCTTGTTCAGGAAAGTTTTCCAGAGGCATACTCAAGTCCTGTGGACTTAGGGGGATTTCAGCATGTACTTCAGTGCTTTCCATAATCAGGACTGCACATGACTTTCTACCCTAAAGACACTAAGGTGATTACAAAAGTCCCTCTCATTCTATGTGCCTAAGGGTTTGCGCAGCAGCAGCAGACAAACCAGAAGCAGCAAGCTCAACTCCCATTTCTGCCACAGATTTATTTCGCAAGTTTTTCTTGGGCCTCAGTTTATCTCCTAGTCAAATGCAGAGGCATTTGCACTTCCCCTGTCATGGATTAAGTTGATTAGGCCTAAAAAGACAGTAAGAATTCCTATACATAAAGTAGGAATATTGCTGAATGTTGAATAATAATTCCCCAATTGGAACAACTGCCAAATGCCTTGTCCAGACAACAGCTCTCTAGGATAAGCGTTTAACATCTTTAACGTCCTGCTTTCACACAGCAGGAAGGCACCCATCTGGCACAGCAGTGCCTCTTCCCAGTCTGTCAGTGTCCCCAGAGGTCTCCCATGCAGCAGGGAGACAGGAGCGTGCGTAGAAAGGTACTTCGACCTAGCTATGGAAATCCTGCCCGCCCAGGCTCCCCGAAGAGTCACTGGAGAAGGGCAGGGAGGCTATCCTCCAGAGGGCAGATCAGAGCGATTCAGAGACATTCCCCTGACTCACCTTCTGGAGAAGCTCCCTCCTCTCTACCTGCTGCACAGAGACCTGGAGGGTGCCACGATGCCTCAGCCCTGGGTCCCGGTGAGATGCACAACGCCGGGGATTCAGTGTTAACTCTTCTCACTGACAAGATGCAACTTTACTCAATTCAAGCTGTCGGTCTCAAGCTGAAGAAATGGGAGACTGCTCAAAAGTGCATTACAGGAAATAATTTTGTAAACCCATGCCTTTAAAAGTATCTAGACATTTCAGCTGCCCCAACCAGCGTACTCTAACCAATCCCAACTGTATATGCTGCTGAGTATACGATCCGCTTTATGGCAGTCTCAAAATTCATTAGTCACTTTCTCAAAAAGCGTCACAAATCAGAACATGCCCCAAGAACATGGTAATCAAACTCCTCCAGAAAAATACACTGGTGATTAACCAAGAGCCTGTTCCTGAATGGGATGACTTCACTGCACAGAGACCTTGTTGCAATTGCTCTTAAGCAGCGAGGCAGGGGGGTGTTGAGGGGCAGGGGATGCAGAAAAAGACAGAATTATAAAAGTTTGCTTTTGTGTTAGTGAAGTACTGTAACACCAATCTTCCCTCTTCCTCTCCAGATACAGTAGCTAATTTGAGATTATAACAACAGATACTCATGATGGTAGAACATAAAGATTAAATGCAATGTGAGCAAAGGTCATAGCAATAAATAAATAAATGAACATTTTGTTTGTGTTTTTAATCAATTTTAAAACAGACTCCATAACACAGAGATTAAAGTCAACCCATCTTTACTCTCTTTTATGGAGGTAGCTGAAGCATTTCAACCTCTGCTTTTTTCAGCTAGACTCCCAGAAGTGCTGCCCACTCACACCACCCTCGTGCGCACGCCTCTGCTCTATGCGTAGGAGTAACCCGACATGCCATTTAAGGACCACCTGCAAGGCGCACAGCTGAGTGGCCAGAGCAGCAGGAGCGAGAGGGTCGCAGGCCCTGGCATCGGCAGAGATGCTGACTCACTCCGCAGCCTTGGCCAACTCCCCTCAGCTGGTCAAACTGTTCCTCAGCTGAAAACAGAACTGCACCAAGAAACAGATGCTCCGGCTGAGTTTCGCTCCCCTGGGCGGACTGTCACGGGTTTACCAGCAGGACGGCCACAGCAAGAAGGACAGATTGAAGCCACGTTCCCTGGGCCCATCCTGCCCACCCTACCAGACAGGTTGAAACCTAAAGGACTCCACCGTCACACATCCTCCCATCCTGCCCCTTCCTAAATTACTTGACAGGAAAGAAAAAAGAAAACCAAACCCAACCAAAAAAGAGGAAGCAACATGGCTGTGACCAAGTTAGTTAGTTTTGTCACTGGCACATGCAGTGGTCCATCCAAAATGTTTTCAAAACTATCCTCTTCCCCTTATTTTCCTTTTTTCCTGCTTGCTTGCTTTGTTCTCCTTTCATTACCTCCTTCCACCCGTATAAACTCACCTCCATCCCCTCATTTTCCTTACCATGGCATGATTAGCTCCCTCTCACACACTAGCCGTTGTACTTGTCTTTGCATCCCAGTGTGGCAAAAGGCAGCTTTTAATTTCACATGTACCTCCAGGCTGCCTCTCAAGATGATTGGCTTCACTTCCCAAGGGGCAGCAAGCACTGGACCAGCAACAGGGGTCAGCAGGTCCAGAGGCAGGTAAATTGGGCAAACCCCACTGAATTCATGGGTTTCGGGATTGCGGGGGCAGGGGGGGAAGGGTGGGCATGAGGCAGAAAGGAGGTGCAGCACCATCTAAATCCAATGCAGATGTTGTCCAATCTTAATAGACCAGCTGTGATATCAGACAGACCAGAAAGGACAGGATATTGCAGTAGCCCCTACGAGTCCTGCTTTGCTGTTGTACCCAAGCATAGGAAATACAGGGTCTACATGTATCAAAACGACTGTAGAGGCACAACCAGTTTATTTCTGAGTAGGGACAGTCAGCTGGAACTGATGCTAACAGAGTGCTTTGAGAACAGGTCATTTATTTGGACGTCTACATAAAGTTTCCTGTGTTTTCTAAATATGGTTCTGTCTTTCTGTACACAAAAAATAAACCTCATGCAAAAAGGAAAAAAAAATCCAGAGAATCATACATCTGCAACACGGACAGCCCAAGTATCAGTGGTCAGACAGCAATCTGCAGACCTATCAGTCTCGCAAGCAGTGATAACAGAACTCTTTAGCAGTTGTTATAAATAACCAAAATAATGAAAGCAATGAGCAGGAGGCATACTAAGCCTTTACTTATAAGGAGGGCTTGAAATAAGCCTTACAAAGAATCTGCCCATCTCACAGGCTTGCCTGCCAAGCACAGGAATCATTTAAGGCAGGCCAATGTTTAGGAATTCCAGCTGAAGCATGCTCTGAGGAGACGGTGTTCATTTTTCTTTTCTTAAAGTACATGCAGCACAGCGCACGGATGAGAGAGCAAACAAGTTCTTCTTTAAGTGCTACCAGGTGAATCCAGAAATGAAGCAAGATGGGGTTAAAGAAGCCACAGAGATGTCAGAGAATTCTGTAGGCCTGCGAAACAACACCTTAAGATCCCTGCTAAGTAATCCTAGAGATAATGATAAAACTAATCTTACCTTTAAAGTTGCCAATGAACAAGCCAGGCAGAATCTGTGAGAAAGAAATATAGTATCAAATATAGATATCTTGTGGTAAGACAATTTGACAAAGTTCAATTTGCATACAGGATGGAACATACTACTTTAGCAGACTATTGTCAAATGCAATCTAAAAAGCACTGACAACATTTTGCGCGTCTTTGCAACCTTCTCCAACTACATCGCTCTAGGTATGTTGCGCTTTGAGAGCGTTCATTGACAGCTGAGTGTTGTTAATCATGCAGACTCTCACATAATGGAGGCTCTTCAAGGATAGCAAAAGTGGTTTACAAGTACAAAGTGGGCCTCACAATGCACCCCTCCCCCTGCCCCCTGCAGCAGGATAAGAGTTACCCTCATTTAACTAATGATGAAACTTCATACAGAAAAGGTGATTTGCCTAAAGTTGCTAAGGAAGCTGGACAAAGCACTGCAAAATGACATCCTTCAAGTCTTTTGCTGTGCAAAGCCATGTAAGTTGGGGCTGCAGCACTGTGGGGCTCCTCGATAGAGGAAATCACTGCAAATGAGTTGTGCATTCACATAGAAAGAAAACTGATGAAAGTCCTCGAGTTGCATGTTTCTCTCCCAGATCTACCCACTCGCCCCAACACTCCCAGAAGCCTGCACAGGTCTCAGTTACAGGACTTTCTTTAACTGGGGAGTTTCAAGGTCAGCCTGAGCACCAGCCTGTGCAGTCTGAGGACACGTGCACACACGCACACAGGGGCAGGTGACACTGCAGTGCTACCCCTCCCATCCTCTCATAACCCTCCCAACTTGGGAACAGCAGTAAGGGCATGAAAAACCCCCAGGCACACCGAACACACACTTTCTGGCCAAGAACTTTGTTCTCTGCCACCTGAAGTCTCTGACCCACGCCCACATCCTTTGAAGAGACCAGAACTGTGGTGGGGAAACCATATGATCCATTTTTCTTCAGTGCATGCAGAGCATACCACCAATACAGATATGTCAGCACTGACTTCCTAAAGCCTTAGCACACCACAACAGCAGCAACAGTCTCTCAGGCGCAGCTATTTAAAGGGAAAACTCCACCCATTTCACTCAGTCCAGCAGCCGCGAAGTTCCGAAAGTCATGAAGGACTTTTCATCACGGATTATCGCCCCAGCCTCCGTTTCACTGCAGCCTTCCTGCTGAAAGGCGACCCAGCTTACCATGCAAAGGTTAGCGGGCCGGCAGAAGGGCCTGCAAAATAGTTTCTGATCTGCCTTAACTTCAGGGCTTTCATCCGATAAAAACGTCGCGTTCAGTGTTATTTACCTAGCCTTGCAGAA
Source organism: Pelecanus crispus (assembly GCF_030463565.1). Classification (NCBI taxonomy): domain Eukaryota; kingdom Metazoa; phylum Chordata; class Aves; order Pelecaniformes; family Pelecanidae; genus Pelecanus; species Pelecanus crispus. The sequence goes on along the minus strand of NC_134644.1, from coordinate 80,506,566 downwards.
AACAGAAAGGCTGCAGCGCTTCTCACACTCCCTGCAGCTTTGGTTTGTGCAAACATTCCTCCCTCTCAGCTTTGCTGGGTGATCTCTCTCTCCCTGCCGTGTCATGCCAGCTCTACCCACAGGGCTCAATTCTGCCACTGATACTGAAAGACTGCTTCTCTGGGATCCCTGCTGTACCCTGAACTGCTTACAAATTAAGGGCTGCTTGACAACACCAGCTAGACAAGAAAATGGTTCTTTAGTCTGGTACAGACAGGCACCTGTAAGTTTTGCCCAGATAAGCTGAGACAGCTTTCTAGCCCTTCCTTTCCTCTTCATTTGTACAAATTCGACATTCCTGCAAAGACAGCAAAAATCAGCAAGACAGTTTCCAATGCCAGGGTATCAAGTAGGGAAAGGAACCCTTACAAACAACATTCTGCTGTCCCCTTCTGCATGCACAAGACTGATGGCCTAATTCATTATTTTAAGCACACTTGATGATTGTGCTAGAAGCGCAGCTCAAAAGCCACCATCCCAGGCTAGGAAGCTGGTAGCTGCTCCGGAGAGCAGAGTACCCAAGGGCCATTGCTAAGGGCCAAATTCTGCAAACAAAAAACGTGCCCCAAAGCAAAAGAGAGTCATTATGAATAAATTTCACCAATCAGATCACCCCAGCCAGCTCCCTGAACTTAAGCTTAAAAAATGAAAAAATAAAAAAAGCCTTTCTGATATTTTTAAATAGCTGTCTGGTATTTCCTATCTGCAGCACAAATCTCAAATCACACCACTACTACTGTAGACTATAGCATTTTAGACTCCGAGACATTATTTCTGCATCAAATATGTGCTCTCAAGAGAGGATAAAAGCTTAAATTCCAGTCACAGTCATTAAGGTTTGACATTATAAATTAAAGATACCAAGAAACACTGGGGGGCTGCAAAGACGAGGCTTCTTAGAATGCTGCTGGCAAAGGAGGCAAAAATCCAGAAGTTTGCATTTGTGCATCATGAAGCAACATTGTATGCTAGATAGGAAATTAGTTCGCCGTGCAACCAAGGACAGATGTTACCCCTGTTGTCCTAGTCATTCTAGAAGCAAGAAACATTACTATGGGTGAAAGCTACCTGGAAAGAAGTGAATCTTCATGCTGTGCTGACTAATACTTCGGCACTAGACTACGGCTGGGAACTTTCAGCTGTGTCATCTCACACTGCCTTCAGTAACTGCAACTCCAGGCTGCACAAAATGAAGGCCGATGTCTGCTAGGGGCGTGTGAGAGAGAAGGGGTGGGAGTCAGAAGAGAAGAAAAATAAGGTGGCTGTTTTTGTGAACTTTTCAACCACTGCTTTATGAATAAAAACAGTAGCCCCTTTATACCATCTGAAACAGTGAGAAAAAGACCACGGACTAAACAACAGATGTAGAAGAACGCACAACCAAGCGACAAGGACGCCAACGCCTGTCTTCGTTCATACCTCGCATGAGAACAGCTCACGTTCTCCATCTTGCACAAAGGCAGAGCCCTGCAATGGACCACAGTTGCTCCAGTTGCTAATGCTTCTCATCAGTCCCCTCTGAAAATACACCTCTCTGGAAAATGGCCTTTAAAGGCCTACTTTGCTGCTGTTTCGTATATACACTTATAATAAGGCATCTAACTCCTTGCCCAGTGCTGCTTCTAGATGCGCTCGTACTGATGAGCGCTCTGGAGAAGTTTACTGAGCTTTCTGCGGAGACAGACAGGCGCTGTAAAAGGAGCAGACGAGCCCACCTTGTCCAGCGGTGCAGGAGAGTGGCACGGGTCAGGGAGAGGGATTCGCCGCTGACACGAACCTGCGCAGCTTCATGAACTTGCGCAGCTTCACTGGCTTCTGTAGAACTGGTTGCATCAGCTGTAACTGTCCACACTGATTTACATTTCTTACGAATCAACTCCTACAACGAATAGGGCTTTTCTGCCCTTTTTGTAGAGATAACACTCAAATTGCCCCTTCAGAAGAGTCTGCACGAATAAAGGGCAGTTAACTGTAACAGGACAAACAAGAACTAAAACCTGGGAAAAACTCTTCACTAAGCATATCCTGTTCACAAATAATCAAATCTAAGTACTACAATCTCTTGTCACCATCTCAGCCACTAGACTTCAGCTCCTGGAAAACATCTTTGTAATTTTCAACCACAGACTTCAACTTGAACTTTGAATAGAAGTCAAAGTTAGACATTAAGCGTGAAGACAAATCAGGCCACCCAGACAATTTCCTAAGTCAGATCCCATTACTCATCCTGTACTTAAAAGATGTTAAAAAAAAAAAAAAAAGGCACTGAAAATTAATAGTAGCTAAGTCAATGCACACTCACTAGCCAATTCTCCTTCTCTGAGCAGAATAAGAAGGGTATTTATGAACCAATGATTTCAGTTTTATTTGGCAAAAGTCAGGAGGCTTGGGTGGGCTTAAGGAAAAAAAACTAAGCACAGCTCATATTACAGAGAAAACTAGCAACAAAAGACAAACCCCACCTAAAAAGAATGCCAGGTCTCCAGCCCTTGATCAGCACTAATGGCCACATAAAGTCAGGTGTGATTGCTATTTGCTACGAAATACATCAATATCATGTGACAGAAAAATAGGAGGGGACCATGCCACCGAGAAAGGCTTCGCATCCGAGAGCAGCCACAGCAGCTGTAGCAATGTCTGGAGCTTTTCCTTACCATACCCATTACAGGTCACCACTAATCCTCTTCCCCTGGCATCAGTACAAAGAGATTCCCTAAATGAAATAATCCACCATTGGATAAGCTGCTTATTTTCTCCTACCATCCGCATATAGCTCTACCACAAAAAAAAAAAAAAAACCCAAAAACCACACTTCAGTTGGAAACGAAGGCAATTCGTATTGATAGCCTAAACCTACACTGAGTCGAGCAAATACTCCCCCAATACTCCCCGAACTTCGCGTTGATGACTCCACACCTCCCTTTGACCCTCTGGCGTTCGCTGACTCACAAGATCAAAAGGAACAGATGATCCAGGGGCACATTCTGAAGGTGACAAGTACCAGACCTACATGCGGGACCCCTACAAAAATAAACCCTGATGGCCAGTACCCAACGTGGTTGTAGCCTCCTTAAAGGAGCCAGCTCCTCCTGAACATTTCATCCTCTTGGATACAGCCATAAGAAGGGAGGAGAAAAATCAAAGTAGTGCTGTGCTTGTCCCGAAAGCTCTGGTTGGTACACGTCAGGGCAACACTTAACAGAATTAAAATGCCCAAATTGCCCAGAGTCACTGATTGCCAATTCCTGCCCACACCATACCATAGCAAGATGTAACGCAAAGAGTGCTAAGCGTCGAAGGGTTGAGAATTGTCCTTCCCCACCCGCCCCCCCCCCCCCCGACTGCAACTTTAGCATCCCATATCCTGTCCCTCTAAATGCTTTGATAATTTCAAACCTTCCCAGAAAAATACTACAAACATACCAGAAGGCTAAAAGAAGTCTCTCCAGCTGTGTTTCTTCCTAACTGGAGATTCCTAGAAGGTACCTCCAAGGAGTGGCTACATATCACAACATTATCCCCAGACTTGGAGACCAAAAATGGCGAGAAGAACCATGGGAGGTTCTACCTCCTACCTGCTAACTCGGTTGGACTAACCAGCCAGATCTTTCCCCAGCCTAAAGTTTCTATTTCAATATCTCTGTGCACAGGATGAAAAGGCTGCACCTCCCAGGTGGCACCCTAAGCACTCTGGACGTTCACCAACCTGACTTCCAGGGGCAAGGATGTCAGACTTGGACAACTTGTGAGCAGCTATTTCTAGCTCTTCTCCTCCGCTTTGTCGGAGGCCACGCTCACAGCAAAGCTACTCCCAAAGTACTCAAAGCAGGATGTTAGACAGAAGAGATGACTCAACTTCTGTTCCTCGTAGTAAGCTATATATAAAAGGCTAGTTACCACCACACTTTCAAACCTGGGTTTAAAACAGAGGTGGAGATACCAAGAAAAAATCACAGCTGTCCCACGACATGCCACAGGAATCGGCGCTTACAACAAGCCCCTGCTGCCAAAAAGCCAACACCCGTTGCAAAACAGATCCATCTTCCTTCCTCGCCGCGATCTCCACTGGGGCCAAGGGCTTTCCTGCCCCACCAGCCCCGGGGCCACCCTCCAGCCACCGCCCGTACCCGCCGGCTGCTCTGCGCCCTCGCAGCCCGCTCTGGCCGGCGGGCAGCCCCCCGAGGGGGCGCGGGCCAGCGCCCGCAGGCCCGTCTGAGGGAGGCAGCGGGCAGCAGGGGATGGAGAAGCGGGGAATGGTTTGACCCCGCACTCGCCGGCTTCGCCGGGCTGACGGCACGACGCCCCGGCCCCGGCCGCACGTCCGGGGGTGCCGGCTCTGCCCCAGGCCGCCGCCCAGCGCACCCCCAGCGCGGGGGGGACACGGGCCGGGGGGGAGCCGGCCCCGGCTCCGCGGCGGGGACGGGCCCGGCTCCGCGGCCGACTGAAGCACAGCGCCGCGGGGGGGGGGGGGGGGGGGGGGGGGGCTGCACGGCGGCCGTTAGGGCCGTTGGGAACCGTTGGGGGCCGTTGGGGGCGCGGGGCCGCCCCCAGCCCCGCCGGCTCGCTTCGCCCGGGGAGGGGAAGCCCGGGCGAGCATCACCGAAACCAGGGCCCCCCTCCTGCCCGCCCGCCTCCTCCCTGCCCGCGCTGCGGCGGGGAAGGAGGCGCGCCCCGAGGGAGCGGCGCAGCCACCGTCTCCCTCCCTCCCGCCCTGGGGCGGGGGGACCCCCAGAGTCGAAGGGAAAAGCCTCTCCTGCCCTGGCCTTTGTTCTGCAAGCGGGCGCCCGCAGCCTGCCCCGGCGGCCCGGGGGCGAGACAAAGGAGGGGTCGCCGCGGCAGCAGCCCGCGGGCAGGGACCGCCACCCCCGGCCACCGCTGCGCCTCGCCCGCGCACACGCACTCACGCACAGGAACGACGACGGGAGCGGCGTTACCTTGTTCATCCCATTCCCCATGGCTTAAGCGACCCGCACGCCAGCACCGCGGGAGGAGCCGTCGGCTGCCGGCTAGCGAGCTGCCGGCGGCGGGTCAGCGTGCATGGGACAGTGCTTGCCGGGGGTGACTGGGGGCCAGCTAATTGTGAATTAAGGACGGCCGCGGCTCGCCGTTGTTGGGAAGGGTGAGGCGCATCTCCCCCCGCCCCGGCCGCGGCTTTCTCCGGGCGGCTGGAGGCGGGTTTCCGCTCGGCCGCCCCCGGGAGCGGCGAGCCGCCGAGCCGCGCCACCAGGAACTGCCTCCCGCCGCCGCCCCCACGTGCGGTTAAAGCCCCGCCGCGCCGGCCGCCGGCCGCCCTGGGGCTTGTAGTCCGCGCCGCCGCGCCGCCCGGCCGCCGCCCGCCCGGCGGAACTACAGCTCCCGGCGGCCCCCGCGCCGCCGACCTGCCCCACCTGGCGCGGCCGCCCGCCGCGGCCCGGCCTCGCCCCGCTGCTGAGGGGATGAGTAAGCGGCGACGGCGGGGTCGGGGTCCGAGTCGGGGTCGGGGTCGTCTCCCGCCGGCCCCCCCGCCCCGCACAGCCGCGCTGTGTTCCCCGGCAGGAACGGCCCGCTGCCGGTGCGCCCGGGGAGGGCAGGTGGTGCCCGCCCGCCGGCCGCTGCGGTACCGAAACCGGTTTTGTTTCGGCCTCAAACGGGCCGCGGCGGGCGCAGCGGCCCGCCCGGCCGCTGGCACCGGGCCTGGGGCGGTGGAGCGGCCGCCGCAGCGCCCCCCCCCGCTTGCCAGCCTGCTCCCCTCCGGCGGGCGGGTGCCCAGGCGTCGAGCCGAGGAGAGGGGCTTGGCCGCAGGTGTGAGGCCCAGGCTGCACGGAGAGCAGGGCCTCGCAAAGCGACCCGTGTCCCGTCACGGCACGCTGCCTTGGCCGCCCGCAAGCTGATGCCAGCGGCGCGGCGGGTTGGCAAGTACGTGAAGGACGTTCATGTCCTTAACCGGGACGAACAGAGAGGAAAAAGCAAATGGTTTGAAGGAAGCATCACAGAATCAGACTGGCTGAGGTGGGAAGGGGCCTCTGGAGGCCATCTGGTGTAAGCCCCCTCCTCAGGCAGGGCAAGATGCTCCTTGCAGAGTCTTGGCTTTGAAGCGGTGCTCGGTCCTTCCAAACCCGTGCTTTTTGCTCCCTAATGCACGGTTAAACGTGGCATGATACAGCCATATCGCACTAGCCACAGGCATGTGTTTTGGCAGGCGTGGCGATTGGGGATTTGGTGGTTAGTGAAGGAAGTTTACTCCAAAGAGTTAATTTATAGGGAGTGCAGGCCAGGACCTAAGGGATACACACAGTTTAAATATGCAGGGACAGGACATTACCACATAAGATGCGTCCCATTAACCAGCCCAATCACACCCCGCAAAAAAAGTGAAATCTTTAGTATCTCAAATGCAAAACAAAGACGAGAGATGCTGCTCTGTAGCCACCTTCAGGTTCCCTATGCATTTATACATGCATCAGTGTGAAACGTGTATAGTATTTTATAGAAATACTTAAAATACCCTCCTGTAGACAATTGCATCTTTATTCTCGGCAGCTATCATTACATAAGCAAATACTATACTGAAAAAAGCCCCCACGGAAATCAACAAAACTACACGGGTATTCATGTGTCACCTGTGACTCGAAGCTCCGTCATGTCAAGATGTCATTTGCTGGGCACGCTTCGGTTGGACCGGGCAGGTCAGGGGCATCCGCAGGCCAAGGTAGGCAGTGGAAAGGTGGAAGATGGAGAACAGGGTAAAGCCGACAGGCAGCGGCAAAGCCAGTTATCCAGTAACTGATGGATGAACTCTGAAATGAGGGATAGATGAGTGATGGGGGGCTGTTACGCAGAGGCAGTGGTTGCCAGTACAAGCACGCTCTAAGGGGACGATTTCACAACCCCCAGTTGCAATCAATTGCCGGCTGTTGCCAAAGAGGCGGTTGCACATCCTCCACGCCACCCTCAACAGCACAGCTGTGACCCTTTCCTTAAGCAACCCCGACACCCGTCTGACCCAACACCGAACTCGTTCAGAGAGCTAACGCCGTAGAAAGCTGGGGGGTGACAGCCCGCTCCCCGTGGGGTCAGACCAGCGCACACGCAGACAGGGAGCAGGACCACCCGCCGCTGCAGCGGCTTGTCACTGGATCGCCACATCTTCAAAACCAGTTCTGTTCCCACAGAAGCCAATGACACACTTGAAACCCAACAGAAGTTAAGCCATCGGTTTAACTGCCTCGGAAGCTGGAAAACTCTTGCCTTGAAACAGCCATGCCATCACCACAGATGCTTAAATTTCAGGGGAAGGGAACACGCCCGAGCGCAGCGCTGCGGGGGGAGCGCAGCCCGGGGCAGCTGAGGCAGGACGGGCTCCCGAGCGGTCTGCAGCCGGCAGGCAGCTTAGCACCAGCTTCTGCGACAGCGGTGTGTTGAGTGACCGGCGAGGAGGAGGGGTGCTAGCCAAGAGGTTTGCTGAGTAATCTCATCCCGGGGTCGTAAGAGGAAAGCGAGCAGCATGGACTGCTGAGGCTAGGCCGCTTCTGCTCTGAATTGGGTGGCACTACTGAGCTACACCACAACCCATGCCAGGGGAGGCTCAGCGTGAGCCAGCCCCCGCTGCTTTCTGCATACCTGGGTCTCCCCCGTGGAACCGTGCCGGCAGGGCAGTAGGAAGCCAACACACGCTGCAACCTGGATCGTTTGGGATCAGAACCTTGGCTTCACCGTGTGACACCCCCCTACCAGCCTCTTGGACTTAGCAGTGTTCCTGGCCCTGCCTCAGCTCACAGCAGAACAGGGGAACACCATGGAGACGCTGCTTTTGCTTTGGAACCATTCCTGAACCTCCTCCTCCCTGAGGCTCCACAGAGTTTGGGGTGTGTGTCATGTCACTGGTGGCCACAAAAACATCAGAGCGGTCTCTCTGTAAGGCCAGGAAGGATAGCCACCCGGCTCGATGTACTGCACTTCTCCCCTCCCTTCCCTCTCAATACTGCTGAAAAGCATAGCAGTGAGCTTTATCACAGATATTGGCTTTAATATTTCATTGGCAAAGCTCTGCGGAATTTAATTTACTTTATTCTCACGCCGTGCAAAATACAACTGAGGTCCAAAAGGTATGAATCACAGCTTGCCATAATAACTGCTAAACACATTCTGCCCCTAAAATTAAAGAACTCCTTGTTAGCAACTCCGGCAAGTAGTTTCTTTTTGTGACACAAAAGGAAAAACAATAAATAATATCCCTGATAACTGCAGGGATCTGTATTGTGCTATGAGGTCCATGGTAACTGGAAGGCCTTGCAGTCAATATGGTGGAAATCTGGGCTGGTCAATTCACTTCCCCATAACTCGGTTTCTTCACCTGTAAAATGCAAATAACAGTATTTCTGTTCTTTGCAAAGAGCCCTGAAAAGTACTGTGCACAGGCAATTCACATGAAATGGTTATGTTATATTAGACAATACAGATGGAAGACAAGTATATATATATATATAAACACAATCATCTAGCATTTTTCTGAATGAGAAGTGTCACACATTCCCATTCTTCTGAATGGGAAGTGTGATTCTCTGTTTTATTTTCAAGTTTCAGGACTCCCTTCAGGATGCTTACTTCAACCTGCAGTGCTTTCCCTTATTAGAATTTTATTGCATGCATGCAGCTTTTTACAGTGAAAGAGCAAAAATTAGAGTGGGGGAGTGTAACATACCAAGATTAAAAAGCAGTGGGAGGAAATCCACTTCTCTCTTAAACATTTACCATGATGTATAGTATCTCCTTTTCCTCCCCACAGGTCTAGAGGGGGAATCCTGATACTGTTGCCAGACCAGTCTCTCTTGCCAGTTATTCCAAAAACCTGATTGTTTCAGTTTTTCAGCTGTTGTTTAATAAACTACCACGTAATGCATTTATGGGGCAGGTCTAAATCATCATAAAGTGTTTATTCATTGTGACGTCTCAAGATCTTATTCCTTGTATGTAGTATCCACACTGTTTTTAATATTTTGAAAGTCCATTTTAAAAAGCCAGCTATCCTGAGGTGACTGGACCAAACGAACTCAGAAAATAAGAGCAAAAAACTCTTGCTGAATCTCACAGCTTTCGGTATCCCTGAAAAGAGAGATCACTTTAAGCATGGCCTGTAATCCTACAAATCCAGGGATTTTTCTACTTCTTTGTGATATGAGGATGATAAATTGAGTAATCCCCACTTCTTGACTTTGCACGCAAATGTATCTGGAAATGCCAAGTCTTCAGCAGCAGCAATTGTCTTCTAGGCAATTGCCTGAAAACTAACAACCAACCAAACTGATACTGAAACTGAACCTTCTTAGAAAAATTAGACAAAACTTCTGCTTTGACAGTACGTTGAGCTTACCATGTTAAAAATAAGCAAGTAAATACGCTCTGCGTCTTATCTTCTGATCTCACTTTCTGTAAACCCTGAGCTCGCATTCAGCCATAGGCAGAAGGCATGTCGGCTATCCATGATCTGTCAGGAACTGATAAGACCTGGGCTGCGTTCCCCTGAAGTGGCGTCACAACTTGGTTCTCAGAGGTGGCAAGAAGGGAGATAAAAAGGATGATTGGTCAGAAATAGCTAGTGGAATGGGTTTCCTCTGAAATAGATTGATTTGACAGAAAGGAACTGTTTCACCAGAAATAAATAACAAAACCATAAAATTCATAAATAGCACTGGGCTTATTTTCTAACTGTGCTGAGAGGAAGGTCAATGGAAGGGAAAGAGCTTGGAGGATTCATTACCCTTTCTTTTAATATTTCTACTTGGTAATGAACATTGCTAAAGCATTTCAAAGCCTGCTTTCTGAATAGAAGAGGTAGCACCCTGATTTACTGCCACGTATCCACAGAGCAGAATTCAATTTGAAGAATTCACTGTCTTAAGGCCAAATTTTGGCTTTTATTATGTCACTGTGAATCTGCAGTAACTTCATCAAAATCAATGATGTTGCAGCAAGCTTTAAGTCCTGAAACTGAAGGGAGTTACCACTGTGGTTTACTTCAGCAAAAATCAGCTTTCAAGAAGCTGCTCTCAACAGGCAGAGTAGCTGGAAGACCATCAGCTCCTTCTTCTTTGTACTCCTCTGGCTTCCCCTTCCATTAACGGATGATATCAACAGAATATGGAGTACGCCAGGACGAAAGGGCTGAGCCAGCAGATGAGGCCAAAGTGGCACAAAGGAGGGCTTTGCAGAAAGCAGGTCTCATATAAAAGGAACCGACAATTCAGACAGGAGGAACGCTAGAGAATGGCTGAGAAAAGCATACACGATAATTTAGATGTAGGTTAGCTGCCATGGCAACCATGTACCAAATTACTGCACTTCTGTGTCTCTAAACCTGCCAGCAGCTACTTTTGTTTGTATGTACTTCAGGCTTTACAAAAAAATTAATCCACCTTAAAACTCATAACGGATTGCAAATGAAGTGCAGGTACTGGTGTGCTGGTTTTGGCTAGGGTATAGTTAATTTTCTTCATAGTAGCTAGTATGGGGCTATGTTTTGGATTTGTGCTGGAAACAGTGTTGATAATACAGGGATGTTTTTGTTACTGCTGAGCAACAGAGTCAAGGCCTCTTCTGCCTCTCACCCCACCCCACCAGCGAGCAGGCTGGGGGTGCACAAGAAGCTGGGAGGGGACACAGCCGGGACAGCTGACCCCAACTGACCAAAGGGATATTCCACACCATATGACGTCATGCTCAGCAATAAAAAGCTGGGGGAAGAAGAAGGAAGGGGGGGGATGTTCGGAGTGATGGCGTTTGTCTCCCCACATAACCATTACATATGATGGAGCCCTGCTTTCCTGGAGAAGGCTGAACACCTGCCTGCCGATGGGAAGTAGTGAAGGAATTCCTTGTTTTGCTTTGCTTGTGTGGCTTTTGCTTTACCTGTTAAACTGCCTTTATCACAACCCACGGGTTTTCTCACTTTTACCCTTCTGACTCTCTCCCTCTTCCCACTGCGGGGGGAGTGAGCAAGTGGCTGTGTGGGGCTTAGTTGCCGTCTGGGGTTAAACTGTGACAACTGGGATTGCTGTGGGGTGCTTGGTTTAAACATTTAGAAAATAGAGATAGAAAAAAATAATAGGCCTTGAAAATTCTGATTTCACTAAGTGGTTAAAAAATACATAATTTCTTTAACATTTATAGGAGTCAGTTGTAACCCTTTATTTATACTGATTTGACTTGTACATATTTACCAGGTCAACCTGACACTTTTACCTCCAATGCGTATATAAGAAAGAAATTAGTACTAGCAGCAGCTCTATTTATTTTTCACTGTGAGAAACTGGCATTTTATAAAAAGAGTAAGACAGCTTCTTTTAAACCAGGATTCTTTGGAAATACGTAAAATATTAGATCCCTAAAGAATGGAAACAAAGCTATCAAAAAGCATACTGCAAAGCACATGTATGTTATTAGTTACTAAGAATAGTCCATTGCTGAGTGTGAGTGAAAATATCCAAATGCATTCCCTTGATAAGCTAAGTATGTATTCGTTTCTCTGGGCACACGTCAAAGTGTCCTCAAATGGAAAAACAATGTTGTAATAACCTAACCTCTGCTTCCAGTTCATAACATGTAATCCTAGGGGAACACAGTCTTCACAACACCTCTTTGCAGGAAGCCAATAAACCATAATATCCATTGGACGTCTCAGTCCGTGAAAACTCTCTGGGGTAGAAAGAGGTTGATCTTGCAGTTCCCACTGAAACTTGGTGAACATTACTGAGATGTTCAGACATCAGGTGAGAGCCATTAGAGTGTGACCCACCAAAGTCGGCAGAAATCTTTGAATCAGCCGCAGAAGCAGCTGTGGTCAGTGCCAGGAGACAGTTCTCCATCCCTCCACCATCACATGATACTCAGTGTAGACTGTGGTATTCAGTAATCACAGCCTGACTGCAGCAAAAACACTGGGCAGAGACCTTTATTTTGATGACATTTTCCCAATAGCTTCTGCTTAATGGGATAAGTCTTAAGATTTCCTGTGCTTGGAAAATTGAAAATGGTTAAAGCTACAATTCTCTATTCCATATTTTGTTTTCTCAGCCAAAATCTAAGATAGTAGCCCTTAAATACTATTTATGAAAAACACAATCCAAATACTTACATTTCCAATATATTCACTACATTCTCCAAGAATATTCAGTTACTCTTGAGGCCCTTGCACTGTTGCTTGTACTGGTGGCTCACTCTTGATACAACAATATTATCATCCAGAGTCAGTTATTCGATTTTCCTTGCGGAGTTTTCACTTGGTTTGGTTATTGTGGCCTGTTGCAGTTATCTATCTGACCGTGGCAACAGAGTCCCTCCAAAGTTGCCTCCAAGTCACCTGGTTACCTAGAAAGTCTGGCAGTATGTCTCCAGTGCATCTGAGATTCTGCATGTCCAGGACACCTCAGTGGGCTGTCTGTGAGCGGTCTGTGGCGCAGCTGAGAACGGGAGATGAGTGGGAAGCAGAACACAGAGCATGCTTACAGCCAAGAAACACGCCTCTTTGGGTGCATAGGTGTAAACCACTAAGATGTTCTCAGGTTAAGCAGCAGATTCAGTGCCCCTTGCCTGCCTGCCTTCTGCAAGTTATAATAAAAAATGTATTTTCTTTCTAAGTATATGGCCACCTGAGACACCCTGGATCAGTTTGATTGCAACTACTCTCAGCAGCTGTTTAGTACCTTTGGGGATGTGAATCATGTCAAGCTCAGGAAGCAGTAACAATGCCAGGACTTCAAATTCCACTGTTTGCCTCTATGTCTGTGTCGTGGTTTAGCCCCAGCCAGCAACTAATCACCACACAGCCACTCGCTCACTCCTCCTACCCCGATGGGATGGGGGAGAGAATTGGAGGAGTAAGAGTGAGAAACACTCCTGCGTTGAGATAAGAACAGTTTAATAATTAAAGTAAAATAGTAATGATAATAATAACAATATAATAATGATAATAATAATAACAATATACAAAGCAAGTGATGCACAATGCCATTGCTCACCACCCACCGACCGATACCCAGACAGTTCCTGAGCAGCGATCGCTGCTCCCTGGCCAACCCCCCCCAGTTTATATACTGAGCATGACGTCATATGGTATGGAATAGCCCTTTGGTCAGTTTGGATCAACTATTCTGGCTGTGCCCCCTCCCAGTTTCTTGTGTACCTGGCAGAGCATGGGAAGCTGAAAAGTCCTTGACTAGCATAAGCAGTACTTAGCAACAACTAAAAACATCAGCATGTTATCAACATTCTTCTCACTCTAAATGCAAAAGACAGCACTATGCCAGCTACTAGGAAGAAAATTAACTCGATCCCAGCCAAAACCAGGACAATCTGTCTCCCCATACTTCTGCAAATCCCCATTCTTCTAACATAGCCTCCTGCTGAGCACTGTGTCTGCTGAGCAAAGTATCAACTGCTGACAAGCTATTCCACTGTTGTGGACCAGTTAAGTACAGATTACATCTGATGTTGATATGTAAACCTGCACTCTGCTGCACATGGTGTAAATTCAGGGTCATTAAACTAAAGACATTTTCAGACATTATAATATCCCATATGCCTTGTCCAACACAACAGGCACAGTCATCAGTAAAGTTATGTCACAGAAGATAAGAATTACTAGTCTGGGATGGGTCCCGTTTGCTTTCAGGTTGGCAGCTCATTGACCTTTTCAACCAGTGTCTTTTTCCAAGGGAAGAACTACTGGAACTGCTGATACCGTCTGCCTTGTATACACTCTGTTCACTAAGCTGATGTCTGCCTCATTCTGCACCTACTGGACACCTTGCAGTTGCAGGACGAATTGCCCACATCTGTCTCTGAGCTCTTTGAGTGTTTCTGTGATGTTTTAGTATGGTATTTTGGAGTCTTGGTCATCCCCTGTGCTAAAGCACCAGCAACACCCAGCAAGCTTCCAACCTGCCAAGGGAGGCCTCTTTGTGGTCTCTTCTGAGGCTTTTTTGTTTGTTCTGATCCTTTGGTCCTTTGTCTGGGACTTGATTACATGCACGACTTGAGACATTGGTTCTCAGATTGTATGCTTCTCTACAGTAGTTTCACTTTCCTTTGTGACTCCAGGTTAGATCTACTCTCTTGAACAGTTCATTTTACATAAGGACATAAGAGCGGCTGTTCTAGGTCATCGCAAAGATCCATATAGCTCCACATCTTCTCTCAACAGTAATGGACACCTATGAGAAACAGGGTGAGTACAGAGGGTTCCTTCCCCTTTTATATCTTCCATTTTCCAGCAACCAGCAGGTCAGGTTTGTGAGGCAAGGGCACACCCAGTCCCTGGTCTGAATGTTACGCTGGTGTTTTTATGTTAACATTTGCAGTGACTCCGAGTGACAACTGCTCATTCAGACCTGTTTGCATTTATTAGGGCTGTACTTTTCCCATATGCACTGTTTTGTATTTATCAGCATTGTGTTTTCTCTGCCATTTTACGACCCAGTCAGTTGATAATGTGAGATCCCGGTGCTACTTTCTCAGGCGGCTTTTGGTTTTGACTATTGGAAACAACTTTGTATCATCAGCCGCCTTGGCTATCCACCATCTCTTCCGACCCATTTGTGAATGCGTTGGACAATGTGGGACCTAGGACAGTCTCTTTCCCCTGCCTTCCTCTTGTAACTTCCTTTAATTGTGAAAAATGATCAGTAGCTCCCACCTTTGCTTTTCATCCTCTATCCAGTTACTAATCCACAAAAGGACCTTCCTTCAAACTAAGGCCTTTTAATGAGCCTTTTGGGGTTTGGGGAATCCTGTGAAAAGATTTCTGAGAAATACCATTATGCAAATGCAGGGGAAAATTGGAATGAGGAGAAGGGTGGGGAGCAAGGAGATGTATTTGTCTCTGAGACCAGAAAGTTTTTAGTCTTCCTTATGTCTAAGCTTCCCCCTAACCTGAGAAAATTGTGTAGTCTGCCAGAGCACCACTTGTGAAAAAGCAGTATATTTCCACTGAAATCTGTCTGGCAATGCTGATGACACAGGCTGAATGTTCTGCTTATCAGTAGACTTCCTAAGTTTTGTTTCATTAACTCGTGTCTTTGAACCTGGTCTGTAAGCAAAAATACTTTTGTCCCTTCATTGTGAACAATTGTACTTTGCTCAGCAAGAGTGCCCTGGAAACCCACCCAGAGGGAATGCAATAGTCAAATTCTAGTTAGACTTGGATAGCGTTAATGCAAATTTACACTGAAGTCCACGAAGACACACTCAGGGTTTGTATTTTTACTGCCTAACAGGAGCGGCTTATGCTGACAGTGAAGTCAATGAAGCTTTGTCATTGATTTCAGTAGGAACAGGAACACCATTTGTCATAAAAGGTTCACTTGACCTAATCTTTTTGTAAATAAAGAAATAAGACATTTCAGGAAATTTCACAGTGTCTTTTTTCATTTGATTATTATTTCACCTGCTTTGATGGTTACTTTATTTGTCGTCTGGCAGAAAATGAAACTCATTTTGTACTCTTTTAATATCCGAAGAGAGCTATAATGCATGTAGATGGGCTTGTATTTAGGAGTGGTGCCAACACTGAGTAATTTTAATATATTATATAGTTGATAATATCTGACCAAATATTCTAGAATAAGTCACTATAGAAATGAAGGTAGATTTCCTGTGTGGCTTACAATACCATACTAAAATACAAAAGAAACCTGACTGGGTTTCAGTTATGAAATAATAGATACTGAGCCATTTTCAGATTTGTTCCATATTGCCAAAGTGTTTAAGCAGGTGTGTTTCATAAAGTTTGTGAAACAAAAGCTCAGCTGAAAGCAAATCAACATTAGGAAGCAAAACCAGTGCTGAGTGATAGTGCTTAAAAACTGAGAAACAAGAGTGGTTTTAAACAGCAACTGAAAAGATGCTTTGATGTTTTTTAAAGTACTCCCTTATACTCTAAAAACATGTTCCAATTTTCTGCAGTTATGTACAAGACATTGCATGTTATATTAGTGCTACTTCTATAGTTGGATTATACCCATCAAACATTAACTTTTTTCTTGTAATATGAGCATGTTAGCAGTTTTTGAAGATTAGGAAAACATGATCATGAACCTAACTGCTAAAAAACATTTTTTTTTTTCCAGAGCATTATCTTATGTATACAAATGGAGAAAATGGCAATGAATCTAAAAGCCTCAGTATCTTCACATGACCAGCAATTATCCTGTCAGTCTGTAGGAACAGGCAAACCCCTTTGCAGCAAATGCAAGGGTAGGCCAAATATTGTTTGCCTTTCAAGTGATAGTTCAAGTGATTCAAGTGATATCTATAATCGATATCTTAGCTCGACCTCAGCTGAGGAAGTACCCTTCCCTTGCACTGCGAGCTGAACACCTTCCATTGCCATGCAGAATGACAAGCAGTCTCCCTTTGAAACACGACAAGGCTCAGCAGTATCACAGGCAGAAGTATTTGCGTCAAAGACTGCTATCAGAGGCAAAGGTGGACAATTTGACCTGAGGGGAAATTAAGAAAATCTTAAGAATTCTGGCTGATTTTACATAAGTCCCTAAAAGCCTTGAATTCATTTGAATTCATTGAAGGCAAATCACTTCATGCCTTAAAGTGTACAGAAGCCTTTTGACAGCTGGGCTTGTATTGTGTACCTCTCTAACATGACTTAGGAAGATAAGACACGAACAATGGAGAGTTATTAACATGAATAATTTTCCATGCAAATTGGAAGCACTGCAGAACAATAGGATGGCTGTGGCTTAATGGCACCAGGTTGTCTGCGGGGCTGAACATAAAATATCACAGTAGGAAAGAAATAACAAAGACAAAAGCTACTAGAACAAAACTGCTTTCGAAAATGAGCTGGGGCAGCTGGACCACAAGATCCCTTTTCCTGGAGGTGGTTTCAGAGATTCAGTGCCCAGAAAACATGCCTGAAAAGCCAGCGCTAAAAAAACTGCATATTTGCTAGACCTGAAGAACATTGTGAACCCAACACATGAATCTAAACACCTGCACCAGATTCACCTTCATTCCACATCTTGGGGTCAGCAGGACTATGATGGATGTATTTGCAAAAGGTTAGCATCTATATTAATCAAATATGTTGGCCCCTTCAATACAGGAAACAGAGAAGCAACATAAAGAGATGAGCAAATTAACACTTCCACACATCACTTTGTTTATTGTCTTTTCTGAAAGAAGAGTCTTCAGTAGAAAGGATGTAGGAAGGAGGGAGGGCTAGTGGAAGTTGTAGGTATTGGAATATTGGGATACACATCCCCTGGGGTAAGTAGTTGCTGCTGTGACTTTCCCAAGACATATTTCTGCTATGTGTGTTGCTACGACTCACAGCTGAGCAGCAGAGCTGGTGCTAGTCCAGGTAGCAACAGATTATGCTGGTTGAAATACCAAGAAGCTCAAGAGGAAAAAAGTTCACACAGCAAACAAAAAGATAGCAGCTGTTCCACCAGCTCTTCTGTTCTCTCCTTGCTGGAGCCTCCTCCACTTATACGTAACTGACACCGATAGGAGTGATCATACAGAAGAAAAGTATTTGCATTTGATGTTTTGGTGGACATCTATGTAGCAGCAGAATGCTGTCTGAAACATACAGACCTCTTTTGGTTTATTCCCTCTGACAGCGGGGATTATTTTAGAACACAAGTGACAGGAAATAATGTTTTCTGCAGTTCATCAGGAAACAGAACAAGGCAAAGCACTGACTCTCGAGGAACAGGAGCTATGACATCCTGTCTGTGCTGCACATTCAGTGCCTTTCTGCCCCTAAAAGAAATCCAAAATAGACCTTTCGTAAAAGGGGAGGATTTTGCTGAGTCAAATCAAACTACTGTATGTCTCTGTCTTCAAAAAGTCCCAACATAGTTATGTTCTATTGGAAACCAAAAGGTTACAGTGAGCCAGCTCCTGTCCATCAAGTGCAACATTCACTGAAATCAGTAGAGCTGTATCCCTTGCCCCTAAGTCTGAAAGTTTTCTGACAAGTTGCCGACATAGAAGAGGTCACTCAGCCATTTCTAGTGCTGTGGATGGATGGATGGAAGGGAGGGAGGAGTGATTCCCTCATAATAAGATTGCTGTATGTCAATGTTTGGGAAGTCTACATTGCTGTTGCCTCTGTGAGCCTTTCTGTGGTTACACAGATGATTTCAGTCTCTGTGCTATTAGTCTGGAACCTTCAATGCATACTTGATTCTCTACTGAAAACTTTGATGCCAAATCTTAACATCAAGAAGCTGGTTTCCTCTGCCCATGTGGCAAAGCCAGAATGAGGAAGAAAATATAAATTTTTCTTTATTCTGTTGCAGTGATGAGTCATTACTTAATCCAACAGCCAAAGCACAGGTTTTCTGTGTATGTTGAAACAAGATTACGCTGTTTCTGCAGTACATATTTATCCAACACCCCTTTTATCCTTCCCCTTAATCTTCATCCCTCACTCATCTCACCATTCCTCCCAGTCCCCTTCTTGCTCCCAAATCACAGCTCCAAGCTTTACTGTCTTTAATTCTCTAGAGACCAAACTGCAGAAGAATAAAACATGAAGGGTAGATGGGTAAAACACTAGTTACAACTGACTGCTTGCTTCCCTTATGCAAGTCTGCCTTTTACCTTCATTTCTGCCCTCCAAGAACTTGGGCTTCAGCCACTGAGAATGAAAGCAACCATGCAGAGTAGTTTGATTTTGGACCTTTTTTCCAGGGGAGTGGCTGAATTTTTCTGGCTAAACTTGTTTCCAGTATGAAAGTAAAGTTGGGCTTTCAAGTAAACCAAAATAGCTACTTTCTAAACCAGTTTATAGAGATGGGATGAAGAGAGATGAGAACGAGTATTGGTAAAACTTTAATGCTTTTATCACCAAATTCATCATTTTCCAAGAAAATAATATATTATTTACAATTAATCAAAATTTTCTATGGGGAAAACACATCTCAAGTCAGTAAGCCTTCCTTCCAAACTACCTGTTCATCTGGAAGCTTTGGAGCTTGAGAATAATTCACAGGTACATATATTACCTACACGAGTGTGGAACATGCTGCTGTGTAAGGTATGGACTCGGAAGACTCCATCATGGAAGAGAGGTGGCTGACGAAGGATGTGTTTAGAGATCTATTAAAGTAGGTGCCATAGGGAAAGTGAATAGGTAATGGCTGTCCCTAGTCTCTCCTCCCATACAAGAGCTAAGGGGCATCAGATAAAACTTGCACAGAGCAGGCTGGAACAAAGGAAGTGGTCCTTTATACATTGAGCTAAACTGTGGAAATTGTTGCTGCAAAAGAGTGTATGTACAAAGGTGCTATATAGGCTCAGTAAGCAACTGGAAAAATCCATAAAGGATCACTGAATAGGAAAGCCTTTGGCAATGGAAGTCCATAAGGCCATTACTGAAGGCCAGAAGAAGATTCTGGAAAAGTTTCACTATATCCTTACCTTTTAATTCCCCCCTAGGCATCTGCTCTCAGCCACCACTGGAAAAGGGCTAAAAGGACATTCCATCTGACCAGTCTGACCAAGCACAACCGTTCCTTTGTTCTTCAACCTCGACTCAAAATATTGACCTCACCAAAGGTATTGTTCAGCTTTATGAAATTAGCTAGACTTAACATCTCAAGGGCAGTTCTTCTCTGTAAAGTGCTTCCAGTAATGGGGTTTCACATTTGTCATCTTCAGTATTTCCCATCACAAATGTGCTTACTTTCATGTATAACATGATAGCATAAATCCAGCCTGATCTCTAGAGTTCATGATGGCTTCTTTCCTTCTTGAAATTTTTCTCCAGAAGATCATATTATGTCCCTTAATATTTTCTATGCAAACTCACTGCTTTCAGAGTGACTGGACTATAATGTGAAACCAAGGAAGTGCTCCTGTATACACTGAGTCAAGCTGTGGAAGTCCTTGGTGCAAAAGACTGAACTTTTTCACACAGAACTGAATCAAATATCGCCTCCTTTAGTTGGTCATGACTACCAGCTGGGCAGAGATAAAAGCAGGGGAAAACCCCTTCTCTGGTCACCAATGCAAGTGATGATGTCAGCTGTTCCTACAGAAGGTGAAATTCTTCCATGGTGACTTCAGAACAGAGTTGCATTTAAACTGGCCTTTGGCTCTTCCTGGCTTTAGACACAGCTCTCTCTAGTGAGCCTTCAGTGACCCTACTGTGATGTTAGTTTGATGGCTGACCACAGAAAAGGTTGCTATTTCAGCAAAAATGCAGGAGAAATCATGACAGTTTTGTGGGCAGCAGCAAAGTCAGAAGCAGTACACTTCCTGGAAATGAAAGACAGACCTTGAAGTTACTTCTAGATTAAGAAACAGAAGAAAACTATCCAGTTCTGAGACCAGGTACTCACCTTAGCTGCATCCTAACATCAGCTTGACTGGAGTTTGACCTCAAAACACAACTACTCCTATTTCACTGTCACTGTGGCAGTGAAGCCTAGATGCACAAATCTGTGAGGAACTACGGCACACTCCAGCAGGTAATCTAGAACTTACACAAGGTGCAAGTCTCTCCCTAGGACCTGAAATGTGCTACTTCTACTATACATTTTACTTACCAGCTGAATAAGCATCTGGGTTGCTGTTCAGCTGGAAGTCTGCTATGTGCTTTGCGAGCTTGTTGTGTGCTTGTGACATTCAAGCCATTGTTTCATTATTTTGTGGTCCCCTGAGACACCCTTTGATAATAAAGTACTTCTGCCTTGCCTTGGGCAGGGTGTCACTCTGTGTGTGTGGCATAGAGGTGAGAAAACTGAGTTGGTCAGGCACCTAGACAAGTGCATGGCATTACTAAATTGTGAGATTGTCCCAGTCTCAAATACTATTACTTATGCATTTTTTCCATCACAGTTAATATTCTGAGTAGTTTCAATTGTCATCTATCAGTAGAATTTTCAAAACTGCAGTGTCAGCCTAACTCTGCTTCCACCAAAATCAACAGCATTTTTATTGACTTTGGGTTTGGGTGATGGTTGCGCACTATGAGGCATTTCATCTTGTATTTTGAAAGCCTAAAAGAACCTCTAAACAGAATATCCATTGTTGAAGGCATTCTGGCTAAAATAAATACTTCTTTTTAATTCTGGCTCTCATTCCTCAGAATATTTTAAACATTTGGAAAGGTATCTGACCATGAACATTTCAGACAGTTGGGGACATAAACCCGGGTTAGAAATATGGGCAGGTCAGCCATTGAAAGAGATAACATCTGCAGAATCACATAAAAATTACCTGTCTATCTACCAATATAAATAAAACTTAAGTCTTATCTCTAGAGCTCATAGGGTTTTTTTATAAAAGTCTCAACTCTTTCTGTGCCATACTTCCAGGGCTTATACAAAAATGCTTTTGACCTGCCAGTCCTGAAACCTCATTCACTGACCACTTCTGGCGCTTGATCCTAATGCTGAAATCATCCTTTTAAAATTAAATGATTGTACCATTCTCCAACATGGTCCTCTAGAGTTTCACGCCTGGTCACAGGGTGGGTGGTTAAGCACTCAAACAGGTGCCCAGAGAGACCGTGTGTAACAAAACCCAACTAGGCAAGGCCTGAGCAACCTGATCTGACTGTGACACGCTCCCTGTTTTGAGCAGGAGCTTGGACTAAGTGACCCCCAAAGATCTCTTCCAACCTCAGTTAGTCTTGGACTTGATGATTCTGCTTCTTTTTTCCTTATATCACTTACTGCTAAGGGATCTCACATAAAAATGCAGCTATTGTAGCTCTCTCCTGCTAGCCTTAGCCTTTTACAATTTTTTTTCCCTGGACCTTTCCTCTGCCGTCCTAATGAATACCCTGTTTTGGTATTTTCTCATGGTGTCTAGCCATCAGCTTTAATGACAACACAGACAGACCTTTCAGCCTTTCTCCCAAAAACCTGCTCCACTATCTCAGTCATCAAGATAACACAAACATCTTCAGCTCAGTCTCACTGTTATGGGCCATCTTTTACTCATCCAGCTCTGTAAACCTATTCAAGCTGCATCTAAACATTGCAGGTTTTTTGTACATCAGATCTCTTACACCAATCCCTTCCTTTCAGTCATCAGGGATCTAAGATAGGGATCCAGAGACCTGAGTTTTGTATTTATATATTTATATCTACTTGTATACACCATTTTGTGTGGGCTTTTTTCTGCAGTCTTTGGTGACTCACTTAAGATATTCTACAGTATCACAGATTTTTTGCTTTCCATTATTTTTTCTTTTGTTAAAAGAGTTCATCTCCTCAGTTAATTAAAAAAGATAATTTCTGTAAGCTAAAAATGAACATTAATTCCATGATCTTAGCTCTCCTTCCAATTCTTATGTGCCATCTTTATTATTAGATGACAGGAAGGGTGGTAGCAAAAACACTGAATTTGAGACTCATAAAACTTGGGGTTATTTCCTGCATTTCAATAGGTCTACAGTGCAGAGCTTCATATGAATTAGTTCAGAGACAACAGTAGTTCAGCTGAAATACATGAAGACTTTGAAACATCTAATTTACATTGTGAAAGTAGAATTCTTTATTTAAAGCTACCTTTGGTATCTCTTTACCTATTGAAGTCTAAAGGGAAAACACATCCAAAGGCTATGCTACAAACTGCACCTCAGGAAAACGGAGATAACACTATTTCCTCCCTCTTACCCTTCTTCATCTGCTTATGCTGATCTTAACATGTTTGCAGCCAGGAATATATTTTATTATATGTTTCCTAAGCATAACTGGATATCCAGTCTTTTGAATGAGTGTAGAGATTTAAGCAGAAATTAAGAAAAACACCAACAGGTTTTACTGCTTCATCTTTTAAAGAGCAGCCTTTTAAGAAATGCATCTTTCCTTATGCTGCAGCCTTTCAGAAGAGATTCCTACTTTCTAAGAGAACCAATGAGATTAACTTTTGTTATTTCATCTTGGTCCTGTAAGTAAGGCTACAAAATGCATCTGAAACTAAAATCTTCCATACAGTTTCTGTTTTCTGTGCATATTTTTGAATATCAGGTGACATATGTGGGTGGGGGAACTTCAAGATTAGCCTTAATCAAATCTCAGCTTTTGCTGGAACTTCCCAAAGTCTTTCTCACCCTTTGCTCCTGACTGAAAAATTTTGCTAGTTTTGGGTGCATTCCAATCAGAACTTAAAATACTTGGTTTTGGTTTGTTGTCTTGCAGTGTTCCAAGTACTTCCAAGTTTTGTTTCATCACTCAGATCTATCCCTTTAGTCTTCCATCCTGAAGTTAGCTCTAAAATGCTACCTCTGTATCTGAGATACAGACCACATTCAAACAAATCTTCTGGTGATTTCCAAAAGACTTTTAATCGGAATAAGGAAGAAAAAATTCATCTTCTACCACAGGCAATGGAGACGAAATTTACAGGACTGAAGCAGACTGAACCCATACTGACAGCAGCTTCTTGATACCATTTTAGAAAGAAAATATGAAAGATAGCTTCACTATGTTTCTGTGTAGAAAGATCACTCATTCCAGAAATGATCAGCAGAAGAACTTTCTAATATAAGAGGGTGGGTTCATAAAGCAAGAGTTGGAGAGTGAACAAATGATCCAGAACAAATGAAAATTCTTCTAGCCATCTTTCTCAGATGAAAAAATTAATCTTCATAAAAGGAAAAGGAAAATGTAAACTTAGGGCTAGAATTTATGATTAGAAAGAAGATGCATGTGGACACAGGTTGATTTCACTCTAAAAAGCCCAGCGGGGCAAAAGTGTTGAGTCCTTACAGCTATCTAGTGTCTAACAGAATGGGTCTCCTTTCTGGTTGAGGACATTAAAGATGTCACAGAATATGTGCTAAATCATACCAGAAGCCATCAATTTCTTTCAAGTGATAACTGATTAAATATATGCTGCGATTTTCCTCCTCACTTTAGCTTGCTTTCAGTTGCTCATGCCTTTTCTTTAGGTTTCTCCTCCTTCTCACCTCACAAGTAGAAGTTTTTTATCGTCTCTCCTCATTTAACATCTTCTCTTGCCATCACGATCCTTCCATATTCCAGCTCCTGGTCTATTTTGCACCTCCTTGCATTACTCCCTCTCTCTTTTTCTTAACTTTTTTTCCTGTCTGTTTCTCCTCCCAACACAAATAACCTTGATTATATTCTATCCTTAAGTCTGCTACTTCTACAGCTTTTTCTCTCTCATCTCTGTTGGAATAAGATTCATTAGGGAGCAGGTAAATATAATTTTTATTAATCAGGCAAAATACCCAAAATTATGGCCAATATTCACAAAATTGATATAAATATGAGCAGCAAATTTGTGTCTTCAAATTCAGTGCATTTTTAACATAGCTCTTCCTGTTGATTTTAAAATGTATTCTTCTGAACTCTATCAATTATTTCTAGTTGTTAATTTCCAATATCTGTGTTATTTTTCTTCCTTTTCACCATATATCTTTATTAGTTTGGGTTTGTTTTGGCTAGCTTGCATTGCATTGGTGAGTGTTTTGGTTTGGGTTGGTTTTTTTTTACCAAACCAGCTACTCAGTTTTTATTCTTTACATACATTTTCATTTCTTTTGACTAACTCATCCTATACTACCAGTCTTCTCCCTTAACTAGCTACAGCTGTTCCCTGCAGGCTTTATACTCAGAACATGGAAGAGCTCTTTCTTTTAGAATTATTTAGTAATGTGGTCTCACTTAGAAGTAAACCTAACTAATTATTTTAGATGCTCCAGGTATGTTGAACATAGCGCCTAGAGTTGGCTTTTTAGCTACATCTCAGGCCTCCTCCAGTTCAGTTCCTGGCAACTGAATTCAACTAAACTATTTTCATTATAGTCTCTAGTGACTTCTTCTTAACCAAAGCTTACAATTCTAGAGCTGCAGGCTTCCTGTTCTTGGTCTGCCAGTTGTTCTTGAC
This sequence comes from Pelecanus crispus, assembly GCF_030463565.1. NCBI lineage: Eukaryota > Metazoa > Chordata > Aves > Pelecaniformes > Pelecanidae > Pelecanus > Pelecanus crispus. The sequence continues at coordinate 80,481,657 of NC_134644.1, read as the reverse complement.
ACAACTGCAACATAATTTCTGAAAATTTGACACTCATTGGCTTCAGGGTCTTCATTTTCTCCTAATTCTCCTCCGCCCCCTATAACAGCTCACAAAGCTGTTTGGAGGCATCTTCATTCCACTCCGGTACTCCAAGGCAGACAGGGTGTTCTGTCAAACCCTGGGTTTGGTTCCCTTCTCTTCTTCTGCCCCTTATCTCTGAATAATCACTCCCCCGGTGCACTTAACAACTTCATGCTCATCACTTACAAATCCACATTTCCACTCTAGGCATGAATCATTTTAGCCAAGCTCTCAACTCGGCCTATCTTTCTGACAACTCACTGTGGATGTGTAATCATCAGTGTAAGCTTAATATGGTTAATCATTCTCCCCCAGTAATTTCTTTTCCTAGCTTTGGCAACACAGTCTTGCACCATGCAAATGTTTCAGCAAAGACAAACTTTCTACCTTGATGTTTTGATTTAATGTCCTTTCTTGAGACATCTCTTATCCTTGCTTTTTTATCATACTAAATATGACCCTACCAATCTTCTGTTTGTAGGACCTGTCACAGTCTACCCCTAATCTACTTACTGCATTGCTTGCTATTGAAATGCTGAGTATGAGAGGGTCCTTCCAAATAACTTGTGATACAACCACCTATCAAATTTTGAGATGTACACCTTTGTATTTTCTTCTATCCTGCTTATGTGCACCTCACATTTCCTTTTAAAATGGTCCTTTGTTGTAGGTCCTAAAAAATTATGCTACAGTGAGATCAATTCAAGTTCCCTCTTCCTTCCCAGACTGTGTTCCTCTGTTATCTTTTTGGGTTACTCTTAGATTATAAGCATTAAGAGAAGAGAACCACCTTGATAGCAATGGGGTTTGCAGTACCTGAGTAAAAATTCTGATTTTAATAGAAATATATGCAAATTAATAAACAAATGAATAAATGATATGTTGTCCTTGTATTAATGTTATGGTACTCTACAGCATTCCTAAACACTATAACATTTCTGTAAATTACACAATTTTGAAATAAAATGTGCTTCTAAATTATCCTGGCTGAGACTTGTAAATGTTTGTATAATTCAGATGACTGTGTACCAAATTATACAGTTTAATCATACTTATTTACTAGAGTAGATGCATCAGTAGCACCCTTATTCCACAGTCAAGTAAAATGAGTATACTGTAAAGAATCTACTCCAATGGCAAAGTGTTGCACAAAGCCTACTGCAAATGAGTTTTACTCTAATTTCCAGGCACAACACCATACAACATATACTTTCAGTCTGAACACCCTGGGAAATCAATAAGCAATAAATACAGTACAAATGAGGAGCTCTGATGAGCTCCCTAACACTTATATCTGAGCAGATTTTTAGAACATACTTTTTTATAAATCAACATCCGGTGCATTGCAGAGATACATCTACATGTGCCACTACTGGAATATGATATGAGTGCCAGGTGAGGTGATTATGCCATTGCATGACCAAAAAAAAAGGCTTTCTACTTATAGAGACTTATTTAACCAGTGCAGATTTTTGTTCTATATGTAAGATTTTACAACAGTATAACTGGAAAGAACAGCTACAGAGGAACATCCTAAAATTGCTAGAAAATAAAAACGTGAATTGGCAACCAAAGAACATCTATAAATATATCATGCAACCACTTACTATAAAGAGAGACGTGAACATTTTAGAGAAAGGTGGCAATGATAGAAATAGCTTAAGAAATAGAAATTCTACATATTACAGAAACTTCTTAAGAAGCAGAAGTAATTTGACTTTTAGAATTCAGAATTTTTTCTGAATTTAAATGAATAAGTTTGCTCTTATTAAATGGTGTGTGGCATGCTACAATTAATGTAACTAGACTCTGCTGCGTGACATACCTGATTTGTTTAAGGAGATGCCAAGGTAAGGAAAATAAAAGAAACCTGTGCTTTTCACCTTTCAGGGAAGTTCTTATGGGATCCAAAATTGATCAACATTTTTATCAACATGTGAATATTTCTTAATACATATTCTGCTGTCACCTATCTTACAGTTTTCATAAGATGGGAAAAAACCAGCACTGTACTCTTTCTAGTCCTTCATCTATATTAAGATCAAACCACTAACACTTCCATTATCATTCAGCTAGAAAATTATATTCTGGTCTAAAGATCCTGTGAAAGAAATAGAAAAACTTCCATTGGTTTGGATACGTTCAAAACTGATGTTCAAAGAGACTTTTTTTTCTGAGTTGTTCTCACAGAACGAACTATTTAAATGGATGCAAATGTTTATATAAATTCTCATCCTAAACACAGCGTAGGGTGATGTCCACAGTTAACTTGACCTAGTGATATGTTAGATCAATGGCATAATGCCAGTAATAAAAATTGGACCTGAAAATAAGTATTGAAAGAATGCATTCAGCTTCTAGATATATTCACAAGCAGCTGAGCTACACAACCTGCTTCCTATTGTACTGTACCTGCCCATGTATTCGCACACAGATAGATATCTTCCCTGCATAACGTCTTACCAGCTTGTGACCCAATGTGGTAGATGCAATTTCTACATCCCAACCAGTGAACCTAAGCTTTATTTTTTAATTCTGCAAACATCAGAGGCCTCCTCTGTTCTTCTTTCATCTGGTGAAAACCTGACATGTTTACTCAGCTTTTCCCCAGTGCTTTATCAGGCAAAAATTCCCATCACTTTCCACACCTTGCTCTCACCAACTTTCCAAACTCAGTATTTCCAGGGAGTGGGACCAAGGTGGCCAGCTTGTTTCATCATGGAACAACTAGTAGGTTTAGCTCTCAAGTCCACCGGTCTTCCAAGTCCAGTTACGTCTACTGGAGACTGTCTACACAGATGCCTTTGCTTTTCTGAAGCAATTTCTAGGTCCTTTACACCCCTCTCTCCTCTTGTCCAGCTGCCTGGGACTCCCCCAGCTGTGGCTGCATGTGGATTTCCCCCTAAATGGGGAAGTTCCCCAGAACAGACAGGACTCTCAGAGAAATGAATGCAAGTCTCCAGTTGCACTGAGCACTGAAAAGATTCCCCAAGGGACTAGCAGAGGGACAATGAATTTCTTCCCTTGAACTACCTCCTCTCTGACTCTTGTGCTCACACTTCAGAAAAAAAAAAAAAAAACAAAAAGCAAACACTGAAAAATATATACAAGAACCATGGTAGTCTAGCAGAGGATGCCTAAACAGAAGTGGAATAAAGAGTATAATGCATGCAGATAGGACTTTTCTTCCAAACACTGGTTTTGAGAAAATAGCCTGGGCTTCTGGGAGTTTGACCTCAATAAAGACTGAGGAAAACCTGAGGACCACATTCTGCTCTATCACAGCAGAGAAGCAGAGAGAAGAGCTAAAACTCTCAGGAAAGCTGGAAGAAAGTTGGCCAAGGTAACAATTTTCAGATCCAGCCCAGGATGTTTCTGGAGGAGGTAACTCAGAACAAGAGGGCAGGATAGGCCAATCCAGCTGACCTTGGTAGGAGTCTGGCTGTGTCTGCAGATACAGCTTTGTTGTTAAAGATGCTCCTTTTGTGAAAATGCTGCCCTACTGCTTAGCCTGATTACAACACATGAATCCAGTCCTACTTCCAGAAGAGGCAATAGGATTTTGACCTCAATGGGATCATGAAAATTGAGATCCATACTGTACCAGACATTGTTCTACTGCATTTAGTTTAACCCCACTGAAACATGGATGAGGGCAAGAGATAATCTCTTCCTTTGGTGTTATTTTTCCTTTAATATCTACTGCTTCGAAACTTCCCCTTTTGTTCCACTCTATACTATGTTCTGTCTTCACAATTCACAAACTTTCTATTCTCCATATTCTTCTTCTTTCATTTTGGTTTAATGATTCACCCACATCTTCTTTAGGGTCAAGAACAACTTCACATGATATGATGTGTGAAACGTGGGGGCATTTACAGGAACCTGGAAGCATTTCTATAAACATTCCTATCAAGAAAGGACCTTTGTAAATCAGAATTTGGGGGTTTTTTTTCAGATAAAGTAGTTTCACAGAGTGTCTTCAGTGGTTTCCCTTTGTAGAAAGAAAGAAACTAAAAATAATCATTATTATATCATAATGGTATGATCTGAATAGTTTCAGAACAATCTTTAATTAGCTCAATGCTTTTTGCGTCTGATAGTGACATCTTTTGTTTACATTGAAGTAGTGCAACCAATATTATTTTCTTTGGATCATTGCTTTGAAGGGTAAATTTTATAGCTGCAATTCAGGGCACACGCTACACACTATGAATTCTTTCACCCACAATTCCGGTTCTGCCTTTTCTCTTGTGTTAGTGATGAAATGAAGATTCAGACAAACATTGAAATTCATATCTGGACTTGTAATTGAATCAGATCCTGGAGCATCTCACTTGACATCCCACTTCCTTCCTTGTCTCTACACTGCATCTTGAGATAAAAAATCTTCTACTAGATCCTTATGCCACAGATACTAATTCATGCTTTATTACTTTCTCCCCCTATTTTAAGAAGGAATGAGTGAGAAAGAGCCATAGGGGAAAAAAAAAATCTGTATTAATAGTTTCCTGTGGGTATCTGTCAATATATCTTGTCATAATCCAAATCAGGGACTGACTTTTATGTGAAGAATATGAAAATGGAAGAAATTAAAAATTAAGAAGATCATGAATCTCAACTCTAATATTCTCTTTTTTGCATGCATAGATAATTCAATAGTAGCTTCATTACCAACAAAAAAATGAACTTTAATCAATCATGTAACCAAAAAATCAAGAAGGAAAAAAATGCTGTTCAGAGTAAAATAGTTATTTTGCACTAAGAAACTTTTTTTTTAAAGACAATAAAGCAGTAAAATGAATTTCAGTTAGAGACTGGACATGATTTTACTCACACCAGTGTTGCCTGAAGAAACTTGGGTCCAGATTTAATCTTTCACAGAACATTATGTTCTCCTTCTTTTCAGTTTGATGAAACAAGCAGTGAACAAACAATATAATGAAATATTTAGATCCATGGCAAAGGCACATTACTCTTATTTGTACTAGGTAGTGCATCAATATCAATTCACAGGTATTCATGCCAAGCCTTTTCAACTGTAATCTCTTTGTAGTCCCTGTCCTAGGGTCTTGCTCCATTGCAGATCTGGAGGCATCCAAAATCTCAGTGAAAAATACCCCAGATTCAGGTTGAAATTCTGCCAAATGGCCATACTTTGTTTTACCTCAGTGAATGACTCAAGACAAGCTCTTCAAGAGAGTCAGCCATCAGAATGCACCTTTTGGTTAGCCTGACACACAGCCTGAGGCTATTGTCACCACACTGATCTTTAGTACATAACTTATTTCAAACTGCTAGGCAGCTAGTCTGGGTAATAAAGGTCATAGCAAGAGTAAATGCTGCATGATTTTAATCAAATATTTTTGCATTATAAGTTCAAATAAGTTCTGCCCAGTGTAGCACAGTTATGGGTGAAACCAGCAGCTGCTTCTAGTCTAATGCCGCTACACCAAAACCCCTTGACAGATTTGACTCTTCCTCTCCACCATCCCCTGCTCTGCTTCCCCCTCTACACTCATCCTGTTCTAAGGGCAAATTCCCAGAGACCTCCGTTGTTCATGACTTTCTCCAGAAGGCATCTGCCAGTTGTTAGCAACAAACAAGGATTTATTTTCAGACTTCAGACAGGTGAACCTTTCTTTCCCCAGCCACAATGTGCTGCTTACTCTGGGAAACAAGTAGTTGTGTGGCAATTGAAAAGAGTCAGCCAGTATTTTTGCCACTTGAACAAAAGTGCAAAAATGGACACAAGCACCTCCATGTGGAAGGCTGACACCTTGCAAATGGAGCCAACAGAAGAAACAGCCACCTTCTCCGCTTCCCTAAGTGGCCACACTGGACCTGTCAACTGGACTGTGCAAAGCATTTGTGCCCACACCCAAAGCATGGAAAATATCCACAGTGCTGTGCTAGGTTAAGAGAAGGGACCCCCTTGCAATTATACCTGCAACTCTGCTCTGCTCTGAAAACTTTTCTGGGTGGGAGTAGTGAGATGAAGCAGAAAGCTGGCTTAGCTCCTGAAAGTGCCAGATGGGCACTGGAGAGAAAGCTTGCCATAAGCTGCAAGCCACAGAGAACAACTTTCCAGGAAGGGAAAGTCCCAGAAGCTACCAGCAGGAAAAAAGCCTGTAGGAAAAACGAGTCACAGTCTTTTCCAACCAAAATTGGCCTCACTTCAGGTATCATTGAACATTCATTCTCTCATTCCCCTGAAACATTGAAGGGAATGACCAAGTACCAGACACAGATGAAGGTAACCAAGCAGCTTACTGTTTTCCAAAACCTGTGTGATATCTGTATGATGTGTCTTTCCTTCTTGTTCATGCCAAACATCTTCTAAAGAAATTCTATTAGCAGTCTAGGCTGCACACAAACCATTTGCTATTGATATAAAACATCAGTCTATCTACTTGTTGTAGCAGGGCTGCAGTGATTTTCAGATTTCAGACAGGGAAACGCACCAGATAATGACAGCTATTTAAAGGAACACCACACAATTTCTACATGCTAACCAGCACAAGCAGATTCTTCATAGTGCACAGAGGCAAAAGAAAACCTTCCATGGCAGGTTCCTTTTTCTTTGCTTCTTATATTCTTTGCTATCAAGTCAGTATCATACTTGCCTTTTGACTGATCCCTGAGAAACTTATATTTGCAGCACTGCACTTTGCTATTTTCCCATTATCTCCCACTCAAAACCTGAAGGAAAGCACAGAATGATATAAAGATGATCCCGAATTTGTGGCAGTTGCAGATCAACCAGGGGATCAGGCCCAGCCAGCATGGGTTCATGAAAGGCAGGTCCTGCTTGACCAACCTGATCTCCTTTTATGACCTGGTGACCCGCCTGGTAGATGAAGGAAAGGCTGTGGATGTCACTTACCTGGACTTTAGCAAAGCCTTTGACACAGTCTCCCATAATATTCTCCTTGGGAAGCTGGCAGCTCATGGATTGGATGGGCGTAGTCTTCGCTGGGTAAAAAATTGGTTGGGTGGCCGAGCCCAGAGAGTAGTGGTAAATGGAGTTAAGTCCAGTTGGCGGCCGGTCACGAGCGGTGTTCCCCAGGGCTCTGTTTTGGGGCCAGCCTTGTTTAATATCGTTATCAATGATCTGGATGAGGGAATTGAGTGCACCCTCAGTAAGTTTGCAGATGACACCAAGTAGGGTGGGAGCGTCGATCTGCTGGAGGGTAGGATGGCCCTGCAGAGGGACCTGGACAGGCTGGATCGATGGGCTGAGGCGAACTGTATGAGGTTTAACAAGGCCAAGTGCCAGGTCCTGCACTTGGGTCACAACAACCCCATGCAACGCTACAGGCTTGGGGAGGAGTGGCTGGAAAGCTGCCTGGCAGAAAAGGACCTGGCTGGGGGTGTTGGTAGACAGCCGGCTGAACATGGGCCAGCAGTGTGCCCAGGTGGCCAAGAAGGCCAACAGCATCCTGACTTGTATCAGGAATAGTGTGGCCAGCAGGAGCAGGGAGGTGATTGTCCCCCTGTACTCGGCGCTGGTGAGGCCGCACCTGGAATACTGTGTCCAGTTTTGGGCCCCTCAATACAAGAAAGACATTGAGGTGCTGAGCGTGTCCAGAGAAGGGCAACGAAGCTGGTGAAGGGTCTGGAGCACAGGTCTTATGAGGAGCTGCTGAAGGAACTGGGGTTGTTTAGCCTGGAGAAGAGGAGGCTGAGGGGAGACCTTATCGCTCTCTACAGCTGCCTGAAAGGAGGTTGTAGTGAGGTGGGTGTTGGTCTCTTCTCCCACGTAGTTAGCAATAGGACGAGAGGAAATGGGCTCAAGCTGTGCCAGGGGAGGTTTAGGTTGGATATTAGGAAAAATTTCTTCACCATAAAGGTAGTCAAGCTTTGGAACAGGCTGCCCAGAGAGGTGGTGGAGTCCCCATCCCTGGAAGTGTTCAAAAAATGGGTAGATGTGGCACTGTGGGACATGGTTTAGTCTAGTCTACCCTTGATTGGTTCAGTGTGGACTTGGTAGTGTAGGTTAATGGTTGGACTGGATGATCTTAAAGGTCTTTTCCAACCTAAACGATTCTATGATTCTACGGTATCCAAAGCTATTCGGTTTCTCTTTTGTCACAGACTCCCTCTGAACAGAGCGGGGCAACTTGAATCATCTCTGTGCTCAGTCTAATGCAAGAACAATTTATTTTTCACAAGAGTATAGTAAGGTAATTATATCAAACAGTATACTAGTGGAGTCATTCAGATACCATAAAACAAACACAAAATTTTGTTCACAGCGTTTTACATGTTCTTCAAGAAGAGAGGCTGGGTGGGGGGCAGAGGGATTCTCCTGGGTTGGAGACCAAGCAGTAACATTTAGGAGTTTTCTGTAATTACTAACCTCATCTTGACCTGTGAGTTTCAGAGGATGCATGTGGCGCCTTTATCATCCTTGTTACCTATTGCTTCTCACTTGCAGAGGATGTGGGTGCTGTGGGCTACCAGAAAATGTTGGTAGAATATGTTCCTCTTGCTTGAGAGCACATTTCACTGTGAAAATAACTGTTCATGAATAATTCCATACCACAGCCTTGGACCTTGTTCGTATCTGGATGGGAGATACCAAACAAGCCAAAATGCAAGCGCAACATTGGGACCTCCACATGAGCACTCTTGTCTCCGAGTCAACCATCCCTCAGGGACAATGAGCTGAAAACACTGTGCTGCTGCCCTGTGAAGGAGAGAAAACACATCAGGCATCTTCTGTCAGTTTTGGCAAACGTAGGCTGTAAAGGTCAGTGCGGTGGTGAAATTCAAACCATCAGTAGTACAGATTCTAACTGGATCAAATGCTAATTGAAATCACCTTGAAATAAAACTGAAATTGCATTTCAATTTCATTCATAACTTTCTTCTCTAGCTGGTTGGATACCATGTTGAGCACAGTAAATATAATTTGTCATCCTCCTGTATATTTGCCAAACCCTTGGATCCCTGGTAATGAATGGAACTACATAAATGTGAGGTGATTACTTTCATATTTTCCAGGCAACTCCTAAATGTACACAACTAATTGACCTTCCTGCATATTTGCAATATTGTGAAAACCAGTGGAGACTAGGTTATTGAGTGTCCCAGGTTGCCTCCATGAAACTAACTTCTCTAATAACAGGAGGGAAGAAAAGGAATTGTTTCAAAAGGTAGCTGTATAAGCCCTGCAAATAAAAACTGAAGAGCTACAGTTCTAGATGGAGGAAAAACACCCTCTGTAAAAAGCATGTGGGATTCCACCAAGCAACCAGGGAAGATCCAAGGTCACAAAACCAGTAGATATGCATTGATTTCAGTTCAAGGTTTTTTTATTATTTATATCCAGTCAATGCATCAAGCTTTTGGGCCTCTCACAAAGGAAATATATATTATATAAATTGAGGGGAAAATAGCTACCTCATCTTCACTGAGTTAGTTATGTGCAAATATTTAGCAACAAATTATACTTTGGAAAAAAATGAGGATTCTGTGCTTTAGTGCAGGCCTTATATTCTGTACTTTACTTTTATTACTTATGTGAATACATGCTTTTCATATAAGTACATGCATATGTACATTTATTTAGTGACTAAAAGAAAAAGAAGTCACAGAAAATGAAGGCAAACTTATGTGACTGAAGATGTACTGGTTTTACTCTTACATACTAGCTCATTTGGATCTGAATGAGCTATGCCTAGCACACCACTGAAGCAACAAGGCAAGTGAAGGTGCCTTCTGTAACACCTGCAACATACCCAGTCCCCTAATTACACAGGTGGAATGGGAGGGATAATGACAGCATATAATGATTTTCCTAGAGCCAGTATGCCAGAGAGGAAATTTTTTCACATGCCTCTAAACAAAGGATGTCTTCAAGGGTCTAGCTTTGCTTCACCAACAAGTGGGGACTCCCCTTGATGGGGAAATCCCTAGCTTCTCTGTCATAGTGACTTTCCAGCCAGGTCTGAAAGGGACTAGAGTAGCCCCTACGAATCAGACCCTTGACATTCAGTTGAATGAATTACATACACTTCAATGAAAAGATTTCTTAGCACACTGCATCTATGTAAAAAATCCAACAAATGGCAGCCCATCAGTACACCCCTATTCAAGTTCTGATACGTCGTTGAAGTCAAGACTCAATTTCTTATAGTGACCACGGAAGTGATTGGCAGAAGTCCAATTTGTATAAATTGTAAAGTATCAGTGATACATTATAACTTCATGCAAAACATCCTTAGCAGACTTTGTCCTAATAACAGTAGGTTGTAACTACTTGTAACTTGTAGTTCAACAGGTAAGTTGAATTGAAGAAAGACCAAGAAGAGAGGAAATCATACTGGTTTAATTTTTTAAAAGGTCAATTAGAAAATTCACTAGAAGATAGGGCTGGTCCTTAATAAATGGATATGGTGGCTTTTTGGTATAATTTTTTTTTTTAATTTTGTTTCAAAATAAATTACTAGAATTTTATTTTAGGCTTCATCCCATGCTTTACCTCCCCACACACTTCTAGAATTCCTCCAAACCACAGATTAATTTCTTAACAGATGAGCTTTTTAGCTTTTCCCCTCTCTTCTCAGAACTCAGCCATTCTAACCTGGAGCAGCTCATGTTTCAAAGCGGCCAGACTTTACACTCATCGGTAAACTTGAGACACGCTCCTTTACCGGGAAATATCTTTGCCTTCATGCAAAGCTCTTCTAAAGCAATAGGACAACAAGAGGGTGATAAGTTTGGTGCAGACAGCACGATACAGCAGTTCACATTTCTGACGTAAAATTATGGCTCTCGGTATTCTCTTAGACATTAACCACAAAATCACAATACAAGTCTGGTCAGTTGGCTGCCTGCTAGAAAGGCTGACACAGAATCCCATTGCTGGGACCATGCTGGCCCCAGGGAGCACCCATAGGGAGTGTAAGAAGAGTAAAATGAGAACTGTACAGCTTCACTCAATTTCTGAAGAATTAAAGGAAAAGATGGTACGCATAAGGTCCGGAAGACATAGGAAGGATATCCAAATGGCCAAATTTTGACTTTGTCAGAGCCCTGGAAAGCAAGGCTGGCTATGGGTGAAGGGAGGGGTGTACTCAGAGAGGCAGCAATCATCAGGGCAACAGCAGCAGTTGCTTCCAGCATTCTTCTGTTGCCCCAAGAGCATCTGAAGTCTCTCCTAAGCTCCACCATATCTCACCTCCCAGTTCTTCCATCTTTATCTACCTCTACCCAGCCTTGATATCTTTGGGCGTGTACTGGCACTGGGCCGGTCCTGGCTAACATGCTGCCTCGGTAAGTGAACGTGGTGGCACTACTCACGTGTGAGATGTTCTGAGCCACCAACAAGAGAAGACTTTTCTGAAATGAAACAACGTCCAGTCACAGAGTACAGATACAAGGAAATGAAGGCTCAAACAGCTCCTGGAGAAAGGGAGGCCCACAGGCTAGGTGGTACTTTCATTACTCATACTGTTATTTCATTATGTATGTGGTCCCTTTGCTTTCTCTCACAACTTCCTTTTCAAAAGCTTGTGCAATACACATGCTAAGATACCATGCTACTATTACATTGGGAGCAGCCTCCACATTGCTGCCAGACTTCTCAGGATCTGTCCCTTTCTAACCCCTTCATGCAGCCTTCACTATTTTTGTTGCACTTTCTAAGTGAGCTCAAAGTCTCTTCTCTTCTGAGTCCTTCAGCAAGGCAAATATGAAGAAAATCAAACAAACCCCAAAGTATGCAGCAGGACTTAGATACTACTACAGCAGCCCAACAGAGGAAGGAAGGAAGCACAGGACTTTTAAACAACTTCTCCTTTTTCACAAGGTCTTCCTGTGAGGGCTTTTGCAAGCCAGCATTGTAAAGTGAGTAGCTACAGTAGTATCAGGCTGCAGTCTGATGCAATCAATTCCCTACACAGGATTTTCAAACTCATGGGGTTCAGTATTAAGTTGGGTACTTTGAAAAGCTTGTTGCTGTAGGCTTTTTTCCCCCTAATATTTACATGGAAAGGACACTATGGAACAGAACTGAGCTCAACCACTCTGCAACAGTTCCTCCATAACAGCGGTGACTGACAGAGGTTGCGAAATGTCTTGGGTTTTTTGTTTTGTAATGCAGACTACTACCAGTAGTCTTAATATTATTTATTAGCAATATTAAACTAGCATGTCCCATGGATCAAATCTTACAAAGTCAGCTATTGGCAAGGTACATCAGCTGAAGTTCTGTCACTAGGTTCATGTTATATTTAGTGGCAGTGGAGGTTCAAAACCCAACAAGATCAGCTCATCCCTCCATCCTTCAAACTAGAGAGATGAGATACAGATGTGAGACTTTTGCTGAAAGTGGCTCAATTTCCAAGGAAGAGTTTTGGAATACAGACACTGAAATATAACTTCATTAAAAACTAGTATAAAATCTTTTGGCTTCTCTTTTATAGAGGAAGTGTCTATGATTGCAGCCGTGCTTAGACTGTCTGCAGTAATTATGTACACTGTTGCACAGCTATTTGAATTAATGCTAATCTAGGATCTCTAAAACTGTATGAGGACTTCCAACACTGAATAAGCTGCCAGTAAAATTGAAGATTTTTATGTCTGTGACAGAAACAATATCTTGGACTATGTACATTGGCTTAATAAACACAGGCTATTAAACAGTAAAAGCTGACATTACATGAGGTAACTCAGCTGAGTGCTTAAACCTTGTACCCTGCTGATGTTAAGAGTAAGGACTCATACCCAAGTCAGGGTGAGCCCTTCTGTTGACAAAACAATGAATTCATTTATTATCAGTAGTGAAGATTTACATCTAAGACTCACAGTCTTAGTTTCATTCAAGTTATTTGGTTTTGATTCTGGGTCTTACTGAAGACTTTTTCTTGGTTTTCATGCCTACAGCTGTTTTCCTGTTAGTCCTGTACTATCTCTGAAGGCAGTGAATGTCACCCTATTTGGAATATTGCGTACACAGGGAAATAAAGGCTCACTTTCTTTCTTCTTTCACAGTTGCATGAAATCGCTTGTGTACAATCATTTCTCTCCACACACCCACACTCTTTCCTTAAGAGCCAAAATTATTAATAAGATTTGGCACATGATATTGTGCAACCTTAGGATCTGGGGACAAACAGAGTTGGCCTTTAAAGCCCAAAGCCCAAACTCACACATGCTGCAGCTCCACCCTTGGCTCTGCATGTAACTTTCTAACTCTAGGGGAAGCCAGAGGAAACCTTCCCGAGTAGCATCTCTCACACATGGCAGCACTACTGCAATTGTCATGATTTCTGCTAGGTGCTGCTGGCTCTGAGCCATTTTCCCCTTTACGTAACACGCCTATCTGTCCCCTAGTGCGGAGCGGTTAGGTATTTGTGTAATACACTTTCAGCCTAAGCTATTCTTCTACACGGCCCTCGCCTGTGAGTTCTGCTGTGGGCAAGGAAAAAGTGATGCGCGTTTGACATCTGAGTAGACCACTGCCATTTCCTTCTCATTGCACAGATTCCCCATCTCAAGAAGAGCTCTCAGCGGGCTTTAGGGGAAGGTGAACAGTAGGTGATGCTGAGTGATGATGGTAATGATATGGACACAAAAAAATTGTCAGCAAGGTGCTTGCATAGAGAGATCTTGGAGACACAGACAAACATGCATTTCCGCATCGGTTTCAAACAATATAAATGGTATTTTCATAATCATTTATATGAAACCTAGCATGTAGTTGTAAGCAGGGAGTTTTCCAAAATACAATTGTATTGTGGAAGTGGGAAAGCAAATAATCAATGCTATGGGATACACAAAGAACTATTAAGATGTAGTTCTTCTCCAGAGACCTTTCAACATAGCGAAAGAATGATTTTAGGCTTTATACTGCTCCAGGGTGGCAAGTCAAGCAAGGAGGTTGGATATGGTAATCAAAATGAAACTGAAATTTGTCTTAAACAGCAATACTTTCCAAAAGCAATGTCATGAACAGAGGACACTGGCATTAGCAAGCCAAGTATCAACCCACGTCAGAAACCATAAGAAGAACTTTAGGAGCGTTACCTGCCACGTGCATGCACACAAAGAAATGAGTCACTACATCACAAGGGATGAAACCATTAGAATTAGTGAACACTGCAGGCAATATATTCACACAGCCTCACCCCAAGTCATGCCTCAGCACACGTAAGGCTCAGCAAAAACCTGGCGTGTTTCCAGCAGGCCTGAAAACAATGCTGTACTTCTGAACGTATTGTTGGGGAGAATGGTTTGACTAAATGTCTCTGCAGCATAACCACTGACACCTAGGAGGTTACGCAAGCAGTTTGGTATTTGTCCTATGATTTTTATTAGAGCAATGCCCAGAGGAATCCAAGTGTGATCCGTACCCCAGGGCATTAGGTACTCAATATTATGCAGGTCTTCCTGTACTGCTACAGATAAAGTAAGAAGTCCTGCCATGAAATGTAGATGTTTGAAGGAGAGTAGCATAGACGCATCTTGGTCAGAGGTTTTGGTAGTTGAACAAAAAAAGGAAGAAACTGGTTTCTGTTAGTCCCAGGCTAGATGTTCCTGCTCAACTCCTGTCATATCGCTAATAAAGCGGATGACTAGTTATCCGCAGAGGTTTTTATTACCTTATTATTTTTTTAAACTCAATTCTATGACACATTTATACAGTCCAGGAACATGTAGTGCATGTTCCTGTTCCCATTTCTCTCATCTTTCCATTGATGTTTATTTTTTTATATCCTTTCCTACATTTAAAAAAATAACCCCGGTCAAGAGATCACTGTATTGTGTGGCAGCAAGACCTCCTAAGATCAACTCAAAACCACCCCCATAATTTACAGCTCTCCTGTGAAGCAACACAAAATTGCTTGGTCACAGCAAAGTTGTCCTTCAGCAGGGAGCATCCAAGCTTTGTCACCCCTGGGCCCTTCTCACGCAGGGGTCATGATGCTGTCAGCTTTCGTACCATGTGTGGACCGTGACTCCCCAGAGCAACAGCAGCAGCAGGGTTGGTGCAACAGAGGTGGTGTCTCTCCTGCAAGCAGCTGGGGCAGAGGGAATGCAGGTGTGAAGGGAGACTGGGAAACAGCTGTGGATATTTGGCTGCCCTTTCTCCCCTCACTCTCCTGGAAGACTCACCTTGGGCGCTAGCCTACCTTTTGAAATAAGCATTCATGATAGTCAGCATTTTCCTAATACCAATGCTTTAAAGCCCTTTTTGCAAAAGTAGCCTTTCATTTCTGGGTGCCCAACCTGAGTTTGCTCTCAACAACTGCCTACTGCCAATGGATCTCTAAGGAATCCACTGAACAGGGGCTGTGTGGCCCTTTGGCACCCCCCCCCCCCTCCATCTTTTTCAAGATAGGCATCCAAAAATCAAGATAAATTAACTTATATTAAGTGAATGAGCACTCAAAACAGGGTTCTATGCAACTTTCCCCTGGCCAAAGAGATTGTCAGTGGCAGAGATGAAGTGGGTTTGCTTCCCAGTCCTGCAGGTATCTCCCTGACTCTTCTGCCTCTAAACCAAATAATTTTCCATAATTGTATTCATTATCACAAACATTAATGCACACTTTTCCAGGTAAAATTCTGCTCCCATAGCAGTAGTTAGAGAGGGAAAAAAAAAAGAAACATATCTTCCTATGCTATCTTCCCACAAGGTAAAAAAACTGCAGTAGTGAGAGGTTCTGTTATGGGACAGAGCAATTACAAGGGAAAAAAAAAGGCAACCATGATGTCTCTTTATGCAAAAATATATGGAGAATCCTTTAGGTTAAGTGTTTGAGTTTGCAGGGAGAGGAGAGGGAAAGGAGCTCATCTCTCTTTCAATTTTCCACTTGGGGTTTTGTTGTCAGCTTTGACTGCAGTATAGCAGCTGCTACATTGCTCTTCGGGTTGAGCCCCTGAACCACAGCAATTAATCCCAGAACAAATTATTTGGGCTTGTGAGGTGGTGTGACGCAGGATGCTAAATGACAATAAGCCACAGAAAAGGCAAAAAAAAACCCAGTGGGGGAAGCAATGCACATGCTGAGTGCTGTGAGAGCTATGCTGAGTAGCTGCACGGATAGCTGAGTTTGGGGGATTTCTCAGCTCTGCTCATTGCTCTTGGGGTTTGCAATACTGCAGGTAGCAAAGAAAAAAGCGGGGGGAGGGGAAGGGGCCAGGACACAGATGTACGGTAGGGAAGTAATTCTGAAATGTGACAGCGCTGTTGCAGGGTGGTAGTTCTGCACGACTGGTTACAGTGCTGCAGGGAAGTAAGTTTGTGCATTGTGCCTTATGTGTAGGAGGTCCGGGCACAAGTGGGGATACCCCACAGCAATGTAAAAAAAAGATAAAAGCATGCATATAGCTAGATGATTAATGCCACTTAGTTCATGGGGCAGAGCTCTCTCAACCATACACTAGTCTTTGCCAACTATGTCATGCAGACCAAGCATAGAAGCAATCTAAAGTAATGGGGCACACTGAGGTGATTTTAGTTCACATTACAGCAACAGACTTAACCAATATTTCTCAAACCAGAACTCTCAAAGAGTAAACACTAAGCACATGTAAATCATCAAATTAACAACAACTTGTATGAATATGTAATTTTATATCACCCTAAGGTACCTCCACTCTGCCATTTGCCAAAAACTCGTATTGCTTGGTCTGTAAGACCGTAATATTCCACCTTGCAGGGCAGCTTACCAAGTCAGGTTCTGCACGTGTACTGCAACCTTCTGTGGGAATGTAACACCACCTTCTGTGGGAATGCCTTTCCCCTTTCTGTGCATGTGGAGGAGGCATATATGGGCAGCGGTTACATTTCTGTTAAGACTACCCTTTCACACCTCTGATGACTGCAATCCTGAGAGGGGGGGAGTAGCTATCAGATATGGTAATGCTCCAGTCCTGCAAAGGCTTGCATTATGTATTTAGTATTATAAAAGCCTGTATTTATCTGAGCACATCAAAACAGCGAGCATCACAGCCCAGGCCTGCTTCAGGCATGAGCAGACCACGGCGGCAATTGGGTCCGGACCTGGCAGGGGCTGAAAGGTTGGGACACAAGCAGCTGTTTTCCAGGTGGTCACTAACTGAACCCCAGCTGCTCCCCAAGACAGCCCCTTTGCTGGCTGCAGCCTGCGTCGGGGCAGTTACCAGAGAAGAGCCAACATGGACATCCAGGCGAAGGGGTGTCAGGCTCGGGAACCACAGGGCCACAGAAAAGCAGATTACCTGCAGCTAGGCAACAGTAACGTAAGAGCAAGTAGTATCTGGAATATGTCTTGAACCATCTGCTTCCCCAACCATTTTGGCACATCTGGAGAACAGCTACCCACAGCCCCCCAACGCCCGTACCCAGAAGTCAGCATGTATCTTTTACCTGAGTGTGCACATCCCAATTTTTTAATTTTCCCCCATCTTCATTATAGCCCAATGATTAAGACGGGAATTCAAACCCTGCCTCTCCAGAGAGGATTTTATCACAGGTTTCACACCTCAGTGCACCTCCGCCACCAAGTCCCATGATATTGCAGAAGAGCGGGGGGGGGGAAGGCAGGGCACCTCCATGCTGAAGAGACTTCAACCTGTAGAGCAGAGCTGAGGAACCAGCAGCTCTCACACAGCAAGGCTGTAGCCTGGTGGCTGGCCCTGTTAGTGCAGGGAGAAGTTCGGATCCCAGCTCTGGCTCCAGCGACAGCCCCTGTGTTTCACGCTACACAACCATTACCTAAAACATTCCTGGGCAAATCCTAAGTCAGAAAGTTTGCCCCAGGTGGATTTTAAGCATAACAGATTGGCCAACAGAACAGTTTAAAGGGCTGAAATTTTGTACATAGGCAGACTGGAGGTGGCTGTATCTTTTGGTGAGTCTCCTTTAGTCTCTAAGCATCAGTTTGCCTATCCATCAAATATAAATTATTATTCTTCGTTTGTATCAAATAATATGGCAACAACATCTGTTCTATGAGTACACTGTTAAATATACAGGTGAAACTCAAGATATCTAGATTCTTTGTCTGATATAAAATAGGCCAAGAAAGGATGGTGGAGGTAACAAAATAGCTGCTCAGCAGAACCAGGCAGAAATGATGAAAAGGAGTCATGAAATCAATTTGAAAGATGGCACGTGTAGGATGAGCACGCACATACATAAGTATCTGACAAACACAAGAAAGGCTTTGACTAATTCCCTATTTGTTTTGCAGCTTCACCGATAGAGAAAACACGGGTATGGGGATGGATCTACTGCTCATCGTGTCTGAAGGAGTTTAAGGCATTTAACAGTGCCGTTCTCGGCTCTCCAGCACCCTCCTCTGGGCTTCGGCCAGGCAAGCACCGTCCTCCCTCTTCTATCGCTCACCGCTGGCTGAAGTGTCAGGACACTGAAGATCGTGAAACGTTGCTTCGCTCCTGTTGAAGCTTTAGAGTCTTTTTGTGGCAGAAATTCAGATGAGCCTCCCCCCTAGAATTATGTCCCCTGCATAATTATTCTTTTGAATTCCGGCTAAGTAGCTGGATTTGTTTTGAAGCTAATCATTACTGACTTCCTCACTATTTCCAATGCCAGGTTGTAAATCTTGAGCATGGATAGGAGACGGTGTGTTAGAACAATTTTACCTTGATGACTTTTTTACCTTGATGGTTAACATTCAGATCACAGGATGATGTGTTCACGTACAGGACTTGATCCAAGCTTGATTCCAAGTCAATGAAAGGCTCGACAGTAACTGTGAAGCAATCACCAAGCTACTCTAATGGGTACGTCCCATAATAAACCTTGCCAGGGTGAGCTTATGGCACACTGAGCAAGTGGGTGCTCCCTCTCATTTTCCTGGCTTTCTCCCAGGTGGTTTGTAGCTGCACAGAGGGACTTGTCAGCAGATGTTTCAGGCAAGTGCTCTGGCACTTAAGAGGAGCCTGCAAAACTCCCTTTGGAAAGAATATCTAAAATTAGTTGCTTCTGAAATATATTATGTCATACATTGCTGGACTCATCAGAAGCAGCACCTTATGTACCTGCTGATGCCTAGCTAGAGTTTATCAACTTCATGGAATTATGTTCGTCCCGTACCACAACAGACTTCAGCCAGCAGCTGGGCTCCTTTTCAGCCTCGCTTTTCAAATCTAAAGAAGCACCAACTTGAACATGAAAACAGAGTGTCAACTGATGTATGACCCTTTCTCCATAACAGACAAATGTAAATCTTACATCTGGGATAGAAAGTAACTTTGAAGCGCAACAACTATAGAAACAGGTCTCCCAAGTTTTAGTTTCATCTAAGGGAAGAATTATTGGTGTAGAAAATTTACTTTCTCCCTCCTCCGCCTCTCCCCTGAAAAAAACCTATACCTTTAAAACTCTACTTGGAGCTAGTATTCAAAATCAAACAGGTAGAGCTGTAGAGTATCAGCAGATTTAAAGCACCTTCTCAGAAAACTGTGCTCAGATGTATTCATGTTTTTTAATATCACAGCTAATGCATTGCCACTCTCAGTTCAAATACTCCATAAAGTGCCTCCCCCTGAAATCAAACTGCCTATTTATTACCTCTTTAGGTACCAGTTAATATTCATTCCACTCCATATTTACATGAACAATTCCACAAGAAGCTGACGGAGAGTGCAGACACACCCTATTGCCTTTTGCTATCACAAATGGGGTGAAGAAAGACAGTCACATTTGGCAAAGATTCTCATTATTCAGATGCGAGGGCAAAACCTCTATATCCTGTGCTTTACACAAAAAGACTGAGTCTATAGTCAGACTTGAAATTCCAGCCTGTGTTCAAAAGAGTACCTCAGGCCAGACTTCTCAGTCAAAAAGTACAGAAGAGATTACTAGTTTAAAACAAATTTATGTATCCCAGAATTTGTACTTGAAGGAACCAGTCCCCTTACTTCCCGGCAAAAATCTGCTAGTAGAAGCTGCAATTAAGTTTCAAATAGGTAAAGTCTTTAAATACATATTTCATTTATATGCTTTAGTAGAGTTAAATATTTAACATCACAAGGTTTAAAAAGAAGCTAAACAACTGATAAGAATTGTTTCCTGGGACACTGTCCCTATCGATGGTTTGCTTTTCATTTAGAGATACTATAGACTTGTTAACCCCAGAGGTTACCATTTTCAATTGCTGTTACTCACTACCAGACAGAGACTAAGAAAAACAGGTCACAGTGAGAGGCTGTTAGTCACGCAGTCCTCCTGCTTCCTTCCTTCCTGTTGCACAAGCCCATCAACTCTTCTGCTCTAAGGAGAGAGATTGATATGAGGGCAACTGTCATCTTTATTACCTGACAAAAGAAGCCTAGGAATAACTAAAGTGTTATTGTGACACATATGGGGGTACAAACCAATGCAAAAATATTTTCTGTAGGATATTACTTCTCAATTTCTGTTTTCTTCTTCCTTTTTCAGTGCAGAGCCGCAGTACTCACTGGTTAGAACTGCTCTCCCAGTGGCCATGTTCTCTGCAATAGTCACAGAAAACTAGTATCAAACAGGATTTTTCTTATACTAATGATTTTCTAGCATCGTGTTTCCTTACTGCTTATTATCATTGGTGACAAAGGTTCTTAAAACATTTCCTCTAGGACAGAACTTGCATTGAAGATTAAAAGCTCATCCCTGGTGAATGCTTCACTTCTGCTATGAAGACAAACCCTTGCACTGGACGCTAGAGGGCACAACAGATATTCTCTGGATACACGATATTTTAAAACCTTAATATTTACTACACCAGAGACAGAACAATGTGTACAATAAACTTTGTATTAATCGTAGGAAAAGGCATAAGGAAAGCTAAAATAGTTCCTGCACAGTTATATTCTAATTAATTTCTTTTCTAAGATAGACAACCATACCTTGCACCCTAACCCACATTTTGTAATTTGTATGAAGAAAATGCACGCACACACAAATATAAAATTAGCATTTCGACATGAATTTCTACCACAGATGTTAAGGATCACAAAGCTGTGTGCTGTATCATCTGATAAACTGGGGGAAAAAAGAAAACAAAATGCTAATCTAGGTCAGTTGCTGAAGGAATCAATCAACCTAAGTGTTGTATGTGTTTGTATTTTACACTGGCATCTATAATGTTTTTGATTGTGTTGATGACTCAATTCATTGTTAGCTTGAAGCAACAAACCTGATTATCTGACAGTAGTTTAGTTCTTGAACTTGAGAGAGTCTTATTATAATATCCAATAACATACACTTAGCATGCAGATTTTAAAGTTAGGCCATAAATGGACATAACTTGGAGGCAATAAAGTGTGTTAGTTCTTTCCTCTCTCTTAGATATATTTGAAATGCAGGATTTTCTTACCTTTCTCCTATAAACACCTCAACATTTTTAATTCAATTTTTGTGAGATATTAGAAGAGAATGCAAATAAAAGCACTTAGTTGTTTTCAGGTATTCAGATACTCTTGTTTTGACCCTTTTTACTTTTCTTTTTTACCACCAATTGACAAACAACTTTTTTTTTCTTACAGGATGCTAGTGTAGGAAGTATTATTCAGACATGTCTGGGGAACGAAGGTCTCTGTCTGTTCACAAAGCAGTACGACGCATGAAGTAGCGCTACAGATGTCCCTGTATCACTGTGTCAGCATGTCAGTTTTGACCTAGAAAACTCATTTAATTTCAAAGTGTAATTTTTGGTGCCATGCCTGCCTGTGGCTCTACCTAGTTCCTTCTCCCTGCAGGCACTTTGTTAGCTGCAGTTTTTTAGTCTTCCTCCTGCTTCTACTGGACTTTGTTTGCTGTATAAACTTTGCTGGCACTGTCACAGCAATAAGCGCTAGGCTCACTCTAAATACTTCCCAGCAGAGGGTTTTCTGGTTTATAGCTTCTGACTCATCCTAAACTATTCTGCCTCAGGTATTTTATAATGCTGTTCTGACAGCACCCAGTGCCAGACAGTAATTAGCCTCAGCATGATAGTGAAATATGAATATATCGTTCATTTCCTTACCCTTTGACATTAAATAGCTGGGTTTTATACACTTGGAAAACTTGGGTCAATAGCTATGGCTCAAAAGGCTGTGGGAGTCCAAGTATTCTGACAGGGGAGGACAGCATCCATCTCCCCGTAGCCACCTAGATGCTGCCAGATGTCTGCTGTAAGCCAAGTGGCGGGTCTCCTTCCACTAGCATCAAAGGCAAGTGAAAGGAATTGCACCTGAGAGTGACTAACTCTCTTGAGGGAGTTTAGACTAGATACCCTAACTTGTACATGGCTGAAATTAGGAGAGAAGAATCCCACCTGCATGTCTACCTAAGTGGAGAGGAGTTACGTGGGTTTGGGGTAGAGTGAGAAGAGAGAGGTTGACTGTTTTGGGCCCCACAACTTAAGAAGGATGTGAAGGTCCTTGAATGTGTCCAGAGGAAGGCAACACAGCTGGTGAAAGGGCTGGAAGGAATGTCCTATGAGGAGCAGCTAAGGACTTTGGGCTTGTCTAGTTTGGAGAAAAGGAGGCTGAGGGGCGACCTCATTGCTCTCTACAGCTTCCTGAGGAGGGGACGCGGAGGGAGGTGCTGAGCTCTTCTCCCTGGCATCCAGTGATAGGATGCATGGCAATGGTTCAAAGCTGTGCCAGGGGAGGTTTAGACTGGACATTAGGAAGCCTTTCTTTACCGAGAGGGTAGTCAAACACCAGAACAGGCTTGCTAGAGACGTGGTTGATGTCCCAAGCCTGTCAGTTTTTAAGAGGCATTTGGACAATGCCCTTAACAACATGCTTTAACTTTTGGTCAACCCTGAATTGGTCAGGCAGTTGGACTAGATGATCGTTGTAGATCCCTTCCAACTGAAATAGTCTACTCTATTCTATCCTTGACTGTAATCCCCTATGGCATAACATTTGCACCACTACAGCATCTTTGAAGTGGGCTTCCTAAAGCAATGACAATACCTTAATGTCTTGTCACTGTTCAAAGGGACTGTTAGGAGTTCAAGAAGTTTAGTTCGCTGAAAGCACAGCCACTGGACAAGTATTTCAGGTCACTGAGCTGGTTCTCTCCAGTTCCTAGATGAGTTACATACATCTTATGATCATGGACATTTTTTAAGACTAAACTCAATAACTTCATAGCAATATTAAGAGTAGATATTTATTACTGAAAATAGAATACAAAAGCTTCTTGGCAAAACAGGATTTTAAAAGTACTGTGTATAAAATGGAGCTTTGTTTGTGTGCAGAATATAGCCAAGTGGCTTAAAATCAGTGATTGCTCATGGGACTTATCTGGTAACAGTTCAAGAAAGTATTAATGGGCTCATTAAGGATAACAGCTGGTTTCAAAGAAGCATAAAATACTTAGGAACAAAATAAACTGCAGATAGAAATGTGTCTGGCTTCCAGCATACCATTTGGCAGCCCAAGGCTATCCAAACTGACATCCTACCTGTCAACTAGTGAAGGAAGAGGAGGGGAAGAGCTTGCAGACAGCATGACCCTACATCTCAGCGTAGGAAAGGAAAGGAAGAAGTCAGTGAAATTTGTCTCCATACTGGGGAAGAGAATCAGGAACCAACTTTGGATGAAAAGGTTTATCCAAATTATTCTTTCCCTTTTTAATTACATGCCCCTTGCAATTTTGCAAGAATATTAATTTCAGTAGGGGACAGAAGCAAGCTGGCAAATATGCCTTGTTACTAGTGAAGAGGTTTTCTTGACCAGTACTTGGCAAGTTTTTGCCTTGGAAAACCACCTAGGTCCACACCAAGCTCTTGATTCCCATTTTGCTATAACTCTCTCTATAACTGATCATCATCCCACTAAGGTTACTGTGCTGCCTTCCTCATACTTTCTATTTTCTTGGGTGCTTTGTTTTCCCTTATTTTTCATATCTCAGTCTTGCTTTGTCTGGTGAGGGTTATTCATCTGATCAAACTCCAAGCCTATGGAAGACATCCAGTATAACACCACTGGAAGCTAGCAACAGAATTATCTGACCTGGGAACTAAAATATATCTTAAAAGGAAAGGGGAAAAGGTAAGGTTAATATCCAACAAAAATTCCTAAATTAAGGGCAGTTGCTTGAGATTTCCAGGTGCAGTCATGTTTACCTCGACATGAACCAGTTTCCTACTTATGAAAACTTTCTCTTTTCCTTCAGTTAATGCTAACTGTGCTTCCTGGTAGTAGGAATGGATGAGTCCTCAGAGGGAACTGTGACAAAACAACTAACTTTCTTTCTAGGCCAGATATTTAATTGTTTTAAAAAAAAAAAAGAAGAAGGACTTAAAATCACAAAAATGACAGTTAGGCAAAAATGAGCTCCTGCTACGTTCAAAACTTTCACCCAGTTGATGCTTAACCTTAGGTAAAGAAAGCATGGGCTTTTCTTTTACAGCACAGTAGGGGCTGTGTAGGCACCCAACTGCTGTTGCGTGTTAACAGTTTCAGCAATGCTTGACCCAAGGACTGGAGCCTTCATGTTCCAAGGTCATCCCAGTGCCTAAGTGACAAAATCATGCCTGCATTCTGTCTTTTCCTTCACCGAAACCCAAGATATTTTTCTGCAATGAAACACCTTCAACAGGAACTGATGATGTACCCACTCCAGAACAGCCCGCAGTTTGATGTGGGGGTCACTCTTTAAGAATGGGTGTTTGGTTTCCTTCAAGCTGAAGA
Organism: Pelecanus crispus; assembly: GCF_030463565.1. Lineage (NCBI taxonomy): Eukaryota > Metazoa > Chordata > Aves > Pelecaniformes > Pelecanidae > Pelecanus > Pelecanus crispus. The sequence goes on along the minus strand of NC_134644.1, from coordinate 80,456,958 downwards.
CAGAATTAAATCCAGCTCTTGAACTTCCTAAATAAGTGGTCCAATAAGCAAATACGGCAACTGTATAAAAAAAGAGGTATCTCTGCCTTCTTCAGCTACGTATCCAACCCCCTGCCCCAATAAATTCAACAGAAAAGCGTGTACCTTGATTAGGAAAAAAACCCAGTTATTTCTCTTCAGCAGAGGGTTTGGGGCTACAAATCAAGAGTAAAAGTATTTTAGATAACAGTAGAGAAGTGTACCTAAAATATATCTGAAGAACAGTATTTAAGCTACCAACTTGTGCCAAATTCTCCCTATAGGTGACTCATTCACAGAGCACGAGGGTTGTTTCTAACCTATATGGGAACTTAGACTACCACAGTGTTCTGGACACCACTCAGGAGGCCAGGCAATTAAAAGTTATTTTTAGTCTCTGTGAATCTTGAGAGATGCTTATGGGAGACAACCAACCAACTTGGCCACACATTTAAAATAAAGGGCTCTGAGCTGACTACCACCACACAGGAGTAAAATCTTCTAATTATGACAGATAATTCTGTAGAGACATCAGCTCAACACTCGGTAGCACTCAAAAAAGCAAATTTTACAGTGGGAATTATTAGGACCACAGAGCAGAAAATCATTACACCACTGGGTAAATCCAAGGCGCATCCATACTGTGAATACTATATGTAGATCTGGTTCCCTCACTTCAAGAAATGATACAGCAGAACTGGAAAAGGACAGAGAAGAACACTAGGAAGGACTGAAAGTATAGAAGTTTCTGAACAAAGACGCCCTGAAGAACACTCTGCAGTCCAGAAAAGAGGCGATTCAGGAGGCACACGATGCAGGTCCACAAAATCACCAACGGACAGAGGGGATAAGCAGGGACTGATTCTTCACTGTCGCTCCCACTGCAAGAACTAAGGGGCATCAAATGAGGCTGGTAGGAACCAGATGCAAAGCAAAACAAAGCGGTTGTTCCTCACACAGCAGGAACTGAGTCTGCGGAAGTGCTTGCCAAGCACAGCACACGTTTAAGGGATTGGCATGGATTCACAGGGAGACCAGGAAAAGTGCTTGACAGAGAGGTAAATTGGAGGTTACCATATAAACAAACTACAACATGCCCAGGCCTGAGCTGAAGATAGCTGCAGGCTGAGAGCAGCGGGGTCAGTATCACACGTGCTTACTTGCTCTTATTCTTCCCTAGGCATCTACTTGTGAGCAGGGTTGGAGACAGGGTACTGGCTTGAATGGACCCTTGGCCTGAATCACTATCACAATTTTCATTTTCTGATGCTCTCTGTCTTGTGTTAGAGAGATAAACAGTTTGTGTCAATCGAAAGCAAGAGAATCTGTAAATATCCAAACTTCCTATGAAGTATGGCTCACTCAGTCAATGCTCATGAATGGCTGACAGCAACAGGAGAATTTTCACCCAGTTTAGCCACAGCTACTTTTTTCACTGCTAATTAGCAATTAAGTCCTTAGACAGAAAAATTATTAATAGGAAAAAAACCCCTTTTCTTATTGTAAAGGAGAACTAGAGAGAGAGATATTAAATGCAATGGGGGGGGGGATCCCACCCAGATAATAAGAAACATTCCCAAACTGCAAGCTTAAAATCTCAGAGAGTGTTTGAACTACTGCAACATTTTCCTGAGAGCTAATTCACTTCAAAGGAGGCAGGGAAAGCAGGAGAGGGAGAAGGAGGCTACAAGAAACTTCACTCCGTCGAACACAGTTGCCCAAACTGCAAAAATAAAGGGATTCCTAAAACTATGAAATATGAATTTCATAAAGAACTGTCTGAAGAGCTCTGAAAAACTAATGGGCGCTCACAAGATTGCTAAGAAATTGCTGAATGTGGCTGCTGAAATCCTTATAATGGGCCTTGGCCAAAGACAAACATGAAAGGATTTTTTAAAATTTTGTAAAATTATTAGCGATCACTCCGACAATATTTGAGAGAAAGGTACTTTAAGATATATTAGGAATTAACACAGGAACTAATCCTGTAAACTTTTACAACCTTACTCAGAAATGAGGGGGTCACCTCTACAGTGAGATCACTGCTGTCAATCTTATGTGGAGAAATATTTCATGATTTTATGCTCTTCAAACTCATAAACTCCTCAAGGCTGAGATTACAGCTTTCATTTGTCTAAAATCACAATGCACACCTACAGTGTTGCAGTATTTTCCAGTTTTAAAAGCCTACTATTTACCAGTAGTAAAATAAAACATATTTCCTCATATACACCTCTGAAATATTTTAACGTAGCTGTCTATCCATCTGATGCATCATGAATGTGTTCTCTGAAGTCCTTCCTCCACAAAATATACTCCCTTTTTTATGCTGCTTTTATGCTCAGGTAGACCTTTCCAAACATTGTTAACATTAATAATACATACAATACCAGTATATATTGGGGAGGACAAAAATATTTTGTGCTCCAAGAGAAAATTGGCCATTTACTTTATACATGTTATGCTCACTCTTTACATTAAACCTCCAAAAGAGACCAAGATACTTGTGAGTCCAGGAGCTATGTCAAAACCTGGGTGGGAATCCAGGAGAGTTTCTGATGCTCCATGTCAGGATAAGACCGAGCACGTGTTGGCTCCCACCCAGCCCAGAGAAAGCTTTGGACACGCGGGCTGGGCAACAGCCATCATTCGCTCTGACCAGGCTCCAGGGAGCAGGAGATAAGGATAGGGAGGGAAACGGGATCCCAGAGGAGGCTGCATGCTGGCAGAGACCCGGCCAATGCCCAGGTGATGTCCAGGCAGAAACAATTTCCAATGCAGGATGAACGCTGAGGAGGAAAGCAGGAACAGGGAAGATGAAAAGAAGACCCCTTGGAAATGCTCTAATATTCAGTGAGTTTTGAATGGAGAAAAGTTAGCAGGATGGTGTAATTTTCTTTCTTTACTGTTTCTGTGAGGTATCGTATTAAAGTCTGTCAGATAATATTATGTAGGTACAGTATATAAACTACTAGCATTTTTCCTTTAGTTTCCTATGTCTTACCATAAATAGACCTTATACATGGGAGAAAAAATGAAGGAAAGCACATACTTTTTGCTTGGTCATCTGCATGAGCTATAAAAAACAACTCTAATAAAACAACAAGAAAACTCAATGTCTTTGGGCTATGTCCGTTTCAGCTTCTTTCCTAGTTTTTGCCCAGTCTTCACAAAAGTGAATTCTACTTGCTGGCAGTATACTAATACCAACAGCCCTTAGCCGTTTAAACACTGAGTGTTTTGTCATACGGTCTCATTATTTCTGTTGCCAGAAGGGATGAAAAGACAAAAATAAGACATCCTATCTCAGGGGAAGTAAACTTCAACTCAAATCTGGGTTTCTGGAGTCCCTACGCAGTTTCTTACCACGCTGCTTCCCGTATAACCGGGAGAGTGCAGCCAAGCAGAATTTGGGCTTGTGTTTTATGCTCAACACACGCTGGTGAGTGACAGCCGTAGCCTTGGTTTCTGGCACTGTCACTGCCCATTTCCAGACAGGGCTGTCCCCAGTGCCCGCAGCACCCTGTGTGTCACCTTCTCCCTGGGAAGCCGGGGAAGATGGCTGAGGGGTGCGCGCCTCCCCTGACCCTGACAGCAGAGAGGGCAGCGGGTGGAAAACGCAGATGGTGCGAGGCTTGCACAGAGGTTGTCTGCTCACCCCGCTGCAAGAGGACCTGGAGTGCTGCGTCCGGCTCTGGAGCCCTCAGCACAAGGAGGACATGGACCTGTTGGAGCGGGTCCAGAGGAGGGCCACAAAAATGACCCGAGGGCTGGAGCACCTCTGCTACGAGGCCAGGCTGAGAGAGTTGGGGTTGTTCAGCCTGGAGAAGAGAAGGCTGCGGGGAGACCTAATTGCAGACTTTCAGTACTTGAAGGGGGCCTGTAGGAAGGACGGGGGCAATCTTTTTAGCAAGGCCTGTTGTGACAGGACAAGGTGTAATGGTTTTAAACTAACGAAGAATAGATTTAGAGTGGATATAAGGAAGAAATTGTTTACAATGAGGGTGGTGAAGCACTGGAACAGGTTGCCCAGAGAGGTGGTGGAGGCCCCATCCCTGGCAACATTCAAGGTGAGGTTGGACGGGGCTCTGAGCAACCTGATCTGGTTAAAGCTGTCCCTGCTCACTGCAGGGGGGGTGGGCTAGATGACCTCTAAAGCTCCCTTCCAACCCAAAGCATTCTGTGATTCTGTGATTCTATGACACAGCTCAGAGGTTTATTGCCCCGGGCTTTGGGCCCAGCCACTCGATTTCGGCCTCAGATTCTCCACGCAAAAGCCAGGACTGATGGTACTGAGCCGCTGGCAGACGGCCGGGCACCCACTGAACGCTTCGAGGAGACGGCGGGTGGGCCGCCCCCGTTCCCCTCCGGCGGCACTCGGGGACGTAGCAGCAGGCGTGGTAAAGAAACGCCGGTAAGTACGCGATACACCGTGCGTGCCAGTCATCGCTGCCACGAGTAGTAACAACGCAGCCGCGGCAGCGGCCGGCGCCGAGCCCGCCCCGCTCTGGCGCAGCCCCGGGGGCCGGGCCGGGCGGGAGGGCCGCTCCCAGCGCCGCCGCGGGGGTACGCGGGCCGCGGGCACAAGCAGCGGGGAGGCGGGCCGCGGCGGGCCGCAGAGCCGGCGCCGAGCTGCGGGGCAGCGCCGCGGCCGCCGTGCGGGGTGAGTGGCTTTGAATCCGGTTTTCAGAGGGCAGCGCGAAAACCAGGAGCAGCGCCCAGCGCTTTCTCTGGGGAGGGGCCGCGACGCGTCCCGCTCGGTGCCTGGGTGAGGCGGGAGCGCCGCAGCCGCTCGGCGCTCGCCCGGGCCGCGGCGGCGAGCGCACACGCGCTCACACGCACACACACACGCACTTACACACGCACTCACGCACACACACACGCACTCACACACGCACTCACGCACCCACACACGCGCTCACACGCACACGCAGGCGCTCCCGCAGCGTTCTCCCCTCGCAGCCCCTTCGCATCCACGCAGAATGGTACGTTCCCCACTGAGCCAGCGATTTGCCTTGTACCTTTTCCTGATGTTTCTCGCATAAGCAAATTTGTCATTGGACTTCACAGGCCGTGCCGGATTCTGAAGGCAGAAGCTAGTCGGTGCTCCCGGAAAATGGCAGGCAAGAACAAATATTAAAAATGAAAATTAATAAAAATATAAATAAATAAATAAAAAGAATAAAAATTAAAATAATTTAAAAAATAGAAATATAAAAAATATTAAAAATGCTTTCACTTCAGGCCCGGGCACGCTGGTAGGTGGCATGTCTGTAACATCCAGTTGGGATACGAAGGTATTCCTTTCCCAACTGACTGAAATTACTTCAGTAAGTGATGCCTTTGAAAACTCCCGTCTCTCTGAACGCTGCGTCCCGGTGCCCTCCGTTCCACTGAAATGGAAACAAACCAGCAGCTTGCAGAATTAATCTTACCGTGTCTGTCAGCTTGTGTCCAGCCACTGAACTACCTGTTTGCTGAGAGTTAGCAGGGACAGCAAAGAGGTAACTGCTCTTGATATTCCAGAATAAGTTACGGAGCAAGGATTTAAATAGTTTTATACACGTGTTAAGTTTATGGTAGCATTTGACCGCACATTTTAATAGTCTTTTGGCGAAGCTGTTGTTTCATGGACGCTATGCACACTGGAAAAATAATCACCCCTTATAAAATTTAGGTTAAAAATGAGGTATTGTTTCTTCAAGGACTCAGCTCGGGTTCTATTAATTATCTCTGCCACCTTAAACTTACTTACCTGTCACCCTGATGGTGCTCTGGGCTGTACAGCTTCTGTGTCCCCTGGAGAAACTGAACTCGGGAGATGCCTGAGTTTTTGTGTTGGCAGTTAAAAACCGTGAGCTGGATGTTTTGCGGATCCAGTCGTTTTCAATAGTCCCTGGAAATTTCCCTCTCTGCAGTGTTTATGTATAAATAACTACTACCCCATAGAAGTATTTCACCTTTCCCTTGTGTTCAGTGATGAATGATTTTTCTTTTTCTGAGAATTATTAAAATGGAATGGCCTATGTGCAATAAAATTTTGAACAAGTAAGCTCTGATATACCTTGTTACATCAGTTTAAGAAGCTCCATCCCAGCATGCCTGTCTTGCCACTCATTACCTTAAATCCACTTTGTCAGCACTTTGAGATACACTAGACAGCTCGCTCTCACATCTAAGAAAAAAATCATGTTGTTTCCTATCGAGGTCACTGTGATGATGCTGAAGTGGGATAGTGGCATCTTAAACATCTACCCCGATGTTGTCACTTGCGCCGCACTGAACTGGAAGATGAGGGAGTTCCACATTGCAGTAGGAGGATGCTCTGAGCTCTCAGAAGTTGTTTCTGCAACATTTTGAGGAAATCTAAGCTGGCACTGCTTTGATCCCAGCCTGCCCCCTCACACTTGTGCTGTACCTTATCTGACCGAGCCTAGGGACCTAAACCAGCAGACAGCTTTTTTTTTTTTTTTTTTTCCCCCCCCTGTTGTTGGGTGAGTTTGGGGGCAGCGGAATCAGATAAACAGAAATGCTGACTCAAGAGGAGGGACTGGGTTGTGTTGATGTAGGGCAGTGTGACCTGCTATGGAAGCGCACCCACTGTCCACTGAGTTCCACCTAGGAAAGCCCAGTGTCGCACAAAACTGCTGGGTTGCGGGCATTCTCTGATTAGCTGCTCATGAGTCACTCCTGCCAAGCAGGAGTCAAATGCTGCCACTGTCGTTCTGTTTTCGCTAGTTTTGTGCCGCTTGGAAAACACACTACAGAAAAAGAAAGGACCAGGCCCTGGCTTCACAGACTGTTTCGTATCTGCCTCCTATACTCAAAGGTATCTTCTGGTTTTCTTTCTGCCTCCAGGGAGAAAAGTCCTGATAGTCTATGCACATCAAGAGCCCAAGTCCTTGAACGGATCTTTGATGAGCATTGCTGTGGAAGAATTGAGCAAGCAGGGCTGCAGTGTCACAGTGTCTGATTTATATGCAATGCACTTCGAGCCAAGAGCAACAAGAAATGACATTGTTGGTGAGACTAGCCAAAATACACTTTTTTTCAACAGTAACAACGAGACAGACTTTCACCTTGTCTATCCCGCTGCATTAACAATCCAGAACCATGCTGTTAGGTGCACTCTGAAAAATAGTTGCTGTTAGTTTGTACAAATATCCCTCAACTAACAAGACCCAGCTTTTGATTTTCTATTAGCATTGACTAAGAAATATCAGTGTAGGAACCCAATAGGACACCCAAGTGTCATCCTCTTTTAAATAAGTCTGATCAGAAATGGCCCCTCTATCAGAAAAATGAAATACCTGTATAGTACAGATTTGTAAAACAGTGTTTTGCCTCTAGACTAAAGTGAATGAGGGAAAATACTATTTTTACAGTATTTGCAATCAACTGCAGAGATGTTCTAAGAACCACCTTCTCTTAAAGAATAAGATTACAAATGCTTTCTGCAAGTTAGCTCCAGGCACTTAAGTGCTTGGGCTTTTGAGTTGTCTTGGTACCTCCCAACTACCCTGGTAGTATGCCATTGCTAAAAATGACTAGATGATGCAGTTAAGACTTGAGAAAAACAGTGATGCTCTTGTTAGGCTTATGTGATATTTTCACTGTGCTCTTGCTAGCATTTAGCTGCAGTATTTTTCCAGGTTAGGGAACACAAAGCCATAACAGAATTGCACAGCTGAAACTCTTTAAAACAAGAATCAAAAAGAAATAGCACAGGTCCAGTGCAAGCACTGGCAAAAACAAGAAGAAATTTATTAATAACCATACGTAAGCATTTTTAAAAGTCCACTCCTGAATAGGAACCTTAGCTCATAGTGACATTACTGAGAGGGGAAGAATGCATTAGCATGTGTCCACAATCAGTCTCTGAAGTCCACTTCTCGTGGGTGAGAAGTGCATTCAGATACTGTTCTGTGACTTGCTAGAGCTTAGCTCATGAGGCTACTGCCTTTCCCTTCTGCTAGAGATTGATGATCTACTAGTTGAATCAGCAGAATTAATGTATACGTCTAATTTAGACACACTTGCATCAGTAGTGAAGTCAGCAGAGCTGGCCAATACTGATTCCTCAGCCCCTGCTGAGCTTCCCAGTTACAGAAGCTGAAAAGCAGCTACATAATGCTTGTGACTGTGTGGTGGTTTCAGTAATCCCTAATGCAGAGGCAGAACAATTAGCAAAATTATGTTAAATCCTCTTAAATCATCCACCTGCATCACCAGAGTCTGGAGCCAAGCTTAGGTCCTCTTATTGCACTTCATATGTTTCCACAGAAAAGCAAAAGTTTTAGTCCTCTGAGACACTACATTCCTCTCCAGTTTAAAATCAAAATCAAATCACCATCAGCTGTGATGATACTGAATATCCACCAAAAAAAAAAAAAAAAAAAAAAAAAAGGAAGTGGGAAAAAATGAAAAGCAGTAACTCAATTTAGAACTGTAGATTGCAACCCTATTGCAATTCTTATCTGGCTGTGATGGTAAAAACAGGGCAAGCAGTGACTGTTCACTTCTACCCACAGGTTGCTTGCACAACTCAGAAGAGTTCAATTATGGTGTGGAGACATGGGAAGCTTACAAGAGAGGAGGCTTGTCCAGTGATCTGATTGAAGAGCAAAGGAAGGTGCAGGAAGCAGACTTACTGATTTTTCAGGTCATTATTTTGAATTGTAATAAAAGACTTCAGTTGTAATGTACAGGGTTGAACAAAAGAAAAGCCATAGTAAGTGCAAAGATTATAGATTTCATTAGGAACATTGAATCTAGCCAGAGTAGAAAGAGGTAGTAGCTCTGCCATCAACACGAAACAGTCTGTATCCAGCGTAGCAATTTCAAGGTGTCAGGTTTTCTGATAGCATGTGGGTTTTAGAAGATACTAAAAATACCAGATCATGTGTAAGCATTATTTGTGCTAGCACAGTATGAATTTTTCACACAAATAATGGCTCCACACTGGCATTTTTGAGGAGTATGAAGGCATCTGAAATTAGAACCTTAAAATACCTGAGTAAAATTCACAGCAGTGCTTCTCTTAAAAATTAGTATTCAAAGGTAGTCTGATTGCATAGGTTTTGTGAAGACTGGTCCTCACACTACCTGCACTCCAAATCAGTTGCATTGAGCGACTCAGAGCAGAAAGTATTGAGTGCAAAATAATACTGTAATTCTCAATATGAGAACCGTGCCATGTTATCTGGCAGCCCGATACCATCCCTTTGTCTTGGCATTCATGCAAAGCAAACAGATCTACACACAGGAATGTGTGTAAAGGCTTAAGGCAGCCCCACTGAGTTATAAGTCTGGGATACGGTAACAGACACCAGACCAACAGCTTTAGGAATAAACACTTTATCTCTAAGTAGTGGTACAGTAACAAATACGGATCAGTAGTACAATTATCTGGGTCATTACAACAGCAAATCCAGTAATTCAGTAGCACAGTTATCCAGGTTGAAACAACAGCAAATCCAGTAATTCACCAACACTGGGCCAAACTTAGTATCTGGATGCACAAAGACATACATGACCATGGATGTCAGGCAGGCTCACAGAAAGCAGGGCAAGGCTTATTTTCTGGGCAAGCAGCTGGGAGCAGCCAGCAGGCTCAGGGAATTTGGACTTCCCCAACCAGACTGTCCTCATTTATTGCTGAGCTGCGGAATCACTATCTGGACTTGCTAATAGATGATTATACCCCATCTCCGTTTCTCACTGTGCCACCTCTGTCCTTGTGTCTACAAGTCCCAGAAGTACTGTATAAGGCAATACTAGCCTTACATTTCTTTGTGTGCCTTTACCCAATTCTGTGCAGTCTTAATGTTTGAATAAAATGGTACCTTCCTGCTTTATCATATTCCAACTTTAATTTGTGTGGAAGCCCTCACATTCACCATAGTGTTAATGTGCTATAGATGCTCAGGTGTGTACCTGAGACTAGTACAAACAGAAAGCACTTCAGTTATTCTTGCCAAGCATAGTTACCGCCTCTCCTGACAGAGAGCTGGAAGAAGGCATGTACAAGATCTGAACAGATTAAGAGAATAGGATTTGGCCTATAGACCAGGCCTAAGGATGGCCCAGACTCTGTGCTAACAAGGTAATTTACTTTTTGCCTAGTTTCCTTTGTATTGGTTCAGCATGCCAGCAATCATGAAGGGCTGGATGGACAGAGTCTTGGTCCAAGGATTTGCTCACGAATTTCCAAACTGTTATGATTCCGGTTTGCTGAAGGTATGTTTTTAAGATTGTTTTATTAAGATCAAGATTTGCACAATGCTCTTGAGGGTATTGGTCTTTCTTTTGCATTATATTTATTTAAAGCTCGCTCTTTATGCTCTCCTGAAATAATGCTTTGGTTATGCGTTGAGTAACTTCCTAGCTTGTTAAAACTGTCTGAAAGGTAGTACAATAAGGAGAATGCAGTGGTTCCTAAAGATTTAAGCAATCTCGTAGAGACTTTTGGTTGGCTTACAAAATGGGCTTTATAATTTGGTAGGTGTATCAGAGTGCACTGGGATGGCATACAGCTTGCAAACAGTTTAAATTGATCCATTTCCTAAAACTATAGTCTGTCTGTCTTCCTACTGCCATAGGACTGCACAAGTCTATAATGAGTGACATACTAGAATAGGTGATAAGATCCTGTTCTGGGATTAGATGTCAAAGGTTGGAATTAAAAGATCCTGTTCTGGGATTAGATGTCAAAGGTTGGAATTAAACTATAAAACTTAATCAGAAACCTGAAATACCCAGTGCATGAACCTCTGTCCCAACTATCTCCTTTCAACCTTTCCTTCTCTGTAGCTTATAAATTAGGCAAAATCAGTATCTGTAGATGACAGTTCATAAATTTTTAATTCTCCACGGCACTGGGAATATCCCTGGAAAATTTTGGCCCACTGCCTGATGGATCTTAGTTGGTAACAACTGCAGCATCCAGAAACAATCAGTATTAGTTTCACATTTATGTTCTCTGCATATTAATCTCTGTAATTTCTGATTTTCTTAACAATTCCAAACATTTCAGTTCATTTAAATTTCAGAAATGGCTGCCTCACTGAGATGAACAGGAGTAATCCCCAATGATCATAGCTGCATGCTGAGTGCAGGCTCAAGGCAGTTTGGATACTGCACTGGAAAAATATTATTTCTATTACGGAAGCTGAAACTGAGAGGATAGAAGCTGAGTGCAAGCCCATGGCTAATACCATAGTGTTGTGGTTTAGCCCCAGCCAGCAACTCAGTACCACGCAGCCGCTCGCTCACTCCCCCTACCCTGATGGGATGGGGGAGAGAATCGGAGGAGTAAGAGTGAGAAGCACTCCTGGGTTGAGATAAGAACAGTTTAATAATTGAAATAAAGTAAAATAGTAATGCTAATAGTAACAGTATAATAATAATAATGATAATAATGATACATGAAGCAAGTGATGCACAATGCAATTGCTCACCACCCACCGACCGATACCCAGACAGTTCCCGAGCAGCGATCGCTGCTCCCCGGCCACCCCCCCCCAGTTTATATACTGAGCATGACGTCATATGGTATGGAATAGCCCTTTGGTCAGTTTGGATCAACTATTCTGGCTGTGCCCCCTCCCAGTTTCTTGTGCGCCTGGCAGAGCATGGGAAGCTGAAAAAGTCCTTGACTAGCATAAGCAGTACTCAGCAACAACAAAAAACATCAGCATGTTATCAACATTCTTCTCCTACTAAATCCAAAACACAGCACTATGCCTGCTGCTAGGAAGAAAATTAACTCTATCCCAGCCGAAACCAGGACACATAGTTACAGAAGCAGAAGAAACACAGGGGTTTAGAACACCTGAGGAATAATTTGAGAACAAATTATTCCTTGGCAAGTGGCATGCAAGCCCAAGCTTGAAGGGGGACTGTAGCATTGAATTTCTGCATTCAGGAAGGACAGGAATAAAGATACTCTCAGTAACAGAGTGCTTTTCAGCCACAGTTTTCCAGACATTGTATAGGGGAGAACAAGGGTCAGCCCTGCTTCATACAAGGGTGTCAGACATGTAATTCCTTTTCTTTTTAACCTGTCTCTGCCCAAAGCCCCAACACACAGTCCACTGTCTAGTTGTATGTTGACAATCTTTGCCTCAGGGCTGCCACTACACATAATGTCTGGGAAAGAAGGGGACATCACCTCCTCTAGAAATTTATGCTGTCCAGATTCCCCTGAATATATCTCGAACTATTCAGCCACTCTTCTTTAAACATACCTAACTCAAGCGCTGTTTTCTTAATTCTAGAGCAAATTAGCCCTGTTTTCTTTCACCACTGGAGGAAGCAGAGAGATGTATGCAAAAGGAGGTATCAGTGGTGATATTCGCTATCTCCTGTGGCCCATGCAGGTATAATATATGAATATTTGGTGGTTGATTGCCTTAATTTTTATTATTCCAATTATTTTTAACAGTTGTGTTATTTTATATGAAATATAATATAAAAAGAAAGAATTAAGTTGTCGATTCCAAGCATCTGTAGGTTATAAATTGGGAGACTCCTGAGACTACTTTAAAAGTCCATGGAGTTTTAAAGTTGGTTTGTGCCCCTTCCTCTAGAATGGAATCTGGAGAAAGCTTATACTGTCAGCCTTTTAAGTTTCTCTGGTGTTACAGGATTTTCTTTAGCCCTAGGATGCAGGATTTCTTTTGCCTATAGCTACCCGATTCATGTAAGATGCGGGGCAGGAGGGAGTTGCACATCATCCTGGCATTAATGATCAGCATACAAAAGTTAGCATGCCTTTTCTTACTGCTACCCTTTTATCAGAAGTAGCAAGCATGCTTTGAGAAATGTAGGTGGTAAGGCAAATTGTGCCAGCTACTTCTTGATGTATTACAATGGATGTGCTGAAATTCTTCAGTCTCTCACCCACTGTGATTACTAGCTGTCTGCTCTTGCGAGGCTGTCTAGCTGCAGAGCTTGCAAGTCATCATGCCAAAGAACATGAAACGCAACTGTGAATTCAGAAATACACAGAGGGAAAATGGCAGGTTGAGCTGATTTGAAAGGCACTAGCCTTCATTCAGGATCATTTGGCTAAGCCAGAGGCAACAGGTTAAAAAAAATACTTAGAAGTAGATCAGAAATATACTGCAGTTCAGAAACAATCTGTGGAGATCCAAACAGTAAAATGAACTTCAGGCTGTCGGATCCTTGCAAATTTAATAACATAAAGCAGCCAAAGAGCACAGTTCTGTGGGTTTAATAGCACTTTAAAATAAATTCCACAGAGCAGAATAAATTGACCTTATTTTCCAGTGTATTGTATGTCATTCTGCTTAATGCGTAGCCTTCAGTAGTGACTGCCAGGATAGGTAATGAACTTTTGCAATTTATTGCCCTTCTCCTGATAAATGCACAGGTTTAGAAAGCCTGCTTTATATTGGGTCAGAGAAGCAGTTTCAGATTTGAACCTTCCACGTTCTTGAATTGAAAGTGAAAGACTAACTATTTCCTGAGGCATTTCTTCCTTTGCTTTGAGTCCAGCATGGAATCATGCACTTCTGTGGTGTCAAAGTCCTTGCACCTCATATCTGCTTTGCTCCGGAGTATGTCTCTGAGGAGGAGAGGAAGGAGATGTTGATTGCCTGGGCCCAGCGTCTGAAGACTCTTTGGAAGGAAGAGCCCATAAACTGCTCTCCTGAGTGGTATTTCAAGTAATGTTCGGGTACAAGACAACAGAGAGAAGGATTTTTTTTTTTTTTCCTCTGTTCTTTTTGGTGCTTTATCTCAATATCTGAATGCTAATCTCCTAATTTGACTGTATTGTAAGTATCTTGAGTACTACAGCTAGTAGTTTAACTGGCAATACAGCATTTATCTTCATTGATTGCTGAGGTATTCTCTTCAATGATGGGTGCAAAACTCTTTGTGAAGAATTATCCTTGCTCATATAAACAGTGACATCCTGCCTACAAGTGGTTGATAACACAAGTGGTATTTAATTGCAGATTATATCATTGCTGCTTATGAAACAGTACATTGCCAAATTTATTTTAACACTTTTTGTACCAGCTGCCACTTTTTTTTTTTATTTGCCAGGGAATATGCTTCCCATACTCAACCCTGTTATGGCCAATCCAGTTCTTCTAAATGAGAGCTTCTACACTTGTGCCTTTGAGCTATGAAGCCAGAGCATGAATAATGCAAAAGCATGTACAGCTGCACAGTGACATAGACAGCTGGAAAGCCTTGTGGGCAGCCTTAGGCTTTTCCACATATTTACAAAGCAATATAAAACCTATGACAGATACCAGAAAAGGAAAAAAACAAATACAAATACCATATAGCAGTATGTGCATGTATTGCCTTTCTTTATAGAATGTAGCTCCCATTTGTAAAGTACATAGTTCCCTAAAATCAAAGGGAGTTCTCTATTTTTGTTACCCTAAGTAGAGACAAAGAGGAATCCTATCTGTTTGCTGCCCCTTCACACCAGTCAGTATTGGTGTTTGGGTCTGGTGGGCTGGGTGCATTTCCTCTGGCATTAGTGTAAATGGCTGTCCTCGGAGATCTCCAGCACTGGCAGTCAGTGAGGTAGGACAGCTACCCAAAAACCTGCAGGAGCACTGTCTGTCTACCAGCCAGGATCTAACAGGACAAAATGACTATCTGGCTCTTAGCATCTCTGATTTTTACCTTGAACTTTAGTGGGATTATTTTTGGGCTTGAGATCTGTTAACCCTTTTTGTGCATATGGCAAAGGTAGGGTTTCTCGCTTAGCTACTCAATTTCTCGCTTAGCTATACAATTTCTTGCTTAGCTACACAATTTCTTGCTTTGATCAGCTTACCTAACAGCTAGCTTTGCACTTTGAGATAAAAAGTATGCGGCCTGAATAAGAAACGGTCTTCTGAGTCACTGTCCAATGACACTTAGGTCTCTGCATACAGAGCATGCATCTGCCATAAGTTCTTGCAGCACCCTTGTCATGCCTCACCCTTACATTTCTTTAAGGGCTATTTGGATAATAAATATGCTGAGCCCAGATTCTGGAGCGGCAGTGTAAGCTGATACACCAGACTGGGAATTGCTACCGCAGGGAGAGTCACATGTTCCTGTTTGTCACCGTATGAAGGGCCACCTCTAGCAGAGACAGACCCCTGGAAGCAGTGCTGCACTAAGCTGTTGCAGATGTCTGCTTCAGTGTGTATGAGTCAAAGTCTTTAGGTTACGCAAGCAAGAAATTTGCTTTGGCTTAACTCCTGTATAGGAAAAAGAAAATGAAAGGGAATAAAATGGAAAACACTATACACATAAGTTGTGGGGAAAGCAGATTCTTGCCTAAAAGACTTAAGTCTTAAACAACTTTAAGTTACCTGAAGAGAGATTGAAGGACAAATGCAAATATTAAAATTGTGTAGGAGAGGAATCATCACTATGTTCACTGTGTTCAGTTACCAGACTATTCAAGAAAGAAGGAAATGGATATGAAAGCAGAAGTTGCAACTGTCAAACCAAAACACTACTGTACTGGATCAATCGCAGAGCTTAGGGGTTTTAACTGTTAGATGAAGAATCTTTGACTGACCTATATGATGAAGATACACTTCTCGACACTATTTGGCAGATGCGTGCCAGCTCCCACACACGGTAGCATTAAGTGCCTGTATTAGAATGGGTATTTGTAAGGTAAGCATACAACAGTAGCTGTGCTAGGTCAGAACAAGGATCCTCCAACGCTGAGTTTTTTCTCCACAGTGGTTATAGGCTAGGAAGAGCAAGCACTTCCGCTGAATACTGTCCTGGGCACCAACTATATTTAGTTTGGGGGATTTCCTGAGCTGTATATATTTCCTCTGTATTTACCAAGCCAAATAAATCTCTGTCTGAATTTTGTTCAGTCTTCTCTTTAATTCATGCCAACTAGAAGCAGCCAATATTTTTTGGCAGAGTTCAGCAGGTCAGCTTTTTCCTTGCATGAAGCACTGGAGTGGGGAGGGATCCTGGGGAGGGTGAAGCACTTGCTTCCCAGTAGCTTCGTTTGATTCCACCCAGTCAACAGTAAATGATCAGTCCCATCTGTTCTTTTACAGGGCGCTTAAGAATTTTGTAGATGTGCATCACCTCCCCTGCTAAATAATCTCCTTCCCAGGCCATGGAATCCTGTCCTGTTCAGTTGTTCTTCCAAGAGAAGGCATTGGCCTTTGGTCACCCTTGTTGCTCTTCTCTGAACTCCTTCAGTCTCACTATCCCATTACCGAGAAGAGGGGAGCAGAAGCGCACACAGAGTCAATTCCATCACTCTTGTACTGATATGACTTTCTCTGCTCCTTTCCTAATAATCTCCGACACATGATTTGCTTTAGCTAATGTTTTCATCTGTTGTAACCGTAGATCTTGGTTGTCAGTGGTAATGGTCAGCTCAGGGGCCGTTATTTTATACATCAATTTAGGGTAATTTTTTTTTTTTTCCCCTCATGTGCACCCTTTTACATAACTTGAATTTCACTTCCCATCTTATTGCCCAGTCACTCAACCATTTTTCCAGAGCTCTTCACAACCTTGTCCCCTCTCCTCTAAGTAATCTGTATCATCAGCAAACTTTCTCAACATCATTGCTCATGTCCTTTTCCAGATCATTTTCAACAGCTCAGATCCCTGCACTTGTAACCTCCTTCTGTTCCGAGAGCTGACCATTTACTGTTGCCCCCTTTGTCCTAGCTTTTAAACATGTCTCCATGCCATGACCTTCTTTCTTATCCCCTACCTGCTTAGTTTCCTTAAAAAAATTTGAAACAAAACTTTGTCAAAAGCCTCTTGGAAATGCAAGTAGACTATATCAGCCAGCTCACCATTCTTCACATGCTTTAACTCCTCCTAAAGTAAATTCTTCAGGAATATAATTCCAATTTGAAAGCCATTGTACAAGGGGGTATATGATGGGGGGGAAAACTAAGAACCACTATTCTACTGTAACTTTTCCACAGTCAATCTCAGTCCTTATCTATGTAGTCTGTTCTCATACAGAAATTGTTCCACGTGCCTCGTAGTTCTTGTCACTTTACTTCATGTCTAGCTCTCCTATATCCGTTCAGAGAAGAGGTAATCAGAACTGTGAGCTGTATCTCAGCTGTGGACACATAAGAGATTAAACGACATTTGCTGAAGGGTGCTACTCTTGCAATGCTTTGGAAGCCAGTCAGCTGTGCAGTGACAGTGAGTGCCAAGCCAAGAGTTAATGTCCTTGTCCTGACATGCATTCAATGCCTGCTGTACAGCACGCTGTGCAGGGGCACGTGTGTGTTCTGGCATACGCCTTTCAAAAACTCGGGAGAGTTTTACCATGCAGAAAACCAATGGAGTGGTTTGTGGTTAATAAGGAGAAAGAAGGGAAGTGGCAGTATTAGTTTCTTAGTAGCACTGGAAACATTACAGCCATTTTGATCTAAAGAATGATTGCCCTGCTAAAGCACATTATGCTAAAAGACAAATGTAGTCCTGTCAAAACAGCATTGATTTTATCAGAATAAAGCTAGAACTAGGCGAGAAACAGCTACGTTTCAGGCTGGGGAGAGGGGTAGAAGGGCAACATACTTTCCTCTTCCATTAAGTCTGGGGATTTGTTTTTTGTTGCTGGTGGTCCTCCTCTGCCACACACTTTCAGGCAGCTCTCTGGTCTTTGTCTCTGACAATTTGTTCCAAAAATCATAATGGAATTTCTTCTATTTGATGTTCTGAAGTGGCAGGTGAAACATGCTTGCAACATCAGAAAAACACAGGGAAACAAATAGATGCCCATCTGAACTATGTTATCAGGAAGCCTTATAGCCAAGAGAAACCAAGAATGATTTCTTGTGGTAAGGTACTTTTAATCCAGGATTCAAAAAATTAACATTTAAAGGTGGGTGTAGATAGTTCTTTCTTTAGTTTAATATTTGATTCCTAGAACAATGTCACTGAGGCTAGCTGCCTGCTTGCAGAGGAATATACTTTGCAATAGACAAGTTTTCAACAGGTTGTGCTGAAGAGAGGAACAGCCAGTAATAAATACCATGCATAATTCATGTACAACTTTTTTGGTTTTTTAAAAAGAAAAATCCTACTATGTTAGTAGATATCCTAAAGCCTAAAGAGCCTATGGTCCACAAAAGAGATGCAAAAAATTTAAGCTTAGGGTGCTCTCAAGTTTTATTGCTGGGTAATTGTCTCATCATTCTAAGGGTATTAAAATGCCTACTGTGCCCGTACAAAAATTAACCTCCAAGATCCACAATGTCTCCTTTTAAGTTAGGCGGGTCACTACAAAGAGTAGCCAAGAGACCTATTCCAGCCTTAGTTCCAAAACTCCAGTTAAAAAGCATAAAAGAATCTTTGATTACAAATGTTTGGGGAAGCAGAGGGCTTAGTCCGGAACAGCAGCCTCGCATTTCAGCAGCCTCATTTTAGGTCCTTCAACATAGTGGCAGTAGTTGATCATTTCACAAACAAGTCAGGGAAATGTCTATTCCTGCAATACTTCTGTTGCTTCCATCTTACTCTGCTGGTGTTTCTATTTACAGGGACATTTTCTACAGAACAAAATAACAAGGAAACACCTATGGGAGAATTTGTGTCACAGTGCTTGGTGCAGACCGATGTAAAAAAAAGAAATAATAATTATAAATACTGGTGAAGTTCTTACGTCTTTGAACAGTAAACTTCAGTGAAGTAATGTTTCATGACCAGTTATTTTCAACCATCCTAAGATATCTTTAAAATCCTCCAGACTCAGCAGTATTGATTTAATGCAGTTTGAATGCACAGGAATTCTGATTTCTTCAGAAAACTCAGAAAGGAGACAGAAGACCAGTTTCTTCCCTTCTGTGCAGCCAAAATAACCCCATTGCTGTTTCCGAATTACCAATTGCCCTTGATGAAATGAGAAAGGATTGTTGTTAACATCAGAGAGAATAAACCAAGACCTAACCATCTTGCCCGAGTAACAGACTGTCACGGAGAACCACCACACCTGCAAATGCTATGTACTCCAGTGAGATGTGCAGAGAAAGGTGGTGTCTTTACTGGAACTTAATATGAAGCCAAAGGGAAGCAAAATCCTCTCAATATACTCTACATGTACACCCCTGTATTTCTGTCATGTGTTGCTAGGCCACACCTCGGCATCTTGGGGAGACCTCAGGTGGTCATCTTCTGAACTTAACTACAATGAAAAATTGTGGCTGCCGTCAGTCACAAACAACAGCGGCTCCCAAGCTCTTGGGGCATCCCGTTCTGCCTTTGGACTCCCCGGGGGCATATGGCCCTTCTCCCCCTACATCAACACCGTTGGTCGCACAGTGCTGTAGTTTCTCCCACCTCAGCCCTCTGGGGTCTCAGAGAGATATAATAGAAGTTTTGTTGCATTGGTGAGGCAAAGCTAGCTAAAATCATGGCTTCTCTCTGTAAAGTCAGCTGTACAACATAGTATCTTGACAGCTGTTGCACAGCAGTGGGACCAATCAGACCAGATAATGCTTTAGCTTTAGATTAAAAAGGTAGATTACAGACAAGTATTTGCTTAGGGGTTTGCCCACCAATGATCTCCGCTCCCCAGTGTTCTAAGGCAGGGTGCTGAGCCCAGAATTAACACCTTAGCATTGACTCATCTCCAGAGCTGGGAACTTCCTGTGTGAGGAAACACCCATCCCTGCTGGGCCTGGCAGAGCCTGTAGTCACGGAGAGGGAAAAGCCTCTAAAGAGATACCTGGCAGCAAACTGCAGGTGGAGAGGAAAAAATTTAAGCCTCTGTAGGCAAAGCTTACTACAATACAGCCTTCAAAGTCAATACCAGGAAAATAGCCCTGTGTGAAGTCACTTTCCTGTTATGGCACAAGCTTACTGTGATTTGATTTTAGATTTTAGGATTAATGAGATAGGTAACCATTCCAGGTAGTCTTGGTCGAGTACTTGTGGAGTTTTAACACTTTATACTTATTAACCCCTACAATTTCTCCAGTGGTGCAACAGAACCTGCAAATTTCACAAACACCAATTTTCATCCTGCTGACAATAAAAACAGCTACATGTTAAAAAAAAGGTGTTTAGAATTCTATGTATTTACATTTTTTGTCAGTTTTAATAAGGTGGCAGAGCTTTTTAGTACAAAGTAGGTACAAGTTTGATCAAGATGAGTAAAAGTTTCAGTTAGAGTAAAAAGAGAACTAATAAGCTTATTTTATTTTCATTAATACTGAAATTGAAAACTTCTGCTCACATAAATGCCTTATTGTGAAAAGCATTACAATGGTACTGGCCTTATTGTCCAGGATAACCTTCCTTTCTTCTCAGTCAGAATTAAGAGATTTCTCCATAAATTCAGGTCACATTTTTGGATCAATTTATTTTCCCTATTCATTTTGAGAAGGAATGTCATAACTGGCAATGCTGACCTCTAAGCAGCAACAAATAAACACTAATTTCTGTCTTTTTTTGCCTAGCGCTTGTTGGCAAATCACCACTAAACGAGACTAAAAGCTTCTTAACCATGCAATTCTTACAAATTTAGCCATCTTACTTCCTGCCTTCAGGCCATGTCTTCAGCCACATACACAACGCAAAGCTCAAAAGCAGAAAAAAACAAACCAAAACAAAAAACCTCAGAAGTAAAACATTATCAAAAGATTTCTGTAATGTTTGTGATTGCAATAGAAGACCAAAACTGCATGATCAGCCCAGCAGAGACACCATGTCTGGATTTGCTTTTGCTTTAATTAGTTGACAAACATCCCAGATTCTCTGGACTGCGGGTTTAATAACACCCTCATTACGATATTTCACAATGTGGATAGACATGAAGTGTCTGTATTAAAACTACGATGAGCTTAGTTTGGCAGTTCAGCATAGCCATCCTGAGTCTCCTCGTTACAGTAGCTGTGATCAGCCCTTGCATCTGCAGCCGTCAGAGCATTGAACTCTTGTTCTGGCTCAACACCAGCTGATCCAGAATCAGGGGAAGACAGGAACGTGCTGGGCACAGGCCAGTTCCACTGCCAACTTTTTTTTTTTTTTTTTTTTTTTTCCCTTTTTAGAGTGGAAACAATTGCACTCAGCATTTTCTGGAGAGTTCCTGGAAAGAAGCCATTTGTTCAGGTTGTCCACCGAGGTGTGGAAGACTGTACCGAGGTGTGGAAGACTGTACCGAGACTCAGAGAGAAAATTTAAGTTTGAAAGTGATCACCAAGGCTGTTCTACCTCTCCAAAACTGCAGCTGCCCACATACAACTGTTTCCCATCTGTCCTTCCAAAGAGACACCTTTCAGAAAGCTGGAAGGTAGGAGCCACCTGCCCCTCACAGATGAACGTGCTGGCCAGCAGAAGGCACAAATTAGACTCTGTCTTCCCCTTGAAGGGCAGATAAGGGTACATGGCTGGTTTAGGAATTCAGATACTGACTGTCACAGGGAGAAACAGAGGAGGAGTTCTGTACATGGAGAGGGCCAGAGGCGCAGAATACACCACCGTTCCACACCAGTGCACCCATGTAAATCTCAAAGGCCTCAGAATACTGAATGGGGTTTGTTGGTTTGCTAATGTTTTGTTTGTATGTGGCAGGAATAGGACAGGTACAAACATCGCCTCAGAAGTCCTCCACAGCTGAGGAACCCTATCCATGAAATCCACGATGGGGCCTAGCACAGAACTGTTAGACTTGATGATCTTAAAGGTCTTTTCCAACCTAAATGATTCTATGAACTAAATCAAGTAATCTGTGGCCAGTGTGCTTCTTCCAGATCTGACAGTCTGGAGCCTCAGTTTCCACGAGGAAATACAACCAGGCTCCTTGACCACTTTCATTCTCTCATCACTATCAGGCTTGCCCTCCAGCTTTAGAAAGGCTCCCTCCCTTAAACACAAGTTGCGGGCTGCTGTTGCCCTCCCACATGGATCTGCTGTTGCCGTTGTGGTAGCGCCTGGTAGTACCGAGCCGCGAACTCCACAGCATCCGCAATGCGCCGGCGGGGAACGCAGCAGTTCCCCAGAACGGGAAAGGTCACGGCAAAGAGGCTAGACGCTCATTGCCATCTTTGCACTGGATGAAAGGCGAAGGGATCGGTCTTACGTAAAGAAGATGTATTACGTGTTATTGCTGTATTAGAAGAGTTGTCCTAATAAAAATAATAGACTTATGTTAGTTATGGCATCTTCTTTGCTGTTAGGACAATGACCAACTACGTAAAATCTGTCAGAGATGCCTTATACACACCTGACCTCCGCGAGAGGACGGACTAGATGGTTTACGGCGCTCCTTTTTGGTTACGTATTTCTGCAGCTGTCCCCAGCACTGTTACCTGTCACGGTTGCTCTGTCGACACGCAGGAACTCCTGCCTCCACCCTTCCCGCACGACAAGCTGCCTCTCCGGCACCAGAACCACGACAGAGACGGGCATTTCCAGCCAGGCACCAGACTCCCCGCTTGCCGTCGGTCTCGCTAGCGTGGCCGGGCTTGCCCCTCGCTCGCACCGGCGGCAGCGCACCGGGAGCCGGCTCCTTCCAGGCACCGGGAGCCCCGCGGCCGTGGCAGGGGGAGGCAGCGGCGCTGGCCCGGGCGGGCGGGGCGCACACCCTGCGTCCCCGCCGAGGGCGTGGGTTGTGTCGCGCAGGCCGAGTCACTTCGCAGCCCCGGGAGCAGCCGCAGCTCCGCGGCGCCCTCGGGCGAGCCCGAGCCACCTCCCCCGCTTCCGAGCAGGCGGGCCGGGCCGGGCCGGGCCGTCCTCCGCCGCCGCCGCCGCCGGGGCGCGGCGCAGGGAGCGGCCGGGGCGCACCCGCAGGCCGCCGGGCCCTCCCGAGGGAGGCGGCAGGACGGAGCGGAGCGGCCGGCAGCCACGGTAAGGCACCGGGGAGGCTGGGAGGGGGACCCGGGCTGCCCCGCCGAAACCGAAAGCCCCGCACCCGTGTTGCGAAGGCGCCGCCGCTGCGGGCTCCCGGTCCCCCGGGGGGGGCTGCCCGGGCCGGGCCGGCGGGCCCCCGGACGAGGTGGCGGCGCATCCCGTCCCCCCTCCCGCCTGTCGGCAGCGCTGCGGGGAGGATCGGGGTCCCCCGGGGCGGCACGGCGGGGGAGCGGTGCGTGCGAGGAGAGGCGGCCTCGGCGGCAGGAAGCCGCCGGGAGGAGGAGGAGGAGGAGGAGGACATGTCAAGTCGGCCAACGAGGAACTAGGCCAGCGAAAACCTGCCTGAGGGCTGCCCGGCCCCGCGCCTCCCGCCGAGGCCTCCCCGGGCCGAGCTCGGCCTGAGCCAGCTGCCTCCGGCGGGACGGCCTGTGCCTGTGCCTGTGCCAGTGCCAGTGCCCGTGCCCGCAGGAGAACACCGGTCCTTGTGACCGCTTTGTCCTGAAACGTCGCCGAGCGGGACGCGCCTGTGCCGGTGCAAGCCACCGCGCAGACCTCCTCCCGTCCCCTTCCCGCCCTCCACGCCGCTCTGCTGCGGCCCTACCGAAATTGGCGGTGCGTTTCCCCCTCCCACCGCTCGGGTCCTGGGGAAACTGGTGTTTCACGAACACCTTTGCTTCCCTTGGCTTGGCTCCTCCTCGCCTTCCCACAGGATCCCTTGTGTAACCTGCTGCTGATCTGACACGGGTATTTTCTTTGCTATTTCCAAAAGAAAAAAAAAAAAAAAAAAATCATTCCTCGGTGAAAAGATGCAGCAGCTGAAAAACCAGCAGAAGCGAAAGGTGTAGACGGAGCGTGTTATGAGAGTTACAGCAACAGAGTTGGGATGCACTGACAGCTTTTGAAACATCTTCCACACATGCAGTATTTTTGTCCTCTGCTGCAGGGACACTTCCAGTTATCTCCTGTTACCCATATCGGTGATACCAGCTCTGGTTCCCGTTTCTTATTCCCTTCCGTTCCTGACCGATAACTAAGCAGCCACCAGTTTCGGTGCTTCCAAACTTGTTCACTTTCTCCAATTATACCTTGTAACACCTCTCAAGGACTTGCACACCATGAGTATCATTAGGCCAAAAGGGCTGCAATTACTGCGTGACCTTTTTTCATGTTACCGTGCTAATGCGCTCGCCAATCCTCCTGAACCGTGCAGACTATGCAGGATCTACATCAGATCAGCATCAGGTCGTCAGAATGGAGTAAACTGCTTTTGAATGGTGATCAGGCCCGATATGACCTAATGACCAGGTCATGATCCTTGGGAGTTTATCTACCCTTTGGGGCTTAGAGGGGAGGGAGAACATAACCACGTGTTAGAAAGAAAAATGCCACAAACCCACTTATTACACTTTTATCCCTCTCTAAAGAAAACGCTAGCATATTAGCGGGCAAAAATCCCTCTCTTCTAGCAAGCAGTGTTCAAAAGTTTCATAATACATGTTAGCACTTGTTAAATATGAACCCACCCTAACACAGATGTTCACAATGCTATATTAAAAAAATTACTTTATAATCAATGAAGTATACAGCTGAGGGCTACCTCATAGAACACAAATTAACCCTAGAAGTACGCGTAGCTCTGTAAGGTTAGGCTAAACCAAACTACAAAATTTCTGTTCTCTTAACCACAGATATGTAACGTATGCACTGGTGTATCTTAACTACTGAGGATACATTTGAAATGCCATGTATCCCAATAAAAAACAACAAGCTTGGAATGAACTTGAGCCTTTGAGCTTCCCTCCTTGATTTTTTTATCATCTGACATTTCCAGATAACATCAGTCAATACCTCACGTTAAATAGTATACCAAAATAAGTAGTCTTTGCTTAAAAACATGACTAGAGATTGCTTTCCTGTGATATCCACCCTACAGAACACTTTAGGTTTGAAATAAGTCTTAAGATCAGAGAGCTTTTACTCCGGGTACCTCACTACTTAATAACAACAACAAAAAAAAGTAGTAGCATCCTAATAGCAGAGCATGCCCAAGGAGGAGGGTTCCCTCCCAATCTTATGGGAAGATTCCCTCTATTGAATGTTATCCAACTCATTTCAGCAAGTAACTTCTGAAATTATAAGGTATTACTTTTGAGTTTCCAAGCCTTCTGGTAACAATGATTACATGCTGCTTGGTAGGAACAGGTATTAGCAACATAAATAGGAACAAGGTCCTATGTTGTTGCAGTTTGACGCAGGGCTGTTCTTTGTCAGGTTATATGGTATTGAGTGGCGGCCCCAAGCTATCAATAGTCTTAACGCAACTTCAGAGATTTGGCATTCAAAAACACACATCTAATTTGCATTCACAAGAAGAACACCTGCAATTCTTACAAGAATAACTACTACCTAGATGCATAATTACTGTTAATGTAGAAAAATTACCCTAGATATGTGACTTTGAACCAGTTCTTGAAAGGGAGACCCCGGAAAAAGAAGCAAGATATTAGTTCATGACACATTAAAGCCTTACAACTGAATTCAGGCCCTTGTACCTGTGACACCCACTCTATCTGCACAACAGTAACATCACCCCAAGAAAGCCAGAGAACCATCACCAAAAACTTCCAGGGAGACAAAAGCTCACCTACAAAAGCAGCAGTGAGTATTCTTGGCACTGCTCTGAGTCACTTGTTACTTAGCTATTTGATTAACTGTAAAGGAATTAAAAACAACAAACAAACAAACAAAACACAACAGTCTCCTCTCCCCTAACAATTATTAGGCACAGCAGAGCTTACCTTCTTACTAAACGAAGGCAGCCATATCCTCAGTCCTATGCTCATAATGCAGGCTAGCACTCCAGCAAAACAAAATCTGCATCCTTTCAAAGTCAGGAAAGCTAAAGAAAACACACTGCTCCAGACACAGAGAGGATGCTCCCTGTCTATACAACAACAGCCCAAAGAGTATATATACACTTGGAAGAGGAAGCTCTTGCTTTCTCTCTTCTACAGGCACAACTTTTTTTTTTTTTTAATTAAGTTTACTCTTCCCTATTTTGGCTTGTCAGGATTGAACTGACCAGACAATTTCCAAAACTGCATATAAACACCTCTCTTCCCACAGACACCTACTTTACACAGACACTTTCACTACCTCCTTAGTTCCCAGGTTCCAGAAAGAGCCTGTGGTAATTAGGCTGCAGCTGATGTTCATAACAACATTAAGCAATCTTTTCGATTACAGATTTGATGATACAGGTGTGCAGTAGTTTACAGGAGTTAGCAGCCACTTGCTGGTCTGAAAAATTTGGGAATCCCTTTGCTACGCTATTTAGAGCTCTTAATTACCCAAATGAGCCAATCTACTGTTGCTGATAGTGGCACTTTGAAATAGTGCCTTTCTCCCAGCTCTGTATTTCTGTGTTGTAGTCACCCAAGAGGAATGGAAACTGAACAGCTGTGCTAGTGTCTTGGACTTTTGTCTTTTCTCAGCAAACTCTTTCCTTACCTGATCTAAGGTGCTTAAGGTAAAAGTTCAGTGAGGAAAAAAACAGAGCTTGTGGCTTGCACCTTGCTAGCAATGCAGCTTGCTGGCATGTGCCAAAGGTACCAGCTGTCTAGCCTGCTCGTAAGGTTTTACTTCCCGAGAAACATGTTAGGCAATAGAACACCACAGCTTTATCAAAGGCTTAAAATCATTGTGGCATCCACTGGGGTTTACTTATCTACCCATTTCATGGGCTCCCCCAAGCTCTCTTTTTCTCATGGTGCACTTAGGAGTTACTACAAGCCTTCACAATTTCTTTGTTCCTCTTCTTTTCGAGGGGCAGGCAACAAGTTGCCTCATATCCCCACCACAGTCCTTCCTAGCACTTGTCTCCTTAAATTCAGACAGCTGTGAAAGTAAGTTTCCCACAGAAGCTGGGTTCTTTGTTTCACCCTCCAGAGAAACCTTTTGTTTGTTTGTCTGTTTGTTTGTTTTAAGCTTCAAGCAAACCCTTTAGAGCTGGATTTGCAAAGATGCCTAAAAGGTGGCTTAAAGTTATGTAAGTATCTGGGCACCTAACTGGCCCATGTTCAGGCAGTTTAGAAAATGAGATACCTATCAGAATCATTAGGTGGTACCTGCCTTTGGGACCATGGCCCTTGATATTTCTGGGTTTCAGTTTTTGCACATGTGAAGTGTAGGGGCAGTACCAATCTACTGCATATTGCATGGATAACAAACTATTTATTAACAGCACTTTGAGGTCCTCAGGTGAAGAAATGGTTTTACATTGACTTAGTGTAAGTGTAATGGGTTGACAGGATAAATCATTGTGATGTTTAGGTCTGATCCTGTGAGAACCACAGCATCTTTGGTTTCAAACTGAGGCCCTTTGTTCATAAGGATCACAAGAGTCTACACTTGTGTCCCACTCCTTACATAGACGCTGATTTAGTGGAACAGCTAAATGCTCGATAATGACTCTTCTTTTTCCTCCTTTATACTACAGGTCCAGAAGAACTAGAATACTTGATTTTTTTTTTTAATTGCTAAGCCACAAAGACTGCAAACATGTCTCTGGAAGACATCCACATGAACACCCAGGATTTGCTTGAAAAAAAACAATTAGACGCTGGAGGATTTGGAACAATTTCTTTATGCTTTCACAAGAAACATGGATATGTAGTATTAAAAAAAGTGTATACAGGACCCCAGCGCACTGAGTAAGTTACAGATCTTAATTCTGATCTTTATCTTCAGTTAGTCTAAGGAATCCTCTCAACTCAATGGAGATGAATCTAAATAAAGTGTAATAATTTCAGATCTTTGGATTCTGGAGTTACTGTATGTGGGGGAAATACATCAAGACAATAGTAGCAGCTGTCCTGCAAGTTTTCCTTTTTTTCCTCACAAGCCAACTTTTTTAGTTTTAGCTCATTGTTCCAGTGAAATTCCTGTTTTCTATTGCAAGGTGAGCACTGCTGTGAATTGTTAAGAATCAAGGGGACTGTTGCACACTTAAGGAAATTCAGGAACTCAGAGGGCACATGTATTTTCAAGCTTGCACATCAATTTTCAATAGAATTGTCCAACCTTAGATGTCCACTAGGAACTAAACACACATGAGCTCCAACCCCGTGTGTATAATACCAAGAATGTAACCCTCTCTCCCTTGAGAACAAGCAGAGTGAGCCAAGCCCACTGATTTAATTCAAGGATTGAATTAGCTGTTGATTTCAGTGGATTCAGGTCACATTGCAGCTCTACTACCTCAGAGCCATAACAATCCTAGAACTCTCCCACAAGTCATCCACTAGAGAGAGACAAAAATCCACATTCTTCTAGTTTGGGTTATAATGAATAATTTAACTGAGTTTTTATTTTGTCAGTGGAAAGCGAATTAAGAGATTCTAGTAGTTTGCAAACTGCACTGACAGTTTGGGATGAACATAGTTAAAATGGACAGCCTGCCTGGTTTATTTTTGGGTTTGTGTTTTTACTTGCTCCCTACACGGGCTCATAAGTTTGCTATTCCTTAAAGTCTTGAACCAAAAGTCTTAAGCAAATTTACAACTGAGGCTAATGCAAACAAACAGCCACTTTCTTTAGTGCTAGAGGAACAGAGAGGGAGAAACCAGTTTCCTTTTAAGTCACAGGGTAGGTAGGAAAGCATTAGTAAGCAACATAGTCGCAAGATTTTCTTACATCCTTTTGCCTGGTGACTAGAACAGAAGCAATAGTAGAAAGAAGACTATTCAATATAATGGGTACCATCATTCTTTAACACTCTTAGTGAGCTCCCAGCTGTGTACCTGTGACTATTGATGGGTTGTACTGAGGCCCAGGTAAAGAGTTAGGCTTTGAATTCATCCTAAAACAGTAATAATTCGTAAATGTTATCACCATCCAGTATGTGGGTGGATCCTCTGTAATAAATCCATTTTGAACGTGAACATGAATACCAGCCCTTTGGGAAAGAGACCTGTATAGTTTCCTGTACAAGAGGTAGTGGAGTGTGTCTTGATCCTCCTTGTCCAAGGGCTCTTTCAGCCCTGCCCTGCCCTGTCCTGTCCTGATCCCACCCCAGTTTAGGGATTTGGACATACACAACCAGCAGCGCACCTACAAAAAGAACACTTATGCACTTTCTGAAAAGCAGGCCTTAAAATCAGGCTGAGCAGACAGTCTCTGTGCAAGGCATTTGAGACTTAGAGAATATAACCTGGCGTGAGCAAAGCTGTGTTTATTCAAAACCAGCTGAAGGTACGGTTCATCTTACAGTGGCTCTAGGGATGTTGACATTTTTGGCTATCATTTTCATTGCGAATCAACAGCATTTTCATCCCTCTGTTCTTTGTAGCCTGGCACCTAAGTTCAGCATAATTTCTGTTTTACAGATATAATGCCTCCCTCCTTGAAGAAGGCAGGATTATGCGCAGACTGCAGCATGACCGTGTGGTAAAACTACTAGGTATAATTTTGGAAGATGGAAACTACTCACTTGTGATGGAGTATGTGGACCGGGGGAACATGATGAAAGTGCTACAGAAAGTGAGCAGTGAATTGCTTCATCCCATGACGCTCCTTAGGGTTGATAAGATGCTTGAAAGGGACAGGGTGTTACTGCTGTCTCCAAAGAATGGAGTCTTTAGTTTCTCACTCTCCTTTCTGTATTAAAGAGCCAGTGGCAGCCCTGCCTTCTCTAGAGACCGCAGAGGATAGCTGTGGCTTTTCTGCACATCACAGAGGAGCAGACCACAGTTATAGGTTCAGAGTTATTGGAGTGTTTGTGGAGATATGGGGAGAATTTGCTAAAGAACGCTTTTGTAAATATGGAGTGACTCTAGAATTACTTCAATGTGAAAATTTAGATCCAAGAAGGACCTTGGTTCTTTTTTACCCTGGCTTTAGCAGAGGTGCTCTTGGGACTGAGAAAGAAACTTTTTTAGAGACTGTTTTTTAATTTGATGATTGTAGTAGCATTTTTTAATAGATGGTACTTCTTTATTTTAGCTCTCACTGCCTTTGACAGTGAAAGGGCGTTTTGTGCTGGAGATCACAGAAGGAATGCTTTATCTGCATGAGCAAGGCTTCGTACACAAAGACCTAAAACCAGAAAACATCCTTGTGGACACAGACTTCCACATTAAGGTACTTGTTAGAATGTAAATGGAGAAAGCTGATGATTTGTGTTGAAGAACCCAGTTCAGCTGCACTGGTTAGTATTCCTGATTGGTAGATGAACCCCTTTGTAGTCTAGCGAGCTATCACTAATACAGTGTTAGCAGTGGATCACTGAAGTATAATGGCCTATAAAACCTCTGAGCCTGAGATTTGTATAATCTTCCCCCCATCTGTGAAAAAAAAAAAAAAAAATCACTAAGGGTAATAAAAAATGAATAATATTGTTGAGAATTAATGAACTACAAATAACAAAACAGCTAGAAAGAAGAAACAAGCCTTAACATGCAGAGATTGAAACAAAATAAAATGTCTTATGGCTCATGTCTTTTGTCCTTTATTGCTGTAATTTCTCCTCCTTCCTTTACCTCCTCCTTTTTATTCCTTTCCTTCTTTTGCCTATTATCTTTTCCTCTTTTTTATCCCTCTTTTTTTCCTTAGTCATCATTTTTAAGTGACAGCCAGCAGCTACAAAAAAAGCAGCAGGAGACTACTTCAAAGAATGGTTTATAAGCCTGTTCGAAAGCCCTTCTATTAACTTTAGTGGGCTTTTGGATGAAGACACATAGATGCAGAGCCTGCTGCTGAATAAATCTGAGTAGAATTAGCAGCAGTCCTCATCAAATGTCCTGTTCCTCGTCAAGGTGAGTTGCTGAAATAATCACCCCATTAGAGTATGAAACTGCAGAATAAATTCCTGTGAGTAGAGCTCTGTCATTTGATATTTCTCACATATATATTAGTGAGAAGTGGTTTGACAAGGTTAATGTAGTAGCAAGTTCTAGTGCAGCATGAGCAGCTTGCAGATAAGACTTATAAACTGTATTTTTTTTTTGCCATAAAGAAAAAAAATCATGATCTACTTTAAATGTAAATTGGGTGGTTTTTTGGGTTTCAGCTTGCTTGTATGGACAGTACCAAACTAGGCTATACCAAACTAGGCTATCATCACACTGCATGACAAACTGAACTGGCACCCAGGATCAAATTCAGAATCAGATCAGCCTTCCTTAAGCAGCTTGATCAAAAGTATCATTTAAGGCAGTAGTATGATTTATCTGCTTGAATGTGTCTAACTTTGCCAATATTTATAAAGGGAAATAGTTGTTCTAGGAAACTGCAAATGTAGGAAGATTTATATTGTATCTTCTTCTATCACATTAGACCTCCTCTCACTTGGAGATATGAACTTGGACTCCTACTTCCTCAGCAAGCTGTCACATTTTCCTCTTCCTCTGGATACATCACCTCAAAATTTAGCCCAAACCTTCAGAAACTCAAGAGGAACAATAAGGTAGTTAGAGGCAACAAGAGAGGAAAGAAAATCAAGTTAGAAGTGAGGCAAGGTGTGACCTCAGTTTTATCTGAAGTGATTGGGTTACGCAACTCAGTTTGACAGCTGGCTGTGGCCAAGAGAGGCAGTCCCATTTTCTTCCCTTGTTCCTTTCCTGTTGACTTCCTGTTCCCTTGTGTTAGCACTGATGGTAATTTGACCACCCTGCCCCGATTTAGGAAGCCAAACCAGCAGATTACAATTTGCCTTGTTGGCAGTGCTGCCCTTCTGTTGGGGAAGCACTTGATTCAGCAAGCCATTTGAGTTCCTTGCACTAGGTCTTCCCAGTGTCAAGTAAGCATCAGTGCTGGAACAGGAGAAGCAGAGGGAGCACATAACAGGAGGCTGTGGGGAAAGGAGGGAAGGATTACTTTCTTGACCATCAGCCATTAGTCTAGTTGTACAACTGTACCCTAAGGTTTCAGTAACGTCACCTTGTCAAGCGCACAGTACCCAGGTATCCCTGCTTTAACTTATTCCATGCTATCCTCTTCCATGTCTCTTTGCCATACACATCACATCATTTTAGATCCTCTTCTTCCCCCTTTCTGTAGGAAGATCTAAGGAACTTGAGTCAAATGGAATCTAAATGCAAAGGGCAGTGAGGAAGGAAGGATATCTACCCATCTCATAGATTACTTCTGGATTTGAATCTTAGCTTCTTCTCATATGGATCTTCTGTTCTGCCATGAGCACTTGCAAGCAGATCTTGAACATGACTGTCAATATGAGCAAAACCAAACTTCTTTTTTCCTTACATTGTGTGATTGTTCCCAGTGGGGTTAAGTTAATAATCAAGGTTCAGCCTAATGGTTCCCAGTTGGCAGTGCTACTTTATTTAGGGGGGAAAAAAAAAAAAAAAACAAACCATAAAATGCCAAATAGTTTGTTTTCATTTGTTGTAGTTGCATTTTTTGCAGTGTTTCATTTTTAGATAAGTTATTACCAGCTATTCGTTATAAAATTGAGCACTGCATGAAGTACTTGTTTATCTCCTCTTCATCACAGCACTAGCTCTGATGTGTCTCATTTTTCAGATTGCAGATCTCGGTGTTGCCTCCTTTAAGAACTGGAGTCGGCTGACCCAAGAAGAGACTGTCCGACAGAAGCAAATCAAGAGCACTTGCCAGAACAATGCTGGGACTCTTTTCTATATGGCCCCAGAGCATTTACGCTGTGTTAATGTAAAACCTGTGGAAAAATCAGATGTTTACAGCTTCGGCATAGTGATCTGGGCGATTTTTGCTAACAAAGAGCCATATGAACGTAAGTTACCTCCAAAAGGACTCTATCACAAAATTAAGGTACAAATGTTCAGCATTTAAAGTTATAAAATTAAGATTAGTAGATTAAATCGCCTATGCCCAAGAATAGTGCCTGTTAGGCACCTCATGGCCAGTAAGAGGCATTAGGTGCATCATTCCTGGCTTCTAAGCATGGACAAGAACATCTGAATTGAAATGCAGGCATAAGCCCAATCTATTCACATCCACATGGTGTGGGCACAAACCTGCACTCAGCAGCAGAAGTTAGACAAACTTTGGGCAGGTCAGGATGGAGATTTTGATGTATGCTATTTCCTAAGGTGGGCTAGTTACATGTGGTTTTTCTTTTAACAGGAATGGTCACACAGCCAGTTACCACTTCTCAGCTGTGTGGTGCTAACTTCTCAACAAGCAGTAATGTGCTCATGTAGAGCAATAGGAGCAGACTGTGGAATCCCAGAGTAGTGTGTTTATCATTTTGAATAGATTTTTTGCTCACTAAATGGCTAAATGTTGCTTGTGTGGCCATCTTTGTGTTCGTACCCAGTGCAGAGCATGACTGAGATTCAGGTTCTAGAGAGCTAGATCTGTCCCCGATACTCACACTGGGCGTGTCTTGCATATAAAAGTAAATCCGTTAATTTTAAAATAAATCTGTAATCCGTGGAAGTTAGGGCAGTGGATTCAGATTCACTGACGTGAGAGATTTGTAGCTGTAAATCAGACACCTTTCTTTGAAATCTTCTTTTACATATCCACAAATGCACAAGGAGCTTCTTCACTATTTCTTTTGCCTACAGAAAGGTAGCAAAACCCATGATCAGGATCTGATAGGAAATTCTATTTTTCAGATGGTATAAATGAAGCCCAGATTTGCTTTGGCATCATTAACGGAAACAGACCAGACATAGAGGAGATCACTGATAAATGTCCAGTGGAAATTATTGACTTAATGAAACAATGCTGGGAGCAAGAGTCAGAGAAACGGCCAACCTTTGCAGGTAAGGCATTGCTTTGGGATTCTTTTTGTTACATGTCCATCAATAGTTTGTAATGTGGCAAAATGAACTTGAGTGTTTTCCTCTTAAAATACAAATTTTTGCTTTGAAAATGGAAATACCAATTCACATGCCCAGTAAAGCATGCTCCCTGTACCCTGACTAAAAATGGGATCTGGTCCAACATTTACAGATTTGAGAAATACTAGTGAGTGGATTGAGCTAAGACACTTTATACCTGCTGATAATTTATCTTCAGCATAGTATAATCTTCCTGCTGAAATTTACAGAAAAGCTAACATCAAGGGACATAACATATCTTGGGTATGACTGAGAAAATACCCTATCAAAACTAGCATCAAAAGCTGTCCCAGTTTAGCCTTACATGAGCAATGCAACAGCCTTTGACTAGCTCATCATCCTTTCATATGGTCAGATCCCAAAACAGTTACAGTCAGTAAAAGTCTTGACTGAATGGTCTGGGAAGGAGACTAAAAGCATTCAGCAAATAAGTCAAAATTCTTTATCTTGTCCTGTCTCTTCTTTCTGTCTCAGCATGTAGTGCCCAAAAAAAAAAAAAACCCACCCCACCAGAAAAACCCCAACCCCAAAAAACCCAAAACAACAGCAAGCAAAAAAAAAAAAACCCAACCCACAAAAAAACCTGTACGCATAACAGGAAATGGTTTGGATTTAGATAGGGGCACCAAGAGCTTCATATACAACAGGCATGTACTTAAATACTCAGAGGAAATTTGTATACCAGGAGGAGCCCATCTACTATTTCCACATTTAACCTGCTAATGGATTGAATTTATGCTTGCACTTGGTCTTAGCTTCTCATTTTCCCATATGCAAAATACCAATATTTACTATGTTAGTAGAATATTCAGTAATTCCATCTTTAGCAGAGACAGGCTAGTTGTTTATCAAATAGCTGAATGCAATTTAATATATCTTATTCCTTAAAATGTGGCAACCAGTCTTTTGGCCAGTCAAGTCAAGGTGCTGTCAGCCACAGATCATAGACAGATCTTTCACCCTAAAAGTAATACAAGTACAGCAAAAAAAAAAAAAAAATCCCTAGAAATCATCCTGTTCTTGTTACTATATTAAGGCTAAATGAGCCATGTGAACAAATTCCAAATGTATGTATAATTTTCCTGTTTCTGACTTCATACAAGTCTTTAGTCAATCCTTGTCCATCAAAATTGTTAACAGTATAAATCACTTATTTTCCACTGAAAACCACTTTCACTTAGTTCTTTTCTCTTTGCAGAAATTAGTCAAAGATACAAGCCATTTTACTATCAAAATCTAGGAAAAAATATTGAAGATGATCTGAAGAAGTTAAAAGTGAGTAACTTGTTAAGCATTTTAAAGTGTCAGTTCCCCACATACCACCTCCCCAACCCCAGTTATGGCCAGATTCTGCCACTTTGAGACTGACGATGCTTGACTGACCTGATTTCCTTCTGTGATAAAATGGCTGGATTTGAGAATGAGGGGAGAGCAGCACATGTCATTTACCTTAATTTTAGGAAGATACTCAACACTGTCTCCGAAAAGATTCTTGTATCCAAGTATGGATGTTACTTGGAGGGGCAAAAAGATGGTGAGTCTCAGAGGGTAGCGGTTGATGGGTCGTACTTCACCTGGAGGCCAGTAAGAACTGCAGTAGGGCAGGGGGTCTACTGTGCTGGGACCTTCCCTGGTTTACTCCTTTATCAGTGACCTCAGGGAAGTCATATATGGAGCGTATTCTCATAAGGTGTGCAGGTGACACCAAACTAGGAGGACCAGTCAACACAGTCACAAGGGCAAATCTGCCAGCTGCAGGCTGGAGGAATGGGGTGACAGAAACCCTGTGAAATTCAGAAAGGACAAATGCAAGTGCTGCACCTGGAATAACCCCTGACCAGTGCCAACTGGGGCCTGCCTGGCTGGGGAGCAACGCTGCTGAGAAGGACCTGGGGGTGGTGGTGAGCAGTGACCTGGGCACCAGCCACAGCTTGCCTGGCAGCCAGGAAGGCCAGCAGCGTCCTGGGCTGTACCAGCAGCACCACAGGCAGCAGACTGAGCAGATCCACTCAGCACTTATTAGTTCTGCCATATGAGGTGGGGCTGAGGGACCGGGGCTATTTCAGCCCAGACATGCAATGGCTTCCAGGGGACATAAATAGCAGCCTGCCCCTATCTATGAGGAGTTTATTGAGGAGACAGAGCCAAGCTCTTCACAGCAGTGCATAGTAGGAGGACAGGAGACAGTGGACATAACCTGAAACAAGAAAGATTCAAACTGGAGTAAGAGAAAAAACTCCCCATGAGGACAGCCAAGCAGTGGAGCAAGTTACCTGAGGAAGTGGTCCAGTCCCCATCATTGGAGGTTTTCAAAACCCAACTGCACAAAGCTCTGAGCTATCAACTCTGATCCCATAGGTGACCCTGTTTAGAGCAGGAGGTGGGACTGAGGTCCCCCAAGGTCTGTTCCCACCTGAGTGACACTCTGATTCTATGATAATACTTTGCAAGAGCTCCTCATATATCCAGTAAGTCTCACTCATGAAATAAAATGTTATTCCTAGAGATTCAGAAGTGGCAGAATCTGATTTAGAGTAAGTGTAAAAACCTCTGTAAATTCTTGTAATTTTTGTCCTGCGTTCAGGCAGTGTCTAACGAGTCCCAGCCTGCTTGAGATCAGCTATACTGCAGTAATAACAACAGAGAAAATTTGAAATCAGGTGTTTTTCCTGAGTGTCCAAGTTGGTTTCTCTTACTTTTCTGGTTGTAGGTTTATAAATTATGATAAAAAGAATTGTTTCCTGACTGAAAATAAGAGAACAAGAACTTCTTGAACAATTGGGCTGATTATGGAACCTTTTTTTCACAGATTTTATCAACTTACTCACTTCAGTAGTACTGACAGCTATCGGTGAGAAGTCCTGGCATTAGGAGTTTAATCATTGCAATGAAGTGAGGTTCAGAAGAGTACATACCCAGTTATTTTAACTAAGAAAAACAACTTCCTTTGTGAAACCATTCATTTACAGTTTTCTTGAAAGTGCTTCCTTCTGTCACCAAGTCTACAATTGTGGAAATGAAACTTTCTGGTTTAGATAACATGTGATGTTTATGAAGCACCAGTGACTCTTCAAAAAAGCAATAGAGTTTTGCAAAATGAAACTGATGAAACAAATTTCATGGACTGATTTGACCAAACTAACTCATGATGTGAAGTATCTATATCTAATTTATGATAGTGGCCCCAAATTTGGATCATGACCAATTATACTAGCTGCATTAGCTCTCTGCAAATATACCTCTCAAATCATAGGGACCAAAGGACTACTTAGAAAATGGGCCATGAGTCTTATCACTTTCTCAGGAAGGAAAGCATCCATTCTGATCAGGGCACAGAATGTGAATACAGCATCCAAGGCAAGTCAATGAGGTGAACTACTAGTACAGCTTCAGTAGCAACATGAGTTAGAGGGTTTGGGCATACACTTTTGTTTTTTTCCCCCCCACCACTAGCAATCATGGAAGCAGAGTCCACAGCCTCCTAACTAAAAGGACCACAGAATGGTTGAGGTTGGAGAGGACCTCTGGATGTCACTTGGTCCAACCCCCCTGCTCAAGCAGTTTAATTACTCAAGTAAAATCTAAGAACCTAAGGCTGTAGTGTGCTTTAGAACATCATCTTTTGCTTTTGGAAGGAAGTAGATTTTTTGGGAAGAGATAGTAGTTGTTGGTCTTTAATCTGTGAAAGTACTTCTTGGGTTTAATAAAAAAAAAACCCCACACACGGAAAAACCAAAAGCACAAACCCTCCTTTTAGAAATTATTTTACGAGTAAGAAGCACTGGAGGGAATTCAGAAATAATTTTTCCAGGTAAAAAAATTTTTGACTTCCAGTGAAGTCTGAATAATAGAAACATCAAAAGAATAGAATGGAAATGGATTTCGCCTTCACTCTAGTGAGGTGAGGATGAGGGTTTACAGGAGGATGAAGGTTTACGGAAAGGAAGTTGTACTGCATCTTTCTGAAGATTTGTTCTGACCTCCTTCTTCCTAATACTCTTCATAAAAGTCAGTGTGGCCATACCTGAATGTAAGTCTTGTTCCTCACCTCTTCCCTGTTGATGAACATACTTTCTAAATATAGATCCACAAACCAAGATGCACGTTTGCTACCTTTAGCTCAGCAGCATCCTCTCACCGAGATTGCTTGCAGAAAGTCTATTAAAGTACAAGACAGACAATCCAAAACCACTGTCTGGATTAAGCTCATACTCATGTAGCCAAGGATATTGTTTGGCCAACTCAGAGTATTATATACTGCAGCTGCATTGCAGTCCTTCATCCCTTCATTGAAGAAAAGATTTTGCCCATCTGTAGCAAAGCAATGGGTATTTTCTGTCAGGCTGTGCTCCCTCTAAGAGCATGGGATCTCCTCCCACAGATTCATGGAATCTGTTCATCCACATCACTTCACTGTGAACCCGTGCTTTTTCCTATTCTATGGGTACTCCCTTTGGTTAAGCTTTTTCCTCTAACTTGATCATTTGTTCTTTCTTACGTGCAGAACATGTGTCCCGAGTCAAATGAACTGCTGAATAGGATGCAGTCCCTTCAAATAGATGCTGTAGCAGAAGATACCAGTAATGGTCAAGTAGGTAAGTCACTTACTAGCACATGATTATTCTGTGTATTCTGCCAAAAATAAAGTTGTGTACACGTACAAAGTAAGTAATCTTACCATTAAGGGGTTAGGAAGAGACTCAATTATTCAGTGCTTCAGAGAGAACTGTAATCACTCAAAAGATTAAATTTGCTCCCAGGCTCCCAAAAGCCATACTTACTGTTTCAAATTTTCCACAATCTACAGTTTGAACCTGTTTCATTTTACACTCTTCTGCTTTCCTCTCCCATGCTGAAAATTTTGTTTAACATTAGACTTTTCAATGGTCACTTTGATAATTACTTTTCATACTTGATCTTTCTTCCCATCCTTCTAGTCATGCCAACTGCTTGGTCTGTAGGCTTTGATTTCATGAAGACTTCCCTTTTTCCCACGCCAGCCTTTCTTATGAATGCTCTGAATATGACCAGGGTGCGTAATTGTAACGTATTCCTTTGTTTATGATCTTGCTCTCTATGCAATCTGTCTGAGGAGCACTAATAGATGAATTTTCTCTCCTTTCTGTCATATTTTCTATCAAATCTTGGACGAGTTGCATGTTTCATGGTTTTATAGAGCTGTCTCACTAATACATGATGATATAGTTACAGTCTTATAGTAGTGTAGAATCATAGATCGTTTAGATTGGAAAAGACCTTTAAGATCATCCAGTCCAACCATTAACCTAACATTACCAAGTCCACCACTAAACCAATTAAGGGCAGAGTAGCAATTTCATGTTTCCTGGCTTGGTGGCTGGATTATTTATAATGAAAGTAAAAACTAGGAATCATTAAGATTGGAAAGGACCTCTAAGATCATCAGTCCAATCATCAACCCAACACCACCATGCCCACTAAACCATGTCCTAGAGTGCTACATCTACCCTTTTTTTGAACACTTCCAGGGATGGTGACTCCACCACCTCTCTGGGCAGCCTGTTCCAATGCTTGACTACTCTTTCCGTGAAGAAATTTTTCCTAATATCCAATCTAAACCTCCCCTGGCACAGCTTGAGCCCATTTCCTCTTGTCCTATGTGTACCTGGAATTCTTTTACCAAAAGTTTCTTAATGGCAAAGGATATAGGATCGTATTTGCAACACTGATTTACAAGCAACAATATCAAATTCAGTAGAAATAAAATCGTGCTAAGTTTGCTCACACCATTTGAAAGACATTATTAAATGAATGTTAAACCGTAACATGCAACTAATAAATCTTCCCCAAAGCTACATTTGTCATAACTGTTCTTCAGTAGATGGACTTAGTAGGGCAGCCCCACTGCTATATTTTTAAATGAGTATAATTACATTTCCCTAGCAGAAATAATCACATATAACTGCAGCAGATTAAAGATGCGCTTTTGTTTTTAATACGAAAGGCTTCATTGTGAATCTACACTGCAGAAAGATACTATGTTGACAGCCTGTCAGTCAAAGTCAGGGTTTTTTCTCCAGTCAATGGGTGTTACTCAGACAGTGGCAGTGAAAGATATCCCACAGGATGTGTTCATACATCTCAAGCTTGCCTTGAGAACGGATGCCATATAGTTTATGCTAATACTGAATTGCTAATAGCTGTCACTTTTGATAAGGTTGTATTATTGTATTAGCTTATTCCTCCCACTCCCTCTCTAGTAGCGGTAACAAAGAAGCAGAGCGAGTCAGACTGAAGGTGTACTAATATACAGCCATCAAAAGGAACTAGTTTTGTTCCTGCCTAATATGGACTGAATTCATGGAATTTGGAAAAAAAAGAAAAAAAAACAAAACAAAACAAAAAACCAAACCACTAACAGTTCACTGGCATTATCTGAGATAAATAAAAGCACATACATACACTTTTTTCCAGTTTTACGGTGGTTTGTAAGAGTCCCATGCTTTAGGCAATGTACAGTGTTTTCTAGACGACTGTGAAGCTTTCAGAACTTTTTACAAAAGCATCTGTAGTCCTACCCTTAAAAACACAAGAACAAGTAGTAACAAGCAGATTTTTACATTCTTGTTTAGCCTTGGAATGCTGCAGCATGATCCAGATCATAACTCAATCTAGTTCAAGATTGAAGTAGAGCTTCCTTTGATAGTGAGAATTAGTTTGAAAGATATAGATAACACAGACTATTTTATCTGGTAGGCGTTACTTGTGAAAATGTATTCTTTGGGACTATGAAGAATAAACTAGACAAAAAGGATTCATCATGAAATACCCAGACGGGATATTTTACGTAATCATTTGCAAACATGACTTTAATGAGAAATTATTTGCGCCA
The DNA here is from genome assembly GCF_030463565.1 of Pelecanus crispus. Classification (NCBI taxonomy): domain Eukaryota; kingdom Metazoa; phylum Chordata; class Aves; order Pelecaniformes; family Pelecanidae; genus Pelecanus; species Pelecanus crispus. The sequence continues at coordinate 80,416,377 of NC_134644.1, read as the reverse complement.
TACGAAGTAACACCTGTTACGGTGGTGTTATTTTCCATCCTGTTACACTCCAGTTTTGCACTGATTAAACTCCAAGTTAATGCCAGTGGGGAGACACTATTAAATCAGACCCTACAAATGCCTCCACAAACTGTTTGCTTCAGTGGTTGAAAACTTGATGTCAATATAAGCAGAGTATGCAGTGAATTCTGACACCACTTGACTAAGTGAGATTTTGACACCAATAGCTTAAACAAGCCTGTACTACTTAAATAAAAATCTGTAATACTTCTCAGTAAAGGCATCCTATAAAATAAAACACAGCTTATGCTGGAAGTAATGTTATATTTTCACCTTTTATATATTACTGTAATATTAAAGGTAGATTAATAGATTCTAGTGTCATTGCAACAAGTTATATACTTGCATTTGGATGTATTTCAAATATTTAATTTTCTTCCCATTCAGATCAGCCTAGTTCTCTACACAGCTCTCAAGGTCCCATGACCAGTCAGGTTAACGAAGCCCTGTTTGCTGCCTCCCCTGAGAACCAGCCTGTTGAGAGCTGTGAGACCTCATTTACATGCCCTGATAATCTGGAAAGAAAACTTCAGCGTGAATACAACTACCATGTATTCGGGAGCTGGATGGATAAAGCACTTCCACCTGTAGTATACACCCCTGAAATGAGAGAGGAAGAAAGGAGACGAAGAGTTTCCCATGATCCGTTTGCAAAGCTATCTCCTGCTCCTCAATGGAATGAACTGTATCCAAGAGCTGAAAAAACAGGATCAAACACTAATCCGTATTTTTGGCCACAGCCAGCTGCAACAGCACTGAAACAGGGAAATGTAGATATTTTTTATGGGCCAAACCCTAACAGTGTTCTAATGGGAAATACAGAGGGTCTCCATAGATTGTGTTCAGCCAGTACCTTTAGCCTAAGTAAACCTCCTGTGCCTGAATCTAGCCCAAACCTGCAGCCACAGACCAATGTAAACTGGTATCCAAAGAATGCCGACACAGAAACAGGTGAGATTCTTCCTTCCCCAACACCTATGTTTCTGAAGACACGCTTGCTCTCTAAAAATGAAGTGGCTAGGAGTGTCTTGTAGTTTATATAACAACCACCTGCTTATTGCTAACAGTTGATCTGTGATACAGCAAAGGTGAATTTATTTCATGAGGTTCTCTTTGTTTGCTTGAAGTTAATTTGGGTCACTAAAATGCTCTAGCTTTGACTTCATTATGCTGCTTTCACTGATTTCAGGCTGTTAACTTCAAGTGAACCATTTCTAAAGTATCAGTGTAATAGAGACCCAATGCCTAACTCTTCAGCTACTAGCCAAGTAACAGCAGACAGCAGATACTGCTACAGCACCTACCAAAACCAAGAGCTGCTACCAATCATTCTAGGACAGCAAAGGAAAACTCTTGACTCCCAAAAATGTAACATTCATACCATAGGTTCTGCTTGTGCAGAAACAACATTGTAGCATTTCAGAAAATAGATGGGGATTTTTAGCTTCATTTGCAGCAAGGTAAGAGACACTTGAGCTCAGGGAGCCAACAAGGAGCTAAGGCTCATAACTGGTTTCTCCCGAGAGCTCTGCCTGGTGCTGATGGGAAGCTTCTGTTGGTATTTGCTAGTACGCTGTGGAGTAGAAAGGTAAGGAGACAAAGAAGGAAGAGAACACTGAGCATTGGCAAGAAGTATAAATAAACGGCAACTAGAGGCCTGTAAGATGTAACTTTTAGGAGCTAGAGGTAGCATGAGGTATGTTAGCCTGCTCCTACTAAATATCGGATATTTTTAGTGTGGCATTCTTTTCCAGATCATCTCACAAGAAAATCAAGGATGCCTAGCTGCTTACAGGCAGAATGCCACAAAAGTGTTACTCTGTTAAATTATTTATGCAGAGGCTGTGATTAGTAGTTTATGTGAGTTTATTTACTGAAATGAATCTGAGAGTTGTCATATCAGAATGCAGAGATTAGAACTGTTGACATCACTAAGAAAGTAAAATCTTCTGTTTGAAAGAAAGAAAGAAAATGGTTATTATAGGGAGGCTGCATGCAACAGTGTGGCAGATATCAGACTGGTATGCACAAGAGCTGCATTGCAGCTCTTCCATTGACTTGTTGGGTGACCATAACCCAGTCACTCTTACTGCCCCATCACGAGTTGCAGAGCTCATCTGTGGGCATCCAAACTGATTACTGCCCTGGGCAGGAAGTTACATCTCTGCCGGACATTACTGCCACCAGCAGAAGATGCAGTGGTGTCCCGTGCCTTTGCTAGGGCTGGTCACGAGCAGCCTGCTAAAACAAAGCGCAGTCAGTCGCAGTAGGAGCACACTTGGGAGGTTGGAATTTTCCAATTTGAATACCCGATATGAGGCAGCTCAGTCCATAACTGTGGTGCGCTGTGATCCCACACTGCCATCTACTAGCCAGGTATCCATACACCCATGTGGAAGCCCATTGCCCTCACTGGGATCCAAGGATGGTTAAGGCTATTAGTCATTGAGCAAAACCACAATAAGGTCATTGCTATGAGTTATTCAAGGAGATACAATCCTATTAATTAAAAAGCTTCTCATCGCTTTGTATTTAAGAGCACAAACTATGTACTCATACTGTTACAAATATGGCAGTCATTTTTAAGTACATTTGCTTTTTATTTACCTAATGCTTTTGGCTTTTTTTTTTTTGTTTTCCTCTTTGTTTAGGTAACAAGGATTCTACTTCTTTCACAAGGGGGACTTTTGCATATTACCCTACTGCACCCAGAGTAAGCGCAGGTAAGTGCTGTAACCTGGATCTGTCCTGGTAGCCAACAGACTATGCATTGCATCCTGATCAGTAAAGCAAAAAATTTCATGATCTTGAAATAATTTATGTTATTGCTCAATACCTCTAACCATAGCTGAAGTTCTCAGTACCAGTATGTAAAACTAATTCCTGTCTCTAGCAGGACCTGTAAACATATTTAATGGCATATTTGATGGATCAAGGACATCATCTTTTGTGTAAAAGAGCTTTTAAAAACATGAAGGCATTGTAAGATCTCCTGTACACCTAAACCAGTCACTTTCTTAGATTAAACGTCAAGTTTCTGTGACTCTACTCATCTCCTGAACCACACATGCGTTTGGGACACCTGTCCTTTCTTGCTCTGGGTTTTTAATGCAAATCTCTAGCTGCAGGTGTTGTGTTGATTAGCCTTCCTTGAGGCACAGGTCTTTGCAGTTCAACTGTCTTATGCTCCTTTCAGGTTGTATTGCCTGGGGGACCCTGAACTCTTTAATTAACCCTTTCAAGGCTTGTCCACTTTGTAAGTGGTTTACACTTACAAAGAAAACTTGAAACAGCAGGTTTCTGTCTTCTTGACTATATGCCCCTTAGAGTCTTTAGATGATGACCCAAACGTGACAAGCAAGCAAAGTGTAGAGGCTTGGGAAGGGAGATTTATAAGCACAGTAACTTTAGCTGTTAATATTTGTACATGTTTTCATATCTTGTGCTAGATTCATTTTGTTACCAGATAAGAAAATAGCAAACATATGAGACTTCTTCATTTTTTAGCTAAAGATATGAATGTATTTCCTGGGTCCTTCACCTCAAAAAAAAAAAAAAAAACCCAAAACAAATGAAAGGATACAGGAATCATAATATTTTAAGACATGATAAAATGCATTCCTTTTGTGCATCTTCTAGAAACTAATCATGCATACATGTAAGTATTTCTAACTAGCAGTTTCAGGTTAACAAATATTAAATGAATTTAGTCAGATTTTCATACGTGACCATAGATTTTGACACTTCACATTGCAATTGAATGTGTAACAAAGATGTTTGTGCATCTAACCATCATTTTGGGTGATCAAATACAGAGCTTGGTCTATCATTTTAAGTATTTGTACTTCAGTTTTAGAACTATGTTGTGATATTCACCATTTAAACTAGAGTTAGAATGTTTAATGGATGAGGATCCAAACAGAGTTCAGAAAACATTGTCAAGAGGATAGAAAACTGATGTCACCTAATGTGATTAGAATAGTCACTTAGTTTCATTTATGTATGGAAATCAGACAACTGTAAGGAAAAGACACCAAATCAGGTGTTTAACTAATCACATACAGTAAACCACAGATGCAAGCTCCCAGAGGTGCATGAAATTTACCTGTGCAATTGATTTTTATTGCTCAGGATTCAGGCCTTAAAATAAAGGAGTAGTGGTTTTTGGTAAGGTATCTCAGAAAACATTCTAATCTTGCCTTAGAATGAAAAGTACAGAACAGAGAAAAAAGTAAAAATTAAAAAAAAAAACCAAAAAAAGCATTGTTGAAATGAACACTGAGCAATTAGTGCACTGTGATTCACTGTGAAAATAGATACAACTGAAGAATATACTCCTAGCTATCAGGGATGAAATACATTATGAAACAGAGAGATGCCATCAAGACAGCATAGTATAACATAGAGTATAGAAACCTTACGAGCAACTAGAAATTACTTCCTGTAGTCTCACAGAACTTTTAAGTCATAATTGTGAACCTGAACTTACATCTATGAAAAGTAAAGCTGAGAGGCAGAAGTGAGGCTTTAAGATTTAAACAAAAAGCGCTTTCAAGAGTAAAGACCTCCCGAAGCTGTTAGCCAACAAAAAACAAGGCGGCTACTACACATTCGTAAAGCGCAAAAAATATTATTTACACTCTAGTAACTACCAGCATGTAAGGCTTGGTTATGGGACTTTGTTATAGAATAGAATAGGATGGGCTTTCACTAAAGTACATTTACATCACACTGTATAATGAAAATATGCTCACCGTTACCAGTAAAGGGCCATTTCTACTTTAAATGCAATAAAACCATTTAATCACTTCCCTGATTAGCAGAACCTTCTTCCTCCTTACCTCCTCCTTATGTTACTTCTTGACATTTTGAACCATATGCAGTTGTTTATAAAATTGTGTTAAATTCCCTTATACAGAAGATTCAATCAAATACAACATAAGTAACAGTTCTGGAATTCAAATTGGATCCTACAATCACATGAAGATTGAAGAGCACAATCAACACATCAGCACTTCTCCCGTTGCTACAGAAGCAGCTTACATGCATTATGAAGCAATGGGTGTATTTGGTAAGAGAAATATCTCACTAATTTTGATGTATTCTCCCCATATATTTATCCGGTACAGCTTTCTCCCTCTGGTACTCGAGAAATAACTGTTTGGGTCCTTTTCTACTACATTCTTAAGAGTGTATAAAACAAGTAAGGGTTTGTGCTAATACTGCTCTGTAATACCATGTACCTCATTTGTCCTGTAGTTTCATGACCTCTTATGAGACGCTAGATGCGAGTATAGATGTATATGCATCAGGAACAAGAAGAATAACAACACTCAAACTGGTAGAAGCAAGGTTAGGATTGGTGGTCCTCACCCAACTTGTAGTTTAAAATCATAAAATATCCTGAGTTGGAAGGAACCCATGAAGATCACAGAGTCCAGTGCCTGACACCACACAGGGAAACCTAGAAGTTAAACCACATAGCTAAGAGCATTGTCCAAACCTTTCTTGAACACTGACAGGCTTGGGGCCATGACCACTTTATTCAGGTAGAAATTGGAAGATTTTGAAGTTTGATTTATTTTCGTTAGTCCATACTGAATTAAAGTATCCCTGTGTATTCCTAAATAAACAAATTAGTAGTGTCCCAGAATATAAAACATGTCATACAGGCATCAGTCAGCTGTATAAGAACTCTAGGAAGGAGCTTCTCAATTTTGCAGGTTTAAGTGACAAACTATGATAGCCTCAAAGCAAGTCTGACCTGTGAATACACGTGTTCCGACTGGGAGTTTCTTTCCTGGCATAATTGGGTAATACTGCCTCCATGAAAGTCACTTCTGATTGTATCACTAGACTTCTGTCTCCAGATACTACCAATAAATAGTTGGGGGAGGACAGGTGAGATAGTAAAAGGAGCAGAAGAAGTGTTAAACAATGCCATTTTCTTATACTCTTTTTCTTTTTGCAGACGATACTACTATCCTGACTGAAAAACATCTGAATCTAGTGAGAGAAAAGTTGGCTAAACAGTGGAAGCACTGTGCTCGTAAACTGGGCTTCAGTGATCCCGAGATTGATGAAATTGATCATGACTATGAACGAGATGGACTAAAAGAAAAAGTTTACCAAATGCTGCTTAAGTGGGTAATGAGGGAAGGCTCCAAAGGTGCTACAGTTGGAAAGCTTGCCAAAGCCCTTTTTGGCTGCCAAAGACTGGATCTCCTTACTAGTTTGGTGCAAATCAATGAGGAATAAGTTGACTGAGAACTGGAGGAAAATGAGGGTATTTTTTCCTGAAGACCTTCCAATACCAAGTAATAATTCTGAGCAGACTTTCTGGAGCTCTCCATTTTGCACAGGCTTTTTGGAACGCATTTTTTTCTGCCAAGCAGTTTTCAGTGAATACCTCCAGTAAATCAAAAAGTTTATGTCAAGATAATTGGTCTTCCAGAGGATAAAAGAAAATAAGCATCTTCTGAATAAAATGATTGTCCAAAGATAACAACAACCAAATGCAATAGTGTCCTGGTTTTGGCTGGGATAGAGTTAATTTTCTTCCTAGTAGCTGGCATAGTGCTGTGTTTTAGATTAACATTGATATGTTTTAGTTGTTGCTAAGTACTGCTTACTCTAGTCAAGAACTTTTTCAGCTTCCCATACTCCGCAAGGTGCACAAGAAACTGGGAGGGGGCACAGCCAGGACAGCTGACCCTCACTGACCAGAGGGCTATTCCATACCATATGACATCATGCTCAGTACATAAACTTGGGGGGAGTTGGCTGGGGGGGCTGCGATCGCTGCTCAGGAACTGCCTGGGTATCGGTCAGCAGGTGGTGAGCAATTTCATTGTGCATCACATTTTGTATATTATTATTCTTTTCCCTTCCTTTTCTGTCCTATTAAACTGTCTTTATCTCAACCCACAAATTTTGCTTTTTTTTCCCCATTTGGCTGCTTGCCAGGTTAAACCACAACAAATAGTAACACTGATTCAAGGAGAACATGTTATACAAAATGTCTAGATTCTATCTTGAAACATGTTGGTACCCTTGTTCAGTTCTGAACAAGGGTGTGTCATTTCAGCAAAGCTAATAGATATCAGTAGTAATATGTGAAAGACTGACTCACTCCTTAAAAAACTTGGACAAAGTCAACTCTTAAATTTTGCCAGAAGTGCCAATACTTACAAGGGTACTATCCCAGATTGATCTAAGTCAGTATGATATTATTTTTAAAATCTTTTTATAATGTTTATCAAATACAGATGTCTGGAATTATGCAGAAGAGCAGTGTGAATAAAAGCAAAAATTATTTTTGACTTAAAAAGTATATAATTGATAAAATACTCTTCTTTCACAGGTTAATATTGCATTTGACACTTCCATTGCTTGGTAGAAAAGATTTTACATGATAAGTTTCTCATCTGCTTTATGAAATAGTGAAAAAAGAAATTCAGTCATTTTGCAATCCAAAGTAAAAACTTAGGAATATGAAAGCTTTGGGGAAGTGCCTTATTGCCACATGACAGAAGACCCGTTCTCCTACTCACTTTGGGGGATCAGAGCGTTACTAGTTTCTGAATCTCTTAAGCGCTATTTATACTACTAAATTAAATGTGCCTGGAAACATTCCTGGTGCTGTGGTTAACTGGCGTGCCGCTGCCTGCTGTCAGGATAGCAGATCCTTTACACCTCCAAAATACTGCGCAAAGGCTATTTCACAGCACTAAGTTTGTGCGAGGGAACACTGGAACAGCTCTGCAGCGTAGGTGATGGTATCCCAGCGCCTGGGAATATTCATTGCCACTCTGTCTTACTAGTATTGACATAATCTCAGTGTGCAAGATCTATGAAAGATGAGTTACTGAGCTGTAAATTTTTATGCCCTAAGAATAATTATGCCAAACTCTTCCTATGAAAGACAATACCTCCTACTTCCATCAAATCTACAAATATTTCCAGCAGATGTTTTGGACCAGGCCATTCTTTATGCTGTAGAAAAAGCAGTAAGCGTTCATTAGCTTCACATCATTGTCAAAAAAAGCTAACAGTTTAATGTGGTTAGAATGGATTTCTGTTCTTTGATACAGCAGACACCATTGTAGTAGAAGCAAAATGAAACTGGAATCATAGCAAGCACCAACATACTTGTCATCTTGAAACCTACTTAGCACAAGGCAGTAGTGGCAATGGCTGCCAAAACAGGGAGTTTAGCAGAAATCAATACAAAGAGTGTGTCATCCACCCAGATACCGGAGCATTTATATATTTATTGTTAATGTATGCTAAAACCCATACTTCCCTTTCCATTGAGGCTAGCTTGGGGTGTATCAGTATATACCACAGTAATATTTATATTTTTAATTCTTCAGAATTTATCGCATTGCCTTACTGGTTTGTCTTAGCAACACGCTAAATTTTCTATAAACTCTTGAGTATGATAGACAGAGAAAATACATCATTCTCTAGTATAACGAGCATACACTTGCCAGAAATAATAATTTACTCTTCTTGAAGCAGATAGAGAAATACATGGGGGCAGGGGGAGAGTCGTCTTCTCTGTGTCAGTCCACAGAGAGTTACAACTACCAGCTACTATGTTACTTCATGAAACAGATTCCTGAACAGATCTGCAAAGTCCATTTAAGTTCAATTCCCTACCCCACCATTTGCTTTTAAGTCTCACATACCTATAGTCTTTAGACGACATGCTATTTTTCCCTCATAAGATCCTTGTCTTATTTGGTACGCAGAATGAATTGTGATCATTTAATGGGCATACACTAAATGCTTCATTTTCTCTTTATTAAAGAAAGCAAGCCCAGACCTTGTATTCTGAAACAACAACAAAGATGTAGAGCACAAACATGAAGCACCTCAGAACAAGACTTAGACACAGGGCAGTCCTAGATCTTTAGAGTGGGATATGAAGGTCATTTCAGCTTTGATGCTGTCAAGTCCAGTTCTAAACTTGTGCTCATAGTTCAGGTGACATTGTAGATAGTATAGAAAATAACCACAAAACTGAAAGCTAGAGACAATCTCTTTCAGAGCAGCGCTTACAGAACTCAATCACAGAGGAGAAGATTCAGCTTCCTGGGCAGAAAATACAAAGTACTACAAGATTTTTAGCTTAATGTGGAAAACCACATAATAGGACCCAATGCCTGGAAGCTGCACCCAGGCATGCCGAAATTATAATACATATTTAATAACAAGGATGATTAACTACTGGAATAAACTACCTAGGGAGTCTGTGGATCCTCTTGATGTCTTTTAATTAAGACTGGTCTTGTTTCTTAAGATGGATATAGTCAAAAAAAAAATATAAGTTTAACTACATGAAATGTAAAAGATAATGGTGTACAAGAGGTCCAAAGACAAGAGTTAGTGCTCTCCCCAGCCAAAAAATTTACAGAAATGTTAAGTATGGCAGAGAGACATCAGCTAATATTAACTTAACTGGGTTGCTCATTTCATCTACCACCCCCACCAAGGGAAACAAAAAAAAAAAAAAATCAAGGATGGACTTGATTTTTGAAAAGCAAGAAAGAGAAGGATATATTATGGTGCAGATCAGATACCCTTCATGGCAAAAGAAAGAAGAGAAAGGACAGAACAGTAGTTTCACATCAAACTGGCAAGCTATCAGCCTCAACGGCAGAGGTGGCAGTAATGCACCAACCTTACCAAGATTTTTCATAAGATCAGTGAGGTGCAAGCCAGGGAGAAAAAGGCTGTGGGTTGCAGCAGCAGACCTCCTTCTCATGGTCTCTCCTTCAAGAGCTTATACAGCAGGTGAACTCATCCACTTATGCACAAGGACATTATGTTTTCCCATTTTGAGAGAGTAAGAGCTTTGAGACATTTGATCATGGCTTTATTGCTAGTTGAGTTCTGCTCACAGAAAGCACTAGTTTAAGATATTAAAGAATTCCCTACCTAGAATTCTTGTGTTCCTTGGAATCACTTGCTTTTGCTTTCTCCTTTACTCTAGGCAACAAGGGTAGTTTTTTTCTATGGAGGCAAAGCTAGAACACTCTTTAACAGCAAATGATCAGATACCGAGTACAGCCTCCACCCTGTAGCTACAGTCATCGTTACACAGCAGCCAATCTGTGCTGAAATTCTTAAATGCAGAGAGGATTACAGCCCATGTAATTCAGAGCAATTTATTTAGTTAATTGTGTCACTATGTCCCCACTAACAGCGTACAAGGTGCTAAGAACTTTGGGGAATTTTTACTGCTTCCAAAATAGTTGCTAAAAAATACCAATTAATAATACTGAATGAAAAACTCAGAGAGGACACTGTTGCAAGTATTTGGTATGTGAACTTTGAACTGAGCTGGCAACACACAACTCCTCTTCCTCAGAGGCCAGTTTCCAAGGACAGGCAGTACTCAAGAACTTGGCCTCTGACTGATCAAGCAGCTTTAAATAAACTTCGTCACTTTTCTCTGATAGATTTTTCATCATTATACTGCAACAAGTGAAAACTTTCAGCCTTGGAGGCACACTGAAAATAGAGTAAGAATCTCAGAGTCCCTGAAACATGCCCAGCCTTGCACATGGTGAGAAGGAGCTACAGGGAAACAGAGTGGGAAGGATCATCCAGTACAAGGAAGGCCACATCAGAGCTAACTAGCACTTGGGAGGGCTTTCTTCCCTGGATCCTAGTGCCCTCTAGGCATTTTTTCCACCCCTTCCTCATCCCAGCCTCTACAGACTACAGAAAGCGCTCCTTGCAGCATGCCAGCTTTCCCTCTTAGCATACCAATGAGCACCAGGAGTCAGCCGACTGATGCTCATTTGTTCCTCACCACAAAACGGCAGCTAGGGAAAGTGCAGTTCTCACACTCTATCCTTAATACAGCCCCTGGGGAGAAGGGAAGGGGGAAGTTCGGATCAGAACAGTCTAGACGCTATCTTTGTGCTGGAGAAAGTATTGCCTAGGAGTGAAACAAAGGAGACCAGACTCCTGACATGCTGGGTTTCCCTCTCCGCTCCCACTCCTCCTCTGCGACTCTAAGTAGGTCACTTCCTTTCTCTTTAGCACTGTTTCCTCATCTCTTTGGTACAGACACTAACTTCTGCCAGAGCTAAGATGTGATCAGATAATAAGCATTAAAGCTTAGAGCTCTCATCAAGCATCTCTCTGAGCTCTGCTTAAGACAAAATGCCACGCTAATCACCTTAACAAACCAGTAATACTGCTTGGATTTTGAACGATGGCTTGCAATTCCTGTGCGCCCCACACATATCTCAACTCAAGAGAACTAAATGCAGCACTGCAATGGACGTCTGGGTCACAGAGCTCACTAAAATAGATTCATGCGACCCCTTCTGTAAACATATCAAGAACCACATTCTGCATGTTATTCTTGCCCTCTCCAAAGGAGAAGCTGTTTCTCCTTTTGTACCAGAGTATTTAGAGCCATTGCAGGTCTCTGAATCTAAAATGTCCTGAATCTGATCAAAAATTATACCAAGACTCTGCTTAGATTTACAGGATGAAGATCATATTCAACTGTGAAATTATGAGACCACCTCGCATTGACACATCTGCACTTGGGCACTTCAGATTTATAACACAGTTATTCATGAACATATAAAAGGTGTGCAGACACTGCTTAAGCTAACAGACAACTATCCTTTGCTAGCATAAGAAAAATTCAGGTGAACATAAAGAAAACAATTCTTAAATGTATGTCTGTGCCTCAGTTTCTTCATCAGTCTGAAATGTTCTTTGAGACAAGGCATCCAGAATTCTTTTCTACTAGCTGTTCTAGTTATGACAAACCATCCTTTTCTGGGTGATGTAAGTCTGGTTGTTCTCAGCTTGGCTAAAATTCTAGCTAAATAGGCCTCCTGCTACAAAAACACATGCTGCTACTCTCCACACCTCACAGGTTCAAAAGTCATTCCACGTCCACTCAGTCTTTCTTGTTTGGAAGGTCAATACCAAATCATAGAAACATCAGCATTGTCACATCTTTGTTCTGAATTTGGCAATTCATCACTACCCAAATCTTACCTCTTTGTGGAGCTGGAGCAATGAGGCTTTGTCCTAAGGTGAAAACGTTTCCTGCTCTAACACTCAACATCCAAGAGGTACAAGAGCCCAAGTATCAAAACAGGCATGAAAATAGCAGGATATTTCACTTCATAGAAGAGGCTAAAATAAAAAAGGCAAAAATGATCAAGTCAATGTGCACACAGACCCAGGAAGCAAGTCTGCAGCCAGAAGCAAAGTCTAGAGCAGTATCTGGATTAGCAGGGACCCCAACCAGACACAGATACGGCTGTAACACAGCAGGAGGAGCCAGGGCAGGGAACCATAGCCCTGTGCTGAGCTGAAATGAGGCTCCTGGGGCCATGAGCAGAGGGTGCAGGAGGAGAGCCCAGCTGAGGCTGACCATGGCCATTAAAGCCTGTTAGTGCCCTGACGGCCCTGACAAATGAGTTCCTCCTTGAAAGCTCCAGAGTTAAAGCCCCACTAATGGTAATGATTCTGGTGTCTTGTATGGCATCACTGCTCCTGATATAAGAATCCCATGTGTGGGTGAAATTAATGCCTCTGGAGGCCTGGAATTAGTCTTTCCACCTGATGTTCCAGCATGTCTCAAGGGACCCACAATGTCAATAACTGACTAGGCCTTTTCTAGATTTTCTACAACCTGAGCAAGTGCAAAAATTGTAGATATATATTTTCTATCCAACCAGGAGTCAGAAGAATACCGTCTTTGCAATTTAATCAGCATATTGAAAGATCTCACTGTTGTGCAGTTCTGTCCCTCACAAGAAGTTTGGGAAAATATTTGCGGGCTGGGAAACAGCATTTGAATCACCCTTTTCACTGCTGTTCGGTTCCATAAGGAACAAATCCATGCAGCACTAACAGTGCAGCCTGGCTGCAGGGACTCTGAGGGTTGATCACAGGTGACAAAGCCCCACTGCACAGCAGTGATGCCCTCCAGAGCCTTGGGTGGATCTCAGAGAGAAATCCTGCCAGCAGCAGTAGCCAAAAGCTGCCACTAAATGCAAGTTTCTGTCTGTAGAGATGACCATACTGGAGAGATGGGGCAACAGCAAGGGGGGCAAAAAAATGACAGGGCAGTTAAGAGGGAAAGGGCAATCTGTGTTCAGGGACCCATCACTCCTCTTGATTTGTAGTAATTGCAGAATTCAGGAAAAAAATCAGTTTGTGTAGCAGAAGACCAAGCTAACTCTCTTTCCCTAAATGCAGAATAGTCAGCTGTCACCTCCAGTCACTTTCCATCAGAATGAAGTGTTAGACAGTGACATTCACAACAAAGATGAGCCTCTGAAAGTGGCCTAAGAGCCAAGTAAACTGTAGGGGCTTGTAGATGTCATTGTTGTAGGAGTCACTTTCTAGCTCAAACAGAATCCAATATATAGCATTAGTAGCAAGGCTTGCTAAAGCCTTCGGTCGCAAGCTGTGAACTTTCATCTAGATATGCTGACCGTATACTGAACTTTTACTTAGCTACATGAAGGAAGGCCCCGAAACCAGTGTGAACCAGAAAGATAAGGTAGCCACAACCATCAGCAGGGGCTGCATCCCTTGAGATAAGAAAAGTAATGGCCCACCTGGAGGCAGAGAAAGGATCCAATGAGGAGCACAAAGACCCCAGACCCAAATACTGTTGTTGGCCCAAACTGTTGCGTGAGGGGAGTTTAACTTGTAAGGGAATAGGCACCCGAGAGTGACTGTGTGTGTGAGCGAGGAGTCGGAAAGGGCCACCCATCAGCTCAATGGAGCCGCCCGCTGCAAAGGGACTCGGGTCCTAGCAGTCAAAGTCTCAGGCGGTGTGTGTGTGACTCCCTGAAATGGCATGTGAATGCTCAGGCAGTGGCTTGTCCTTGTCCTGGTTTCAGCTGGGATAGAGTTAATTTTCTTCCTAGTAGCTGGCAGAGTGCTGTCTGTTGGGTTTAGTAGGAGAAGAATGCTGATAACACTCTGATGTTTTAGTTGTTGCTAAGTACTGCTTATGCTAGTCAAGGACTTTTCAGCTTCCCATGCTCTGCCAGGTCCACAAGAAACTGGGAGGGGGCATAGCCAGGACAGCTGACCCAAACTGACCAAAGGGCTATTCCATACCATATGACATCATGCTCAGTATATAAACTGGGGGAGGTTGGCCGGGGAGCAGCGACCACTGCTCGGGAACTGTCTGGGTATCGGTCGGCGGGTGGTGAGCAATTGCATTGTGCATCACTTGCTTTGTATATTGTTATTATTATTATCATTATTATATTGTTATTATTATCATTACTATTTTACTTTGTTTCAATTATTAAACTGTTCTTATCTCAACCCAGGAGTGTTTCTCACTCTTACTCTTCCGATTCTCTCCCCCATCCTGTCGGGGCAGGGGGAGTGAGCGAGCGGCTGCGTGGTGCTTAGTTGCTGGCTGGGGCTAAACCACAACAGTCCTTTAACAGTCATTGGGCAAGAGTGAAGGCAGCTTGTCCTGATGACGGATTGCTTGTAATTAGCCATACTACAGACCTTAATCTTACATGGTTTGATCTGCTCAGGGGACAAACTGAACCAGTGTGCTCACACAGTTGAGTTAATCTCTTTATGTGCCGGGATTTGTTATGACTGTCATTCACCTCTCAGACTTGTTGGTCGCATGCAAACAAATGGCAAGGGAGCGGGAAAGCTGACAACTATTCACGCTCAGGGCAGTCACTGAGCTCCTGCTGGGCTGGAGTGAATATCTAACACTGACCTGTCTTAAGGAAATCCCTCACATCCAGGTACAAGACAGGAGACCTTGTTTCCCGGGTCTGTTTCAAGCCTGGTACCAGCTCTACAGCTTTCTGCTCTTTTCCTCTCTACCTTCACAGCCCTCTACACCATCGCGCCGGGCAGGCAACGACTCGGGCTGGTCATTCTCCTCCACACTTGGAAAGCAATGGGGAAAGCGGTCAGTCTCCTTGGTGCTTTATGGGCAAGCTGCGAGGAGGTCCAGGGGAAAGCGAGTCCAAGTGCTGTGGTGAACAAAGGCAGTCAGGCCGCTATGGAGGTGGCTGGCCCCGAGGAGTACGGGCACTTGCCAGCCCAAAGCCCCTGGCCAGGGGATGAGTGCCCTCCCCACAAGCAGGCCCTACAAAAAATGCTGGTGAGGCAGAGGTAACCATTCCTGCCGAGGGCCTGGGGTCAGCGTGCGGAAGGCATCGCCTTAGGGGAGCTGCAGTCCCCAGGGACGCCCTCGCTAGCCCAGCTGCCCAGGGAGCTTTTCTCCAAGCAGACCTGGAGTCACAAATGACCACCGTGTCTTCTGTTTTCTCCCAGCCCACGGAGCTTCTCGCCTCACGGGCAGAGCCGGAGGTGCAGCTCAAGACCTGGTGCCTTGTATTTCCGCGGGCAAGGGATCTTCCCTCCCTGCAGACACCTCAGGTAGGGGATGGAGGTGTTCACAGGGGGAGGGCGGCCAAAGCGCCCAGTGCCACGGCCTGGAGCTGACAGGACATGGCGGCAGACAGCCCCGGCGGGGAGGGAAGGAGAGAGGAGGGGAGGCGGGGCGGCCGCCCCGCCTCCCCTCCTCTCTCCTTCCCTCCCCTCAGGAGCGGCCTTGGCGGGCAAAATGGCGCCGCGGAACGCAGGCCGGGTCTTCCGGGCGCTGCTGCAGCCGCCTGCCCGGGCCGAGCCCCTCACGCCCCGGGGACCGGCCTCCTCCTACGGGTAAAAAAAACCCCACAGCCCCTTCTTTCCCCTGCTCCCTCGTCCCCTCTCCTTCCCCCCCCCACCCCCGGGGGTTTGCGGAAGGTGATATTTGGCAGGTCCGGGTGCGTGTCACCGTGGTGGTGGTGGTGGCGGGGGGGGGGGGGGGGGGTGTTTTAGCAGAGTGTGTGTACGCTCGATTTGGGAGGGCGACAAGCAGCCCCTTCTCGTCGGTGTCCGCCATCCCAAATCCATTTTCCCCTTGCGAGGGAAAGAAGCAGCCCTGCCACCTGCCCATAAGGTGTTCCCTGGAGGTCGCCGAGGTTGCAAAGAGAATACGTGCATGTAATATATATAATACCGCTTATTCTGCAAATCCAATTAAGGAAAACGGACATAATACCATATTTTTATTTTTTCCCCTGCACAGATTAAAGACTAGGTTGTGTTGTAGCACAGCTGGAACAGAATATTTCCCAGATTAAGCTCCCTCCTACAGAGTGTGAGGCGAAGCGTGGCCTCCAACAAGACCTGCTCTGCATCTCTACTATCTTGCTAGACATAGGATTATGTATCCAATGCTTCTCAAAGAGCTATAAACCTTAACACTACTAATTCAGTTACAAAATAGCAGTTTGGGGTTTTTTTTTTCTTTTGTTTTAACATGGTTTCTGCTTATGCCAACCAATGGAAGATGCAGTCTTTATGAAAACTTGACAGAAGTGAAGTCATCATGCTGACAAGCACACTGAAGTGATTTCAGACTCACAGAAACTTGGTGTGGGGAAGACCAAATCTGTCTTAGGTGTAGCCAGTTCCAGTAGAGTTTCTCAGCGTGTGAAAAAACCTGGGTCATTTGTTCTCAGGGCAGAAAGTATTGAAAATACTCTCTTTGTGAAACTCCTGGATTTCATTGGACTTTACACTGAGGCACAATCCAAGAATAGAAAAGCGTCACAAACTCAGCAAAATTCTCAAGCCCCTGATGTTAATAATTGATCCTAATAAATGTAGAACTGTGTAAAAAAAAAAAATAGCATCTGAATCAGGAAAGCGGAATATAAATCCCTTGTTTACAAGGGATATATATTCTTGTCTACTACATGTTGGTAACCTTTTTTAAAAAAAGGTAACAGGATGGTGATTATTTCAGTTTTGTTCAGAACTGGAAATGTTTTTGGCAATTACTAATCAGAAGCAAAAGAAAAATCACATATTTCTATAAAAATTACTAAGAGCAAGGTGCTGTGGTGAGAACTATGATAAAATATCTGTTGAAATGAATGACAAACCAAAAGATGGTGTATCAAGAAAAAAATAACAAAACATTTTCTTTTATAAATAGAAAAAAGCAAAAGTCAGATATTCCAAAAGGGGATAAGAAGGCCATCTGAATGCTACGTTCAGAATTCAAGTTGCAAAGTATGTAGCCGCATCAGGTGTGATATATGGACTTAAAAGAAGTTTAACATTACGGGCAAACTAATCACTTGAATCACATTTGCATAACAATTCAGCAAAACTCACTGAAGTTATAATGACACAGTGAGTTTCTTTGAGCTGTATTCTTGCCACAGATCTGCGTTTGTACTCCAGTTCTCAGATTGCATCTGCACAGGTAGAAAGAGCTGATCCTATTCTGGAAAGTCACAGCTTATATTTAGGCGCGTGGCACGATTGGTTGTGTTATGTCAACCAAGATTTTATGTAAAATCCAAATGGCTTTATGTTGAGCAGGCTCTGTGGTTTAGCTGCCACTTATGTACTGGGAACCTGAGCTATTGTTCATTTTCCTTATAAGAAGGGTTTAAGTTTATGGGATTTTTTTCCTTTACTCCACCATTTTAAACTTTGTACGGATGGGGCTATGCTTTTGTGCTGTAATTAGTTCAGAATTTATATGCTAAAAATGAATTTTTAATAAGTTGCACGGTACAAATCATGGAATAGAGATTATTGTTACGTATAAGACAGGAGAACAGCATTTCTGTATGCGTGTGAAATTCACATTGATTGAATTCATGGGGCGAGAATATTTCATCTAGGTAAACTGAGAAGTGCAGGGAATAACAGTTACCCATTTAGGCAACCAAATGGCAAAATTTTTATCATATTACTACCTTTAAATAAAATGAGTTAGGTTGGTGAACAGATGTCTTGCAACCATTAGGGCGCAAATTTGCTTGGGAGAACGGATGCAATGGTTTATGCTGTTATGAAGATAGCTTCAATCTATGTTACTTTTACTTTCACACTATGTGTTTCTATCTAGACACGGTATCTCAGGTTACCTGTTTGCATTTGCACATTTGTCTTGCTTTGTACTGAAGGTTAATGTAGGGGTTTAAGGGTCAGGGCTGGGAGGTGGCCTATGCAGTGGGTTTCTGTGGTACTTCTTTTGTGGGTGGGTTTTTTTGGTCATGTGGTATTCTCCAGTTAAGCATTATTTCCTGCTGAGATTACACTGACAGATACATTATTATCACATTCTTCTTCTCTTCCATCCTCACCTCAGTGCAAGGTGGTTTTCATTGTAGACCCTCTGGTTCATGAGGAACCGTAACAATAGATTGTGGTTTCTTTGGCAGATGGAGAGGCGGAGTTTAGTAATTACAGGGTGAATACCAGCCATTTCAAAAGTTATGCTGTGACAGAATGAGGTGTCTCCTCTCTAATATATTTCTCTCAACATGTTTCTGTAGCCACATCAAGCTGCTTTTATATTCCCCTTGTTGCACAGTCCAGACTTTTTTTTTCCTCCCCTTTACCTTAAGTCATTTTAACTACATTTGTGAAACCTAAGTACAAATGTTATGCAGCGGTCACAACTGAATACTTCTCTGCTCCTGAGGAGTTTTTTTTATTTAGTCTTCTGTGCACCCATGAAAGGCAAGTGACCCATTTAAATCTCACTGTGTTGTCGTTAATATCTGAAAAAGTAATTGTTCTGTATTCCTTGAATGACCATGTAGTAATGAGAATTAACTGTCTGAATGTTTTCCTATTTCTCTCCCCTTCCCCCATCCCTAGTACTTCAATAACATCTGCCAAAATCCAAGTGAATGGAGTCCACCTGCATTATCAGCAGACAGGAGAAGGAAGCCATGCAGTTCTTCTGCTTCCCGGAATGCTAGGTCTGGAGATTTTGTCTTATCTTTGTAGAGCAACCACCTCTTTCGCCATCCGGTCTCAAGCTAGAATGCACAAAACTGTTTTGTAATATCTTCAACACCTGATTATGGAGCATTGCCATTAAAAAAATTGCTACATGTACAAAAGATAGGAAAGTGCAGAGTTGTTGCAATCTGTCAACAATTTTTACAGATTTAATTTATCTCACCAGGCACCTTTTATACAATGTCTTGACTTGTGTAATAGTGACTCACACTTTTGGATTTAACTGTGCAAAGGGGGTGTCCAGCACTGGTGGCAAATAGGTACACAAGGTGCAAAAATAACGGGGGAGGCGGGGAGAAAAATCAGGTAAGCTGTATTTGTTACACAGACTGAATTATGCATTGCTTTTTAGAAGCTAGGTGCATTCCAATTGAATTAATATACACAATGCAGCCCTTGCAGTTTATTATCATAGTTAAAAAGGCACAGCTGAGGCTTGCTTTTTGCTTAAAAATGTATTTTCATATTTTGGTTATTCAGGGCAACATCACTGAGATTCTCAATGGCTTTTTGAGGTGGACAACAGGTTCTGCTAGCTAAGTGGTACCTGTCCATTGGGACCACTGCTTTTGATAAGAACCTTTTAAAACTAACACAGGCTTTTTTTCTGGGTTCTTGCAGTTCTAAGGAACCAGACTTACTAGCAGTTCATGGCAGGCTGTCAGTAGGACCATTACTGTGCTCAGAGTTGGGCTTATGCTTAACTGAATTGCTGGATCAAGATGATTGACAGAATGTCAAGAACTGAAGAGCAGGAAACATTTTTTCTTCTTGGCAGTAACATTTTCAAGTCTTTGTGAAGTGGTTCTTTCAAAGAACTCTCAAGGGGAGGGTGTAAAAAAGTTAATGCTAGGAGTGCTTTAGTAGTCATATATTTTAACCTGTTCATTCTAAACAGCTTTTAAAACTAGTAATCCTGTTGCCGGTGCTAACTCTTTAAACAGAAATAATGTATTTCTTCAGTTGTCAGTAATATTATTATTATTAGGTGTACATTGCTTTTGTTCAGTTAGCATTATTGC
Source organism: Pelecanus crispus (assembly GCF_030463565.1). NCBI lineage: Eukaryota > Metazoa > Chordata > Aves > Pelecaniformes > Pelecanidae > Pelecanus > Pelecanus crispus. The sequence goes on along the minus strand of NC_134644.1, from coordinate 80,396,419 downwards.
AAACAGTAATAGGTTACTATCTTTACCATTAATAAGTTTATGGTTTAATAATTTGGGGCAACTTGTGAGGGTGAGCTTTACATTCTGACTCACGTACTTCTTCCCTTTGTACTGATACTAAGTTTTCAATATTACTGTATACTACTTACAGTATTCACAGGCTAATAAATGTGTTGTGGAAACAAGATAAGTGCTTTTAGGTCAATAGAATTAATTAGTGTCTAGAATATTTGCAAACTACATTAAAACAAAAATGACACTTCTCTTTCTAACAAAAATACTAGGAAAACCAAGAAAACACAGAATTCAGATATGCTTTCAGCCTTGTGTATTATTTAAGTTACAAAAAAATACAACAAGCACGTGAATGGTAGTGCAGAGGCTCATACGAAGCCTATGTAAGATTATGTGATTAATATTAATCAGGTTGCATTGGTATTTTTCAAACAACCTGATATTTTGCTTCTGACTCTAGCTATTAATTGGTGTTGCAAGAGGTCATGCCAGGCTGTAGTCAGTTCATCACAGCATGCTATATACAGCCTCTTTTATCATTTAGACCAGTTGATGGTATAGGAGGAGGTATGTGAGGACCTATTTCTCCAAGTAAACAAAATCTTAAATGCCCTTAAACAGCCTTTTTAATATAATGATGGATAGCCAATTTGATATTTGATTGACGTCATTTGAATATAATATGTTAGATCTAAACAGTTTTTAATCAAGTAGTGTGCAATACTGTTACCACATGATCATGATGCAAATAAGAAGTAAATTGCAGTCTTACCTTCATGCTCGTGTTCATAGATAGCTTAGTAATTCATTTTTTAATCCTTTGAAGGTCTGAGCCATCAATAAAAGAAACTGTTCTGCATCAGAAACATTGCTGAATTTTACTTATTTTGATAACATACATATTAGAAAAATCAAAAGTTACAGTTTTGAGCTTTTGTGTCACCACTGTCTCCTCAGGCAACAAAGTATTTAAAGCTCAGCTTTAAACACCAATATTCTCATAGAAGTGTTCTATCAAATAAGAACAACTGTCTCGCACGGCACTTTTCACCTAAAAATTTGTAGCTGGAGTCAGTATATTCCTCCCCTTTCAGTTTCATCTGTGCTGTCCAGATAAACAGCAATGACCATGCAAGCGCTTTAAATCTGTTAAAGATAAACCGCTACCCAGGTAACTCAGTTTAAGATTCTGTGTTAAAGCATCTGTGTAGAGCACAGTTTTGATAAGCTTACATACCTGCCAGAAGTGGTTTGCTCTGGGCATGTTGCAGATAGTTCTAAAGACTTTTATTGTGGCACTTCCTGTCTAAGAGTTGCAACAGTTAGTTACAATTAGAGATAAAGTGTACTGCAGTTGATGGATAACCTCTTTTTTAGACTCAAGATACAAGTTTCCCCAGTTTCCATTTAGAGTATATATACTATGTATGTATTACATGGTGGCTACTTTAATTGAAAAATGGTGATGTTTCAGGGAGTGGTCAAACCGATTTTGGACCACAGCTTAAGTCTATGAATAAGAAACTTTTCACAATTGTTGCTTGGGATCCTCGGGGATATGGACAGTCCATTCCTCCATCTCGAGACTTTCCTCCAGATTTCTTTGAGAGGGATGCAAAAGATGCTGTGGATCTTATGCAGGTAAATCTATTCTGAGATTTTATTGTTTTATATATATCTATTTAAAAGGTGTTTTCCTTAAATTTTGAGAAGGAGGAAGAATACGGTTAAGCAGGTTGTTTCCAGCAGACAGCAAGTTATGCAAAAGAGCATACAAATGAAGGCTTAAAACTGGGCAGATGCACACTGTTCTGGAAGATATTTTCTTCTTCCATCTCTTCTGCAATATACCTAGAGGTTCAGCAGTGGGAATTAATCGTAAAGCAGTATGCTTTTATTCCAAGACCCTGCCCTAAGAAGTTTGCAGCCAAGAACCATGTAAGTTGAGATAAATTGTATATAAAAACCAAAGTCTATGCTAAGTGGTTTAACTGAAGGGATTACAGTAGTGAAAGGCTCTTAGAAAATTTTCCAGCTAATAGAACCTTGGCATTTTGCCTTGAGCAGCCCATTTCAAGAAACATTCGATTCTAAAAATTAACTTGACACTTTGCATTTTACAGCATATTACTGAAAGAATTTTTGTGGGAAATCAAAGGGTTCCTGTGATCATATCAGATCTTAATAACTAATAGAGCTATTGTGATTATAAAGAGTATGACCTAAAGCTGTTATTACTTCTCCATCTTGCAGAATTTTTTTATTTCAAAACTGTATTTCTGTGTTCCTCTTTGATTCTGCCCTATAAGTGCTAACACTATTTTCTGGTTTAGTTTTAACTAATGTTTTGGCTTTGTTATGTTAAGCTATACAGTCTCTTTGGCCATGTTAAGAAAGTTGGCAGAGCATTAAAATTCCAAAAATATGAGACAAGATTCAGACAGTCAATCCAACTGTATTCCTGTAATAAGCAGTAACCTTGCAGAAACCCATCTGAAACTGGAAATGCAGCCTTCCTGGAGCATTCTGTGTAGCGAAACAAAGCAAGTCTGACAGCAGAATCAGGATTAAGACACAGTTTTGCCCTCTAACCACAAAACCAATCACTCTGCACCATAAATCACCAATTTCTTCTGCTACACTAACAAAGAAAATAAAGATGCTGCCATGGGTTGGTGACAAACTTTCTGTCTAAGTGGTTGTAACCCCCTTTCCTGCCTTTGTCCAAATACTAATAAATGCAAAATAGAAAACAGAGCTGTCCCCAAAGACAATGTAACCATGTAGCATCCAAACAGGACAGCAGCCTACCAATCTCTAAAGCTGCCAAAACAAATGAGACATATCATCCTGTTTTTTTGAAGATGCTTATTGATATAAACATATAACAACAAATTATTAAAATCTTCCCAAGTGTGGTAACTTGCTTTTAATTTAGCGTAACATATAAAGGTTAGCACAATCCCAAAGGATCATCCCAACTAGGATTTCCAGTATAAAACAAAGTCATAGCTCCTGTAGAGGGCTTTATAATGTATATGGTTTGCCTACACTCAGCCAGAAAACCCATCCATATAGGTGAGCCTTCAGGACCTTTATTCTAGGCTCCTTCAGATTCTGGTGTCTCTGCTGGAGCTGTGAGTGCTGCAAGGTTTCTGTTGAATAACAAAAGCTGAAATTCTGCGGAGTACTTAGCACCTTGATGCAGATGACACTGCTCTGTATCACTGTATGTGTTCTGTGAAGGAGTTTGCTTGAAATAAAAGGAGTGTAACGCAAATAAGTAAGTCCCCTTTGTTGCACTCCATCCTGATGTCTAGCAATAACAAAGGTCAATAGCATTAAAACAATCATGGAAATAATTAGTCGATATTTAAGGGGTACTTACTCTTCAGAGCTACTGTCCTAGTGAAAGGATGGGCTTGGGCTTCTCCAAATTTTTGTGGATCAACAGCAACCCTTACTGGTGGTGTACTCCCCGTGATCCAATGAAAGCATATGGTACAGAGTACTGCTGTATTGCAACTCGCTGTTGTGAGTTACTTCTGTCACAGCACACACGATCAGTTGATTGCATTTCACAAAAGCCTGGATGGAGGAGGTGATTTCAAAAGAGATTTTGTTCACAACGGGGTAAAGCCAACACTAAATCACCCACAGAATTGAGGAAGTGCAACCAGCTCTCGGGTTATTGCCAATGTTAGGTAGAGGCCTGTACCGTAAGTAGCTCAAGATTAAAGCAAGCACACATGCATATCGTACCCAACACATCTGTTATATCGCATTGTTTTTTGGAAGACTGCAAAGAATAAATTAAATTCCTCCTGCTGCAAAGGCATCCTGAGACAACACAAAGAATGCATCAAGATAATGGCTAGTAAACAAGAGAAATACTGGAGGCAAATAGATCTCAGTTGAAGCACTGGCAAATAACCAATATAATAAAGAACAATAAACATTTTAATCAGCTATTCCACCCATCAGCTGAGTTTGACATCCGTAATTTGCTGGTGGTGGTAGGAGAATAGCAGCAGCAACAGCAAAAACTTAAGCTTTACAAGCCCTACTGCCAACTCCTGAAACTTGCCAAGACACCAGTAACCCTTCAGCAGCACGATAGTGGAAGCTGGTCACAGATAACTACTTTATCATCAGGCCAGGGCCAACTTGTGATCAGCTCCTAAAATTCAAGGTTCTCATTTCTTTTTGTCAGCTCTTACTTTACAGGTCCTTTTCTTTCCCCTACCTTATTTATTTTCTGTTTAGTAATTACAGCTTAGCAGAGTGAACTCTAATATTGAGAGACACTACAGCAAGCCTAATACCAAGGAAAAAGCCAAAACCAGAAAAGCCTGATAGTGATAGAAGTTTGCTAGGTATCGAGTTGACTGATAGTTATGCCTCACTTGAGCATCGAGTTTACAAGCAGACTAGAAACTGCTTTTTCTCTCTCTAGTTGTTTCTCTCATTGCCCGCATTTTTGCTTTCTTCTGTCCAAAGAAAACAGGCCTGAACTTCCAATAAAAAACCAGCAAGCACCAAAACAACTCATTCAACTAACTTGCTCTTTTTCCTCCAAAAGTACAATATCTTCCTTAGTCACATCTAAAAAGCTGTCATTTCTGAAAAAAAAAAAAGGAACAAAAAACCCCAAACCCCACCCCTTTGAAACCTGTATGTTTGTTTGCAAAAGAATTCACAAACTGAGGCTTCTATATGCAGAACTGCAAATACTGCTTAACCACTGAATATTGTCCCTGTACAGCCTTCAGGTGCATTTGCTCCTGAGTGCCTTTACCTTTCCCACCCTTTGCCCACTGAACATCACACACACAAAATCCTCTCCCCTGATACTCCCCACCACAGATTGTGCTATATGAGGAAACAAGAGTTTCAAATTCTAGTGGAAAGCATTGTACAAGTCAGAATGAATTACGGTCTTGGTTGTTACATATTTTGCCCTGAGCCTTCCTTTTCAAGAGGAGGAATTTCATTATTAATGTTTTGAATTGCAATTTGCCATGAAGTAACATTTAAAATGTACACTTAAAAGCTTCAGAAAATGTGAATTAGGCGCTAAAATTTGATACAATCCTGTAGCAAATACTTTAAGTATTTTTTGGTTGTTAGAGAGGTTTGGTTTTTTTTTTTAGATCAGCTAGCATCAGTAAATTAGATCACTGGGTTCCATTTTTCAAGTCTTAAACTTTTCTTAAGTTCATCTTGGTCTTGGATTACCTACCATCCCACACTGTGATAGTCTTTGCCAACTTTATACCAAGAGAATCCACAGATTCTTGATAGTGTCAGGCTCTCCGAAAAGGTCTTTCTGCTCCATTGTAAATAAACATTTCTTAATTTCAAGAGGGCTTTTTTAAATGCAGCAAGAATGTAATACGGCTACTGCCTGTTTCATTAAATAGTTGTAGAAAATTGGAAGGGCAGGTATAATTTCTCGTTTTCTAAATATTTGACCTTTTCTTAAGTATTTTTATGTATAGCAGGAAAAGTACATTTTCTAATTGTGAAAGCTGACTATAGTTCAACTATGTAGTATTGTGTCTAAATCCATACAGTTAGTTTTCAAGAAATATTTGATATTTGCTTGTAAAACCAGCTAATGATTTGCATATAACTTTCTCGTACAAATCAAGGCACTGAAATTTAAGAAGTTCTCTTTGCTGGGGTGGAGTGATGGTGGAATTACAGCACTCATTGCAGCTGCAAAGTATCCAACTCTTATCCACAAGTTGGTTGTCTGGGGAGCAAATGCCAGCGTTACTCAAGAGGATGTGAGAATTTATAATGGTATGTACAAACTGAATATCGTATCCTAAAAGAATTATTTTCATTTCTTCTTGACCTAAGAATCTTAGTCATGTAATAGCTAAGTAGAGACAGTTGAGGACACAACAAACCTAAAGGAACAGGACACAAAATTCACCAAGTTGCTAAGTCTAGGGATAGATTAAAGTCATAGCGAGAAACTCCCTAACAGTTACTCTGGGGGTAATACAATAGAATTTTTAACAAGTCCTTACCAACTTACGCTGCTGAAAAGCGTAAGCTATAATAGCTTATCAGTAGTTTTCAGAAAGTCAAATTTCTGTTGCTGTAACAAATTCCTAAAAAGAAATGTCAGATAATACTATTGACCTCAGGCTTGATTTCTTTTCTCACATCTTACACAACCTTTAAACAAGGTCCACAGAAAATCACTGGGCTAGCACACAACAGCTTTTTCCTCTAGGCAGTAAGAAAGCAAGCTCGTAACTTACCATTTGAGTTCAGGAAACAAATGAATCATTCAAGTAATTGTCCCAGGATGCCTTTTTAATTTGCATGCCTTTAAAGTTAATTATTGTGGTTACAAAACCCTTGCAAAGTAAAGAAACATAGGATTTCTGATCCTTATCCCACTCATATGAAATAGAATCTGATCATTTGTCACTCTCAAGGAAAATAGCAAAAACTGCTAGCGAACTCAGAAAGGGACTGTATTTCCTTTTGACGTTAGAAATTAAAAGAGTTAACCCTGCAGGCTCTCAACAAATGTAACCCAGTATAGTTTAATTTTAGTGATTGGAGTTTGATTTGCACCAACTGTGAACTCTGACTCTCTGGCTTCAGCTAAATTACAAGTGTATGTAGTGCCCATGTGTACTTAACCTTACCTATACTAAAGCACTTTCATTGGTATTAGTAGCAGTATAGTTTTTTAGTTCAGTAAGCAAAATGCTTTTTAGGTCTGTAAAAGTGCTGCTTTATTTCTTTACATACTTTTAAATTTATGAAGTTTTTATTATATAATTATGAAATGCACGTCGCTATCAGCCAATAGGCAAAAATTAAAAAAAAAAAAAAAAAGAAGAAGAAGAAAAAAAAGAAAGAAAAAGTCTTACTTTACATGGAGAGCCCACAGCAATGCTGACTTTTGGCCTCTTCACAGACTGGTGCTTTCAACATCTCTCTCTGGGCAACAGAACTCAGAGAGTACCAGCACAAGCCTTCTACCACTGGCCCATCAGTGCATCTCAGCTGCAATGCAGGGTTTGATAGGAGACAAAGGTGTTTATTTAGTATCTATGTCCTTTCAACATTGGCTTTTTTCCCCTCCTCTCTTCTTAAATTAAGGCCAGCCGCAAGAATAAAACAGTAGCTTCTATAAGGGAAACAGCTGTTCAGTAACAGCTAGCCTGGGGTGAGCAAACTCATTTCCAGTCAGATGTTGTCATAAAGCACTTTCAGTCACTACTGCCTTGCTCATTTGGCTGGACAGGTTCTGTCTGTTAATTAACACCTGAACTCCTTTCTTCCCTTAATTCCTATTTGAAACCAATTGAAAACTTTTCTAGTGGCGTATATTACTGCTTGATGATTCAGTACTTTTCAGGTCTCTTTCAGGTTCTCTGCTGTGCCAACATTGTTCTAGGCTTTATCAGTACAAATCTGTACAGCTGAAAAAGTGAGGTGTGTTCATTCTAGTTTCTGCAAACAGTTTAGTGAAAGTCACCCTTGCGGATATCCAATTTGTGAGCAGTACTCAAAATTTTAGGAGAAAAAAATAGGTAAATCTGATAAATAACTAACTAGAATGTCAGATTATTTGTACAGCTTTAGCCAGCCTGCCATGAGTCATGGGGCTCTACTCAGTAGAGTTCCTTGTTTTTCTCTAAGACTATGGCAAATGTACCATGATGTCAGCCTGCTGGAATGCCTTAGTAAGAGCTTCCTTCCTCTAAATAGTGGTAGGAGCCATGGAAGAACTTCCATCCATGAGCCAAAGCAAAAGGCTGAAGGATATGAAAAAGAATTGCCAGCTCTGGCACATTGTTATAAAACAGTCCCCTTTTTATACACAAGGTACCTCCTTGAGCTCTTCTTCTGCAAGCCCTCCAAAAAGAAACATCAGAAGTTTTAGGACCGAGTCCTTTATCATTTTTTTTCTCTTGTTCCTTGCGACCATAATAACAAGGCGGCCTTCTGCAACTCAGAAAGACCCCAGCAGAGATCATAAAACTACATTTTTTATATTCTTCCCATGCTATGAATTATTTAAAACCATTCAGTGCAGTTTCAAGTTTGACATACATATCTGTGGTCTGGTTTGAAAACTTACTCATATTAGGTGTTGGCAGTACTGGTTTATATCTTGTTGCTGGAAAGGACTTAACATATTTCAATGTTATTTTATGTAGGCATTCGAGATGTTTCCAAATGGAGTGAAAAGGTCAAGAAACCACTGGAGGAGATGTATGGTCATAAGTACTTTGCAAAAACCTGCGAGGCTTGGGTAGATGGAATATCTCGCTTTGCTGAAAAATCAGATGGTAAGGCTTTTACAATGTAAAACTGAAGCAATTATAGTAGCAGACAGTTCTGGATAAAAAAATCTAACAATACTCCTAGCAGCCAGTAAAGGAAGGACTCTGCATATGGCATTAAAAGCTGGGTCTGACTCATACTCATGAATAAAGCAATTACTTTGTAGACTATTCACAGAACCAGCAAGGTACAGGAGGAAAATGCATTTATGGGAAGCTGATGAGTCCCTCCTCTTGTTCCACCACAAAACTACATTATTAAATCATTGCCTTTGTGCAGCCTGAACAGGAGAGATTCTGCTCAAGCTTTTTTCTCCTCTCCCCTCTCAGTGTCAAAGGATTACCTCTTAGTGACATTGTTAAGATACCCCAAAAGTGAGGTGTGTTCATTCTAGTTTCTGCAAACAGGAGCTGAAGACTGTTTCAAAACTAGTAGCATATAATGAGTTAAAAAAGAAGGAAGTTCAGATTTTGGGAACTCAGAATTAACAAAAGACATTTAAAAAACACTATTGACACAGCTTAGGTGTTTCAAATCCAAAAAGAATAGTTAAACTAGACAATATAATAACTATTAAATGTTTATCTCTGAAGATTCTCTCTACACAGATTACTCTACACAGACTTTTGCAACCAAGGATACAATGAATAATAACCTGCAGTTCTGTTTTAATTCAGAGGAAAATTGTTTTTAATTTGCCTAAAGCAGACATACATAGTACATAAAACAAGGACTCTGTAATTCTCTTATATATGTTTTCCTGTAGCTCTCATAATGAAAGAGAGGAGGTGACATGCATTAACAGGCAGCAGAAACTACAAGGAAAATATTCCTTCATTTTGTATGTTTCCTATAAAGTTTTGCACAGGATCAGCAATATGGTACTAGAATTTCTCCCCGTAGAGAGATGTAACAAATTATGATCTGATTTTATTTTACCCTTTCTAGAATGCATCTCCTTAAAACTAATTTATTCTTAAGTCCAAAGCCCAGGCTGGTGAAGCTCTGGCTGTGATGTCCTTTTACTGCATGCACACGCCTCAAACACTATGAGAGGGAGAGACTGTGAAAAAGGCGGCACCTGGAGACATGTAACAAGGAGATGAGTTACCTAGATGCTGTAACTGGGTCAGATATTGGGCGAAGCCTAACGTTTGCTAAAAAAGATGAGCAATCATCAGACTGCAAATTTTTTCCAGGAATAGCTCCGGGAGGGCAACTTTGAACACAATCAGGCCTCCTTTGAATTAAACACACTACACAAAAGGTTATTAATGGCAAATACAAGAAAGGTGGTTAATGAAATCCATCAGAGATAAAAGGAGGACAGCTAAACCTCTGTTGGTCCAAAAAAACCCCTCAAGCTCTTTTTAAGAAATAAGATTATCTGCCCTAAATGAGATAGCTTTTAGTGTGAAAAGCTACAAGAAACGAATTTTTAGAAGGTGCCAACAATTAATGAAACTGAATAAGTTGCATAAAGCTGCAAAATTCAAGATTCTTCTTGCTGTTCTGTGTTAATCGGAATAAATACAATCTAGTGGTTATAGTAAAAAACAGTTTTAGGACCTGGAAACCAGGAAATTAAATAGTTTGACTGCCAACTATGTCCTTAGATAAGTAACTTAAATTTACTCGTTACTTGTCCTGAAAAACAGTCAACATTTGCGCAGGTGTTTGAGGACCATGGGTGAAATGCTCTAAATGAAAATATTTAAGTGGTAGAACTGCAGACTAAAACTATATAAATGACCAAACTATTGGAAAAACTCTGTGAAACAGTGTATGACCTTAGTGCTTAGGTATGAGCTTTAACTCATAGTGCTACTTTGCACAGCTGCTGGTAGCAGCAAGGGGACAACTACAAATAGGACAAAGTCAGCTCAAAGATAAATGGAACACAAAACTCACCAAGTATGTTTTGCCCACAGAATCTCTTGCGAGAGCATGGGAAATTAGGCAAAGAGTTTGGAAACTGGGTTACTATGGGATGAGGGAAAAAGGCGGGGGGGGGGGGGGCAGGGAGGGGGGCGGGGCAGGGATAGAAAAGTCTTTAAGGAAAAGCATTAAAATTATTTGTAGTGAGATTAAAGACTAGTAAGCATAAAATTATTCTTGAGGTTCTGTAAATGAATGGGCAGGGAAAATAACCTTTGGATAGTTCTAGTACAATTTGTATTAAATGGTTATTAATTGTGGATAGCAAAGGGTCGGGAAAGTGGAACAGGCATGCTACAACCTAAGTAACTTGTTGATAAAAGTAGCAAATCTTGTAACCTGACAACTGATGTAACAAAATGTAGCATAAACATGAAGGAGGTGAGAGTCTAAGGCTGAAAGGAGCAAAGCCAGGAAAGAAAGGCATGTGTTTGCTTTGAACAGTCCAAGAGAGCTTGAGGGACACATGGGACAGAAGTACTTCATTTGCTCTATCCATTTGTGCTAGTATCCATTAATGAAGCAAATTTCAGTGAAGTAACATTTTGGAGAAAGAAATGTTAATTAAAGTCTTGATTACATAGTTCCATAGATTCGTTGCACGCTATCCGCAAGGAGAGGCAATAGCTAGAACCCAGTGGAGTTCACAGTCCTTTACAGAAGCAGTTTCAGTCTTTTGTACTATTTTAAAATGAAGTGTGACCTTCATTTATCTTCTCCCTAGGTAATATCTGCCAACAGTTGCTGCCAGATATTACATGTCCCACATTTATAATTCATGGTGAGAAAGACCCTTTGGTTCCACAAGCTCACGCAGAATACATTCATAAGCACATCAAAGGCTCTCGGTAAGTTATATGATGGAGTATTTATAAACTATTGTTGAAGAAATGAAACAGATGAAACCCACAGTGTAAAAAAAAAAAAAAAAAAAAAAAATTGGATAAGTTGTGTCTGCCAGAGCAAGCCATTCTAAACTTCCCTAGCAAGTTACAATGCAAACAGTGTAGCTGGACATTTCTTGCAATATAAAAAGTATAATATTTTTGTAAGCTCCTTCCTAAAGTCCTCCAAGGGAAACCAAGTAAGGTCCTTTTCCTAATTCACACACAGAACCACTCCCTAACATGTTATGGCCATTACATTCCTTTTGCTGTGAGAGACCTCATTTCTGTCCCATTCACTAGAGCAGTGAATTTATATGCTATGAGTGGAGACAGATTCCCAGTTCTTAGAGAGAAGCACAGGATACCACTGTTTGCTCTGCCTTGTTGATGTGAACAACCTCCTCAAAGATTTTGTTTTTGAGCTGTCCTGTGAATTTCAGTGTTTTTAAGAAAAGCAGAATAAGAAAAAAAAAGTACAACTATGCTCAGAGATATTACTTCATAAACAAGAAAAAAATCTCAGGGCACCATCTGCTTCATTTGAAAACTCCAGAAGTGTTGCCTATAAAAAGGTAGGATTTCACCAGCTGAATTTTCTTCATAGCTTTGCACACAAATTAAAAGAGTTCTATTACTACTTAATAACAGACTGTGATGATTAACACTGGAGAAAAGAATTAGGAAAACAAAACCCATTTTTATGACTGCAGAGTGTAGGAAACTGTTTCATTGGTGTCATCTCTGTGAAAAATTGAGTGATATATTTATCTCAAAGTCAGCTCCAATGTTCATGGAGGAAAGATGAGAATGAGACACCTTCCTAACAATCACATGCAGGTGTTTTATTCCATGTCTGCTGGTTAGTTACTCCCACATGCCCTGCTCAGAACACCTATCACCCTGTTTGGTTTCACTGAGCTCTGAAATGCTCCAGATGCTGACTAAGGCAAGTCATCACAAAAACTAAACAAGGATCAGATAGTTCCTCTTTGGAAGACAAGCCAAGGAGGAAACAGTATTAGAAGTGGCTATCCAATAAAATGTAAAGTGGCTCTTTGCATGTCTTCATGCTGAAGTGCTCCCCTATATATGTATTTATCAGAAATATAAATCAGACTAATGGTGTCCTCAGAAATTAATACTTAGGTACATGGTCGCCTTCTTCCCTTGTTGTGCTGATGACATGTTCCATTGTGAAGCAGAAGGAAAACCTTAAATCTGGCATATTTTCAGTAACACGTGCTTCTGCTGTCAGCTTTTCTTGCCTTTGTTTTTATCTAGTAGTAAAGTAGAAAAAGCTTTTGCTGATTGTAGTGCAAATACATTGCTCGTTTCTCTCATGGTAAGAGAGAGGGCCATCATTCTGTATATGCATGGAATGGCTAGAGTTAGGTAGCATTACAGTGGCTTAACAGCATAGAATCGTTTAGATTGGAGAAGACCTTTAAGATCATCCAGTCCAACCATTAACCTAACATTACCAAGTCCACCGCTAAACCAATTAAGGGTAGAGTAATAATTAATTTCATGCTTCCTGGCTTGGTGGCTGGATTATTTTTTAATGAAAGTAAAACAAGAATAGAATCATTAAGGTTGGAAGGGACCTCTAAGATCATCAGTCCAATCATCAACCCAACACTACCATGCCTACCAAACCATGTCGCAAAGTGCCATGTCTACACATTTTTTTAACACCTCCAGGGATGGTGACTCCACCACCTCTCTGGACAGCCTGTTCCAATGCTTGACCACTCCTTCCATGAAGAAATTTTTCCTAATATCCAATCTAAACCTCCCCTGACGCAGCTTGAGGCTGTTGCCTCTTGTCCTATCGCTAGTTACTTGGGAGAAGAGACCAACACCCATCTCACTATAACCTCCTTTCAGGGAGTGATAAGGTGTCCTCCAGCCTCCTCTTCTCCAGAGGAAATAATCCCAGTTCCCTCAGCTACTCCTCATAAGACTTGCTCTCTAAACCCTTCACCAGCTTCGTTGCCCTTCTCTGGACACACCCCAGCACCTCAATGTCCTTCTTGTATTGAGGGGCCCAAAACTGGAGACAGTGTTTGAGGTGCAGCCTCACCAGTGCCAAGTACAGGGGGACAATCACCTCCCTGCTCCTGCTGGCCACACTATTCCTGATACAAGCCAGGATGCTGTTGGCCTTCTTGACCACCTGGACACACTGCTGGCTCATGTTTAGCTGGCTGTCAACTAACAGCCCCAGGTCCTTTTCGGCCAGGCAGCTTTCCAGCCACTCTTCCCCAAGCCTGTAGCATTGCATGGGGTTGTTGTGACCCAAGTGCAGAACCTGGCACTCAGCCTTGTTGAACCTCAATACAGTTGGCCTCGGCCCATCGGTCAGGCCTGTCCAGATCCCTCTGCTGGGCCTTCCTACCCTTGAGGAAATCACTCCCACCCACTTTGGTGCTATCTGCAAACTTACTGAAGGCACACTCAATACCCTCATCCAGATCATTGATAAGAGATATTAAACAAGGCTGACCCCCAAACTGAGCCCTGGGGAACACCACTTGTGACCAGTCAACAACTGGATTTAACTCTGTTCACCACAAGTCTCTGGGAGTAGCCCTCAGCCGTAGCTAATAGCATACGCAGTGCTATAGGTTTGTGCATGTGTGCTGCTTGGTCTTTGATGACAGACTTAATGAAATTCAGACAGAAGTGCTAGAAGAGCTGGGTGTGTTCACACACTATTGCTCTTTTAACCAAGACAAAACTACTTGTCGCCACCAAAAGAAGATAGATCGCCCTTGCTGTAGCAGGGCTTAGGTGACATGAAGGCAACTTAGCAAAGTATCAGTCAAGATGGCTTTAGCTCTGTTGAAACTGCTTAGTATGTGGTAGGATAAAATAAAGAATTTCCCACCCCCCTATAAAGGAAAGAAGTGTTAGAAGTACATACCTGATGTATGGCATTTTTCCCAGATAGAAAGCAATGGCAAATAGCATTTTAGGCTTGTCATGCTCTTATCAATATTACAAAGATTTAATTTTCTTCACAGATACTACTTCTAAGCTTTTGTTATAGCTGAAGAAGTCCTGACTTCACTTTTTACGTTAATGGATGAATGAATGGTGTTAGTTTTAGATTGTCTTTGCAGAAAGATTAGACAAAGTTCAGATGCTAACTAAGTTTGGGTAGTGACAAGAAATCTACATTTCTTTAGTGATTTCTTCAATGTGTTCACTGCCCAGCATAACCACTGTTCTCTGAAAGAGGCAAAAGAGCTCAGGTACTTCACATACCTGTCAAAGATGCATCCTGCTCACATAAGTTTTGGAATGTTATCTTCTTTGCAGACCACCAGAAAGGTTCCTAGAAACTGGGTCTAGGACACACAAATTTGTTTTAAGCTTAGTTTATCCTCCCCAAAGTGGGGCAAGTAGTATGCTTGTTGCTTCAACTGTTGCTGTGGTTCACATTCTAAACAACATACATAGGGATAGTACTTAAAAAAAGAGTTACTTCAGTTTGGTACTTGGGTAACCAAGAGCAAGGAAAAGACAACAAATACTTTAACTGCCTATACTCAGAAAATATAATGTATAGTCAGTGTTTGATTTTTTTTTTTCTCTTTTAAGGTTGCTTCTGATGCCAGAAGGAAAGCATAATCTACACCTGCGTTTTGCAGAGGATTTCAACAGACAAGTGGAAGATTTCCTACACAGACTGTAAAAAAGTTAGGGGTGTTTGTCCTTGCCTTGTTTAGGAATTTTAGTTGACTTTCCATTTTCATTCAAGTTACAGGTAGGTTTGAGTCCTGTAAGAAAAAAACATGAGAGATATTTGCATGAGAAGCATACCTTTTGAAAATATGTAAGCCTCAGTGGATCAGAGCACACCACTGTGCTGCAAGATTTCTGAAGTATCTTTAAACTCACTTCTTGCCACACAGGCCAAATACCTGTTCTGAGTGCAATAGAGGTGTTAAGAAAGACAGAAAACATGATGTAGAATACATGCCTTTATGTGCTCTTACCATTAAAGGACAAAAACATTGTAATAACTGGGGTTCAGAACCATTACATTGAGAAATCTGTCAAAGTTACAAGTGCTGAGAGGATAATTTGGTACATTTCTAGAGAACATGCTTCACCACCACTATCAGAAGTCATTCAGTACGCATGCCTGCTTTACAGAAGTTCCTTTGATACCAGGGGACTTAAGCCTCATCCTCCTCTCCTTCCTCCTCAAATTCCCCCTGCTCATCAGCAGTGGCATCCTGGTATTGCTGGTATTCAGAGACCAGGTCGTTCATGTTGCTCTCAGCCTCCGTGAACTCCATTTCATCCATGCCCTCGCCGGTGTACCAGTGCAAGAACGCCTTGCGGCGGAACATGGCCGTGAACTGCTCCGAGATCCTCTTGAAGAGCTCCTGAATAGCCGTGCTGTTGCCGATGAAGGTGGCGGACATCTTGAGGCCGCGCGGGGGGATGTCGCAGACGGCCGTCTTCACATTGTTGGGGATCCACTCCACAAAGTAGCTGCTGTTCTTGTTCTGCACGTTGAGCATCTGCTCGTCCACCTCCTTCATGGACATGCGGCCCCGGAAGATGGCGGCCACCGTCAGGTAGCGACCGTGGCGGGGGTCGCAGGCGGCCATCATGTTCTTGGAGTCGAACATCTGCTGCGTCAGCTCGGGCACCGTCAGGGCTCGGTACTGCTGGCTGCCGCGGCTGGTGAGGGGGGCGAAGCCCGGCATGAAGAAGTGCAGCCGGGGGAAAGGCACCATGTTGACCGCCAGCTTGCGCAGGTCGGCGTTCAGCTGGCCGGGGAAGCGAAGGCAGGTGGTCACGCCGCTCATGGTGGCCGACACCAGGTGGTTGAGGTCCCCGTACGTGGGAGTGGTCAGCTTCAGGGTGCGGAAGCAAATGTCATACAGGGCCTCGTTGTCAATGCAGTAGGTCTCGTCCGTGTTCTCCACCAGCTGGTGCACAGAGAGGGTGGCATTGTAGGGCTCCACCACCGTGTCCGACACCTTGGGGGAGGGCATGACGCTGAAGGTGTTCATGATGCGGTCGGGGTACTCCTCCCGGATCTTGCTGATGAGGAGGGTGCCCATCCCGGAGCCCGTGCCGCCGCCCAACGAGTGGGTCAACTGGAAGCCCTGGAGGCAGTCACAGCTCTCCGACTCCTTCCTCACCACATCCAGGACAGAGTCCACCAGCTCGGCGCCTTCCGTGTAGTGCCCCTTGGCCCAGTTGTTGCCAGCCCCGCTCTGGCCTAGAGGGCGGACCAGAAGCGAGGTGCCGCGTTAGTGGCCCGTGGAGGGACAGAGATGATCCCGCTCCTCCTGCCCCACGGGGTTCACCCCTCACTTCCACCCCCACCACGCTGTGGGCATTCAGGTCCCCCAGGCCACTGGCACGCTCGCTCCGAGCCTCTTCCGTGCACGGAGCTCCCACTTTGGGGCTCCTCCATCCCACACTCACTCACCAAAGACAAAGTTGTCGGGCCGGAAGATCTGCCCAAAGGGGCCGGAGCGCACGGAGTCCATCGTGCCGGGCTCCAGGTCCACCAGGATGGCACGGGGGACATACTTGTTACCTGTGGAGGAACCAGCACCAGCGTCACAGCCCTGCAGCCAGCGTCACAGGAGCCCTGCTGGGCTCCCTTCCGCCTCCCTGCATTTCACTGGAGAGACAAGCTGTCTCGATCAAGACTACCATGTTATCAGAGCCATTCTGAGAACAAAGCTCTTGGAGGCGTCACTGGCAGATGACAGCTCTTGTTCAGGGATTTTTCCAGCCTCAATGAACTGGCATGTCTGCTCCATTTATTTAAGGACATCTCAGGAAGCAGACACACTTACCAGCAGCTTCATTGTAGTAGACATTGATCCTCTCCAGCTGCAGGTCGCTGTCCCCGTGGTAGCTGCCCGTGGGGTCGATGCCATGCTCATCGCTGATGACCTCCCAGAACTAGAAGAAATTTTTGGCAGAGGGCAATTATTAACCACAGCTGGCCAGTGCCAATCACACACACCAGCGCGGTCTGTGCATGCCATGGCCCTGGCCACTCCCTTGCATGGCAGAGCAGCTGCCCAGGAGGAAGGTGAGTCAGTGCAGGGCTTCCTTGGCCACAGCAGCTGAATTAGCAGAGGGCAGACAGGCAGCTGGAGCACCAAAGCACAAGTTAATTATTTTATAGCTCGTACCCAAAGGATGACTGTCCCCAGGTAGCTCAATTTGGTGGTCTCCCATTGTCTAGCAGTGGCTTGAGACCCTCTAGCCTCTACAAGATGATGGCAGCGCCTCCAGCACCCTGGAGGGGGGTTACCCGTGGCACCAAAACGCATCTCGTTCCCTCCCTCGGGAGGCGGCGCCGTGGCTGCAGAGGGGCGAGGCAGCGGGGTCTCGCCGCGGCTGCCTGCGGGAAGGCAGGGCACGGCGGACCGGAGCCCGGGCACACCCCGGCCAGCGCCCAGCCCCGCGGCAGCTCACGCCGCCGAGGACAGGGGGTGCGGGAGCCGCGATGCCTTCGCAAGCCCCGAGCCGCTTTTCATTTCGGGATGGGGCTGCGTGCTACCCGCGAGGGTGCCACCCTGGGGCCCCGCACCGGGGCCGCCGCCGCCGCCCCCCTTCCCCGTACCTTGGCGCCGATCTGGTTGCCGCACTGCCCGGCCTGGATGTGCACGATCTCACGCATGCTGCCGCCGCCCGATGCCGCTGCTCCCGCCGCCGCTGCTCCCGCCGCCGCCGCCACCCAGCTCCCGCACTCGCCGCTGCAGCGGCCGCGCCCCGCGCTGCCCCCTTAAATGGGGCGCCGCGCCCCGCCCCGCCGGTGACGTCATGCGGGAACGGCGCGGAGCCAATGGGCGCGCGGGGGCGGGGCGGGGCTGCGGCATTGTCTCCCGCAGCGGGGGGCGGGGCGGGGCGGGGCCGGCGGGGCCCGGGTGCGGGTCCGGGCCCCTGGGCAGGCGGAGCGCGGCTGAGCTTGAGGCGCTGGAGGAGCCCGGCCTTCAGCCGGTGGGGAAAAAGGCCGGAATCGGGCAAGGCGTGGGGCGTCTTGGGGCTGAAAAAGTGAAAAAAAACGCCAAACCCCCCACCCCACCAAAAAAACTCCCAAAAAACCACACCAAAAAAACCCCAGCTCCTCTTTGCACACCTGTTGGAGCTCGTCCCCTTGCTTTCTCCTCCCCTGCTGCGCCGCGAAGCACGCACTGCTACGTTTTATTAGCACCCTCAAGCCTGTATTTCTAGCTCAGGCCTGCTTAATCATGTTTTGAGATGTTGTAAGCACACGAGAACTGTCCGTCCATAGCTCAAGCACCTGAAACAAGCGGGGACTGGGCGGCGGTGATAGAGCCCACAGCCGCTTCAAGCGGCGCAGCCCTCCTTTAGGTAGTGCTGCCCAAACCTGCATCTGCGGGGCTCTAATTTCAGGAACACAGAGGGCTGGCTCGAAACTTTACGCTGCTACTGAAGAATGGCTTTTTCTGGGAGTGGGCTGGCAGTGACAGCAGTTTGAACACCCATAGGAGCGGGATATCTTTTTTTTCTATAAGTGAAGTTATGTTCTGTCCTACCAGACACCTGCCATGCACCTCATTTTGGAAGATTTTGGATCCTCCTCGTAGCATCTCTGCTTGTTCCCTCATAGAAATAAACTAAGTACATGGCGGATGACCGAGGGAGGAGAGACAGTTCAAGAACAACAGTGAGAACAATATATTTGAACACGCCTGTATCTGCACTGCTGCCAAGGAGAATATCCAAAATAAATTTCAGCAGGGTCTCTAATGGATTGTGCAGAAACCATTGAACTTGACTATAGAACGTTAATTGATTCACAGCTGTAAATTTTTCAGTAGTGGAAGTATTTTTGCCACTCAGCTGGCCGACCTAGCGAGGACAGCTTTACACTAGGACCAGGGAAGGGAGACGACAACCCACAATCAAACGAGGAAGTGGTGGAGCACATTGGCAAAGAGGACGCAAAACAATGTCCCCAGGATTCAGCACAACAGAGCTGAAGGGGTTCGACCTCAAGCATGGTATGGAAGTGCCGAGGGGACAGCATGGCAGGGCAAGCTCTCGCACTTTTCCTGGGGAATCAGCAGGCTTGGGTGCCTCTCTGAAATGCCTCTACACTAACACACGCAGCACGGGCAATAAATGTGATGAGTTAGAGACCTGTGTGCAGTTGCAGGGCTATGGTCTCGCTGGGATCACAGAGACATGGTGGGATAACTCACACGACTGGAGTGCTGCGGTGGAGGGATGCAGGCCCTTTAGGAAGGACAGGCTGGGAAGGTGAGGAAGGGGAGTTCTCCTTTGTGTGAGAGAGCAGCAGAAACGCACAGAGCTCTGCTTGGGGCTGGATGATGAGCCGGCTGAGATCTTAAGGGTCAGGATTAGTGGGCAAACCAATATGTGCTATGTTGTGGTGGGTGTCTGCGAAACACCTTCTGATCAGAAAGAGAAGTAGATAAGATCTTCAGACAACTGGAAGAAGTCTCGTGTTCACAGGCCCTAGTCCTCAAGGGGGACTTCAACCTCCCCAATATCTACTGTAGGGACAACACAGCAGGGTACAAGCAATCCAGGAGTTTTGTGGAGTGCATTGGCGATGACTTCCTGACAGACATGATCAAGGAGTCCAAAAGGGAGACACTCTGCTGGACCTGATACTTACAAGCAAGGAAGAAGTGGTCAGGGTTGTGATGGCTAGGGGCAGCCCTGGCTGCAGTGACCGTGAGATGGTGGAGTTCAAGATCCTGATAGAAGGGAACAAACTGCAGGACCACAATTCCCTGGTCTTCAGGAGAGCAGACTTCAGCCTCTCCAGGTATCTGTCTGGAAGAATCCTATGGGAGATGGTCCTGGAGAGACGAGTCCAGGAGAGCCCGTTGACTTCCAGGGATCACCTCCTCCAGCCTCAAGAATGGTACATACCAACAAGCAGCAACTCAAGCAAAGGTGACAGGAGGCCTGTATGGATGAACAAGGAGCTCCTGAGTAAACACAAATGTAAAAAGGAAGCATTCAGGAGGTGGAAGTAGAGCCAGGTGATCCAGGAGCAACATCCAGGAGTCACTGTCCTAGTGTGCAGGGTTAGGAAAGTCAATTCAAAGGATGTAGAGGACAGTGAAAAGGACTTCTGCAGGTCCATCTGCAGCAAAAGGAAGTCTAGGGAAAAATATGGATCCACTACTGAATATGGCAGGGGACATATTCAGTGACAAAAAGACATGGAAAAAGCTGAGGTACTCAGTGTCTTCACCTTGTTTTTCACTATTAAGATTTTCCCTTAGGAATCACAAGCTTCTGAGACCTGTTGGGAAGTCTGGACCAATGAAGACTTACTCTCGGTAGAGGAAGATCAGTTTGGGGAACATTTAAATAAATTGAATGTACAGAAGTCCATGGGTCTTGATAAGCTGCACTCCTGAGTGCCAAGGGAGTGGGCAAATATTGTGAGGACACTCTTGATAATCTTTGAGAGGTGAAGCCAATATGGGAGGTTCTCAAGGACTGGGAAGAAGAAAAAAAAAAACAGGTGTCACTGCTACCTTTCCCAGATGGAAAGCAGCTTGGCAGAAAAGGACCTGGGGGTCCTGGTGGACACGAAGGTGAACATGAGTCATCAATGTGCCCTTGCAGAAAGGGTGTCCAACAGCATCCTGGGCTGTATTAGGAGGGGGGTTACCAGCAGGTCAAGAAAGGGGGTCAGTTGTGGTGAGGCACATCTGGAGTTTTGCATCCAGTTCTGGGCTCCCCAGTACAAGAGAAAGATGGGCATACTGGAGCGAGTCCAATGAACAGACACCAAGGTGGTTAAAGAACTGGAACATCTGTCATATGAGGAGAGGCTGAGAGCTGGGACTGATTGTCCTGGAAAAGGCGCAGGGGAATCTTATCAGTGTATATAAATACTTGATGGGAAGGAGTAAAGAAGATGGAGCCAGGCTCTTCCCAGCGGTGCCCAGTGACAGGAGGAGAGGCAATGGACACAAACCGAAATACAAGAAATTCCATCTAAACATAAGAAAAAACCTTTTCTCTGGCACAGGTTGCCCAGAGAGGTTGTGCAGTCTCCACTCTTGAAGACACTCAAAACCCGAGTGGACACAACCCTGATCAACCTGCTCTAGCTGACCCTCCCAGGCTGAGTAAAGGACCGGACTAGATGATCTCCAGAGGTCCCATCCAACCCCAACATTTCTGTGATTCTGTGAAAAGGAGAGAAAGGAGCGGGAGGCTGTGTGTGACCAGCAACACCAGATTGACAGTTTGTAGATCTCGGTGCCACAGTGCACTATAACGTTCAATTGCAATTATAACAGCTACAAAACCAGCAGATTTTGGCAAAGGTGAGGTAATAATTAATGTGGTAAATCATTACCACTATCAAGAAGAAAAGTAATTGCTGCCAGAATGGACAGGGTTGTTTATGTATTACTCAGGTTAGCTGTGTTTAACACAATATAAATCAATGCATAATGTCACCAGTTTCACTCAATTTTTTCATCCATGGCAGGAAATAGTAGTGGCTAAAGAAGTACCAGATCTTTGCCCAGCATTTGGCTGCTGTGACCTTGGAAATATTCTTTGGCCATATTTGCAAAGGTGGATCTTGGTTTGCTCTGGTGGATTGACTTGCTTACGAACTGTGGCTCTTTCTCTCCCCTAGTGCGGAAACCTCAGCCGCTGGGAAATGTCATGAGCAAGGACTGGCGCAAGCGCTGCAACATGTAGAATTACATGTGGTGTTATTACACGTGGCTTCTGCAATCACAAAATATCCAGAATTGTGCTGGCACTGAGGTCTTTTCACCAACTTCTCTTGAATTTTGTGTTCTTTAAATCCTAGCTATTGTCAGTATTTTCCTTTGAGACATTTCTGCAGTACTTGATCACAGGCAGTCTTTTGTTACTGCTCACGCAACTTGTGCATATACATTTCTACTTGCTATAGGCATAACCCGCCCTTTTGGACAGCAGTAGGCAGTTACATCTTCTCACTACTGGTACAACTTCAACGTGACTGCATCTCAGGCATCCCTGTGGGATCCACACAGGCACTGAAGAGCTTTTTGGGTGCCAAAGTATTCCTGGCAATCTACAAAGGACCAGCTTGAAGCATTCTCACCCAAAGACACCTGGACACTCCTTGCCATGCCTTCTTCCCTCAAGCACACAGTGGCTTCCTAGGGCTTTATAGTAACTCCATTAAGGATTTTGATCTTCTGTAAGGAAACTGTTTAGTTCTTAAATGCTATAGTACTGGGCTCTTTGTAGAGACCAGTTTTTTGGGCGTATATCTCCAGGTTTTAAAACAGAGTACCTAAAGGGAGGTACATGTTTATGTGTCTAGTAAGTTCCATGAACACCCAGTGAAGCAAATTAAATGTCAATTATTTAAATGTCAATTTAGAATCCTACATTTTGGCAAACACTTTAACAGATATTAGCCATCAATGCTATTTAAATAGATATGGGAGTTTCCTACTGAAGTTTTTAATATAGCTCCCTAAATTCTAAATGTTCAGACTTACAAAGGAGAGTCAAAGATCTCCCATTCATACAAAGGCAGTGGCTGTGCCCAGGAACGCCGATGTGCCCCTCAGCAGCCGAACCTCTGCCGGCAGTGCCGCAGCCTGCTCCCTGCCTGCATCACACCCTACCTTCCCAGTTTCCAAGGCAACGGCGGAGCCCCGGCGATGGATGCACAAGGGAGGCAACAGGGATCCCACAACATTTTCATGTCCATCCATAATTTCCCATTGTTCTACAAAGAATCGCAATCTACAAATGTGAAAGCTGCTCAAGCATACAAAATGTCTGCCTATGGCTTTATTCTCACTTATTTGTGATGGGTGACGTCATGTATTGCTCAGGCATGTGTATTGGAGGCTACATGACTTTTTGAGTCTTTCTGTTCGTACTTGAATGAGCCGGCTCTGTTCATTAGCTTATTCTTCACCTTCTACCTGGTAACTACGATATTCCCACCTGATGAGAACCATCTGAGTTCACCTTTCGAACCTGATGCTTAATCGCTTGCAATGTGCATTAAGATAGAAGACTATTTCTGCCAGCAAGAGGGTGGAATAATCATGAAGGTACTTTTAATTCTAGTAATAAAATACCAAAAAGGAAAATCTATTTTTATTTCAAAATTACAACCCACTGCAGGCACTAGAAGCAATTAAATACTACAACACTGAGCATACTTTTATGAATGAGCAAAAGCAGTTTCATTGTAGATTCCTCTGTACTTGTGTTTATTGTACCTGGGGGTTTGTGTGTTTGGCCAAGAACAAAAGAGGAGAGAGGATGACCGTGTGAGAGAACATCATGTTACTGAGCAATTTAGGGCACTGTCAATTCTAAAATGACCCATGCTCCTTTTGAGGGAAGAATCGTTTCCTCATGAACCTGATATTTCTTCCGTACCCTATGGTTTCTCTTGTGAACTTAGATTATAACCTCTGCGAGTCAGGAATTTCTGCGAATGTGGTTGTACAGGACACAGCAAAAAGAACCCCACTCATCTGGCTTCCAAAGCTATCATAATAAACACGATCACATGTTGCAAAATGACTCCAGAAAGGGAAAAATATGTTGATCATCAGGCAGCGATTTACTGAGAAGAAAGGCAAAACAATGCAGCCTCTCATTATTTCCACTTGGCACACCAGATGTGATGGGTAGCAGCCAGATGGCTCCTGCCCCCATCCAGGCTGCATCTACCTTTTAAGATCACTTAGTAGATGAAATATGTCTGCTATCTCAACGAACTGGGTCCTCCAGTCAATAGATGACTAAGATTCCAGCTTCGATATAAATGAAATGCTGATATCATGTTTTCCAGGGTAGCTTATTTCCTGTACGTCATCGAGAACAAGGCACTGATAGTGACTTTGATCTGCTAGTCACTGTTTCTTTTGTTCCTTAGCCTCCTTGCTTTATCTTGCAACCTGATAGGTACTTGTAACTCAAACTGACACTGAGCAAACTCTAAATTTCATCTTGTGATGTCTGCCAAGAGATGCAGTAGTTCGTGGTGGGATTCAATATACTTTGTTTAAAATCACCCGGGTTCCCCATGGGAGAGGTCAGGGTGCCGTTGCACTAGGTGGCTGAATTGACCGAACATCTTGCTCTGCTCTCTCCTGCTTCCTTTCTCCCTCTTTTGCACCAGTTCTCCCTCTGGCACACTCCCTAATCCAAGAAAAAGCTTCTTCCCCACCCCCAGTTTACTGTCCCTAACTGTGGAGTTTAGGGAGCTGAACTGACTGGTAGAAGGGTCAGACATGCCCTGGAGGCTGCCTAAAGGAAATAACACAAAGGTAACACCTGAAGCAGGGCAAGGGGAATAGCACCATCCTTTTTAGCAGCTGGAGGGTATTGAATCAGCCCAGCCCAGCCCAGCCCATGTAACTACCCACTTCTGCAAGTGGCAGTTCTCTCAATGCCCTGGAAATCTCTAACCTAAGCTTGCTCTTTCTCCCTGCCTGCTAGGGTGGAGCTGGAGTCATAGCTGGAATTTCCAAAAACCAGCCATACAATTAATTTATTACTTATAAGACCAGCATTACGCTGGATGCAGAGAAGCAGACTGTAAGAAGTCAATGCTTGAATTTCATTTAACGTTTGTAAAGCTTGCTGTAAGACCATTTGAATTCTGCTTGAAAACCCTGTTTAATTATTCACTATGAAGGCAGGCAGTATCTTTCTATTACATTCATGAACAACGTGGAAACATTTTTCAGTGTAAAACAACAGAGAACTGTTTACTGAACAAGCTAGACAACCTCTGCCAGGGTAGCCATTTCATCCTCTGGAGCAAGTGTTTTCACATTCTGCTTAAGCTGGATTGTTATTAACATTTAAGTTTGCAGTGATAGAGGCATTCTTGCCAAAAAGAGAAGAAAATATACCTTAAACTTACCAAGGAAGCCAAGTGAGAAAAATAACCTGACTATAAAAGATGACATATGGATAAATTGAGACTAGTTAGAAAATCTCTACCATATAAGAATCAAACGTTAATAAACAAGAATTCAACAAAGCTAACTTGATTTCCTCCCTTAAGAGTGGAATTCTGCCCGTAAGGGAAAAATGACTTTGACTGGGGAGGACAGAATGACCTACTCTTAAATTATTTCTTTTTTGCTTAGATAAAGTAAATAGATAGCCTTCTTATACACATACTTCAAAAAGACACAATTTTTCTTTCTGGCAGATTCACAAATAAAATACTTGAAATAAGATTGAAGCTAGGAGCAGGGAAACAGTTTGCTGCTTGTTCAGCTGCTCAGGAGGAGGAAAGAGTGAGAGGCCAGGACAGGTGATTGCTGGAGTATCAAAAGGCAAGTGCTCAGCATGAATGAATTTTAGATTGGAAGGCGGAAAATTCTCAAATTTTTTTTTTTGTCATATACAAGATTAGCTCCTAATACTTTATTTATAAAGGTTTATTTTGAGTTGAAGGAAGCAGGGAAAAATAACCTTACTTGGATTACCTCAGGCTCATATAACACATCAAAAGAGTCACAAGCTTTGTTCTGTGGAAACATAGCAGCAGCTGAAAAATACATGGGAAGATTGAGAAGGGGATTATGAGAAAATAGGGCCTCCTCTACAGTGAGCAGGCTTAGGGGAACAGCGTTACTTATAGCTCCTAGGCAGGCTACCACATCTGAACGGTCCTTAAAAGTATACATTCATTATGCTTTAACGTGGAACAGAAAAGCAGAATAACATCCCTTGGGAGGAAGGGTGTTTACCAGATATAGGAGGTAGTCACATGATTTCTCCAGAGAGGATTTTATCTCCTCATAGCTTTAGCAAACAAAAATATTAGGCCTCATTAGACAGAAAGCAATAATTGAGGCACCTCCCACTGTGAAGCAGAATTTAATATACTTTAACAGCGCTTCTTAAAAAATGTAGTAAGATGATGAGGTCTTGGGGTTTGGGTTTTTTTTTTTTTTTTTTTTTTGAAAACTATTTCAATGGAACAACCATGAAACTTGCCCTACTCAAAGCCGGTACCAGGGTTCATCCTGATCTTACACATAACTTTGTCATGGGGCTTACGGGCAGAGGCAAAAGATGAAGGAAGCAAGGGGAGAACTCTTTCTGGTGAGGACAGTATTGCTAGATGCCCCAACTCTTTCTGGTGAGGTAAGAAATCTTGTGCCTCTTGCACCACCCTGCCACAGTCCCTCTGAGCACCGCAGCTGTGTTTTGCAGTAGTGCCCTGCAGCACTGTCCCATAAGGACTGTCAGTCCATCACCATTTCTTTAAGCACATAGTATTTGCACAGATACCTAGAAGGACCTGCTAGCACTATACTCTTTTGAAGTATGCAGCATGTGATAGTATCATCCATGAGCAAATTTCCCTGCACAGAAGATTTGGGTTTTGCCCCAGTTTTGCAGAGAATTGGCTGGAGAAGCAACCAAAGATCTGGATTCCCTTCTTTCTTCAGGTTATAAATCCTCTTGCTACTTTGGTTTACTGTGTTCTTCACCTCATACCTTCTGGAAAGACACACCTGTCAACAGGGTGGGCCCCAGATTTGCTTCTTAGATTATCACATCACTGGGACCATTTTATGTTTAACACAACCCAATCTGATGTATATGCGCACCTCACATATGTTGGGAAGAGAATTGTTATTGCTCCCACTTGACAGGTTGGAAAACATCTGTTGGAAAACAGATGTAGGCCTACATTCTCAACAGATACTTAAGTGTTTTGAAGAACCTAGACCACATATTGGACTATTCTTCCACAACACTGTTGATACAATGGCTTAGACTGAAGTCCTAGAACTAAACAGGGAAGGGAAATTAGGAGAGATGGCATCTCAGTGCTACCACACCTCATTCCGTTTCTATTTAAAGCCTACATAATACCTAGCTGCTTTTACAGCCTTATTTAGCTTTACCATCTTGCATCTACCAGCAGACAAACATTGTTTGAGTTGTTTGCCTTGGTCAAGACATTCTGCTAATGTGCTTAAAAATGCCACACATTAAACAAAGGGAACAAAAAAAGAGATTGTTCCCTTCCCCAACACCATCAGCTCTAATTGTCAACAGAGGAGAATGCTTCCCTGCAGGCCACCATTGATATGTTGGAACAAAAATATATTGCTGGATATTATTAACTTCTATCTCAACAGGCATGAGTCATTGCAAGTGGCTTAAGCTGCACACCACTAAGCCTGTACTATCTTTCTTCATTTCTTCCAGACAGGTTGCCTCATGCAAGACCTTTAGCCTTAGAGGTGTTGTTCATCACATGGACAAATACAAATCAACACCCAATAGAGGCTAAGGCAGTAAGATTACCTAATCTGCAATCCTCTCGGTGGTTCTACTTTCTCTGTGAGACAGAAAGAGTGCAACCATGAGCACTCAAAGACATCTGTTTGTTGTTTGGCATAGAGCAGTCACTCTCCAGTTTTTATAGTGAATGGTCTCCTGAGTGATAGATACAGCTAAAGCTCAAAGATCCAACGAAAAAAAAATATGGTACTGCAGCCCCCAGGCCCAGTGTGAGACTCATCCTCCCTTATAGTTGACTTACTGTTCATACCAAAGAGTTTTGAATTCCCCTCTACATCTTCCAGTATCCCCTTTTCCTGTATTTCCCTGAACTCCTACTGAAATGATGGTTTGATTTTTTTTTTTTTTTAATGAATATGACTGGCAAATAAGCTGTGTAGGATTTATGAAAGAACATGTTTCCGTCTACGGTATCTCTATTTATGGTTTCTCTTCCTCTAGAAAAAACACAATACAAACAACAGCAAGCAGTGTAGGATGGTGTCCTACATTCTAGTAAGGGAGCTGTACTGAAGTGTGTTGCTTGGGTAGCTATATTTAAGGGTTAGCTAGAGACAAAGTGTAATTACACTAAGAATTAGAAGCTAGACATGCTGAACACTAGGGAAATGTGCTACAGTCCCAAAGCAGAAAGGAAGATCTTTACTATCAAAGACCGGGTTCTCATCTTTTACTTAAACTTGTTTAAATTCATTTGCTGGCTCCCCTTCTCAGCTTTACAAAGCAAGCTATATGAGAAACAGTTTCAAGTGCAACCCAGCTATGTAATTTCAAGGGAAGGTTACTTTGACAACCAGATAAGCTGTTATTTCCCCAAAGGGCCTGAGGCAGCATGTAGTAACTCAGTTACTAAAACAACCTCGATTTGTTTAATGCTTAATCCTAGAACTGCTCAAATGCTAAGAAATACAAGTACTATTGTGGGTGTATATGGTTGTATTTGTTTAGTGACAGTTCAGGCAGTTTAAGAGCTCCTTACCCCTCTTTACAGGGTGTACACCAGAAATGAAGCATACAGATGAGAAAAAAAAGCTTTAGCAAGTGCCTGTTGTCCTGCACACCATCTTAGATATCACCCTAGGAGAATAAGCCCATCTGCAAAGGAACAGGATACACTCAGAGCAGTGTCTGCAGGCAGTGGTCAATTAACAGAGCCAGAACAGGCAAGATTAGTCATGCACAGTAGCTCCATTATAAATCTTTATTCCAGTAAAGCCTTGCAAGTTTTTCATTAAAGGATCATAAAAGAGGTTGCACGCATGAGGATACCAGCTCTTTCAGAGCAGTAAGGACCACAATAATTGTAGTATGGGTAGCAGTTCTCAAAGCAACACTTTTTTTAGTACAGGAGCACTCCCCTAAGCGGTGTTTGGGTGAACTAAGGACTAAGCTTGCGTATTGGGTAGCTGCTATACTTGGTTGTTGGGGGTTTTACTCTTGTTTTGTAGGAGTAAGAAAAGTCTCATAGGCCTTATAACTACTGACAACTGCATTGTAGGCTCACTCAGGATTCTTGCATCCCTTAAGCATACGGCACCACAAATTGCCCCCTCCTCCACTATAAGGCAGCCACACTTACCTTCGTTAAGATGCACAACAGGGTGCTGCTGCGCTGCTCTCACCTGCCTGGGTGGAAGTCCATTTCCTGCTGCAGGGACCAAGAGCATCAAACAACAACAGCCCTGTAAACACGTAACTGTGATGTGGGAGACAGCTATTGTCGGGGTATCTACCCGACTATTCCAAGATTGTGTGTATGCTCTGGGCAGCCTTTTGAGCCATGTTACCTAGAAATCTGCCCATCACCTCTTATCTCCTAAAAGGAATTGATTGCCCTGAAGCAGCAACCACTTTACAGTTAAGGGCAGCTTAGTGGCTGTTTTTGGGAAACACTCAAGAATTTTATGCTTGAAGAGAAAGCTCAGGTTCTTAATCAAGTTCAAGTTGTCTGCTAGCACAGACCCATGCTTCTCTGCATGGACTTTTCATATTTAGAAAGGAGGGTTGGGGGAGACAGGACAGCTGAGGACCAAGTCAAATCACAGGCAGCCACCCCATATGCATGTACTATAGGCCCTGGACAAGTTAAATAAGAGCTGCTGAACAGCGGTGGGGAAGCCTGCAGCTATCCTGTCAAATCAGTTTTGACAGCTTGTAATGTGGAATTCAATACCTTCGCGCTGACCTCACTACCATGTATGTCCATAAATAGGAGTTGCAGGATTCTCAAGAGCAGCGTCTCATTTCTATCAGTTAAGGCAGCTTTCTCCCCAACAATAGATTAGCTGTTAGACACAGGAGTGTCTAACAGTGAACCCCCCCTCCAGTTTCCATATATTAGCTACCATTTTAAGCTGAGCAACTGCAGTTCCCTCATGCTGCCAAATGCATAGCCTGAGAAATCTCGTTTTATTGAGTTAAACCTTTCACTGACGTTAAGAATTAAACTGAGCAGTGAAGCTACAGCAAGCTATATAAGAGTTATTTTCTTAATCTAGAGAAAAATAAGGCAGAGGAGACAGTTTAGGACACAAAAAGCCTTTATGTTTGAGAATTTAACCATTTCAACAGAAGACTCTGAAGTATTTTTGCAACTACTGTTACATTGGACAGTCAAGAATACAAAACTGCTGACAGAAGCAACAGTGGAGAGCACCAAATTAAAAAAAATGCATGCTTCAGCACAACTGCACAGATTCCTCCTCTCAATGAACACTTGCCTGCTCAGACTATACTTAACTCCTACCCATTTCAACTTTATGCCTCATCCTCCTCTCCTTCCTCCTCAAATTCCCCCTGCTCATCAGCAGTGGCATCCTGGTATTGCTGGTATTCAGAGACCAGGTCGTTCATGTTGCTCTCAGCCTCCGTGAACTCCATTTCATCCATGCCCTCGCCGGTGTACCAGTGCAAGAACGCCTTGCGGCGGAACATGGCCGTGAACTGCTCCGAGATCCTCTTGAAGAGCTCCTGAATAGCCGTGCTGTTGCCGATGAAGGTGGCGGACATCTTGAGGCCGCGCGGGGGGATGTCGCAGACGGCCGTCTTCACATTGTTGGGGATCCACTCCACAAAGTAGCTGCTGTTCTTGTTCTGCACGTTGAGCATCTGCTCGTCCACCTCCTTCATGGACATGCGGCCCCGGAAGATGGCGGCCACCGTCAGGTAGCGACCGTGGCGGGGGTCGCAGGCGGCCATCATGTTCTTGGAGTCGAACATCTGCTGTGTCAGCTCGGGCACCGTCAGGGCTCGGTACTGCTGGCTGCCGCGGCTGGTGAGGGGGGCGAAGCCCGGCATGAAGAAGTGCAGCCGGGGGAAAGGCACCATGTTGACCGCCAGCTTGCGCAGGTCGGCGTTCAGCTGGCCGGGGAAGCGAAGGCAGGTGGTCACGCCGCTCATGGTGGCCGACACCAGGTGGTTGAGGTCCCCGTACGTGGGAGTGGTCAGCTTCAGGGTGCGGAAGCAAATGTCATACAGGGCCTCGTTGTCAATGCAGTAGGTCTCGTCCGTGTTCTCCACCAGCTGGTGCACAGAGAGGGTGGCATTGTAGGGCTCCACCACCGTGTCCGACACCTTGGGGGAGGGCATGACGCTGAAGGTGTTCATGATGCGGTCGGGGTACTCCTCCCGGATCTTGCTGATGAGGAGGGTGCCCATCCCGGAGCCCGTGCCGCCGCCCAACGAGTGGGTCAACTGGAAGCCCTGGAGGCAGTCACAGCTCTCCGACTCCTTCCTCACCACATCCAGGACAGAGTCCACCAGCTCGGCGCCTTCCGTGTAGTGCCCCTTGGCCCAGTTGTTGCCAGCCCCGCTCTGGCCTAGAGGGCGGACCAGAAGCGAGGTGCCGCGTTAGTGGCCCGTGGAGGGACAGAGATGATCCCGCTCCTCCTGCCCCACGGGGTTCACCCCTCACTTCCACCCCCACCACGCTGTGGGCATTCAGGTCCCCCAGGCCACTGGCACGCTCGCTCCGAGCCTCTTCCGTGCACGGAGCTCCCACTTTGGGGCTCCTCCATCCCACACTCACTCACCAAAGACAAAGTTGTCGGGCCGGAAGATCTGCCCAAAGGGGCCGGAGCGCACGGAGTCCATCGTGCCGGGCTCCAGGTCCACCAGGATGGCACGGGGGACATACTTGTTACCTGTGGAGGAACCAGCACCAGCGTCACAGCCCTGCAGCCAGCGTCACAGGAGCCCTGCTGGGCTCCCTTCCGCCTCCCTGCGATTTGCTGCCCGGGATGCAGAGGGTGAGGGAATTTGGAAGGAAGCAGCTTGGGATGGGGATACAAAGCAGCTGTTAAAGCTGCACCGGGAGGATGTGACCCACTGCGGGGAAGGCTGGGGCACAGCCCCACGGTGGGGTGCATTGGGGTGCCCCGCCTGCCCCCCCAGCCGCGCCGGGAAGCTCGCTGCGGAGGGGCGTTACCGGTGGCCTCATTGTAGTAGACGTTGATCCTCTCCAGCTGCAGGTCGCTGTCCCCGTGGTAGCTGCCCGTGGGGTCGATGCCATGCTCATCGCTGATGACCTCCCAGAACTGCGGGGACCAGAGGGGGGTGGGGGGGGACACACGGCAGACGGAGGGGGGTCAGCATCGCCACGCCCCGCCCGCGCCCCCTGGCCAAAGCCCCGCGACGTGGCGCGCAAGGATTCGCCGCGCGTGGGGGCGGCCCCCGCCAGACGCGACCGCTACCGCGCCCCTCACCCCCCCACCACCCCCCCAAACGCCGTGAGGGGTGTGGCACCGGCTCGGCGCCCCTTCCCTCCACCCGCCCGCGACCCCCGCAGCCCGCAGGGAGCGGACGGACGGACGGCAGGGCTGCCCCCACCCCACCCAGGGCGCGCCGCGCCCACGCCGCGGAATCCCCCCCGCGGGGCGACAGCCGGGAGCCGCCCCGCACGGAGCCTCCCGCGGCGGCGGGGCCAGCCCGGCGCTGCTCCCCAGCGGGAGGGCGAGCGCTGCCGGCAGCGCTGCCCCCCCCCCCCCGCCCGCCCTCCCCGGGAGGAGCGGAGCCGGGGTGAGGGGGGGCACCGCCCCGCAGCCCCGGGCAGGGCGCCAGGGCGCCGGCCCCGTACCTTGGCGCCGATCTGGTTGCCGCACTGCCCGGCCTGGATGTGCACGATCTCACGCATGCTGCCGCCGCCCGATGCCGCTGCTCCCGCCGCCGATGCCGCTGCTCCCGCCGCCGCCGCCGCTGCTCCCGCCGCCGCCGCCACCCAGCTCCCGCACTCGCCGCTGCAGCGGCCGCGCCCCGCGCTGCCCCCTTAAATGGGGCGCCGCGCCCCGCCCCGCCGGTGACGTCATGCGGGAACGGCGCGGAGCCAATGGGCGCGCGGGGGCGGGGCGGGGCTGCGGCATTGTCTCCCGCAGCGGGGGGCGGGGCGGGGCGCGGGGGGGCGGGGGCGGGGGCGGGGCTCCCTGGGAGCGGCCGCCGCCCCCCCCCCCCCCCCCGTGCCGGTGCCGCCGCCGCCGCCCCGCTTCGCCGCTGACAGCGGGGACAAAGGCGCGGAGCGCGGCGGTGGGGCGGCCGCCCCGGGCCGGGGATCCGCGATCAGCGCCGGGGGCCCTTTCCCCGGCCAGGGCCCCGCCCGCCCCGGGGCTTTGTTGGCCGCCCATGTGCGAACCGGCCCCGCCGCCGCTGCAGGCGGCCGCCGTCCCTCCGCCCTCCCGCCGCCGCCGCAGCCTTTTGTTCGGCGAGGCGAGCAGCTTTCCCTGCCGCAGCAGCGGGCGTTGCCGCGGGGGCCGGGGGTGGTGCCCGGCGGCTGCCCCCAGCCCCCGCCCCGCGCCGGTGCCTCCGGTCACACGGCGCCGGCGGGAGGATGTCGTTTTTCCCCTCCCCCCCCCGCACCGGGCACCTCGCACCCCCCGGCAGCGCCAAGCGCCGGTGCCTGCCGCCCCTCTGCCTGCACATGCCCGCGCCGGCGGCCGGGAGCCCCGCACCCCGAGCCGGTCCATCTCCCCCCGCAGGACGCGGGTGGGCTCCCCGCACCCCGAGCCGGTCCATCTCCCCCCGCAGGACGCGGGTGGGCTCCCCGCACCCCGAGCCGGTCCATCTCCCCCCGCAGGACGCGGGTGGGCTCCCCGCACCCCGAGCCGGTCCATCTCCCCCCGCAGGACGCGGGTGGGCTCCCCGCACCCCGAGCCGGTCCATCTCCCCCCGCAGGACGCGGGTGGGCTCCCCGCAGCCTCTCCCCGTCCTCTCGCCCGCCCACCCTGCCCTGCACCCAGCCGCCCCCCGAGCGGTCCCTGCCTGCCGCTCCCCCGGTGCCGAGCTCAGCTGTGCTTTCTCCCCCCAAAAAGGCCGCTTTCAGTCCCCGCGGCGGAGCCGGCGGCCGCTCCCTAGCAAAGCGCCCGGCTCCGCGCTGTGCCCGTCCGGCTGCGGCCACCGGCGACCCTCAGCCAGACACAGAGGACGCGGGTGCTGCTGCCCAGGGCCCGGGGCTTTTGGGGAGGGGGGGGGGGGTTTCCCTGAGCTCTGCGGCAATGGGGTCTTGCAAGCTGGCAGCACTTCTGTCGCTTCGCTGCGGGTTTACCCACGGTGCGGGATGAAGAAAGGCGGGGAGCTGATAAAGGGGGGGGCAAGGGTGGGTCGAACATGTGCGCCCCGGGGGTGCTTTCCCCGCTTTCTGTCCGAGCACCCCGCTACGGCAGCGCGGCCCTTCCAAGGGTGCCCACGCCGGAGGAGGAGGAGGAGGAGGAGGAGGAGGTCGGGGGGAGGAAGAGCACGGAAGGGCGGCAGCCCCGCGCCGCGCCCGGCGCCCTCCGGTGCGGTCAGCGCGGCGGGTCGGCTCCTCGCCGGTACCGCCCGCTCCGCACCAGGGCTCGCAGGAGGCTGCGCGGCGGCGGGGGGCAGCGGCTCCCCGAGAGCCTGCCCAGAGCCCCGGCGAGCGCCGGCGGGGGGCCCGCAGCCAGCGCCGGGCCGTACCCCACTAAACCCGGGTGTAGCGACCCGCTGTTTTAAGGCTGCAGCTGCTCCAGAGGCAGAGAGAAAAAGTTCATCGCCATCTCCAGCACGTATTTCCTCAACGTACTCTTTCCTTTGTTCCATCCGTGTGCCGGCCCCCCCCGATCTTTCTAACCTCGTTTATGCAGATCGGTGACCCTGCCTGTGGATCGCTCCAGATCCGATTTTACATGCTTCCAAGGCAATCTGCAGAACAACCCGGTTTCCTCCGATCGATATGCCAAAGCATCCACACCTTTCTTTTGTTCGCCTTTACGGGGAGAAGGCATCCCAGCTCCAAAAGGGGATGCTGGAAAATACGCTCTCGGGTTTGTCTCTTCTGCAGTGATTTTGAGAAAAATAAATCTGACCGCTCACACTCCCTGTAAAATCTGTTTTTACTGGTCTAAGCCAGGAGCAATTTAATTATTTGGTTGACTACGCTTCGCAAACAACGTGTAGCTTTAATTCCAAGCGAACATTTTTTGTGGCATGTTAACTGCATAATCAACATCCGCATCTATAATTACTTATTTAAAAATAACTCCAGTGGACCGCTGACCGCTTCAGGTAATGATTCAAAGTAATGCCATTCTTTCCCACGGCTGCGGTGGGTGTGCTCCCGAAAAGACTGTTGCAGCAAAACTCGGTTACAGCAGAGCTGGTGCAAAATACAGGTACCATGAGTGCTCACTACTATGATTTCCAAGTATTCTGCATATTGTACAGTGCATATTAGTTATTTGCTAGAAGAATTATTGACATTTCAGCATGAAAGGGAGTAGCTGATTTTACATATCCTCCATACCTATGTTAAGCTCGTTCCTAACAGCTTGAAGCTTCAAAGGAAGCCATTTTAAAATCCAGTTCAAGGAAAACAGATTATTAACACCGGAGGAAAGAAACCCACCCCAACTGCTTTATCTTAAAATAAATTCATAAATTTTGAAGGGGGTGTGTGTGTGTTTCAGGTATATCTTCTGTACAGAACTTGTTGAAACTGGAAGAAAAAACCCAACATGCAACCTTGATTTCTAAAATAAAAACCTGCATTACTGGGGGATGAGGGAGGAAATCCAGGTTTAGCTTTTCTGCAGCCCCTGGACAAAACCCTTTAGAGGCAAACAGCAGCCATTCAGATCACTTCAGGAGACTTCAGACAAGGTCCAGCTTAATTCGAAGGTAAGCATTTGAAACAGAGCATTTCCCAAAGGTTCGGTGTAGCTTCTTGCAAACTACTTGCCGGGAAATGAACTGTTCAGCTGTTAGCTGCCTCTGTCTCCCCTCTCTGTATTTGCCTCACATCCGTGTGTCTGTCAGTGCAGCCCCTGCCCCAGCCCCGGGCCAGCCCTGGCTGGATTCCTCCATCCCCAGTCTCCCCGGCAACCGGCCCCCCGCTCCCGGCAGAAACGAGCTGCACAAAAAAGAAAGGAACAAAAAAACCCTGCAACATTTTCACTCGCCCGGCTGATTTCCCAGGGTGTCAAAGCAGCACGGCTATGGGAGCGCAGAAACGGCGGCAGGGCGGGTGAAATGCCGGCTCACGGGGTTATTCTGCAGCCATCCTCGCCAGACATACCAGAGGAGGAATAACAGGACCTCAGTCAAGAGTTTCTTTAATGAGGCTCAGAGGATCAACCCAGTTTTGTCTAACGTATCCTCTTCCCCCTCGCTTTCATGGTTCCCGTCTTCCCAGCTACAAGGTTGGGTGTGCTCACCGTCAGAATCTCTGCCTTAAGCTACTGAAGTGGTCACTGATGAAAGTCCCAACTCCCTTGCAGGACACAGAAGGTTGCAACAGCCAGCTAACAAAAGCCCAAGGGAAGGACTCGGTCATTTTACTTTATAATAGGAAATATGTGCATTTGCGTGTCGTACTGCAGCACAGTTTGTGGGTCATTAGAAGGTTTTTCCTAAAGAGAAACTCGCTCTTCCTTTCAGAAAATATGTGCCCATCCCACATCTCGGCATCCCATTTCGTGGGTCATGTCCTTGTCTGTGGCTCCTCTCAGAAGGACGTGAATGACTTAAGGACCTTGAAATTATGCCCAAACCCCCAAGAATGACACCCAAGCTTTCCGTATCTTGAGTGGTGGGATGCTGTAGTATATGAAAATGAGAAAGAAGTTTGGACTCTCACAAGTTGAGGTCCTACACCACTGACCAGGCTAGATAGTAGATGACCTGCATCTGGGGTAGGCTTATTAGGTCATTTAGGGCAAACCAACATTTTGCTCCTCAGCGTGCATCATTGTAACTCAGAGGAGGGCCAGGGAGGGGCAGGCGGGGAGGACTCTGGATACATTTGGGAGGAATTCAGGGTGGTGCCCACACAGAGGGAATATTTTGTATGTAAGCAAACAAAATTTTTATTGGAGGGGTCTCCATTTCTGCACGCCTTCTTGGCTTTTGCATATGGGGTGCTTGGAGGCTGTACCAGTGGCTGGACCAGCCTGTGCCAGCTGGTGGGAAAGGACAAGAAGCAGACAAGGCTGGTAGCAGCCATGAGCGTGTGCTAACTGTGACCCTCAGTAGCCTTGCCACCAACAAAAGTCCTGGCTGTGACATGGGCCAAGCTGCACAGCCTCTGCCCAGGCTCTCGAGAAAATTGCTAAGCTATGGGAAAGTCAGCAAGGCAGCACCACACCCAATAAGAAAAGGTGCAGATGCAGGCAGAGATAGGATTATAGGAACATGATCGTCAGTAGCTCAAGGACAGGGAGAATCAACACCAGCACAGAAAGCTGTGAGACCCTAAAAGAAGAAAACAGGGAGGTGGCAGAAAACCGCAGTATGTCCACACTGAGGACACGTTCACGGGAGCAGCAAAGACCAACCCGCCCCCCGCTGCGCGCCCCTGCCCGGCCAGCATGCCAGCGGCTGTGTCTGCCCGTCGGCGCAATGCTTAAACCCCGGCGCTCATCGAAGCCAAGCTGTCTTCAGGCCACAGTACCCAGGATGGATGGCAGCGTGTGCCCGATGGGACAAGCCCAGGGTGGCCCAGGACTGGGCAGCGAGGGGTGGCCATGCCATCGGCAGTGGCCCCACACCAGCCTGGCTGCTGGGTGGGCTCCTGCTGCCTGACAGCCCCACGGCTGAGGCCCCGGGGCCATGGCCATGCTGCATCTGCAGCCCCCAGCCCACCAAAGCAGCACCCCAGAGGAGCAGGGGCACCCTTCCAGTGCTGCCACGCTCGTCAGAGGACCCCGGGGCCGGGGCTGCTGCCCCACAGCCCCCGCCGGTTCTGCCCATCTTGGGGCGTCACTGGCCTCGGCAGGGGTGAAGCCAGGGGTTGCTGGTGCAGCCGTCTGGGGCTGCTACGCATCCTGCCCACAACCGGCTGCAACCAGATCATGGGATTATTTTTTTCCTCTTTTACTGCTGCTACAAGCCACTGTTTCTATCAATTAGTGAATGTTTCAGTTTTGCTGACAGCACCTCCCTGCTCACCCG
Source organism: Pelecanus crispus (assembly GCF_030463565.1). Taxonomy (NCBI): domain Eukaryota; kingdom Metazoa; phylum Chordata; class Aves; order Pelecaniformes; family Pelecanidae; genus Pelecanus; species Pelecanus crispus. Next base: position 80,358,524 of record NC_134644.1, on the reverse strand, counting down.
TTACTCCTTATTAGACAAGCTGAGGATTGCTCTCACGAAACAAAAGCCGGAGCAAGGCTGTCGGCAAGAACCCTGCTCAGTGCTCTCGGAAAGGAAAACCCCCAGCCTCAGATTAAGGACTGTCACTGCGGCACCTTGTCAGCACAAATTGCAGCAGTAAGAAGTCACAAAGGAGGCTCTGAGGGTCACACTGGCACCACGCGACATCTTTCATGTGCATAGCGCCATGTATCGTGAACCCAGTCCCGGCTAGGGCGTGCTGGATCCGTCACAGCGTTATTTCTTGTTTCATCTCATTCATACTAAGGCTTGCGGGTGTGCCCTTGTATAAGCAACTAATCATAATTCAAGCATCTAAGAATGTCTCCAACCGTATTTAACAGATGAGAATATGAACCACAGAAGTGCAAAGGAAAGATGAAAAATGGTTTCCCTAATTAGGAAATTATTGAACGAGGAGAAGCAAAGAGCAGGTAGGAGGCAAAGGGCAGTTTTCCTGCGATCGGGTGAGAGTGCTGATGAGAAATTGATCCGCTCTCTAATAAATCCACTTGCCTGGCCCCCAAACGTGGCAAGATGCTGTATGGATGCTGGGGTCCCCTAACCAATGATGGGAAGGCATTTTGATTCCTGTGTGCTCTGCTCTCCAGGCATAAATATTAATAAGGTTCCAGCCTCAGTGCTGGTGCTGATGCAGCTGTTTCTACATTCATGTGGAACAAATTCAGTAAATGCAAAAGAGCAAGGCATGAAAGAAAATATTCACTTGCTCGTCTGAGTTATTCTTGAAATTTGCTCTTGGTCCTTTCTTTCCTAAGCAGGATTTGTGTGTGTGTGTGTTCGGGCTGAACTGAGATGGGGCAAATTTGTGTAGTTTGAGAATCTGGTTGCAAGTGGCGGCGTCAGGGAGTAAACCCGCTCTCGGACCCTCATTTGCAGCCATCGGGGCAGAATCTGGAACCGCAGGGATACAGGATCCGCATGCCTAGCAAACACTCCTTTTTGCTTTGATCCTTCTTCCTTCTCCATTTTTTCTTTCCACCCCAAGGACTCATTCTTGAAACTCCGGTAGCAACACGCTGCCCTGCATCATTACCGAGCCGAGTTTCTACTACATTGCCTTCCTCGGCCGGTTAGGATTTGGTACATTAGGGAAGCAGGAATTTTTGTAACCGGATTGAACAAAGCATTTTTTTTTTTTCAAGGTCTTCTGCCACCACCCTGCTCTCTCCTCCCTGCAGTAATACTGCGGCTGGCAGCGCTGCTTGCTGCAAGGAAGAGTGTGCTTGTCAACTCGTTAACACTTTCTTTTTTTCCTTTGCAAAAGACATGGTTGTGCAAATGAATTGCGAAGATCTTATCGGGCAGCTGCTGTGGCTGTGCTCAGGTGCCACTGATATACATCTTTCAGAAGACTGGAAAGAAAACAAATATAATTTTGAAAGCTGGGGAAAAAAAAATATGGCCCCAGATCACTCACATGTATATTAAATCTCTGGCATATTGGAAAAGACAATGACTGTTTGGAAATATTTCTCTCTCCCCGGCATCAGTTGCCCTCCCGTGTTGGGCTGGAGGGAGATGATGTGGGTGCCAAGAGCTTGCAGCTGAGAAAAGCAGGATTTGGGGGAGCTGCACAGGGCTCTGGTGTGCTGTCAGTACAGCGGTACAACCTCTCTCCTGATGGCAAGATTTACAAAAAGGCTTTGATCATCCAGTTTATTAAAGCTGGAAGCATCCTCGCCAAGCTAAAACCGGCAGCGCAGAAGAAAACGCTGTTTCCAGCCCTTCCGTCCCCTGGTACTTTAAAGGCCGCTGGGATTGCAGCGATGGGGAAGAGGTGGCAAAATTGGGGTGCGGTGACACGGGGCTGCTGTGCTGACGCTGTCACTGGGGGTGCGCAGGGTAGGTGGGTGGCAGGCCCTTGTTGGGGGCTTCAGGGGAGGGAGGGAGGGAGTCTGTGCCCACGGAGCTGCACGGGTTTCACAGGCTGAAGCCTCATCTTCCCACGGGTGGGGATGCAGGCACATGAGCAAGCCATTCAGTGGTAACTCAGGAGCCCAAACTGCAGCATTTTGGACAACTGCTAAGCGAAGTTCATCATTACGAGCTTTATCTTCAGCTCACAGGAGCTAGCAGGTGGTTTTTTCAATTGATTTCTGCAGAGGCTGGCTCAGATCCTGAATCTATTAAAGAAAGGTATCACTCCCAAATGCCACGAATTCCTCTGTCCTTCTCTCTCCTCCTATTTTCCCATTTACAGTTCTCTACAGGATTTAGGGATAATTTTCACCTGATTTGTGTTTGCCTCATGAGAAACACATAACAAATGTCCCTTCATGGGACTTAATGCGTACACGAGCCTTTCAATCCTGGGGAAGGCCACCGTGCAGCCCAGGACTCTGGAACAACAGCAGCAACGGTGCCTGGTACCAGCATTTTCAAACACCAAGCAGAAAAGGGAGATGATTTCTCATGCTTTCCAAAAGGCAGCAGGGAAGGATATTTTTCAGTTGCTGTTCAAGGGCAGGACACAGACTTTTTGAAGATGCAGCCTCAGCCTGTGGGGATCTACGTGACTTTGAAACTATAGTAAAGGAGCTTTGATAACATTTTCCTAGGGTAGCATGTTCTGAGAGCGTAACTATTCTGTCTGTTCTGTTTTCACGCAAATAGGCAACACACCCATCTTTGGATAATAATGCTAAATATTATTTTTATTTTTTTTAACTCTGGAGATCAGAGACAGATCACTTTAGTGATGTTTGTGCAAGTTATGTTCTGTGTAGTCATCAATAGCATCAGATACAGTGATTAGATGGCAGCAGCAGCTGTTTGATACACTTCTGCCAGGAAATCAAATACCTCCCTGATCTAAATTGTGCTGTTAAAGAACTCTACGATGAACTTGGAGAGCCTGGCCTGAACAGTCATACCCCAGTGGATCAGACAATGTTGGGCTGCTCTCTACAGGTACTGAGCTACTATTTGGGATATTTACTCTTTCTGCTAAAGCACTGTATTCAACAGAGCAAGAAGGAAAAGCCAAGAGAAAAGGCTGGCTTGAGCTAAGCCACCTCTGAGCGAATACTCGAGGGCTGCTAAGGGACAATGCCAGGCCTGTTGGCTTCACTGCTTGTCCAGGGAGGAGGAAGCAAAATAATCAAAGCTGATTTTGTCCAGCTAGTTTTGCTTGCAAATGGAAAAATTAAAAGGCCATGGCATTACTTTAAAAAGTAATGAAAGAGAGTGGCTGTTTGGAGAACCAGACTGAGAGGCAGGCACTTGCTGGCATGCTTGAGAAGGGGAGAAGCTATGTCCAGTCAGACCTGCAGGCTAAGGAACTCTGTGACAGAGACTATTAAGTCCAAGGCCTGTTCTAAGGAGGAAAAGAAGATTCATGGAAATTCTGGCATCAGCAAAGGGAAAGTACCCAGAGGGATGGGGAAGACACCAGAAGCACAGCAAGTCCCATAACCATGACAATAGCAAACTATCTTTCAAAAAAAGGAATTTCATTCCCCTCCCAAACCAACCTGAATCTTGGTCAAACCTTTGTTTATGTGGCTGCTGGCACTGCACGTTGAATCAGTGATTTCCATGATGAAGACCACAACTCTTTGCAACCTGAGCAGACGAGTCAGCCCTCGAGTCAGTAGCAGACCAGCATCCCCTCCAGTTCAAGCACACGACATAGCCTGCGCATGTTGTGTACCCCAGCCTTGTGTCCCGCTAGGTGACCCGAGAACAGAAAAATAGCAGGATCCATTGGGTGTGTTGTATGTCATGTGGGATCTAGGCATTTGTCCTGGTTTTGGCTGGGATAGAGTTAATTTTCTTCCTAGTAGCTGGTGTAGTGCTGTGGTTTGGATTTAGTAGGAGAAGAATGCTGATAACACACTGATGGTTTAGCTGTTGCTAAGTACTGCTTATGCTAGTCAAGGACTTTTTCAGCTTCCCATGCTCTGCCAGGTGCACAAGAAGCTGGGAGGAGGCACAGCCAGGACAGCTGACCCAAACTGCCCAAAGGGCTATTCCATACCACATGACATCATGCTCAGTATATAAACTGGGCGGGGTTGGCCGGGGGGCAGCGATCGCTGCTCGGGAACTGTCTGGGTATCGGTCGGCGGGTGGTGGGCAATTGCATTGTGCATCACTTGCTTTGTATATTATTATTACTATTATTATTATATTGTTATTATTGTCATTATCATTACTATTTTACTTTATTTCAATTATTAAACTGTTCTCATCTCAACCCAGGAGTGTTTCTCACTCTTACTCCTCTGATTCTCTCCCCCATCCCATTGGGGTAGGGGGAGTGAGCAAGTGGGTGCGTGGTGCTGAGTTGCTGGTGGGGTTAAACCATGACAGCATTGAATTGAGCAATATAAGGGAAAACATTTTTCAATACTATCTCATTTCCACTAGGCTTTCACGGCTGTCCCCTTCCCTGTCCACTCACAGGCATGTAATAGCCCATTGCACCTGCAGATCTCACTACAGATGCTGGCTTTTATGCACCAGAGCTGGTGTTTAAGCTGGTTCAGGATTGTCCACTGTGAAGCGGTCTATCTGCGTATAAAATATGATTTCCAGTTGACTGCATAAGCCTCCTTTGTCCCTGAGGGGAGCGATGAGTCACTCCGTGTTAGTGCCTCCCATCCGGCAGCCATGAACCCACACGTCTCCAACGCTCCGACTGATCTAAGACAAATTCCTCCAATGACTTCTGTAACAACAAAAGGAAAACATCTCATTCGATAACAGCAGAAATTTAGTCTGGGCTCACAAAGGTCCTTACGAGCTGTATGTTATACAGAATTTCATTCAGCCGCAGGGAGATAGGCAAGGGTTATTGTACTCTTCCAGTCTGCAGAGGAGTGAAATAAAGCAGAGTAGAAGGGATTTGCACAAGGTCACCGTGCCAGGCAGGCACAAAAACCTAACAGCCCTGATTTCTAGTCCAACACGCTGCACAGTGGATCACAACAAGCTGCCTGTCAGAGAATCACCATGTAACATGCACCCCAGGCCTCATTCCAGCCGGGCAGGGAAATCCCAACAGCCGAGGTTACAAACCCCACAAAAAAAGAAGAGTTTTCCTCAGGAGAAAAAGCTGGTACCTTAAGTCTTTTAGAAACCAGGAACTGGATTTTCTTGGAGCAATGCCTGCCTAGGTACCAATAGATGCACTGAGGAGTTATTACAGCAGTTCTCCTAGCACCATCATAGCGGCTATTGCAGATGTGGAATTGCTGGTACATCTACATTTTGCATTTGCTTACAGGTGCTTTTGCAGACGTGGGCTTTTTTGGGGGAGGGAAGGGGGGCTGTCCTTGATACTGCTTTGGATTTTGAGATTCATAGCATGAATTTGGTGCAGTCTCCTTGCAGATCTCTGAAACTGTGATTTTCATACAAGTTCACAGGTCTGATTCCCCCATTTTCTGCAACTTTCAAAAGTTCCAGCCTGGATTCTCTTCCTGTCTCTTTTCTGGGACCGTAAGTCAGGCTAATCAACACTTGATGAAGTGTTTTGAGCCCTCAGGTTAAGAGAGCGCTGTGGCCATAGTTAGATGTTTCAGGAGATGTTTCCTATCACAGCTAAACAAACATCCCATCCCAGGAATAGTTTTTGACCAGTTTGGTTCCCCAGACTGACTTGCCATCATATCAGGTGAGCGCTAGAAAGTAGGACTGGGGCAGCCCCACCTAAAATTGGTTTAGATGGCCACAGCGTTGTGGCCACGGTGACTGTACGGTGTAGGCAGAGATACTTCTCCCTTTCTTGTGAAGCCAGCACAAGTATTTGAGCAGTGGCACAGCAAGCTAGATCAGAGGACTGATCCAGCTAAGAAAAACAATCCAATGATGGCAAAAAAAGGAAGTATTTTTTCAGCTCCTCGGGTGCCCTGACAGCACAGGGAGAGAAAAGGACCCCTTAAGCCACCAGTGCCACTGAGGGAAGTCTACATACAACGAGTCTCCAAGTCTCAACACAAAGCTGGCCCCCAAAAGTCTGGGACTGCAGCACAGCTACTGTTGCAGCAGCCTGGTACCACGAAGCCTCACTTTGCTGCTTTCATGGCCACAGAAAAAAGATGAGCGCGTTGAAGGAAACGCGAGAGATTTCATACGCTTCTGGAGCGCTTTCCCCTCTCCTTTTGCAGGGGCTCTGGTGGCCTTACAGCACTGTAATTAGGAAATTCATTTCACACTCGATGGTCTGGTTCTGCACAGCTCCACTCACTCTTCATACCTGCATTGCAAGTAAAAATGCTTGTTCAGCATTGTACTTGCTAGATGAATGGTTTTCCTCTTCTGAGCTTAAACAAGGATTTAGCACTATCTACAGATGGCAGCTACATTTCACAGAAAAAGCATTAAATACGTAGAACTGCTTATGTGCAGAGGAACCCTGTGACTTACTGTCAGAGGTCTGCAGGGCTTAGGGTCCCAAGGAAAGCTACAAGCACTTTGGAGAAGAGTCCTGATGGGAAGAGAAACAGCTCAGAGCATGAGGAAACAGGGGCGGTTCCCCCCTAGGGAGGAGCAAAGCTGTAGACAGCCTTGGAAGCAACGCAAGAAACTTGTACTTGATATGGAAAGACCAGGGAAGAAAACAGAATACTCTTACTTCAATCCAGCAGATCATTGAAACATAGGTTTAGCATGCGAGGAGGCCTAAATTTCTACTAGGTGGGAAGAGAGATCCTGGGCTGGAACTTTGGTAGAGCAGATCCTCCGCTGGGACTTCGCTGCAGAAGCCAACTCTGTCCTGGCGTGGCAGAGAAACTGGCTCTGAACACTTAAAGAAGGATTTGCCTACATGAATAAATCTGTCTGCAAAGCTGTGCACATCTTGCCTTTCACCCTAACCTCCCTTGGAGTCAATGGAAATTGGTCAGGAGGGAACGCTTCTTATTCAGAAAAGAGATCTAAAGCAGCTCAGCTGAACTGTGCCCTAAAATTCCCTGCTTCTCTCCCCTGATCAAGCGAGCCTGGGGCAAATCTCCTCCATCACCCACAGGTGTCTAATCACAGGAATCTCACAACTACCACCACCTGTGTGGCTCCCAGATATTTTATCCGGTGCCTAGATTTTTATTTCTGCGATGCTCCTAGTCTATGATAACTTTCCCTGTTTTAGCTGCCGGCCTTACCCCCCATGCTGAGTGCGGAGCAAACCCGCAGGCGCAGCAAGCAGAAGAGAGGAACGTGACGCAAAGGGAAGCGTTTGGTGCACACAGCCAGCACTTGCCCCCTTCCAGGGCGGCTTTTGTCACCTAGTTTGTAGTGAGGTGGGTGTTGGTCTCTTCTCCCAAGTAACTAGCGATAGGATGAGAGGAAATGTCCTCAAGTTGCATCAGGGGAGGTTGAGATTGGATATTAGGAAAAATTTCTTTACTGAAAGGGTGGTCAAGCATTGGAACAGGCTGCTCTAGAGAGGTGGTGGAGTCACCATCCCTGGAAGCGTTCAAAAAATGGGTAGATGTGGCACTTTGGGACATGGTTTAGTGGGCATGGTGGTGTTGGGTTGATGATTGGACTGATGATCTTAGAGGTCCTTTCCAACCTTAATGATTCTATTCTAGTTTTACTTTCATTAAAAAATAATCCAGCCACCAAACCAGGAAACATGAATTTAATTATTACTCTACCTTTAATTGGTTTAGTGGTGGACTTGGTAGTGTTAGGTTAATGGTTGGACTGGATGATCTTAAAGGTCTTTTCCAACCTAAACGATTCTATGATTCTATTCGCCTGCCTGATCTCCCTAGGTGCCACAGGCTAAGCGTCAGTTTGTAACAAGCTGCTGGGACAGGGAGAGGCTGATTTTTGAGCCCCAACACAAGCCCCAGCCTTGGCACGTACTCACCTTGCGGCAGGCCAACCCACGTGGAGGCAAAGGGCCGGGACGGGCGGCGGAGCGGGGGCACAGGGGAAGCGGGAGTCTGCCACCGTACATCCCATAATGCTTTGTGCGAGCAGCAAGTGACAAATGTAGGGCAGAGGAGGTGGCCTGCGACTCCCCCCGCTCCCCAAGCTGATCCTGTGCCGTGGGATGTTGGGGTATGGCAGCTGAGCCGGGCTTAGCTGCCTCCCGGGATTTAGCATCGATGCGGCAGCACGGGCGGAAATTAGTGGGGCTGAGGGTTTTGTCTTTTGGCAGATGCCGGAAGAACTGGAGCGGCTTAGGGAAGAAAACTGATAAGCAGTTCCTTTTTTTCCCCCCCATTTCTCCAACGTGCAAATGAAGTTTTAGAATTTGGAAATGGAAATTTTGATTTCTAGACATACGTACAAAATTGAAGGCAGAGGAAGCGCTACCTAAAAAAAACCAAACAAAAAAACCCCCAATCTGTGTCGTTAACTTGCTTATTCTTTAGGCAGAGATGACCCCCTGCCTGTGGTTCAAAAATACACATTTCCAACAGCCAAGGGCTCACGGCCATCCGCGTGCCGCCTATATCCCTATCAGCAACAGACGGCACGGCTAGGGAAAAACCTTTTCAGCAGTGACCAGCTTAGCTGCGCTCTGGCGAAAAGCGCGGGGGGCACAAAATTCATACCCGAAGCTGGGCCTTTAATTCACGGTCCCACATGCTCCGGAGCTCAGCAAACCCCACTCGCTTGCTCTGTGGATCCCCCATAACCCTGAAAACCTCCGGAGCTGAATGAAGCCAAGGTGACCGTGACTTTCCTCCTCCCCTTCCCCGTGGGGGCGGGGGGGGGGGGGGGGTGTCCGAGGCGGCACAGCATCACGGCAGCCCCTTCCCCTTAGCCTGAAACCCCGGGGCTCCTCCCGGGTGACTCCCCGGAGCCACCCGAACCCCGCTTTACCGGCCGTGCCTCCGCACGCAGCGGTTCACCCGCGATCTAGCGGGGTTCCTCCATCCCCGCGGCTGCCTCCGCGTTAACCCCGCGGGGAGGGGGTACCGGAGGGGGGTACGGGGCGGGGGGTGGTGTGTGGTGTGTGCACCGCCCGGGGCGGGGGTGAGCCCGGGGAAGGAGCGCACGGACCGGGCGTGCACCGATGGGGGGGTGTGGGGGGTGTGTGTGCGTGCACGGGGGCGGTGGGCAGCGGCGGGGTGCGTGTGTGCCCCGGGGTGTGTGTGTGTGCATGCACAGGGGGTGTGCACAGGGGGTGTGCACCGTGGGCTCTGTGTGTGCCCCAGGGTGTACGTGCATGCACAGGGGGTGTGCACCGGGGGCTCTGTGTGTGCCTGGGGTGCGTGTGTGTGCATGCATAAGGGGTGTGCACCGGGGGCTCTGTGTGTGCCCCGCGGTGTGTGTGTGTGCATGCACAGGGGGTGTGCACCGGGGGCTGTGTGTGTGCCCCGGGGTGTATGTGCATGCACAAGGGGTGTGCACCAGGGGCTCTGTGTGTGCCTGGGGTGGGTGTGTGTGCATGCACAAGGGGTGTGCCCCGGGGGCTCTGCGTGTGCCCCGCGGTGTGCGTGTGTGCATGCACAGGGGGTGTGCACCGGGGGCTGTGGGTGTGCCCCGGGGTGTATGTGCATGCACAGGGGGTGTGCACCGGGGGCTCTGTGTGTGCCCCGCGGTGTGTGTGCATGCACAGGGGGTGTGCACCGGGGGCTCTGTGTGTGCCTGGGGTGGGTGTGTGTGCATGCACAAGGGGTGTGCACCGGGGGCTCTGCGTGTGCCCCGCGGTGTGCGTGTGTGCATGCACAAGGGGTGTGCACCGGGGGCTCTGTGTGTTCATGCGTGTGCGTGTGCGCCCCGGGAGGAGGCTGTGCCTTTCGGGGGGGGGGGGTGTACACGGCGGGGGTGTGCACCGACCAGGGGGAGTGTACATTTTCGGGGGGGGGGGTGGGTGGGTTGGGGAACGGAAGGGGGGGTGCGCGTGCATGCTGCGGGGGCCTGTGCACGGAGGAGGAGTGCACCGGGGAGGGGCCGTGCATGGATGGCGGGGGGGGGGGGGTGTGTGTGTGTGCACCAACGGGGGCGGGGGGCTGCGTGTGTACCCCCGGGAGGTTACGCACGGAGGAAGCGTGCACCCAGCGGCTGCCCGGGGAGGCGGTGCTCCGCCGCGCCCGCCCCGCCACAGGCCTGTGGCGGGGCGGGCGCGGCGGAGCACCGCCTCCCCGGGCAGCGGGGGCGGGCCGCCCGCTCGGGCCTCGCCTGCTGAGGCCTTGGCCGCGCCGGGAGCGGGGCCGATGGAGGCGGCGGGCGGCGGGGGAGCGGCGGCGGCAGCAGCGGGCGGCATCGCCCTGCACGACTTCAGCGGGCGGCTGGGCGAGCAGCGGGTGCACTTCCACGCCATGCGGCTGCGGGACTCGCTCTTCCTGTGGGTGGGCGCCGCGCCCGCCCTCGCCAGCCTGGCCGTCGCCATGTGCAGCCCCCGGGTGAGCGTCCCCGCCGCCTCTGCCCCGGGGGGGCGGCTGGCGGGGTCCCGCCGCCTCTGCCCCGGAGGCTAAGCCCTGCCCTCCGCTGTGCTCCGCTTGCAGGACAGCATCCCGGTGGCCGCCTCGCTCCTCGGGGATCCCTCGGACACCGCCTCCGCCTGCCTGGCCCAGCGCTTGGGTAGGTGCGGGCGCGGCGGCTGCGCGCTGCGGCCGGGGGGGGGCCGGCTCCGGGGCGGCGGGGGCGGGAGGCTGCGTTCCGCGGGGGGAGGGCCCGGGCGTAGCCGTGTTTGGCGGCCTGGGAGCCACCCCTGACCCGGGCTGGGTGGGCGCGGTGCTGACCGCGACGGCTGACGGCGGTCTCCGCTACCATTCCCAATTTTTCAGCAGCGTGCGAGCCTGCCGGACCCCGGCTGGCTGGCGGGGTCTCCGCCTCAAGGCACGTTGAGCGCTGTCACCCCCCCCTATTATTTCATATCCTGCCCCTGGCTTTGGGTGCGAGGCAGGGGGAGCCCACGCTTGCGCCTCTCGAGCGGGGTTCCCAGCGGCCTCCTCTCTATAACGCCGTAACACCCCCGTGCTGCGGGGCGCGGCGGTCGTCGTGCACCGCACGTGCGTTTTGCCTGCAGGTGAAGCCAACCCTCATCACGTCTCGCACCTTTTAGCCCCCAAACTCTGAGAAGTTCTGGCCTGGAAAGCCCTGGATCATCTCCCAGATGCCAGTGTTTGATCTGACTGTCCTTGCAGCACGTAACGGGCACCTCTCGGGACGTCTCCGTTTTCGGCACGCGTAAGGGTGTCCCGCTATACCTAGCGCGATGCCGACGTAGCCAGATTTCTGAATCTGAACGCTGACTTGCAAACTCCTGTATCTCTGAAAAAAAAAAAAAAAATCCTTGGCCTAATGCATCCTCGCACCCTCACTCTTGACAGCTGCATCATGCTGGTTACTCATCATCACCCGCCGGTAACTGATGCAGCTCCGACTGGTGAACTGCTTAAGTACTTGTTACCAGGTTTTAAATGCGAGATGCTGCGCTGCTCAATCTCACCTTACTTCTGTTGTTTCAGTTGGAAGGCCACAGAATTCTTCTTAATTATCTGTCTGCTGATCTTCGTTAGGGGCGATACGTCCTGAGTTTGTACTGTCAGGCAGTTTCACGAGTCTACACCTACTTCTTCGTGGCCGCTAACTTGTGTATAAAAAAAGGATTGCTGACAAGACCGATCTTTGAAAAACAGTACTAGCGTCCTTTCTTCATCCTGGTAACGTCTCTTTTAGTAACCACTGTTGTAGTCTCCCGCGGCGGCAGCTTTTTCTCTACATACTGGCTTCAATCATTTCCACTTTAAGTATTAATTCTATGGAGTACCGTGTAACATGATTTCTTTATATGTCATTCGTGCATCATCCTTAACAAATCAGTTAGTAAAAATGTAGTCAGAGTGGGTTTACTTTGGATAAAGTATAACAGTTTATTCCATTTTCCGTTTGGTCTCCTCGTTACTCATTTCTTCTGAATCTTGCTCTAAGGTTCTGTATAGTGTTGGAGTCCAGCTAACAGCTTGAAGTTGTCTCAGTGATTCCCACCCTCTCCTGTCTTTTTGTTTTTTTGTGGATGTGCTATCTTTGTTCTTAGAGATTTATTACAGATTTCACAGCTAGAGTTGGTAATAACTTGTTACTTCTTATAGTTCTTTCAGTGTTCTAGGACAGAGGCTGTCCAGGTCACCTGATTTTTCTCCCAATAAGTGGTCTCAGTTTTGCTGCCTTTATTTTTTTTAAGGTCCTTTTCTCATTTACAGTGCTAATTTCACATCCTTTGTTACTGAGAACTGATAGCGTTGCTTGGTACTGGGATAGCGGTTACTCTTCATCCTCAGAGCGTAATGCACCTTCCTATTTTCTTTCTGTTTGTGCTTTAAATACCTTTCATTATTCTGCCTTAAGCTTGCTGTGCCAGCTGTGGCCCAGCTAGGCTTTTGGGCAATATTCCTCTGTATCTGTGCCATCTGACCTCTGGGTTGCGGTTTTCCTTGCTGGTCAGTCCCTTTTATATCCGTTACAGATATAATTCCTACTCATGCTACCCTGCTTAAGGTATACTGTATTGAGGAAGGCCTGTAGACCTTTTCCACCTTTGGTTGGAAAGAGAAAGTCAATGATACACTTCTGGCTTTGAATAAATACATGCTTCCTCTTCACCTGATCATAACTGGGTTTTGAGAAGAGAAATCTTCTTTCTAAAATCCTACACCTTAGTTTTTAGGCTTACTTTTGTCAGTCCAGCAATTTAAGTCAGCTCATGGTCACTTATTCCAGAATTGTTTATTATCCTGAAACCATTGGATCTGCAAGATTGTCATTAAGCATCTCTGTATCTTTGTTTCACAAAGTGCTCCGTAAGGAAATCTGTGTTCTGCCTTGACTAGAAATACCAAGCTTTACTGTTACTGGTAAGTTTTTGTCTGGGAAATGAAATCCTTGTTACTCCCACAAATTCTGTAATAACAAGAGATGCTATTCACAGCCAAGTCTAAATTGTAACTGTACTTTCAAGGTAGCCTTTTTAACCATCCTGCCATGTGGTAATCGTCAAGCAGTCAGTATCTATTTTTTTTTTTCCTCTCTGCTGTCATCATTTTTTCCATGCTGTTTCCATTCTGGTCTTTGCAGGCACTAATTTAAGTAGCATATGATGCCACTTGAACATAAGTATTTTTATTTCTTATACTTCCCAGTCATATTCCATCACCTGCCTTTTGTTCCTGCAATGTCAGGTTCCTGGTCCTAGAGCAGGAGTTTCAGCTCTGCTGTGCATCAGTGTACACATTCTCCTGTCATTTTCTCTATAGCCTGGTACGGGTCCTAGCCAGAACAGCTGCATTTGGTGTACTGGCTCTCTCTCCCCTTATTTCAGGGTTGGTGTTTTTTTTTTTTTTAATTTTCCATTGCTGAAGACACATGGCCATGTTCCTATTTCTATCTATATCTGTTTGTATTAGGTGCAGGGACTGTTTCCCACCACCCTACTTGATTGCTCTGGCACAACATGTGTCTCGCTAGTCAAGAAACGCAAATCCTAAAAAATTGTTTCCTGTAGGTTAGTGGACTCTGATTCTTGAGAAAGTCTTGTCCATTAGTGCCTCCCTTACCTGCATATCCTGAAATCACAGCGCTTTTGGCCGCAGTGACTGCTGAATAGCGCCATGTCTTCATCGACCCTCTGTAGGGACTGGCAGACTCTCGGTGAAGATCACCTCAACCTCTTAGTTGAGTTTTTCACAGCTGAGCACAGTCCCCCCCCCATCCTACCTCTTTTCCACCACGGATGGTCTACAAACTTATGCCTAACACTTGTTCTGTCCGTTCTCCTGCTCCCACTGGGATCCTCTTCAAGCTTAGAGTGGGCCTTTGCCCTGTTGTAGGAGCAGGTCTGTGCTGCCACAGTGCCTCTCGGCACTCTGCGCATCCCAGGTGATGGGCTGCTGAGGAAGCTTTTTCCCTGCTTTCAGGGGTGGGTGCAACAGGTCTTAGTAGCCAGGCTGCATGGGAAGCAGCCCCGCTGAAGGGTTTTTTTTTTAGATAAGCCTTGTCTTTTGCAGTTTTCTGCTTTACTCTGAAGACGGTCTTCCATGAAGACGTAAGATCTTCCTTCTTCTGTCCTTCTCACAAGAGTCCACGTGTCTAAATGAATCCGCAGGGAAGCGGGGACAGACGAGGTCCTGCTGGGAGCAGAGCTCCTCTGTGCAGGCAGCCCTGAGGGATTTGCAGTTTTCCCAGGAACTGGAACAGCATCCCAGAGACTCAATCAGATCTTATGCAAACATAGTTAAGAAGTTGAGTTTTGATGCTGCAGTGTACGATGTAGCTTCGTCAGATAGGATAATGGTATTAATTAGTTCAGAATTAGCATTACATTCATTTAGGGCATGATAATGAAGTACTAATGCTTACAAAACATGCTGCTTTAGACCACAAAATCTGGTGCCAAGCACTATTTTTTTTGCAATCAGAGCAATGTGGTGCATTTTATCAGCATTTTGTAGTGCCAAGTCTTAAAAGGCAAATGAGTCCTTGCATTTCAGCTCTACTCACTAAGCCAGGAAACTGGTAACTTGTTAGGATGGAAAATGATAATAAATTGACTTGCACGATGAAAATGCCTCAAAAGTGCTGTTTAAGCACATTTTATGTGTACATATATGTTTCCTGTAGTTAACATTCCCATTTGAAAAGGATTGAGATATTAGGAGTTCTGGTGTCTTTATGTTCAATTTTTAAAATTCAGATGATATTTTTGAATATTCAGCAGAACAGTCTGATTTCTCCCTGGGATCGTCAGCTCCCAGCTCATTCCCTGCCAGGAATATCCTGTGACCCAAATACCACTTTTTGCCTTCTATTTTCCACAGCTCAATTTAAATTTAGTGCCTGTTTTTCCTCTATGGTGCTTACATTCTTCACAAAGTTTAGCTTTAGCAGTGTATAGAGAGTTACAAATTTGCTATATTACTATGGTAAAATCTAAGCAGGATTCAATTTTATTTGTAAACCACTTCTTGGTGTTATCTGTTCTACTCTGATAATTAAGTCTTCCTGCCCCAGTGGACATTATTTTTGTCACTGTTAATTAGCTCTGTCATCGAAGGCAGCTCTTAATTTTATAGCACCTCTCTCTAGGTATTTGTCATTACAGTAGCCTGGAACTTGGGTTTGGCTTCATCATATTCAGCCCAGGCTCTCCGGCCTCCTGGAGCATTCATGGACACCGTCTAAGTAAAGGTTAAAGGAAACAAAATTATTGACAGCAGGCTTAGACAAGAGCGGTGCACACTTTTGGGGGCCTTTCTGGGGGTTCATAATTAAACAGAACTTTGTTAACTGGGGCCTAATCACTTTTCTTGTGCGCTTTCCCTCTGTAAGTGTTTTTCACAGCATAGACTTACCAATTTATAAACTAGATTGCAGTGCTAAGAGTCCAGTATAGTCTATGGTTTCACTTAAACTGTACTAGGTTTAAGAAGCGTCCAAAATCCGCTAAAAACACTGCAAGGCTTTCCAGTGACTAATGGCTTTTTGCATCAGGCCAAAAACTAGTTGATAGTCACCAGGCTTATATTGTCCATTTCAATGACATGCATAGCTTTGTCCAACATGTGAACACTCAGGTATTTGTTCTGCTGTTTCTTTATAACTGGGTCCAGCACGGCAGGAGTGGAGAATGTTGTCTTAGAAATCTGCATGTTACGGCTTTTTAAAAGACTTGCTTGAATACCATCATCACTTTTATAAGAGCAAACTACGGCTGAATACTCTGTTTTGTGTTTTAGCCAGCAAGACCAAAAAACAGGTATTTGTCAGCTACAATCTTCAAAACACAGACAGCAATTTCACCTTACTCATAGAAAACAGGATCAAAGAAGAAATGATGGCTTTTCCAGAGAAGTTCTGACTTTGCATCATTGTAAAATAACCCAAGTTTTTGTTTTAGAAAAACTGATTGCAATTTTCACACTGACATTAAGTTAGTCTATTTGTTTTGTATTGGTTTGATTGAATTTGCAGTTGTTATTAAATATAGCTGGACCTAAATACAGTTGGACCTGCTTTTTTTTTTTTTCCCCCCCAAATTTGCTACCCTATTAAGTAGAGGATAGGCGAGTAGAGTAGAAAATACGTTGCTATGTGAGAACATCATCGTAAAAGTGCATGCAGTGTCTGGCCTGCGTCATTCAGTACTGGGACCTGCTGGGAAATCCGTTCCAAATTCTACCTGTACAATTAATCTACCATGTAGCAGTAGCATTGAACATAGTATTGCAGCTTTTAGCGTTTGAATAATAAAAAAACCCACCCATGTTTTTGGTATTGAAAAGCTGTAACATAAAATGAGCATTACCTTGCTCTGTCTTCTTAGCCCCTGTTGGTTGTAGTACTAGTGCTAAACACTGGATTTCCTTCCATCTCTTGGGCACTGAGAACACTAGAAGGGTTTCACAAAGGGTTTTCTGTGCATCCCCGCATCCCCGAGGGCTATGTAGAAGGAAAAAGCACAGCTTGAATTTTGGAGCAATGGACAAATCTGTCAGGCTGCTAGAAGAGCATCATGTGTGTAACTTGAGCGTACTCATTAGAAAAATCAGAGCAGTCACTACCACCACCGCAAAGCATCCTGCTGCTACATCTCTGGACTTGCCTTTAGGTACGACAGATACCCTTTCAAAGGCAGGTCCATGTGCTACTTTGTTCAATGAGAAGGGCAGCTAAAAGTTAACTGTACAAAAAACCCCAAACCAACCACCGAGCCGATGGCGCGGTGACCGTTTGCAGCTGTCGATACGTGCTGTGCCGTGGCACGCCACCTCTTACAGCAATTTGGAGGAACACTGAGCGTAGCGACCCGATGAGCCAGTCCAGGTTATTTCTTTTGCATTACAAGTTGAGCCCCAACTCAGACAGAAGCTTCCGATACAAACAAAAACTACTAGTGCTGCTGCTAGACAGCTGACCTAACAACCTACAGAAAACTGATGAACTTACCTTGCTCTGGTGCCATAATCAGCAATTAAAACCTGTAACCAAGAGGTTGCTGAGGTAAGAAGGCACAACCCCTGATGAGTGGCTCGCCCGAAGGGGTTTGAACACCCAGTGGCTTCGATGTTGCAGATTTGACATGGGCGCAGAGGGCCCTTCCCTACCTGGTGAGAAGAGCTGCTGGTCCTTGGCCGGAGTTTGAGATCAGAATAGCAAAAAGCAACTGTTGGAGGGCATTTTCCTTTTAATTTACACCACCCAGGAAACAGTCAGCTATTCTTCTGTGATTGACTATAAAGGATAATTAGTTGCAAATCAATATGCTGATTTAATTAGCCTGATTTACAGTCAGCTCATTCTGTTTGTAGAGGAGGGTAGGACTGTTTGCTGAGGTGTCACTGACATTAGCTGCTGCCGGGCTGTTTCAGAAGTCGCTGCGAGGGAGCCAGACCAAGGAGAGCAAACTGATGGGACAACGTAATTTTATTCTGTACATTTACATACAAAGTTCTTTTCAGTAGGTACAACAGATGTAACATCATGCAGACATTTAGCTTGTAAGACTGTTTTCAGTACTTGATTTAAGCTTGTGCTATGAGGAAGCACCACCAGACTATTCATGATCAAAACGTACAGTAACACGATTCTTTAAAACTTCATCAGAAACTGAAATGGGGAGGGAGATCTCACCCACTAGACATAACACACCGTACTCCTTTCCTGAAACATTTTACACAACACATTTAAAATGAGGTTTGTAATTTTGTTTTTCTTACCAAAAAAAAAAAGAAAAAAAAAAGAGTTACAGTGGGGGAGATCATCCCCCCACTTAATAGTGTTGTCTTATGTGCCAGCTACAGGCGCAACTTGACTTGACATTCACAGAGTTCAGTTAATGGCACTTCTGCTTCCAATTTGGTGACCTTTAGTGTTTGGCTCCAGGAAGTGGCAACAGTTAAGTAAAATACTTCCATTAAAGAAAAAAAAAAAAAAAGAAAGCCTGCTCAATGAAACCAAAAAGTAAATCACACAACCCCCTTTCTGAGTGGCCACAAAACACTTGCAAACAGGCGACTGTCGTTATCCATTTGCAGCGTGTCTGGCAATGAAAGCAGTACTGAAATCTTAAAAGGGGACAAAACCCCCAAGATCAAGCATAATGTCACTTTCACATTTTTGTTTAAACTTACCAAGATGGAAGAAAGCCCTTAAAATGGTAAACCTAAAGAAAAAATCCACTGATGGGCTTAGAGGTTACTGAAGGTTCACAGAAAAAGGCCAAAACGGACAGGACAGCTTTGACCGCTTCCCCTGTTGTGGTGGCCAGAAAGAGCCGCCTGAGAAAAGCCTTTCCTGGTGATGGCTGCGGAGGAGCCGCGGCCGAGGAGCCGATGGTGCGGCAGGCTGGGACCCCAGCAGAGAGCCCTGTCCTGCCGCAGGACTAGGCGGAGCAGGGCAAGCATCTCCGTGTTTCCTTTCTGCCCTCCCGCATCACCTGGTACCCGACTCCTCTGCACAAGATATGCTTAGCAAAAGCTTTCCAACTCTGTGAGCGCGTGTGGAATAAAAATAATCACAGAAGCGTTCATCTTTTCAGGAAAAGGAGCAAAACGGGAGCTGCCAAGCCAGGAAATTAGGTTGTGTTTTTATTGTCATGACAGAGGCAGAGGGCCAGACCAACTTGAGAAGTTGGGGTTTCCCACGTTGCAGAAGATCAGTACCAGCTACCTGGTTTCAGGCAAAAAACCCAAAAAGCAGCAAATCAAGTCAATTTCATAAGAATTAAAAAAAAACAAAACAAAAAAAATCACTGCATGTTTCTGTCACCTAGTTTGTTTACTATATGATATGTTCAAACAACCATTCTCTTCCCTGGGCCCATCTGTCATCAGAGAGCAACCACCAGAATAGGAAACAATAAAGCGCTGTGGACGACAGCGGTGAGCACACCAGGACCGCTGACAGTGCTGGAAGCAGCTGGTTTAATCGGCTTGTGGATGGGCTACAAGAACCGTACCGTAGCTTGAGCACGCACACATAGAGACCACGAACGAAGGAGCCGCTGGCTCCACGGCACGACGGATGGCAGGACGCCGCTCTCCACCTCTGCGCTCGCCCCTGCTCCTCCACTTTCAGGCCCCTTTCCATTAAGACTTGTTTTGCTTCTTCAGTTTTTTGTTGTGAACCCACTTTTTCCGCCCCCCTCAATATGTGTGGCTTGCAACAAGCATCTCATATCGAAGGCGAAAGTTATTGCACAAATTTGGCACGTGAATACTGCATGAATGGGGAGGGCCTAGGTTTTTTCCCTTAGGTGAACACAGACTGCAGAAGTCTCGGCGCAGAACAAAAAGAGAAGCAGCCACACTCAAGCTCAACAATAAAACTTGAGCATAGGGAAGATCGGGCTCTCGCTGTCACAGCAAGTCTAGCAAAGGTGAAAAATAAACAGTAGTGTAACTTTGGGCAAAACTACCGTCAACTGGTCCAGTGTTTCTTACCAGGCTCAAGAAGAACCCGAATGTCCACATCCTCTGTACAAAAATTAGCAGCTTTAGGACAACATTGTTACTCTGAACACAACAATCTCTGTTGCTTCTGGAGGTCTACCTGTCCCCTTGCACTCATCAGCGTCTGAGGCTGCGCTGCTTACTGCATTGCCCATCAGGGAGCACGTATCTGATTTATTGGGGCCTGTAAGAGGACATCGGCAGCCTAATGGAGGATGGAAATTGTTAGGTACAGTAGTTAATCGACAATATATACAGCAAAGGAGGAAGGGGGAGGGAAGGTAGAGGAGGAAAGTGCAAACGAGCGCTTTCCATGCGTACAAACGCAAGATGTACATCAAACAAAGTGGCAATCATATGGACACTCAATACAACATCGACATCCTGCTGCTCTGTTTGTTTGAACGTCTGCACTACCGAGCAACCACAAATGGATGGCCTGAGTGAGGAAGGAGAAGAGGGAGGGAGAGCAGGAAGGTTAACTGCAATGCAAGAAAGCTGTCTGCAAAATCCTTGCATTGAACTAGATCCTCACAATATTCACACAGTGAGAACCAAAAGCCGATGGCCAAAGGAAATAGTTGGTTTGCGGGCTTGGAGGAGAGAAGTCAAGTGGCCACTATCAAAGTGCCATCTGCACAGTACGAGACAAACTGGATGTTCACTTTGCTTAGCCTAGAGTAGGATCTATCCAATTTAAGTAAGCTTTTTTTTTTTCCTGAATGAAAATCCTAGAAGAGCAGTTGGGGAAGGGGGGAAATCTGGGGGAGTTCACTGTATATTCTTGGGTCAGAACCAGAAAACATCTCTAAAAGCCCCAAGATGGCCAACAGCAGACCGTAAGTCATTATTCACAGGCTATCAATTCATTCCTTTCCGACAGTCACTTAAGCATTTTGTCCACTTAAACTGAAAACAAAACCCCTGGTTCTAAAAACAGGTAAGGCAATGCCAGGACACTCATTTCCCAGGAGCGGGAATCCCAGCTGTGCTGCCTTTTGGAATAGAAGTACAGATCGTAGCCCATGCTTCTTACTTTTTGTCCCTGCTGGTCTGTGCTCTTCTCCTGGAGCAGTCAATCAGAGATTCTGGGACTCCTGGTAATTAAAGCCATTCTTGGCAAAACTAATTTTTGCATCATTGGTCAAATCATTTACATCATCTACATTACTATTAAAGACCAGCAGGAACTGTCTAAAATAGATTAATGGACTCTGAAAACGCAGAAGGCTGATTCTCATTGAAAAATCAGCTTGTTTGGGTAGGATTTTCTTCACTGCATTTGGTGGAAAAAAAAAAAGTACTAATTTAGAAAGTAACTTTTAAGTGCACATGGGCTACAAAAACAAACATAAGCTGCCTAAAATGCAGTCAGAGTCACAACAGGTTTTGCTTTTTTTTTTTTCTTCTTCTTTTTTTGGTGTATACAAACACAGCAGGCAACCTGGGCGCTTGGACTTTCTAGACAGGCAGAAGAATGTTGCACAAGTCTAAATTTCAGTCAATTCAACTTCGCAGTGGATCCCTCTTTCCTTTAAAGAAACACAAAAACAAAACAGAAAACAACCCCCCCCGTGGTTTCTTTCTTGGAATGGCTGCACCTCTTATAATAAGATGGCTTCATTTTTGTGATCTATGAAAGGAAAAGGAAATAAAGTGCTTCTGAGAATAAATCAAAATAAATATACATATTTAATGCAGGGAAAAAAAGAGTTCTGAAGGGCTACCTTCAGCCAGGTCTTTTCTCAGATTGAGTCTTTTCCCCCATACTTTTTCAAGAGCAATCTGCACAACAGTTGAAGATGCCAAAAGTTGCTTTAGCAGCAGAGTTGAATTCCCCCAAGTCTGTGTCTGCTCTATCACTGGTTTGTAAAATCTGTGCAAAACACCTTTGCCCAAAGTGCTGCTCCTCCTGCACAACAGCATCAAATAAAATACAAAAGAAAGAGGAGAAGGAAAAAAAAATACCCAACCAAAAAAAAGAAGGAAAAAAACCCAATCCACCCAGTTACATTGACTTCATCCCGTTGGCAGTGGTGTTCTCCGAGATCCCGTCACTCACAGCTGCCGAGTCATGGAGGCCAGAGTAATCCTTGAGTTCAGAGTTTGTCAGGAGCAGGGGCTGCTCCCCCTTCTTGTGCGGCAGGAGGGGCTGCCGGGTGTAATGTTCCCCGTCCGGGATGTTCTCGGGCAGGTTCTGGTTCTTGCTCTCCGGCAGCAGCAGGATGCAGATGATGCAGATGAGCGTACAGCAGGCGAAAATGACGTGGTGGAGGAAGTAGCCTTTCTGGTTGTGGAGCTCCATGATGGGGGCGGTCAGACGGCCGAATCCCGCGCTGGCCAGGACCAGCCCCAGCCCGCCTCCCCTGCAAACACAGCAGAGGTGAGACCCGGGTCCCACAGCCCGCTCCTGCCAGCGCAGCCCCATCGGCACTGGCGTGGGGAGCCCACAGCCCTGGACGGGCCCCCCAGACTACACCCCTGTTTGGCAGGCACCTGGGCGTCCGAAATCTCTAAGGCAAACTTGGTTTGCTCACAGCTTTCGTACTGCACAGTTACTCCAGTAGGGAGTTGCTTTGCTGTTGTAGATCATTGCTGCCTATTTGCCTCAGCGTGGGGAAATAACTCTACTCGCTTAAGTACCTCTTCACACCCATATAACTGCCCCCACATAAGGAGAAGAGGAGCTTTGTCGTGTGAGCGTGTAGACAGCCCTCCAAAGTATTCCCATATTCAGTGAGGGAAAACCAGATTTTTCTTAGCATGCTGGCCTTCTCTGGCTCAGACAAGACACACCAAGAAGCAGTAGGTGCAGAAGTCAATTCTGGCTGTCTTTGAAGTATCTGGCATCAATCAGCAGTGGAGGCAGGAGATTAGACTTCACAGGCCACTGCCTCGATCCATTAAACCAAACACTGAGTGCTGAAATATTTTCTCCATAAAACACATGTTGTGGCTGGAACCTGTCAACACGCTGATGTTGTAATAAAATGCATAATTTTCAGAAAAAAAAGATAACATAGCTAGTGGTCAGAATAGGAGAACAAGAGTTTGGGATTAATTTCCAAGACCTCCTCTTAACTCGCTGTACAAGTTGAGGTAGGTCCCTCACTTCACTCTTTCTTGCTCTTCTTGTGTATTCTTGTATCACAGAAAGGTTATGAAAAGGTTAGCACTGGTGAAATTATAAATAGGTAACTTTATAAAATATTCTTTATGGAAGAAATGCTTATTTATTAAATGCACTGTGCTTCTGTATTGAGATCATACATGCATGCACACCAAAAAACAGTGAAAACACATTAAAGGCTAACAAAAAAAGAGGTGTGAAAATAACCTCATCTTCCTCCAGTCGCAAGCATGGAATTTGCTTGTGCAAGCCACATTCAGTGCTCTCTCCTGATGCTCGGCTGTGCAAGCAACCTCTTTTGCAGTTCCTTGTCTTGGCTCATCAACATCTCTCCAGGTGCTGGAGCAGGCAGGCCTGGCACACCTCTGGCTGTATGCGCACGCTCACCTTGTTTTGAGGCACAGCTCGTGCTCCCGGGGCCTGTCCCTGCTGGGTGACCCCGCACAGAAGCAGCACCGCAAGCATCTCTCTGGGGTAGACCATTCCCTCTTCCTGCTGCAGCACGACCGAGATCTCCAGCCAGCAGTGTCACCCTCGAGTGACTTGTTTTAGCAAAATCTCTGAGAGCAGCAGCTTATCCTTCGTTTTCCAAAGACCCTGCTGCCTGCAGGGGGAGGTCTCCTCATGAGCTTAATCGCTGGCACCCTGCTCCCCACTCCCTTACCAAGCTCACCCGAGCAGCACGCTTCTTGCGGCTCCTCCAGGAGATGCCATCTATTCATTCCCAAACCCTCTGGTGATCAGACGGGCTCAGGCGCTTCAGTGGCAGGTGCCCAGTGGCAGAGATGTAATTATTAACGATAACCAGACCTTACAGAAGACAACTGCAAGAGGCAAATGAACTGTTTTACATCAACTACTTGGAAAGAAAAGTTTCATCAACTATTGAGCATAGCAGAAATCACAGCACTATAAACCTACAAATGCCAAATTCACTCAGCCAACCACCGTGTTAAAGCTAATCTTCACCCAATCCTTTCCAAAATCTACCGCTGCTTACTTGGCAGCTAAAAGGCAGCAAGCGCAGGTTTCAAAAGATGCTCTTGGGACACTGACTGGATCAAAAATTCACGTATGTACCTTCTAATTCTCCAGGCTTGGCAGAGCATCTTTCAGAGACAACCGTGATTTCCCCAAATACTGCAAAAGCCCTTATTAAAAACTTGCCAGCTTTCCGATGGCAATTAGAAACCCAGCTGAATGCAGCCATTGTGCATCTGGCCTCCCTGCAACTTCATTAATACGCTCACATAAGTAATCGACACAACCAGCCCTGAACGCATAGTAGATCACTCTCCAAGCTGGCTCTGGAGCAACAAAAGCCCGGCTCATTTACATCAGTGTTTGCTATGGCTAAATTGTATCTCAGTCCCTGAGAAGGACCCAAGGTGAGTTTTTAAAGCCCCTGTAGAAGGACATCAAGCAAGCTGAAAGAAAACAGGAAAAGGCAACAACAAAGATGGCTCTGTCATTGTGGGTCACGCGGCTTCAGATTTGGAGGGGAAAAAAAATTTTTCCATATGACGTCAGTAATTAGAGCAGGCGTTACTTTACCCAGCGCCATCAAAACCTGGCAAAAGAAGGCTTGAAAATACATTTTGGTATGTGTCCTAGAAAAATTTTTTTTGATGTTTGATTATACTGACAGTATGAAAACGGAAAAAAAAAAAAAAAAAAAAGTGAAAATACCGTCAGGAATTTTTTGTTGTTCATGTGCACATCAGGAAAACGGGTACAGGGCAAGAGAGGCAGCACCCTCATAATTCACACTGTTTTTGCAGGCATCATAGGGCAGCAGATGGAAACCAAAACCATTCAGGCTGTTTTGGGGCACCGTTCCTCCTCAGTACGAGGTCTCCCATGGCAGGGGGCCAGTGGCTGTACTTCAAACGCGCTCCGAGGTGCAGAGCGGAGCCGAGGGATGGAGCGCAAGAGCTGCCGGCACCCACGGCGAGCCCCAGCTTCTCCCCTCGCACCTCCGCCTGGCAGCGGCTGCTCTCGCGGGCTTTGCCACAGCACGGCCCCAAGGGTGACGGGAGCCGCTTCCCTGACCCCTGCTCGCC
Organism: Pelecanus crispus; assembly: GCF_030463565.1. NCBI lineage: Eukaryota > Metazoa > Chordata > Aves > Pelecaniformes > Pelecanidae > Pelecanus > Pelecanus crispus. The sequence continues at coordinate 80,333,910 of NC_134644.1, read as the reverse complement.
CAGCAGCAGCGAGGCAGGGTGGTTTGCCTGAGGCTTGCAGTCCTGACACGGGCAAACTGCAAAGGGACCTTAGTCCAAAGTTTTGCCCTCACAAAGGGCCTCCCTGTTCACAGGGGAGAATTTCCTCGCTCGCTACCGCAGTGTTTTTTCAGAGAGCAGCAAAACATCCTCGCTGATATTCTTTGCTTGAACCAGGCTAAACCTAAGAAAGGGCACTTGCCCTTCTCAGCACTACTCTACTGATTGGCTTAGAGTAGACTTGGTAGTGTAGGTTAATGGTTGGACTGGATGATCTTAAAGGTCTTTTCCAACCTAAACGATTCTATGATTCTATACTCACACTCTACTCAGGGGAGTAGAGAAATGTTAATTCTGCCTTCAGGTGGCTGTTTGTCTGCCTTGAGTGAAACGGGTCGACACGCGGCATGGCTCAGAGTACAAAAGAGCCAGAGAATTACTCAGGCTGGAGGAGACTTTGGGAAAGCAACGACTCCAGCCTCTTGCACAGAGTGGGGCCAACACTGAATTCAGACCAGGTTTTTAGGGCTTTGTCCAGTCAGCTTAGCTACTTCTTGAAGTCAGTCCCTGAAAACCTCGACAAGTTTTCCCCTGCCTTTTCCTGCACGTAAGTGACCCTGTTGTGCGCTCAGTCCTAGGCCAGAGCTTCAGTGGCGCACCAGGACTCCCTTGGCCTCATGGGGCAAGGCACTAGCTTTGAAAGCCAGGCCTGGTTCAGGTCCCGGTAAACAAACACTGTACACCACTGGAAATTTGGCTTGAGACAGCTATTGATGGGTAAAGCTCCTAATTCGGCCATCACTGCCCACTCTTCATTCCTTTGGCCAGGTGAGTGCAAAAGCAGGACACGGAGAAAAAAACCAGATCTCTCTTCCACTTGGTAGTACCTGAGCATGCAGAGGATGGGGAGAGGACACACCATGCTTTCCTCAGCCTATTCCTGTTTAGTAGCTGTCCAGAGTGCAGTGGTGTTCCCATCAAGATTATTAGAGATGGATTATCGGCGCCACTTAGTGCTTACATTCAGCATTTGGAAGGAGCTCTGTACTGAAGCCCCTGACGCAAGGAACCGGAGCTCCTGGTGAAGCCCTCCTACCTAGCACCAGGGGACCGGGGGGGCAGTGCAAGGGTACGAAGGACCCCTCTGTGCCACGTGACGCTGCGGGACCTTTGTGTTTCTGGAGCAGGCAACACCTCTTGGCGATGAAGATGGCCGTTTTCCTCCGACACTGCTGTAACTGTTCATCTCAACGCTACAGCAGTAGAGCTGGACGGGCACTACGGCTTCTCCATCATGCCACCGCTACCCCGATAATGGCAGCGCTGTTTTCCTCCCTCAGGGATGGGGGATTACAGGTAAAGGATTTGATCAGGGAAACCCCAGAGATGGCCCCAGAGCTCCCTCTGCCTCCCTTTTCCTTAAGGTTCCTCGAGATTCAACCAAAAAAAAAAGGTGGTCTGAAACACTAAAGAGCACCTGAGGCAGTATTTTGGAGAACAGTTTATGAGGGAGCTGCCAGATCCCACCGAAACACAGGACACAAGGCAGCTTAACCACACCTCTGCCTGAGACAGGTTTATGCACCCTCCTGAGCTCCACCTCCTAATTACAGCCCTGAGTGGGTTTACCAAGAGCTTCATGGTGGTAGGACTGCAGAACACTGCAGAGTATCATCATCCCTTTTAATAAAGGGGGACCCTGAGGCATATCCAGCTACTGTCACTTGCCTGGTGTCACCCAGCAGAGTCAGGGGAAGCAGAATTTCGTCTCCCAGCCAGGATTTTGTCCTCTTCCCTGTAGCAACGTAAGTGATTTAATGAAAAAAGCTTGCTAAGTTCGCACTGCGCAGCTGACCCTACTTGGCAGATTCTTTTCTGGTTGACGTGGCCAATTCCTTATCTTTCAAACAGAGACAAGGTGAAAAATTAAAGCGGCATAAAAACACCAAACTGCCTTTCCCTGTGGAAATAACGTTATCTGTAAAATACATTCACAAATTCAGATAGCTTGGAAGAAAAGGCCACGGATCAAGGAGACTCTGGCTACTCAGCTAACAGTTTTGCTATAATACTTTTGCAAAGTTATTGAAAAGGCATGTAATTTGGAGAAAAAAAAAAAGAGAAGAAATGAGTATCCTCTTCCTTCCACCCTCTCTCCCTCCCATCCATATGACCTACATTCCTGAAAAATTCAGTGGAATCAGGGCGGACTCCTGAATCCCTGTGGCATTGCTGAAAGCATAATCCAGAACACAAAATCACAACCTTTATGCTGTGAAAGATAACCGTGAATACATAAAATGGTACAAAAACCTGACTGTACAAAGACATTTTATGGGAAGCTCTCCAGTGAATATCATCTGCCTGATTTCTACTATTGCCCAGGATGAAAGCACTCCTCTTCATTAAAACTTTGAGCCTCTGCTAAGATAAATCTGGGTGCAAAGACAAAGATGACTTTATCTGCAATAAAGGCAGACCACTCATGCTGGTGCTGCTGTAGGACGGGCAGACTTGCAGAGCACCTACGTGCACCAAAAGCATTTAACCCTGCATGTTGCAACACCTCCTTTCCACTGAAGCACCCCTATAGCTGGCCTGATCAACCTGCCCTATGGAGGCAGGGATTGCTGCACCTACGTCCTCCTCTGCACACTCGTGGAATTTCTCTTTTAATATCAAGCCACAGACTCACATGGTCACTGCTTGTATAAATCCAGCTGAGTAAGCAAGCGGAGCAGTAACACGGCTCAAATGCACGATCTAGTTCAGCTAAGTATTTAAGACCGTACTGCACTGCAAACGAATGCAATTCGTATGATGCCTGGCGTGTTGATAATCACCGCCATGGGACACAAGGTGGAGCCATCGGAAACAAAGCCTCCCTGCCTACAGACAGGCATTCACTTAGGCAGACCGACTGCAGTGACATTAAAGAGCGGCCCCAAAATTGCTGTGATGTCTCCAATTATGGGGGATTTCCCCTCCCATACAACGTGTTAAGTTACACAGCCAGTTATCAATTAAATGAGGATAATTTTGTCCCCATCCTTTGAAGAGGGGGCTCCAACGTCTCACCTGATTACTGTGGGTGTGATTTCAGCACAGAAGAACACGCTGAGGCTTCCAACGGCATGCGAAGAAAACATACCCACGATGGAAAACGCGGTAGAGAATTTGTCTTTGACACTGTCACTCATACCTGTCAAGGCAAGTGTGTTCATAAAAAGTGAGAATGAGCCCAGACTTCCAAGGAAGAAAACAAGAAAACAGGTTTATGTTACTCATTCTCCCTAGACAAGAATTTGAGTCATTTTTGTAATACTAATTTAAAACTGGTATTTATAAAATCCATCCCCCAAGCACCCGAGACACAAACATACATGAAAAAAATCATGATGTCATGCCAAAAATAGCAGCGATCTCTGAATTATTTATGTGCAGCCACCACAAAAAGGTAAAACCCAAGAAAAAACACATCTTTGGGCAGTCTTTTAGGCACCAGCCACTTCCCTCCCACGTTTGACAGACAAGCGGAGGCAGGCAGCGTTCATCAAGCTGCCAAACATGCGGTACAACTCAGTGGCTTAGGCACTGGATAGACTCGCAGGGCAAGAGGGGAAAGAAATAAAAGTGCTCCCATCTCTGTGCTAAGCCCCTGCACGTGATCAGTCTGTGAACTCTGTCATAACCCCCAGCTTGACAGCCTTCGCCTGACAACTCTGGGCGAGAAAAGCTGATGCCAAGGACAGTGAAGCACTGCCCTAAGTCACTGTGTCCAGCAAGGCTGTTTGCTCAATCGTTTCACGGCTGGGCGGCAGCAAGGTTTCTGGGAGCAAACAGTGTCTATCAAGCACAGGGAGAAACCCCAGTAAATCTAAGCAAAGCTAAAGGAAACTGTCTCCTGGCCACGATGACAATACATCCCTCACTTGATCCCTGCTCGCCACCTTCTGCAGGCAGGGGTGGGATATCTGATCCAGGGTTGTACAAGCTCATGTGGTCTGTCCTGGCCGGCAAGAAGGCCGTGTCGTTCACAGAGACTATTGCGCCATACAAGGGGAACACGTGGTGCCTAACAGGAGTGCTGGGGAAAGGACTGGAGCTTTGCAGCCAACGCCCCCCACCTTCCTCCAGCCAAGTCCCAAGATCTGCCCAGAGAAAGGGCTGCTCATTCAGCAGGTGCACCTTCTCAGCTGGATCCAGCAAAAAGTAATACCTGCTTTTGTTCTTGCTGAATACATCAGCTCTCAGGAGAGCAAAAGGTATTGGGGAGCTCTTAGGTTACAACTTCCAAAACATGCTACAGCCTGCTCAGGTCTAAGCCCTTTCTGCAGTGCACCCCAAGACTGGGGGAGAGAGCAAATCCTGCCAGCAGATAAGGATGTGAGCGTGGCACCTTGCAAACTACAGGTTTCTGAGGCTCCCTGGCAACACTTGGCATAGCAGGTGAGGCTGCACCACTGACCCTACGGGGAGTTGTGACTTCTCAGCAGAACAGACCTTGGAAAAGCTGGGCAAGGACAGGTCTGGTAGATTAAATATAGAAGCATAAATTTTATTCCCTTGTAGCCTGGCCCTGCATTGCTATTACAGTACTCCAGACTGGGATAAGGTGCTCGGAGAAGTATTTTCTAAGGTGCTTAAGCCCTCTTATCAGAAAGGACTCTGGCATCTCAGACCTTTCTGGAAAAGACTGAACTGAGGATGTTGCTTCTGAGAAGGAGACTTGCTAAGAAAGCCGTGCCCCATATCTAAAAATAAACCCCGGGCGACCTCTGCACCCTCTCTTGACATGCAGAGGCGAGTCAGACTATGCGGAGGGTGTGCTACACTGAGAGACTGCATACAAACAAACAGGCCTGCCTAAGAGTGGGGTCCCAAGGCACTGTGTAGAAGTGGGCTTTCCCCCTGCACCCCTCTGCGGTGGCAGCTCCGCTCTGGGTGGTTTGGCCCCGGCCTTTTGGATCTACCTGCTCCTGGGGGAGCGCTTCCTGCATGACGCAGACTCTTCTGTAAACCATACCTGAGTCTGGAAGTTGACTGTATTTTCCAATCACTGGATCCAAGACCACAGAAGTTAGAGTAAGATAAAAATAAGAGAGAAAGGGAGAGAAAACAAGAACATACTGTTATTACATATTTATTTATCCAAAGGAAAAGAAAAAAAATGGTAAATCCCACATGCCACCCTAGCCTCCCATACACTTCTCCTTTCCCATGCCACGACTGGCACATCTTCCCATGGCCACCAGACAGGACATGCCGTTTCCAGGCCCCTTTCAGCTGGAGGACAGCACGCTAATGACAGTGGTAACAAACACAGCAGTAAAGCATTTTTAAGAACCCCAGAATTCCACTGGGATTAACACAAAGGTGTCTTTGTCATTAATGAAAGGGGAAGAAGAGAAACTGCCCTCGTGCTGCAGCCCCAAGGGAATGGCCAACAGAGGCTTTAGTTAGCAAAACTCTGAGCGTCAGCACTGTCACACTAGTGGGAGACCTAATCCTCACCAAAAACCTGAGCTGGTGGTCCATGTGTCATGCTAGCCACCAGCTGCCGTGCGTCCTAGCTGCAAAGGAGCGCACGGCAGTACTGGGCAGCAAGGGGAAGGGCAGCGGCACGAGCTGGGCACAGCTCTGCTGGTGATCTCCCACCAGGCTCCTGCGACATCCCAGGTGACGCCCCGGGGTCTGGAGGAAGGGCTGAACATGGCAAGCCTGAAGGTCCACTGTGGATTTGCTGCTGATGGAAAACACCCCCTCCCCCTCTCACCTTCCTTCTCAAATTGTGACTTCATTTGCTAATGACACCCAAATAAGCTAAGCTAAAACACGCAGGAAGCTGTAACAGATTTCCTAATCAGCAGGGTCACTGCTTCTCTCCAAACAATGTCTAGCTCTTCTGAGGAAGAAGGAGGGCGTGGTCTAGAGGCGGGGGGAGACAAGCTGCTCTGAAGTTCAAGGCTGCCTTTTCCTCCTCTTCTCACAAAGAAAGGGGTGAGGGCAGAGTGGGGAAGGCTGACGGGTGCATGGCATCGAGAGAATTCTAGGTGCCAACACAGCAGAACGCGCCTAGAGCCCATCGCTGCTCTTAAGTTTTAGCAATTTTGCTCACAAAACCACCTAAACCCATTACGGAAAAGGTTATGATTCCTATAGGGTGTTCCTCCCTGCCTCCCTCACCCCTTTTTTGTTGTTGAAAAACCGCAACCAGATTTTCATGGCTCTGGAGCAGACTAATGGCTCTGGCACACTTTCTCTCTACTAAGCAATTGCATGTTTATTACCTCAACAAACATGTGACATCCTTAAAAAAAAAAAAAAAAAAAGAAAAAAAGACAATGAATCTAGAGACCCTGATGGACACCCCCACAAGAACACGGAGTTTCGGGAGGTCGCACACAGGCACAGTGCGCATCTGCATGTGAATGGTCACAGTCCGTCGACGGGCTGGGGATGAGGTGGGGCCAGGGGCCTTCTCCCACTCTCAGCTGGGACTGCTGGACATGGTAAACATGTGCTCAAAGGGAATGTAAACAACTGCACCAAGCTGGGAGCAAACACACGTGATTTTGGAGTTTCCTCCATGTTATGAAAGAGGTTCCCTGTTTCGCTCTACACTCCCACAAATAGTGTGTTCGCTAAAGGTTCACTTAGTAAACGCTTTCAGGAAACACAGTCTGTAAATATGGACAATTCTTGCTGGCTCAGGGCTGCCTTCAGCATGTGGGAATATGAAATCTTTCCATCCTCAATGCAAAAAACCTCTTTCTCATTAAAGCCTTTAATTATTTCTAAACTTATAAATGAAAACCAGCAACCACCAGTGTTCTGGTGTTCACCTCATACCCAGTTTGTCCAAAGCATGTCTCAACCTGCTTTCCCCCTCCTTGGGGTGAGGTTTCATGGGACAGGAGTCTAATGGTTGGCAACTGCGAGAGTGGCAAAGCACATTCCACCTTCCCTCTGCTTCAAGACCTCTCTGATCCATCAAGTTCCACTTCCTCAACCAACAGAAAATTTAGACAAGGAAATAAAATAAGAAAAGGAAAGAGAATATTTCTGTAGCAGTTTTAATAGCTGAAGCAGCTCAAGAGGGCCAGGGAAAGGTCACTGCCTGCAAAGAAGAGGTGGGACACTCTTGCTTTTGGCAGGAACATCCCATTTGAAAAGCTGCGTCACCTCACAAAATCATGTGTATACATTCACATGGACTATACACACACACCATGTTAAAAGCAGGGTCTTTCAGTTGCATATTTCCATGCTACCTGTAAATTACTTGCACATAGCAAGATGCTCAGAGCAGACAGAGGACATACACTTACTGCTTTAACTTCTGTTTGGTTTAGAGGCCATCTGAGAAGCAGACTCAGGTGGGAAAGTCTTCCCTTCCCAATCCCTACCCAGCTCTTTCCCCAGACGCTATTTCACTGAAATAAAATTAAAAGCGTTATTTTGTTTGTTTAAGTGACAGCCCTAGAAGCAGCACCAATGCTCAATGAGCTTCACCATGGGGACTCATCCAGAACATGATGCCTTTTGTTAATGAACCTAAGACAACAAGTGTTTGAGGAATCCTTCAAACAAATTCAGCTTCTTAAACTAAGCAGGTGTATGGCATGCCAAATCTGAGAGAGGCAAAGGAAATGCTAGTATTTCCTCGTCCCTTATTTGCCTGTCAAAGTCTTGCGGTCCTGAAAAGCTCTCATCTCCAACTACTTACAGTTGAGAAGGCCCAGCTGCAGAAGCGATGCCAGGGCTGTAAGGATCATGAAAAGCAGGAGTCCTCCTCTCCTCCCCAGAAACCCGACCACAGGGCACATGGCCAGGCAGGATGCCAGCGCAATCCCAGCCATGGTGTAGTAGTCCGCATAGAAGTTGTGGGTAATCGCCATCTTCGCTTCATGCCCCATCATGCTTTTTGCAAAACAGTGGTGTATGCCGTAACCAGTCAGCCTAGGGGAAACAGGAGAGGGCAGGAGGAGATCATTGCTGAGAAGGCAGCCGTGCACTGCAATGTAATTCAATGTAGGAACATGTTAATGCAGGAAGAATTTCTTCTGCTGCAGGAATACACCACCTAGTGCAAAAAGACTCATCTCGGACTTCTAGGTGCTACTGTAAAAACTTAGCAATGATCAAAGGTAGCAAAAGAAAAACCTCTATTCAACCAGACATTTGCAATCTACTGGCTTTATTCATACAGCTGTTGCTCGTGGTACAATCGGGGTACGAGCAACTTTACAAGGAGTCCTAGTGTGTGATTGGTTTTCCCAGTGTATTCAAGAACTCCCCTATCTCAAGAAGGGGATCTCTCTGTTCCCAGTGCATCTGCTGACAGCCACAGAGCCAGCGCTGCTGCGATGAAGCAGCCTGTGTGCTCGGACAGCAAAACACTGCGCGATGCACATGTGTCTCCTAGGAAGACCTGCCTGCCTGTGGCATTTGGTCATACTAAAGATTGCATCTCACTTCCCAAGCTAGCCTGTTACAACTGAAAACCCATTGGAGATGAGTATTTGAAGTCACATGTGCTGCAAAGATTATTACAATTAAGAAACAATAAGCCCTAATTCACTCTACACATTTACACCACCCTTCCTAGCAATGTCTCTCCCCTTCTTTTAAGTTTCTTTGTGATGCCAGTGATCAATGTCTTGCTGCTCCATTTCAGTCCTCTTTCTCCTGTCCCCCCCTGCCCCTCCAGAAAGGAAAGGGGAAAAAAGGGGGAAAAAGGGGGGAAAAAGGGGGGAAAAGGGGGGGAAAAGGGGGGGAAAGGGGGGAAAAAGGGGGGAAAAAGGGGGGAAAAAGGGGGGAAAAAGGGGGGAAAAAGGGGGGAAAAAGGGGGGCTGGAGGTACAGAAGTCAGATGAGAAGCCCCAGTATCACCCTGACATGGTGAAAAAGTGCAGCAGAGCTGCTACAGGAGGTCAGTGCTCCCAACTGCCCCCATTGCAGCACAAATACCCATGTTGGGAAGGGCCTCTTGTCCCTGGCATTTAGACCAGACAAATCTCACAAATTAATTGTGCCTCGCGGAGTGGCAGGCACAGATCCAGGTCTCCAAAAAATGAATGGCAGGTACATTACACTGATAACACCTTTACCCTCCTGAAGGTCAGGAATTTGAAGCTCTGTCAGTGTAAATTGGATATTAATATAAGCATAGAAACAGTCAGGGGAATATGCAATTGCTGAGAGCATGACAGCCCAGGGCCTGGGGAATTTCTCTTGCAATTTTGTGAATCAATGCTACGGTTCAAAAATACACCCCTAATACCACACACCTTCCCCCTGATAAAAACCTAGCACAAATACTTGCTGTTACACAAGGATGTAATTTGCTTTGGATGTCTAGATTGTATCTGACTCCCGCCATAAGAGAAATATTAATCAGCAAAACAATATTAGTAAGAGAGCAGAGTTAACCAGTGTGTACCTTCTCTCTTTCTCTTCTGTGCATGCAAACACACTTGCTGAAGTTGTTATTTAGGCCGTGACCTATAAACTAAATGTATCATTTGGACCTTACTTTCCAGCCTGATTCCCCAGGAATTACTCTATTACCTTAACTTGCTGAGCAGCTCAGAACAGTTGCTTTTAAAACCAAATACATTTATCTCCCTTGATGTCTTATCATTCCCTGCAAAAGGTTCCTTCTTCATGTTCCACACTACTAAAATTTAGCACAGCCCCAACTAACAGGAAAAACAGAATTAAAATGAAATAGTTTTTTTTTCCCACCCTGTAAAAACAAACATGAAAGCTATTTCCTCAAACACATCTGCTTCACGATCTACTTGGACGGCAAACAGCCTCCATGTGCTATTGCCAGAAGTTATTCTTCGGGCTGCCTAGTTCTGGTTTAGGGAATTTCCAAACATGCGTAATTAAAAAGGGTGAGGAAGAAGGGGAGAATTCCCCACATAAACATTTTTCACAAATACAGTTAACAGTGGCTATTAAATCCACCAGCTCAGCCTAAGAGGAAAACACTGTTTCAGAACAGAGGGGGTCACCCACTGGTATGTGTGAGAGAGACACAAAACCCATAAACCCAGAGTTGGTCCTGCAACTGGTAACGCTGGAGACCGACCCCTGAAGTCCATGTGCCTCTGTGTGACTATCTGCCCAGCGCAGGGGCTGTCCTCTCTGGGTTCTGACTGACCCATAAGCCTGCTAACAGGAGCGAAGGCTGCAGAGTAGGGCCCCGAAGTGATGAAGAAAAAGCCACGAGAGGGCTACATAATAATAAACAGAGCAGAGGATGGGGGATTTCCAGTCTTCTCCTCACCTCCCATTTGAAAAAAATCACAAAAGGAATTCAAATGGGCATTTTATAAGATCGAAGAATTAGAAAATCCACTGCTGCTGCCCTCCCAGAAGTTGGGCGTGGTTAGAGGCTAAATTTGCAACCCACCTATTTCCTCTTTACAAGGCGCTCCGTTCTGGACAGAAGGTCTCAGAGCCTGTAACCTGTGAAACCCTCAGCCAGATGCCTGGTTTTGCCCACGTAAGCATGTCCAAGCCGAAGCCTTAGGATGCAGGAATCACATTGCTCTGTGCGAGACTGCACATTCTCCCTGTGTGCCCAATGATTTGGGAGTGCTGAAGCACTTTGTAATCTACTTTTGAAAACTTATCAAGGACAGCTGTTATACAAGGGAGCAGGTCTGTATTTACTGGCAAGCAACATCTTCCTCTGCAACACAGCTATATCAGATGTAAACAACTTGAACTTGGGCTCCTGTGGCATTAGTGATTTAAAAAATCCCACTCAGGATGCCAGCAGCAGATGCCTGCACACGTGAGCACGTACCAGCACATGGCCATGTGAGACCACTGGTGACAGCAATGCACTTACAGCACGACACCTGAGAAGACATGTGGTGCTGCTGCCGGAAACAGCCAATGAGTTCCCCCACGTTTGCCATAAAAAATAATTCCCTGCAACAGCTGATGTTTTTCCAGGATCATTTATCAGAGACACTCGTGAAGGGTACCACATTAGGAAACAGAGGAGCTCTCCCATCATTTCCTATTACTGCTTCCAGTTCAGCAGCCACATAACTATTCAAGCAGAAGGAGATCAGACTTACGAGTTCACACACAATACTACGATGTTTTTCCACAGGTTCCTTGTTCCCACCACTTTAACAATGCAGACTTTCTTCGGTCTCCTGGTGATTTCCTTTTCCAGCTCTGAAACAAACCAAATAAAAAATTATTCTTTCACTGGGGAGAACAAGAAGTAGAAGCTTTGCTTGTGAACTACAGATATTCCTGAGGGATGTTCTGGAGAGCAGGACACTATTGATTACACTAACAGGAACTATAAAAATGCTGAACAACGTGCCTAAAGTCCACCTCAGGCGCCTACTTTTTTTCCAGGCTTCCCTTAACCTTCTTGGGGCTGAAAAACTGCCCAAGAACTCCTTCACACCCCAAACCTTCTTCCAGTTTAAAACGTGTATGTAAAATGGGGGCAGTACAGAGCTTGATCCCAGCAAGCATGATATAAAACTTCCTGAAGAACTTCAGGATTCTGTTAATTTTTAAACCCCCCACAGGCAGGACTGTGCTTGTGCAGTTACAAGACGTGCTGCCCTTCTGCAATGCACACCTGAAAAGCCTTGGAAAGGACTGGAGCTCAAACACATTTTTTTGTGGGAATCTTTTGAGGTTTGTTCAAATCCAGGTTTCAGAAAGAAGTGGCTAGGACACTGTGTCACAGCTTATCCCACCCCCCCCCCCCCAAATTTAAAATATTTAAAATTGTTCTGATAGATGTCCTAAACAGAAGACATTTCCTTAAAGAAAAATCCTTGTGCATCATCAGCTGCAATGTCTTTGTGTTTCAGAACTAAAGCCTCACCATGTCCTTAAAGTGCTGGGCAGCTGTAAGCTAACTTTTCTTTGCAATGCTATAGTGGTACACAAGCCTCCCAAATACTGCATCTGATATTCTTGTTGGCATGGGACAATAATGAAGGGCACTGCTTACTTCCCAAATAACATTAGGTTAGAGCTTGAACACCTACCTAAGCATGCCAAAAACCCCACTGTTTCCAAGCTACTGGATCAGTGAGACAGCTGCAAAGGCATAAGATCTGGTAAAACCAGAAGAAGCTGCAGCTATAAAGAAGTATCACAAAAACGATGCACTGCAAGAGTAAGACTAGGACTGGGTTTTAGGGCAAAGACTTGTACTGCTTTCTAGACTGACTGCATTTAAAGGCGGCAGCGTGGCCCTGTTCTGGAACGCTCATCCGTTCCCTTCATGCATACACAATTAGCCCGGGTGTCCTCAGTCGTCCACACTGGCCTGCCCTGACCTCTGCCTTACTCCACTGAATAGCAATCTCTTTAAGAGATGCAAGACAGGGAAAAATAATAGCAAGCCGTGGGGGGGAGGGGGAAAAAAAAAAAAAGAAAAAGAGATAAATCACCCAAATTTACAAACAAAACAAAAGACACATTTGTCTGCTGTTATTTGAGAATTGTATCATAAAAATAATAAATCAAAGAAACACTATTTATATGCAAATAGTTGAGCTATTCACTGCTCAGGGGTCACTCCTGGTCTTCTATCTAGAGTAACTACAGGGAACTCTTCCGAGGAAAGCGGCAAAGGGTATTTTACATTAATGATTGTTCTTAAGCAAAATATTGCTGTACTGTTTTCCTTACTACCTGATATATCCATTTCTCTCCAGAATCTACACAGCATGAAGCTCACAAAAGCATAAAAACAGAGGTGGAGCAAAAGAGGAAACTGGTCAAATTAATATTTGTACTACAGGAGCACTCAGCAGGCTCAGCAATAGACCAGGGCTATATTAAAAAAAATAAGCAATAAAAAAAGATGGTACCTAATCTCAAAGCGCGAGGTCAAAATGATTTTTGTAGCAAGATTCTGGAAAGGAGTAAGTGGGAATAAAATAATTCAGAACAACAAAAGCAGCTAGATAAAACATAGCTATAAATCCTATAATTGAGCCCAAGCCAAACCTTCTACAGTGAAAAAGTCAAAGCAAGCACTAGAAGCAGCACAAAGTTTTGAAAAGCTGTTGATGACTGTGTACTATTTCAGCTGAAGGGCAACAATAAAAATCACCACCCAAACAACACACATTGCACAGATTTCATGTGGACATAATGGTTCACTGAAACAGTCTAAGAATGACCAGATCTGGCCTGTCAAAGTAAAACACTTCTTCTGTCCGCAGAAGACAGTCCCTGATGCCATATTCTTCAGATTTTCTTAATTCGGGTTTTTTTGTTTCTCAAGGTCATTTTTACTGTTTTCTTTGGGAAGAGAAAGTAGATTTTATTGTCAATACGCACTTTATTGAGCCACAACTTGATAAAATTAAGAGAAGCAACACTTAAATTGGTTACACTTCTCTGTGGAGCCAACATTATTTTGCCCTCCACTCCTGCTTTGTTCATACATTAGGGGTTGCTACAATCCATATGTTCTTTATTTATTGTCACATATCCTTCTCTCGTGTACTCAGGCCCCCTTTTAACATTTCTTGTGAGTCCTTCTGAACTAATTCCCATTACTGTTTTTCGCTGCACTGCTGTTCCACCCTCGCATAACGAATAGCCTGTGGGTTATGTGAACTGGCAAACACATGCTCTGCTTCAGCTTCAGCGAGGATCCCGTATGAGGGGGATTTCACCCCTTCTCTACTCTGCCTCACACTGCAGTCTCCCTTCAGTAGATCCTTGCTTCTGCTCTAATAGGTATTCTACTCCATGGATACATAGCACCATTATACGAAAATGTCCCAAAAGAGATTCCAGAGGTAGCTGCATTACATAAAATTAAAAAAAAAAAAAAAAAAAAAAAAAAGAGGGGTGGGGGTGGTGGAACACAAACAAACAAACAAAACGACCAAAAAAACCAAAAAGAAAGAAAGAAAAAAAAAAGATACTGGCCTCAAACCTTACACCAAAGAATGCAAACGGCACCTGACTTTTAACTGAAAGCCCTCTGGCTCTGTCAGCTATTTACTCCTCCATCCCTCTATGATGTGTTAAAACTCAAAATCTAAGTCACCTGCTTCAGATGAATGACTCTCCCCAAATCTCCAACACCATCTATCTTTCTGATGACTTTCTCCATCCTTTATTTCTATATATACACCAGTCAGATACCCCCTGCCACCCCAACATCAATCATTTACAATACTCAAAATATCATTCAGATAGCAACAAATAAGCTATATGACTTGCAAAAAAGTCATCACCTACAGAACTGGCTCTCATTTAAGTGGCCTGCTGGTTCCGGAGGTAGCCTGCTTTGCACAAAAGGACCTGCTCTGACTGACTGTGATGGGCATTAGGAGAGCAGCAGCTCTAAGGCTGTCTGGACTTCATGGGTCAATGTTAAGATCTTAAAAGAGAAGTCAAGCCAATGCCTATCAAAACCCCATGGAAGCAAACTATTGCTCTTTCAGTTCCTGGAATAACACCAGGAAAACTCCCCCTACCCCCAACCTATTCTTTGATTTTGCACTGAAGTCACCAGTTCAGAAGGAATTTGCATTAAATGTTTCAGTTCCGACTGATTTACCAGAAGGGCAAGTGTGGAAAATAAAAAATATTTTTATCCATTTACTCAGAGGCCCATTACGGGTTTTCCCATACTCCGGAGCCCACACACACTTTAGGCTTCTTATTCAGGGACTCGGTAGGAAAATTGTCAAGAAGCTAACTCTTTATATCTCAGTGGAAATTAAAACTATTCATTGGGAGACTTCAAAAGTCTCATGGGGAGGGGAACCCTACCAGCTTCCAGCTCTCAATGCTGCTGAATTCTCGTGGGATCCTCTGTTTTTCAGGAGCACGGCTTTCAAAATCAGCAAGTATCTTTAAAGCCTTCAAATGAAGCCACCCATCTCTGCATCACTTGGCAAAGACAAAATAGACAAAGCTCAAATCAAGCTGCCGAAAAAGGATGTCCAAAATGACAAGTGTCCTGTGGTGATGGACTTCTGCTGGATTTTTCTGGCTGCTAAACGATACTGTCAGTAGCTCTTTGAACATGACAAGAGCTATGGAAGACCAGCACAGAGGCTCAATCAATCCCCGGAGCACGACAGCTCTGCAGCAGGAGGTAGATCGGTCCGAAATGCAGAGCTGAAGCAACCTACTCACAGCCACACTGAGTTACTGGTACACAGCATTATTTATACCTTCCAGGATTTCTGTCTCCATGAACTCCCTTTGTGCTCATTTATTTATTTATTTAAATCATGGACAACTAACAGCCTGATACATTGCGTTTTTGAAAAGCTGAATAGTAAAGGAATATTGAAGGCTATCAAGTCACATACAGAAATTATGAGGTGGGTAAGGAGCCAATTGATGGGCAGAGAGCAATAAGGGGTAGAAAAATGGAAATCATAAGCGGATGGCAGGAGGTTAATGGTGGAGTGACTCATTCTCAAAAAAAAAGAAATCTAGTGTAATAGCCTCACTAGGGAGCTTGGCACAAACCTTAGGTATGTGCCAATGAAGTCTGCTGGTGACAAAGTGAGGCACTGCTAGCAGTACAGCACAGAAATGGGACATCAGAGGGAACTGGGTGAGCTTGAGACCGTGTGGGGCAAAAGCAAGTAAAAAATGCGAAACACAAGGTAAGACACTTACAGACTAATGGGAAGTGCTTCTACTGGAAGATAATACTGTGTTGGATTTGTTTATATACCACTTGATCACAAGTGACTATAAGGTACCAGTCTGTTGTGTCCATGAGGTATTTGGAATTCAGACAATGAAATACTGGTGCTCTTTTACAATTCTGGTCATCAATATTTGAGAAACTAAAGCCTTGGCAAGCCTATTTATAAAAGTAGAGGAGACAGAGGAGAACTTCAGCTCAGCAAAGGAATGGGGCTGCTGTCTGCTCGCATAGCATGGGAAAAGAGAAAAAGAGATGCAAGATAAAGATAGTCACAGACTATCTTTAGTCAAATGGGAAGGGGAAAAAGACAAAGAACCTGGACAGCTGTAGTGTATTTGAACTAAATGCTCAAATGTACCCTACTAAAAGAGCAATTTGGATTCTGGAGTGTCCTTCCAACACAAGCACGGGACATAAATACTAACAGCATTTAAAATGAAGCCCATTTCTAGGGAGCAACTGTATAACTCGATGACTATAATAGCAAAGGACCGATTGCAATAAATTGTTTCAATCCTGTATTTCTAATTACATTCAGAAAAAGATAGGAAAAGCCAGACATAAGGCTGCCATTGCAATCTTCAATTGCTCATATGCATTATGATATAGCACTTAATTAGATGATCACACCTTAGTTTTTCCCCCAGAATGCTCACTGCAGTCAGCAAATGGGCAGCCATAAATGATGTCTCTACCTTTCCCATTCAACATGTGCCCCTCAGCCTTATTATCCAAACCTCCCAGTAAATACAAAATCATATGTTTTCTCAGAGACATTCCTACAGTGCTGTCAGAATATTCATGTACTTCATAAATACCAATGAAATCATCTCCACCACCTTCTTGTAAGAGTAAGGACAAAGATTACTCCTGTTTTGCAGGCAGGGAGATATAATACAGAGGAATTGTCTCCAGAATAATAAAAATCATGCAGCAATACACCTTGTAGGTGCTGATATAAATGCTCCAGCTTTCTGGAAGTCAAGTCCCAGAATTACATGCTAGAGACAGACACTGAAGAAACTGTGATTAGTGACAGCACTGGAAGAGCCCGATTCCAGGGAAATTTCCATCGTCGTACAAGGACATCCCTGGCAGACACAGGGAACAAGTACGGCTCTTCAGGAGGCATTCAGCTTCGTTTCCCCAAGACTGTCCTCTTTCTTTCTGCAACCCTCTGCCTCATTCACTACACACCTTCCAAATTCTGCAACAAATGAGGAACAGACAACAGCTTCATTCCCACAGCATCGTCCATCCTATGCACTGATTCGTCCATCCTATGCCCTGTGGAAAAAATAGGTCGTAGTCATGTTATTAAAGGCTGTCTCATCATGCCTTCATGCCAGGAGGCCAAGCAAGGGTTGCCCAGGCAACCTGACTTCTTGCATTTCCCAGAGCGTGACTTGTCAACATTTACATTCCTCTAACATTACCAACATTAAAAAAAAAAACAACACCAACACAAAGAACACCGCAAATGTCATTGTGTGGAGCCGCATCTGGGCCATCAGGAGGTTTCAGATACCTACACATGCATTGCTGCTATCTACTGCCGGAGCTATGGCGGAAACCTCAGCAGGCAGAGCAGGTGAGTTGGGCAGTACGGAGGGGCGAGATACATATTTTAGGTGTAGATTTCACAAGAGAAGAGTGCTGAGACTGAATCCTTGGGCTCGACAGCTTGCTCTGGAGGGAGGGAGAAGCAAATGATTGCAGCCCCTTTGGTCTCCATGCTCTAGCTCTCCTCTCCTCTTCCTCTACAGCTGTTAATTCCCCCCAGTCCCTTGTTGCCTTTGCCCCTCTAAGTCCACTCCAACTATCTTTATTCTTTGCTCCCACAACTCCTTTCACTCTCCTATTTCCTCTCTTCTCTGTCCACTGGTCCCTCTTACAGCTCTCTGCCACCACTTGGTTCCCGAGGTCTCCCCTCCTAACCCCTCACATCTGCATCCAGACTCACCCATCCTCTGCCCTCTCGGCGCACGTGGGCCGGGGGAGCGCTGGCGGGACCGGGGCTTGCTGCCAGCCCTCCGCATGTGGTTCCTGCCCTGTAAAGCCAGCTCCTCCAGGAGGAAAGGTAGCACTGTGGACAAAGCGCCAGTGTGCCAGCCGGGCACAGAGCAGCTGCGACAGGCTGGAACGTGGCCAGCAAGAGTCTGCAGAGGACTCAACTGGTGAGAGTCATTCAGGCTTCAACAGAGGCTGGCACTCCCTCACCCCCACCCCCCCTTTTTTTTTATTTTCTAGCATATTTGCCTTTTCCCAGTGGCATCAAAAGGCATGTCCTCAGTAGAGTGCTCCCTTTTTCCCCTGTCCCCTCCAAACCCTGCCCTTGTCAGAAGTCACTACCGCCCTCACCAGGGATACAGTCAGGGCACACATGGGCTCTCCTCTTCCATTCCTGTAGACCTAGCCAGCAGAAGACGACTTACACTGATCAGTTTTATTCTTGTTACTCACTATTTGTCATGTACTGCATGTCCTGAAAGAGTCGCACAAACTCCATCAGTTCCTGCTCCTGGACAACAGGAGACCACCAGCAGAAACCCAGCCCCTCCTGAAAGCTGATTTAGTATACAAGAGGGCAACAGGAATCACTGGCTGGTTTTGTGTGAGATGGAAATCGCTGTGGCTGACACACAGCCCTTTTTAAGACTTAAAGGCTGCCTTCAAGTAGCACCTTGAACTGTTTTAACTAAATTTCCTACATTTACCTGACTACCCCCTGGGACTTGCATGGGATATTTAAGTTTGGCACCATTAAACAACTAAGAAACAGGATCTGGTAAAGGACCACATGTGGCACGTTTACGTAGTAGCATCACATGGAGTTACCTGTATTATGGGGCCAGGGAACTTGTTTTCTTACTCTGGCTAATACACCTGGCTCTTCATCCACCACAAGCTTTAAAACAGTAGTGTAGTTGTAGGTGTGATTGTCTAAGATATGAGTAAAGCTTTGTAGGGAAAGTTAATCTATTCTATTAGGGAAAGAGACTGACTTTCAGGCATAAGGCTTTTTCACCCTTCCCTCTGCTATTTACCCAATGAAAAAAAAAAGCATGCAAGTAAATAGACCCAAGCCTCATGGCTTAAGACAAAGAAATATATAGCAAAACAAAACAGGAAACTAGCTTATGTATAAAAGAAAAGTCATGGCATTGTGTTGTTCAGTAGCAAGGAAGGTGAACAATGGTTTGGGTTTTTTTTTTTTTTTCATTAAAATGAAAGCCCCTGAAAACCACAGCTTTCCTAACTGCAATACACACACACAGAGTACTTGTCACCACTGTACCCCTTCTCCCTCTCCTCAACGTGTCCTGCACGCTAAAATATTTGTATCTGCTTGGACGGTTGATCTTTGCTGGCCACTTTTGTAATTACATCAATATTATTTCTCTAAGCTTAGAAAGGAACCTTGGAAAGGAACAGCTATAACCTGTCCGTCCACAGGAGCACTCCAGTTTTCATCTAGAGATGAGCAAAAAGGGGGTTTTGTTATTCAGCCTGGTCAAGCAGTTGTTTTTCTCTTAAGGAACATCTGAAATGTTGCCCACCAAAGGGAGGAGAAGTAGAACCGCACAAGGGTGCGTTTCCATGGAAGCATTAAGTCTGACACTCAGGTAATTGCTGATACAGCTTTTCAAGTGATGCATTTCCCAGCACACCCAAACATTGCCAGCAGGGCTGGGTGCTGGTGCAGCAGAGATCGGCTTGCAGCAGTCGATCTGTTCCAGCTAACAAAGAGACCCTTCGCCCCACATGAAGAAAAAACCATGCATCCTACCAGAATAATGAAAACCATCTAATGTACAACACGACTTTAAAAGGTGTAAGGACAGTTGGCACTTTGCGATTTCCAGTTCCCCTAAATGCTCTTTTCTCCTGTTGTTTAAACAGATCTCCATGTTTCCTTAGCATTTATTTCACTCAGGTCAGGTCAAAATGACTGTCCTGCAGCTGCACTGAATTGAATGTTTGTTTCTTGTTCCACAAGGGAAGAGGGAAGAGATGGGGAAATTTTTGGAGAAACTGGCAGTGAAAAACCTGTACTGAATTAATATCACCAAAATATTTCATTTGCACATGACTGAAGCTGACTTTTTTGGGTAATGTTTTGAAATATTTGTCAACAAAACTCACCTCACCTGTTTCACAAATGACATTTCAATACACAGTTGGATAAAAATGATTCCCTTGATGCAAAAATAAATTTAAACTTTTATTTCTAAAAGACGGCAAAGTGTTGAGCCAACTGGTGAAATTTGAGATTCAAAACATTAGGGATAACCAGGTCTAATTAGCACAACTAGATTTCTTAAGCATTAAAAGAAGAAAATACGACCACATAAAACCAAAGATCTCTTTACGAAGGCAAATTATTCCTGCCAAAAAATCACAAGGTGAACCAATCACTCAAAAATAAAGCCACTTAAAGCTGTTGAGGGGGCAGCCCTCCTTTGGTTTTGCAACCAACAGCACTAGTTACAATGCTGGGGCAGGTTACTGAGAAGATGAAGCGCAATGTTCATTTACAACACTCTGGACTCCTATAACATCCCTTGTCTCACTTTAATCTGTTTGCCATGCATACTCTCTTGCTGGCTAAGCGTTGCCCATCAGCTGCCCATGCTGATTTTCTCCAGGCAGGGGCTGTTCCACAGCTGCTGGACCTTTCAACTGCAGCTGGACCACTCTCCAGACACTTAGTTGTTCTCTTTAGAGTCATCTCCCAGAAGAGCACTGGCAAACCGCTCCCACCCTATGGATTGATTCAAAACCAGCAGATAAATTTTGCTTCCTTTTTTTCCACCCAACACACGGGCCCACCTCCCTGTGGAGCAAACAGGCCTTACAGAAGGTTAGTGGCACTTTCCATTATGGGCAGCGTAGCCAAATGGACGAGTAAAAGCTTTCAGCAGGCAATGGGAACGGTGTGATTCTTCAAAAAGGAAAATAAGCCTGCTCATTGCTTGGACTGCAATTCAAAATTGCATTGTCTTCCATGCCAGAAATACTTCACCCGTTTGAACTCCCTTTCACTATGTAACTCATATCAGCTGCTAAAATGGGTACATATGAAACTACTGTAACTCCTATAACGATCTGATATATAGGATACACTAATTTGACTGGTACATATGAATAAAATTACAGTGGGGTTTCCAACTGGAAGGAACTGCAAGTGAGCAGTTTATCATTTAAATGTGTTGAGAGTAATTCAATCACAGGAGGCTGTTACGACAATGCAGCGAGGAATAATAACCAGCAACACAATGGCCCCTAACTAGAGCAAAAAACCAGTTTCCAGCCCTTTCAGATGGAAAACAAAGAATAAAACAAATTACAAACAAAACCCCCTCCACACAGACAGGAAAGCTCAACAATGGAGTCAAGGGAAAACAGGGGATATCTGCGTCAGGCTCAATGGCATCCTTTCTCCCAGGCAAGTACCAGTATTTTACCCATTCCCTGCTACAGCAACTACAGGTATGTGATTATAACACACAAAAGCAGAGAAATGCTTTCTTCTGCTTACGGACCCACTGGGAGACACATGGCCTGTGGTTTGATCACATTCTTCATTCGGGATTTCTACTTTTCTCCTGTCCTCACTCAGACTGTTAAAACTCCCATGCACCCAGAATAAGAGAGGTCCTTCCTTCCATGATTTTTAGTTAAGCTCATTCCATGCTTTTGACACTACTCTCCTCTTACTCTCCCTACAGAAATGCAGCATTCCTCCAGAGCTGGCTCAGGAAAGCCTTAATGTGTGAGGCTGCAGGGAGAGTTTAAAAAGAAAAAGCAAGGGAAGAAATAATAAAAAACCCCAGTAATATCCCCAACAAATCCAGCATCAGCAAGGAGGCAGAAATGACCACGTTCCGCGTCAAAGTCTGCAAAGGGTAATGTACTGACAACTGCTATATCTAAATGTATTTGCAGGCAGAGAATCCATAGCATCAAGATGTGTAATATGCTGTTTTCCACATGCAAAAGAGTCCCTCCTTAAACAGGAGTGTACCCCTGCTGTGAAACTGCTGGAAAAAGTAATCAGTCACAAATAACAGTCATAAAACCATTTTGATACTTAACATTCCTCCATGGACAATATCATTATACACGGCTTAAATAAATCCCTCTAGCACACAGTTTCATCTTTATCAAAAGGAAACTCAGGTAATTTATTTTTTCTTTCCCCTAAAATACATTTTATTTCATCTGCAAATTCACGAAGCTGACTAGCTGAGGAAAGTCGAATTTAAGACTTGGTTGGGAAACTCCAAGTCCAATTGTGAGACATTTCATTGCCTCAGAGGTAGGTTTTCTCCAAGATTCATCATTTACTCTGGGGAAGATCTGCAAAAAGGCAGGGGGTGGGGGAGGATGGAGATCACCAGGTTAATGGCTGCTCGCATACCCCCCAGCTTTTCAGAACTTTACCAGAATAATGGCATTTACATTGCAAAGCCATGTTGTGTACGATGCAGATCCAGGAACTGTAACCCCAGACACACAATTCACGTGTAAACAAGCTAATTTAACACCAGTCTACCAGCTGCACCAGAAATCACAGCAGTGACCTGGGTATCAATACCACAGACCCAAACTGGACATTTTCATCCCTCACTGATGAAGACTGCTTCATTCGTTAGGCACTGATGTTAACGGTGACATTTTTCTATTGTGAATGAAGTCTGTTCCAGTGCTGACTGATGCCTCTAGCACCGACTGACTGAAGCTACAGTTATCCCAGAGACCTTCAGCAGGGAGTATCGGCCAAGCACAGGAAGCGTCACCCCAAACCGTGGGCAGAGCTACTGGGTGAGGTCTGCCTGCAGCCCCTGGGTCAGAGTAGGTAGGGTTTGAAAAAGGGGGGGGGGGCGAACAGTCCATTGTTTTCTGACTAGCGGGTAGTCTGATACAGATTGCAAGTCAATGTGCAAAATGAGTGTTTATGGGCACCGTCAAGCCTGTGAGAAGGAAGAGGGGAGCCCGAACCAAATCTGACAGGTGGACCAGTGAGATGAAGATCCAGAAACTCTTCACCTTTGTCGTAATTAGAGCCACACACACACAATCTCTTCTGCAAAGCACCCTGTGAGACAGGAGCACAGCTATTTCAGTGACAATCCCGGTGATAAGACTTGTCAGCTCTTCATAAAAGCTTCAGTAAACCAAGGAACCGATAATTTAGACTCTCACCCGACTGCTGCTGCTTGCAGCCCCTCCTCCCCCAGAGCAGCATCTTTCAGATGATGCAGGAGAGGAAAGCAAACCGGCTCTTGAAGCAAGGCTTTAAAGAGAAACTGTAACGTGCTTTAGGTCTGCCACAGGGCTGGTGCTTTAGCATTTGGGGTTCGAGTGCTGCCACTTCTCCAAACAAACAAACAAAGTGTTGTGTGATGGGCAGGATCCCAGCCAGCAGCTTCCTTAAAACAGTTTTCAGAGGCACACAGGGCTGAAGGTGCACTCTGTAGCCATGGTAAAATTCTTTAAGAGATGTCTCTAAAGACATACGGCACTGCAAGATGAGACTATAAATACCAGGACTGTTCAACAGGCCGAGTAATTTTAAGCACAGTGCTGGAGTTTGGAATGGTTTTTCAAGAAAAGCAAAATGAATGAATGAATGGGATTATTTTACAGGCAGTAAATAGATTATCTAATTCTGGGCAGCAATACCACGTGCAGCCTTTAGAGAAGAGCTGAGGGATTTGCAGTTGTCTGTCTGTCCTACTCACCGGGCACCACTCCTTTGATGTCGCTTTCCGTGTTCATCCTGTTCTTGTGCGTGAACTGAAGGATCAGTTCCTTGGATGCCTCAAACTGTTGTGTAGCCATCAGCCACCGAAGAGACTCTGGGAAAATACTTTAAAGATGGAAAACAGGTTAGCATTGCTTCCAAGTTTCTGTCAGAGGAAGAACTGATAGTGTTTAGCTGCTCATTTAACCGTTCGTGAGCTACATAATTATTTTAAAAAAGCAGAAGAATTACTTCTGAAACAAATAAGAGGGAAAACAGATTCAGAATGTGCGAATTAATGACATTTTCTTTACACTGATTCATAAATGATACAGGAACTATCCTATCACCTAGAAATAGGACATATTAGAATTTTATAACATATTAGAGGCATTCTGCCTGTTAATACAATTTTGAAAGAACTTGGAGAAGGAAGAAGCGCTGTCTGCAATAGACATTTGCTGCCAAGCAGGGAATGAATGAGATGTGCAGTTAACACATGGTAATTCAGACCAAAGAAGGAACATAGCTGACAGAAGTGATTTGGATTGTAAAGACGGAGAGAGGAAAGAGAAGAATTACTTTTTAGCATTATAATGGAACAGATTTTTTTAAATTTTTAAACATGTCAAAAATCATCTTCTACACATGCAGACTTTAAGCCATTCTTTTATACAGGTCAGTATTGTGTATGCTCCAGACAACATTCAGTTTTTGCTCTAAAAGTTTCCCCTAGTAAAGACAATATTATGTTAGTTGAGTTGCCTTAAAAATATACATATGCACACAGAATTACAAAATAAAAAAGTTTTATTTTCCATCTGGTTGTTTCCTTCAAGTGCTGATATTCACCTGAGTCATTAGCTTAACTGATCATTCTTCCTTTTTTTTCAGATTAGTTTATTTTCATGCAAAACTAAAAGAAATATGTAGAACTTAAACCAAACAAAAAACTCCTATACTTCTATAGAGATGAAAACTTTCAGATCTGACTCCAAGCATATTTTTTTCTCTTGTTTAGGCCTCATTTTCACTAATCTTCCAAAAGACCTTTCTAAGAACAAATTTAGCAACTACTTTTAACTTCAAATATATAATAAACCTCAAATTTCCTTCACAAAGAACTAATCTTTGCCGTGGATGCTGCCTCAGTTCTTACACTTCTAAGCAGTGGACCAGGCAATTGCACCATTACGGTACTATCTTTTAAGGCTGATGCAATTTGGAAGACAGGTTAGCAAAGCCTCCATCCTAGATAAAGAAAGGTGTGGGTTTTTTTTTTAAAGAAGAAAAAAAAGAGAGAAGTCAGGCAGTCTGCAATCCAAATGATATCAGGCAATAAAAATACATAACAGCCGTGATGACAGCTATTCAGCTTGACAGCTTATTTACTACCACTAGTGCTGCGCAGATGCTTTGGCATACCCTCCTGCAGAAAGTCCTGGACCGCAAATGCATGTTTTGAAAAATTAAGAATTCTCTGAACGCAAAATCTTCCCATGCTTGGCTCCGGAGAGGGAGCCTCAGCTACTAGCCTAAAAGCTGCACTTTTTGAACAGTCTGCTCACAAGGTTACAGGTCCCAGATGACAAGCCTTATGGGGAGCACCCACTCCTAGGGAAGGAAGAGAGCTGCAGGGATGGGCATTGCAGGGACAAATGCTGTCGCTGCCTCCCAGCTCCTACAGGTTTCTCAAACTGGAAGTGCTGAAGCCTCATGCCTTTCAGCTGCTCCATTACTCACTGCGAGCAGTGGGAGGTTCATTTAAGGATCTTTAAAAACTCCTGGGCTGCTTTGAACCCAGGTTATCAAGGCACAGCAAGGGGAAGTGCTGGCCAACTCCTCTCTGTGCAAGTGCCCAAGCTCGCTTGTGGAGCATGGACCCTGCTGCCAAGGGTCCTTTGCATGCACCTACTGTTGCCGCACCAAGCACCACCACAAACTCAAAAGCCAAAAATTAAAAGCCAGCCCCCTGGCCCCGTGGACTTCTGCACAGAAATTGGGTCACAACCTCGTTCTTCATCACCTGGCATTAAATACTATATATATATATATTTATAAGTGAAGCTGAGATATCTTTCTGCCGGGCAGTCTCCCAGAACACCAGGCTGAGCTGACTGTGGGCACGATTGGTAGTCTTCTACTTCCTCCATCAGCGAGGAAAGGACCAGCCTTTTGCAGTTGAATTAAAGAATGCAGGGTGGGTGGGTAAGCGCAAACATTCATCTCCTGTTACACAGCTGCCACTTGGGAGAGGAGAGGGGAAAGAGTGGGAGGGACACTGGGGAAAAAGATCCTCAGCCTGAGAAATCCTAAGACCAGAGAAAAATCCTTGACAGACAGAAAAAGGCCAGGCAGGAACTGCGCATAGCTGGAAGGAAAACCATGATCCTGTCCAGATGCAGAGCAAACCCATGCCCATGCAAAGGGTGTGGTGTATCCATTAGGGGTCTGACCCACGCTAACAAGCCCAGTTATTACAACTTTGTGTCTTTGTGAGTGTAAATCCTATCTAACAGCACCAGAAAAGAACTGGCCATCCCCTCCCAGTTTTGGTTAGAGTAAAGCAGTTGTTTATTTCAGGTTATTGATATCTTTGCTGACCTTCATGGCATGGTCCTGTCAGGAGCTTCTTGCATCCATGGGAGAGGAAATAATGCCTCTGTATAAGTGGAGATCCCCTTCCCTCATGGCTCTAACACATACACACACTTTGAAAGGAGCCTAACTTCTATTAACTTATTTTTTTATGCTAGTCACCAACCCCTGTGCTCACATCCGGCTTATGTGGGCACCTCTTTGTCCTTCCAGAACAACCTGAGAGCTCAGCAAAGGCATCTGCTCGATTTGCAGGTGCCCCAGCCTACCAGCCCATCCCTCCTAGACAAATCTGCTGCTTCCCCCTTTCCCCCAGTCCATGCTCAGCTTCTCACTCTGCTCAGCCACACACCTCCTGGGGACAGCACAGCCTGCCACGTGCAAGCAGGGAGCAGAGCAAATCTATAGGTGGGAGAGGGCTCAGCCCCAGCACGGAGGGGCAAACAGGTCTCTTACAGCAGGAGATGGAAGTAAATAGAGCAAGGAGGAAGAAGGAGGCAGCGCAGAGGCTATCGCAGCATCTGTTATTGAATTCACTGCTTTGGGTACACGATGGGGAATTAAGAAGCAGTTTTCTAGTTCTTTTATTACAAATCAGTTCGATTTCTTCCTTCATCTGTAACATATGTTGAGGGTCCACGCCTTGTTCCCCAACACAATGCCAGGGAGGAAAGGAAAGAAGTAATAAAATGGTAGCACTTTCCAGAGAATATGCAACAGATGGAAGAGAAAAGCCTAAGAGAAAAGTGCATACTGTACCGTCAGTATAATTAAACAGGCATAGTAACTAGAGTCCATTTCTGCAAATGCAAAAACCCCAGGCAACGCAAATCCTGTTACTTTGGCTGTTACCACTATTTATCAAGCTGTCATATCATGCATTACATAAGGGAGATCTATTTGCTTGGTCTGCCTGTCCTGTCTAGCCAAAAAGCCACAAAGCTCTTGGAGATTAGGAAATGTTAGCATTTCCTATTGCTTTCAATGTCACCTAGGGATGACCTCTCAGCAGGAATGTACAAGACCCTGACTCAGCCACCTGGAAAACGCACCACCTCCAGAAGACCGCCGAGGGGTTACTGCTGTCCATGTCATCTATTGCGTTCGTTCGGCATCTTCATACTATCGTACTGTCCTTTTGGACACAAATATCTGTAAACATTATGTTAGATACTGGGTTCTATCCAGTGGTGGATATAATGCTTTCCAGCTGGTGGGCATCCCAATAGGAGGTTTGGGAGTAGAGCTGCACGTGTGTGAGTTTGCATGTGCAAGGCAGGTTTGGGAGAACAGTATCACACACTAACAAGAGCGCTCTAGCTTATTCATCATCAAGATTAACACTGACAAGATAAGACTATTTAGATGTTGTATGTTGGAAAACGGGGGAGTGGAGAGGGCAGGGGGAAGCCATTATCTTGTAAAGGACTTGTAACTTTTCCCGGTGTGCCACATTTTACCCTCAGCCCAAGCTGCGGCATGTCTACCTCGGGGGTAAGCGAAGAAATCCCTGCTGAGGGCTACTGCCATGAATGCAGGAGAACTCTGTAAGGCCTTCACGCATTAATAGAAAAATATATAACTGTTAAAAATTGTTACACACTGTAACAAGTTTTTACATGTTGCAACTTGTCAGGCATTACAGCTGGCAGCTTGGCCCCCCATGGTACATAAACAATTTCGTCCTGCACAGTGTGGTGGCATTTTTTCCTCATTTTTTTCAGTGTACAGCAACTAAGTATTTTAATCTTGTTAGTGTTACCTTTAAAACGAATGATCTAGTGCGTTCTTACTGTTATGGTTTTGTACAACACTGTTCTCATAAGCCTCTGTTGTGTTATGCCGCCACTGCGTGTCACTATTAAGACAGAACAACAAAGAACAGATTTTTTGGGACATTTATAGAGTCTTGGTGGGGATGGACTCGGCACCACCCCCAAGGTGAGAGCCACCCTACTGCTCTCAGGATAGCTGTACCAATGCCGCAGTGCTGCCACCGCAGCAGGCAGAGAGGAGCGGGAGCAGCCAGGAGGATTCCTGGCAGGAGCGATCCCAAGCCACTGCCCAGCACAGACCGGCCACCCAGGCTTCGGCACAGTGTGCGCTAATTCGGGCAAAATCGAGCAGGCGTTCTAGTTCAGGGCTGGCTGCCTCACGCACACAAGACGTCCAAGTGCGCTTCTTCAAGAGCTGACACGCGTTATTTTTAACCTCGCTTGGCTAACCCAGGCCAAAGAAACCAACAGTGACAGCCCAGAACCACAATACAGGTTTTAAGGGAAAATTTAGCTGTGCAGCCACAATCTGACAACAGCTAGGCTGAGATGCATCCTCTCAAGAGTTGTTTTCATCTTTAAAGGAGAAGTAACAGCCAGAATAATAGCAAAGTACAACTTGCTGCTCAACGAAAGAAGACCATCTCCCCAGTTCCCACCATGTCGCAGCACGTAACCTATCTGCACGCTACAGTAAAGTTATTATTTCTTATTTCAAAGTCAAATCTTTGCCAAAGGTGAATGTAACAACAAAGGGAAAGGCTCACGTGTACGGTGAAGCACATACACTTCCAGGCAGCAAAGCACCTCCCAAGTCCAACGTTAGGAGCTCGTGCCGTCTTTGACCCGACAGGAGGAAGAAATACTTACACCCAGTAAAGCAGCATCAGCAGGAAAGGACAGATGATGACTGCCTGGAGGACCTGCCAGTCCCTGCAGAGGGCAGCCAGCCCCGGCATGAGGAACTGCCCCGCCATTTCGATGAAGCTCGCCACCATGGTGATCATGAACCGGTGCCCAGGAGGGCAGAGCTCTATCCCTGAAACACAGAGCACACGCGAACGCATTAGCCCCCCACCAGCAAAGGCACCCACAGAGCATCTCTTTATGAAACTCTCAGGGAGTTAATGTCTTCCAAGACCTTTGGCCCAAGTTATGCACAAGCACATAAATCTTGTTTCCTCCTGTATTTAGGCTTCAAATACCTTAGCAGCCATAGAGAAGCCTGTTAACAGCTGGCTGTGCTGCAAACACTGCAACTTCCATACACCTATGGCATCTCCCGCAGGCCTGCTGTACCCTCATCGTCAGCTTTCCTTCAGTCTCTGCCTAGGGAAGCATTTTACCGAACTGTAAGATATTTGGGTTTTTTAAAGGGAATGTAGGGTAAAATACAATCTAAAGATTTTGGGTTGAGCCTTTTCACAGTTCTCAGACGCCGCACGCCTTTCCAATCAGTTTGCCGGGAAGCAGAAGAGCATAGCTCTCGGCAGGATACAACCGCCCAGCTCATACGGGATGCCACATGCCCACAGTTTAATATGCTGTGACTCAGCCAGTTTCAAGCTGGATTTTGCTGAGTAGGTTGTTTCTGGGTTTGCTTTTTGTTTGCGCAATAGCTAATCTTGATCAACTTTCAAACAAGCCAGCCTTCCATCTGTCTTATCCTGTCCTCCATTCTTCCTTTTGCTGTGGGGCAATTTACTACCATCACTGGTATCGGTTGTCTCAGCTGCCTTGTGACAAGTGCATTCAACAGCTAAAAGCTTCCTTAAACCCTGGCTACCTTTTATTTGGTCCTCAGAAATTAAGATGAATTCATCAGAATCACAGCTTTAAGGAGAAAAAAAAAAAAAAAGAAAACAGCAAACAAAGAAAAATCACAGAAGAAAAACTGGACTGCCTTGTGGAAATATATTCAAACAATTTTTTTGCCAGTAAGATTGCAATAGAAGTCCCTATTTCATATTTCCCATTTACCCACATTCACTTCTACAGATTAATAATTAAGCACAATAAACCTGCCACAAATGTTGTGTAGTACTTATGAGCAGGCTGATACAGAAACATAGGCTCATAAACATTCATGATATGTTGCTGCCAGCATTGTTGCTTTTCCTTGGGATTTTTCCTGTGGTTGTTTTAAATTAGAATTTAACGGTTGTTAAAATTATAATTGAAAAGCCATAAGACAATAGGAAGAGATGACAGCTGCTCCTTCATTCACTCTCTCATCTGTAGCTTGTTCAGCATTTATCAGTGTAACACAGATTTAAACTAGCTAACCAGGAACTAGCTTGCAGATCAAACACCCAACACTGTTCCATCCCCCCCCCCCCCCCCCCCTTTCTTTTCAGCCAATGACAAAAAATATTGATGGATTTTTGCCAATACAGAAGGAAAATGTATCTGTTGCAAGGCAGCCCAAATTTTCATTAGCTTAACACAAACACAGCAGCTTTGGAAAAGGAAGGGGGGGGAACCCTCGAAGTCTCTCACTTGCAATAAAAGCCTTCTACATTTTAATTAGAAAAACAAGATTAAAACACAGAGCTCCTTATTACATTAATATGGTTTCATTCTTACTAATGAAGTATCCCAAGCCTAGGCAATTTTTTTTTATTCTATGCAAAGAGGTCACTTCTGGTTTATTTCCCTAATCCTCACATATAAAGTGGTTCTGTTTGTTTTTCTAAACCTTAAAGTCCCAGTAACTCACACTCCAATATTCCTTCATTAAGTACAAGGACAAGTTTTGTTGCTATAGAAACAGGAAGTCTGCATTAGATAGGTAAGGCTTTGGCATTTCAATTGCATCGCTTAGGTTAGTATCAGATTAAAAAAAAAAATAACCAAGAGGAGAGCAACTTTTATATGAAGTCAGAAAGAGGTGTCCAAATAATAAAATTATATTTTATTAAGTCACTGGTGCATAGTATGTAACTCCATACACAGTAGTTATACATTGTATAGAAAGGAAAAAACTTCAGAGATTATTTAAGCATCTATTTTCTTCTCTGGATTATCACATGCGTATGACCAATTTTTGCCCTTTTTCTCTAAAAATATTGAAGAACACAAAATAAAATCCCTTCCATAGCTGGGTGAGCATGACTTTCAAGTGACATCAGCAGGCGCTCCATGTATATGAAATAACACATCTCTGTCGAAATGTTCTACTTATTAGGACAGCCTACTGACTTTCCAACATCTCTCACATCAATTTTATATGATAAAAGATTCAGCATTGCAGTTTTTAGCAAGCATTTAGCAGTCAACCTTTTCCCACCTCTGCCAGCAAAGCCACCCACCGCAGCACCTCTGCTCCAGCCCTAGGAAAGGCACCCTGCACCCTGCTGATGCTCCCACCGGGGCCACGATGCACCCAGGCACAAAGCCTCTGTGGCCACAACAATTTCCACCCAGTTCATGTGATAAATTACCGACTTGCTTGAAATTACTGCAAGGCAGAGATCAGCTTTATCCAGCAAGAAAGCTCCAGCTGCACCACTCAGTGAAAAGGTTTCCACCTCAACTACTTTGTGGAGCATGGAGAATGAGGAAACCCTGTCATACACACAAATCATGGAAATTACCATCAGTACCAAAAACTCCTGGATACGTCTGTTTGCTCCACTTGGAAAATTTTGTGTGGGCAAGACGACAGGCATGGAAAGCATTTTGCTTCCTTGCCTAGTATTTCTACTCTAAGCAGCACAGTCAGAGCAGTAGATCCAACTCAGCTGCCTAATTTCCGCAAGTCCCAGCCAAACGATCACATGGGCAAGTTGAAGCCTGTACACAAAGCAGTCCTGCAGTACTCAGGTGGTAAAATCAGCCATGCCCAAGACACTTGGGACAGACTTTCCCACCGTTGTTACAGTGGACATGACAAGCGCAGAAGAGGGACCCAGTCAATCCCTGTGGCAGAACTGCTCCGCACACGCTGTAAGGACAACCCAGCCTGAAGGCAATCGCCTCACCACATGTGTGGTGCAGACGCGGGTGCCGCAGGCATCACAGACACGAGACACTGAATGCATGAGACATTGCACAACACATGCCTCTGGCTGGGAAATGCAAAAATAAAGTGTAGAAATCCTCTTTTCAGACCCTATGCTGTATGTCCTTCCACTACAGAAGTGACCAAGTCAACATTCACCAGCCTCACAGCCCTCAAACCTGCCACAGGGCAAGCCGGTGTGAACTATGCCCCTTCTTAGAAGGGATTCAAGCATTTTGGGGGGTTGTTTACTGCACTCAAAGTAACCCCACTAGTAACATGCTGGATGTGCAGAGACACGTTCTGGCAGGGAAGGAACAGCACTGGGGTCAGATACGTTACTCCACGAGTCTGCATGCAGTGATTTGTACCAGAAGTATTAAAACAGGTGATGAACAAAGGCAGAGTAAAAGTTGGGGGCGGGGGGCGGTGTGTGAGTGTATGCATGTGTGAGAGCCAGTGAGCAGGCACCAGAAGGATGGGCAGAGCATGGGTTAAAGGAATGGCACATGCCCATTGTGCCAATTGCATGCTACCCGTAATTTCATTCAAGTAACAAAAGGAGGAGGAACAACCTGACCTACAGACAAAATATCAAGAAGATGAAGAACAGGATTGGAGTCATAAAATATCAAGACTATGAGAAAAAAGAAGAGAACAAAAAATCATTAAATTTGCCTGAGAATTATGAGGGTTGAAAAAAACCAATAAAGCAAAAAATTGTAAACATCATCAACTCCTGAAGGGTATGAAAAGCAACCCCAAACTGGTTTGTTGTTGCCTGCCAAGAACAACCTCAGGGGTGTGATGAACATGCAGCAGCCACTGCCTCTTGTCCTCTGTGTCACACAAGTGACCCTGGCCAGACCACATGGATGTACGCCTTGGTACTTGTGAGTGCACAGGTGTGAGAGCATGCGTGAATGAAATCCATGAGAGAATGAGTGTGGTTGTGCAAAATCTGCCTACTTAGAGACTTTGGGGCGGGGATAACAACTTTGTCCTTCTATATAGTCTGTCACTGAGTTATTTAGAAATCCCACAGGAAATATTTTCAAATATTAACCAAGGGATTAAGAACCATAGCAGCTATATTGGCTGTTCCTAGTGACAAAGGCCAAGCTCAAGAAAAGGACTTTCAAACCAATATTTCTGGTATACTAAGAGGACAGATTTCAGAGCAGCTCCCCCACTATTTCATACATTGTCCTTTTTGCTTACCCCTAGCATTGCAGCAATGGCCCTACTTGACCCCTAAGAGGGCCACATGCACCCCTAGGATGTGTTAGTGAAACTTCCCAGGTACATGCTGAGGGAAATGCCCCTGCTGAGGAGGGCTCTGTCCCTGACGCTTCCCACACTTGCCTCTTGAGGCAGCCTCAGAGACGTCCTAGGCTGGCTTCCCTCTCTGGTGTGCTCCCCCCGAGCCGGGGCAGCCCTTGGGCTTCAGAGGAGTTGGGTTTCATGATGGATGCTGGCCTGAGAAAAGCTGCCTCAGATACCGATTGACCTACAGGGCTTTGAGCTTGGTCAGACTTTCTAACCATCTAGCTTTAACAAGCAGGTTGTCAGGGTACACTCTTGCACCTTAGGTGAATACAGAGTCCAACACAGGTTTCAAACCTGCAGCATTTTTCAAACATGTCTAAAAAGCACTATAAGTATTTTTTAGGATCAGGAAAACTATGGGCTGAAGGCAACACTGTCACTTGCAAGTCCTCATTTGATCCACATTGCATGCTATGTGACAACAGCAGCAAGTTTTGAGTTTGTTCTTGACAGAACAAAACAAACAAGCAACTGAAAATGAGAAGTTCATTGTTATTTCATAGGAGCCAACCCAGAACACACCACCGGCATCAGATCCGGTAAGATCTCCCAAGCAGGTTTTGGAATACTGAAATTACTTTTCTTTAAACGGGATTCATTTTCTCTCCCTCACTCCCCCCGTGTTCCCCCTGCCTAGTCCTTTGGGGCTTGTGTTAGAAAGAAGGGAAAGCCTGAACAAGCCTTCACAGGCAAAAGGAGTCCACTCCACAGAGCGCGTGAAGTGCTGGGAGGCCCTTCGGCAAGCGCATCTGCAGTTTTGCCAAAAAGAAGCTGTGTATAAACAACAGTGAATTAATTCACTACAACTATATGGTACTTGAACTGGCACATGCCATTTATGTCACCTCATCTGGAAATAGGTGTGCCCGGAAGAACCCAGAGATCAGAGTAGAAAGGAAGATGTTTCTGGAATCAGGCCATAGGTGGATGAGGTAGGGCACATCTCGGACCCGCACACATCTTTGGAGTGTCTGCAGAGAGCCATTAGTGCTGAAAGATTTTTCTTTTTTTTGTAGTTTTTGGAAACCTAGAAATAGCTTGCAAAAGATGACAGGGCTCTAGATTATTCTACACCAAAATCAATTGTCCCTGACAGCTGACCAAAAAAGCTGGGATTTGCAGAAAAGCACAGGACTCCCTAACATATCTCCACATGGTTGGCGAAATTTAGGACGATGCTGACAGCTCAAGACGGGACAGTGCAGGGAGTTCAAGTGCCTGCTCCGAGCAGGACCAGGGCACTCTTCCCACCAGTGCACCGCACGAGCTGCACGGGACACCCGGACGGGCCAGAAGGGCTCGCGGCTCAGCCCTGCCTGCTGCACGACTGCAAGCACTCCGGCTCATCGGGAGGTGGGCGAGGAGGGGGTGAACAAAGAGCCTCTGCAACGCCACGGGGGCTCAGCCCCACCACGTGCAGAGCTGCTCCCTCGCTGCTGCCGGGCATCAGCAGAGAAAGGCAGATAAAACCGCAGGTCAGACAACAGGTTACGCACAGCAAATGCAACCGGCACTGGTGACAAGGGGCACATTGATTTTAGATCGGAAAGCGCAAGTAGCCTTTGCTGACAGCTGCTCCTCTCCCTGGCACCGGGACAGAAAAACCTCAGGGCTGATATCCGTGACAACAATTTTTCAGTCAACTTCTTAAAAGAAGATGGGAAATTGATTTAAAATTATCCAAGTATGCCGCAGCCTGACATCTGCAATGCTGCCCTCTCCCTTCTCTGGACAGCTCCTCTCTCCCACCCTCTCCGCCTGCAGCTGTGGAAGCAGCAGTCTGTCTGGAGGAGATGAACACACGGACAGGTGACCAGGGAGGACAACACCGGGTTAACGTCAGCTCATGTTGCCACAGAGCACGGCCCTGTGCAGCCCACCTCCTCCAAACCCCACCAGGTGAGCTGTCATCGCCACGAAGGGGCTAAAGGCCACATCCCACCCTTTCTCGCTTGGTCTATACACTTGCGCACTAGTAACAAATGATTTGTTTCAGGTTTCAGAAACCTTCTCCTCTGTTTTCAAAGGCTGACATTTATTCTCATAGGATATTTGCACAAGGATGAACAGCAAATACCTTTATTCAAAGAAAAAAAAAAAGTTGTAAGTCATTTACAAACTATATATCAAGAGGAAAAAGAGGTTAAATCACACTGCCTGAACAACTCTCCAGCATTCACTCACCCAGCTCCAATCCCAAAACACAAAGCAATTCTTGTACCACAGCCCAAGTGCTAGCTCTATCAGAAACCACAAGCTGACTGCTTTTTGTGCCTTTGCAGTTTTCTCTCCCCACCCAGTTTCAGTTTGTGAGCCACCAAGACTGTAATTATATAGGAGTATCCCTTGGAGAAAATGGCCAAGACAAAGCACCTGAAGTCTGGGCAACTGCATTCGCACTGAAAAAAATCCCTGAGGAGACAGTCTGATTCTAGATTCACATTCACAGTTTCACATTACATTAAAAAATAATAATAATTAAACAAACAAAAAAATCATGATTTTTGACGGTTTCCCCATACTGCTATACACTCATCACTCTTAATTCCCTCCCTCTAAGGATCCCTCGAGATGTTCCCCTATCCCAAAAGGGAGGAAAACAATCAGACTCAGATGAACAAGACCCACGCTACCAGCTGAGCAGAAGAAAGCTCAGGCAACACAGTTTTAGGCGTAAAATGCGGAACACCAGAAATTCCCAGTGGTTGTAGCATCCTAAAGCACCAGGGCTGTGTTTGCCTCTCAGCCCCAGCAGCTGCTCAGCTCAGTCAAGAGAAAAGTGCAGGCTGTGGTCCTGAGACAGGATTTTTGCATGGGGACTTTGCTTTTCAACTTTTGTGCTTTTTTTTTTGCACAAAAGGAAAGAAAAAAAATCCCACATCACTTTGGTTTTCCAAGCTGTTTGGCACTTCCAGCATGTCCCACCACCGCAGTGCTCCTTGAGCTGAGCCTTTTAGCATGACAAGCTCTGTCGTGGCAATCTTGAAGACTGCTGGGAGGCAACCCCGTCCCCGCTGCTGCCGTATTTCCAACTTCCCACCAAGCTCTCTCACACCTCAGGGACCTCTTCTTCCTCCAATACTCTCCGTGGAATTTGCCCTCTGCTGTAAACAGATCAACTCGCTCGATATTCCTAGAACAACACAGCCCCCAGGCTTGCTTGTGGCTAGACAACCAGATAAAATTGTAGCAAAAACTATTAATAACTCCCAGACAAGCCTTCAAATTTGCAGCTGGCTGCTAGGGGGAGAAGTAAATAAATAAAATCCAGAGTATCTGCTTATATACCCAAATTTCCAGGTGGTTACTAGACACAAACTTCTAAGAGCTGCAAGCCCTACTCACGAGCTATGTACACTTCTCATCCCAATTAGCGTACTTCTGATTCAGTGCTAGCTGAAATGGCCCAGCTTAAGCCTGCACTCACTCCTGGCTGAGTTTAGGCATGGAGCACTCTTCCTCGATCATCTTTGCTGTCACCAGAAGTAATGGAGGAAGCACCACATGTAAATACAGTTTATTAGAGAACAGAAAATTAAGCAGCGCATGGAAGGAGAGGTTATCATGTGCATCGCAGTGCACAGACAACTGCCAATTGATGTAAACACAGGACAGAGACAGAGTGGGAGAAAAGGAAAAATCTAATTTCCTCTCTGGAGAAATCCAATCCACTGCCAAGAAAAGAGAGCAGTAATAGACTGAACGTCCAGTGGCCAAGTAAGAAAAATGGGATTATTTTCCCCCAATAGCCCAGCAGGACAAAAGTTATTCTAAAATACATCTATGAAGTGACACAGGTGCTCCTTCAAAGGTACTTTTCTACACATCATAGATTTGGCAGGGGGTTCTTTTAAACACGCACTAGCCCACCATTTATATCTAATTAACATCTTTTTATGTGTGTCAAATCAGTCGTCCGTGCACTGACATAACCCAAGCTGATGGAGCCATCAGGCTGGCTCCAGGGCAGGCAGCCAGTGTGACACCTCACCAGATATGCAGTGCCACTCTTCATTTCTGACAAGGATAGACATCCCGTATCTACTGGATGGAGCTATCAGATAGATAGGTATCCAATCAGAATAGATATATTTCTTACCAAAACTAGATCAGGTGTTCATTTTGTATACAAGCACCAAGATAGTGCTAAAACTGGTGCTAGGCAAAATACCTTTTAGATACAATGCTTAGCCTCTGCTGCTGTGAACACCACAACGTGCATAGAGAGGCACAGCATGAAGAAAGTAAATACAGCTACCCTTCTCATCCAAAATCCAACCAAGACACAAGGTGCAACCTTCCCTCTCTTTACTTCCCACATGCCCGACTCTCTCCTGCAAGGCACAAATCAGTAACACACCAACCTGATTTCAGGCCTGGTATTGCTCAACTCTGTCAGGATATTTCAGGAGGAGCTCTCCTCCCAGCTGCTATCAGCCTGTAGCTACCCGCAGGTGGAGGGTTTGGACCACAGACACGATGCCAGCTCAGGTTCGATGCAGGACGTTCACTCACCCCTCACGAATGCAGCTGCAGGAGCTGGGGACCGCCCGGGCAAGATGCGCGTGCAGCAGAGCCCCTTCCCGGCGCCAGGCTTGCTCACAGCAGGCAGCCGGGCAAGGCAAGGGCGAGCTCGGCTCCTCCAGGCACAAGAGATCCCAAGCAGTGGCTTCCTGAGTGCTGCCTGGGACGCAGCAATGCCTGCGATCCCGCTCTGGATCCAAGCTGGCTCCCAGGGAGCATCAGCGGCAGAAGAGGGAGCACACATCGTTCCTCTCTTCATCCCATAGTATCTGTATTTGCTGAGTTTTACATTGCACAGACAAACAACATCTTACAAAACAGACGGCTGACGGCGTAAGAAACCTTTAACATAGCACCCTGCCTGCCATTCACGAAGTAATAAAAACAAAGACATGTTAAATCACATTTGTGGTACTGCAGTTGCCATCTATCCTACTTCCAGAGGAAAGCAGCAGCATCTCTGCTGCTGCCACGCAGCAGCTCCCAGCCAGCACTGATTTTTGATGAGAGTTCCTGTATGTGAATAATGGCATTATGAAACAAAACCAGGAGGATGGCCCTGGAAACATAAACAGCAGTGACAAAGAGCCTGAGCAACTGATAGATACTGAACGCACTAATTTCAGAATAAAATAATCTCACTGCAACAACAGCGATGAAAAAAAGCTTTGCCATGAGATACGTCCCCATATATGTTAACTGCTATCTATAAAAAACAATTAGTCTTCCAACTCTGGTCTATAACTCCCTACCCCCCATTAACAGACTCTCCAAACCCATGTTCAATATTTGTTTATTTTTGCACAAAACTAAGATTGCATAGAAATCTATCAGATTCTTCCTTGTTCCAAAAAAGTGGCTTGCTCTAAAGGAAATGCACAGCCGATCACAGGAATATTTTGCAAATCGAACACCTCTGCTGTTCACAACAGCTGGCCCCTTTGCTCTTGGCAGGATCTAAATTACAACTGGCATCTTTTTGACAGGAATGAATGAGAGCAGCTGAAACAAAAAACAGTGTGAGAGGTATCAGAGGAGCTCATTTTTCTTTGATGCTTCAGATGAAAGGGTTCTGCATCTGTATTTGTTAGCGAATTTTTAACAATATTGTATCCACTTAAAGTAAGAACTGAGAAGACATTCAATAGCCACAAACCTGCATTGCAATCTCTTAATTAACCAAGTGGCAAATAATATTCCAACAGCAGCTATTTCTAAATCTCAGTTTGCAACCTCCAGACAGATGACGGTCCTCAAAAAGGTGACAAGAAAGAAATAACAGCCTAACACATTGTTTCAGGTTTATTAAACACTTCCCAGCTCTCTGAGGCAGCAGGGTAGCAAGGGGCAGCCCCTCTCTCCCCAGGCACTGATCCCACGCGAGATACTCCTGCAAGCAGGAGCTTTTCACTATTACTGTCATGCTGTTGGATGAGCGAATAAATGCACCGGGTCCTGGATTTGAGCATATTCCCACCAGAACTGCATATTGCTAGCAAGAATTTGACACGGGAGCCTCGAGCTGTTCGCAGCCTAGCTTACCAAGCAGAAAAGACAAGCACGGAGGAAACCTTTAAATGGATGGCCAAGAAATGTACTTGGTGCGCCCTAGGTCTTAACAAAGCACCACCTGCCCTGCACACCCTCCCTTGGACCCATGAAGGATGGCTTGTCTGAAGCACCGCACACCAGAGGCACAACCCCAGGAAAACACCTTGCTCCTTTAGCTTGTGAAAACTTAGTAAGAAGCCCTCCAAATGCTTACATACACAGAGTCTAAGCAAACATTTGGGTGGGTGGTTATTAAACTCTCATAAATACAGTTGTAACCCCCACAGACATGTATGTATAAACACACACACATATATATGTATGGATATATGTGTGTGTGTATATATAATTGTAAAGGCAAAAGCCCCTAGCTCCTTTCCTTCCCCTCTGATGTCAAAAGCAATCAGTGGAAATTTGGGTGATGCCCTGAAGAACTGCATGCCATTTCAGGGGACCTGAATTGCTCAGGTGGCATCAGCAGCATCGGGGAGAGCCAGCAATACCACAGCACTGGCTGAAAGCATGAACCAAGGGCCAGCAGATATGCGGGTGATTTAATCAAAAGCAATTAGTAAGCATGCTTGTGAAAGGCTTTCACACATTCGTCCCTCAGGGCATCCTTGTTTTTAAAGATTTATGCCAGGCGATCTGGATAGATGTTTCATGAACACTGTGAAAGTGGAGCTTGGGAGATTCAGAACCGATAAGCTGTTATATTTTGGGTGTTTTAACTGGAGAAGGAAGTGTGGCTCAAACTAACAGGGTGACTTTTGCATTAATAGTCCTCTGTCTCAGGGATTCAGCACCAAACCTGACACAGGTCTGGGGAAAGCAAAGGCAGGCAGACAGAATGGGAACGCCCACATGATGAGCGAGGACCACATCAACCAGTGCACGCAACCATTGCACCAGAATCGGCACAAGCAGGACAGTCCCTGGTGGAGCCTCCTCGAATTTTAAACCTATGACAATACAAAATGAAAAATGAGGCTGTGATAGTATATAGATGGCAAGAAAACTCCTTTTGATACAAAGGCAGCCAATGCAGAGTTAGAAGTAGTACAGGTATTGTTTTTCCTCTTCCATTTCCCAATGCGCTTTTATTTTCCAAGTAACATTCCTAAGGGAGGGGGGAAAAAAAAAAAAAATATATATATTCTAGGGGAAAAAGGAAAGACTGATGAAGATGTCCTTTCAGTCAATTGATTTTAAAGTGAAAAAGAGATGACATCCAACTTTGGGGAAAAAAATTGCTTCCTGAAGCTATTAAAGTTACCATAATTTTCATTCAAAATAAAGTTTTAAGTTTTTAAATACAGGCTTTTAGTCTTTATATTAAATACACGAACTGTATGCTCTATAGGTCACCTTCCACCACTCTGCGCATGAGGAGCGCTCTGCATGGTGGGCTCTGCTCGTGGCTGGTTTGTGGGCAGTTCTGCAGCAAACAGCATAATTCAATGAGAGTGCAGAAAACTTGTTGGGGAAAGAGCATTCCCCTTCCAGCCCTCTTCAAGCACACCTCTATTTCAAGCCAAGGTTAACTCAGGAGGGCAGCGTATGTAGTTGCATGCACAGAGGTGAATGCAGTGGAACATCTCTCATGTGCTGCTGTCACAGACACAATTAAAATAATCTCATAATTGCCAAAGCTTAAATGTTCCTTAAATTTCTTCCTTGATATCTTTACAAATACCATCTGTGAAAAGCTTTTCCCCTGAAGTACCAGAACTCCTTGAATTGGTAAAACCTGACTTGAAGGTGAAGAACAGTAACAGCACAACTGCCATTATAATGCCCCCAGCATCTCATATTTCCTTGTAAACTGCTGTGCTAAGGATGCCCATGCAATACCAAACCAGACCACCCAAAAACATCCACTGGGATTCAAAGTTTTCCCAGGATCATCCCTCAAAAATGGGTGAGTTTGTTCAAGAGTATCTCACAGCCAAGAAGAATATGTAGCTTTACAAGGGTAAAATATTAATATATCCTGATAAAACTGTGGTAAGAGCTAAATATTTCTGCTGAATGGATGGAAAACCTCCTACTGTTTTGCAATAACCTGGAAAAAGAGAAAGCTCATATTTCTTAATATCCTCCTTCTGTGGAGGCTGGCAAGTAGGCTGGGAACACGCCGATCTCGCTGAGCAGAAGCCATCCTCCTGCAGAGGATGCTCACTTTTCTCCAGTGAAAGACCTCTTTCAAGAAAACTCCAGTCACTTACAGAAGAGTTCAAAGATGGCAACACTCACCAATTTGTTCCAAATAAAACCAGAACGAATTACTGAGCTAATTAATAACACAACATTAAAAGGAAACCAAGCTCCTTGGAAAGAATCCAGCTGCAGTTCATAGAATGGGATTTCACTTGTTCTGATTACAACATTAGTAAACATTGTACACATCACAACTACAGCTAAAATTGTGAAGATGCCTACATGCCCCTGGGAGATGAATGACTGTTAACCTTCTTTTACGAGTTCCTAAGTATTTTTCTGTGTGATTCTCTACGTTTCAAATGGCAGTTCCTATTGAGTGGTGCTTCACTGTACCTATGATGGTGCAAAATCAAAGACAAGACCTGCGGGTAGAGGCAGTACTGCCTAGGAGACCAGCCGGCAGAGCCTGGTGTAGACCTCACTTTGCCTAGGTACGGCCAAGCTGTGCTCTTAAGGTCAGAGGATTTTTGGGAGGTTGTCTCTCCGGTAAGTTCTGCTACTTACTTTGAAGACAAATGCACATAGAAAGCAGTTTCTCCATTAAGTTAATCACATCTTTGTTTGTGCAGCAATACTTAAGTTGCTTATAGTACGT
This sequence comes from Pelecanus crispus, assembly GCF_030463565.1. NCBI lineage: Eukaryota > Metazoa > Chordata > Aves > Pelecaniformes > Pelecanidae > Pelecanus > Pelecanus crispus. The sequence goes on along the minus strand of NC_134644.1, from coordinate 80,291,842 downwards.
AAATGACAACATGACTTTTACGTGCTGCTTCCTATGCATGCAATGCCAGAGGAGCAAGGCACGTGGTGTTAGATTTCCCTTGCTCAGGGAGCAGCTTCAGGTATGCCAAAGTGTCTCCCATATTTACCTCCCTTTTGTAGCAATAGAGAAATGTGTAGGGGGTGGGAGAGGGAGGAAGTGTGGCAGAACAGGGATGGTGGCCCGGGGAGGGAGCGGGGCGCAGAACCAAACCAAACCGATTGTCCCCAGACACCAGATTTCCTTCCCACACTAAGCTATGAACAAATCACTCCGTTGCTCCACACCACAGAAATAATTAAGTTACGGCTTCCAAATTTTCCTTTGGGTCTTCTTGCAGAGCCAGTAAGGAGGTAAGAAAGAACGGGCCAAACTGGAAAGGTACAAGAGCTGAGCTGAGCTTAGTTTTCAGCTCAAACACTGATTTGCTTTGTAACCATATTCAACCATTTAAAGGAACGTGGTAAACTCAACAATGATCCCCATCCATGAGAAAAATGTTGGGTGATGGGAGAAAAAAGGTTCTGTGGCTGATCCTGCCTTTCCTGTTGTGACAAGAGATCCTCGGCACCCCCACCCAGGGCTCGGACACCAGCACCTCCCCAGGGCAAGTCCCCGTACCTGCTGGCATGCAGCAAACTTGAGCGCACCACAGGTACACATCCCCACTGCCATGAGCACCACAGAAACGTCTTAGGGACTTGACTACCTCCCAACCCAGGTAACCACGCACCCAACAGAAGATGACATGCGCTCCCCGACTCCAGAGCAGCACCAGGCATGTACTGCGGGCACGAGGCTCAGGGGGAGAAGATCCCCAGGGAAGGCGGGGCAAAGCCCTTCCCCAGACCATTCACACTACAAACCTACAAGATGCCTCAAAAATGTGTGGGAACAAGGAGGAACTGGAGGAGGAACTGAAATGTATCTTTCAAGCCGCACAGTCCAATTAGGAGAACCATCTTGTACCTAACATCCAGATTTTATCAAGTTACCAATTAAAGAGCTATATTCAAAAGGCATTCTGGTTTACATGGGAATTGAGGATAACTACATCTGTAAGATCTGTTCTTACTGAAAAAAAGTGCAAGCATAATTTGGGGGGAGGGGGGAAATTAATGTCCACTTACATTTATATATGTTTACAGAAGCAGAGGAAACCTATCCTCTGTCTTGCTGAGTGATGTTTCTAATCAAAATTTGAAGGAAAAAAAAGTTAAAGACATTTAGAAGTGCTGTAAACCCTTCAGCTATGAAAGACATGCAGAGAGAGCTGCCAAAGAACAGTCATATTTATTATACTGAACCCTGATGTTTGCTCAATGAAGGATAAAGCTCAGAGGGCTATATAATTGGGATGCATCTGGAATTCCGAGCCGAGGGCAAAAATAAGTAAGTAAATGAGGAGGAGTAACATGAGACAGTGATAAAAATAAAGAGCAAAACTGTTCAGAACTACAGGTCTTGAAAAATAAAATAAAATACATTATAAGTTACAAACCAAAAAGCTTCCATCATGTATCTAAAAGCAATAGGTGTATTATACCATTTAGGAACTAGAGTAAGAAAAGCAGCCTTATTATTTTTCTTTTTAGTTTTCACTATTCAAAGTGCAGTCATAAAAGGAAAAGATCTTTGTCTGCTTCAGGTTTGACTGAGGGATTGGAGGAACTTCCAAACAATGAGATTTGAAGATCGCAGATTTGAGCAAAAGAAATGAGCCCAGGGGTCCCACCTGGAGAGCCTGCCCCGGGGGTAAGCATGGCCCCGCTGAGCTCTGCCCACGCTCCCCACCTGGGAGCAGCCAGACCCCCAGAGAAAGCCCCTGCACGAGGCTGTCAGGAACCGGACAGCAAGCAAGTCTCTCTACACATCCCTGCCCATTTCCACGACGCTTCCAGACACAGGGACGGTTTAATCACCGTTATCTCATCTAAAAAAGGGATAGAGCTGGAAATTCTGGAAAACTCAGAATTCAGGCTGGAGCCACCGGGCACTGGGGCTGCTCTGGGTGGCTGCCGAGTGATGGGCGCACACATTCGCGTGGGTGAGAAAGTGGTTTGCACCGGCAAGCGCCCTCCTGCAGCACTGCCGGCCTCACGGCAAAACACCAGCCTTGCCCCAGGGCAAGTTTATGCTCAGGTTTCTAAGAACAGGAGCTTCTGTTATTGTCTCTGTTGCCTTATTCTAACAGAACTTCCTATATAAAAGATGGAAATTCTACAAAATCACCCGATGAACAGCAATTCAGTTAAGCCGTTTCTTCAGCCACTTCCTCACATTTATCATTTAGCCAGATGTTTCACATGGAAGGAGGAATGCCATTTCTACGAAGAGCAAGAATAGACAGAAGTAAACAAAACACCCCTTTTCTAAATAAATGGGCTTCCTTTCCAGCTCTCGCCCAAAAGGAGAGGAAACACTGGGTGTTCACAAATGCCAGGTGACTCAACACCCTGACCCACTTGCAGGTGAGCGAGGTGCCAGGCATCTGCAGCTCAGTGCCCAGCCTGCCAGAGCCTCAGAGGCAACGTACTTGCAAAGAGTTATTTGGTGCTGTGTTGTCCTACGATGCTGCAGTAACTCTAAACATCAAAAAACCCAGCCCCTACAATCATTTCAGTGGAAAAACCTCCATTCAGGATGAGCGAGGGCCACAGACTAGTTAGTATGTGCTGTGTTCATCTATCACACACAAAATCACCCTCACCATGACTCCTTTCTGTGTCCATGCACCAGCAAAATGCACCGTTCATTTTGTCAGCATGTAAAACCCCACAATGTTGTTTTTATCTTTTACTTGTCATTGTGAGTTTTTATGTTGCTTGGGATATCTGTATCTGTTTACAGACATGACTGAATGGGTCAGAATTTGCCTGTGAAACAAACATGGGACTCCGCAGTCCTCATTTTAACCCAGAGAAAGATGCCCAACAGTCGGGGTATATAGGTAATATTGGTGAGTGAAAAGCCAGCACCACAGGCTTCTCTTGTCTTGAAATTTCTCCTGGTTTAATTTGAGTTGCTGTTAAATATCCTGCTGCCAGCAACAGATTTTTTTTTTTTTTTTTGTTATTATTTGCATAAATAATCTTAGGAAATGGATCTCATTCTAGATTATACATTCACAGCTAGATTAGAAATGTGAGGGAACGACTGAAGAAAAGTGGTCTTCTCTTGCAGTGGTTGAAGGTCTGCTTGCAGGTCCTTGGAAACGGCTCTGAGAGGCAGGGAGCTTTTCCTGCGGTGAGCAGGGCTGACTGCATCGCTGTGGTACTCGTTCTGCTCCACAGCTGCCTTGGTGCAGCTCTTGCAGGGTTGCTCCCACCACACAGCCACCGTGTCCTGCAGGGTCCACCACCAATGCTGAAGGTCAGGGCCTGCTGAGCCTGGAGCGCGAAGCAGTCATAGAATCATAGAATGCTTTGGGTTGGAAGGGAGCTTTAGAGATCATGTAGCCCACCCCCCCTGCAGTGAGCAGGGACAGCTTTAACCAGATCAGGTTGCTCAGAGCCTCATCCAACCTGACCTTGAATGTTTCCAGGGTTGGGGCCTCCACTACCTCTCTGGGCAACCTGTTCCAGTGCTTCACCACCCTCATTGTAAAAAATTTCTTCCTTATGTTTAGTCTAAATCTATTCTTCTTTAGTTTAAATCCATTATTCCTTGTCCTGTCACAACAGGCCTTGTTAAAAAGATTCTCCCCATCTTTCCTGTAGGCCCCCTTTAAGTACTGGAAGGACGCAATAAGGTCTCCTCGCAGCCTTCTCTTCTCCAGGCTGAAAACCCCCAACTCTCTCAGCCTGGCCTCATAGCCCCATCGTGCTCTCCCTTGAAATCACAGCTGCAGGTTCCGACCAAGCCACACAGCAATCGCCCAACTTTGTACGCAGTTGCAGGACGGCGGTATGGGAGAATGCAAATACCACCAAGTCTCAGAGCAGCAAGAGGTAAAGGGTCCTGTTATTTTGCCTGCTCTGCCTCCTGCATCCATTGCACAGAATAAGTGCATTGGTGGTGAAATAGAAAATGACCTTTTCACGAAGAAAAAAATTACAAAGCAGCTAGCTAGCTTTTGCCCGCTGTTTCACCCTCCAGCAAGAGACCAGCAGCTCCCAGTGAACTGAGAGGTGCTCCGCTCTGCGCTAAAACTGACTCCCCTGCCCTCGCCCCCCCTAGTTGCATTTTCCAGCATTCAGTGCCTGAAGGTAAATTGCTCTAAATACAGAGGATAGGTACTCTAACAACAGACAACCAACCTCCAACAGTTTCACTACCGGTAAAGGGTTTCCCTCGCCCCAAAATCCAGACAACACACACCTGCACCTTTGCCTACATGGAGTTAAACCACAGGTATAACCTTCACCCTGAGGTGGTTTTTCTTTCCACCTGGCCAGAAGCCATTGCTCAGAGCACTTCGCATCTGACACTGTAGGGCTATAAATAACCCATGCACAACACATCCACGTACTCACATGCATTTGATTAAAATAAACTCATCTAAAAGGCAGGCCACCTTTGAAATGGAAACAAATGGATGAAATGATACCATATGTATCCATGAAATGGATACAGGAAGGCTGAGGATTTAAAAGCCTGAGAATTGCTGAGCTAGTTATTGTCAGGCTGCCATCTCCATCGCTGTGCTGGTATCAACAGCAATGTTTCTGCATAATCACATAAACAAAAATCAAAGCAAAAGAAAATTACGATTTTTTTTTTTTTGGGGGGGGGGGGATTGAGGAAGGGATTAAGAACAACACAGAAATTTTATAATAATAATAATAATCATCATCATCATCATCAAACCAACACCCAGGTACAAGCCTAACCACATTAATATATTCAACTCCTGACTGACAGAAAGTGATATGGAAGCTCCTAAAAGGACAAGACAAACACAGGTAGCACAGAATTGGAAGAAGGCAAGCCATGAGCCCCTGCCTCGCTCAGCCCCGTGCAGCACAGGGCGGGCAGCACAGTTCACTAGCAGGCTGGTGAGGAGATGGCTAAGCTTTGTAACTCGTGGCCTTCCCCCCTTTCAGGGACCTCAATTTATAGCCAGTTTTGAACTCCAGATACGAGAAATTGGAAACACTGATATAGACATAGTCTCTGGGTTTTAGGCAGCAGAGCTTGGTTTTAATATTGACCCAGCTGGCTGGCAAAGAAACATCTGCAAACAGCAAAGAAGATGAAGATCTGAAGTGTGGCAGTGACTTCATTTCCAAAGCCTTCTTCAAAACAGGAAAACTCCCCGTGCAGTCTACCGCATGGAGGACAGCAGGGAGCAAAAAATAGCCAAGTTCTGTGCAAAGAAGGAAAAGGGTAGGCATGCGAGGCTTGCACTGATGTATTACTGGCTCATCAGTAGCTAACATACAAAACTAACTATAAAAGCAACCGCTGTAAAATATTTTTCATTTTAACAATCATTGCACACTCTTGCTACCTAGAAGACACAAAGATTCAAAGCTGATTTTTCAGTTTGAACAAATGCCTGCACAGGCATAACAAAAAGGGAAAAGAAGTTAAGGCAGGGGGAAAAAAAAGAAAGAAATAAAACCCACCAGTTTTTTGGTATCCTCTCTCTCACCTAAACATGAATAACTTAACAGGGGTCCCTATATTCAGGCACAGGTCCTAAACACAAACTCTAAGCTTCATTGTTTGGGAAACCTAATTAAAGTTATTTGGAGGTGCATGTAAAATGTATAACAATGTTTGGAATTGATAATAAGAAGGACATCTTCATGTCTAAATACTGTATATCTACACCAAGCTATTTATATCACATTTAAAGCTCCAGGCCTAACTATTAATTTTCATACATCACACCAGATTCAATTGCCTATTAAAAGGATTTTCCCTTTTTCTCAGTAGTCAATTATTCATTAACCTCCTAGAAACATTCGTAGAAGGCACAATTTATTTCAGGAAAGAATAGGAAATTGTCATTATAAAGACATTTGAATTTAATATTTCTTTATGACAGAAACAGAACAGTAGGTAACGGAGCACTTAACTGGCCAGCATCAGAATAAGCTTCAGAAGAGTCGTTTTGGACATTATTTTTGATATTGAAAGAGCCATATGATCACAGCCTCAACATTTTCAGCTAATTAACGTATTTCCAGCAGAAAGAGAGCCTAACATTAAAAACACTCCTGCAGTCTGTGAAACAAGTTATCCTAGATCCGACAATCCACTTAGAGATTGACCACACTATTTTCACTTCAACAAAACGTGCTGAATTTTAAAGCAGCCAGATAGACATTGTTACTGTTGGAAACATCGTCACGTGTAACAGACAAGGCTTAATTAAAACAAGAATGTAATGTACAGACAACCACCCTAAGAATGTGTATCTCTTGATTATACCTTGCACCAACAGGTATTTCACACCTAACGGTAGAAGGTCTCTCTGTTCCAGCCTCTTCCTTCCATGGTTTCACACATAAACGACTAAATGTGTGCTGCAGTATATGCAGTCAGCTAATATTTATCAGTTTTTACACTACCTAGCTCTTATCACCACAGGATTCTAACGCAAAAAAGTACTGTCTCTCAAAATACACAGCAGTCACTTCATGTTTGCTTACGGTTTTGTCAGCTCCTGGGACAAGGTAGATGAGCTTTGTAGAAATCCACAATACTTTACTCCAGTTAGAGAAAGCATAAATAAATAAATAAATAAATAAAATCCATGCTTAGGAATGAGATGGGGAATTTACCTAGGTAGGATGTGTTTTGTAATGCTCTTACACCATGAAGTGACATGGGTTTCTCCTTCACGTCTTGCCAGAAAGGTGGTGGGCTTGAGGGAGAACTACTTCATCTTTATCCTCCTCCTGACCTTTCTGTCTCAAGCAGGGCAGCTGCAACTGGCCCATGGATTTTGGAAACGATATGTAATGCTTCGGCATAAGGGGAAACCACGCTTGCTTCAGTACCCAGTAAATATCAGAACACAGCTGACATCCATAGCAGTCAGTCTCCAACAACAAGGTACATTAAAAATATCCAGTCTATGGAAGATTTGCAAGTTGGGCTCCACAACAGCTGAACTAAGTTTTCTAAAGTTTGCCAATGAGGAATATTGGAGACATGATTTCATTCTGAATTGGACAGAACTAAAATACATTGATTAAAAACATGGCTGAAAACAGCTAACTGCAAAAATCTCTGGGGTGTGATTAACACCTTGCACTCACCAGTGCTATTCGCTGCTGGGACACCCACACTACTTGATCCCCTTTTCTGGAAAGTGGAGTTAATTTCTTCCACTTAAGTGAACTCCTCCCCTTGCCCAAATTTTTTTGCAGGGAGAAAAGCAAAATATTTTGGCATTAAAGAGGTGTTTGTTTGTTTTTTTTTTTTTTTTAATTTGTGTGGTTTGTTTTGTTTCAAATAAAAACATGCACAAAACTGCTACATACTTTAAGCAATGAAAAGTAAGAGCAGAAGCTGTCAGTCTCCAACAAGGGGGTTGTGGTCCTTCCAGCAAGTGCATGTGTTTGAGAGCACCTTGTGCACAGTGGATCTGACCGTGAGTTGCTTGGAAGAAGCCTTGCATGCCCACGGGGCGATGAACAGCATCCCTCTAGCAGGGCGGTTTGTGGGACGTTTGCACTGACACCAGCCCATTTAGGGCCCTCATCCCTTCCCCAGGTCTTGGGGCTGCTTCAACACTGGGCAGGCGGTAGGAGTTACGTGGGGAACAGAGCGTGCAGCTGACTGGGAGCAGGCGATGAAAATGGGAGGGCAGGGATGGGAAGAGGTTGGCAGCAATCACAGGCACGTTCGCTTATTAAAAAGTGCAAAACAAACGCCAGAGATCAGGGCTAACACTGCCGTGCCACATATCGCAGCCAGTTTCAACAGCGAGCTGTCAAGTTATGCCAGGAAGATTCAAAGCACCAAACTTTCTGTAACATGCAGCATGTGTCCGAGACCTGACCAGCACATTCCCCACCACGAAGGAACTGTGGATTTGGTGTTGGTTGGCCATGCAGCCCTGGGAAATGACATTTGTCACCAGAGCACCACCGGCATAGCAGGGGAGACGCTCCTGTGCATGAAATACCAAACGATCCTCAATGCACTCCTTGGCAGGTGAGCAACCAAAGCACTGAATTTCCAAGTACATGTGCAAGTGTAGATCAGGTGGGACAGGTAAGTCTGTTTTTTATAATGCTTTAAGATAACTAATGATACCTGCAAGTGTTATAGATTTTTAGATGAAGCACTTAAAAAAAAAAATCCACGGGGTCATGGGAGAGTCTTATATTACAGTACCAGTATTTTCCACACATATTATTGCTTGAATTAAAATTGATCCCTATAATAAGGCATACACTGAAGCATATGAAGACCCAAAGCCCAAGACCTAATGCCCTTTATACAGGATTAGAATATGCAAAGCTGTGGCTAAAAAAAATTAAGTTCTCTGTGACTGCAGTGCGTTCCCAACAAGACGCTCGCTACAAAGTGCTTTATGAGCTCCAAACGTGTATGCCTGTGCTGGAGCAAACGTAACACCCTGGGACACTAAGGGGCTTAACGTCTTTGGAATGAAACAAGGAGAGGCAACAGAGAAATAATTTCTTAGTACATTTACAATGCTGGCAACAAAGCAGATTTCCGTATCTTGTATTAGAAAACAAACACGCACCAATCTGTGGTGTTATAGTCAGTACTGTGGGCCAAATCTGCTCCTAATCCAAAGACATAGATCTGAGGCTTAATAAATAATTCCCCAAAATGAGCAGCCTGACCTCCGCCCCCCCCTTCCCTCTTCCCATTTTCTTCAGCATTAGCTGTTACATGAACACTATGTTGAAACGCTTCAGTAGCTACCATCAGAGGCTTCTTGGAGAGAGGCCAGAGTCTCCTTGCATTGGGATAGCTCTTTCAAAGACTAAGATCTTCCACCCTTAAGTCTCATAAACACACACAGGCAAGTGACTAAAGAAGTTAGAGTTTGGAGAAGAATAATTTTGTCCTCAGGAACCAGAGGGAGGATGTCTTCTGCATGGGAAATCAAGGAACACAAGTCCTACGAAGGAATTAAGACATTTCCCTTCCTAAGGGGCATCCTCGGAGACACTACCCAAAATACACGATTTGCCCATTTCATTGGTGCAGTCCTGCTTATTTCTAAAACCAGGTGGCGTACCACCTCTCTGCACCGAGCTGAGCCACCGAGTGAGCGAAGCTGAGCCATTCTTGTTCAGAGATCAGTCCTCCCTTCCAAAGGTGCTGCATTCCAAGCAACCTGGCACCTAGCTCCTTCCCACAGCCAAACTCCATCCACCCCAGACATTTCTTGCTTCTGTTGCATTTAAATGGAGTGGAGCTCCACCCAGACTTACCTACCATGCTTTGTGCCATTTTTATAGCTATAGCTAAGTTGTTTCCAGAACCTGAGAACACTTGGGTCTCCACTGCGTCTGCAAGGTAGACCTATGCTCCGATGGTAGAGCTGCTTTTAAGTGGTGGCTAAAGCCTGCTGAAATCTTAAAGTGTTCTTCAGTAAGCTGATGGTGCTATGGTGACCTTTGACTTTGCAATTTCATTCAGCCATCACCAAAAAAAAAAAAAAAAAAAATTCAAGGAACTGTTAAAGAAGAAATGGGAACAACACTTAAGACTCAGACCACGTGGGGTTTTTTTCCCCCAGCAAAATTAAACGCATTAAAAAATTCTTAAAAATTCATATCCTTTCTTCCTAAACCACTGTTTCTCCTTCCCCACTGGGCACACACCCACCCACACAGATATATGCTGACATTTCTTGTTCCCAAACTCCTGACAGAGGAATTGCACCAGTCCCCCTGCAAACACCACTCAAATACAGAGTCTTCCCTGATACAAGAACTACTGCACACCACAGGAGTCAGATAGGAAACAAAGATAAATTTAGAAAGTCAAATGCATTAAAAGATGTTTTTGTTGTTGCTTGCCTTCACCCCGGAGCAACCCAGGCATTTCTGAGAGGGTGAGAGAGATGCTCCTTCTTACAGAACCAGTGGTTTCTGAAAGGCTTCAGTTCTAACCTGCTGACAGGTTAAGTGCATTGCAGAGATACCAAACAGCCCAAGAAAAACTCACCTTATTTCCAGCCATACCCCCTGCTACTTAGTTTTTATCTCCAATACTGCACTGCAACACATAGGACTAGCCTTCCTTTCTAGAAAACCTGTTCAAGTGTGTTGCTTTTCATCTGGGGATAGCTCAGGTATGACAGTTACCCAATTTTTATTTTAAGAAAAGGTTAACAGCAAAAGCAAGAGCTGCTGGGGTGGGTGGTGGTTTAGGGAGCGAGGAGGAACCCTTCAAATCCAAATCACACTTTTCTACACTTCTACAGCTGGAATTAAATCAGACCTATTCAAATCTCTTAATCAAATCTTTTTAATTCTACATTTGAAAACACAGTATGTTTACCGTAAATTAAATTAATTCTAAAAAAATTAAAACTAAATTAATTCAAAACAGTGTTCAAGCAAACAATGAGTTGCTGTCAAAGCTTTAAAGAAAGTCAGACACTGAGCATGCAGAAACCATTGACCAACGCTCTGAAACAAGAGTTTGCAGAAGGTCTAACTCAGCTTTTGACAACTACGCTTTTCCCCAAATGGGCAAAAAATATTTTGTAACTTTAAGTTTGCTTAAATTAACCTATTACTACGGGCTTTGAACTTGCCACTGAAAGCAAGTTGTGGGAGCGGGGAAGTTTCAGGATGCGGAATGCTTATTCTTCTCTTCCCTCTGGTATCCACTATGTTATCTACTGTAATATCTAAAACGTTGAAGGGCATGGTGACCAGAAACAAAAAAAAGCCACAATGCTTCCTTTGTTTAATGACATTGGGTAGCTCTAAAGAACAAAACCATATTTTGGTAAACTTCTATTTTGCTCAAACAGAAGACCATTTGAACAAGCTTTTATTTCACTAATAATTAGTCTTTAAACACTGTTGGTGCTTTTTAATTCTATTTTCCATCCAAGTGCAGCTTGGCACAAACCACAAGGAAAAAACAACTATTAATCAGGGATTAATTGAGCAAGTGTACACTGAGCCCTACAACTGCTTCAGTGAGCATGTGTACGCATACAGCATGCACCCACCCAGTTCTCCAGAACAGTGCCAAATGAATGTGAGAACTATATTTAATTACAAGTCAACACATCTGAATTACTACCAGACAGTGGTCACCTACTTCCCTTTTGAAAAGCATCTTAATTATTTAAGTTCTGACTTTAAGGTAGGGTTTCAGGCTTGCTGTCTGAAGGCAAGAATATAAAATCTACAGCCAAGTCCTTATGTTCTCCATTCCAAATATCTTGTCTACTTTAAGATGCAATCCAAAATTGGGATTCGGAGTCAGCAGCAGGAACCACCTCTTGCACTAACTAGGAGACCCAGAGCAATTTTTGTGTGTTATGTGAAACAATTTGCCTCCTTCAGTTCCCCGGCTTTCCCACCAACTATTTCTTGTCCTTCTGGCTGACAGACAAAATGTGCACAATGTTTTGCACTTTAAAGCTGCTCTGCCTACCCTTCCAGTACAAATCCAGGAAGGTTTTCTGGCTCAAAGATGGTGATGGTTATCACTAGCCATGTTAAAAAAAAAATTACAAAAATAAATGCATCAACAGCGCAGTCAGGTATGTGGAAACAGTCACAGTTTAAAGTAGCCAGCCAAGTCCAATGCTGGACAGGACTTGGGCGATACTATCCAAGGAAGGACAGTAATACCTGACCTGCACTAACAGTGGCAGACAGACAATAATTGATTGAGGTTTGCCAAGGAAAAAAAAAAAGATCATAAAATAACATAGCCTTCATACTTTTTTGCGCATGCAAAGGAGAACCATCAGAGTGAATCTGTACTAAATAAACCCATCAACCCACATGGTTGCAGAGTGCCTCTGATCCCACAAAAACTATCTTAAATCCAGATTTACTGCATCTCAGAATGACAACCTTAATATTCTGGCACATTGTAACCATGTTTTGCTGATATCAGTTTTGTTGAGAAAAAGAGCTGTGCGGCTATGGGGTTGTGGGAGGGAGGCCAGACCACTGCAATAACTTCCCCAATTTCCTAACACTAGAAAAGCTCTTCCTCAATTCATTTGAGGGGAGTGAGGGGCTATTTATTTTACTGCTTCAGCATTTAACGTTTGGAGATGTAGGAAAGACAATGCTCAGAAACAACTCTGTATGAAGCCCTTAACCCAGATTAAAGAAAAAAAGGCTTTTACATCTCAGAAGTGAAAATTGACAGCACACAGCTAAAGACAGAAAAAAACAAGCCAACAGGTAAACTGCATTTATAGAGAAAATGATACTTTGATCAGGGAGATTAGGCAAGTATATTTAAATTCACTTAATTAACTTCAAATTCATTTGTGTGGGGGTTCACTGCAGTTCCTCTCTTTAAATATATACCTAAGTAGATTCATTCCATTTCCCAACACAGAGTCTTATTGCCAGACATGTAAATTCAGCTCAGTTTGATGATCACTACACATTCTTCTCATCCTAATGTTTACAAGGAAGTCCAAAGACTAAAGCACTATAAACAAGAATTTGCATATCCTCACAAAAAGGCTTTTTCCAGCCTATTCCAAAGAACAAATAAAAGGGAACCAATGCGTTTGCATTCAAGTGGGTTTGGTTTTGACCTTCTGACAAGTGACAATTTCAGACAAATGAATAAGCCAGATGCATGTCAGTAAAAATCTGAGATTCAGAGATTTCTACAAACTATCCAGCTTCCTTTCCAGAAGGAGAGATATCCCAGTAGAGTCACCAGAAATCTTAAGAACAGCAATGGAAGGTGCAAGGATTTCCTTGTTCTGCTAGTCTGTGTGTTACACTTAACTGAAAACTCTTCCTCTAACTGCAAATACATCTTGGTCTGAATCAACAAACCAGAAAAGCAACAGCCCAAACTTCCCTGGGGGCCACCGCTCTGGACTTCTCCAGTACAAACTAACACAAGTGTTTGTTCACATATGAAGTCCATCACAATGAGAAAACATTGTTTCTGTTCCAGGTAACTTCAGAGAACTGAAACGAGTTCAAGAAAATCCTGGTCCTCCCACACAAGTCCTTTCTGTCATCAAGCATTCCCTGTTAGTGACTGGATGGAAGATGTTTTTGTCTAACTGTCTCCCCACCCTCCTCTCTCCCTGCCTCTCCTTCCCCTCAAACAGCTGGAAGCGCGTCCTCCTCGTTACCATCTATTACAAACATGTATATATTACACATCAGTTTGAAGACACTACAAAGACTTTGCCTAGACCTACAGAAGCACCTGTGTGAGAAGCAGCAGTCTCTACTCCAGACACTGCTCTACCAACAGCAACCTCCAAAACTGCTTTACCAAACAGTATTTTTACTTTACTTCACAGGACCATCCCCAACCCCTTAGTAGCAAGGTGGAAAGAAGCTGCAGCCTTGCTTATGCATGGGTCAACACCTACAGCTCCCAAAGCAGCCTAATGAAGAGAGGCTTTAAGCGCATTGTAAGCGGTAGATGAGAAGCCAGTGACAATGTATAAAGTGTAAAGCCCATGGCACCATTTGCTGGTGTGGTGCCTCGGAGACACTGTATAGATAAGGGCACCATCTTGACATATCTCTGGTGCCAGCATGGTATCTAAAAGGGGCCCAAAGATGGGATTGGGCTCCAAGACTTACTAGGACCATACTACCTTCTCCATTTCAGCTTTTCTTTTCAACAGCATGAAACGGAGGGCCCTCCACTGGGAGGTGTTACATATGAAGCATAAAGTACCTTGCGGAAGACACTCATTCCCCTCAGGAAAGAGTCCACCGAGAGACTGAGGCTTGGGAACTACATGGGCCTCCAACAGGCAATGGCCTTTGCTTGCAGGATGGAGATGCCCTGCTGAGACCTCTGTGCCACCCGTGGCTGAACTCTGCTGCCACGCTGGGATGTATTTAATCAACAAGCACCAACCACCTCCTGGCCAGCAGATGACCTCCACCTGCATCAGCGACCAAACCTCCATCAGACCTCAAATGAACCGAGTGACCCAAGGACTGCCCAGCACAGGTTGAAGGCTGTAAAGCCTCCTGTGAACCAAGTCTGAACAACAACCAACCTCAGAGCTTCACACCTACTTATTTAACCTAAAAGGAGAGGCCACTTTCATCTCCAGGCTGTGGGCTGTGCTACTTCTCCTTTTATTCAGCTGCCTTTAGCGGACTCCTCTGCTCCAGGAATGGGAAATATTTCACATCACAGCAGTTTGTCCAGGAAGCTTCGAGACACGCAAGCGTTTCCTAGCCCTGTCAGCCATATAATGAGACTTGGAAGTTAGAATTTAGTTTGCAGAGTCATTAGATCTGTCATTACCATGGCTGCATACAGGCATGTACACGGTTTTAAGTGAAACCTCTGTGGCCACCTACGCAGGAGGAGGGTGTGAGCTGAGATCTTGTTTACAGGAGCACTCAAAGTTATAAACATGGAAACTCGGCAATGGCTAGCAAAGGTTAAACGCCCTACGAGCTTTTACCAGAGCTTTTAGCAAAGTATTGCTAGCTGCTCTCAAAATCATTGCAAACCCCTCCTCCTGCTCTTCAGCTGAAGCTGAGCATGTTCTGAAGGTGCTGAATGCCAAGCACATTGGAGCCGCTGGGATGGTATTGCTCTGAAACAACACATGCAGACGCTCCAACGTGCCCTGCCCTGCCCTGCCGGCCTGCTGACCTCTCCGATTCCAGACACACCTCCTCTTTGATTTCTCCTTCTGACTTCCCAAATTTCAAGCCTGGTAAGAACTGGCTTCAGAGAGAAGACTAAGGTAATGACAAGGAGATGCATGCCAAGTTTGTGGTCTGTTGCTGGTGGAGAGCCTTGCAAACAAAGGAGGCCGAACCAAATCCCCAGAAGGGATCCACGATTCAGCGCAGTGCAAACAGTACTTGGGACACCCCACATTACCTTGTCCATAAGCTCAGCCTCCACTGCAAGTTAGGAGTTGGAGGAAGGCAGGCATCTTCTCCATCCCAACTGTGCTGGTCCTCAAGTCCTACTCCTCTTTCTGGATGGCTCCTGGCAGAGTGGACAAACCCGTAAGCAGAGCCACTAACAAAGCCTGAACCACGCCAGGTCCTTCCTCCACCTTGAGGAGCACCTTGAGGATTTTGGCTTGCTTTTGTGTGACTGAAACTGGTCAACAGGCTCAAAAGTGATGGGGCCAGAGGGAAAAGGAGAAAGCATTGGGGCAAGGAGGAAGATACAGAGTGACTGAATGAGCTACATTAGTTGTTTTTCTTAGGAAAGCAGGCTTAAAAAAAAAAAATCAGTTACATGCAATGACAAGGGTCTTGACATGGAGACACAGAAAATTTAAGGCAAAGCTGGGAAATTTGGAGTGCTGCTTCTGATTGTGGCCTGTGCGAGAACCACGCGTCAAGACTTTATTTGGGACAGTTTCTCCACAAGATGAGTCTCCACCTGATGCAGCCACAGGAGACAAGCTACAGAGCTGCTATTAAACTACAAAGCCAGAGAAAGGACACTCCTAAAGAAAACAGTCATTGCTCTGTAGGACCTGTCACAACTTCAAGACTAAGTGCTCTGGCCTTCTTGGCTTACCAAGGAGACCTGCCAGCATGTTTAGAATGGCTTGATTCTGATTAACACCGACTCACACTGTCACCAGTTTGAGTAAGCCATGAAATTTGCCTGAAAGAACCACATCCAAGAAGTTCAGTTTAGATCTGCACTCCCAAAATTAGCTACCAACCCATTAAAAATATCCATAATTTAGCCTTGGTGCAGCAAGGGTAGATCTTCTCCTCTGATGTCCACCCAGTCCTAACAATTAGCATAAGCTGCTCATGACTCTTCCCTCCCATTCCCAAGATAGCTACTTGTTTTCTAGTATCAGCTTTGGCCTTAGGAGTATAGAATCAGTTAATATAGGAAATGTACAGAAAGCTGCAATAACTCAAAAAGAAAATTATTTTTCTTTCAGATCAAGTTGGTTTGATATTCCAGAAAAAAAGTCTGCAGTTAGTATGTACAATATGAGATAACAAGTACTACAGAGAAGGGAGAATGTGTTGGCAGCACAGAGCATGAAATGACATAGGCAATTTGGCTGCCGGCAGGAAAGATTATTTGGATTAAATAAAAAGACGTGTTAAATGTCTGCCTGTGCCAAGAAAGCTTGACCCTTGCTTTTGGGAAGGATATATAAATTGGTTCAACAATTTAACAAAGTTTCAATTATGTAGTACTTAGTGCCTGGGAAAAAAAAAAACCCTTTATACTTACTACTTATAAACTCGGCTGAATCTCTGCAAGCGTATTTGCTCAACACTCTTAGCGCTGCAAACACAACACTAGGAAGATTTTTTTTTTTCCCCTCCACTTCTGCAGGGTTCATTCAATACTGTCACAGACGATCAGTTCAGTCTGGCAGAGGGCAAAATGAAAGCTAATCAAAATATTCTCCCCATTCTTTCCAAAGGCTTAGTGGTACAGATAAACTAGCAAACTGAATTTCATTTCAGCACCTGAGAAGAAGCTTAAAGCAAACACCTTAAAATAATACCCTGAAGCAGCAGTGCTCTTTGCAACAACAGTTCTGTGTGACAATGCCCAGAAGAGTATGGAGAACGTATGGTACATGGCAAATCCAGACCAATATTTGTATTTCTGCATCAGTCCTGACAGTCCTCCTATTTATACAAGTGGCTATAAGGATTTACCTTGAAGAAATGAGTGCTGCCTTACATAAATAATGAACACATCAGTTGGAGACAGACCCCAACCAGGGGATCAAAATTAAAACCAAGTAAAACAGAAGAAAAAAACCCCAGTGAACTAACATGCTTTGTCAAGTTGGCAGCCAAGCAAGCTGTCTTCCCTGCACTCCCCCCTACTGTCAATCATCTGATTTCATTGCAGTTGCTTTTACTTCACATATTACAGTATGTCACCCCTCTGCTCACAGATACATGATGATTACTAATAAAAGAGGCATGGGAAATTAAGTTAAAGAAAAGAGGCTCAGGAAAAAGTCGCTTGCGTAACTCAGTATGCAAGATGCCACTTTTTCACAGCACCAACTGTATGGCAATAAACGCAGAGATAAATATATCCCAGCTACAAGCAAAAACCCCACAAACCCATAACCAACCCACAAGCAGTGGTTTGTTTAGGAGGCTTTTGTTTTGTTTTGTTTTAAACTTTTTTTTCCTTCTCATTTGCAATCAAATAGACTTGAAGATCACAGTTTGCTGATGCCTCTCGGTTATGATCCAGAGCTGCTTGTTCTCCCTGTACATAAAAAAATTACCGGCAGGCAGGGAATCTCACCCTGAGCATGATGCAATTGCAGCTTTTGTGCACCTCAGCTCTCTATGAAGCAATCTGCCAATTTGCATCCAGTTACTTCAGATGGCTCACATACTCGCCAAAGAGCACACAAGCTGCTGGGAGCAGGGGAGTTCATTATCAAATGTATCAAATTGGACCGTTGCTCGCAGGCCAGCATGTGAACTGTAGTATAATAACATTGTAAATTTTAAAATTACAAGAATAGAAATGCTTAATTGTTCCCACAGTCAACCTGCCAGCATCAACTTGGGCTACACCTTGGACTGAGGGAAGGAAAAAAAGAAAAAGAAAAAAAAAACCCCACTTTATTTTCTGAATGACAGTCCATAAGAAAAGAACATAGTTTAACGAAAGGCTCCATGTTTGAGATGACATGCTCTTCCCTCAGAAGCCCTTCCCAGTTTTAATGAAGGGGGAGCAGAACAACCCCGAAAAGCAGGTAAAAAATTAAGCAAAACTACGCCAGTTTGGTCAACTCCCCACGGATTCTCACTTTTTAAAAAGTCTGAGTGATGCTGCAATTAAGAACATCATTCTTTCACAACAAGAAGAAACATAAACAGTTTTGATCCTTACACAAAACACATCTCTTCAGAATCATGATGTCCTACATGCACAGAGGGCTCTGGACCTGCTGGATGCAGCTGCTAGCGCTGAGGATTCACACACTTCTCTTTCATCCATTCCTTTGGGCCACACGAACAGTAATGGATCCCTGTGCAGAGCTAAAAGTGACATAAAACCAGAGCCTTGCCAAATTAGCTGGAACACTAAATAAGAGCAAGAAGCCTAAAATACATCAGACAAGGAAGCACCTGAACTCAGCAGATGGCGAACAAAGCTAAATGCAGGATCCAATTCGAAAGACTACAAGCAATGGACCAGGCTAGATCAACCAACTACAGCATTGTCCCAGGACACAAGACTATTTGAAAATACAGGAAGACCGGAAAGATGTCTAAATGACACAAACAGAAGGTCATCTAACCAAGAACAGAGTGTTCCAGAGCTGCAGCAACAGGAGAGGACAATGATAACTATTTAGTTCTTCATACAGTCAGGCACACAGGACTAAATTTTTTCCCATGTGAAGCAGGTAGGGACAACTCCAACCCTAATAATTTTGGGGAAAGAAATATGTGCTTACTTTTCCAATTTCACATGAGGTCTCTGCAATGTCTCCCAGGCCATAACGAGAATAGAATAATGAGAAAGACCTGCAGCTTCCACTGTAGACCCTGCATGATAGTCTTCCTGTTTGCAGAAAGCCATCCACATTTTATTTGTGTACCTGCCTACATGCCCCTGGTATTTCTCAGGCTGAGAATCAGACTCTCTTGCAGTGTGGAAACTAAGATACTGCCAAGAAGCACAACTGAATATAAATGAATTAATCAAAAATGAAGGAAGCCTAAAATACTATCACAACCTGAATGTTCCAAATAAAAGTTTCTTATCCTTGAGTCAGTATATTTTGCAGCTCTCTGTATAGCTTGCTTTTCCTGTTATTGCTTCATATGAGCTCTGCACCATATGAGTTACCAGCACCAAGAGCACACAGAACAACTTCTCAGGAGGAGACTTCTCCCACACTTGCCCCGACCGTCCCAAGTATATCTAATAGAAATGCCTGCCCAAATTTTTCAGGTTTTCATTTAAGACTGAGATGAATTTTGATTCTTTAATGAAAAGTTTTCTTTTTTTTGTTTTAAGTTGTTGTTAAAGACTTCTCGAACATTATTTGAAAACAGATCAAGCAACTTCTAAATTTAGAGTTTTTGCTCAGATGATCTTCCAAAAATATTCACATACATTCTTCTATTCACGCCTCCATCAAAGTTACTTGGAAAATAATTAGAAGTATCTTCTTTGTTGTGGCTGTCTAAGAGCTATATATACACATGTAGAATGGCAGAAGTTTCCTGGATCATTTCTAGTTCATTCCATTTCTGGCTCTACAAATCCCCACCCACACCATGATTATTATTAATTAATTTGAGGGAGAGAGAAGGGGGGGAGGGAGAGAGACAAACGCACAGAAAAAATCTTCATCCCAGGAAATGCTTAAGTCCCCTTACAAGCTGACCAGCTTCAAGCATATTAACTACTATGCTGAATGCAGACTGACTTCTATTCAAGCCCTAGCACTTTTCAGAGTTAAATCACACTGCTATAACATCTGAGCTTGTCATCAAGGTTAAGGCAAGACCTTCAAGTTCATGAAGAGAAAGACATTGCCTGAAGCACTACTAGTGACAGAGAAAACAGACTTAACAGCATTAAAAAAACCTGCAAGACCTGGTTCTCCAACCCAGCCTTTCCACAACAGCATTAAGACAGACCAAAAGAAAGAGGAGAGAAACCTCTTCATCACTTACCTATTATAAAGCTCTCAACACATCATTCACCTTTGCTCTGAAATGCAGAGAGGATGTATGCAAGTGATCATGCTCTAGCAAGAGAAGCAAGACTCCCACCTCCTTTAAAACAGAGTCAGAAAACAGACTGTTAAACCTAAGGTGGTTTAAAAAAAAAGAATCTGTGAACTAAAGGAGGAAGCCATCAATTTTTAAAATGCTGATGGAGACAGATTCAAGCATACATGTACTCAACAGCTGAATACAGAGCTGATGCAAGAAGGGGACACAGAGGAGGCTGACATCTCAGAAAAGCTAGCTATAAGCATTTACAGGACAAACAGCAAGGAGAAAAACAAATGAGAAAACCTAGGGGAGTAGCAAGACAACAGGAGCAAAGAGGTTCCAATTGCCATTACTTATTCACCAGATTTACAGCACCCTCTATTAACTGGTACTGCTGTTATCTATTGCTAATACAGACTAAACCCGATTTTATTTGAGCTACTAAAAGTGAGTACAAAAGATGATGAATGCCTGGCATCATCCTTGCGCAGAAGGTGCTGATACACGCTCAGGCAGCCAACAGCGCTGAGCTAATTGAGACTCTATGGTCTTTCCCCAAGGCCCTGCCTGTATTTTAGCTCGTTACGGCCCACAGTGGGGTGTGCTCAGTTCACATCTTTGCATACTCTTCTTTTAATATTCCGATGAATAATTTAGTTCAGATGATAAACCCTTTTGTGTACTTCAGGTGTTTTCTCCTCGAGACTGTTGATGTGGTCCCAAAGTATTGAACTGGAAGGCACTTAAGCAGGGCTGTTGACTGCTCCTCTCTCCTCTCCTCATATTTTGCCTGTTTTGTAAAAAAGTAGAGTTCAGAACATAGGTCAGTCCATGACCTACAGCAAAATGCGTTACCCAAAGGAAACTGGAAAGATGCATTGTACCACACTGGTTTGTGTCATGGTTGACCTGAAGGACAAGGGAAAAGCAAAGTGCTTTTGCATCACTAAAAAGCACGCTTGCATTATTCAGCTTCCCAAATGCCTGGCACGCATCTGAAAGTGTGCATGAGGCACGTGCAGGAAGGCTGAGGATGTTCATGGTGGGGCTCAGGTCCACTGGGAGCAGAGTGCCAGATCTGCTGGGACCAGCCCTGCGTTGGCCAAAGGAGGCCGCAGGGCCTTGCTGCTGGTTTCCTCTCGCCGCTGCATTGCAGTAGCTTTCAGCTGTGCAGACCTGCCAGGGGGACGGCTGCCTTCCTGGCAGCCTTACCCAGCGTCATTTCCACTGGATCCACTTACGGGTGCTCCCTGTGCGTCTGCTGCTGGCAGCTGGCACCCGGCTCTTCCTCTTGCCTCTGGCACACCCTCCCAGTAGAGCACGTTACCTTGCGGATGACAGTACTTGCTGTCATTTGATTTTCCAGCGAACCAGCTGATTTCTTGCACACACAGAGGCAAATCCTGTCCTGCAATGCACAGCAGAGATTCCACCCAAATCCATATGGCCAGGACAGAGAAGGTGCTTCAAGGACGTTTTCTTATTTAAAAAAGAAGGCTCTATTAACGGCATACACTTGGTATAATAAATGCTCTTCCTCCCCCAATACTGAGGGAAACTCAAGATTTCTCCCAGAACTGCATGGAAGAGAATCTCGTGAATATCCACTTTGCCATCTCTGGTAGTCAAAAAAATTCCTTTCCCTCTTTATTCATCAGCCTGACCACAAGGAAGCTCTGCACCACGACTGTTGACGTCCTTCACACACAGCATGCGCATTCCCTGCAACATGAAAACTGTGCCATGCTTCCAAATAGCATCACAGGTTGTTTACAGAGCCAAGCCAACTGAGATATTTTTATCCTCATCTCCCCAAGACCAATTTATAATTAGTACAGCCTTTGAACAAGATGCACTTGCAGCATAGCATCAACATGCTGACTCAAAATAGGGCTTCTTGTAGTGCCGGCAGCCTCCCCAGGACAGCTGCTCTTAATGACTTTTGGTGTAACAGAGTGCTGGGCCATAGTAATACAGACACAGGCTGGCTGTGGGCCACAGTGCGGACTAGAGCTGTGCAGTGAAGGAAGGCACCTTGCAGGTGGAGCTGAGAAGACCCCCAAGAAGAGGTATTCCTTCTCCAAGTGGACGATGCAGCCGCCACTGCTGCTGTCTCTGGCCTCTGTACCACTGGCCTGACATCAAAAAAGTTTCTTCCCTTTTACAGATCTCCTCAGGCTCGCTTCGCTGTTAGTGAACACACAGCAGCTGCTCTGCAGAAACACTTCCACGGCAGTGACCACCAGTGTGCTTCCACATGGTTCACTCCACAGCACCCTTCCCGTATCCCCAAAACCTCCCCACAGCTCTGTTGCTCAGCTCAGTGTGCCAGCCATACAGCTCCCGTCTGAAATGTCCCCAAGTGCAGAGTCCCAATGCTTTTCACAGCATACAGATATAGCATTCCAGCTACAACAAAGGCTCTCTTGTGCTACTGCACAGCCTGAAAGGGGGTGAAAAGAGTATGCCATGGGATATGGCTGCCAGAAAGCTAGGGAGAAGCATGAGGGGGTAGGAAAGCAGAGAAATGGAGCCAGAAGAGGGAGAGCAACAGGAAACCTGGATCCAGCTGCCTCATCTACCCCCCAGCTTAGTTGGAGTAAAATACCTGGGCACCCATGATGCACAGAATTTTCCTTGCCTTGTTTGCATTTCTGAACAGCTGCAGAGCTGGAGCAGAGCAAGGGGAGCCTTTGGGGTCCCACCTGCTCTGTGGTGCTCCCCCCATGGAGACCCGCGCTCCTCCAGGGGCAGGGAACAGGTAGGCACCAGCTGAAGGGCAGTGTCCCTTCCCACCCCTGTCTAGAGGACAAGGGAAGCCAAGATCAGGTGAACCTTTCAAGTGTCGTTTGTGGGATAACACAATTATAACTCTCCGATTGCCCAGAACCATCGATTGTCAAGGCAAGCAAGGCAGCAATTTACCAAACCACACAGAAGTCACAGAAGCAGAAGCAGGGTGTAAAGTCTGTAGACTGCAGCAACATCCACCCCGAATTCTTCTCTTCTTAAAAAAGAAAGTCTGTGGGCTTAAATGAGAGGAGAAATATTTATGACAATCTAAGCAACCCTCCTAAACATAATTAGCAGTCTCATTTTATTCAATTACAAGGTCACTAAGACTCCTTTCCATACTTTGCCAGCTTTCCCTATGGAAAAAAAGCACCAGAAACCTCACAGATGAAACCCACACTAAATTAACTTGGCTTCCTGGCCTCCTTTGGCCTCAAATAAGCAAAAACATTACCTCAGGAGAAACAGTTTGCCACCTGCACCCACAGCATTCTAGGCCAGTTTTAACACAAGTGAGAAAGCTAATCAAAACAACCACTGCAGTGAGCTAAGAAACAAACATCGTCTAACTGAGACCTGCTTAATTAACAGCCCATGCTGTTACCAACAAAATGTTGTCCCATGTCCATAAGTTTGCCATTTCCAGACTGCCAAGGGTCCTCCTCCTATGCTAGTTTTGCCCTTCCACCTGGCAAAAACTTGCTTTGCTCTGCTCTGCTGGCAGTTAACCAAAAACTAGCAAGATCATCTCCTAGAGCATGGTCTGTTACCACTATACAGCACCGATCTCTGCAAGCAAAAATCCTTACGTTTTCAAGGAAGGCAAAACATTAGGTGCATATATGCAAGAGACAGCACTTACTCTCTCCCATACATGGAGCAGGGCACACTTCTGGGCTGTAAATAAGGGTTTCTGAGTCCTAAATTAGCCCTTGGTGTCACAAAACCAACAGTTGCATTGCTTTGCCTAAACCATCATGACTATAAAAACTTTAACAAAGAGAAATAATCCCATGGAAAACACTGGCCAGTTTCCAAGACAAATAAATAGCTGTAAACTGAGAACAGCTCAAATAGTAATTACAGACAATAGTCAGTTGGGTGGTACATGTGGAATAGCCAGGGAGAGTGGATAAACTGATTCTCTCTAATGCGAAGGAAAGCAAGAGAGGCAGCTTATTACCCCTGCAATGCGGATGGGCTAATTCTGAGGCAGCATAAGGAAAAATTGTGTGTGTGTCAAAATGAACTTCTTGTGAATCTGTGCATGGTAGACCCCTGTACATAGAACTGGCTCCCTAAGAAAGGCTATGTCAAATCTTGGCGCTAAGTCATGCTCTTCAGTTCCTGGAAGGAAGAGTACCTGAGTTTGTGCTATCCAATTCAGTTTTTCACATCACCAACACAATTAAACTGCGAGCTGCTAGGGTTTTGTTTCGGTTCTATACAACTATCTCTTAGAGGAAGCTAAATTTTAGAAACAAAATTAGTAATTATTTTGTTTCTGAAGTAAAATCCATATGGCTTTATAAGAAACAGGCAGCATTTCTGATGACAAAGTGTCACTGCTATAACAGTGTTCCAAGCTAAATTGTAGGCCTCAGCAACCCTAGAAATTTGTGTGTTCAAACACAGTTAAAACAAAATAAAGAGCCCTGTATCTCCATGCTCACCGTGGGAACTGCATGTTCTGTTCTGATGGGGCACCCTTACCTTGTTGTTGGATGTTTTGCTGCAAATTGATAGAAGTGACCAAGAAAAGCACCAAGTTGAAAATACTACTGTTTTTTCTACTAGCCATCAATTCTAGTCAGTACTCATCATGCATGCAGTTACCAAGAGCACCATAGGGAACAAAGGAGCACAGACCTGGTTTTAACCAATTTTCTTTGCAGATTCAGAAAGAAACACCCTCCCACCAGCAAGGCTGGGCAGTAGCCATACAACCAAGCTGTTCTATTACTTCTAGACAACTTACACAACCTTGTTTAGATACTCTGAAGAATGCCTTAAAAACAGTTTGATGAGGCAGAAAAATATTACCCTGGCTTTTTGCCTCTGGAAACCTGGGTTGAACCATGGTTTCAGCCATGAAGACCAACATCATGTGGTCTTAACTGCATGGGCTGCTATAAGCAGAAAAAAACCCACCACCCACTGAGGAAGACTGCATTTAGATGTCATTGGTGGCACTGAAGAGACCTTCAGAATTTAAGCTCTGCATATATGAAAAAATTAAACACAAACACAGCAGGGAGGGGAATCGATTCAAAGGGCTTATATTGGCCACTAAGCCACTCAATGTACTAGCTGCAAACAAATATTTTTAGAAGGGAGGGCTCTCCACCTTTTTGTCCCTCTCTTTCCACTCCCTGGGTTTCAGAAATAAGATATTGAGTCAGAATCCTGCTATTACTCCTTTCTACCCTAAGTTTCATTGTCCTTCCCTCTCCCCAATGTACAGATGTAGCTTCACCAGCTCCCATTTTCATGCCTTTTCTTCTGTCTCTTCAACCTTCCCACAAAGTCCATCCTAGGGGGTTCCCTCCACCCTTAGTTAGGACTGCTTGCTTAAATTGGCTGCCACAAAGCTGTTGCCTTCAGCAAGACACCACAAAAGCTAGAGAGACAAGTGTGTTGCCTCTGCCACCCTCCACACTTCTGCTCGCCGACCTCCCAGTCTCGCTTCCCTTCTTCCCTGCAACACAGGGGTCAGAAATCCACATACCAAATATGCCCTAAAGCATAAAAAGACATTTTCCCTTGCCCATTCTTGCCCAGCATAATGTGCAATGTATGGACAGAGACTCTTCCTCATTAACCACACCTTGGAACCAGATTGTACAACATGCAATCCATGGCAGGCACCAGTTGTATTTGATGGAAAGCAGAAGGGTAAACAGGGCAAAGAACAGCACTCATTAATGATTCTCCCACCTGAAAAAAGCAAGGGCTCCTCGTTTTAGAGAACTCCAGGAAACCTAACGGGATGTCAGGAAACAAATGGGAGCAAGCAAGCACTCCTGCTTCACACCACTTTCACTGTGGCAGACATTACATGCTAATTTGTCACCTTTCTACACCAACAAGACAGAACAGGAAAAACACAACACACAGACAGAACAGGAAAAACACAACACACAGACAGAACAGGAAAAACACAACACACAAACGCACCGACAACCTGCAGTGCCTGCTGACAGATCCGAATAACACCTCACCACGCAAGGTGTCTCTCAAGAAAGTGCCCTTAAGAGAGCCTGACTCAGCGTTTCACACAGGGGAAAGAGCTCATTCTCCGGACAGCAAGATCTGTTCTTTAAGGGTGAGAGTTTCCCCACTCCTAGCCAGAGACAGGCGTACAACAGCCTTTTCAGTCAGGCACATGCCTTGTTTCATAGCCTACTTCAGAGAAAGCCACCATTTACTATTGCTAGTTGCTAATGGACCAGCCCTCCTAGCTAACGTGGAAGAGATCTACAAAACAGAACTGGAGATTTTATGTCTGAACCTGGCAGCAGAGAGGGATTAAAAATGCTTTCTACAAAGATATATGAACATGCGGTCAAAGATGGGACAAGCCCCCTGTAGCAGATTCTTGTGCTACCACCTCACTTTCAGGACAAGGTAGTAGACACAAGGATGTTAAGAGTACATTAATCCTAGACAAAAAAGCCTGCAGCTTCCAAAGGGTAGATTAATTATTAAAGCAGCAGCAATAAAAATATTCAGTAGTTCAAAGACATATACCTATATTATAGGCAGATAAGTGCTCCAATAACCTTGTACTTTAATTTGTAGATTCACTCCCCCCTCCCTGCAGGTAGCAACACAGCCATTTAAACCATTTGCATTAACTTCCCTTTTTGAGAATGAAGTGAATTAGAAAATATAAGCAAGAGGCATCCTGTACACAGTAGTAGCAGCTTCCTCCCTCGTTCCACCTTTTCCCCTCTTAGCCCCCAAAAGACGAAAGCACATTTGCTTCACCCACCAACAAACTGAAAGAGGGATCATGATGATGGTTAAGAGCTTTTAAATACATCTATTTTTCCTTTAAAATAATCAGGATGACAAATACCAGGAGATTAAACATAAGACCTGTCAGAGGTTGAAGACACACTCCTTAATACCCTTGCGTTTCAGAAGTCACGTTAGTCACTAGAATACCCCAAATTCAGACATTCAGAATATGGATGGGCATATGTGCCCTCAAGACATCGTAACTTTGGGGAAAAAGGACGAGATGTCATCCAAAGGGACCTGGACAAGCTGGAGAGGTGGGCCTGTGTGAACTTCATGAGGTTCAACAAGGCCAAGTGCAAGGTCCTGCACCTGGGATGGGGCAACCCCCAATATCAATACAGGCTGGGGGATGAGGGGATTGAGAGCAGCCCTGCAGAGAAGGACTTGGGGGTACTGGTGGATGAAAAGCTGGACATGAGCTGGCAATGTGCGCACGCAGCCCAGAAAGCCAATCGAATCCTGGCCTGCATCAAAAGCAGCGTGGCCAGCAGGTCGAGGGAGGTGATTCTGCCCCTCTGCTCTGCTCTGGTGAGACCTCACCTGGAGCGCTGCGTCCAGCTCTGGAGCCCTCAGCACAAGAAGGACATGGACCTGTTGGAGCAGGTCCAGAGGAGGGCCACCAAAATGATCCGAGGGCTGGAGCACCTCTCCTATGAGGCCAGGCTGAGAGAGTTGGGGTTTTTCAGCCTGGAGAAGAGAAGGCTGCGAGGAGACCTTATTGCGGCCTTCCAGTACTTAAAGGGGGCCTATAGGAAGGGACAATCTTTTTAGCAAGGCCTGTTGTGACAGGACAAGGAATAATGGATTTAAACTAAAGAAGAACCGATTTAGACTAGACATAAGAAAGAAATTTTTTACAATGTGGGTGGTGAAGCACTGGAACAGGTTGCCCAAGGTAGTGGAGGCCCCATCCCTGGCAACATTCAAGGTCAGGTTGGACGGGGCTCTGAGCAACCTGATCTAGTTAAAGCTGTCCCTGCTCACTGCAGGGGGGTTGGGCTACATGATCTCTAAAGGTCCCTTCCAACCCAAAGCATTCTATGATTCTATGAAAAAAGCCCGTTTCTGATATGTACATGCAAATATCACCTAGTTTTGTGAGTAAAAACAGAGCATGTTCTGTGTTTGAATGAGGAATCATTGTTATTACCTGACAGGAATTAAGTTTCACCTCAGCACATTCTACCCAGCTGAAGTCCAAACCACCCATTTATCAATAGAAACACCAAGAAACAAAAATAAAGTCTTCCAGTGTTGGCTGTGCGTCATTGAGTTGAGCAACTCCAGCTAGCAGTACTTAACTTGGTTAAATGAAAAAGTTGGTAGGGAGGCTAGAATCTCAGCAATTTCTCAACAGATTAATTTAGTGTATTGTCTCTTCAGGGGAGAAGTTTTAAGTCTCTGATGTGTGTGTCACTATACAACGCGAGTATTAAACAGATGACGACAAACAATTGCCAAGCTGGCTGTCCTCCAGTTAATCAGCCTGCTTTGACTCAGATTCATCTCTGAACTGCTGTTGAAAACCAATTGCTTGTTTAATGGGGCAGAAAGATGAAATCAATTTCAATATGCATCTCTGAAGTGTCCCTCTTATGTAAAAGTGCTGCCTGGGGGAGCGAGGGACGCGTACATTTCCTTCGGGTTGTGCCAGTCTCACTTCCAATTTGCTACCCCTACAGGTACCGAACTATAAAATTACATGAAGAAAGAAGCCGTAACTGCATGCAAACAATATCTCTTTGGTTTACAGCATCCTCAAGACACGGACAGAACTTCACTCTCGTCTTCAGGGAGGTAACAGCCATATACCCAACTGAAATTGGTTACACTGACTCATCAGGTGTTTCATTAAGAAGCTGTGTCAATGAAGAAACCAAACATGCTAACGCCAGCTGCTGCCACCGGCACCCTCGGTGCTCCAGAGAGAAGTGGCGACTGCTGGGGTGGAGGACGTTTCAGGGACATATCGCACCAGCGTGGCTGGGGAATTCAGCCCAGGCCTGTCTCCAAACAAACAAAAGCCATTAAGTGGCACTGCCAGGAAACCCAGGTCAATAATAAGGCGGACACACACAGAGAGCATCATATGCCTTTGCTCGGGTGAACAGCATTTGCACTGGATCAAAAGCGATTTGCCGACTGCACCGCATCCCATAATCTTTTTCCATACTGAGACACCTAAAGGCGATAGCACCATTTTGGATTTCACTCTTTTTTCCTCTTCTGCTTTAAACACAAGAAGCTTCCTAAGTTAAGAAGTCATCCAATTTTACATTCCAACTTGGGAATTAAAGAACTGCATTAACAAAGAATTCAGAATTTTTCATTTTGCTTTTGCTGGTTTTTATTACAGTTTTATGACAGAAAGTCTGCACACGCAAACAATTTATATGATCCTTTGCTAACATAACAAACCAGAAGACAAAAATTTATGCTACTTTAGGAAAGCACAACACAGACCACAGCCTGGAACAGTGGTCAAAACACCACCTCCACAACCCACCCACAGTCTCCCAGTGTTTTCCAGCCACATTTCGATAGTTTGCGTCCGTCATACAGAGAAACGCTCCCATGTCACGCAGGTGAATGCGAGCAGGTCTGCATCCCCGCCAGCCACAGGCTGGGCACTGCACAGGGCATCACCTCTTACAGAGGCAGCAGTACATTCTCTCATGATGGCTTTACACATGACTTTGGGGTGCCAGCCCATTTTCTGTGGTTATTTTGAAGGCCAATCTTCCCATAGGCATGGCTTGCTCCCTCCCTACCCCTTGCCCCAGCACTACAAGCTGCGTCATAGTGCTTAGTCCCACCACAAGCCAGGTGATGAAAATGACGGTGGACAGCCTACCAACATGTTAATGCTCATCCTACAGTCCTCTGTCATTTCAGTCAAAGGCTCCAAGTCCACAGAGAAACTACCTGATGCCACAGTAAGGAATTTGTCCCTTAAGACAGCCTAAGAGATCACACACATACATAAAACTGCACTCTCCTCCTATGTCACATGCAATCTATTAACATTGCAAAGAGAGTCTAGCACTCAAGCATAGCAGAATTAAAAAGCCTATGTTATCTCCTTGTAAATCTAGCATGTGATCTAACACCATTTTTACCATCACACAGATAACTAAGTTTGCAAATTGTATCCGCCAATCTTTCATTGTGCTTCTTCAACACGCTGTTATTGGAATAAGGTACACAGAAAGAAGAAATGTTTCCAAGCCCCACAAAAAAGGATACAAAAGAAATGAAGAAAAACCCACAACCCAGCAGTTGGGAATTTGTTTCCCTCTGGAATGGAGGATTCCAGCAGCATCCATGATAGCAGGAGTGGCGTGGCCTCGCAGCTCTTGCCTTTGACTCCGCAGCTCACAGGCTTTCCAGGAGCTTCCAAAGAAAGGCTCTTGCTTCCCATCTGAAGGTTTTGGACTGCTGCCCTCAGTTATCCCAGTTGAAATCAATGGGGGAAAGAATACTGATGGGGTTACCAGGTGCAAATAAACACTGTGATACTTACGTCTGCAGATGTTGGGAACAACTGTCTCTCCCACCACATACCCGTGCAGCATACAAATATTTCAGGCCGTTCTGGATTATGTTCAGTCAGCATTTTCTGTAAGCCAGTCTCAGGTCATTAAGAACTTGATAGAGGAAGAGAAATTAAGGCATTGCTTGGGAGACTATGCCAACAGTAGGTTATATAAATGTTGTGCCTGTGGGATGGGGAGTTTCTATCCCACAAGAAATTTTAATATTTTTGACATCTCCTTTCACCTAAGTCTGTTGTTGTTTAAGGATTCCCATGACACAACAGACTAGTTTAGCAAGGAAAGAAACAGCAGTGAAAATATAAAATCCAGGAATCCAGGCATGAGGAATAAAACACATATAGCATTCGAAAGCACATTACCTCCAGAGAATGCAGAAATAAAATTTGACCCAAACCGAAACATTTACAGTCTCCCCAGCACAGGGAGATGCCAGAAAAGTTAAGCATTTTCTGTCAAAAGTTTCTATCTCATCACAATACAGTTTTCAAAGAAGAAATGTGTATATACATATATTTTTAGGCAATCTTCCCCTCCTCTAAGTCACATGCCCCTATATGCCATGCTTTCCATTTAGTGCTTCATCATGTGCCTTTTACCCATTTGCCACCATTCACTCATACATCCATCTTCGCTAGGTCTGCTGCTAGTATTTCAGAACTCCAAATGAAAAAAGACCGTGACTTTCCATTAAAAACAGTTGAGTGAAAGAGAGTTGCTTCCCCTCCCTGACCTTTCCAAGGAAGGGTGGCCAGCTCAGCTGGAACCCACATGCACACCATTCGTCACTCGTCATTTCTTTAACTTCCTTTACTGGGGTCCAAAGACTGTAGCCATGTCAGATAAGGTTGCATGCTGCCAGTAGAAAACTTTATACTTCAAGAATTCAGTTTTCCTCACAATATTATGCTCTGATTTCTTCCCTTTAAATTCTACTCCACCTGAAGCGTACTCTGCAGTACATGAGAAACTCCTCTACACAGAGTTCATCCTGAACGCACACAGACGACACGGTGAGAGAAGAAAAGAGCATGCTACAGGTTATGGTTCCCTCATCTGCACCAATTCCACTGCTGACTCAATCACACAATAATCCTAAGGTGAATGTGCTAAAAAAACCAGAGCAGAGCAACTGACAATAGTGGGGTAGGAGTAATATTTCGAGAGGTACTTATGAATATTTTTGTTTAAGCCACATCACCTTGCACAGCTGGGTTTGAGTGCAGTTACAAACCCAGACAAATCAGCAAGAAGCGGCAGAAACTTCCAGAACTGGCTGTGCCGTTCGAGGGCCGTAATGCGGAGTCACACCTTTGCTCTGTTTTCAGATTTAGTTTCATGAGACAGCGCCGGTCAGGATGCAGCTTGCCACCCCATCAGTAAAGTCCACCTTCCTGCATTCTCACCTCCCCTGACATTTACCTCTGACATTTGCATCTGTTTGCTCCCTAATTGGATATTTCAACAGAAGAGCAGAAAATCAGCTCCGCAAAGAAAAGTGGTTTTTTGTTTGTTTGTTGGCTGGATTAAGTAGCTGAAGAGGATGAGACAAACGCCAAAGCCAGCAGAAAGCAAGCGGCTGCCAAGAGGGACGCGGGTGAGCGGGGCTGCCTCTCCTGGCAGCAGGCGCTGCTGGGTGATTCCCCCAGGGTTCACCCTCAGGAGTTAATGTGCAGTTCACATGTGCAAACACAGTTCTTCTACACTGTGACCACAGTAACGGTAACACTATATCCAATAATTACTGAACGTCGGTATCTTACCAGGGTCATAGTTGCAGCATAGCTCCCATGCAGTAAAACATTTCCTTAAAGACCACCAGGAAAACGCCGGTGCTCTGAGCACTGGGTATTGGACACGCAGGCAGTGGCTCCGCTGGTCCCTCTCAACACAGACCTGCACCGGGGCAGGACGAGAGGGTTTCAGAGGAGAGCACACTGTTGCCAACCTCCTGTCCTGGTTTCGGCTGGGATAGAGTTAATTTTCTTCCTAGTAGCAGGCATAGTGCTGTGCTTTGGATTTAGTTGGAGAAGAATGTTGATAACACGCTGATGTTTTAGTTGTTGCTAAGTACTGCTTATGCTAGTCAAGGACTTTTCAGCTTCCCATGCTCTGCCAGGTGAATGAGAAACTGGGAAGGGGCACAGCCAGAATAGTTGATCCAAACTGACCAAAGGGCTATTCCATACCATATGATGTCATGCTCAGTATAGAAACTCGGGGGGGGGGGGGGCGGTTGGCCGGGGAGCAGCGATCGCTGCTCGGGAACTGTCTGGGTATCGGTCAGCGGGTGGTGAGCAATTGCATTGTGCATCACTTGCTTTGTATATCATTATCATTATTATATTGTTATTATTATCATTACTATTTTACTTTATTCCAATTATTAAACTGTTCTTATCTCAACCCAGGAGTGTTTCTCACTCATACTCCTCCAATTCTCTCCCCCAACCCATTGGGGTAGGGCGAGTGAGCAAGCGGCTGCGTGGTGCTGAGTTGCTGGCTGGGGCTAAAGCAGGACACTTCCCCAAGTACAGACCACACAGGATGGCTTCGCCAAGCCACATACCATTCTTGTCCTGTACAACTCCTCAGTCAACAGGAAAACAGATTATTTCTGAAGATACACCAGTTCACAGAACAAATGGGCAATGAAAGTTTGTGCAGCTTGTATCTTTAGGTTTCTCAAATGTATAATAATTTTACACTTCACTTTTAAGTGAAATTAAATCTAATGCATTTTACACTGAACGCCTGTCTTGAAATTGTCTCATAGTTTACATTGCAACAGCACTATTTCATACCAGTTATACATTGTACAAGTATAACTGCAATGCAGTATGAAAAAAAACCCTTAGAGATAGTTTGTTTTGGCATTTAACCTTGTTACAGTAATATCTTACATTTAAATCACTAAAATTCTATTATTTGAAATTAGAATTGTGCATAGTATTTTGCAGACCAATATTCCCAATTCAGAATTGTCAGGACAAATTTGTTTTTATAGAGATCTTACAAATCTTAGTGAATTCCCTTAACATAACAAGTGTTGTAGTGTACCTTTCTCATAGGTATCTTTTCCAAAGAATAAGCGCTATTCCCTTCCAGTGTTGAGAAAGTGAAACTTACTCCTTTCAGTACTGCCATTTATAACAAAACAAATGGGAGATATAGCTGAAGTCTTAACACATAAACCCAGAAACTTCCCTTTGTATTTTCCTTATTTCACAGAGTACGATACTTTAAAGTAGACAGACATGCTGTGGCAGCCATCTAAGTGGCAATCAAAAATTAACTAAGTAAGCAGAAATTAAAAAAAAAGAACACTATGACAATCCCAAAGACTTTACAAATGTTCTGAGTAGAAGATGAAGGTCATACGAGCTGGTCAGACAGTTCAGTACAGACTATCTTTCAGCATCTTTATCCTAGACACAAACGTCATCATCTCTGTCCCTCAGTTCAAGCCCTAACCATTTTTTTTTTTTTCCCTAAAACCAAAAATAAAATCTAGTCTCCTTAAAGGGTAAAATTTACTGAAGCAAAACTGAAAGGACAGCAACAAAATGACCTTTGCAAAAAAAACTGGGTCTTTCCAGTACTGTAATACCAGACTGATGGTCTGCATTTCTGCTCCTGAAGATTTAGGACTGCCAAGTCCATAATCAAGATGTTTTACTCTGAATCACAGATTATTTGTTATCATCGGCAGACTGGAGGCTTCTATTTATTCACTAATTTGGATGTTGCTAAGAAAAGCTAGCCAGAAAAGTGGAAGTCTCATAACCAAGACCTGATCATATTTGGTTCTCCAACTGAGTTTCAAAGTTTTAAATAAATCCAAAGGCAGTTTCCTTACCCCGAGAGCTCAAGTAAATAAAGTTAAAGCCGTATAGATCCCTATATATTATTTTTAAGAATCCTTCTCTGCTGCCAGTTTATCTACTCTTCTCCAAGACAAGTTAGCTAGTGCCTAGAAGAAGTGGAAGGACTTCCATCTGCTACTACTTCAAAAGACAGGTATCCTGGGAGGAGACATCAACCTGTCCAAGATAGAAGTTTCTAAACATAGTAGACCTGCTGTCTCTGCCAAGATGCAATTAAACACTGTCTAATCTTTAAAATGCCTCTAAGAAGTTTTAAATCCCACATTCAAGAATGACCCACACCGAATACAGTCAAGCTTCATGGTGACTTCACAGCCTAATCTGTTTTCAGCAAGAGAACTTCCTGACCTAAGGGTTGCTTGCCGTAAGCTTGCAAGAATTCATCTGCACTATGAGCAAGCCACAAGGGCTCTTAAACTGCGTCTACAGCAGGGCACCATGGCACGTTGAATTTGCATCATGGGTCTTGTAGTCCCTCCTCTCTCCTTGACTCCCCGGTCACCCATTCCTGCTCTCCTCCTTCATCCACCCACGCTCATCCCTGCGGTGAGCTTTTGCGGGGGGAAGCAGATAAGGGGAAAACTGACTTCAAACCAAACAACAAAATGAACAGCTTTCTGCTGGTTTACACCCGTGATTCAGTTCACTGTAGGGCCAGCAGTAGGTGGAAGAACTAGCCAGGGAAGGATGGGCAGAACCGGAGCAGGCAGAGCCAGGTCAGCTTAGGCTATCCCAGAGCTGCTGTCAGATTTTCCCTCAGAGAGCAGGGCAAAAGCTTCAGCCAGTTCCTGCACTGCCATTTTGAGATTTTAACTACTCCCAGCAATCAGGGCTGAAAGGATCTTTTTTTGTATAGACACATAAATAAAAGGCTCTCTCCTGCTTGGACAGGCGGGTGGATTATTTCTCCAAGAAGTCCATTTCTGTGAGGAATTTCATCTGCACTGCTGTGAGTGGAGCCATGCTGCAGCTGCTGGCTTGCAGCTGCATGCCCTGCTTGCCTAGTGCCACTCATCGGTGGCCTGAAGGGGGGACAGAGACTATGGGTAAACAAATATTTCTTAATCAGAAGTCCTACACAAAGCTGTCCTGGCAGGAAAAAGCACTAGTATCTCCAGTGCAAGTCCCACCAGGCACTTAAAACTCCCAGCCAGGATCCCAGCAAAGTACAGCACTGAGGGGGCAGTGCTACTCAGATTCACGCAAGCTAGCATGACACGCTGCCTGCTTTGCCTGGCCATGGTTTTGTTTCCAAAATAACTAGGATACGAAATCTTTAATCGCTGCTATTATTCTTCATTGGATAGAAGCAGATTTTTTCTTTTAGAAAAATATCTGTCACATTCTCTCTTACCAGCAGCAAGAGAGGAGGTAGCTGTTGTACATATTATATATTCTATTTTCTTTATTTTCCCTCTTTGGGCCATGCATCGGCTATTCTTGTTCTCTGCTCTGCCACACATTACTGACCCCAGACCCATGTGAAGCACCTACCCTCAGCCAAAGAACAACATTAAGGAAAAGTCAGGAAGGGAGGAAAGGCAGCTGCATGAGTATTTATTTTATTGAAATGCAACACTCAGCCGAGAAGGGCTAAGTTTGTCTCCTGAAAAAGTCAAATCCATCAGGTTTAAAGTTTACAAGATGCAGACTGAACTTCATATATTTTCTTCCAGACCTAGCACAGACACTAAAAAAAAAAAAAAAAGCAACAGTGGGACAACACTTCAGGCTGATTCACAACTCTAAACTCACACATGACCTCTGAAAAGACTCAGATGGATAGTGTCAAGGTTCATACAATCAAAGTTTCTCCCGCTCAAATTCCAAAGCACTGGAGTGCTGTAATTGGGCTTCTCTGCTGTACAGATACAAGAGAAGCCATTTTTTCCAACAGATGACTAACACTGACAGCTTTATTTATTTATTTAACTTTCAAAGCACAGTCATTTTTAATGGGTCTGTAATTCAAAAGCTCTTTAATTAATTTTCTTCAAGCTTCCTAGAAACACAGATTTGGTTTTGTGCCTTGAAAAACAAGTCACTCAAGTTCTAGACAAAACCCCCTTTTCAAAGTCAAAGCTATAAATGAAACCAAAAGGAGATTTTATTAGGAACGCTGGTGCAATTTCACCACATAGCTACTTCTACCATTATACAATCTTTTTAAGTTGCTCTTGTTTTTTCTCCCTGCCTTCAATCCATTTCTGTTTGCTATAATAAGAAAAACATTTCTTCCCTTATATTGCTTTTTGCCTCGCCACATTATTGATTCTGCTTCCTGTATGTTTTTAGTTACTTCTCTTCCTTCTGACTTATCTTATAAAGCTGTAAAGTGAGTGCTCCAAGGGAGAACAGCTCCATACCCAGGAGACAGCTACACTGCCTACCAGTACAGGTCTGAAATCAGGGTGGAAGCAGCTCTGGAACTGGAGAAGGCCCTTAAAAAGGAGCTGACAGAGCAGCACTTTGTTCCTTCTGGACAGCAGTTTCACATCAAGCAGAAAACTCTGGGGATTCATCAGTTTATTTATTTTAGACAACAATCCCTGGTCCATGTGCTTAAATACCTATTGAACTGAATGCTTCATGGAGAAAATGCCCTCCTCAGTTCTCCACAGAATTAGTCTCAAGTGTTTGGATAACAGATGGTACGTAAAGTAACTTACCTATGCCTTAGTACCAGGGCACGCAGGTCTTCCAGTCTGCATTTTTTAACAGAATTAGTAATTACAGCACACCGCATTCCAGCAGAGCTTGCCTTCTTCCACTGCACCGAGGCACTTCCACACATCCCTGGCTGGCCAGGGCATGCGCAAACATTGTGCTCCGCTGCTGTTTCTGCCAGAAATTATTCTCTTTGGAGAATAAACAGCAGCAGAATGAAATGCATGTCCTTAACCTAATATATTGAATATGTGAGGTAAGCCACTGATGGAGATGTATTTGCACTCAAATGCCTGACTGTATGGGAGAGGACTGAGGCATCAGTGTACGAGCTAATAGTTTGCTCTACAAGAGGGTGACCTCCGCCACAGGAATAGGACAGAGAGCTGGAAGGGGAAGCCACAAGAATGGTTAGTCTGGCTTGAATTCCTCCACACACAAGCCGGTTAGAGGGAGATGCTGAGGCATCCAGGAGCTGGGGAAATCACCCACAAAGGTGCAGGAATGTGGATCCAGAACTTCTGATGCAAATACTGGACCATGCTCCCTCCCAGTTCGGCACCGACACTGTTCATCAAGGGACACCTACATTTCCAAGCCACAGAGCCTTCTTCAAACACCCTTTTTCTCCAAGATACTACCTGTTTTATTACCAAGCCTAAATTCAAGATTATCTGTAATTGTAACATTCCTTACTGAACATATGGGTGACTAAAGCAGACATACAGCTCATATATACAAAACTGGAGTAGTGCTTGCAAAGATCTGCACATCATTCATTAGACTTCAGTAAACTGATTTCTTCTCTCACAATTCATACCATAACCAGAATTCAAAGAATGTGAGCAAACAAGTTTTCAAGATACTAACAAGCACTTGTGTCTCAACTTATCTCTAAAAACTACGCAAGCGTATGTACAATTCATTTAAGGGACCAGACGTTCTCAAAAGACCAAAACATAGCTCATACTTTAAGGCCCATCAGTAACTGCAGCATATGACTTACAAACAAATTCATCCACAATGCAACATCGAGCAGTTTTCTTTAACAAAGAAAAATGAGTGATATGAGCACTGACACAGCATGTATGATTAAATTCTGTAGACTGACAACAAATGAAACAAAGCATTAAAACAAAAGCGAACTTTTTGTTGTATCATATGCATTTGCAGAAATACTGCAAAGAGCACTGCCTGCAAATTTCATGCTTTGAGTTAAATTTAATTAACTTGAACTAGTAAAAATCCCACAGGGTTATGTTGTTTGTAAGCGAGAAAATAGGAGTCATGTCTGCGTGACTGGGGATGGAAATTTGGCTAGCCTTGTTATATTACAGCTCTTCTTGAAAGGCACATAAATATTTATGTGAATTTGTGTGCTGACATTTGTTGCTGGACTTGAATAGTCAAGTCACTATAGATAAATTCTAAATCCACCTTCCTCATACACGTGGTTTTTCCTCTATGCACATCCCGTTGCCACGATAATTTAGCTTGCATTTTCCTGACGAGCTAACCTGTAAGGACAGGCAGGAAAGGGGAGTAAAGTGCCATTCATTCATAGGTGATTTATGAACCTATGCATGCTTCCTTTTGCAGCAGAGAGTTAACACATGCACACAAGAGAAATGTGCAAACGCCTGTGCCTCACTGGAAGAAGCAGCTGGGGGAAAAACCCCAGCCCCATATGCTAACTACCTTAAGGGCACCTCCTGAGCTCATTGGTGCCCATCTCATTTCCAACACTAGCCCAGCCAGTTTTCAAGTTCTGCCAAGCGTAGGGACACAGCCGAGGAACAGGATAGCTCTAACTCAGTAAGGCAACAGACTTAGCAAAATAGGTTTTATATGTACAACTTCTCTCTGATGCTCTCTGCAATAAATTCCATTTTCTGCTGGGGGGCGGGGGGTGGAAATCACAGCTGACAAGAGCTTTCACATCCCTGTCTCTGAAACACTTCCATTTCTCAGAGGGGAAAAAAAAAACCCAAACCCCACAACATAACACTCAGATCATGGAAGTATGGGATTAACCATAATGTTGCTGCAGTATTAAACCCTTGCAACTGCGAAGTACGTAACCGTTTCCCAGCCAAAATAAGCAGAGTAGCTGGAGCTCAGGCACTGGGCAGGGCATAGCGGGGAGGCTCTGCACTTTAATTTGCTGGGGAGAAGGAGCAGACCCGACAGCCGTGGCGGAGCGCTCTCCGGACAGGAGGACTCCTTGGCAGTACGACCAAGGCCCGCTCTCAG
Source organism: Pelecanus crispus (assembly GCF_030463565.1). Taxonomy (NCBI): domain Eukaryota; kingdom Metazoa; phylum Chordata; class Aves; order Pelecaniformes; family Pelecanidae; genus Pelecanus; species Pelecanus crispus. Next base: position 80,252,821 of record NC_134644.1, on the reverse strand, counting down.
GAGGGAGGCTAGCAGGGGCACTGCGCTGGTGCACAGGAGCTGAAGGACTCTGCAAGGCACAGACCACCCACGTCCCAACGGCAGCATCAGTCACTTTGGACAGGGCTTGCACGGATGCATGCATGCACGTTATGCGAAGCTTTTGCTACCAGCAGCCCTCCACAACACTGAACACTAGCTTGGATCTACGTAGCAAGGAAAAGCTGTTTAGCAGCTGCCTTACAACAACAACAACAAAAGGTGGTGGTGGGGAAACAAACACTTTACAATTTACACTTACAGTAAGGCTCTAACACCGCTTTAGCCGAGTCAAAGAGCTGCAAGTGAAAGGCAACTTTCTGGATCTAATTATACATCCATCTTAAACTCCCCCTTATAGTTTGAAGCCATGGCTGTATGAGCAGCTGAGACAATGCAAAAGAATTTGGAAGGGGAGGAGAGGAGCCACCCCCATTTCCTTTCAACGGCAGCGAGCTCTTAGCTGCGCAACAGGGATGCAGAGACCTATGAGCCTATTTGACATTACTTGGATAAAAAAAATAAATAAAAGCCCTAAAAAAGTGTCATTACAATCCTGAACAGTTATGGTTACAAGTATTTGCATGACAGAAAGTACGATTTTGCATACTGAGCGCACCCAAACTGCTGGAGCTGGTTTGGAACAATTAAAAAGACAGATACTTTAAATAGTAAATGCAAGCTGTGTTTTGAGCCGGGGAAATTACAAGTGTACTCTAATCTCATCTGATTGTCATCATCACAAGTATAACAACTGCAGTGCGGCATCTTAATTGCATTCCCAATTGACCAGTCATACAAAAAAGTACCTCAAATAAAATTAATTCCTTGGGCTTTTCTGGTCATATTGATAACACACAAGATTTTCAGCAACTAAAATGGAAAAACTGATTAAAATTAGATCCTGCTGCGATTTCTGCATTAACCAAACATCTTCTAACCTCCCAAGGAGCTTTAGAAAGATCCTCCTTTTATTCCTCTTTGGCATACTTTAAGATTTTGTATAAATTCATTTCAAACAGGCTGCTTCAAATAGTACAGTTTTTCCATGATTCGGGACAACATGTTAACAATGTTTCAAGGGCATGTCTGCTCCAGAATACAGTTCGTAGGGGTTAAAATAAGGATGACAGCCCATGCCCTAATGGCAGACACTGTGTCCCTAGAAGAGCCCATACCCACTCCGAGCATCAGAAAAAGGAAGGAAATTCAGAGGAACTACTGAGGAGAAAGAGGCCAACAGATTATACGAGGAGTCATAATTTGATTGTACTAAATGAAGTAACGTAGAGCAAAGAAGATTTATACTTATAAGGAGAGTACTGTAATTCCAATAACCTTTTCCACTCTTGCATAAATTGAGCCCCCAGGCATTTGATAAAAGGCATGCACAGTCCTTTTTTTGAGCAGCTGGAGTGCTCCTACTATTTTTTTTTTTTTAACAGCTCTTGCACAAAGCTATTAAAAATGCAGAGGTGCTGTTTCCAGAAACTCACATCCCATCTCAATGTTAGAACAGCCTGTGGCTGCTCTTTCAACAAAGCGCTTCTGTATCATTTAACAATTAATTGTCACTTTAGGGTGATCCAGTAAGGGTTTTCATTCAGTAGATCCCTCTATGATCGCTCCTACTAGATCTGCCTCAAGCGACTCAGAGCAAGGAAAGGCTGGTTACATAAACAGAAGGTAGGTGGCTTAACAACCTTGATCTTATCACAGACCTGTCAGTGGAGAGAACCCCACCTTACTGCAGAGCTAATGCACACGTCAATACACTGGAAAGGAGTCAGTTGTTTTCCCACATCCTCCAATTTGGGAATGCTTTGCAGAGTTATTTATTGAGCCAGTTCAGATTACACAGAGTAACTTCAGAGCCTGCAGTTTCCAGTGCTTCCACCTGCCTTGCCTAGCCAAGGCCATGCGTGCTACTGAAGAGTCAGGAGAGGAAAATGGAGAATAAAATCAAGCAATTATATTTTTCGGACCATTCAAACTCCAAGGGAGGTGGGAATTATAAACTTGGGGTGTTCCAGGATCTCAGAGCCTGTACACTTCGGGGGTGAGGGGGTGGGAAGGGTGGTGGTGGTGAAGAGATCAATCTCACCCTTTATATTGACACCTGAATGGAAGCAAAATTATTTTACAAATCTGACATCACTACAGCCCAACACCCAGAGGAGGCTTCCATGCTCCATTTTCGTACTTGCTCATTCTTCAGTCTGCAGCAAGCTTTCTAGCACACTGCTCTAGCTTTCCAGGATACATGTTAAAAAAAAAAAAAAATCTTAGGCAGACACATTTAGCCTCTCTCAGATCAGTGCCTGTGTAATTTACAGGAGTAACAGGTTAGATTGACCTAGCTATAAATGAGGAAGATACATCACAGCTGGATATCTTAACCAGTCTGGAAGCCTTTGCCAAGCTTCTCCAGGCTTTTGAAGCACAACCTATGATTTTCAACAGTGTTTCTACCTTTTTTCTCCTAACAGTGAAAGAGAAGCAACGTGCCTACTCATCCTGCTACTATGCATTGGAGGGGCACCCCTGCTTCCTCACTCCAACCTGAGAAGGTGTTGTCTCCTTTTCAGCGAAGCTATTTCCAGAGCCTATTTACTGGTTCATTCAAGTCTAGACTTTCTAATTTTGCAGCGTAATCTGTAGTTCAGTCACCCATGAAACTGCTGAACAGCCTGCAATTGTGTGCAAATCCGTGCCATGGCTTGTGCTGCCTGAGCTCAGGTACAGTCATTAGCAGTGGTACACAGCACTTCAACGGGAAGCTTGTTAAACTGCCAGGAGCATCTGCCAGAAAAATACAACTTTTCCCCTCCTCTCCTTCCCCTTAAATAGTTTCATTAATACCATCATCCTAGCTTCAACTCCAGAAAGTGACAAAAGCAGGGACATCGGGGAGGAGACAGATACGGCGTAGGAACTGATCAGCTGGAAGGGAACCCCTTGCTTCCCTTCATTCATTTAACTGGCCCTGCCCGGTGTGGGGCCACACTCCCACTCTATCCCCCAGGCTCAGGCAGCACAAGGGACACGATGCCCAGCAGAAGATCTCCCAAAGGAAGAGGAGGCAAGATCAGAGGGCACTTCCCACTGACAACAGCACACTTGGTCTTCTCCAGAGGGAAGGTGGATGGCTTCCCTTGCAGAGGGCTCAGGCAGATGCTGGCTTGGGCAGCAGCATGTGAGAGGAGAGGGGGAACACGAGGAGGAGAACTCCTGCCCTCAGCCACGAGGGCTCTTGCATCAGCGCATGAAAGCAAACCCTAAGGAAGGGACCCGTGCTGAGTCAGCAGCAGCATCTGGCCTTCTGCACAAGCACACAGGAAAAAGCTGCGCTGTGGTCACGGCCAAGGCAATGCCCCAGTAAGACTAAAGTGACCCAGAAGCAACATCCTCCCCACCCTTGAGATAATCAGATTTGCCTTCTCCCATGACTTCCACATTTGTCGAGTGTACTTTGTCCCACATGAGCTGCAACCAGCAAGCAGAGCTATTTCCAGGAAGAGCAGGGTGCCTCGCCTGCTGTACAAGTTCACAGATACCAGCTGAGGCATTACTCAGGTACACGTGTACCTGCTCTTCCCCCTCCCTCTCAGCCTGCCCAAAGAAAACTGCTCGCAGGACCAGCTTAGGGCTTTCCACCCCAATGGGTAAACTCAAACCTCTTCTTCAGCTGGGCAGCAGGCTACAGCACCATGCATCCAACCGTGCTGAGCCAGCAGGTGCAGGATGCCTGTCCTTCCTCCCTGGACATGCATGCAGCAACAGATACAGGAACAAAAGGCACCCTCAGGGGGAAAAAAAAAACCAAACCCCCAAAAAACCCCACTTTTCCCCTGCTTTCTCTTAAACAACCTGTCCTCCTCCAGCCCCCCAATCTACACTCTTTCCTACACCGAACTGCTGGGCAGGCCATGCACTGCAGCTAGAGTGCTCCTTAGCACGTCTCCACCATTTCTCTCTCCAGGAGATTTCGGTTTTGGTCCCAGCACCCTCCTCCAACAAGGGGCAGCCCATTTCCGCAGAAATCTGCTCAGCAAACATAGCAGGGGACCTAACCAGCATATCACAGCAGGCAGCTCCAGCTCTGTGCATCAGATGACTGCTGAGCATGGCATATCGGAAGCCACTTCACCCTCCTTCGGAAGGGCTTCCTGATGACCTTGCTGGTACCTCACCACACAAGACATGTGCCAGCTGCTCAGGAGCACAGGAACCCACTGAAGTTTGGTACTGGGGAGGAAACTGCTTCTGGAAGACAGTAGAAGCTCCCCCCACTCAACATCAGCATGAAACCGAAGCCTTTCAAAGCTGCATGTGTATGTTCAGTGAAGAAGGATGAACTGCCTTTCCTTTTCCTAGATGATGCAATGACCTGCAGCACCCAGGAGGGGAAAGCCCCTGGTTCATTTTTCCTCTGCTTCCCTCCTTCACAGCAAGCACCATCACCTGCACAAAGCCTGTCTCTTCCTGCAGGTTCACTAGAATTTCACCTGAAGCACCTTTTCCAAGAAAACTACAGCAGCTGCAGGAAAACTTTTCAGTTTAACAAATCAACATCCAAAAGCGGTTTCTTTAGACAAGTCCCGAGCAGCTGCAGGCAAGAGGCTGTACTTGGAGGCCACAAGAAGCTAGCTCACTACAACACTGAGGAAAGCCTACAGAGGAGCACAGGCAGCTCGGGCTCAGTGCTGTCCCTCCACAGAAGGCAAGGCTCATCCCTGGGCTTACTCTGCACCTTAAGGCAGACAGGTAGGAAAACAGCATTAGGCTATTAAGAAGAGTGTGGTTTGAATGGTGAGGGCAACTCAACCTTGGCAGCTCTGCGTTTTAAAGACTGCACCTCAGTGCTCTTCACGCTCCCAGAGCATCCAGGCCTGTTATTTACAATTTCCCTTAGGCAGGCCGTAAATCCAAGCACAACTAGCAAGCTCACCACAGTGTAAAAGGGTCCCTGTGGCAAGCTAATTGCCTTTGCAGGCTATGCAAGCCTACACAGTTTGCTTCTGCACAGTAGCTTTGAAAACTTTGGCTAATGACTGTGTCTAGCAGATCAAACTTTCCACTTTCTATCGTTCTGCTCAGGGCAGCCAGCTAGGAATTCAGGGGCAACAAACCTCCATGGGAAGAAATCAAGGCCATTAGGAGAAAGGAAATAGGGGCTACGAAACAGAAGATGACTCCACAAAGGAGTGCAATGGCATGCTACAGACTCCAGCAGAAAGGTGAAGATAGTAAATCTAAATTGAGAGGAAGTCTAACAGATTGAGTACTAAAACCCAACAACAACAAAACAAAAAACTTCTTAAGACTTTAGGGATTAATCCTCTCCCACTACTCTACATCAAGACGACAACTTTTTTTTTTTTTTGTTTAAATGAAAATATTTAATACAGAAAAAGCCACTCCCCTCACCTCCCCAGCCAGAAGGTCAGATTTACCAGAGGTACAGGTGCTGCATCTTTCACATTTTCTCACTTCCATAGAAGTACCCTGATGTTCAGGCTGCACCTAATTGCACACAGATCTCTCTCAACACCTACTAGCTCTATTCATGCACTGTCTATCCAGACAGCAGTGGTTATAGCAAACACTTCATTTATAGAGGCGGGGGGGTGTGTGTGGGATGGAAATCAGACTCAAATCCTTGCTCTGGATCAAGCAGAGCATGAACTAACCAGGATCTCCCATTTGCTGAATGAAAGCCTTGGCTGGCAAGCTGTTGTCTGATCTAAGGTGACACATGCACTCTCTTGCTCTGGTCTCAAAAGGTCCATAATGAAACTTTTACTTAGATGGCACTTCCCCATGAAAATCTTCAGTTGCAAAGACTCTCTTAAAAACCCACCAACCAAGAAAAACTAACACGTTGCATTGGGCTGTGAAAAATCCCAATGAGCTAATTTCCAGCTGAATGTCATACTGGTAATGGCTGAAGCCCCCTCCCATGGGAACCACCCAGGTTAAAACCCTTCCCAACAAAAGTGTAATGTCTTCAGTGGTAGTTTTGGGTTTTGGTGAAAAATCCTCACTAGAGGTTACATGACCAAAGGCAAGAGAAGAAAAAAATATGTACCTTAGGTACCACATCAGCTATAACAAAGAACTGCAACACAGAACAAACTCTGGTATAGTCTAGTCAGGCTTCTTTCCCTTTGGTGCAGACCAAAACCAAAACAAAACCTGTGGAACTTAATATTACAAAACACTCCATGCAGAGTAAGGATAAAATCTTGATGGGTTAGATACCATCTACGATAGAAAGTAAATAAAAATTTATGAAGATCTGTACAGCAACTTCCAGGATATAGTTAGATAATACTCTTCCAGAGCCATAATAAGGAGGGGGAAATTTTGTGTTTTCCTCAGTTAGTGTGGTACTACCTGTTAATTACAAACTGCCAACGAAGCAGAAGCAGACAGAGCTCTCTGGAGCATGTCCAAGGGACACAGATTAGGCTGGTGGCATCACACATACTCTCTGAAGGCAAGGCCTCCGAAAGGGGTTTTCCAGTGTTTTGGCTACAAGTTTATCAGTCACCCCAGATATGAGCATGTAGACATGTTCTTACAAGCTTTCTCTCAAGTTGCTCTCAGTAGGTTTTTTTCCCCCATGAAACAGACAAAAACCAACAACAAAGCAAACAACAAACCCAACAAAAATCTTGATAAAAGGACTTCAGGCTCTTCTTCTCACATATTTTTGCTGTACTTTACAATCCTCAGGCAGGGACATGGGATCTCTTGCTGCAAGTAGCAGAGGAATTTCTGAAAAACTGCCAGAATATGTACTGCTATAGACAGCCAAAGTGGGGAGTCTCCTACTGAGCTCAATACTGCAAGGTGAAATCCACTCCCATTACATATTATGGCTAGGACACTGATGACTTCTAGGTTTAAATAACAAGCAGCAAACCCAGAACACCTTATAACTCTTAAAACAAGCTCTCAAACAGCTTCACAGACTGCTCTGTAGCAACCTAAAGAGACAGCTGCAAAATCCCTACCTCCTTTCTAAAACTCAGGCTAAAGCTTTTTCGGTCCGTGCGATTCTGGTTTGATCCATTTGGACGAAAGCAGGAAGGCAGAGAACAGCAAACCACATACTTGATAACGACACATTTGGATGGGTGATGAAGGCATACTCACGCAGTGCGTACAGGGAGAGGACTATTCCAGCCAGGCAAAACCCCTCAAAAAACCTGAGTGTGCTGAACATGGTCACGTTCACTGAGAGTGCCACAGTCAGTCCAAATATCAAAATTAATATGACAGAGAAGAGCAGTACAGGCCGTCGACCAACCCTAAAAATAAGGAAGTATGGAGAAACAGTGTTAAAAGCCAGGATGGACATAACGCTAGATCATTGCAGCTGCCAAAGAAGGAAACGATTCATGCAATCCCTTCCAAATATTGACACCCATTTTTAATGCTTGTTCTATTTCTCTTTTTTTTTTTCTGCTTACTAAAACCCAGATTCCTCACCCAGCTTTCCACTGACAAGTTCATTTCAGATCAGATTAAGCAGAGACAGCACATTGTATTACTGCTTGATTTAACCATCATTTTCAAAACACCAAAGATGAACAAGGAAACACCTAGGAACTACTGTAAAGCCATAAACCAGTCCCTTGGAGATTAAAAGCAACTTCTCAGAGCTTTCTGTAGTAGCATGGGAGAGTGTATGGTATTATGTGTTATATGGCATGGTATATTATTATTTCTCTATAGTCTACAGCCACAGAACTTACTGCAGAGGTCTCCTCAACAGACGTGCTTTTCAGCCTCATCTGCAAGAGAAGCTGGCTCAAAAAACTACTTTTCTTGGCCTCGTTGTGAGGGCAAGCCTAACAAACACAGACCAAGCACAAAACAGGGCTCACATCGCCTCACTGAGCCTTAGAAAGCCAACAGTAACGTTCACGGGAAAACTGTGGTCTCCAAGTCCCTCCACCTTGTATCCCCACGGTGGCTGCAGGGGCCTGCAAAACCAGCCTGACTGGAGGGTGAGGAAGAAACTGCTCCAAAAATGATGACTGGCAACAGAGGCATGAGGATTTGCAGTCCCGCTTTGCAGCTGCAACCTGTAGTTGCGCATGTTAGTGCAGCACCAGCAAGGACGAGGAGCTATGCTGCCACTGAATGCAGGGGCACTTGCTGCAGAGTTTGGCTCTTATGTCAGAGGAATATGAGATTTTTACATCTCTTACTCATATGCTTAGTGTTTATAATTCCCCTTCCCCCCACCCCCTTCCTGTGCAAGGAGAATGATATGAAGCACCAAAGTACATGGCTATTTTTAAGCAAGAATTGGATCTTTATGTGGAGATTTCCAAAATTTTTCAACTTGTCAACTCCCACAAGTTTTCCAGTGGAATTGAGGATCCCTTTTAGTCAGCTCCATATGCCATTTCCACAAAGAATATACGAACTTGCTTTTCGTAGGCAGCTTTCACAGACCCATTCAAAGTAGTCTGTCAGCTGCAAGCCAGCCATCAGGTTGCATGTCAGAACAATAAAGGGCATTTAAATCTCACAACTTTGTCCAGTTCCACATACTGAAGCATTTCTATTCATTTATTTCAGCAGATTGTTACCAGCAGCTATAAAGTATATTGTGCATATGCATTTGCAATTAAAACTTTGGATTTTGCTTTACTTAAAATGGAACAAGATCAATAAAATACGGGGTGAAGGGCTGAAAAGGAGACATGGTTATAATTTTTGACGTTTTTAGGAACTAGAAGAGTGCACCAGTATGTGTGTCACTATTCATGCGTTTTCAAAGTCACACCTAAGGTGGTGATGTCACGGCTCCTTGCATGAGGACAGGTTTATTTTTTTTTTCAGCTGTAGCATCATCTGTGGGGCACCTCAAAGATTTAATTTGTTGGCATTAACCATTCACTGTTTTTAAAACAGAAAGAACTGATGTGCAAACTGAAGACAGCAAGGTCAAAGCAGACTGCTCTTAGTCAACGTACAAACCCAGCCCTCCAGATTATGAGCTGCTGTTGAGCTAAGGGTGGGAACACAACATCACTGCCTCCGTGACAGGCAATGCACTGGGAACATGCTGGGCACTGGGGCAGTTACTGCTGCTGCGTGCTTCAGATTTTATATTAAAGAACACAAAGCCCTTGGGCAGGGAGGGGAAGTACCTCATACGAAACCTTGTATACAGAAAAAACACCCCTATGAACTTTGTGTTAGCAGCGATCTGTGCACTTTCGCAGCCCTGTTTCTGTAATTGCCAAGCTGTAATTCATACTAATTAGTATTTGTGGAAGTATTTTGTAGATGTAAAGCATTATGCAAACACTCAGAATTAGGAACTTAATTCTCATCACAAGCCCGACCTGCCATTCCCTGACGTTGATTAAAAAAGACCTCATGCTTAGCATACATCAGTTCCCTTCTTCCCCTCCTCCCACTCTCTTTACTTGAGGTTATCCATCATTAGGACATGGAATTTCTTCTAACACTGTACGAGTTATGCAAATGAATCATTGCTGCTAATGAAGAATCAGGAAATCCAAGACCCTCCTGGGCCTGTGAAAGCCAGCTGAGGCCAGATAAGCCCTCTGGTAAGCGGCATCATCAGCACCTCCTCCCAGACACAAAACTAGTCTCCTTCCTCACCAAGGCATGCAGTACATTCCTCAAAAATCAAAACTCCAGGGCAGCTATCAGCCATGTATTTGGTAATCCAGCAGTGTTTTGACAGGACGGTGTCTCAGAGTATTAAAAAAAGCCTTTTATATGTAGACAGAGTTATCTGACTAACAGTACATGGAAATGCTTGTGAGAAATTAAACCATACACAATCTCCCTGGTAAAACAGCCCCGGGATGCTATCTGCTGTCATCCAAACTATTCCAGAGAGAGATTTCTGTGCCACAGAAGTCTCAGCCTACACTGCATACTATTATCTAGATCAAATGCTAAGTGCTGCCTGCACAGGTTAATAACTAGGGATACATGCAACCCCAGGCTTTTGAAGAATCTGCAGTCCACACAGTGTGATACGCAGATGCATCAAAAAGATACTCCTAACATAGTCAGAGTTGCACCCACACGGGGAAAGTGATGGGTTTGAGGACAAGACCTGCTCTTCCCATGCTCCTACACATATATACCTTGCCACCCTGAAAAGACTAAGCTTTGCTCTTGCAGCCGATCGAATTGCTTTTCCCATGCTGTTCTTTGCAGGTTGTGGGACTTGAACTGGCACAAAGGCTCCAAAAAGCACCAGAGTAGGTGCAAAGCAGGGGCAGTACTGGGCAATGAGAGGCAGAGACCTTCTGTCTTCATGCTACATGAACACCAAGCCCACCTGCTCCAGAAGGAAGCCTTCCACAGAGACCTCAACAGCCTCTGTCCAGAGCAGGCAAAAACTACCAGCAGCGCTCTGCCTGTTGAACAAGTAACTTATTCAGGTGTTGGAAACAGTCGGTCTCCACACAGCCCAACATGTTTACAGACCTTCTTCCTATAGATTTTCCACACACAGCTATCCAAGCATGCACACCTAGTGTATTTTGAACGTAGACCACTTGGTTTACTTAGCAAATTACCTTAATACACTCTACGCCTTTGCCACATACAGCTTTAAAAGCCTTCTTTCAAAAAGGAAAAGTAAAGCCCCAAACCCCAACGGTACAAAAAACCCAAAGCATCCTCTAATTATCTAAACTGGAGAGTGTTATATAAGTGAAATGAAAACATATTTTGAAAGTTCGTAACACACTTATACATTGCTCCACTTAATCTCCCCTGCTCTTGCTTGGGACTGACATAGTTTCTTTTTTCTTCCTCTGTTTTTACAGGTATAATCCCCTTTGTATCTGTCTCTCCACACAACCCCCCCTGCCTCAGTGGAAACTTGAGTTGTGACTAAATAGCAAAGTAAATCCCATTTAGGTCTTCTTTTACCAGCCCCAAATGCTACTGCTAGATGGCAAAAAAACTATCCAGCATAGGACCCCGCCTGGGTAATAAAATAGAATCATAGAATCGTTTAGGTTGGAAAAGACCTTTAAGATCATCCAGTCCAACCATTAACCTACACTACCAAGTCCACACTAAACCAATCAAGGGTAGACTAGACTAAACCATGTCCCAAAGTGCCACATCTACCCGTTTTTTGAACGCTTCCAGGGATGGGGACTCCACCACCTCTCTGGGCAGCCTGTTCCAATGCTTGACCACCCTTTCCGTAAAGAAATTTTTCCTAATATCCAACCTAAACCTCCCCTGGTGCAACTTGAGCCCATTTCCTCTCGTCCTATTGCTAACTACATGGGAGAAGAGACCAACACCCACCTCGCTACAGCCTCCTTTCAGGTAGTTGTAGAGAGCGATAAGGTCTCCCCTCAGCCTCCTCTTCTCTAGGCTAAACAACCCCAGTTCCCTCAGCTGCTCCTCATAAGGCCTGTGCTCCAGTCACATCATATGGCAAGGATGGGGACTGAAGAGGAGCAGGAGGACCAGCTTTGGTGGCAACAAACCACGTCCTTTCTGGTCACCCATGAAAGGGCAAGGGAGTCACTGTTCCCTCCAGCCACCAAGTTACCCTTTTTCTCACTTGCACCACAGCTGGAAACCAGATTCTCCTTCAGCTCTCCTAAACTCACTAGACCGAAAAAGAGAAAAATACCTCATTTTTATATCAGGGTAATTTTATGCTGCATTAGCTCAGTTAAGCAGCTTGCAGAGGGGTCCAACAAGCGCACGTGGCAGCACAAAGTACACACTGGGGACAGAAATGGATGCAAAGAGCGGGATGCTCCTTTTGGTGGCAGACAGCTATTAAATCTGCTTACTGCAATTCTCTCTCAAAGCCAGTCCCTTAGGCAACAAGTTGTTCACTTATTTGTGACTTATTTGTCAATTACAGCAGCACTTTCCTAACTTGGGAATAAGTCTGCTTTCTCCACACCGATTCCTTTTTAGGAAAGTCAAGCAAGATCACTCATTCATTTCCCCGCTATACTTTCTACGTGTTGATAGAGTCCTGTTTTACTCTGGTATTTTAATCATACTTCACTGCAAAGCCACCATTCCTCACTTGTCTAAAAGCTTTTAGTGACTATTCAAGAATTAAGATGCAATTTTGCTACAAATGCTTGAGCCCAATTACTGCACAGCTGCAGGGGGCCTTTTCTATCCCAGCTGACTGGTGAATTGCTGAGGCTTTGTAAGATTTCCCTAATAGGCAAGTCTTCTTCCTTTCTTGTTTTAATGAATGACAAAAGAGTTAACCTAGGGCCATTTAAAGCACCAACATTAGCAACTGTGCTGGAAGCCACTGAAGTGACTGGGACAGCATTGCAGAGCTATTGTTTCAGATGCTGCAAGTTTCCATTGAAATCACTTGAGTCATGCCTTTAATTCTTTTTTCCCCTCTTTTGCACTAGAAGACCCCTTCTTTAAATAAAAGCTGAACTATCAGAGTAACTGGGGTATCCAATAATGTTTTCACTACTGCAATTTAAGGAATTGCACTCTATGCTTTTCAGTTTAGTACCCCAATATTGACAGCACGTAAGTCAGCGATTCCTTAACACTACATCGAAATGTTTGCTCAACGAGAACTTTAAAAATAGAACAATGGAAAGGTTTGCAAAAACCAGCCTTCTACCCCCTGAAAAATACTGTGTAAGCACGACATTGACATTACACTAGTCTTGTATTCAGTCAAATCAATGCTCCTTCCAATTTCTTTTGGCCATATCTCTTGGTTAAAAAAAGAGAAAACCCTAAACTAAAGGCTTCACTTATATAATTAGAAAATACTTAATTCTGTACTAGCTTTACAGCTGTAATAAATTGTGTCAGCAGGAAATAACCAAGTCAGCTATCAAATAGCTTATGTTCATGTTATTTACCTTGATATAAATTACTCAGTTCAAGCAATTAACACACAATTTTAAACTGTTTATTCATCATGCTTCTTTCAGAACATGAGAAAATCATTACACAAAGGTTCTGCATGAATCTAAGGTAGAAGAAAATCTAAAAAATATTTAATATTGTTCTTTATTTATAGTTACATTGCATGAAAAGGTTTTTCACTTACCAGTCAGCTATACATCCTGTTATTAAGTGGCCGAAGATTAATCCTACCAGGAGGGAGAATTTTGCAATGTGGACTTTCCAGGCAGAATCACAAACAAGATCCCACTGGAAGAAAAAAAGACAGATCAACTGAAATAGTTATTCTCAGACGTGTTTAAACATACTAACGTTGGTCTAGAGCTTCTTCCAAATTTCAGTCCTAGCACGAGTGCATGGAAATGGCAGAGGAAATCTTTCCCCCTTAAGTCAAAACCCAGATCTCAAGAAGCAAATTAAAGACTTGTTTACTTCAGTGAGTTTTGTCAGGCCCTTAGCTATAAAATGACAACATCCGATGCTTAAGTCTCCCCCTCTCCAGGCCACATGAGTTTAGACTACGGGGCGTATCTCTGACATTGGCAGTACTGACGTAGCTGAGGTTCTCCCCATAGCAGCCCCAGACAGCTGCTAGCAGAGCCCCGTGAAGCCCACCGGCAGCAAGCCCGACGATTTAAGAGCAACTTCTCCTGTTGACCTCCTCGGGGCTGCTTGGAAACATGCTTTGCCACAGACCCCTGATGGCTGTTAGCTCCAGGCTCCCACGGACAAAGTGTCAAGACACTTTTGCTTTCAGAGAAGCATCCCGGTTCCCCAGGCGGTAGAAGGGGATGAAGACTGACTAATAGCACGGTTCGTCAGGCCAGGGCTGAAAAGCCAGGTCCTGGCATGGAGTCAGACAGGGCAGCCAGAGAGCCCAGCGCAGCCACGCGGCTCCTTGGGACAGCAGCTCCCACAGCGACGTTTCACAGCTCAGAGATCAGACAGGGGCTGAACCGCCACACTAAAGCTCTCCCTGATACTGAAATTACCCTTTCTGTCCAAAGGAAGAGAAAGTGGACTGCTTCAGGCACACCGTCATTAGGGCCCTGCCTTACTCCCATGAGAAAGATGGGAACAGCAAGGTTTCTAGTAAGGCTTCCCTAAACTCCAAGACATTTTCCTCTGAGGCATTAGCCTGAGCCTCAGGAGAGCCAGACTGCATTCCTGGCTTGAGCCCAACATCTTCACTGCCCTCAGACACGTAACTTAATCTCTCTTATGTGTAAAGTGTGGATAGTACTATTATACCCTTGAATAAAAGTAGGAAGATATGTTTGTTCATGGTTTGTGAAGCATTCAAATATTGATGGTAAAGGGAGCCATACACATTTCATGAAAAATAAGTACAGCTAACTTCAGAGAGTCCGATACTCCAGAATTGAAACTTTGCAGAGTAAGTGGCTGTTCATGTGTAACGTAATAGTAGCAGCCCTCCTGACACCAGTAACTGAAGTTTCATGGCCAAAAACACAAAGTAAAAGTATGCAATTTATTTTTAAAAGTCAGATGCAACTTCAAAAGAAAGCTTCCCTCAAAAGAGTTCAATGAGGTGTGCTGCGCTTTTAAGCATTTCCATGACACACAGCCCTGCCACAAATAAGGCTCGCTCTGGCTCAGCCCTCCGGTTCAACATCACAGGAGACGTCCTCCCTGCAATACACCACCTCACCAAGAAGCATAGCACTTTTGTGGCCAAAAGAAGCCTGCCAGCTTTCAGGCTCAGGCTTTTTGTTTTAGGTAGATGTATTTTTGAGTTCCTCACTGCGCTGACTTGTAGAATTCGGGACATATATGTCCGATCCTTCAACCTACACGCTGAAGGCACTAAGGAACCAAAAACAAGTAGTATGAGCAAGTATCTTTTCCACCAAATAGCTATAAATTATTTGCAGCAAACAGCTCAGCAAGGCAGCGAGAATCGCTCTCCAAAGATGCTGACTTTTTAGAAGTATTTAGCAAGTGGAGGAAATGCAATTCCTAATATTTGCAATTATAGAACTAATCTCCAGTTAGCAAAGAAAAGTATCTGCCCAGACAAGCCGCAGACAAAACAAAATTCAGGAGATACGTCTGAGCTCCAGGCAGACTTTCAAATGCTCTGGGTTTATTTTCACAAGCCAGAAGGTGTATGTGCTGATTAAAACTGAGAAATCATTTTTGTTTGCAGAGAACAAATTAAGTTTATTAAAAATAGTCATATTTATACAAGAACACTTTTTTAAAGGCAATCTCTAGAAGCTAGTTTTTAATTTTAGTGCTGTCAGAGGAATGGTGATGTCATCCAAGTGCAAAAAGAAAAAAACAGCTATCCTGGTGCCTTTTTGTTTTCACAGCTCACTATTGCCAGTCAAAGTGAGCCAGCCCCTGCACAAGCCTCAGGCAGAGAATGTGCAGTACCAGATTACACGTAGGTAAAGGTTCCTGGTTGGAAGAACCAAAATCTCATGAAGCGCTGTTGTGAAATTTCAGGCCAGGACAACAGATGTCAAACCACTTTGGCACACAGAGTAAGAGTTTAAAAGCAGAAGAAAAGTCAATACTATCTGCATGTCCTTCGGCGGTGGCTAAAATGCACCGACTCCTTTTGATAACTTATCCACAAGTCATTGTTTGTTTGCTTTTAAGACTATTGCCCAACTCCCCAGCTGCTCTGAAAATAAAAACGTATTTTTCTTGCAAACCCTGCATCTGGCCCTTTCCTGCCCTCTATTAAGCACTCGCTCTGCAAGCCAGCGTAAATCAGAGCTGTTCCCCCAAGCCCACGAAGGGCAGCCTAACATGGGTGCTGACAGACACAGGCAGCCCTTGACCTTCCCCGAATCTCTGGCTCTCCAAAACCCTCAGAACTTGTAAACAGGGAAATGGTGAAATAGTTCAACAGTTGCTTTAGCACAAACTTCCAGAGAATCTGCCATGACCCCAAATTACTCGCTCAGTACTAAGAGCTCAAGCATACCCCAGTTTCTCCTGTGGCAGCTGTCACAAACCAGAGAGAGGTCGCCGTGGAGCATTTATCCAAAATAAATTCAGCAGGACAGTGGCGGGTGCCACCAGGGCATTTGACTCGCAAAGAGACAGAAGAATAAGGAGAGGGCACAAAAGAAAAATGGATGCTGCAGTCAAAAGCAGCTTCAGGTAAAGATGACATTAATAGGACAAAATTACATATTTAATAGCTAGCGTATCGTCCCCACCCATCTTAACACAGCAGCAGAGCAAACCAGCAAGGCTTCATCGTGCTGAAATTACAGGAATTTTGCCAAAGACCTGCGCTCCCCCTTCCCTTCCCCATGGCAAAGCCAAAGGCAGAGGACTGCAGCCTCAGCTTTGAAGAGCTAGAATTAAAGCAGGAATCATTATATAGCATCAATGCTGCCTCTCCCCTTCCAGACGCCTGGGCTTGGCAGAGCAGAGCGTATTTGACGTGTGCCCACATGGCACAGCTGTGCCCAGAGCTGTGGCAGGTCCTGCTCTAAGTGCCAGTAGTTTCATCCCGCAAACACGACACTCAGATTTGCTCCACAGAGAAAGGAGTGACAGCTTTCCATGTCCCTGCAGAACAAAACGCTGGGCTGGGCAGCGCTGATGACAGTTCAAGTGGCACTCCAAGTAAATCTGCACTAGGAGATTGTTTTGGCTGAAGACTAGACAGTAATCCTCTACCACCTCTTACAAAAGGTAGATTAATCTGTTACAAGCAGGGAGACCATTAAATCCTGTAACTGCTCTGGCTGCATCCCCTGGTGTCCCACTTGGGAGTTAACAACGCCCAGACTGAAGGAAGGATGCTGCTAAATTTACAGTGCTCCCTGGGATTTCTCTTTGTGTCCCTGGGTTCTGTCTGTCTTTCTGTCCTCCATCCACCCTCCTAAAGCAAAAGATGCAACAAAGTAACTTGCTAAACTAATAGGACTGTATTGTTATGCTGAAACAAAAATAACTGTATATAAAATATGCTGGTGGAAAGGGAACATTTGAAAAACAGAAGCTTTTTTTCATAGCAGCACAGCAATGTAGACAATTTGCCACCTATGCAGATGTGCAATATATTGCAAGTGTTTTTTTCATGTTGTGACAGCATTTTTTTGTCAAAGCTTAAGGAGTCACACCTTCAGGATCCTAATGTTTAATTGATATCAGTGAGTCACAACCCATGCTGTGAGTCACTATGCTTCACATCAAGATGGATAACTATTTGAAACATGAGATGATTGGGAAGACATCTGGCAAAAGGTAAGGCACCCAAACAGTAACCATCCTGTAACTTCTTTACAAGGGGTGAAAATCTGCACAGCGCTCAGGCAGTGAGTCAGTATTTGCACTGAAGTTAAGTTACAAAAGTCACAAATGTAAAGTCTGCTGCATGTTTTTTACTACAAACACAAGCTGTCTCAGTTGAGGGCTCCTGCCTCGAAAGCACTTGTCCTCCAGAGGCTGTAATGCTGTCTGCGACGCCTAAGCACACTGAATAGCCACTGCAAAAAGGTCATAATAAGATGCCTGCCAAGGATTTGTTTTTTTCTACCTTCACCCTGATTGCATGGAAAAGTGCAAGGCAGACCTTTCTGTCCTAAAAAGAGCAAAGAGATGGGAGGAGAGATGCTCTAGTCCAAGGCTTGCCCGGAGCCTGGCACAAAGAGCCCATGGGAGAGGAGCTGGACATGCACACCCTCTACCCTCTTTCCCTGCACAGCACTAGAATCCATCTTCTATATAAATACCTCATCTAGTGAGAGTTTAAATTTATGATGGCTTCAGATTCTCTTAGAGTGTTTTCCCAAAAAAAATATAAATGACAAAGTTGTTTAAAAAAAAAAATTAATAAAAGTTATGCTTTTCTTACAACATATGTAACAAAAAGCAAAACAGTCTCCAGGTACTTATTCCTGGAGGAAAAGCTTCAAGTCAGCAGAACAAGCACTAAAAAAAAAAGTCAAAAAAGTCAGTACTTCTACCATAATATACCTACCACTGATGCCTTTTCCCAGTACTCATAGTTACAGACACAGGAGACCACTGTACCAAAATTTCCCTCCAGGCTGCTACAGGACAATGCTTCTCTCCTCCCCTTCTCAACCCCCAGCCAAAGATGATACTCTGGCTGCATTTTTAACATTAAAGGAAGTGTACAAGTTCCAGAAAATGGTGTGATGCTCGACTCCATAGAAAATAACTGCAGCTAAACCACCCTAAAGAGGTTGCAAAAGAAGTCTCCCAGAGGGATGTGCCAGCCCAACTGCAACACTTCAAGCTGGGGTGGTTTTACTGCCGCAGGTGTCTCTGTATCTCCCTCTCAGCCATAGCAACAACAGAGCATTTAAACTATTTAACCTTCAAGGTTCAGAGTAAGAATGCCTCTCCTTTGAGATCACAGCCAGGCAAAGCACTCCCTGAACTGTATTTTAAGTGTCAATAAAGTGTTCTTGAGAACACCTGGCATTTTTTGACCACCAGTACACCCAGCTGGGTGGAAGTATCAAGAAGGTCACATTTCAAAATGGGGACATTCAGAAGAGTAAAAAAATAAACAAATAATCCTGGAAGACTTGAGAAGAAGGTATAAAAATGAATGATTTCCTTTTTCTTTGACCACCAACATTCAGAACCAAACATCTCCAGACCACATCTTTCCTTACGTTTTTATTGGACACAACTGGACTTATCTGGAAAACAGAAGAGTCATTAAAAAAAACAACCAAACACAAGAGAAACAAGAAGCCAGCTATTGACAGGTTTTGGGTTTTGTTTTCTTTGAATAGCCACTCAAAGACGCCTACACCACCTATGCTGGAATGCCTCAACCCCTGACACAGTCAACACCTGACTTTTAATCTACTTCCTCTCTGTATGATGCTAGACCTCCAAGAGCTGAGTACATCTAACTTTCTTCAGCTTTATCCTAAGTGGATGCTTTTGCTGAAAATCTTCGACCAGTGTCTGAGTGCTTAAGGCCTCTTAAAGATAAATCCTTCTAAAACAGATTTCTACTGAGCAAGGACACACTGGTATTTTCAGAGGTTTATATCTATCCAAGTTTGCAAGAACTTTTACTCAAGTAGCAAAAGAGATACTGTTGGTACCAGAGCATCACTTTTTGCTCAACATCTGCCTCCTTCCCATTCCTGACAAATCTGGGAACCCCATTCCCATACACTGGAACTCACTAGTTTTCTTTCTAGTTCACACTGCTAGCGCAATAGATGTGAGGGTTTGTTTTGTCCGGCTTCTTACCCAATTCATTTTTCTTACAGCAAGAACAACATTTTCTGCACTTTTCATTCTTGGAAACCAGTAAACCATTTCTGACCATGGCAGACACCTGGCAGGGAAAGCTGCAGCCCAGGAAAATCACTCAGAAACAGTGAACACAAGGTCACGTACACAGAAATTGTCAGGTTGCTTTAACTATGACATGATCAACCGCCTGGGCAACGTACTATTTGAAAAATAAAGCAAGGAAACTACTTTTGACTACTACCACAAAGCCAAAGGTTTTGGGGACATGGGGAGGGAGTGGGGTGGGGAGAGAGAAAGAGAGGGCGCGTGAGCCAGAGGACACATGCTTAGCAGTCTTCCAAGAAAGATATAATTAGATCGTGCAGTGTTGTATGAAAGCAGATTCATGTACCTATGAAAACAGTTTCCATCCCCACAAAACAGTACAGGACTGCACAGCCGTGGACTTTACAAATTTCCCTAATGGCTTCTGAAGTTTAACAGAGTTAACGTTGCTGAAATACGTCCTTCAAAACTGCATTTTCTGATATGCGTGACTTGGCTAGGAAATTTCCACATTAATTTCTGAAGTGTATATTTTTTAAGTCTGGTGTTTCAGCGTGAAAAATAAAGCACACAAGCTCAGTGCCACGCTGCCACATATCACACCGGTACATAAAACAGCACTTCCTCCTGGTCTGCAAACTTCAGCTCCGCCATGAGATGGGACACCTAAGGCATAGGTTGTGTCAAGCTGCTTGCAAATCAAAGAGGCAGAGGCACTCTGCCTCCTATACTAATTACCTCAGGGTAACTAGGCTGTCCCCACTACACCCCACAGGGCGATGCTGTCCCGCTCGCACCCAGCATGTGCGCGGCCCCGTTCCCCCCTCCAGCAGCAGAAAGGCCGTGCTGACAGCAGATGCATTACTGCAGCATCTCCTGCCTGCACCCACCGCAGCAGCGCCAGGCTGGCAGCCGAGCTGCACCGCACACATCTGCGTGCCCTGTGTCGTACCTAACGCCTTTCCGTCATGGCTCGCCTGTAAGAACTATCTCCCCAGCATGGTGAGATGGCTCGAGCAATGCTGCAATCACAAAACAAGCCCAAAACTTCAAATATGTAAAAGGACACAAATCGACTTTGTTGCAGAGCCAGGAAACTAACCTGGAGAAGACTTTAACATTAAATGCTCTGCACTAAATTATTCCTTAAGTCTATGCCATAAGCAAAAAAGACCCTCCAAGCTATCCATCGAGCACATCAGCAGCAGATCATAAGATGCCACCTGGAACACCACAGAACTGGAAAAGTTTCATCTACCCTTCAACTTCACACTTTAATCAGAAGCAATTAGCTCTTCTGTTCCCAACCTTCCTCTCATCGCAGATCTGTTTCTTTTCCCCACTGGGAGAGGGAAGAAGGAAGTTTGCTAAGTAAATAATCATCACTAATATGCTAACAATTAAAATATGATTTGTTAATCATATGACAGTCTTCTGAATACTCAACATGATTAAATCGATTTTAGTAGCATCTATATACCACCCACTTCTCCATCACTACTTCTTTTATTTTCAGTAGCAGGAGTTCCTTTTATTCTGAGACATTTTGATCTTCTCCAGCCTTCGCCCTCCCCAGATTAGTCAACTAACTTGTTTCTCAGCTGATGCGATCTGCTTCACTTTTTCCAACTTCATAACGTCATCTAACGTCAAAGAATTGGGAGATAGAAAATCTGGCTTGTAGCTTCCATGAACACTACATTCATAATTTTCTAGAGAGCAGGATCAGGATACTTCAGTCTCTCTTTTACATCTCTGTGCAGCAATTAAGTATCTTTTCTACACATGTTCTGACATCATTAGGAGCCACTGTCACAAAACTGACTTTAATTTTAAACCTATTCTTTGCTATAAGACCTGTAGCCGTTTGCCTCCCTCTGGCTGCATGAAAAGACCAGGTGCAACAATGGCCATCACTAGGGCTGACTGAGACACACACAGAAAATGGTTTTTGAGTGCCATTCCTCAATTTTCAGCTGACAACCACCTTTATCCTGGACAAGGTACGTGCTGCTAGGGCTGACTTTGCAACCAAACTAAATAAAAAGTTAAACTAGTTTTCAAATTTGTATTTAGAACAGGTCTAAGCACTGTAAATAGAAGCCATATGTAAAAAAACCGGCAACATTTTAGTTAAATATTAACATTTGTTATCATCTGATTATCAAAAACAAGTTAACACTTTGAGGACTGGTATTTTTCAGGCTGCCAAAACCATGCGTATGTAAAACATACTGCACATGTGCAGCCTTGAGAGGGCTGACATGGCAAAACCTAATTTACTATCTTATCGGGCCTCTGTAAAAATCAGGGGAAAAAAACTTGAAAATGTCAAGTATGGCATAAAACTCTGAAATGAAGGGGGAAGGAGGAGACAAGAGGAAGGAGCCATTCCTCATGAGAAATACTTGCCCAAAGTCACATAGATAAAAAGATCAGACACCTTAATTTTTACATGCAGTTATTGCTGCTGTGACCCTGACCTCTCATCGTTTCAGGACTACAGCTGTTATAACTCAGGCAAGAAGGAGAGGGAGAGGGGAAAAAAAGAGGGTCTGGTATTAATTCAGACTTAAATAAATACTAAGGGGAAGGAAGAAAGGAGAAAAATATTCCACTTGTTTTACAAATCAAAATATGAAACTGGTCTGTCAAGCTTGTATTGTTCAAGCAGACAATGTTTTACACAGCCCTGGGAGATCGAACAGGGGAAAAGGTCTTATGGTTTAATTTACATTCCCTATCCTTAATAATATTTGTAGGGTGGACATTGCGATATTGTCTACACATTCATGGACTTTGGTCTGGAGGCCAGGAGGAGACCAGGCAGCTCCAGAGTGCTGCAGAGTAACAGGGAGACGGTACTTGAGCCAGAATGAATTCCTCCACAACTCTCTGGAGCCAAAAAAACCTTTTCCAGGGAACCAGACCACCCTGCTCTGAAAACAGCGCACAACGGTAACTATAAATCACACGCTGCCAGACAAGGCGAACGTACCGTTTCCCTGCATCTCACAAGTAGCATTCCTGATTCTCCCGGCTTTGCTACTTGTGGATCTAGGTAGGCGTCCCAGAAACAAGTATCAGGATATATTCACTTTTGTTCTTGTGTTTCAGTAGAACAACCGCCATTTGGGGCTCTCCCAGATTAAAAGACAAAATAAAAATCCTAACAAAGCCTTGCGCTACACATTCAGTTTTCCTCCTAGGGAGAAGATGAGTTAAAAAAATTAAAAAGAAGAAGAAGAAGTCGTCTTCTTCACAGGACTGAGTCCCACCCAGCCCATCACCCCCTGAGCACGTTGGCCCTCGCCTCATCAGCTCGCACGGCAAGCAGGAGTTTCTGCCCTGAACACTCTGGTTGCACCAAACACAGGCATGCACCGCAGCCAGCCGCTGATCCGTCTCCCGCCGCGTGGGAATAGGCACAGACCTACCGCGCATTCCCAGCAGGTACAACGTGGCCCGGATCACTGGGAGCTACTCTACGTGCGCGTTAATCATCGCTGCCTGCTGGGTTTTATGGGCCGGTGGCATGGCGGGCTCTGCAGAGCGTGGGCCAGCGTGGCTCTGGTACGGAGCTGAGCAGTTATAAACTGGTTTACCAGTTAACGCTGGTTTTGCCTGGATACCACGGCAACGCATGCTGATGACACGTTCTGGAAGGGGCTTGAATCTCCTTTCTCCCTCCTGCAGGTCCCTCCTTTCCCCCTTGACTTTAAAAGGGAATTCAGAATGCACACAAGGTCACCTACCATCAAAAGCCAACTGGAAAAAAAAAAAAAAAAAAATTACATTATGAGAGCTAAGCACGCATTTCAGAGTTGAGGCAACCAGAGCCCAGGAGAAGCTGCTCTGAAGGGATTCAGTGCAAGAACTGAACACTCAGCACTGCTGCAAGGCTGCAGCGTCTTCCTACGACAGGGTTCTCTGCTCTTCTACACACCATCTACAGGAAACCCCATTCCTTTCTTCCACAGCAAGATCTCAGCCTAATTAATTCCACAGTTACTCGTGGGTAACCCAGTGCCAGCCAGGCTGCTCTGCAGAAGAGCAGGAGGAGGAAGGAGTATGAAAGGGAGTGCGTGAGAGCAACTGTCCCAGGCAGGGAGGCCAGGTAGCGCAGAGGGGAAACCAGGCAGAAACAAATAGGCTGACAGGGAAAACAAAAGACAAGGTACACAAAAGCACTGGATCCCTTTCAGCATTTTCTAAGTTTAGCAGAATTCATTTGGAAAGCTTTAATTTAAGACTTTGCACCATCAGAATGGCCAAACGTTTTTAAGTTAAGGAAAACCGTAAGTCTCGTGCTATTCCAGATGTTATTTCATTACAAAATGAACACCTTCACGTTCAGCTGGCCTGTAATCCTCATCTCAACGTTACCATCAGAACTGGCTCAAAATTAGATGCCTTCCTAAGGGCCAGTTCCTCCTCTTTGACAAATGCTTTAAGAAAAACATGAGGTCATCTTTTATAATTGCACTCTTGTAGCCAGAGTAAGAAGAGGTAAAACTGTTACAGCACTTTAGAAATTTGGTTTTAGACTGCCTGAACAGCTGGTAAATATACACTGTAGCCTGCGACTTCTGCCACAGCATGGGCAGGGTCAGTATATTTAAACTAAATGACTGAGATACAGGACGTATTAGGGAGTGGAAACAAAACCAAACAAAACCCCAACCATTTCAAACATCATGCCCATCCAGAAAAAAAAAAAAATGCAGTTGTTCGACATACAAACAGAAAATGAGGAATATGAAAGGCTCAAATAGCAAGTCTTGGAAAGCTAAGAGAGACTTTATGGAACAACCTGCCTGAAGGATTACTGTTAGTTCTACTAATGCTACAAACTATTTATGGTAGGCTGAAATTAGATTCCTGTATTTGAGATGCTTTACCTTAAGGGTGATAATAAACATTAGCATTCCCTCCAGCGAAAAAAAATCCATACCAGATAGAAAACCTAAGACTACCTGAGTTCTGATGTCAGTATTGGTCTTAACCCAGTCGCTGTTTTCTAGGCCAATGGCTTCAAAAATTTTTGGCCCCTACCTAACAGCCCCCCCCAAATAAATAAAAACAGTATCTAGGCTCACTAAACAAGTATTTGTAGTTTGGTGATATCATCATACTTGCTTATCTCCGAGATCAACATCAGGTAATTTGCTGGTTGCAGGCAGGCACAGGACAGTTCTGCGCCACCAGGAAACTGCAGGTAGTGTTCCCGAAACAGCCATCCCCTTCCTTCACTCCACTCAGCCAGAAACACGCCCCAGTGTTTTAGGGTGTTGTTCACCAGCGCCCTGATAACTGGGAGACTCCATCACCACGTTCCGTGTGTGCAGGCAGGGCGCAGAGCAGCTGCAGCAGGACACACCATCAGCTCCCCTTGCTCCCTCTTTAACAAGCAGATTTCTCAAGCCTGCGAGCGCTCAGACCAGAAACCACTAAACTCTTTATCAGCTAACTCACAGATGGGGAAAAAAAAAAGTTCGGGATCTCTCCCATAGCTGCGGAAGCCATTAAAAAAAAAAAAAAAAAAAAAAAAAAAAGAGAAAAATAGTAGTAGAAGTTTTCTCTAGTCTACCAGTATTCTGAATACCTCTGACCACAGGGACTTGTTGACCCCTTCAGCACCCGTTAGGAGCAGAGAGAGTAATTTCAAAGCCTTATCTGAAAGAAATTTAGAATAGTCTTTCTGCCCATTTGCAAGCATCTGCCTTGCAGGTCCCTACATCCCCTTCAATCCATACAAGGGTAGCAAGGGCATGGGTGATGTACTAGCTTCCATCTTGCCACTTCTGACCCAACTACCACACTGGGTACAATAACTCAAGGTTTTCATTGACTTGAGACTAAGCAGCAGCCAGTCAGCCAGGAACCAACACTGACAATCCTGGCAGTCGCAGGAACAAGAGAAGCATCAGCATTTCCAAAGTCTCTTTGCAGAGACCAGCCAACTGGAGGATATGCAGAAATGAGTGAGAGATCTCCTCCCATTTGTGCCTGGAAAGGGTGGCACAGCTCTTATTTTGGGAAGGACCTCGTCAGAGTGATCCCCTTTGAATTAATTAACAACTAGACTCTGAAAATCCACTTGAAATGCACACCTATCCCTTACCCCAAGAAATATCACCCCACAAGCAATGTCAAATTTATCATCACTGTTACCGCACACAAATTTGTTTGTTGTACCATTTCTGGCTACTTGCAGGCACTTGCAATAATCCCATGAGAACACCACAGTTTAGGGCACATGTCACCACACAGAGCCATTTCACTTCATCAACCCAGCAGAAAACCCAGAAAAAATATAATAATTTAAAAAAAAAAGTCTTTAAAGAGAAAATTTTCTACCAGGTTAGCAAACTAAAGCAGCTGAAGATGTGTCCAGAAAAGTGACAGAACTGCCATAAAAGCAATGGAAAGGAAGGCTGGTAGGGCACAGACATCCCCCTTTACAGGGGCAAAGAGCATCACATCACAGCCTGAACTCATCCAAGTTCACACCAAGACAGCACTGCCCCTGGACCATTCGGCTCTCCTGAATTAAGCTCCCCTTTTTTGGAAGGGACAATTTGCTAGAGGCTCAGCCAAAATGGCACAAGAACGATTGAAGCAGCGGCAAATAGGTAAAATGATGGCATGTTACTTGGGGAAGAAGATGACTCAACCCAAATCAAGTGGGAAGTTGAGAGCCAAGAGAACAGCACTGCAGCAAAACAAGGCATCTGGAGCAGAAAAGCAGCCACAACAGGAATTCCCTTGTGACTACACATGAAATATTACTACATAATTGCTCTGGGTGATTAAAACACAGCCCTCAACTAACCACTTCCCTCTTTGCCACCCCCAAGAGGTGGAACGATCTGGAATGCTGCGGGTGCGGACGGAGGGATGCTGTGCCATCAACCGCTGCAATTTAATCAAGCCTCAGTCCTTGCCCATTGTCAGCTTTTGGTGTCCATTATACAAATTAGCATTCAGAACAACAAACAACCCCACCACGTAATACAATCGAACGCAGCAGACAGGTCATCCTGGTAACGGAGGGAAAAAACAACGACCATCAATCCCGTAACTAAGAGCTTCCGTGAAAACTTTGCCCCAAGATTACAGCTCGCTTTGCAGATGGTCAGAAGATCCAGGCACTAAAGAAGTTAATAAGAGAGTTAGAAAAGTCGCTGCTGAGTACACACTCCAACTTCCTGCTAGGCTTCATGGCTACGTACATTTAGTTGTTGTTATGTTGCTTATTGCGATAATGCTAATAATTTACCTGAAGTGTCACTTTGCAGATAGGCAAAATGAGACCTCAGGTTTCCTCATGGAAAAAAAGGAGAGTATTTCTCAACGTCCTTCCCTGGGACAGTGGTGAGATACATGGACCATTTAAAAGACCTTTTTTTTTATTTTATTTTATTTTTAACTAGCCTTTTGCCTAAAGGCTAGTTCAGGATATATCTCTCAAGTGATAACACGTGCACTCTGTTTATAGTGATGTGATAATAGCGATGTTGTGATAAAGAATAGATGAAAATCCTCAAAGAACCATTCAGCAGCCAAAAAGCCTTACAAGTAAATTGTCCTAAAGGAAGATATTTATGTACAAACCAAGCTAAAGTCCAAGATTTATGTACCAAGTCAGGACATTAGCTCAGATGGGCGACTTAATATGGCCACTGGAATCCCTGTGGTTAAATTATGCATCTGACCTCTTCGCTATATGTATTTCAGCAGTGCTAAATCATAAGCAGTACGTCCTTTATTGCCATTTCCAGTTCAAATGACTGGCAGCACTATAAAAAGCACCGTTCCCAGTGACTCAGTCGAGGAGGTCAGGGTAATGGCAGCGCCTAGCGTGGCAATACCACTCTTCAAGGAAGGTGCAAGGCCACCTCCGGCTCCAGCAAAGACTCAAAGAGAAGCGGGGCTAAGCAAAGCACAGAGCAGGGAGGGAAACAGCAAGATCTCCACTCCGTCAATCCCAAGCATGACACAGGCCGGGAGAAAATGGGCACTGGGGAAGGGAGAGCTGAGAAGCAGGGACAGAGAGACAACATCTGATGAAGGGTACCATTGGGAGAGAGGCTCCGGAGACAGTGAAACTCAACATAGTTTAAGGACAGCTAGTTGCTCCTGAGGAACAGGGGACAGTGGTGTCTCACACACACGTACATCAACAAAATGCAGAGCAGGAAATTTGCACTAAATAACCACGATTGTTTCATCATTTCTGAAGACAAAGCAGCGATGGAGCATCCAGCAGCGATTAGCTTGGACCGCTAAAGATGAGAACAAGGGGATTTGCTGGCCAAACAAAAGTGCATTTTTTATTAATATACTTTTGGCTCTCTTTATGATAGTTCAATATGACCCCTGGCTACTACACAGATGAGCATATATTAGACTAAGATTTAATAAAACTCTATTTAGAAAGATGAGAACACTGCGTAATACATTACACAAACATGTATTTTTGAGAGGAGTCAAGGGAGATCTGAAAATCCAGTCTTCTGAATTCATCTGGGGCAGCTCTTTCTCACAAAGGACGGTGGGATGCACGTAAGAGGAGTCAGCAGTTATGAGAACGGCTCCCACAGTATCAGAGTTCCTGGGGGTTTATAAGAAAGGAAGTCCCAATTACGCTACACTGATGTTCTGCCTGGGTTTTTCCTCTTTTTCTTCATTAGGATAAAAACAGAGAGCACACTCACCCAGAAAACCCCCAAAACTAAACCAAAGCCCAAACTAAGGAGGAATCCTGACCCCAAGAAAACAACCTAATTATAATTACATGGGATTACAAATCACAGAGAAAAAGCTGCCAAGTTTTTGGAAGCGAGCACACAACAAAAATAAAAACTGCACACTGGAAAAACCCATAGTCTCAAAAGATTATTATTATTCTTTCTAATAGAAAACAAGACAGCAGGGACCACAGCTGTTTATTTATCCCTTAAAATTGATCTGCCCTTTTCCGCAAGTTCTTCCAAAGAACACTTTTTTTATTATTTTTAAAGAACCATGCAAGATAGCAAACTAACGTTCCCCTGACCTTCTGTGGCCGACTTGATGACGACCTTCAAGAGATTCAAACACTTTTAAAAAAAATTTGGGTTTTTTTTTTTTTTTTTTTTTTACAGTTTACACTAAAAAGAAATATTTCAAGATAATTTTTTTCACGCTTTAGCATCAGTGTTAAACCCTAAAACATATGACTAGCTCAGTCTCTGGTTATAAACAGAAGAAAATCTGCCTGTCTTAAATGTCAAATTTCATTATGCGCTTCTACATCACAAACCATTCAAGTCCACCATGTGCCTGTGTTTTTGTCATGGAAGGAGTGTAGCTGGGTTACTTTTTTTTTTTTTTTGAAATCCATTCTGGGTTCAAGGTTTGAGGGATTTGCTTTACCTGCTTTTTCCCTGTTGCACATGCTTTCAAGGGACACAAAGAAAAAGTGAAATGATTTTCAATGATTAAATATGAACATGTGCCGGCTGACCAAAGCACAATCATGCCAATCATCTGATTATTGCTGCGCTTCTTTCTCTCAACTAGATAAACACAGTTAATCCAAAACACCACTCCTGGGCAGGAAGCAATTTTTGCTGATCTGGGGGGCTGGGGCGGGGGGGGGGGGGTTGTCTTGAGATTAAGGGAACTACTTTCCTGGTGTTACAGTTTCATTTTACATTTCCAAGAGCTCCGGTTGCCTGTTAATACCAATGAGGCCCATCCAGAGGTGGCAGGGCTTTCGTGGGGCCAGTAGCATAAATAAGCAAAAGCTTTCAGGTGAAAAGGCAAGGTGGTTTTTTGCATGCACTACTCAGCAAATATGAAGTAAGAGCAAAAAAGCGGTGCAGCCCTCCTCACTAGAAATTTTCCACCTTAGCCATTACATTAAGAAACAAGAAACAGAGCAGCACGCACTTTCCGCCCCTGGAGTACAACAAATTGTGCGAGACGTTTCTTCTTTTGTTGCTCTACCGTAACAGTTATCAAGGGAATAAGTACAAAACAAGAATTCAGCAGAACTTTGTCCCGTTTCCCTCCCAACAGCGACTACCTCATCGGCTTCCCCCAAAATCAACCTGGTTTTTGGCTCCTTACGTCCGCTTTGGTACACGCTCGCACAAAGATGCGCAATATCGCAACTGGAGCCTTCTCCACGGCGCTCTCCCCTCGCTAGCTGGTGACACTGGCCCCCGTTGCCTTTCCCACGGACACCCGCGTCCCGAGGCGGCAGGACAGCTGCCGCTGCTGGGATCCCGAAGAGCCGCCAAGGATCCCGTTCCGGGACGTAACTTTGCAGCTCAGTGGCCGCAACCAGCACCCAGGTACAAACCCACAGGACGGACGCCCGGCGTGACGGCCTGGGAGGGGAAGGATTACGGGGATGCGGGATTTACTCCTGGCGGGAAGGGAACCCATGGGGCCCCTGACCGACCCAGCGGCGGCACGCACGGCCAGATCCGCATCATGTCCAGCTGCTCCCCGTGCCTCGGGAAGAGTGGGCGCCGAGCAGGGCCGGGGTAGGGCCGAGGGGGTCTGCGAGGGCTGGGCAGGGCACGGGGGGTGGGGGGGCTGAGGGAAGCCGCCTTTCTCACCTTGCTCACGACGTTTTGGACGAGGCCGGCTCTGATGCGGTACTCCCACTCGTGGCAGTCACACTCGCTGGCGTTGCCCCCCGCCGGGGTGGGCAGCCCGGGCGGGGGGAAGACGCTGCTGTTGCCGCTGCGGTTGGCGTGGCCCGGCGCCAGCGACCCGCTCCAGTTGCCCTGCCCGTCCGCCTCCCGGCAGGAGAAGTGGGGCTGGTCCAGCAGGAAGGAGTCCGAGAACTTGCTGAAGCCGATGAAGAGGGCCGGCACCCAGGTGAGCAGCACCAGGGTCCGCTGGTACCGGCCGCCCAGCCCCCCGAGGAAGGGCAGCACCGAGCCGTCGTAGTCGAGGAGCAGCGGGCTGCAGGCGGCGGCGGGGGGCGGCGGCACCGGCACCGCCTGGATCTCGGCCCCGGCGGCGTTGGCGGGGGGCGGCCCCGGGGGGGCGGCGGCGGCGGCGCTCCCCCCGCCGGCCCCCGGCACCGAGCCGTTCTCCTCCGGCAGCGGCCGGCCCCCGCCGCCCGCCTCACGGCGCCGGTCTATCGCCATCCGGCCGCCCGGGGGGACTCACATAGGGGGGGCTGGGGCAGCCCCGGCTCCCTCGCGAGTCCTTCCTTCCTTCCCTCTTTCCCTCCCTCTCCTCCGCGCACACACACCTTGCAACCTAATGCACCGCACACACGCTCCCAGCCGGAGCCGGCAGGAGACGGATGGGGGAGGGAGGGGGGGAGGGAGGGGAGGAAGGAGAGGGGAGAATAAAGGGGGAGGCACCGAGCGAGCCCCTCGCTCGCTCCCTTCCTCACCCGCGCCCTGCGGCCAGGAACCGCTGCAGCTGCCGGCGGTGCCCCCCCTCCCCTCGCCTGTGCGTCAAGCTGCACTCATCCCCGCTCTCCCTTCCCCCCTCCGAGAGGCACCGCCGAAAATAAAAAGGAAGGATCCAGCCGGATCCGAGCATGCAATGGGTCAAAGGAGAGGGAAGGAGGAAGAGGGGGGAGAGGGGGAGGAAAAAACCCACCCTGCAACCCAAACCCTGCAACAAGAAACCAAGCACAACCGGTGCAGCAAGACTCTACGAACACGCCTCCTCTCCCGGGTTTGGTGAGGAGGAGGAGGAGGAGGAGGAGGAGGGAGGAGAGGGAAGGCAAAGGAAGGAGGAGAAGAAAATACCAGCTCCCGACGCGGCTTCCCCGCTTCCCGCACAGCTAAGGGTCCCCCCCCGGCCGCGGCAGCAGCAGCGGCGGCGGCAGCCCCCGGCACCCCCCCGCCGGCCCCTCGCAGCCCCCCGTCCCGCACATCTGCCTCTGCAGCAAGGGGCCCCGCCGGCCCCTCCGCGGCCCGGGCTGCGGGGAACCGCCGCCGCCGTGCGCCTTCCCGCGGCAGCCCGCTCGCCGTGCCGGGCCGGGCCGAGCCGTGCCGAGCCGTGCCGCCGGCCGCACCTCCAGAGGCGGGCAGCCCGCCCGGCTCCTCACCCTCCGCCTCCCGGCAGCCCCCACCTGCCAGCCCGGCCCCGCCGCCGCCGCCCCCCGCTCCGCCCCCGCCGTGCCGGGCGCCCGCACCTGCTCCCGCCGCGCCGCCGGCCCGGCCCGGCCCGGCCCGGCCCCCCCGCAGGGACCCGGCGGCGGCGGGGGCGGGACGGCGCGGGGGGCGGGCAGGGCGCGGGGCGGCCCCGCACGGTTCCGGCGGGCCGGGGCAGGTAGGGCGGCGGGCCCGGCGGCCCCGGGCGAGGGCCGGGAGGGAGGGGCTGTCGCTCTACAGCGCGCTGTTGTTTCCTTATCAATTATTTACACGCTGTGCCTTCAATAATGCAGTGCGGCTGCTGCGGGCTGGGCTGGAGGAGCGCCGGGGAGCCGAGCGGCAGGAGCTACCCGCGGTGAGGAAGAGGAGGAGGAGGAGGAGGAGGAGGTGGAGGGAGGGGGCTAGAGCGGAGACAGAGCTGGAGGGAAGAACCCAGAGCCGAAGGGGGCATTTCTGAGCACCCTCGAGCGGTGCGACAAGACGGTGCCTGCCTCCCTTCAGCCAGCCTGTCAAATGAGTACACGCTTAAAAAAAAAAAAAAAAATAAAAATCGTAGTAGGAGCTGACATTAATTGTAAAATTAATTGTAAACCAGACAGTTCAAATTTGTGAAGGTTACTTTTATGTTAAGCTAAATTTACTTCGGCGTGTAAGTGCCTCAGACTATTTTCATCGTGGAGCGTAGCCCATCCGTTACTGAACCGTGCGGCTGGTTTTTCCTTTGGAAGAAGGGAGGGAGGGACAACGGATCAATACACGCTTGTACACATGAACATGGCTAGCGAGCAGAAAATACTTGTGTGCATTAGAAGAGGACTGGTGTCGTTACCGAATATAAATGGAAGAGCAAGTTGGTGGTGCATTTTCATTTGCTTGATCTGGTCTCTGCAAGCGAGTTATTGTTCACCATTAACTCCTTAGCTCTTCCTCCCCTTTAGCTCCTTTTCTTACGTAGGACACCAAAAAGGTTTCCCATCCACTGGTGGCTCTGCATCCCTTTTTACGGCTTCCCTCAGTCCTGCTCTGAGGGATCCCCAGTATCCGAGCGGCCCTGCAGCCTCCCCAGGCGACGCTTCATCCTCCTGATCAGAATATTCCTTGCTGGAACGTGAACCTGGTGCTCCCTGCCCAGGGAGGTCTCCTCTCCCTCTCTGCCTGTGTGGCAGTGCCCTTCAACATCTGAGGGCTGTTACCGTGTCCCTGCGCCATGTTTTCTTTATGACAACCGGCTGCAATTTGTCCACCTCTCTCTCCTGCTGTCTCCTGGGCCTCCGATTGCCCCCAGCTCGCCTCTGGTTTCGCCTCAGCTGCTGCCTGCAGCCTGCGCCGAGCGGTGCCCCGGCCTCTGCGTGCGCGGGGGGCTAACCCTGCCTGCAAAAACAACTCCTCTTGTTGCTTTTCAGTCACGCTCTGTGCTTTGCAAGCGGTTGCTTAGGATTATTTTGAATTCTTATTTCATCCTCCAACGTACTTGCAGTCGCTCCCCGATTAATGCCATCTCTGAAGGCCACTAATGAAATGTCCCAGGACAGACCCCTTTGGAATTGCACCTGTAATCCACCCGTTTACCAGTAAACCACCGACAACTGCTGTTTCCACAGTTTTGTACCCACTGCCCAACTTTTTCGCAGAAACTGAACTCCCTCACTTACCAACAAACGTGCAGAGCCTAACCAAGGCACAGACGATTGCAGCCCTTGCTCCTTTCTTCCATAACAAGGTCTGTTCCTCTATCGCCAAAGACAATTTGGCCGGCTTGTCCCAGTTTCTTGTTGACAAGTCCATGTTAATAGCTGCTTATTTCTTTGTTTCCTTCTGTCTGTTTGCAATGGTGTGTCTGCTTGTACTAGGTGCTTTGTGGGGAAAAAAATGGCTGGCAGGTCGGTTTATTTATTTATTTATTTATTTTTAAATGCCCTTTTTAAAGATAGGCACCAGTTTTGCCTTTTTCCATCAGCAGGGTCCTTGGCCATCCTCCCTGAGCTCTCAGAGGTAGACACTACCGTTTCCAGCGTTGTTTGAGCCGCTTCCTTCAGTACCCTGGCGTGAAGTCCGGCCAGCCTGTCGGTTTGAACGCCTCCGAGTTATCTAAGTACTCTTGCAACTGGTTCTGTCCCAGCCTGGGCTGAAACCTCATTCCTTTGTCATTAATATGGATTATGTCAATCACCTGATTACAAGTGACCTCTTGTAGCCAAGACTGGTGCAAAAAAGGCATGAGGCACTCTGAGCCTTCTCAGCATCAGTCAATAGCTTTCTCTTTCTGATGAGTAATCCACTTGCTTTTGACTTCCCCTTACTACTGATGTACTTGCAGAACGATTTCTTGTTACTTGCGATGCTCTTGCTAGTTAAGGTTTATTTGTTGTATTGGCTTTTTTGTGTTTGTCCCCATGTGCTCTTGCTAGGTGGCACTTACCCCGTGGAAACCTGACCTACTTTCTCTGTGCTTCCTTTTTGTGTCATGAGCTCATGATGTAGCCCAATCGGTTGCTTCCTACCCTTCCCAGATTTCTTCTGTGATGGGATCGTTTGGGACAGGTCTTCTAGAAACTCACAGCTACCACTCGCTCTCTTTCCCCACAAAGGGGAAAAGGCCTCGCCATGGCCTGGGGTTGGCAGGGAGAGATGGAGAGGGGAGTAGGACTTTGGGAACAGAGGTCTCAAGTTAAAGTTTTGAGGAAAGAGAAGTTTGACTGAAGAAAGCAAAGAACAGAAAACCTGGAAGAGATGGGAGGGAAAAGAAGAGCCCTTAAAGAAGGAGGGAGGAGTATTGTGAATGAGTAGGTCTGTAGAAACAGAATAAAATCTTACAGTATAATGAAAAGCCCATAACAAGAAGCAACAACCCTTACTGAAGCTGACCAAACATTTTCATCCCAAACACCTCTTCTGGGCTGCTCCTATCTTCTGAGATTTTGGTTGGAACTGAAAAATTTCAAAAGGTGGCCTGTTCCTGAGAGTTATGTGTTTTTACATAGAAGAAGTTCTCCCACCCTTGGAACAGTGATCCATGAGAGACTGTTTCTGACTAGAAGAAGGTTGAGAAAAAAAAAAAAGAGGAAAGAAAATAGATTTCTAGGAGTTAAGAAATAAATTTCTGATGAAATAAGTACTACTGAAGCAAAAGTTCATGGAAAAATATCTTTCAAATAACAGAAATGCCTTTACGTATTCTTGCGAAAATTGGTTTTGGTTTGAACGAGGAAATGAGAAAGATTTGAAAGGAATATTCTAGCTGTGTGGTGGAGCCTACACATGAGTAAATGCTGAAGTTAAGATTACAGAGGCAAGCCTCTCTCTCTTGTGCAAGGCTTCACAAGACACTGCATTTCGTGGTCGAGCATGGTTTCTCCAACAGTGCCTCTTTGACCTCAGATAGAAGATGTAGGACCTTTGGGGTTCCTCTTTGTTAGAAGACAAAAAGACATCATTTAAAAGATGAGTTGTATTCAACAGGAGAATGAATCAATGTCTTTTGGCTTATTTTTTCCACATTCACCGAGTTATATTAAAGAAATGGTGTACCATTGTAACGTAGGTCCTCAACAGTCTGGGGAGGAGGATGCCTTTGGTCTCCTCTGACAGGAGCGGTTTGATCCCTGCCATAACACAGAGCGAGCAGTCTCAGAGCTGGGACAACACGACAGCGGTGGAAACCGGTGAACTCCACCCCATTGCAGAGCAAGCCTCCCATTGCAGAACGAGCATCCTGTCTGTCAGCACCCCGCCACAGCTCAGAGGATTTGAAGCCAGGATCCAGAGAAATATCATCATGTTTACAGAGAAGAGGAAAAAAACAATCAAGCTTCCTTAGCCTTGGTGTTAACATTTGCAGATTCTTGGAAGCCCAGCCACAGTACTATGAAGAGCTCCTGGCACAAATTCCTGGTTTATGTGGAATTTCCAACAACCTCATTCTGCATAATAACAACCCTAGCTATATTTTATTGTTTTATGGGTTGTATGCTTGGTTGCCTTTTTTGTCTAAAGGAATCCTGTACTGTAGAGGTGAAATTATGACAAAGCAATAAACCAAAGCTACTTGGTACAAAGACTGATTAATAAAATCACCTATTGGAATGCTGACTATTTATATAACGGAGGAAAGCACAATGTATTCATCGGATCACAGGAGAATTTATGTTGGAAGGGATCGGGGTTCTCTCAAAGCAGGATCAGCTATGGGGTCAGATCAGGGTGCGCAGGGCTTTATCCAGATGCTATGGGGGATTTTTCAGTTCAGGAGGGCCAGGCGAGTACTGTGAGAGCTGGATGTGGAGCAAGATAAACAGAAAGAAAGAGGAATGAGTTGAAAATGGTAAAAGGGGCTAAGCCACTTGGGGAACAGGCAGAAAAGCCTGTACTCATTTCAATGCGCTTGCCTCCAATCTTGATTGAACCAAAGACACCTGACTTTCACCATTCTTCCGATGTCAGCAAATATTAGTGAAACTCACTGGCAAAATGTTCTGTCCCTCCCTGATGCTGATTAAAATAGAAGATGACAACCTATTACTTGTGTCATTTCCTGTGCTGGCAAAGGTCTGTACCCCATACGGGGAGGGATGCAGCAGGGGAAGTGTTCCCATCCCCCATCTGCTAGGGATGCGAGCGTGATAGGGAATGTGGGTGGCTTCATTTGTTATCCTAAAAACAGTGAAAATTATTTGTACACTAACTATTGGAAAAGATCATAGATGTTGCAAAGTCAAGCAATCTGATGTTGGTAAATGCTGTAACAGATTGCTTGGGCAATGCTAATTTGTGCCCCAAATCTTGTGCACATGCATTCTGATG
Source organism: Pelecanus crispus (assembly GCF_030463565.1). Taxonomy (NCBI): domain Eukaryota; kingdom Metazoa; phylum Chordata; class Aves; order Pelecaniformes; family Pelecanidae; genus Pelecanus; species Pelecanus crispus. The sequence continues at coordinate 80,216,645 of NC_134644.1, read as the reverse complement.
CAACCTTTAATTAACAGTGCATTATGATGCAACCTAGAATTACATGATTATGTACAATTTTTATTGCAGATCTCCTGTCTTATTCAGTTAAAAAAAAAATTTAAAAAAGGACCACTAAGAAGCCCTGACTCTCAGCAGGATTTAGGCACTTAAAATACCTTTGAGAATCCGAGTCTTAACGAGGAGCAATTCAATATTTTGTTTTCTCCTTGTTCAGTATGGAGCCCCATGACTTATTTAATGCACTATCTTCAAACCCTGCTTTCAAGAACTAATGATTAATGTCCTCATGGGCTTTTTTAGAATTCTCCCCTATGAAGTATCCAAGAGTTTTACAAATATTAATGCATTTATTTTCACAGTGTCTCCATAAAGGGAAGGCTTATTACCTTCCTTTCATATTGGGGAAACTCAGAGGCAGATAGGTTAAGGGGAAAACCATGAAGTTTTGGATACTTGCAGCTCCCAGCAGTTTAGCATTCTTGAGCATGGTGCAGCATTTTGTGTTTTCAAAGCACAGTTCCTGCTGGCAACTGCAAATGTGCAGTGCTTTTGTAAATCAGATTCCAGAGTCTCAAGGCATGCACTTATAAAATGAGACAAATGCAACTGGAATAACATTATACGGTGCTTTGAGGAAGAGACAGAAGCCTGACATCACTCCTGTGCAAAATGATGGAGCAGCTGATGCAGCACTTAATAAAAAATTAAAACTAGGTAAGATAATTAGAGCCAGTTAACCTGGATTTGAGGAAAGTAAACTTTGTCACACTACCTTTTTTTTTTAAACGAGGTTATGAATTTGGTTAATGAAGACAATGGTACTGATATAGAATATTAGTGACTGTAAAGTAAGAAAGATAAACCCAAACTAGTCCAGGTTGTGAACAGATGTAGTCTTCTAAACACAGCTGTGCCACCAGAAGAATTTACCTCCATCCGCTGCTTGTTACCATTTCCTTGCTGGAAAGTAGTTCCTCTTGCAGTCTGCCTGCAGACCAGTTCCTGCATGCACCCCCTACTTTACAGTAGGAGAAATCAGTTAAGTTCACTCAGGTCAGCAACTTAAATTGCATAAGTTTGTCCTGACAATTTTTCTTGAGGGGAGTTCAGGGGCTTGCTCAGATACCTCTATACTTCTCAGCAGCCAGCCAGTTGACTTTCTAAGTTATGAATTTAACTCCCTGGAGAAGCAGTGGCACCCCTCGACTCTACTTCCAGTCTCCCACCTCATTTATGATTCACCTACCTGCACAATTAACGAGGCAGTGTTGTATAGGGAACAGCCTTCTTTACAGTAAGGTGACCCACAAGTGAAGCAGGTCTATCCTGTTCACTGAATAAGGCAAGCCCTCTGTGGAAAAAACAGTAGGTAGTCATGTAATTAAAGGCTTTTCTCGCTGTACATACACAAATATTAAACACTTTATGTATAACAGATACACATTATGTGAAAACACACACACACACACAGAGGCCACATTAGATTTACACAAGCTATTTTACCTTGTGTAATTTCTGCCTTTCAAGTGCTTAATTTTGCATTCTTCATGGTGTTTTAATGTAGGGCTTTTTCTCTTTGCGTATACATTAAAACAATGCGGAAAACTAATGAGCGCTTACACAAGACAAGTTCTACAGTGTGCATAATTTTTAGACACAGATTATTTGAATGCCTTAATGGAATGTAGCGAAATTGAGTGGGAATTAAGTCAGTCCAGTGGCTTTTTTATTTTAAACAGATCTTCAAATACTAGAATTAAATAAATTAAATTAAATGAACAATTAAACTAGATTAAACAGGCTTTGAGCCAGATTTCTGCTTCAAAAGACCAAAGTCTCTAACAGCATTCATTTTACATTCCCCTGGTCATAAGATGGTAGCCAAACATCTGATGTTGAAAAATCACTTAGTGCAAATATATGTATATATTTTTTGCATCCTCCCGTAAGGCTGCTGACAGATTCTTAACAGAAGTATCGAGACTGGAATAGTAATACTTAGTTCAGGAGCAAGATGGGTGCATTTTCACCTATAATGGGAATCACAACCTGCTACATGCAGATGCTTACTGTCACTTTTGCTATATAACTCAGTTTCTAAAGGGAAAGCAAAAACCAAAGAGCACCTAGGATATTCCTTGAGGATTATCAGAGGAAAGGAATCATGGCACCCCGAGGGAACTCAGTGACTCAGAGTGCAGCCCTCAGACAGATAAATTACACCTTGCATGCAGACTAACTGTGCAAGCACGTGTATATGCTACAGAAAGTCACCAAACAAATGTAAGGATGGCAACTCAAAGCCTAACTGCCTCAAATGTATGAATCACCAGGTTCCAATCTTGCAGGACCTAACTGGAATATTTAATAAAAATGGAACCTATAATCAAGAACCTTATTTGCACATGAAATATTTCCCTTTGATTTTTTTTTTTCCTTTACACCTGCATAAGAGACGTGCTCACTGAGGAGTGTTTCTTTCCATGCCTGCTTCTATATTGTATATGCAAGCTCAGACTTACTTAGCATCCAAATGGTTTTGCTGTGAGTCCGTGCTTGCACGGGCTGGGAGCGAGCTCCAGGGTACAGCAGCAGGACTTGAGCCTCCTCTATCCTTCATTGCAGGCCCAAACTGGATGTTACCTGTGGAGAGGCTGAGAAGGGGCAAAGTCTTAATTAAACTGTGTCGTGTAGCCATGTGATGCTGACATGTATACATCCATCTATTTACATGCTATGTGGCACATACTGCTGCTTGGACCCTGCAAGTCCTGCTTACAGTTGGACTAGATGATTGTTGTAGGTGCCTCCCAACTATTCTATTCTATTCTATTCTATTCTATTCTATTCTATTCTATTCTATTCTATTCTATTCTATTCTATTCTATTCTATTCTATTCTATTCTATTCTATTCATCACAGACAGGAATTAGTGGGATACCCTGCACGGACCTTGCTAAATTTGATCTGCACAAGTGCAGCCCTGGATACTCTCCCATCGCCCATCCACAGGGGACACCTGCACCAGTGGCTCACAGCTCACCTCATGGTTCTCCTGAATAAATCCTTTCAAAAATTTCAAGGAGAGGAACATACTCTCTGTTCTTTGCATACAAACCAAGCATGACTCTGCGCATATGGTTTAAGAGGGAAATAAGTGTGTTAATTAGTTCAAGTTGGAGCAAGAGCATGTTGATTTTGCTCAAGAAAATTGTTATGAAACAAAATAATGGCCTTAAGAACAAAAGGGAAAGAAAGAGGTGGGGAAAAAATCATAACACAATATTTAATATATTTGTTGTATTTTCTATCGGTGCTTGAAGATTTGAGAGATAAGATGCTTGCGCTGCTAGAGTTAAATAGTTTGTAGTTACCTGGAATCCAGGCCAGCTTGTGCAAATACAGCTCTGCAGTGTGGTCAGCCCAGCAGACTTTGTCTTTCCAGGCGTAACCACCAATTTATACCAATTTATACCTTACCCCACAGAGGTCAAAACTCCCTTTCCAGCATGCATAGTAATGTTATCTTGAGCTGTTAGCCTCTACCCTAGAAATACCAAGCACTTCTTTCATAATTTTTTTTGGCCTGAACTTATGCAGCCTAAAATCAAGGAGTCCATGGACTTTTGAAATTTAAAAAAAAATAAAAATAAAAGAGAGAGAGAAAAGGAGAGAGGTCCCTTCATTCATCCAAAGTGGTATTTCACACCTCTAGAGCCCCAGGACCTGCTGCACCTGAAGTAAAGGGTGAAATTCCAGCTAGTTTTGCTCTGGACCAGTGGGGTCTGGCCAGCACATGCCGCTCACCAGGATGTTTGCTCAGCACACACCCAGCTCATCCCAGGGAAGGTGAGAGGTGTCAGCTGTACCAAGTGCACTGCACCAAATGACTCACTGCAGACTTGCCCCAGCCTTTTCTCCCTCTGGTGAAGATGCTGCATCTAAGGAATCTGAAAATACAGCAGACAATCAGAAAATGCAAGTTCCTCTGTGGCTGGAGGCATCTAGTTAGGAACATTTTGCTGGGGGCGGGGGAAGCTGCCAGCAGCAGCCAGAGAATGAGAGGTTACACCTGGATAGAGAAGAAATGCTACAAGGGAGGGGAAAGAACACCTGGCTTGGGAAGCTTTGGCTTAAAAAAAAAAAAAAAGAAAACAGGCTTTAAAAAAAAAAAGAAAACAGCAAATTATAAACAATATTGTGAAGAAACAAACCTGGTATAGGATGACGGGGGAAAGGGATATTAGACTTTCAGCTGTACAAGGCTTCTGTTTGCGATTAAGAGGTAAAAGAACAGAGGATCGTTGATGGGCAGCTTTTGCTGTGGCCTTTCCCTGCTTCCCTCTGCCCACTCAGCTAGTCCATGGACAGTCAGCCAGCAGAACAGGCAATACCGATGGCCTCCATCAGCAAGGAGGAGGCTGTTTTTTGCTGGTAAACCTGCATTTCTTTCTAAGCAAACGTTCTTTTCGGACATGCCAGAGGTTCAGCCATCTTCCTCAGGAAGACATCACCTGGGCAACAAGTTTAAAGCAGCTAGCATTTAAAAAATAAAGAAGTCTGTACTGGTGGCTGCAGATGTTGTAAATTGTTCACACTTGTGACCGTGTCATGGGAGAACATCAAAGGCTTCCACCAGTTTTGTGGTTGTTTAGAATGAGATAGGCACTGAGCCAAAACCTACCTTGGCGAAAGCCTCCTGTGTCCTGCAGCTTAGCTGTCCTGCCAACTATGTTAGGCAGGACATTTCTTATCTCCAGTTCCTTTCCACACGGATCAAGTGTTCCTGGCCATTTGGATTTTCACAAAAGCCTCTGTATGGTTATTAGCTTTAATACTATTCCTGGACTTTAGGCAGGAGCGAGATTGTTAGGCTAGTTTCACAGTGGTGTTGACCTATTTGTGATCTCCTTACCCAGTGTCAAACAGTTATTCTGACTAGGCACCTCACTGCCTCCTGCTTATTTTCATAAGCTTACCTGGAGCAGATGACTAACTGGTGCCCAGTTCAGCTTCTCCTCTGCAACACACTTTTGTGATTAAGAACCCAGTGGTAAGAGGTGAAGACGTATTTGTATAATTATGCAGCAATTCTCTGTTAACCTCTCTCAATTATTTTTAAAAGCATGTTGCTATGGCAAAATGCTCCTGGAGTCAGTTATTTTAAAGTTTTCTTCTTAGATACTTAAACCCATCCTTCCAGTATTTTCAGATTTGAGGACAAAACTTTATCCAGTTAGTGAACGTAGATGCAAAGTATGTTGTTCACTCTGCTGGGAATGAAGCATCCCACCCACCGCTCCAAAACCTCAGAGCAAATCAGTGTAGTGCTTAATGAGCATTAGCCTGTATTTAAAAAGGAAGAAGATTACAGATAGTAAGTTTTAAAGTTTAGGACAAAGTTTCTTTTCCTCACTTTATTAGAAGTGGACAAATAGGAATGGTACAAAGCTAATAATTACTTCTTTTAAAAACACAGAGGAATGGAGTCCAAGTTGGGCGAAGTTCAGAGGCTTCTGTTTTCTTTAAGTGAATTTACCTAAAACTCCTGTGAGCTTTAAATCAGACTTTTCTTTTTCCTTTCATTGCATGAGGTACAGACTCCTGAGCTGTGACTGATACTAGGCATCTATATTCCTCCCATTTTCAGGGCTGGCTGCTACTATCATGGAAAACATTAATGTCAGCTTCACCTTTTTGCAAAACAGTCAGCATTTGGTTTGGCTGAACAAAAAATATTTTGGAATGGAGCTCAGTGACCTTCTGCAAATTGATAGCTGGCTTGCAACAGGCAAAGCTGAGTCACCAGTTGCACGGGGTTAAAATGCAACCCACACATCTATAGCATATCTTGCACCGCTAGTGTAATTGATGTTGTGACGTTCTCAAGTTTTAAAATAGCTTTGAAGGGCCCCTGATTGGATTTTGATTGGATACTGTATGTTACACATAATCTCTGGAAGGAGGTGAATTTAGACATGTACTCTGTAAAGTCTGGGTATTTGGGTTCTCCTGTTTTATATGCATTTTCCTGGGACATTTCCAGTTTCTCAGAAGAAAGGAAGTTCTGAGTTCCTCCAGATTCACACTCTTCTGGTGGATTCAATCCATCAGACCGCTGAGGCGAAGAAGTGATTCACTTTCTTTTATTAAGACACCTATTCCTTGCAGGGTTTCTGACATGGTTTTGATGAAGTCCACAGTGCTTGCAACTTCATTTTTAAATCCAGTCCAGTACCACAGGGAAATGTAAACTCTTCTTGAATGGTGGTGTAAGGACTGTACCGCCAATTTGACCATACATTTTAGGGTCTTCCCTGAACTTCTGAACCTCCTTCAACCTCCCACATCAGGTATAGTGCAACAAACTTTTTGGAAAGTGAACTGCTTTGTTGCTGGCAGGCTGTTTTAGTGGGCAGAGGGGGACAAGCTATGTAACACTTTACATTTCATGTTCCAAACTGTAGCCTCTCCTATAAGCATTTAATTAAGTTCTGGTTTTGGATTTTATCAACATTTTCAAGAGTATCCCCTGGGCAAATACTTTCTGCAATAGTTTCCTTGTGTGCCAAGTTCCCAGCTTACAGCATTCTCTGACAGCCTGACTGCAAAGCCTGCTGCAGGCTGCCATTTCGGAAGCTGCATCATAATATGATTCTCAATAATTGGTAAGTCTTAGCTTTAGGAGGAATAATACAGCTCTTGTAACCACCTTCTGTAATCCAGTGAATGCTCCAGGAGCATTCATGCTGTTACCCACATAGAGCAAGCACAGAACTGCTTGTACTTACTAGAAGGTGCTGTAATTTTGCCCACCACAGTTTAGTCCATCTTTTTTTTTTTTTGAAACTTCCCTTGTGGTTTTAAGAGTCATGATTTCCATTATCTCATTTTAAACAAATAAGGTTGAGTATTTGTTGCAACTCTTTGAAACACCAGGGTCACAGTCTGCTTGCACAAAAAGCAGCTGAATAGAGTTTCAAGTCTACATCTCCACTTAAGGATGTATTTTCATCTTGTTCAGCATAATGGCAGTGCAAGCTTCCCCCCTCCTCCCCCCCAAGATAAAGTATAGTGTTTAATATTTCCATCATGACTTTACCATTTTCCTTTTTCTTCCTGGAATTCAGAAAAATTAACGTATCACTGACTTTGTTCACTTTGAAGAATCTCATCTGTTTCGTGGGGATATACAAAAGCCCAACACCTCCAGAACTTGTCTCAAGCATTTTTTTTTTTTCCCCAAAAAGAAGGAACAGAAGCAATATAAAAGCTTTTTCTGGGCACTTAGTTCCAAGTAATTTGCACCTGAAGTCTGTAGTTAAACAAAATCTGCTGTCACTGGTTTCTGAATAGTGGAATCACTGCTGAAAAAAAGTCAAACGAGTGCAAACAGCGAGAAAAGCCATGTTTTCCAGAGCTATAGATGTAGCAAAGCATAAACTATGGCTGATGAAGTACCTCAAAAACCCAAACAGGCAATTGGCATTTGAGTGTAATCGCTGGTGGCGGGGGACATTTTGAGCAATATCCCATCTCCATTGCCTTTCCAGCATCTAGTTTAAATGCAATATAAATGCCTGAAGGTAGGAGCGTAACGTACCTCTGCAGCCAAGGGTAAGAGTTGGACAACTCCAGAGAGCAATGCAGAGCACAAAAAGCTACGTGCCTTACATCGGTTGTTACGTTTCTACCCACACTAATCCTTTTCATTCAGCCATGTTAGCAGAGCTACCCTTAAAATAGATGCTTTTCTTTTTTATTCTTTAAATGGAAAGAATAGTGTAGGATTGCAGGATTTTAAGAAAAACGCATTTTTAAAAAAAAATCTACAATATTCAGCTAGTATGAATTATTTTGTTGGCTTGCTGGCTTCACACACACACTGTATTTTTTGTTAAGGTCTAGGACGTGGCAAGGTAGAAAAACCCTGTCCCTTAGCTATTGATTGTACAGGAAAAGTGACTTCTCTGGTTCCTTCCAAAGTGAACCCCAAAAAGACCTAGGTGGCAGAGTGAGGTGACACCCTCCATCCCCTGTGTCTTGGCACGGCGAGACTTGGGGAAGGATCTGCAAAACTGAGCCCTGGCGAAGCAGGGCTCCCACCGCACCCTCCTCCCCTCCTCTCCGTGGTGAGACAAGGGCTCCCACCAGGCCGCAGGAGAGCTGAGCAGATGCTGGGTTCATTTTGCCTCGCCTCGGACCTGCGGAGAGAAAAGGGGCCACATCTCCTCACTCAGGGACGTGGTGCAGGAGGAGAGAAAGCAGCATGGAGAGAAGAGCCTTGTTCCAGCACAGATGCGGCGGTGACCTCTTCCAGCTTTTCACATTTTTTCACTTTTTTTTTTTACTTTTTCACTTTTTAGGAAGGGGTGAGAGGAACCAGAGCACACCCTGGGGATCTTCAGCTTGGTCTGTGCTACTAAGGCTCAGCTGATACCCTGGGGAGAGGTGATTGCCTGAAATCCCTCCGAGGCTATCAGGAGTCTGTACTCCTTTGGGCCTGAAAAGAACAAGTTTTTAAGAGTCTCTAGAGAGAGTGTGAAAAACAACATTCAACTCTTTAACCCTATGTCCTTCCTGATAGTAGCAAAAGAGGATATGTCTATCCTCCTGCTCACAGGGACATTATAGCAGTGAATTGTCAGTCCCTATATACAGCGTGGGAAGAGACAAGGTGCTGAAAGACCTTGGCTCTCCATCAGAGTCCACATACAAAAAGCCCCTTGCTCTTCCAGATAACTGATAGGTGGTAATTAATAGGGTCAGTCTGTAAAATCCTGCTTGTGACTTGATCCAAAAACAATTCAATAATACCATGTATTCTACTGGGTGTACATGGCATGCAGCTATTCAACATGTTGGTTGTTTTCCAGGCAATTGTAACAATTTTTTTTTCCTGAGAGGGGGAAAAACGTGTCTATTAACTAAATTCTCCATCATAATTTTAACGTTTAATCCCCAAGGCCAGAGCAATTACTTTCCCTTTTCCTGTGACATCTGATGCCCTCCAGCTGAGTTGTATATTAGCAAACACAGGTGCTAAATTTAGTAGAATTAGTGTGTGTAAGTACTAATTAAACTAGTCACGACAGTCACTGCCTTCACCAGCGATGCCTTCCAGGCATCCCCAGGAAAGAAAATACATGAATTTACAGGCTTTCCAAGGAGCTGTGCGGGGTACAGAGGCCTGCTGACTGTAATCCCCAATTTAGCTAGATGGGATGGAGCGGCACTTTCCCTGTGTTATCATAACTGTGAGGTTCAATGCCAACCTGTAGAGGACCAGCGCATTCATAGCCTGGAAACAGAGCTGCACTCAGCAGTCCCAAGGGGGAGGTAGCATGGCACTTTGGTTTTGTGTTACCTGGATATAAGTCCAGCATGCCCCAGACCTAGGCCATCTCACTTCTTTGGGGCTCACATCTGAAAGCATCGTTCTGCACTGCAGCAGAAATAGCAGCAGCAGCATGGTGTAATCCAGCAGCCCTTGCCTCTTTCTTTCCTACGTGCTCAGTATGCAAACTAAAAAGATAATTTCTCTAACTGCTACTGCTGCAGACGCAGTCTGGGGTAACTGCATTCAAGTGAAGCCTTTATCGGGTTTTTTTTTTTTTTTTTTGCTTCTCATGAAAGATGGTAAAAATGAAAATTCTCTGAGTAATTTCTACCTTCATTTGTGCAAGAGCAATGACATTCCCTTCAAATGATGCCTTTTAGTGACACCATGGAAACCTCAGGATTTTTAAAGGATTTGAACGGCGTAATTCACTGGGAATTGCAGAACAATTCTGCTGGTGTGCCAGGGAAGAGAATTCAGCTTGTTCTCCTTGAATGCAAAAGTAAAGATCTTAAACCAAATAACTCCAACAAACAAAATCCTTAGTCTGGAGTTGTACTCACTTGAAGTGAAATTTATGCCTGGTAATGATCTACCACAAACCATACCAATTAAGTCCTGGTTGAGTCCTCGAAATAGGTCTTCCAGATGCATATGTTTTGTGCTGATCCTCTCCACGGGAGCAAGTTGCACTCCAAATTCTATTTGTTTGCTGAAACTAAGAGAAAGCCAACAAGGCTTCCCGCAGGTCCCAAGCTTACACTTTCACAGCGCACTCAAGCTGTTGGCATTTTGCTGAATAATTAAGGAATGGGTATAAATGTATTTTGGAGTTTTAGTTTGAATGCTTTATCGAGATTTTAATGTACTATGTAGCTGTATGCAGCTGTGTGTTGTAATTGTGTGGCTGTGTTAAACTTTCCGATTTATCAGGTGCCGTTGCAACATGCAAAGAAAACCAGCACATCCCATTTGATCCTTTAAGAGAACTTACACTAAGCTGTCAGCAAGAGCAGAAATGGACTTTTAAGTAGCTGGTGTCATCAGCCAACTGCAATATGGTGGAGATACCATTGAAACATGAGATGAAAACAATGTGAGTAGACACAGCAGGAGTGTCCCCACAGGCCAAGTGGTGTTTCATGCAATTGTATGAGCAAGCTTGTATTGTTTGCTTGAACCTTAAGAAGTTAAACAATAAGCACAGCTTACCAGTTCAGCACAAGTTAACTGATAACTCAAGCCTAATACATTAGGCTTTGAATATTGCTGTCGTCTTCCTTGCTTACGGGGGAGAGGGAGAAAAGCTCTTGAAACATGAGGGAAAAAAGCCCCACATAACACTTTGGATTTGCAAGCAAGTCAATGTTAAGATAAAATGGTAGATTCAGTGGTGGGCTGGCCCTAAGTCTCTGTTGTACAAGATAGATATTTTTACAAATAATTTTTCAGAATGGCACATTATTTTCTCTAAGGTAGAGCAGAAAAACTACGTGTGTATCTGTGTACCCTGAGTACTGTTGTCTGCTCTTTCAGGTTAGCAGTTGGCACCAATATGTTGTTCCACATGTAGGAATCTAAGTCCTCAGTAACTGAATGCTAGTCCTTTATAAACAAATTTTGGCTGTTTTGTCCCATGATGTAGAGCCCATTGTGGCAGACCCCTTGACATCTGGCTCAGCTCATTTTTTACAATTCCAATATATGACTGGGCTTTAGTTTCACCAGAAATGTCTTCTGAGCTAATTAGTGTGTGGCTGTGAGCTGGGAAATATTTAGGTGACATCCATTTTCTGACACAAATAGCAATTAAAGGTGTGAAATTTCAACAGCAAGGTTAAAAGCATGGATAAATTATCACAAGGCAAAACATATGCTAATGGTAACTTTCTCTGTTAGGCCATACACGCAACTACCAAAGAAACCTCACTGTACTGCTCTGCTTACTATTACCATGTTACGTGGACTGCAAATCTCATTCAAAGATCATAAATCTACATACAAAGACTAATCTTTACACCACATTGTGTCATACATCCCCCAGGGCCATTTCACAGAGGTAGTGATGGGGGAGGCACAGTGAGCAATGACTTGCAAAGGTCCCACATCATGATGGTGCTAAGTCTGGCATGAGGATCCAGCAATCCTGACTGTCAGTACCAGGGGTGTAATGCACACCAGACAAGTCTCTCCTCACCCATCCGTCTTCGTAACTCCATTTTCCCTCTGAAAGTCAAGAACTGCCAAAGCCAAGAATTGTGTTTGAGCAAAGCCTACTCCCAGACCCCTTTAGCACTCACAAACCACTCATGGAGACTCTATAGTTGGTGTGGTGGCTGTAGACATGTGAAACTCCAGTAAAATATACTGAGAATACAGACTGTGCTGTCCCGTCCATTTTTGTAAGCCCAGTAATGAGTCCCTAAGAGACAGCCAATAAAGCCCAATTATTCCATCCAAACAGCCCAGCTCTTGAGGGTTGGCTGGTTTGATCACTAGTTGTGTGCAGCTGGAAAGACAGCCAAAAATGACCTACGATCCTGAAGTGTTACGATGAAAAAATCAAATTTGATTAGTTTTTTGATGGTATGTATTCTGCAAGTCTTCCAGTTCCCCGCTGGAGGTCTGACAAGCAAGCCCTTCCTCCTGCACTGATGCTCCTAGAAAGAAAGTGCTTGGTCACAGCTGGGAAAAAAAACACTGGACAGCAATTACTTTTCAGGATATAAACACTCCTCTTTATGTTGACTATAGTGACCATTTAGGAGTAACACGATTTGCTTCCTCCTCTGACAGACATTGCTCTGCCTCTGCAGTATTTTCCATTGGGCCAAGCCCCACTCCCCTCGCTCGTGTCAAGTAGCACATTTGAAGTGACCTATGGGATAATGAACTGACATCCCTAAGGGAGTAAGTTCAGGGATTTAGGGTGGGAATGGAAATCCGTATCAGTCCTTCTATCAGGTAGCAAAGGACCCAACCCTGTAAGCTATTAAGCAGCCTTGAATTTTAGATTTAAGCTATGCCAGTGGTTTTAATAGCCTTATCATTCACAGAGGAACAGTGTAAGTCAGGTATGTTACTCTGCCAAAGAAGCTCTCTTAGACCACAGGGCATATACTCTGTGGCAGGCGTGCCTGTTCTTTTATTAATTGCAACAGTATGATATTTCACCTCAGCCAGGTGCATCCTCTGAGGTTGCCGTTCCCTTTCCCTCCTAGTCACACCCACTTGGGACCTGCCATTTGCACACACAGTGACAGATGTTGCCCTGCCTCTCTCATTGCTCATTTGGGGACTTGCTCTCAGCTGGCAAGGAGCTGCATCATAACTGTTATTTACAGGCAGCTGGTAGATTAAGACCTCTTTATTTTAAAAAAGAAAAAAATCTTTTTTTTCTAAATTCCAGCTATCTAAGCTAAACTGCCACAAATTAGAGCACAAAATGGCTTGTTCTTCTACAGAAGCAATTCTGTAACATCTAATTACAAGTCCATGCTAGATGAACGCATAGAAGCTTCCTTGCCTGCACACCCTGGAAAGTCACAAAAATCCAGGAGCCGCTATACCCCAGAGCAAGTACCTCACTGATATTTAAAGGATCATCAATATAATTGAATTCAAAGAGATGGAGTTTCTAACTTCCCTTGACAGCATGCAACCTAAGTGTAGTTAAAAATACAGCCAGTGGGTTTTCAAGCGGAGGGTAATGCAGTGCCAGCAATTTAAGGTTTGTGCTGTTGTACACAGAAGTTGCACACTGGGCAGTTTTCGGTTTTAGTCCTGGACATAGAACTATGAGATTTATAGGAGATGACAAAAGTGATTTTGACCCACTGTCCTTTTCTGCAACTGGTACTTTTGCCCTTCATGCCGTTGCTCTTGATTAACATTTGCAACATGAGGAGTCTGGGAATAGCATAGATACTGCACTGGCATCACCCTCACCAGAGCTCAGAGCAGCTCACTTTCAAATATGAAAATGAAGTCAGAAAGCTGGTGAGTCCTCCCCAAGGCCTCTTCGCTAAATTAGACGGTAGTCGTTCCCCAAATTCCTCAGCAGGCTTCCTATACCCAGGAAGCGTGGTTGGCTATTGCCCCATGGTTCTCAGAGTGCACAAGCAGGGCTGCAGAACCTGCTGTGTTTTCTCTTGCCCATTGAAGTGACCGCACCATCATTCTGTCTCCGAAGCATACCCTGTGTGATCCGCTTGCATATATAATTCAGCACTAGTCACCTCTTGACAAGACAACACTTTTTGTACGCCCTTTGGCATATAAGCCAGTTTTCTACAGTAGCTCCACAGATGGCAGAATTACAGATACCTATTTTTTCCATGTGGATTCTCTGATGTAAAGGATCAGTTCTTTAGCTTGTCCCCCAGTAAGGATGTTAACACAATCTTTCCTGCTTATCTGTCATCTATTTCCTTAAAACTTACAGAAGTTTAGTATCATTGATATCTCAAGTTCCTCTATCAAGTTAGAATGAAAAATGCCAATAAATTCAAGAATAATTGTGTAGGAAGACAGACAGACGACATGACTGTACAAGCTTTGCTTATCTTAAGAAACCAGGCTACAAAATCCACAAATGAATACAACAAAGACAGCAGAGGCAACCTCCCTCTCCCCCAGGTCTGTGAAAAACTACATCCTTCCTTTTGATAAAGAAAAGCAGTGTTTGTCCCAAAGGAGAGGAAGAAAACACAATGTGAAAAGCAGCCTGCATAGGAAGTATTCCTAGCAGGCTTAAAAAAAGCATAGCAATTCCAAGTGCTTTCTCTCATCCCTCAAAAAACCTTCTTCCTCCCAGGAATAACTCACAATACTGAACGAAAGCCCTCAACAAGGTGTGCTTATACAGTGCTGGATGCCATCAGACAACACCAAGAGGCAGCTTTGCTCCCAAAGCCTTATAGTCAAAACAGGCTTGCTGGTTTGAGGGCTTTGAAGATGAAAGCCCTTTGACCATGTAAGGATAAGTATAATCCATTCAGGAGCACTAATTTCAACATGGACCACTTTTGGTCATTCAGTGCCTGAGACTTGCTCCTGAGGGGCAGAAGGAATAGCCAACAGGCAGCGTAAAAGCCTGTCCGAAGCAGGAAGCTTATAGGGGACTGTGGCCAGGCTGGGATGCTACACAATGGATGATGGAGACAATGCAGCAAGTGACAATTATTTTGTAAATTAAGCTCCCCCTTGCTAGCAAACTTGATAACAGTAGTAAAAATAATTCTCTATAGGAAACTCTTGTGTACCAGAGAAGAAGGATAGGAGAGTAAAAGTAAAAGTAAGAAGTGGAGGGACACAGTGATGTATTTTTTTTATTATTGATTTGCATCATAGTTACTCAGCTCGCTGTTTTTTTCTTCTGCTATAACCTCCTTGTTTGCGTTCCTGGGGCAGACATGACAGTGACTTCTCCATCCCAGCCCTTGGTACCATCGCAGCATTTGTGCCCGTCTTGCTCTGCCCTGCTGCTTCCTGCAACAGCCAGATCCCAACTCACCCAGTGCACTGCTGTGCTCTGAGGTTGGCATTTCTGAAGTGCAGGAGTCAGCTGTGGTCAGTAACTCCAGCAGAAGTAGTCAGAATAAAGTGGTCTGTGTAAAAAGCCAGCAATTTGGGATATTGGTGTTCCAGTGGACAAGGCTGAAAAAGAATTGGACTTTTCTAGCCTTTTGCAAGGTTTAGGCACCCTACCCAGACCTATCCCCTCTGACATTTACTTTCAGCTATGTAAAGGTGAAGACGGCTGAGAGCTGGAGGCTGCATTTTGAGAGCAGGCAGCTCAATTAAACCGCCACAGCCATAACTGTGACCCTTAATGGGCAGAGAGAGGCCAACAGGTTGTGCAAGGAGCTTGGTAAGAAACAAAGTAACCTCTTTTGAGCTGTACCCCTCACTAGGGAGCCTGCTCCTGTCCTTGTGAGCGCTGGTGGCGCCAGCAGCACAAACGTGTGTCCTGCTGCTGCCCAGCACACGCTGGGTGACTGGCACTTTGGGGTGCAAGACCACATACCAGCCCATTACTTCATTACAGCGGTTATTTCCCCACAGCTAAGAGGCTGCTCCGCAGCTCCACTGCCCTCAGCAATGTCATAAACGTAGTCCTGGGGCGAGGCAGCAGCTCACACAAACTCCCTGTGCTAGAAAAGTTTTGAAATCTCTTAAAACCACTCTAAAATCAAGTTTCTGCTCTTTTTACAGGCTGAGCTTTGCTTTTCCTCTCCCGCTCCTGACATTCTCTATTTGTAGTTGGGAGAAGACCGAAAAAAAAGCAACAACAGGAAGAAAATTGTTGTGCAGAGATGAACCTCAGCAATGTAATCTTTCTATGTCAGTGAAAACTTACCCTCCTCTTTTGTTATTTGGATAATAAACCCTTCACAAGGCTTACGCTACCTGGCAACCACCAACGAAACAAGAGTTTCTGCTGGCTCTGGTCAATGCTCTGCTTTGTGCCAGTCTGCAGACCAGTATGAGCTCGGCATCCTAATCTGTTTTAGGTGAGGACTCCATCACCCCTTCCTTTTGCTTGCTTTATTAAATCCCACATCAGGCATGGCTCTTGCGAACCAAGCCCTGCTGTGCAAAACTCAGGCAGGCTACTGAGCCTGTCATGTAATTTCTTGCCTGCACTGGATCCTGAATACTGCATGAGCCTTCCTCTTTTCTCAGGTGGTTTTTAGCCTGTGAGTGCCACATGGTAAACTGAGAAGCTACCAAGAAGCAGTATTACTTGCACGTTCCTGCTTCATCTTGTGGTTAATAAATGTTAAACTTGCTGACGCTACAAACCAGCATCCAGAGATGGTTGATAAGCTGTAAATATTTATATCGGCGCAGACAAAGTTGTAATTGTAAGTCCCACTATCCAAATGCATCAGTCTATATGCAAGAGCCTGCAACTGTAATTATCCCCTAGATCTTAATGAGACTAAAGGTTAATAATGCTATGATGGCAAGTATTTCCGCAGTTTTGCATCTTATGTCATATGTTTGGCCATAGTTTGACTCAAATTTCATGACTTCCTTATTTACTGTGGTATTGCCAAGTTACAGAAAAAGTCTGAACAAACACTATGAGAAGAGAAAACAAGCTTGACATTTCTGAGATTATCTTAGCCTTTCACATTAAAACACATTTTATTTCAAATAAAAACCTGTAGGTCTTCTAATGATCTACTTCTAATTACCCCAAGCATATACCACAGTTAGATCAAGACTGCACATTTGTAAGTGAAGCCCCTAAAACCTTTCACAGCAGGGTAGTAAGGAATGCCAAGTGGGCAGGGGAGAAGTAAATTCTGTTTTTTTCCCCTCCCCAGATTTTTTTTCAGTCCTTAGCTTATAGATAAATGGGAAAATAGACACATTTTTCAAACCTAGACAGCTCAGTAAAGATCTATGCTCAATCTCTAACTTCAGTCAAAAGGCAACAAGGAGGATTTATAAGGAATGAGATTAAGATAAACACCAAAAAATATCATAACATTGTAAGATGAATGAACGAATGGGCTGGCCTCTTGGAACAGCATACTCAGTGATGGTTATCCTAAAAAACGGCTGTTGAATAACCAAAAGTTTTTCAGAAGGGAATAACAGGGGCAGTCAAAGACCTAGAAAGGCTCAGATTAAAGTGATTAACCCCGCTGAGTTTCTCACTCTAAGGAGGAGCTAGAAATTGGAGATGGAAAAGTTTAATAAATTATGAATGATTGAAGGTGTAGAAATTCTGTTCTCCCTAACTAGCAACACAACAGCAAGGGGACAACTGTTGGCTTTGACAGGTGATAGCTTCAAAACCGCGAGAGAGGGTGAGCACTTCACAAAGAGCAAGGAGCTCTGTGCTCTCCCCGCAGCAGAATTCAGAGAGAGACTAGACGATTTATGTGGCTACTAAGAATGAAGTTACAAAAAATTATGCAAATTTAAGAAGAGAGATTAAACATGCTTCAGGCCTTAAGGCGGTCAGCAGTTATTAGAGGTTAGGGTGGGACTGAGATAGGAAGCGTTACCGAATGGGGCTCTGGCACATCCTTCCACATGGTCCCCCTTGGGGAGAGGATGCTCCAGCATGTGGGTGCACCATCTGTTTCAGGTGAGAGTTTTTGTAACAACAGAGCCCTTGCGGTTCACATGTACGCTAGTGGGAATCTAAGGGCTTGCTTTGGAGATCATTATGGTAACCTGGCCTAGGAGTTCTTGGTTTCTATTAATATTTGGGTGACAAGATCCCGGAAGCAATTCGATACCTTTGCCATTTCCTCCCTACTTCTTCTGTGGACACCTACTCGATTTATGGGATTTGGCTAAGTTAGTACTTTAGGATTCAATTCATTTCTTGTTCCCCAATAGTACCAAGGCAGAGCAGTCACAGACACGCCATCTCGCAGGCTGCGCGTGGCTGTACTTCAAGCTGCCGCGGCAGCACAAAGAGCAGGTTTTGGCTTCGCCCTGCCCTGCTGACAGTGGTCTCGGAGGAGCAATAACCCACTGCTGAAGGTGTTCTGCAAGGGGCCTGGTAATGTGCTGCAGAGCTGCTCCACGTGGGCTCAACTCCGGTCCTGCCTGGTTCGGTGCTGCTCGGTTAATGCAAGAGTAGTTTGTGTATCAACTGTCTCCATTAGAAAACAATTAGGCCCTGATGTCTTTTCTTTTATCTTTATGATCTTCGATGGGGGAAGAGTTATTCAGTCAATTAGCTGTTGATGCTGCACCAGCAGCTTTTTACTTGAAATTCCAGATAGACAATTCAGGCCAGATTTTATTATTGTTAATCAATAAGTCTCAGAGTACAAAGTCAAAGAAACCCACGTTCCCTCAAAAGTATCATTAATAACATCGGACGAGCTAAAATAAGAGTTCCAATAGATTTAACGAGACACCTTGAAATTAATTGCATTCTATTCCAAATATTATTATTTCAAGCTTCAAAATGAAGAAGGGACCATTAGCTGAATACCTACTGAGGATGACAGTTATAATCAGGAAAAAGCTGATTAAGGCCACCACATTTTGAAAGATTTTAAGACCATTGTTTATTTTACAAAGCAGCAACACTACAGACAGTGACAAATTGTAATGATTACAGTGTCTCAACCACTGGATGCAATGTGTTCAGTTCAAAAAAATTTAAAATATGGATTTTTCCATCTGTAATTGGGCAGGGTGCTCTGCAGTGCAAACATCAGCAGCATTGGTAAAGATCCTCCAGGAATGACCTAGTGTCCTTGGCTGCAGCTGAGCCAGACCGCCAGGCAGGAATGTGTCTGCACCGGGGTAAGCGAGGGCAGAAATTGACTGAAATAAAAATTTCAGCTCTCTCTTTCCACAGCTCTATTAGTGGTTTTTGTGATTGAAGCAAGGAATTCCCAAGCATGCATGGAAAGATGATCCTATTCATTTTAAGCATCTCTCATCCGAATAACTCACTTTGTAATCTAAAATTAGGGCATCTCAGAGGAATATAATCTCTTCTGGTCTTCTTTTCTGCTGATGTAATAATATTTGATCATAAGTTACACAAAGGCATCAAGCCCATTATGCCCGTTACTCAGTGCAGGCTCGCCTTTGCCTGTCTGCCTCCTCATTAGTCAGCTGTGAAATCAGCTCAATGTGTCAACAGCCTCAGGTGGTGTATCATTTGCTGAAAAGGGACAGCAAGAAGGAATGAGACATGTTCTACTTGAGATTGCGTCATTCTTTCAAGTTTTTCTTTAAGAGGTAGAACAAAGGCTAGCTATGATCAGACAGAAGCCACTCTATATACCTTCTTCTCATATACGTACACCATGTCAGCTGTGTCCATGTGGAAACCTATACCTTGGTCTCTGTCCATTGCACAGTCCATTTTGTTTGGAGAACCACAGTATTTCTTGCATGCTGTGGCAATGCCTGGCATTTTACACCGTTGCAGATTATGTCCTGCAAAATAAGGATGTAGGAGGTTTTGGAGACAAGTTACTGGACTGAAGAACAAAGCACTCCAGGTTCTCCCTGGAGGGATATACAGTTCACATGAGCACCGTTAAGAGACTCAACTCTATTCCCGAATCTTAATCACCAGAGCAGGGTTACCCTGTAACAGAGGCTGACAGCCTCTTCTTCTAGCAGGTAGTTATACCATCCATAGCAATTCTTAGATTATGGACAGAAGCCCTATGTTTGTTCCTAAAGTACAGAGGAAATCTGGGAGCTAGAGCATGACTTAGGTTTGCTTACAAGGAGGGCTGGGGAAAAGCAGGGGTTTTTTCCCCCCCTGCTGATTGCCACATGCAAAGAAAAGATGAGCAAGTGACAGATGCAAAAGCCAGCATGCTGTGTGGAGAAGGATCCCTGGTGTTGTACACTTGGCAGTAGGGTGGGGAGGAAGGAAATCCCTGAACCCTGTTGATTCCCCACTATTTATTATGTAGCTTTTTGCTGTTACTTTAATATACAAGTTTTCACCTCCCTTGATGTTCGATAGGGCATGGTCACCTACTCTGTATTTTGACATTCCCAGTCCTCTGTGGTGAGAATGTCAACAGGGAGAAGAAAACACTTTTTCTTCCAGTGTTTTTTGGCTAATCACCTGAAGCAGTGCAACAGGGACTGCCAGGGGAGCTTTGCAGCAGGGGCTAGCTGGTGTGACATGCCTCTGGGCAAGGAGAGAGCCAAGGGGGTACACAAGGCAGTGAGGAGGGAGGAGAGGGGTTGATACAACTCATTTCTTGTACCTCAGTGCTTGGGGCTGGGAGGAATGCCTAAACCTCAAAAAGTGGGAGGCTTTCATTCAGTGCAGACTACCTAGAGCTCCTGGTTGGCCCCAGGCAGCTGAAATATGACATGGCCCAACCTCATCTTCTGTACGGAAAGACGAGGCACCTTCAGGTATCATCATCGTAGACACCTACCTCCAAGCCCCATACTTGCCAAGACATACTCTCTTTACACTCTTCCAGGCTTGCTCCTAATTCATGGGACCACAGCACCATGTTGTCCAATGTACTCCCTGCTTGGCATGCTGAAGACCAGAGAGATTTGCATGGTGATGTAGTAGCCCTCAGTAGCATAACTGATATCCAAATAAATGAGCTCTCAGGTGCATAAGTCCATCTTCAGGTCTTAATGTTTGCCAGTTCTTTTCCTCCAGCTCTATCAGCTGTTACAACAAGAGATTTTAAATCTTCCTACAGTTTTTGCTTTGCAGCCTCAGGCCATTGCTGCCAGTAACAACACAGCTACAGGATATTGCAGACAGAGCTGCAACACATAAGCTGCCCAACACCTCTCACAACAAAGCACAACAGTTGGGCCATTTCTGTAGGGTGGGGGTATCAGAAGTTATTAATTTTTTAATTTGATGTCTAAGATGATCCAATGCCATTGAGCAGCCCAAGACAGTGGCCACAGAAGATATCTAGGACTTGTCAGGGAAAACAAGTGTAGGACAAGAACTGGGACAAAAGTCTGTGCCTGCTTCAGTATACTCCCCTCCAAATCTAGGATGAAGCCAGGATACCCAAACTTCATCATTCCCCTGCTACGCATCAACATTTGTCCAACTGCTGGCAAAGGAGCCCCAAATCCCTAACACTGATCGTCCTGGAGAAGGACAGCCTGCCACTGCTGTCAGCTTGTCCATGTGCTGGTCTGAGTGATCCACCAGCTGGTAAATCACAGAGACAACAAATTTACAGAGTTGATTTTTTGGGGTTGTTTCTACTTCTTAGTTTAAGGGAGATGCTTGCGTGTAGCATAGGAATGTTTTAAATTCCTCACAAAAGGACAAGGCAAGTCACCCACCTTAATCCTTATGCAAAAGGACACTGAATTATTATACAGTCTTCAATAAAATATCACATACTACTTTTTCCCTAACATTCCTGTCTCATTCAACACAAAGAATGAAAAGTGCTCACTTAATCAGCAGCCATTCAATATTTTGTTTTCCTCTTGTCACTCAGCGTGTGGCCCTTGGCTTGCTTTCTGGCACGCTGTTCAGACCCCGCTGTGGGGACAAAATTTGTCATTTCCTTATGGCCTCATCCTCACCGCGCATCGCTACAGCATCCAAGCGCTTTGAAAGTATTAACAAACTTACTTATGCAATCCCCCTGAAAATGCTGTATTACCCTCATTTTACAGAAAGGCAGCTGGCGCACAGAAAGATGTAGCTTTCTGGAAAGACCAAAAATCACATATTCAGAGCGCATATTCTGCTAATTTCAGTTCAAATTTTTAGGGTTTAATGCTTCAAATGAGACTGCAGGTGGGCACACCCAGAATGCCAACTAGGAACAACTGATAGCTGCAAAACATCTGCAGCACCTCACAGGAGCTCCGTGGCACGGGCTGGGAAGGGACGCCTTTCTCTAAGACCACATTCAGCTGCCAAAGGCTCCTTTCCCCTTCTACCAATGCCTGCCTCGTTTGCCATGTGCCTTCTAACTTCTGCTGTTAGTGAAAAGGAGGCAGAAAACAAGAATTCAGAGTGAATGGGAATGCATGGAAGGAACCTGGAAGCCATCTCCCTTCCTTTGATGCAGAAAGAGTTAGCCCTGCCTTATCCCTGATGCCAGTCTCATGCTCTGAGGACCAGCAATTCCTCCAGTTTTCCAGGTGACTCTATGCCAGCACTTTGCTGCTTGCAGAACTGTTTGCAATTTCTTCATGAAGCCTAACCTACATCTCCTTAATATGGCTCAAACTTTTTGTCCTACCCACTGCAGAGAGAGCGAGCGGATTCCTTGTTTGGAAGAATTGGCCTCTTTCCACAGCTCCAGCTTCTCACCAGAGCCACTCTGTGCATTCACGATCCTGCTAGAAATGCAGTGTATGATCACACAAGAACTGCGTTCACAATGTATGGGGATGGGATGAAAAGAGGAGCAAACTAAGATTTGGCAGGCATCCTCGATGCTTGCACTGCCTAGCCAGGTCTTTGCTGCTCACCATTATGATGTTCTTTTAACATCATTCTTTGTAAGTCTATTTACGTACACACATATTGTTCTTTGTAAGTTTATTTACGTACATGCATATTTTACTAAGCGCCACGCACTTTCAGAAATTGATGCGATAGGTATCACTGCAGCAGCCAAACAACACTGATCTGGTGACAGCCCCTCCCAAAAATGTAACCAGAGTATTGTTTGAAGTTCTAAAACGCCCTCTTTCATGCTTCAAGCACATAATTCCTGCAACGCTCTTAAACAAACACCCAATTAAATTTATCAGCCACTGACATTCACGTTTGATGTTGATTAGCAACTCTGTGTTAAATTACAATTTATGTCCAAGCTATTCCACCATATGGCTGACCACAAACTGACTGCCCAGAAGCAATTGCGCTCTTTTAATCCTACCTCATTTTCTCAGAACAGAGCTGAAGCCGGTGGGAGGCTTTCTCTGGGAGCCTTTACTGCTCACATTAGCAAAGTTCCCAGGAAAGGAGTAGAGCAGATCCTTATAACTGGCAGGGGAAAAAAAAAAAATCACCACTCATTGGATTTCAGTGCAGCTGGTACCATCTGGGGTAGCTCGAGAGGTGGTCTGAATACGTTCAGCCAGCAGGATGCTCTTCTGGCAAGAGTTTAAGAGTTCA
The DNA here is from genome assembly GCF_030463565.1 of Pelecanus crispus. Classification (NCBI taxonomy): domain Eukaryota; kingdom Metazoa; phylum Chordata; class Aves; order Pelecaniformes; family Pelecanidae; genus Pelecanus; species Pelecanus crispus. The sequence goes on along the minus strand of NC_134644.1, from coordinate 80,193,702 downwards.
GTAGGAAAACCAGTTATTCAAGGTGAATTTTATGAATGCCAGCTAGTAAGGAACAGCTTGCAAAATCAATCTTTAAATCAGCTGCCCCAAGGCTCCCTACCACTACTGTATGTTTCTTCAGCTGCAGAATGAAATAGCAACAAGTTCCCCTCTGTGAGGCTCTGCTCAGTGGAGATCTCAATGTTGATTGCTTCATCCTGCCCGGGATGAGGCTTGCTGCAAGGGCTGGACTTTTGCCTGGAGAGCCATGCTTATTTGTGAGAAGGTATACTTGAAAGCACCTATCAGGCAGGAGCATAGATACGTTAAGGACGGGAGGGGATAATTATTTTAAAATGTTTAATTGTATAGATAGAAATGTAGTTCACTATGCTTAAATGAAGTTGAGTTTGGATTAGCAAATAAAACAAACAAAACCCCTAGAGCTTGTGTGCACAGTCTGTATTCAGTCTTTCTAAGAATTTATGTTCTGTGATGTAGTTTCAAAAGTTTGCACTAGTAATGTCATTGCTCCAGAGTCATACCAAACACTTAACCCATCAGCCCATACCTCAACAAGAACCTTTCTACTTCGGTATCATCATTCCACACAAGCAAAATAGCTGATATTCCAGATTCCCTCAGTTAGAAGAGTGGATGAATATTCAAACTTTATCAGTACGGATTTTGTTAATACTAAAGAGCCTGTGGTACAAGCTGTAAAGGGAAAGAAGTAAAAAAAAAGCCTTTTAACAATGTATATTGGAAACTTTTCAAATTATCTGAAATAATCCATTTCATTGCTGCTTAAGAAAGGTCTCTAACAATTCACACCTAGGGGTGTTTACAACAGCAAACTAGACAAGTAGCTTTGACAGTTTAATGCTGAGAAGCTCATCTTAAATAAAAAAGAAAAGAAAAGAAAAAAAGGTACCACTTGTCCATCCCTGCTCCTAGCCTTGTTATTGGTACCTATTGGGTGTGTTGCAGGTGTTCCAGGAAGTGGGAGGGGGGATGGTGGAAATCACAAAGGAAAATTTAAGCTCAATACTGAAACAATTCACAGTGAAACACACTATAGAATAGTGTCCCTGAACAGCTAGTGAGAGCCCAACCAGCTGGACCATTTAGTAGTGGATTGGCCAAAACACCAGAGCATGCGAACCCCCATGGTCTCCATCTTTTACAGGCAAGACAAAATGAACCTACCTCAAAAGCCTTTTCTCTCTTTAGTTATTATTCCTGGCACACTGGGCATAGAGAACTGCCTAGCTGTAAGGGTGCGGGGACTTTGTGAATGTACCCCAGCACTGAATTTAGTCCATTGTTGCTCCAGAAAAAAAAACATTTCCTGTTTTTGCAGCAGCAGGAAGCCAGGGTCTCAGCGTGATGCTCTGCCAGGAATAATGTCAGTTTTCTCCCCTGCTAGTTTGTCCTGTGGTCTTGTCATTCGGCTGCCACAGCCATCCAGCAGGCACAGGTAATCACCAAAATGGCCCGACAATGATAGGCTTTCCTCAGTCACTGACTATAAAACATAGCTGGTGTTATGCGGGTCTGGAGCGTTGCTCAGAGTGATTGTAGGAGCTCAGCCTTTCAAGCCCAATGGCCATTTTTCTGCTCCCACGTGGCGTGTTATGCCTTGTTAAGGCAAGGTGAAAACTCCCTCAATAGCTGTAGCTTGACAGCACTGCCAATGCCATATCTCTCCACTCTGGAAGTCAAGTCCAGTGCACTGTGGATATCCTGTGTTTCTAACAGAAACATTTTTTTCAACGGTTCACCTTGCTCACAGCTAAACTCGAGAGCAGTTACCCTGACTTAATGAGGCAAGGCTCCAGGGCTGTAGGACTTAACACCAGGTACAAATGAGAAACAAGGAATTTCCTTTGATCCCACTGTACAAAGTTGATAGTGGGGATCCTATTCCCCAGGTGTTCCTCAAAAACTGCTTTTCCTCATTCATTCTCCTTCAGCGACCCTTGGTTTAAGTATTAGCTCTCAGCAACACAGGATTAGTGAACACACATGAAAACCAACCGTATTTTAAGACCTCATTTCAAATACACTGTCTTTGAATTCCTTTCCTTTGATGTTGATATTTCTGCTGTCGCCACTGTTACCTACAGAATCCACCAGCAGCAGAGGGCTGGAAGTCAGCTCAACAGATGCTGCAAATGCCACTGCTCCCACTGAGCTCATTTGAGAGACCGGTACATGTGAATTTGGCTCTGAGGAAGTGCACTGAGACTGGGAGCACTGCAGAAGGGAATTATGCTTCATTCTGGAATTAGTATAGCAAGACATACTGTTCACCCAAGCTTTCTCCAAGCTGTGATTAAAGTAGGGAGACAAAACCCACTCTAGTCTTTGGCAGTCATCGGCATCTCTGCAAGGATATATTGAAGTCTGAATTTCTGCTTGCCATGGGCAAAGGCTGCTTCATTGTCCTCTTACTAGAGAGTAGAACAAGCACCTTCATGCTTTCTCCTCAGGTGGCCCCCCATAACTAGGCACAGCTCTACACAGCTAGTGCATATCCGCCTCATTCCCTTCCTGTCTCCTCTACCACACAGACTACGCAGCGCTTGGACGACTGTTGAGCAGCTTGCATGCCTCAAGGTCTCTGCTTCCACGGCTGACCAGTCTTGTCACCCTTGTGCCTTTGTGCTTCCTTTAGACTTTTATCTCATTATTTTTTTTCACTTCACTTGAAAGCTTTTTAGGTCATGGACCGTTTCTTCTGAGGTTGAACAGTTTCTTCAGGTCCTGCTGGTTCCTGCACTAAAAATCATAAGCAACACCGATATCTCTTATGGCAATGTGGTGCTGATGGTGGACAGCTTGGATTCTGACCAAAATTAAAAACCAGCCCGAACTTCCAAATCTGATTTTGGACCTCCAGTCCTGGAGTTCTGACTTTAGATTTTGCCCCAGGTTTGGGTTTGTTTGTTTGTTTTGGGTTTTTTTTTGTTTTTGGGTTTTTTTTGCATTTATAGACTCTTGAGCAACTGTCAGAAAGACTAGACTTATGATTTGGAAATTAAAAGGCTTAGTAATCAATATGGCCCCTTTTTAAATAACATCTTAATCTACCACTAGAAAGTACTTTTAAAATTCATGGAAATACATACTTCTACACATTCTTAGTGAAATAACTAAATAAAATGCTAGGCATTAATTTCAAAGAAAATAGAAATACCATTTCAGTTTAAAACATCATTGGTCATTTTCATGTAACAACTGCTCTTCAACGCAGTATCATTTAATCTCAGCCATGCAATTATAAACACTAAAGGTTTTTTTTCCAATGTGTAATTTTCTCCATCATCAAAAATATCACTGCAAGCAACACCTCATGGGAAACATAGTAAAGACTGTAAACCTGCTTGGTTACAGTTACAGACTATTAGGTAAGCAACACTAAACAAAATTATAGGCCACCTATGATCCCACAGCATTAACCCTGCGCCTGCAATTAATATGTGCGCACATTGATTTCAAAAGGCTACCATTTTCACGGCCCTGTCACATCATGCAGAAAGGATCTGATGCTTCCAAACCAGACCTGTACGCAAGGAATGAGCGCGATCAAAGTGGTTGCCCAGAAATTGTCCCAAATACTCCTGAGAGCTGAAATACTAGCAGTGTATAAAGCAGGAATGAGAGAAAAAGAAAGTCAGAGGGAGGAAGGAAGGGGAGGGGAAAACATCCTTTGATAGAAGACAAAGGATGATGATTTTTAGCACAGCTGATAGGCCAAAGGAATGAGAACAATGGACGGTCCCTGGAGGCCTGTAAGGGCAGATCACGACATCTATTAAGTGCAAAACAAACAGTCTCACTTTGATGATTTCCTTTACGTTTACTGTGCAAGGGGAGAGGGGGAGTTGGGCTGGTAAGTGGTTGAAGAGACTACAAGAAAAATTACATTTTGTTGACGGCTAAAAAATTAAAATGCCTAGGAAATGGGAGCCCAGCTGCTGATGGGCACCTAGTGGCTATGCTGGACTGAATGGGTCTGTAGGTGCCCTCACCTCTGATGCATGGGCTTCTACAAAGCAAGAAAATATTCAAGCCTGAGAGCTCTTGCTCAGCTCTCAAGCTTATTCACTCAAAAGTTTTCCTAAATTAATAACATGTTGGCACACTCAGGTCATACAATATGAAACAAGTTTTCTTGAAACCCAGGCAAAACTTTCGTCTTGTCCAAAAAAGAATTTGTCTAGAAGTTGTGAATATAATAAGGTATGAGGGATTAAGCTGAGAGGTTGCAAACAGGAAAAATACTTGTTTGACAATATGAATATATATATGATTTCATTCTCAGGAGAACTCGCTTTATTTCTTTTTAAATTGCTAATGTGCAGAACTGAAATGATGGGCTTTCTATTTCAGGATGTTAAGCATATTGGGCTCAGAGAGCAATTAAGAGATGACTAATACATTTGTGCTCTTCTTTCTTTGCTCGTTCATATTGCTATGGTTTATTTTTTGAATTTGTCTATTTTTCAGGGTGGTTCTTTAATCCCTCCCAGAGAGTGCATTTGCTTCTGTTACCATATTCCCAGGAGCATATGGGTAAGGAGCCTGGCTCTGTATGCTGAGGTTTAAAGATATTAAATGAAGCAGGAGAGAGCCTGGGGGCCAATGACTCCATTGTACTTGTCCATAGCTCATCCAGGCTGGTGAAAGCAGAGGGAGAAATTTTTCCAGTTCCTTCTTGGACTGCAGAACCTCCTTTAGGAAACTTCACTACTTGGCTCTGGTATAGTCATTTTCCAAACTGGGTCTGTGAATGTCTAAACCTAAATAAACAGGAAGCAATGACCATCTTGGACAATTTGGGCACTATCAGCTGCTGTGAACTGAGACAGAGGAAGGGGAAAGTTTTGTTCATTTTGCCTTGTGCTAGACTGACAAATGAAGACTATCCATCTGCTGGAGTGGGTGGGGAAACTCCCAACATCTTGCTTTTCACCAGCTGGCTCTCACATAAGTTGAATATTCCTGCCTTGGCACATCCTGAAATCCACATGCATGACTACAGGAAGACTCGAAAATAAGCCCCTAAATTCAGAAGAGTAGCTTTTGAATGAGTCAGGTTGGAGCCTACATATGAGTCAGGTTGGAGCCTTTCTCAGGTAATGGGATTCTACAAACAAGGAATCACTCCAGCTTGATTTAAAAGATCTAGTGCAGGCTATTTAACCATGCTGCTCCAAGACTGGTGATGTTTTGTATGATCCCATCTCCTGCTGAGTCTCTCCCTGCCCCCCCTTGTACTGTGTGTATATTCAACAGTATTTGTTAGAACAAGACTTCTGGGAATAGAAATTGGAAGATGTCCAGATATTTCAAGCTTGCAGGCTCTTTGCATCATGTCCTCTGCAAAACAGGCTTCCTTTATGAGGACAGAATAGGCAGTCCATTGATGCCTGCATTAACAGGACAGAAGACCACCATGCAGCAGGCTTCACAATGGCAGCGAGTCCTGACAACTGCAGCAATTCGTGGGAGACTTTACAGACCTCTGTAGCATTTTTCCTGCTGAGACCATGGGTACACATCTCTGTTTCCTCCTTCCTCAACCCCAACCATGCACGGTCTCAGTCTCACAGCATGCTCAAGGGTGCAGCACCCAGATGCGCACCCCACCACCGCTCCCTGCTCAGAGTCCTCGGGGGCTCCGGTACAGTTTGGTGCAACCAGGTGTTACACAAAGGGAGAACAGTACATCCACTGAAAGGGAAAACCAGCCCTGTTTTGATTTGCAGATAGTGATACCAGAGGCAGCACCTGGCTACCAAACAGACAAGCAGAAAAAGCCTTATGTTAAACTCTTGTCATAGCTTTCAGGTGGCTGAAGACCATAACTATGAACATGATTGTTCTGGAGAGGGGTTCGGCATAGCTGTGCAGTTGCCTGGAGAGTACCAGAACAAGCCAAATACATAGCAGATGTGAAACATACTGTAGCTTAAATGCCTGCATCACATCTTACCAGGCTAAAAAAAAAATCAGGCTCTGCATCCACAGGTGAGCACTGATAGCAATGGCCAAGTTTTCAGGAACAGCAAGGACTATGCAGAACACTTTAAATCAGAGATCTGTGCCATTTGAAAGAGTAGGGCACATAAAACCAGCATTCAAAGCACATAGTTTGACACACAACATTTTAGATACTATTGTTGTGAGAGGTGAGAAAACTCTTGAGAGTTCACTATAGAAATTGTTATAAACAATAGCCACCGATGTGCGCAAAGTTGAACAAGTTACTAGTGCCAGCATTGGGCATGTAATAAGGTTTATTTGTTTGGGATCAAATCCCAATTTTTTTTGCTAGACAGAAACAAACTTGCAGATCTAAGTGTTTATTTCTTAACAAAACCAAGAGCAAAGTAACTGAGAAATTCTGTTTTTATATTGGCTCAACTCAATTTCCTAAAGCTTAAGTAATCTTTAAAAGCTTTTTGAAATAAGCAGTTAAGCACCAAAATATATTCTAAATGTTAGTGTTTCAAGATCTTTTTAATTCAGCTCAGCTATTGACTGAATTTGACCCAGGATACTGAATAATTGTGTTCTAAATTTTTCAGTTAATCTGCTGCTCTCCAGAAATACCTTGCTCCTTTCCAATTAGGAGCTCAGCTGGCAAGAATAATGGGTTCTGATTGAAACTAGACTGCACTTAATCATATTGCATGTCTGAACTTCAGTTTCCTTTAGATGCTGAACATAAATTAAAAAAGTCTTTCAGGCATGATTTCTAGATAATCAATCTTCTAGAAGAGAAGCATGCACTCACACCAAGCTAGAGAGAAAAAAAAGTGCAGAACTAAACTAGGAGAGCATCAGTTAAAGGACACTAAGCAAGTTAGCGGTGTTATAGTTTCCCTAAGAAAAGAGGATGTGTTGTCACATTATCTAGCTCATTTTCAATCTCTAGTAACTAGGGACCACTTCAGCTAATTTCAATATGCTCATTATACCTAAAACATTAGAGGAAGTGTCCAAACAGGTGGAGATGCCATAAGTAAACCTGCATAGATGTCCCGACCGAGAAGGCTGCAGTGCAGGCTCCCATCTTGGTAGATGATGGAGAACCCCCAAAAGGAAAGACAAACCTCAGGGATGCCAAGCTATGAATACAAACCCTCTGGAAACTAGGTACTATTAGCTCCTCAGTATATAACATTTTTTTATTCTAGTTTCTTTCACCAGTTTCCAAAGAACACTAGAAGACCAAAAAAGTAACACAGTCATCCATTTGCAGATGAAGGATGACTTTGTCCCTTTTTTTGGAGGTTCACACTGTGGTTGCACACGCTCAGCACAAGATCTGTACAGGTGCTGGGTAGGGGAGCTTAGAGCATAGCTCCCCAAATAAATCCCAGCAGCCTGACTGGTTCAGGCAGTTGCTGCCCCTACCTCCTGCCTGCACAGGGAGCCACAGCTGAGGAGTCACGGAGCTGCGCAGGGGAGGTGACAGTACTAGGCTGCGGGGACTGCCCAGATAAGCTGCAGCAAAACTGGCATGAGGTCAGGCCAAAGTATGGCCTGGGTCCTTTTCTGCAGGGAAGTGTTCAACAGGCTCACTGCTCAAGGTGCATGAATACAATGCAAGTAGCTAGCATATCGTAACTGCTAAAGTCTTTTTCCCTAATCTGTCCCCACTCTTTTCACCTACAGGCAGTGGGGAAGAGTTTTTAGACCTTCCTGCACTACCCCATCCCTCATGCCCCATCACTCTTTTGGCTTCCCACAGCAGAACTGGGCAATTTCCAGAGGGCCAGAGGTGACCTGAAGGAGCACATGTTCTCATCATTCTTTGTAGCTAACCAAATTTGCTCAACACTTGTGTGTGTTATTCAGATAACTACATTGGACACAGAGCACCAGATTCAGGAGACACTGTGAGCAGAACATTTACACCCTGCTCCTCACTAAAATGAAGCTGAAGGATGTAGAGTTGCCAAAAGCAGTCTAGCTAGACACAAGCTATTGCCAATGATAGTTTAAAAAAAAAAAAGAAAAAAGAAAGAAAAGCAAATAGACAAACTCCCAATACATGGTCTGTTTGGAAAACATTTTGAATGCAAGTGGAGAAGGCTGCAGCAATAACAATGGGCCATGGGGAGCAGCACATATGCTGCATTTAACTCTGTGTCTCCTGAGCAGTCCCAGGCTTCCGAAGAGCAGCATATCTTCAGTGCCGGGACTTGACACTAGGAAATGCAACTCCTGATAACAGTCCATGATGAAGATATCATAACCTAGCTGGAAACATTCCTTAAACTCCCTGCCAAGGAAAATGGTCGAGCACAAGCTATTAAGCTGCAATAGCTACCTACCCACTTTATTAGTGTGCACTGAATTTGTTTTGTTTAAATGACTCTCAGGGGAACAAAGAGCGGAAACAGGCATTACACTTGTTGCATATTTACCACTGAACTCATTCAGCTCCATTACAAGCAGGGGAAGATTTCAAAGCCTTTGCTCACGAGTTGGAACACTTACCGAAAAGACTTTATTCGTAGATACAAGCTAGGTCAGCATTTCCTAACTTTTTTCTTTTCCTTTTGAAATGGAAGAATAATTTAAGGCTTTGGAAAAAAAAAAAAATCTTACACAGTGAGACCATGTAGTTTTCAGTAACAACCATATAATAGTTAGGTTAACATTAATGTTCATTTATTGCTTTTGTTCCCCTCTAATCCCTCAATTAAATTTGCTTGCTCACATGACTAATGATACATATGACAATCTGGTTATTTTTCCCTCCTCTTCATTTGGATATTCATCTGCTAATATCTTATGGACCACAAGTGGAGATGGACTGCACTAAAAGCCATTCTTCCTGCCAACCAGATAAGCATTGTTCCACAGAATAAACCAAAACTTAGCAGCTGCAATGTTCAGTGTGCATTTCCCCACACAGTATCAATGAATCGCTAAAGCTGGAGCATTTGGAAGGTCTGAACATTCACATCTTACCACTAACTCCTTATTACTATTGAAAGTCTAGAGCTGGGTGATGCAAGTCTGGCACATGTTTACCGCATCTTCTGGGCCTCTGAATACTCAGACTTGTCCAATCTGCAAGACAACCTCAGCTTGGACCCACCAGGCACGAACTATATGCTCAAATGCAGCAATGCTTTTAACCTTACAACACGGAGAGGTTCAGAGTTGCTTTGCAGGAAAATTAACAGCCAAGCTTCTACAATATCAGTCTAGAGTCAGCTTATGATCAAAACTAGAAGCCTGGTACTCAAAAAGCTCTATTTTAAAGACAGCTTAATCCTTTCAGCACCTTCCCCTTGGATGTGACACTCAGGTTACAGGGTCAACCTCTTGGCTCCTATTCAGAGGGCTTTTTGCTGTACTCTAGTAGCCCTCAGCAGAGGGCTAGCCCTGGGAGGCTTGCATTAGTTTTTGCACACTGGCAGGAGTATCACACCTTCATCCATGTAGTTTGGGTAACTAAAAAGGGACATTACAAACACATGTTTCAATTTTAGTTACAGAAGGACAACAAAAACACTTGAAAAAGCAGCAGTTGTTTTCAGTGAGAAAAACTGCAAACTCCTATGATTCTTTTATGGCCTGAGTCTGTTTTAGATGTGAATAGTCAGACCTGTTTAAAAGCAACCCTAGTCTCTTAAAAACTAGGGAAAGGGTATATACATGTGGGGGAAAGGAAGCAGAAAATAGGACCTTTTTTAAATAAGATCTTACCTTGCAGTGATCTCTCAACTTTAGCAGTAAACAATACCAGATAGAGTAAATACGTAGAGTTCTCCATCCTAATTTTTATGTCAGCAGTAAAGCCAAAGCCAGGGTTAAAAACCCATGTAAAGATGAAGGCATGTGTTCATGTTTCCAGATTTACTGTTGCTGGACTTTCCCCTTTCTTAGCAAGAGTAAACAGAGCCTCTAAAAGACTGTGAGCACACGGGGTGACTAATAACAATAACACGAGCCTCCCTGGGGCTGCCTGAACTTCTTCCAGAAGGTAAAGGAAGAACTCCATAACAATCCTGCCAAACTGTCCCATTTTTTTTCCTTGATATTTTCAAGCTAAGTGATTGAAAAACTTTGAAATTTTGTTTACAGCTTTGGAAAGGTCATATTATTAACCAACAGGGTAGAGGAAGAAAAAAAAAAGTATATCTGTTTGTGTGTGTTTGTTTGAAAGCATCAGCCTTCCGCTAAGCCATAGCTCCTCCCCTTCACTTCAGAAATAGCATTTCCAGTGCTCTGTGTTTTACTCACAGGCAGAAAGTAACTATCTTCCCTAGTGTGGCACGTGGGTAGTGATGTGACAGGTTTTTGTGCCTTTGTGCACAGGCAGCTGCCAGCCTGGCTGGCCTCATCTGCCCCTCAGAGCAGCCCTGAGAGGCGCTGATAAGACATTTTGGTCCTCCAGCATCAACTATCAGCATCCCTAAGGCAAAAGGATCACCACAGATGTTGAAAAATGAGTTTAAAAAACAGAGCTGGAGGGGTTTGTTCCTCCACACCCCTCCTCACTCCCAAGCAGGATTAAAAAATAAGGCACCTGACTTGATGGAACAAAGCCAGGTTTTCTGGTCAGATTATTTTCTACTGATGAACAATGACTGTTTATACCAAAGATAAAAAGCAAACTTGGCAGTGAAACAGATGATACTGGGGAGGAATGGAGAGGGCAGGCTTGGAAGGAGTCCACAGAGGAAAGTCCCCACGAAATGCCTCGCACCGAGCCTGTAGTTGGGCTTTGGAGACAACTGCTTGCTGGACAAGTGGTCTAGTTCCTTTCAGAAAGCTCAAGTAGGTGGGTACAAAGTAAGGATGTAAGCATGAATAAATACAAAAGCCAAAAAATAATTACAACAATTTAAAACCACCAAATATGTTTAAGTACAAATAAAATTTTACTAAGAAGTGGGATTCCCCAGTTACTGTTAAAAGCCAATGTTTTGGGTAACCAAGAAAACCAGATTTAAGAAAAAAAAATATTTTTTGAACAGGTTAAAAAGGTAAGGCAAGCCAAAGTGCTTTTCATTCTCTCCGAGTCAGCCCAGGCAGACTGCAAAGACAAGTACCATACCTGTCCAAGGGGGCAAGGTACATCGCAGCATGTGTTACATGCTGAATCAGCATTTTCATTGTGAATTAAAGGCAAGTGTGGCCTTTTCAAAGGTGGAGGGAAGCCACACATGGTGGGATATGACCAAAAAAAAATGCACGATACTTTGTACCAGAGGAGCTGGGATGCACTCACACCCCCAGTCCTTACAACCATACCTTGCAGAGGACTGGACATTATTTAAACAACTTTGGAGACTTCCTTGTTCTTACCAGTAGCCCTGGGCATTTGCTAAATATTTGCTTAAAGATATTTGCTGGAAGCCCTGTCAGCAGGAGCCAGGTACCAGTGAGCAGCCAGCTTCCTTCTCCACAGCACTGGGGCCAGTGGTCAGCCACCTTCTCCGTGGGAAGGACAAGCAGTAATCAGAGGCAGACATTTTGAAGTGCAAATCCAGTATGAGAGCACACAACTAAAAAGCAGGCTTTATTCCCCATACCTTTTAATTAGTTTTGTCTTGAATAGAAGACATTGAAGTCTAATTTTCCAGAGTGAGGAGGAATAGAGAGCGTCTGTGAATGCTCTGAAATATGTTGAAAATTCCAGTAAGAAAGTTCAGACAGAGAGTAAGTAGGAAAGATACACCTTTCCAACCAAAGCAAAGCCTCTGGACAGCCTGAGGAAGTTGGTATTCCCAGTGCTAAAGGTTTCCCTCTAGTTGAAACATGATTTACCTTGCTCATTCGTGCAATATCTTCTGCAAAGAGGGAAGCCAATTTTCTCAGACAAACCCTCCCCAACCCCCGTACCCCATTCCCCCTTTGCAGCACCAAATGGGCCTGCCTGGTAGCGCTACCCAGGTCAGGAAGGTGCCACCGTAGGTCTGCAGGGGATGGCTATTTTCCCCAGCCCCCTTGGTGTCATCCTTTACACCTCATCCTACAGAAAGGCTTTCCTGACCCCCCACCCTTATGCCATAGGGCCAGCGGGCAGCTGAACCCCCCTGCCATCCCCGCAGTGCAGCTGCACCATACAGGACCTACCCCGACGGGCAGCTGCTGCTCTTCAACCCCCTCAGCTGCTGTGCATATGCCAAAGAGCCAAAAAAAGGGAGCAGCTGCTGACTGACAGACCTGCTGGCCAGACATGAACCAATGCTTCTCCAGGCCTGTGACAAGTGATGGGAAAGCTGACATATACAAAGCCATAAACAGAAAACAGTTGCGTCATAGGAGTGTTGGGTTGGCTTTTGTGAATTTGTCCTGCTGAGATGACCCAATGACATGCACATGCACACTTTAGTAGCACTGCTCCCCTTCCCCCCTTGCAGCTTTTCTTAGCATTGCAGTTTTGAAGCAAAGCAGAGCTGCGTCCCAGCCCAAGAACAGGAGCCTCATGGGGAGCGGGGGGCACAGCCCTCCCCAAGCCAGGTCCCCTACGTGCATCTGGTCACTAATCCCAAAGCGAGGAACAGAGTGTTAATTCTCTCCCCCACAGCTCCCTGCTGCTTTTGCTACTGTATTATCTGTACAAAGCTATACAGAGGGAAAAGCAGTCTGTTCAGAATCATTTGGGAGTGAAGGATTAAAAAAAATAAAAAAGAAACAGAATAGTGATACTGTTACAGACATGTACACAGAGAAGCCTTTGTGTGCCAGAGCAAGGGAGCCAGCAGAGATATCTCCAGCAGTTTACAGCAGCAGAGCAAGCTAGGATGGCATTAGCAACCGACTCATTGGGATGCAATTTAATCACACTGCCCAAAAGCAGGCCCGTTAAATAATCTTGCTGGTGTGCTTTCAAACACCCACTGCCCTCGGGCATTGTTTGATCACTTCAGTTGAGGCAGGGTAGCTGTTTCTCCATGGGATATCCTGAACAGTTTGGGATTAGGCAGGCAAGCATTAAGAGCCCTTCCCTGCTTAATCTGCCTAGCACAGCAACCGCAGAGAGAGGGCAGCTGGTTTACTGCAAACATCGCGGGATTGTACTCTTGATAGTCTCACCACAGGCTGGTTCTTCTGCCTCCTCTCCACACACTCTCCAGCCCTTCCTATCCGGCACGGGATTTGAGATATTAATAAACAGTGATTAGCCCTCAGACCAGAAAAGCAAAAACACAGGCAGATGAGCCAGCCAGCACCCCTCTCATGCACACTGCAAGCCCAGGAGTCATCAGATGGGTGAAGCAATTGAAGTCCCACTGAGGTCAAGCCCTGCCCAGCCAAAATGGGAAGCAGAGTGAGTCCTTGACCGCAGCTTGTGTGATGATGGTCGGATGTTTTTAACCAGGCCGTGGTAGCTCAGCCAACTTCCACCCCTCCTACAAATGAGGTTATAAATACCTATTCCGTTAGCTGTGCAAGTTGCTCAGTGGAGAGAAAAATTAATCACTGTGTGAACAAGTCACTGAACTGTAATCAGACCTTTAACGTTAGCTGTCTTTAATAGACAGGTGCTCAGCAAGGAAGAGCTCGGCTTCCTCCAGGGCAAGCAAGGCATATTACAGAGCTGTGTTGCCAAAGCTGAGACTGCCTGGCCCCATTTTGCTGGAAAAATGGCAGCATTAGCATTTCACACGTGCATACCAGTACCCTGCACCAGATGTCAATGCTTATTTTTTTATAGACTCCTACGGCGATGGATACCAGAGGCCAAATATAGAAAGGTTTCCTAAGGCTAGCTCTACACTTACCTGAGATTTATTATACTAATGACCCTGTTCTCATATTAGTCAGTGTAATCTGTGAAACATTCAAAATAAAGCCTCCAAGTGCCCTGGAAACCAAGATATACAATTAAGGTCAGATAAGGGCAGAAGCTTTTCAGTGATCTTCTGCCACTGGTGTATTCAGAGCTCAGCCAGCCTATTAGGTTACTCTAATTAAAACATTTCAGCTTTCGTTTTTAGCAAAACTTATTCATTTGAAGTTGTGCATAAAAGGCTTACAGGATGCACTTTGGAAGTGCTGCAAAAAGTAGTGAAAAGTTGGGATCATCATTTCTTGTAGATCAGTGCTAGTCAGGCTCTTCATCAGAAATGGGAGCAACCAGCTAGAAAATGAAACAGACAGTGATATAAGATGTCAAGGTATACTCTGCAGAAAGACATTCTTCACTGAGACACCTCAGGACTTGCTGGAAGTTTCTGGCTATTGCCAGGGAAGAGCATTTGAACAAATAGCTTAGCCAGGGGAGCAGCAAGCCCTCAGCATGGCTCCTCACATTGTGGAGACTGCCACCAGCAGAATTCTGGTGTTTCATCCATTATTCAGCAGCTGCTGCCAGCTCTCATTCACATATATCACCTGGGCATAAATAAGACTCCATACGTACAAACCTATGACAGACAACAGCATTAAAAACCAGTGAACAAGCAGGCTTCATGCATTTGCTTGTAGTACAGTCTGACCAGATCTTGGACTGTTTTGACTCAGTTACACACCAGAAAACCCTTTTCACCTTCTGTTTCAGCGACAATTATCCTCTTTTTACCTGGAGAAATGCCCTCTCCAACCTATTCCAATAAACATTTTTAGAATACTAAAGTAGGCCTATAATAATTTCCATTAAAAGTGTTTGTATTATGGCATATTCCAACCTCCCACTACTGCTTGCAAGAATCCTCATTACTCAGCTGTAGTGTTACTTCTTTTCTCAGGACCAACCTAACAAACAAGGATCAAATCTTTTCAGTGTTGCTACACATGCAGTGGAGATTTCTGTACCCAGAAGCTTTCTATGGAGCCTTGACTTCAAGCTGGGCTAAGTCCTGAAGTACTAGATCCTGCTCAAGAGCCTGCCTCATTAACCAAGGCAATAATCACAGCTAGACTTCATGATCCTCATTCCTGACCTGCTTCCAGTATTCACTGCACTGTGCCAGGCAGATAAAACCACTCTGCATTCTCACATTGCCAGCTAATCCTGGGAAGGGCTTCTGGATGCTACCCCACTCTGGAGAAAGATACTGCATAACGCTAACACATGCAGTTTGGTACACTGCAAAGTTCATGGTTTCTTTCTTCGTCTTCTCAGAATCTTAAGTGGCACCATAATCAACCAAACTGGAAACTAAACCTTAAGTGGGGGAGGGAGGGAAGGGACATGCTTTTCTTTCCACCAGGAATCAAAATTGCCACTTGGCTGCACAGTATTACAAAGAAAAGAAAAAGAAGTAAGAAGTGGTCAGGAGTACCCTTAAACCAGCTGGTCTTCTCTATCAGCACATTATGTAGGTTATTGCAAAGTGGTTTATACGCCAAAGGCTTTTGGAAAAGAATTCTAGAACAAAAAGTAAATGATAAGTATTATTGGTTGGCCTTTGGACATCTCAAAACTTTAGATCTATTTTGATTTATTTATGCAGAAAGTAGCGTATTTAAGATTTACTTGGAGATTCATTTTTCACAGAACCTAATACAGTAACAGCTAGTCAACCATTCTTAGAGTGTTGATGACACAGTTAATCATACAAACATTTTTATGGTCTGAACTGAACTTAAAGAGAAGTATCTCTTTAAGGTACTCCACAAAATTAAAACGTCTTAGAGTTTCACACCAGAGCAAGATGTTTCTAAGGCAGCAAAATAAAACACAGATATTTCAGAACTTATTAGTTCTGCAAAACTCATCCAAGTACTTAAGAGTTCATTGTAGCATAAGGAAGCAAGAAGAGCCTTTGCTCAAACTATAAAGCCAGACTCACTTATCTGATTTTCAGCTTACCATAAAGCAATAGGGATTTTTAAGCAGCAGCTTATATCTAGGCTATACACACAGACACATTTGTATTGAGGAAAAAGAATTTCAAACTTGGCAGTGTGTGCAAGTATGTCTGAGGACCACTACTTCCCTGTAATGCTAACAATCTGGATAATACATTCTTCAAAATCAGCAGTAGACTTAAATGTTTCTTCCTTTTGGAAACAGGGCATGTTTCTGGATGTTCACCTTAGCTGCTTTCCATTAGCATTTTCCTCCTAAACCAAGAGATTCCTTTCAGGTTTTTTGACTGTGGGTGTATTTACTATCATACCTTCAAAATAGCACCTGCCTTAACATCAGCCAAATTCTAGAGGATGACATTATCTCTGAGACTTCTGCTTATCTGTGAATATTTTGAACACACTGATTTAGCGGAGGACTTTGGAGCCAGAAGTTTGCTGCTCATCATACAAGAGAGGGAGATCTCTTAATCAAATCTAAGAAAAGATTACCTGCAGGCCAGTAGAGCCCTGGAAAGGGCACAGCTTATGTCTACCCAACACCTACCTCAGCTTCTCTCAGTCCATCAGGTTCTAACACAGCAGGAAGTTCAGCCCACTGGCCAAGTTAAAACTCCTAAACACCAAGTCTAAGGGAAGGCAGCAGAAGCATGACATCCATCAGCAGGAGATCCTGCAGCAGATGCTTTTCTACCAGGCTGAAGGAGATGTCCAATAAAGAACAACCACGATCAGCTGTCTAGCAAAGGTTCAGCTAGAGAGGCCTCACCAGGCATCAGACTTTCCCTCAGGGTCACCCATAACATGGTTTCACCTGACTGCTCCTTCAGCCTCTCTTGAACTCTTGCAGTCAGCATCTTCACCTCCTCTTTAGAGCTCTTCCAGGAGCAAATGGTTCTCTCTCCTTCTTGCCTTACACCTTCTTTGAGTAAAAAGCCTCATGCTTGAGTCTCCTGGCTCTTTTCTCAACAGCTTCCTTCCTGACCTATGCAAGATTCATAGACCCCTACCAAACTTTTTGATAACCCACCCTCTTTGCTACCCTATAGGTCTTTCTTCAGCCTATTCATATGGCAAACCTGCACAGTCTGATCTGAGCCTGCTGCACACACAAGAGGGTGCCAGCCTGGAATTTGCTCTTCCGCTTGGAAATTTTGGGTCCAAGTCATAGCCAAAAGACAAAACAGCTCTTGATGTAGCCAATTTTTTATAAATATAGCAGTAAATCTCATAGAGGTACATGTTACCATAAAAACATTGGCTACACTGGGCAGCCTGGCTGCTAGAGTGCATCTGTCTGCAAGCATTTTAGAAGACAGGTAGTATTTTAGCAACAGGTAGTATTTGCCAAACCCTACTCTCCTTCAAATTGGGAGCAACACAGTTGCAGCCAATCTTGCCTTGGGCAGAGGAATAGATCAGCTGTGCTCAAGTCCCATACTGCCCCAGGAACCTGTTTTTGTTGTGCACTAGATTGGCCAAGATGAGAGGAGGGTTCCAGACACACAGACAGGAACCTCACCAGGACAGATCTCCTTCCCAGCTCTTAGCTTTCACTGCACTTTTGCAGAACATTTCCACTGCCTGCTGAGAATGAAAGTCCTGGGTGATCAGAAATTCTGCCCCAGTGAAGCTCCAGAAAATCTGGTAGAATCGTACCAGAATTAAATCATTGCACAATTTATCCCTCTGCAGTTTTCCATGTGCCTTTCTGGTTACCACAACCAAACTCTTGCTCTGGTGTTTCTAGAGCTAGAGGTCACCACTTGGACTGTACAAAAAAAATTAAACACCCCCCCCCCCCCCCAAAAAAAAAAAAAATCCAAATAACTGGCTGCAGTTTCTGCTCTGGAAACACTTTATATTGAGTTGAAGTGGTTTGCCTTTTTTTCTGTTAAACCATAAAGAAATAAGTCGTAATTAAAATGATATGTACTCCCCAGCTGAAAGGACAAGACATGGCAGGGTAAACAAGGTCATCTCAGCTGGCAAGGACCAGTGCCTCAGAAACACCTGCTCAGTGAACTAAAACAATTCACTGCACAGGCAGATGCATGTCAAGATTTGCAAAGAGATAATAAGAGCAGGCTGGGAGTTAGTTCATCCTAAGCATCTGTGTATACACCACAAAGATTTCATTCTTCCTGGGGGAAAAGTTGTAGGCCTGTTTCTCATTCCAAAGGAATCAGGCATCCTGCTCTCGCATGAGTGTGTTCACCCTGCCAGGGCACAACCTGGGTAGGTGTCCTGGTTTTGGCTGGGATAGAGTTAATTTTCTTCCTAGTAGCAGGCATAGTGCTGTGTTTTGGATTTAGTAGCAGAAGAATGTTGATAACACACTGATGTTTTTAGTTGTTGCTGAGTACTGCTTATGCTAGTCAAGGACTTTTCAGCTTCCCATGCTCTGCCAGGTACACAAGAAGCTGGGAGGGGGCACAGCCAGCATAGTTGATCCAAACTGACCAGAGGGCTATTCCATACCATATGACATCATGCTCAGTATATAAACTGGGGTGGGGTGGGGGGGGTGGCCGAGGAGGAGCGATCGCTGCTCGGGAACTGTCTGGGTATCGGTCAGCGGGTGGTGAGCAATTGCATTGTGCATCACTTGTTTTGTATATTATTATTACTATTATTATTATATTGCTATTATTATTATTTTACTTTATTTTATTTCAATTATTAAACTGTTCTTATCTCAACCCAGGAGTGTTTCTCACTCTTACTCTTCCGATTCTCTCCCTCATCCCATTGGGGTAGGGGGAGTGAGCGAGCGGCTGCGTGGTGCTTAGTTGCTGGCTGGGGCTAAACCACAACAGTTCTTTTTGGTGCCCAACGTGGGGCTCGAAGGGTTTGAGATAAGAACAGATTAACTAGAGTGGCACAGATCTGCTCTACCTGCTCAAACTTTCCCAAAGCAGCTCCTCTGTGGCTTGACAGGCCCATTTCCCAGGAACATCCACTAGGTATTTGCTTACCCTGCCACAGGGTCAGAAAAACAGCAATATAAAACATCAGATAGAGCTTGTCAGAGCCCATCAACTTGGGAAGGGTTTCACTATTTCTCTTAGGCATAAATGCTCTGTACCTTGCAGAGGCTAGTTTTAATGGTGTAAGCATCAGCAGGGAGAAGGGGAGACAAGACATTTGCCATTGTTATTGCCTCAAGAAAATTCTCCAAACGGCCGATGCTTTTACAGCTTGGCTGTGGGGAAAACATCAGGTTTCTTACCTTGACAAGAAAAACTGTATTAAGATAGAACCCACACAGAAAGATTAGGACACACATGCATGTCTGGTTAAGGGTGAAATCTTCACAGGAGTTGATTGGCTCAGTAAATCAATCAGTATCACCTGATGGCAGTTTAGTCTCCATTTGGTTCTCCCCAGATAAGTTTCTGTAACATCAAACCACAGCTGGCACTAACTGGCACCTTCACCAGTCAGGAAAAAAAAAAATGAGTAGAGATGTGAAGAGGCAGGGCAGGCTCCAGCTGGGGGGAAGCCAGTCCTGTTTCATCCCTATCAAGGAGTTGGTCCACTGGATTTAATTGGACTCTGCATTTTAGACAGTACTTGATAAAAAAATGCAGAGACTGTTTTATAGTACTACCTGTACTGAGATCATATCCAAGCTTAACTTTTAGAGCATCAGAGAGAAACACCACCGATTTATCCACAAGGGATAAATTTCCTTTGTGAAGTGTAAGGCAGGCAGCTAATTAGAAAGCCAAGAAATTAGATCTACTATGAAAATATTATTATTTTTTAATATTACCAAAACAACAGAAAGCTACATAACCAAGGCAAGATATCTGATTTGAACATAGCCTTTGGCTTCATTTTTTGAAGGTGTTGTTAATATTATATGAAGGCTAAAAAGAGATTTGAAAATAAGGATTTAAAGCAGACCACTCACTCTCTACTACGGCCAGTCAAGACAAGGTAAAGATACAACACAGAAAATGAGAAAGGAGGATGTATTTTAAGAAGAAATTAGCCTGATGTTCAGGAAAGCAAAGTAGAAGCTGGGGCTCCTCCAAACACCAGCCTCTTGCCTCAAATATGGTCTCTGCATTTTGTCAATAAAGATATCTTTCCCAGCTCTCAGACTACATCCTGTATCACTTATTGCTAAGGAATCCTTGAGGGGTTTAGATATTTAATATTGCAACATGAGAAGACATCTTAGAAGCAAAAAAATTAAAGCAAAGTTACCTAGGCTTTAACCAAAGTATTAATCACAATGGGCCAGATTCCCTCTGGAAGCAGAGCTCTGCTCAGTGCAGGAACAAATGGACATTACCCTCCAGGTGCATGGGAAAGATCAGTCCAAGCCTGGCAAGAGAAGCAGCAGGCCAGGGAGTGCTCTGATTTATGCCATTGGCCTAAATTCCCGCAAGGCCACCATGGGCAGAGGATTGATCATGCCCACACCATTCCCTGACTTACAGCAAGAAAACAGAAGTGAAAAATAGATACAGGAGTTTGCCAGAAGAAATTTCCAGGCTAGGAGGAGATTTACCACCAGTCACTTGTAACTGGAAACTAGTCTGTGGTCTCCATGAGGAGAGAAGCCACCCTTCTGTTGGATGTAGATAACACCGTATTGGCAAGTGCTCCTAGAATAGATGCAACAGAGATTTTGCTGGCAGAACTCGCCTTGGTTCTGCTGGTGAAATAAGCCAAACCGACAGAAAGAGACCATTCCACAGGCTTCCACCAGCATTAAAGCGTCACAGAAAAAGAGGAGGGAAAAAAAAAAAAAAAGAAGAAAATTTGCATCTCTGCATAGCATTATTACCCTGGCAACAACTCTACAAGTCCGTGGAACGGCTTTAAATAGCACAAGTGGGCAAGACCTTGGTGGGTAACCCAAGTTCGCCCCTGTGGAAAAAGGCAGCATGTTGCCTTTGTAACATGTGAACTGCCCTACAAGCTCTGTTTGGGCTCCATGCGCAGGGCTTGAGAGGATGCAAAGGCATCGCCCTTGCGCTCTCTGCGAGGATGCGGTCCACCTGCCAGGGGTGGCACTGACATGGCAAACAATAGCTCCCACATTCAGGGCAGCTACAGTTTTCACATTCACAGACACAGATTTGTAGTCAAGATACAGACGGCATCATTATCTGCTTTTCTTTGGTTTCCTGAAGAAGTACACATTTAAACAGTATTAGGATGAGAGCCTATCACACCATGGTTTGTCTGAAATTGTCATTATCTCTAAAGCACATGTCACAATGTCAAATTTAGCAGCACTTTACCCAGTCAACAGAACAGGGCACCATCTAAGAAGGTTAACAAAAATCAGATGATAGAGAAAACTGATCCAGGACAGAGTAGGGGAAATGTCATAATAGCAGTGCACAAAGCTTTGTGAATGGTAAGTTTGCCTTGTGTTCCCATTCCCACAGGATGATGTAGAACAGCTTATATGCAAGGCAAGGGGCATCTCCATGTATCACAGCTA
Organism: Pelecanus crispus; assembly: GCF_030463565.1. Lineage (NCBI taxonomy): Eukaryota > Metazoa > Chordata > Aves > Pelecaniformes > Pelecanidae > Pelecanus > Pelecanus crispus. The sequence continues at coordinate 80,172,452 of NC_134644.1, read as the reverse complement.
TTAGCTTGAGTCCTCAACTCCACAAGGTGCATCAGGCTATCTTTAACTATAGTCACCAATAATTAGAGAACATGAGCAGGTACCACCTGTTTCTTTCAAAGCCCCACAGCAGGTTGGATCTCAGATCAGTTTCCGTCAGTCAAGCCAGTGTCAGATGACATACTAGATTTACACCATCTGTAGCAGAGATCCCCATCTGCCTTGCCAGCTCTAAGAGCCTAACGACAAACTCTGAAAGCTTGGAGCTATTTTAACTGGAGCACAGAAGAGCAGGAAGTAGTTAAGACTTGGTCAAAGCATCCAGTGGATCAGAGCTTTCTCTCCTGCCTGTGGATGCTAGCAAATAACAATGACCACACTTCAGTTAATAACTACCAGGTGCCCCAGGCCACCAGATCACACTACCCAGGACAAAGATACAGGGTATTTCTGCAGTGTCAGGCAGCTGCTCCATCTACTGGATTAAGCGTACAGATAAAGCATCTTAGCACTGCCCATGCATCACGAACACAGCCCTTGGTGTCAGTCAGTCAGTGAATCATAACTACGAATAAGTTTAGTAAGCCTCAGGGAGGTCATGAGTACTACGGAGGTCCTACTGTTGTGGGCGATTTGAGTCATTGGAATGGGGAACAAGGAGGAAAAAATGGTAAGGCCACAGGCAGGCTGGCTGGTTTCCAGTTATTCTTTGTTCAGTCAGGCACTTGAAAGTTAATTTGTGAAGTAATGTGACCAAAGTCAAACCGTAAATGAAGTTCCTTAAAATATATAAACAAGTTAGCATTGATGCTGCTGTTTCTAGGTTTCTAGGGTACGCAGAATGTCAAGTGACTGATGATGCATACAGAAAGCCTTGCAACAAAGAAGATCAGTATTTGCTGAAACAGAGCACATCATGGAGTTTTGCTTTTGACAGAGCTGAATGCCAGCGTGTTCAGTCTTCCACACTGATAGACACAGTCAGCTAGGAGAAGAAATTCTGTATCAACTCCACACCTTGTGCGGTCATTTTTATCAGGGTGAAATAGAAGGATTTTTTTTTTTTTTAATACATTCACTTTGCACAGCTTTAAGTGGCTGCACTGAGATGTAAAATAAAAAGCTTTAGCCTTAACTGCCATTGAAAATAAAAAAGTTTCAAAAAAAAAGACAGAGATACCTTTCTCTAAAGTGACCATCATTCTTGGGTACTGGGTGGGATAATTCAGATGATATATACTGGAGAGGTTTGATTTCATTTGTTTTCTTTTCCTCCCAGGGCAGATAGCATTTGTTCCTATAAAACCTCAAAAACCCAAGGTGTGATAGAAATGAAAGTTGAGACAAGGCAGACTAGTGATGAAAATTATGTCAGTGAAGTGCATCTGATACAGTCATAACTTCTTCATCAGTTGAGCAAACTCCTGTATAGAAAAAGGATACATATACCACAGCTACTAGTGTGTATGAAGGTTGTTAGTCAGTATCACACTTATGAAAAGATTTCTTGTTGAGGAAGATCTTGTTTTGGGAACCAAGGACTAAGATTCATATTTTATTCCCAGCCAGAATGAAAAAACTTTGTGTGACATTGGGTTAGGTGTCATTTCCCCATTTGTGTGATGGTTATTATAAGTACAATGCCTGTATCACAGCAAGATCACTTGCATCCTGAGATGCAAGGTTCAGCATAAACATAAAATATCATTATTCTTAAAATGAAATTATTTACAGCACCTGAAAACTAAATTATCATCTTTACCCACATTTCATACCGTGAGAGATGTCACTTGGAGGAATTCTCAGAATAGGAAAGAAAGAATTGTGGCCTTCCTAAAACTTGCTGCAATGGGAATTTGCTTTTGTATCCTGGATATCAGTGCAGCTGTTTCTTCTCATCTGCTGCTTTCCCAGCTCCTGCCCTCATTTATGCCCTTTGGGTTAGAAGCTGGGACAAAGGACTAAGGGCAGGGGTAGGTCTTTCCCCCCAAGATTTCTGCTTTGATATTTGAAAACACAACTGCTCACCAGACACAAGGGGCCTGTGCTGGCTGCCTGTATTTACATCCTCATTCCTAACCCCTGAATCATGGTGGGAGCAATGAGATTAGCCAAGAGGACTGCATGAGATGACTCATGCAGCACACATCTGCAGGGGTGCATAGCCACACACATACCCTTGTCCTTCTGCCTGAGTTCTCCCTCTTATTTTTAGAATTTCTTTATTGTTCCTGGTCCAAGCAGACTGCAAATGCTAGCACTCCACATGCAGTTATGGGTCTCTGGGCTGTCTCATGACACATGATAACAGACAACTATAAGACTCTCACAGTAGCACAGCCCTTTCTCTGCAAGGAAAAAACTCTCCCAAACTTGACTAGCAAAGTACAGTTTGGAGCACTACGTGGCCACCAATCCAAGTCAAGCCAAAATACTCAGTATCATGTTAAATGTCCTAGCAGATTTTACTCCTACCGCCTCACAATGACTGGCAGAGATGTCTATCAGAAGATATTTGAGAGACAGCTATACCAAAACACAGAAGTGACACATGCACAGAGCCTTTTGTGATATAAATAGGATGTCATTATGATTCTTTGTTACATGCAATGATAAATACCACTTAAGATGATTAACTTTGCAGTATCACCAGTGGTACAGGAAAAAAAATCCAGGGCATTTCCACTTAAAACACAAGATGCTGCCGGTGTTCTGTAGCCAGAGATCACTTTGTATTTTTTGTGGATTTTGTAAGTAAAGTAAGAAGAAGATAAAGGACTATCCTTTGAGGCTTACAAGCTCCTAATGAGCTTGGTTCTGTGGTGAGAGTTAGCGGAGCCTGATGCCTTTCTTGAACAAACAGTCTCTGTCTGTGCGATGTGTACACAGCTCAGTGAATTTACTGAGGGTGAACTGGGAGTACATCATACTGCTTCCCACCCTCTATACTCACTCCTCAAACTGATGCCCGCCCTGTCACCTGTTAATTTAGGAAGAAGGTCCAGACCAGAGTGTGATTATGGGTATGATATCTTTTACTTACTGTAGCAAAGTTAATACTGCTCATGGAGACTGTTTAACTGCAAAACTCCCAACCAACCACTAAAAGAACAACAACAAAAAAGGCCAAAAGCCCCCAAACCCTCACAACACAGGCAGAATGAGAGCAAGCTGCCTAGATTCTCGCTTACTCCTTCCCTGACCCAAGAGAAATTAATCTTTATGCCCAATCCATCACCAAGCTCTCTGCTAAGAGGGCTCTCAAAGGTGCCAGATAGTGCTGATCAGTGCATGATAGAGATGTCTCATGATCTAAAGAGCTCATGGCATTTTGTGCTAGCTGAGGCAATGGCGAGCTCAGCTTTGGGTAACAGGCAGTGCTGCGGAGCGCAAGCCTGAGGTGCAGGATTCAGGTCCATGGAGCCCCATTTTGGGTCCTCCCATGCTGTTCAGAGTGCAGGCAGAGAGAGTCTTCATCTGGTACACAGGCCAGACTCAACTAGAGCCTGCCCTAGGACCCCGCATCTGGTGGGGGAGGTTGGGTTACTCTTTGCAAACACATGATTTTAAACCACACCTTGTTTACAATTGCACATTAGTGAACAGCTGTTCCCATTACCATCAATATTCAAGATTATGTTTTAAACCCTATGCATCTGGATGCCTAAGGGAACACTATCTGAGCTATGGTCTCCAAAGATGCTACAAATTGTGTGACTTGTGCTCTCACTGCCACAATCTTAGAACATTTGCTTACCTTTTCTGCCCATACACAGCAGGATCATCAAGGATATTTTTGTTGTCTTTACCACTGAGTCAAAGCTTTGTTTGGAATACTATTATCTTTCAGAGAAAACAATACTATTACATGTGTGGCACAACCTATGCAATCTCAGCCAGGGATAGCAGAGTAGCACAACGCATACCCTGGCTGCTATTTCTTAGGTTAGGATTTAAAAATCATTAATACTGAATCCTTGCCCAGTGCAAGTCTGATCCAGATTAGACATGCTCACACAAACACATTTCTGTCAGAAGGAGCTGGTGTACACAATATAGAATTTATACATTTTACAGGATAGCTAGATCCAGAAGCATCTGTCCAGGTGGTACAGATAAGCAGTAACTGATCTACCAGAACCTGCTGAAAAATAGGCAATACACTGGTATGTTTAAGAAACTTGAAGCAACAGAATATAACTATACTGTACCGGCAGTTTGTGTCACATGGTTATAAGCATTTTTGATCTGGTTTTAGGAAGATCTTTGTATCTTCCTAATAATAGCAAAAGAAATTATGCTCTGCTGATGCACATAGCTCTCCTTGCAAAGCAGATCCGGGTGTTAAGCTCCAAACCATCCCCGGGCACTGCTGTGCAACCCTTCACCTGATTCACCATGAAACCTCCCAGCCCCAAGGACTGGTTTACACAAAATAGTTCCCACCAGTTTAACTAATTAGTTAAACTGAGTTATTAAACTGATTCAGTTAATCCTTCAGAAACTCCTTTGGGGACACAGTTGAATTCATTTACAACAGTTATGGCTTAGAGCAATTTACCTTTCAGCTGGTAAGTTAATTGTGATATCAATTTAAAACTTGGCTTGGTAGTTTATTAACTCGAAACTAAGACATAATTGCTATTAGCTAAAATACTGTGTTTCCAGTTGTGTGTCCAAGTGATGTTTTCCACAGCTGATTACAATTAAGTTAGTTCAACTATTTGTACAGATCAGCCCAAAATCCCCTGCCCCAATTACATGGTCTTTGGTTTCAAACATTGAGCAACGCACAAGTGAATGATCCATCTGTCCCTCTGGTAAACAAAAGGGTAACACAGGCAGTACTCAATCATTTTTTTAAAACAACAGCTCAACACACAGAAAATGTGCTGAGGATTCATAGTGAAAAGGCAGCAATGAAGAATTTGACCCACCGATTTTCCTTTCAGTCCATCAGCCCACAGCTCCTCAGAGACCCCCAGCTTTAAGTACAGAGCATTTACCAAGTGCTGGGTTTCACATACATATTTGTTTGCTGTGCTTGTCCCAGTCACTAATTATGGCCTTGTCTGTGTGGTGTAACTACACCCTAGAAACAAAACTATTAGCTACTCTTACAATACATGAGGGAACAAGCTCTGTTTCCAAAAGCTTGGAGCTGGCATTGCTGGAAACTAATTGAAACAAAGGAAGCAGTTCAGCTAAAAGCAGGTGCTCCTGGTATGGTGATCATCCCAAACTAGTTTTACTCCTGACCAGCACCTTCAGATTCATTAGGTAAAAAAACCTAATTAAATAAATCATCAGAATTAAGTTAATAAAATTAAACAACATTAATGAAACAAGATTTGTTCTCATTGCTAGGATAGGAGAGGAGCAGCAGGGAAGGCAGTCCCTATGCTCTTACCTGATGGTGCTGCCGGTGCAAAAATAAGAAGCATTGAACTGCTTCGGTTACTTAGCTAGACTTGTTTAATCAGACCATCGCCTGCTGCAGACTCAGCAGGAAGCAGCCTGGGACTCACTGGCAAACCAGTTTGGGGAGCAGGGTGCTCCCAGGTCAGGCAGAGGCTGCTGGGGAGCACGGGACAGGAAAGCTCGCAGTGCCGGGGTGCAGAGCAGCGCTCACCGCTGGCACACCTCAGGCCCCCGCTGCCACACAGCTGCTCGCCAGGACAGGGGCAGGGAGCCAAACAGCTTTTGGAGCCGCTTTCTTTTATAGCTCTGCTCTTCAGTAGCAGAAGGAGAAAGGGAGGATGAGGGGATTAAAAAGCAGGCTGAGCACAAGTGTCGCAGGGCATTGTGCTGCACCGTGCAGGGGACAATCTGTGGTCTCAGGAAGGGCTGATGCCACAGGAAAGCAAAATAGCTTCAGAAGAGGTGAATGACTCTGGTCGCACCTTTTCCATCACCGTTAAATTGCACCTGCCCCAGGCCAGCACCACCATGCAGGGTGAAAGCTACTCTCTTTCTGCCTTCCTCTGCCACCTGCTCTGCTTCTCCCTATAAAGGTTTTTAGGACTTTTCCTCTACCTCATGTGGGCTGATCTGGGTTTGACAGCTTCCTGGAGGGTGTCTGCATATTGCCCCTCCAGCACATGCAGCACCTATATCTATCACTGGTGTTATTTCAGCTCAGTGATCGGGTGGTATGTTCTTTCTCAATTTCAGCACTAGTGGAGAGACCTTTTCCATTTCATGAGCCCAAGTTTTTAAAGTCCTGTACTATTTTTGGAGGGCACCAGGTATCACAGCTATACTCCAAGCCGTGTTGAATTTTTCATTTTGTTTTGGCTTGATTTCTTTTCAGAGTTGAAGTTAGTTTCAGTTTTACCTGGCTTGACTTTTTCCTGGGGTTCTGTTTGGACAGTCTATGCTGTCTGGGGCCAAGAACTCAACTTCATTGCTGATGTTTGCCTTCCAGTGTATTAGTAGTGCTTGACATGGCATTTTCATGAGTGCAGCTGATGTGAACCTAACTACTTTGTTTTTGTGATTTCTTAGCTTTTAGTGTGCCACTTAGAGGCAATCAGTGGTCTATAAAGTTTAAGTGTAAAAAGATCCTCATCATCTCCCTATGTATGCAATGCCAGCCTGTGTTGCTGCAAAACCTGTATTACTTCTTCCTCATCTGGTCTATGGTGGTACCACAGGGCAGCAAAGAAAGAACTGCTGAAGCTAAACCTGCTCCTTCCTCAGGTCACCTGCTCCCACATGGCACTCAGCATCTTTACAGTCTTGAACACCATAATGCTGAAGGTCTGATTGATGGTCCCATGCCCATCCATACTGGTCATCAAATGCCTTCCAAAATCAATTCAGGCAGAAACAAGGGAGCCCATCATTCTTTACATTCATCTGCCACATCTTCAGCAGGAAGATGTAAGATGTCTCAGGGTTGAAGCTGGCTTCACTTAAGCTTTGCAACCATTTATTCTTTCATCCATGACTCTTGTCAATGCTTATTAACATTCAGACATGAATGAGCCTCAAAAATGAGCCTCCACGCTCTCTCACCCTCTAATTATACCTGTGGTGTTCCCTCTTACATCCAAACCCTTCCATGTTCTTAAGCAAATATGCTGACACCCAGGCTGGCCTTATACAGCACTGTGGAAAAATCTTGCACCCATGCTGAGGGCAGCCTGCTTCTCTTCTGCAGCCAAAATCTGCTGGGCAGGGAAGAGCCCAGGTGTCCTATTCCTTTTTGCAGCACTCTAGTGTTAGGACTAGGCTGAGAACAGCTCTTATTTACTCTCCTAGCATAAAACTGTTACACCAGTGGTAGATGAACCACAACCTTGCTGTTTCTATCGCACCCTCTACACACCCTGAAGATAACTCCTGCGAAAGCTGCCTTTGCCAGCCTGCACAGCTGTGCTAGCTCTTCTGGGATAAGGACCTTCCTAGCTCCTTTCTACCCACTGCAGTCACATGAACAACATACCCTGAATGAACTGAATGGATAAGAACAGAAGAGATAATAAGCAAACCTTGGGTGAGGCACTTGCAGGTAAGTATGCAGTAGAAAGCGAGAAGCTCTGTGGCAAACTTCATGGTGTGACTCACTTTAAGGCAGCACAAAGGGGGTGTGTGTGTGTGCTATTTTTCCTCCATAGAAATGAGAAGAAATCTTGGCTTTGTGGAAGAACTGCTTGAAAGGACAGGGTGCTCAAGTCCCTAGAGGAAAGCCACCAGGCAGGGCTAGTGAGGTTCTGTGATTTTCCATTGGAGACAAACAGCAGTCCCTCCTGAAGCACCAATACAGCATCTGACCAGCTTTGAGCAATTCTTGCCACTACTTTGCAGCCAAACCCATAAGACTGCCATGATTCACAGAGGCTTTGCTTTACCTTTTGAACAGAAAAGCAAGAGCAAACCACTGAATAGTTTGGTATCCTGTAGGGCTGCTTGGTATCTCTGTTTGTTAGGTACAAACAGTACAAAGCACCAAGGAAGAAACAGACATCAGAAAACTACTTCCTAAGGCACCAAGATAGAGATGGAGAGTAGTAGATACCACTGAAAGGTTATTTCGCACTGAGGGCAACAGGAGTGGAGGGTGCAGATAACGCTGAGCCAGTCAGGGCACAGGACATATCATAGTGCCTCCCCTCACAGCACAGTGCTTTGAATTGTGCTTTCAGGGTATTTCCCCCCACAGCACCCTGTTAGCAGCACAACAGGATTGCCAAAATGCCATTTCAAGCCCAGTGGCTCTTTATGCAATGTTTGGGTTCTGCCAGGGCCTGACACAGCTGAGGGAAGGTGGTGTTTGTAGGCAATATAATCTACTCTGCACATCTGTACAACAGAAGGTGTTTTGTTTAGGTATCTGCCTCCTTCACCAACATAGTTAGGAGACATGGTATCTCATGTCCTGGTTTTCATGCAGACTGCAACAGGTAATGCATCAAATGAAAAATGGGTGGACTTCTGCTGAGGTGGTTTTGGTTTATAAGCCTTGAAAAATATTGTTGGTGACTGGCAATCTAAAACCAGCAGGTTTGATGGGTTTTTCCAGTTCAAGAGACCTTGGTCTGTTGACTCTATTAAATTAAGGGATTCAAAGAACATAAACAAAAGGAAAAATGCCATCTCAGGTGGTTACAGCTTCATGAGCTTGCAGTAGGCTTGGTTCTGGATCTGTTTTCTTCTAGTGAAGAAGTTGCTGCCTTTAACCCAAAGGAGAAAACATTGTTCCTCACCTAAAGAAAGCCTCAGCTGCCACCCAGTGGAATTAGAAATCGCTGCATTATACCAGTGGCTCCTACCACTGCCTCATCACTCCTCCTGGCTACAAGATCTTAGTGACCAACAATAAGACTTGGTCTGTCTGCAGTATTACCTGCCTATAACTCATTTAGCACTTCAGAGAAGTATCACCGTTTCCATTTTTCACAAGGGAAACTGAGGCACAAGGGCCAAGTGATCTGCCCAGTCACACTGCAGGCCAGAAACACAGTTAAGAATAGACCCTGCCTCTCCATGATGGATGACCTACACATGGTTGGCTGCTGAGTCAAAGAAGATCCTATGGTTTCATAGTTTGAAGCAGAGGGGACAGTGCAGAGCAGGGGGAAGACAAACACAGCAGGGGCTAGGGGTGGGGTTAAGCCTGTCACTTTTAACCTGGACAACTGGTTGACCAGTTTCCTTCTCTTTGTGGTCTTTTGTATTTCCTTACAAGTATAATGAGCAAACAGTCTGGTTTAAGAGATGCCTGCAGGGATTTTGCAAGCTGTCACCAGTTATTTTTCACTCTAGGAGAGCATACTCCGGTTACTGCAAGACCTTGACATATGGTAGGATCTGGAGGGGAAAAGATGCAGAGCAGCCTGCACAGCTGGCAGTGCAGCACCCTGCAATAAGCAGGCAGCCAGAAAGTCACATAGGTACTACGAGTGGAGAGGAAGCGCTACACAGAGACAGGCATAGCCTTAACCAAAATGCAGACAGAAATTGTCTGTGTCTGTGCATTAGTCTATGACCACCTCATGTGCAATGGGAACATGACCTACCTATAAGGTCTTATGGGGGCCCTGATGTCCAACAATCCCTCCTCTGTCCACCCACAATTAACATAAGCTTTAAGCCTCTATAAGCCTTTTCAGTCAAAGAAAATTAGAATAGCTGGAATATTTCTTCCCCATCCTACACAAGCACATAGCTCTGAGCTGCAGCTCTGTCATAGCAGGAACAAGCACTGGTAAATGCCATGCACTGGGATGGGTGGAAAGCCCCTAGAAATTGGTAGCAGTAGCAAAAGGAGGTATTTATTTCTAAAGACAGCATGTTTGCATGCATTCACTTGTGCACATATATATATTTTGCTTGGAAGATGAAGAACAATGTCATATTTATAAGAGATCCAGATTCTAAAAAAGAAGGTAAAGCCTAACCTTCTCTGACCTAAATTACAATGGCAGGATATACAGATAAACAAGTTATTTTTCAGAAGAGGAACGCTTTGTGCCTTCTGCTATGCTCCTGATCAGCACCCAGCAAGTGATCATCTTCAGTAAGAAGTACAGAACTTTTCTATAAGCCTACATCTTCCTCCTTGAATAGCTGGGTTTGAAAAGCACATCTCCAAAGCTCCATCTAGAGATCCAGGTAGCTCAGAACACAAAGCAGTGACCATTGGGATTTTGTGGACTCAGGGCAGACTGCCCAGCAGCCAGCAACTCAGGCTATTCCTAGTCAAATGGCAGTCTCACTTTTCAACCCACTCTCCAATTTGCTGTGCCTTTCCTCCCTTTGAAAGGAAGGGTGCAGCAGACACCAAGCAGGAGGTTAACACCCACATTCCGCTGTTCTCCAAGGTCACTGAAGACCCACTGTTGTTTGACAGTATTTTCACTTTCCTACTGAAAGTTCACATCACTGGAAGCCTGCTTCAAACCAAGAGCCATCAGTGACCCAGTGCCACAGAGGAATCCCAGATGGCAGTATCATTATCTGTATTTGATGGCATCATCAAGCAATGGTAAAAAGATCCCTTGCTAGATTTACTGAGTAGAGACTATTTAAGAGAAGGGTTCTCAAGCTTTGTATTTTAAAGATAAAAAATGACCTACTTAGTTTTTCATCGTACCTGTGGAAGAAAAGGCACTTTCTATTGCTGTGTGAGGGGACTTTAAAACAGTTTCCATAAAAAAAAATAAATCCCTGGATGGCATTTACAGCAGTAACAAGCCTCTCCTGGTATTATCTACTTAACCTCGTGCACTGTTGCATCAGAACCATAACTGGTGCAAACCACAGGCTGACTGACTTCACTGATTGGGGCCAAATGATGTTGATTAGCAAGAGGAATGAGCTGTGGTTTGAAACCCAGGCAGCCTCATGCAGCCAGATCTAGGCACAGACTAGTCCAAGCAGAGAAATTCCATGGAAGTCCCAAGATTCCGGGTCAGGGGGAAATGACCGGGGAAAAGAAAAATCTATGTAAACAGAAACCTTGTTTACCAGATAACTTTGTTATTTAATCTGTTGTGCTGGATGCACAGTAAATTAGATCCAGAGAATGTGCTCTTCCAGGCAATCACATGATGGACACCATGTCCAGGCACACGGGCTGCTAAATTGCCACCAAACCTTCAATCCGGAGCCATGTAAGACACATAGCTGATAGGCTTATTCCCTCTCTAAACAGGTCTTGGCAGGTAAGATACCATCATGCTCTGGCTAGACAATTGCAGCAGACTATGTGTGTAGTGCCGTCTGTCTCTCCCTTGGGAATGCGCATCTTTTGGTATCCAATTGCACTTCCATCTGCGACTTCTGCCTGAGCCTGTGTAATGACTTTTATACACATTGGTGTCCAAAGTACACTGATATGCTCACATGTGTATTTTAAGCTTTGCATATTAAAATTGATATTGTCCTGGCATGTTTAGCTTCCTCATCATTTGATAAAAAGAAAAAAGAGAAAGTACACTTACTGATCTTAAGAGCTGAAGTGTCAGAACAATGTCCCTAGTTATTCCAAGGAGGCACTTTACAACTGTCCCACAAAGGTACCACCACAGTGAATGCACATGCACAGACTGACTGTGAATGCATGTTAAAAAGGAATGCAGAGAACTGCGATACCGGAATTAATCAGCCTCCTCCAGCAAAGCAGGGCCTCCTTATGCTAGTTCATTTCCCTGCACGAGAACAGGTTTCACTTAGCCCGAGATATCCATGCTATCAAGACTCTTCAACATAGAATCATAGAATCATGTCGGTTGGAAAATGAAGGGATACCTCCCATTTAGCTTGGCCGTGTTGGACAGAGTTGCTATAGCAGTTGCTGTACAATTGCTTATTCACAAATGAGAACTGACGGATCAAGAGACCTCAAGCTAACTCCCCGTCTGCCCCCAGGCTGCTGGCCAGGGCACAGGGCTATGTTAGGGGAACCCGCTCTGAGGGCTTTCCTTTTGGACCTTATGGTCTGGTCTGCTCCACGCAGCCAGCAGCACATGCTACGTGGGCCTCAGGGACCCTCCCCACCCCTCAATCTATCTTCCCATTCACATCTGGATCCTGAGAAGCACTTTAATCTAGTGCTTGTTGAGGGTCCTCCAAACACAGCCATTCAAAACCAACAAAATTCAAGGTTAATGATCAAAAGGAGAGTGGGATTTCCAAAATTATTTCCTAAAACAGATAGTTCAAATAAAGCTACTTGAAGTTTCAGGCAACTGCAGTTCCCCAGACTTCTGTTAACCAGAAAGTTCAGTTATACATCAGTATTACATGCTTATTTCTGTTCCGCATTAACACATATTAATAAAAATATAGGTGCAAGTCAAGCTCATTTTAGATGCTTTTTCTCTGCAAATATACTTTTTTAAAATATCAGGCACCTTTTTGTCATACCCAGACTCTAAACATACAATCTTTTGTTTACAAGCTGTAAGAGTTTGATAGAAGCTTTTTTTTTTTCAACACTTTTCCCCCTCATGATCTAGAAGCATGCCAGCAAAGGCAAAAGACTGCTCAAGTACATTAGCATATGGTTCAGCTCCATCTCTAACACCAGCTATACGCATTGATCTTTGAATGAGAGTTACAGATAATATTGGTAAAAATGTTTATGAAATCTCTTGTAAGACAACAAGTCAGTTAAACATAATACACACAGAGTAAGTGTATCTTACTTTCATCAAACAAGAAGATACTGCAAGTATTTAATTTTCTCCATGAAAATCACCCCACTAAGAACACCCACTCTTCCCCACTGATTAGACAGGAATTAGAGGTGTCTAACTTTGGTCCTCTCCACTGTCTTTTTGTTACACATCCAAAATAGGCAGCTTAATACATCCATTAAAAATCCAGCTTCCTCATAGTCAGAGAAGGTACCTATGGATTGGAAAGTGCATTTCCACTTTGCCTATGTCCAAAAGACCCAGCTGGGCTGCTTCAGAGGCTGCAGCAACAGCAGGAGACCTCATGAAGGCTGGCTGCTGGACATCATCTCTGTAGCTGTGGACATGATCTATAAGAAATTTAATTTTGAGTGAGGCTTTGTTCAAAAACATCTCTACAAAAGTCTATGGTGATTTACCTATCCTTCCTTCCTATTGTTAACCTGTCAGTCAGTAGGGAACAGCAAATGAGAGCAGCTAAAGTGGAAGAGACAGCTGTGAAAGGATTTAGAAAACTCAGAAGTGGGTACCAGGAAATGACAGTTTCGGTGTTTATTTGTAACATTCTGTTTAGCACAAAAGAGTCATTCTGAAGATACAGCAAAGTGTCAGGGTTATTCTTTGGAACCTTTTATTCCAAATGATACATCCGTATTTTGCAGTTATTATGATGTCCTGGCCATGAGGAAGGATTGCCTTGTATTAGCTTCAGCACAATATGATGGTTCTTGCCTTGAAGATGTTTAACAAGTCATTAAATTATTGAACAGACAGGCTAGAAGAAAAAAAAAAAAACCAAACCATAAATGCGAGGAGAAGGAATTATTTGGTTTTGCTTTTGAAAATCAGTGTAATAAATCAGAAATATCTAGTCAACATTAGCAGCAAATACCAACTCTTTTGCCTGCATGAAGTAAAATTTCTGGCAAGATTAAGAAAGAAAACTGATTCCAAAGAAGGGCTGGTTCTGGCTTGGTCCAACAACTACAGAAGGGTGGCTTATTTCTGGAGTCTAGTGGGATTTCTTTGTACTTCAGAGGAAAGAAGATGGGATTCTTTCTGGTAGCACTCCTACGTCTTCCCTATGAAGTGCTTGTCCACTGGATGCAAACCAGAATACAAGATCATCATCCCTATGCCTGCCTTCCCCACTTTCAGGCCAATTGTAGCTCTGGGGACAGCAAACAACATAGCCACAGATTCCAGTAGACAGAGACTGCCGTTGTCACTGACTTCTCTGCTTGGAGAGGTGGAAGCAGGCTTCCCTGGCCATGTCTCCTTTTTGTTCACCTTTGTATCATCTTGTTGCCATCTTGCTTACTGGAGGTTATAAACCTCTTTTAATCACTCAGTTTGACATTGGTCTTCATTGTTATTCAAATGATTCTTTTAGCACTGAAGCTCTAGTCCTGGTCAGTGTAAAAGCACAGTTTCTGCAAGCATTTCCTCATGGTTATAACCTGCCACCCAAAATCAGCTACTGCATGGGCACGTGAGGCTTTGGAGTGCAGCTTTAATCAACGTACAAGCATGACCTACTGCAAAGCCTCTGACTAACGCTCACAAAAAAGACTTGTTTCTGGTAGATCATGGGAAGAATGATGTCACATTTATGAGACAAACAGCTGGAATGAAAAGGATGATTTCGTTGATTACTTCAAGCAACAAGATAATTGCTTTTCCTCTTCCAACTCCCACTACATTCACAGCCTCCTAAAGCTATCACAAAGACCAGTTCCTTTCATACTAACAACATTACCAGTCTAAACTAATGAAGAGCCACCAGCCAGCAGAGAACTATAGAAACAGGCTTGTTGCTTGATGAAAGGTTACAATTTTTCTTTAACTTCAGCTGTTAAATCCCAATCTATTGGGATTTATGACAGGCAAGAAGTAACAGAAAACCAGCTGGAACTACTGCAGTGATTCACCTAAAGTTTCTAACCAAAATCTAATGCACAGACACAGAGGAGAAGCTACTTTTCTTCCTGTGATACTGAGTGCGATTCACCATTGCCACATTTACAGCTGTGTTCCCACCATTGCCCAGGGTACCTGCGCAGTTATGTGATGAGACAGCAGCAGCAACAGCAGCTGGTAATGCAACACAACAGTCAGCAATATAATTTCTCTGGAAAGCCACCACACTTACAGAAGCCCAAAACTCTTGTCAATAAGATTGAATCAGGCCATGCATTTTGATTTTGGACAGTCATATAGAAATTCATGCACTGGAGTATTATCTATCCCCTTCATTAAGGGCCGTAGGAAGGACAAAGAATCTACTGCTAATAGCTGGTTCAAGCCCCAGGGTTTGTAGTTCATTCTCAGAGGCAAGCCATACTACAGATTTCTTAAGCCTGTTGACAGGCCTTTGTGGTTCTGAACTCAGCTAGAAGAGCTTTGTCTGGGTAAATACAGGCTAGCTCCTCCATGAAGTGCCTAAGTGCATCCTGCTGCCACTTCATGCGGGAGCACAAACGCTGTCAGTAGAAGCAGTACCTTTGAGAAATTCCATCAAGCCCATACCTTGATACACCCAATATTTGAAATAACATGTTAGGTGTACTGGTTGAGGCTTGTGCTCCCTTCCACAGGGACAAATGCAAAGTGAGAAGCAGCCAAGAAACACAATGGTTGGGATGGAGTTAGTGAAATTAACTGGTTTTAGTTCTGGCCCAGTATTTAGATCCAAATCCTCAAATTCTTCCTTTGAAGTGTAAAGCTTCTTCAGCATATGGAAGTGCTGGTGAATATTCAAATATGTATGTGTGTATACTATATATACACACACACAAATATACATGTATGCTTGTGTACATATATTTAACTCAAATATTTATATTTGGCTCTATGAAGAGTTTCATTCCTTCAATCACACTAGAAAAGTGCAGTCCTAAACACAAATTTTCCCTAGTAACAGCACTGATACAACGCTGATAAGAATGATGTGGTGGACTCTTTCCAGATTGCCATATTGCAATTATTATGGTATAATTGCAAACAAGAACAACGTATAATCACAATATTGAGTATATCACCTAATATGTTTTAAGCTGTATTTCTTAAACAGCTGAGATAATAATGTATTTGCTAGGAAGTAATTCAATATCATAAGAGTCCTTTCTTATGACAAGGAAAATAATATGACAGCTATAATAAAAAGGAGAAAACAGAGCTCAAGAAGCCAGCCCAGCAGTTAACATCCTGCCTGGGCTCAGTTTGTGACTCTTCAGCTAGAAGTACAGCAGACACAGAATACAAATACAGCTGCAGTGAGTAGTACGAGTCTCTCACCACATAATAGCTACCCCCTTATTTAAGGGCACCAGCAAAGCGGGTGTACTGGGCGCAGGTTGGGTCTGAGGGCAGCGGGAGGGTACGCAGTGCAGCAGGGACCCCAGGCACACATACAGCTTGTAACACACCCCTTTTGCACTCGGTGGAAATAGCTCCACTAGCTCTTTTTAACAGAGCTACTTGCACCACTCTACCACCACCACCACCACTCTGCAGGACCCATGCCTTTAAAAAAACCATAAATCTCTTCAGTCCCATTCAGTTTTGGCACCACATAGGCGTGTGTTTGAAGTAATTAAGAGCTAAGCAGAAAAGCAAAGAACAGAGCTGTCAGAAACTACCAAGATCATCAAAACCAGCTCCCTGCAATCACAGGACTAAATTTAAAACACTGCCTCCACTTGCTTCCTGTGTGCCACAGTCCACAGACCTTCCTCTGAAGTCCTAGACCCTCACCTGAGGTGAAAACAGAGTTTTTCCTTTCGAACAGTAGTTGCCATCTTTCTCTCCCAGCTAGAAGTGTTTGCTGAACCCAAAGCACACCTAACAGCCTTAGGGAAGGTGAACAGAGTCTTTTTGGGGATGCTCCTAAGGCAGAGTGTTTTGTTTTACACAAAAACTGAAGGGAGATAGGAGGATTAAAGTCTCACAGCACCTTACTAATGCAAATGTGGCAGCCCACCACATCTTACACAGAGGCAGCAATCCATTTGTGTACTTGAGCATGTACTTCAGCCAGGATGAGGAGCTTTAGGGCAGCTGAAGGTGCGAGATTTTCACTAGCACTACAGCAGGAAAGGGGAGGACTCAAGAAAGAGCCCTGGCTATTCTCACAGCGTGGGCACAGAAACAAAGCTGGGCGACAAGCTAGAATGGGGAATACAACCACTGAATAAATGGCTATTTGCAGCAAAGAAACAATGGTAGCATTTATTTTCTATTTAGTGAGCTACTGTCCTGAAAAGTGATGTGTCAAATATTGTCAGATCATAGATCAGGTTTGGAATTCTTCACCCTCACAAGCGACCACAGAGTGACCATTTACAAGAGCAGCTTTACATTTTTCCTACCCGGCAGCCACAGTAGGCTCAAAGCCCTCCAACCTAAGAAACACAGGTTGTAATTTTGTTATTTAGTAGGTTTTAATGAAAGGCTGTGTCTAGCATAAATGTGGAAGGCATTAATATTTAAGCCCAACTGAAAGAGGGCTGCTTGTCACTTAGTGCCATTCATCTGCTGAACACCTTAATCTCTCTAGTCACTACTGCACATCTTTCTTTTCTTTAAATTTAACTGCCTTTCTTGCTGTGACCTATTTTCTAGAAAACATATACTCAGCTAATGCTGGTAGATCAGATCAAAACCGTAGCTACACTTCCTTTGAAGAGAGATACATCCTTTGCATTTGAAATAAAACACATCGGGTTTTTTTCTGGCATTTATTTCTAACTGGAAACACTAGATCTGATGGGATGCCTAGCTAAATCTGAGAATCAGTTATCCTTATTACCAAAAGTATTTTTGGATTACAGCAACAAAAGCTCATTATTTTCCTCAGAACAGGCTGGGATATTTGCTATCTCTTGTCCCAATAAAAAGCCAGTGGGAATAGCTCTGCTGATCTGATGTTTTGATACATTTGTCCCCTTCTCTACCTCTGTGGGTTTGCTTGCTGCTTCTGAAGCCTGCTAGACCCCCACCAAATATATTAATTTAAATGATAAAGCTGAACCCAGTGGGAAGAAATACCTTTCTGATTCTTCCTACAATCAGCTCAGCACAAGACATGCTCAGCTCTGCTTCAGCACCTGGTTACAGCTCAAAGTCTTTCTACCCTTTAATGTATTGCAAAAGAGTATTTACCTTCATTGCCCAGCAGCAGCCTGTGGCCTATGCAGTGCATATTCCTGTCTCAGTACATATCCTGGGATGGCCAGGAGTTCATTTCAACAGGCAACCCCAGCAGAGCACTTTGAGGTGAGGACCATATGCTGTGCTCCCTCTCATTGCAGGAGAGCTGCTAAACCCTTACATGGGAACTGCAGGAGCTCAGCAGGTACCAAACCATCCTGCACAGCAACAAGGTTGGAGCAGTGGTTTGCAGAGGAAGCAGCCTGATCCGCAGCAGCTGTAGGAACCTGGAAGCAGCTTGCAGCCGGGTAATGCAAGAGGATGTCCACTTACATGGGTCCAGCAGGAGCTAGGATCTCTCTTCCCACAGAAACCAGCTTCTCCCGAAAAACACAATCTTGCCTCTCAGATATGACTTAGAGCTTGTCTTCATTTCACTGGCTTCAGGTTAAGTGGTCTAAGTCCCACCCTCTGGGGATCTTCTATCTTCCAAAATACATGCATTCTCCCCAGCTTGAGCCATGACACGGAGGCTGTGCATTGGAAAGGGAGAGGTTGGGTTCTAGCAGGTGAGTAGGGGCAAGTTTCTGTCTGGCAAAGTCAAACCTTTGTATCTGTCACTGTTGAGCTGCATCTGTGGCCAAACGTTGCAACACTGACAGGACTGATCCTTAATGGCTTTAACAGAGCAGGTTCTCTCATTATTTAATAGCTGCTCCTTGAGCCTGTGTCTGACCTGTGCCTTTAGAAGTCCTGTCTCCACTATTTCCCCCTAAAGACTGTGCTTTTTATGGGCTTGTGCACACAGAATGCTTGATCCCTAAATATTTGGAGTTATTTTAAAAAATACTTCTTCCCCATCCCCCCCAGAAGGGCACTGTTGATAGTCTGTGAACTGCACACATTAGAAGACAAAGTTATTATATAGACAAAGAAGTCAGAGCAAACCTAGCTACTACAAAAGGCTCCATTAAAACCTTTTGTCATGGGCCAAGAGTCACATCTAAAGCTCTTCTCACATTACTGGGCATCTTTCCACTGGCTTCACTATGAGCTGGATCAAGACCCTGGCTTTCATCCAAGAGCCCCTACACTGAAAACTGCACAGAACTTTTTATCTGCTGCAACTGGAAAAAGGCTGAATTGACCCTGCAAAGATTTGTAGCCAAGCTTCAGGGGAGAAAGGTAGGCACATCAATGGAACAAGAGCAGTCATGCATTCATGTTCTCTTTCTATCAGCTCTTTATTTTGAAGTTTCACGGATTATTCTATACACCTAGATCTTTTTTCATATTTGCTTTTGGAACTGCAATTTTAAAAAATTTTCAATTAGAAAAAAAGAAAATTGTGTTTTTTATGGGGCTTTGACTCTTGATTGGGACAATTTTCAGCTTGCACACATATATGTAAAAATTTGAATGTTTGAAAAAGATTTCTGTAAAAAGGACTTCTAAAGCATTTTTCAAAGTTAATTTTTTTTCTGTGCCAGAGGAAAAGGTCAGATCTTTTATACTAGGCCAGGTGGAAAAGACATGGTTCCTTCTTGTTCATACAAAGCAGGATTCATGTTTTCTAACGCAGTGCTATGCTCCAAGTCACAACTGTACCTGCTTTAGTACCAGTTCTCCATGGACTTCCTTCTACTCAATATTGGATGCATCTTAAAAAAACCCCCGTTTTCCATAAAATGAAAATAGGGAGCTTTTTCCTCTTTCCACATAATTTCCAGTGCAGACCAGATCACAGCTTGACAGTTAAAGAATTTGATGCAATGGGTTTACTATACAGCTGCAGACATCCATTGCAATCTTGATATTCTAGTGCTTCAGTGGCCATCTTTCAAATGAATTACAAGGATCCCCATATTCAAAAAGTAGTAGCACAGAGGACTGAGGGTCAGAAGGAATGAAAAAATAAAGCTATCCTTACTATGCTCTGCAGTTTTGCCTTTAGACAACCAGAAGACCTTCTAACAACATAGTCCTGTGCCACAGGGAATTTAGAGTACAGCTTATGAGTGAGAAACTCATGTACTGCAGGTTCATTTGGGTGGACACTGTTGAAAGGAGAGAGATTTGATTCTGGAATAGTGACTCAGTTTTCAAGTGCAGTACTTCCCCAGAATAGAGTCATATGTGTTTTGGGGGGAGAGAGCGAGCCAGAAGAAAGGAGCTAGCCGAAGGAAACCCATCACGTTACCCCAGTGATAACCAAACTCACTATAGCAGAACAACACACTTAAGCCAGCCAACAGCCCCAGTGCAGCCAGGCCTGTGTCCCAGCTTAAAAAAGTAGCCACTGCTACTGCTGTTGGCATGCCATTTCAGTCCAATGAAATGCTTCTCTGTCTCTAAGCTGCTTTTGGAAAAGCAGATGCTAGTTCCTCAGTCACTTAGGTATTACTGAAAATTCTACCCTGCTCATATTAATTAAAAGGAGAATAACACTCATTACAGATCCTAATTATCACCAGATTTGGCAGAGGGTTGTGTATCATAAATGCGCGATGTTTAGTAAGTATGCGGCAGATGTTAGTCATCTCATTTAACATGCAGCAGGCAGAGGTTCCTCTCACAGAGTAGGATGGTAAAGAAGAACAAACCACAAATACTGCTTGGACCTAAACTGTCCTTTGCAGAAGTGTTTCTGGGTCACTATCTGACATGCTTTCTTGTTTTGGTTTGTTTTTTTCCCCCCTCATCACCAATTCCTAGAGGTCCACCTTGATTTTTGTGGAGCTAGCACATTTTTCCAGGGCTGCTACATGACTCTCAAAGATGAAGGCAAAGCCCTAAGAAGTTCTTACCATGAAGTAAGAGGGGGAAAAAACCCCACAGAGCTAGCCAAGTGCTACTTGACAGAGGCACGCATACAATTACTACCACATATCTCGGAGCAGTCCCAATTGTCTCCAAATTTTGTTTGGAGCGCACTAAAGCTGTGCCCTATGGCTGCCAGCAGTGTAAGACGTGACCACCATGGACACATCTATCAGGTGATTAAGAACACCAATAAATATCTGTCAAAAATTCTCCCCATCAAGGGGCCACTGCCTTGTCAGGAGAGCCTCAGGTGGCCGTTGTGGTGGCCGAGCATCAGCAGCAAGCCCAGCCATGTGCTCAGCTGAAAACCATCCATCATGGCAAACAATTTCTTAATGCTTCAGCACTGGTGGCATTACAAGAGCACTCTATTAAATATGAATATCCTATGGTGTTACACTGCCACCCACTATAAGTAGCAGGGCATTCATTTTAATCATTTTATTGTAGTATGGAAGCCTGGAAATATCTTCCTTTGGGATTTGAATATATATTGTCATTTGCAATGTTCTACTGCTCAGTAAGCTCCCCCTAAGCAGTTAGCCACTTCTTCCATCAAAAATTTATTTTATTTTTCTTGAGCACTGCAGAGCTGTACCGTAGAAGTTGCAAACAAAAAGGCATCTGCAACTTGGGCTTTGTAAGAAAAACATATTTAAAAAATGAGGTGGTTTTTTGGGTGTATTCAGCCAAAAGGCTCATTTTTAACTGTAGTTAAATGAAGGATTTATAACAATTAATGAAAATAAACCAAATTAGAGTATATCCTTTGATAGTCTTGCCTGGAACATCAGTTAGTCCCCTGAGTGCGTTTATCAGCATCCATGAGATGCAGCTGCACTCACCTTGGAAATTTTGTTGATGCTTGCTCAAATAAACAGTTCTGTGTTAAAGTGGTAAAGAACTACAGTTAAACACTGTGCAGGAGGAGAACAAGAGAAGTCACCAAGTTTAATGTCTAATGTAGGGTTTTTCTTCCTTTATTGCTTTTTCTTTCCCCTTTCTTTTCACTAGTTGGGACTTGCAGAAAGCATTAACCAAAGTTACCTGATTGGCAATTACCACTCCAGATTAAAAGCTTTTTGTAAAGGGTGACTTTGTTACCCCCTAACTCCTCACTCCAGGCTACAAATGCGTGCAGAGGCTCTGTGCTGGCCTTTTCAGAAAGGCGTGCGAACTCACCCTCTGCGTTTGTAGTGAAGGTTTCCTCAAATTTTGTAGCAGGGGCAATGGGTTCTTCAGCGACAGTCATGGGACCAAGGCTTGCTTCAGGTTTACAGCAACCTGTGTGTGACAATATAGCTTCTTCATAAAAAGATTTTTGTGCATGCTAACAACATGCCCTGCACTCCTGTAGATGTGTCCAACACTATTCCTGGGTTCAAGAAACCAAGTGCTGTACAGAGCTGGTCAGAACCACAAGTACTTGCCAATGCTACCAAGGAGTGTAAAGGCAAGGGGAGAACCATTGCACCTCTCCCAAAGCTCCAGACTTTTCCTCCATTTTGTTTGGAGGAAAGAACAACATGGAAGTGTACAATTCTGAATAAGAGGGAGAAAGCACTTTTCTTTCTTACACAGGAAAATTGCACGATTTGGTTTAGTAGCATATTTTGCGACATAGCCTGCTTCCTGCCCTTTAATACTCGAGAGACCACAGAAATCAGAGTGCTTTCAGCAATCTAAAAAGATGTATTGGTAAAGGAGAGCACTACATTTCACAGTAAGACAGGGGGGTTAAGAATACCATCTATTTTTCAAATTTCACATTGACTTTTACTTAGGGTGGAATGGCCATTACAGATACAAAGCACATTTCCCCTGTCCCGGATGCATTGGTTTGTGTGTTTGGTCTCTGCAGATTTCTCACTCCAAGAGCAGCCATATCCTTGTAACCATGGAAACCGCTCGTGGCAAATTCCCTCAAAACACAAAAGCAGAAGGATAGAAAGGAACAAATATTTTAAGACTGTTGTACACAGAGCAAGACAGCATCTTATCTTCACAGAAGTATTCCCAATGGTTAGGGGAATATGCAGGACAGGAGAAAACCACAGTTTTTTGATGCTGGAGGGTCAGCTGTCAAGCTGCTTGCCTTCCTCACTGGACAATAAAACAGAGGACTTTGTCTAATGCTTTTCTTTAGTATCACAGTTGTACTCTTAAGACTTGCATGTATGCAGTGTCAAAGCTTTTCTGAACATTTGGTGGATCAAAGGACTCAATACTGAATTTTCATGGCAGTATATGACAACCTTGCATCATGCCTAGGACAGATGCACTTTGAATTAAAAAAAACACACTTAGATTTTTGTCTTCAAAATTAAAAAATAAAGGTATGCCTCTGTGTATAATCATAACAACAAAGGAAGAATCATATCTGAGCAGACCTTGGTCCACCTAGTTTTCTGCCTCCAACAGTGCTTGTAAATGAGAAAGAGTAAGTAGCCCTAGAGAGGCACTTTCACCCTAATGCTCTCCCCATCTCGAACTCTCCGCAGTTTCAGAGGATTCCCTGAGCCTGTTGCGGTTTGTCTAGATAGTAAACCTCAAAGCAGTGCTATTGCAAACGCTTTTCCAGGCCCCTTTTCAAACCACCTTTTGGCAGGTAGTACAACAGGCCTCATTCACTCCACATGAACAACCACCTCCTGTTTGCATTGAACCTGCCTCCTACTAGTGTCACTTGATGGCCCCCTGTTCTCATGCCAGAAGAAATAACAAACAGTCAATCTCTATTTACCCTTCCTATGTCACTCATGGTTTTGTAGAGCTCTATCATATCATCCATCCATCCTTGGAAAAGGACAATGTAAAGTTCAGCCTACTTAACTGCTCCTTGAACAGATTATCTCATACTTTTTCTCACACACATTGCCTTTCTTCAGAGTTTCTCCTGCTGTAATACATCTCGAGATGAGAGGACCAGAACTGCATGGAGGGGGTGAACATTTGAGTCATGCAGTGGCTTTTTTATCTCCATTCTCTTCCTGGTAAGTAATAATATTTAATCTTTTTTCTGTTGTTACTAAGCACTAAGCTGTTGGTTTCATGGAACTATTAAAAACCCACAGTCTCACTCTTAAGTGACAATAACAAAGTCATAGCTCAGACCATTATATGTGAGGCCAGGATTACTTTTACCCAGGAGTTACATTTACCTGCACCGAATTTCATCAGCTATCTTACTATCCATCTCTCAAATTCAGCAGATCATTCTTCAGTCTACCCTTGAGCTCCTCCAGAACACTTGGGTGATTAGCACCAGCCCTGGCAATCAGTTAATTTTCATTTTGTTTATTTGTACCTCAACCTGTTCCATAATTACTTCAAATTTTAGGCTGATCATTTGCTGAATCACTGCTGAAAAGAATGGCATAGGGAATCTCCCCAGCTTCTTCTACAGCAGGCAGACACAAATAATTATCTTCTCTGCAGTAGTCTTGTTCACATGTCTACCAGATGGCCCCACCAACTTTCTGGTGGACTTTTTGTTCTTGGTGTTATGCCCTGCAGCCTCTCCTCCCCCTCCCAAGGCCTTGATAGCCATTGCTCAAGGCCAGCTCTGATACAGTACAGCTGTGTGACCTTGGACCTAACTGCAGGGAACAGAGCTGGGAGAAGCCTTGCTGGGGGCCTCTGCTCCTTCCAGGGCATTTAAGCTCAAACCCTTGCCCTCGGTCCCTGCCCAAGCTATGTCGCAGGTAGCCCTGTGCCAACCCTTGTCCCTCACCGACCTGGACCCTGACCCAATGACTCAACTTCCCAGCCTTGGACCTGCTTCTCACTATGGACTCATCTGGCAAGCTGGACTCCTGGCTGCCCCAGGTCACTCTGTCACCCGACCCACTCTGCTCTCTGCCTGGGCACTGTGGGACTGGGATCCATCGTGAGGGCACTGTCCTGCCTGCTTTGCTTCACCCTCACTCCCAGCTCCCCTTCCCCTGTGGAGCAGCCTCAGCCCCATTGCTGCCTGGCAGACAAGCTGGAAGGAGGACCAATTCCTTTACCTAGCTGATCCTTGGGTTTGGATTCGTATTATATTATCATAATACATTTCAAACTCATGAAGACTAAACCTGAGGAATATTTTTGGAGAGAGATGTGGGGAGGAGGAGAAACAGGGGCCTCCAGTTTATCCTGGTGTTAGTGGAGGAGGGTCAGCAGCTGGGCGCTCCACACA
The DNA here is from genome assembly GCF_030463565.1 of Pelecanus crispus. Lineage (NCBI taxonomy): Eukaryota > Metazoa > Chordata > Aves > Pelecaniformes > Pelecanidae > Pelecanus > Pelecanus crispus. The sequence goes on along the minus strand of NC_134644.1, from coordinate 80,147,669 downwards.
CATTCCCTGTGCACGACCTTGATCTGGTTGCTTAACTGCTCCCAGTTATTTTCTCTTGCTCTAAAAAGGGATTAAACTTTCCTCCTGAGAATAAAAGAATGCTCCTTCCTCCCTCCCTGTAACAAATGTCAACAGCAACAGCCCTGACTGGAGCTGGGAAAACTTGGAAGTTTGCCATTAACTTTAGCAAGTTAAGAAAGAGGCTTCATTTACAAAGCAGGGACAAGATGAACTACAGAAAAAAAGAGTTTGGTCCTCCTCTGTGTCCAACACATATAAACACACTAGCACATGAGGTTGGGCATCAGATATCATTCCTAAGCCTTGTAAAAATACACTTACAAACTTGCTGAAAGCAGATTTTTATTCTGAAGCACCAAAAATTTACTAGCTAGTATAATGCATTAAATGGCTTGTGTCAATGTAGCCAGCTTATAGCCTCAGCTAGCAGGATTTCCTTTTTAAAAATCTGTATTTTGGCAACAATTTTACTATGCCAAGCCACAAAGGAGATGACCTGTAGTCTTCCACTCACTACGCTTTAGAAAAATCTCTCCTACAATACTAATTATCAATATGGCCTTCAAAAAGAACGCTAATGCAGCGTTGATAACTGTGTGTTGAGGTACACATAGAGGCACAGAAAGTTAGAAATAAAACTCAGTCTACACTCTGTAGTTGTGTTTCAGCAAGCTGTAAATGAACTTTTGCAAGGGGGGCAGAAGCAGGGAGAGCACCTCAGAAAGGCAGGAGGTCAGAACACCAGTTTTTTTGGCATAAAACCCACCTGTGATATTAAAATAGCTTGTTATTTTTCCCCATTCCATTTAAGAAAACTAAGGCAGTTTTATAGTGCTCCACATTTTAATTGGTACGGTTTTCCCCTTCTCTCCTTCCTCTCTCTTTTGTTGCATCTTTCTTAGTGGTAAAGTGACAAGAGAGAAGCAGGAAGAAAAACAGGGATACAAGTATCAGGGGGAAAAAATGAAAAACTAGAATATGTCTTATTATAATGAAACAATTCAGGGTGAAAATTGCTTTTAAAAAAGCCTTGCCATAATGGTATAGCAACACATGGAAAACCAGGCCTGGAGGCTGAAACAATATTTGTGGTTTGTTTTGTTTTAAACTAATAGATAGAGTTGGTAAAGTTTTTAGGAACATGGTAAAGCTTATGAAGGAAGTCTGTACCCAAAAGCTTCATGTTTTCTCCCCTCATTCATGTTTGTTGCTCTTAATGAAACATAACTCCCTACAAATTTTGCCTCCTAAAAAAAGTTGGCATACCTACATTCATACCTATTTATGTTTAGCTCAGCTGCCTAAAATGTTTATCTTAAATCAGATTCCAGTCTCATCTCTAAGATTAAGCAGCACTGGCATTAACAGGGTAAAATGAAACAAGCATGGTAATTTCCTCACTTTTAATGTTTAACATTAGTCCTGCATTTGAATGTCCCGACTTGGCTTCTGAACAGGGAATTCCATACAGCATCTACCCAGAGCATGGGAAAGGTTATTGATAATAATAACTTCAATGAATCACAAGACACTCCTCAGTCTTGCAGATTAAATGGAATAAGGACATGGAATTCTGGTCCAAAAGGCTCCCAGAAAGGGCTTAGTATTTGCTACATAAACTTAGGCAACAGTTCATAGTCAAAGAAAAATGCCCTAAGGAATCAGTATTGTTCATTGCATGTCACGCCCTTTCTCCCAGGCCCTCGCCATTCAAAAGGTTTAAATTGTTACACTGGATCTAAAGAGAGAGTTAAACAGGCCTTACTTTAAATCTGCAAGGTGGTACATGCAAGGTAGTGCATCTACACTGGGTGACAGAGCAGCAGATCCTGCTACAAGCCTTGCGCTGACACTAATTTAGAGGTGGCTTTTTTGGGAATAGCTTGGTTCTCTAAATACCATGCAGGAACGTGCAGAGCAGAGACATCTCGAGTCCTGATCTAAGCAGAATTTCAATTTCACCACTTTTTGAAGTGTGGCAACAGCCAGGTGGGAAGCCAGCTTTTTCCCACCTGGGGAAATTGTTCCTATGTTCTAGAAAGCTCACTACAGGTTTTAATTGTTCAGAGTAACACTTCTTCCAAATGTGTGCACCATACATCTCCTTTAACCAAGAATTCAACGTTCATAAGCGCTATCGGTGTCCATGTTTCTAGGCTGTAACCATAGCCTCTGCTGCAGTCGCAAGCAGCTATTTTTAGCACAGCAGCCTGGAGTGCCATTTATGCGTGTAACAGCAGCATCGGAGGCTGCTTCACCAACCAGAACAATAACAGTACCACACACAGGGAGCATATTTTCCCTCCTCAGCCTGATCAAATGTGTTAGGGGAGGTTCCCGAGTGAGAGCATCTAACTGCATATAAAATACGAAGCATATCCAACTTCCTTCGTGGCTATTAATGATTCACCATTTAGATGTCTAATAACCTTGCACATTAAGTTCTAATCGCATCCTGCTTCCCTCATTAACCTGAAGCACTCTACTGGTGAAAAACCTGTTCTTCTAGGAGGCACTACAGTGCCTGATAGTCCCTGATCAGGCTAAAACCCCGAATCTGCAATCTCAGAGCTGCCTAAAGTGGCAATTCCATCTTTTCTATTTATCATGGCCATGCAACTGCTCTGCAACTCTCTCCTGACTCACTGAGCTATATATTTCTCTGCCCTGTTGCTTGCTTCATAAAAATCCTGTCTGGCACCATGACCCTATGGAAAATAATATCCGTCTTCCATGTAAACGCTTCAGACAGCTTAAGCCAAAGCTCAGGAAGTTCATTATATATTGCTATAGTACCTGTTACTATATCCCCTGACTGGCATTCTTCCTTCTGTTTTGCTAACATCTGCTTACACCCATTAGCAGCCAGCTTTTATCTCCCCTCAGTCATGTATCTAATCACCCATGCCCCACAGCCAGCTTGCCTCCTTCATCATTTCTCAGGTTGTTAAGCACAAAGGAGACAAATCTTAATCACAAGTCTTCTTACAGCCTAGAAACTGCAGTTCTGTGCATTTCAGTACAGATTGGTTAAATATCCCTACTGTCTCCTCAACTTGAGGAGTGGGAGTCCCAGCCCCCTTAACCTGTTCACAACCAAACCCCAGGGTGTTATATTTTCCCATCTCACTTCAGTAGTGATTAAGTAGAAAGGGGATCAAAAGCGTCCTTTCTGAAAAGTGTATTGCTTGCACATTCAACACCACCAGCAGTGATTGCGCAGGCTCCATAGGCATGTCCCATCTATCAAAACCCTGACTTACGGGCTATCTGCCAGGGGACATCTCACTCTTCCCCCTGCAATGATCATATTTACCACCTGGAGTCACTGAGGATATGGCCAATATGGGTTTGATTTAATGACTACTACGATGCCAGCTTGTTTGCCCAAATTGGATGTTTACTCATTCTACAGAGATATGGCTATAATGTGACTATAAGCCACTTCAAGCAAACTGCCCATTGATAAAGCCTCTACCAATACAGGCTGGAATCAGGAGAAGAACACAAGAAAATCTCCCAGTAAGCAATCATCAGTTTCAGAGCCTATGAACGGATTATTTCTGGAAGTTACATGTGAACACATTTTTTCATTTTATTCTAAAACCCAGAGCATCATTAACTCCTCATAAGTACCAATGCCACATCAGTGTTTTCTAGCAGTTGAGCCATCAAGCAGCTATACTCTCCATGCAAAGCTAACTATACTATTAATTCATTGTTGCACAAAGAATATATTCCCAAGCACATGGTCTCTTTAGACATCTCTGGGAAGTGCTCCGCTACAACAGGAAAGTTCACGCTCATACCAGGAAACTCTCATAAAGATGAGGCTTACCACAAAAAGCAAAACCAGGGAACTTACTGTGAGCAGAGCAGGGTGGAAGCAGCAACAGCTCCCATCAGGCGTCCAGTGAGCATCAGGCAGCATAGACAGCAGGTCAGAGGGCAGCCTAGGAAATCCCCACAGCAACTCAGAAGCAGGACTAAGGGCAGCCACTCATGTAGCCCATCTTAGGAGAGGGCTAAGGGCCCCGGGCCGAGCTGAAGTAGAGCCCCTGGTGAGAGGGTGTGGTAGGCTCCCAGGTGAGGGTGGTCAGGGCAATCAAAGCCTGTTAGTGCCCTCACACCCTCACACCTGCAGTCATGTGCCTTTTTAGTCCTAAAATACAGAAAGGAAGCATGCAGTGTAAGACTAATTGATACAGAAGTTGAATTGCTAAACTCTTTACATTAGCTGTGCGGTGCCTTAAAGGGGCAATCACAATAAACCGTGTCGCCGCAAAATGTCTGTTTTCAAAAAGTTCAGCACACTAAATTTATACAAGGGCTTCTGATCAGACACAGACATCGCCTTCTTTCAACCAACCCAACCAGGGCTCATACCGTTCCTTGCAGGATAACGGGTGAGGAACAGTGTGATTCAGCTCCCAGCCACTGCCAGTACAAGAACACACAAGCCCACCCTCACTCTGACAAAGATGACTTATTGCAGCTTCAAGACCGAAACTATCCAGGGAGATCTCTTCTGTTTGCACTACAATCCTTCCCTTATTTCTCCATCCCTCTCCTTCCAAGCCATCCCCGCGCCTCCTGCCCCGCCTTCCACATACACCCACTGCTCGCTTTTTATGTCTGAAGGTCACTTCAAGGCGGCTCAATGCAGCATGCGGTATCACTGCGCCCAACCACTGAAGCCAGCTCCCATAAGACAAAAGGAAACTTGGCAAAATTCAGGAAATTTCTGTTTTGAAAAGAGTGTATGTTCATTCAGAAGTCATGGATTCTGTTCAACTTAATTTTAATAGTTACAAAAGAAAATAATGGACAATGGTTGTTTTGCTCATGGTGGTGCTGTTGGTTTTTTTTTTTTTTTCATTTTACATAACAAAGTTGGCTTCTGGTACATGTAATTATTTCTATCTCCAGCCTGCCCTGTACAAGGTGATACAGCTAGACAAAAGGTCGTGATTACTTGCAGATGGTTTCCAAACTAAACTACAATGCTAAACGAAGCTAAACTACTAACGGAAATTACTGAAGCTGCTTGTGGACCCCCAGAGTGCTGGAGATATTTTAAGGTTACGACACAGAGCTACGTAGAGAAGACCGGTGCCTCCAAGGAGCTGAGAGCCTCCCGTGAGATGCCAGGGGAGCCAAAGGAGGCTCAGTGGCTCACAGACCTTAGAAACACACACGCTGTGACTGCGGCCAAGTATTGATTTTTGCTAGGTTGTGTCAGAAATAGCTGTACCAGAGGGACGTGCAAGGTCTTACGTGGAGCTCCAACATATGCTGTGAGAGATTTTAGAGAAGAATCCTCCATTTTTTGGAGTTTACTTGGAAAAAACACACACAGAGCTGTTGCTGGGATGCTTTTAATCAAGATTCAGTGTTCACATTTGGGTTTTCTTCTTGCCAGTATATCAGCTGTCATTTCTATCTAAAAGTTTCTGAAAATTGTTTAGCAGAATTTGAGGACTAGCAGATGGGTGTTGAAGGTATCTCTGCAGCCTGGACGGGGGCTGGGGTCTAATCCAGTCCTTTCTGGCAGTAGCGGGCCCTCGCACAGCTGAGAGCTGATCGGGAACCAGCCAGCTCTTCAGCTCAGACATGTAGGTAGCCTCACCAGGCAGCAGAAAATTAATTTTACTACTAAAGTTTGAAAAGGCATCTTTAGAGAATAAGGAGCTTTTCTCTAAATCCTTCCCTGAGCCGGTTCCCTTAATAGCAGCCCTTCAAGTGAAGAATGACAACCTAAACCTCTGTAGCAACTCCAGTCCTATGGTGCAAGGCATCTGCCTGCCAGATGTCCTGCTAGGAGAAAAACTAAGCGCTACAAAATCCTGTCTCAGCTGCCTCCTGGTGTCCCATCTCCCCCTCTGTGATCCGAAAGTTCAAGCTATTCTCTCTCTCACCAGAGCATGGTGGGGTTATATACATTAATTGTAAGAAACACAGACACGGTAACAGGGGTTGGGAAACTCCAAGAAAGTCTGAATTCATACAATTTGATTGTTAAATGCATCCAAGCAATTTCCACATCTTCACTGCCACTGTGGACTTTCAGGTGAATGCAAATTCTGCATTTATTAGATCTAGATATATTGTGTATAATATTACCTTGGTATTTTTCCCTTACCTAAATCCTCCAATGTATATATTACTAACAATGTTAATTATAATGAGAATGGTTTTAGAGCAAGAAGAAATTACCTGACAACACTGAAAATGGGAATGCTCTGTGTGCTATAAAACTTGGGAACTGCACTTCAGTGTGTGAATATTTCCATAAAAAAGCAATTACATTGATGAAGGTTGACCGGTAAAATAGCTGGAATAATTTGTGTATGTGTGGGGAAGGGAGTTCAGAGATAGCTGACTGGAACAGGAATGAACATTATTATAGGAAGCAATTAGAAAACACTCATATATATTTTTTAAAGAGTTTGATGCTGAGCTATAGAGTATCATTGCTATAAAGAATGGCCTTGGAATCCAAGGCTGAGCTTTTTAAATGTATTCACTATAACAAAAAAATAACAAAAAAGACTGGTGGACAAGACATAGTGTAGCGTGATACCTTTTCTCTTCCCTAACTCTATTAAGATTTGGCAACTTTATAATGCCAGCATATTTCACAACTTGGAAAATAAAAACCCAATGGTTTTGTCATCCCTGTTCCTCCCAGGAGACACATACCTCCTATTCCTTCACTAGATACCAACATACCTCAACTCTCTTCTGCTCATGCAGCTAATAGCAAGCACTGGTACACATGATCCCCACGCCGTGTGCCAAAGGGAGAAGCCAAAGTTGCAGGGAAAATAAAGACCAGCTTTTTAACAATGCGGCTTACATAGCAATTGGCTTTGCATTGTGGAGGGGGGTTTGGGAATAAAATCCCTGTGCTACTCACTTCTGTTAGAATCATAAGATGACAGCTTAGATGAATAAGATGAATAATGCTGAAAATTACATGTCCCACCACCGAGATGGATGGCAGCACTTTGCATCCCCCGTGATATTTTTTGCAGGGTTCTGCAGACCTGGGCATGGGGGATTTTACCAGCTACAATGGGTTCACAGGGGAGAGGTCTTGTTTAGAAATCTAGGAGATGGAATTTTATTTCAGCTACATTTTTCTTAAATGATGAAAGATGGGTTTTTGTTTGTTTGGTGGGTTTTTTTTAATGCAATAATGCAGCAGTAACTGAATTCTGCACCACGTTTCACGTTCCCAGAATATCAGGGTACCTGTTTAACTCTAGCAAAAATAAACGTACTTCCAAAACATGCGGAACAAAAATCCTAAGCATCCAGCATCCAGGCCCCAAGGGCACTCGCAGGCATGGCTGTCCTCGCCTGCGCCTGGGCTTCCCCCACCTGCCCATGGCCCAGGACCCCATGTCAGCCCCCCAGGGCCATCAGCCCCTGCCCCAGCAGCACCGCAGCGGGGCCACGTCCCAGCCTGTCCTTGACCCGTCCCCAGGGCAGTGCCCGATCGCCGGGGCTGCCCCAGTGCCCCCAGTGCCCTGCTCCTGGCAGGGCGGTGGGACAGGCGCCGGCTGCCAGCCCCTGCCCTGACAGCCCCACGGGGAGCCATCCCCACCACCTGCCCTCGCGGCACCCTGACATTCAGCCTGAGAAACTGGAAAGGCAGGAAAGAAAAAGGAAGAAAACCCAACATGCCCAAATAATGAAAGGGAAAACCAGTTGCCATAGCGTATGTTAAGCACTTAAGCAAAGGACTGCAAGGAAAGTTTGATTCCCGATTTATAAATTGCTTTCCTGGCAGCAGCCGCAGCCAGCCTTTCCATGCAAACATTGCCAGGCCAGGCACGAGGTCCTCCCTCAGGCAGCAAGCCTGGCACTAGTTCAGGCCCTGCGTGCCCGTGCCTGCGGCCGGAGGATTGTTTTTATAAAACAATATAGATGGGCAGAGCATCCCCATACAGATGGACATGCATTTACTGCCCACCACCACGGCTCCAAGTTGTGTATAAACCCACCCTCTTACTCCTTTTCAGCAGGACCGGCCGATGGAAATGGCCACTTCCCCACCAGCTACCATGAAACAAGGGAGGGGAGAGCCTGCCTGTGCTCCAGGACCCCCTGCCCCTGCCTGGGGATCAGTTTGTGTCCCTGCCACCTCAGCCAAAGAGCAAGCCGGGGCAATCAGGCAGCCGTGATGTCTGCAGACTCACGCTCTTTCCAACAGATCGGATCCAGACAGGAGTGCCAGCAGCCCAGTGACAACCAACCATGGACAAAAATTAAGGTAAATCCCCAAAGCAGAGAAATTTCAGGATGAATCCCTGTTTCTCAACACCTTTTTTTTTTTCTTTAATCCCCTCCAGCAGAGAAGCAGCTGCAAGAACATAGAAATGTTTTTTTGCAGTCACCAAGGTGAAAGAAAAGGAAGTAGCTAAGATGTTTTTAGGTATTTGCTTTGTTGAAAAATGAATTTTCTTCTGTGAGGGGCTCTGTTGTGACACAAAGCCTCTGGCTTAACAATTCCCCAAAAGGGCTCTGTTGAAGGAAAAAATGCATGCAACTCTCCCACCCCCAGACATTTGCAAGGCTGTGTTGGAAGAGAGTCACTCCCAAAGAAGACAGACATCTGACCACAGACTGAGTATGGGGGGGTTCCGCTTTGCCATCTTTTATTTGCTTCTAAGCACTTGCTAGTTCAGCTGAGGCAGGTACCACAGGCCCAGGTCTCCTCCCACTCATGTGTAAGAGCCAGGACATTACTGGGGAAGCCAACAAGAGTGTCCCAAGCCCTGCATGAAGGGTTGGTGGGACACAGCAGAAGGTACACGCCTGCTCCACAGTGGTCTTGTGCCCTCTGGCTCTGTGGGTGAACCGCGTGACAGTCCACCCCCACAGAATAATTCAGAGTATTATAAAACGTGAGCTGGAAAACCACTGGCCCAGAATAGAAGAGAGATGATAACAAGGCATGGCACGAATGAACATTTCAGCTGGAGCCTTCCTTTCCTCAGCAGAGTGAGGACTGCTCATATGGGGCCTCTGCTCCCCAAAAAATTCTCCAAGACAGCCAGGTCCACCTTCTCATCACTAACACATAAGCTTAGGGCTATTTTACCTTTAATGAGTAATAGGGTTACATCTTAGTACACTATTCACAACTCCCATGCATTTGTAGTTGTGCATACATTTTTACCTCATACCTGTTAGCCCTTTATCACATTATATTGATTGAGGAATTACTCTTCAGCACTGGCTTAACCAACAACATTTTTAACCATGAGCTTTACACGAACGCCTTATTCTGCCTAGATGGCAAAACATTCTCTTCTGACTGCAGATTTTTCATAACTACCTATCTTTATACTGCTACACTACAGGCCTATCCTCTGGATCCAACATCCTTTTCACATCTACAGTGTTCAGAATTACTATATTAACCCATCTGCTGTTTTAAGTGATACTTTCTTTATAAGATGACATAATGCCAAACACAATGGAAACCGAAATATAGTTGGAAAAGTTGAGCATTCTGCTACATCAAAAGACAAAATATAACGGAATGATACCTGCACAATGAGTTTGGATTATTTTCTTGCAGGATGCTACTAGTCTATAATAAGAGCAGGTTTGGAAGAAAAAAAAAAAAAAAAACAAACCACCCAGAAAATTCTCTGTGTTCCTTTTCAGTCATGTGTTCAAACTAAGATTTTTTTTGTTTGATCAACAGTAAGGTATCTGTACATATGAATTCACTATATGCATAATTCATAGTCTGAACCTCTCCCAGTTGTAGAGACCTGGTCCACATGAGAAAGTTGCAGCTATTTAACCAAATAAGGGGTTTTTTTAATTGACTCTATGGACAAAGTAATAACACATGGTCATTTGCATTCCTTTGATTTATCAAATAAGCATACTTCAGCTAAAAGAAATAAATCACATGACATCTCTGGAAAATACTTGATCAAAACGGCTTTTGAAAAATCCAGGTGAAATGGGTGTAACTTCTGTTTGTAGATTAGCTCCTTTGCATTAGATTCCCTTCCCTGAAGACTTTACTGTGCATGCAGCTTAGCTGTTTTTTTGTATGAGGAATGTGGTTGTACATTTTAAAAATCAGCAACACTTCCCTATTTATTTTTTTAATCTATAGATTTTAAAGTGCTTTAAAAAAGATAAGTAGTTATCATGTGGTTAAAATTCATAGGAACATTCAAATGAACCATGCTGCATCAAAAGCCAATGACACTTGGTGCTCTTCAAAATATTACTCAAAGAAAAGTCAGGGCTAGGGAGATGAAGTAGAATTACCCAAGGAAACATGGTAGGCTGACAGCAGGGCCAGGACTTGAAATCAAATATTCCAGTTCCCAATCCACTGCACATGTTTACCAGATGCTATTTCTACCCCATCATGGTTAACTGAAAGCACTGACAAAAGAGTTAAAACTAATGAGAGCAAAACAAATAAACAAACAAAAAACCTACCTAATTCCAATTCAAGAGGCTGCTCATAAAGCCTTTGCATGAGTGAGGACATATCCCTTTCTATTCCAGAAATTTAACATATAAGAATCCACTTTATCTTCAAAAAGAATAACTGCCAGATTCGATTTCACTTATAGTTTTGAAAATGCAGAATTCATCTACTAAGCTTAGTGGCATTAAAGACCACATACACCTAGACAAAAGATCAACAGTTAGGGGAAGAGGTTTTACATGAGTATACACTATACCTACAGTATAGGCAACAACACATGGAGCACAGAAAGAATTGCCAAAACTCAGCATGTTCCCAAAACTACTGGAGAAAGAAAGAGGATTTGGTATGGCTGGGATGATGTCCTCAAAAGAAAAAAAGAAAAAAGGAAGTTGCTGTTTTAAGCTGCAGAAAGTGTACTGAAGGTGAGTTATATTTTATTTCATTAAAATATATTTTAAAAACATACTGTGTAAAAGAATTAGGATTCTCAATAATTTATTATTTACATTAGCAAATTCTGTTTGACTGTTATTCTATAGATAGAAATGAAAAGTCTGCAGAAGGGAGTTGTATCAACTTCTTCAGGACCAAACAAGCCCCTTTACCAAGAAACAAGTCCAAAATGCATTCCTTTCCATTTTGATCCCTCCAAATTCATGTTTGCAAACAGATCGCAAAAAGCTCAATGAAAGGTCACGTTGGCGAGTGGTGAGCACTCACAGTGATAGCCGGGATTTTAGAGCGCTCAGCAAGAGAGAGACCCCAAGGAGATTTTAATGTTGCACTACTCGGTAGTCAAGAGGTTGCAGGGTCTAATCCCTCTCTTGCTCCCACTATCCTACCTCCACTGAAATCCATGGCATTACGTGACAATGAGGCCTGCAGCCGGCCCCACAGGCAGAGCTTGGAAAGCTAGACAGACTCCTTGAGCCAGGCTGGCAGCGGAGAGAGTGTTTTTCCTACCACTGTAGACACACTGTAGCTTATCATTCCTCTTCAGTCCAAACATGACGTAAATCTCATTGTCTTCCTCCCCATCCTCGGGAGAAATATGCATAGGGAATTATCTCTCTGATGTAAACATCTGTAAGCACCTTTCACATTTGCTGGTCCACATGAAAAAAAAAAAATCATAACCAAGTGCCTGTCATAGCCTTGACTGTTCTTAGCAGTGGGCAGCTCAGCTTTCCCATCAGCTTTCCAGATCTCTGAAATCACACGGGTACCCAAACATCATGCACAGTCCACTGCAATGCCAGCTGCTGTCTGCTTTACTGTTCCAGGAAAGAGTAGTCGCCTCTTCAGTGATTATATAAAAATCCATGATTAAAAGAAGTAAAGCGGTCAGCTCATGTGTTCCGTTTCCTGGAGGCACTCAATGGTTATTTCTGACATCTCGTGTAAGGCACCAGTCATCCGGTAGCTGAGCAAAAACTGACCCACAAGACCTCCATTAAGCAACCGCAGAGGGAACTGACAAAATTCAGCTGGTTTGCTCACCTTCTTGCTTACATAGCATAAAAAGTGTGGTCATGCCATCTGGGGAAGTTTCTGGTGGTATCCTAAAAGAGGAAGCCTCAACTTGCACTGCAAGCCAAGGAGCATGGGTGACAGCATACTACAGCACAAGTTTCCGATGGCTGTGTCAGAGTGGCAGTTCCCACAGACATAGTAGAGATTTCCTCGAGCCCCAAGAGGCCTCTGCTGCCTTGCTTTCACAGAAAACGAGTTTGTTGTCAACATCGGAGCAGTTACCTCCTTACAAGATGTCTCCATAACACACAACGGAGGGCCAGACTACAAAACCAGCTTTGTGGTGTACTTGCTACAACTTCTCTGCTGTTGGTCTTGCCCGCACAGCCTTATTCACAGAGATGCAACGCCGGAGATAGCAGAGCCTATGGACGAAGAGGTCGGCTGGATGCTGGCTGACTGCATCACTGCGCAGCCTCAGTCCAGAATATCAGTCTCAAATGGGACTAGGTGGTAGTACGTTAAATTGGTGACATAAGCTGTTGGATCATCACTGTCTTCTAGCTCTGAGGTAAAGTCACTAACACTTTCGAACCTAAGGAGAAATAAAAAAAAAAAAAACCACCAAAAGGCATTAAGTCATTAATGTTCATTTAGAATATCAAAGTCAAAGGAATTGGAAGAAAAGTACCGAGGGAGAGAGAGAAGGCTAGGATATCTGCAGACTGACCCTTGGAAATTTTGAGAAAAGACATTTGTGAGTGGACTACTTGGAAAAATGGCTGCAGGCAAGAATACTTCTGCTGGTACTGCAAGTTAAAAGTTCTGAGGAAATGCAATATGTGGACTTGCTTCACACCAGAGCAGTGTTGCAGTAGAAGTATTTCTAATGCTGGTTTGCAGCTTCAGCTTTGTGAAGCTCAGTTTGCAAGACAAAGATCTAGTCCCAACTCTTTTTCCAAAGCTTCAGTATCTCACTCCCTCTTGGCAGCCTGAAATTTGAATTCATACTAGAAGTTGTCAAGGAAGGTCCATGCAGTTCAACTATGAATCACAAAGCTATAGTTTCTCTGACATCAGCCTGCATATCATTATGCTAGCATAACCTGCTGGAGACACCAGCAATGGCATCTACTGTCACTTTCATAAACCAAGATTCAACACTTCCTAGAGAGAGTTGAGAAGTAAATGGAAACCATTGCTCTCCATGTCCTTAAATAAACAGAAAGCCTGTTTCTTTATAACCTATGGAAATGAATGGGCTGAAGATTTTGCTTTCAGTAAAACAGGATGGCTATTCCCTTTTAAAATTGTGCTAAAACACAGCTGCCCAGCATACTAGGAGAACAAGTTCTCATCTCTTTAGATAGCTACCTTCAGTAAAAGGGACTTTTATGACTCCTCTCTGGTATGACACTGACTCTTCACAGCACTTGTCATTATAATACCTGAACTTCATATCACATGACACCTGGTTACCACACTGCATTTAAGATGAGCTGGATCAAAAACATCATTGATTTGTTTTCAGGCCCCAGGGCTCCCCTCCTACTAATGAATGAATGATTTCCTGGGACATAGCCTTTCTTGTCAGGTGATTCTGGATACTTCTACAATGAGATTTTTATGAGTCTAGGCGGCTTTCACTGTGGTATGGGAAAATCTTCACAGAAAGTACTCAGAGCTGATCCCATCCACACCTCCTCCATCCCACACCCATGTGTATGTGGGTAAACCACAGGCCAATGAGAACCATGGTGCATGCAAACACATCATCTTGTTACCCCTGACTTTCAAAGCTGCTAGTGAGGAAGTAAGGAAGCAGAAAGTGAGCTCTGGAAGAGTGAATCATGCCGCTGAAGTCCACATCCTTCCATTTTGTGCTCGCAGCATGTGGCAGCAACATGAAATGCCTCAGTTCCCACACAAAAGTGGAAAGGAAACTGCCTTTGTTTCCCGTCTGAACTTGGACTCTCACCCTTTCACTTCACAGGTACCCTCTCTGGGTTTGGCTTTTGTATGAGGCCAAATCTCTAACACAAATAGGAAACAGTAACTACAGTGTCCTTCCTCCAGAGCCTTGCTGTCCTCCCCATGGCATGACATTTAGGTTTTGACAAGGAGAGAATATCCGAATATAAAGAGATTCCCAAATTTAGTTTCATTTGTTTTGGTATTTTCCTTCCCACTTCCTAACTCCTGTGTTATAACCTGAACTTTTGCAAGGATTACCCACTGTCTCACGCCTACTCTCAACCAGAAGGTATCAAAACTTGTAAAAACCTACGCTTTCCTCAGTTATGCACGTTCCCGTTCCAAGGAGGCTTGACTATCTGCAGTAAGAAAACATTTTGCTTCTTCCCAGATAGCCTAGCAGTTAAAGGCAGTCAGTGCAGGCCAAGGATTAAATCTCATCTCAGTTCAAGTAAGGGACTTGAAGAACTGTCAAATTTCTTTTTCTCACGCTCTCTCTTTAATATTTGGAAAGAACTTGCATTCATTCTGACAGAGTGAGAAAAAAATTAAATAGAAACTGAAAAATTGTACAAGATGGAAAAAGAAATCGTAACCTAGCTCTGACTATAGGATGTGTCTCTAACAGCTTTTTATGCTGGCATACTTCAGCTCTGAATAGCAGATAAACAGATGAAGCTTTAAAACAATTTGGTGTAAAACTCCACCTCACCTACACATGAACTAGTTAGACTCCTTTAGTTAAGTGAGGCAACTGCAGACATCCCTCTGACCTCACCCTAGAGAGCCCTAAGAGTCAGGTATTTCAGAGGGCCTGAAGAAGAGTGGTAGGATAAACAAACAGATCAATCTCCCACTCCTATCTCTTCCCAAAACTTTCTTTAGAAGCATCGTGGGTTATTGGATAGCATGGTCTATACATCCTATACATTGCACGTATGGACACAGCTCTTTCTTTTCCACACTCCTACCCGGTTCCTTCTCATCTCTTTTCTTAACTATGAGGACCATGACATTTTTTGAGCGGAAACTCACGGATTTTCTCCTGCAGTGCTGTTGCTATGCTCTTTACTTACAACGCAACAGAAATGAGACTGAACTTTGAACATTTGTTACCCTCATTCCTCTACTCCCTACAGGCTGTTTGCTTGCCTGCATGTGTGGAAACGTGCAGAAGGGAGTTGACTTGGTATCTTGTGAACACTTCACAGATCACATTGTGCTGTCTTACGGACTGCTAGCGATCCAGAAACAACAGATTATGAAATACCAGTGGGGCAGACAGAACAAAGAAAGCAGAAGAGGAGTCAAGAAGGTATTCAGATTCTGCTCTCCTTCTCTTGTCAATTGTATAAAACTAGATTATTACAACTGGAAGGCCCCATAGATTTTGGGGTTCTTCAGCCTCACTGATAGAGTACTACAAGCAGCATGTGAGGTACAAAGCAGTGGCATCCACATGCTGTGGTTACGCAGAAAGCCTTCATTGCCACCAAAAAGGAAGCATGGGCACCAAAGTCTGCAAAGCACTGCTCTAAAGTGCTCATACGAAACCAAACCAAATAAACCAGGACTGTTTACTACAGCTAGCAGCTGTACAGGACAACCAACAGTCAAAATGCTTTTGTGCTGTTACCAACAGGTCTTTTTCCCCAAAATAAACTCTGCAAACTACCATGGACATGCAGATTCCTAAATGCTCAGGCTGCTGCCCTTGCTATTTTTTCCCCAAAGTACATTGACAGACACATCGTCCTTCACAGGGGCCTACTTCTTGTGCTGTAAGACAACCTTCTTTATAATTTTAACCTCTTTTAATGCATTAGAGTTGCTGCTCATATTCACCAGGAAGAAGAGGAAAACAAGGTACATAGAAGCTAATGGCTTGGACGGGCATACTCTTCGCCAGGTAAAAAACTGGCTGGATGGCCGGGCCCAAAGACTGGTGGTGAATGGAGTTAAATCCAGTTGGCAGCCGGTCACAAGTGGTGTTCCCCAGGGCTCACTGTTGGGGCCAGTTCTGTTTAATATCTTTATTGACGATCTGGATGAGGGGATCGAGTGCACCCTCAGCAAGTTTGCAGATGACACCAAGTTGGGTGGGAGTGTCGATCTGCTTGAGGGTAGGAAGGCTCTACAAAGGAATCTGGCCAGGCTGGATTGATGGGCCGAGGCCAACTGTATGAGGTTCAACAAGGCCAAGTGCCAGGTCCTGCACTTCGGTCACAACAACCCCATGCAACGCTACAGGCTTGGGAAAGAGTGGCTGGAAAGCTGCCTGGCCGAAAAGGACCTGGGGGTGTTGGTTGACAGCTGGCTGAACATGAGCCAGCAGTGTGCCCAGGTGGCCAAGAAGGCAAATAGCATCCTGGCTTCTATCAGGAATAGTGTGGCCAGCAGGACTAAGGAAGTGATCGTCCCCCTGTACTCGGCGCTGGTGAGGCCGCACCTGGAATCCTGTGTCCAGTTTTGGGCCCCTCAATACAAGAAAGACATTGAGGTGCTGGAGCGTGTTCAGAGAAGGGCAACAAAGCTGGTGAAGGGTCTGGAGCACAGGCCTTATGAGGAGTGGCTGAGGGAACTGAGGTTGTTTAGTCTGGAGAAAAGGAGGCTGAGGGCAGACCTTATCGCTCTCTACAACTACCTGAAAGGAGGTTGTAGTGAGGTGGGTGTTGGTCTCTTCTCCCAAGAACAAGCGATAGGACAAGAGGAAGCAGCCTCAAATTAAACCAGGGGAGGTTTAGATTGGATACTAGGAAAAACTTCTTCACCGAAAGGGTTGCCAAGCACTGGAACAGGCTGCTCTGGAAGCAGGGAAGTGGTTGAGTCACCACCCCTGGAGGTATTTAAAAGATGTGTATATGTGGCACTTAGGGACATGGTATAGTCGTGGACTTGGCAGTGTTAAGTTTACTCAGTTAGGTTGGACTTGATCTTAAGGGTCTTTTCAAAGCTAAATGATTCTATGATGCTTCTCATTAACTCACAGGAGTAACCCCAGTGTAAACGTGGTGTGAGACAACAGCCCAGCTCCTCTCATCACCTTATGTACAAGCAATACCTGAACAGATCTCCTTCCATCTCAGACTAAAAAGCACAGGGGAAGCACTTTCTTTTCCTGTCAAGAGTAGGAGTTTGTTTTCCTGGAAAAATTATGTATCTAATTTCACCATCTCTGTGCTGCTTTTGCATCGCCACCGGTGAAAATCTGTCCTGTGGACTGCAAGATGCTTGTGGCAATGATAGCACTGTCCTGAAAATGCACATCTAGTACTGGAGTGAATTTGCCAAAAAGGCAGCATGTCCAGTGCCACAGCCTCCACTGCTGGCCTGAAAGACAGAGCTGCAAACCGTCCTGGCAGGGGAAGGCACCTCTGTAACAAAACCAAAGCATAAGTTTGAATGCATTTATTTATCACCTTTCCTTTCAAAAGGACTGCAGAGCACTCCAAGAACCATGCATAAGAGAACTATTTATGCCACGTGGATGCACTGGGTTCCCTACATTTTGCAACAGTATGGTGTACTGCCAACTAAAATTAGAAAATGAAGGAAGCAGAAAGCAACTACTTCCGAACAACAGAGTAAGCAACTCCAACTATGCTTTGGTTTCTTTTGCAACAAGTATAGAACTTTTCAGCTGATGGATCACTGGGAAGGTAGTACTGAAGGCTACAACAGCTAACCAGTGCAGTAGGACCTTGGGGAATGAAGGCTACCTGCAGAAGCTCCAAGTGCTTCTCTCCAAAAAATACAGGTTTGCTTTGCAAAATGTCTGATTCAAGCACATCAGCAGCCAAAACCCAAAAGTCATACAGAGTTTAATGTTGCCGAAAGGAAAAAGTTCCCATATGAGGATATACGAGTCCACAAGGAATTAACTCTGATTTCTGAATAGAAAACACCAATCGCGTAAATCTAATTTTACAGACACCAAAAAGGAACTGCATAGGATTTTGAAAGATTTTAAAGCTTCCTTTCTGGGCTACCTACCTACATGTAAAGAAACAGTACAGAAAACTTCTGCTTTTAAAAAAAGTTCAATTTTTGCAAAATAGCTGTGCTACACAAGTGCCAGTATCTCCTAGCTATTACCTCTCAGCTATAAAATACAGCTACAGGATGGGTAAATTTACGGCACCATGTAAAACAGACATTTCAAATTTATTAACTTCTTGACTCCTCATTTAACTTCCTTCAGGGAAGTTAAAATATAAATGCACAAAGCCAGGCTGTTATCCTAGATTTATTTCTTCCATCAGTGTTTCTGGGAAACCATGCCTACCATACAGTTTTTAATCATATTAGTATTTTCTGGTCTTAATAGTCTCTGACTTCATGGGACGACAGTTAGATGATGGCAGTTTCTGATCCCAGACCAGTAAGTTTTGCTTGGGCTGCAGCACATTTTAAAAATAAAAACTAGATTTTAAATATTCTTTTTAATCATTTTTTAAAAAAATAATAATAATAATAATCAAAACAAGGCAGGAAAAGGCTTTCTTTGGTAATTTGCTCCTATTATTTGTCACTCTCAGCACTAAAGAGTGATCTACTATGAACTGTGACAACATTGGCCTTAGAGATTTACCTCCAGTGTGTCGCTTCAGCCTCATTAATACAAGCTTATAAGCTTAAATGCTGTTAGTAAGGTCAAGGTTCAAAACACTAAGTGATAAGTTAAGAGAAAGACTTCAAGAAATTACACTGGAGCCAGAGGTACACTCCAGCCCCAACAAAATCTTGCCAAGCTCTAAACCTTTCACAGACTAGCAATGATGACGGCTCAAATGTGGCAAGACAGAGCACTGCATTCAAAGATAAAGCCTCCATAAGGCTTTTAGTATTCTGTTTCCATCATTTTGACTGCTCTAATGAAAAAGTAGGTCAATGTTTCTCATTAAAAATATTTAAATGCTTCACTACCTGAAGCTCATTGAAATATCAATCACCTCCTATGACAGAAATCTGTAGGAGCAGATTTCCACCAATACCCATCTGTCAATACAGTCGCTGACTTAAGACCTACGTGAAAGCCCTCCTGGTTACAGGTCTCTGACCCCAGAATACCTGCATGCATTAGAAGGCAGAATTTACAAATAGGACTAGTCTAACTTCCCTCCTCCCTAATGAAATACACATGCTTCACCAAGTCCCAGAATACTGCAGCACCTGAGCAGCTGCTGAGCTTCCTTCAGTTACCTTCAGGGATGTATTCCCCTCCTCTGAGGATGGCGTTTTGCTTCCCAAATAAAGCACACCCTTCGTAGTAGGATATTCCTTTTGTAAGGATGTTCGAGTTTCCAAATTTGGGCTCAAACCAGCTCTCATCACAGTCACGAGAGAAAGAAAAAACTCTATTCTCACCTGGCAGGACCCCTACAACAACCACAGCTTTTTTTCATACACAGAGGACTGAGCTCCTTGGGGTCAATCATTCTCACTGACAGACATTTTATCCATTTTAATAGAAAGAGCTTTGAAGCGTTAGCAATCAGGCCCAGTAACCTTTAACCAGTCAGAATGACAGCTGTACCAGTCTTGCTCCTAGACAGAGCATTGCATTTTGCTAGAGGGGGTGGGAAAGCTACAGCTTATCTGAAGCTGACAGCATTACTCATGCACAAACCCCACTTACAAGTGTTCTGCTGAATCTACGTCCAGGTGCTTCTCTTTTCCGTTCGGTATACTGTGGTCAATGACTATTGTTTCAGTGTTGGCTAAACAAAATCCATTTGATCGCATGATTTCTGTCGGGATAAGAATGAAAACAAGATGAAAATCCAAAAAAAAAGCTGAAAAACAACTGCGTATCATATGTAATTGACATGGTTATGAACTGAGATGTACGCGTGACATTGAAAATCTGCACATGAAAGCAGGAATGAAGAGTTCGTTTCATAGATTCTTACATCTGCAAACTGCCAGTGCTTAAACACTTTTATTCATGTAATCAATTCATGACCCAGAGCATTTGAAGCAAGGCCCAGTTTCAGCCCTGTTATTGCCAGTGGCAAAATTCCCATCACCCTTAGCAGAATGGCAGCCCATCCATATATTGCAACCTCCCACTACCAAAATATAATTGTATTTTTGCTAGACAGTCCCAGGCTTAAGCCAGTTAAGCAAAAATCAGAAAGATGGGAAAAAGGAAATAAAAAGCAACCTTCCAAGTTAATTCAACCACCATCTTTAAGTCATGTAAAGCAATACCATCTTCTACACTGCCTTCAACTCTGCTTATTTGTTTCTGTGTAAGAAGCCTCCAATCCAGAATAGCTAAAATTTACACCCAATTCCACTGACTTACTACCATGGGGAGAGTTCATAATTGAAGAATAGTACTTGATGTGAATGAGAAGTTAATCCATGTCTGTGCTACATGGAAAGGCAAACTAGGCAAGTCACAAGGATTTCTTTCGGTCACACAATCTTAGATGAAGCTAGGGCCACCACAAAATGAATGTACATCTCTATATAAATCAGCACTGACTTAAGTGGGATGACTTATGATCTGCCTCAAGGCATGAGGACCCTGTGTTAGAGCCTTGCATTATCAGCACAAACAAAAGGAAATCAGTCTGTGGCAGAAAATATGGTAGGCACAAAACATATGTACAGGGAACCTCTAAGACCTTGCTTCAAACAGACCAGTTTCAGCTATACAGGTCAAGTAATGAGCAGGAGAGGAGAAAGAAGAGAGGTGATTTTTTTAAGTGTACATTTACATGTTCCTACATTAAGGTAAAGTCAGAACTCACCTCCCTAGTTTCCTTGAGAAAGTAATCTTTAACTTTTAGTCTGTACTTTATTGCAATTCACTTTAGTAGAATACGTTTGGGGGTGGTAAAAACCACTGAATCCCAGTAGAATCACACTTCAGTCATGACTCATCTTGAACCAACATCGTACTGCAGAATAAGATTTACACCATAAATTCAAATTCAGCTTTCACCTAAGAGGGCAGCCCTTTCTCTCTTCCCCATCACCTACCACTCTGAACAGGACCATGTGGGGGACAGTTTGATTTTTCAGAGAATACAAACCATTTTTGTCTGCTTTTCTAAGTCTGCAAGCCATGTAGAAAGCTGCACTATGGCTAACATGAATACCACAGTGTTTTTCCTAGTGTCCTTGACACGACCTAAGAGTTACAGCGTTTCATTGCTGTGTGAACTGCTTTAGAGTTAACATTTACTGCCATCTACTGACAACACCACCAGACACTGAAAACATTTCCAGTGTACAACATTCGGATGAGGCAAATATCAATTATCATCAAATTTCCACTTATGTTCGTAAATTCTTTGCAGCAATCACTTAAATGGTAAAACTAATTACCAGAAGATGCTTTTGCATAGCTGCATTGGTAGGAATATCTTCCTCCAATTAATTAGGTATGACTCATCTCTACCAAAATTCATTCAGAATTAAAACATGTTATTATTCAGCTAACATGGTTTCCACAGCTCCTCTACATACAGGAGGGTTCCCTTTGCTGTGAGCCTCTGTCCATCAGCCAGGCACCCTCACTCCAAATTTAGGTTCATCTTGACCAGCTTCTCTCTGTTGTACCCACCATGTGACACATTCAGTCACACACGCACAGAGTATGTCTGTGTGCCCTAAGGGGGCACACGCCCTCACAAAAATTATATTAAACCCTTCCAAACAGCAAAAAGCCTGAAGCCAGAGCAACACTGCAGTTTCTAATCAACGCAATTCCAAATACATTTACTCTTGATATTTCCCCGTTTGCAAAAAGAACAAGGTATCACTGACAAAAGCCACCCTTTGAAACATTTTTACAGCATATAGTTTGGGGATCCTTCATTTCATAATGGGCAGGTGCTAGGACCCACTCTTTAGCTCCGGTCTCACAGGGTAGCAACATAATTCAGGCAAAACCAGTGATCACGCTATCGAGGGTCAGTGCTGAGAACACGTCCTGGCATTCAGGAGCAAAGCGAGTAACCACATTCAGCCTTTGGAATATGACTAATGTCAGGAACATACACATGAGGAATTTTACCTGAGGTTTCCATATTGACTCAAGACATCATCAGATAGGGTGTGAGACGCACACGTTGGCTCCCATCTCTCGCTCCCGGGAAGCCAGACCTACGTCACCCCCCTGCACAGCAGGGCCCCGGGGGCTCTTCTTTGCAATCCCTGTGCTGCACCTGCAGCCTGGGCTCGGGGGCCCTGCCAGAAGGCACCAGCCCAGACGGGCTGGCAAGACCACGCTTCTCACTGAGGCTCTGTATTACATGGTACACTTCTAAAAAGTTACTGGTGGGCTCGTAAACCATTTAATTAAAAGGGTATTTCTTTAAGAGAGGACTAGTTCACTTAGAACCAGAGCTCAGGATCAATGACAAAAAGTCTCCTGTGTCTAATATTGATCCTTAAGACACACTGTTTACACCTTTAGCAAGTTGATGTGCTGACTGGCCATTAACCCGTATACTGTTAGTACCTAAGAAAACTGATACCAGCTTCATGCTAAGCACCTTATGCACCTTGGAGGAATATGTAGTATTTCACTCTCTGAAATAAATTCTTCTGGCGACACAAAACCAGCCGTTGCCATTAGGCTCAAACAAAATGTTTCAGTATAGAAATACAAAACCAGGCACACCAGAAGTTCACAAACCTTTTAACAACGGTCAGTCAAAGATGAAGAGGAGAAAGGCTGAAACAATAGGCAAGGATAGAGTAATACTGCTCTCCATTTTACCCACCAGAAATCTGTGGTTTAGAAACTTCCTATGTCTCCACCTGTGACAGGTCTCTCTACTTTTCCCTCCACTTGCTTGTCTAAATCTTTTTTGAAGTCATTTATGCTTTCAGTTCCACCATATCCTATGACAATGAGTCCCACTCCTTAACTGCGCTCCGAATGGAAACAAAACAATATTATAATCTTTCTTTTTTTTGTTTAAAGCCTGTTGTCTGTCAACATTATTTGATAACCTATAGTTCTTGTTTCATGAGAAGTACAGGGTAATTGACCTCCTTCTACTCACAGCTTTGTAGACTTCTGTCATATCCCCACTTTGTCATCTCTTCTCAAAGTTGAAGTGTCATTCCTTATTTAACTTTTTTGTTAGAGAAGCTGTTCAACGATTTGAATCCTTGCCC
The DNA here is from genome assembly GCF_030463565.1 of Pelecanus crispus. NCBI lineage: Eukaryota > Metazoa > Chordata > Aves > Pelecaniformes > Pelecanidae > Pelecanus > Pelecanus crispus. The sequence goes on along the minus strand of NC_134644.1, from coordinate 80,124,577 downwards.
TTTATTTGTATGCTTTTAAATTCTACTATACCCTTTCTGAGATGGAGAGACCAGAATTGCGCACACTGTATTCAAGATGGGGTGGTGCTCCTTTCTTCTCTTCTCCCCTCCTTTCCTAATAATACCTAACATTTTCACTGCTGGTTTTGCTCACTGCTTGGCACTGAGCTTACATTTCCACAAAACTGTGTCAATAGCCTCAAAATCTCCTTCCTAAGTGGTAACAGCACTATCATACATGATGATAGTCAGGACAGCACTTTCCTCACATCCACTTCTTTGCATTTATCAGCCTTCAATTTCATCTGGCACTTTGCTGCCTGAATGCATGTTGCATATTATGTCAAGGCTAATGATATGTTTTATATTATAAAGCAGACTATGGAGAAACTATCTTTTGAATTGCTGGTGGAGAAAGAAAAAGGGGAACACAAATAAAGTAATTTTCATTTTGTAATTCTTGTGTCAAATGTAGGAAGCTAACAACTCTTACCTGATATTTTAACTGGACTTTGAAAGCTTGGCTGAATCTTATGGACATTGTCATTTTTTAGAACTTGGTCCAAAGGAGATCTCTCAAAGAATGTGAGGACAACTTCAGATCTTGAATACTTAGAAAAAGAAACAGACATGCATTTTCAGCAGTAGTTTGATTTGTCCCTCTTCTCCCTTTCCACCCCTTCATAGTACAACAGAAAAGACTTATGACAAGCAACAGCCTGGAGATGCCACTACACAGTTCTGGCACTCAGCACTTCTCCAAGATACTCAATAAATTGCTGGTTCTTTAGAGTTTGGCAAAGCCCAGCACCTTCTAATCTGCATGAGAGTGCGTGTCACCATCAAGGAGGAATCAAGCTGGGCTAAATGTGGAATTTGGCTTACTCACCTTCCAGGGCATGTTTATAATAGTCTTCAGAAGCTTTTCCACTTCATTAAGTCTGGCTTCTATATCATGGGCTTCTTTTATTGTGATGAGCCCTAGAAACAAAGTAAACAGATCATGAGCATAGACAAAAGCACACTTTCATGTGCACACACGCTTCAGCAGCCAGAAGCAGCCGCCCAAGAGGATGTGGAACGACCTCAGATATCATGCCTCCCAGAAATGTCTTTTAACCAACACTGATGATAAAGCGTGTACCCCAAACTGAGGTCGGTGTAGTTACAAGCAGAGTTGCAAGCCTGACACAAATTCAGCTGTTTATGATCATATTTAGGAGTTGCAAGACGCGCAGAAGTAGAACCACCTACTCCCTCACCCACAGCTTCACTACATAGCATTCCCAGCAGTGATTATCAGACAGCCTGTTTTCTGCTTCCAAGAACCATGATTCATCCTTTTTTCTGTCAATAAAAAGCAGAAGAAAACCCAAGAAAACCAAAAAACACAACCCACAGATAAGAGAAAAAGACTAAACACAAGCTAAACAAAAGGCTTTGAGGGCAGTCTCGTATTTCTCTGAATGTAAGCCCCAGTGAGTGGCCCAAGGAAGATTTCTCAGTATCATATTCTTCAAGTGCAAAACAGCTTTCTGAATTTTTTTTTTAAATCACGAAATTATCACTGTGCTGCAGAAGGGATTAAAATGGAAATTGTGCTGTCCTGTGTCCAGAATGATGCATTACAATGCTTCTAATTTTGAATTGCTCAATATGGGGATCTCAACTGTAATGCCATATTTAGTATGTATAACCTGCAGGACATGTATAACTTCCCTCTCCTCTAGCAGACTCAGGGAAATATAGCACAGGTTATATGCACATACGGGGAATATGAGGAGAAGTAAAGCCCAAAATCTTGCATCCCTCTAGCAGCCCTTTTATTTCTGATCTTTCTAACCTACTTTTCTTAATCCAATCATCGTTTCAACTCTACGTTTGGGCAGCTTTTCCAAGAAATAGAATACACACATGAAAATGAAATACCTAAGAGACTATTAAATTTAACAAGCTTCACTGGTTTAAAAAAAAAAAAAAAAAACAAACTGGAGCAGAAAAAGATCCAATAAATCAAAATCATCAAAACAAAAAATCTGCAAAGCAGTCTGTGAGAAACCACTTCGATATACTAAAATTGCATTAAACTCTAAGTGCATCTCCATCTCCCTGTTCAAAAGGCAAATGTACAGAAAAAGCCATCAAACACGCATAGTATGAAGATGACATCCACAAACAGTTTCAGTCTGCATCAACCCTTGTCATTTGTTAGCGACAAGATATGGTCCCATACAAACTTTCCAGACAGAAGTGTGACTTTGAAGCTGTCAGCTCTCCTCCAATTACAGCTCCAAATAAGAGATTGTCTCCGGAGCGACCAGGTTTACTCAATGGTTGTCCCACAAAAGTAGTCTGGTTGCAGACGCCTTCCTGTTACCAGACAGTCCCTCATTTTGCCTGTTTTTGTTGGCCTTGCTACCACCCCACCCCAGTACAGCTCGCTCCCTCTCATGACAGCAGAGCAGAGCATGCCAACAGGCATATTAAGGAAGGCAGCAGCGTATCCTGCTGTTGTGGTTTAGCCCCAGCCAGCAACTAAGCACTACGCAGCCGCTTGCTCACTCCCCCTGCCCCGATGGGATGGGGGAGAGAATTGGAGGAGTAAGAGTGAGAAACACTCCTGGGTTGAGATAAGAACAGTTTAATAATTGAAGTAAAATAGTAATGATAATAATAACAATATAATAATGATAATAATAATAACAACAATATACAAAGCAAGTGATGCACAATGCAATTGCTCACCACCCGCCGACCGATACCCAGACAGTTCCCGAGCAGCGATCGCTGCCCCCCGGCCAACCCCCCACACTTTATATACTGAGCATGACGTCATATGGTATGGAATAGCCACACTTTATATACTGAGCATGACGTCATATGGTATGGAATAGCCCTCTGGCCAGTTTGGATCAACTATTCTGGCTGTGCCCCCTCCCAGTTTCTTGTGCACCTGGCAGAGCATGGGAAGCCTGAAAGTCCTCGACTAGCATAAGCAGTACTTAGCAACAACTAAAAAACATCAGCGTGTTATCAACATTCTTCTACTAAATCCAAAGCATAGCACTATGCCAGCTACTAGGAAGAAAACCAACTCTATCCCAGCCAAAACCAGGACACCTGCTTTGACTGATGTACACTACAACCAGGTAGTTTTGCATGGAAATTCTCTGAAAGAGTGTAAATGCAAATTAACTCATCTGCATGGGTCCACAGACTGTGTATTAGCTGGATTGTGCTTGACGTTACAGACCTGAATTGCGGACCAGCACCCTTCATCTTCCTAACTACTGGGTGTGAGCAGGCCTGGGTGGATCTGCTTCGCCCCTCCACAAATATGTTCCCATCCCACATCTGAATGAAGTTCTAACCTTTCAAAAAAAGTGTTTTCATCTTCCCTAAAAAGAAGCTGCCAACAGCCCCACGGCTCAGACACCCACCTATGATGTTAGAAACACACTGTCACCCTGCTGTAGCCCACATCAGAGAAAACAGAGCCAGCCACCCCGGTGCCGGCTACCGTGGGGTGCCTCCGCTTCTCCGGCTGGTCTTGCTCCAGTCCGCATAAATACTGACACAGGCAGCGCAGAGACTGCCCGACTGCAGCTCCCACCTTGCAGGCAAACACCTCATCGCTGACCCACCCGGCATTCCGCATTCAGCTGCTCTCTCTCAAATCTGCCCTCGACCTCACAACCTTTCCCAAATAAGCATTTACTGTTGAAACTAGTATTTTACCAGGAAGAGGGATACTCTCAAACAAATGAAGATATTCGGACCAGGGGAAAAAAAAAAAAAAGAAAAGGAAAAAAAGGGAAAAAAGTCACCTCACATACCACACCAAGCATTTGTCCTGTGAGGAAAACCAGCCAAGCAGTTTGGATTTTCTCTCATTAGTAATCAGGGAAGGTGTCTGCAGCTCCACACGGCCTTTTTGTGCTTCAGCAAGAGAAGTCAGACAAGGCCGCCAGCCTGTCGCACTGTCACAGATCACCCAGTAGGAGGTTTTACAGCTTCTTGCATTCACCAGGAATTTCCAGCCCTGGTACATTCCTCCTTCCAGCTCTTGGAAAGGCACCAGCCATGCAAACCCACACTCCGACTTGGAAACGGGCACAGACAACTTGTAACATCTGATACAATAAGAAATGTTCCTTACTGAAACTTTTAGTAATATCAAAACCAAAAGGCAGACGGCGTAGGAAGGAGAGTTAAGCAATACATCTGCCTGGACAGCTTCCTATATGCATGCTTAATGATTACAGATGTGCAGCTTTGGGGTGTAAAGCTGCTGACCTTACATGAATTCCCTGTGCAGGGAATTCAGTTTGGCTGGGCCAAAGCCTTCATTTTCATACGTCTACAGTCCAAACACACAGAAACCACTTAACTGGCTATATATATCTCGAACCCTGTAATTTCTTCTGCAATAGCCACAAAGTTTGTAAGGCCCTCCTTTATCTTAATTCTACAAGTCTGTTTTTAAGAGTTAACAGATGCCCTCGTGGTTTTCGGCTAGTCGTAGCCTATGATCCCACAGCCCGAGGGATTGCTCACAGCCCCACAGCCACGCTGCCCGGAGCAAGGCACCGCCTACCCAAGCAGCCGGGAAGAGCGGAGACCCCAATCCCTCCTTTCGCTCCCTTTCAGCACTCGCTAAACTGTCCGCTGTCACCGACCACAACACATATGTAACGCTGTGGTTTCTCGAGGTGAAGTCTCCAGTGGCAACATGGGTTTAAGGTGCTCGCACCCTCCCCTGCAACTCATTTCCTCTCCCACACCGCAACACAGGGCTGCCTCGGCTTTGCCAGCACGATTAGGTGAGCAGCGGGAAATACCTCGAACCGCTTTTGTCAAAGGCTTCAACCTCAGGAAGCCCCCAGCCTTAGCAGAAAAAGCAAGAGACTGCAGGTTAGGATGCCCAATTCAAACACCTTTCTCACCCAGGCACTACATATTCATGCAAGTAGCCCGACTGAGTTTGAGCAGGAATCAGGACTTTTGTAAAGAAGGGACACAGAACTGCACCGCAGCTTTCCATCTCTATTCTTCACTTTGTGGGTGTTTCTCCCCTGCCTGTCATCTTTTTCCTGTTTGGAAGCTTTGACGAGGCAGAGAGAAAGAAAGAAAAAAAAAAAAAAAAAAAGGCAGAGGCTGGTGTAGGATCTCCAGATGCCGGAAACGCCTGGACAAACAGACATGAGGCACATGCCAGCTGACTGTGCAGACAGACCCGAGCACCTCTGACGTTCATTAACCCTGCCACCAACGCACCACAAGCTGGATGCATCTGAAGTTCACAGGACTCACTGGCCATGTATGCAGCATCCGTACAGCAGCTACAACAAGTCCTGAGGCTGTTGTCTCTCTGCCCATGGAACACAAATACATATCTCTTTTTCCATCTGGGGCTTTTAGAGCCCAAGAATCGTTATTCAGGCAGTTTGCTATAAAATAAGACACCAATAAAGCAGCCAGTAGCCTGGAACCAGTTGCACTTTCTTCCACTTGTTCAGTCGTGCAACAGAGCTGAGCTCAGAGCTGGGAAATCTCTTCATGAGGTCATGGTGAAAAGCTATTCTCATGCCTTTTCCTCTGCCCTGGTCCCTGTCTGACTGCTAATGGAAAACATGCACAAACTCCTCCCGGGAAAACTTTCCTCTCTGTCTTGTTACCCGTACTGTGCTCAGACAATCGACTATCATTTCAAGTGATTTAAATGCTATAAACACCTATGTTTATAGGGCTTGGGGTAAACTGGAGCCCCACCAGCTCCTTTTTTACCACAAACCATGTTGCCAAATACCACAAAACTCGAGGATTTCTTCACCCTGTGCACAAGGGAGCCCACACGCTGGGTGACGGGAGGGACAATACAGGCACACTGCCTAACACAGGGTAGCAGGATATTTGCTTTTAGCAGGGTTCTGCTGTGCGCACAACCCCCGTAGTCAGCGACCTCATTTTAAGAAAGGAGGAGGCAATCCCTTTGACATCTTCTCTGCCCCTTTCCTGACCCAAAGCCCCAAGCAGAGTCCTTAAGACTGGATGAAGAGGATTTGCCCGCAGTTTGCGACCACGCGTACATAGCAACTTTACGCATAGCAACACGTCTCTGGAAAAACACGGCACAAACAGCACCAGAGGCCTGCAGCATCCTTCCTGCTCTGAGACTCTGGTGCCGGAGCAGCTGCAGGAGGCTGAAAGAGCCGGCCAGCAGCTGCGTACCTGGCACGCCAGCTCGCGGCGTGGGAGAGGGGCCCAGAGCTGCAAACGAGCAGGAAACGAGCTCAGCAGAGGAGGAGAACGAACTGGGAGCCAATTCCTGATGTCAACATACAAGTCTTGGTATGCCTGTCCTATTACTGCCATGCGAGTCACCAACTCTGCAACTAATGACATTTTGACAACTGCAGAGAACATGCTGCATGCTTCTACCAAACGAAGCGGGACAGGAATCGCAGCATGTGCTCCATGGCTCGTAATGAAATCACAGTGCAGTCCTGACTGTCGGTGTCCACAATGAGCACGTTGTCTCAACGATCCTCTAGTGCCTTCCAAGCAAGAGCAAGTTCATGCCTAAGTCAAGTACGTCTCATATGCCATCTCTCACTGATGACACATAGAAGTCTGTTTTTCTGGAGATGTGTTGCTATGTGTAAGTCACTGTGTATATATGATCTCAAACTGTGGGCAAACCCTATTTCTCCAGTCTGAAGGACTCCACTTCAGGCTTGCGGTCAGGAGAGGAACAAAGAACGCCCAAGCGATCTCCTACTTTCTCAAAATCAGTTCAATATGTATAGAAGGCTGAGCAAGAGCAGAAGCCAACTTTCTGAAGATGTGCGCAAGATGGAATGGCAATACTCCTCAATGCTGTGTATTTTAGTGTGTACATGAAGATTAAAATATTGCATTGAGCCCTCCTCACCTAATCCTCTCTCCATCCCTTATGGGAAGACTGCAGAGTAGATACCAAAGTGGAGAAAGGAGTAGCAAATAAATCCAGGGAGAAATCTTACTGTGTTCTGCTAACCCACACTGCAAGAAAGATTTAAGGCCTATAGATTCAGATCTTCAGCCCATCCTTATCTCTTTGCACAAGCCCATGAGCAGCAGTTAGGGATTTCAAATCTTTAGAAAAGACACATAAGCTGTCTTGCACAGAAGACTGCTACCCTACTCTCCTGACCAGACTGTATGGCTTCAACAGGAGATATGTTCCTTTTCCCCAGTTACAGTATTCATCAACACTGCAGTGCTCAATCTTCTTTATCTTGTACCCTCATTCCTCCTTCTTTCCCTCAGATATGTTCTAACCCATGTGCACACACACACACACAATTCAGGATGCAGATGGAGCAATAGCAGGAAGGTCCCGGCCACAAGAGGAGCTACACAAAAATCACAAAATAATGTTCAATGGAAGAGATTTCAGGCAGTCATTTGGTTCATCCACAGAAGGATCAAGTTCAAAGTCAGATCAGGCTGCTGATGTGTCATGTCACCACATCAAGGTGACTTCTGAATATCGCCAAGGACCGATATTCCACAGAATCATGCAGGAACTGAAGCTACCCAGCTGGGACATGGACCAGGGCAGAAAGGTGGCAACTCAGCCCAACAATTTCTGCTGTTTTTCTCCTTTGCACTGCTTCCCATTTCCTCCCTCCACTGAACTGGGCTCTTCTCAATACCACTTCAGCTGGTATCTTTCCCTGGTTCATGGCCACAGTGCCTCTCTTCTGCCCCAGCAGCTGCCTGGGTAGCATCTCTCCTCCCCACAGACGTACATTCCCTGAACCTCGCTGCCTGGGATCTATAGCATTAACCATCTTAGACTGGACTCTGAGGAGGCCAAAACAGCTCCCACTTAGAGCGGCCTCCTCTCTGACAGAGGAGAATAGGATAAAAGGTTGTTAGAAGGACAAGGGAATACTCAGTGGTATGTAAAGACAGGAAATTCAAAAAAACAGCAGATGGGAAAGCTTGTTTCACACAACTTTTCTTCAATAACTCTGCAGAAATAACACCACAGGAATGCTTAAGTCCAAAGACTTGATAAGATCCAGAGAAGGGCAGATAATTACAGGCAATCAGGGATATCAGATCTCAAATTACTGGAGACCAGGACTGTCACTTTTCTGTTCTCTGCTGGTTATTTATGCTGTCTTCTGCAGCATCTGGTTCTCATTGTTAGGGACAGGATTCCAGAGCTAGCTACGGCACTGGTCTGACTTAGCTTGGCAGCTCTGGCAACTCCTCTTCGATGCCTCTTGCCTAATGCTGTGACACCCCTCTCTTGGGGCAGACACACTTGCCAATTCCCCTCATGGGAAATCCATCCACCTCACATGACAAGAGTCACTACAGTCTCTAAAGCCTTTACAAAGGGTTTACTATTTATGCAATATCACTGACAAGCTCCTTCTCGGTGGCATTACTCGGGGAGCAGCTAAAAGGATATGATGGAGTTGAATAGGGGTGCAGGGAGGTAGATTTTTGAAATTTTTTACATGTTGTGCTGCCCTCCTTAAACTTGATGTTGAGGAACAAAACAGGGACAGGTTTTTTTAAGACGTATGAGTACATAAAGTGCCTCTAAGTCACTCCATGCTTTTAGAAGCCCCACTAGATAGCAACAAGCATGCTGAAGATACAGAGAGAAATCTGTTAGATGCAGAACGATAGCTTTCAAAACCCTGCCTGTACTGCACACACCTAGCTCTAACACAGGCCATTCCTTCTTTTGCAGTTCATATGCAGCAGATGTAAAAATATGGATAAATTCCTATCCAAACAACTGCCCAGTTGAAATCCCCCAGAGCAGGGGCTGTGATCATGACAACCTGAGGACCCTGGCGCACCCAAATACCCATGCAAAAGCACAGGAGACAAGTTAAAAGCTGGAAAGTCGAGACCCTCCAGCAGATGGGTTTTCCACACGTGTATTATTAGTTAAGGGATCTCTGGAGGGGAGATGGCACCTCCTGGTGACAAAACTCAGCAGACAGGCTTTCCCCGCAGAGCTCCCTGTCTTGATGCCTGATGAGCCACAAGAAACAAAAAGACGTCAAAGAAGCACAAGATAAAAGCAAACAAAGCAGTCAAAGCCTGATGAAAAATGCAAGCTCCTACAACCATTTTTAGCGCTGGTTTCTTATCAGCTGAGAACTGTAATAAAAAAACAACCTAATTTCCATTCTTTTCCACCAAAAGCCTCTCAGACACATTGCCTCGGTCCACCACAAAAAGGTAACTTTGTGCCCAGCTTTATAACGACACAGCCAGGATTCATTTTTCTCCATCATTACCGATGAACCATGAAATCCAGCTAATAAAAAACAAACCCAGAAGCCCCAAACTTAATTTTGGTTATACAGCACTGCTAGAGCCTGATAACCAAGAGCTGCATCCTTTGTCTGCCAGACAGAGGCTCTGAACAAGCTCCACTAATGAACTGTTGACAATGTCAACAATGGAAAGTGCACAATAGATGCAGTGTATTTATCTGTATTGTCACAGCACCAAAACAGCTGCTGTCTGTGGAAACCACTATGCTGCTTCTGTGGAGCTCCCTCTTCTCATAAATCACACTCCCAGATGGTCTTGTAAACAACAACAACACTATAATGCAGCATATAGAAAACCCTAAGTTATGAATGCGACATTTGCAAGCCAACATAATGTTCCTGGGCCGGCTCTTCAGGATCTGCCTTCTGCTTTGTGCAAGTCCTTCCAACGGCAGCCCTGGAGTTGCTTCCCCATGTGCTTCCTGGTGCACAGCCACTCGGATACAGAAAACAGCCGATCATCTGTTTCCCACATGAGGCAACCATGCCGGAGGGCAGGCACAAGCCTCAGAGCTAGAGCTCAGCGTTAGTTGTCTGGGAGGGAGCCTGCTCAGGGTCTGCAGCAAGTGAAGTGACTACCTCTACGCTATGAGACAAGCTACAGATGCGAAGTTTCTACAGGAAATCTCCACCACTACTGGAAAACTTCTACAGACAGACAGAGGTTGAGGGCCAGCAAGGGAGTAAGGGAACAGAAAAGTTCTGGAGAGCCACAGATAACCACAGATGGCAGCAAGCTGGTCAGGGGAACCTGGAGGCAAAGAAAGGGAACAGAAAGCGGCTCAGGGAAAGCAACTTGGAGAAGCAGAGAGAAAATAACAGAAAGGAGAGCAAGGGGAAAAAAAGGCCATGACAGCAGAGAATGAGTCAGAGGAGGCATGGGAAGAAGGAAAGGGGAGGAAAATGAGCACTTTGGGAAGAGGGGGCCCATATAGTAAACAAAAAAAAATCTGTAAGACTGAAGAGAGTTTCTGACTTGATGGCTCAGAGTGTCAGAGCAGGACCAGGCGCTACACGTAGACGCAATATGAACAGCAACATTGGAAGAGCATCTGAGCCTCTGTTCTGATGACAAAGGCGACGAAGCAGTGGCAGAGGACGATTGACGGAAACCACCCTGCCACTCCAAGGGCAAAACAAACCCCAACTTTGAAAGGCTGCTAACGTGCTCTTCAGGCTTCCTTGTCCAGCACTTAAGGATCCTGCCCACACCGAAGTCAGACGCAGGCATCTGACTGCTGACTGCACTGAAGCTGGGTAAATCTTAGATGAGAACCTAGGCTAAATCTTCGGTGAGAACCCCTCAGAAGTAATATCTAGAGAAAATGGGGTGGGGGGCGGGGGGGCGGGGAGAATACTTTTCCAGGTTTACACTTCACTTCCAGTGTCTATTGGGTCTGTTGCAACTATTGCTAAATCATCAATTTTAAGTCAGCTTCTAAGTCCATAGTGCTGCTTTTCTCATGAAGACTGATTTAAATACAAAAGCTGTTTATTTTGCATATAGAAACAGACAGTTTAGTAACATTAGGCTGTGTTCTAGCTCTGCTAAGAATGAACTAGCCTGTGTTTTTCTGTGATCCTCTTTCGTGCATTTGCCTAGAGCAAGGGATGGGCACATTGCAGACACAAATAAAATACCAGCAAGTTACTGGTAACATCACAGTGAAATCATATTTAGTCACCCTGCAGGTATGCACATATCTAACCTTGTTTACCAGCTCACTAGTAAGATGCTTTGTGTTGTTGAATGTCCTTGGCCCTTAGCATCATAGTACGCTCCAGAGGCAGAGAGTGCACTTTGCCACACGTTCTTATCAGTTATCAAAGACAAGAACAGATTGTGTGAATGACATACTCTCCCCAGGACCTCCCTTCTTCTCATATCAAAGAAAGGGTAAGATGAACAGCCACTGCAGAAAACTATACCTCCCATCGTCTCCTCTGTAATCTCACAGCACTCAGCAGCTCCAAGAAATATGGAGACAGAGAGCATTGTGGAAGTCAGTCCAAGGGGACAAGGAGTGTAGAAAGGAAAGGAGAGGATGGTTTGCTGTTGCTGAGCAAGAAAAGGAGCACTCCTGCTCAGTATGAGCTGTTTGCTGAAACCAGCAACAATAGTAAAAACCAACTCTAATATTGCTGACGTTTAAAAAAAAAATCTTCTTTTAAAAAGTTAATAACATCAAATAGCTCAAGCTTTCACTCCTCAACCATATCCCTTAAATGTAATGTACTGCAGCTTGATTGAGCTGTAGGATAATGCTAGTCCTTTTAATGCTCCTTAGGCAGATCTGTAGGGACTCTGGAGTCCTTCAATGCAATGCAAATTTGGTTTGCAACATTTTACTGCTTCCTCCAGATAAAAGGCACAGCTAATATTCACCTCCTTTCAGAAAGCCTAAGATAAACACACACACATATACAAACTTGCATACATATGCATATACATTTGTATGTATATAAAAATACAAACGTATATGACTGAATGCTAAGACACACAAGAGTGTGCTTTTGTCAGGTGTTTTTGTTGGGTTAAGTGTATTGAGCTTCACTGTAGGCAGCAGGACATCTGCTTTTAAACAGAACATTAAGAAACCATGCTTACCCCATGAGTTTTGTAAAGACCAGCCATGTCCCATGCAATCTCCTCTTACATCCAAAGTTTTGCGTCAGTGTCACTTAGTTAAATAAGATTTTTATGTTTCAACTTTGTAAAGTTACACAAGGCTGTGGCCAGTCACTTCAAAATGCTGGTATGATGAAGTGTTCTCTATGCAGAGAAGCACACTCTGCAAAGTAATTTTCTTTAGAGCAGGCACAGCATAATTTTAAACAGAGTATTACTGAACTTGTAAAGCACGCTGTGATTGCTTAGAAACTATTCCTGATTTTTATTCTGTCTCTGTTGCAAAGTTAGCCCCAACCCCTCTCCAAGGCGAAAAGACCATGATCTGCTTATATTGGGTTTCGATTTTTCAAATCCTGGGCCGATGCTTTGCTCATTCCCGATTCTACTGAAGTCAGTACGCTTGTTCCTGAGACAAGGGTAAGTGAAGGTTGCTGGCTCCAGGTCTTAGGCAGGAATTGAGTGTTGCAGGCTGAGGATGCTTACTCTTTCCCAGCTGCTCATGCACTAATGGTGTATGTTACCTGGGACTGTCAAATAATGACAGTACAAGGAGCTATCATCCCATCTGGCTCCGACTGCAACAAACGATGCCTCAGAGAGATGTGAAAACAGTTTTAACATTTTGCAAAAGCTGTGGCAGGTCTTGAGACAGGAGAGGAACCACGCTTGCTTGAGAGAGGTGCTGAGGAATGAGAATGGCTTTAGGATGTGCAGGGGCTCCTGTGCCTAAGTGATGGGGAGGGAGCACGCTGTGGGGGGCAAGAGGCCAGGGCCAGCAAGGACCCAGTCCATCTGCAGCCAGACCCAGCACACACCCCAGCCCAGCTGCCAGGCTTCTCTTCAGAGCCCCATAAAGCCAACAAGTACAAGGACTACTGGCACCCTGGGAAGTCAAATTTTAGTCACAGTGACCCTGGCAGGTGCTGTGCCCTGCAGGCCACAGGCAGGCTTGCTCCAGACCTACCCAGCACCCTCAAAAGCCAGGGGCAGATGCCATATACGCTTAAAGGCCATGTTATTTAGAATTTACTGCGGCTCAGCACTACTAAAAATCACGCTCGGAGTACTTTAGGTAGGGCATCTAGGTAGTGAATTTTTGCAATATTTTAGAACCCTGGTCAGCAACCTAATTGCGTGAGACACTGTATAAGCACGCTGTGCCAGGTTCACAGCAGGTCTTGGGGGAGGGGGGGGGGGCAGGATCTGCAGAAACAGCTGGAGGACTCCCCCATTCCCAGCCTGCACCCAAGCTGGGGGGCGACAGCCCCCCTCCGGCGCCCAGCGCCTGCAAGCATCTCCCACCCCGCAGCCCGGAGCGGGCGGCAAGGGGATGGCGAGGCTGCCGCCACGCCGGGTGCCCTGCGCCCATCCCCGCCGTCTGCAGGGGGCACTCGGGGCCCGCGAGTGCCGGCGGAGCATCCTCGGCGCCGGCGGGGCCCCGCTGCCACCCCCCCGCAGCGGGAAGGGGAAAAGCCCGGCGCCGGGGGACGCCCGCCGGGGAACGGGCTGCGGGCTCCCGCGATCGCGGCGGGAAGACGATAAGGAAAGGTATCAGCATTTTTAAACGAGGCACCCACGCACCCCCCCCGCCCCACCACCGGCGGTCAGGGATCTGGCAGGGCAATAGGAAAAGACCCGTCCCACTTTAAGCAGCCGTCGGAGAGCACCCTCGGCGAGTCGGCCCGGGAGGGAGCCGCTGGCGCTGCCTCCCCTCGCAGGGACCAGAGCCCGCTGCCACCAGACCAGGAGTCAGTCCCGTGGATCTGCAAGCGGTGTGCAGGGTGGAGAACCAGCCCCGAGAACGTCGAAACGCAGACCCTCTGCAAGGGGAGGGTCACCCTAGCAAGGTGCGAGGCGAAGGGAGAGCAGCGGAGAACTTCTCCATCCTCTCACAGAGGAAAACATTCACAAGACAACCAGCTTCTCCCCGCTCCTGTTCAGTCAAATCATTTATGTGGTTACTCAAACAACCGGGGAGACTGGAAGTGCTGCGCGCACATCCATTTTCAGGTGAGCGGACGCTCACACACTTCACTCTACACACTTGAAATATGTTAGAGCAAAACACGTAACCGCATCTAAAAAACCCCCCAAACGTTAAACAAATTAAAACCAAACCCCAAGACGGCTTAACGGGTACATTCTACTTCTGCACAGAGAGGCCCGAGCATGGGCAACATCCCCCGAGTGGGGTTAATCCACTTCAGAAACGAAAAGAGAAAACACGGCTCTAACCGCTGGTGCAATTCCCCTGTTTTGCAGAAGTTATGCGAGGAATTATGCCAGCTCCCAGAGTCACTCCGTCCACTGGCAAGAGCCGCTGCCTCTTTTTTTTTTTTTTTTTTTTTTTTCCCTTTCCCCTCTCCTTATGGCAAACAACATACCAACATGCGGAGATTTTTCAGCTACAGCCCTTCTCCTGCCAGCAGCCCTCCCTCGGGAAGCCTCGGGGAGGCCGGAGGCAGCGGGGAGGGGCAGCGGGAACAGGGACCCCTCTGTCCCCCCCAGCCCAGCCCGGAGCCCCCCCCCCCCGTTCCCGCGGAGCTGGGCACAGAGGCGGGGCTGGGGTCTCCCTCCTGCGGGAGCCCGGACCCCGCGGGGCTCGCCCCCCCCCCCCCCCCCAGGCTGCGGGGCAGCCCTGCACCCCCACCGCGTATTTACCAAATAAATACAACAGAAGTCAACAGCCCGGGAGGAGTTTCCGACCGCAAATCGCCCCGCAGCTTTCCTGCCCCCCCCCCGCCCCCAGCCTCCCGCCCCGTCCGGTCCCGCAGCGGCTCCGGCTCCTCACCCCGCTTCCCCCCCCGCCACCGCCACCGCCACCCCCGGGGGAGCGGCTGCCAGCCCGCCCGCAGCCGAGCGGCGAGGGCCGAGCCCGCGGAGGCTGCTCAAACCTTGGAGCAAGGGGGAGCGGGAGAGCTCGGGCCGGTCCTCGGGGAAGGAGTCGAGGAGCCGCTTGAAGAGGCGGCCGAGGTCGGAGTAGCTGCGGTGCAGGTAGAGGATGTTGCGGTCCGACCACTCGGTGCGGATCTCGTAGAACTCCTCCTCGTCGCCCCGGCGGCTGATGATGAGCCGCCGGATCCCGTTCACCCAGCAGCCCCGCACGTACATGTTCACCAGCGAGGTGCCCTCAAACACGGCCGAGGCCATCCCGCCGCCGCCGCCGCCCGCGCATCCCCCGCCGCCGGCGGAGGGCGAAGCGCACCGCCCCGCCCCGCCGCGGCCAAGTTAAGAGGAGGAGGAGGAAGAGGAGGAGGAAGAGCGAAGGGGGGTGCCACCCGCCGCACGGCCCCCCCCCCCCCGGCCCGGCCCTGCCCGCCGGGGCCCTGCCGCCTCCCGGCGCCTCAGAGACGGCGGCCCGCAGCGAGGGGCCGGCCCGGGCACCCCAGCCCCTGCTCCGCCGAGCGGGGCGGCTCTCACCCCCTCCCGGGGCGGGGAGCAGGGGGGCTCGGCCCCTTCTTCCCCGGCGCCGCAGGCAGGCAGGCAGAGCCCCTCCCGTCCGCGGCGGGGGGAGCGGGGCTGCCCGCGGCTGCTGTGACCCCCCCGGGGGCCCGGCCCCGCAGCCAGCGCCCACCCCCGCCGCCAAACACAGGCGGTCCCCGCCGCGGGACCCTCCTCCTCCCCCTTCTCGGGACGATTTCACAGACGCCACAACCATGACGAGGAAATTTTTCTCCCTCCCAGTGACCCCAGAAGTTTTTTTCTTTTTTTTCTTTTCTTCTTTTCTTCTTTTTTTCTTTTTTCTTTTTTTTTCTTTTTTTTTCTTTTTTTTTTCTTTTTTTTCTTTTTTTTTTCTTTTTTTTCTTTTTTTTCTTTTTTTTCCTTTTTTCTTTTTTTTTCTTTTTTTTTTCTTTTTTTTTTCTTTTTTTTTCTTTTTTTTTCTTCTTTTTTTCTTCTTTTTTTCTTCTTTTTTTTTTAAACTTCCAGCCCGGCCAGCTGAGGGAGGAAGAGGGGGAATTGCTTACGCCGCCTCCCGCCGCGGCATGCGAGGCTGCCAGCCCCCAGCAGCGCACACGGCTGAAAAGCGTCCCGCTGTGCCCTGGGAAGCCTAAACGGACACCCCGGCAGCCGTGCCGGCATCCCCGGGGAGAGGGAGGTCCCTTACAGAGAGGAAAAGCTGGAGGAAGGGATTACGCGGCGGTGCCTGGGGCTCCTTCGGCCTTTTCTTAATAGCCTGGTGGGACGCCATCCCCGAGGGAGCCTCCAGCAGCATCGCATACGGGAGGGAGATGGGGAGTTGGGGAGATGGGGAGGCCTGCTCTTGCAAATGCAGCCCCTCCTGCCCACGGGGACCCCAAGCACTGTCTTAGCACACAGAGAGCGGGGCACTGGGAGAGCTGGCGGGGGCTGCAGCAGTCACCTGGCAAAACCGGAGGCGCACGGTAAAGCAAGGAAGTGCGTGGGAGACAGCTGGATGCCTGAAAAATGCCTAGAAGCTACAGGGTTAAGAGATGCCTACTGAAGGTGAAGCGAATGACAGCGCGGTGACGTGGGATGCATCATCCGGGACGGGCCCCTGCTTGAAGGCCGTGGCCTCCGGCACCGGGCTTTCTGCTGCAGAGGGGCTCGGTGGGGCGACTTCCCGGGGTCAATGCCGTGGCCCGGGGGGGGAGAGACCCCTCCTGTTTGTACAATTTGGGGATGTTGGAGGTGGGTGCACTCACACCTCATATTACCAAATTTAAGCTGGTTTTTGCCAGCGTGACATCTATAGCTCAGGAGGCCAGGAATTCACACGGTAACAATTTGGGTGCTGTTCAGCTGCTCAGAAAAATCAGCAGAGCCCAGAGACAAGACCACTGTTAGGGGTATCAGCCAAAAAGCGGTGCTTGGAGAACATCACAGCTGGATCAGCTTGGGACAGTACAAATAAGTACGGGGGGGCAGTTAGGGGGCACAGAGGTGAAAGATACTTAATAGTTTTCTGTAAAGTGTATAATTAAATAACAAAATCAAACTCCTTTCAATAGCTAACATGTTGCTAGTAACTGCCTAAATCATTCAGGTGCCACATGGCTCTATGGTAAACCAACCCCAAACCAACAAATGCAATGATGTCCCAGTCCCCCTATTCAAAAACATAATCGTGTATTTTCTTGATTTAACTTCTACATAACAAAACTGGGTTGAATTCAGTCGGAAACACAGTCAAGAATGCAAACTGAGCCCCAGCTCTCTAAACAGAAAAGCACGTGCCTGTTTACTGCAGCCTCACTCTACAGCACCTGCAGACTTTTCTTTAGAGAGATCTGCATTTTTCAAAACAGGAGAGGCAATACTTGAGATGTGGGAGCGGATCCTGATTGCTTAGCACCCATTCCTACCAAACTGATGTCACTGAGAACAGCGCTGGGCCCATAGCTGAGATACAACACCAGAACAAAGCAAACAACCTGAAGGCACGTGCCTTCCCAGGAGAGCTCTGTACCCCTGCCCGGAGCAAAGCGTGTGGCAGAGGCCCACCCACTTCACCTTGGATCACCACAAAAAGGGTTTTCACATCACTGTCAGGCTAGACATCTCCCGAGTACCCCATATTAGCTGTTCAGAGTATTCAAGGTAGCTTCAGAGGAAAGGAATTGCTGTGAACCTTTGTACCGTAGGAAGATCTCCACACAGCTCCTTTTGTTCAGGGCAGGCTTTTGTAATCCCTCATCTTGTTCCAGTACACAGTGGTGTTCCCAGTTCTTCCGTGTAAAAACAAAACAGGAAAATAAAATGCCTTCTCTTCTGACAGTTGTTGTGGGAACCCGAAATAAGCACATATCCTAAGGAAGCGAAACTTCTGGGAAGAGAACTGCGAGAGTAACCCCCCTTTTTTTAAAGATGTCAGCTTGCATTGCTTCTATTTACGTGAGGAAAGCACTTGACTTCCACTCATTCCGACTGGTATTTTCTGCCTTTGCAACAGAATTATCTTTGCCATTGTCGGCCTGCCCACAAACTGCATGTCACTCAATAGACCTCCGAGGCTCTCAGCACCTTGTCAGAGCTCTGGCTTCAGCTGGATTCTGCAAGGTCTTGGCTGGGGGTCCTCAACTTCTGCTGGGCTAAGGGTGGTGTGCACCATCCTGCAAGCTCATTAGATGTTTGGTTCTATTTTTCACTTTCAGTCTGACTGGTGCCACGCTTCCAACTTAACTAAAATACTCAAATCACGCAAAACACTACGCGCCCACCACTGCCTGCTCATGGAAGACGAGCCTATGCTGAAAATTCTACATCTAAAGGGCTTGAAGCTGACATACTGATTCCAGATCCTGAATTTTAGGAGTATGAAAGGTAGAAGTACTCCTATGCCTAACGCTGCACATGCAGGATCAGTTCATTATTCCCCCATGAGTACGATCCTGTTCCAGAAAAAGGAATCTTAATCCGGTAAGTACAGAAGTACAACATCCCCTTTTTGGAGTGAAAAGTAAAACTGTGGCACAGCTTTAAATCCTGCCACTGAGCACTTCTGGTGTGGCCACCCATTGCCTGTGGGCAAATTGGTAGCCCATGGCAATTTAATCTCATCCTCAGCTCAGGCAGCAGGACGTGCATATATAAGTCCTCTCGCCTCCCGGCTATGCTCCCGAGCATCCCTATTACAGCAGCGTAATGCCAGCTAGCCATTAAATCTGGGCACAACTGCTGTTGATGAAAGTTGGGTTAGTAAAATCATCTGTTACTGTGTGGCTCCAGAAAAGTTTTGCCAGAAAATGTTCATGCATGGCAAATAAATGCATTAGACTAGTGGTTTGCCAAGGAGGACGGTAGGACTCACAAGATTATCTGCAGTGTGGAACATAAAATGGATGTGCAGGAAGGACAGATAGTCCCAAAGGACATAGACATCTTCCAGATGAAAGTATCTTTTATTAGCAGCACCTTTTGTTGTTGCTCTACAAATTGTATCTGTCATACAGTTTTAAAAGTACATAGAGAGTGCGCATTTGCATTTGACAAGCTTTTCATGTGTATGCAGCATGGGCAGAGGCACTGCATGCGCAGCAGCTGCTCTTCAGCAGAGAATGGGAAACATGTATTTGCGTTGCTTTAAAGAAAGGCTTTTAGCGAAACACGTTTTATTCCTTCTTGTGTGACATGCAGGGTTACTATTTTCCATATTGAAGTTTTGAGACAAAGGTAATTAGTGGCAATTGCACCCTAGAGAATAAAGATGCCGACGGAGTATGTGTTTTATCCCCTTGCATTTTTGTGATCCTACTGTCTCATTGGAGTCATAAAACATTACGGGAATACATGCATTTTCTTGGCCACTTATTAGTTTGATTTCTACATAACAATTTTCCAGTCTTGCATTTTACTTTCACAATCTGGTAAACAATTTCATTCATTTCAAACACATGCAGAGTACCTACCACATACTGTTAATCAGCTTGCTGAAAGGACTCAGACCCTGTGAAGGTTACTCTGGCCAAAAATTCACTCTCACTTCTTCAACTGATGCAAACGCATCCAAAGCGATGCAGCAAAATTGTCGGAATTGGAGAAGAGGCCAGGGCCAAATCATGGGGCTTAAGAAGCCCAAGGCCAGGTAACTCTTGCCTCTTACACTTGCGATGTGAACCATGGCTAGAAATGCAAATGAAGTTGAATGAGCCTGTGGTTCTAACCTTGTGCTGCGCTGTGACATGTCAGCCCTGTTTTTTCATGTTTCTTTATCAGTGTAGTGGAAATGATCGAGATACTTGTCTTCTGTCACATAGAAGCAGGCTATGAAGACTTCTGAAAGCTATTTCCATACTATCTACATTTTCTCCACATGTCCTGCACCCTCCAGTCACTGTGGCACCTTCTTTTGCCCTCACCAGTTATAGTCCCCAACAATTATTGTCTCCCAGACTGCGTCTGCATTTGGGAGGAACTTCATCCCAATGTCTAAGAAGATCTCTCGCTGTTACTGTTTGAAAGTCATTTTAGGGCTCCCTTTTGCCATTATGCCTTCAACCCCCTTAGCAGACAGGCATGACAATTCACCCTCTTTCTGTTCATATCCATGAACTAGATACTTCGCAGGGTAGGGAGAGGCTTTTGTACTACATGTGTAGTTAGAGTCCTCATTTATAGTAAGTAATAAGGAGTATCCACTACTGCAAACAAGGAATAAAGACAGTAGTTTTCATCTTATGGAAAAAACAGACGGTATCTTTTGTGAGTGCAACCAGTGAAGCTGGCAGGTTTCACTACTTCAGTTTAGATCATTAACCTCTTTACAGGAAATAGATTATTGAAATAGCAGCAGCCACTAACCAGCCAATATGCATCTCCACCTGAAACAGAGGTGAGAGGTGTTGCAGAGTCTCTCTGGGGCAGGAACACCTAAAGGCAACGATTCTCATGGAAGAGCAAAGTTGGAGCTTGTCGTGGTTTAGCCCCAGCCAGCAACTAAGCACCACGCAGCCGCTCGCTCACTCCCCCTACCCCGATGGGATGGGGGAGAGAATTGGAGGAGTAAGAGTGAGAAACACTCCTGGGCTGAGATAAGAACAGTTTAATAATTGAAATAAAGTAAAATAGTAATGCTAATAGTAACAGTATAATAATGATAATAATAATAATGATACACGAAACAAGTGATGCACAATGCAATTGCTCACCACCCGCCGACCGATACCCAGACAGTTCCCGAGCAGCGATCGCTGCTCCCCGGCCAACCCCCCCCAGTTTATATACTGAGCATGACGTCATATGGTATGGAATAGCCCTTTGGTCAGTTTGGATCAGCTATTCTGGCTGTGCCCCCTCCCAGTTTCTTGTGCGCCTGGCAGAGCATGGGAAGCTGAAAAAGTCCTTGACTAGCATAAGCAGTACTCAGCAACAACTAAAAACATCAGCCTGTTATCAACATTCTTCTCCTACTAAATCCAAAACACAGCACTATGCCTGCTGCTAGGAAGAAAATTAACTCTATCCCAGCCGAAACCAGGACAGAGCTCAAGGACAGAGGCAGGCTGTGATCTGAATGCAGCCTGGCTTTGGCAGCACCATCAGAGTTACATTTTCTGCACCGCAGTGACTACCCCTGCCAGGTTAAAACCACAGTACTGAGGTATGGAGCAGGAAGAAGCAGCCGGGGGCAAAGAGGGGAGGTATTTCCCTTAGTTGTTACTGCCACCAAAACTCAAGTGTTGGACAATGCCAATCTGAGGAAGGAGTCTGAATACCTTTGGTGCATCACTCTGGAAGGATTCTAAGAGGGGCGGGACGGGGACAATGCCTGCCTTGGGGTAAGAGGCTCTCTGGTTCTTCAAGTCTTCCTCTGTTCCAGGAAGCTGATGTTCTACATTCTTGTAAATAAGCAAAAATTGCATCCAAGGTGCCTGGCTCCATTAATAATTGCTCCTCCTAACTATTCAAGACCCAAAGATTTCATCAAGCCACTTAACAAGTCAAAAAGTAGTCACAGCTCCCAAGCCTGGAGTCGCCAAAGACCTCTTGTTTGGTGACTTTTTAAAATCGTTCCTGCTGTGAAAAACACGGACGGCCTGGACTCTATAGTGATGGATAGGGTCACATTTCCAGCCTCAGGTAGCAGATTTGTAAACACAGGAGACCAGAGCCTTTGCAAAGACGCTCAGTTAGCAAATTCTGCTCTGTTGCCAGTGCAGTATTGGAATAAGTAAAATGCTCACCTATAGCTCAACAGTACCAAAAATAATTTGGAAAGCAAGAAGGATTGAAGCTTTATCCACTTACACAAACAGTGAAAAGAAGATCATGAGCTTTAAAAAGCAGTCCACACCTCTGTAAGACCTGCAACAGTGTGGAGTGGGCACTCTTCTTCTGTTCTCCCACAATGTACACCCTTCTGTTAAAAGTTGGGGTTTTTTAATGTGCAATCCAAAGGCACGGCAGCTCCTCCCATTTTAGTCTTTAGTTCATATGACAAGATCATCCCTCCTGAACAGCTCTGGTGAGAGGGAGCCCTTGATGAAATGAGCTACTGACTGAACATCCTTTCATGCTCCTGTGGGGCAGTTTGACTGCAAAAGGTTTGCATGCACAATCAGAGCACTGCTGGGACTGTGTATTCTCACTTTGTTCTCCTCCTCTCTCCCCCAGGCTGATTCTGTGAAGTACTGAGCCCTCCTGGAGCCAATGGGAGTTAAAAAAGTGCTCAACATCCTTCCAGCTTTGGCTACCTCATAATATAGCCATTAATATATGCACAACCTATTTTTAGAACCTGTAACATGTTTTCTGGGTAAAAACTACTTGAAAGACCCCTTCCTCTCCCTCAGAGTCGACAGTGAATTTGATTTAATAGAAGAGCCTGAAATTCTTTCCATTAAAAAGTGTATTATAAATGCTCAAGGAGCTGTAACTGCAGTTGAAAGCTAGGTATATTCCTGCCAAAGGGTAAACTAGCTTCATCTAATAGGAGAATATTTCTAGTGGAACAATTTACCCTTTATGAGCCTTTTCCTTGGAGACAACATAGAAAGTATATCTTCACTATGTTTCCAGCAGAGCAAAATAAAGGTTACTAAAAAAACCATTGGCATAAAAATATGCAAGACAAAATTTATCTGCATTTTCAGACTCTTAGCCTAGTGCAATCGGCCAGTTGGGCAATAAAAGGTCCACGGTACTGGCCTTCAGTATGGTTTGTAATCATCCTTTGTATGGCTTAAGACTGCAAATTTGTATTGCACATTGAAATAGAAAGCCCTAAAGTGTTTGAAAAGATGAGCATTATTATTCTGAGTCTGCAGAAGAGCAGGGAAAGCAGCTTGCCTAGGACTGTAGAAAGAGGTTGTCCTAAAGGTTGAAATATTTGTAGCGCTTGGCACATGAACTTATATACAACCCTTACAGAACATACTGTTTTGCAGGGGAAAAAAGTCACATTGCATATGTCCACTAGAGCCGTAAAAGCACAACAGAGCCATTTGCACGAACTAAGAAATCTTAGCTTTTTTTTTTTTTTTAAAGATGAAGCTGGTCTAATGTTCTTCCATTCTTTTTCTCATTATTGTGAAGGAAAATCACTAATTTTAAAAATGGTAAGCAGAGGATTGTAACTTCAAGTTGGGCACTTTTTTGCTACTGTTGTTAGTAATTGGAACAAATTCTTCCTTTGCTCTCACTACACTACCCCAGGATAAGCAATTGGCCCTGTTTTAGATGCTGAAAACTCTGGCTGTATCCTAACCAGTGGTAACTCTCCCTTAAAACATATGAGCAGTCCAGCTGACCTGCAGTAGACTACTCGTGCTCTTAAAATTAAGGGCGTGCTAAGTGCTTAGCTATGTGAATAAGGAGCCCTTCAACATCTGCTCAAGACAAGAAGTTCTCAATGAAAGAAGTACATAAGGAAGTCACAGCAATAGGAATGCTGGGTATGAAAGACATGCAGGATTGGACCCTGAACCTGATGAACAAGTATTTCTGAATTACATTCATTCACAGAGCAGCATCCGTAAGATACAGCTCATCAGTGTCTGCTGCTTCAAATACTTCAAGTCAAAACAAGCGTGAGTGATTTGATGTGTCTACATGGCATAATTAGAGATGTAAACAATGACTGCCATTGCAGAAACTAGAGCAATATGCTAAGTAATTACCTGAGTTATTTCAGTCTGGCTATATTCTGCATCATTAGTATAATTACAGGAATGAAATTCAAGCCCATCATACCTTTGCTAGTTCAGTTTGTGCACAACAACCTCATCCTCAATTTTTATGATGTTTCCTTGATCACCAGGGTGGCCCATGCTCTCCTCCATTTTTCGTTATCTGAGCCACAAAGGAAAGACCTGTTAATGAAAACGAGGTTAATTATGCTTTCATCAGAATGGCTTCAGAAGGGATTCCTTCTGAGAAACAGTGGAGTGGGGAGTCCATTCGTTCTGTTCTCTTCCTCCTCAAAAAATAAAGTAAAACCACACAATGAATGTCTCTATATACATTTCAGGGTTCTTTTCATGCCTAATATGCCCGTGTGAATGTGCCAAACATGAGTGAAGCGTGAATAATATGTTTTTTCCATTTTTCCATTTTTTTCCCTATATTGCTCAGCACTCTATTTTTCTACCTCTTCCCAAGAGCAAGAAGGAAACCATTTCCCTGCCCCCTTCCTCTTTGTTTCTTTTTCTTCTTATTCAGGACGTTGCTTGTAGTGAATCTGTTAGGACTATTGTGCTGTATTCATCAGTTCTACTTGGCACAGCTCATGTGTGAATCGAGGCTCTTTCCTCTATGAGAAAAGATAGTTCCCTTTATAGTGTCCTAAGTCAATCACTGTGTTGGCCTTATGTATTTTTTCCCTTCCAGCCAGACATATAATAAGTATTTTCCCTAAAGCCTTTTTTATCATTTGTCACATTATAAAGACCAACGTACCTTAAACATACATATGGTTTAGTTCATGTATACTTAACACACACTGAAAAAGGTCATGAAAGGTAACACAGCACCACCTTCTTATAAAGGACAAGATCTGATGGACAACTCTTATCACTCTCAATAGAAGGTGGTTAACAAAGAACCTACAAAATTTTTGTGTTTGCATAGGACAGTGACAGTTTTCCCCTTAAACAAGTAAGGTCAGTTACATCAACCAAGGGCTGACTCCCAACTGAACACACTGTGAAGCCTCAGAGGAACATGAAGAATGAAGCAAAAGACATACAAAAAGTAGTTTTAGTACAGATTGCTGGAAAAACAACCTCTACCCATGTTAAAATCTTTGGGCTTCATTGCATAGAAGGTCCAAGCACAAAAATCCATTTGGTTTCAGCATTAATGATATTTTGTTTATGTGGGCAAAGATGGGATGCAAAGCCAGTGGGAGTTGTCTGGTTCTTGTTTCCATACAGTGCAGGAATACAATACAATACAATACAATACAGATCGTTGTATTCCAGTGCCAATCCCACTGGACACCAGCTTAAGTTTCAAGTGCAATCAGGCCCAAATTAGACCAGCTACAAAATCTACAGAAGCCTCCTGGCTCCATCACACAATGTTGTCACATCCCATGGGACAGAGCCAACAAACACTGCAACATGGTGCACCGACCCAACTCCTCTTGTGGGAGAGGGAGGGTCTTTACAGTCAGTGTCAAAAGTACAAGTCCTCAACTTTTGCTGCAAGCGGAGGCTATGCAGCAGCAATTGCTGCAATATCCTACTGCGAGATTACTGTAAATGCAATGCATGTTTTCTTCAGGCCTCCCCGGCAGTTTTACCCCTAGTCATCACTATATGAGCCCAATGCAGTCCTTAGTCCAAGACCATCTCTTCTGTTGCTTCAGTGAAACTAATACAGATAGAAATTAATTGTACTAGAAGTTGGCAGTTGTGCATACAGTCATTGACCCCAGAAAACAACTGGAAATTAAAAGAATTCAAGGAGCCTTCCCCTAGAAGGACTATGTTTTAATGGGGATAGTTAAAAAGCATCGGACTTAAAAAAATTAAAGATGCAATACAATGAGTTAGCAAAGAATGATGCAATACAGACTTCTTATAGAAAATGCATATTGTTGAAGCAGAACCAAAAATTAACAAAAAAAGAAATCATAAATATCTAAAGATAAAAGAGAAAGGTTTCTGAAGAACTTTAGTAGGAAATTTACCAATGAGGGCTGAAAACCTTACTTAACTTCAATGCAGGGACTAACCATCAAAGACATTTTCACAACCTCTGTAGATGGGAACCTCTGCATGAACAGGGGTTCATTCCTGCAGGAACACCATCTTGGTGCCAGACTCATCTTTTATGCCAGACCCTAACAGTGTCATCACTAATATTAAATGATTTAATTATAGAAGGCAAAGAGACAGGATAATACAATCTTATCTTAAACTAAGTATGGTAAAAATTGCATCTACTGCATAGTTTGTTGATCAAGCTGCTTCTCTTCAGCTGTTGCCTGCAAAACACTAAGGCTCGTTTTTCCTCTCCTACCGCTTAGGTTTCTCAGTTGTCTTATTTCCCATTACCCTTACTCAAGCTGAGGTGACAAAAACTGCCTAGAATGGTTACTTGTAGCTGCTAACCTAATATTCATATTTTTTCTCCTCCAATCACTAGTGAACATCCTATGTTAGTTCTTATGTTATCTCACGGTAACTACTGCATTTAGGCCTACTAAAAAAGTTAAGATTAAGTGAGAGGTACATATAGTTAGCTAGATGCTTCTTATCCAAACAAGAGATGTACATTCCACTATTATGTGCAATTTTCTTTGAACTGTATTTACTTTTGGAAACCCATTTGACAGTGTATATGCCCAGTGCATGCTCTGTTTCAAAGGAGAAAAAAAAAAAAAAAAAGGTAATGGTTTTGTGTGGATCTGTTTTCTTTGCATTTCAATTGCTTTCTCATAGCATTTGTGATCAAAACCCCATAATGCTTCTTGTGCACTGAACCGTCTGAGCAAAAAGATCTGGAATTAAAAGCACTGTTAATATTATAAGGTTATGGTTTGCTTACAGGGTCCCAAATGCAAAGCAAGATTTGTTAGTTGCTGCAAGAAATTTCTAATAATTCAGCTTGCAGGACTGGATGGGAATAGAGGAGGAACAGTCTTTGTGAGGACTAAAGGCAACAGGGGATACCTTCTCCCTCAGCCCTAAAGATATTCCCCATAAGAATTGGAAGTTTTTCTGCCTCTAAACATCTCAGAGTGACGTAACTGCACAAACACAGCTTCATCAGTGCAAATCACTAGGGAGCTCTGATGGCTGCCATGTACAACTATGTGTCAAGCACAATTAAACACAGATGCCAATTAAGCCCATGCTTAGAATTAGGCACAGATCGGAGCTTTATAGCAAAATGCTTCAATGGGACCACAATTTCAGTTTTCTTTTCCTTCCTAAAAGGAGTCACTGGAAGGATCTAGAGAAGACAGAGGCATCTGCATACATGAAAAGGAGATGAGAGACCTTGGGAAGACATACAGGGAATAAGAAAACTGACAGTCTAAAGCTTCAAAAGCATGGCAGCTTTCTTGTCTTTTTAGCTACACAGAAAAATCAATGCTAGGGCCTTGTATTCTCCTATCCTGAAAGGAAACAGGACAGACAAAGGCAGAACAGCACAAATACCAGCCATCTGCTTGGGAGGAGCTGCCAGTCACATGATTTCCAATAGGTGATGGACGGAGGCAAGCCCGTCCTTCTGGCAGGTGGGGCAGCGGCAAGCTTTTGTTCCTGCCTTGCCTCGACTCACAAATGCCACCTTCTTTTGAGCAAGAAGTTGAGCAGCTTCTCTCTTTACAGCAGCTTGATTCCACCACACGCCAGAAAAAAAACTGTCTCCAAAGTAGCTAAGAACATAACTATTTTATATATAGACAGCCACTTGCGCAGCAGCCGAGTAAAACAAGGGAAACTCTTTCAACTTCCTCTTCCCCACAATTCTGATTTTAAAAAAGTGTGTGTGTGTGTGTGTAGAGATTCAACTGCCTCCTAATTGTTCCCCGGCTTCCCGTCAAAAAGGTCTGGACCTAAATCCCAGGAAACTTCTCACTCCCTGTCTGAGGCAGGACTCGGGAGAACAATAGCTGGCTACAATCAATGCTGCTGCAGCAGAGGCTTGTTAAAATACATGTTTGCATTGCTATCTTCTACTGAGAAGTGCCAGTATATAATAGCAGCACCTAACAGTTACAGCAGAAAAGCATTAGTAATTCTAAGTGCTGAAAATCACCAACTAATTTATCTTTTAGCTTCTCTGATGATTGCTAGCAAGAATTATCTCCCTTTAAAAAACAGGTGGATGGAATAAAAAGGTCTACAAAGAAATTTACCACAGAACAACCCAGAACGATGGCACAGTGTAGTTTAAAACAGAAGAGCTCATTCTTCCCAACACCATTGTTTTTTATCTTGATTTCAGTTCCAAGGATTGGTGATGCCATAACACCTGAGATGGTGAAACAGGGTGGCCCTAGAGTCATTATTCTTCATGTCCTTCTCAATGCTGTATCACAGCCTTCAAACCTGATAAGCAGTTTCTTTTGGTCTAAGCCCAAAAGCTATTTATGCCATTGTAGTTTTCCAAAGCCATATTTGGTACTCAAATGAGTTGGCCTAATTTTCCCAGAAAAAGCAACCTTCTTTGCCTTCTGGAGCAATGACAAAGTTGTCCAGCATGGAAGACAGAGCCTGAGTAGCTACCACTTCATGTGGTTGCCATTACCAGACAAAAGAACCCAGCACATGACTGAAGGAAATAAATATTAGAATACGTAACAGACTATGTCCTTCTATGAAGTTGCCATTGTCTCCAGCTTACTTCCCACCACTCTCAGCACAAAACTATTAAAAATACATAATCCTTTCCAGGTTGCTTCAATACACATGATAAGATCTCCCCTATAAAGGTCTTCCTCTTCAAATCCTGCTCAGATTTCCTCTGATAGCAGGGGACATAAAAAAAAGTAGTGGATTTGAGGCTGGCTTCTTTGAGAAGAAGGTAAAGTGTCATCTCTTCTTTTTTTCTCACATTGCTGACACTCAGTTGAGTCTCCCATTCAGCACTGAGATCATCCAAGATATCAGCTGTTCCCACTGATTTGGAAACTTGAAAAAACAATTCTGAAAACAGCGAACAGGACTGGAGGCCCAAATCGTGTTTGGCTGGTTTTAAGACAGAACTGCACATTGAATCAGTCCTTCTTTCTGCAAGAAAGTATGAAGCACAGATGTGGTTGTATAAGCATCAGTGGCTTACTTGGGGAGATGCGGTCAGATCAGCACATCAGATAAATTAAGAAGCTAGGCAGAGCACAACATTCTCTGTCCTGTTGAGAACTGGGAGGTTTGATGATCAAACTCTCTCAAAATCAGCCTGCTTACTAGAAGCATCTCTGCATATGAATGTCTGGTGCCTACCCACAGGCGCTCAAGCTTGACCAAGTCACACAGCCTAAAAATGTCAAGATCACCAAGGAAATTCTGTGAAAAAACAGGAATAAAACCCTTATTGTCCTATCACTACAAGGCTTGCTTTCTTCCTTTGTTACAGTAATTCATTCTGTACAGATTTAACAAGCTAAATCTTAAAGTCCTTCCTAAAACAGGTTTGGATGAAAGCTACCCTGCATACTAGCTGGCATAACAGAGGTCAGAATTCAGACTTTCATTCTTCTTCATTCCTTTCCAGGCAGCCCTCCCGCTCCTTCAAAATGAAGTGTAGATGCCAGTTACAGAATTAAGAGTTCACCTCTACGTAAGTAATTAGAAGTGC
The DNA here is from genome assembly GCF_030463565.1 of Pelecanus crispus. Lineage (NCBI taxonomy): Eukaryota > Metazoa > Chordata > Aves > Pelecaniformes > Pelecanidae > Pelecanus > Pelecanus crispus. Next base: position 80,095,375 of record NC_134644.1, on the reverse strand, counting down.
ATTTTTTTGCCATATTTTTTGCCTTATTAATAGCACCATGGTATTTCTGGGAAGTAACGGTGGCTTTAACAACTAATGATCATTTTAGAAATAGAAATAACACTTTGCTTTGCTTTTCTTAATAGGATTCAAGAAACACAGTAGAAACCCCTGTTGTACATCTCAGTCTCCCACGAAGATCATTACCAGGGCGCACATGTTTAACAGAAGTGCCATCACCACCTTTCTGTTCCCATGGAGAGGAAAGACCGCTGGAAGGAATTCATCACAGTTATTAAGCCACAGGTTTCTTGTGCTCAGAAAGGATCAGCGAGCTCTTAACTCCTTAAAAAAATGGTCTTCAGAAAGCTCAAGGGCTTGCTTCTGCACCAGGGGGGAATACTCTGAGGAACAACCCCTGGCTTCAGTGCTGGCTGGGCGCTGCCTGGCTGGGGAGCAACGCTGCTGAGAAGGACCTGGGGGTGGTGGTGAGCAGCGACCTGGGCACCAGCCACAGCCTGCCTGGCAGCCAGGAAGGCCAGCAGCGTCCTGGGCTGTACCAGCAGCACCACAGGCAGCAGATCGAGGGCAGCGATTATTTCCTTTTACTTGGCATTCATGAGACTGCACCTAGAATATGGCATCCAGTTCTGGCCCCAGGGCAAGGATGAGGACAATCACGTAGGACAAGGCCAGGGGAGGGCCAGGGGCTGACACACAGGTCTGTGAGGAGATGCTGAGGGACCAAGGCTTGTTCAGCCCCGAGAAGGGATGGTTTTGGGGGCCTGACGGCAAACGTCCAGCACCTTCAAGAAGAGATCAGGAGGGAGGTGCACAGCAGAGAGACAATGGCCACAAATTGAAACAGGGATAGAAGGGGGGAAACTCTGCATTGGGACACTCAGGCAGTGGCTCAGGTTGCCAAGAGAGGCTGTGCAACCTTGGTCCTTGGAGGATTTCAGGACATGACTGGATAAAGCCCTGAGCAGCCTGGTCTGATCGCATCGCTAATCCTGCTTTGGGCAGGACGCTGGACTAGAGACCTCCTGAGGTCCCTTCTAACCTAAATGGTTTTACAAAAATTACAAAGCAATAAAAGTTGCAAGATATCTCCACAAACAAGTTAAAAAAAATCTCCCTCTTGTCACAGTAGAACTGCAAAGTTTCAGGAAGCATGATTTTTTCAGATGCGATGTATAAAAACAAAACCAAACACTCCCCCTCTTCCTCAACAACATGTGGTATTAAGCCATCATACTAAAATCTACTCCAGATATCATTATCTGACACTTAAACTTTGTCCTGGCCAGTCATTTCATAGATTAATACATCTGGGATTCAGAAGACATAAATCCTTTCCTTTCTTCTGGCGGATATTCATACCAAAGCAAAGAAGGGAGTATTTTATTAAAGCTTAACTGCTCTTGAAGCTTTGGAAATAGGACTTTTGCCTGTTTCTTCCAAGAAAACCCCTGCCCCCTGCTCTATGAGCATAAAACCAGACTAAATCCACTAGTGTCATCCAGGGAGATTCTTATCCTGTTTACACTGGCCCAAGTCAACAACTCCCCAAGAAAGAAACTCCTCTTGATCTACACCATCGGGACTGAGAAATGCACGCCCCGCTGAATCTCAGCATAAACAACTGTACAATAAAAAAAGCCAATCAAGCTAGGTATTGCTTAAGAAGAATGAAAAGGCATCAAAAGAAAGCAGTTAGTGCATATCAGTCTTTGCTGGCACAGGTAGAAAGCTGCATAACACTCTCAGCTCCTAAAGTTACATGCCATGTAAGTTCACCAAAGAGGCCCACGGGACACGAGCAGGGAAGGCTGCTCTCCGCCATCTGCACAAGCACTCCTAAAGTCCTCTCAGCTGTACGGGGGATATGCATGAAATGTCCAGAGTGCTTATTGCATGTCCCATCAAAGGGCCAGACAGGGTACTGCCTTCTCACAGAAATGAAAGGAGTCAGAAACCACTTGCAGCTCATACTGCTGCATTAGCTCTTCTAACATCGAAAACCATGGGCCTGGCTTAAGTCTTCATAATGACCTAGATCAGTGATGACCAACTTGAGAAATATGTGCAGGATCAGCTTCCAGGTGAAGAAGAGTTTTTAACTAGATCCTGGGTGTTTTATAGGTTTTTGATCTGGAAAGACTGTCTATATGGCAACTTACAGGGTGAAGAGTAAGCTCTGTGCTGAAAACTTACCTCATTCCATGCTTTGAAATGCTACACTCTGTTTTCAAATGAACTCCCATTCCTGCTTGGGTAATGCAAGTTTAAATACTCCTTCACATACATCTGTATTTTAAAAAGCATTCCAGAATGAACCCCCTCCACCCTGCAAGAAAAAATGCTTTGGGGAATTTGTAGGAGGACTAGAGCTTTAACAACAACATGCAGAATAAAATATTAAAATCATATAATGCCTTTTCAGAAACCAACCTTTCAAAAAGTGGCATTCTCTTTGGCAGTTCTGTGGTAGAAAGCCCTGCCCATGAATCTTCTCTGCTTTGAGTTCTTAGCACTTTTGCAAAAAAAAGAAAAATTGAATCTGGAGCATAGGGACTGTAATTATACTCCATCATTCAAAATAAGGGGGAATAAAAAGCACATGCTTCCTCGTGTCTTGAAGCTGTAATGGTTGTGACCATGAAGGAGATGGTAAAGCCTCAGGATAAAATTCCAGCTTTGCTGAAGTTGACAAGGGCTCTACCATAAGATTTCACACTCAGGATTTCACTCCAAGGGCTTGAACCTGGCCTTATGCTGGTGTAGGTCTTGTTTTAACATTGGCATGCAATGACGCCCAACTCCCACACTTCAAAGGGAAAAACCCTGGGTGCAAAATTCTTCTTTTCCTCTGCCTCACCCACACAAAAAGAAGCATTCAAGTCTTTAGTTAAGTAAATAATACAGGAATTTTCAATAAACAGAAAATACATTTTTCTATGTTCAAGAAGAACAAATTTCAATTCTAGGTAATATTTAGCAGCCTGTAATTACAAGAAGTTTACAAAGATTTTCCTTGCAAAGCACAAGGGATAATTAAACTTCTTCCTTCAGAGCAAATATGGTATCATTCACTATAACCAAAGTTATAAATGGGGCTAATGAAGAATTTTGTTATGTGTATGGACTGCAGTCTTTTCAGGAGGGTGCTGTGTGTCTCCAACATACACCTCTAGACAGGGAAAAATGTTCCAGAAACAGATCTAGTGTTTATAATGGGGAAGAAGGCCAATGATCATGAACAATTGTGTAAAACAAAGATTAAAAATAGTATTTTTACATTTTGTGTGTACATATATACTAGTAAATGTAAGAAGGAACTATTAGCACTCAGAGGATTTAATTCTTCCCTTTCTTTAACATTTCCAGTGTGAATTTTTGGGGTTCCTACTAACAATCAGTGACAGAAAGATAAATAAAGATTTAAAAATAAACTTTTAAAAAGGGAAATCCCATTGCTCAGTTTTGCTTGTCTGCAAAAAATGTATTGCACACAAAGGAAGACAAAAGAAGTCAAAAGAGAAAGTGACAGCTTCTCCTGTCATGGTGGGAAGCAGAAGCACACCTATGGTGTATTTGCTGGCAACCCCTTGCATACCGTCCAGAAGCATGATGTAATAGCAGCTCTCAACTGCATTTAGGAGCAATTTCACCTTCACTACACTTGAAGTGAAAACATTAACAAACAGTGCCTCATTACAACATACTGTCATGCGCATGCAGCATCATACTGTCATGCTGTATAGGCTTGCATAGTGATACAGTAAAGATCAGTGATACAGGTCAGACACGATAAGTATTTACCACTTGGTTCAAAAGGAAGCACATTTTAATGCTAATGCTATCTAGTCTTATCACATGTATTTTGTTAAGCTTTCATACCTTGTTTCCAAATTATGTTTTGCATCATGCCCGTAACCCTGTAATTCCGGTTGGATCAGATCATCTGCCACGGATTGTTCCCAAGACCTGCCCAGAAGTAATACAGTTTTGGAAAAAGGTTTCTTAGAAGTCTCTCAGGTCATTTCTTCTTACCTCTCATCACTTCTCGTACAGGACTATAGCTACAACCCAAGAGCACCTGTTAATACAGTACATTGCACTTGGCATATAATTTGTATATTCTTTTGCAACAGGCAATATCATGTTGTTGCTATGTTCAATTGTGCCTTTAGTAAATCTCAGCAAGATATTACAAACATTTCAATTTTAGATTTATTCTCAAAGACATTCTCCTTGGGTAGTTCTCATGCTCCATAATTTACCTTCATTTTAATGTACTTTCAAGGATTAAACCTCAAATGTCCTTGCTGTACCCAAAGAGAATTAAACATACTGGAAATGCTAAAACCTGTAATATCATCATCTTCTCTTCTGCTATGTTTATGGTCATTCCCTGTCCTGTGATACATGATGGAGTCATTCCCCTGAAAGTCAATATGGGACAGTATAGAAGGAAACATGTTCTGATAAACTATTGCCATGCTTTAAATGACGCATAACTCTTATGGTCATTGACTGTGAGTAACCAAGTAGTCATTTAAGTGGCAATAAGTCCTGGGTTTGGACTATGTTAACTCTTCCGGGGTCATTTGGACTAATAAATGAAGTAAGATCTTTCCTTGACATCTATTCCCTCCAAAAAAGAGGGATCAAATTATTTCAGACAAGCACGATATACTATTATTACAGCATGTTGCACTGGATCACCTAATGCTTCCAGACTCGTGCTGACCTCTCCCTTTGCTGCTCCAGTCCGCTCAGAAGTAAAGGGACCAAAAAGATTGGGTGCAAGATCTTCCACTATGTAGAATACATCCACATAGTCTTAAAGCTGATATCTGACAAAGCATCAGAACTCGAGAACTCCAATAATTTACTGTAGTTCAAATTAAATAGTCCTTATACCACAGAGCAGCAGAAAAATGTAGTCCAAAAGAAGTTAGGGAAGAACAAGTTGTCATTTTCATTAAGATTGTGAGGATTTATTATTTGTCTTACTGTAGGTTTAGACATTCTAGAAAAAAAAAAATAAAAACATCAGGGCCTAAAGAAAGAAAGTTCTGATTTGGTGTGCCTATTTAAAGATAAACAAACCCCCTGCTTACGCATGCTCTTTCCTCATCTTTCTGACATCACTGGATTTTGGCTTATATGCTTTTTAAATCCTGTCTGAAGGAAACACTTTCCTAGCTGGGGCCTAAATAGTTCAGAAGGCACAACTGAGGGCTAAAACACAACGATAGGATCATCAGCATTTTGCAGTTAAGGAAACAAGAGAAAAGGAGTTGAGAGCAGCAAGGCTGAAGGTGCTCTAGAGCCTCAAAGCCCTCTTGGTGTCAACTTGGACCTCCACTGTGGTGTATTTGCCCCCTGAAAATACAACAAGGAACAGTATTTTTAGATCACAGAAATAGAAGAGCTTTTCTTCACCCCAAGTATTGAGTCTAGTCAGCTTAGTTGTCCTTCTTAACTTAGTCAGACACAAATGCTGGAGTGGAAGATGACATCTGACTCACTTCCACGCTAATGGATTGTGATTTCATAAAAGTGTCGTTATGTTATTGATTCAGACAGAAGGAAACTGAAAAAGATAAATAATAGTTAGCAATTACACATGTACCAACTATCATCATGCTATGTACTTGTAAAACCCTTCATTCAAAGAATTATAGCACATCTGATTAAATATGATGGAAAGCATATGTAATGATGTATTTTAGCAGTGACAAGTGTTCCTACTCACTAAGTAGTTCAAGTATAACGTGGACAGACACTCTAAAAGGTTAATTCAGAATAAAACACCAAACTGGGATCAAGGAGGTCCACCTCTAATTCTCCCCAGCAACAGAAGTTTTTCCTGAAACTTTTAACAAGTCTCTTCTAATCAGCATTATCTGTGAAATTATTTTCTCTAGTCTAAGAAACTCCAGTATTTCCGTAACTTCCCTTAGTTTGTGTCAGTGCCATAGGCTCTTCACTGGGTTAGCAGAGACCAAGCCTGAATGCCTTGATACAGATCAAGAATTCATATGTGATCTTCTAAACTTCAGGACATTTTGTGGGGATGCAAATGACCAGTTTGGCTATACAACTTTGCCTTTGATCATTCTCTTCTGTAATCAAAATTCTCATCCCGATAACAGATTTCCACTTCTAATGTTTCAGAAGCATGGGTAGTCAGAAATCACTCTTCAGTTCAATTCCTCTAGATGCAGACAACGTTTCTCTTGGTGTCTTTACAACCCACAAAACCATGGAGTATGCATTTAGCTTTGCTAAGGCAAAACACCCCAGAAAATGGCATATTCAGGACCCCACAAATACAGCTCCCTTCAGCTGCCTGCAGAGCAGCACCCAGTTTTAGTACATTATGGTCCTTTCTTGCCCGCCCACAGCAGTTCATTAACCTCTAGGTCATCCTGATGAAAATCCTTGTGAGACCAATCCAGACTGCAGACTGGACCAGGTAAAAGAAGAAAGCCTTGAGTTTGTAAAAAAAAAAAAAAAAAAAAAAAAAAAAAAAAGTGGTCTCACCTTTCTGGTTGCACAGCATGGTCCCACAAGCAATTACTCTGGCTCCTATTTGGAAGACGAGGGCAGCAGAAACAGACCACACTCAAATTTAGCTGGTCCTGTATTCTAGTTTCATTTTAGTCAGCAGCAAATCTCACATTTACTTTATCAGATCTTAAGTTTATACGTTTGCTTCTATTTGTCACTTCAAAAGCTCAGTTTGTCATTACTGGTTCCTACTCTGAGTTTCCCCTTAAGCACCATAAATGCTCTCTGTCTAGACACTATTTCTATGTATCAGGTCAAAATTATCTTCTCAGTTGTGCTCAGCTCTGGGCGATAACTCCCTCCTGTGTGGTAAATGCTGCAAAGACCTTCCCCTTCAAAAACTGAAACGAGGATAAAAGCGGTATTTTCCTCACATAGAAGCAGCCCTCCCCTCCCTTTGTAGACCCAAAGAAAAATGTTTAAAAGTGAGTTTTCACTGAAACTCTTCCCACTTTCATTTGCCTACCTTTTCATTTTGAGATGTGTTACAAAAAGGAGCAGAAAAACAAGTTTCTGTATTTGGTTGGTTGTTTTGAAATCCATCAAAAGTTTTTTCTCCTCAATTTCAGATCCAAAATGTTTTCCAGGAAAAGACCATAAAAAGTAATAGAAAGCAATACCAGCTTCTCTTCTCTCCACCAGGAATAAAAAAAAAGAGAATTATGGTCTCTCTACACACATATATACACTGACTCTTTTATCTTCTCCATTAGAAATCTAGGACATTTAAGAGCATTTTACTACGCTATTAATTTCCCTTCATGATTTTATTCATGTTTGCAGAAAATGAAGTCTATTTTCAGTCAGCACTCCATAAGAGCATAAGCATTTTAAGAGCTCATTCAGCAGAACACTTTATCAGAAGTTGCTCCTGTTCATAGGAGTCAGACACAGCATTCCCAAGCACAGCACAACCCTGCTCCATAAAGAAAGAGAGATTCAACTTTGCCCAATCCTTCTTTCTTCAACAAAATTAACTGAAGGGTTGCAATTTCAAGGGTTGGTCTGTGTTCAGCCAAGACTAGTGGGTGACTTCTGCCTTCAGCAGCAAGGAGGTAACTCCACCCTCGCCAAGCATGATAGTTGGCAACATCAGGAAGGAGCCTGGAACACCTTCAAAGTCAGGCTCAGCCTTTACTTCACGGATGCAAATCCAGAGGAATGCCATGTATCCCTGGAATTGCATTAACATCCCATGTTGGATGACAGGATTTGGTCCCGTGTACATCAATAAAATTATTCTCAAGTTGAATCTTGGTTACTGGGGACAACAGAGGTATTTGGGTACACCAGGAGTCCAGCACAAAACCAGCCTGGGCACTCTGAACCATAATGAATGAATGCCTCTGTGAGGAGGAGAGGAAAAGGAAGTTCTTTGCACATATACAAACCAGATTTTTATCATTTGAAAAGGGTTCTTTTAAGGACACTCCGCAAGGACATGTTTCGGAGTTTTTTTGATAGCTGCTATGTCACTTCCTTCTTGTCTAGCAAAAGATGAATTGATGCTTTTTGACAAACTCATACTCACAACTCGGGTAATTCCTAGCCAGCCATCACATACCATACAATTTAAAACAGCATAAAAATAAAATAATGTGGAAAGTTTGGAGTTTTTAAGAGCAATCTTTCACAATTTCAGCTCGAACTTGCTGCCACCAAAGACAGTGCTCTGGGGCTTGCAGCAGCGGCAGACTTAGTGTTCAACTCTGGACACTTGATCCAAAAAGAACTTATTTTCAGGTCAGTTCTTCTGAAGGTCTAAGTATAATGGTAGAGGACACTATCACTATACCATCATGTAAAGACCATTTGCAGTTATAAGCTATTTTTTAATAGGAAATACTGGACAATATGTGCACTGGGCTTGCTGATGTACACATTTGGGAATTGGAACAAGGAAGAAAGATAAGAAAGATCTCTTTGTACTGCTGGATATTGGCTTACTGCTTTTGGGGAATTCTGCAAGCTGCAGAACTACAAACCCCGTCAACTGCAAACCAGGCCTTGGTGAACTTCATAATGCAAGGGAGCATTAGAGCTTACAATATAGGAAAGAGAAGACTCCTAGAACACAAGACATGGAAGGTTAACACAAGCCAATGAAAAGGCATTTTTGGTACCTGAACATTCACCTATACTTTTGTTGTAAACATAAATGGGACAGTTCAGTTGTAGGATACAAGAGGAAGACCATAGAAATGCCTTCTCTGAAAACTTTACTAACAGTAAAGTATTTTATTCCAATACATTCAGCATGTCCTTCCGAGATCTATTATCCATATGCATTAAGTTCTTATTGATGCTTTAAAACCAAAAGGGTCTCTGTGAAGGTCCTAGAGACCTTACGTAACGGAGACTGACTAAGAGCTACTGATGCAGAAGGGCCCACAGAAACAATCTTCTCATGTTCAAGCTGATGTTCTTGGGCACTCTGTAACTTCCATCACTGCTGAACATGATCAGTCCTAACACTGTAAGGAAAGCTGGAGACATCTATGGGCAGAAACTTATTGATCTGAGTTGGAATGGGTTTAAGGTCCCCTCCCAACAAGATGGTGAGATAAAGAATGGCTAGCACCTTGTTGGCAGCCTGGGCCACATCTGCAGTTGTGCAGATCACACAACAGCAGGCATTAATCCTCCAGTCTGCCACAGCTCCCTCCCTTACCTTAGCTCTGCTTCCCTCCTGGCATGCTTTAAAAGGTGACACCCTGGAAGGCCTGGCATAGGGGAGAACTGGACAGTTTGCAGCACATCAGAAACCCCTGGCAGGATGGAGCAGGGAAGGGAGGAAAGGAGCAGTGAGAGACACACGCACTGCCCCCAGTGAGAGCAGAGAGGAGGCTGCTGTACAGCAAAGGGCAGCGCTCACAGCCCCTGCCAGGCAGCTGCGGGACACGCACTCTGAAAAGTAGGATGGTAAGATGCACGGAAAGTTTGTAGTCGCAAGAAGTACTGCAATGCAAAAATCCTCCCAAGTGCCATGAAATAAAGGCTATGGGAGCAACAAAGGGTGTAACTTTGTAGTTCAAATGCAAAACCAAGTCATGCCAGTTCTTAGTAAGTGACCTCTTAGATGTATGTATGCATGCATAACAAGATGAGACAGTTGTGTGCAAAGGAAGAACCAGCATCAGTGATTGGATATAAAATGACAAGCCTTTTCAAAATAATGCATTTGTTTCAGATAAGGTTTAGATTAACAGGCTTTTAGGGTAAGCCGTTGCAGTCCATCTAATCTCACAAAGGCCACAGAGCTGTAGAGCTGGAAACCAAGGATTAAATCTGAATATGGTTCTAGATCAGTTTTGACAAAATATTCCAGAAAACTCTTCTGAGGTGGCAACAGCCACTGTACAAAGACTTCCAGGGCTGTGTCAAGGCTCCTCTCAGGTCAGACCCCAGCTCCAAGAGGAGGCAGACCATCTTCTTAGAGTTTCAGATCCTACCTAGAACCACCATCTGCACCTGGGGATTGACATCTGGAAAACACATGCATATATGCAACAGGGGAGAAGTACAATGTGTGACTTGAATTTCTCTCCAGGGAACAGAAAATAGGAGGAGGCAAGAAAAATAAGAGATTCCATATAAAATAGGGAGGAGGTGGTTGCAATAAATGTATCAGCCCGTGAACAGCACTTTCCAGTTTGGAGGCAATAGAAGTGCAGTCATGAGCAAGATTTGAGGTGTGACAGAAAAAGTCAGAGAGGTTAATTGCCAAGAGGAGAAACACCAGATGTGAAGCACCAGCTCACGAAATCATGTGAGTTTTGCCACAGATTTCAGTGCAGCTAAGCCTTTGCTACAGGTTTCTTTAAGGCAAGCTATGGTAATTTCCTTGAGCTGCAAAGGAAAGCATGGAATTTCCTCTCTTTCCCTCCCTTGAGACATTTTCAGGGTTACTGAATAAGGCACAATGAGGACTTTGCCTATGCCAGGGTAAATCACAGCCTTTGCATAACTTCCCCTGCAACTGCTGGAACAGTATTCACAACAGGGTTAACTTTGGCTTGGTAGCCCCAGTGGACATCTCACTCGTGTTGGCAGTCCCTCACAGAGTTTGTTCCTGCTGCAATGTATTACCTGGAAATCTCAAATCTCTGGTAAAGATTGACTTCCAAACATCTCTTATGTCAAATTCATTATGCTGCACCGCATTCTGGGACAGAAGATGAAGGCAGCACATTTCATTAGAATGACTGTTACAGAATATGGCACAGGCATTAATATCTAGGATGGCTGCTCTCCCAAACCCATGCCCAATTTTTATTTACATGATGTGGAAACCCTCAAAACAGAACCCAATAGATGCTGCAAAAATAACTGTGCTCATTTCAAGCCTCAACTCCATGCATCTAGAACATGCAGCTCTCTTTCCGTTACTGCGAACTAAAGGAATCTTGTAGAAAAGGAAGCAGCATCCATTGGTATAGTCCCACTGCCCTTCTGAAACCCTCTTTGGTGCCGTGACTCTTCACCCACAGCAGGTATCCCATTTCTGTTCTGAGGTGCACGCTTACTCTATTTTGAGAGTCAGCCACTATTGTCTGTCTTCACAGCTCCAGCCCAAAAGGGTTGCCTTTCAAGACAACCCTGCAATGTCCACATGAAGCCTTCCCTCTGTCTCTGGGCTCCATTTCATTTTGGTCCTCCACAGTCTAAAATAGCCTTTCAGCCCTCTCCAGGCAACGTAAACTCTAATAAACCTCCATCAGAAAAACATTTCTTGCACAGCTCCCCTGGAGCTTTCCTGCACTGAGGCAGAAAAGGGAAGAGAAACTTCCACATTTCGCTTGAGATCCTAGTTTGGAGCCTCTGAAACCGGACTAGTGCCTGCACGAGCATTTGTCTTTGCTGTACTAGCTTCTCTTCTTTGCAGGTTTTACATTGCTGCAGGGTTCTTTCCCTTCCTCTCCTCCTCTGGCTTGCAGCCAGGTTGCTCAGATAATTTCACCACTATCACCCCTTGGGTCAAGAGCTGCACCATGTCTCTCCAGCAAGTTCCACAGAGAAAGCCAAAAGAAACATGCATTGCATAGTCTGGCAACCAGCACCCTTTGCCATCTGCCCTCTGTCATGAGCCTCTGATCAGGCAGTCAAGATTATATTCTCCTCAAAACCTTTGCTTTGGGCTTGCTGAGGTGGTTCCTGTCTTATGGACTCCCCCATGAGAGCCAGATACCAGCCTGTTGACATCCCCATGATTCATTTAGAAGCCCATTCAAATCAATACAGTTAACATTCATGTAGTATGAACTTGTGTAAAGAAGTTTACACAACATTCAGATTTCTGATGAAGCAAAATCGAGAAAGAGATACCCGAGAACTAAACTCTGGAGAAACCTTGATTTTATTATTTGTTCCTCCCTTGGGTTCTTCTCTGCTTTCTCTCCTGTTCTGCACAGTTTCTAAACCCTTTCTTATTTCGTGGAAATATTCTCATCCTTGCCTCCTGCCCTCCAGCCTCATGAGTTTTTCTGTTTGGCAGAGCCAGCATGAGCCAGGGGAGGCAGGCGCTTCCTCCCGCAGTCAAGGGGCCACTGTATTTTCAGTAGTGACTCAGCCCAAAGCAAACCCCACAGGGTAGGGCTGGCAGTGGTGGCCTTCATAGTCACAGCACTGAACAGCCACACTGGTTTTGAGCTGTCTTCTCCACAGTGAATGATCTGCACGGGGGAAAAGTGAAGTGTCAAGAGTCCCCAATTTTTATTGTTTCTCCTGTTTTAACATCTTTAACTTCTGAGGACACTTTCCCTACAGCTCCAGTTTCATGCCCAAAATCCCATGCTTTCCTCATGGGAAAACCAACTATCCCTTGCTCCTGAATAGCCTGCAAGAACCTGAATATTGCTTTTCCAACACATATCGATCAATATGTCCACAGGGGAGGAAAATAATGGTCTATATTAATACTTTGACTAATACTCAAATATACCAAGCAACAAATAGCATCCAAAATTTTTCTAGGCAGAAATGAAATCTAAAAGAAATCTCTCATTCTACCACCCACAGCTTCCTAACCCAGGTACACCAGCAAAAGCACAGAACTAGAAAGAGTTCCCATGGCCACTTTCATTAGGAAAATCATATTATGATTTTCCTACGATAATATGAATCTCATTCACAAAACACACGATTTAACTGTACCCTGCATTTTCTCAGAAGACCTGTGAATTGCTTGTTTGCAGTACAGCAAGGGAGAGTAAGTGCTATGTTTGGGACTGTTGCCTTGGTTGAACCTTTAAATGTGCTGATTTTTTACTTCTTTAGTTAATGTTTGTTTTTTCAAAACCACTAACCTATGAGGAAAGGAGTTTCCTGGCTACCATTATATTATTTAGTGCAGTGTCTACGGAGCATTTTATAATGTTGGTAAATAAAATGCTAGAGTAGCAGCAGCAATCCCATAATTGAACGAGTCACAAGGGGCAACTATAATAAAAACTGGCAGCACAGACCCCTGGATTAGCTAGGCTGAATTTCTTCAGCTTATAAGGGCTTTGGAAAACACTGCAGAAAGAATTTTGAGACATACTTGGTTTTAATTTCTCTACACATTGCCCAGAAGTCAACTAAATCACTGCTAACAGCTGCTGGAAAACCCATGTGATGCACAGTCAATGTTTTTTTAACCTGATCACTACAAACCTCCTCTGTGATTTTTTGGTGCTTGCTGTGACTCTCATCTGGAGTGCGTATAAGTTTCAAAGAATACCAAACCTCACCTGAGGCTTGCAGGTGAACAGAAAACGTCATGACCATGCTGCTCTTGTTTGGGAAGCAGCTGTCAAGTTAAGAAAAGTATCTTCTGTTCTTAAATATTGTTCTCTGCCTGCTGGTTTCAGTTGACATCAGTAACTCAGTGTCAAGTAATTAGTCTAGAATGTTCATCAGGATGCAGCACTTACACCATAATTCTTAGGGGAAAAAAAAAGAAATTAGAAAAGACCATCTCTAGTGAGTATTACTGCTATGCAGTCAACAGCAGGGAGTCAAAGTGTCTGCTTCTTACCTGGAGGCTGAGATAATTGTATCGTGTGATCTTCTTGGCATCTCCCAGCTTGATGAAGTAATAACCCAGAGCTGCTCCTGCACCATTCCATGATCTCATGGGTTTAGCTGCCATGCATGATCTTGTTTTGACTCACATGGAAGAGGGTCATTCCCAGTCTCCATCCCCTGCACCGACTGCAAAGCAAAGGGAAAACAATGAGGTCTGAATGCATCACTCATTAAAGACTGCCAGGGTTTCCTTTCACTTGAGATTGCAGTGCTCGGAGTTAAGAAGTTTTATTGCTATCACGTCAACATGGGAAGCCTTTGGTATATATATCCTCCCAGCATTTCCCCTCCTGGATTTATGTCCTTCAGCCAAGCCAGTCTTCCGAGTATTTCACAATGCTGCAATTATCACTGTCTCTTAGCATCAAAGCAAGCACACAGTGAGCAAGCCTTTGTAGGTAACCATAGGAATGGCTCAGGAGAGGTGGGAGAGCCAAGTTTGGTGAGCAGCGCTGAGCGACATTACCTTCTGGAGGGGTTCAGCTGCCCTCCCAGCCCGTACTAAACACATCTTCCCCTCTGGCAGAAAGGAGGAGTCATAAGTAAGTGTTACCTACTCCTGCTGCTATTTCTGAGCCTAATACAAACTTTAAGGTAGCTTCATAATTTACACAGAGAACTTGATTAACTTCTAGCAGATCCAATTACAGGAGGGAGGGCTGGGCACAAAAGCAGAGGAAAGCACCACAACTTCAATTTTTAAAGGTAATTAGGTGATATTTCCATGGCGTTAAGAAACCTAAATGTCATTTTCAGGAGTAACTTAGGTCTGTGGAGGCAAGTCTCAATGACATGCAAGGGGATTTCAGTTGAGTCACAGCCTGAGGTGAACTTCAGCTGTCCACATTACATAGGACATGCAAAAAGTGGAAGAATACCCAATAACCTGTAAAAGCGGAGCCTGGGCCCCTATTCATTGCCAGCAGTATTAAACTTAGCAATCTGTATTTTATTTATTTTCTAAGAGATTCACCCCTTTATGCTTCCATAGCAGAGGGAGCAAACCACTGATTAAGCGATAAACCTGCTAGAGGGTGCAGGCAGTACTTCAGATACACTGTTGCTAATTATCTGCCGATGTACCAGATCCAATTTGTTTCAAAAGACAAAGGCAGAGTGGTCTTTTCAAAGAGTGAGCCAGCTAGTAATAATACAAAGTATTTACTTTAGAGCTACAACTATTTGGAAAGGAAATGTGATTTATCTTTATACAACCTTTAAATATCTTTAAATATCCCTGTTGTCTCCAAAGATGTCTTGGAGAGGTCCAAAGACCCCTTTGTGCACCTGCATCAAAGGAAAAAAGGGGTGCATGAGAAATAACACAGTCACTCAGGCAATCAGATTATTCAACAGAACATAAAGTCCTCAGTAATGTCAGGAGATCTCTGCAACATAAAGCAAGCATGACTCTTTTAAGAAAATGGTTCTAGGTAAAAAAAAAAAAAAACCAAAACAAACCTCCTAGGAACATCAAAATATGGCCAAAGCATATGATTTATAGTAAAAGAATCTCAAAACTGTTTTGAGAAAGCATCTCACTGAAAAGCTCAGACAGCAGATATTTGCTACCTCTGTAGAGCTATTTGGTCTCAATTTTCAGAGGCACTACTTTCATGAGAGTCACAGTTTCATGGTTCTTCTACCGTGGATCATGCGTAAGAAGCAAGAAGTAAGATGAAATGACCCCCTCAAGTTTCCCAGTAACGCTATGAAACATTGGAGAAATGCCCACAGTTTGCCAGTGGAAACCTGGACCCCCAAAGGCCTTTTTGTATGAACCCCCTGCTAAAACAGAGCACAAAAATGCACCCTTTGCAAAAGGCCAGGCCCTGTGAGGCACAGGCTGTTGCTGAAGAGGAACACGCCCAACGAAGGGCATGCAACAGGGTACGGGACGGAGCTGTATGTGGGGAAGCATGCAATGCAGGCCTTCAGTGAAGTACGAGAACTGGGTAATATCATATGGCTATGGTTTCATATAAAGGCCCAGGTCCTTTTTAAAGCATCCTGTTACCTTAAGCACATGCCCAAAGTCCAGAATAAAGGCCATTTGAGGCAATGATGCAGACCCTGGTAATGGCAGTGACATGAGGAAGAGGCACCATATGCCTTGGGAAGGATTAATTTTATCAGGAAACAGACAGCAAAAGCCAAACAATAGCCATAAAACCTGAAACCACCAGAATATGGTTTATTTCCCTGGGAAAGGAACTTTTCATGAAAGCTTAGAAGGTTCCACGTATTTTCCCAGCTCCACAACAGCTATTTTCCATATGGCGCACGGGCTAGACCAAAATAATCAGTCACATAACTCTGCTCTGGTCCTGAACAAATCCTGGCAAAGTTAATCTGGGTGTGGACTTTCCCATATAGGCCCTCCACATAGAGCTGGCTTAATTTGCAGCCCCCACGCATTTCTAGGGGTCAGATAGGACTGACCCACAACTTAGACCCAACTCCAAACATGTCAGTAAGCTGAATCAAATGCATTTTCTCTTAACGATAGACTTCTGGCTATAGGCTGAAGGATACCAGTGACTGCGTTGACCAGTGCATGCAAGGGAATGTCAGATCCACAGTGGGAATTGTTGTGAGCAACCCACTGCTGGGCAAGAAGGGATGGAGATAACCTAGGATGCCTCTGTCCGTGTG
Source organism: Pelecanus crispus (assembly GCF_030463565.1). NCBI lineage: Eukaryota > Metazoa > Chordata > Aves > Pelecaniformes > Pelecanidae > Pelecanus > Pelecanus crispus. Next base: position 80,079,088 of record NC_134644.1, on the reverse strand, counting down.
GACGTTATTTCTGCAGCTGGCAAAAAAGGTTCTGGGGGAAGCTTCAGAACGACAAAGATGCTAGATTCCTTCTTTGCAGAGAGCATCAAGTCTATCACCACCATCTTGTGAAGAAAAATTACTTAAGCAGCTGCCAAGCACCTGATAAAAAGGTCAGTATTGTTACAGTAGTCAAGGCTGGCTGGGGACACCAGTTTTGTAGGCTCAAATGGCCTACAGCATAGTTTTTATAGGAAGCACTGAATGTTTTGGTGCCCGGAAGGAAAGCAAGTTGTACTGAGCCAAGGAAAGTATATGGGAGTCAGGAGCTTCATTGACATTTCCAGCTCATTGCCTTTCAGATCCCTCTTTTGTAAACTGTGGATGAAGCTTCTCTAAGTCACAGAATTGTTTTGAGAACAAGCTAACGTTTATAAAATACTTTGAAAGTAGAATGGTCAGAGTATTATTTTATTGCATTCATCTTCTCACTTCCTGGGAATCGTTGTCCCATAACAAGATCTCAAACACTCTTAACTGTTTCTGTCCGTTCACTGTTCAAAATGGATGCATATATGAATTCATGCTGGTCAAGACAGATGAAAGGTTGTAGACAGGCCTTCATCTAGACCATTAAATGGCCACTATTTCAGGCCAATATCTTGAGGCACCCATATTCCTCTATTATTTTAATTCATGGCCCAGACTGTGTCTGCTGACAGCATTACAGCACGGACACACAGGGCAGTAAAGTTGTCCTCTGTATGTTCCTGGGAACAGATTGCAGAAGCAGCATGAACTGATGAAACAAACAAAGAAAAACATCTGAGTGATTGCCCACAGAAGATTTCCCTAGGTTCTCACATGGGCATTTCCATTAGAGAGAAGAATCTTAGGGCTGGGGTATCTGAGCTGGTTGTCCACCCTCCAGGTTCAACCAGATGCCGCACAACATCCGTAGGAAGCAAAAATGGGCTTTCTAGGAATATAGAGAGTGTCTAAAGGAGCTGTTGGAATGAAACTGAAGGAACTGCTAACTAACAAAAAAAAAAAAAAAATCAATAATGCATTTTCAAAATAAAAACCCAGACCAGAGGAAATACACTACAGCCACCTACTACTGTCTGAAAGGGGCAAAACTCACTCATCTGGCTTAAAGGCCATGTAGCTAATGCTTCTTGAATTTTTGTTGCCAGACAATGTACCTAAATAGAAGATTTTTTCCTCTCTCACATACATAGCTAATTAAAAATAGTCATGGTGTTATGGGACATCTGTAATTGGCCTTGTGTGGAAGCTCTGTATCCCACTGGTAATTACAATTATTCTCCCATTACAACCAACTTCAGCTTCACTAAATCAGCCATTTATTTTCTCAGCTGTCAGGGTTCTGGCTGAAAACACAGGAACTATTCAACTCCTCTTTCACACTGTGGTATACAAGAAACATCTACATATTCTTCAGTTTTCATAAGACATTTTATTCCTTTAACTCAGAGCATATTTCCTTCAATAATGTACACATTCAAGGCAAAACCCAGCTCCTTTTGGATGGCAGGCTTCAAATGCAAAATAAGTCTTTTTTTCCCCGTAGTTACATCTCTCCTTTCAAAGTGCTGTTAGACAAAACCCCAAGCTGTAATATGTAACACCACTGAAAATGTCCAGATCCCACATCAACCCATAGTCTTAAATACAGGTTGGACCTTCAGTCCATGTAAGAACTAGGCAGTTTCACATGAATTTCATAGTAACAGTAACTGGCATCACTCTGCTTCTGAGGGATTTCCTTTGAAACAGATTCTGCAGACAGTTCCAAATTTGGCATCAGTGCAAGCCCACAGAGTTCATTAGAAATAGCCTTATTTACTATGCCTCATGGAGAAGAAAAAAGGCCTGGGACCCTGGAAATCCAGTCACTTGTAGGCAAAGTGTCAAATTTTTAAAATTAAGAAGCAAGACAGTTGTTCCTGGGAATTTCAGAGTGGATGATTTTGGTGAAGACAAATTCTACATGGAGGCATGTATAGGAACCTGAATTCCTATTCAGGAAAGAGTGACTAAAGCAGGGGAATGACAATGCTACTTGCTCACACCTGGATCTGGGCACACTCCGGGGCTAAAATAGCCAAAATATATTAAGATATATAATATGTTATACAATATAAAACTTCACTGAAGAATGAAGTTTTGTGGAAGGGGGAAGCGACCTACAAATTTGGAACAAGACTATAGAACAGTTTAAGTTAAAAGAACAGGAGAAAAATTAGGATAGCCAAAACAATTATTTTGACATCCTCAAATATTTTTTTTTTCTATTTTGAAAATTGACTAAATATAATATTAAAAGGGAATTAAAGGAGGTTCAGACAAATGTAAATGCCTCAGCAAAACTTGGCTGCTGCCAAAATATTTTATCCAGTCAAAACAGTTTTATTTTTCCAAGAAAAAGGGAAGTGGGGAATGAATTGCTTTTATTTGTGCTTTCCGCATATGAAAATAAGCAATTTGCAGCATGTGCTAGAGTCACCAGTCAATGTCACATCTTGTGACTTGACGTGACTAACCCACATAAGGTCTAGTGGTTTCTGACTGGCTGCTGCTGCAGTGGGAGTGCTCACTAGTCCCCAATGCAAACTCCCTGAACTCTGAAGGGAAAATATAACTTCCCTCCTACGCGTAGACGTCCACTGCTGCAGCATCTCCCTCTTCAGCCTTATGCTCACACTACCAGGACTGCTGTAATCTGAACATGTGCCTACGGCAACAATATATAAGGTTTTAATTAAGCCCGTTTTAAACACTCATCATTCCTGAGATTTCCTCCCAGTGAATCAAGAGTTTATTTTCATACCTCTCCACCAGCCGTGCCTGGAGCTGCTAGCAGGAAAGAGACTCGTGGGGAGGGTCACCTCTCCTCCAAAACAGATGACATTAGTTACTCTCTTTGCGCCACCTTTTTTCCTCTTGCTGAACCACATCTTAAAGTTGAAAGAAGGAGACGTGGTGCCTGGGGCCGCTTGCTGGCACTGGGCAGAGAGGGACCCTCAGCCGCGGCTTTGGATATGGCACAGGCACCTGGTGAGGAGTTCCTCTGAAAACCAATGCCGGTCGTCAGTGAGGGTACGGTGGGAGGCAAAGGGGTAAGCATAGCGACTTCCCCACTGGGGTTTCCTTCTGCGAGAGCATCCACCACCTCCTCGGCACCAACCAGCTTCCTGAAGTGCCTCTTGCAGGCAGGGCCAGAGAGCTCCCCTGGCCAAAATAATCACACTTTTGAGCATCCTCACCTGCTACAGCAGGCAATGACCAGAGCCCTGCTGCCAGCCACAGCTGCCAGGAAAGCTTACTTTAGCAAACTGCGGCCGGTGCACACTATCTGCAAGCTATTGCAGCCCCACCCCAAAAAGCACTGCACCCAGCAGGCTGGCACGCTTGCTCCTTCCTGCTGCTAGGCTATTTTTTTACCTGTGCCTGCTTCTGCCCTTTCGCCTTCCTCCTAACTTGGTCCCATGGCTCTGCCGGTGACATTGCTGACTGACCCGCCTGGCCCTGCCGCTGCGGCTGGTTCCCTTCCACCAGCCGCTGCTTCGCTTTGCGCACCGCTTGTGCCTATTGCAAACAAGCACAGTTAAGGAGGAATCACATGCCAGACGGGCAATCTAACAGCCTACACCTCCTTTTTCTACACCTTTTCCTACACTACACTCCCCCAGTGCAATACAGAGAGCCTGGCAGGGTGGCAGGCGCTACAGCAGAAGCAGTTGCAGCAGCCCCAGGAGCGCGCACACCCTCTGCCCTGCACTGGCACGACGTCCGTGCTTCGGCTTCACTGTCTCTAGAGCAGAGCTGCACAGCTGGGTCACGCTGCAGAGGCTAAAACTGGGCCTTTTCAGTTCTTTCAGCAAGAAGGCCACAATGCAGGAAACGTAATCAATGTGGTTTTGTCAAATATTTTCTACATTTTGAGCCTATTGATAGAAAATTTTTCTCACCAGCTTGCCACAAGGTGTGACTTTTCAGATCACTGTATTATGTCAGTAAACCATCATTACTAACATTAAGTATGTACATTCTTAAAACCAGGACATATTGGACAGGAGTAACAGTATTAATACCCATAAATTTATACAAATCAAGTTTAAAAAACAATTTTGAAATCAGCACATACTTGATTTTGTTCCTCACCAATGTACCTCTGCCACTTTCACATTGAGACATGCTTCTTGCCAGGCAGTGCCACTGATTTTTATTTTATTCTTGTATTGTAGCAGCTGCAGAGACAACCATTGTCCTAGGCACTGTCTACTGAGCTGCAGCAATGTGCTGGATTTCAGAGTCTTACCAGCTCTGCCACTGAGTGGTCCTTAAGCCAAAGCCCCACTTTGAAAGGAAAATATGTCAATGCAAACATGCTGCCTTAGCATCTCAAGATTTTCCAGCTAATCTCTTAAGAGGTACCAGAAGCACAGTCTCAAGAACCCAGGGATAAAGGATATCAGGTCGTGATGAGTGCCTGGCAGCTTCCTTTTCATTATTCTAGAAAATAGATAAGTTTTTTTGCTAGCTTTGTGTTTGCAGAGTTCACAGGAATTGTCACCTACGTATAATTCCTATTCTTAAGAAAAGAAAATCCAGCCAAGCAAACCTGCATTGGCAATCAACTGAGAAATGTAAAGAAGATTAGACACTCCTTACAATTTCTGTACTTTTTTACAGATGCATAATCACCTGTTTGGATGGGATTTTTTCCTCAATACTTTCAGCGGTTTCCCTTGCTACAATTTACACATCCGTATCTCCCACTTGTCATTACTGATAAACCTTACAAGACTACATCTAGTGCTATTTTGCAGGATGGCCAAGAAACCAAACCGCTTCTGCCTCTGAGCATCACTCTGCAACCCCTCTCACAGCAAGGGCTGTGTTTTCCAAGGCCTGGGACGGGATGCCGAAGCACTGATGTCATTTGCCTGAACTGCCAGGCCCTTCTTTTCCTGTTTCTCTTCACTCAACAAACTCCCGAATCATTCCAGCTTCACCATGTGACTCACACACAGCTTGTTCCATAAATAATTGGAAGTAGGAGGGAGCCGAGAGCAATAAAAACAGAACCTGAAAGTGCTGGAATGAGATTGGCTGCCTTGGTGTTGGCTTTTTTTTTCTTTTCCATAAGGAAATCTGCTCTTTAAAAAGGAAAAAAGAAAAGTCATCTGCTTTATTTAGCAGGAGTTAGCAATGCATGCTTTGTTCCCTGCAACAGGCCAAGCTGATGTCACCAGCAGCAGCTGGCTGATAAATATTTTTCAGTATAGCTTCATATATTCCTCAAACCCTTATACTGAAGTTGGGATGAGAGGATTCCAAGCTGATTTGCCTGAATGCAAGCCAGAGGAATAAAATTCCTCTAGTGGTTCCATTTTGTGCTGTCATAGGTATTCATTAGCCACCAAATACCTCACTTTGAATAGTGATAAAACCTTGTAATCCCCTAGTATCTTCCAGCCAATACTTAGCAAATATTAATTACATTAACCTTCAAACACTCCTGTGAAGTAAAGTAGAATCTTTGTCTATCTTATCTCTATTTTAAACAGAACACAACAAGACAAGGGCAAGAACAGATATTTATGCCAACACAGACAATAAGTTTGCACTAAAAATGTGAGTAGAATAAAAGGACTACATTTTCTTATCTGTCATATGATGCGTATTCAACTGAAAAGGGTAGGTGGATTGGATAAACTAGACATAAAACTGTGTTATCTAAGCATCATGAGCAAGGAAAGCTATCACGGAGTTTTGACATACTATAAAAAGTGTGGGAGTGACATTGCAAGGAAGCAAACCAGCAAGGAAACAAATTGTATTCAGGGCCAAATTTCTCACCAATTATTTAACACAGTGCCCTCCAAAACAAGAATCATTTAGACCTGTGAGAGAGATTCAGCTTGCCTATTTTCCACTCTACATGACTGATCTACACAGCAGATACTAGCACAGATGTGAGGTTACTACACATTCAGGGCAGGGTGGGAGCTTTGAGATGCCCCATGCCACAAACAATTTCCAACTCATTTACAACATGAAGGTTTTATTGATTATACATTGATGTTACATGCATACCTCAAATGGGCCAATACTGGTTTCTTGGGGCACACCTGATTTGTGCGGTCACTGTTTCTTCTGGACAATTCACATCTGAATGTATCATATAACCCATTCTGAACCTCTGTTCTCTTACTAATTTCTGTGTTGCCAAATTGGATTAACTGAGCCATGGCCCATGGTGCATTTACGATATGCACACCTGTGAAAACAGTTTCAAGACTGGCAGGTCTGCATTTCTACAGCAGAATTGTCACTGTGAGAGCATGCCATGCAAAGCAGCTGTGCTTGTGGACAGCTGTACCTGAGGTGCCCATTTCCTTTTGAACACCTCCAAATCACCCCTGAAATTATTAACTCATCCAGGATTGCAGCACTGTTGCCCATTGCTACAGGTTCTGGAACAAAATGGGAATTGATGTCAGAGTGTCTCTAGTAAATGTCTGCTAGGTAAGAGCTCATCTTGAAGTGGTCATAAGAAAAAAAGAAAAAATATATCAAAATAATAATGGAGCAAGAAGAAAAATAGTAAAAATTCTCTGCAATTTGGATTTATTTATCCCAGAGGGCTATTCTTCAGCTATGTTGCCAGTGAGTCTTTTAAGACATTTCTTTCCCCTCCAGCCCCCCATAGTTCAGGGGAGTCTGTCACACAGGTCTCTAGTGCCTCAGCTGCTCAGGGCTTGTGAGTTAGACCAGCTCCATTCTCCACAGAAAGGCACTACCCTTTTCATCTTTTAAGTCAGTTTTTCTGCCAAACTGTGGCACTGACACCCTCTGGGTGTGATTCAGCCAATTTTCTCATCCACTTCAATGAGCCTTGACTCTGTGTTAAGAGGATAATTTCTTCCTGCAGCTTCTGGGAACATCAAATGAAATTGGACTGTCACTTACTGGACCCCATTTGTCTTGTTTTTAGGGCAGCCTAAGTCTCCAGTGTACTGGATCTGCTTTCTTTTAATTTCTTTCAGCCTGTGTCAGCCTATCCTTTTACCCCTGTTTTTCTTCCACAACACAAAATAATCTGCCTTGTCCTCATATATGTCTGGAAATTCACCAGCATGGCTCAATCTGCAGGGGAAAAGGTCATCCCAAATTTCCCTTGTGTAGAAAGCTTCAGGTACACAAAAGAGCTGCTCTCATGAAGATGCCGCTGCCTGGGCCCTCTAGCAATTCTGCTTACTGCAAACCCAGCAGGAAAATATCAGTGTTGGAGCAGGTAGGAATATCTGTTCAAATACCCAGTAATATCTGTTCACATTGTGAAGAAACCTGTCATAGAATACACTGTTCTCCTCTACAGCTGTACCCACCACTTTGGTAGAGCAGATTCTCTGCCCCTACAAAGTTATCCCAAGCAAGATGAACTGAAAAGTTTTGTGGGTTTCTCTCCCACAGAAAGCTTTATGGGATGCAGGTCCTGGATCTGACTTCATTAGGAAGTCTGAGGTGGGCCACGGACAAAAGAGCCTTCCCAGCTTGTCCTTGCTGTCTTTCCTGCCCTGGAGCAGGTACGTGCTGTCCTCAAAATTTATTGGGCCCATCTCTAGAAGTATCAGGATTTTTTCCCTAAGGCAAAGAGTCAAACCAGGAAATGTTGCAACCCACAGCAAAAGAGAATTCAAAATTAGAAAGAGAAAGTCCAGCTAAAAAAGGAAGAAATCTGCTGGATATCTATCTCGCTGTCATCACAGTATTATATCCAAGACAATTTTTCAGCACAGTAATGGCAGGAAGACAAAACTAGCAGGCATCTACCAGGTCATTCAGTCTAGCCCACTACTAATACACACACCCACACCGCCCTTTCCCATTCATAACCGCAGCAAGATCTATCTTAAAAGCAGCCACGAATCCCGCTTGTGGGGCTACTGTTCAAATGCTTAGAAACAATTTTCTAATTTCAAGTTTAAATTTATTCCTAGTCATTTGTATTCTAAGGCATCCATGGCTCCTTTTCTCCTCTTTGGTATTTACCCACCTGATGCATTTCCAGACAGCAAACATATCCAATATCTGCTTTTGTTTTGCAAGGTTAAACAAATCGTTCCCTTCAATTTCCTACTGTAAAGCAGGATCCCTGTTCTGCTAATCTCTCTCACTGCCCTCCTCTGCATCTGCCAGTCCCAATTCACCTTCCTACAAAGAGAGCGATCAGAACTGTGTGTGGTGTTGGAGTTAATTTTAACTACCTCAAAATGGGAGAAAAAGGATCACTTTTGAGGACCAGCTTAATTGTAAAGAAAACCCCAACAACATTTATAGCATATGTTAGAACTAAAATCTTTCACTCCTTGTATCTGTGGAAAAAGACTTAAAGAACAGCACTATGTGGCTGTTCTGTCTAAGGATTAGATGGTCAATTGGTCATCACTACTGAAATCTTGTATAATTGTGCTATAACTTGATCCCAGACTCAAAAAGAGGTTGATAGAAAATAAATTGTAAGGTTTGTGGGATGTCTACTGTGTCACGGTAACATTGTTTCTGTCCCTGAACATGGGATTAAGGGCTTGAGGCAAGGACAAAGAACTCAAGCGAAAGCCTCTGTGCTGATTTCAGCAGGCAGAAAACCAGCTCCAGAGGAGTGATTTTCATATTTCTGAACTAATGGACCTTTGCAAGTCCACAGATTTCCCTTCTTTAGGCAGGAGCAGAGCACGGTGCATGGCCTGCCCAACAGCTGTAAGGCCCTGTACATCCTTGCAGCCCCATGCTTGCCACCTACCGGGGTGCATCCTACGTAAGCCCTGATGCAACCCCTGCAACCAGCCAGAACTATTTTCTGTAGCCTTCTGACCATGGAGGGTTTCCTTGGAGCAGAGTTTGTGCAATGCTTCCCTTGGAGCATCCTTGGACACGCACAGAAGCTTTCAAAGCTAGTTTATGAAAGACTATGGACGTATTTTCTCAGGCCAGATGTAGAAAAACCCTCATAATGAAAAGCAAAATGGCTCTACCTGGCAATCACTTCAGTGGCTTTGTTTCTGCAGTCCCAGGAAGGTTTCCTTCAGTTCTGAAGGTAGCACAATGCAACCACAGCAGACACTGTCAATTTGCCGCATTAGGAGTTCTTCCAGGGAAAAAGCGTGTCACCTTCTGGTACCATTCAGTCTTGCATGGATGCATTCTCCAAGTGGGAAAAGGGGAAAGCCAAGAGATTCCCACTGCCATCTGCTTTCTGTCCTTTACACCTTGAAAACTTATGCTATGAACAAAGAAAAGAAATATATGCAGGCACTGGAGCCACAGTGCCAGCAACATCCTCAGAGTATTGGCCAGACCTTCTCTGTAGGCTGTTTTTGAAGCCATTGAAAACAGAGGGATTTCTTCCATTCTTATAATAGAAATAAAGTTCAGAACAGAAAAATGTCTCATGGCTAACTCAAGCAATTGCTGCACTTCAGCTCTTTCTGTTCCACAGTCCTCAAGAATAGTTATTGGCCTTATTGGACCATGTTAATTCCAATTGTACATTAGATTTATGCAGACATATGCTAGTGCTCTACTCACATACAGCAGAGAGGAACAACATCCTTAGGTTTTAACTTCTCTAACTTTCAGCTTTTCTAAGGTCTGTAGTGCATGCTTAGTTGTGTTTACATAGCAATAGCAACAAGAAATGTTTGTTTCTAGGTCTTTGCATTTCAAGATATTTGAAACATACATATTGTTTGCAGCACAAAAGATTTTTCAGGGTATCACATGGACATCAATGAAACACACTTTTGCCAGCATTGGTTGAAGTCACAGAGAAGTCACAATCTCAGAGAGTCAATCTGGCAGGCGAATCCTGGCTGTCATGCCTGCTTTATTTTCTTGCAGGAGACTCTGTCTGTACACATATTTATTCATGGGAGAGAACCATAACAGAAGCAGAAATCTAATTGAGTTTTAAGTTTGCTTACTAACACTTTTTTGACCTAAGGCCCAACATACTGGAAATTGCCAGAGAGAAAAACAATTAAAGTAGCTGTAAATACAAAATTTCTTGTGAAGGGATGAAAGCCATCTCAAAAGGCTAAGCCCTTCCCCCAAGAAGTCTGTAGCAGGCTAGTATCAGAAGAGGATCCAGGACATCTAATGGTACTTAACATCTCAGGAATAGGCATTTAGGTCTCCTGTTCTCATCACAAGGACTTATTAGCTCATCTTCCTTAGACCATAGAAGCTCTACTAGTAAATTCAAGCATGCCCACAATGTGCCTATGCACTCCAACACTGTTACCTATGCTAATAAACTGTGAGAGAGCTCCCTGGCATGAATGTAGCCTGCTCCAACTAGTGCTTTCCCAAGCAACTTCTGGACCTGTTTTGGTCACGGGAGTGTGCCAGGAACCACACCCAAGCACATTTTGCCTCCAGCCACCTAGCGCAGGCAAACCCAGTTCACCTGCATAGATGCAGGCTGTTCCATGCCAGTTGGCCCCAACAGCTGGGAACATTTCCAGGCACGTTTAATATAGTGGCATAAACCCCGCTGAAGTCCTTTAACAAAATTACAAAGTCAAATCGAATCATCACTGAAAAACTGTTATACATACGGTTTTAATAGTGTACTATTTTGCAAGTGTCTGGCATTTTCTGGGCTCCCTACGCTAAGTGTGCTCCAGTTACACACACTGATACAATTTCAGTTAACAGTGGAGTTGCTGCGATGCAGAACTCCAGAAAGGCAGTGATGAACCGGCTCCTTTAGAATGACAAGGGGGAAAGAACCTAAAAAACGACTTTCTAAGGTCAAGTTTGGCCATGACCAAAGTTGCTATCACTAAGCCTTTTCCACATGTGACAATTTCATGATAGTTTTCCACTCTGCCATTGCAATTGCCTCCCACAGCCAGGCACTATCTGAAACAATTCCAAGAAAGCAACTGCTCTCCTATTGTGAGAGCAAAGTTGGAAACACAGATGTGATTGATTGGAGGTCTGGCAAACTCCAAACTCTATTTTTAACTCCAATCACAAGATCTAAGGTGTCTTATTAAATTACTGAAATAAATACAACACCTTATTTCCTTCTAAACCAGCATGCACTCATTCCAGTTGGAAGGGACTTCCAGAGGTCTCCAGTCCAACTTCCTGCTCAAAGCAGGTCCAGTTAAAGCAAGTTGCTCAGGGGCTTGTGCAGCTGTTTTAAAGCTCCCGAAGGGTGGAGAGTTTACAGCTTCTCTAAGAAGTTCCAGTTTTTCTCTGTGTTCCAGTGTTTGACCACCTTCACAGTAAAAAAATTTCCTTACATGAAGTCAGAATTTCCCATGTTCCAGCACGTGTTTGGCTGGCCCAGTCTTCTCTATATTGTCCCATTGTAGATAGCAGTAAGATCTCTCCTCAGCCTTCTCTTCTCCAGGTGGGACAGGCCCAGCTCCCTCAGCCTCTTTTCACACATCTTGTGCTCCAGGCCTCTAATCATTTTGGTGGCCCTCCAGGGAACTCACTCCACTATGTCAATGCTTCTCTTGCACTGGGGAGCCCAAAAATGGACATAGTATCCCAGATGCTGTCTCACAAGTTTCCATGATCTTCCCAGGGACTGAGGTGAGTCTCATCAACCCGTAGCTCCCTGGATCCTTCTTCTTCTTCTTGAATGCAGGTGTGATGCCTCTTCCCAGTCATCAGGAACCTACCTCTGTTGCTATAACCTTTCAGAAAGAATAGAGAGCAGCTTCACTGTGACATCGGTCAGTTCCCTTCACACCCTTGGGTGCATCCCATGTGGTCACATGGACTTTGGTATGTCAGGTTGGCTTAGTACTCCTTACCACCTTACCGTATCTGCAGAAAGTAGTATTTTGCATTCCCACAGACTCTGCTAGAAAGCTCATGGAAGCATGAAGTTAAATGAATTTGGTTTCTGTACCTTTTAGACACATACCTGGTCAGTCACGTGCACTGAAACTGTAAGAGTCAAAGACTTTATTCTACTCTGTTGTCACAGGACAAGCTCAAACAACTTTATTTCACAAACCAGCCAAAACAATATGACAGAAACCAATGAGAAAGGGGTAAACAAAAAAAAAATAATATTAATCAACACTCCAGTAACATTTAACACGTAACAGGTTCAAGGTGTCAGTCAGGGTATTGTTACTACACATTAATACACAAAAGAATGATGATCCAAAGGTGCACACGCACACTCACAAGGGGGGGAAACTCACTCGCGCATGGGTCCCCAGAAGATGTAGTCTCCCACTCGGGGTGGAGGGTGAGGGCTCACTCAAGGACACATCCAGAAGAAATCGCTCACCAAAAGGAGGTGAGGGCACTCAACGCCAGGAAGTTTCCCCAGGCAGCATCCCAGCCCAAGGGGAGAGGCCTCAAGCACAGACCCACTCCTCTGAGAAGACCACACCAAGGTGGTCTCCAGCAGCACCCCACTTATCCCTTGGGTCGGATCTGAGCTGTGGTCATGACTGGTCACGATCCAGAAGCTTCTCTGAGCCAAAGCGCCTCATTGGCTGAGGGCCCTGTCTGTCGACCGAGGGGCCCCGCCTCCCCGCCCCCACCCTCGCCGAGGGGAGTGCGTGCCTGGGGGGCGGCCCCCAGCGGGCGCGGTGGGGCATGAAAGGTGCGAAAATGAGGTGCGAAAAGACGGTGATCCCCGAGTTAAAAGTTCCGATCTTCATCGGGGGTCGGGGTGGAGTGTACCTATCACATCTGTATGCCGAAATGGGCCAAATTCAGATTGCACTGCGACCTGAATTCGTAGTCCTTGCAGCTCCCAAGGGCGAGATTTTGGCAATGCTTTTTTTCAACGCAGGATTTAGTATGTATTTGTAACATATTGTAGAATGCTGTGGTGGGTTGACCCTGGCTGCATGCCAGGTGCCCACCAAAGCCGCTCTATCCCTCCCCTTCTCAAATGAACAGAGGAGAGAAAATACAACTAAAAGCTCATGGGTCGAGATAAGGGCAGGGAGACATCACTCAGCAATTACCGTCACGGGCAAAACAGACTCAACTTGGGGAAATTCAGTTTAATTTATTACCAGTCAAATCAGAGTAGGATAATGAGAAATAAAAACTACATCTTAAACCACCTTCCCCCCCACCTCTCCCTTCTTCCCGGGCTCAACTTCACTCCCGATTTTCTCTACCTCCTCCCCCTGAGCAGCGCAGGGGCATGGGGAATGGAGGTTGTGGTCAGTTCATCACATGTTGTCTCTGCCGCTCCTTCCTCCTCAGGGGAGGACTCCTCACACTCTCCCCCTGCTCCAGCGTGGGCTTCCCGCAGGGTCACAGCCTCCTTTGGGCACATCCAGCTGCTCCGGCGTGGGGTCCTCCCCAGGCTGCAGGTGGGTATCTGCTCCACCGTGGACCTCCATGGGCTGCAGGGGCACAGCTGCCTCACCATGGTCTTCACCACGGGCTGCAGGGGAATCTCTGCTCTGGTGCCTGGAGCACCTCCTCCCCCTCCTTCTGCACTGACCTTGGTGTCTGCAGAGTCGTTCCTCTCACATATTCTCACTCCTCTCTCCAGCTGCAGTTGTGCCTTTTTTTTTTTCCTCCCTTCTTAAATATGTTATCCCAGAGGCGCTACCACTGTCACTGATGGGCTCAGCCTTGGCCAGCGGTGGGTCTGTCTTGGAGCTATTGGACATAGGGGAAGCGTCTAGCAGCTTCTCACAGAAGCCACCTCTGTAGCTCCCCCGCTCCCAAAACCTTGCCACGCAAACCCAATACAAATGCAAGACTGAATATGAAAAGCTTGACAGCTAGAAGTCTACTCCTTACTCTCTCTCACAAATTACAGACAGACAAGCAAGGCCCAAAGAGATTTCTTCCACCTTGTGCTTGTATCTATCTATATGATGCCAGCCATGTAGATGACCACCAATAAACACTAATCAAAACATGCAGTATGCTTTACCAGAGGAGCTTTAGGAGGTAAGGTTTGGCCTTTAAAGCAATTGGTCTGAGCCTTTCATAATAAGGACAGCTGAGCTCAGTTCAGTTCACTATGATTGATGAAATTCCGATTGCTTCCATTAGGAGCTTCGATGGACCAAAAGATGGGGACCAGGGGGGTAAAGCCCCTCCCACTGTAAGGGAAGATCAAGTTCGAGACCACCTGAAGAACCTCAATGTACACAAGTCTATGGGACCTGATGACATGCATCCGAGAGTCCTGAGGGAACTGGCTGATGTAGTTGCCAAGCCACTCTCCACGATACTTGAAAAGTCATGGCAGTCAGGTGAAGTCCCTGCTGACTGGAAAAAGGGGAATGTTGTGCTGATTTTTAAAAAGGGAAGAAAGGAGGACCCTGGGAACTACCGACCTCTCAGCCTCACCTCTGTGCCTGGGAAGATCATGGAACAGATCCTCCTAGAAGCTATGCTCAAGCACATGGAAGACAGAGAGGTGATTCAAGACAGCCAGCACGGCTTCACCAAGGGCAAGTCCTGCCTGACCAACCTAGTGGCTTTCTATGAAGGAGTAACTGCATCAGTGGACAAGGGAAAAGCAATGGATGTCATCTACTTGGATTTCTGTAAAACGTTCGACACAGGCCCCCACAACATCCTTCTCTCTAAATTGGAGAGATATGGGTTTGATGGGTGGACTGTTTGATGGATAAGGAATTGGCTGGATGGTCGCATCCAGAGGGTCATGGTCAATGGCTCGATGTCCACATGGAGACCGGTGACAAGTGGGGTCCCTCAGGGGTCCATACTGGGACCAGTGCTATTTAACATCTTCATCAATGACATAGACAGTGGGATCGAGTGCACCCTCAGCAAGTTTGCAGATGACACCAAGCTGAGTGGTGCCATTGACACACCAGGAGGATGAGATGTCATCCAGAGGGACCTGGACAAGCTGGAGACGTGGGCCTCTGTGAACCTCATGGGGTTCAACAAGGCCAAGTGCAAGGTCCTGCACCTGGGACGGGGCAACCCCCGATATCAATACAGGCTGGGGGATGAAGGGATTGAGAGCAGCCCTGCGGAGAAGGACTTGGGGGTACTGGTGGATGAAAAGCTGGACATGAGCTGGCAATGTGCACTCGCAGCCCAGAAAGCCAACCATACCCTGGGCTGCATCAAAAGAAGCGTGGCCAGCAGGTCAAGGGAGGTGATTCTGCCCCTCTACTCTGCTCTGGTGAGACCTCACCTGGAGTGCTGCGTCCAGCTCTGGGGCCCTCGGCACAAGAAGGACATGGACCTGCTGGAGCAGGTCCAGAAGAGGGCCACCAAAATGATCCGAGGGCTGGAACACCTCTCCTATGAGGCCAGGCTGAGAGAGTTGGGATTGTTCAGCCTAGAGAAGAGAAGGCTGCGAGGAGACCTTATTGCGACCTTCCAATACTTAAAAGGGGCCTACAGGAAAGATGGGGAGAATCTTTTTAATAAGGCCTGTTGTGACAGGACAAGGAATAATGGATTTAAACGAAAGAAGAATAGGAGGCTTGCTGTACTATGAACAGTCAGGAAAAACCCCACCACTACCTTCATTAGGAGAACTTCTATACCGTTTAATAAAAGACAAACCCATCAGACCTCTGTGTCACAAAAGCCATCCCCCCGACTAAAGCGCTTTGTTGGGTCAGGGCAGGAGGTGATGACACCATTCACTGAGCATTTAGGCCAGTGTAGGCACATCCCATTGCATGATTAGGCCCTAAGAGAGGCATCGAGGATTAATTACAGGACGTTTTTTTCTAACAAAGGTTCAAAACCTTGTGACAGAAGATACACTGTGCCCTGACTACTACTGACTTCAGTCTTGTACGGACTGCCAATGAACTTTGTTGTTTGGGCTGCGTCTTTTGCAGTGACTCATGCTGTGACACATTTGTCAGGGGAATACTCACATATACAGAAATACACGCATAGGGCAAACAGGCACTGTATTACAAAGGGAGGTCAAATTATGGTTCCATTAACCTTGAGAGCATCTTTTGAAAAGGAGATGAAAAACAAAACAACAAACAACCAAACCTAACCTCCAGCTAAAAATAGGAGCTCTTCAGCTGAGCTCTTTTGTACTGGAGCAAATATTTATAGATTGCTCAGAAATCCTGAATAATGGGGGGCTTAATGGAGTCTGACAGGTTCTTAACTAAAATAGTGCTAATGGGTACCATGATGAGGCTTCTCTACCCTTTACCACAGGGGCCATCGTGCCGGCAGAGGGTTTGCAGTCTCTACAACCATGGATAATTCATGTTACATAATTAACGACTCCTGAGAGGAAAGCAGACGATCATTCCTGGAGTTTAACGGCAAAGTAAGTGGGTAAATAAATAAATAAAACCTACAGCTTTCAGATTTCTGTCACATCCATCAGGAAAATCTCAGACTAAAATGCAGAGAGAAAGATGTATTAAAGACAAAACACAAGAACAACAATAACATGTTTTTGACTGCCATCCATCTGCAACTGGAAGCAATGAAGGATTTGGGGCAGAGGGACAGTGCACTCAAATTTTTACAATTGCATGTCTTTATTTAAGAATTGCCAGTGTTAATTTTTAAACTTTCCACCGGAAGATAAATGGCTCATTGTAATGTCAAGAACTGTCAACAAATAAGCAAGAGACCTGCGAAGTTCTTCGTCCAGCCCTAGGGTGGGCTCTCTGGTAACAGCAGACAACCCAGAGTACGTTTAAATAACTCAGATGCTAAATCCCGTGGAGAAATGGTGGGTTCTCTTTGCTACTTACACCATTAATAAACAATCTCCTTTCCATTCCTTACAACCCCATCCTGACTCTTTTTTAGGGCACAGGATTTTACAGGAGTCAGCAGGCTAGTTCAGGTCTCGGTGTCAACTGAAAGGACTGAGGTATTTGGCTCTAGAGCTTGGATTCGGCTAACCGGGAAGACAGGAGAGAGCAACAGGGTCCAGAACCAAGGCTGAACCGGGACATCTCTGGACTCAGCATGCCCACGGTTCACATCTGGAGCATCTGTTCACCTCCACAGCAGGACTGCAGAAGTACTAACAGTTACACACATGCAAGATCTGGTATTAATCCCTATGACTTTTATCCCTACATTTCAGAGCAACTTTGTTTATGACTCAATCATCAAGATAATGCTGGAAGCTTTTATTCTGGCGATCCCAAAGCATTCTTTTCCTCTTATGAAAACGTTAGTATTTCTTTGGGGTGTGGTATATAACTTGGATATAAAATTTGGCTGAGGTCTAAGACTAACTAAGAAAAGTGGGAATGACATTTTGCAAGAGATGAACCTTCTTAATTTCTCTCAGTCATTATTGTGAATACCTTAGGCACTTAATTTTGAAACAACATAATCTAAAAGACATGTTAAAAGGCTAAAAAATACATTGCAAAATACTGATCCTTATAATATTGGATTTAGAAAAGTTTAGTGCAAGAAACTGGCTTTAAACCAGTAAATAAACAATGCCTCTTATTTTGTTTCAGATAGCTGGAAGGGGTGGCCAAATCACAGTTCAAAACCACAAAAAATCAAGTCCAGCTTTTCTTATTTTTCTAATATAATAAACAGTTTCATCCTCTTGGGTGAACACTTTATAATAATGATTGCTTAAAGATTTCATTACCTGTAAACACATCACCTCTTTGACTTTGCATATCATTACAGTTTCTCAGAGTGCCAGTCACAGCAGCAGTATGTGCCAACTACTGTCCTTTTTCTCATAAATGGCTGCCTTCCAACAACTTTTGCTATATATAACTACTGGAGTGTTTGAGGAATTTGAGGAATGAAAAATCTCCAGCAGATTAATTTGCACAGGTCTGTCGTAGAAGCTTGAGACCTATCCTTGTATTTCCTAATTAATGGTAATTCAGGAATATCTATTTTGCTGGCCTCTGTATAGTACATTATATCTACAGTCCGCCCAGACCATGGCTCCCGGATGTCTCTTTTAGTGGCAGTGCTCATGTGAACCTCCACCAGCTCCCATCCCCTTCACAGCTATTCATTTCCACTACTTCACCACCCTCCTAGTGGTGCCAAGGACACTTACTGATTAGAAACTCGTGTTCGAACAAACCTCAGGTGGTATCACTTTGTTCTGAGGGAACATTTATTCGGGATGTGGTTATATAATGCAGCTATAAACATCACAAGGTGAACTGATCAGGGAATTGATCCAGGTTTTAAATCAGGATATTTTTAACCCAAGTAAGTTCCCTGATCTGATTCATCATTATAACTAAAGAAGAATGAAACAAAAATGAGGAGACCAGTGGTGTTGAAGGAGGCACTAGCATCAAGAGTATCCATAGACATCTTAAACTCTCTTTCTATGCCCACAAGCCTCTACCAAGCCGCTTCATGCCAAAATTGATGGCTTTATCTCACCTGCTGATGGAGTATATTGACATCTGTGTAGGCCATGAATTAAACCTAAAAGCAGCTTCCCAAGCAAGAATCAGGGACAGCATTCAAGAAGTTCATCCTCTGATGATGATACTGGGTTCAGATGAAAACACGATGATCCGGAGGAGGGCTCTGTCTCCTCCTGTGCTCAGCATGTGCTAGCTGGGGCCCATCCCTCTGGCCAGAGGTGGCCAGGAACTGGACAAAGTCAGTAGGAAAGACTCCAGAACGTATCTCAGGATCCAGCACATCAGTTCAGTTCAAGTGGAGAATTGACACTGCCCAAGCTTCGACTGCTTGTATAGGGAATGGAGAGAGGAAAGCTCCATTATTTAGGCACTCTCAGTCACTCTCTGAAGGTCCCATGGGCTGCATATGATGCCTGCAATTTTATTTTAGGCTCTCAAGCTAGATGAAAACAAAGCCAGACAATGCGAACTCTCCATATATGTCTCTGTACTTAGCATGACTTTTGTCACTTTGAGGGCTAAAGGAAATGAACAGGGGTTCTAAAATTGCAGACTGCTCAAATCCCAGAAGCACTATTACAGACGTGTGTTTGCAAAAGCCATCAAACACCAGTGTGTAACAAATTGTTCTGCAGAAGAAAATCTTCAGTTAGCAGTTGAAAATTAGATCTTTTTTTAACCATTCTCTGATTGCAGTTTCTCATACTATTACTGGACATTTGAAATTATATCTGGAAACCCTTGTGTACACAAGAGCGATTTCCCCCTTCTTTGTCTTAACTCTATACTTTGTGGTATACAGAGTTCATCTGGGTTCCAGTGTAAATTTTGTGCCTCACACCTCTCTGCTAAGGCTGCAGTCTTAGCAGATGCATCAGCAGGTGTTAAGTTTCAGACCATCTAGCAGAATGTTACAGTTCTGAAATTCTTGTTCCTTTTTTTTCCTCAGTCATATTTCCCATTCATTGAGTAGAGTGAGGATGCATATCTCCAGCCTTGGTTCCCTGTAATACACTTTATTTTCTTTTTCTTCAAAGATGCAGTAGGAAAATCAGCTTCTTAAACAGCTCGGCAAGGCCAACAGTTTCAGCAACAATCATTACGAGATGCAAGGTCAGAGGCTCTTACCTGCAGGACAGTGGGTATACCATCCCCACCAGAGCTTTATAAACTATGCTAACATCTTTCTTCATTGTTCTATCTTAACACTATCAAGCATGGGCAGCATAACACAATGGAGACAGCATGTGATTAAGAGGTACCATGTAACAACCTTCCATAGATTTTTTTTTTTTTAATGCCGAAATGCATTACAGAGTTCTCATGCATTTGTGCACTTGTGCAGCAGCCTGCAGTGAAGATTTTGCTGTCTGTCCTCCACAGATACAGGCATGTGGCAACTTGGGCTAAACATAAGGAGTGCATGGGAAAAAGTTGCAAGGTCTTGAAATGTTAATGATCATTTGCTTCTCTTTTTCACTATATAACAACTAAATATACTCATCTTATTGGTACAATCTTAGTAACAAATAACCCAGACTGTTCTGGTTTTGTATAATACTTCTCTCCTAAATCTCTACTGCATTATACTTGAGTGCACATGTGTGCACACAGTCTGCTACAAAATTAGCTGTGATGCCCCCAGCTAAAAAGCATTACAGCCACTACTGGCACTGGCAGAGAAGGGAAGGAGGCACAGCATATTTTTAACAATGATGGTAAGCAAGCTAATAATTAGAATTCATTATGGTCAGCTTCATTCCAGAACACTTTACTGAAGGCACATTAGAAGTCTGACCTTTCTAAAAGATGTTCTCCTGTAAGACTCACATTCATGCAAAAGGCAGATGTGCATCTGTGGTTTTCAGCCTTTCAATAAATAAGTTGCCCACAACTGAAATTTAACAACCCGGAGAAAGCAACAGATGAATGCAGCTTCTAAAGAAGCAAAAGAAATTTTCCTGCTACGGGATGTCACACACAAAACCACTTGAACAGAACATCTGTTGTCTATAATCTGATAGTAGTCTAGTTTTTGTACTGCACAAAGAGATCCTAAAGCATGGGCAGATGTGTGGTTAAAGGCTGCGCACAGGATGGTCCCCGTCCCATGCTACACCATCCCCTCCGATGGAAGAACAAAACCTCACGCCTACCAGAGTGCCGTCTCACTGTCAGCACACATTTGGACAGCCTAAGACCCTAAGGCTTGTTTTATGGAGTACCAGCCTTGTAGCAGTCAACCTGAGCCTTTGTCCTTGTGAAATCATGCCAAAAAGCTGCTCGGGCCAGGGACAGATGTCCTTTGTTCCAGAACAGATGCGGCCTTGCTTTGTGCCCTTTCTTTCATGGCCTCCTGGCCGGGGCTGCAGTGGCACCCTGTCCCCTAAATTGCCGTGTCTGACATCTGCCGCAGCGGCACAGGGGACATCCCTGCCTCAGATGCAGAGCAGCTGCGTGAGCCGTAAGGGCACTGCTGCTGCGCAACTGCCACGATCCGCTCGCTGCTGCCGCGGCCGGGGTATGTGTGTGTGCGCTCGCCTCCCCGTCTGCGTTTCATGACTGCAGGAGGTGACACGTCTGTGATTGAAAGCGGTGACTCCAGCGCTGAGGATGCAAAGCAGCAGGACGTGGGGAAGCACTGGAGTTGCTACGGCTGAGTCAGCAAGCCCCAGCCACTCTCGTGCCTGTTTATCTTACAGCAGTCTGTGCAGCAAGCTCCCCATTACACCATGCTTGCTGGGTAGATTAGTAAAGTGCATTAGAACGGTCTCAGCTCTCCCAAAGCAGAATAAAATATCTGAATTTGCATCTCCAGGCTGGCTACTTCTGCTCTGATCTTTGCAAGCAGAACATCGCTTGCATTTCATCCTTCACAAGACCTCCATGACATTCCTACAGAACTCATCAATGGAGGCAAGGATAAAGATGTTTAATTCTGCTTCCCCATAGAGTTCTGCTTCTTTACAGTCATTCAGAAAGAAAATCTCTGTCCACAACTCTTAAAAATCCCTATTCAACAGCAAGCATGGAATCACTATGGCTGTCTCTAACCTGACCTTAAGCATATTGCAGGATGCTGAATCATCCAGATATTCTGTCTTTGTAGCTTGTCTCCCTACCTTTTCATATGTGGCAGCAATAAGTAGTATAGCAACTGGAATAAGCCACTTCAAGGAGCTTAAAATTAATCTTTTACTTTTTCCTAAACTCATTTTTAGCCAGATCAATTCCTTGAACCATTCCACTGCCTAATAACAGAACTACCTGGGGTGGGAGCAAGCACAGACTGATGGCCAGCTGGATTTGGACTGGCTTCAGCCATGGTGAAAATGCATCCTCCTTCGAGAAGGGAGGCCTCAACCAAGGCATGACTCATGCAATGACCTGGAAGGTTTAAAAAAAAATGTGGTGGGTGATAACAGCAAAGCCCAGGGCAGAAAAAAATGGTGAAGGACAAGCGAGGCAGCATGAAGTAAGGTGGTGTGCTTTCTGAGTGGCCGACCCCTTGGTGGAGCGTGTAATGCCTCTCCTTTTAATAGACACTGCTATTTGGTTGCCTTATGGCTGAGGATTAAACTCTCTAATTTCTAATCACCTCCTGGTGTAGCAAGGACTTGCCACACACACCTTCTGGATGGAGAAGCTATGAGGTTCACATCTATGAAGCTCAAATTGAGAAAAATTTTAAGACACCCAGAGGAAGAAAAGCTCGCTGAGACAGCTACAAGTGTTCATGGAACTGGGGAGAGAGGATCTGAATCTGCCTTGAAAGGGTGGGGAGAAAATATTGCTATTTTCATAGAGAAAATACCTTAATGTCTTTTTGGTCATTGTCAGGGATATGCCTGCAGTTGGAAACTGTGGAGTGATTTAAAACTGTAGAGAAAAAAAAAATCAAATACAAGTCCCCTGATGTCTCATGTTCTCTTCCTGAAGCACATGTGGTAGTCTCAGCTTTTGAAGTTTGGTATCACATCTTTAATTTGTAGGGAAGTTTTCTGTAAGTTGGGATATGTAAGGGCAAGTGAAAACAATGTTCTCTGGCCTCCAGGGCATCTGAAATAATTCTTGTCTTGGAAAAAAAGAATCATTAAGTTGAAGTGCACAGGCTTCCTCAGAGGCCTAACTTTACAGGGCAAACTTCTTAGATCCTCCTACCTGAAATGGTGACAGCAGGGGTTTCAAAATCCCATCTATGCTGTATCCATCCCAATTCTGTAACAGTTTTTCTCACTGAATTCAGAAATAGTTCCCACCGCAGCACAGTTGTTGTACAAAACTGCTGCTTTCTTCCAGGAGTTGAAGAGGGACATGTGTCATATCATCAGCCTGGAGACTAGGGCCAGCAGATGAATGTCAAGAGTTAGCCTGCAGTAAAACATTAAGCATCTCTCTCTTCCTCAGGCATTGCCACAGGCTTCATATCCCTCCCTCAGGACTAGCCATCTCCCAAAGATTATCTTTAATATCCAACTTCTTTCAAGCAATCTAATCTCCCCCTTTGTCTAGACTGCACAATACAGCCTTCAAACAAGAACTGCAGATGAGAACATTTGTATGTTCTCTCCTCATCCCTCCTAAGTGAACAGCCAAGAGACCAACAGGGAACAGAGACTTAGATCTTAGATTTGGTTTATACGCTGCAATAAAATTGCAAACCAAATCGTAGTAATATGAGAGGAGAAGGATTCCTTGGGTATATTCATAGACTCCACAGGCATTTCCTCAGAGATATTCTTTGACACTCAGGGCAAAAGAGCTTCTTCCTCAAACAAAGGGGTTTCTATCTTTTCTAGATGACTTACTGCAGAGGCTTTTCCTTGGCTTGCCACTTGGACTCCGGTTTTCAGGCACGACCTCTTTCTTCGAGAAGCCCTCAGAAAGTCTTTGGTGCTGCTGGCGTTGACCCCCCCCGTGGGAAAACCTGTCAGTGCCCAGGAAGAGGAGGCAATGTTTATAATGTGCAACAATTGGGTGGCTCTCAGCCAACAAGAAGTGCGGTCCAAGGGTCATGTATGCCCTGCTCTGCTGCCTGTTCTGAATGAATACTAACGACCCCCCAAAGACTGCTGTTGCTACAGACTTGTGCTGCAGGTTCTTTGTTGGTGTTTCAAGGAATTTATTTTTAAAATTATTTTTTCTGGCCACAGTTTCCATCTGTTTTTCCTAGAGTTGGTGGATGGTCAATTAACTAGAGTTTGGGGAAATCAGCAGTTTTTTGTTTGCAATCATTCATGCAAATCTTTCTCTGCCTTCAGTCTGAGCTGATTTGCAAAGACAAACAACTAAAATAAACATAGCTATAGCACTGCCTGGTTCAGAGTCAACTGAATATTCAGCTCTGGAAGTACTGCGTGATTTTTGGGTAAAAAGCATAAATCACTCCAAATTTACTTCATGTTTGAAAGAGATCCATCACCAGATGGGCCTGCCTTGGAGCCAGGGGCTGATCGTTAGACTGCGCTCACACTTTCTTCCCGGGATCAGCAGCAGCAATTTCAGTGGAAATACAGAGTAAAAGCTGAACCCTGAGCAGGAGCCTCACAATTTAGTCTTCTGGGTTAACTCCATTTCCTTGGCTCCGCATTGACTGATCAGAAGAAAACACCCTTCAAATAATTCCTGGCTTATTCCCCTGACCTGCCTGCTCCTCACCCCATGCTGTTCATCTTCAGCTCTGCCAACATGGCTCTTTGCATGGCCAAACTGTAAAAACAATAAGGGGAAGAGTCCAGCTTAAAAAAAAAAAAAAAACAGCATGGAAATTTGGGGGAGAGGAGGGAAGTAAGGAGTTATACCCAAATTGGTTCCCCGAGCCCATTTAGGGTGGGATCCCACCAGCCACTGTGTTAGCCTACCCAAGAGGGGGGCCTGAAAAGAAGAAGGGGAAATAAGGACAGGCAGAGATGAAGCAAGTCTTGCTGCCAAGCACAATGGCTTGGGAAGCCCTGACCTGACCTGACAGGGACAGGAGCTCCATAAGCCAGCGCTGCTGCTGCAGCACCCTTTTGATCATGCCACACCATGGGGCAGCCTGAGAAGCAGGTTTAAATCCCTGTGGGCTTTCAAAAGAAGATAAAAAATCTGTAGCTATGGGTGGGAAAAACCCCAGAGGGTATGTTTCATTCTTCCTTGCCATTTATGATTAGATAACTGATGTAAAGTCCACTGAATTCATTTGAAAGACTGCTATGGAGTGCACTGTTTTGGATCAAGACTTCAGATCAAATATTTTAAAGACTTTATAAATTCTTCCACTGGCTACAAAGATACAAATGGGAAAAGATACAAAAAAGAGAAAGAAACACAGAGAGACAGAAACACCATTGAAACAGGATGTTGCTGTGAGATGTAGTTTATAATAATTACTTGATCAACATGCTAGGCAAGGGACTTTTTCCCATTTTGAACCAGAAGATGCACAGATGGGGTCTATAATAGAACTGGCATGTGTCTGGAATTTTTTTTTTTTTTTAAGGCTGCATAATTTTGCAACCACTGCTAATATTCATGTGTGTTGATATAATGGTAAGAGTACTCAAACTTCTGAGAACTGACATTGTCAAACTGGCTTCCTGCCCATCAGGTGACATTGAAATTGCAGTAGTCCTTGTCTGGAGCAGCAGTAGTGGCTACAGCCAGATAGCGCGGATCCACAAACTGCTCCTAAGTAGTAGTAATAGCAGTAGCAGTAATATGATCAGAAGTCATTTAAGAAATGTAATTTTCCCCATGTTTTCAGCCAGAGTCACAGTGACAGCTACCTTGATGAGGATCAAGCAATAGATCTGCTTCTGAGGCAGAGTTAGAAATGAGCTTTTCCAACTCCTGTTCCAGTCCTCTTGCCATATACGATATGGTTTCCCCATGAAAGAGAGCGTCAGCACACACTATCCATTTATTCCACATTGACAAACCATGTCCAAGAGCATTCCCAAGTGCTCCAACGTGCTCCTCTCCACCATTACCTGAACGTCCTCTCTGTCACAAATTTACCACTTCCAGCCACACTCTCCTCAAACCATCACCAGATACATTCTGGCAGTTGGGATGGTCTAGGGACCTTTCCCAAGAGGTCGTTTGCCTGTGACAAGCCTATTCCAGAGGTGATGATAGCCCCCCCAGCCCAGAGATGGGCTGTCCCACATAGGTGGCCAACTGCTTGGGTTCGTTTTGGCCACAGACATAGAGGCCACTTCACAAACGTGCCTCCTGATTGCCCGTTCATGGGTTTATTAAGCGGCCAGATTTTCTAAAGCAAGTTTGAGGAGGGATCATTACCCCTCCCTCATTCACCTCTATCAGTGAGAAGCGAAGAAAATGAATCAAATGACACCATCAGGAGTAAAAAGCCTCAGAAAAAGAAATGTACATCAAAAAATGTGGATTCTGCCTCTCTCCAAGGACAGTGTAGGGAGTACATTTTGTTCCGGGACTTCCACAAGGAAGCAATTAACTCTTGGAGATTAGCAAATAAATATGAGTCAAGATTTTAAAATTTGGATGTGCTAGGGAAACTCACACAAACACGTTTTCAAAATTCTTCTAGTGCTATCAGTTCAGCTGAATGTCACCAGTTCACACGAAGTGCAGGGGGTTCCCTAAGCAACTCAGCACCTTTGAAATACTTATTTAAAATCCAGCCACAGCAGGAAAAGCTTAGCCTTAAGCTAGGTATCTATCAGAGACCCATACATAAAACATTACACTAAAAGAAACTTTTCCAGCATTTGGTCCCTCCTAAGACTGGTCCAAGCTCTTCTGCAAAAATACGGGAGGATGTGTCATGATCCCTGGGATACAACCCAGTTACCGTATATGCCGCTGCAGTCATATTTGTCAGTGGTTTAAAAGAAAGGCCCATATAATGTTAATCTGATCAAACCACAAGCTCAGTGCTTAAGCAATAAAACTGCAGAGTTTTATTGGTCTTTATTGCTGCACAAGTCTTAAAATCTCTGACATGTAATATGACATCCAAACGACCCTTGATATCTGCTATTAAGAGCATAGCAAAGTGAGACCGAAAAATAATTGAGTAAAAATGTAGTAATAATTGAAGTAACCATAATCCAACTAACTAATAATCAAGAGCCTCTCTGAAGGGCTTCCTATTTTGGATGGGTTCTGCTGATCCCTTTTGTTTGTTTGATTTTATCAGCAACATCAGTGAATCAACAGCCCTAAGAGCTGAGGCAGTACAGGCAGCCACTGCATGGCACCGCACCAACATGAATATTACCACTCCAAAATGAGTTGCAAATTCTGGGACATCAGGTGAACAAACCCCACCACCACCAAAAAACAAAACTACAGAATTCAAGCTCTGGAGCAGCTAGCATGAAGAAGGCAATGCTGTGCCAGTAGAGCCATAGATTTTTTCCAGTATGCTTGTCATTCGGATTATTGCCTCCTCAACTGCTGGTAGCTGAATTCCCATCTCACAAAAGCTTTTTGGAAGAAAATCCCTCAGAGATAGTCTACTTTCCAATCTTCTTCTTCATTTCTTTAGCTCTGTGGAAGGCCCACCCACAGTTTTGGCTCCCTATTGCAGCTCTCTATTCTGTCTAAGTTCTTCTCTTCCTCAGTTATTTGCAGCTTCCAATTAGAGCAAAATGTCTGCAGGGCTCTTATTAACGTAAAAAAAAAAAAAAAAGAAAGAAAGAAAGAAAGAAAAGTCTTCATCTCAGTGCTGAAATTAAATTTGGAAAGCTACAAATATTTCAAAATACATCCTATCTTTTTTTTGTTTGGTTGGTTTTTTTGTTCTCTGCCCCAACTACCTCCAAGATCTTTACCTACGATGGAAAAAAACATAAGAAATACATCATCACCTATAGCAGCGATTCACAGTTTGAGGTTTGTGAAGCACCATATATCCATGATGCTTTTCCTCAAGAGATGCCAGAGTAGTCCTCAGAGGACAAGGGTTGCAGCCATGCTGATGCTGTTATAGCGCAAACCATAAGGACTGTATGACCATCTTTTTGGCATTATAAAATGCTTTTGTATAGGATGGGAGTTTTTCCTTGAGTAGCAAGGCCCTGAGATAACTCATGAAAACACCTCATCGTTCCATGAAAGGCTATAAGCAGAAATAACACCTGTATTCTAGGCTACCTTCTTCAGGTTCTGCCTCAAACTTAGACTGCATAAGCCTTTAACTGTTTTTTATAATACATATTTACTGTCTCCAATCCCCCTCTGGTAATGGTACATGCATTAATTGATGTCTCATAATACTGTTACCTCAAAACTTTTTATGGCTCGTAGCCCTGGAAAACACTGTCTTCACTGCACTGCCATTTTATTGTACTTAATACAATTATAAAATAGCATATACATCTGTTAAATATTATTATTACTGAAAGAATAAATCCCCTGTAGCACAAGCAATATTTTTTTTTAGATAGAGCATATTTGTCTTTTGACACTTTATTATACTGACTCATGAAAAATAGAAGCAATACCCTTATTATTTATCTAGTCTAACTTGAAGGATGCTCTAGCCAGTTCCTTCCAGGAAGAAAGGATGTTGAATATTTGATATATGTGATCAGTGAAGTCTGCAGTGACCTCTTCTAGTATTCTGTATTGTTAAAAATCATTGAACCTTACAGAGGAAGAGGAACAGGGGTTTTAAGAGTTGTCATGCATTTAAGACAGTTTCACAAAGCCATTAAATTTCTTGAAGGAAATGGGTAACTTAACCTGTTAAGGAACTTTAACCAAAACATGGGTAAAAGTCACCATCCAAAAAAAAGGGTCATAAGAAGCTGCTCAGGGGGTTGAATCCTGTGCCTCAGTGGGATTCCCTGGGTACTATTTTATGTTTGTTAGAAAGAGACAACAGGAGCACCTCTGGATTTACCTCTTGTCCTCAGCGTTAAAATTTCAAACTACCACAATAACCTTGGTTTTTCTCTAGCTCATCCCCTCAGCAAATCTGCTGCCTGCTAAAAACAGTGTAGAAATGGACCCAAAATACAATGAGCTCTGGGGTCATCACCACCACGATGGCTGAGATGCAGGCTCTTTCCATCCAGACCCTAAAAGAGTAAGAGTGGGCGGTGCTCATAAGTGGGATTTTGGCTTGGGCTCTCCTCCAATCCAAAAGGATCAGGCAAAAAGCAATTGACGCTCACACGAACACAAGTGAAAAAGCTGGGATCATAATTCAGTATTAACTAAAGCACTAGGGTTACCCTTTCGCCCGTCCCAGCACTGCCCTGTTCAGCCGGTGCTCGCTGCCTTTCCCCAGCACTCAGCAGCTGATGGTCCCTCTTGCTGGCACATCCCAGCTCAGCTGTTGCTATGGCAGATTGTGAAATTCACCCTCAGAGCAACATCAGGGATGCTACTGCACCCACTACTTACTTCTACAGTCACTGTGCCGGCTCAAAAGTGCTTTGCAGTTTTGCTGCGAGGCACAGTGAGGGAAGCAGCAGAGCGCAGAAGGGAAAATTCCAGCTGCGGTTGTGTTTCCCCTTCCCTCCCTTCCTGCCCCACAATAGCTTCACTGTCAGAAACAACAACAAACTGCAGGACCGCATTCATGCTGATCCCCAAGAGCAGTTCCTGCCAATTTCAACCCCTCGTCATAGAGATCATTTTCTTTGGCACGTTTAGCTCCAAGCCTCTATGCCCGTCTAAAAAAGCAATATCAATTATTAATAAATGATAATACATAATAGCAATACTCAGAAGCAGTTCTGCCTTGCACTGCTCTGGCTACTACTTCATCAAGCTTTACACTGAAGAATGCTAGAAGATTAATTTTAACATTATTCTATCGTTTAAGGGATATTTCACCATATATTTCTAGGGTAAACAAAAGGAACAACTCCATTCATGGAGTCCAGTACTGGCCAGGTGTATCCATGCTACAATACATACATATATTTATTAGCCCAATGACACAGGATATTGTATGAATTATACAACATGGTCAGAGACAGACTTTCTCAGAGCTATAAATGGTCCAGGGGAGTGCTGAGTAACACTAATGAGATAGCAGTACACACATAGATGAACTGCTGTTTGCCTGTGGGTCTAGAATAACTGTCCGGCCGCTCTCCCTTTCCCTTCAGAGCACTTCCCCAATGTGTGCCAATATGGCTAGTAGCACTGTCCCCATTCTGCAGAGGAAGATGAGGCATGGGTAGGTAGAGCAGCTGGCCAGCAGTTCACCAGCAGAGCCAAGAACAGCAGCCAGGTCCCTCAAGCTCTGCGGCCACGTCCTATTGAGTCAGCCACATACAATGGCGCACCTCACTAAAATAAGGAGAACGTTGCCTTGGTAGAGCTTCCTACACAAATATAGAAGGAAGAGACTTTGGGTCCCAATCCTGTCTGCTCAGGACCTTTCTCAAGCACTGTGCTCATTTCAGAAGAATTTACGGAAAGGATTTGTAATTCATTATCGGCCTTCGTGGCTTTCAGCATTAAATACTGCAGTTCTCAAAACCACAAAATAAACTGAATGCAGATGAGCAAGACCAGAGCCACAGATAATGAAAGAGCCCGGCAGCAGAAAAAAAAGAGAGTGAGATAGAAACACGCCATCCAAATACATTCAAATCATGCCAGTGCCCACTAAAGAATGACAGCAGTGGCCTTCTTTGAGGGATAGGAACCATGTTTGGAGTGCCATTTCATGAGGGAGGAGGTTTATTTATGAATTTGATTTTGTTTGGAGACTTTTAGCTTGACTTTTGCGGTAGGGAAGTCTGGGGCACGGGGCAGAACATCACATAATTTTCTGGAAGAAAGTCCCTTTTCAAAGGTTGTACATATCAAAGCAGGCACATTATCACTACTATTTGCTTAATATATCTATTCCCCAATACCTAAGAGTAAGTAAGGGTGTGTTTCTACACTTGGCAGAAAGAAACAGCAAAGGCACAGCAGAAATGGTGGTGAGGGCACTACGCTGTTACGGAGTAGCAGTGATCCAGGCCTGGCTGATAGGTTTGCACAGATTTTAACCCTCTTTGTCCTTCTGCTCCTCTCCCAGGCTAGAACAGGGAACTATTTTGGCAGCACTGTTCTATACAGCCTGTCTGTATTGTTCCACTTTTGTTCACTACTAGATTCTTCTTGGAAAGGAAGAGATTT
This sequence comes from Pelecanus crispus, assembly GCF_030463565.1. Taxonomy (NCBI): domain Eukaryota; kingdom Metazoa; phylum Chordata; class Aves; order Pelecaniformes; family Pelecanidae; genus Pelecanus; species Pelecanus crispus. The sequence goes on along the minus strand of NC_134644.1, from coordinate 80,048,588 downwards.
TTAGAGCATCACAGAAAATTCATCTGGGGCTTTTTACAAAGCACGTTGCAGCCAAATTCTGACTCCTGCATAGCATAGATGTACAACAACTTGTTTTGAAGTCAACTCTTGAATTTTTCAAAGCAGAAAAAGCACTTCCCTCTCCTGCTGGGAGTAAGGCTACATAGTGCTGATCACAGTGACTTCTCACAGTGATCACTTCCAGAGGCAATAAAATAAACTGCATTTCAGCATTTGTTGACCATAAGGCTTTAACAGTTTCAGCCATAAGCAAGCAAAATATTTTCTTTTCTGTCACAGGTGTGTGAATTTCAGTTGTAAACTCTTAATAAACAGTTATTCGTGTACCTTTTGCAGTTATGTTTCTCAAATGCTTTGAGCAGAAAACTTACTTCTGTACTTCTACAGCTGATCCAAATGGCTTTAAAGCTCTCAACACACTTGTCACCTCTGAAGCCTCATTTAACTGTACAGGCTCTTCTTACATGTCAAGTACAGATTGGAATCCTGAGACAGACACTACAAATTTTTGGAGGTTCATTTCTGCTACAGTCAGAGATGGCAAAAACCACGCTGTCCTAGAACTAATCTTATGAAGCTTCTTTCACTTCAGCCTGAGCAGCCTGCAATAGCTCAGAGACATTGAAACAGTGCTGGCTTTTAAATTTCGACACTGAAAAACTTTTACAAAGACCTTGCCTCCTTTCCATCTCTCATTTTTCTCCTTGGAATAAATTGCCTAGCTCATGGCTGCCTTCTGATGTGCCGTGTTAAAGGGCAGGAGTAACAGTACAGAGCTCCTTTTCACATTAGGCAAAAAGAATCAGTTCATAGGCCGTATTTTTCTTGGAGTTTCTTTATCTTATAAAACATGCGTATTATTTCGCACATACCCAACAGCAGTCCCAGACTTCTACTACTAATGACAGTGATCTGACCTATGATCTTTAGCCCAGTTACCTCTGAACTCATGTAGTCTAATCATCGCCCTCCCTTTCCCCTGATAATAGACACAACTAACACAGCTGCACTCATTCTTCTAGCTGCCACTTGTAAACCCGGGCTCCACATCTGGCAGGAGCTTGTTCCCAGCAATGGCATCAGGCTATGATGCGAAACATCCTTCAAGAGTCCCAGATGCACCACCCGAGCTCTGGAGAATATCCGGGGTTACGGTGGGTGGAATTTCACAGTTTCTCCCTTTGCCACGTTGTAAAGCCATCGTCTACTCTGAAATGTACGGTACTTGCAAACTGCTTTTGTCAGGGGTTAAATACTTTTTATTCACAACACCACAAAGACTCTCTGTGCAACAGTGCCAGAAATGTCTAGGAATTCTGCTTGGCCTCATTTATATCTCTCTGGATGTCGTGCATACTATATTTTCATACATTAAGGATTTCTATAGAATTTATCATTAGCCATAATGGTTTCCAAGAGAATTGCTGGCTCAGCTTTAAAAGTGAATAGCTTCATCTTTAGTTTAGCACTTCTGTCAGGCTAGGATCAAATCCAGACACTCTTTCAATTTTTCTTTTAGTGGTTCATCTACACTTAATGTTAGCCTCTGTCAAACGGGATTAAGAAAACTCTCTATTTTTGTTCAAGGTCCCAAACCCATATATAAACACTGTAATTTACTACATAATGGCAGCTCTTGCAAGGCATAAGTATAAGTAGCAATAACAATCGTGCCTTTTTTGAGAAGTTCGTGTTTCCGGAGGTAGAAATCACACAACTGAAGCGGCGTGTGTGTGACCTTCACATGCCTGATCTCCACAACGCACTGAAAATCCTGCTGCAGAACAGGAGGATCAGCGCAGTCCCTTCTCATCTGGAAAATTGAATGAGATTACATAGAACAGCAACAATTTCTCACCTGATCCCTCCTGCAAATGAGGTTTGTTAAATTGCCTTGGAGATTTCAGAGGGCAAATTCACCCGCTGAGTTGCAGGAGTTATGGCAGGGTTCAGTCTGGTTTCAGTACAGTGAACAGCTTTGGAGTACTGCTGAGGTTACAGTGTGTGCAGAGGTAATGAGATGAAATCACAGATTAGGGAAGGCTTCATTTGCTGAGATATTTTAACAAAAACAGAATATTCCTAAGAGTCTAGTACATTTTATTAGTTTAGCTGGTGGGGGAAAAAAAAACCAAACAACAACGCAAAAAAACCCAAATTATTTTCCATGGAGACTTTAAACAAGGCGAGAAAAGGGTTTCTGAAGTAAAATGGTTTGGTTTTAATTTAACAAACAAAAAGATTTTCTGCTGTGAAGACTTTTGAATGAAACATTTTCATTTTTATTGAAAAATCCCTTTTTGGCTAGAATTAAAATTCCAACTGAGAGAGGAGGAAAAAAGGGTTTTGAACTACTTCTGCAAATATTCCGGGGAAGCTTTGCCTTCTGGTACAGCTATGGCAGGCTAGAAGACAGTATATGCTGGATGTTTTAAAAAGCATACATTTAAATTTCCCTGTTCTTACTTCCTTTACTGCTGAGCTTGCAGAAACAACAGGCCAAAGGGAGGACAGACTCCTGTGAAGCACGTCTCTGCTCCTCATGGGCTGGCTCAGTCCACATCTCCCCACTCAGTCCCTGAACCAGACTGCAGTGGCTCCAGAAGGATTCTCAGGCACGGCACTGTGGTGTTTTTTCCTCCCCACTGAAATAATGGCAATTTGTATAAATCATTTTTTCTCTATTCCCCCCACTGATCGCACAAAGAGCTGCAAACAGAACTTGTTTACCTGAGCACTGTGTTGGAAGAGTCAATATAGATCTAAAGAAAAGGGGACAGGAAAAAGGGCAATATTTTTTTGTTTGTTTAAAAGGTTGAGTGAACTCTGAAATATAGAAAGTACTTGTTATAATGATTTCTTTAGTACATGAGGTTTTAACTGAAGAAACCTTAAATAAATGAAGAGCTTTATAAAGGGATAATCAGCCTCTGAGTAATATTCCAGCAGGGAATATTTCAGTGAACCCCACAGAAATGAGCATAATAAGAGTTAAATTGCTCGTGCTCCAACAGTAGGTTTTTCTTAAAATAAATGCAATGAAAGCACCATCCCTTGAGTTCTATTTGGTATTCTGGAGCCAAAATCCTCTCTTATTTACGCATAAATCTAGGGCTCTTATTCACAGGGTACCAGTTGCTTTGACTCATTTCCCAAGGCACGCTCTCTCCATCACCCCAGGTACAACCCAACATCTGCAGTCAGGCTGTGGATCTCAGTGGACATATTCCAGAGATATATCAGGATAACCACATTCAGAGTTTAATTCTCATACTTATGGCTAATGAAAGCCCGATGTTGCAGAGGTTTATTTACCAGCAGAGGCCAGCAATATCTGAACGGGGGTAGCTTAAATTACCAGGTACAACAGTGTTCAGACTCCTTTTACAGCAATAAGGGGGAAAAAAAAAGCCATTTGAATCTGATTCAAGAAAGGCAAGGTTATTACTCATATCCCAAGGAGATATGGTGTGTGTGATGAACTGAAAATGCTATTAGAGAAGAACAGATTCCTGTTATGATAGGCCAAGTAAGCGCTGGTTTCACTGTCACACTGTTAATTACGCATTCACTCTTTCACGTAATGAGAAAAAGTCTCATGTAGTGTCTACAAAAGGGGTTTGCACATTTGCATATAATGAAACCAGCAATGACAAATGTCAGCAGTACCATACACTGATGCCATGAATAATGCATAACACAGAATTGTGGAGCTAAAAGCAGAGAAATAATCAAAACCGTTGATCTTCCCCCCCTGCCCCCCTTTTCTACAGGCAGATAAAGTCTAATTTTCTGAGCACTTCAAACCCAAATGGTTTCAAGGATTCTGTTTCAGACAGAGGAAACTGATGAACGGTCATGGCGGCTTTCACTTTTAAAGCATCAGTTCAGGTCTGGGCAGTCAAGCATTACCTATCGGCTTACGTATCTGCTGCCCGTGGCACTACCTGGGACTCTGTTTTGCAGAGCAAAGGCCAGGATTTACCCGGTTGTTTCCCTCCAGGAGCAGCATCCTCATAAAAATGGTGGGGCTGATGAGAGGAAATGTGGAGAGTCACCAATCCCTGCTGCATTTACTTTGGTTTCTAAGATTTTTCCACGTCAGCCGGGAGCCTCCTGAAAGGCTGCTGTAGAGCAGTAACTGAGGATGGAGAAGCAACCCCCATGTTCTGCTCATATTCAGCCATGCTATATCCTTAAACAATACCGGCTGGGTTACTGAGCTGTGCTTTCCGACAGCCTGGCTGGGCAGATGGTACCCAAAAACTGCCAGATCAGAAGTTAATGTTTCCCCACTGGCTATAGGAAGCACTGCAGTTGCCCAAGCTGAGGGTTTGCTTTGATAATCATTTGATTAAATAAGCAGATGCCCGCTGACTTCAGAAGGCATCAGCACATGCTCCTACAGAGGAGTTGGCACAACCGGCCCCGCTGGGGGAGAAACAGAAACACCCCACAGGGAAGGGGAATACTGAGGAAAGCTGCGGGAGAGGGGCATTGCCGGTCTGCAAGGATGTCTAGGAAAAGACTTCAGGTCAAGCAGTTCAGTAGAATGCTTTTCTCTGTCATGACTAGTATTTAAACTGGAATTTGAATAAAATCGGACCTGAATGAGGCAGCACTGATCTAATTCTCCACTGATAACACCTCGCACAATCACACAAACAAGGAAGGTCTCCACAGCTGTCTCTAGACTAGAATAGGAGGGAGATATCATTTAGCTCACAATCAAAGCACATTCCCTTCATGGGAAGCTGTAATCTTTTTATTCAGCATCATCTTACACTGCTGGTTATCTCCATCACCTACGTGGTCCACTACACAGTTTTTTAATATATGTGCAAGCATGTGTATATTATGTAGCTTTTAATTACTGGTTCACACTCCTACCAGTGTACAGTACCACCTGTCTCTTTTCCTACACAGAAATCCACATTAAGAGTCCCGATGAGAGTTTTAATCACATTTCCACCGCACTATACACAATGATAGACGACTTAATCATTTGATCATGTACTGTTTAATCCATAAGAACCTCGTCTTGTTCCCTCCACAGAAAAGATTTTGTCTGGAAATGCAGTAACATTTTAAAACAATTTAATTTCTTTGTGGTTCTGGGTGTCACATTGATACCTATCTTGCAAACACCTTTTGCTGCACAGATCTGTGTCATTTTGTCCCACCAGAACAATTCTTTCTATAGAATTAAAACAATGGGTTTAAGTGAAAAAGACTGAACTATAACACACATCACAACAGGAGCAAAATTTATTCTTTTTAAGCAAGGGAAGTAGGAAAGTCCAGGAAAGAGGGCAGATTATTTTTAATACAGAAATCCCATCATGTGAAACATGAGTATTGGGTCTGGAAAGCCAAACCTCTTTGCCCAATGCAGATAAACAGTGAGACAAGGTCATTGGCAGCATGAGACAGGATGCTCCAGAAAGCATGCTTACTTCCACTAACATCATCACAGACCACATAACAAGAGTCTTTATATATTAAAATGCAACATTCTTATGCATGCATGTGCAAACACAATGGAGTACTGAGAGACTGTCTATTCAATAGGCATTGCCATACTATTTATGTACGCATGCATGGGCAGAGCTAATGAAATGCAGAGACAACTTGGTTTATTGTATGACCAATAACAGTATATGCAAAAGAAACAGATTTTTAAGAGACTGTTAATTCAATCCCCTGAGAACTTGTTTCTTCCTGGCACCAAAAGACATACCAGCTACCTAGAGATAGCAGTCTAGTAAAAAATTCAAGCCTATGCTTAATTTCAGGTTTATGCCAATGCGCTGCAAGTCCAGTTACAATCAGAAACTAAAAATTCAGATGGTACTTAAGAAAGTTTTCCTTAATCAGGGCCTTGGTTTCTGTGAAACATGTTTCCATTGTCTCTTGCTGAGGTCAAATAGGCCAAATAGCCTACAAAGGTTTTCTTTTTTTTTTTTTTTTCCTGGAGAAGAAAATCAAACATTTTTTCTTTCTTCTTGAAAAACTGCTAAACTTCCAGAGAGAAAGAAAAAAATTGTTGATGTACCAAGAACAAGTGGGACAAGTATGAGCCAAAGAAGGAAATGCTGGATTAGACTATCTGAAGAGCATGAAATGATGCTTAGCAACCAGCTGAGGACTTGCATCCTCCCAGATGCCAAAACAAACTGGCCCAGAACAGAATATTGATTTCCCACTTTTCAGCAAGTAACACTTTTACCATTCCTAGTTTTCAAATGGAAACTCTACATTCCCTTCCCACTGTGTATTTTTAAACAAATAAGTAATAGCAAAGAGCAAAAATATTGCAAAAAATCTGCACTAAACCGAGAGAAAAATAGAATGGAATAGAATTATTTCAGTAGGAAATCAACGATCATCTAGTCCAACTGCCTGAATGTAATTTAATATACACTGCATTGCACTAAGGACCTTGAGGAATTTGATCTTTTAGCACAGTTCTATCACTCTGTAGCAACTAATTACTGGGCACATTTACGAGGCAGAAAGAGTTCTTTAGAGAAGCAGAGGACTCGCATATTTTGAGGACGTGCTTGTCACTTCAGGGGTTGGGATTTAGTACCATGTGCCTCAGTTTTTACCACTGTAAGCTGTAAACCAACTTTCTTTCTAGAAAACGTATTGCCCACAATTGGGTCCCCAAACTGTGCTATGTGTAGTACTGAAGGGACACATGCCCCTTCAAGGTGGCAAACAGTCTGACAGTAGAGACACCATCGCCATTCTGCTACCACTGAGGGTGTATTTACACATGTACTTCACTTGGCAGCTGCTCACTGTTTACTTTGGAATTGTTTCTTATCTGGACAGGTTGTTACAGGTTCAGCACAAATAAGCAAAAGGGACTGACTGGAAATGAAGCCCAAAATACTCAGAACCATCCTTGTGCTGCACCTCCTTGCAACTGTACTTACAACATCAACGTGGTTAGGCAAACTAAGCTGAGAGAGAACGGGAGCAAAGCTGCAGCAGCTCCTAGTCTCTTTGGGTCCCTCCAGGCTTTGCTGTCTGTAGAGGCAAGTGTGTCTCACTCCCAAAAGCTTTGGATCAGAACGCCTGAGCTTGAAACTGAACTACTGAAGTGTTCAAAAAATGGGTAGATGTGGCACTTCGGGACATGGTTTAGTCTAGTCTACCCTTGATTGGCTTAGAGTAGACTTGGTAGTGTGGGTTAATGGTTGGACTGGATGATCTTAAAGGTCTTTTCCAACCTAAACGATTCTATGATTCTATACTTTAAAACCCACTGTTCCAGGGTGATAATTCGTATCGCATTTCAGGTCAGGAAGTAAATTGGTTGCTGCGTGCTACTTAAAATTTCTTTTTAAGATCAGGAGAAGTGAAATGCTATTCACACAACCTTCTATTCTAGTTAACCAAAAGTGAGAGCTGGGAAAACTAATGACGGTTAAGACCAGTTTGCTGTTGGCCTGTGCTGCAGAGTCTTCTCCACTGTTTTGCCTTGGTAGAACATTACCCTGCTTACATGACAACAAATGCAGGTCATCAAGGTCTCAGAGTTGCATCTACCCTGGTTTTCTGTCCATCGCCATACTTATCCCTCAGGGCATCAGCATGAGGGCAAATGCCTCACATCTATGTGGTGAGAAAATTGGTCTTCTCTGATGCAGCCTATCCTGCTGCCATGACCTGATGGAGTCAAAGCTTGGCATCCTGCTTCACTGACTTTGAGGGCAGAGTTTGGAAGCAGGGCTGCCAGAGTGACCATGAACACCTAGGAATATAGTTTTGCTAATGCAAACTTAAAAAAAGCTAACAAGAACCTCCAAGTTTTTCCATTTGGCCTGCACAGCCACGGTGGATACTCTCCAACTACCGCAGCTGGTTAGGTGTGTTATGATGCACCAGGAACAGATCTCCAAGGAGAAACCCAGAAGAGCAATTATAACAAGGTTACTGAACATTATGAATGAACCATCAGGGTTTTTTCAGAGAGGTGGCTGTATCGTGTCTGTCTCTGGCTTGCATTATCTATTTCTCAGGCTAATGAGAATGACAGAATTCCTCCAACCAGAGAAGTTCAGGACTACATTATACCTCTTAAGAAAATACGCACTTCCGAACACTGCAAGAATAGCTCAAACATCTGGACAGACCTTGTACCTTGAGAGTCAGTAAACTGGAGTGGCATCCTGAACTTTCTTTAGGGGTGCTTTCCATTTCCAGGTGAGCCACTCATGTTTTTTCATCATGTCAGATCAGCATAAGCTTTGGCAGTTCTTCTTAAAAAGCTTTTCCTGCTGCTAGTTTTAAATGCTGTATCTTCTGCTTGATGCAGTAAAATTTCTCATCTTCTCATCCTCACATAAAACTCCCCTTTCTGTTCCAGATAGTTATTCTTGCTCTGTACTTTACATTTTCAGAGTGAACCCGTTTTTAAGTCCCTCCATCAGTAAGAAGGCAGGGAGTAAGTTTGGTGATAAGTGGACTTACTAGGCTGCCATCTGGAAATCAGATTTTAGAGACTTCAACAGTAAATAAAGAGATCTGCAACTCGTACCGTTATTTGAATTAATAAAACTCACTTGGATATCAAAACGTCCATCTCCTTCGGAGGGTGAGGTTCCCAAGCTCACTCCCCCACAAATCACTGCCATCTACGGGCAAGGAGCTGGTTGGTTGGTTTTGCATGCCAGCAAGGAAGCAAATTCAACCTTCCACATTTTGACATTTTCAGTTGTTTATGAGTAAACTGTGAATTAAAGCCATATTCATGATGCAAGCCAAATCACTAACAGCTATCAAAACTATGTTATTTTCTCCAGGGCTTACTAAATGTAGCATGACAACCACATTGACCCACTGCTAAGATTCAGGTGGAAGTCTGGAGCTTTCAAATACTAAAGCCCTTTCTACAGTAAGTGTGTGGAGTTGTAACATTTTCTACGAAGCCCATCTGAGATAATCAGAATTTTTTTTTTTTTTTTTTTAAAGTGTAAAGATATCCCTCACTCTCTGGAAGTCTGCTTGTTCATCTACTGTGGTAAGTGTGCAAAACAGTTCAGTGGTGCTAATCCGATCAGCAACACAACAAATGTCAAACCACAGTGGATGCTCCATACCAAACAACTTCAAAAATCATTTTCCATTGGCTCTCACAAGAGACACTGTAACAGCAAATAAAAAACTTGAAGGTAAAACCAGAATTCTTCCCCCCAAAAGGGTTATCTCCTTAAGAGATGCACAGCAGAAATTCTAGAGAAGATTATTTTTAAAACATAGCAGAGATGACCATTTTGGATCAGTGAGAGGAACTCATAATCTTGCTACTGCTTACCCTAAACATTATTAGCTCGTGTGCTTTCCTATGAAGTATCTGGACATGCAGTGGATGATCTCTGGGAGTCCATCTGGAAGAAGTGCACTTTTCTTTTCTGCTTTTACTGGATGATTTGGGAGAACGCTCACCACATCACTGGATCAGGCCCTAGGATCATTTACTGTATTACACTAAAACTAACTGCTGAGCCTCATTTTCCATCCTTTTGCATTCATGTCATTAAAAATGGCTTTAAGTGTCCCAGATGTGTTGCAGAGCAACAGAGCCTCGAGGTTTCTGCATTTGCCTACCAGAACGAGCTGTTCCACCACAGCTCTTCCCAGCAGTGTTGACTGCAGCAGTTTTCCTGGTGGTACTTTGCTTCACTATTTCTCAGCCCCATTTCAGATCACACGTACAGAAACTGCTTGCCCTTTGGCTCTAGAGGTTTCTTCCTTCTCTTCTGATATTTTTCTCTGCAATATCTTCATTTTGCAACATATTCAGGGAGATGCCTTAAGAAGTCAGCATGAAGGGGCAGAATTAATAAAACTATCTTATGCAGTAAGAGATATTAAAAATTCAAAGGTTTTTTTATTACACATTTCAGTAGGAGCCCGTTTCAAATTCTACTGCTAAATGGCTACAGTCATCAGATACATGCCCTAGCTGAACAGTAAGAATCATGACGACCTATCTAATAAGGATTTATGCTGCATTGACTGAAATGTAACAAATCCCAGACACATGGAGGCCATACTTGGAGGGGAGGGATGTGAATCCTTCCAGGCACATATAAACCAGGGATTAATGCAAGTGCTAGTGTACACATAAGAACAAATTTGTCCCACTTTCCTCATTCTGCCATTGGTATCAGTGCCTAGATGGCCCAAAACCACAACAGATTACAGAACAGAAGAGTTATAACTCTTTAAGAATCTCTGTGCTGGAAGCATTACTGCAAATCATGTTGCTAAAATAAAGCAAATAGTTAGAAAAAGTTTTCTTCCTTTTTTTCCTCTAAGAGAGCAGCTTGCTTTTTTAATATTATTATTAGCCCTGTTTATTACTCATTTCTGGAACCCTATTTATTTTTAACTAGGCAAGAGATCACCAGTGCTTTTTCCAGACCAGGAGAAAGGCTCCATAAATAAGGAAGGGGAGGAAGGAAAGAGCTCTGTTAGATGTGAAGCATCTGCTGTTCCCAGGGAGGTACGTGGGTTTGGGATTGGGTTCATGGATGGGCTACAAAAACACTGGGAGTTAGGTTGCAGGATAAACACCTATATCCAGATGAGATGCAGTATTGCTTCTCCTTCATCACTCAAAACCAAACACTGTTATGCTTTTAAACTCCCACAAAACATTTCTACTTCCCTTGATATTATACATCATGTATTTTGATAACTCTTGACAACAACCATCACAAAAAAAAAAAAAAAAAAAGGAACCTACTGGCTTATAAGTAAAACACAAATTTTTCCTCCATGTTGTGCTTGCAAGGGGGGACTGTAATTACTGCTTCACAAGTACTATGACACACAGGCTGGTTTTGGCAGCTTTAACCTGTCTTCTATGGTTTGCTGAAAAACTCAGATCCCCCATTTGCCCAAAGCCTACTAATTATTAACTGCTGTGCTAAAGAAGGCAGGTCATAAAAGATATGTATCTGATCTATACTAATAGGACCTTTTGCTGGAGTAACTATTTCAGCCTATGCAGCCAGCAGAGCATCCCTAGTGTGGATGTAGCTTAACAGAAGCAGAACCACTGTATTTGGCAACCCTTCTGCAAGTCACCCTGTAACTATATAATAGTTACATTGGTGTAACTGCATTTGTTTTAGGAGATTTTGCTAGCCTGGCTCCACTAGCCAGAGATCACACCTTTTCATATCCCTGGCTGATATTGCTGTGCCAAAAGAAGTCTGCAACATAGATCTGACTACAGATCTCCCTGCTGCATGGCTGTCCAAAGGGATTTTGTTCATGTCAAACAGCACAGCTATATTTACAGCACGTAAAGGGATTTATAAATAACCACCCTAACCTGACACCATCCTTTATGAGAGAGGGAACTGCAGTTCTGTAGAAGAGGCCCAGACACTCCAGTGGAGACCATCAGTCTCTTCACTTAGACCAGTGCAGAAACAGTGCAAGCCCACTAATTTCTTTGGATATGACCCAAATTTACACCAGTGCAAGAGCAGAAGACAACTTGGCTTTAAATCCAATGCTGCTGCAGTGTTTGGTGCTAGTGATGTCAAATTCTGAACTACTTTCCATTAAGGTGATTGGGTTGGGTGGTTTGCAGCTGGACCTAAGTTACATCTTCATCTGAGGATGTGTTGGGGTTTTTACTTAAATTATCCAAGTGTTTTGGATTTTTGCCTCATGCTAATGAGGACAAATTGCTTTGCAGTTGCCATATGATTTAGAGGAATGAATTAAAGATTACAAGGGAAATTTGCATCAACATTTCTTTTCACTGTCATGATTTATACCAGCTGCAGACCTGACCTCAAAAACCCATACTGATGTACACAGTGCACAACACAATGCCATTTCTCACAGTCCCAAGCCTCCTTCTAGCAGCACTGTATTTCTCATACTCTCTTGGGAGATCATCAGTGACAAAGTTTTGGGTATATATATGTTTCCTCTGACTCTGTGGGCTTCCTACTACTTCTGATGCATACACACAGTGCTAGGATGAAACTGGTCCCTTACATTTGTTGCCAGCACTGAGGAAACCACTAAGCCACATGCCCCTCACACTTCCCAGGGTTGCTTAGTAGTTCCCAATTTTTTTCAGTTGTCACTGCATGGAGAGCCATTTAAATTGCTCTCTCCTTTCCTGGATGGCAGCCAGCACAACAGACAAGTTCAGGCAGGGTTGATGCAGAGCCAACGCTCTGCCTAACAGTGTGAAAGCATTTCATGAAAAGAAAAGAAAAAAAGAAGGAAATGACTTACTGCTAATGGCTTAATCCCTTCTGCTTTTTAGCAAATGACATCATAACCAAACCCAGGAGTGTGTAAGTCAGAAGGCAAAGCCAAAGTTAACCTGTGAGATTTACCTTCTATCTGACATGCACTTCATTCTGCTACCCAGGATGCAGAGCACAGCACCAGAACTAATAACACCATGACCTGAAATGAGCAGAGAAAGATCCCGAGGGTGAGAGATGGGGTGTGAGGACGGCGGGGGGGGCTGGGGGGGTGGGGTGATGAAGGATGTAGAGCTACACTTCTCATAGTCTGAGCAATTTGCTTCAGCATTTGACTGTGTTGTCATTGTCTTACCCATGCCTGAGTCACAGCAGGATTTGGTTTTATCCCTGTTCTGAGCACCACCTAAAAGACACTGGGATTTGTGAAAAGGGTGAGATTATACAACTATCCTCCTCCTTAGCAATTCATGTGTGTACAGTCACTTGTGAAGGTCATGCAAACTGTAAAGCTGGAATGATATGCCTTTAAAAGATTTGGGTTTTTTCTTGATAAGGAGAAAAAAACACAGCCTTCCAGCAAACCTACCTGAAGATGATTTGGCTCACTCACCACTTGCATGCTGGGATAACTGCTGTTTCTACTACACAGCTGTGAAGCATCAACAGCTAGATCTTCAACCAGCACTTTTACTCAAACTCCACTCATCATCTCAAACTCCTCTCCCAGCCACAAAGTGATTGGGTATTTCCCTCAGAAATCTCAAATGCTGTTAATGGCACCCCCAAGTAGCCAGCAGTAAAGCACAGAAATGGAGCTCTCAGATGCGAGCAAGACATTTGCTGTTCACTGAGGATTTCTCTACAGTAAGAAGAAACGTTGAGAAGCATCAGCCTTAGTTAACATGTTGAAGAATCCCTTGCCTAGAAGTTGTGGTTTAGCCCCTGTCAGCAAACAAGCACCCCACAGCCGCTTGCTCACCCTCCCCGCCGGGTGGGATGGGGGAGAGAATCGGAAGGGCAAAAGTAAGAAAACTCGTGGGTTGAGATAAGAACAGTTTCATAATTGAAATAAAATAATAATAATAATGATAATAATAATAATAAAAATTGTAATGAAAAGGCAAACGAGAGAGAAAGAAACAAAACCTAGGGAAAAAAAAAAAAAGTGACGCAATTGCTCACCACCCACCGACTGACGCTCAGTCAGTCCCCAAGCAGCAATCACTGCCCCGCAGCCAACTCCCCCCAGTTTATATACTGAGCATGATGTCATATGGTATGGAATAGCCCTTTGGCCAGTTTGAATCCACTGTCCTGGCTGTGCCCCCTCCCAGCTTCTTGTGCACCTGGCAGAGCATGGGAAGCTGAAAAGTCCTTGACTAGCATAAGCAGTACTTAGCAACAACTAAAACATCAGTGTGTTATCAGCATTCTTCTCCTACTAAATCCAAAACACAGCACTACACCAGCTACTAGAAAGAAAATTAACTCTATCCCAGGCAAAACCAGGACACTAGAGAAGATACAGGGAGTGTGGTTTTCACCTTGATTTCTGCCAGTACACATTACCTCTCCTCACCCTCCTTACGCAAGGAAGGTCTGAACAAGACCTGAGACGCTCACACCCCAGGCTGAATACACAATTGTGGAGTTAGATTTTAAGTGACTTAAATTGGAAAAGACTAAAATGCAGTTTTAAGGGTAGACTAAAATTAAGCTCCTATTAGTTTCAATATTAACATTCAAGTAAAACAACAGGGGCCAGTTTTGACCTTCTAGAGCAAGTTTTCAATGTCCAGTAACACAGGCAGACGGTGTTTCACCTGGAGACAGTTTGGGACACAGACGATGCACCTTACAGCCAGAATTTCCTCAAGAAATTACACTGCACTCAAACAGCTGACTTAACAGTTATATTCGTATTTCTGACACTGCACCCCTATCCCTCCACTACCAGCAATGTTCTAGCGCAGACTTTGTAGTTTTAGAAAAGTGACAAATCAGCTGCCACTTGCTGGCATCTAAACTTATATAGGGTTACAAGTAGCTGTCTTAGGCCTGGTCCCTGTGTTTTTACTCAGCCAAGAGTCCCACAAAAGCCCACAGGTTGACACAATACGTCCTTGGTGACAAGTCCCTCATTTCTTCTTCACTGAAGATCTCTTGCAGATCCGCAACTTTTGATTTGACCATTCCCATTATTATTTTCCCTCACCATTATAGTGACAATCTAAAAAACACTTTGAGAACTCTGGAGGGAAACCACATGGTTCCGATCCAGAGCAATGTATTTAAAGTTAATGTAAACATGTTCTTAAGACTGGGCTATTCTTGCATGTATCATCATTTTTAAGGTGTCAAGCACACTTCATAAAGGAAGTCTCGCCCAAAATGCTGGTTTACCAGACATCACAGAGAAGTGTTCCTGTTGCTTCTGGTTGCTTACAAGCTCTGCAGAAGAGAGCACGCTCTCTAGAAAAGCATTCTCTAAGAAGCACCACGGAGAGAAAGAAGAGCTCTAAGAGCAAATGCAGACAGACATCAAAATATAGAAAATAAGTCTAGAATTTGTGGTGAGAATTAGAAGATGACTTTAAGGTAGGAGAGCATCACAGCTCTGGAGCAGCTTTCCGGTAGCATGGGAAAATGACAACTCTCAAAATGGAATTTGATAAATTAATCAGAATTCATTTAATTCTTGGGAGAGCAGGGATGAGATTCAATGACCCAAAAGATTCTTTGCAGTCCTGTATTTCAGAAGTGATAGTTTTGTGATGACTTTAGCTGACCGTTTCAGAACTTAGTTGCATATATAGTTGAAATATATTAATGATGTCCACTCCTTTACATCAGGCGTGTTTTCCTAGTACGTCTTGCTCTAGCATGAGTTGGGCAGGAACAGACATTGGCTTCACTCCTAAATGACTTTTAAAGGATAAAGGAAGAGTATGTTTCTGCTATGCAGGACTCCTGCCAGAGTTCTGGAAGCTGGAGCTGTTGTCCTTATGCTTAGCAATACAGATACACAACACCATTTCACTGTAAGGAACATATGGTCTGTCTAGCATGCGCTTGAACCACTGCCATTTCATTCTAGCCTGGCTGTTTTGTAACAACAAAAGAATCTGATTTTCAACCCATCCATTTTGTCAGTAGTGTCTTCTTAAACCCATACAACTCATCACCCAGCTAGAGGCACAGTTGCCGCCAGCGAAGTTTAACTTTGCTCTGCAGCAGCACACAAAAAAATGACCTGCCAGCACTTAATCACTGAATGCATGAGGTTAAAATGTTTCTAAAAAAAGGACACTAGTACACTCTGCATAATTAATGTTTAGCCATAAGGTGAAATGGTTAACTTGAATCTATTGATCATCCTCAGAGACTAAGGATTAAGCATATCACTGTGTCTGCATGGAACAGTCACTGTTCTGTGAGCAAGAGGGTTCTGCAGACAATGAGATGATGCTCTCATGCATCAGATAGGGGCAAGCAAACAAAACCGGTGTAAGTATTTACCCAAGAAAAACACAATAGGATGACCACTCTGGATAAAATGGAGACAAACTGTAAACTTAACCACATTTGTTTATTATTATAATTTAAAAAATAAATAAATTACCACTTCACAGGGCATTTTTAAAAGAGCAAAGTCTGGTCAAACACATGCTCTTTCTGCTTATGGTTTTAAATCTTTTGTGATGCTAGTTTGTTAGACAAGTTAACAGAACAGAACATGATGCTTTCCCTGTGTAGGGCAAGGAGTTGAATCAATCAGGATCGCTAATCACATGAGAAAAAATACACCATAGAAAGAAACAGCTGGCAATAATAAATTTAAATTGATCTTCATAGAGAGAAAAAAATGGAAACATGTTGTGATAGGCCAACATCTTCATGAATGCACACGCTGCTTGGCTTTGAGCAGGGCATTTGAGGATCTCAAAGGAACAGCATGGTTCGACAAATGCTTGCTAATGAATGCAAGAGTCGTAAAAGGAAAACTAAAGATAAATATTATAAAAATGCAACTTCATAAATTAGCTGGTTTTACAGCTTGTACTGTACTAGCATCTTCACAGCGATTGGGGGGGGGGGGGAAACACACATTGATGTTGCCATCCTTACATTATCATATTTTTTATTGCGCAAAGCAGATAGGAAACAGGGTACCACTCTCTTCCTGCAGGTTCTCTGCCAGCCAGAAAGCATACTATAGAAAGAATCTGACAAGTAATTTATAAATTGTTTTTTGACCACACTGATTGCAATTACAGAGTGAAGAGAAGAACCAGAGTAACATGAAGGCTAGAGAAAATGCCCTACCATAGGGGCCTAAAGAGTTCAGTGTGCTTTGTTTATCAAAAACAAAATCAAGAATGGTCCAATTACGGCACACACACACCCCTTCATGGTGAAAAATAGCTAGTCTCAGAGTCATCTAACCTGGAAGAGAAATGCATTGCAAGAATCAACAGTAAAAAATTAAAGCTAAAAATAACAACGCACATTTAGAAATAAAATAAGCAACATTTTAACTATGACACATCAGTGAGATTATGAACAGAAACAGTACATATCTTTTTTGGTTTTAAATTATATAGTATCTCCATAAAACACAAGCCACCTCTTGTCTAGCGGGAGCTGGCACACAGAAGTTCTGTGGAATAGACTACAGAGAACAGGCGAGGTAGGAGATCTGACACAGGCGCCTTTCTGTGCTTTTTGGGGCCAACCACACTTTGAAATCAGTCATTTCTCAATACTCTAACACATCACCACACCCCTCACTCTAATTTTGTTGCCAAGTTTCTTATGAAAACAAAATATGTGTCTTTGTGCTCTACACAGACATGGGCCTGTCCACTGCCTCTTAGTAATTCTGGAAGCCAGTGGCAAACTTTAACTAACTGTAACAGAAAGGTAGGGGGTTTCTAGAATACTAAACCCTTAAATAACTTGTGAAAATAGACAAGAGAGAGAGGATGTCATATTCCCTACAGAGGAACTGGCCACAGTGTTAAGACACCAGAGAAACCACATGGGCAGAGGCAAGACATGCATACACACGCTTTGGAAACAAGGCTTCATTAGTTTTTTGCTGTTCATGGAATTGCTTAAGTGAGAATATTACAAAAACAATTTTGTGCAACTGATAGTTTATCTTCTGAGCTAAACATGGTCTGTATGCTATCTGGGAGATGTTGATCTCTTTTGGCCTTAAAATCTATACTAGTGCGTTACTTTTTCTTCAAATGTGTCATACAGTAGGGGTCTTTCACCAATCAGTCTGAGTAGCCTTCTAAAACATAGCAGAGAAAAACATGATGGACAATACTGCTTTTCTTACTTATCTGAATTCCACATTCAGCACTAGACTGCAGGGAATGACTGTTCTTTTTTAAACGCCATTGCAATTTTCAGACAGATCCCAAAAAGGAGTTTTAATAACGAGTACTGACAGAATTTCATTTTACTGAAGATCTAACCTGGAAAGAGATCCCTCAGCAGATCCTGTCACAACATGAGGTTTGCAGAGAGCAAAGGCGCCTGCTGTTAGAACACTTCCTGCTGTGGCTGCATCTAGGAAGCATCCATCTTGCTACCCCACCACCCCCAATCGCGGTGGGATTAGTTACTTCCAGGAAATAAATACGGCCTCTGTTGGCTCTAGAAGGAATGAAAGTGCCTAATTTTAGATGGAATGCATGACTTCTTAGGCTACTAAAGTTTGGAAAGATCAATCACATATCCAGCTCCAGGAGAGTTCAAAATTAATACAAGCTCAGGTTAGGAAGACTCAGAGCAGCCAGCATGACCCCTTTTCGCAGGGTGCGGAGTAAAGCCATTGCCTGCAGACATGGCACATGAAATCCTGGCTTCACGCTCAGTAACATGATGGTACCAGCATTTAACCATATCTGTCATCTACAGGAAGTAAAGTACAATAGAAGGAAGGCCATGCAAAGTCCATCCTTAGGAAGCAGGTTTTATGCCTGAAGAGATTTCCCCATGTTTGTCTCAGTTTTATTAGAGACAGTTTCTATTAAATGACCTGTTTCTGCCTGTTCCTCCAGCAGTGACTAAGGCAGGTTTAATTGCACCCTGTGAAAGGTGTGCTGCATTGCTCACTTTCTATTAAGGAAACAGAAATTAAAGCTGCCACATGAAAATGGAACTGCTGCACCTCCACGCAGCAGCTGGCAAGTGAGGAAAAGGCATTCCAATCACCAAGACATCATTTCCGAAATTCAGACAACAATCAAACGCCTTGAGCCAGTCACACCAACTAATGCTGAGGAAGTGATGCCTTCTTAGTATGTAAAAAGGTTGTATTAGGTTGTTGTTTCCTTGTATTTGCGTATGAACAAAGCATAACAACAATAAACATAATGCAGCTATTTACCATAGCATAGCATTTTCTAATCCTGTAACGCTAACACTGGACACACCCACCCCTAAAACCTAGGAGCCAAAGAGAGATGCTGTCTCACAGCAAGTGTGTCAGTAGCAAAAATCTGGGAACGACCCTCTGAGCAATCTCATTCTGGACAAGAGCTGCTAGCGCACATAACCCCACATTGGCAGGGCCAATGGGGAGCCAGACAGGACAAAGAGCCACAATTCCTTGCCAACCCACACTGGCAAGAGGAACGAAATTCTGGCCAAAGTATTCCTCATGACACAAAAGGGGAGTGCTACAGATTCCTTTCCCCAGGCATAAGAATTGCTAATAATTATAGCAGCACACTCTGTTCTCCAGCAAGACTTGAATCGACAAGGCTCTGAGCCCCACCTATAAAGAGGAAAATTCCTCTGCTCCTGCTAACAGCTATTAATCAGTACAATTCAGACCAGAATAAATTAACACCAATTAGAGGCAGTCAACACTTTCAGCTACAGCTTATGGGCATACCTTTGAATATGCCTGGTTAGGAACACAAAAAGAGCTTCCTTCTCCCTGGGCGATAGTGGCTTGTCACTGCTGTATGACCGTATTATTCACTGGGTGTGGAGTTATCAAGGCAATGACCCAAAAGAACGCTGAGTATCAGTCCACAGCGTGGAACTTTCACCTATCCCATGTCTGTTGGTTCATCTTCACATGCCATCTCTTGGCACATGTTTCCTGGATCCAAGAGTCCATAGGAAGCTGCTTATTGTGCAAATAATACACTGTAAATGAGGAAACATAATCCATAAATGTTTTTGAGATATTTTCTGCCGACACTGCTGCTGTGTTTCTAGCCAATTTACTTCTGTTGGCCTTTTATATTTCCTGTTATATTGTCCTGGTTTCGGCTGGGATAGAGTTAATTTTCTTCCTAGCAGCAGGCATAGTGCTGTGTTTTGGATTTAGTAGAAGAATGTTGATAACACGCTGATGTTTTTAGTTGTTGCTGAGTACTGCTTATGCTAGTCAAGGACTTTTTCAGCTTCCCATGCTCTGCCAGCCACACAAGAAACTGGGAGGGGGCACAGCCAGGACACTGGATCCAAACTGACCAAAGGGCTATTCCATACCATATGACGTCATGGTCAGTATATAAACTGGGGGGGGTGGCCAGGGAGCAGTGATCGCTGCTCGGGAACTGTCTGGGTATCGGTCGGCGGGTGGTGAGCAATTGCATTGTGCATCACTTGCTTCGTGTATCATTATTATTATTATCATTATTATACTGTTACTATTAGCATTACTATTTTACTTTATTTCAATTATTAAACTGTTCTTATCTCAACCCAGGAGTGTTTCTCACTCTTACTCCTCCGATTCTCTCCCCCATCCCATCGGGGTAGGGGGAGTGAGCGAGCGGCTGCATGGTACTTAGTTGCTGGCTGGGGCTAAACCACGACATATATGCAGAATGACCTTTGAAAAGAGGAGTGTCAAGTTAAAAACATTAATTTTGGTTTTCAATAAACTTGAAAAATTATTCAAGATGCTTTCAAGCAATGCAATCCAAGAATGTACTTCATGTACATCACTAAGTCCTGTTTAGTTATGATCAAGAAAAAAATGACGTACTAATACAATGCACTACCTTGCAGAATGTAGAGTTAATGCTTTAACTATTGGTCCTCCAACAAAAATCAGGTTTGAGCAATTCCATCTGAGTCAGACTTCTTCTTCCTACCTTTTTAGTTTTATTAGCTATCCTGAATTTGTTTTCATGAAGAATCTTCTAGGGGAAGAAGGGAAGAAGGGTACCCATCTTCTCTATTTTTACTACTGTCCTAAAAAGGACCGGTTTATTTGAAAAGACTGATGCATGAGACAGAAGGATTTTTTCCTGCCTAACTTCTGCCCCTGACTTGCTTTAACCTCAAAGAAGGAAAAATTCAAAAAACCTCTTCTGCCTGATGATATCCCCACCGCCGCTAAAGAAAGGGCCCTGACCATAAAGCTGGAAGAAGATCTGAAACCACTGCTACTCACATAGACTAATTTAGTAATTATTAGCCAACAGAAAAAGAAGAGAATGTCTATACAACATAGCATTTAAGGTATGCTACATGGAATGATGAGACCTAATCCCTGTTCGATTTATAACAATATTTAAATATTCTCTGGAATAGAAATTAGAAGCCTGGTCTCCTCATGCATAAATAACACTTTCATAGGAGCACTTGATAAACCCTGTTTCCAAAAGGTTTTACCTTTCTGCACTCTCTTGGGAAACACAGAATATGAAACCCTGTCCTCCTGTGCAAAGGAGTGATCTGAACCGCCATGTGCTGTCTACACACAGGCAAGTAAGTTAAAGTAGGGGCCCCAGGACTTTCCCCGGTTGTTTTGTCAAACCACACTCCAGCCATGAATGAATCATGACCAGCCAGAGGTACCCAAGTGAAGATTAAGGGTAAAACTCAATCCTATATTCGGCTTTGCCTCTTAACTTGAAGGCTCCCTGCTCAATGTCAGCATCTTCTGGATTGGACTCTGAGGCACCCAGCTCACCTGTAGCTCGATACATACCCATGCTGGGACATGGGGTTGCTCTACGCGCTCAAAGCTCGGGGTCTGGCGTTCCTACGGCATTTTCTGAAATCAGCCTTCAGTCGCTTCTGGAAGGATTCCACATCACTTAGTAGTGCTACACATTTAAAGCCCATTTTAATCCTAAATTCTACTTCTTAGAAGCGTTCTAGGTGTATGTTGCTCAGGCTTGTCCACAAACAGCAGGAAATTAGGGTGCCCAAACTGGACAGCAATAAAATTACATTGGGCCACCCTAATCCGTTTCCCCTTTTTTCTACAGTTCTGCAAGTTGTGGGGGGCAGGGCTCATTTACTCTTTTAAGATCTATAAACTACTAAAAAAATATGCAAAATTAATCT
The DNA here is from genome assembly GCF_030463565.1 of Pelecanus crispus. Lineage (NCBI taxonomy): Eukaryota > Metazoa > Chordata > Aves > Pelecaniformes > Pelecanidae > Pelecanus > Pelecanus crispus. The sequence continues at coordinate 80,026,965 of NC_134644.1, read as the reverse complement.
TGACACTGTTTAAAACAAGATTGGTGAATGCATGCAAATAGAAATGATCCAAATTAAAGCAAAAATCAATCTAGCCCAAAGCAAGCTAATAGCCTTCACACAGATTTGTATTCACACACTTATGCACCACTTAGGTAACTGTTAGACACCTTTACTGAAGTTGGTAGGATGTTATCTTTAGAAGAGGCCTTAAGGTGTGGTTGTAAACCAATTTAATTAAAACGGTACAAAAAGTTGTGCTCATCATCTTAGATGCAATTAGTGTTCCAGCTTCATGAATTAGCCAGGTATCAGCTTAGCCACAGTAATTGTGCATACAAGCCTAAACCTGTGGCTAACATCAGGCATAATGTGATTAATCCCAGGGAAATCTGGCAAGAAATGAGTATGTTTATTATCTGCTTTTAAACTCATCTCCTACTAATAGTTAAATTTACTTTCAGTAGGTACAGTGCACGATCCTGTTAATTCTAACCAAAGGAAATGAAATCTGAAACTCTTGACATCAGTGGGTACCCAGTCTTGTAATAGTGTTTTTAGGCAACTTCATAATATATGGTGATAGAAATTCCCAGATGATTAACTAGATAGGATATTTGTCTTAATTTGTAGGAAGGAACTCACTAACACAAGTAGTACTAATAAAAACCAACCACAAATTTGGTGAATGTGTTGTGTGTTCAGCTTACATGCAGAATCTGCCCCTAACAGATTATACCGAAATCAACAAGGCTGTAGAGACTGATATTTCCATTTGCAGTTTCCAATTAAAACATGCATTATTTATAGCAGTAGAACCTTTGCCTGAATATCACTCGACAAAGAGTCCTTTGTCAACTCTGCTACAGCCCCATACCCATGCTGAGGCTGCACATTGTGGAACTACTGCTCTATGAAACATCTCTCCAGACAGCAAAGGGAACTAAGAAGGAACAGGAATGCAAGGGACAGTTTGCTCAAGAGGAAGCACAGTTCATTTAACGGCTCTATAACAATCACACAGAAAACTTACCTCAATTTCCCCTCAGACCCACCCAAACTGACACTCAAAAAACCACACAACACGTTTACTGGTTTACACAGAAAGAAAACAAAGCATACTAACGCAGATATTCCTAGAAAAATTGTGCTTGGAGCTGGACGCAGACTGCAGACTTGTAATATACGTAACAAGTTGAACTAGAAACTAATTCTTTACCGATCTAACTATATTTAAATTATTTCATATTAATAAATGACAGTTTTAAATGATAGCCACTTTAGTCTTCCATTAATGGCTACTCCTGAATGATCAGGGGGTGCGGATTTTTGATAAAAGGCTAGCATTCCAAGATGTCGTACACAACAAAGAGGTCAAGATTATTACTTTCTGTATCTAAATCTTGTTCTTTTTTCTAGAGAGCAAGGAAGTATTTCTGACAGACTGTGTCATATTCGTATTGAAAGATCACTTACAAGGACATACCAAAATCCTTCACCTTACTGCAGAGAAACTGTACTGCCGGAGACTAATATAAAGAACAGATTAAAATTTGGCTCTATAAATCATACCTTTTACGAACAAAAAACTGCTGTCAGCAGTCAGTCTTCTCAGTAAACTAGCTAACACTGAATATTTCTGCCTACTTACAATAGGCTAATAAATAGATAAAAAGAAAAAAAGCACTTACTTTATATTCAAGATCCCATTCCTAATTAACTTATCAAGCCTATTATACAGCCTGCACTAAAAGTGTGTGGGGGGGGAAGCCCAGCACATTAAAAATTCTAGTGGGCACGCAACTGCACCATGCTATGCCTGCAGCTCTGCTACTCCAAGCTGTACACTTGCCTGTTCTCAAATGCTAAGGCTGAGCTTGGTGCTTATATGAAAGACGTGAAAACAGGATAGAATGCTGCCAGAAGTAATCTCTAGTAATTACTAGTAATTTAGTAAGTGGTATAGACCATCCTTCACAACATTACTGAATAAATTCCATAAAACAGTAGGTACTAGATTGCTTACACCACAATTGTCAAGGTGACATCAAAATGAAAGCTCAGTTCACTTACCAACTATTAGAAGTCCCCTTGCGCTTTTTGCAAGATTGGAACTGTTGATCTGAGTTTTGGCTGAATTCCAGTTTCGTTAATTAAATTCCACATATATACATCCCCTCCGCAGTTCACATCTTTTGCTACCGCTAAATGCTATTAAACAACCAACATGATAAGTCAATGTCCTCTGGGCCTAACATCAACAAGGATCAAAATATTTCCCCAAGGCACAGTTAGTGAAAAGCTGCTGGAATCCTTCAGAGTAAAGTAGCACTGTTGTCGTAAATGAGTACTTACCATTCAAGCAGTTTCAAGTTAAAGAACCATCAGACTGTTGTACAAACAAGTTAAAATGCTGTGATGTAAACTGTATTAAGGAAGGTAAATACTTCCCATTAGTAATTATGTATGTGCTCAGTTGCAAATTTCCAACTTTTACACTTCCAGATGAAGAGGAACCAAGTAGTTATGTTGGGTATGCATTTCCAACCTTTTCTGTCCCAACTGTACAACAGGAAGATGAGGTCTGTGATGCTCATCAGTTTCTAACAGTATAAGCATTTTCTTCCGTGAAAAAAGTTTCTCTTTAATTCTTTAATAAAGATTCTACCTACAATTTGCCAGTAGCTACTCTCCACATAACTCCTTTACTAACGTTCTCCTGTAAATCAAGAAACCTAAAACTCACCTGAAGGGAAACTTTTATCCTGTTGAAGTAGTATGTTCTTTACAATTGTGTTTAAGACAACAGGGTAGGCACACTTCAGTCACTATTTGCTTCTGTCTGGTAGAAAGTTGTGATGTTAGGTTTTTTATTTTTAGCAAGAGTTACATTTCATGAGTAACATTCATAACTAGTAAGCGACTCCACAAAACCACCATAGTCAAAGAAGAAATGTGGAGTCTTAAGAGTAAAACCAGTCCTCTAACAGCCTAAAGTTAGAAAGTATTCCACTCTAATTTAAATCTTTTTTTAAAAATGAACAATTTCTATTTGACTAAATAAGGTACAGATGTATTTAATTACTGAATTTTCAAGTCAAGTTTATTTCATATTTCACTAGTTTATATTTTTCCTTCAACATTGGATTAGCTTATGATAATAGACACATTCTGTTATAAAAAATAACCATGAAGAAATTGAATGACTTTTTTTTTACCATATTATGAGTGCTGTAGCAGTGGATTTTCTTGAATCATTTACTGTTTTATATAGAGACCTGTATTAAAAATGAGAGCTGTAGTACAGAAACCACCTGTAGGGTTCACTGTGAGCTTTGGTACATTTCAACAGATTCTGCCTTGCAATGTCAAACTCTTCATTTGTAAGTAAGCAGAATATACCAGCAAGAGGTAACCAGAACAAAAATCAGTATGCCCACCTTTTGTGCAACACACATCTCCATGCTCCTCTCAGCACATTGGAGGAGGTGGTAACCTGTACAGAAACGCGCACAAAGTTTTTTGGGAAGACTAAGTGCTTCTAATTGCCACATAAGGACCGTTTCTTCTCTTCTTCTAGATAACCCCTGGCTTTCTGCACAAAAGTCTGACGCCAATAGCTTCTTTATTTGCCAGGATGCTCTGGTGGAAGTTTAAACGTGAAGAACCTAATGTGCCACAGGAAGTGATTTGAGGGTAAAGGTGGGCTGGGAGCTGGTTAATGAGGTTCCTGAACCCAGGCGATATTTCTGAATGTGTTTTCAGAGGAAGTTGTTTGTCAGGGGAAGAACAGCAGCAAAACTACAGCCAAATGCCTCACCAGTGTGATGTCAGCGTATGTGAAGGTCCAAGCTCTTCTTCTGAATGCTGTAAAAAAATTAAAAAATGTATCAGTTATTAGTACCGTCTGTAGCAGTGAGCGCTGCACAAACACAGGCAGGCAGTCTCTAGCTGGAGTTTTCACAAATCCAAGATAGCCGAACAGTAGGTCAGGCAATAAGTCATCCCTAGCAAGATCTCATGGCTCTGTCCAGTGGCAGGGCTGGACCAGAACACATTTTTCTTCCTACCACTGGAGTAAGTTAGTGGAGTTTGCACCATGTTTTCAGCAATATTTCTATTTTAGTGTCAGTTGTGCACCTGTGGATATATCTGTTCTTTGAAAATAAAACCTCTGTACAGGCATTAAGAATCTAAACTCTTACAAGCACGTGTCCCAATTTACTTTTTATGCATTTACATCCTTAGGATACAACTGCAGCAGCATGCAGCCACACACACCACAGTTGCACACATTTGCATGTGCATGTGAATCTGCACGTAATTCCACCTCAACACGGTGAAAGCTGCAAACCAGTCTGAATATACTGAAAAGTTTTGATCTTGCATTTGTCATTTCATTCTACCTATTTTGCATTATGACAAAAGGATATACCTCAAAATAAAGAACTTAACCATAACACAAATACTGTCAAGGATTCATTCTATATTAAAATGTGAGGTCTGCTACATACTTACTATGGGTCTAAATCCTGCCCTGAGACAGCAGAATTATCATCTGGTCCTAATCAAAACCTCAGGTCTTTCAGATTCAGGGAATACCAAACATAGGACCTAAACCTTTGGGTTTTGGCAGTTCCCCTGAACAAGGCCAACCTAGAATACAACTGTATACAGGCTGTAAGAGAATCCAGACTGAGCCTTGTGGGTCAGTCTCAGCACTTGTTACCTAACATTAAACAATCAGATTTCAAAACTTACCAATTTGTAATGTAAGCTTCTTTGAATTTAAGGTTTCCCTTAAACAGATACTGAGGATCTGTTTATTTTGGCAACAACTATTTGCAGCCCTATCAGCTAGGAAAATTAAAACAATCACCTGCAGTAGGATTCATCCCACATAATGTTAGCCAACAGGCATATTATCTTCTAGATTTCCCCTGTAAAGTTAGGCAGGTGGTAAGTAACCCTAACAGGGGTGAATTAGCCCACCCATTTAAGTAATGTCTCGTACAAAATTAAGATGCCTTGTGGGAATGCCCATGGAGTACAGAAGGGGTTCCACAGAGAGGTCAGATTAAACGACCAAGTTGGCGAAAATTAATTCTTAGACTCAGTAATGTATACACTGTACCAGTTTAAAAACCTCTTAGTTGGTGCTGCAAATATTTAACGTGTTTTCTATATTCAGGGTTGGGGTACTTAGGTGGTAGTGTTATTTATATGAATGCAACAAGCAAAAGACTGGACTTTCTTAAAGCATACTTAATCAGGTAAGTATACCTTAACCCTCCTTTCCCCTTACCACTAACAAAGAATGTAATTGGTTGACCTGGCACGTGAGAAAATATTTTACTACGCAGGCATAGAAAAACTTGGGGTTTCAAGCTAAGATTTACACAGAAGATGAAATATTTCCCCACACATTCTTATCAAAGCAGCACGGAATTCTTTAAATCGCTATCTGTAGAATCATCAGGAACACACAACTTTCAGGAAATCCTCTTGCAGTCTTTGACAGCAAAACTACCAAAAATGTGAACCTGTCAGATTCTGCACCATCAGAAGCAGTCATCAGACTCTTCACAGTCACTAGGCAAGGCAGATATCTCAAGCAAACTTACATCTCTTTCTGTATAGCTCTGAGCTCTTGATATGACAAAAGCCTTAAAGGGACCCTACGTGTTGTAAGCAGCCCAATTACATACATATTTTAAGTCTTGAGTTCATTATGTATATATATTTATGTGTGTGTGTGTGTATATCAATACACACAGAGATGCACTTTAAATTTCACTGTAATCTTGAATTTTGATGAGCAGTTGCCACAGCAGATTTCACTATCTTGTTTTTCATTCAATGTCTCTGGTAAACTCAAAGCACAAATAATCTTAACAGGTGAGAGCTTGAATAGTTAAAACTCTTTTGTAATTTAGTATCAGTAAACAATATCTATTAATTCACAAAATAAATCAGAATACTGGAAAAGTTTAGAGGTTACACTTTTCTGTATATTTCATCACTGCAGTTATGCCATCCTTAGTCCTGCTTACACTCAGATCTGCATGCTCATGTGTGAGTTCTACACTTATACACCTCACTTTTGAATACAGGCCATTGAATCAGTCAGTAGGTTCTATATGGGTGTAAAGAATATGCTTGGGGTCTGGAAAAGGGTTGGCTTTGCTGGTTTGGCTTTTTTTTTTTCTTTTTTTCTTCTTTTGTATTCCTACATTTTGTTGTATTTTTGATACAATTTCAGAAACAGAAGGTGTTATATTCTAGTGTGCTTAAAACAATCTTAAGAGAAGAATTTAAGAAAGTATATGCTTGTAAAGTAATACTGCAAAAAGAGGCAAAATACTATGACAAGTATTACAGAATGGTTTATTAAAAAACCCAGAGTTTTAGTAGTTCAGGACTTAACGACAGTCCCCTGTTGTGCTTCGCTGTACCCTATAACTAAAGTTTACCCGATAGGAGAGGAAACTGGATTTCTTGTGCCTACTACACTAACGCATAAAGAGGTTACCAGTGTTTCACTCTATAGTCTGGAGTTCACCACTACTGTTCCCCTCAAATTTTCCAACCACTATTTTCTCCTGCTCATGTATTAGGACATACTTGATACTTCCTAGAAAGTAAATATCTGCAAACAAGTATCTGTCTTTCACCAGTAAGTGACCATTCCATTATCCAAATTTCCCTCATTTTTTGTTACAACATCTGGATAATGTTTACAATTCTGCATTTTTACACAGCTGCCACAAAAAATAGGAAAAAGCTTTTTGCCCCATTATTCCATTACCAGATACTGAAAAGCTCTTGGTGAAGAAGGAAATTACTTTAAGCTCAAGGTATCTTATCACTTTTGATAGATGCATTTCCAGACTTTAATTCTGGCATCAAAAGACTCTCCAAAAGGAGCACTAGTTTTGTAATCAGAATTACCTTTATTATGACAGATAAAGAAACAAGAGTAAACTAAGCTAATCAAGTTAATCAAGCCATCTCTCCGCCAAACACTGCATCCCTCAAGAAATGACTTGTGGACATTAGGTTTAGTTCAAATCTTTTGAATTTAAAAAAAACCCCAAAACAAATAGTACATCATTTAACGTACAGAGTTTAAACACACAAGAATTTAACATTTAAACAGCCACTAAGGCTGCTAAGTACATACTTTCAACATGTACTTCGGCTTTACTAAGACTAACTAATGCTCCCACTCATCACATGACGCACTCTGCCAACACTGCAAAATGAAATGTGTTAGCACTGTCAGAAATGTGAGCATTTCCTCAATCGGCGGGGGCAGAAGGGTGGAATCAAAACACTACAAACAAAAATGCAGACAAAATCAGTGTGAAAAAGCAGCGTGGTGCACTTAATACAGCAAATTAAGACATACAGTTACTGAATGAACAGATTTTTGTTTTTATACAAGTCACTACCATTTGTCCCAGTACCTCTTCACACACAGACACAGATACTATCACCTTCTTCTACTGGATATTTTTGTACTTATTGCATTGATGTTCCATACGTCTTCCAGCATAGTCTATGCAGTAGTTATATACAGAAAGAGCTGTAAAGAAGGGACAGAAAGCAATCCTTTTAAACAAAAAAGCCTTCATAGAGCCAAGCCCCCAACAGGCACATATTTAAATGCTTGACTTGGCTTTTATTAATGGGTAGAGCGCAAACCTTAAAGTGTGGGATTTTGTTGTTGTTTTTAAAAGCCAACACATTTACAGAATTTGTCCAGCAGAGGAACTATTTACACTTACCAACTATATGAACAGAGTCAACATTTGTAGGGCCTCTCACTAGCACGTGTTTGGAAGTACCACTGCAGAGAGCCTGAATCAATGGAGGCGTTAAGAGCAGATCTCACATTTGCAAGGCTTCTCACCTACCAGGAAATGGGAAACAAATATGAGGATGCAGTATCTTCTATGGGAACACAAAGTGTGTGTAGAAAATGCAAAAGAATATCAGTGGATTAGCATTTACAGCACTTCCTCAAAGCCACAGCTCATCTTTCACGTGAGCTTGTTGCTAATGAAGCATGATCTTAGGTAATGGTCTAGGCAGTTAAAGGTTACAGTCTGTTTTACCAGTAGGAGACCTACTGCACCTAAATTTGGCTTCCACCACAAGTCTAATCAAGAAAAACTGGCCAGAACAGTTTCCAAATTTAGTTTTGATCTTTTTTTTCTGAATCAAAGTTCAGAGGGCCAACTCTCAGCGTACTCTATGTCACGAGTTAAAAACAAACAAACAAAATCCCTTAGAAAGGGGAAATGTAGCAGAACAGGAAATTTTCAAGAAGCAAAAGGAAATGACATTAAGGGAAAGTCATTTTAACTTAATGAAGAAAACACAAAGAATTTTCTGTAAAGACAGCAAGGACAGCATTTAGGTCACAAATACAAAGGAAAACAATGATTTTCAATAACAAAAGCAGAGAGGTACATTCTTAAAGGACTAGCCTCCCCTTTCATCTACATTCCCACTAATAATTTCTAATTTACAATATTTATCTTCAGATGTTTCTGATGTACTAAAATGTTGAAATGTTAGCCTTACAGTAGAGAACGTGAAACAAACCTAACCAGAAAGAATCCACTGACCAAAAAAAAAAAAAAACCAAAAAAAACCCCAAACCCAAACAAAATCACAGAGTGGCTGAGGTTGAATGGAATCTCTGGAGGTCATTTGGTCCAACCCCCAAACAGGCAAACCTATTTTCATTTTTGCAACCCAAAATAAAAACACAAACCAAAGAAAAAAACACATTTGAGTTAAAAAATAATGCAAAGTGAACACATTTTAAGAATATAAAATGGAATAGTAATAATTCTCCTCAAGACAGCATTTCACGCCAACGTTATTACAAGTAACTCTCCATTATTAGTGTTATCTTTTAAGAATTATTGCAGGGGATATTACATTGTGCGATCACTGCATAGTAAGCATGATGTGGAAATTAAAGCATTTTTTTATGTTTACCTTCAGTTGACAATGAGGAAACAAACAGGAAGAGGCTGATGATGTTTCTGGGAGCAGTTGTCAATGGCTTGATTTCCAGATAATAAATTACATTTTCATAGGTAATAACCAGCTTCCTAAAACTCATTAAGTATGTTTGCTGAGCAGGTCAGCTGCAGAACAAGGAACAGGAGACAGTTCTGGATTTGCAGTCCTTCTAGATAGTGACTTATTTTGTTCACTTTTTCCAAAAGTTTAATTTATTTTGCATGTTTTTGGTCACTTGTCTACTTATGCACCTGAACATCATTAACAGTGCCCAGCCACACTGCCTAGCCAGCCTCCTAGAAGTCAGTTATCTCTTCCTTGGGTATCATTCTCCTTTTCCTGCACCTTTTGAAGCCCTGTCAGTTGCCTTCTACATAAGCTAAGAATGTTTAACAGAGCAAATGTCTGTCTCGGAAGACATGGCATACTTGCTACAACAGAGACTGAGAGCCATCTGTCCCAGTAGCATGAGACGTCTATCAGCCCCCTTCACACCTATGTTTCCTGCCAGACATCTGCCTACTCTCCTCTGCCGCCGTGGGTGATGCCACGGCTCCGATGCTGCGGGATGGAGCACCACCCACGTTGCTCAAGTGTTGGAGCGCCGCGCTCCTGCCAAACCACTGCAAGAGTATTTCATTTCTTCAACTCGCTGAAAAGTTAATTTTGCCAGTGTGGACAAAGGTGGATATTCCCTATTCACTATGCTGCCAGGTCCTACAGGACTAGTTCTCCGCAAGCTGATTTATTTAAATATTATCACAAGCAGCTAATTGGCTCCCCACTGTCCTGTTTACCCACTCACTGCACACATCAAGTAGCAGGTTTCAGAAGGCCATTAACGCAACTTAGCACGTTCCCATCCTATTTATTCAGTTAAACTTATTTTCTAATCCTGTAAAATGCTCAGTTCAGAAAAAAGGAGAAAGGCTTCACTTTTTAAATACCAGCAAGATGGAACAGATCCAAGAGTTCCAGGCAGACAGTGATACAAAGTATGTCCTTCTGTGTAAATTCAGGATTTCTAAGGCAAGTGCCTTTTTTGGCAGACTGACTGACCTAATATAACCATGGCAACACAAAGTCTATGTAAACAAATCACTTGACCAAGACAGAAAGAACCCCAAAGCATCAGTCACATAGAGGCTGGGCCTTTGACAGAGGTTCAGCATTAAACTTTAAAACAGAAAACTGAAGCAGGAAGCTTTCCAGAAAATGAAAGGGAATATAGCCAAGGTGGACAAAACTCAATCTATTATATTAAAAATCTTGAAATATGCCAGTATGTGCAAGTTGATTTAGAGAGTTTTGAGCAGACATTCCCATTCTTTCCTGGCCATGGAGTACCAGTATGGAACAAAAAATTATGAACTGGTTGAAGTCCACATCCATCTGAACTAGCAAAGGCATCCTTCTCAGTTAACAAGCCAGGGTCATAAGCTTGTCCTCGTCTTTGCAGTATGCGTACCTTTACATAGGTGTCTTCTGAATACAGATCCTAAACCAGGATTTCTGTAAATATACCCATATTCAGGAAGGCAAATCAAACATATCCTTAAAGATCAATATCCCTCAATGCCACAGAAAACATGTAAGTTAAAAATTTGCCTGTTTTGTTAAATCAGGATCAGAGTGTTTGTTTCTTGCATATTCAACGCAAGAGGGAGAACAACTAATAGGTAAAAAAACACCCCTTTTCTCTAGAAATCCTTTTCACAGCACAAAAGAAGCACTCCTACACAGCTTTCAATATTCAACTGCACAGTACTTTTTTTTCCTCCCTAAGTGGGAACATAAAGACGACATACATGTAATCCACCTGTATGCATTAACATATGCTGTGTCAGAGAGGCCTTGAGCCTTGTTTTGTATTTGCAGTGCTGGCAGTGAAAGGCTTTGATGCCAGCACGTGTTCCCATGTGTTTCTGCAGAGCTAACTATAAGAACGCTTCCTGTCAGAAAGGAAATGAACCTTGTCATAGCTGGAAAATCATCATCCAGTCTTCCTGTGTAAGTGGTCTGAAGGGATGACATTTCTCCGTTGCTGTGTTAATTTAGGTTTTTAATGCCTTTTATCATGAGTGTTTAAAGCTATTAGTTCGGAAAGATCATTATGGGAGGCATGAGAGCACAAAGATTCCTATCAGACCTGTCTACAATCAAGTACTTCAGTTATGATTTTTTTATGTTTCAATTATTTATTTATATTTCCAGAATGACATACTTTGCTCTGTTGAGTAATTTACTAGCAGCCAATACTGCATAATGCAACATGATTATATTGCATTGTTGTATTTTGATGTTTGAATGGTCTACCTAACTCTTCTAGAATTTTTTTTTGTCTGGATGAAAAAGACAGATTCTACTTTCTCAATTGCATGATGTGCTACTCTTTCAGGCCAGCAAGTGGAATTTATTTAGAAAGAAAAATAATGCATATGAAAATTCTATGTGTGCTTATATACAAAGAGAGGACTCCTAGGGAACAACATTGTAAAACATTTGAAATGGCCTACACAGATCACAGATTTGCTGTTCCAAATTCCTTGATTTTCCGGATTCTTCCCCACACCATGCTTAGAATACCTCAAAACCATTTAACTATATGTCTTAAGCACTTAAAAGTTCCTCAGCAACAACAGAGGAAGCACTGGTTGTTCACAAATTCACAAACAAGTCTATAAAGTCACATCTAACACACAATAATTTCAAAGAAAGAAATATAAGCAAAGAACAACTTTAAAATCCTTGTCCTGTGGAAGTCAACTACAGCAGGTTTAAAAGGTGCTTACATCTCTATCCAGATTACTGATCAGCACTCAGCAAAAGGAAACGTCTTTTCGAATGATACCTGTAAATAATTACTAAGTAAAGACTATTTCCAAATACACACACTACATTCACACTACATGTAACAAACAGTATTACTCATTTTTTTAAACACTCTATAATGAAAACACAGTTATTTTTATGACACATTTATGAAGGTAATTGAAGTCCTGCTATTATGAAAACAAAGTACTTTAGAAAACAATGAAATTAGTTTATATTACAGTCAAGACTTCTACTGGTAAGAGTATTCCTGCTAATCCTGAATTAAGAGTGAATCATACAGCTGTTATATTATGCAACAGTGTTCAAAAACAAGAAAGATGCAAAAGGGGATTTAATCCTCAATTATTTGTGTGGATTAACACTTTCTTGTACCAGAGAAATAAAGCTTACATTGCTCAAAGAATAAAAGCCTTAACTTGCATGAGGGAACGTAAGTACTCAGGGGCGTTGTTGAAGTGTTCGATGCATACATAGAAGGTGTGAAAGCTAAACCAATAATCTCAATAGAACCAAAGGCCTATATGGAAAAATCTGGGATTTAAAGAGCAGGCTTCAAAACAAAAGCCAATTCTGAAAGGCAAGCTGTGCCTTTCTGAGTAACTCCTTGTATTAATTTCTCCCCTCTTCCCTAAACAGTTGTGATCTTTCAAGAGGAAAAAAACATCACAAAAAAAAATTGTCAAAGATCTAGATTCTAAACTACTAGAGGACAGAGAGAACTTTTTTAGAGCTACGAAGCAGAGACCAAAAATGCAGGGGCTAATTTCTCCAGTATCTTTGTGAATCCAATGCAAGTACAGTAGTTCAAAGGTTGCCAATTCACAAACTAGGAAAATGTTCTTTGTTACCACTTCTATTCACTGAAATCAGAATTAAAACCATACTTTTAATACATTTAAGGGACATGTCTTTCACAGTGACATAACAGAACAACCTTCCCTTGTTAGGGAATTAAATGCTTTGTAGAAAAGTAGAGCTATTTGGATTTTCTAGCTATTTGAATTACTCCTTAAAAAAATGTGTAAGCATAGCTGCCTATTTCCAGTACATGTAATAGCTTTAAATGCAGATTTGAGAATTCTGATAGTATTGCAGGCAATGCGTATCTTATGCAGTGCTTGTGGTGCAAACTCCCCACAAATACTGATGTGTTCTTTTTTCTCTAAGGAGAAAAGAAAGAAGACACTGTTAGTAGGGGGGTCAGTTGAATCTTTTAAGGTTAAGGAGCAAAAGTGAATCTTTTAAGGTTAAGGAGCAAAAAGTCCAAAGGAACCTGGAATTGCAGTATGGATGATTTAACCTTTCATCCTTTAGATGTAAATAAGGTGTGTTTGAGACAGTGGAAAATTCTGACCCATGAAGACCAAAGGGTCTTGAATACTCTTGATCAAGTTTTAGGTTCTATAGAAGTCCCACATGTATTATAACACTTATGATTTTAATGAAACAGGCAAGACTATCAATAAATCTGTCTTGTTAGGAATCAGTTTCATTCTTCCCAGTTAGCTTTTGAACACTGGTTATAGGCAGCTGATCCTCACAGATGCCACTGTAATTTTCCCTTTTTTATTAAGAACTATTGGATAAAACTCAGCAACTGAAAAGGTTAGACTGCCCTCTCTCTGTGGCTTCTTGCTAACTACTTGATCTGTAACAAACAGAATTATGGTAACACACTCTCAAGAAATTCACAATGGTAGGTATTAATCAGCATTTTCCCATATAGTCATAAAAAACCCAATACTCCAAATCAGCAATATGGTACACCTCCACAGAGTTTTAGATGATAAAACTGTACTTTGCTGCTGAAATAAGACAATAAAATTTACTTATATTGTTTAGTATCACTAGTATTCCCTGTGAATTGAGGCCTTTAACTCGCATGCACTGTCAGCAGAATGCACAAGCCATCCTTGTACATGAATGCATTAATATGTGAATTAAAAGCATCACTATATTTAGTGTATTCTGTTTTATTTTCTGACGGAAGAAAAATGGCCATAAGAACATTATTTTGAATTGTAATATTACATTAATTTAACTTGAAATATAGAAGATAAATATTTGAAAGACGTAAGCAAGACTCAGGTGACATTAACAAATAATCATGTCATGGGATTCCGTGTTTGGCTATTTTATCCTTTAAAAATATACACACACCTAATGCCATAGTCGTAAGAATCTTAAACCTTCATATAGAACTGCCTTTTTTATAAACTTGAAATAGATTTTACTAAATAAATTTTACTGCCTAATACTGAAAAGAATGAAGACTTCTAATTCATACATTCCAGCTATCCTTGTAGCAAATAAATTCGGTAGAAATCATCATTTTAAAACTGTAACATCAGCCGGTAGTCTGCACTGAGGTTTAGAGGCAAAGCAGCATGCTAAAAAAGCATTTGAAAAGTAAAAGCCAGTGTTATGTTGTTCATTTGCTGCCCCCTTCTGGGGAAAAACAAAAGAAACAAGAAAAGCACCACAAGACGGCCAGGAAGACAGCGCTTCCCTGCGTACCATTACCTACACTTCTCTGATAACTCAACTTTGTGGCAGCAGATCTTTTTCAGTTTAAAGGCCTTTTTTTTTTTTTTTTTTAAGGTTTAATTTTAAAGTATCAATAGACTCTAAAATATATTTCTCAAATGAGTCTGTTAAATCCAGGAGTAATGAGAAACAATTGCGGGAAGAAGAGAAATTGAGGCTACTTGCTTTGGTACTCTGAAGCCTTGCGTAGCAGCACAGACTGTGCTCAGAGTCGCAGCCAGGACAGCAGCGTTACCTTTATGCCATTCTGCCTTCAGCTATTCAACCTAAGCTGTGGGACACAACACCGAACTGGCTGCGATTCACAGATTCTGCTCTGCCATGAGGTCAGGGCCTTTAGTGGAAAGAAATAAGAGACAGCCACAGGCTGGTAATATGGCTACTTGCTAGTTTCGTTACTTTGCCCTTCAAAACGGCTGCAAGAAAGAAGCGGTGTTAACGTGAAGTTTGCTTTGCTGTGCAGATAGCACAGCAAAACTCAAGTCCGAACTAGGCATGAAAAGTTCAAGTTCTTAATCTTTGCAGTAATTACAAGCATCGTTCCAGGGAGAGCTCCAGAGACCCAGTCTGTAAGTGCTCTTCTTACTTCCAAAACAGAGAGGTAACGCGTTCATCAGATAATGACGTATTTCATATGTAACCTCAGACTAAATTTGGACTGCCATACTCCACTGGTTCAAAACTAACTGTTGTAATGATACAATGATGTAAAGTGCTTAACCTTATACTTTTCCAAGTTCTTTAAAACTGAGACCAGTTATTTCAAAATACCTCACTGTAAACATGGGAGCAACCTGCTACCTGCTTTGTGAATTTGTAATGACTGAACTGTGCTTTGACTATGACAAGGTTTGTTAACTGATTACTTTAACAAAAAAAAAAAAAAAACCAAACCCCAAAACACACATATGCCTATGTGAAAGGTACATCATCAGCACATCGGTCTACTCCCTACCTACTGGCTGCTAGTTCGCTACAACTAATCAGGCCTTTGACTACCCAAACACAAATTTTTCTCTTTCTTTTTATTACACCGATTTCAGCAAGCTACTAAAACATGTATTTATTTCTTTCTATGTGAACAACAACAACTTCAAACCAGGAAATCCAGATTCAGCATAGACAATTACTTCAGTCCTAGAAAACAGTGGGGTAAAGAAGCTATTTGAGGGAAAAACTTGAACAATTTGAATTAATTACATTATAATGCACAACTTTAAAAGTCAGAAAGTGATTTCTCTAGTTGAACTGAAGGTGTCTATTGTGAAAATGTTTTATAATAACGTAAAAGACATATGTATGGCCATAAACAGCAACAAAAAAAAAAACCCCGAACATCCCCAAACCCAAACTCACATACTTAGAAGAAACCTAGAGAAAGAGAATGTACACTAACTTCTCTACCTAAATATTAGAAAAGCTATCATTAGACTATTGCATGATGTCAACTTGTGGATGGGTGGCTACCAGAGATCACTATCTTCTTTATCAAAGAAAAAAAGAGATCTTTTCTGAATAACAGGAAAATGCCTCCTCAAGTTCTCTTTGAAAGAGAGGATGCACTTGAAGTCAGACAAAGTCTTAGTGTTAACTCTTACAACTGCAGATAAGTGGAGTTTTGCATTAACTGATAAAATTGGTGCTTCAACAAATACACCTCTTAGAAATGCAGCCATGACTGCAAAAGAAGCTGTACACTATCACAGTTTTTTCATCCAGGTTACGCACAGAATTCCAAGAAGTCTCACAGCACATCTCTTGGCTCTTCAAAGAGCACATCCCCGTGGCTCTACCTTTGTCACTGCTTCTAACAAAATGTAAGAGAAAACCTTTAGAAACACCTTTTGATCAGCACCTGCTTACTTTATTCAAAAGACTGGTACTATCACAAACCAAGTAGAAGACAGCTATTTGAATAGGGTACCTTATTTCTGTTCAGGCTATGTGTGGGCAACTTTCTTATAAAAATAAATAAGCAAGTAAGCAAATAAATAAATCTGCCACATTATCAACTATTTTGCAATGAAGATCTACAGAAGTACTTGGAGCATAACAAACAAAATGCAAGTTTTGCTACAATATGGGTCATACCTACTGTAGGTACTACACGCAAATTAACTTGAATCCTTCTTTCTAGTTGCTTTTGTGTTGGAGCACACACGATTATCTTCAGCCTTCTTTCTTCTCTTTCATTTTTCTTTTTTTTTTTTTTTCTGGTGGATCTGTATGAAGTCCATTCATCTGACATCTGGTTTTGAGTACTTGATCCCAAAATGCAGACAGAAGGACTGTAGAAGTTTTGTCATTTTCCATATGCTCTTTCAACTGTGCTCTAGATTGCCAATTAAGAAATAAGTTAACAAATTCAAAGAGAAACCCAAAATACAGTATCAACCAGTATTTTACATTACCAACAGTGACTGAAAAGACTTAAGAGTTTGAGATAAGATACTTATCTCAAATAAAAATCTAGAGATTCTAGTTTCAAACTAGAATCTTTGAGATAAGTTGTAGAGTGAAGTCTGTGATAGTGTAACCCTCATAATTCAGTCCAGTAACAGAGAAGAAAAACCCTGCCGATCATTCTGTGTTATGTTTGTGAAACACACACACACAAAGGGAAAAAAAATAGCTTCCCAAAAAAGCTAGACAAGCCATTTCTTTGGAGGTTTTTTGGTTTGGGTTTTTTTTTTTTGTTTGGGTTTATTTTTTTTAAATGTTGGGCAGAATTAGATCCAAGTTGTTAAATATAGGTAATGTTGAAGAAAGAACTGTTCTATTTTATTTTTGCACATATTGTAAATATAATGAATAGGCAGATAACTTAGAGCAATGTTTAACTGCCATTCACACCCACCCCTAGAGGTAGAGAACATCATTCTTGGATGTACACTTCCATTATAAAATTGCCACAGTACTGCTCAGCGCAAAGAGAAAAACAGTGAAATAAGCACAAATTACAATGATAAAAATGATAGCATTTGGAAAGTCACTACTGTGTGTGACACACTTGCCACCACAATAAATATCCCTGTTTTTTAAAAATTACAAAGCAGGAAGGAGAACCATGATTTTCAGGAATCTCATTTGACCTGAATACCTTGGGTTTACCAGATTACAATGTATTTATCATAGAATCATAGAATCATTTAGGTTGGAAAAGACCTTTAAGATCATCCAGTCCAACCATTAACCTACACTACCAAGTCCACTCTAAACCAATCAAGGGTAGACTAGACTAAACCATGTCCCAAAGTGCCACGTCTACCCATTTTTTGAACACTTCCAGGGATGGTGACTCCACCACCTCTCTGGGCAGCCTGTTCCAATGCTTGACTACCCTTTCCGTAAAGAAATTTTTCTAATTTCCAACCTAAACCTCCCCTGGCACAGCTTGAGCCCATTTCCTCTCGTCCTATCGCTAACTACATGGGAGAAGAGACCAACACCCACCTCACTACAGCCTCCTTTCAGGTAGTTGTAGAGAGCGATAAGGTCTCCCTTCAGCCTCCTCTTCTCCAGGCTAAACAACCCCAGTTCCCTCAGCCGCTCCTCATAAGGCCTGTGCTCCAGACCCTTCACCAGCCTTGTTGCCCTTCTCTGAACACGTTCCAGCGCCTCAATGTCTTTCTTGTATTGAGGGGCCCAAAACTGGACACAGTATTCCAGGTGCAGCCTCACCAGCGCCGAGTACAGGGGGACAATCACCTCCCTGCTCCTGCTGGCTACACTATTCCTGATACAAAAGTTTATCTAACAATGCACATTTTAAGTAGTTGTATTTTCTAAGTTTCCTCAGCTAAACTTCCAATGATCATTATACATTTAAAGAACAAGCAACATATTTACGTAATATTATGTTGCAAGGAATTGATTTTTTTTTTATGTTAGGAACATCCAAATACTAAGTTTCCTTTCTTACACTGTTGTTAAAATACTGTAAAATTCTAATTACATTGTTAAGACTAATATCAAGATCAGTGAAATGACAGACATTTCCAACCTAAAATAAACTTAAACACAGTGCTGCATACACTTTTAAATATATAGCATATTTTGTAAGACTAGGAAAAAAATTAAATAAGCCCGTTAGATAACTGAGAAAATAGCCAATATTCGTTTCAGAGCAAGGGGAATACTTTCATCCACAGAAAACATCATTTGGCACAGAATCACTTAATTTGACTCAATCTTTTTGGTGCTGACATAGTTTGTGTATTACTGCTTTTGTACGAGTTAATTATTTGAGCAACAAAGTACCAAAATTGGTTTAGTGGTGGACTTGGTAATGTTGGGTTAATGATTGGACTGGATGATCTTAAAGGTCTTTTCCAACCTAAACGATTCTATGATTCTATGAAAATTCTCTTTTTGCAACCCCCCCCCAAGATAGAAAAGGTGATGTTGTTATATAAATGAATCAATCTCAAAACAGTCGCACCAACTCTGAAGGCGACTTGTAAAATCCATCAACTTAAGCAGTATGTATCAAATGCTCCCCACAAAGGCTTGGTAATGTAAGAGATTTCAGCACACTGCTGTTTACAGGAAGGAAAAAAATGAAGATTTTTCCTCACCCAGTGTCATCAAGCCTTATTTATTAAATTCCCAATTCCTTTTAATGCGATGGCACAGCAAGCATCAGATTACAAACCCTGCTGGACTATGGAGCCTCTAGTGACTGGGGGAGAAGGGAGGATAAATTGCCAATTTTATGACCATTTACAGATAAAAAATTTTAAACATGTTACACTTTTTTGAGATGGTATATTCAAGACAGTAATATGAATAAACAAACACTTACCTGACCCTCCATTCAGTGTGCACCAGCTCCACGCTTCAGCATGGTTCAGTGGTCAATACATCATACATGTTAGGATGTCATGATGGAGCTGAAGCCAGTGACCCTAAAGGGTGTAGATGTCACAGGACCTAAGGAAGAAATATCCAAACTTTTATACAGCAATGTATTGTATGATCTCACAGCCTAGTAACTAAGAGCATACAGCACATACCGCTAAAGATGATGGCATTTTTGGGAATTTGTTTTAGTATGTTAAGGTAGATTCCCAACATATTTCCCAGAACACAAAATAAATCCTATATTAAAAAACAAACAAAATCCCAGCTCATTAAGGTTTCTAAGCCAAGAAATAAAAATTAGAAATTGCCAAAATTAAAGTTGCTTTCGTAACCTTATTTTCCTTGCTTTTTATGCATATACCCTATGCTCACTAAACAATAAACTAAGGCTAACAAAGCACTACACATTCTACACCCTTAATTTTGGAAGGATCACGTGGGGGGGAAAAAAAGTTCGTATACAGTCAAGTCAGCTGAAGATTTTGCAAGTGCACCCCCACACACAGATGATGAGTGTTTGACTTTGCAACCTTTATTATGAATTTTCTTAAATTTTTTGTGGGTTTTTAAAAACATGTTTAACATGTTTTAGGCTTTATTTTTTGAAACAAAATACCTAAGAAGTTAAAACATAAATTCCAGATTTCACAACAGGAGATTATATTTGGGCTGACTGGCATTACTGAAACCCTTAGATACACCAGAAACATCCGATGCTTGAACTAACTTCCATTTCAGTAATGCCAGCAACAGTAAACAGAAGTGACAGTGTACCCTGTTATATTAATGCTGGTTCATGTATCTGAGACTCTAAATCCTTTCTGTCCACTTCAGGCCACCCTGCTGTCCAAGTTATTTTCACTCTCCAAGACTCCCCACTTTATTTTATTCTCTGCCCACTATGCCCTGTCCCACTAGCAGTTTTTCTAACATGCCAAATTCTGCTTGAGTTAATCTCTTCATCTCATCTAGCAACTTCTCACAGGTTTTCCAGCCCCACTGGTCTTTAGTATCCAACTTCTTTTGTATGCTCTCTATGAAAGAATTTTAAAACTTCACAGCCAGGTACCAAAGAAAACTGACAAGTTTTCTTAGTTCCTGTCCCTGCCTACCTAAAAGACAGCCTGTCACAATTAGCTTCCTGCAGTAAGGTATCTTCACTGTTCATTGCATTTTTCAGAGGCTGTGAAGAGGCCAAATCTCAACAGACTTTTGCATCAGGAGTGTGCCTTTCATCTATTCTAACAGAAGACACCATCTGAAAAATGCTTAGATCTTTCCTGCAAGCCATGGAGTATTAGGGCTCCTTAAATAAAAGGTATCCACGGTCTTACTGGTTCCACTTGAAAACATTATGAACAGAATGTTTTCCCCCATATGCATTCTACAAAATTGGTTGACTCATTTTGGTTGATCTGTTTTTAAAGGAAATGTATCAGTTGAAGGCAAAGAACCAACACAAAAAATTGCAGCCAATACGGTTTAAACAAACAAACAAAAAAAGCAAGACAGGCAAGCAAGTTAAACAGCAACATTGGTAACAAAGCAGAGCATCTAGAGTAGTAAAAAAATGCAGTGTGGTTTTATATCACTAAATATGAAGTAAGCAGTTAAACCACAGAAGTGGTGAGAGATATGCAGGCATGTTATAAATTCATTTAATTTCTGTTTTCAGAGGAAGGTGCCTTCTTTAATATAATCTTGGGGAAAGTATATTCATCAGCATGAAGAGGAACTGCTGCTAGAGATGTATAGCCTCCACCACTATTAAAAAATAAATTACAAAATCAAATTTGATGGTGTAAGTATGCACAGCTCCTGCCCCTCTTTTTGTTCACCCTGCAAGAGACAAAGCTGGAGAGAGTCCTTCGAAAGTTGCTTTAGGATTTAAGAAGTGTTGAAGTTAGCCGTAAGTACTGCTCATTTGATGGAACGAAAGTAAATATATATTGATTGATAGGCTGCTGTACATTGCCCCATCAGATTCACACTGCTTCAGTTAACGAGATTAACCGAAGACAGCAGTCAGAAATCAGAGACACAGGGACAAGTCTCCACACAGCTCTGTTCTAACCACAAGTCTAGGACTTTGTAGGTCAAGGTCTGAGGAATAGGAACTGCTAACAGTACAAACTGCAACGTGTGCTTTTGACATCATTAAATGTCAAAAAAAGGAATCAGAAAGAGACCGATCTCTTGGTCAAAAAAAACCTAAATTGTAGATTGAACCTGGCTGGCTGTCAGAGTATTACAATTCTGGTGTTATTCCAACCTGGCTGGCTGTCATTCAGAGTATTACAATTCTGGTGTTATTCCAGTCACACTGACACAAAGCTAAAGTCAGAAAAGCTTCAGACATGAAGCATCCTTCATCTTTGACATTTTAAGCAGTACAGTATCCCCCCCACCCCCGCCAAGCGAAGGACCCAGTTTGATGACAAAAAAACCCAGCAAAACTGTGAGGTAATACAATTCATCCTTGTATGAAGCAAGATTCTCTACGTATTGCAGACAGAAATAAAGCTCTCACTGAGTAAGATGGAAGCAAGACTGATGAAAGAAGATAAACTTGCTGCTACTAACTTAACAAAGAATTTCCTTTTAAACCATTAGACATCTGGTTATCTAACAAAGCAATTAGCAATTATCAGTTACCAAAATAAGCCCAACAGAAACTCAAATCAATGTATCCAAAACCCAGGCACCTTGTCACGTCCTGCATCCAGATTCCCTGCACTGAGCATCCTCATCACCTTCTTTTCTCCTCTATCTACTTAACAGCTGCTCAGCTGCAAGCTCAATGCAGCTGCTACATCCCACCGCCACCAACAGCCTTTGAAGATGAGGATTCTTTAGTGCCTACAAGCAAACTCTAAGTCATCCCTAATCCTCTTCCCTCCCATCAAGCCACAGTTTCAGTCTAGCTTAATGTTAAATTGTAAAGCTTAATTGTAAAGCCTTCTTCCAAGAATTAAAACAAATTTACTTGTTCATGCACTTGCATTAAGCCAATATTTAGCACTGGTAAGGTCACCTCTAGTCTATAAAAGCAGACAGAAGTAAAATATATAATCAGAAATCCAGTACATGTTTATAGTACTTACAAAGCATTTGTTGCACTTTATAAACTAAACAGTTAAAAAAAAAGTAAAAGAGACCTATTGAAGGGAGGGAGAGGGGAATAAAAAAATAATTAAAAAAAATCCACCTACATTTGGAAGAAACATCTCTCACATTCAGTACATGGATGATGCAGTTTGAAACTGTAACGATGGTTCTGCAGATGCTTGTAGACTTTGATCCAATCCCTTAGCTGTATTAAAAGACACAGTTTGTTATAATAGGTTAAAATCGGATTACATACACTAATTTAAAATAGAAGACATCTCTCCATGTTCAACAGTTATTAGCACGTAAGTTCAAACTTAATTCCTACACAGTTTTAAAGTGTTTTGTGCTTATTTAAGCAATATGAGGCTGAATTTGGCTGAGATGCACAGTATTTCAGAAGAAACAGCAACTATTAATTATGAAGACACAATTTAACCATGGGGGCTCTGGTGGCAAAAGCAAGGTTAGCTCAGCTCTAAGGATGCTCAATGCACTCCTCTCCCCCAATGTCAAAACAGAACAACCAAAAAAAAAAAAAAACCAACCCAAAACCCACCAGGATAACAAACAGTTCTCAAAGATTTCAAACCACAACTTAAAATGAGTTAGCAAAATATATACTTGCAGTGGCATTATTTTGATATGAATTATGGAGCATATGAAAAATACTGAAGGAACAGATACTTAGGAAACATCAAAATACCCAAACTTCAAATAATTATTTTTAGTGGTGAGATGCAATGTACTTTTACTTGTCCATTTTCTTCTAAGCACATCTGGTGACAGTATAAATTTGGTCTGTAGAAAGTACTGGTTGGAGGTTGCGGGTTTTGCATAGGGGATTTCTGTTTAATGGGAAATGCAATCAAGACCACTAACCCTTTTCTGTAAAAGTTTTAACATAAAAATCACTCAACTTGGTAGCAACTTCTGGACTCTTATTTCTTTTAAGGTTTAAGATTCAAAGACCAAAAGTGATGACAGGCAGCGCGATTAGTCTTTCAGGTCTTTTGCTTCTTTAGCCCTGATGCAGATGGTAAACTGTCACTATACAGCCTATACAAATAGCAACAACTTTTAATTTAGGTAAGTAAACAACAAATAACACTGCATAATCGCGTACAAGAATCTTGCAGCATGACAAGTTAATAGCTTTGTCCTAACTAAAAAATTAAGAAGAAATTTCAATATAGTCCACTGAAGTATTGTAGCAATGTGTACATTTTTTTCCACTAACCAGTTAGGCTTTCATGTAGGTTAAAAGTTATAACAAGCATACTGTAGCAAATAATGTTAGCAATTACAGCTCAAACTTGACAATAATTCAAACACAAGCTTGGTGCTAAGAAGCTACAGTTAAAACTTATTTCAAAAACTATTGCATAGCAAGCAAGAAGGCTTGCATACCCATTGTATCAGCTCCACAAGCATAATAAATTGGCAGACAACAGTTCTTTGTAATGTTACAGCAAACCTCCCTTTAATGGAATGAAACATCTGAAAAATACTAGCAAGCTGAAGACTTCTCACAATTTCTTTCATGTTTCTTCTCCACCTCAAAATGTATAGAAATTAGCATGGTGTTAAATAGATATCTAAAAAGACTTCCTTCGCTCACATTTATCACAAAAATTTTCATTCAAAAATATTCAAAACAAATGTAAAATATTTACAATTCTATAATACTACCAATAGCTTAAAAAGTTATTAAGTATTTAACCTACTAAATTTTTCAATAGGAAGCTAAAATTAAGTAAACTTTCTGCATGTGTTAACATAACAGTGAATGGCAAGTTATAATCTACAAAATTCATTGCCCCCAGACATGATGGAAATTGTCAAAAAAGCATCCCAGAAAGCCTAGTCCCAGGTTGTTTTCTCACTACAGTTGTAAGGGAGATGGATTTTTTTTTATACACACCACACACCCCCCCTGCCAATGAAAGGAAATTACTCATTCAAGAGACAATTATAATTTGTCACCACAAAACAGTTCTCCTTTCCCTTAAGAAAACATTGTTTGTATAAGCACTCATAAACCTTTTCACTGTTGTAGTCATCTCAATTTTGAACTACTGTGAATTTCAGCTGTCTTTCTATATGCCCTCCTTCCCAACCCCTTAGAGAAAAAGTTAGACTGGACTGCAGTCTTCTTGTTGGCTTACAGTTGCATACAATTAAGTGGAGACAACGTATGTTGTTGTGAAGCAAATAAGATACTCATTTTGCTTTCAGTTCTAGAAATTACCCTTTTTTAGTTTCTTTTCCTGCAGAAATTCTGCAATAACCTTCTATGAAAATTCTATCTCCTGCCCTTTTAAACAGTAAAAACTCAGAACAACCCCACCTATCCCAAAGACAAAGGAGACTTCAAAATTAGGCTGCACAACACATAATCTAATCTAAACCCTTCAAAACCAACACCACAACACAGATGCAATGCCCGGCCTGGCTACGATCACAGGAAGCCCTCTTATCCCACATTCCCCAATGCTCCTAACATTGCCTGCTTTCTTATCTGACCAGCGCCACAAACAGCAGAGCACGCCCATGAGCCATCATCTTATTTCACTTAAATTACTTGGTTTTGCACTGGTCTTACTGAGCAATCAGAACCAAATCAGTAGTTCAACCCAGACAGCAAGAATTTGGTCTATATTAGCAGTAGCAGCCATGGAAACCTAGCTAAAAATCAATCACTGCAACACTGAATAGTTAAACCGAAAAATGCCTAGACTACCTTTGTACACAAATCTTTCAAGATTTTACCTACAGACCTGAAGATAAGCACTAAATGCATGGCTTTATTGAGGGCAAAACACTTGCAATTAGTAACAGAAACATTTTTATGTTTCTCCCTCCTTGCTTAAATAAATTGGTACAAAAGCACCATTTGTAGTCAATGCAAAGGAGAACAGCACTGGAATACTGGAATTATGTCCTTTTGTGACTTAAGAGACAGATTATGTTACTCTGCCAAGGTCCTCCATTTATAAATGGAGATAATATTTAGCTATTAGCAGTGTCATAAAACTTAAGAGACAAAAAGCATTAACCTTGATAGAAGTACCTTTACAGTAATGCTACAGAGCTATTAAAAAGCTAGTAATATTGCAATTATTGGAATGTGATGGTCAACTACTAGAAATATGCAGAATTCACAGTGTAAAATGATTCTGCAGAATAGACAAACGTCATCAAAAAGCAAATATTCACAACACTTTAGAATTTTTGCAATTCTTGTATTTTCTTTGTTTAAACCGGTATGAAGATGTTTTACTGTGGCTTCTCATGATAGTATTTACAGGTCATGCTGAAACTCTCCAATAAATTCTGCATTGACCAAATAAAGTTATGTGCACAGAGAAGTTTATAGCTGAGGCAACCATACGAGAATAAAAAATAAAATTTGACTTACTGGCAAAATCACTGTGTGGACATTTAAACATATCCTGATAATGGCAAGTTACATGAAGATTTCTTATCTGCTCAGTTTCAAAAGATGAATACATTGTGCACTGAAAGACATGAGGTTCCTTCTGATGGCTGTTTCCATACGCTTTCCAGGCACTTTGTGACATAAAAACTTTCACAGATGAGGCACTGGTAGGTTTCTTTTATCCACTTGTGTGATTTTAAATGATTTTCCATAGTGTCCCACTCAGTCACACGCGACAATAAATGCATGTAAAGCCACGATCCACATCATGACCCTTTTCACGGATTTTTACAAGCATCTTTTGACTTTAGTGCTACATTGCATGCATTGCAGAAAGGCTGAGTTCTCTCAGAACTGTAGCTCCAAGGCACAAGCACCTTTCACAGGATGAGCTAACCCTTTACTGTCACATCTAGCTTTCTTCTGTTTTTTGTAATTTTTACACCTTGACTCAACTTTAAGGGTTTTTATCTCCCCAACTGGCATCCGAGTTCTAACACCAGAAACACAACAGAGGCCAAGATGCAGAGACTGGGCTTCATCTTTGCTCTTGGAATATGAAAGAGAAGTCAGCACTGCAGAACAGGGCTCCTCAAGTTGCAAATGAGCTGCTGCTTCTCCAAACACTTCACAGGAGTGAGAGGCATGAGGATTATCGCTCTGACTGCTCGGGCTCATGTCACAACAGTGAGGACCCATATTTTGAAGCATCTGATATACAGGTAATAAGACAGACAGTTTTTGCAAGATTTTCTTTGTTTTCTTCATATTCTTGCTTAGCTTCATCTCCCATGCTATACAACTCATTTTCACCTTGGTCCATTTTAGGACAACCTGAAATTTGACATGCTGTATCTGTTTCATGCATATGAGCCAGGTGCGTCCTGATCTTACTTTTGATGCTGCTTGTGAACCGGCAGAGCTTGCACCTGTATACCTCCAACAGAAACATCTCCACCAGGCTGGCAATCTGGGCTTCAAAACCTTCAGGCACAGCAGCATACAATTGGGATGTCGTGATTTCTCTGGGGGCAAAGCAGGTTCATTGATGCAACACATTGGTATTTGTATTTAAATTCATTCACCTTCCGTAGTTGCTGGTAAGTAAACCTACAAAAGACAATAAACAAACCAGTTAAAATCTACTTTGATTTCAGGTGTCCTTTATCAAAGCTCCAGGCCACAATGAAATCTAGATTCAGATTCCTGTCCTAGGGATGTCTGGAGATCTTAAGACTATCTGAAAGGAGCGAGGGTTTTGCCAGGAGAAAAGTGATGCCATAAATATTAAAATCTCTTTTGGGAATTAAAAATTAATCACAGGTTAATAACATTCTGTCATTTTTTTTGTTAAGTTCGTAACAGTTCCCGCTATGAAACAGGCAGTATTAACCTTGAAGCAAAGAATACTGGTGAGAAATCTGCACTGCTAATACGTGCGGAGGCCTCCGGACCGCAGCCATTTACCAGCGTACCCTAAATGCAGCCCAGCGCCCCGTCGCTAAAGGCCCGCCGACCCTTTCCGTGCAGCTCGGTGCAGTCAGACGGGAGTCTGGAAAAGCAAACCAAGGAGAGCAACTCCTTACGAGAGGCGCCAGCTGCCTCCGGAGCACCCGTGCCGAAACACGGGGCAGCCCCGCCGGCGGCCTCTCCCGCCGCCAGGCCCTTTCCCAACCCGAGCGGCTGGAAGCGGCGCCCGCGTCCCGCTGAGGTTCCCTGAGGAGACGCTCGGGGCCCGGGCCCGCCCACGCCGGGAGGCGAGGAGGTGCCACGGCGAACACGGGTGTCGGGGCCGAGCACTCACGACCTTCGCTTCGCTTCGCTTCGCTTCGCTCCGCTCCGCTCCGCTCCGCTCCGCCTCGCCTCGCCTCCCCTCCCCGGCGGCAGCAGGGGCGGCGGCAGCAGCACCGAACCCGCCGCCGGCGCCAGGCCGCTCCCGCCGCTCCCAGGGCACCGCCTCCCCTCGGCCGCCCCCGGGGGCGGAGCTTCCGGCCCGCTCCCTGCCCAGGGCGCGGAGTTCACTTCCGGCGTCCGGCTGCCCCCGCCTCAACCCGCCCTCCTTCCCCCCCCCGCCCCCCGCGGCGCCTCTGTGCGCGTGCGCGGCGGCCCCGCGTCTCCCCAGCGGCAGCGAAGGAGTTTGGAAGTTCAAAATGGCCGCCGCGGCGGAGCCTGAGCTGCGAGCGCCCGAGTAAGAGACCGGCTGGGAGGCTCCTCGCGATGGCGCCTCGGGGAGGAGGGAGGAAGGGAGGGAGGCGGAGGGGAAGCGCGGGCGAGGCGAGGGGAGGCGGGGGGAGGCCGAGAAGCGGCCCGGCTGGGGATGGCGAGGGAGGAGGAGGAGGAGGAGGAGGGAGATGGGGGAAGGCGGCCGCTCCGGGGGAGAGGGGTTGCTATAGGAGCCGCTGGCCGGCTGCCCCGCCGTGAGGCGGCCCAGCGGGGCCGGGGCGCGGGAGCCGCCTCACGCCGCTGGGGACCGGGTTTGGGGGGGTGGGGGGGGTGGGGGGAAGGGGGAGGCAGGAGGCCGCCAGCCGGGCGCGCGCGAGGCGGCCGGCCGGGGGCGGGGGGAGGGGAAGCGGAGCCGGGACCTGCGGGCGCGTGTCCTCAGTTCCGCGTGCGCCTTCCCGCCTCGGGGGGGAGGGGGGAGGCCGGCGCTGCCCTCCCCGCTCCCGCCCCGGCCCCTTTCCCCGGGGAAGCGGGGCTGCCCCGGGCGGAGGAAGGGAAGCGGGGAGCCTCTTCTCCGCGTGGTTGTGAGGCCGCTGCCCCCCCCGCCCCGGGCCGGCGGGTGCCCGGGGGTGCCCAGGGCTCGGGTGTCCCTGAGGCGAAACCGGGCCGGCGCTCCCCGGGATCCCCCCCCGCGGCTCCCTGCCAGAGCGGGGCGGGGGGGAGCCGGGCCAGAGGGTGCCTCGGGGCTGCCCCCCCGTTTGCCGCCTAGCCGCTGCCCGCCCCGCGGCGAGCCCACCTCCCCCGAGTCCCGGGCGCTCTCGCGTTACAAAAAAAAAAAAAAAAAAAAAAAAGAGGGGGGGGGGAAGTGCCTGCGCCGGTGGAAGCAAAAAGCGATTTGTTGCCGCCAGCCCCTCCTTCCAGCCCTCGAAATGACTGGCAACTCCCGGCTCCCGTTGGGAAGCGAAGATCGAGCTGCCGGCTGCCCGCCGGACCGGGTCTGCGGGGGTGCATTTCACTGGCACCCCGGTTAGCATCGTGAGATTTAGGTTTGTCGACGCTCAGGAGCTCGTGAACACTTTCTTCTCTGGAACTTTTGCCCGGAGTTGGCAACCTAATGCTTACTTCATTGCTCCTCTTTACTATACAGATATTTCAGCCGTAAAAACTGGTTTCTGTATTTTCTTTTTTTCTCCCTTAAAAAGTAGCGATTTGAGGTTGTTGTTGTTGTTAATAGTGGGAGTAGAAAAACAGGTGAGGAAAAGCAGTGGATGTACATCTGAACCAGGTAAAACACATGAGCACATGAAGAGCGTTTAGTATTGTATAGGGAAACATAACGAAGAGTAATAAGGTAAAAACTGGTGATAGGAGGCCTGACTGTAGGAAAAGATGGGTGAAATCCCTTTGCAAATCTTCATGAACTTCCTATCCTTCTCGAATTCAAAAGTAAGAAGTGGGGCTGTAACAAGATCATGTCACAATTCCTCCCTATTTAAAGCTATTAGCACCTAAATGTGTAGATAGCTCTCTGCCTCATCACCTTCTGAAATCTTAAAAGGTTTCTCATCTGTGTCATGACACTTCCAAAGCATTTGAATGAAGTAAAACTTTATCCATGTTTTGATGGAATTACTTGAAATAAACAGATTCGTGTACATGAAGAAACTCTGAAACATCTAACGTCTATTAGTGAAGTTAATAGTAATTTTGTAGTTGAGGTACAAATGCAAAGAAAGCTGGCAGTTGTATTAGCAGTCTGTAGTGGCCTGAGATACTGTTGTGGTGCTGTGTCTCCTCTGGCACTACTGCTACCAGCTTGCTTTTATGGAATGTAAGGTGACGTTATGTAATAACATTAAAATACATACGATAACAAAATAACTTCTTAATAGATTTCAGTGTGACTTTCTGCTATTAAGAGAAGGAAGACTTATCTGGAGTGGCTTGAATGGGTATGATTTTTGTTGTTCTGTAATACTTTTATAATGTATTGAAGTGCCGTTAATGTGTTAATTGGGGAATTATACAGCATCCTGTATCCGACTAAAGGAAATCTTGAAAGATGCATGGTTCCCTTAAAATTCTTGTGACGTTTCTTTGCCCTTTAGCCAACTTACGTCACTGACATCCTTGTTCTGGATTGCAAATGCAAGTTGAAAAAGTTTTACATATAATACTTTTTCCTTCTTTTTCGTGTCTTTTGTGCCAAACGCAACGTAGAGCAAACTCATTTTAAGGCAGTTTGTCCTCTTTCTCATATTGTCGTAATGGTGTGGAGTGTCAGGAGGAAGCAATTAAGTGTGCACCTTTCTTTCTAAAAGCTTTGAGTAAGCAGAAGTAGTGGGAAAGATGCAGAAGAAAAAGCATACAGCATTCTAACTTAAGTCTCTGAATATTGTGTATTTTTAACTCAAACTATCTGTTCCCTTAAGGAGTTTCTAATTTCAGAGCGCTAAAGTGTTAATGGTTTTAGCAAATAATTTCAGTGGATGTTGCAGAAAAGACTGGATTATTTACTGCTACTAGAATTAGATTTAACTCAAGAAGGAGAGAATCAGTAACTGCACTGTTTAAAGATCCTGTCTTTAATGAGGAAGACACTAATCAAATTTATAGTGAAATGCCATCCTTCAGGCCTGGCTGAGAATACCTCTGAGATACTTATTCTATTGGATCATTGATCATATTCTTCAGAAACATCTGTCGTGTGAAACTAGTAGAGTTTGGAAGATATCTCTATATTTCTGTGTACATCCCCCTCGCCACTTGTGACCATCATGTTTAGGGAATTTCTTTTCAATGAATGAGGCTTGGGATACAGAGGGAGCTATATTTAAGTTATTGAAGTGTTAGCTACTAAATTCCGAAACTGTAGTTTAGATGGGGCGAGTTTGTAGAAAGGTGAATTCTGGCACCTGTAATATTTGGCAACAGATTCCAAAAGGCTAATAGCTGAATTACCACAGACAGTAACTTAATTGATGTTCTGAAGGAGATCAGGAGATATTTGCTAAACACTATAAAAAATCTATTGGTAAGCCAGCTTCAGCTTCTAAGGAAGATAATTTAAGTGGCTGCATAACATCAGGACTGAATTTTACAGTTTTCAAAGTTAAGTGCACTATTTAAACTGCTTGTTGCAGTGACTAGCTAATTGAAATAATTTTTTAAAAAGAAACACTGTACATTATTATTTTAATAACCTGCTGTAGACTTATTTTCTGCTTTTTTGGCCAGTGCTGTTTTGCAGGTCTAAAGATTACTGCTTTTTTGTTGGGAAGCTGATAGACTGCTGTGTATTATCATAAAGCTTTTCTGAAATTATGCTTCCTTAATTTATCCCGTTCCTCAGTAGTGTCCCCTGTATTGCATAAATAATATAAGTGCATGACAAGAACAATTCTTGATTTTTCTAATAGGTGTGTATACTGCCAGAAGGAAATAGCAGTTAGGAGAACCAGTCGACTCTGCGTGAGATTTTGCAAGATGGTTTTGTTAGGTGGTCAGCGTCATCCCTTGAAATAAGTTGTGATCTTTGGAGCACAACTGTGTGCTGCCATTTGAAAATACTTTTTAAAAGGCATCAGTGTGGAGCAGCAAATAAGATAGGTGATGGACTGACAGGGTGCATAAATACGCAGCACCATTAACAGATACCATTTAATACCATTAACAGATATTGTCAGGATTGAACCTAAAAGCATAAGCATTGATTTCACCCACACGTTTTGTTTTGTTAGTGCATTTGCTGTAATTCCGTAGTATTTCTTGCAGTCATAGCTGTCTGTTCATGAGGAAGTGTATCTGCTGTTACAACTTAGTTATGTTAGTCGTACATTTTTAATTCTCCCAAAGGTAGGTGATTAAATGCCAGTTAGTTTCTATCATAAAAAAGACTGTCAACACAAGATTAAGGGCTGCAGTGAGTTGATAATACTGATCTCTGGTTTCTATTTTTTGCAGGGTTGAGGATGCTGATGTGTCTGAGAGAAGTGTAAATGAAGAAAATGGGGAAGTATCAGAGGCAGACCAACCTCAGAACAAGCACAGCCGACACAAAAAAAAGAAACACAAACACCGAAGTAAACACAAGAAACATAAACATTCTTCAGAAGAAGATAAGGACAAAAAACATAAACACAGACACAAACATAAGAAACATAAACGGAAAGAGGTAGCTGATACCTCTGACAAAGAAGATGGACCAGCTAAAAGAACTAAAATTGATTTTTTAGCTCCTCTGGAAGACTTGGAGAAACAAAGAGCATTACTGAAAGCTGAACTTGAAAACGAGTTAATGGAAGGAAAAGTCCAGTCTGGGATGGGATTAATATTACAAGGTTATGAGTCAGGATCTGAAGAAGAGGGAGAGATTAATGAAAAAGTGCGAAATGGAACAAGACCTACAGCTAAGTCAAACACTAAGGGGAAATTAGAACCTGTGGACAATAAAACTAGTTCCAAGAAAGGAAGTAAGAGTGAATCAAAAGAAAGGACTAGGCACAGATCTGACAAAAAGAAAGGCAAGGTAGGAGTTGATGGAATCAAAGAGAAGACAACTAGAAGCAAGTCAAAAGAGAGGAGGAAATCCAAAAGCCCTCATAAGAGAAGTAAGTCTCAGGATCAGACAAGAAAATCTAGGTCTCCAATGCTTAAAAGGCGATCTCAGGAGAAAAACAGAAAGTCTAAATCTCCCCCAGAGGATAGAAATAAGGCTGATGATAAAAGTAAATCAAGAGATCGCAGGAAGTCTCCAGTTGTAAATGAAAACAAAAGCAGAGATCGTGGCAGAAAATCTAAGTCTCCGACAGAACTAAGAAGCAAATCCAAAGATAGAAGATCACGGTCCAAAGATAGAAAACCTAGGAGATCAGAGACTGACAAAGAAAAAAAGCCAATTAAATCTCCTTCTAAAGATGCTTCTTCAGGGAAAGAAAACAGGTCCCCTAGACGACCTGGCCGTAGCCCAAAAGGAAGAAGCTTATCTCCCAAACAACGTGAAAAGTCAAGAAGAAGCAGATCCCCTCTCTTTAATGATCGTAGATCTAAACAGAGTAAATCCCCCTCTCGAACCCGGTCTCCGGTTAGAAGAGTGAGGAGTAGATCTGCAGAAAGGAAAAGAAGAGAATCAGAAAGGAGGCGTCTTTCTTCTCCCAGGTAACTTAAAGATGTCATGAACCATCACAAAAATGTATTAGACGTTTAACTATCTTCTAGTTCGGTGTTTATCTCTTCCGCGACTCTTCTGAAAATAGCTATTAAAAAAGGTAATCAGATTGTGCATTATATTATAAGCTTATTTTGTATGTATTCAGTTTTTGAAAAATACTCCCCCCAGCTGTCAGACGTGCAAATTGAGCTTTGGTTGTTGAAGTGCTGAGTTACTTGCTGCTCACACCATTAGTGGGAACAAGTTTTGTAGCTCAGGTTCTCCTTGTTGTCACTTGG
Organism: Pelecanus crispus; assembly: GCF_030463565.1. Classification (NCBI taxonomy): domain Eukaryota; kingdom Metazoa; phylum Chordata; class Aves; order Pelecaniformes; family Pelecanidae; genus Pelecanus; species Pelecanus crispus. Next base: position 79,993,541 of record NC_134644.1, on the reverse strand, counting down.
TTGGATTTGGAATTTGGCTTCTGTTTTGTTTCTTAGTTAATAGTTCTGTTGCTTTCAGGAATTGCTGTGGAGTGGGAGTCCCCTCCACTCTGCATATCAGTGTTGCCTAAAAGTGGGTAATTAACCCCTTCTCCCCCTCAGAAAAAAACCCTCATGAGAGAGTCAGCATGTGTGAATGTAAGCAAATCTTTTATTTCGAGATGTCTTTCTTAAATTTTTCTCACATCAGTAGTTTTTTTTCTTTAAAATATTTTGTATTTTTCATTTGTTAGAGGTGTGGTAGTATTGCTTCATTATTGGTCTGTTGTATATCATTACCATATTTTGCATATACTTAAAGGAGAAAGACTGAAATCTTTTTAAAGTATTTTTAGCCTCTGCATGCTTTGAAAAGATAATTTAGCCTATGAAAGCAGTTACCTTGAAATTTAATATAAACCATGAGACAATAATTACTAGCATCTCCTTCTCTTAAGCTGATAAGGCCTGGATGGTAAGTTCCCAAGCAGAGAGCAGTATACATTATTGTATTGTATACATTTTTGGAAGTTAATTCATTAAATGTAAGAAGTTCAAGAGGCAGAAGAGATCAGCATTACTTTTGGATAATGAATAATTTAAAACTTTTTATCGTGGGGTTTCGCTTCACCTACTCTGAGAATTAAGAACAAAGAAGTACGAATTTAAAACCATGTTTTGGAACCACAAAAGTCTAGCTCAGTAAATAAGCGCCTAATAAATGTGAAAGTCTTTCTGCCTGCGTTGCTGAAGGTTACTCTGGTGTCAAGTACGGAGTATCTTCTACAGGTGCATTATCAGCTTATTTGTCTGTGCTACTGCTTAGCAATGCTGCAGGTACTTTGGAGGATGGCCCCAGTGATGTTAACCAGATTGGGCAAGTATCATGTACACTAGCAGTCTATCTGACTGCTTTCTGGTGAATCAGGAATGTATCAGCACAACCACTAAGTTTCTTTGACATAGTATTTGACTTTTCTTCTGTAGCATTTTGCATCTTCCGGTTTTCATTTCTCATGAGAGCTTGCATTGCGGCCAGTTTGAATTAGTTGTCTGGACACTATTTCAAATGATGCATGTGTCTAGAATTTTGCTATCAAATTCATCCTTCTGTAACACTGTGCCGAGCAGCATGTGAGTGGAGGACTACTAAGAAATATTTTGTGCTGGAAGTGTTTGCAAATCAGCAGGAATAATCTTTCTTTGTGGGACATCCTGAACTAACTCCAACTATGTTGGAGTTTTAACAGTTTTACAGTTTTAACCAAAATTTCCCAGTACTGTTATTTTTCACTTTTGTTTCCAGTGTTCTAGTCATGTAAGATACTTCTCAGGTCTTCGACTAAAGTTACTCATTATGTGATGTTACTATGAATTCTTAGTCAGCTTCTACTCTTTATCTCATACCTCTGATCCCTGAACTGTTTGGGTTTTTTTTTTTTCCACAGATATTTTGATTAGGTTTTGGCAGTACAACCACTTTGTTAGCCAGGAAACCTGGAACTATCAGTTCATCCTGTGACTTTTTTTGTGATATTGTTCACAAGAACATAACGTAAATTAAATGTGTTAAAGGCATCAGCCTGCTCCAGCATTTGAGTGTATAGTAATTTCTTGTAGAAACTGCCAGTACTTCTGCATGTGCATAAATTTACCTTCTGTCCCACTATTTACTCTTTTGCATCAGTTCTGTATGCCTGGTCATTATACATAGCTAAGGTAACCGAAGCTGATATAATAGTCTCAAAACAAACAAAAAAACATTACAGAATGGGTGGAATTAATCTTTCAGACCCAAGAGATTTTGTCCATTGATGAGAGGTAACACCTGAAATAACTTGTCCCAATTTGATTTTAAAAAAAAAGGGGGGGAAGAAATAGAGTAGCAACATTTTCTTTGAACAATGGTGTGAAAATATTTTCCAAGAATTTCTGTTGCAGCCTCATTAGAATAGTTGTTAATTTTTTTTTTTAACTTCTATTCTTCCCAGTTTTTGATTGAAGTCTTGCTGTTATGGAACACAGTTAAGCTTTTTAATGTAGTTGTCCCATCAAGGATTTTTTTTTCTTGAATAATTGTGAGTCTATATAGACAAGAATGAACAAATTTTGAATAGTATATAGTGTTAAACTTGATTTATTTTTTTTTTAATTTGAGAAGGGTTAGTTTACATGTTAATTAAGAATTTTAGTTTTCAGCTGCTGTATTAGAATGTGTGAAATGTTGAAGCTGTCCAGTTCTAGTGCCCAAATTGAAATAGACATTAATAGTCATAGTTGTGGAGTAGTGTGGTCCTAAATTTCAATGTTGTGTTGTAAAGTTGCTGAGAAAATTCTCAAGAATTAGTTTCTGGGTTTTATTTATTGTTTAAATACTGTTTCTGACAAGCATGAAAACAGGCTGCTATTTATGTAAGACCTAAACCCAAGCTTTGTTTTAAAACCTCTCTTAGCTTTGTGGTAGTAATTAACAAGCTCTGTTTCCAGAGTTGTCCTGAACTAGACCTGTGTATGAGCACATATTTCCCACGGTGGGGATTCACACACAGGAAGGGCAGCCAGCTCTGCAGCACACTTATCCGTCCCTCTCTCAGAAGCCCATCTGGTGGTCCCTGACCTGCAGTAAGATTTTAAAGTGAGCTTTTAGACAGAATTGTGATTTTTGTTTTCAGCTTGCTCCTGATTTTACTACCATTCTCTTCCTCTATTTTAAGAACACGGACCAGAGATGATATTTTGTCTAGACGTGAAAGATCAAAAGATGTTAGCCCACCCAGTAGATGGTCCCCGTCCAGAAGAAGGTCTCGGTCCCCCATTAGAAGGAGGTCTCGTTCACCCCTTCGACGTAGCCGATCTCCAAGAAGGCGGAGTAGGTCTCCTCGGAGGAGGTAAAGATACGCTGCATTTTTTTTTAATATATGTTGTGTAATATTACTAAAAGACTGAAGATTGCTATCTTGGGTGTAAACAGACAATGTGGGTTTTGTCCACATTTGTATATGCTAGCATAGTTGAATTCATTTTGTCCTCCATGAATTAATTTGTTTTATTACTTGGAGTCATTGTGTACCTTTATGTTTTATGAATAGGTTTTCCTCCTTTTCTTCAAAAAAACAAACCAACCCAAAATCCCTAAAACCCAAACCCCTCTTACTGTCACCAGGGATAGAGGCCGAAGAAGTAGATCTCGCCTTCGAAGGAGGTCCAGGTCACGTGGTGGCCATAGACGTAGGAGCAGAAGCAAAGTTAAAGAAGACAAATTTAAAGGTAGCCTTTCTGAGGGTATGAAAGCTGAACAGGAGTCTTCATCAGACGAAAAGTAAGAATTAATTTCTAACTCACACGGGTGATCTAAAAATATAGATCCACTGATTTGAGAATGAACTGACATTTATCTTCATGGTGCAGTTTTTTGGGTTGTCACCTAAAACCTTAGTCATGTATTAGTACTTGTGATCTTGTCAAATTACTGTTGGGATGATCTAGAAAACCTCAGAATATGCAAGAAATAACAGGGCCTGTTGGCTAGTGGGCAGACCTGAGGGGATGATATGTTGTTCCATTTCTAAATGCAACTTGATCTTGTGAAAATATTTGGTCTGGGGAAAAAAAAAACTGTAACAGCTGACAGGATTAATTGCTATCTGCAAATTGTTTTTATATTTGCTAAATATCTACTTAATCCAATTGCACAAGAGTATGCATTCGTTATCAAATTATCGAGGAAGAATGATGCTGGAATGAAAATGAGCAAGGTTTTTATTCTCTTTAAAAGCAGTTACTATTAATTGTTTGCAGTTAAAAATGAAATACTCAAAGTTCCAATGAGATACCAAAAGATAAATTTTTCTCTCTAAGGAGTTGTAAATATACACTGGGATTTAATACACCTTTGCTTTCTGAGTCAGTTGAACAGCTATTGTTTAATGTATTGTGTGCTTTCTATGCCAAAGAACTGCATTTGGTAAAATTCAGTAGATAATCTTATGTTCATGACGTTATTTAAAAAGTAATTCTATTTTTATAGTCTTGAAGACTTTGATTTGGAAGAAGAGGATGAGGAAGCAGAGATAAGACAAAGAAGATTACAGCGGCTAGCAATTGTTCAGGTACACAATTATACTATCATGTGGGTTACAGAAACTAATTTTATGCTTTTCGTGTAAAATGTTGTGATAAAGGAAGGCTCTTAGCCTGTCACTACGTTACGGTAGTAATTGCTTTTACTATATTTTTTCCGTAAATGTTAGGCTCAGTTAAACTTTACACTTCTATTGCAACAGCATTGCTTTTAAGACTGAAGCAACTTTTCTGTGAGTCATTTTTGTGCTGTGGTTAAATGTTCTCTTACAGTCCTATGACATGTTAAAAATGCTCTTCAGTGCTCTTAATCTGTAGGTTTTCTTCCTAGCTGCATCATTGATATCCTAATGTCAACATAGCATTGAGTTATATATCACTTAACCTAACTGGTCAGTTTGTTTCAAGTAGAAATTGGCCTTGTCCATTTCCAAAACTTCATAAAGCTACTGACATGGGTTCCCTCTTCATGAAAGTAGATTCATGAAAGTATTCAGTTACACATGTGAGTTCCCATTAACTTCTTATTCCTGGTAAGAAGGTAACAGTAGTGACAAGTAATATGTGATTGAGACCCCTGAAAGGGAGCTGTGGCCAAAGGGGATGTAATTTCTACAGTCAGGTATCTTTTTTTAAAGTTGGGATTTGGCACCAGTTAGAATATAGTAAGCAAAATGCTGTAGCATATTTGCTTAATATTTAGTTACAAAACCACCAGTTATAATGTGCTGCTTATTTTAAGCAGCACTAAAAATACTGTTCATCATTTGACTTTTATGGAAAGCCCATTGTAAAATCCTTCAGGACTATGAGTGAGCAAAACCATATAAAGTAAATTATTTTTAAGGGCTGGTTACACCTGTTGTTGGTCCATGCAGGAAGCAAATTCCAGAGCTTCATTCCCTAAATGGGAAACCTCTGCTTCTATTATTGAATAATTTGACCTTGATAACTGAGTGGTATCAGCGTTTTATTCAGTTTGTTTTTTAACTTTTGGGAGAGGAAGTAACATTTGTATAGTTTCATGCTACTTGAGTTAAAACAAAATAATTTGGAAAGATGCTGTCTTGAACTTTGGTAATGCGTCTGAAATTTTGCAGCAAGAATGAATGAATAAACAGGATTTCCAATTCAAATTAAAAACCTGAATCTAAAAGCTACTTTTCTGTACCATAGGACTAATAAAAAAATGGAAAAGATTCTAGGACATAAGATAGAAGATCATTCATTTTTCCTTAAGGACTTTGTTTCACTGCTTGTGTGCCAGAATGTTTTAGTAATAAATCTGTTGGTACTGACATGGTCATGCACAACAAAATAGTTAATCTTCAATAAAAATCACTTTTTACAGCAATGTAAAAGTCTAAAGGACACACATGAATTTTTCATTCTTCTTTTATGGTCTGGGCTGTGGTGCATTGGAGCAAAATGAGTTTTCAAAAGCTGTATCCCATTCTGCAAATAATCTGTTGCCATTAGAGATGTAGGTGATTATGAAAGCAAAGATTAAAGTTTAGCACAAACCGTTGAAAGAGTGAGTATAAAAATGTTTAAATTGTGATAAGCTGTGATGGTGAGATTAATAAGTAAATTTCTTCTTAGAAATACAAAGGCCAGACAGAAGACAGTAATATATCTGTACCGTCTGAACCAAGCAGCCCTCAAAGTAGTACGCGTAGTCGCTCAAATTCGCCAGACGATATCCTAGAAAGAGTAGCTGCTGATGTTAAGGAGTACGAACGGGAAAATGTGGACACATTTGAGGCATCAGTAAAAGCCAAGCACAACCTCATGACAGTTGAACAAAACAACGGTAAGAATCTGAATTCTCACTGTATAGTGCAATTTATGAAAGCTCAACTCTTAAGCAGAGCACTTTGAAAGAGACATTTTTCTTAGTTTCCTTACCCATTTCCAGACTTGGACATAAATTGACTTTTTGGACAGAATTTGATAATGTTTCCATGAATATTATAGTACTTATAACATTAAAATAAAGCTTGCTCGTTAAGGAAGATGATATGAATGGAACATGCTGTCTATATTTCTAAAAACTCGTAACACAATTCATGCTATCAATTTGGAAGAGCAAATAATGGTGTCTGTCTTTATAGTTAAGAATTACCCTTTTTAACTTCTGAATTTTTCTTTTCGCTTATGCATGTTGTTTTCTTAGAAGCTTAATCCAGTCCTAGTCTTTATTTTGGGGTGGGTTGGAAACTGTGCCCCTTTTTGTCCCTTTTTTTGGACAAAGCCACTGTGTTAGAAGAACATAGGTGGGTCTCTAGTAATTTAGAATGATTAAGGCTTTTGAGAGTCGTTGTTTCTAAGTCTGTTTGGTGGCATATCTTCTGGCTGAAGAAATGGCTATTTTCTCCTATTCCTCCCTGCACATAATCTATTGTATAATAATACTGAAATGAAATACATCTTGATATAAAACTGCCTTGTGCCTGCTGCGGCAAAAGGAACATAGAGCATCTCCCAGTGCACCCTGTAATACTGAAAATCTGCCTTTTTTTTTGAAAGTGCATTACTGTACATCTTCCAAGTAGTCAAAAGGTGTGACTAGTTGCTGTGTGGGCATATTTGAACTAGTTTTAACTACTTCAGTTTCTCTTTACAGTTTAATTGCAACAACATGCTGTTTAACAAGGGCTGTGAAACCTGCCCAGCCCCTCAGGAAATGGTTGGACAGTTAGCTTGTGTTTCGTGTCATGTGCTAGATGTATCCTTGGGGTCTAAATATGCTATGTTCTAGTGGGTGCTTCTCTTTGAAGTAATAAAGCTGTATCTCTTTGGGACTGGAGTACTGCTCTGTCGTTTGTCCTGGTGTTCCCTTGAGCAGTATGTTTTCAGATTGTTCTCCTGCAGCGTAGGTGGGAAGAACTATCTTAGGCAGTTTTGCTTTATTTGCATACCACAAGTTTAGACTTAGTCTTCTTGAGTGTAACAGACAATATCTTTTTCCTTTTTTGTCAGAGGCATGTACTGCTTTCTAATTTTGTCCACTAAAGTATATGAAAATATAACTGTTAACTACATAGACATTTTTAAGATATGAAAAAGGTTTGGTTTTAAAAACGGAACAGTTACACTCAAATCTGGGAATTTTCATATATTGGTTAGGATTTTGGGTTGGAAGTGGCTATAACAACAGATGGAAATGGTGGATCATCTTTCTTTGTAAGAGGCACACACAGATTTATATTCTGACCTCATATAGAGGCAGGGTAGTAAGTTGCTAAGGAACTAGTTAATAACTCATTGTAGCCCAGTGCAAGTGTGAGTGACTGGGACTAAAAAGAAAATTTGAGGAAGTTGCTGGAAGGGTCTTCATCTTGAAACAATGGTGTCAGCATGATGGATGAGAGTTTTTGATGCTGTCAGAGGATTTCAGTCTAGTTATTTTGTATGAAAGTGGTTGGCTATATGCATCATGAGACCTGAAGCATCTGAGGTTAACCATTTATTTTTCTGTATTGCTTAATACCCTAAAGGCAATGTCTGTGACTTACCGTGGTCATGAAGAGATGCTACTGTAATGCGTGTTACGAAATAGTTTGAAGTTCACTTGCTTTCACTAATGTGTACTTAATTTATATTTCTTTGCTTTTATCTTATCAACCAAGTAAAATGTCTTTGGGACTTTAAAGATGATTAAAAGGTGAGAAAAGGATAATCTTGCCCACATTAAAAATGTTTCTCTTAAACATAATAGTTAACATTGTCTTTGACTAAAAGCAACACACAAGATCCTTTTGACAGGGTCAAAGGAAACATTTTCCAAAGAAATAATTTCTGGGCTTTGCAACTTTTGTTTTTAGTAACATACCTTGTGATTAGTAGAAAAACCGAAACTGGTATATTGCAACCATGTCTGTATTTTTTTTATATATACCCACAGTCATTTTAAACTTCTTTTTATGCATATATATGTAGTCATTATCTGTAGGGATCATGTAAATATGTACTTCTTGCTTTCTGATGTGTGAATTATGTGAAAGCCATTATACATATATTTTTCAAGGAGGTATAAATTTTTGAGTGCTTTGAAGAAATTATCCAGTCAGAGTTTTGTATTTCTAGAATGTAAAATGGTAATTGCTAGAAACATTAGTAGAGCTACCTGTTTGCCAACATACTGATCTTAGATTATATTGTAAAGATACCAAGTCACGAATTACACTGTAGTAACAGAGTTATTAATTTGTCATCTTTTTCATGTTGAGTAATCTAAATTTCATTTTAAGGTTCAGCTCAGAAGAAACTGCTAGCTCCTGATATGTTCACAGAATCAGATGATATGTTCGCTGCATACTTTGATGTAGGTAACTCTTGGAGATGAAATGTATGATTTTTTTTTTTTTTTCCCCTTGGTTTTTGTTAGAGAATTACTGTCACTTGAGGTTTGTGGGAACTTTGATTTGTCTGACTGAATGGGTAGTATGTTCTAAATCTTTTCATCAGCCAAGGCAGACAAAATAGTTCCTAATCAACATTTCAGTGAAAGAAAACCTGCTGAAATTAGTGGGAGTTTTATCAGTGTAAGCAATTAGGGAATTCACCTGTTGTTTGAATAGGGCCTATACTGGCACAGAGTTTATAAGTTATGCTTTATGTTAATGTTACCATGCTGCACTGTTCTAAATATGTGCTTTTTTCAGAGGTTCATGTATGGTTAATTAAAAAGTATCTGTGTAAGACATTTTAATTTGCTAATGATGCTGTGTTGGAGTAATGTGGTGGTTTGTTTGGTGGGGTTGGGGTTTTTGGATGGAGAGGTGCATTTCCTGGTTTTACTTTTGCACTATTCCAGCAACTTTTCTCTAAATGCGCTGAAGTGGCCTGCAAATCTTCACAGTCCAGTGACTAGTTTTGAGGCTTTACTTGCTATTCTCTCTAAATGTAACTCATTGTTGCTGATGCACAATACTGAGAAATAAGTCTAAACAACAACTTTCTTCTTAACTTGGAAATTGTCCAGTTAATTTTGGTTTATGGCAGGCACAATCTATTAGTTACAACAGAAGCATTGGTGACAAAAGGTTGCTGTGGTGTCACTCTAGTAAGACTGATAATAATAATTAAAAAAAAAGAAATCAAAACCCCTTTGACCTGGAAAAAGTTAGTGGGGGCAGTGCTTTTAAAAATTTGCAAGTTACAAGTAGGGATTTAAATGGCTTGCAAGTGAGCAGTTCCCCCTTACAGAAACTGTTGTTCAATTGAAGATATTCTTTACTACTCATAGATTTGAATTTGTGATAATATATTGCCAAATCTTTTAAGAGATGACAACAGCAATTGTAGTAATTTTATGATCATAAGTATAATTGTGTGAAATCTTTGAAGTGGCATTGAATGAACAGAAATTCAAGGCTTAAACAATTACATTTTTCCCGCAAATTGCTAAACTTTATTACTACAAATGTACTGTAAGTAAAAAGCCTTATTCAGATGGTCCAAAGTGTGTGTTCTAACATGACTTGTGTAAATGTCTTGTGGGTGTTAATTGAAACTTTGCCCATTTATGTTTAATAATAGTTCTATTGGTTGTTCCCATTCTCTTTTCTTGCATCAGTCTTTAGATACTGGTATGTAAATAGCATTTTGTGTTCAGTTGTTTCTCTCTCCTACGAGATAAGTGTGTTTGTACTGTGGAGGGGAACAGTGGTTTTGTAGGAAAAAAGGGCTTTCCGTAAGTAAACGTCAAGGAAAAACATGGAGCATGCAAGCAAAGCTGTTACTTTTTATTTCAGAGCGCTCGTCTGAGGGCTGCTGGGTTTGGAAAAGACTTCAAAGAAAACCCCAATCTCAGGGATAACTGGACTGATGCAGAAGGCTACTACCGTAAGTTGTATTTGTTGATTTGCAAGGACAGCTAGAATGTGGGTGCTGAATGGAAAAGATCCTCACGTAAAAAGTACTGAAACGTTATTCTGTTGTAAAGGTACCACAGTGCCCTCACTGAGTGTGTAATGTAATGGATGAAATGAGCATGCAGGTTTTAACCTCAGTTACGAAAAGGCTCCAGACTTACAGAATCACAGTTTGTTCCCCCTAATTTCCACAAAGCTAGGTGATATAAAACATTGTATGCTCTGAAATTAAGTGATTATACCATTTATCCTGTTTTTCTGAATTATACAGAATAATTTATTTGTCATAAAATATTTCGTTATGTATGTCACTCCTAACTCTTTAAATTGCTTGATTTTATCCTTCAGGTGTTAATATAGGTGAAGTTCTAGATAAACGTTACAATGTCTATGGTTACACTGGTCAGGGAGTCTTCAGTAACGTAGTGCGAGCCAGGGACATGGCAAGAGCAAACCAAGAAGTAGCGGTTAAAATCATCAGGAACAATGAACTTATGTGAGTAATGTTTTTGTTTAATAATAATAAAGCGTATGTGTAACAGTTGGAAGTTTTTCATGATGTGATTTGAATCTCCCTTTGTTTCAAGTGAAGTAACAGATTACAGCTGTGATTCCTGCCTTTTCTGCTAATATGAGCCAGATAATGGGAAGCGCTTGAGGACTATGTATCCACGCTTCTTTACAGCTATCACAGGAGAAGGGTACTTGCATTTTCATCAGGCACTTTCTCATTTGCAAAACTGCAGGGAACAGTGGTAGCAAGAAAGAAGGTTACAGTTAATTATGAAGCCTGCCCAGTCCTAAAAATTTTCGAGTTGGGAGTTGTGGAATCTAAAAATTCTGGTTTGATGGACCAAATCGATTTGGCAGGCTATGGGTTGGATCCTAATGGGTCATCTGCAAGTTACAAAAAGACCTCTGTACATTAATTATCTTTGTATGTTCTCTGTGTGTTTGCATGTACATAAGATACATAAAAAGGGATGGGACTCTCCCTGTTGAAATAAAAAAAATTTGAGGTCTTTCAGAATGAGTGAACATTAATAAGTATGATCTATTAAACTATGACATGTGAGGACTGGTCTATAATATTCATTTTCAGTATCTGCTGCAGTATTTCTACAGCCATGTAGAAATATGTCCTCTTCCATTAAAGACAACTTAAATGAAAATCTTTTCCATGCATTTTACCTTGGAAGTTTTAAAAGTTGTCTTGCTGTGTGTATAACTGGATTATTTTGAGTTATATGAATAGGTGTCTAGAAAAGTTTTTTTTAAAAAAAAGGCGGGGGGGTGATAAGCTATTTCAGTCTGGTATGTCATATAGATAATCAGTTTGGGTGTGTACTTGACTCTATAGTCAGTTTAGCTTCAAACTTTTTTTAATAATGTAGGTGGTTAAGTACTTTTTTTAAAAAAGTAAACTTCTCAAGTGAGTGGTGTTTGAAACTGAAGTGTTGTATTACAGGAGGAAATCTAATTTTAGCTTTACATGCAACCGGGAGGGACGGGGAAAGGATAAGTAGGTTACAAAGGCACAGTGAAGATCAAAGAACTAAATAAACTTGCCCGATATGTAGACACTGACAGCAAACCGCTGATGTGATTTTTTTTTTTTTTTTTTAACGTGTGGTATGTTAAGTAATGACAAGACACTTCTCATTTCCTGATAATTATAACTGCGCGAGTGAATGTCTAGATTTAAAAAAGTACTCAAATTTCACTGATTTTGTTTTCTAATCATATTTCTTTGTTTTCAGGCAAAAAACTGGCCTAAAAGAACTGGAATTTTTGAAGAAGCTCAATGATGCAGATCCTGATGACAAGTTTCATTGTCTACGGTTGTTCAGGCATTTCTACCACAAACAACATCTCTGTCTGGTGTTTGAGCCACTCAGGTAAGATGACAAATGTTAGGGGTTCTCTGTAAAAAGTAAAATACTATTGAGTGATCTTTACCTTTCTGGTTTTGGCTATTGTTTTATACCTTGTTCTGTAGCCAAGATTCAAGAATGCAAGGAAATTTAAAAAACCAAAAAACCCCCCAAAAAACCCAACCCACAAAAAAAACCCAAACCCCAAACAAACAAAAGAAATACCCCAAACCTATCTGGAGGCACAAATCCACAGACTACTGAGCTATTTCTGATTTACTTAAAGCGTCATTGTGAACTTTCAGCCTGGACAATATTTGAAACAAAATAATGTATTATTAAAATGGTTCATCTCACCGGTGCTGCTCTTAATGATCTATTTTGTGTGTGTGTCACAATATTTTTATTAGTTTTCATAATTCTTTATTGTAAGGATTTGGATTAAGAATGCATTACCAGAGAGGTTCAGCAAATTGTGTCTATTCTGTGAAGAGTACATATATAACGACAGTCTCGGGAAGAAGATTGTTACAGTGCTTTCTTTGCATGCTCACTTTTTCTTTAAATGCTTAGGCTCTTTTGACAGGTTAATTGCAGAAGCTGTTTTATGATAGAACTGGGTATATTAATTGCCTTAGTTCCCATTCCTGCTTAGAGACATCAGTGTTTGTATCCTAAGTTTTCTGTGTATGTCATGTTTTAATTTTTGCCATATTTGAGGTGAAGACAAGTTTTATGCTGCAGCAATGCAAATTTTATGAAATTACTATTTATTTTCATTAATAAGCCATACAACAGATTATTTTCTTATGCTGCACTTTCTCTTTATCACACACTTGTAAATTATTTATATGCAGTGATGTTTTTGTCTTGGAATTGTGGTTTTATCTGGTGTTAAAGTCATCAAAAAATCGCCTCCTCAACTTGTATCTTTTGCGTACTTCTTTATTTCTTCAGAAAATGAGTACAAAGACAGTACAGTTGTTAAGAAAATGCTGTTCATGTGCAAATAAATCCTTTCAAATTAATCTTGATTAAAAATGTGTTATGAACTAAGTAAGTCCGGTCCTGTAAGTACTTACACAGTATAGGACAGATCTGATTGACCAGCATTTTTGTTCCACTGCTGTAGCTAACAGAGCGGTATGTATGTTAAGTTGAATGCTGCTTTGCTGCAAAAATGTCTAAAGCTAACTGGTTTCTTCAAGTTTGTCTTACTGTTTAGGTGGCCACTATATTTTTTTTCCTTTGTTAAGCTCTTTTCTTTCTCTCTCCCTTTCTTTCTTTTAATAGTATGAATTTACGAGAGGTGTTGAAAAAGTACGGGAAAGATGTTGGACTCCATATTAAAGCTGTGCGTTCCTACAGCCAACAGTTGTTCCTGGCTTTAAAACTTCTTAAAAGATGCAATATCCTACATGCAGATATTAAACCAGATAATATTTTGGTAAGTAATAAAAGACTGAAACTTATTTTGCATAGTCTATAGTGTAAAATTAAGCATTTGAAATTAATATCATTCTGCTAATTTAGGTCAAGTCAAAATTTACTTTAACTGAAAATGTTAAGGATTCATGTTTTGATATAAAATGTTATTGTGGTATAAATAGTAAGTAAGAAATATAATACAGCATCTAAATAAAATATTTTATTTAGTACAATCTTTCTCAAACAAACCTGCATCCACTTGTATCTTTTTAGAAAGCAGATCTTCCAAAGTAAGACACATCCTTTCTTAGGAGAAATTGTGGGACTTCTTCCATCAGTAGTTGAAAAAATGTTCTTGGTTTCTGCAAAATGGAAGTAGGCTGTTTGAGTCTGGATGGAGATTTTGTTTATGTGAATGAGATAATGGGGAAAAGTCCTTAATGCCTTTTTTTTTTCCTTTTCTGTTTCCATTAAACATTCTGGTTAGCAGAGAGTGAGAGCTACGTCAGAGGAATCAAGCATGTTTCCTTTGGTTTTCTTGGTGGTCATCCCTGTGACAAACTCAGATTTTTATTTTATTTAAAATGTTCTCCTCTTGTCATCACAGCAGTAAAATTTACTATGTAAGCATGAGATATGTGAATAATATGCTGTTTTATGAGTGGTACTCTGGATACTAGAGTTGGAAGTCTAAACTGATAGAATTTCAGTATTGGGAATGCAGTCTGGGTCCACCAAGGATGTTTTGGTAAGGGAAAAGTATGTGAAACTGACCTTTTTTGTATTTTGTAGGATCTGAAGACATTAACTGTCACTTTCAGTTTAAGAAGGTTTTATGGTTTCCTTAGAATACAGGGAGGAAGGACTGAAATACGGGAAGAACTTCTAATTTGAAGGCTGAATGTTTTTCTTACACTTTCACAGTGCTTTTCGTAATTCTGTCTCCAAATAGTGCTAATGGATATTTATGTTTAACTTTCAGGTGAATGAGTCTAAAACGATACTAAAGCTTTGCGATTTTGGATCAGCTTCGCATGTTGCAGATAATGATATCACACCATATCTTGTTAGTAGATTTTATCGAGCTCCAGAAATCAGTAAGTACATTTGGATTGGCTACATGTATCTTAAGCAGTAGCAGGATACACCAGTACTAGCAAATGAGAATTTGACTTGAATTCACTCTCTGTTTGGTCTTAGCAAAACATCACTCTGGAAATATGATGGCAGTCAAAAATTCAGTCTTTGAAAGCATGCTTGTGTGACTCTTCATGTATGTTGGTGGTCAGCTCAGTGAGGACAGGGAGAAGTCACTCTGATTGATTATAGTTATGTTTTAATTTAGAGGTATTGTTCTGACTTCTTGGTTTCTTACTAACTTAATTCATGCTGATTAGTTTGGGTGTTAGGTAAAAGCCTCCATTTCTAAAATAGGGATACAGAAAAAGTTAAAAGGCTTGTGTCCTCCTTTCATGGTGACTTCTTATTTCTACAAGGAGGACCACCAATATAGTTTACAAATCAGAATTTTTTCATCTGTCTAGTTTTGTGACATTATGTCATTTAAGGCTGCCTTTATGGAATTAACTGGAATTGCTCTGTTTCAGTTATAGGAAAGATCTATGACTATGGTATAGATATGTGGTCTGTAGGCTGCACATTGTATGAACTTTATACAGGAAAAATACTCTTTCCTGGCAAAACAAATAACCATATGTTGAAACTAGCCATGGATCTCAAAGGAAAGATGCCAAACAAGGTAAGAAAAGTATATGATTTTTAATTAATATCTGAGACTGCTGTAATGAACAGTAGAACGTACTTTCTTTTTTCTCCTGAATTCTGTTTCTTATCATATACATCTTCTCTTAACAGCAAGTAAATATCAGACATCGCTCTGACTGTATAATTTATATTGATTTAAAATCTTATGAAGTGAAAGTATACAGCTTCTTTTTCATAGACTAAGTATAAAGTGAAAGCAGAAACCTTCTAAGCACTGACCTGAAAAAAAATACGTAAGTCAATGGAAGATACTGTGTCCTTTTTCAACGGGTTTGCACTGTATTTTTTTTACTGAATCTAGACATTTCTTACTGTCCTTTTGATATATTTTTCATTAGTAGTAAATTATTCATGTTGCAATAAATTAGTAGACATTGATGCTGATTGTGGAGTTTGTAAGACACAGAGAACTTGCCTGAAACTCTTGCCTCTCCCTCATTTTCCAGATGATTCGAAAAGGTGTGTTCAAAGATCAGCACTTTGATCAAAATCTCAACTTTATGTATATAGAAGTAGACAAAGTGACAGAAAGGGTAAGTCCTTAATGTGTTGACTAACCTATAACTTTTTTCCAAGCTTTCCTACTATTATGGTCTTTCAAATGTATCTTGACATCTTAATTAAAAATAAGATCTTTATAAACTACTTGAATGTCCTTTCACAGCAGTACGGACAGGTTACATAGTTGCAAACTGGCAACAGAGATTTTTCCCTACCACAAATTTGGAACGCGTTTAAGAGAAATCTAAGTTTAATCTTGGTAGGTATACAGGGTATCTCCACATAATCTATCCATAAATTACTAATAAATTCTGCCTTCATTTTCGAGAAGGATGTCCAACTTGAGTATGATGTTGTAGGAGGTCACTATACTTTCAGTATCATTTTCACATAGTGTATTTGTCAAGAATCACAGAATTTGTGGTCAGATATGGGAACTTTCCACGTGGAATTTTGATGTTCTCCATTAACTGGGATGTTAGGTTCACGTATGCACCTGCTGTTGGTGAAAGATGCAGCCTGGCCTACCCCGACAGCATTATTTCCGCTCATTTTCCGTGGCCCTCTTGAGGATTTCTGAGGCCATATGATGACGAAGGGCATTGCTGATCAGATACGAGATAACCCTGCCAAAAAGTTGGTGCTGAAGCTCTGTAAAAAGGGATTGGGGTTTTGTACGTTGCTTCTGTTCTACAAGGTTGCTGTTTTTGTATTTGTAGGAGAAAGTTACTGTTATGAGCACCATTAATCCAACCAAGGACCTGTTAGCAGACTTGATTGGGTGCCAACGACTCCCTGAAGACCAGCGTAAAAAAGTACACCAGCTAAAGGACTTGTTGGACCAGATTCTAATGTTAGACCCAGCTAAACGGATTAGCATCAACCAGGCTCTGCAGCACGCCTTCATCCAGGAAAAAATTTAAACCAGATGAAGAAGTTCAAAGGGTTTGAGTAATTAAGATACAAAGACTGAAGAAATTTCACAGCAGTTATTAATGTATATAAACATAAATATTTCCCCTGCAAAGTTGAGGAAGAAATGATACATTTGAATTAACATCAAGGCTGATATTTCTTTTAGAAATGTTAGAGTAATTCTGTTTTGTGTCTTATGTGAAAATTTTCACTGTAGAACTGTTTTAATTGCCAAGACTGCACAGAAGTACAATGCTAATGTATATGGTTGCAGTTCGTATATATTATAAAAAGAAAAAAGCATCTGTTATAAAAAAAAAAAGAGCGGAAAAAAAAGAGCAGTAATACTGGGTGGTTGATTTGTTTTTAGCAGACTTGGCTTCATTTTTGTCTTTAAAAAATGGCCAGCATAAATGCTGTTTATATTCACATTTTCCTAGGTGTGTGTGTGCAGGCCACAGCAGCATGCCCTTGGTGTAGTCAGTGCCGAAGGGGGCCTGTTCCTTCTTGAGCCTGCCCGCAGGGATGGTCTCCTCTTTTAAAGCAGGTTGTGTACAACTTTCAGTACACTGAAGGTAAGCTAACCCATCAACATCACCGGTGTTTAAGCTGTTATTTTACTGGAACAACTGACAAATGAGAGACAATAGCATTGTGGCAGAATTCCCTGCATGTTTGATAAATGATCTTCTTTTATTTTCTGGCATTGCAACCGTGGCATAGTTACAGCTTCTGTTCTGTTCATCACATTTAAAATTTTGAGAGTGCGCACTTGATGGATAGAGCGCCTTCAGTGTACTGTTTCTTATTACTTTAATTTTTTTAATCAACTTGCTATAGACTTTGTATACATTTTGTTAAATACAGTTCACTATGACATAGAACCAATACTTACAGAAGAGTTTTCATTTAGTAATTACATATGTTGGGATCTCATTCGAAAGACCTTATATCTAAGGGATAGATAGACAACATAATGAAATTTTTAACTATTTGTATGTCATTTTGAAAGTGTACTGCTTTATGCTAAAAGTGTTTCATTTGTTCATTGTTTTCATTATTTGTGATCATGTTGTCTTTCAATACAGGCATAAACCTTCCACTCTTGAACAAAGCAGCTGCTTTTTAAAAGCGGTAATTGCTTCTTTACCTTTTATTTCTTTTGTAAATGAAGCTTTTCTTTAAGAAATGTGACTTTAAAGTGTTGTCTCTTGCATAAAACAGTTGACACTTACTTATTGTAAAGTGAAGATTGTTCTGCTGCATGTAAAGTGGACCATGCAGATTTCTGTATGTTTTCAGTATGCATCATTAGATAATAAAGTCTTTTGTGAACAAGGCATTTGTAGCCATTTTTAAAAGAATCTGTCTTCAGTGATGGTAAATCAGGTAATTCGTAAGAACGACCCCTGCATTTCCTATTAATCATTTAATTAAAGGGATTATTAAATGTTATGATCTTTGGGAGAGCTGTAGGCTATGTTAATTAGATATATAATTATCACTGCTTAAACAAAAACAAAGCAAAAAAACCCCTACAGATAATGTCTGTCTGCTTTCATTGTAATGAAATTATTCCTGTAGGACATGGGATTAAATTCAGGCTTTAACTAATGTTTGTGCTGTTTTTCTCACTTTTCCTTTTGATGGTGCTGAAAGAGAAAAAGGAAAGCGAGTCACAGGCCACTCAACGCCTACTCCATGGGTCTGATTTGCTGAGACACCAACTTCACCTTCCTAACAAGGTTATTTCTGACAGCATGTGTAGATAAACATTTAGCAACAAGTTAAAACAGCTTGAAACATTTGAGTTGGTTATACAGCGTGAGGAAACCAGAATCAAACTTTTCAGGTCCATACTGCTGTTTTAATGTTCTCTCTGACAATATTAAGAACTTCATCTTTTCATTTTTATTAATATATTCTGAAAGCTGTGAAAACCCCACTGGTTTCACGTACTTTGTAATACTACTTTGAACTAAGAAGGGTTTTTGTATCCATCTAGGTACATAATGGCAACAATCATGCACTCTTAGTGCACTCAAGAATGGAAAAATGACACAAAGCAGTCATTCTGCTGGTGGGGAATACCCCACCGAGGAGATGTAATGAGCTAACTACGAAAACAAGCAGGAGATGGGTGGTTTTGTATGCCTATTTGGAACCTTCAACCTGTCTCTTCTCAATTTATATTGTAAAATTCTTAAGAAAAAATAATCTCTCCTTTACCTACATATTAAGGTACCTTGTTCATACAGGAAATTAAAAAAAATTAGCTTTCATGCTTAATGAAATTCTGGTTGCTTGCTAGTTAAATACTGAAAGTAACTTGCACTTTTACAACGTAGGCAGCACTTCTGAGGGCAATTTTACACAGATCTAGTAATAGCCTATTCTTTCTGTTGCTTTGTACTTTATTCTTAAAATAGGAATATAAAACAATGAAATGAGTTGGTGATACAGAAACAAAGCAGTAGAAAAGATGCCCCTTAATGCCTACAGAACTGTTTTAAGCTATTCTGGAGAAGCATAAAGTTGCTCGTTTACTTGTTCTTTGTGTTGTAGGTGCAGCTCAAAAGAAGATGATGGCTACCAGAAGACATGAACAAAGGTTTCTGTCCTATAAAAGATATGAAAAATATTCTTCGTGTAGTTCTGTCTTAATCTTTTGGTTTCCAGCATTCCAATTTAGAATTGGTTAGCGCTGCTGCAGTACTGATAATTCCTGAAACATACTTACTGTATTAGAATTTGTTATGTAGATGTGTTTGTTTCATTTCGGGTTGAAGAGATTTTGTTGTTGTTGTTGTTGTGATTAAATGTAGGTAAATAAGCATTACTGTTTAAATGCAGTTTTTCTTACAATGATAGAACGATCAGTACAAAACCTATGAAATTTAGGAAAAAATCTGCCATTATATTTGGTTAAAATACATGTGCTTTAACTAGTAAATATTTAAGCAGAGGATACACTTTTTTCTTTAACTTCAGCAGGTTCATTATTTTAATTCTGTCAGACTTTATTGTTGATGCAGAGACTAGCTGCCAGGGGTTATTCAAGACAAGTGGATTTCAGTCCTCCATCCAGCATCAGCTTCAGGGGGTACTTGTCGGCAACAATAGAAAATCTTTAGTTCTGGCTTCAAAAGCCTCTGGAGTTGAGGACTTTTTGACACTGTTAAGGAACCTCTCCAGTTTTAGGCAATACCTGTCCCAGTAGCCTGTGGTCTCTGAGGAGAGCAGAGCAACTGCTAGTGCCACTGCAGTCAGCTGAATTCCAGTGGTTGCAGCTCGGAGCAAACAGAAGGGCTGTGCAACGGAGTTGTTGTGTTGAACTATTTCTCAGCTGATCTAAGAGGGAGGATAATTTATGTTTTCCTCCCATACATGAAGATGTAACTTGTGTCTTCACATGAGGTCCTACATATAGCAAGTTTGGTGAAATCTACTGTGCTGATTTGTTTCCTTCTCCCTCATGGTGACAAGGAGCTTCACATTTAACTTAGACTACAGATGTCTACCAAGCATTCAGAAAAAAACAAAATACTGGCCCTATGCAGTTAGAATGTGTTTTTATTACCTTTATTTAAAATTAAAAACTGTTTAAGAGTTTTTGATAGATATAATGATTCCTTTAAAACCTCTTTTAATAATACTTTATCTCCATACATAGGGTAAGTGGCATTAAACCTCTGAAGAACCTTTATATGTATATTGACCCGTACACAGAAGGCAGACCAGTCTGTGATACTACTGGAGATAGAGCGATCTTCTACAGTATGTGTAAAATTGTAACTCGGGTGGAGGATGTTGGGAAGTGGCAATTGCTTGACATTATAATAAAGTATGCTTAAAACTTACTTGCATCCTGTCTTCTGTTGTGTTTACAAATGTCATACAGCAAAGCTGCTAAATATATAAACAATTTTTAAAGACACCAAAACCAAAGCATCGTTCTTTGAATGGGGTTGTATGCTTAGGTATCAGAGGTATTAAAGAATCAGTGAAAAAATCTTGAATATGTGTAAAATGGGGCTGTTGTCTTTTGTTCACTTGCCTCTCCCCTGGTTTTGGAAGCCCTGTGAGCCCCAAAGAATTCATGTGGATTTCACATTGGTTTTCCCCATGCCTTTTTTTTATCTTTTATAGGGAGGTACTGGCCTGTGTGAGTTACCAGATGAAAGAATTACATTGTATTACAGTGAATTACAGTGTATTACAGTGAAGGGAAGCCAGATATATTTATAGATTTTAAGAAAAAATTGAGGCTAGTCAAATGGGAGAAGCAGCATGGTGAAGTGGGTTGGAGTGTGTGTTTTCATTTCTTAACTTATGAATTATGTATCAAATTACTAATCTAAATATATTCGTTACTCACTATGTGGGTACAGTGGCAAAACTACAAAACACATCTAGACTTCCATGTCTTAGTTTCGTTCATCTGGATACTTGAATAGCTAAAGCTGAATTTAAACTTGTGACAAATAATTACTTTCTCTAAATGAAAAACTTGGCCCTTCCTTCCATGATACCCCTTTTGAATGCTTCATTGTCTCAATTATTTCCTCATGAACACTGATTTTGACGATTGCGGCCCAGATCCTTCTATAAAGTAGGTATGAGCTAATTATTCAAAAAATAATGAAACACAAGAATATTTACAATGATTTGGTGCTCAGTTTAGGTTAATGAGACAGTTTAAGGCTACTTCTGGGCAGGTAGAAATAAATAGGTCATAACCCAGAAAGTGGAACAGTCACCATCTGCTTCGTAACTGTTCATGGTTCAGTCTCAAGTGAGAACGCAACAAATGGGGCTTTGTGTTCTTGTAAAAAGAAACTAGGAGGGGGTAACCAAGGACAACTACAGTACACCCTTTTAAAAGAATGGGACTGATAGTTGCTACCATGAAAAATAAGCAAAGGCTGTCTGTATGGCTTTAAAAAGAAACATGGAGTTGGTAAAGGAGGTTACTGGGCACAGGAAGGCAGCTGCAGTCATGCCAGAGTGAAGGAAACTCTTTTGATTCTTCTGCCTTGCTGCCAGCGGCACGTGCAAGGTGCCCGGTTTTTCTGGGGGGCTGCTCTCTCCCCAAGGGCTCCCATTAAGAGGGAGGACAGAATGCCAGCACCTGGAGCCTGCAGCACCCCCAGACCAAGCCGCCTCTCTGCGTTGGCAAGCGGCAAACCAATCCTTCTCTTCAGAAAAGAAGGCGCTCTGATTTCCAGTAACAGGTCAAAACCCCTAATCCTGTATTGTTACAGGAAACGGATCTTTTCAGTTAGACGGTCTCCTTGGCATGTTCTACAAGTCTTTGAAAGCCTATTTAGACCTGCAGCTACAAATAGACCTGTCCCTTTGGAGAGGTAGATTTATCATGGAATCTGATACATTATCAGGCTGAAGTACAGTTTCTTAGAGGATGCAGGCAAATTTCTGCATTGATGGAAAGACTGGCAACCACCGTAAGTCATCTGCTGTAAGACCACATGACCTACAGAGTATTGGAGAGGGTTGCTGTTACTTGGTGGGGTTTTTTCTGTCATTTGTAAAGGTTCATTTACTAGCAGCATTGATTTTTATGCTAAGTTCCTTGCAATGAATGAGGTTTTGGTTCTAAAGTAATGCAAATGTTTACGTCTTACCCTTTTGTAAGTCCCATACCTCACTATTACCGTATTTCTCGCCCCACGGATAAAAAAACAAGCCTCAATTAGAATAAATGGGAGAATGCTCTTCCTGCAATTTATTGAATTTGAGCTTAACCCTAGCAAAGAGTAAGAATGGCGTTGAACACATTACAAGCAGGAGCAGCAGACCTAATATTCATGATTTTTGACAAAAATAAGTTTCTTCTGCAAATACTCTTGACAGTGGCTTTGAGCTGTCACAATTGCCAATCTGAATTTATCTGTATTCTTTCTGCTTCTAAACCCCGTACTCAAATGAGGAAGCTGAACTTCACATGCTACTTATAAAAGGAGCTTTACCTTATCTAAATACACCTAAAGCTCAGGCATTCTGCAAATCTGACTGCCACAAGGTTTTACGGTGCAGGGAAGGAGAGATTGGCAGAAGTCACCATCACGGTTCTCCTAGTTTCCCACTGACTCCCACTAGAGACAATCAAGCCTATTCTCATTGCTTTCCTGATTTCCTAAAGAAGCAATTGGCGCAACTGCCACAGGAATGTCCCGCAATGGGAAGTGCAATCTCACAGAGATTCTTCCTAAACATTTTTAAATACATAGTTTACAAAAAGCTTGCAAAAGCATATGGAAAACCCTTCAAAAACTTAGCAGCGTGCCCTCTGCTAGCTACAGCAGAGTAGCAAAACTTGGGACAATTCCCCACTCCACCCCCTTAGTCTCGCCTTTATGTTTTCCAGCAAGCACAAAGGACGAGCACGTTCTCAGAGATGAAGGGCTATGCAGGAAGTGGAGGGCTTGGGAAAGAAAAGTGCTTAATAGAAGTGTTTCTGCACATATTTTGGGTTCTTACCTAGATGGCAGAATTTGTTCTCCCTTGATGGGTAGATTAGTGAGAACTAAATTTCAAACTAACATACTTAAGGTTTTGCTAAAATAAGAAAATTGCTATTGAAATAGTTCTGAGGTAACCATTTTAGAGCACTTAGGTCAGTTCTTGGGGCATCTAATTTCAGCATCACTAGAAGATGATCTAATCGTCAGTAGAATCATCAAAAGAAAATTCAGCGGTAGTAGTATGAGTGGAAAGGTGCTTCTCTTCACTGAAATTCATCCTGCTGATTATGAACAATCCAACTCACCAAGGCAATCTTAAAATTTGGTGTTAGCCACATATTTTATAATATAATGCTTTCTCCTGACATCCAACTCATTCATGA
This sequence comes from Pelecanus crispus, assembly GCF_030463565.1. NCBI lineage: Eukaryota > Metazoa > Chordata > Aves > Pelecaniformes > Pelecanidae > Pelecanus > Pelecanus crispus. The sequence continues at coordinate 79,970,193 of NC_134644.1, read as the reverse complement.
ACACACTGAGCAAAAGCAACACCAGAATAAACTCCTGTCAGATCCCAGTCTATGCCCACTCACTTTGATAACCTGATGGCTACTGCTTAGTAGAGTGTTTCAGCCAATTCTACAGCTCTACAATTCTGATTTAATCTAGATCACATTTCCTGGAATTGTTTATGGCAGCTGCATAGCAGAACAGCACAAAAAACTTTCTAAACTTTAAATTGCGTTCATTGCTGTTCGCTTATGCACCAAGCCAGGCACACTAATGAAGGAAATTAGATCAGTTTGATATTGTTTGTCCTTGACAAATACAGACTATGTTTTGTTCTGCTTTATTACTGCAGAGTAGGGAGGAGATTTCCAAGAAACTCTCTCCACTAACCTTACGTACTTAACTGTACCTTCTGCTTCTTCTCCTTGTACAACAGTAGACCCTGATAAAAAAAAAAACCCTCAGCATTCTGTCCTTGTATCACAAAAGAAAGGTAAGTCACACATATTTAGAAGATCAGGGCTAATGGAACAATATGATCTGAAGTTAGCTTCTGCCCTTTTGTTGCTCAGATACTTTAAAAAAAAAAAAAAGTTTTAAAATGTTACTCAAATCTAATCACTTCAAATGTCAAAAAGAAATAGAACAATATTCAGCAGTGCTGTGCAACAGGAAAAATATCCCTTCAATCAATGCAAAGTGTAACAACTTACAGATTATTCCATTGTCTTCTTTTATGTAAGTTGTTACAAACTCCATGGAATTTCTGTAAGTATTTTAATTTCTAACTTTTTTTTATCTATGCAAATCTTTTACAGATTTTTAAATTAACCTTCATATGAATAGATACAGAATTCCCTATTTCATATCTGTGAGATTAGTTATACTACTTTTACCTAAAATGCCAGGTAAAAAATACATTTGCAATAGATATTTTACTGGCTGAAAAATACGAAACCCTACCCACCACAAAAGGTTAATTAAGGTGAACATATACTATCATGAGGGATACAAACTGGAGATCAGTTTATTTACATATACATTTAGGGAAAACAAGTAAGTGAATAAGTTCAGGTTGAAGTTTTCAATCTGCATAAACATTTCCTAAACATTAGAACAAGTGGTGCGTAAGAAATGTTGTTTGTAATCTAAAGTACTGACATGGTTCTCGCGGTTCTAGGCTTTTAACTAAATTGGTAGAGAAAGCCCAGTACCAGTAAAAGAAAATCAGCCAAACAAAAGTCTCTGTCTCTGCTGTATACTACTCCTTTAATAATGAAAAGCAGCATCAGACAGAGTATACAGAGCATCTACTGAAGAAATTACACTAATAATAATGGAGTTAATGAATTGTATATTTAGATATCTACAAGCATCCTCAGGGTGTAACTACAGTACAAAGTAACGTGCTTTAGAAGAGACTAAAGGCTTTTACTTGAACATACTGTTCCTTACCTCTCAAGTGCCCTTCCTTAACTTTAATGAAAACAAGTTTACATCAATTAATAAAAGCCCTTTGAGCACTCCAATTAGAAAACATACAAGCTGATAATTACCTGTTGACATTTAATTCCACAGAGTGCTAACATGTCTTTGCATGCATTGCTCTCACCTGTTCAGCCTGGCTGGATGGCTATGACATTCACTACTCAATTTAATTTGATATAATTATTAAAACATTATTTTACCTGCTCACAGCAATTTTGCCTTCATTATGTGTCTTCTTCCAGGCATGAAACATTCCTTCTTCGCTGATATTTTGAGTTAGCTAAGGTAAGGAAAACAGTTTTGTTTAAATACCAGAAACGTGTTTCAGAATGAGTGCAAGGAATATGAAATAAAATAGGATACCTAATTTATTTGGCCAAGGGAGTCCGCCTGTGTTGTGCTATGCTTATTTTCAGACGACCTCAAATCTAGCAATAGGTCCACTGGAAGTCTGAAAGAGTCCTGCAAAAAGAACAAACCAATTTGGGATATAGTCCACGTGAAAACACTTCTCAGAAATGATCACTTACTTTTTTTTTTTGATCTTTTACTAGAAAGTTTGAAGCTGTTACAAGCATGTATCTGCCAGTTTCAGTGAGCTGAACTTGGCTTTTAACAACATACCTCAAATTCTGTGTCTGTATTTGAACAAGATGGGGATTTTAGGCAAGGAGAAATAACTTCTACAAAACTGACTACCATAGTCAGAGAAAAGAGGAGTGCTGTTGAGGACGTGAAAAAAGAGCTACGTGCCAGAATAATTTCCGACTTTTTACACTACAGTAGCCGCTCTACCAAAGGATATCTTCCTATGAACCTGGTTTTGTTTATGTTCTTAGCACTCTATGTCTCTAACATAATCTCGGTGCTTGTGAACTTTGCACTCGTGAGCAGCGCTGGTTCACGAGGTTTGCAAGCCCCAGAAAAGAACAGGGCAGCCTGGAGCGCAGAGCTCAGGGCACCCCGGGGGGCAGCAGGAGGATTCACGTAGGGGCCAACACTGCGCTGCAACCCCTCTGCAGCAGCGCAATGACCCAACATCCACACGCAGCTTGGCACGCCTTCAAGTCACACTTCTCACCGCTACTGGTAGATACGAGGTCCTCAGCAGCGTCCTACCAGCTCTCAACGTGACCTTTGGGTGGCGATGAGAGAGGGCCTGAGGAGAGGCTGGGTGTTTTCTGTCAGAAGAGGGAAAAAGCCTCTTTGATCCAGAGAGTAGCTACTGCCTGACAAGCTACTATTCAATTTTCAGTCGTACAGATTTATATTTTAACCCAATGTTGGACAATCTGACAATAGCAATCTTAGCCTTTTTGCTCCAGCCCTCTGCAAACCCCAAACTGATCGCCTTGCAAAGCTTTGCAGGCTTTGCTGCCAGTTCTGTCAGTCATCCTCTTGTGCTGCGTAACCTTTTGGTGAGAAGCTGCTGAACTGCTATCCCAGGTGCATTCCACTGCAACTGATCAATTAAAGCAATATCATGTTAAATGCTCTATACAAACTGCTTTCAATTGTACACTTCTTGATTATACTGAATGGAGAAGGTTAATAAGACACAAAAGGATCTGGTTTGGGGTTTTAGACGTTGCATTCTAGACCTATTCCACCTACTTAGGGCTAAAATGTATTGATACTACATTTCACTTGTTACAGGCAACATGGAGTGCATTTTAAAGTTTGCTCGGTTGCAAATCAAAGAGGAAAACTAATCCTCCAAGAAAATTTTGTGAATGAAAATATTTTGTTTAGTTACTACAAGAAGATTATATAATGCAATAGTTGCCTGTCTCTAAGTATCTAGGAAAAGTTATAGATGGAGGAAACCTTTTAAGAATGGCCACGGTTTAGAGTTTTTCATCACAAATTCTAACTTGTCTGAAAAACTTCAAAGTCTTCGTTTAGATATGAGGTCTACTACATTACCCTCATGGACATGTTCACATTCAGCTGGAACAAGGGAGAGGCACCTTAACACAGCAGAGTTGTTATGGGATATTTACAACTGAACTGTAAATTCAGTGTTAGAAACATAAAACCCAGCATCATGATGCAGCCTGAAAATACTGACTCATTTATGATAAAAATATGGAGTATATCACTAATGTTTCACAAAGCCCTTATATGCGGAGTGTTGTGGTTTTGACAGACTTTGTATTTCTAATTGCCAGCCTCAAATCAGTTTTCAGTTAAACAGGTGTTATATTAGCAGTAACTATAATGAATATAATCAGTGAATGTTGCAGGTCTTACATCCAGTGTAAGCTTAGAACACCTGATTTTCTGAAAATAGGTACAGATATCTTGCCATCGGTATTTCGGTGTGATCTATTTGATTATTTACCTGTGATTCTATACAAACATGGAGGCAGATTATTAAGCACGTGTACAACTGTGCCAAGCGTGACCTGAATGCTGTTGTACATTGCACCCCCGTGTTAGCAAGATGTACACCACCCAACGGTGATACCTTGATGGGAACATAAGGAACATTCAGGAACATTTGGTGTAATCCTCACAATGCAATTATAATCATATAATAGCATTAATAAGTGACTATTTCAGAAGAAATTATCTAAAGTTGCAAGTTTGTTGTATGGAGTAAATAGAAATTGTTTGAAGAGATCCATCGGACTTGTTTTGTTGTTCTTAATACCGGACACCTATAAAATGTGTAAAAATTACTAAAGATGCTGCTAATCAGAAACAAATGTTTTGTGAAGAAAAAAGTTATGGAGTGAACTTCATAAGTGATCTGAGATAATGATTTAACTTTTCAAAAAGTTAACTAAAACCACCCAGGAGTTCATTGCCTACAAGCAATGTGGATTTATTCTCATTACTCAAAAAGAGTCAGAACAGGAAAAAGTATTTCAACAGATCTAATTCATTACAAAACCAGCAACGGTTCATCTCCCATTGCTGTAAGAGGTATTCTGGCATCTACTGATCAAGAAAATGCTGTTTCTGCTATTTCACCCATCAACAGATTATCAGTGGCTCTGTTTTTCCTTGAGGAAAGCAAACACATCACACACACACACAAAATACACTTGCTGACATAGCTCATGCACTACTAAACCTACTAAATGTTATTGCTGATATTTAAAAGACTGAACAACTGTTTATCCCCAGCTATGCCCACAACGGCCACCACTACAGTGCCACAAAAACCCCACAGAAAGCGTTTCAGGCTCACATGAGCAGCATGGCGGGGGAAAAAAAAAACAGTATATGAGCCACAAAACCTTGGCAAGACAAAGCGGTGTTTCACCCTCCGGTCCTGACGGTGCATCCCCTGTGCTGCCCCAAGCCCAGGGGCTGCCCTGGGCCAGGGCCCCAGCTCTTGGCCTCCTCCTCGCCCCGCGCAGCTGCCGCCATTTTGCAGCCGGCACCGAGCCTCACACCTTGGGGTGCCCCAGCAATGCCTGCCCGGAGCCAGTGTGGCCCCAGCGGGCAACCCGCTGCCTCAAGCGCGGCTCCTTGCCAGCAGCCCAAGGGCTGCCCCGTCCGCAGTGGGGTGCAGCTGGGTGGGGTGGTGGAGGCTGTGGCCTCATGGGGCTGGGGCACCACGGTGGCCCTGAGTCTGCTGGCAGCGCTCGCCTCCCACCTGGGTCTCTGCCTCAGCTTCTTCTCTCATTGCCTCTCCCGCCGCCATCCCCTGGGCCTCAGCCAGCCCTCCCGTCCCAGCACTGCGCCGGCCCCGTGGCATCGCCCGTGTGTGTTGCCCCACAGACGTCCTTCCTCCCACCGCCGTGGCCTGGGGCCACGTCCCCTCTCTGGTGCTGGGGGGAAGGCGGAAGAGCCCCCCTGTCCCTTGGCTGTTCACACCTGCTGGATGCATGCCCCCCGCCCCCGGCCCTTCTCCATGTTACTTCATGAAAACAGGAAAGTATTTTGGTTTCCCTCTCTTTCCTGCCAGCTGGGTCTAAGGCTGGACTTGGGTGTCCCTCGCAGATTTACCCTCTCCTTCTCCCCTGTACCTCGCTGCCATTTTGCCCTCCCCATGTTTCCGCTGGCCCTGCCTCTGCCATCCCGTGTGTGACAGCAGACTTGGTTTTGCTGGTAAATCCTGCGTGGCAGCATCGACACTCACAGAGGGTTAAGGAGGACCCTAAATACCTTTAATACTTCTTAGAATCAACTGCTTGATTGAACTTCAATCAAGAAGTTCAACTGCTGTAGCATAGCTGCATGATGCATAGCAACACTTCCCATTTTCTTTTCCTCCGATCCCATTCATCTTTTTCTTTCTCAGTAGTTAAATCCTAAGGGCCAGGTAACCACGCTGGAGGCCAAGTCTGGATTTTAAGACCTGCTTACCATGCGAGGCAGCAGTGCCACCGCCAAGCAGCCATCCTGCGTGTCCGTGCTGCCCGGGCACAGGCGACTTTCCGACAGCGGCACCAAAAGTCTCGGCCGAGGTGCACTGGCGGCACCCAAAGCCGTCCCATTTCTGGCAGCTCGCTGCTCCGCTCCAGCAGCTCCCGCCCCTGTGCTGCGCCCCGGTGCTCCGGCACTCACATCCGGACGACAAAACCGGCACCCACCTCAACCTCTGCTGCGCCTACGTCAGCCTCCCTCTGCATCGCCCGTAGGCACCCGCTGCATCCCTGTTTTTATGCACATCCCTGCCTAAGCATGCAGGGCCAGGACCACAGTGCCGCCTTTTGGGTTTCTCACCATCAATGCTCTTGAGATCAGAGTCTAGAGCACTGAAATTAAAGACTTTTTTCTTTTTTTTTTTTTTTTTTATTTGACAACAATCAGCTCCTTGTCATTGAGAGGCTTTTCTTGATGAGTAATGGCTGCTTCTCCACAATATCCTTTCGCTGGCATGAGCTAAATGCCTACCTACTTCCAGCAGCCCGACCCCATCCTCTGCAGTGCCTGGAACACTCTCTACCCAAAGACATCCATGAACGGTGGAGAAATTTTCTGTTGAAAAATAATTAACTCCAAAATGGCTCCAGTAAAAGGTCATACTATCTTTAATGGGATTTTTCACAGAAAAAGGGTGATATGAAGCAATTGAGGGAAAAATATATTTAAGATTACGTTGTGGTTTAGCCCCTGTTGTCAACGAAGCACCACACAGCTGTTCTCTCCTGGTGGGATGGGGAGAGAATCAGAATAGCAAAAGTAAGAAAACTTGTGGGTTAAGATAAGAACAGTTTAGTAATTGAAATAAAATAATAATAAAAATTGTGATGAAAAGGAGAATGAAAGAGAGAAACAAAACCCAGGGGAAAAAAAAAAGGGATGCAATTGCTCGCCACCCACTGACTGATACCCAGCCAGTCCCTGACCAGCAATCGCTGCTCCCCGGCCAAATCCCCCCAGTTTATATACTGAGCATGATGTCATATGGTATGGAATAGCCCTTTGGCCAGTTTGGGTCAGCTGCCCTGGCTGTGCCCCCTCCCAGCTTTTTGTGCACCTGGCAGAGCGTGGGAAGCTGAGAAGTCCTTGACTAGCGTAAACACTACTTAGCAACAACTAAAACATCAGTGTGCCACCAGCATTCTTCTCATACTAAATCCAAAACACAGCACTATGCCTGCTACTAGGAAGAAAGTTAGCTCTATCCCAGCCAAAACCAGGACAGATTAGTCATAAAGCTAACAAACATCTTTGAGAACCTTCAAGTCAGTCAAGTGAATACTTCTTGTAAGACTATTATATTAATACACCTCCAGGAACTACTTTCCTTCTCACTGAGGATGTTCAACAGAACTAAGAATCAGCACAACAGTAATTAAATACTTCTATTTATTTTTTCATTAATACAGTATTTCCTTCCCCACAGATTAATAAAAAGCATCACTCATATGACATTTATTGAAGAGCTATCAGAATATGGTGCTACTGAATCTGCTGCTTCTTTTGGAAGACAATCTGCTTTAGTATTATTCAGAAACATCGCTGCTGCCTACAGAATAATGAACCTTTTTTCCCCAACCTAGATATCCATAATGGAGCCAAGGCACATAACATTGTATTAATTTTGTGAACCAGTTTTAACCCAGTACTCAGAACAGAAATATACCACATCGAAACGTGTAACAGGTTTATTAATGGTAAGGGCAGATTAAGCTATTGCCAGAAGGTGAATTATTCTACTGGTGAAGACTAGAGTCTTGATTTCTTCTGAAAGAAGCTGACAATAGCATTTACACATTCATCAGATAACCACCTCTCTTTCAGGACTTCACACTCTTTACTGTTGACTTCATGGAGCTTTTCCTTTTCCATACTACGTAACAGTTGCTTTGACACCGCCAAGGACTGGAGGAGAGAGAGAGAAGCATTGGGAAGTTACATTTTCTGTACCTTAATTTAATGTTTCAGAAAATAGCACAATAAACACATTGGAATTCAAACAGAGTCATATTAACGTTGTACTTCTTAGCTTTTAGTCAACCTTTTTGCTGGAAGTAATTATTGCATTTAATTACTAAGACTGCTAATATGGTGGATGAGGTTCATGGGAAGCGCAATAGCAGTCAACTAAGTGCTCATCATCAGAGTAGATGGGCATAAGAAGCGAAACGTGTTCAACTGTCTGCAGTGCCAAATGCAACCTATGTTATCAGCAGTTGGCACAAGAGTCTCCTCTTGTCCAATAGTAACATAACGCCATTGCGATTCAAGGAGTTTTGCAAAACCTAAACTAGTGAGCAGGATGACTGAATTCAGCAGCAGCTAAATCCACCCAGTATCATCTTGAGCACTCACAGTGCACACAGTACAATTAATATTGCAGAACCAGAGGTAAAGCTCTTAAACCTAAACTATTGCCAAAATAAAAATCTAAGGGAAGGCATCCAAGGCACACACAGAGACTGCAAGTGGATTAATTAGTTAGTTTTTAAGGCTTTTCAGGCATTGAATCTCTGTGTACAGTGCACTGTCTTAGATTTCAGCCAGGGTAGAAGAGAGGTATCTGTTTCACAGCAGCAGAGGGACAGGGCCAGATCTGTGCTTGAAGGAAAATATATTGAGCCTTGTTATTTCAATTGAGGATGAAGTGAAACCAAGTAACAGGATAGGTCTGGCAGGAGGATTGGGAATGCTACAGGCTTACAAGGTGGAGAAAAATTTAAAATACTGACATTTTTGGGGAGGCTTGCATAAGCTTCTAATCTTGCCCAAACTTCCTTCTGAAAAGTGCTGTCGGGGAAGACTTCAGTCACAAGTCCCTGGGCACAGGCTTCTGCTGCAGTCAGCTTTTTATTGAAAAGCAAAATCTCATTTGCCTAAATAAAGAAAGGTAGAAAGTGTGACTCAACAAGACGCAAGACTCGAGTAATCTGACAGGAAAGGTACAAACTTCCAAGTCACATTTATTTTACTCTCTTGCTCTGTAATGTCTGTCCTCTGAGAAGAACACAGAATCACAGAATAGATGAGGTTGGAAGGGACCTCCAGATAGTGTCCAGTTCAAACTCCCTGCTCAAGCAGGGTCATCTGGAGCAAGCTGCCCAGGACTCTGTCCTGCTGGGTTTTGAGTATCTCCAAGGATGAAGACACTTCTCCAAGGATGAAGACTTCACAGCATCTCTGCACAACCTGTTCCCGTGTTTCACCACCCTCACTATAAAATTATTTTTTTATGTTCAGATGGAATTTCCTGTGTTTCAATTTGTACTCCCTTCCTCTTGTCCTGTCGCTGGGTACCACTCACAAGAATCTGTCTCCATCTTCTTTACACCCTCCCATCAGGTATTTATAAACACTGGCAAGGCTCCCCCAAGCCTCCTCTGCTCCAGGAAAAACAGTCCCAGCTCTCTCAGCCTCTTCTCATACGTCATATGCTCCAGTGCCTTAATCACCTCCGTGGCTCTTTGCTGGGCCTGCTCCAGTATGTCCATGTCTCTCTCGTAGCCAGAGCCCAGACCTGAACCCAGCACTCCAGCTGTGGTCTCACCAGTGTTGAGCAGAGGAGAAGAATCACCTCCCTCAACCTGCTGGCAACGCTCCACCTAATGCAACCCAGGATACCGTTGGCCACCTTTGCTGCAAGGCTGCGCTGCTGGCTCACGGGCAACTTGCTGTCCACCAGCACACACAGGCCCTTCTCTGCAAAGCTACTTTCCAGCCAGTAAGCCCCCAGCATGCACTGGTGTGTGGGATTATTTCTTCCCAGATACAGGACTTTGCCTTTTCCTTTGCTGAAGTCTATGAGATTCTGCAATTCTCCAGCCTGTCCAGGTTGCTTTGAATGGCAACGCATCTGGTGTATCAACCATTCGTCTCAGTTTTGTATCACCTGCTGAGGGTGTATTCAGTCCCATCATCTATGATCTGAGCCATAATTAAGAGGTTAAATAAATATTAGACCCAGTATCAACCCCTGAGCTACACCACTAGTGACTGGCCTCCAGCTCCCACTGTTCACCAAGAGTCTACATGTCTTTTTGAGCAGAGCTCCAAGGTTGTCACCTGCAATTACCACATCATAAATGTGTTTGTTCGCTTCCTGCAGTGACTCCCAAGATTTCTAATACATGTACTGGTAGGTTATATCTCACTGAACAGACTACCCTTGATACCTGGATGTTTATGAAGCACTTGCTCTATCCCTTACAGATTTAAACCCTGCTCAACAAAAATACATTCTATTAATGCAGGCAGTAATATCAGGTAAGTATTTGAAACGATCCATTTTTTTCTGTGGGATATCAAAAGAAGCAGAAAGGGAGTTATGCCTTTCTAAGAAAAGAAAATTTAGATTCTGCTGTCTCTTCTTTTTTTTCTTTTTGTTTTCTTTTTTTTTTTTTTTAATTACTATTATTTCATTTCCTTATTTCTAGAGTAGACAGAGAAAATAAAGAGTATGGACAGAAGACCAATATATATTAGAACAAAACAGATCATCTAAGAGGTCTGGAAGTAAATACATAAATGGATTGCTTCACATTCACATTTGGAGGAATGGCTGAATACAAGTTTCCCACAGGGTTGGCAGAAATCACTGCAACACTTGCCCCCTTGCCTGATAAAGGCAGCCTACCAAGACACTTCTTAAGAGTGCTCTTATTTTCTTTTTTTAATCCTTCTTTACATGATTCCCTCCCATTGTTGGAAGAAAGATACAACCTTTCGCCATACAGAAATTGTCTGAAGAAGGTGGAGGAAGTAATGAGAAAGAAAACCTTCATTGGTATCACAGTATGGCTTTACAAGTGGTCAGTACTCTGTTATGGTGCCCTGTGCTGACACTGTCATTACATTTCTTGATATTTGTTTCAGAAGATGTGAACAGGAGCTTTCTTTGAGGACTCTTGTGACTCCGCTTGCTCTTAGACTTGGAGGATATCAACACACAAAGGTCAGATGGTCCCATATAGAGTACAGACATCTCTACAACTACCTGAAAGGAGGTTGTAGTGAGGTGGGTGTTCGTCTCTTCTCCCAAGTAGTCAGCGATAGGACAAGAGGAAATGGGCTCAAGCTGCGCCAGCGGAGGTTTGGATTGGATGTTAGGAAAAACTTCTTCATGGAAAGGGTAGTCAAGCATTGGAACAGGCTGCCCAGAGAGGTGGTGGAGTCACCATCCCTGGAAGTGTTCAAAAAATGGGTAGACGTGGCACTCTGGGACATGGTTTAGTGGACATGGTGGTGTTGGGTTGATGGTTGGACTGATGATCTTAGAGGTCCTTTCCAAACTTAATGATTCCTAGTTTTTACTTTCATTATAAATAATCCAGCCACCAAGCCAGGAAACATGAAATTGCTACTCTACCCTTAATTGGTTTAGCGGTGGACTTGGTAATGTTAGGTTAATGTTGGACTGGATGATCTTAAAGATCTTTTCCAACCTAAATGATTCTATGATTCTATGATTCTTACCTTAGCTAAGCCCATGATTTTTGGAAAAAGGTAAGAGGAACATCCTTCCGGACTCTGTCCAAGTTGACTAAATGGGCTGTGAAACGTAGCCTGGAAAAAAAAAAAAGAACAAAACAAAGCAAATCTTACAACAGAGCACAGCACTAAGGTATGAGGATTTAGTTTTCATTTTAAAGCTTCTATTGTGACAGAGTTTACCAGAAATAGATTTGAACTGTTACAGTAATAGTCTTTCCCAGTAACACTGCTTCATCCCCTCAATGCACCTAAGAGCTGACTCTGTGTAATTCAATTCCCTTATCATAACAACCCTGTTGATGAAGTTACCTTATTTGAATACAGTGCTTAAAGAAACTAATTTGCATGTGCAAAATCTTTACAGAAAAGATGTTCAAACACATCTGTGCTAAAAGTTATTAAATACATAGCCCAAATAAGAGATAAAGAGCATTTTGCTTTCTGAAGGCACACTAAGTTTATTCTGCTCCTGAAAAATTCAAGTAATTAAATCTTATTTCCTCAAATTTTATGCAAATTTAAAAAGAACCTGTGGCAGAAATGCATCATGGGATCATACAAAACAACGCCCTAATTGCAAGTTAGAACTGAACTGCAGAACTTTATGTTTTGACAGTTTACATCAACTTTAAGTAAGGAAGACAAAATGCTTGCCTTTATTTCCATTTAAAAATATGAACTGATACACAAAAAGTGCACAAGTTGCCAATGCAGCTTTCACTGTAACAGAAGGCAATCATCTCTTACTGTACTGCAGATAGGCATACAGTAAGACAGATCAACAGACTCCCTAGGAAGAAAGTGACAATTACATCATTGTAAGAAAAGGTTAGACAACATCTGCCAGGATACAGGCTAGTGTAATTGGTCCTGCTTTAGCAAGGGGAGATGAACTATAGCAGGGGTACAACCTGGTGCCCCAGTAACTGGAGCAAAATCCAGTCTAGAAAGCTGACCGCCCAAAATGCTGATCTGTTGTCAGACTGGGCTACACAGTATCCCGTTAATGTGGTTGGTAATGATCTGCTCTGGGAATATCTGGCTAAGAACAAAACCAGATCCTGGACATAGCAAAGCTGGCCACTTCTGGAGTAGGTAGTCAATGCCGCCTAAGGCACTCCAACCAAACCACTGGAGAATGTGAAATAAAGTAGTAATTTGGATGAGAATGACCTTAGTGCATGGGAGTTCGCAATCTTGGAAAGGGAAGAATAGACAACAATCACCTCTGAGAAGGCTTCAATAAAATTGAAGTTAACAGGGAAGTTCTCATGAAGACTAATCTAAGTGAAAAGCAAAGTTAGACCCTACAGAAATCCTGAAAGAACTGTTACCAAGGGCACAAGCAAAAGCTGTCTCAGGGCATGTAGGAAGGTACTAACAGATTGTGTCAGCTAAATCACGAGCTCATCACTGACTTTAAATACAAGTACACAGAAAGTGAAAACTACATCAGACAACTAAGTATGAAACAAATATAAGTATGCAGAGATTAAAAAATAGAAATACAAGGCAAAAGTAAGATGCATTTACCAATGATTATGTATACGAGTAGTAAAAGGGAGTTCAAGTATGAATCTCAAAGTATGAAGTATGACTCCTTCAGGAAAGGAAGATACTATTAACACGACAAAACATTTAACGCCTATTTGGATTGACTTCAACTGAATCTATACTAACTTAAGGCTGTAGGAGATATTATACTGAGGGGGAAGTGATTAGAATTCAAAATAGTCATAATAAAGTGGAGAGGTACGAGTAAGAAGATGCTATTTAATACAGACAAGTTAAAGCTTGGCACAATAACCTGGTATACAGTACATGATATATGACAGGGACAACTGTTTAACTGGCAACTCTACAGTAAGGAATTCAGGTGTTACAGCAGATCACAAGTATGTAAATTAAGTAACATCGTGGGATGTCAAAACAGAAATACAGTCTGCAGAATGTGGAGAGGTTCTTCTGCTCTACTTTGTATCAGTAAGACATGAGCTGGAGTGATGTGTCCAGTTTGTACCACTATGCTTAGAGAGACACAGAACAACTGGAATGAGTCCAGAGGAATGTGACTGCAGGCCTAAGAAAGGACATGAGGAAAAACTGAATGAATTGCAGCTGTTTAGCTCAAAAAAAGAAAAGATTGAGAAAGTGGATGTAAACCTGAGATAGATCTAACAGTCTAAGTACACTGATGGCTAAGCACGCTTACGGTTATTGTAAGGGAGGATGAAAACAGTCCGTTTTTTAAATTCTGGAACAATAAACAAGGGGTTCACCCTGCGGCAAAAAAAGATCAGATGGGAGGGGGGGAAGGAGAACCAACAATTTTCTAGTAAAAGAAGAAATGTAGGGACCACAATAGACTGAAAAAATCATGCACATTATACAAGCATATGTCAGGAGTGGCGTGGTCCTAGCTGATCCTCTTATGGGGCAAGCAGAAGGAGTTGGCCCCTTCCAGCTCAATTTTCCTAAGTTTCATAGTGACAAACCCAATCCAGCAGGGACTTTGAGGAAAAATCTGACAGAGTGATGAAGCAGGAGTCAAAGTACCACCCACCATAGACACTTCTGCAAGCAAAAGCTTGCCTAAACCCGAGGTCTTAACTAATTTAAGTTCTCTATCTGTTTAATAACCTTATACAAATGAACAGCACAGAACATAAAAAGTAAGCCATATAATAGGATTCTGTGCTACGCCTTAATATAGCTTTTGGTTACGTATTTGGCAAGTTACCTTAAAAGGAATCTTAAGCTGAATAAACAAAAACTTTTCCAAAGTTACCTTGGAACACAGATTAGATAAAATGCCCGTTACTGCACTTCCATTCCATAATAATCTTCTGCTCCCCCTTCCACACTTGAAAGGGGCCTTACAACTACCATTTCACATCAGCTACTCTTTACTTTACCCACTGATACAGTAAAGAGTTTCTAAACTGACTGACTAAACAGTCAGTAACTTGATAACTGTAACTACAGCAGGGAAATTCCATGCATGTAAACCACTGGCTGATGCACCCCTGTGCTGGTAATGAATATAAGTGTTCCTTGACATGATATAAAAAGCCTGTACACTTGTGTGTTCTTTTCTGCCAGATTACCCCAAACCAAATAATATTTGCTACAGAAAGAGGCTTAACGACCACCTTGGGATCACCTATGTAATGTACTTACCCTGTCAGAAGCATAGACAATGTCACACAATCCAAGGACTGTTACACAGATTCCAATTGCTGGGCCATTTACCACTGCAATCAGTGGTTTAGGAAAATCAATAAAATGACCCACAAACTCTCTAGAGAGAAGGAAAAACAGAATGTAAGAGATGCATCCTAGTCTTTTTCATCAAATATAAACAACTTTCAAAACACATGATTAGATACTGCACAACAAAACCCATGAGCTAGATTCTATGTAGCATATGTTTTTGTCCCTTTCCCAAATGAATTCTGACAAAGAAAATAAGAACTATTTGAAATACCTGCATTTCCTTACCAACTAAGAATCAAACACGTATATGACAGCACAGCTTTCCTAGTTCCTACAATGAGGTTACGAAAGTGCTGTCCTCTTCAGTTACAGTTACTGAATACATCTCACTAACAAGAGCAGTCCTTTGCCCTGTCTATCTACATGCCTACATATCCATCCCAACTCCCCCCATGGGATAATCCATTCCCTTCACAGATTCTGTCCTGCAGTGAAGCCCCAGCAGGCACCAAAGTTGTGATGCTACCACAACGCAGAATTCCCTAGTGCTGTTCTGCCTGGGTTTGAGACACAGTATTTTGTTTCATCTGACAGCTACTTCTCCATCCAAGAGGTGCAAAATACATTCTCAAAACAGTATTTTTCAAAAGTGAACAGTGCTGTAAAAACTCCACTTCTCCGACATCTCTGTGCATCAGTTGTAGCGAAGCACTGTACTTGTGTAACAGTAACAGAATAGCGAATACAGTCTTCTCACAAGAGCAAGATGAAAGACCATAAAGTACACGTGAGACTATGCATTGTGCTGAACACCCTACAAAACACTGCAGGCTGGAACGCTTGCCAGCTACCACTGAATAACTTTGCAACAGATTCGGACTGCATGATTATCACTTTGTAGTGGCAACAGACAGCTTGCCTAAGTAAAATCTGCAAAACTGAGTACTTTACTTGCAGTTCATCTTTAAAATATAAATCAGAAACACTGTTTGCTTTTCTGTGTATTTTAGGTTTTCCATCAATTGCAAGTACTTGAGGAAGCAATCCAACTTGCAAGCATCTCTCAGATGTAATCATCACATAGAGAAGTAAAAGAGAAGACAAAATCTGCTTAAATAGGGAAGAAATAAACATGTTGGATATTAGGAAAAATTTCTTCACAGAAAGGGTAGTCAAGCATTGGAACAGGCTGCCCAGAGAGGTGGTGGAGTCACCATCCCTGGAAGTGTTCAAAAAATGGGTAGACGTGGCACTCTGGGACATGGTTTAGTGGACATGGTGGTGTTGGGTTGATGGTTGGACTGATGATCTTAAGAGATCCTTTCCAATCTTAATGATTCCTAGTTTTTACTTTCATTATAAATAATCCAGCCACCAAGCCAGGAAACATGAAATTGCTACTCTACCCTTAATTGGTTTAGTGGTGGACTTGGTAGTGTTGGGTTAATGGTTGGACTGGATGATCTTAAAGGTCTTTTCCAACCTAAATGATTCTATGTTGTTTGACCCAAAAAAACATTTCAGCCACTGTGTCAGATGATGCCCTGATCTCCTTGGCCTTAGAAAATAAATTAGTTTAACAGTTAGATTCAGACTCAAAGATGGAACCACAATCTCTGAATTCTGGGCAATTTTGAACAAGTTCATTACACCTCATCCCTATTCAACGAAATCTGACAGTGAAGGTATTTTGACATGTCCTGCTAGTGCAGACACTGTTGGATATCAAAAACCCCACAAATTTTTCATTGCAGCTTACAAACTGTACAGTCAAAATCATGTTTTTGTCATTGTATCTGCATGTACTTTGGGGACTAAAAAAAATACAATCAAGTCTTTAGCATCACTGTACTTAAAAAGATTTATAATATTAATCTCATTTCCTCATTTATTTCACACAATTAATACTACTTCTCCCCCATGATCTTTGTGTTTATGCACATGGTGAGCCCTTAGACACAGTCATCTCAATGGGTGTATCATAGCATAACTGGGTCCCTGCTGTTCTGTTTTCTGACAATGTCTGCAAATTACATTTTACCCATTACAGTAACTTATGCATATATGAAACCAAGATGTTCTACTTGAGTAATACGGCTCCATCTTTTGCCATCTTCTCCATTTCACCGGGTTGGATATTAGTAAAATTATTCAGATCATTTCCACTACTATAGTAGTCTCCATTTCCTGCAGAGAACACATATGAATAAATGCACCAATGGTTTCTGAGTAGGTAAGAGAAGCTTCCATTTATTACATTTACAAAAGAATTACATTTTAAGTGTCTAACATTATTAAGTAATTAGAGGGCTTACCTTGAAGTATACACACTACCTTAAAGAACATCTACAGTTTAAAAGTAAGTTTTGACTGACAATTCACTGAAAAACAATGGGTTGAAAGCCAAAGAATATTAAATTTGAAAGATTTGAGGGGGGGAATAAATTTTCCTTTTTCCATAACAGTGTCAGATGGAAAAAAAATATTTTATTTCTTTCCCTCCATACTTGCTCAGGTTTCTTTCCTGTCAATTCACACAGTAAGACATGAGGAATTTTTTTTTTTTTTTTTTTAAACAGGAAAATGGAAATCGAAGTTTATCCCTTCACCCCACTTCAAACTGATGAAGGAATCGGAAGTAGACAGAATAACCTATTTAATGTGGTAGAAGTTTCATGCTTTTTATGATCAATTAAGGAAAAGGCATTCTAGGGAGAAGACTGGCAGCATTGCATTGAAATCATTGTACTGAAAGATGTTATTCTTCAATAAGGAGCAGATATACTGTTACTGAATGTATAAGTCAGTTTGAGGCACCATCAAAAAAGCAAGGAGTATTTAAAAGCTAGAATGCATGATTTAATTGCCTAAATCATCCTATGTTCCATGAGGACATTCACAGGATGGGACCTTTCACTGGTTAGCACATCCATTACTTTATGCTGCAGTGCTCTTACTAACTACGTAAAATGGAACAGAAAGGTTTATGTCGGGGTGTTTGCTATTTACTCCTAGCTATACATGTGTTAGACATTCCAGTTGTGTGAACTGCCCTTCTCATTTTGTAAGGTTTGTTGTGCCTAGTCATTGCTACTGAAAGGAAATTCAGCATCCTGGGAATGCAAAGTGTTGGTAAAGACGACAGTGCAGAAGAACATGTATGCAATTACCTCAGAAGTAACGATTAAACAGGCCTAAGCCCAAATTCACCTCACATCCACACTACTTAGCTGCCACCCAAAGCTCAATCTTTGGCTAATTTCCTAAATGCACATCTATCTGCAACAAGGATGAGCCAGACAGGCAGCACCTGCCCTTGCCACTGTGTCATTCAGTCAGCATCAGAGACGGACCAAAGGGTCCTCTAGAGAATCCAAATGACATGTCCCCAGAGCAGCTAGACTTCACAGGCAGCATGAGTTTGGGCTGCCCTTTCACACTGCTGCTGCAGTCATCCAGCTGCACACATCTGGTGACTGGGATGTATACAGCTGGGCCAGGTTGCAGCTTGCCTAGCCAATCCTTTCCTATGGCAGCCACAGGAAAAAAAGAAAAAAATATAAAGTATCAGGTTTTTCCGATGATCAGAGGTATAATATGCAGTGTAAACTTTGTACTGGCCATGCCTGTGCAGGATTTGAGGGGCTTGTTTTTAGTATGTTCCAATGTATCACAGAGGTAGAGAAAATTGACTAAACCCATACCAGTGAACTTCAAAAGCAGTAGTGAAGATGCTATGGAGCAGACATATCAGCTACTCAAAAGTGATAAAGCCCTTAGGAGTATTCCATGTCTATCCTCTCATCTCAGAAAGATGTTTTGATGCAACAGCGAGCTTGTTAAAGAATCTGAAACACCACCTTGAAAGAATTTTTCCAAAACACTTTGGAAAATCTTTCTTCTATACTAGAGGAAAGAATTTCCTCACTTACACAACTCTCTCTTAGTCTAAATATAGGTAGATAGTTCATATCAGTACTGTACTTTGGCATAATATAAAACAAATCTAAGAGAGGCATATGAAGTGTGGTACCAGTAATAACTGCTATGGTAGAATCATCTTTTCCAGCTTCTTCAAGCGCTTTGATAATTTCTCTGTACATCTGCATAAGAGGAAAATCAACAAAGTACAAATGTGATACTACAGAAGACCACAAAAAGGAGATTCACACTGACAACAAGGAACTTGAGAGACAGATTAACTATGGTCCTTTTACGTATGAAAAAAATTTGCATCCACAGAAAATTAAGTATTACATGTGAGGTATTTCTTACCATAAAGACACATGCTTGCAATACTCAAGACTTCGGATGCAAATCTAAAGGACAAAATAAGGTCCTCTGGAAAACAGACATTAACTGGAAACAGCTAGTTTTAAAACCTGAGAAATAGTTTAAGTGGGCAATATAATATAGTAAAGAATTAACAGCAGTAGGGTGAAGTACCCACTGTTTTGGTATCTTTGCAGTTGTGAAACAGGATGATCACATTTCCAACAGGATGGACTTCCTCATGAAGATAGCTATGGGAACCGGAACACTATCTAGACACACACACACCAGTGCTGAGCCAAAGTAGGCTGTGCACATACTTTTTTATACATAAGGCTACAGTCACATCTTGTATCCACAAAAGAGGCCAGTCTTCCTGCAGTCTGCCATTTTAGTTCAGTGCAGACCGTAACCCTATAACAAGTTTGAAAAAACCCAAGAGACACAGAAAAGCCCAATCCGTAAAATTTTAGATGAATGGTTTCATTTTTTACTGGGTATTTATTCCCTAGGTTGTCATCGGAGTCAAGATACTAAGCCCTGATAAAATTCAGACCACCATGCTTCAGTCAGTTGTGCTAAACCCAGGAAAGAAAAAATCATTAATCCTCCCAAGTTAATTTCTTTACCTTATGGTTGATGGCATTTTTCCTATCAGGTCGGTTAAATGTTATCTTTGTGATATTGTTTTTGGTGGTAACTAGTATTGTTTCATAGCCATCATGTCTGCTCTCCTCTGGAGAAGCATCTTTCTTCTGGCCAGCAGATTCTGCAGAGACCAGACTTGAGACAAGTTCAGTATATTTCTGTCTGGCATTATCCTGTAATGAAAGAAAAATTAAAAAAAGGAAAAAAAAAAATCACACAAGATTATCAAAGGCTGAAATGGAAATCAGTTTGTCATGCTATTCATAAAATGGGTACCAAGGGGGAGGGGGGCAGAAAGGGGGACTGTGCTTCAGGACAAAAGGAAAAAAAATCTCAATTAGGAAGTATTCTAATTAGGATGAGAAGAAGAACATGCTGTATTTAAACACTGCAGATCATGCTTAAAATCATCTGGAAAGCAGCAGCAATGGATCTGCAAAATAAAAGTGCACAGATGCTGGGATGGTGACATCTATTTTGTTGGAGAAGTGCCCCCATCCACACCTAAGATTTCAGAGAGACCTTTGTCATATTCCCAGCATTTACACCTTTCTCTGGATCCTTTGTTTCTGCTTTCCAGTTGGACATTTCTCCAGCAAAATAAAAGTTTTTATTTTAGAACATGTGTTTCTGAAAATAAGTGCTGAAATGGGTCTACGGCATTTTAAAATTGCTTGAAGACGCTAGTTTTTATTTAGCACAAACATGACATGCAAAAGCCTAAAGAATCCTGCCTCCCTATTTCTACAGTAAGCAGTGATTTAAACGAATTGTAAGTTCTTGGTCATTACAACCCATTTTCTTGAAAGAATAATATACTTTGAGCAATTCTATAATCCATAATCTGTAGCACATGAAATTGTCTATTTCCTCTCCACTATAACTTCAAGAGCAGATTCTTCTCCTTAAGTCTTTCTTGGCTATTCCTAAAAGCTGCAGAGGCATCTCAAAAAAACCCAAACAAAGCACCCAAAAAACCCCAAACCCCAAAACAAACCCCCCAAACTCTAAAGCAACACAAGAATATGTTATGTTCATGAAATTACGCAAGCATGTTTTCTTTTAAAAGAAAAAATGCAACACCCCCCCCCCCCCCCCCCCCCCCCCCCCCCCCCCCGTATTAAGTAATATCTTTGACTGACCTCAGAAACTACTCTTGAACAGGAGGGCCTAATGCAGCAGTGACACAGCTGGTTTGTAAAGCTTACGTTTTCTTTGTTTAATAGTAGCTGAAGAAACTCTGGTAGCTACATGGAATGTCAGACTTACTACAGTCTGCATGAAAAATGAACACTTACGTATCTTTGCACCTATATTCTTCCTGCCTGCTTCACTTGAAGTGAAGACTTCTCTAAAGGTTATGAAAGATGTCAAGATATACTGAGAAAGAATGAAGAGGGTGGAGTCACCATCCCTGGAAGTGTTCAAAAAACGGGTAGACGTGGCACTTTGGGACATGGTTTAGTGGGCATGGTGGTGCTGGGTTGATGGTTGGACTGATGATCTTAGAGGTCCTTTCCAATCTTAATGATTTCTAGTTTTTACTTTCATTATAAATAATCCAGCCACCAAGCCAGGAAACACAAAATTGCTACTCCACCCTTAATTGGTTTAGTGGTGGACTTGGTGATGTTAGGTTAATGGTTGGACTGGATGATCTTAAAGGTCTTTTCCAACCTAAACGATTCTATGATTCTGTGATTCTATGAGTGAAAAACACTATTTTTACTAAAAGTCAACACACATGTAAGATACCTTACACTGGTAGAAGCTGGTAGTAATAATGTAGAACTAGGCTTACACAGTAGAAAAAACTCCAAAAATTGAAGCAGTGCAATGACTGTAAAATACAGTGCAAAACATTTTGGTGTCTGAAGCAGAGTCGCTCAACTAGCACATAATATGTTTAGACACCAGCCATACACTTACAGACCAGGCATTTCGAGGTAGAGTTATCTACAAAATATCTAAGTGAAATTATAGGTACTGTCACCTGAGACAAATCTCCAAGAGAATTCCATGCATCCCACTTGGCTTTCTTGACAAAGTCCAGCATACCTGGTTTTGGAGAATTGCAGGGACCTTCAGTAGCCTGAAAAGAGAGTGGAACAAAACTTATTTAAACCTTTGATTAAAGTTCAGATGCCTTGGTATAAAGGATGACGACTGTTAGGAATACTTATGTGATCAGGATGCAGAATTCAACTCTAAGACAGAAGGAATACCTAGTGGTTGAGCAATATTCAGACAGTTCACATACCATGAAATTTGCAGTGCCTGCTATTTCCTAATACCTGGTGCTGGGCTTTCAGAAGCACCTAATCAATACAAGACACTAGTTTCCAAAACACTGATGCATGTTAAGTTCTCCTATCTCAAAAATTGTGGAAGTTTTATTCTTAAAAATTTACAGACTTGTAAGCTGTATGAACGAAGAACCCATTGCATAAGATCTATTAAGTTGGATCTTACTTCAAAGTTGGCCCTACTATGAGCAAGGGCGTTGGACCAGTTGAACCGCAAGAGTCCGAGCTATCCTGAAGTATTCTATGATCAGTTTTCCTGAAGAAAAGTACACTATTAGAGAGAAATATTTCAAGTGGGAGGCAGGAAAGAAAGAATACATTTATGAGCTCATTATTATTAATTAGTAAATTAACTGACCTGGAACAGTCAGCTGCCTAAGTTTTTATTTAAAGGAGCAATTGATTGTCTTCTTCAATATAACAAGCCACAGCCTGTACTGACCCTGCAGACAATCTTGATCCACAAATACTTCCCCAAATACAAGTACAAACCCTGCTAAGGACTTGCAGCTATTTCTACAAAGGTCTCCTTCCATGCTGTAGTAAAGAACAACCTTCACTAAAAGTGTGGAGGAACAGTTCCTTGAACTTAAAGGGCGGAGGGGAAGGGGGGAAGACTACAATGACCATGCAAAAAGAAGAAAGAAAAAACCCCTAGAAACCAACCTTCAAACATCAACACCATTACATTATAGGCCCAGCTGACTGACTGTAGATACAACACACTTAAAAGGAAACATGCGGCACACTCTTTTTTCCTAGGCATAAGCCATTTTTCCAGAGCTGCATCAATATATGCTGTATTATATGGAAGGCATCACACAATTGATGTAAATTGGCTCTGTTTCTTTGAATACAGGCTTCTATTCAAAGCATGATTTATAAGATGAAATAGGTTTGGCTTCCCTCAGAATTCAGGCAGGGTTTGAGGGGCTGGCATTTCAAGAACAGAATTTGAGCACTTGAAGAGCTTGTTAAGACACAATACATTTGAACAACCCCTAGTTTAAGTACAGGTCCATCCCCTCTGATTATAAATGCCCCTTATGAAACAAAATAAGTCAAGCTTACCTGTTTAAACAAAGCGTAGAGCTTCAACTTAGTTTCATTCCCAGGATCCTTTTTCAAAAGCTTCAGTTGTTCTTGAGCCTTTTCAAAGTCTTTCTGGCTGGCTTGCATGGTAGCTGCAGTCATGTGCAGGTGAACTGCTGGAATGCAAACGGCTTGCGCTCGCCTGTTAGTAAATGAAAAAAAATCCCATTGCTTGGTTTTTGTGTAAGACTAGAAGAGAAACAAATATGCTGCTTTTTAAAGACATTTAAAGTAAATGTAAAACATTATTTGTACCTGCGCTGATTAAAACAACAACAAAAAGCAAGATACTAAAAATTACAAGAAAGTTGCTTTAGAAGTTTGCTTTAGCTGCAACATAATTAACCTTTGGAGAATATGATATTATCTCTCTCTAGTATGTAAAGTGCTAGATTTAATGCTGCCAGATGACAAAAACTATGCAGTAATATACCAGATGATCATATATAGACCACTAAATGGCAGTAGTGGTAAACTAATGTTTTGCTGGTTTTGGAATAAATCAGAGCCCCACAGGTTCTGTCCATGACAAACAAATAAGAAACGCAGAACATGTTTATTAACGGTTTAAATCTCTGTATGCAACATTAACAGCTTTATATGTCTATGAATTAAAACAAGTACACAGCCTGTCTGTTTTTTGTGATCTTTTCAAGTTTGTGTGCTTCTATCTAGCAACACTTCAATCTGAAAGCCTGGTTCTCCAATAGGGCACGATAAATGAACGCTAATTTCAAAATGTACTTGGGGAAAGGCCTGACTGTAAACCAGCCTGTAGACACTTGAAAAAAGAGGTGGTAAAAATATTCTGGGAGAAGAACTCTCCACCAGAAAAAAGGTAATGCCATAAAAAAAACCCCTAAAACCCCAAATCCCACTCCAAAGAAGCACACCTAACCCAACCCTGTAATGCTTTGTAAAAGCAGGTTTACTTCAACAGAGTTTGGAATCAAAAGCCAAGAAGTCTAATAATTTTAGCTTGTTTCAATAGCGCAAAAGCATGTCTTCTCTGTTTTCTTTGGTTAAACTGCCATATATGTAAGTATTTCTACTATTTTTAAAATGTTAGCCATTTATGCATCAATGTTCCTTCTCTATTTTATTAAAAAAAGAACAAAAAAACCCCCAACTTTCCCCATTCTAACTTACAGACACAGCTGTCATCTTAGAACATCATATATGACG
Organism: Pelecanus crispus; assembly: GCF_030463565.1. Lineage (NCBI taxonomy): Eukaryota > Metazoa > Chordata > Aves > Pelecaniformes > Pelecanidae > Pelecanus > Pelecanus crispus. The sequence goes on along the minus strand of NC_134644.1, from coordinate 79,946,133 downwards.
GATTTCATAACCAGTCATGTTTGAAAAAATAATCATTATCTCAAATGCAGACCGAATGTTCCATCATTAATTTAATCTGTTAACATTTCAGTTACGGAACCATCATTTAAAAATCATACCTAACATGAAAAGTCTGCCTTTTAATACACACCTAATGAGAATTTGAGAGAAATTCTACTGCCTACTTTGAAAACATCCTCATTGCTGTATTTCTTAAATAAAATTTATTTTCTGTTGCAAGCCTAAAAGTTGCAGGCAGGAAGTGTGAAGAATGCCAACTGTGTCCAATTAATTTTATTACTCTTTCATTTCAAGCAGATAAAAGGTTTTAGATGTCTTGCAAAAATGTTTGTAAGATCTATTGGTTTTATGTCCTATTACAGCCCTTCTGTATTAATAAAAACTAAGTTACTGGTATTTTGGGGCTACTGAGTTTGAATGAGAGAAACTGATTTTCTGTTATGTAAATTCTTTCAGGAAGAAAGAATTCCAGAATCTGCTTCAAAATCTCATGCTACTAAAAAGAAGCGTGAGCCACACAAAATGGAATAGGCTGTTAAAACAGGCTGCAGGAACAGAAAGTGTTCTCAAATTGATCAGCTGTAGGCCTTTATTAACACAGCAGTGCACCCAGACAGACATGGGTTAACCATCTGCCATTTTAACTAACATTCAAATTGATGTGTTCAGAAGACTGTGCCAGAGTTTAACAAGTTTATCCCTTAACCAACTGGGAGGCTATTTAGCCAACTTGTGGACTTCACCTCCATCATCAATAAAAGCCCTTTGACAGGAAAAAGTGTACCTAAATGGATACAAATACTAGGTTTTCAATACTGAGTTTCATTGATTAGTCTGTCCTGGAGTCACAGAACATGATGCTCACTTTCAGATCCTATCCCCAAACATGTTTTTAAAGTCACATTTACAGGAAGAAGAAAATGAGAGTGCAGGGAGAAGACTAGCAATTTCTTTTGGTTTTGGGGTTTTTTTCCCCTCCAATTTTGCTAGCCGTCTTTGGAACTACTTGAATGCGCTGTTCCCGAGATGATCCATGTGTCAGGTACAAATTTTGTCAGTCTAGGCAGTGACTATACTAAAGTGGATTCAATGTTTAAAAAGGGAGATTTGGGTTTACATGTTTGACAATCTAGACTTCACTCCAGCTTGGCTATGGTCAATATTATTGTGATGGGTTGGACCCTGGCTGGACACCAGGTGCCCACCAGAGCTGCTCTATCCCTCCTCTTCTCAACCGGACAGGGGAGAGAAAATATAACAAAAGGCTCATGGGTCAAGATAAGGACAGAGAGAGATCACTCAGCAATTATCATCACGGGCAAAACAGACTCGACTTGGGGAACTTGGTTTAATTTATTACCAATCAAATCAGAGTAGGATAATGAGAAAATAAAAACTAAATCTTAGGACACCTTCCCCCCACACCCCCCTTCTTCCCAGGCTTAACTTTACTCCCAAAATTCTCTACCTCCTCCCCCTGAGTGGCATGGAGGGGATGAGGAATGGGGGTTGCAGACAGTTCATCCCATGTTGTCTCTGCCGCTCCTTCCTCCTCAGGGGAGGACTCCTCACACTCTTCCCCTGCTCCAGCATGGGGTCCCTCCCACGCGAGACAGTCCTCCACGAACTTCTCCAACGTGAGTCCTTCCCACGGGCTGCAGTTCTTCACGAACTGCTCCAGCGTGGGTCCCTTTCGTGGGGTGCAGTCCTTCAGGAATAGGCTGCTCCAGTGTGGGTCCCCCACGGGGTCACAAGTCCTGCCAGCAAACCTGCTCCAGCCTGGGCTCCTCTCTCTCCATGGGTCCACAGGTCCTGCCAGGAGCTTCGGGCACAGCCACCTGCTCCGGCGTGGGCTCCTCCCCGGGCTGCAGGTGGGTATCTGCTCCACCGTGGACCTCCATGGGCTGCAGGGGCACAGCTGCCTCACCATGGTCTTCACCACGGGCTGCAGGGGAATCTCTGCTCCGGTGCCTGGAGCACCTCCTCCCCCTCCTTCTGCACTGACCTTGGTGTCTGCAGAGTCGTTCCTCTCACATATTCACACTCCTCCCTCCAGCTGCAGTTGTTCTTGCTGCTCCCTCCCCCCCCGCCCCTTCTTATATATGTTATCCCAGAGGCGCTACCACTGTCGCTGATGGGCTCAGCCTTGGCCAGCAGCGGGTCCGTCTTGGAGCCGGCTGGCATTGGCTCTGTCGGACATAGGGGAAACTTCTGGCAGCTTCTCACAGAAGCCACCCCTGTAGCCCCACTGCTACAAACCTTGCCATGCAAACCCAATACAACTATAACTAGGCTTTAAGAATCTTTTATATACAATTTGATAGTGACCATAAATTAACAAAAGTTGAGGATGGGCAGCTGGGGAGAGGGGAACAGCATAGCAGCCAGTCTGAAGGTATGTATGCACATACCTGCGGAAGTTAAGGGTTTCTGGCATTTAGCAGATCACAAGTTCTCTTCCTCATGAAGGATGCAAACTGGACAAGTCAGAAGAGGATGAGAAAACAGTTAGGTAAATTAAAAAAAAAAAAGTTGGTGGGGAGAAATGGCATGATCTTTCAGTAAGTCCAGACTTGGAGCTACTTTCCTTTGCTGTTTGGTTATATTCAGTTTTACTTCCTAGCTACAAAACTGTTTGGGTTGTCCTGGTTTTGGCAGGGTAAAATACATTATCTCTCCACTTCAAAACTCTATCTTTCATTCTTCTTTTCCTCCTTACCTACTCCATTGTAATAGGAAATTGTGCAACTTAGCTGTTTAATAAAGTCTAAAGTTTATAAGAAAAGGCCTCTTTAGTTCTTCCTTGCTGCTTGTAGCTCAGTTCTCTGCAGGATCTGTGAGTCACTACTTTCTCTCTGCCTTCTGATCTCAGAGGACGTTTACTATACATTAGCGATGATCACCAGTTCTCAGCATGCTAAGGCTAAGCTGACTGCTGCTATTTCCCTATTAAAATAACAAAGGATGAAAACGCAAAGGAAAAATTAAATTATTTCACAATTTATTCATCTTGGGCAGGATCTCATTCTTCAGAGAGATACACAAAATGCAGGAGCAGAGCTCCTTCACCCCAGGTGGATCCCACCCAGAGTGAGGAGGAGATGACTCTCCACCTGCCAGCGCACACAACAGCACTGCCACCTCTGGGACCACCCCGTGACGCTGTGCCACAATCCCAAAGACCAAGGAGCAGGAAAGGCTGCTGTAACCTGCTACGGGGAGGACTTACTCCCTCCAGCTGCTGCTCCCTTGCTGTGACACCAAATCCTTCTTACTCCCCCGCTGAGCAAATCCATGCCTCTTTTTAGTGGCCTCATCACTGAAACCACACACGATTTTGCTGAAACAACACAAGGCAGGCAGAAAGCCTGGAACCTGACCTACAAATTACTGGTGTCAAACCTGCACTTGTTTCAGTCCAAGCAGAAAAAGAAGCCTAGGAAAGGCAGCCAAAACCCCCTCTGTATTCCTCCTTCTCATCCACTTGCTGCAACAAAGCTAAATGATCTCCTTTGCAAAGCTTCCTCTCTTTATTGCCCTACACCTTGCAGGCAATTAGCTGCCACTGCCCCACTGCTACAAATTACCTTTGTCATACTGGCACCCATGGAAGTGTGGTGAGGGCCCAGCAACCTCCCACAGCTGGGTAAAAAAAACAGCTCCCACCAGAGAGAGAGAGAGAAGCTAGAGGAGTCACAACTTGGCAGAGCAACCACAAAGTCCATGACACTTGTCTGCACACTCCTGCAAGATCATTCACGTGGTACTTCACAAGCCGTACACTGTGAAAAAAACCAAAAAAAATCCTGGGCATCACTGTCTGAACCTGAAACATCCAGGCTGACAATCATTTCGCATTTATTCCCTTGCCTTGGACATCTCTTTGTTCCCATTCAGTCATTCTGGGTATCTTGCAAGCCCATCCTATTCATTCTACCTGTTCACATAAATGTCTCTTTTCCTGATAAACACTCAAACATAAGGCTCTTAATTAAGATTTTTAAAGTCAATTACACTGAAAGTAGTTTCTCACTGTTTAGCAAGGACTGCAAAGCCTGTTAAAGACAGGGCCTCTCGCTACAGTGTACTTCTGTCACTCGCATAAGGACTTTTACAGAGTTAAAAATACCAACTTTTTGTACAATGCTGACTGCTTACTAACTTCTAAAGCAACTTAGCAGTTTCCTCATTAAGGAAGCCAACAGAAGCCAAAAGATCTCTTTGCATAGGAAACATCAGACATGCTTAGCAAAAGAAAGGGATCGATATACCTGAACTCCATCTTCCATTTACTTAATAAAGGTTCTCTTTTAAACATTAGTAGATCCTGGGGAAATAAAGCACAGACAAAAGCAGTTAAAAATCCTGTTAGGATTAAAAGCAGCAGGTGGTGCTAGAAACATGTGGGTTTAAAACTCCTGACAGAACTGGACAATGCTCATTTCACATTACTGTAACTAGCTCTAGAGAGACAAGGAAGAAAAAAGAATAGGAAGTATTATCAGCCAGAAATAAGCAGTATATTAAACTGTCACTCAGATGAATCCTGGAACATACGTTTAATAGATGATGTGGATATCTTGTACATTATGTGTAATACTTCAGATAACGCATACAACATATCTTCTTTGCCACGATCACTATCTCAAGGTGCTGTGATCTTTTGAGCTGCTCTTTCCACACGTTCCTCACGCATAACAGTGAGCAGCACAGTAACTGCCCCTTGCCGTCTGACACAGACCTGGTATTACAGCATCATAAAGTGGCAATATTTCTGCTCATATTCTTTCCATCGAAAGAGAAAATTCAACAAAATACTGCTTTGCTGCTGCTACTATAGAAAGAGTTGTATGGGTTGGGTTTTTTTTTTTTTTTTTAAGTTAGGATACAAAGCAATCAATTCCCACAAACCTCAAGGCGCCAAGTGTTTGGTTATAACTTAAACCAAGCTTCTGATTTCGTGCCTCTCCAGAGTCTCTGCAAAGAGGGGACAGCACACATTGCCCAACCCAGCCCATCACTGTTTTTGAGGCACCAACCAAAGCCTTAACTGTTCTACAAGGTTCAGGGGTCCGAAACTTATCCCAAGCACTTCACCAGGTCTGCTCTGGCACCAGCAACCACTGCTCTGAGAGGCTGCTCCAAAGTCAAGCAGGGGAGCAACCAAATGAGACCTCCTCACTCCCCTGTCCTCCTGCTGTTGGGACACACACATCCACAGCAGAGGAACCACAAGCTCTCCCCGGCGGGGTAACTGGGGTAGTCCTTGCCTGCTGGCGCCTGGCCATGGAGTATTCCTGCTCCAAGCAGAGTCTCAGGCTTCAGTCCCCCTCTTTCAGCAGCACTTCTCCCATTTTGATCCTCCCTCAAAATTATCCTGATTTTTCTCCATGGAGGAGAAAGAAAGGGATCTGGAGAAGCAACAGCAACCTTTAATCATTAGTTCAGCTACATCAAGGGACACAGGAGCAGAGCTGGAGGGAAAGGTTGCCACCATTGGCAGTTGCAGCACTGTTAGGAAATGAGGCATGTGAGTGGAATAGAAACCAGTATCTAATCTGTAACTGTGAGAAGCTAAGTGGACCATCTGGAAAAAGAAATTCAACCCAAGACACTGACGTCTCTTTATTTTTTCCCCCCAAGACTTCATATCAGAATCTCTAAAAAGAAGATTAAAAAAAGGAAAAAGAAAGGTTGATAACCAAATAATGACAATGAGCAAAGGATTAGCAGTACCACTATTTTGTAGCTTTCTTGGTAACTAGGAAAATGATGTTACTGTTTTCCGTATTCACTTGCAGTATTTTCTGCATGTGATAAATTTGAAGTTCTACTTCACTTTATTTTGCTGAGTGACAGGAAGCTACTGTCTACGCTATTAACATACAAATCATTAGAAATTTTAATCTGCAGGTTGCCCAGATCACCATTCATCATGCCACTGGTTATATACTATTGAATCCAAACAGATATTTACCTATACAATAATGTAACATTAGGGATTCATAAATTCTCACATGGCCCGAGCACTTTACACAGCAATATAAGACCTTTCCCTGTATAGCTGAAAGTGGAGATGGCTAATGTCAAATTTCTGCCATACCTCTCAGTCCTCCAGTTATTCTCTCCACACAAGCTGCCTAGAGCTGAGCTGGGAAAAGAAGAGGCACCTAAAGCAAACTGAGCAGCCTCTGGCATGTTTGGAGCAATCATTCCTCCTTTGCCACTGGAGAAAAAAAAAACAGGAGTGGTATGTGGGGGGTGGATGGTTAATTAATACAGACATTCTGGGCGGAAGTTCTTCTGGCTGTAGAAGCAAAGCAGCCCTCTCTTTTTTTATGCCATCCTGTTAAAGGCTTCTCCCAAAGAACTTCAGCTCATAGATCATTTGACTGTATACACTATTTCTTGTCATATACTCTTTTCAGGTTGGGTTGTTTTTTTTTTTTTTCCCTCTCCCTGCAGAATTATTTTGTTTTTCATGAGTGTCTATGAAATGAATATGATGTCTGTTACAATATCTTGTCAGACTTTTAGGTGGAAAGCAGTATCCCTGTAAGTTGTACAGACAGACTTCCTTACAAATAGGAGTTGTATAGTATGCAGTGACAGTGTCATACTAAAGAAATCTCAGCTTGACAGTTCTTATGCTAATAAAGTGAAATGACTTCAGCTGCTAATTTCTAGTCCTGTCCTTTCAAGTTTCTTCTCTTATACTGGGAAATGTGAAGTAACCATATTTGACATCTGAACATCTTCCTTTGCAACTTCTGTCATCCTGACAAAGCCTGTATCTGCTTCCACAACCATCCCATGCAAAAACTTCCACTTCCCCTCAATTTGTATGCACCTCTTTCAAGATCCTCTGCCATTAGTTAAAATTAAATAATTCAGAACATGGGCAGATGAAATTTAGTCATTTATTCAGAAGATGGAGAAGCAGAGACTGCCTTTAACAAATTTTGCCCCTCCTTTACCTGAAAGGAGGTTGTAGTGAGGTGGGTGTTGGTCTCTTCTCCCATGTAGTTAGCGATAGGATGAGAGGAAATGGGCTTAAGCTGCACCAGGGGAGGTTTAGGTTGGAAATTAGGAAAAATTTCTTTACGGAAAGGGTGGTCAAGAATTGGAACAGGCTGCCCAGAGAGGTGGTGGAGTCACCATCCCTGGAAGTGTTCAAAAAACGGGTAGATGTGGCACTTCGGGACATGGTTTAGTCTAGTCTACCCTTGACTGGCTTAGAGTAGACTTGGTAGTGTAGGTTAATGGTTGGACTGGATGATCTTAAAGGTCTTTTCCAACCTAAACGATTCTATGATTCTATGATTCAAATTTCAGTAACTGGTACATTTTCTAGTACCTAGCAACTACAACAGAAGGAAACGCAGTTAAATAATTGAGTTGCTCTTTCAAGTTAAAACCAAAACCCTGCACTTTTCATGACAGCAAACTTTACACCTTACAATCAACAAGTCAACTAACTTGCAGTAACTACTCCATGCAAAGCAGTCTGTACTTTCAGGCTCACTCTGTTAAGCCCTGCATTGCTATCACCCGCAAACATGCACCATGGCAGTAGGTTAATAGTAATCCAAGATAGTAGGTGTCAGCAGGGTAGCAGTAGGTTCACACTAGCTTAGCAGCCAGAGTCGTTTTATTTCTTTGTGCAGCAAGAACAAATGCACAGGTCTGTTTGGTAAAGCAACGCTACTGTTCACCAAGCTCCTGCAGAGATCTATCAGAACAAGCGCATCGCCTCTTAGACCAAAACCCAGTAGCCTAAGAAAGTCTCATCAGAACCAAGGTTGTTCTCTAGAAATCAATACATTTGGTTCACTTGGGGAAATACAAGGTTTTATTACCCATGGTGATAACATGGAGGCATTGATGACTCAGTAGACAGAACTCCAGTATTCCTAAAAAACATAAGAAAATAACTATTTCTCCCTGTTCTACCAACAGTCCCTGGCAGTACCCCATTGTACTGTGGCTAGTGTGGAGCAACTGAAATGTATTGCTGTCAGGTAATAGGAATGCTTCTAGTGTTCTGGTATTTCCAATATATCTAGCTAGCAGAAAAGATCAGTGCAAATACTCTATAACCAATTCACTTACTGCTGCTTTAATAAATAGAAAGAAATGAAAGTCAAATTATTTGCTCCTTTACATTAGAACATTTCAATAGTTATTCTAAACACAAGTTTGGTGTACAAATCCTTATCAGCTTTTACTATTTTACACTCCTACACTGTTTTGACATATAAAAACGACACAATAATGATGTGTCTGTTGGCAAATTGAAGTGCTGAATCACTGTTGTTTAGTGTAAGTGGCTCAGCTGTGCTTGATAGCAGTTTTTTTCAATATTAAAGAATAGCTAAGAATCAAAGATCTAGACTACCATTCACTGAGATCTGAAATGGTCTGCTCTTTGTGCTCTATACAGGCACAGTCAATATTCTCTTGCGACAGCTGCTGGGAGGGAAACTGGGATCATCTCCTGAAATATCTGCAAGAGCTCTCTCTTTCCAGCAGACTGAAGTTAACTGGACATGGTGAATGACTAAAGAATGAAAGAATTCCCTCTACATCCTCAGTCCACGTAAGACATCTCTGCAAGCAGGAAGATTTACAGATGGATATCCTCTGAAACACATTCAAAAGTTATGCACATGAATATTAGCAGAAAAATAGAGCTGTGATACTCATACACGTGACGCTGAGAATCAAAGTTATTGTAGTATTTGGAAAGCAACAAACTCAAATAGGTTCTTTATACATCCTTATCCAAGGTGACTTTAACAAAACAGTTTTGAACAAATACTCAAAATAATTTTGCTGCTAATGGAGAAAGGAAAAAGCCATTTTTATTTGGCTTCCAGGGACAAATCCTGCTGACTGTATGGACAGCAAGAAAGCATAAACTTTAGATGTTACTGGCTTTTTGCCAAGGTAGGTAGATTTCTGACAAGGATACAACCAGCTGCTGGAGCTCCCATCCGCATTAGAAAACCCATTGACACTCCTGCTAGTTCAGCTAAACCAGTGAAAGAAGACAAACAATTTGTCTGAAGTTTACTTTATCTCCTGAATCCATGACACCTAGATACATTGGGGATGGACACAAAGAATACTGAACAAGCTATATGACAATAATGACGCAGTATTTGTCAACGGTTTATCCTGTCCAAATCCAGAATTTTTTCAGATAATTTAGAATTAAACGAATTAGGTCTAAACAAAGTAGCACACTGCTCTTGGTTTTGGCACTATTTCCATCACCCACAACCAGACAAACTTACAGGTGTCCTGTAAAGACCTGGGCCAATATACTCGATAAAAGCCTGATGGTGACTTGGGCTTAGAGCTAAAGTTCTTGCATACATGCAAGACTTGCAAGTACATTTCTGTCACAGCAGAATTTACAGCTGCTCTATGAATAACAGTGTTATTGAAAACTTTTATCAACTTCCAACTGATAACCTTCTCGTTAGACACCATCTGTAATATACCTTGCTCTTAGTTTTATCAGAGAACAATTGAGCTTGTAGATGTGACACACTACTAAGTCCTGCATACATAATAAAGCACTGAGAACGTTTGTCACTTTCAGAAATGAAAATTATACTCATTCCAAGGGACTTCAAGTCATGTCTTACTAAAACACTGTAAAAAGCTTAAATCATAGCATTTAGAAGCATAGCAGCAGCTCCTAAGACAGAGGTCAGAGGCTCACATTGGATCGTGGCAGTTATTAGCGGGGATGCAACACGTACAGAGTCATATTGGCTTCTGCTATCATTGTAGAGACTATGAAGAACTATTGGTCTGGGAAAGTGGCTGACAACCCAAATAACCTGGAAGTTTTTCCCCAGAATAAAAGTGTGTTTCATCTGGCACCTTACTGGCAACTGAAAAAAAAAAACCAAAAAAACCCCACAAAACCAAACAGAAAGATTGTTTTGTTTCAGGAACAGGCTTGCTATACTGATGTATTCGAAGCAAGTAAGCATTTCACAAGCACATCTATCAAGATATAAAATGATAGCATATTTGAAACAAAAAAATTTTACTCTGTTTTAATGGTTGGCTTCTAAGGACCAAATTATTCACGAGTTATTGTACATTCTACAAATTATATACCTCTTATACCATATTTTCAGAGTAAATATTTATCAGAGCACCTTACGACAAAAACAGTAGCCACTTTTTTGGAGGGCCAAAGAAGTCAACAAAGAATCCATACAACACAATCTAATCCTCAATAAATTATTTTTATTCCCAATTAAGAATGGAAGCCCCTTTACTCAGCACTGCTGAAGCCACATCTGGATTACTGTGTCCAGTCCTGAGGTCCCCAGTACAAGAGAGATATATGGACATAGTGGAAAGACTCCAGCAAAGGGCCATGAAGAAGATTAAAGGACTGAAGCATCTCACATATGAAGAGAGGTGGAGAGAGCTAGGACCATTCAGCCTACAGAAGAACTGGCTCAGGGGGATCTTACTAATGTATATAAATATCCAAAGGGAGGGCGTAAAGAGGATGGAGCCAGGCTCTTCTCAGTGGTGCCCACTGACAGGACCAGAGGCAGGGGGCACAAACTGAAACACAGGAGATTCCCTCTGAACATCAGGAAACACCTCCTTACTGTGAGTGTGATGAGCACTAACACAGGTTGCCCAGGGAGGTTGTGGAGTCTCCATCCTTGGAGATATTCAAAAGGTGTCCAGACATGGTCCTGGGCAACCAGCTGTAGGTGGCCCTGCTTGATCAGGGGGGTTGGACCAGATGACCTCCAGAGGTCCCTTCCCACCTCAGCCAGCCTGTGATTCTGTGAAAAACAAACACATTTAACCTGCTAGCTATATTGAAGCAGTACACAAGCGGCCCACCAACCTTAACAGCTCATCTCTAGACTAGACTTTGAAGCTATAGCTCTTCTCGACTTCATGTGAAAGCCTTTAGAGTCTGTTTCAGGGGAGGAATTGGAATGATCTGTTCCAGGACACTCAGAAAATAGGAAGACTGCATTTGCTATTGATCTGTGACTGTTTAAATTTGCAGCCAGCAGGCTCACTCTGGAAGTCAATCTACATTCAAGGACAAAAACAGTACTGAGATGAACGTACACATCCAGTGTTTGTAGCCAGGAAGTCCAATCATAAAGATCAATCTGCAGGATCATAACAGAAAAAAAAAATCCCCCAAACTACTGACTGCCTAAATTAGTAAAGATCGTTCACAGAGCAAAGTACACTGTGAAGTCCTTGAAATCATAACACTTGCTAAAAGCAAAGTTCCCACTTCTGCCATTGCTCAATCACAGACCAGGCTGGGATGAAGGGTGGGTGCACATAATCTCTGCCACAAGGGAAGAGGTTCATCTGTAAGCTACCCTAGCTACAGGCAAAATATGTGAAATATCAAGAATTACATCAGGACCTAAAAAGGGACAACTCTTGTGTGGCTTCCTTCTCCAGCCTAACCTTATTTTTGGCAGAGCAACAAGATTACTGGGTGAGGAAAGGAAAAAAAAAGGGAGGGGCGGGGAAGAAGAGAGAAGACGAGAAGAGAAAAAAACCCTTTCCCTCTTGCAGTCAGATGCCAACAGAAGATGAGACTGTTGTGAACAGGTTAAAAGGACTCTACGATATTCAGACAGGAGGAAGTTTTTTGTTTTGGGGGTCGACTTTTTTAATTTGTTTTTAAACATGCCCTTGCACTACCATGGTCAAAAAGCTACTATGAACTATGTGTTCAGATAGCACTGAGGGCAAAGTTGTGTTTACTTGTTTCTAAACCACAGTGCTAATTTCCATTTAATCTTCAATTAAAATAGACTTCATCCACTGACTGGATCACAGAAGTTTCCACTTGGAGTACTCCATGTTATCAGAAAAAAGGTAGCTTTCATACACACAACAAAACAAAACATTACACAAGTTCTCTCTGGATTTCAGCACAAATGAAATCTGCCCGCCTACTGAATTTACTGTCTAGTGCTGTTATCCTTTCTGTAGGTATTTAGGTCAACATGACAGTCAGTTGCTTATGAACAAAATAATGGATTTATTAGCTGACCGATAACGCTTATGGTCTCCTTTCTGTGGCCGGCTAACCTGCATTACTTAACACTGCTTGTATTAAAAGCACTAGCTGATAAAACACTATTTGACAATTGTAAAAGTGATTTTTTTCTTTAATATCATTGCTTTTGGTGATAAAGGACTACCGCCAGGATAATTTACAAACCAGGATGTTGGCAAATTATCAAGCTGCTATGTGTTAATCACTGCCAGACCTCCCCAAAGCCACACAAATAGCACCACTCATTCAGGGACTTAAAGCCTGAGTTTTGATGGAAGAAAGAAGCCTTAACTAGAACCATTCCAAGAGAGCTTTTGCTTCCCCTTTTCTGGTGGAGCATCTAGTACTGAATTACTTAGCAACGGTTTCTGTTTCTCTGTGAAATAAAGGATGGTTTAACAAGACCTTTAAAATCTTAGCTCACAGTTTTTGCTGGAGTTTACTGATTAGAGTCTAAATTTTATTATAATGAACTTCAAGGGAACCTGAAAAATGTTCGCTGTAATCAGTGGGCTCATCACAATAGAAAGGCTCAATCATTTACTACATCAGAATAATGAAGAAACATCCAATCTGAACTGAATTTCAGTATGTAATAATTTTAGGCAGATTATTTCACATTGATCAACATTTAAATTATTCTTTTAAAATAGAACAGTCAGGAAATAGGAAAAAATCACAATTATGCTGAATACAATAAAGTAGAAAAAAGAAGAGACTGACATAGCTGGTTTCAGTCTTCTGTACGTGCTCACTCTAACAAAGATAACCACCAGTGAAACCTCTGGGGTCTGCTTTGGCATTACTATAAATGGAGGTTACTTGTGAACAAGGTTCATTACAGTGAATTAAGTCTGCAATATCAAGCCCAGGCAGAATGTCATGTCTTGCAGTATGGATTCTGAATTCCTGACATTCATTTTCATTTTTTCATATGTGCAACGTTCCAAAAATTTTGCTGGAAATAAATAGACCAATTTCCATCCTAATGAGGACTGCTATGCAAGAACGAAGTACAGCTAACTTGCTCTCTTCACTGGATCACAGTTGCAGACAGAACATAACTTGCACAGGGGGAGAAGTACAAGAGAAGAGAGAACTAAGTAGCTTCTTAGAATGGTAGTATTCAAAGACAGTATCTTCTACCCTAGCAAACGCTCAAAATTAATTCCTAGCACTATATTCCATGTTAAACAAAAACAAACGAAACCAAACAAAAAACCACATTTGAAAATGTATTTATATTCTCCTCAAGAAACTCCTAACTAACTTCTGGTGAGGAAAGAAATCTTAAAAAGGAAGGGCAGAAAGAAAATGTGGCTCCTCATGTCAAGTGGGAGCTACTTAAGAGCCCACTTTGGAGAGAATGCCTGTTCAAGCCTAGCAAAATTCAGCGACAAAAAGTGTAGTTAACCACCACCTTTTTTCCATTCACGTTACCAGATTCTTTTGAACTTGGCAGCAAAGCTGCTACAGAACCACCTAGCGATCACTGACTTAGGCAGACAAAGCTGACAAGGTCATGCTGACTTCAACGAACAGCTGCTTCAAAGCAAATTAACTACAACAGAAAGCTGTGTTCCAAGCCAATCCATCTTCAAGACTTCCAGACACCTTGGCTTGATATTAGCTGTGAACTGTCAAATCTGGCTCATACAGTTAGTGAGCTTGCTGCTCCAGATTTTGTTTTGTTGATTTTAACTGCTGCATGTATTTCTGTTCAAAACAGTTTAATAAACTTATGTCCTTATTTAAGCACCTTCTTAAGATGCTCTTCTGGACAACTGTTCAATCATTTCACCACTACCTTTTGTCTTTTAAGTCATATTGGCAAACCAGCATGTGCAAACAAGATGTAGTAACTCATGCAATTAACACTAGTATTTGCAGAAAAAGTCTCCCATTAAGAGATTTAATTGGTCATTTGCCATTGACTACTTAGGCTCACTATTCAAAAGACAGTGGATGAGTTTACTCTAATGGCTATGTTTTGGAATACCAACCCCTAAATAAAAAGAAAAACTCAAGATTCATTGGTGGCATGAAGACCCTTTTTGAAAGACTCTGAAAGTTACCTTACAGTCACAATGTTAGGGGAAGCTGATTTGACCAGTATTTTGCAAAAAGTCACTGCAAAAGTCAAATCAGGCAAGGTTTCAAGAAAGAAAAGAAGGTGATTTTATCTATATTTAAAAAAAAAAATTAAAGAGAAAATTATTGCTACTTAAAAGGTAAGGGAAATATGACAAGCTCTCTGAACTTTTTATTGACCTGCACCAAGACAGAAACTGCTGGGGGGGGGGGGGGGTGGGGAGGGAGGAAGGTTTAAAATCAAGGCAGTTACGTGCTCTGCTTGCTTTTCTTGTGATCAGGCAAGGATCTGTGGTCCACAGTTAGTCAAAGGTTGGGCAAGACAACTTGGCTTACAAGCATCAACTTGAACTACAGGCCTGACCTACCGAAGGGAAGTTTGAGAAGATAAGCACAGTTACCCTGAGCAGGAAGAGCAGAACAGAGTACCCAAGACCTACAGAATGCAGCATAAGCCAAGGAGAGCTGATCAACAGCAATCCATCACAGAAGAAAAAATGTTGGCTGGCTGATAGGGAATAGCAAACAGCTGAGCAAGACAAGCTAGTACAGCCTGAGACAGAGCACTGAGAGGCATGACTTAAGAGACTCAGAAACCAAAACACAAGAGCCCGCGTAAGACAGCAACAGGGAGTAAAAAGCATACTCCACAGGGCCTCCCTGGTGCAGGATCGGGGTAGGCGTTTTGTGCTGTGGATAAAACACAACCCTGTACGTGCACACATTTCCTATGTCAACGTGCCAGGATGCATTCCCATCCAACTGCTAGCGGATGGGGAAGTTGGTGGGCAGACGTTCAGGAGACTGCAGGACACCTGCTGCCTATGCCACACTCAGATCAGAAGGAGCAGGTTCAGTTAATTCCCAGACAGAAATAGAAAAGGGCAGCAGAAACTGAATAAGGACCATTGCATATTGTGCTGGGATTTAACAGCACCTGAGCTTCTGCTGTGTGGGTGAGCTGTAAACATGCAGATGTCTTGTCATGAGATGATGCAGGGAAGCCAAGAAGAGATTTGGGACACTGCTCAAGAGCCAGGATGGAAGTGAACCCTTAAGATTGCTGCTTCCTGAGCAGAAGAGCAGATACTGTAGTAAAGACAGGTTTACTGTAAGCAGGAAGTATTCCAGGCACAGGCAAAGACCTGTGCACACAAGAGTTAGATCCCTTCTAGATTACATAAAATTGGGAGATGTCCTCCAGCTGCTGACAGGCATTCAGTGCTGGCATCATACAAGAACCCCCAAAACAAGGATAGCATGGTTGCAGGTTTCCCAGCAGCAAACATTCTCCTCCCAGTGGTCTGACCTGCCGTACACACAGATACAGCCTGCCTCACAGCAGCGGAGTTGTGGGGCCTGCAATCTCAAACAGGTGAATGCAAAGATTCTCAAATGGCTACAGCCCCAGTAAGACTCTTCTGAATGTGCATTTGTGTCAGTGTTTGCCCCCCTCAGGCAAATTCAAACTTGGAGAAATTACATATTCTGACAGGGCAGCACAAGAAGTGGACACATGGGAGAAGAGCCCATGGAACTCACAACTCCATGCCTGAAAGGATTACGAAGGTCCTGCTGGGGGGTGGGATGGAAACATGACCAAAAAACCCCAAACAAAGTAAGAGGAAATCTTGCATTTTGTCCTTATATTTGTATAAGTCTTCCTCTTCCAGTGTGCCAAGGTTATGCCTCTTTTTTTTGAGTTTAGACTGCAAAAAAAGCTTCCTAAATTCATTGGCACAGCAAGGCTGCCAGTGTCTTTGATAAAATTCTGCTAGTATACTGCTGATACAGAAAATAAAGCCCACCTGTCTGGTGTTCCACCATTGGAAAAATGGTACCATTTTCCTGTATAATATCTGATTATACACTAGAAACATTAACATATTACTGATTTATGTCCTTATTTCACATACAGATTCTTGCCATTTCAAATACAACTGACTCCACTAGCCTAATGATGTCCAGCAGGCCAGTCTTTTACATGTTTTCCAATTTAGAATTGCTTTCCCTCCCTCTCATTGTAACAACTTAGCTTATATTAAATTGGTATTATTTATCTGTAGAAAGCTTGCCTAAAGAGTTATTTTTTTGAAATGAGGGCAGAAGTCATGCTGATCACACAATTTGCATTCTCTTTGTTTCTCCCTGTATCTTAAGATGTTCATGTACATACTTCAAATAATTTCTCACAACGCTTTGGGAGAAAAATACTACAATTTAATGTATAAATGACTACAGTTTTCTGGTCAAGATGCACTCATGGATACTTGAGTAAAAGCATTTCACTTATGAAAGTGTGCATTATAACAGTCGAATCTGCATGTTGTTAACAATCAGAGTATCACAGGTCTTTAATCTATTGGTATAATGACGCCTGCCTCGCTATTCTACTTAGGAACTTGCTTACTGAGTATACTTAACACACCAAATGCTTACTTTTCTTTAACTGTGTATTTATTAAGCTATTTTTGATAGGAAGAAGAAATTCTATGAATTGACAGCTTTTGTGATTCTTAAGCATACACAAGCAATTTTACAGTGGAATTTCCAATTTAACCATTTTCAATAAAACCAAAATGTCAATCCCACAATTTTAAGTCTACTTGCAAGTCAAGCCATCCTTTCTGCATCCCACAGCCCAACCAACGCTGAAGGCGCGCAGCTGCCACAGTGCGCACTACTGCACGCGACACTCTATTTGGAAACAGCTTAAAAGCAGTATGTAATGAAGACGTACCGCAGGAGATGCTACATGGCTATTTGGAAAACCGGAGTAGTCTTAGCAAGAAGCCTTAATTAGTTGGACACATGATTAATCTTGGTTTTGTGGGATGGACAGGGGGAGGGGGGAGGAACCCCAAGAAAACAGAGAATCGCACATTCTTCTCAGTATTTCAGTACTGTTTCAGATGCCATACCCCCAGCCTAACCTACAGTTTCTTTGGTGGTTAAACGTTTGCCTCAGGAGACAGAAAAATGAGGGTGCAGGCCCTGTTTGAGGAAGGCATCAAATGCAAGTTTCCCACTCCCCCAGTGTGTACAATCACTTCAAAGGCGGGCAGTATGGCTGGAAGGGCCCCTCTCCCAAGCGGAAAGCGATCTCCTGCGTCTCAGGACGAAAGCAAGGTCTCACCCTGCGCATTAACCACGTACGGCTGGCCCGTAGAGGGAAAGCTAACCCAGCTCACCAAGCGGCACAGGCAGGAGGACACCGGGTTTCCACGCCGGGCCCCGGCAGGAGGGAGATGGGGCTGCCGGGGCCTGCGGCAACAGCCGGCTCCCCCCCGCCCCGCGGCACCTGCACCCCCGGCCCCGCCGCCGCCTGCCCCCAGCCTCCCCCGAACGCTGTGAGGGGGCCCCGCCGGGCTGCCCCGGAGGAGGCGGGCGGCGGGAGGGGGAAGGCCGCCCAGGGCCCGCTGCCGGCCGCTCACCTCGGGAGCGCGGCGGTGCGCGGAGCGGTCCCTCCCCGGGGCAGGACGGCGCCGGAGCCCCCGGCCGCAGGGACGGTGCGCGGGCGATGGGGGCTCACCTTACTCCGCAGAGCGGCCGCCAGCGCAACCTCTGGACGAAGGTCAGGGCCGAGGCCGCCATGACAGGAGGGGAGTGGGGGCGGGAGGAGGAGACGGCAAACCCCGCCCCGCCGGGGCCGCCGCGCCCTCGGCTGAGGAAATGGCAGCCGCCCACTGCCGCCCCGGGGAGGGCACCGCTTCCAGCGCCGTGGGGAGGCCGGGCTGCGGGCGGTGGCTTCGCTGAGGGGCGGCGGGCGGGCTCGGCGGGGGCCGTGAGGCGGCGGCGTGGGGCTCCGGCGGCGGCAGAGCCCGGGCGGGAGGTGCCCACTCCCGTCGCGGCAGGCAGCCCCGCACAGCGGTGTGGCAGCGCTCTGAAGCCATAGCCGAGGACATGGGGGCAGAAATGAAGCAGGCCTGTCGTGCCAACCTGCCGGGCGGCCAAAGTCGCCAGAGCAGTCTGCGGAAAATGAACGGACGCGAAACCACAATCTCCCCGTGAGCAAAAGTCATGGGCTCGGCTCAGCCGCCCCGAAAGTGCCTCCTAACATACATTGCGTTATTAATCAGGGCCGTTACTTGTGTTACCTTTCTGTTTTTGCATGCTAGGTAGCTCCTAAAAAGTGTTCGCATTGCCGTTTTTCCACACGAGTCACCTGGCGGGCTGCTGCACGGCCTTGTGTCTGTCCCTCAGGAGGATTGGTGCCATGCAAAGGTGGAATAAACACTAGCGTCTGCCCCATCTAACTTAAAAAATATTGCTATTTATTGCTAAGCTTTTGCTCTTTCAGCTTCAGCTCCTGAGGATATATTTAATTTTTCCTTGCCAATGTTTTCTGCCCTGTGAAAGATATTTCCGCGTTCAGTCAGGTGCTGGGAAGATCTTCACCATTTGGATAGGCAGCTCTGTCAGTCTCCTTTCAAAACACATCCAATAAAATCACCTTTCAGTCCTGGGTTTTTTTTTTTTTCTCTCCCCAAAAGTAAATGCATTTAAGATTTTGAGCTCTTCCTCAAGGATAAATGTTTCAAAGCCGTTAATGAACTACGGGGTTCTCCTTTCTCAAATGTTTGATCAGTTTTCCAAAAGCGTACATAACCATTAGAGACTAGCAATTAGGACGGCACTTTTTTTTTTCCTCATACTGCCAAGGTGCTGATGTGTGACCTTGGTCAAATGGCACGTAGCTGACTTTTTCTAACATAGCCTTTGATTTCAAGTACAGGTGTTCTTTGAACTTGATACACCTTGAATTTTACTTATGATTACAGATCCAAAAGCCTAGCATTTCTCAATTTCAGACACAACCTTTACTGGTTTGCACCTCTAGCTGACCTACTTAAATGAGTATTTATTTGTGTTTTAACCTCTCAGTGGCAATTTCCTTCTCTGCTACACAGGGCTGTGAGATGAAATTAATTCATGTTTGTAGAAGACTTTGGAAGCACCTTCCCACAGGTGCTGTAGTAACTGCTATTGTTGATCTATATCCTTACTTAGTCCTAATCAAGCAAAACTCATGGCTTTTAAGTACGTACTTTGTTAGACAGAGACAGTATTTTGAATGCATAAAATCAAACGATGGGCTAAATTTTGCTCTGAGATAAGGAATGAGGCTTTCTGTGAATAAGAGAGAGGAGAATTCAGCTCTAAAATGCTAGCATTTGTTTTGTCAAATAATACTACTTTTTTTTAACTGAAAGCTTATGCACACGACAGTTTTAGTCTTGTAGTTTGAAAAGGCCAGAAAAATCATTACTGAAATGTAATATAATGAATATCAGTTGAAAGTTCACTGTAACAGTATTGTTAGCACTAATGTAATGAATCTAGAGAGGACTCCCTAGAGAACTCATTTGGTAAGTTGCTTCAGATTTATTGTTTGACAAACAAGTCCCTAATGACAATGCCCTCTCTAGCATTTTATTGTTAATGGTAAGATGAAGGGGTTTTCCTGGCTGCATTTTTATCTTTGTGTAAAATTCTCATATTCTTTCTTTTAGTTCAAAATAGTATAGCTTCACTTCTTGTGCTACTGTCTAGAAGCTACATGAGGAGGGAAAAAAAGGTGCACTTCTGAATTCTCTTTGCCTTTTAATTATTACCCTCTTAAAAATGTGAGAGCCTTTTATATATTTGCTTAGTTGAAGATAACTAACAGTAATGAAAGAGACCCATTAGACCCAGCTCACCCATTTAAATTCCAAGGCAAAATAGTCTCTTACAGTAAGTTTTCTGTTGCCTCTATGCAGGTGAACACAAAGCACAGCACCTGTGCTTTATTTGGGAGCTTCCTTCTCACCGAATACCACTTGCAGAAAGCTTTTGCTGTTAAATATCTGAGATTAAATATCTTAGATTTTATTTTTCTTTATTTCTTTCTATTGAATATATATCAGTTTAAATAGGCCTGCCTTTTTAATAAAGTAACATTGGAACTTCTGAGATTGAATGAACATTTTCCAGTTTTACCTGAAGGCAGCAAAAAGGCATCTCTGGGTTCAAAGATGGATTGTGTGCTATAGGAATTAAATACAGACACCAGCAGTATTCAGTGCTCACCAGAGAGGGTAATAGAGAAATAGTAACCGCAGAGACTTCTTTTTCTCATCACCTCTCTAAGATACATATCACAATCCCTATATTGTGTCTACAAGAGTGCCATTTGCTGTATGTGTCTGTCTCTGGAAACCTATACCTCCAGATGTCCTCCTTCCTTTTTTCTTCTCTTTTTTCTTCTTTTGTCTTCCTTTCAACTACTTAGCTACTTAGCATTCATCTGACTGCTCAGATGAGCTAAAATATTAAAAAAGCATTTTGTGACTAGCGTGTCACATAAACATCTTTCTATTCTATTGGTGTTATTACCTTTTCCTTACATACGTGATATTACTTATTTTCTTAGCAAGCTTTTAACCGTTTCTTCTTTGCAGTGTATTATTACTTGTGGAAGTGGGATCTTGGGGGAGCAAAGTCACGTAACTCACAGGATGGGATTTAAATGTGGCTTAATGTTACACACTTTTGTTCTGGCCCTTTGTATATGTGCATAAGTGCATTTTATATATATATGTCCTGTCATAATAACTGTAAGATGTGTATATGCTACAGAAACTATTGTGCCCTTATTACAAAACACAAAATCATGAGTAAGTTTTCAGACCACTGGATCCTGATGTTTTGCTTGCAGAATGAGTGGTTTTGCTGTTGTAATCTATAGCTATGTGCTATGTGTTTCAGCATAATTGCAGGTTCTTTGACATGCTGATACAAGCCTGAACAAAAAGTGTTTTGTGTAACTTCACAGTGGAAGGGAGGACTGGTGCTGACATCATAGGAGCTGATTCTGATACATCAAGGTGATCACTGTGTAATCTGCATCTCCAGTTTCTTCTAGATTTCAAAATATTCTACAGTCTGACCAGCACAATCATCCTTTTTTTCTGTAATGATCACTCTTGTATCTTAGCAATAATTTCTGCAGTCTTTATGTCAAGTGTTTGCCAGTTTTTCCCATAGATTTTCTGAAATATGCTTTCTGTAATGTCAGGGAACTGAACTCAGTATTAAGGAGCTGAGTATTTGTCATCCTTTATCATGACAAGGCAGCTGTTTTCTCTTTGATAGAAATTGTTTATCCAGGAAGCAGATGTGTCGGGTACTTTATTATTCAGAATTTGATTTCCATGGCAAATGGTTTTGCATTATCACTACAGGGAACTTTAATACATATTTAACAGAAAGTTATCTTGATGATTTGTTCACCTTCCCCTTGAAAATCAGTCCAATAAATCCTGCAGGACGTACTTGTATGATGATGTTATCATGTTTTTTGCATTGAGGATGACAAGCCATTTCAGACACGTGGAAGAGAGGTTTTCATAGTTTTGCTGCTACAGTGTAGGAAACTACAATGTTAGCAAAGGGCATTAATCACTGACATCTTTGTAAGCCTGGTTTTGGAAACCACTGTTTATGTGGGCCACGTTCTTACCTCAGCATGAAAGGTATGCTCAGTTCCCGACATGGAAGAAGAAATTAGACTTGGACCCATTTACTTAAGCAGAGATTTGTATCAACAGAGAAATATAAACATGAGCTCTAATCAGCAGCTAACTAATTATACAGTACTCTACTCCACTTTTCTTGGCTGGATTGCTGGTTCATTCTCAGGCAATCAGTAATTCTGGAGGAATCGCCTTTTTGCAGCATTGTCCTTAGTTCAGATCTAAAATACCAAGTTCTTTGTCCACAGTTCTTGTTAATCACCTCCGCTGACCAACTGGTGCATGCCTTGAGCTGTCTCTGTCTTCTCACACTCTGCAATAATGTTAATCCAAAAACATCCTTGCTACTCCAAATCATTGCAGTTCTTTTATCATGAATGCAAATTAATTTACCCCATCTCGCTGCAGATTATCCTCCTCTAAAAAAACCATAATATCTTCTATCTTTAATTATGAATCTTTCCAAAACTCTCAGCATTCAGTTGGACAACACATATCATTTTTATTAACGTCATAGGAGCTGGACTACAAGTTGAGGCCTACCTCGCTGAAATGTTTTCACAAATGAGGATCTGAAGGGCTAAGCCTTATGTCTGTGCTGTAATTACTTAGGCACTTTGCCACTATTGAAGGACTTGCCTCAAGTGCACCATAAAGTTAGCTGTCACGTATTTTTACTGCTTAGTCCTCCTCTTTATGTGCTGTCTCTCAATATTCTCTCCCAGTATTTCACCGTACAGTCTTTCTCATCCTTTTACAATACAGCTACAGGAGGTGTCTGTGTTGTGCAGGGTCTAGTACAATTTTCCTTAGGTAGAACATGGGCAGATTCCTATTTACTTTGGTCATTCACTGTTTGCTTCCAGTATTCAGAAACAGGAGAAGGCTATATGTAGTCATAATAACTTTTGTGCTTCTTATCACCAGCACTAAGCTGCTCTTACAAGTCGCTGTTGCATGTTTAAATAAACTATTTGGTAATCTTGTTTTGAGGCTTCTCTCTGTAACTAGTGTGTTGGTGTTCAGAAATTCCTACACTTTCCTTAGCAGGCTGTTCAGTGTATTGACTGAACATTTAAACTGCATAGGAATATTATTCTTAAGATATTTAAGCAGAGTGGAAACAGAAGTGCAATTACAAATAATATTTTTTGAGGAAATAACATACAAAACATCCTGGTAAGCAGGAAATCTGTATACTTAGCTTTTGAAAGACCTATGTGTTTTTAAATACGTTGTAGATTTGCAACCCCTGTTAACAATCTGTGGAATGTGTAGATTCTCATCCTGCTGTTCTGAAGTGCTACAATTATTTGAGAAAGGTTACATATCATATCCTATTTACCAGGACTGGCAAGTTATCTACTTAAAAATAATCTGCAAAATGCAGGAAATGAGAAAGTACTGTTTGAATGCATCTAAAATATACGTTGGGTTGCATCGTTTTTTCACACTAAGAGCACCTGGGAAAGAAACATTATTGGCAGGAGTTCAATCAGGAGATGTGGTTACAGGAGTCTTGTTTTACATATGAATCAACTAACAACAGAATTGTTGTTAATTAAAGGAATTGAAATCTTCCTGAACTGGAGTCCTTTTTAGTTTCCTGAACCATTAAATGATGCAGGTGTTGGCTGTGGGCTCGTCAGACTCTTTTGTGGAAGAATGGGCACTCCTACCTTTTGTACTTTCACTTTTTTTAAAAAAAGCATTTGGGGCCATCATTTCACAGTTTAAACTTTAAGCCAGCATAAGCAAGCACTGCTACTGAAAGGAGCAGTCTTTTCTGTTTTCCTCAGTTCTTTCCAGTTCACTCCCATGCCTTCTTTTCTGCTGACATGGCTGTTTTTGTGGCCAAGCATTGAACTGGTTCAGGGAATTGATCTGAGTTACAATTAACCAGGCAAAACCAAATAAGTAAATGAATAAAGGTTAATTGTGACCCAGATCAACCCCTGGATCCTTTTCATTGCACAACTGAATGCACACTTTTGTCGGTGCCAAGGAGGGAGATGTTAGGGAGCCTGACAGGCAGTAGGATTGCTTCTTTCAGCAGCAGTGCTTTGTTATGTCAGCTTATGACATTAAAGCATTAATGCATCACCTCTCAGGGATTTGTTTCACTTTCTGTCATAGCCTCTGAGTGATTTGGTATGCTTTCTGTCTTGGGCTGTTTATATTGCTAAGATGTTTTACTCTCGTATCGCAGAAAGTATCTCTGTAAGTAGGTATAAATAGGGCTGTTAGCTTGCTCCTCTAGGAAGTGAGTTATAAAGCAATAGTAATGTGCTTCTATTAGCATGTTAAAACCAAAGTTGACAGAGGGGTACGGGAAGATACTAAGTCCCTACACATGTTTTTGGCTGACAGAGGAAAGCGAAACTATTAATGATCCCAGTAAGAAAAAGACTGCATCATGAGCTTCACACTCTATCAAACAATTGTTGTAATAAACATTTTTCTCATGTGTGGGATTCTCTGGGCCTTGATGTGTTGTAAGTGGCAGCAATCTCTACCTCTGCTTGTCTGTGTTCACCCTTTCATAGCCTGCTGTGCTGTGCCGACACCAGTATTTATGTGTGCATTCAGTGAACCAGATCAGAGAACTGATCCAGTTAAAAAATAACCCACCCAAGAAAACACATCAGCTGAACCAGTTTCCCATTTTGATTTACTCTCTTTACAATGGAGCTGATACAGCTCAGAGTATAGTCACTATTCAGGATGGCATGATTGCTGAAACATTTATATTTGGACTACATCCCTATGTCTAGTAAGACTTAGTTCCTTCACTAGGTTGGTATATCTCACTTTCCATATGGTGACCACAATCTAACTGGGGTAGATATCTGCCTGGCTTTATTAACATGAACATTAGTGAAAAAGCTATCAACTATCTAATGACTCCTACCAAGCTGCTGAATTCAGGGCAGCGTAAACTTAGAGCAGTTAAACCATTTAAGACTTGGGTTTACCAGTGTTGGACTGTACCTCCTACAACTCTAGCACTTCAGCAATCCCAGTTTGGCCCAGTGAGCATCCAGACTGCAGGATGTACGTGCTGCCTTTTGGCTGCTCAGTGTGTAATTTGCTTTGCAGGCTGCCTGTTGTGCAGGACAGGCTTTCTTATCAAGGGCAGAGGTTTTTTTCAGGATGGTCTCAATTAGACTGCTAAATAATTCAACATGTTTTTTGTCTGCATGTTCCCAAAATGTTCAGCACATACTTGATATATCCTTTTGCTAAGGGAGGATTTCTGATCTGATTTTCTTCATCTAGGGCAATTCTGTTCTAGTAAAGGCAAAATTCACCTCAAAACTTCCCTTGTAGATCTCTTTAAAGTAGTAATGTCCTTCTCATTTGAGGGAGGGCAGACCCCTTTCCATCTCTCTCTGTATTAGCTTTTAGGAGGTCATAGGTAATCACATTGTCTCCTAACAAAGTTTATCTGTTGGTGTTCTTTCAAGCTGTAACTGCAGTCTAGCCAAACCTGTCTGTGTTGCTTTCACCTTTAGTGTATGCCACTGTCCCCTTTTCTCCCGCCAAATCTGATGGATAGTTACTCATCTAGATCTGTTACAATGCTTTCCTGCAGTTTCTCACCTTTCCTGACATAAGACTTGGATAATACATTCAGTTAGTCTGTGGTTGTCATGGTTTAGCCCCAGCCAGCAACTAAGCACCACACAGCTGCTCGCTCACTCCCCCTACCCTGATGGGATAGGGGAGAGAATCAGAGGAGTAAGGGTGAGAAACACTCCTGGGTTGAGATAGGAACAGTTTAATAATTGAAATAAAGTAAAATAGTAATGATAATAATAACAATACAATAATGATAATGATAATAATAATATACAAAGCAAGTGATGCACAATGCGATTGCTCACCACCCGCCGACCGATACCCAGACAGTTCCTGAGCAGTGATTGCTGCTCCCCGGCCAACCCCCCCTAGTTTATATACTGACCATGACGTCATATGGTATGGAATAGCCCTTTGGTCAGTTTGGATCAACTGTCCTGGCTGTGCCCCCTCCCAGTTTCTTGTGTGGCTGGCAGAGCATGGGAAGCTGAAAAGTCCTTGACTAGCATAAGCAGTACTTAGCAACAACTAAAACATCAATGTGTTATCAGCATTCTTCTCCTACTAAATCCAAAACACAGAATTATGCCTGCTACTAGGAAGAAAATTAACTCTATCCCAGCCGAAACTAGGACAGTAGTGAAAAAACAAAAGTTTTAAACTATAAAATAGTGTCACTTCAGTAAACAGGTTTCATACTGTGCTCTGATGATTATTCGTTGATATCTACATTACACATCCACAACCCTTAATCTCTCTCTGCTTTTGTCTAGACCAGGGTATCACCAGGATATTAATCTTCCTTGACAGCATCTCTCCTGCTTTCTTGTAGAAATGTTTTTTGTTAAACTAGGTGGCCAAAGTAATCACAAAAAATGTCTGTGAAAACTAATAATTATTAGTGTGAGTTATTTTGGTTTTTTTTTTCAGAAAGAATGTTTGTCAGAATGTTTTGGACTCAGCCGCTGCAGGTGCAGCTTACTGGAATCCAGCCAGTTTGGTATTTATTACTTAGCAACAGTCTTGAATGGTAGTGAATTTCTGGTTAAGGATTTTTTTTTTTTTTTTTTTAAATGAGGACTGGCATTCCAGCTGTCATTTTCAGATGACAGTGTTCATACTTTTTTTACTTTTTAGGATTTAGGTGATTTTTAATTACTCCTTGATTTATTCAGATGCATGCTTAAATTGTCCCTTATGGTCAATACATATGCATGGTTTAGTTTGCATTTAGCACAGAACAGCTCTGAATTTCTCAAGGCAACTATCATAGAATCATAGAAAGCTTTGGGTTGGAAGGGACCTTTAGAGGTCATCTAGCCCAACCCCCCTGCCGTGAGCAGGGACAGCTTTAACCAGATCAGGTTGCTCAGAGCCCCGTCCAACCTGACCTGGAATGTTGCCAGGGATGGGGCCTCTATGCAGGCCATTCATGTCTTCTGGAGGGTTGTTAAACCCAAGTTTTCTTTCTTCGTTATTTAACACTTGTCTTGTGGTAGCACGAGTCATAGGTCTGCTCCCCATAGTGACAGATTTTGTACAGAGACAAGACAAGAAGACATTCCACATCAAAAGGCTTAAGGTTAACAGTGTCTTGTAAGACTGTAAATCAAGAGACAACATACAGATATGATTGAGTGAGACAAGACATAGCAGTGACAGCACTGGTCAGAGGAGTAGGCAATGGTCTCAGCATGTCAGGTACTTCATATTTGTCAGGTACAAAACAGAGTATTAAAATACTTATATTTTATAATTTTTGTAGCCTCAATTTATTTTACATTGAGAACTGGATCCACTCTGAGGTGTACTGGTGACAATACAAGGAAAGGTTAGTAAAACAATGGTTCTGAGGGAGTGGTGGTACATATGCCTGAACTGTCACAAATTTTTAACCAGATGCAAAAATAAAAAACCCAACAAAATAAATTCTAGGCCCCGATCTTCTAAAACATTCTCAGTGGAAAAGCATCTGTAACCACAGTCACAGTGGCATATGAGTCTGTGTGCCTGCTGATAGGTTCAGCATCCAAAAGTGGCATACAACTTGCTTTCATTTTGATTAAGAGATCTATACCTCAAAAGGATTGAAGCACCTCCTGTTGTTGCCCAACTTTTAATTTCCCATGCACTTGTACAAGAGAAAAAGACCTCGGAAGGATGGCATTAAAATTTATCTGCTGTTTAGGGAGCTACCTAAAGCTCACTGGCATGAATTGCTAAGTTTAGGGGAATGCTTTCAGTCTCATTCCTCTCTAGAGCTGACACAGGGTTGCAGACAGGATCACCCTTCAATGAGGGATGGTGTCTGTAGGGTTCCCCCAAGGGTATGTACCTATCTTCATTTCTCGAGACAACTTTAAAGAGCTTGTTCTTATTTTAACATAGGAATGAAGGAAATGGCAGGGAAAGGGATGGAGCAGGAAAAGTAGGCGTTGCCCATCTTTTACACATTACCTACAGGTCAAAGCACCCAGCCAGGTCTTGAGAGACTTAGGTTCAAGCGTATAGCTCTTACAGAAGAGCCTTAAATTTATTTTAGTATTGCTTTACTAGCATTCTGCAGTTTCCACAGCATTTAAGTCATGTACAGACTGTCCTCTTACACTGATTTTAATGGCAATAGAATTACCATAGAGCAGATGGAAAAGAGAACTGGGCAACTTTGTATTTTGAGAGAGCTGCAAATGTGTTTTGAGCTGTCCTCTCAGCCCTGACTTCCTCAGGCTTCCTGCCTGCAGCGAGTGGCTGGTTTCTGCAGGATGCCTGTGGCTACCGCCCTGGCTTGTGCTGGCTGATGACTGCTGCACCTGTGACAAATTAAATTAGCCACAGCTGGGCTAGCTGGAGGCCATGGCAACAAGTTGCCAGGCAGTAATAGCTGGCTTAGATTTGGCCTGGGTTGCAAGCTCAAGAGAAGACACTGTTATTTGTTTTCCTTCCAGGTAAGGATTTCTATGTTCCTTAAAAAAATCAAAATTGCCAATAGATCTTGGTTAAGCCGTTTTCACTGGAAGACACCAGTCTTTCCTTTTGATTGTAATTGTGCTCTGTAGTTCATAATTTCAATTAGTTAATTTTCCTAAGTCATCAATTCTTTAAGGAACTGTAACATGCTCTCTATTTGTGCTGATCTCAGTGGGACTGTTCAGTTGAACAAAATAACATACACGTGTGCTGGCAGAATAGCAGCCTTGGTATAGGTTTATTTAAGTGCTGTTTTGCAATCATGTTCTCACATTCTTATTGATTATATTCATATCAATATTTTCTATATATTTATCCAACAGTGGAAGAATCACCTGCTAGTGTAGGGATAATGTATCTTCCCATGAATATAGTCAAATATCAAAATCTTCATATAGCTAAGAGCTAGAAGACAGGTGTTAGCAAACTAGGGAAAGAAGGAAGTTTAACAGTAAATCACAACTGGGTTGGACATAATTGTGGCAGGACATTCAGCTAGGATCCAGTGTAAGTTGGTGACTGGCTTCTGCTAATTCCTTTCTTCCCACAGCCTAGGGCTTAGATGACCTAGCAGACTCCAGGACACCACAAGCCTGTTGACAAGGGTATGATGTAGGTCCGTGTCAGGAGCTGTGCTTGAACTGCTTGCAAAGTCCAGGTGTCAGAGGCTGGTCACCCCTCTTTAAATGTGAGCTAGTGATTTTTTTTTTTGGTGTTGATGATGTTCTTGGAAGCTACCTTGATATGTAACATTTTTCCTTTGTAATTATTCTTTGCATTGTCTTTTTACTTTAAGGCAAGTTTATTTTTGAAATGTGATTTTAGTCAGTACCTATTAAAAGATCTCTTAATTATGTGAGATTGATAGAAATTTAAAAAAAATATTGTAAGGACATACCTAAAAATGATATATTCTTTTGGCATGTTTTTTCTAAAGAGTCATAGAATTGTTAAGTTTGGAAGGGACCTCTGGAGATCATCTAGTTCAAGTATTCTGCTCAAAGCAGGGTAAATTTAGAGTAGGTTGCTCAGGACTGTGTCCCATTGGGTTTTGAATATCTCCAAGGATGGAGAATCCATAACTTTTCTGGGCAACCTGTGATGGTGTTTGACCACTGTCGCAGTAAAAAGTTTTTTTCTTATGTTTAAATGGAATTTCCTGTATTTCAATTTGTGTCCATTGCCACTTGTCCTGTCACGGGGCAGCACTGAGAAGGGTCTGGCTCCATTGTCTTTATATCCTCCATCACCTATTTACACACCTTGATAAGAACCCCCGAGGCTTCTCTTCTCCATAATCTCCCAGCCTGTCCTTGTAGATCCGATGTCCTGATCCCTTAATCATGTTGGATGGTGGACCCTTTCCATTGTGTCCATGCCTCTCTTCTACTAGGGAGTCCAGAATTGGGCACAAAACTCCAAATGTGTCTCATCTGTGCTGAGTAGAGGGGAAGAATCATCTCCCTCAACCTACTGGCAACACTTTTTCTAACACAGCCCAGGATGCTGTTGGCCACCTTTGTCACAAGGGCACATCCATGGCTCACAGGCAACTTCTTGTCCACCAGGATCCCCCAAGTCCTTTTCTGCAAAGCTGCTTTCCAGCCACTTAGCTTCCAGCCTGTTTTGGTGCATAGTCCCTGGTGCAGAACCTTGTTGAACTTCATAAAATGCCTGTCTGCCCGTTGCCCCAGCCTGTCCAGGTCCTTCTGACTGGCAGCACGACTCTCTGGTGTATCAGCCATTCCTCACAATTTTGTATTATCTGCAAACTTGCTGAGGGTGCGCTCGGTCCTGTCATCCAGGTTAGACAGTACAGGTCTCAGTATCGATCTTAGGGATGCACTGCTAGTGACTGCCCTCCAGGTAGGCTTCATGCAGCTGATCACAACTGCTTGAGCCCAGCAGTTCAGGCAGTTTTCAGTCTACTTCACTGTCCCCTTATATAGTCTGTACTTTATCAGTTTGTGTATGAGGTTTTTAGGGGAGACAGTATCACAAGCCTTACTATAGTCAAGATAAATAAGGTGCACTGCTCTTTCCTCATCTACTGACCTGATAACTCCTGATGGAGTTATTCACAGTAGGAATGATGTGTGCCAATGGCAAAGATGTGCAGAAGGACATCATGATATTGAGTGGCTGGATGATAAAAAAGCAGATTAATTCAGTCCAGATAAATGTTAAATGATATACACGTGAATAAGAAAATAATTGTTTTGCATAGAGATGCTAAAGTGTTTATTTCTACTTAGGGTCAAAATTTGAGTTATAATAGATAGTTAGAGTTGTAATAGTTCCGTGGTAACATCAATTTTGTGCTGAATAGCAATTAAACCAGCTGACTCTATGCATCTTGGTTCCACATCTGTATGAATTGGATTGAAATGCCTCTACATGATATGCATCTTATGAGGTTAAGTTGAAGTACACCTGATACCTAGATGCTTTGATACTAGGGCTACATTAGTTCTACAAATACCCCAACAGTTCAGACTAATCTGACTGATTTCTTTCATTTATTTTAAAACTATCAATGTTTTACTGATTTCTTTCACTTATTTTAAAACTATCAATGTTTTAAATTGGGCTGATAAGCAGCTTGTATAAAGGAATCTATTAATCATTAGAATAATAGCACTACTTTCCTAGGGACTCCCCCTTCCCCCCTTTAAAGAATCCTGTAACTTGAGAGTCAGTTGAAGTGAAAACTTACCATACTTGGTCAAAATTTTCAAATCTTGATACTTCAAATCTAGTCTCCCTTTGCTTTCTCCTAAGTATTTTCTCTCTTTTCTTCCTGTAGGTTTTTCTTCCCTTTATCGTGTCTCCTTTTCTCAAATTACCCTCTCAATCTTTATTCTCTTGCACACACCCCATGCCACCTCCCTGCCCCTCCCCCCCCCCCCCCCCGCCCCGACCTCAGACTTGTCCCTGTTTCACTAGTTGCTTTAAATCAATTCAGTCAATGATAATCTAAGACGAGGTAATCCATGTGGTGGAGATGCTTTTCTTAGTGGAGAATGTTTATGAAAATGCCTTTTCCCAATTATGTTTTAGAATATTTTGGCTTTGGTGCAAATCCCTGGCTGATAAAATCATGGAGAAAGCCTTTAAATCATAAAGTAGTTGTAATGGAAACCGAGGCATTTACCTGCATTCATCCATTTGGCAATGATCTGACCCTCCATTGCTACTTTCCTTTCCATTGCATGGAAGCACCACTAATGAAATCAGAGGGATCTTGTGACTATGAATTAAGTGAGAACTTGGGCTCCAGCTTGATTACAGAATGAACTGGGGCAATCCTGGGGCATTGTACTTCTCATTGAGAGAACCCGAGTGTCACCAGTAAATGGCCTTGAGTGTGTGTGTGTGTGTATATATATATATATGTATATATATATATCTGTTGTGGATTTGGGATTTGTTCTGGCAATACACAAAGAAAATGGAGTGTTAGTTTATTGAAAGAGTATATGGTGTATGCAGTTATATTCATGACAGCAGCTTTTTTATGTATAGTTCCAATTCATATGAGGGCCTAGAGACCCTCAGCATAAGTGAGGAAAGCTATTAGTAAAACATCTCAGTGCTCCAAATTGTCCTGTTTATTATATCACTGAAAGCAAAATTGTAAAGTTCCTGCAATTTAAATGAAACTTCATTATTGACTGAATGGCCTGGGATGATGCATTTGAACAACATGTCAAATTTGGAAATAGGGATTTCTTTTGCAAAGTAAAATGAAGTCCTAAAGAGGCATATGATGCAATTAGGCCAAGTTTGCTTCTAATTCCTAGCAAATAGGTGTCCAGATCATACCAGTCACTAGCACCAGCTGTCATGCTAATAGACAGCGGCATGCAGTAGAGAAGCAAAAGGATGAACAGACCTGAAGAATGAACTGATTTCTATTGCTCATACGTTGGCAGAAAGAGAATGAGAAGGAAAGGTCGGCATAGGAGAAATATCATCAAATGAGTGCAGTATCTGATTCATGAGAGAGAAAGCTAGATGCTGAAACACAGAAAGCAGGATGAAAAGAAGAAAGATACAGTGGCATTGTTTCATTTATATACTATTTCCTGTTAATTGGTGAAAAAATTGTGGTAATCTTCTCATCCTTTTCTGCTTCATAAAGAAATGTGTCATTAATCTTGAGTTAGGAAAAAAGTTAAAACATTTCAAAGTATGGTTGGCTTGTAAAATATTTGTTATGAATGTTGCTTTGAATAGCATGTTCACAGTATGCTATTGGTTGTTTACATCTCCATAACTAAATAGTAAAGCTGCTGTAAAATGAAGCAGGAAATAACATAAAATTCCATAGGCTTCAGACAAAATTCCTGACTAACTTCTCCTCCGAGATGTAAAAATAATGTGTACGCTAAATTTTTGGAAGACATTAGAATGTAATATATGCTAATCTATTTTCTCTGCTTCTCTGGAGACAACTCGGCTAGTTTAGTACAGGCTTCAGCTTGTGGTAGACTTGTCTGCTTGAAAAAAACCCCTCCCATGTAGAAGGGACCTCTGTGCACACACACACGCACGCATGTGACTATGCATGAATCTCAGCGCTAGCAGTTGGTTCCACTCATCCTGCATTTGGGAGAAGAAGTGGAAGGTAGAAATAATAGCTAACTCTTTTTATAGTAACCTCAAAAGTGTTGTGTTGTTTTTTTTTTTTTTAAAGAATACAAATTGCATTGGATAATTTTAGGAGACTAGAGTCTAATTAGCCTCTGACTTTCAGCCATGCTAAGTATTCTGATTATAAATGTTGCTGTAAGCAGTTGGCTGAAATACTTGTTTTCAGAGGTGGCTGAGTCCGGAGCAAATGTTTGCTCCTTGTGTGTTCAAAGATAAATTTTCCGAGAGTTTTCTACCTCGTTACGCGGTACCTTACAGCTCCTCCTGGTGGTACAGCGTTGCAAAATGAGGACAAGGAAGATGTTAAGACAGCATCCTTTGTACTGGAGCAGCACAGATAATCAAATACAATATAAAAACCCCCACTAATCAAATTATTCATAATCTGTCAAATCCTTAAAGTAGCTGAGTGTGGAGAAATAAGAGGGTTGTATATGCTTGTTTTCCTGTAGAACAGCTTTCAGATTGCAAGCTGCAAAGAATAGAAAATGCAGGGCTGAATGCAACCACAATAAGTAAAAGAATTAAGATCAGAAACATTAGCAATCGGTAACATCTGAAGCACAAAATCTAATGATGCTTTCTGAAAATATATCTCTACATCAAGGGTTTAGTAGCCTTTGGTAACCTGGGACATAGCAACACTGATGTGTATTTTTAATGACATACCCTCCCCCCTACTGGCAAACACAATGCTTAAGCCATACGTCTTTAGTAATTAAAGATTCTTAACACAATCTAGGAAATATAGCACATACCCATTGTTTTATAAATAAACACAGTATCTTTATTCTTGGAGAAAAGCCACTAGATGTACTGCAAGTTAATTATAAGTAATTAAATGTAAACTTGAGACAACCTACTAATTCTCCTCCCACTAATCCACCTCAAAATGATCTTTAGCACCCTTTACTTCACTGGTCTTTTGAACAGTGTAAATGTATAGCTAATACAGCTCTATATTCTAGGTCATTTGCTGCAAGCCAGCCAGCTAGTTGTCCGGAACTGGTACCATGGGCCAATACTGCAGAAATCTCCCAAATCCAGCTTTACTTCTGCATAGAGCACAAGCTGGTATAGGTAGCTTTTGCACAGCAGGAGCTGTATGGAGTGAAATAGCAGCTTTCTGGAGCAGAAGAATTGCTAATGCCTTTCACTAATGTCAGCTGATGCAATTTTAGGGACATAGAGTTGTGTCATGGTTTAACCCCAGTCAGCAACTAAGCACCACACAGCTGCTTGCTCACCACCACCACCCCCCTGCCCCGCGGTGTGATGGGGGAGAGAATTGGGGGGGAAAAAAAAAAAAGTAAAACCTGTGGGTTGAGACAAAGGCAGTGTAATAGGGCAGCAGAGGAAGAGAAAATAAGAGTAATAATAGTGATAAAAGAATATACAAAACAAATTATGCACAATACAATTGCTCGCCACCCACTGACCGATACCCAGCCAGTCCCCAAGCAGCAACCACTGTCCCCCAGCCAAATCCCCCCAGTTTATATACTGAGCATGATGTCATATGGTATGGAATAGCCCTTTGGCCAGTTTGGGTCAGCTGTCCTGGCTGTGCCCCCTCCCAGCTTCTTGTGCACCTGGCAGAGCATGGGAAACTGAAAAGTCCTTGACTAGTGTAAGCAGTACTTAGCAGCAACTAAAACATCAGTGTGTTATCAGCATTCTTCTCCTACTAAATCCAAAACACAGCATTATGCCTGCTACTAGGAAGAAAATTAACTTTATCCCAGCCAAAACCAGGACAGTATCCACCCCTTATTCTACATCATCTATGTCATGCCCAGGTTCTACACTTTCCAATACATTTCAATTAACCACCACCATCACTTTTTCTGTGTTTTGATGTATACACACAGATGTCATGCCCTTAGTCTGTGGGCCATCCCCCTAAAATGTCCGTTGAGTTCATTTAGTCCATGACTTTGGGCTCCATCTGTCATAACAGTCCTTCAGGGCAGGAGAGATGGTGTGTGGTGTTGGATTGTTGCATGCTGAAGCCAGTTCTGGTTCCATCACTGCTGCACTTTGCTCAGTTTCATCAAAGTTCATTCTTCATTAATCTGGGTGATTCTGTAATACCATTGATATGGCATATAGTCACCGTAGAATTGATGACATAAAGTATTATATAGCAATTAACATCATACAATTCAGTTCATTGGCTATTTTCACCCAAAATCAAATTCCCTTGAGGTACGCACTGGACTTCCCCATCCTTCCACATCAACCACGAAGTGCACCCAGGTCCTTGAGCAAAAGCAATCCCATGGATGGGTTTGCCTTTGCCCAAGGCAGGAATAACACAGGCTGCCTTCTCCAGCATGTTTTTTATGTGCACTACAGGAACTTTATCCCCCTTTACAGTATGTAAAAGTATTGATTGGGCAGGGCCTGCTTGATTGGGAGATCCCCTAGTGTTGACTAACCAGGTGGCTTTTGCTAAATGTGTATCCCAATGTTTGGATGTTCCATCACCCATTGCTCTCAGGGTAGTCTTTAGCAGTCCCTTGTGTTGTTCGATTTTCCCAGAGGCTGGTGCATGATAGGGGATGTGATATACTCACTCAATGCCATGTTGTTTGGTCCAGGTGTCTATGAGGTTGTTTTGGAAATGAGTCCCGTTGTCTGACTCAATTCTTTCTGGGGTGTCATGTCGCCACAGGACTTGCTTTTCAAGGCCCAGGATAGTGTTCCAGGTGGTGTCATGGGGCACGGGATATGTTTCCAGCCATGCAGTGGTTGCTTCCACCATGGTGAGCACATGGCAGTTGCCTTGGCAGGTGTGTGGGAGTGTGATATAATCAATCTGCCAGGCCTCCCCATATTTATATTTCAGCCATCGTCCTCCATACCAGAGAGGCTTTAACTGCTTGGCCTGTTTGATCGCAGTGCATGTTTCACATTCATGGATAACCTGTGCAATAGTGTCCATGGTCAAGCCCACCCCTCGATCATGAGCCCATCTATATGTTGCATCTCTTCCTTGATGGCCTGAGGTGTCATGGGCCCACTGAGTTAAAAATAAATCACCCTTATGTTGCCAGTCCAGATCCACCTGAGCCACTTCAATCATAGCAGCTTGAGTCACCTGCTGGTTGTTTTGATGTTCTTCAGTGACCTGACTCTTGGGTATGTGAGCATCTACGTGATGTACTTTTACAACCAGGTTCTCTACCCGGGGAGCAATACGTTGCCACAATGCATCAGGCCAGATGGGTTTGCCTCTGCGCTGCCAGTTGCTCTGCTTCCATTGCTGTAACCACCCCCACAGGGGCATTTGCCACCATCCATGAGTCAGTGCAGAGATAAAGGACTGGCCATTTTTCTCATTCAGCAATATCTAAAGCCAGCTGGATGGCTTTCACCTCTGCAAACTGACTCGATTCCCCTTCTCCTTCAGCAGTTTCTGCGACTTGTTGTATAGGACTCCATACAGCAGCTTTCCACCTCTGATGCTTTCCCACAAGACAACAGGACCCATCAGAGAACCGGGCATATTGCTTCTCATTTTCTGGCAGTTTATTATGCAGTGGGGCCTCCTCAGCACGTCACCTCCTCCTCTGGTGATATTCCAAAATCTTTGCCTTCTGGCCAGTTCATGATCACTTCCGAGATTCCTGGGCAACTGGGGTTTTGGGGTTTCCTATTCAAGCCCATTGTGTGATCAGTGCAACCCACTTACTCCATGTAGCATCAGTTGCATGACGTGTAGAGGGGACCCTCCCAGCCCAGCACTAGCAGTCGGGGTGCCAGCAGGAGCTGTGCTTCAGTACCAACCACTTCCAAAGCAGCTCGGACCCCTTCACGTGCTACCAATATCTCTTTCTCAGTTGGAGTATAGCAGGTCTTGGATCCTCTGTATCTCCGACTCCAAAACCCCAGGGGCCGACCTCGAGTCTCCCCTGGTGCTTTCTGCCAGAGGCTCTAGGTAGGGCCATTCTCCCTGGCTGCAGTGTAGAGCACATTCTTTACATCTTGCCCTGCCTGGACTGGCCCAAGGGCTACTGCATGAACTATCTCCTGTTTAATTTGTTCAAAGGCTTGCCATTGCTCAGGGCCCCATTTGAAATCATTCTTCTTCCAGGTCACTTGATAGAGAGGGCTCACGATCAGACTGTAATTTGGAATATGCATTCTCCAAAAACCCACAACGCCTAAGAAAGCTTGTGTTTCCTTTTTGCTAGTTGGTGGGGACATAGCTGTTATTTTGTTGATCACATCCACTGGGATCTGATGACGTCCATCTTGCCATTTTATTCCTAAAAATTGGATCTCCTGTGCAGGTCCCTTGACCTTACTCTGTTTTATAGCAAAACCGGCCTTCAGAAGGATTTGGACTATTTTCTTTCCTTTCTCAAACACTACTTCTGTTATATTGCCCCACACAACAATGTCATCAATGTATTGGAGGTATTCCGGAGTCTCACCCTGTTCCAGTGCAGTCTGGATTAGTCCATGGCACATGGTAGGGCTGTGTTTCTACCCCTGGGGCAGTCGATTTCAGGTGTACTGGACACCCCTCCAGGTGAAAGCAAACTGTGGCCTGCACTCTGCTGCCAAAGGGATTGAGAAAAATGCATTAGTGATGTCAATTGTGGCAGACCACTTGGCTGCCTTTGTCTACAGTTCGTAATGAAGTTCTAGCATGTCTGGCATGGCAGCAGTCAGTGATGGCGTGACTTCATTCAGACCATGACAGTCTACTGTTAGTCTCCACTCTCCATTAGACTTTTGCACTGGCCACCTGAGGCTGTTAAAGGGTGAGGAAGTCTTGCTGATCACTCCTTGGCTCTCCAGTTGACAAATCAGCTTATGGATGGGAATCAGGGAGTCTCGATTGGTGTGATATTGCAGCTGGTGCACTGTTGTGGTAGCAATGGGCATCTGTTGTTCTTTGACCCTCAGCAATCCCACAACAGAAGGGTCCTCTGAGAGACCAGGCAAGGTTGACAGCTGTTTAATTTCCTCCATCTCTAAGGCAGCTATACCAAAAGCCCACTTATACCCTTTTGGGTCCTTGAAATACCCTCTCCTGAGGTAGTCTATGCCAAGGATGCACGGAGCGTCTGGGCCAGTCACAATGGGGTGCTTTTGCCACTCATTCCCAGTGAGGCTCACTTCAGCCTCCAATATGGTTAGCTGTTGGGATCCTCCTGTCACTCCAGAAATACAGATGGGTTCTGCCCCTTTATAGCTTGATGGCATTAGGGTACACTGTGCACCAGTGTCCACTCGAGCCTTATACTCCTGTGGGTCTCATGTGCCAGGCCATCAAATCCACACAGTCCAGTAAACCCAGTTGTCCCTTTCCTCCACCTGGCTGGAGGCAGGGCCCCTCTAGTTCTGGTCATAGTATTCGTCACTCACTTCTTGTAAATAAAAATCAGAAGTGCCTTTATTGAGATCAGGGGTAAGACCAGCCCTTCTACTCTGTCTGGGGAACTGCCCACTGGAAACTGGACCAGCAATTTTCCTGGAAGAATCCCCTTTTGTGATTGTTTTTCTTTGCAACTCATGTACCCATGCCTCTAGGGTCGAAGTAGGTTTTCCATCCCACTTCCTGATGTCTTCTTCATGGTCACACAGGTAAAAGCACAGGGTGCCCTATGGTGTGTACTTCCTATATCCTCTCTCTTGAGCAAAGAACACTGACTCCTAATAGCTGAGATATTGGTCTGTATAGGTGGAGAGTAGGACCTATTCTCTTTGAGTTGCTGGACCTCCCGGGACAGTTTCGCTACAGCTGAGACAAGGGAGGAAGAGATACTTTCTTTGTATTCCCGGAGTTGGCTAGCCACTTCATCCACTGTTGGTGCCTCTTCATCTTTCCAGGTCAGTATTGCCAATGAGTTGGCATATGACGCTGATGCACTCCATACCAACTTCCACCACATGGGTCATGTACACCTGACTTCATCTGGATCTTTGGATAACTGCTTGTTGTTCAGGTCACTATAAATCACCTCCAGCATGGCTAATTCTCTCAAATACTGGATACCTCTCTCTATGGTGGTCCATTTGCCTGGGCGATATATAACATCTTCCTTGATATCTTTCCTTCATGCCTGGCAGTAGTTGCCTCCAGAGGCTAAGGACTTGTGCTCCTTTTCCAATTGCTTTTTCAATACCCCCTTCCCTAGAAAGGGATCCCAGCTGTTTGGCTTCCTTACCCTCTAATTCCAGGCTACTGGCCCCGTTATCCCAGCATTGGAGCAGCCAGGTGACAATGTGCTCACCTGGATGATGGCTGAAATCTTTTTGCATATCTTGCAGCTCACTCAAGTATAGGCACCAGGTGGTTTCAGTCTCACTTATGAGTTCTTCCTCTTCCTCCTCTTTTCCTTGTGATGACCCTGTTTTTTCATCATCCCTTTCTAAACAAGCTGGCTTTCGCTTCCAAGATTTCTTCTTGTGTATGGGGGCAACTGATACCAACACAGGTTGGTTCTCTGGTTCAGCTGCAGTGCCTGTCACCAGGGTTTGAGTAGCCACTGTGCCTGTCGTGGGGATTGGAGTAACCACAATATTCTTAAATAGTTGTTTAACCTTAAGCAAGACCTGACACACATTCAGGAGACATGGCAATAGGAACATGCTGGTTTGAACATCCCAAGGATATTCAAAATTCTCAAGAGCTATTGTAATTAGGCTGGAGAAGAAGGGGAAGATGGAGGAAGGGGTCTTCCCCATAGGCTGGCTCTCCGAGGAGAAAAAGTAAGAAGTGTAATTATTGGTAATTTCTGATAGATGGCTCCTGAGGTACAGAGGTGACATGCTGAGTAAAAATACAAGATTTGTCTCATGACCAATAATTTTGTCATACCATAAGCCAGTGTTACATAGTACAGCAAAGCGATAACTTTAATCCATCTCCCAGAGGTAATAAACAGCACATAAATACTGATAAACAGTGTATACGGTAAGTAAGGTGTTACATAACACAAGTCTGAGAACAAATGCAAAAACTCTGAGAGCAAGTAAATCAACATTGTGACCAGAAATTACTAAACTAATATAACAAATGCTTATAACAAATTTGTTTTAACATGCTCTGGTCAGATCTGTCAACCCTTTGAGGCCCATGTTGGGTGCCAAAAAGAATTGTCATGGTTTAACCGCAGTCAGCAACTAAGCACCACACAGCTGCTCGCTCACACTCACCCTCCTCCCCATGGTGGGATGGGGGAGAGAATCAGAAAAAAAAAAGTAAAACCTGTGGGTTGAGACAAAGGCAGTGTAATAGGGCAGCAGAGGAAGAGAAAATAAGAGTAATAATAGTGATAAAAGAATATACAAAACAAATCATGCACAATACAACTGCTTGCCAACCCACTGACCGATACCCAGCCAGTCCCCAAGCAGCAACCACTGTCCCCTGGCCAAATCCCCCCAGTTTATATACTGAGCATGATGTCATATGGTATGGAATAGCCCTTTGGCCAGTTTGAATCCACTGTCCTGGCTGTGCCCCCTCCCAGCTACTTGTGCACCTGGCAGAGCATGGGAAACTGAAAAGTCCTTGACTAGCATAAGCAGTACTTAGCAACAACTAAAACATCAATGTGTTATCAGCATTCTTCTCCTACTAAATCCAAAACACAGCATTATGCCTGCTACTAGGAAGAAAATTAACTATATCCCAGCTAAAACCAGGACAAGTTGATATGTCAATTCCTGAAAATTCTGAAACAGAGCTGGGAAAACTCCAGGCATGCTGAAGCTCTGAAGAGGTCTGCTGATAAATTCACCTGTTTGCAAAAACTACAGTGTTTTCATTTTTCCCTAGCAGTGCTGATGCAAGTTGTAAACAGGAATCCTGCAAAGGCCAGTCACTGGTTTGCATGTATCGATTCCAAGGGAGCATGCTCTCTTACTAAACTTTTGTTTGGTTCTCCCCCTGCTGGAAGAACCTTTTCCAGTATATTGTGTAGGATTTCATTCCTTTACTCCCCTGGTTGGAGTACAGGGACATTTGTGTCTTCAGAAATTACTGATTTGTTTGTACCTATTGCGAGCAAAATAACAGGAGTGCATCTCTCCTCCACAGATAATTTCAGGAGTTAGGCTTCCTCACAGTGATCCTTGGCTAGCTTAAAGTAGAGGAGCTGTTATAGATAGATATAGATTATGTTATAGATATTTTTGTCAAACTTATGGTTGTAATATCTTTTTAACTGTCCTTCTGGTCAAGCATTTGATAAAATGCAGTTTATTGATGAAGCTATGCAAAAAAGTATTCATCTATCATATTGTGATCTGCAGCTGTGTTCTTAAACACTTTCATAAGTCTTTGTTGTACCTCTCAGCACATTTTATTGCTTTGCCCCAGCATGTATGGATTACCACATCAATTCTAGGTTTTTGCACCCTTTTGCTTTGCCAATGACCAGGCACTTCCCACAAACTCTGCAAATTACTATTAGCAGTGTTTGTTCTTTGGCTCAGACTTATGCCAGCAATAATACCAGCCTGGCCTGGGGCTGGTTTTAGCATGACTTGCATTCTTTGCTGCTCTTTTTCCTGAGGTTGCTTTGTTCTGGTTTTTTAATCTTTTATTTTTTAATCTGTTTTTTAAATTTTTTAATGACCTATAGAAATTGAGCCTCCTATGGGGGGAGGACGAGCAAAAATAGGACATTAGAGCAACACTTAACATGGCCCAAAGAAGCCTGTCTTGTTTGAATACGACATTATTTCCTGAGAGCTCTGCACCCTTTTCTTTCAGATGAGATCCAAAACCATATAAAGTTCTAGTAGATATATTACTATGACATTTCTCTTTTTTTTTTCAAGGCAGATCTGAAAGCTGTCTTCTCTTTGCTCCTAAGAAACATAAGGCAGGACTAGTTTCACAGGCTGACAGCTGCTTGATCACTGCTTGCTGGATCCATCCAGTTGTTCTTGAGTATTTTGAGCAAGATCACAACATCCTCTTGATCTCTTTGAATCCTAGGCTTCTGTCACCTGCAAGAGTTCAGATTAATTATTCAATTGTATTGTGTTTATCCAAATGTCTGTATACAAATACTCTGGTGGTCAGCAATTCTGTGATACTTAGTCCCCTCATAAAACTAAATCCTTTTAAAACCCCTGAAGTCTGAGAAGCGTTATTTACCACCTCGATTAAGTGAGTACTTTCAAAAGGGCTTTGAAAAACAATCTGAACAAAAATCTTCTATTTCAATATGTGTGTAGGCAACCAGATGGCTAGCTGACAAAGGTATTGTATTTACATTGTAGACAAACAAATATCATGGACAGTTCAGCTTGTCTGGCCATTTGTGCCTTGAATCTCTGACCCCTTAGTAATTACACTTGTAACATGCAGTTTCTTTTATTAGATGCCTCTACTTGTATGGACATCACGGGCATTATACTGCAGAGGAACATCCAAAAAACTATTAGGTTTCCATTATTACGATCTCACGGGTAAGCAAAGAATGCCTCAGTGAAAGTATGATTTGTGAAAATGAATAAATCTGAAAGATGGTATTAAATTTTTCTTGGTAGATGTCATCATAATTACTGCTGATTCGTTGAAGCGTCCACTTCAAGTAGAAAATACCAGTGAAGTAATTAATCTTTTGTGATTCCTTTGTGCCTTGAAGCATTTGTTTCTTGTCTAACAAAAGAAATGGTCTGCCTCTATATTGTAGTTTCACATGAAATTTGTTACTTCCTAGAAATTTACTCCTAGCTGGAATTAATTATAGCTGCCTTGATCTTTTGACACAATAATATTTGAACACTTTTTCACTGAGAACAGGGATGCAGCACTTTATTGAATCTGTTTTATTTAAGTCTAGTTCAGGTGTTCAGGCAACATGTGGATTTACAATGTGATTGAAACTCTGGGGAGCTCTTAGGAGAGTATCCCATGAATTAATGCTTTGGAGTAACACTAGGTGGACACCTGGATCTTCTGAAGCTGTGTCAATTTTATGTTGCATGTTCTCATTTATAATGACACGCACTAGATCCTCCTTCATTGCTACTTCCATACCTTCAGCACTTACCCTTCAAACATGCATTCAGGATTACTGTAAACTGCATCAATTACTTGCTAGTATTATGGAAATAATTGCAGTACCAGTAGGTGCAGGAACAACACTGAGTGTGCTGCACTCAGTGTTGATTTCAGTGACCGTCTCGGAAAAGCTGCTCATATGGAAAAGCCACCCCCATATACCATAAGACTCTGATAAGCCCTATAAATAGACTTGGCACCACTGGTGATTCATTGGATTTTTATCACTCTGAGGGACTTGATGTTGGCTGGGAAAAGGCAGCACAGTCTTCTGTCTTGCATGATGTCCTGGTATGGCCAGTACTGATGGGGTGAGGTGGAAAACTGTTGTTTCATTAGTCTCTTTCTGCTTGTGAGTCCTCAGCTGAAATATGTGGAGTACTGCAAGGTAGTAGAGATGTAAGGCTCTATTCTCAGTGTAAAACAAATATAAAAGTCAGCCTTGTAAGACAATGCACAAGAATCCTTTGCTGTTTGCAAGATCACTTAAAAATGAGCTCAAATTATCTAGCTGTTTCTTTTTCACAGGCAGTAAAAGGAAGTCATGTCTTAAAGTGGTTATTATAAGCATCTCAGAAAAACTAGCAGACTTGGGAACAAATTATTAAATGATAAAAGAAACAAACTCTGAGAGGCAGACCTTAAATGTTTTGAACAGGCAGGCTGCAAGAGCTTTACAGCTGCACCTCAGACATAATGCTAGTTCCTTAGTTCTTCAATCTTTGATAGAATTGCATGGTGTAAGGTAAATGTGATGCAATTTCTCCAAGAGTTTATTAAGGACACATTTAATACAATTTACAGGCCTAAATAGCTGAAGTTTTAACAGATTCGTGTGACATAAACCCAGGTTTTGAGCATGAGAGATTCCCTCAAGAAAAATACACACAAAGTATAAAATATTGTGTAAGTCAGGCTTCAAGAAAGGTCGATTTTTAGTTTTGCAGTTGCTTAAAAGTGTTGGAAATTTATTCATGTAGCTGAAAGGAGAGACTAATTTATTCAAATCTTGCTTAAAATAGATAGTCACTGCTGGAACAAAAAGGTGTTCCACCTAAAGTACCACCACAATGAAACCGTTCTGACATATAGACACAAATGAGAATATAGAGTCATTCATCCGTATTCCTAAAATCGTGCTATTTTGATTATGCTTGAATAGACTACATAGCTGTAGACTCTGTTCTTGAACACTGCAGCTGTTGGGGTGGGAGTGACTGTCAGTAATGAACTGTCTTGAACAACATGGGTCAGGTGTCAGGTAGTTGGACAATCCCTCTGTTGACCTGAGTAGTGTCATCTCCAGAGGCAAGAGGTATATGTTTTGTTGCCTCTCCCCAGCAGGTAGTGGTGTTTTAGGTAGCACTTGGTAAGCTTTGGAAGGAATTCAACTTACCAACTGATTGTAGAAGGAACAGTGTGTGTACCTGTGAAAAAGGGAAACAAAGCCTTTAGAGATGGGCTGGTTTTACTTTCTTCACCATCCATGAAATGTGCACCTGTGTTTGTGGGGAGTG
Organism: Pelecanus crispus; assembly: GCF_030463565.1. NCBI lineage: Eukaryota > Metazoa > Chordata > Aves > Pelecaniformes > Pelecanidae > Pelecanus > Pelecanus crispus. The sequence continues at coordinate 79,901,652 of NC_134644.1, read as the reverse complement.
TGTAATTTTTTTAAAGGTGAAGTTTATTCTACATGACTCTGTGTCATTGAAGGCATGACGAAACACTGGTGTTCTACTGTTCCAAAGCTTTCAAAAATAAATGTAACCTTCCTCTAGGCCTAAGTGCATACTGTAAAAACTTAAGTACAAATATGCCAGTTCTTCAGTGGCAGTTAGTAAGAACTCTCTTCCTCTCTCATGAAGAACAATATCATGTTCTTTCCAATTTGTCTTTCTGTTATTTTTGAACAAAACCACTCACTGTAACAAAGATAGTTTTGAGCTCTCTGGCAATAGCAGCCCATAACTTGGACATAATTTCGTGCCTCTGTCTCTCTTCAGAAAGCTGATTGTAACTGTAGATTACATATTGGGCAGTAGTTACATTACACATATTTGAAGAAGAGTATTTGGAATAATCTCCTGCTCACTGCAGCTGAAACCACTATCTTTGGGAAGATGTGTACGGAGCAGTTTCTGGAGTTTGGCTGAGCTGGGTAAAAAGGGTCTAAAATGTCACCTATATAGCTATAAAAATAGAAAAAAAAAAGCGTGAACATGTGTTGCTCAGTATTATGTTAAAGCTTAGGAACCTCATTCCTCATTATGCTGGGTGCTGTCCAAAAAAACCCACCAACAAACAATGAACAAAAGGCTTTTCTGCCACAAAGAGCTTACAATTTAAGAGACAACGGGGTGGAGAAAGACAGTGAAGCATAAAGAAATAAACAGCTGCCTCTGAATTCATAGGAGACTGGTACAGTTGTCATTGCTGGGCATTTAAAAGTAAGTAGATAAGAGCACAGCTTCAAAATCCCCCAGTGCCCTATTCTGTAAAGAATAAATGTATTTATGTGGCATGTCGGGATTGATAACTGTATCTTGTAAAAGCTGATATAAATTCCCCTAAATAATGAAATCCATACATACACACAGTACAGCCTTTGCAGTTTCTTACATTTTTTAGGAAGAAAAAGAAAATAAACACATTTTATGCCACACCATGAACCTTCCTCTGCAAATGTTTTGAGTTCTGGGACTTCAGCCTTACAGGAGTGGTTTCTACTACATGTGTTGTAGGATTGAGTGCCTCAGCTGTTTGAATGCTATGATCTGAGATGATGTGGTTTGTTGATGAGATCAGTGTCAGCCTTGTCCCTAGTGACCATGAAACAGTGATGTTCAAGATCCTGAGCGGGATGAGGTAAGAAAAGAACAGGGAACAGATCCTGGACTTCAGAAGAACAGATTTTGGCTTATTCAGGGAGCTGGTAGGTGGGATCCTGTAGAAGACAGTACTGAAGGGCAAAGGCGCTCAAGAAAACTGATTCGCTTAGAAGATATTGTCCTTAAAGAATAAAGAGTTGTCCATGACAGGACTCAGGAAAATGACTATACGTATCACAAGACTGGCTTTACCAAATAGGGAACACATGACTGAGCTCCAATGCAAAAAGAACATATATAAGAGGCAGAAGCAGGAGCAGACTACAAAGAAGGAATATAGAAGTTGCCCAGGACGGCATGGGTGGTAGTAGGAAAGCGGAAGTTCAGCTAGAGCTGAAACTGACAATAAACATCAAGGGCATGCTTACCACTGCATTAGCAGTAAAAGAAAAAATGAAGAAAATGTAGGCCTGTGGCTAAATGGGCCAAGTAAACTAGTGGCAGCAGATACAAATAAGACCGAGGTACTCAGCACTTTCTTTGCGTGTGTCTTTACCAGCATCTCTCAGGCCTTTGTGCCTGGAGACAGGTTCAAACAAGAGAGCGACTGTTTGAACCTGGTAGTGGTACTGGTACCTGGTATTGGTAGTGGAGGAGGATCAAGTCAGGGTTCACCTAAGAAATCTCAACCCGTAAAAATTCATTGGACCAGATGGGTCAGCCTTGCTTCCGCCTCTAGGAAATTATGGCCCAAGTCCTCTTGGAAGCCAATTCTCAGCACATGGAGGAGAAGGTTGCTGAGAACAGACAGTGCGGACTTGCCAAGAGTAATACGCTTGACCAACCTGATTCATGTTAGAATGAAATGACTAGATCTATGGATGAGGAAGAAGCAGTGACATGTTGTTTACTTTGATTTTAGCAGGGTGACAAGGTCTCACAACGCATCCTTCTGCCCAGGTTGGGGTGTTACAATCTAGGTGGTAGAAAAGCTGCCAATTCTAATAGTTTCAGTTTATTCTTCAGTTGACTGTTAGGTGTTTCCAGTAGTGCAACTTCTATAAATGACCTTTATACTGTCCCATATTCCAGTTGTTCCTACCACTACAATTAACATTAGGATTTTTTTTTTTTTTCCTATGAATATTCCTTTTCAGATGTAATGATATGAAATAACTTACTCTCTCCTGGCTAACAAGTCATCCCCCCTCACCCACTTTGGGTAGATAGTTGTGGGGCTTGGTTTTTTCCCCCCTGTTGCCTTTTTTCTGAGTTGTATGTCATTATTATATTCTCTGGTTCTTCTCAGTGTTGATTCATGCAATACTTTTACCACATTGGTAACATGCTCTTCTGTGAATTGCCTTCTAGTTTCAACATTGCTTTTGTTGTTGAGTTACCAATGTAGTGTTGATTTATTGATCCTGGATAAATAAATAATCTAAATTTCCCAGTGCTTAGAGTTACAAAGAATAGTTATGTTGCTTAAACAGCAGTTAGACTCTTACCTTCTGAAGTTATTCCTCCCTACACCAGTTTTTCCACTGATGCAATACTACTGACTTAGACACCTTGATCTTGATGTATGCAAGTTTGTATCACTTGTATAGGCAGAAACACGTATTAAAAAAAAAATCTGCAGTTTCTGAAAGTCCTCTCTGCACAGAATTATAAACCAAACATCTAGGGGTACATAACATCCATATCACAAAGAGATGATTCCATGTCCAAGCCAAATTGGAGGGGAGCTTCATGAGTGTGGGTCTTAAATGGGCTGGCCACTGGGGTTCTCACTGGTTTTTAACACAGTACTGCAAATACCTATGGGTGCTTAAACTTAGATTCATATTCACTGGTGTGATTCATTGCATATTCAAGATTTGGTGCAATGATGAATTTTTTGCCTTTTATCTACTTAATAAATGCATCTGAAAATTCATTTCACTTTGTAATTTTCCTGGATCTTAATTCACATAGTATAAAGGAACAAAATATTCATGAATATCTTAATAAGGCTGGTTATAAATTAATATTGACTTACTTAAATTTAGTGTACTGTAGACACTTATAATCATTTATGCATTATAGAACAGGACTGGTTTTTGAAGAAAACAGTTCTTTTGTGATGGTCTTTCACTGTAAAGAAAACACAGTATTCATATTATTCACAAACACCTCTTTAAATGGCTTCAGGTTTAAAGGGTTTTCACATTTCATTTTCAATCTGAACTGTAGCAGCATCCACATTCACAAATGTCAGCATGAATTTGTCTCCTAAATTAATTTAATTATCTAAATATCACAAGTAATTTCACACCTGCAACTCTTATCTAATTTACAAAAGGCAACATAACTATCCTGGCCGCAGTCTTCCAAACAAACTGTGGCTCTTGAGTCCAGCTAAAAATATTACATCTCCCAGAGTTTTTCTTAGTCGTCTTTTTCTTGTCTTAGCAGGTTTGGTGTCTATACAATGATGTTACTTTAACACCGAAAACTGTGTTTAAAAAATACCCATGTCACAGCATCTAGAGGAAAGAATACTTTACCATCGCAAAGTATATGAGTACTCCATTTGAAAAAAAAATGGTTCGCAGACAGAACAAAAATTATACTAATTTTTTGCCACATCCTGAAAGACCAAATGCAGAGAGGTATCACATCACTGTCGTAATGAATCATTTTAATTGTGGTGCTCAACAATGATGTGGTACTGTTATGACTGCACTATAAAAGGCTTTTCAGGTACCTTCCTATTTTTAACTTTCTCTGACATTTGAAGAAAATTCTATTTTTTTTTTTAAACAACCTTTTTAATAAAGTAAAAGTTAAAAGAAGGTCTTGGCTATTTTGGTGTTGGCTTAAGATTTTTTGGGAGGGAGGAAGGGAAGTATAAGAAAGGGGTTTCATTAGATAAAAGGGTTGCTTAAATAAGAATGGAACAAACATCTTGTTTTATCTGTCTTTATTATCAACAAGCAAGCACTGAGTTTTAAGTAAGGGAAAGGCTTGTGCCTCTTCCTGGTCTTGTCCCAGGAACAAATAGGTATAAGTTGGCCATCAATAGAATAATCTTGCGGTTAGCAGGAATGCCTTAGCAGGGCACTTGGAGGTATTAACTTATGATGTTCCATCTAGACCTGTGTTTCTCTGCCAAAGCAGATGAGAGGTTACTGTCCTCTTCCTATCTTGAGAAATAGTGCTCCCCCCTCCTCATTTCCTTCCTTCCCTCCCTCCCTTCATACGTGCCCTGGAGCCTCTCTGCTGCTCTAGCTGGTGCAGTAAGAACTTGCCCTTCCTGTCTCAACCTATCTCAACCATTGTGCAAAGGAGTAAGTCACAACAGAAACCAGCTATGACTGAACTCATTGTGGGTGGCTCAACATTTTACTTAAATAAAATTTGAAGGACTTTTAGTACTTTAAGAATCTTATTCCATGCAGGAAGACCCTTGTAGGCAGACCAAAACCTTATTTTTCCTGAAAACTGTTATTAGAATTACAAGAGTTAAGAGTGCAAAAGCCTTTATAGGAGTCTGAGATGCAGTAAAATGAGGCTGGATACATGAATAATTAAGATCTGTATTGGGAGGAGATGCTAAAGAAGCTGTGGGACTTGTGTTGCAAATAGACCAATGTAGGGGCAATCCTATTTTCTCCTGAGTTCTCATAAAGTTTCCTGGAAAAAAATACTGTTGTCAGCTGACTACCACTGTGATGGTACAAATGCTCTTTCAAAATCCATCTGTATCTGTCTCAGAACAGTGCCCATAGCTTGCCTATATCACAGGTAACAACGCAGCAATCTCCATACTAGTTCCCTGAGCCACTCTGTAGGGTGTAGCTCAGTCTAGAGCGCAGATATTACCTAAGACCTGGAAACAGCGTAGCTGCACCAGCAGAGGTTTTGCACCAGGGTGTTTTTGCTCTGTTCGGTGGTCTTTGGCTTGGGTTCTTACAGACCAAAGTTTAAAAATGTCCTTTCTTAATTTATTTATTCACCCTCTGAATTTTCTGCAATATTGTTGAGGTTCTTCTCGTGACAGTAGTAATTGCCGCTTCCTGAAACAACAAGGAAGTTTCCTAAACACACCAACGCAAACTGATGCTGTTCAGAAAAAGTGGGATTCAGCCATTTTTACAGCAAGCACAGCCTGATGATTGAGCGGTGTCTAACAGGCACAAAGTGATGGGGTAAGGGATCCAGACCAGCCCTCCTAGTGGTGATGAGGCATAAAACTGGGCTCAGTTGCTTGGTATTTTATTTTAATCAGGATTCCTTCAGATGCTCACCTTTGGCTGTCAGTAACACAACGTTACGGAGGCTGAAGGTGCTCTGAATTGTGACAGGGGTCACAGACATTTCCCTGTTTCCCTTTTCTTACTGGCCATGGTTCTCTGGTGTCCCTGCTCAGTTCCCCAGCAGCCTGGCCTTTAATAGACTTGTCCTCTTTACAGGCATACCAGTTCCTGGAGCCCCTTGTTTTACTCTACAGCCTGTACGCGAGAAGGCAGGAGGCAGAAATGAGGAGTCAGTCTGATGTGTAGTAAGGCAGTCAGTGCAAGTTTGGCAGTAAATGCCCACAGAGAGATTCAGGAGATACAAAATATGCAAGTATTTAGCTCCCTGCCTAGTTTTCTAAGCTTTCAAACTCTTCCTGAGGGGCTTTCCATGAGTTTTGAGTCTGGAATATTTCCAGGGAAGTAAACTCCTTGTATTCACACCAACTTCCTCCTGCTGTAGCTTAGAGCTGGTAGATTGGTCTGTCCTCCACTTGCACATGCCAAAGATCATCTGATCTTTCCTGCATTACATCAAGGCTGGCTAAGAAACGTGTGAAATGTGATGCCTTTTATGACACTTATAGCTGAACTGTCCTTGGCAGCATCTCTAAGTGCTGTGTAATTTCTATGTACCTCTGAGGAAAAAGAGTAAAAGAGAGAGAAAGAATAAGAGAGACTGTTTTTCTGCCAGGATTTCTAGGAAGAAAACTGTAATATGAATCAAGGGGAAAAAAATTTTGTTTTAAATAAAAGTTGTGAAGAGGTTGATACTGGACTCAAAAGGCGTGACTGTGGTCTCGCCTACTCATTTTACACTGCCTCCAGTTGAATTACACATCGCTGGTGCTGGTAGAAGCGTAATCAGGGCCAAGATCTTGAAAGCCAGCAGACATTATTATAAATGATCCCATAGTTTCAATCAGATTACTTTGTTGTTTAGCTTTCCAGGAGTATTAAAATTTTGGATAAATTTAAGGCCCAATTCTTTTACTTCCCCAGTTCTTTGACTTGCCCTTAACTCCAGAAGGCTTACATAAATGCAACTAGAACTTGGCTTGTACTCAGCTCAACTATTGAAATCTGTAATAATTGTATATGATATGAATAGTTTTACGAACAAATCATAGACCAATTTGTGCCCTTCCATCCTTTTTGAGCAAGTAAGAAACAGAATATTGCAAATGTTAAGGTATTTGTGCCTTCCCTTAAGTCAATTTCAGATATATTTAAAGTATAGTAAACTTGATTACTTTTTCAAATGCATGTTATTTTGTCTCCCCAACCATTAGTTGGCAGTGAATGCCTTCAACAAAAACATTGTGAACTTCAGTTACTAAAAGTCAAGTGTACTAATGTTGTATAAGCTGCAGGACTAATTTGAGAGGACAGTGTTCTGAAAACAAACTTCACAGGCTAGAACAAATCTCCTACCTATAATTACAAAACCTGGTGTTCGATAATAAGGAGGTGACTTCAGTTGGTCCCTTGAGTATTTTTAAAGATAAGTCCATAGCCTCGTATAGGATCCAAAATTCAATACTCCTCAGTTTTACTGGAAATTTTACTCTGCTAGCTGAAGTTTAGGTGTTCTTTTTGATGGAACCCCACTTAAATTAGTAAGTTTGGTGATAAGATATTGTTTGCATGGATAAAATGTGTAGTTACATTTTAAGGGGAACTCTTGGAAACTGCTGTGTTTAGTACATGTGTTATTTGACTGTTTGTATTTCTACTTAATATTTACTTATAAAAGAGCAAACCAGTAACAAATTACACTTTTTTTTCTTTGGATCAGAATAAAAGTTCAGTGCATTGTTTCCAGTCTTGATCTAGTCATGCTCCTGATAGACAACATACACTTGCTTAGATATGCTTCATTTTATACTGATTACACTTTTGTTGAAATCAGTGGATGTTAGTGGGATCAGCAACTGCTTTTGAGAGTCCTTTGAATAGATCTTAAAATTCATTGCACAAGCTTGGGATAATCTGTAGTTTACAGTATAGTATTACTCAGTGCACCACAAGGTTGGTATCATTGCTTTTTCCGGGCAGTTTACTGTTGCTTTGGTTTTGTTGTTAGAGGTAAGATGCAGGAGTCTTTTATTCGCATTTATGATTTTCAGAGTCAATGTCTTCCTGAATGAATGTGTTCAAATTATAAACAAGATAAGAAAATTAGGAGGGATTTTATTTTATAATTAAAGGAAACTCAGTTCCAGTAGAATCCAGCATCAAACAGATGCTTTCAGTCAGGCAGTATTTTATGTCCAAACTTTTCCTCGTCAGTAAGAGCATTAATGCATACCTGAGATACAAAGTCAGCAAGCAGACCTAAAATTGAATATGAATGCAATACTTTTCGTCCACAGTGCCCTCCACAGTAGTCTTCCATCATCCTCAAATCATCAAAAGGTATTTGTTGTGTTATTGTAGATGACTATATTTGGCTTGAAGGATGTCCTTGGGATGAGTTGCATACACCTCAAGGCTTTCTGGATGAATACAGCATAGAGGAGTTGCTAATCCAATGCACACAATGTGTTTTTTCATGAAGGCTTAGGGCAGAAACAAAGTGAACAAGCAAAACTTGCAGTGCTCCAGCACCATCAAACAGACCTACACAAATTAATAGACTGAAAACTTTTGTTTATCCAGTCTCTTACAGTGGACAGAAGCTGAAGAAGTATGTGCCAAGAGGTATGCCCAACACCATCTGTCATGCAGGGATCTCTCATACAGCTGCCTTATATTCAGTCATGGCAGAGACTAGCAGGAAGCATGAAGTATCTTTTGGAGTTGCTTGTTTGGTTTTGCTTTTTTTTTTTAAATGCCTAGGAATAATAAGGAGTATTTCCAGACAAATTATTTTCTAGTTTTTTTAAAAAAGAACTTTATCAGATTTCTTTCCCAACATTTTTATTAACATTTGAATTAACATCTCAGAATACTATTCACATATTTTGAAAAATGGAAAAATGGTAATAAATCCTTCCTATTTGTATACACAGTATACATTCTTAGACAAATATGCTTAGTCACTTGAGCTGGGAATAGAGGAGTTAAAAGAACCAAACATGATGCCCTGACTTGCACAGCACAGTGCCAACTCATATTTAGAAAAGTTTCAGGACATCTGTAGTTACCCAAAAGACGGGAGCAGAGAATATTCTGACAAGTAAGAAAAGCAAAGGGAAAGTGACAATTTCCATCGAGCTTCTGGAACAGAAACATATCAAAACAGTGCACAAAATCAATGTGAATTAGGTACCTAAATTGCATATTAAAAATCTGAGAGGTCTGGGACATTTTTTATGAGTCTACCTACCCATCAAAAATCCCATTCTGGAATTCTAAGCTTATATCCAAGGAGGCCATTTTCTGGAAATCAGAAAGGATTCCTAATTTGTGGCTTTAACATACTCCGCCTGATAGTTCTCTGAGATCCCAGTCACAAGTGACTCTTGAAGCTGCTTCTCAAAAAAACCTGAAAAGTAGATTTGTTCCCTGCTCTGAAGCGTCTAGGCAAATGAACAGCAAATAAGGTGAGGTCAATATCAAGTAAGTTCATTTTTTACATACTGGATGTGTGTTGTTATGTTTGTTTATGCAATTACTATATATGCTTTCTAGTGGCACCAGTCAATAGCATTATACTAGGACTATGTCCATCTTCAGCCCTGAGGCTCTATGGCCAAGACCATGTCCTATTGCTAGTAGTGTGTTGGAAACAGACAATGATTAGTTGTGTCCTGTTTGTTAATGCAGATGTTAAGCAGTACCAGTACCAGTACAAAGATCAACGCTTTAGAAACATCGCTACTCACTGGCTGCCCTTTGGTCATTGAGCTCTTTGAGCCTGGCAGTTCAGCTATTTTTGCACCCACACAAGTCATACCTTCCCAGATAGGCTGAAAAGATGCCTTGGGAGACTGTGACAAAAGCCTTACTAAAGTTGACGTAAATGACATCCACTTCCATCCCCATGTTTATAGAATCAGTCATTTCATCACCTTCATCTCCTTCATGTGTCCAGAAATGACGTTCAGGAAGATTTGCTACATTTTCTTCTCAGGTACTGAGATCAGACTGACCAGTCTGTAGCTTCCCATATCTTTCTTCATCAAATGGGAGTGACATTTTGCCAAAACAGCCTCCTGCGATGCCTGCCCGACTTACCACACATCAGAAAGGACTGTTTCTATGTTTTGAGTTTGCCCTGGGACATCAGCCATTCTTCTGTTCTCTGTCTTGTTAGGAGACATAGGAGATACTATTTTGACTGTAGTCCTATTAAAATCAATGAGACTGTTCACATGCTTAAAATTGGACACGGTATTAAATATGTGTTCAGTTGAAGTCCTGAAGCACTCTCATTTCTAACTGGCAACAAAACAGGCATTAGCTAAAAGATATCATATTCAAATGCCTAATTTTGTATCTCATTTTCAGGAGTCAGAAAACAAATTAGAAAACCAAACCCAAATGTTTGCCAAGTTTTGAGGAAAATCAGTCTTTGGAGCCAGGCTTTTTTCCTTAGGTCTGTCCCTAGTCAAGAGACCAATTGGTAGTACTTCATTTCTGAAAGATACAGCAGTGGGAAAATTAGTTTTAAGCTGTTTCAGACAATCCACTAGGCTTTCCCTAACTGGATTATTTGTATCAGTGGGAGCCAGGCCTTCTTGAAATCATACAGCAAATATTTCAGCCCAAGGAATTTCAGTGGGAATAGTGCAAGGTTTTATCCCATCTAATTCCAGATTTAATGCATTCTTCTAATTGCTGATGATACTTCCTGAAGTTGCTAAATGCTTCAAGAGCAAATATTTGTAGCTATGTGAAGCTCCTGAATGTGCATGAAAGGATCGGAAATACTCCTTAACAAGTAAGAGTAGACTTATTTAATTTTATAAAATCTCATTCTTTCAAGACCTCAGAGAATAAAAAGAAAATGCAAATGAAGGAGCCCCTAACTGATAAGGGAAACACGTATACTATCAAGGATGAACACTTTGTATATTTTACATACAGTTTATTTAAAGTATATACAGTCATTGATCTTCTCCCCGGGTGCTGTCTAATGCATGTGGAATTAAAATGCCATCAGAAATTTTTGTTTGTGGCTGGTTTGCTTTTTCATTCTGCTTCCTATATTGATCACAGATTTCACACTTGAGTACCTTTTATCTTCAAAGGAAACATTCCCTGAACCTTATGTAAGGCATCACTGTTTTGGAGCTTTGCCATTTGCAAAATTGTTTCCATCTTTCCTGGATTTGATCAAACTTGTTTGACAATGAGCATTTGGTTTATGTACCTATCCCAGTCTTTTCAGCTTAGTAGGTCTTTCTCCTCTTTTTTTTGCCTTCTCTTTGGCATATTGCAGAAGTTCCTGTTGCAGAGCCCTGTGTTGTGATAGTGATTGTCTGTGTGCTAGACAAGAGGTCTTTCACAATCTTATTTCCTTCTGATCCTGTTGTGTGAGAAGTGATGTTTTGGGACTTAATTGCAAAACGAGATAGCTTAAATGTATATTTTTCAATACAGGAGCTGAAGATGCAGAGTTTTATACATTCTATATCAGGTCAAACCTGCCAGAAATGTTGGTTTTCATCCAAACCTGAAACTATTTGAAGTTTACCTGATTATCTGGAATGGTGTCATGGGGAACCACAGATTGTTTCAGCCATATTGAAATCATTGTACCATATTGTGATTATCTCCAAATTTAAAGTAGGAAAACAATTTTATACCTAGGCATGGTGTATGTCTTTATTATTACTATCATTTAGAAAGCACAGTTCTTAATAAATCTTGCAAAAAGCCACTTCTTCTTGAAAACTTTTGCCTACTTCTCTCAATAACATTGCTTTGACCAGTTAGACTACAAAAACTTTGCTCCCAAATCTGTACTCTCAACTTTTATAGCTGTATTTTATTTTGTTTCACTTTAGATATCTGTAACACAATGGGAATAGTCTTGCCAGGTAGCTGATCCCTTGTAAAGAAAAACACTTTTCCTGGAAGAAAATTTTAACAAAAGAAAATTATACTTTAAATTTCTGGCTGACTTTGTCTTGCAGTAGAATTCATGCTCCTGCTGGAATATTTTGTGGGGCTCTAATATCTAGTTACCAGTTTAGCTTCTGCCTGCATACCTACTTCTTTCAAAGCAATTTGGAAGAGTGGGAACCATTTTCCTACATCACATTCAAGAGGATTCAGGTGGCTTTTGTCACCAAACCCCCCTGAATTTTTGGTAAAAATGGATCAGAAATTTTCCAGTGTTGCAATTTTCCCCCCCAGAAAATGACAATTCTGTGACTCAAACATTTCATTTGGTAGAGGCTAAGTTCATCAACCCTATTTTTGATGTACCGAAGACAGTGTTTATCAGACAGACATTCAGAGCTCATGGCCTCTGAAGCCCCAGCCCCTGGAGCTTGGCACAGTCTTTCCCGTGGCAGTCTGAGCCAGGAGTGCTCCTGCTGGGACACTGCCATGCTGAAGACCTGGCTAGGCTTGGAGGCTTCCAGCTGCGGTAATGAGCCACAGAGCGGCATGAAGTGAAGTCTCTTCCAGTCTTCTTAATAACTAGAACCTTGTTATTATGCCAAGCTGTGAATAAATGACATGTTCTCATTTGAGGGAGACATCTCTTTGTTCTACCTTTTCATTCTTTTCTCCCTCCGCCCCCCAACTCCTCCCATTTTCTTAAGAAAAAAAGGAGTTTAATACAAACCTGGTAGAAATCAAGATTTCATAATTTTTTCCAAATCAGAAGTTCAGATTTTTTTTTCACAAATGCTTATAGACAGTTTTCCAAAGTGTGAAGTTGACTTTCACTTTGTTGATCTTTCCAGGTCTACAGAGCAGCTGCAAGAAAATATATTCCAGTTTAGAAAGTGTGCTTTAGTGTCTTTGAAAAAGGTATTTCCTCTATACTTCTGGTTTGCAAAGTGAAGGGATTTGTGAGAAGCCTTCAACAGGGCATCTGTAAGGCATAGGCAGGGAAGCTTTGGGGCCTGAGGTTTGTTGGTAGTCTTAAGTTCAGTGCTGAGAGCCAGCCCTATAACTGAGCAAACGGAAGCAAAGCTGACAGGCTCATCTGGAAGCCTGCACGTATGGCAGACCACATAAAAGTCCCAAAGACCACTCAGTGGTATAAACTTTGTGTCCTCCCTAAATGTAGTTGCAGGAAAGTGTGCGGTGATGAGCCAACCCGGAGGCGCCTCCAGCAGCAGGTGGAGCTGTATGTTATGCTTTATGCACATGGCCCAAAGCAGGTGTATGTAGACATCACCAAGTCATTGCAGGCAAATGCTGAAGTGCTTTGGAGCTTGGTTTTTGACCCACAAACATGCGTGTAGATACAGATGACACATTTGCAAATCAGAAGATGTTTGTGGGGCCCTGCTGAAGAAATTGTCTCTAGAAGAGTTCTTAAAGGAAATGATGTTAGAAATATGGTCAAAAGAAGAAACAGAAAGGAGTAGTGAAATTGGCAAGATGTTACAAACAGAACTGAGAGAAATACTCACCAAACATTTGATTTAGATAGAGATAGATGTCAACACAGTTTCCAGTGTAATAGCCTGGTAAACAAGGAGCTGCAAAGAACTTTTCCTACAACACTCATGTGAGAGAGATGGAGGCATATATTCTTCTGTGATAGTGGGGGAAGCTTGTTCTACTTCTCCCTCTGCACTTGTTTGTTTGTATTCCTCCTCTTCAGATGATTTGTATGCTTTCCTTCCCATAAAGTAGTGCCACTTGGAGTGTAGACCGTTCTCTGCCATCCAAACCCACCAGCAGATCAACTAGTTGTCTATTATTCCTTTATTACTCCACAGAGTAGCTGCTGTCAAGCACATGCAAGCCATCCCAGCCATCTGTCTGCTGTTCAGAAATAGCTTCCAGAGGTACTTCCCAATCCTCCTCCTTTCTTTTCTGGTTCATCTGGAAACATCAGTAGCTAAAATACCTTTCAATGCAGAAGCTGTTGTTTTGTTTTGTTTTGTTTTTTTAAATTTCAGTTCTCGTTATCCCTGCAAACTTATTTTTTGCCCTTATCTCCTTTCCCCTCACACTAACATACATTTTTGTGGCAAAGCAGAACCCTGTAACAACCTCATTACAGATCATACTCTATGACAATATGATTTCCTTCATGGCTGTGTATAAAGAAAACAGGCAACAAAACACATAAAGAAGAAAGTTTTAGTGTTAATAAGGCAGTTCCCATCCTGAGAGAGGTGAATCCGTGCAGCTCTACAGAAGTTAGTGGAGATTTGCTGCCCATGTATTTCTGAATGAAGTCTGTTCCCTCAAGCAGTGGGCGTTACAGACTGATCTATTTTATTGCCTTCACCATGTTACCATGTTGTCTCCTTGATAAATTAATAATGTGGTTTTTAAAGAGTTAATTGATATTACTGTACAAGAGCCACAATTTAATTAGGAATACTGTAATTGCTTCAAGAAAAATTCTAGTTCATGTATTTAAAACATGAACTTAGGAACTATTGTCCTTATAGGATATAAATTTCAAGTTTATATATTTTTTATTCAATTTGAACTGATTTTTTTTTTTAAATACGCTACTTCTTTTTCTACTAAATCCATAGTTTTATGTTTCTTTCTTCTTGTTCCTCTTCTCTTTCTCTTGAAGTATTTTTGGTTTTATACTGAGGCCTCCTCAGCTAGACAATGAGATGAAGGCTGATATTGTTGCCCTGCCATTCCTCAGTGTCTTTAAAAGATAGAATGGTTTTCCGATAAAAGCAAATCAGAAACTCTAATTTTGATTTAAAGTCCTGATTGCAAAAATGTTTTCACTAACATAACTTAGAAGTTCAGTATAGATGGAGAACTCATGCTTAACATGCATTTAAGTGACCAAAGTGAGCTGTCGGGATCCATCTTTCACCTATTTTTGTGAGTCCTCCAGATTAAGACCTCTGTCTCTGCTTCCTAACTGGGACTTTCCGTATTAACATACAAGGTATTCCCTGATCTCACTTGAGAGCAGATAGCTCTTAAAATATCTTATATTATTACGCAGAGGGAGTAATTTACTACAGTCACTTACTGTAGTGTGTAAGTGTCAAGGGAGAGGGGAAAGAAACATCTTTTGTTTCATTTTGCATTGATATCCATGGTGGCTGCACTAGGGAAACACAGTCCACTGTAGACTCCCTGGCCATACCGAACTGCAATCCTCTTGGCCATGACAATGCTTTATAATGGAACTTCCCAGCAGGCTCTACTGTCTGATTAAAATGTTGCTGCTCTCTGTGTTATAACATAAACTGGGGAATTCCCCCTTGGTCAGAGTGCCAGGAGCCTTTGCAAATTCTGCTTGACAACTGGCCCGTAGGTATTGTTCAGCCCAAATAATCAGAAATGCCAACTTCTTTGCAACTTTGGAGTTCTTCCTAACTGAACTGAAAGTGGTGCAGAACCCTTTTTTGCAAATCAGGAGGGACAGGAGGAGCTTTGGTTTTCGCTTGTAATGAACAATGCTAACTAGACACACAGTCAGAATTTCAATGCACTGAAACAATGCAACATATACCCAAATCTATTCATGGCTTCAGCAGTTGTGGTGAGACCTGGGGACTGAAACTGACTGCCTTAATATCACCACATGTAAAATGAACTTGCTTGAAATTGTGCTTTCAATAACATAGTAGAATTAAAGTAATTAAATATTAATTTCCTTATTGTTGGAAGTTTCATGGATTAGTGCATTCGGGAGTTTAGGGGAAAGCTTGTCTTTTTCAAAGAAAAATGAAAGAAAAAGAGAAGAATAAAAGAGGGTTGGATGTCAGCTGATCTATGACTAATTCCTAGTGTAACATTGTCCAGCCAGTGTTATCCAATGTCACTTATGTCATCCTTACTGATAGTTTCAGAAGAAAGGCAAAAAAAAAGAGTTGGCATGAGGACTGAACTGTGTTCTTGTCCCTATAGAAAGGGAAGAGGAGCCAATTTCTCAAGGAAGGGAAAGGAGGGGTAAGATGTTGAATTACAGACATTTAAAAGGGCCTGCTGATATGTAGATATGTAAGGAGTTGAAGGAGGAAGAAAGAGGATGAAGAGCAAAATAAGCAATAATAAAGGTATTGGTTAAATCACATGTTCCAGAAAATGCTACATTCTGAAACCAAACTGGTTTGAGGACTCACAGTGGGATAGTTTTGACTTTTCATGTTTGTTATCTGTAAACCCTTTACAGATTGTCACAGAAAACAGTCTTTTTTTCCTGATCATGGATGGCAGATTGTTATAGCTACGGCCTCTAGCAAAAGTCCATGATTCTTCTGTTGCGCTACCTAGTGTAAGGGATACGATGATTAACGCATATTCAAAGAAAAACAACCCATACTGTCAAGGTCAAAAGCAGCATCAGGGTTGGTATGGGCGAAAGGCCATCTTCCTGGTCCTTCTTCAGACTGTCAGTAGAGTATTTCTGTAAGAAGCAGTCACTACAGGGAGGAGTGGTAACCCCCTGCAAAATGTAAACATAGCACTGCCAATCTGTGTTTGCTCTGGAGCACAAACGTATTGCAGTCAGAGGTGTGATTGCCATTAACTAGGACGTATCATAACAATACTCATTAGTATCCACCTAGCCCGGGAGAGCACCCTGGAATCACGACACAGTTTGGACACCCAAAATGAATATTCATGGTCCTGTACAGCATGGGCTGAGATGCCAAAACTTCTCCGCTGTTGATATGTAAAGTAGGTTGAAATTAGTGTTGGTGGTCCCTGCACAGCAGAAGTGCCAACTGACTGCCCTTCTGGGGGCAGTATTTTGTATTTTGAAATTATGCAGTGGTACTTAATCTCTGGGGTTTTCAGTTTAGCACTTTTCTCAGGCATTACTGCTTTTTATTTTATTTATTTTTTTACCATGGCAATTGATAGTCTGTGAAGATATCTTCTCAGCAGTCAAGCACACTGCATTTGAACATTTTGTACCTGCTGACATGGTCTAAATGACATTGCCTGGCTCCGTTACTGCCCAGTGTGGGCACACAAATGATTTGTGCTACCTCCTCTCCTGAGGTGATAACCCTGGAAGTTCCTGCTGTTATCTCCACTCAATGTCTTGGCATGACCTATTTGGGTTTTTTCTTTCCATTTGCAAAATTTGGGAAGACAATTTTCTTTTTTATTATTGTTTTAAGGCAGGTAGAGTTGACTGTGCCAAACAAGCAACAGATACTATACAAGTGTGTTGTTACTTAAGATACTCTCTCTGGGGAGACGCTTTGCCTCTGAGTGCTGGGTGCTGTCGTTATTTTTCACCTAACAGCTCATTAATCATTTGGCAGGTTGTGAGCTCAGAAGGGTTAACAGAAAAGTCAGCCGTGATGCTGTAATCCTCCAGGACTGCCAGCACGCTGCACTGTTGTTGTGTCAGATCAGGGGGGTTTGAAGGAAGCTGTGCTAGCTCCAGCAGCTGCCTCAGTCACGTCTGTCATTTTGGGTCTCTGCTGGTAACAACATGGCTGACGTAGCAGGTAAAACGAATAACTCCCATATTGGGTACGAAACTATATTCTTTCACTCCCTACTGCATCCGGAAAATGCGCTGCCTCTGAGAAAGAGCCGTCACCCCCTCAGAAAACTAACGCAGCGTGGCAGGAACGTGTGCCCTTGTTGGGGGGGAAAGCAAAAACATGTGTTTGACAAACCACGGTTGTCCTGACTGTAATGGTGAAAACAGTGCAGATAAACCCAGCTGCCCTCTGCCCTACTTCTCCTCTGCTGTAAGCAATTAATTCTCCAGCAAAATAACCAGAGGGAGCACTTTTTCCACAACATTGCTATTTTCTAAAATCTGCATTGGCTTCGTCCTTACATTGACATTGCAACCATCTGGTATGAACGGTTTGATATGAAGTGGGGCAAACCCACCCTCTAGCTTCTAAAGAAGTACTCTTAGTGAACCATGCTAGTTTTCCCTTTTATTTTTAAAAAGACTATATGCTTTAAATTGGCGAGAGCAAATGTGATTTGGAAATGTCAGAGCTGGACTTAACTGCACCTCCATTTGCAGTCATGTAGTATATAAATTCAGATATTTTTATGGTTCCCATCTCACTTGCTATTGAAACATCTGACATATCTAGCCACATAAAACCTTTGCAAGATGAAAAATCTCCAAACCAATTGTTGTTATCTTCTAGGTGGAAAACCAAGGCACAGAAAGTGTGAATCCAAAGTCACAAACACATCTGTGGCTAGGGTATCACCCTAATCTCTAGATTACTTTCTATGTCTGTCTCTCCCAGATACTGTCAGCCATGATAGGAAAAGCTGTATTTTCTTGGTAACTTAGGTGTTTTTTTCCTTTGTAAATCTCTGTTGCACAGAATATACTAAGCTTTGGGATAATCATCGAGCGAGGCATGCAGCAGGTCAAGAGCAAAGCTGAGACAGTGACCTATATATTCTGGGATTCATCATATGCATGTAATGAGTCATAGTGTTTGCTGGCACCTCAGAACAAGGGGTCTGGTGTGAAGGGTCCCACTGGTATTCCTTCCTCTGGGAGGCTCAGTAAAGGAAATGGGAGGCTCAGTAAAGGAAATGGGAAACTTCAGTAATATCTTCCAGTCTTACTGGGAGAAAAAAAAAAACCAAACCACAAAGATGGCACAACTAGATGAGACTGGAAGGCCAGTTTTCAGCCTATTAAAGGGGCTGGTAATGGATGTTTAGCGGAACATAATAAACAAGGTAAGTATGTTCTTCCTGTGGTATACCTTTCGATCTTTTAACAATAGGTGGTGAGGGATTTTTAGATTTGTGGCTTACATCCAGACTGTCACATTTAACAGGGCTCAGTAGACCTTTCTATGAATTGGTCTAGTCCTTTTTAATCAGTTTTTCCTTTTGACCTCCACAACATCCTGTGTCAGTAAGTCCCACTGCTTCATTCTGCAGTCCGTGGAAAAACACTCCCCTTCGTGATTTTTTTAACCTTGAGGCTTGATAATTTCCACTGGGGGCCTCTTGCTTCCTTCTTTTTCTGAGAAACGATGAATAGTTGTTCTGCTTGCCACTCCAGATATTTTAGTTATCTAATAATCTCCCTGGGTTGTGTTTTCTCTGGACTGAAGGTCCTCAGTCTCTGTCTGAGTGAAACCTTTCAATATTTTGATCATCCCTTCTGCCTTCCACTGTTCCTTTTCTAGTTCTGCTGTAATATTTAGAATGACCAGAAGTACCTTCACTATTCAGGCTATGAGTGCACCGTGGATTCATATAGTGGCATAAAACTGCTTTCTGTTATATTCTTTACTCCCTGGTAATTCTCAACTTTCTGTTTATCCTTGTGACTAATGCTAGGGATTCACATGACATTTTCTGAGAAATATTCACAGAGGAAGGAGGAAGAAGGCTTCCCATGATCTGTACCACCTAAAGAGAAACCAAACTCATTTTACCATGGGAAGAAAACATCAGTACATTTTTCATGGCTTTAGCCCTTTCACTGATGGCTGAGGCAAGCTAACCCTCCCCTCATCCCAAGACTTGGAGGGGCATCATGGAGTGAAGGATATTGCAGATCAAGAAAGTAACACATGGGAAAAGCAGGTGGAATTAACGCCATTGCAGCCCAAGAATTTCACTTGAAGGTTGGGAATAAGAAGAAAACGTAGACTGGGTGTGGAGTAGGGAGACAGGAGCGGAAGAGCTGTGGGTTCTTTGTCTCACTTGGAAGGAAAAGCTACTGGCTTAGGTCACAGCATTTTACGTGGTGAGATTGGGCAGGGATTGAACAGGTTACAGGGCTGTGGTATTGTGAAAGCAAGGGCAGGTGTATTGATGGTTTATCTGACACTGGTTGTGAACAAGAGTTGGGAAATTCTCCAGTGGCAAACAAAAAGCTTGCATACTTTACAGCTGACTGGAAGCTTAAGTTATTAACCATACTATTAAAGTATGGTTTAAATACTAGCTAGGATTCTGGTATTTTGAATTTATCAATACTGATGGGATTTGTGAGTTAACCTGGTGTCCCTGTCCAACTGTAATTTAAAAGTGGGGCTTTCTTCCAGCTGTTTCCGAGGCTAACAGCAACATGAGACTCATTCATTACGATTCATGGCTGCGCAGATGATTGACCTTGCTATCAGAAGGTGATCATGAAGCAAGACATCATTACCTTTCTTCTAGACTCCTTAGAAGTCACCCAGTAGAGGGGGACCACACTTGGAAGTACATGACAAACTATGCTGCGATGTGCCCAGAACACCCCGCTGTGACCCAGAGGCGGCAGGCGTAGGGCAAGCCATGCTGTATCTTTGCCCAGGATAAAGCAGCTCAACAGCCAGGCCAGGGCAATGGAAGAAAGGCAATGTAAAGCCACCTTCGTTTTCCCGTTCTACCCTACTGAGTTCTATTTTGGGGGAGGGGAGGTCTGTGCCAGAGGAGGACCAAAGGTTTCCTCCTGCAGGTTTGTCAATACCCTTTTGTTTTCATTTGCAAGGACCACAGAGATGAGCATTTCCTGCACTCGGCAGCTTCCCCTGTCTGCCTTACGAATGAGTCACGTAATGCTGCTGCCTGAGCTTTCTTGCAAGGTGTGGCAGCATTGCCATCAGGACATCCAGACTCTCTCCATAGCTATCCTGTAATTTGTGTGTCAAACTTGCAGTAAATCTACAATTCTTTTCACCATTAATAACTGTCTTGGGGAAAAAGCACATTAAATGAGAAGTCATTATTGCTCATCTGTATGTGTGTGGAGCTGTTCAACTGGGATGCATGCTCAGACAAGGAACGTTTGAAATGCAGGAGGCAAAGCACTCCTCACCAGACGGCATTTTTAGCATGAGCTCTAAATTCCACTCTTGGTTATAATGATGCCACACCATTTCCGGCTCATGAATTGGGATAAGAGAGCAGAATCCAGCCCTTAAAATAGCATATGATAGCCCTGTTTCTACGAAGGTGATTAGTGCAGGAGATATGGCAGCAACCATTGCTAAGGAAATGTTGAGGTGCAGTTTGTGACCTGCCACAACTCCTGCTACCTTGAAATGCTACCAACTAAAGGGTTTAATCAGCAGTGCCTGGAGCAGAATGGACCTAAAACAGAGTGGCTGGTAGGAGAGGTTTTGCCACATTTGTAAAGAAATGTATCTTTGTCACAACTGTAAAGGTACAAAAAGGACTTGGCCCAGCAGCAGGAAACTCACAGTCCCCTCTTTACAGCAACCAGGTCACCTAGCCCCTTGGCCCCTTGAGCCCGACCTGCAGCCGTAGCTGCAGCAAAGCTAAAGAACTGAAGTGAATTAACACTGATCTCCAGTTCAGGAAGAGCATTAACCTCTCCAAGACACTCTGGGACGAATCCATCCCTGGTGTTGCATCAGGCTTAATTTTGGCCCAGATATCTGCACTGGCTTTCACAGCAACAAAACTTTTCCCTTCCTTCCGAAGTAAGGGTGGTGAAATGAATCAGGTCAAAGGAGACTAAACACTGGATAAAAACCTTGATCCCAGTTAGGAGTTTTGCCTGCTCGGGGACAGGGTTTGGCTGGCTATGGTAATCATGGGGTGGTTACGATGTGCTCCAGACATTGCATAACTGCTGGTTTAATTTACTGCGAATGTTATTCAAAGCTGAGGGTTTAATTCTTCTGAACATTAAAGCTTACAGCTGTGTTAGCCTCCTCTTTGTAAGTCACTGTATATTATTTCCACAGAAGTAAGGGGTATAATCTTATTTTTTTGCTGTTGACAAGTTTGGTAGTTCTTTTTCTCTCAACTCTTTTTAGATTTTTCTTTTCCATGTGCATAGGACGTGCATGTACATCCTCAATCACCATAAAATTTTCCAAGTCCACCATCAACTCCTCTGAAATCTCTAGGTACCAGGTTAAATTTCTGGATTTATTATAGAGTACCAGCTTTTTATCCCATGTCAAAAGTCAGCATATAATCATCCCATCAGAGCAGGAACAGTCTTTTTAAATTCTGACTCTCTTAAAATGTCTTACACTGCCTGTGTTTTGCTGCATTCCAGATTGAAATTCTTGACAATTCAGTCTTGTAGTAAAATTGATCATCACCAACTTTAATCCAGATTAACTGAGTTACTTGATTATCATAGTTACAAACAGGTTTTAAAAGTATTTTTTAAAAAATTTCTCTTCTTTAACAGGTATTTGGAGATTTTCCCCATATACTTTTTTAAACACACACTGTCCCCACTCTTCAACATTTTATTTTCTTGCGTGCTCTGCAGGATCTTATTCGTTGCTTTTGCAGTTCACTCAACTGAATTCTGGCCACTCGACCAAGAAGTGTAAAGATGCCTAGTGGCAGCACAGATAATTTATTTTTCCACTGGGTTTGTTTACTTTACCATTGCCTCTTTACTCTTGACTCACAGAGGTACAGATTGTACCTCAAAGAACAGCACCAGGAGGTATACTCTCTTTAGTTTAAAAGTAGACAGATGGCTTTTAGTGCTGTCCCTACTGGCCTCTGAAGGTCAAACGGGACTGTTTCTTACTTCTGCTGACCTGTTCTATCTTTTGAATTTTGTAAAAAACCACGTTGATTATTCAAAAGAAGGAATTCAGTTCAACTGAGCTCTGTTATCTGTATCAGATGAGGAAACTTAACTCTTTGTAACAGTGAAAACTTTCTTGTCATTAAAGTCATTAAATGGATTCTGAATACAGGGAAGTGGCAGATCTGTTGAGAAAAAAAGGATTTACCTAGAGTTTACTAAGAAAGATAATCCACCATCATTTTGAACGAAAGGAAATAAAAAGTCAAGTTCAAAAACAGTAAGACAACCTACTTCAGTTATATTGAAATAGTCTGATTTGGATTTGTCATAATTTTATAATTGTAGATAATGTGACCATCATTTTCTCACTTCAAATGTCCTGTTAAGGTTTTCAGGATTTATTAAGATACTTTTTTTTATTTCACAGGTATTTATGTTTCTTAAACACTTTGTAAAGAAAGAAGAATGGCTAGTTTTCACCAGTGCAGATAGTAATTGGAATATTATTCTATTTACATTTGTCTCCCTTTGTCAGAGAAATTGCAAGATTGTAAACTACATTACTTTAAAGCCTCTTCGCTAGAAGTGAGTGAATTACTGTAGCTAAGATCCCCTTCAGAGAAGACAGTGGGAGTAACACCAACATGTTTCACAAATTTGCCAAACTGTTAATTGAAAGTAAGGCAATGTTTTATTTCAACATCCTTAAAACACGATGTTATAATTTTTCTCTTGGAATTTTAGTAAATTCTTTGAAACATCCTTCTTTTAAAAAAAAAATTGCTTAATGCTGAAACAAAATCTTGTTCGCCCAAAAGCAATCTTCCTTTTGACTGAATGAAATACTGTTTTAAAAGTCCTTTTAGGCTAACTCATAATTAAATTTCTTAGATTTTTTGTTCCTGTTTCCCTTCCAGAAGTACCAGTAACATAAGAAAATAAGCTTTTGGCAAAGTTCTACTCTTTGGATTGCCAATGTCATGTAAAACAGACTCCTTAAAAATGAAAGTGACTGTCTTGCATACATCAGGGTTTTTTTTTTTTTTTCCTCCCAGTTATCAGCAGTATTCAATGCTTGGCAGTTACTTACCCATCTTTTAACTTCAAATGCATTGCCCGAACATACAAAAGGAACTGATTTAAATCCTTTACACAGCCACAGCTGTAGCACCTGAGACTGCGCTAATGGAAAGGAGGAGGGCATGGGCCTACAGCCCTGTTACTTCTCCGAGTAAACCCAAACCTGCAACTTTTGTGTGGAGGTCTAAAATCTGTTAATGAAGGTACTGACTCATCTGTTCTTGACTCAAGACTTCAAATGAGTTCTAGTGCTCTATAAGTGCCAAGAAAAGAACTTTGCCTATTCCAAAGCAATGCCCAAGCTCTGTTTCTTCCAGAGCTCAAAGAAACTGAAAAGCATTTCTGTGAAACAGAAGGCGGAGAATTATGGGTAACGATGGATGAATAAATATGCTCAGCATCCTGCTCTCCTTCAGAATTCCTATGTACAGTACACTGTAGTGAATATTTACATTTCAATACGCAGATTGCTTCCTCTGCTCTTTCAAAGCTGTGGTGTTTGAGCCCTGGAGCTGCCCAAAGAGGGTTTGGGCTTTACTGGGAATGCAAGTATAATTTAAAAGAGGGAGGTTTGTTTTATTCTCCTGTCCCAAAACTGTCAGGAATATAACAGTATAACTCCTTTGCTAAGTGAATAGTCAAAGATGCCTCTTTCTTGACAAATCTTCTGAAAGCCATGGCATAATAACACTTCTTGAAGTTATTTTACTTATTAAAAAGAAATATGACTTCATGTGACAGATATGAGTTGATGCTTTAATAGTATATGCTACCAGATGCAAAACAGGGAAATATCTCTACTGTCACTTTTTTCATTCTATTGGAAGAATACATCCTTGTGTTAGGGTGATCTCTTACTTGTTTACCGTGGCATTAGTCAATTAACTGAATAGAAAGAGAAGGGACAACTAAGACTAGGCGATATCTTGGATTGGATTTGTTTGCAGAGGTTTACAAACTCACATGAAGAATGTCATGGTTATTTAAAAATGTTTGCAAACGGTGATGAACCAATCTATTGTAAAAACCTCTCAAGCAACGTGACTGACTTATATGTCTTCTAAGTAGTAACACAAAGTAGATATGTATTTGTCACTGATTAGATCTTGTTCACGCTTCGATATTACAGGAGCACTATTACATGCTGGGCTAGAGGTTGTGTGTATATACAGGAGTGCATTTCTCTGGGAACAAACCACATGTCCTGAAGAATTTATGATCTGGGAAGCCAAATTTAATATTGTGAAAAAAAATGGCATGAAGATGGTGTTAGACCAAGACAACAAAGAGAAAAACATGTAAACCCATCAACACTATGCCATCACAAATTAACTGAGTTAAAATGATGCAATGTTTTAAACATGTTTTAATTAAAAATAAAAAAAAAGAAAAAGCAAAAGCTCCTCATCCACAAAAACTCACAAGCCATTGCTCCCTGGAACAGCACAAACATGTCAGAACTGGCACAGAACTCCAAGGGGGAGCACAGGTTGCATGAAAGAATAATCTGGGAGAAGCACCATAAAGTTAGTTTTATGCACATGGATGAAATGTACATAAAATAAATGCAGCTGCGACAGCTCTATTTATAGGGTTTTTTTAATAAAAACCTGGTTTAGTTTGATAAGTATGGAACTCTTTGAAGTTATTACTTAGTATATGCAATATTAAAGACGATGAACCTCTCCTACATCCAGTAGTCATAGTGCCCAATATAAGAGACAGATAACTGTGAAAACTAATCTGAGATTGAAGACTTCTGAAGACACCGTATTTTAATTTGGAAATAAAAAGGGGAACCAGCCTAAGCATTATATAAAATACAAAATTCCCAGATAAATTTTAGCTTGTAGTGAACAGGCCTGCTAGATGTTGGGGCTGAATCTGCAGCGTTTTCCAGTAAATGGAAAGATTCTCATTGCCTTCACTGGTGACTGGGATAGGATTTTAAGAGACTTTAAGGATTGGGAGAAAGATAAGCTTTTGATTATATTCATTAGATTTCCATTATCAGTTACTGAAATCACTTAAATCTCTGTGCATCGGCTACACTTTTTTTTAAAAGTGGCATTTTAAAAAGGCTGTAAGAACCTAAGATTTCCCTTTCCCTTCTCTGCACCTATCTGTTTGATCTATTAACATTTCAGGGAAGTTCATTATTTTACACAGATCCAATATAAAACTCAAGAGGACTTTTGTGCTGGCCATGGCATTGCAACATAGCTGATGTGCTTCTGTTCTACTCTGTACAGAGATATAATGCTCAATAATAAATAGGGAGACAACCTCTATGGGGTCCCATACAAGGGAGTGAGAAGTAGGTACATGCTATATTCCTCACATTAGAAGTGGTAAACTTTTGATGTTGGGGTGAACAATTCATTTCACTGAAATAGCTTGTGTGTTGAAATAAATATCCTTCAGAAATGTTTGAAGGGTAAGAAATCCTCTTGTTTCTGAACATGTATTTTCAAATTTTAATTGCATGGTTTACAATTTCTTATTTATATAATTCTGACAATAGTCCAGTGCTGTGCAGAACTGAAAGAAATCCCAGATCTCCATGCCAAATAATTATTTCTAATATCTTTAAGAACTTTATCCATTTTTAACACTTGCAGAGAAAATCCATTTGACAGATTACAAACACCACATTTTATTTCAAATGGTGAGGAAACAAATTTATGAAAAAGCAAGGTAAAATGATCTTTGTGGTGTTTAGACTTGTTAGGAGTAAAAATAGATGATTGTCAAATGTTCATCAGTGTTCACTGGTTTCCATGGAACCTTTTTCTCTAAGAAGCAAAATTTTTGGTGTCCTGAAGATAGTAGCACAACTTCACTTATCAACAAAAGGCATAACACTTCTGCTTTGCAGTACCATTGGAGGAAGTCTAGTATGTTGCATGAAGAGTGTTTTTTTTAAAAAAAAAAACCCTGTTGCTAGATCTGCCTCTGATACTCAGAATCAGTGAAGTGTTGTGTTCTTCCAAATTTAATGATTGGTTAGGTGGAACTTCCTTTCCTGCTGATATTCTTTTTAATAGGCAGTGAAATTTCTTTAGCTTTGTTTCATGTACGAACTTCTTGGTAACAACATGAAAGAACTCAGTGCCTGTAAAACCAAGCTGGCCCCTTTATTATGAGAATTATTTATAGAGATGTTGCAGCAGAAGCTTCAAACTTCTCATTGCAGCTGAAGCCTTCCCTCCTGCAAACTCTTCTCTTCCTTCTGAGTTTCAGAAAAGTTGCAACAATCCTGTTTCTAGAACTCCATATTTATATTTGAATTGAAAATTAACTAAAATGTATAACCTATGAAATTTGAGGATTTTTTTCTGAAAAAATACAAAAAACATTCCATTAACTTCAACAAAGCTATTCCTGCCTTGTATGAATATATAAAAGGGCACAATTCAGCTTTGGTTAGAAATGCTCTGTACGTGTTGGCTGGATCTGTTCTGCTGAAGAAAGAAATTTTTTTTTTGTTCCTTTTTATCCTAAATAAAAATGTAAAAGATGGCAAATATCAATACTTTATAACAACAGGACCTGCTTTCCAGAGCTGGTAACTATGTTTATTTCTAATTGAGACCATTTAGCTCTTCTGAAAATTGGTCATTATCTTTAGCCATGTAAACACACAGGAATGATTTAAAGACCTATGATATTAAATATCTGGAGTTTCTATTGATTTCATGTCTGAAAATTTGGCCTTTTTTATTTAGCTGCTAATTGAAGATAAACCACTAACTTAAAGATCTTTGGTCTGAAAATTTGGCTTGGCCTCTTGAATACAAATGCTTTTTTTAAAGCTGAAGTAAAAATGGAGAAACTGAGATATCCTGGATTATTTCACTGTATGTCTCAAATACTTCGTTTTGACCACTTTCAGTCATAGTCCTGCAGTGTTTTAAACAGGTGCATGTGTTGACTTATATGAAATATGGCAAAAAATATCAGGGATACTTTCCAAGGCACACAACATTCCATGAAAGCTTGAATGTATCAACATATTTGAAAATACATTGAAAGAGAACAGGTTTATATAATATAGACACTGCTCTGGTGGCTTGTTAATACAGCATTAACATCTGTCCTGGTTTCAGCTGGGATAGGGTTAATTTTCTTCTTAGTAGCTGGCATAGTGCTGTGTTTTGGATTTAGTATGAGAATAATGCTGGTAACACACTGGTGTTTTAGTTGCTGCTAAGTACTGCTTATGCTAGTCAAGGACTTCTCAGCCTCCCATGCTCTGCCAGGTGCACAAGAAGCTGGGAGGGGGCACAGCCAGGACAGTTGATCCAAACTGACCAAAGGGCTATTCCATACCATATGACGTCCTGTGCAGTATATAAACTGGGGGGAGTTGGCTGGGGGGCAGTGACTGGGGGGCTGCTCGGGGACTGGCTAGGTATTGGTCATTGGGTGGTGAATGGTTGCATCACTTCTTTTTCCTGGGTTTTGTTTTTCTCTCTCTCTCTCATTGTTTTCCTTTTAATTACTATTATTATTATTGTTGTTGTTGTTGTTGTTATTTTATTTCAATTATTAAACTCTTCTTGTCTTAACCCATGAGTTTTCTTTCTTTTGTTCTTCAGATTCTCTCCCCATCCCACTGGGGAAGCGGGGGAGGATAAGCAAGTAGCTGTGTGGTGCTTGGTTGACAACTGGGGTTAGACCATGACAATGCCCCAAAATGTTGTTCTTTACCATCATTTACATGCAAACTTTTCAAAATATCTGTACCTGCTTCCTAAATATTGAAGAGTCAAGGCAAAATTTTTCAGGAACAAAAATGTTGAACAAAGTATGTTGCCTTGAATATCTGCTTCTAGAAATAATCCAGTTATTTACATTAAAAGGCTGGTCTCCATGTGTTTCAGAAGGTTTATTTGCCAAGTACTGAATATGCATTTTAAGACTTCTTTAATTTGAACTTTGTGTTTTAGATACATAATGGTATTAAGTGGAAAGACCTGTGTTAATACAACATTTGGGCTGAAACAATTTAGTTGGTCCATGTGAAAATTAGTGTTTCCCACTAATATCGGCACTAATAATATTGGCATATGCAAATTCATGATATAGTAGCCGTATGTCTTATGGAATAGATTAACAACAGTAGTGAGCAAGACATTTAACCCAAAAGACAGAGAGAAAATAGCTGGTGACATGACCTAATCTTGCAGCCAGATACTTATGCTTGACTGCATAAGCAGTTATTCTTGCTCACTTAAATGGAGCTATATAATGACATACAGAGAGGCCTTTCTCTATCAGGATACAGCCCTGGAGTTTGTCTTCTCTAGGTAATTACCTATTTCTTATTTCCATCTTTACATGTATTAATCTTTAAATCAATCCTATGTAGTAGGGAGATGCTATTATCCTTGTAGTCAGGGATAATCTTACAGTTGAAAAACTAGGAAACAGGGAGTCTTTAGGAGGGGAAGGAGGAGAATTCATCTTGCATCTGAAAATTGGCTGTCCCTGTGGACTGGTCATCTAGGCTTGTACCATGCTTCAACAGGTTAGGCACTCATCTCATCCTGGGACAGGCAGGAATAAACTTTGTGGAGGTGCTGATCTCTCTTCCCTGACTTTAAAGAAGCACCTAGATGACTTTCATGTACCAGATACAGAAATTTTCAAACTGTTTAAATCAGCTGAGAAGAATCCTTCTAAAATCACTGATCTAAGGTTGCAGAGATAATTCTGTGGTGCCGGATCTTGTTTCCTAGAAGATCATATTCTCTCCCTTGGATGCTATGATCTGTCTTAAGGATGGCCACCTTAAGTGATGTTCCTGTCACTGACGTTTAGCATTTCCTGAGACTGTCTGTGGTTGTAACTATGCAAATTTCATTGAGGATTTAATAATAGACTAACCACATGTGTGTGGGGGAGAAGGGCACATAGATTTATTTTTCTCCTTAATGTTAGATGTTTGGATAATGACTTATCCAAAAGTTCTTCAGCTTGAAGAACTCGCTGGTCTGGTCCTTTCTCTTTTCCAGAGAATTTGAAAGCTTAATAGCTATTCAGCTAATAAGAGTTATATTATTATATTATTATATTTCTGGTTCAAATATGGGCTAAGGAAAAGGCTTTTTTCAAAAGCAGTAGTTATTAGTCTTGCCCTACTCCTACTGAAGAACAGTGCCCAGTAACTTCAATGAAAGAAACATTAATTCATTGTCAATAAGGTTTTTCAGCTGTTCCATGCTTTGAGTTGAGCATGTAATTTTTGTACCAATGTGACTATTAGTTTAAAATGGTGTGGGGTTTGGGAAAGACATTTTTGTGCATTTGCTTTTTCTGATATAAATAGACTGATTCAACATTTATGCATTTACTGATGTAAATAACAGTATTCTGTGTCTAGACAAGTCTTTTGCAAACCACATATCCAGGTTTAGCAAACAATAGGTCCACCATAGTTTTCTGTGTTACCTCCACAACAGCAGATTTTTAGGCTAGCAGGTCTCTGATGCAAAACCAAGTATTATTTTTAAAACAAACAAGGGTAACTCTCTCTGTTAAACAGAGTGCACTTGATCTAAAGCCCACTGTAGATATTGTGGGTATTTCCATTAATTCCCCTGGACTTTGGATTAGGTTATAGGTTCTGCGAATTTCAAGAAACGCTCCATTCAGAAATGGGTGAGTAAAATAACTCACAAATACTAACGTGTTTTATTGTAGCTTCCTTTTTCCACACATTCGAACACTCCCTCATAGCTCTTCTCTATCAAAATAGACCACCATCAGGCAGAAATTAAGAATAAGAAGTTTCAAGAAGTGAGTGTTTTCAGAAAGCTGTGAACACATTAAGGTAGTGTCATAACATGGAAACTATCTTGCAATCTGAACCACTGTGGTCACTGATGTTACCTGCTATAATTAGCAAAGTGAGTTGAAATGCTTATTCACTTGGACACTTCACAAAACCTGACTTAAGTAAGCGTCAAATTAAGTAGGCAAAATAACTTTGCATTTTGTTTTCATTATGATCTCAATATTACAAAACTGATGCACTGCAGCATGTTTTAAATTCCCTTTTGCATCTGCAAAGTCATATCCTTTATTAAAGACTAATCCTTGCCAATTTGGTTTGAAGAACACACAAGAACAAATGAGCATCTGGAAAGAAAATACATACATAGAATCATAGAATCGTTTAGGCTGGAAAAGGCCTTTAAGGTCATCCAGTCCAACCGTTAACCTAACACTACCAAGTCCACCACTAAACCAGTTAAGGGTAGAGTAGTAATTTCATGTTTCCTGGCTTGGTGGCTGGATTATTTTTTAATGAAAGTAAAAACTAGGAATCATTAAGGTTGGAAAGGATCTCTAATGTTGACTTTGAAATAGATCAAGCAAATAAACCTGGAATGATACAGGCATTCTTTGTCTATGAGAAGTATTCACACTCTGAGATCATGCACGTCATAACTGATGGTGAAAAAAAAAAATCCTAAAAAACCATAAAAGTAGCATTTATAGTTATAATGTATTCTTACACACATTCCAAAGTGTGTCTTTCGATGTATGTCTATGACTCCTGTAATAGCGATAGGGAAACACTATGTACTGGAGCATTTTTGGAACCATTCACCATTCGGATTTAGTGAAAATTCGTAAGACTGTAATGTGGTCATTGCTAGTTTAAGTGGATTTCTTTCAGACATATTCCCAAGGGGGTTAGCTGAAGCACTAGTATTTTTCCATAAGGTAAAGAAAAGTTTACTTAAAGTGGTATGAACTAACCACAAAAAATATTGTGGTGGCAAAGCAAAAAGAAGCAGCAGAGGAAGCAGCAGTTAACATTTGGTTAACCGAGTTGCTCAGCTTAGTGAAGTCTGAATGGCAGAGATCGCCTGTAATAGCACCCATGTGTGATGTACATTAGTATTGTTGAGTAGTTTAGCTAACGTGCCATTTCAGAGAAAGCTAGCAAAGATCTCTCTTAGCAACCAAGGGTGCAGTTTCACATTACACCTAATACAGTGTGACTGCAGGCTGCTGAGAATATGAGCGGTCCCCATCCATTACCCACAGCTGTAACTTCCCACACTCTTCCTTCCTCTCAGTCTAGCAACTGTGTGGCCGTAGGGCAAAATGGTTCAGCTTTCTGATCTGAAGGAAAACAAGTCTTTATCTTTCTGTCTTTTTTTTTTTTTCTGCTTTTTCTTTTTCTTTTTTTTTTTCTTTCCTGTGGAGGATGGATATTTGTCAGAGCAGCAAACCGAGCCAACTCCACTTGCAGCTGTGTGACTACAGGAGCCAGTGTAAATGTAGGGGTGGGAACCCACAGCTGGGCCAGGAGGGCTGTTTGAAGTGGTCCCAGATAACACACCAGATCTGCCAGTTAGGGCGGAATCAAGTTCAGACCTAGCTTGCAGCTATACCTCAATCAGTAGCTATTGTTAGATGACATCAGATAAAGCTGTATTATACTCAAGTTTAAGGTCAATTTTACTCTCTTTTCAGCATGTTTCCACATCAGACTGCTTCAATTCCGGAGAACGTTCTCACATGAGAGGGCTTGTTATCATATTCTTTATCCCAAAAAGTGGACTGAAACACGGGCTTAAGTGTTTTCTTGAATCAGGGTTTAGAATCAAATCCTGCTGTAGCAGGATTACTTACTGTTCCAGAAATATGGTTTGCCTGGCATCTCTGATTCATGTGTGATCAGTGAGTCAGAATGGCTTTGAGAAGTGGATATTTTTTAAATGATCCAAGTTTCCTAGTTCTTAAAATGCAAAATAATTGAGATTATTGAAAAGATCTGGATCCTTCTAAATATGCCTAGCTCAGCAGATCTGCTGGACTTACGATCTTGTGTGATGCTTCTGTTCCAATATGAAGTTTGAAAAATGTCCTGAGCATGACAGATTTCTTCTTAATACTATCTAAAATTCCTTAAGGTCACAACATGCTTCTAAGAAAGGATAAAGGATTTGTCTGAATTCAGAACCCTTTAAGGAAGACACCATAAGAGAAACACAGAAAGAACTGTGCAGGCAAGGAGGCGAATTGGATGTTTAGTAGGATAAAGGAAATATTCCCATTTCTGCAACTGGAAGAAGGCAGGAGAATAGGAATTTACATAGGAAGCCCTCACGAGAAGCAGAAATTGAATCCAGGCATCCTGAATGCCAGCCCAGTCTTTCCTTCTTATTCGAGAAAAAAAATGAACAGGAAAAAATATCCAGTTTTGTTTATTTTTCTGAGATTTCAAAATGTTTCCCATTCCATACAAGCCAAAAGCTTTTGGAATTTTTTAAGAAAAAGCCAGTAAACGCCTAAAGACTCTTTTCTGGCCTACTGGGTTTTTTAATGACTTGTACAAAGTGAGAGAGTTTCACCAAGAAAGCCTAACCTCTGATTTCCTCTTTCTGTTGCTCTTCTGTAACCTTCAGGGCCTTTTATGGTCTATCCCTACTCTACTCACCATCTCTCAGGCACTATTTAGCAGCATGACTGAGCTGCCATGATTGTATGGCACAGACAGTTAAGCAGTGCTCTTGACAGGTACTGTCCTGATGTCAATGAGCTGTAGCAGCAAATCGCAACTTTTATGCCTCACATCCCATGCCGGTAGTCCAATCACTAGTCTATATGCTACCCTAGGGTAAATGAATCAGTGCTTCTCCTTTCAGTCAGAGATGTCATCCTTGTCAAAACTAGGAGCATAGTCTCAGTTGTCACAGTGGGGACAGTGAAAGTGGTTTCAGAGGAGTGTTTCAGATACGCTATTTTAAAATGAAAAACTTAAATTGGAAGATGCCCATCAAGCTATGTTAATAAGCATTTCTTTCCTTTTAATAAAAAGACACTGTTACTGATACTGGGTGTAGGGCATGGGGAGACAGTCAGCTTACTGCCTAATTCTCAAGAATAGGTTAGAGCTATGCAGAGCCCACAGCCAGCCTGGGACACGCAGAGAGCAAAAAACTACACCCCGTCCCTGTTGTGTGTCCTTCACACAGGGAGCTGCCACTTAAGTGCTCCTTCACTTCAGAGGAATTATAGCTGTTTAGGGGCATGAAATAGCTGTGAACAAGAAAGGAATGTGATACAAATTGTTCTATGCAGAGCTCAAACTTAGCTTGTCACTGCCTCTGCGTGTGCTTCTGCAACTGCCATTCGCATAGTCCCACAACAAAATGCCTGAATTATGCATTTTTACATTCCCTGGATACCTAAACCATGCCACTGACTTCAGCTGAAGTAATTTTGACCTCATGAATGCATTAGAAATGGTTTGTTAGGGGACTACCAGGGGTGGCGGGAGCAGATGGCTGCTCAAACTGGAGCTTTAAGGAGGAGATTATATGATTTGCAAATATCATCACTCCCTGTCTTCTTCTATTTAGGGACCACAATGAAAAACTATACTATCTCTCCTCCTACTGTCTCCCCCCCGATCAAAAAAAAATACTGGGAGATCTTAGCACAGAAGAGCACACAGTGCCTGTACAGTCAGAGATGGTTGCTGCAGAGGGAAAGAAAACATAGAGACCAGAAAAGGAAAATGACAAAACCAAGCCCAGTTACCAGAGAGACTTCGAGGAGTTAACACTAGCCAGATATCAAAAAAGCAGATCTCTCAAAATCCTCTACAGAGGTGAGGATATGTGTGGCTAAATCTGATGGAAGGATTTAGTGGGCAGTGTCATTGGCCTGAGAAAAGTAAGAGGGGTGGAAAATCTTGCAGCAAGGAACAAAGCTGCAAAATAAATCAAGATTTGCTCAAGAGTAAAACCAGAAGGAGTTTGTAGAGAAAAATCATAAAAGAAGAAGTAATGTAAGAGTGGGGAGAGGAAGTTCACTGGAGGTGTAAAGATGGGAGTTTCTTTTAAATACTTCAGGCAAGATCTTCACTTCTTTGTGCAACTGGAAACAAATCCAGCAATCATCGTAACTGAACCCAGAAAGCTCTTTGTACCCCTGCCAACAAATCCATAATATGAAGATTGAGCTCTTCTAAACAGAAGGATAAGATTCTGAAGAAGGCTATCGTCTTTTTTGGGGGGGAGGACATAAACCAGAAATGTTTCAGGATCCATTGCTGGCTACTTTAAGGGAGAAGGAAGAAATGAGCAATATTATGGCCTGCTTTAGAACAGCAAATATAAAATACGTTTTTTTCTTTCAAATACCTTATTATATATAAAGGACACATCATAAAAAAGAAAAAGGCAGAGATTAAATCCCTGAAGAACTGAATGTGGTTGGAAAACAGTCTAGAAATACAATCTGAATCTGATGTAGGCATCAAGGGACAGCACCATGATACTGCATAGCAAACTTATAGCCGAAATAAAGATGAAGTTAAAGTACAGGGATAAGAAGACCACAAATAAAAAAAAAAATCACAAACATGAGTATTCAAGAGGACTTGATTAAGACTGAAGAACAATATTAAGGAGAGAATAAGAAGTGGAAGGTGGGACATCACAGGAGATAATTGAGGTGCAGCTGAACTCCTGGAAATGGATGTGGGAAAAAGGGGTTTTCTGAGGCTGAAAGGAAAGCACTGGGGAAGGAGAAGGTGCAGTCGTAGCAGAGAAGTGAGCCAGGATGCCAGTCTTCGACAAGTGTATCACAGGGCCACAGCTTCACCCAGGTTCCCAGTCAAGAACCTTCCACTGCTCCCCTGAGGAGGGGCTAACCACCCGTCTCTAGAAGAGGACTAGGGAAA
The DNA here is from genome assembly GCF_030463565.1 of Pelecanus crispus. Classification (NCBI taxonomy): domain Eukaryota; kingdom Metazoa; phylum Chordata; class Aves; order Pelecaniformes; family Pelecanidae; genus Pelecanus; species Pelecanus crispus. The sequence continues at coordinate 79,866,857 of NC_134644.1, read as the reverse complement.
TGGAATTTTTATCCTTTTTCTGCAGTAAGGAATATTTGCGTTTCTTGGAAGGTGACAAGGGGAAGGGATTACACAGTCAGGAAATGCTGATGGGGAAATAAATTCTGGTTAATTGTGATTTCCATCAGCAACTTTAGGTCTCTAATATATACTAGGAAATGCTTTGGGACCACAAAAAAATGAAATCACAATACATTGACAAGACCTAGAAGAAAGCCAGATCTTCACTGGCTCTTTTAAAGAATGGAATTAGTATTAAAATAACATCATTATTGTTAACTATTCAATGATTTATAAATATTTGTAACGCTTGAGAGAAGAGATATGCTTTGAAAATAAAAAAAAAAATCATGGCAGTAGAATGAGGGAAGCAATGAAAATTACATTTATAATTTTTTAAAGACCTGGTTGAAAGAGGACTTTACAAAGACTAGAGTGGTACACCTGCCATTGTGCCATTACAAGAAAAAATTTGAAAAGCACAGGAACTGAGCCATTGCTCTTTCTTGAGTGTGAGAGAGCGTGGCAGTTTTACTGTCTCAATGTATTGCTTGTCTTAAAAATCAAGTTGCTAGATGAAGGAGGCAGACACTTCTGATCAAAAGTTACCTAAAGGGAAAATTATCAAAAATTCCTACCTTAAATGTTTCCTCTTTCTTTTTTACTTTCTTTGTATAGCTTTTTAGATTTCTTATAGCATTCAAGGAAGAGGAAGTTACCTTCCTGGGGGCAATTTTAATGAAGTCCTAGGTTCAGCTGATGAGAGATCAGGACAGATGAGTACTGTCCAGAGCAGGATATTTAGAAAGGTTACAAAATTTGTTAAAAGCACTGGATCTGAGTAATATTTGGAGGGTAATGAATCATGATTTTAGAAACTCCACTTACTATTTCATACCACATGATGCATATCCTATAATGTCTTGAAGGATAATACATATCCTTCAGTGTCTGGCTATATCAACTCACCACTAAATCCGTAGCAGTGATCAGATGGTCTGAACACTTGCTGATAGATCTGATCTGGGAAGCAGTTTGGATTCAACCAGCTGACATTCATGGAGACTGAAAGGAGTTCCTTTATGTGACCAATTAAAGGCACAAGAACTAGGGAGCGATTCTCAGAAATATGTAGGAGACAATGGTAAAAGCCATATAAAAAATGAAATGTGTGCTGGCAAGACCAAAAGAAGAGTCAAGAGGCATTGTTGTCCACAAAGCTTCCTCTCTTTAGAATTCCAGAATCCAAAAAGAACAATATTTAATAAAGGCCTGTTTTGGATAGCTTAATTTTAAAGAAAGGAATGGATATGCCTTTAAAAATCTAGGATAAGTAAGGAAGCAGTCTATGAAGGTTTAAAGGCTGAGTTTTACAAAGGCTTTAAAAAGAGTTTTCACTCCTATATTAATATGCATTTAATGTGATCAAGCCGGGAGGAGATGCTGCTTCCCCTAGAAAGGAAGCAGGGAGAAACGTAGCATGTAAAGGGAAGAGAGTGGATGGCAACTACTTGTTGTATAGATCTATATCTTTAATAAATAGTAAAAGGAAAATTTGTGCCAAGGCATTGGCAGATTGAGAAATGAGTATACTACAAGTGAGTATACAGTACCAAGTATTTGTAATCTTATTTGTTAAGATTGTTTTAGATAGATGAATTGTGTACAGCAAAAGGAATGTCTCAAACAGCTGTATCACAGTGCATAAAAACAACATTTCTCTGCACACCCAAAAAATTGTTTGATCAAATAGAAGGGAGTATATGGAAGATAAATTAAAAAAATTGGCTTGGGAAATAAGTTAAAGTTTTCTGCTTTATGGAAGAACTCTGTAATTTCAGAAAAATGAGTGGGTCTTAACAGATTAATTTAGTTTAACAAGAGGAATCATGTAAGACAATTTACCAAGGTATGCATGGTTGTTATTGTACTTTCTGTACAGGATCAGGTTTTGCCCTCAAAGGCAGTAGATATAATTGTGGTGAGGCACAGACGCAGGCTATACACATCCAGGAAGATGAATCCGGAGTGTTAAGTTTTGTTAAGTTGGAGGTATTCAAATTGGTGGCAACAATAAACAATCATTAAGTATATACTACCACTTCCGTACCGTAGTATCTGTGAATCTAATTTTGTGCCCTGTTGTTCACAGCCTTGCACAGCCCTGGATTTGCTGTGGCCATCCACCCCTTGTTGTCCTGAGGGCTGGGATATTGCTACGCATGACCTCTCTGCTCCAGCAGTGGGGAAGGAGACCGGCTGGCCCAGGCTGCACTTCCCCTCCGCTCTCCCGACTTGTCGCTCTCCCGATTCTCCTAGGAAAGTGCCATCACAGAGCAGAGCTTTCGTGTGCGTAGCCACTGGATACCAGAAGGGAAAGGCAGAGGGAAAAGGCTGTTCCAGGGAAAGGATTATTCTATGCCCCAGCTGGAGGAAAAGAGAGGAGGAAGTTGCTGCTTGATCCTGTAGCTTGAGGAGATGCTCATTCAGCCACCACTGAGCTCAGACTGCCTGGGCATGAAGGTTACTGAGAGAAGAGAAGAACCCTTCCCACCACCTCTGGAGCCCCACTTTTTTATCCAAAAAACTTGACAATACTATGATACTGTTTTGGGGGACAAGTATTATGAAGGATTCAAATAACCTTGCAGCCCAGGACTGAATGTTGCCCTGAGGGCAGTCCACTACTGGATGGGACAAAAGAAGTCAGGTCAAATTGCTAAAGAATAAGCAAAGAAGAAGAGGAACAAATACTGAGAAGTAACAGATCACATTCCTAACCTCTGAGGCAAGTACAGTTCACTATGCAGTTTGCCTAACCTAACCTAACCTAACCCTTTTCTTTGATGCTTTAATGTTTTTTTAAACTAAATTTTTTTTTCTAGATGTGACGCTTACATCATAAAGATTGCTGCTTACTATTCCCCTTCTAAACCCGTAATACTTTCAATTCCATGTAATTCCTGTGCACTCACTTTTGTTTGGCCACCATGATGGTTTGCTTGTATTCTAGTCTCCTAAAATTTTTTTAGTATGTCAACTCGCATTTCTTTGCACCCTAAAGAGAGTTTCCTCCTGCAGCCTACTAGACCCTGCTTAGGAGGGTGTAAATAGCTAGCAATGGCAAGTGATAGCAAAATGCAGTTAGCAGTAATTATCCTGCAGAGTGGTAAGGCCTTGGGCCTGTTCCAAACTTGCAGACAGGCAGCTGAAGTCCCAGCTAGTCATACCTTTTAGAAAAAGATTGTATAGTGTTGAGCAAAAACTCTGTACGAGTGCTGCAGTGTGGGACAGGTTCTTGGAATAGTTTCCTGCGGAAAATTTGATTGCTAGTGCACACTGTCTTCCATCCAAAGTATCCATGGCAATATAAAATATGTTGTAGGTTTAGTATGGAGAGAGAAGTTGAGGCTGGAGTGAAGACAGTTTAAACAGGAAACCCACAGTTCAAAATGCTGTGTATGTAAAACAACTCCTTTTTCACTGGTTTCTGTCACAGAGACTGCTGTTGTTTAGCTTGCCTTATTATTTGCTTTTATAATAGCCTATATATTTACAAAGGATCAGTCTACATACAAGCCTCATTTAATGTCCATTTGCTACCATTTGCACCGCATTACAAACTCATTTAAAAAGTGAATGTGAAAACAAATGTGAGCCCTATGGAAAGCCTCACTGAGCCTGTGTGTGATTGCAGCCGTATGTAACAGCTCATAAATGGTGTCGGCTAGAGACTGTGCTTAAGTACTACAGCACAGGAGCTTGTCATTTCCTTAACCTGATTGCAGCATCTGTATTTCCCTTGCCCTTTTCCTGGTGCTGTTAAGCCAGAGAATTCTTTCTAGAGCAGTCATCCTAAAAGCCAAATAGCTCCTCTGGAACACTTCACAATGCTGTCATCTTTAAAATATGCCATTGTGCTGTAAAGTGCTCTTAAGAGCTGCAGCTTTCCGGCTTGCATACTACACTGAGATGCAGAGGAAAATCAAAACCAGAGTCTCCAAAACAGTCACACTGGCAGGTGAGCTGTAGTAGCAGATGAGGAAGTTCAGCAAGTAAGAAATTCTTATGTTCTCAACCAGCATGCTGAAACCTGCCATATCCCAGCCTGTCTGCACCTCCAGATACATTCATTAGCTGTGTCAGCCCCTTGAGCTCCATTTCACCACAGTCAGGTATGCGCCTCTTGAGGACTGAAGATAATACTAACAATTTTGCACCTATGAGTGAATACAAAATGGGGCAAGGTGCCTGTGTTCAGAGATCCAGCCACGCTGCCAAGGGTTAAGGCCTTTCTTCAAGGTTGTTCACTTAGATACAGGAGCATTGCAACTGAGGCATCAATCACCTCTCAAACAAGCAGCCTCAGAACACAAGCCTCAAAACCAGCCTTCTGTGTAAAGACGCTGGTCCTTTTTGGGGGTAATCATTCCTTTTTTTTTAAATCTTGAGCTTGGCTCATGAAATGTGAGTTTTGGGAGGCACCCATGTGGCTGAGCAGCACTGACCCACCTCAAGTATCAAAAATTATGAAGGAAGTGAAGGATTCAGGAAAAGCTGATCCAGCAGTTAAGAGTAGGAGACATACCTACTGTTACATGTGTCTTGCTCACTAGAAACAGTAATCTGGAAGAGAGAAAACAAAACCAAGAAAACAACTGGCACAACTAAATTAAATTAAATACTCATTCTCTGGTATGCAGCTTAACTACACTGCTTGTGTGAATCTCCATGTATGTTTTCTCTACTACTTATACAACCAAAGTGCTTAAAGTGTACAGAAGAACTCCTACTATCGCCATTGGATTAAGACTTGAGGTGCTGGGTGAAAAACAGGATTACACAGTCTGTTAGGGATAATAAGCATAACACTGTCTTCACTTTTAACAAATGCCCTGTGAGCATCAGTAGCCATCATGCCCCAGATCATCAAATGGGATTTGACCCCTAGTTTAATGGCAGATGCTTGCAGTTATCAGGAATCCTCCCATCGAGTAACCTGCTAAGTTTTCCTCTGATGCTTTTCTCGTATTTGTAGACAAAATGCAAAGTCATTTTTGTGGGTTTATGGCTGAATATAAGTTCTGTGTTTTGCAGCCTTTTGTGTTGGGCTCTTTATTTTCCAGTCAGAAATTTCAATAGGCCCAGTCCTGACAGAGAATACAGGCAAGACTCCCACTGTCTTCAATGCTAAAATACAATCTTCAATGCTAAAATATGATTTAGTGCTTATAAAACCTGAAAAAAAGCAAATGTATTTCCAGTTATAAAAAGAATCATGCAGGGAAACTCCCTTTATTTTCCATTTCTGCTCATAGATGAGCATGTAAAATAATCTCTAATTGACTGATACACACGGAAAGGCAAAAAAAGAGTTCTGCCAGAGCATAATATTATACATAAATTTCCACTAAGTATTTGCATAAGGTCTTTCACATTATAGTCTCTAATATGGCTAGGAAAAGTCATAGATCTTTCATTTTCAGTCTGCTGGCTGAATTTTCTCTTCTGTTCTTGTTGCTCTGAAATTTTTTTTAAAGGTAACGTCTTCTCATCTATCACACAGTGATGGTGAATCTACTGAAGTTTGAATTTTGCTGTTTGTTTTTCTGAAATTTATCTATAGTTTTTGACATTTCATAGAAGTTGTATCTTCAACTTTTCAAGCAATTGGGATGAAAAATATGGTAACTGGGCTGCCTTTTGGGAATTATTGTGTTGTTGAATTCAGTTGAAAGAAAATAGAAATGATTTCTTATATTGCTTCCCAGTTCTCTCTAAAATGGAGATGTATTGAGGTAGGTGAAAATATTTGTGGGTGAGGGGAACATGCAAGGGCTGGCTGAACTTCTTTGAACTTCAGTCTGGTGGTGTTTTGAGGTTAATGTTACGGGTTAGGCCAGTTCTTGTATTAATCAAGTAAGTTTGCCTGTCCTTAATAGAGCTCTTGAAGCAGATGATTTAGTATGATATGATGACTGTCTAAAATTATTTCAGGATAACAGAGATTTAATTATTTGTGAAAGCAGACAAAAGGATATGTGCTTGATGTTTGGATGTGTGATTTTTCCTAGAACAATTTCATTTGAAAGTAGGCACTACTTTTTCAAAAGATGAATTAGTTTATAATGGGAAAGATAATATCCTATGAGCCAAACTGATGTCAAGAGTTGCATTACAGATCCAAGAGTCACAATTCTGAGACAGAACAGATAATCCTGGGATATGAGAAAATAGAGCTGGAACAGATGTATGGCACCCTATGGGAGTGCTCGCAGCTATTTGTGAGCCAAAGTAGTACATGTATTTAAACCCTTTCTTGCTTTTTTCCTCTGCATTTTGTTTGCTACTCTTGCTAAATCAACTCCGTTTCAAAACAGACCTTACCTCCTGCTTGATTAAACAAAGACAGAAGGTCTGATATCAGTTTTTCAAAGACAGAGTTGTAGCCACAGTGAACAGATGTGGGACATTGGTTTTAGAAATTGTAGTTTAGAAGATGCAAGCTTCTCCAAACTTGAAAAGAGAACAGGAAAAGAATAGTTACTGAAGAGAAATTAGAACAGTGGTAGCATTATCATGTTTTATCATTGAGATCAGTGGAACATTTTAACAATCTTCTTTTAGAGCATAGACAATGTTAGGAATTTTAAATGGCACCTACTTTGCACAGTATGGTTGCAGGTTAAAATCTTCTTTGGTAAAGTGGAATGTTTTGCAGTTTCTATGATAAGTTCTAGTGTTCTTTATTCATTTCATCATATTAAACTTAGCAAATACGGGACGTGATCCAGCAAATATTTAATCTTACAAGCAGCCTGATGTAAGTGTGGACACGACTGTGTCCAGTTCTCCCATGCATTTAGCAGTGCTGATACTCAGACTCCTCTGAATAAATTATCTTAAAAGGTGAGCCTGGAATATGTCTTCAAACTAAATACATTTTGGATGGGAAAACGCAAAAGGGAGAAACTGTACTTTCAACTCACATTAAAAAAGGAAAAGAGAGCATAGCTACTCTTCAGAAGGCATATTCATAGCTGTATTAACAACATTTGAGACAACTACCACATGTTTAATATCTTGAGAAATCTGAGCACAATCTTTCTGCTTTTTCTGCCAGAGGGAGTGACATAACAGGAACCATCTACACAGCTTTCCATTTTAAACCTAATTTCCATTCTCTTTGTTTATGGTTAAGGTCACATACTCTGGCAGTCACAAAAATAGTAAAATTACATTAATCTGTAAATCAAAATACTTCTGTCTCAGGATGAGTTATTTGTAGCTCTCTCTACCATTGTCAACCTCCCTAATATTTGCAGGGGACACTTATTTCCTCTTCCCGGTCCCCTCTACCTCTCCACCAAATCACAAAATTAAGCTGTGAACTCCAGCAAGGAAGGACAAGGAGGGAGCACCATCCAAACATCCCATCATTGGTAGCAGTCATCTTAATGAAATAATATGCTGTTGGACTGAATGCGTACAGCCTATCTAAGAACGGCTGTCTTCTCTCCAGAACACTTGTGCTTAAAAAATTGAAAAGCCTTTAACCAGCCTTGGGGGTAAAAAGATAGAAGAAAGGAGATATTAAGATAGAGCTAGCAAAAGAAAGAAGTTGCTTGCAGAGCTGAACAGATACAGAGACAAATAATAAGCCACCAAATGTGGATGAAAGGGACTTCAGTGTATGTGAGAGAAAGAAAGGGGTGGGGGGAAAACATTGGCACCAAAAGAAAAGAAAAGATAGTGATAATGGACAAAAAAACTATGTAGGATTTCTTAGCAAAACATACCAGGAGTGAAAGTCAAAGCTATACAAGGTCTATAAATAAACTTCTCAAAATCATGGAAACGAAATATTAAAGTCTTGCTTTGCATAGTGATACTAAAAAGCCCTAGAGTTTTTGGATTTACATTTTCACACCTCAGTGGATCAAGCTAGCAAACTTTATACTATGAACATTATAGCACATGATTGAAAAGCAGGAGGAAAGGCTGAAAGACAGCTATTAGCGTGGGGGAGTTAGAGGAATTGTATTATGAAGAAAGTCGGAAATGTGTTTGTGCACATGTGCGTTTGCATGCATATGCACCTGCAGGGCTGTTCCAAAACATCCATCCAGACTTCTGAACTGAGGATTAGAGTGTGTGTTTGTCACTGCTGTCATAGTGAATATTAAATTAAGCAATCACTTTTGGCCAGACTTTGCCCTCTCATGGCACTGTTTACCTATGTAATCATGCAATTAGTATTGTCTAATTCCTTGACTGAGATCCTTAGAGAAAGACTACCTCTGTGAGACTTGGGCTGAGCCTCATGCAGTGGTTTCCCAAGCCCCTAGGCATCTGTGGGCTACTGGAGAGATAAAAATAATAATATGAAAGGAAACCTGCACTAACGTCTGACCCCTCCAAAACTCCCCCTGAATTTTACCAATATGAAGACTTATCATCTGCCTTTATCTCTGATTTCTTACACTCTTAAAGTCCTTGCAGAATAAAATCAAACCACAGCACGACTTGGAATGTCATCTCTGTGTAGATAATATATTTTCCAACGCATTATAAAAAAGAATTAAAGGGAGAGCATCAATATCTACAACTATTTTGGGGATACAAAAGGAAAGAAATTCCACAGGGTTGCAGAGCAGATGATTGTATAACCAGGAGTGACTGACTCATGCTAAAAAAAGAAAATTTAGGCTGCATGTTAGGAAAGCTTTTTGTCAGTGATGATTTTGGAGCTTTAAAATAGTCCCTGGTGAGAATAAATGCTGGCCTTGGATGTCTAATTTCCCAAAACAAGGAAAGGGTGAGCTCTTCACTTGGCCTCCATCCTCTTTGCTCTTTGAAAAGGTCCTGCCCTCTGGGTGAGGGGAAAGGCCTGGAAGGGCTAAAGCAGGGCAACAGCCAGGTAGGGATGGAGTGGGAAAAAGAGATACCACCTCTGAGCCACAGCACTGCAGGGATTCCTGGCAGGGTTGTAGTTTGTGTTGCTGAAAAAGTTTCCACTGCAAAAAAGCTTTCCACTGAAAAAATGTCTCTTCATCAAACTCGCAATAATTTCTGATAAGACGCATTCTCAATCTGCCTGTTGGTGCCAAAGGGTTCTCTTTGTTGATACTATTGCCTGACTCGTCCCAAAGTACTTAACATGATTTAAAGCTGTTTAGACATTATAGTTGCTGGCTTCGCTATAGTTCTTTTGCTTAAACCTACCTTCACTGAGAGGGAAATACTCCCATTGTGATTCAAGGACCTGTACATCTGACCTCCATACCATGCAAATTCATGGGATTTATGCTAGAGGATACATAGATAAATACTAGGGCTTTTGTAGATGGGTGTCACATCTCATAAATCTGTTAAAACACTCTGAAGGAGACAGTAAGGTCATGTTTTAAGATTCGCTGGTTATCAGCAAAGTATATTGCATTTTCAAAAGTCATTCAACAGAGACTCACAAAAGACTCTTATGGAAATCAGGCTCCCACTGAATAGAAGGGAAGGCCTTTTTGTGTATTAGGAGCTGACTACTAGGAAATCAAAGCAGATGTTTGGAATGGGCTGATGTTTCTGATGGAGTTTCTTGGTAATCTGTGTTGGGACCACTCAGGTTCTGGAATGATCTGGTAAAGGAGGTAAACAGTGAGAAAAGACACTCGTAGAAGAACCTTGCAATGTCATTGGTTTATAGCAGCTGGGGGAAAATATCAGCAGAAATATCATTCTTTGTTTGCTCTGTTTCTTTTATCTTTCTGAAATATCTGCTACTGGCTACTGTCACAGCTATTGAACTAAGTGGCCTTTTGACCCAACAGTCATGTTCATCTGAGTCAGACAATTTGGAAGAGTGTGGCCTTTGTTCTCTGTAGTGTGTGGTCAGTGGTTTTGATTCACTGTGATCTTGAGGTACAGACCCTTTCACTTAAAAGTTCTTCATTAAGATTTCGCTGTGCTGCCTTGCTCTCTTTAACCTTGTTCACATTACCAGTTTCTTATACTCTTCATTTCTGGGGCAGTATTTTCCTTCTTCCAGCTGGTTTTATCTATTCCAAAATGCAGAATAAATATTTAAACGGGAAAGGGAAAATCTTCTACGATAGGGAAAAGGAAACTTTTACTTGCTGAGAGTTGAATAGATCTTTTCAAACACATTTAAAAAACCTTCCACTAACACAGACTTTAGTGTTACACAGGAATAATGCAAATGTGTGTGTATGTATGTGTGTGTGTACATACATCTATATATACACATATACATATATATATATGTATATAATGGTGGTGGGCCATGTAAAATGATATCATGGTTCATATCTGCTGCACTGGTTGCATGTAAGCCACCTTTGCTCCACGATATTAGACAATGAAGATTAGATAGGATTTCCTTCACTGTCCCAATGTTGTTGTTTTCTTCTGCTTCCTTGGGACACAGACATTTCACAAAGCTCTCAGGTCACTCAGGAGTTAGCCAATTCTAGACCGATCCAGGCTGTTCACTAGTGCCTGCAGTGGTAAATTCTTAATAGGGATGCATATCCGCTACTGGTGTTGATTCACCAGTGGTGACAAACTAAGTTGAAAGAGCAGAAGCTGTTGCCACCTCCCTTTGTCTGTAGCAGCCCTTCTTCAGAAGGTCCTGTTGGGCTAGATACAGCAGAAATAGGTGGAGAGAAGAAGCAGCAAAAGAACCTCTGAGGGTAACAGCCTTGTCCGTTGCAGCAAAGCAGCTCTGATTTCAATTTACCCTAACCTTTACCTATAAACCATTATAAATATGAGGGCGCGGGAGATGTTACACAGCCCTTGCAGCTCTCCTTGCATTTGAAGTAGCAGCCTCCAGCAAGGAGCAAGCAGGCAGCCGGGAGCTGTACGTACTTCAGCCATCCTCATTTAATCGTCTATTGCATGTGAGCTGACATCCCGAGTTCACTGAAATCACTTCACATATAATGCGTTCCTAGGTGTTCCAAAGAGCTGTAGTCTCCTCACTGTTACCTCATTTTCTGTTTCTTGCTGTCTTTAGGAAAGGGAAAGAATGAAATAAAACAATCCCTGCCTACAGGCTAGAAGCCCACCGACTTTCAATCATTTTAATAGTCAATTACAGTCAAGAATATTTGTTTTGCCCCTCCTCCATGTCCTCACACATAGATCTACCCTGTCACAAATCATTCACTGTGGACTTAAAGAAATTGCATGCACGACTCCCAGCTTAGCCATTAATGTCACATAATAAGCCATCTATAGCCTTTTCTTAATTGAATATCCAATAATAGAGAAAAAGTGAGCGCTGTTAGTATGTCTTCAGGTCTGTTTCAAGGCTTGTGAGATAGATTATGTGTAGAAGGCTTGTGACTTGAATACGAGCCAGTTGTCACATGAATAACGATATCAAACTTCAGCCTTTGTAAACAAAATGATATCAGTGGATTCTGCTTTGATTTTGTTGTAATTGGTTTTAAACAAATCTCCTGTAACTGTTTAGCATCTGGTGGCAGAACTGAAAGATATTGATATTAATAACGAAGCAAACCACTCACTGCCAGATTCTGATAAACTATACTGTATCTCACTCCAGTGAAGTCGCTTAAGCAACAAGGTGCTATTTAAACATAATAAGAGTTTAAGCATCTGGTCCAAAGTATTTAAAATTTATATTTACAGTTGCCAGTCCCTAGCAAATCTCAAGTGTAGAAGATTTGCATAGTAAAAGGCAAGTTTATACAAAAATAAATTGTGTTCTGGCAGATGTGAAGAGAAAAATGTCCCTCTATGAAACCCATTTTTTTTTTCTGGACCAAATTACACATGCTACATTAAAACAACCCTTGAAACCTCCCTCTGAAAGAAACTAGTTAATAAAGTTGATCATCACTACTGACTGTTGCTTTGATAACTGGTGCTGGGATTTGTTTGCACTTCATTTTGAATTATTTAGTGTCTTTTTTAATAATGTGAGGAACTAATCAAATCCCCCTACATCAAGAAATACCTCTATTCCTCAGAGTTCTGCTTCCTTTGGAATAGTTATCTGCTTCAACAATTACCAATGTGTACCAATTACCAGCAGAAAAAATAACAGAACAAACTACATTCTGATGAGTAAAAGGGTCATTCCTACTCTCTATTAATCTTGATAGTTTCCAGTGCTATGCAAAGCAACAGACATTATCATGATTCATGTGGAAGAAGTTATCAGCTGAACATTGAGTGCAGAGAAATTCTTCCTAAATTTAAGTGACATAATTGTGGATAATGAACATCAGAAATATGAAGACATATAGTTTCCGGTTCTTTAGTGAACACTCCCTCTACAATATTGCAAATGCACATGTGCATCGATACAAAGACCTGATGTGACCAGACAAGTCCAGTAATGTGAATATAATCCTTTATTTATTATCTTATTTCCTCATGGCACTGCTGGCCTCAGTCCAGCTGAGGTTAAAGATGTGTGTAATTTTCAGCACATCTGTAGCTCCATTGTAGTCCTATGAGGGTAAATTACAACTTGTAGTTATTTTTCCACATGTACTGTAAATAGTATTGCAGTAACATGAAAACAAAATGATTCATACAAAAGGTTTGTGTGTTTCTTGTTTTAGCTTACGATACTATTAAACAGCAGTACAGAGGCCTCTTTCTCCTACTTTCCACCTCTGCAATTGATGCCTGTGTGATTTTAAATGAGCATTGATGGGGGACACAGTATGAAGTAGTTAGCACACTGTAAATTGAAATGCCAGCTTTATTTTCCAGCAACACCCCTGTATAGATAGGACTCCTGTGGCTCCTTGAAGAGGTAGATATGCTCAATACCTGTGGACATGAAAACCTGCTAGAAATGTGGAGTGAGACAATGTGACCACCCAACAAAATACCCCGCCTGTTGATCAGAGGTCAGGGTGCATGATCTGAATGCTACTGACAAACGAGACTGAGATGTTGACCAGCTGGACACTAATTTTCATCTTTAAACCATAATGATTTCTTAAAACTAATACATATACTAGGTGTCTTTGAAGGCATCTGTTTGCCCTGGCTTCTTTTGGTTGTTTAACATGCTCAGTGATAGAGTGGTCATGTAAATAATATTACTAGTGGTATTAGTATATGCAAATCAGGTCTTATGAAACATCAGCATTTTCAGAGACAGAATCTGGTGCACTTAGACCTCATCTGGTTAGGAAATTTATGTTGTATGTTGTGATTCATAGCCTGCACCTGCAGTTCAGATTCTCCTTATGCTGTAACAGAGTCTGGTTGCAGCATTCTAGCTTTGAGCAATCTGGAAATATTTTAGCAAAATCACAGCATAAAACATGGCTGTCAAATGGTAGGATTTTCAACAGTTTGTTGCCAGGAGGGTCTGTGTTTTCTGCTGACAAAATGCCACAGTGTAACAGGAATGACCATATGAGATGTCAGATATTAGGTGAGTTGGACAAGGGCTAAATAGAGAGTTTCAAATACAGCAGAAGGTGAGGCAAGGTTTTGATATTCATGACTCTTTTGGCTCCACTGTCTTCAGAATAGAAGTGTGGTAGGATATTGTTAGTCAGCATGTGTAACCCAAAATACTGGATGTCAACTGCATGGGGCTGTATGTTGGCTAATGTAGCATGAGGTGAGGAGGTCAAAACTGGAAGACCATGCTTCTTCCTGAGTAGAGAAGTGACAGCAAATGTTTGAAAAATGTGTGGTAGGTCCAACAACTTTGTCAATAGGTTGTTGCAGGTCTTGACATTGACAGTCAGTGTTATCAGATGGACAGGGTAAGTCAGAGACCTATCAAGAGAAACTATGAGATAGACCAGATGTGGACTAATTTTTCCATTAATTGAGAAACTAAACTTGAATTACAGGAGAAATTACAATAGCAAAGCATTCAACTGCAAATGCCAGTTATGACAGTATTACTGCTGAATCAGGTTTCAAGTCATTTTCAAGGACAGAAAAGTCTTAAGAATTAACGCCCAAACAGATGCCATCAAGTCAGATTATTTACGAGCTCAAGTTTCAGGCAGGTCATTGACGTACATGTTTAAAAGAGTTGGCACTATTTCAGAGCCTAGAGGTAGTCCTTTGAGTTAAGGTTTGCTGAGTGCCATTCATGGAGACTTCTGAGCAGTGGTTGAAAAAATAAGCCCCAGATTTAAGTGAACTATTTTAGGCAGTTTCACTAGAGAATCAGTGAGCGGTGCCGTGTTTGTAGGTGGAAGCCAGATGCAGGGCAGTATTGCATTTTACCTTTTTCATTAGTTTTCAGTGTGGGCTGTCAGTGGAAGAACTTGATGATACATACTGCAATCATAGTGAAAATCATCCACCTCTGCAATGAGAAAGATGGATATTGTTGACAAGATCCACTGAAGGATGAGGTATCCTCATGCTTTGTAGCAAACAACAAGGAATGTTACAGCTGGTTACAGCTTTTTACAGGCTGGTCATCCTGTATTTAGCAATCTTGGTCTGAGTGCAAGGACCGAGATATTTCAGGAATTGCCTTGCAGAGGTAGCAGTTTTTGAGTCCTTGCATGTTTTCTCTAATCTACTCCTCAGGATAGATTCTTGAGTATTAATGTATGCAACATTAACATATGGGCTAATTAGATGGGATCTTGGGCTGTGACTTAGAGGATGCACAAGTAATCCCAGCTTTATCTGTGGCCTCTTGGTGACCACCCACTCAGAGGTTAATGCCCTTAACCTATAGGGCTTGTAGAGCATGTCCAGTCTGGTTACCAATGTCCCACAAGGAGAATCTCAGCATGTTAGTTTTGTTAAAATAAATGCCAGGAATATGGATAGGGAGAGAGCTGAAAGTAAACCAAATATCAGGGCCAGCATTCATTTTAATTATGTTTACATTTCCCCATATGGAAGGAGGTAGCACTCACCATCTATTTAAGTCACTTACTAACTGCATAATTAACAGGGCTAGGTTAACCTTGACTGTGAATTTCCTTTGGAAACGGGATGCCAATGTGTTTGAAGTTCCTTTGTTCCCATCTGAAAGGCCCTGTAGAGGGAGTGCTTCCAACTTATTTAATGAGATGATCAGTCCTTTCAATTTATTCTAATTTATTTTATGAACAGAGAATACAGTACAGACTAGACTGATCTGGGATTGTACCAAGTAAGCAGATATCATTTGCATGTAAAAGGATTTTTATCTTCTAAACTCGTGTCTTGAGTCCACTTATTCCTTAAAATACAGTCTTGTCAGACTGAGGTGAAAAGAGACACTCCTGAATAGTTCCTTGAAAGAGGCTAAAAAAGGTAGGAGGGGAACGAAATGTTTAGCAGGGTATTATACTTGGAACTATTTCACACATGACTGTATATGACCGTATATATCTCAGGGATTTTGAGCCCATGGTCAGGTACTTCTGAGTGGTCCAAGAAAGGCAACTAAGAATCACAAGGCTGTTGTCAGTCAGTGTGAATTCACTCTTCAGGGTTCTGCACTTCTGTGGGAAAATATTGACAAGTCCAAAACTGGACAAAACTTGCCAGCTACTGGTCTATGTAATATTAAGTGTGCGGCTAGGTCAGTCAATCAAAACCTTCTTCTGTGTGGAGAAAAATGGCTGTATAGAGACTCTATAATGTGAATGGGATCCTAATAGTTATCAATTTATGGTTGTCTGAACTTTTTAGAAAATAAATCTAACCTGATTAGCCTGAGCCCTATCACTCATGACTTCATCAAACCTCTTATCAAATATAGCCTGAAATAGTTTTATATGAGGAAGATGGGCAAATATCTGCTGTGCTTCTGCACAGCTTTTTGCACTTTAAGGACAAATTTAAAGGCTTTTCTTCCAGTTGGTTGTAATCTTTCTGTAACCTTTTCTAAATAACTGCTTACCAGCTCAAAGCTGAGAGTTTTCTTGAAGGTTTGGTGGACTTCTCCAGGTACAGTAAAAGAACTAAGGGCTTTGGCTCTGCTCTTTTCCTTCAAAGACTTGTTTGTCTCCTCTGGTTGAGGATAGATAAGCCACACCTATAGCTCTGCTGTGGGAGTCTGCAGCTGTTACAAAGCCACCCATTTCCTCTATGCTATGTGGTGAATCATTTTTGTAAAGTGCTAGTCAGAATTTCAGAAACTGGTCAGTGATCACTTTTTGGTTAGTAATTACTCACCTTTGGTCTAATGCAAATGACATTGTTTTCAGACCTATTGGGTTCTCACCTTTACTCTGTATGGAATAAGTTTTTCTTGCTCAAAGCCCCGCATGACCAAGTTAAAAAAAAACAGGGGGCAACTTCAGATTGGACTGAGAGAAACCTATTTACTTAATGATAGTGCTAAACTGCTTGTGTAAGATTTTATTGGTGTCCTGGTTTCAGCTGGGATAGAGATAATTTTCTTCCTAGTAGCAGGCATAGTGCTGTGTTTTGGATTTAGGATGAGAAGAATGTTGATAACACGCTGATGTTTTAGTTGTTGCTAAGTACTGCTTATGCTAGTCAAGGACTTTTTCAGCTTCCCATGCTCTGCCAGGTGCACAAGAAGCTGGGAGGGGGCACAGCCAGAATAGTTGATCCAAACTGACCAGAGGGCTGTTCCATACCATATGACGTCATGCTCAGTATATAAACTGGGGGGAGTTGGCCTGGCTGGGCATTGGTTGGCGGGTGGTAAACAGTTGCATCACTTGTTTTTTCCTGGGTTTTGTTTCTCTCTCTCTTCTTGTTCTCCTTTTCATTACATCATCATCATCATCATCATCATCATCATCATTATTTTATTTCCATTATTAAACTGTTCTGATCTCAACCTGCAAGTTTGCTTACTTTTGCCCTTCTGATTCTCTCCCTCATCCCACCGCGGGGGCAGGAGCGGTGGGGGGGAGGGGAGGGTAAGCGAGCGGCTGTGTGGTGCTTAGTTGCCAACAGAGGCTAAACCACAACAGTTGGAAAGGTCTGCCTGAGAAGTCTGGTATCAAGCATTTCTCTAAATCTCTGACATGATCCCACTGGTCCTCCTCCTTATGGAGGACAGAACACTGCCTGATCCTTGTAAACCATTTTGTCCATGTCCCATACATTTACATTTATTTTAAGGAAAATAAGCCCATATCACCAAAAGTTTTATCTTTCAAAAAGAAAGAGTGCTAGTCTCCATCTTCCTACACGCTGAGTTTTTTTCTCAGAAAAAGAAAAAATTGCAGGATCTTTGATGCACAATAAGAGATTGTAATTGGCTTAAGTTCATTATTAGGTATTGAGTCCCTTTCATATTCAGGAATGGTGAAGAGGAAGCTATCTGTGAATAGGTAGAAATGAGAGGCAAGAAGAAAACCAGGTGTTTTTAAGAGAACACTAATATTCTCAGATAAAACATTTATGGCTTATAAATATTGTTTTGAACAGGACTTTAGCTTATCAAATCCCCTTGTGAGAGGCAGGTGAACTGAAGATCTCCAATAGATTGAAACTAGCACTGCATTATTCAGACATGAATTTCCTTTTGAGTTTTCATTTTACACAAATAGGCGGCATGTTTCCAGATTTACAGTAAAGCCCAGTGCTAGAAAAATGGTTGAGACACAGTGAAATTGCATGAGGAAGGCTAAAGGAAGGGCTGAAAGTAGTGTGTAGCTGAATTGAAAATCTCATCAACTAGAGAATTCTGCCTCAGTTTCTGCTAAATATTGCCAGTGCACAGGGATGAAAATAAGGCAGGACTGGTGGAACAGTCAGGCTTTCTAATACCACTTTGCTGCCAGGAACTGTAAGGGGAAGAAGGGAGAACTCAGGCAGAGTAAGCGTATTCGTGCTGTGGATAATGTGACCCACTAGCAACAGTTGCTGAAACTGGTCCTTGTTTTCTCTGGCTGGAACAAAGAGCAAAGATCAAAGTTTAATCGAAGTCAGTTCCTTTTCCCTACCCATTTGCTCTTCAACCTGCTCCCTCTGCTGGTAAAATAAAGGCGACCTAAAGAAAGGAAAATGAGAGTTAAAAAGGAAGACAAAATGGTGGGCTTACCCTTTACAGTTTGATGATGAACTGAAAACTGAATTGTAGTGCAATAATAACCCATCTTTTAAACCACTTTATGTCATCTTGTCTTCATTATCTTTTAGGGGAAGGGTCATCTGTTGTGGTAATATTGGAGCTCTATCAAACCTTTTAATAAAACAAAGCATCCTGTTCTCCTTTTTAAGTTTAAAAGTTTCAGGAAAGAAAATAGTGTAAGGCAGTTCCTGACTTTGGCAATGGCTTTTCATGTGTTGAATTTTATCCTCTTTTCCATCGTGTTCTTAAAACACATCATGGCACATCACTACCACTTGTCTTTCCTATGTCATAATTGAATCTTCCATTTTTTTAAATGATTACATTCTCTTACTGTTTTTTAAAATCTTAAAGCTAAATCCAGATATTTTAGTGCAAAGGAACAGTGGCTGTCCTCTTTTCTAAAGGTGAATTTTCACAGTACAGATGTTACAAAATGGATCAGTCCCACTTGCACTACTGTCTCCAACACACTCTCAGTTGCATGTCCCATTCCCTCCTTTGCGCTGGCTCTGGCATTCCTCCAGTAGCAGACTGAACCAATTCATCTTCCTAAACAAGCAAAAATTTTGTTTTGGTTTTTGCTAGCTTCATTTTATCCCATTTTAATGAGGTGAGTCAGCTGAGCACAAGATCAGAAGGCAGCCAGAGACAGCTCCAGAGATGGGGCAGTGGCATGCAATGAACCATTAGATCTGCTCAAGCAGTATGGTGCAACTTTCATGCCAAGTTCTGGTGGAAAGAGACAGTAAACATTGCTGGTAGATAAAACTAATTCAAGCCTCTCTCCATGCAAGCAATTGGTCCTTTAACAGGGCTGGGATGAAATGTAAGGCTCTTGGAACATTTTGATTGAAGCTAGTTGCTAGTAGTGTTAGCTGATGAGAAGCCTGACTAAAAAAGGCATAAAGAACTCTTGCCCTCCCTCACTAGCTCCTTCTACTAGAGTCTGTCAGGCTACATGTGATTTTAAAGATTCACTATTGTTGTTACTGAGCTCTCCCTAATCATCAGCTAACATCATGGTGCTCCTTTTTTTTGCATGCCCTCTGAAAGATCACAGTTCTCAAGCTGTTTCTCCCTGGTCTTCCCCCAGTCTCATTTTGTCTCAATGGTACCCTTTCTGGTGCTGTTTCTGAAGTCTGTGATGCTTCTTTTCACAGGGAGGTTCTATTTTCAGCTTCCCTTGTTCTCAATGATCAACCATGCATGCTCACTTTCTTTAACACTTTTTTACCTTAGCAACATCCTCAGATATTTTCTCAAAGTAATTTTTGTCACGAAGTAACACAAGAGGGTCAGATGCTCCTTGTTCAGCTATCTCGATTACAAGGGACTGAGTAACAGCCTCTTTTTTTTTGTGGTGAATCTGGCAAGTAAGGAACTCCCTTAATACTCTTAACAGAAAAGGGAAGGGCTGCAGAGAAGTATTTGATTGGTGAAAGATGAAGAATATATAATTCAACTGTATGGATTTGTATGGATTTTAGGAGGCAGAGAAGGGAGCTCTGGAGCTCTGCAATTACTGTCTGCTTTCTATCAAATTACTGTGCGATTCCTGAGTATCATGTTATTCTTTGACACAATAACTGGGTGAGCATGGAGAATACTGGAAGAGTTTAATGTACAACAGAACAGAGCATGAGGAGACTGCCTTTAAAATTCACTTTTTGTAGACATTATATCACCTAAATGTTCTTAGACGGCAAACACAAAAGGACACGAGAACAATCAAAGTTAATTCTCTTTTACATTTAAACAAAATGACTCATGGAAAATATTTTCTATGTGGAATAGAAAGCTGTCTGGAAAAACGATTTTGTGCTGTGAGGAGCCCTGTACAGGATGTGCCTTATTATGGATAAAATTGTCATCCTACATGTTGCCACCTGTGTTGGACACATCCGTGATTTAGTGATAATTGACATCAATCATTTTAAACAAGACTATACATTTACATTTCTTTTCTATCTCCTTTGTTTATAAATAAATGGCTATATGATTCTATGATTCTATGATTCTATATCCTTACATGGAACCAGAACTTCTACTGAATTATAGGGACTAGTAGGGCAAAGTGTTACTCTATTGCCTAATTTTGGATATTTGCAACACTTTTTCTTTTTTTAGTTTTCCCAATTGGCTACATATCTTCATTGCATCAGCAACAGCAGATGATGGTTGTATTGAGTTTCTTTACCCTAAATCTTCTTCTGCCTTTAGATTTCCTGTGTGAACTTCTTATAGTGTATATGCTACCTCTGTCCACATTAATTCAATAAAAGTGGGATTTTTTTGTTTGTTTTTACCTGAGCAGTTTCCCCACCTTTTCTCAATATGTGTTTATCATTTCCACCTTCTTGTTGATCCAGCTAAGCTATTTACTGTACGCACCATACAGCAAGTCCTAATTAGCATGTGTTTTCTAATGTTGAATTCATGGCGATCATGAAGATGAAAGGATGAATCTAACAAAATTATGACCATCTGAGAAGTGATTAAACAGGAAACTCCCCTGCATTGTGATTGAAAGGAAATGAGTGGGTGTCAGCCTAGTGAGTTGTTCCATATGAATCAAGCTATAATGGGTCTGTTTTTCATGTGTCTTAAAGGAGGACTCAGATTCATCCTTTAAATCTCTTGTCTGTTGACTGTTTAGAGCAAAGTAAGCTCACACCCCTGCACTCCCAGCCAGCAAGTAAAAGCTGACATAAGTGTGGAGCAAACTGATGAAAAAAGAGCAAAGGATTTTTCATGGTCCTTAATTCTTCTGCTGAGCAATTGCAGTCTCTGCTTATCAACTACCCTTTCCTTCCTCTAATTGTCTGATGTAATAGCCTCTTGTCCTAAATTTCTTTTGTAGCTCATCTGTTTCAAACCTACAGTCTATAGCTGACCTAGTTCTCCTTTTTTAATATCAGATGGAGAATATTTTCCTTCAGTTAATTCTTTATTTTTTTTTTTTTTTTTTTTAGGTCCTAAATAATATAGCCAAGTTTTCCTACAATCTGAGCTTTAGCCTTTTAGTAAATTTTTCCTTCTTGTAATACAGGATCGGATTGATTAATTTGATTGCTTTGTGAATTACCTTAACACCCAGTATTTAGCGATTCCCCTGACAAACTGTCTCCACCATTTAAAACAAAAAGATCTTAGCAATCTAAAGAAGCCCCTGGAGGACATTTGTGTAGGAGAGATTCACTTGTCTGGAAACCCATACTCTTCAAATTGAAATGATTCTTGAATGAATGTCATTGCTGTGGATGAATACAACACGTAAACATAAAAACTTAGGTGTAAAGAGAGAATCCATGAACAATCCAAAGACTGCTGGAAATGAATACATTATTAACGAATGGTTAGCTGTTCAGGTCAGTCTATCCTGACCTGTGTATCTATATTAAGACTTACTGACTCTTCCCTTCCTTTTATACATCATCACTGGTCTTAATCGCAATGCTCTGTTTCTTTGCCTTTCAACAACCTTCTTTAAACATAGCCATTATTATTATGAGTTACACAGCGAAAAGATAGTAATCCCAATGAAACATCAAATAAATTGTGCGTTGACTATGTTATCAATATCAAACTGGTCTATACATGTAGATTTAAACAAAGAAAAGACTTGTCACTAAAATTCAAATTGCGAAGCTGGACACAATTTCTTTATGTATTTCCTTCATCAGCAATGAATACAGGAACCTAACTGTGGCTTGTATAGTCCAGTCAAATGAGAAGAATGTGTATGTGGATTTCTTTAGCATTTTACATGTTTATATGCTACAGATTTAAAATGAGATGCTGCTTGCTATTTTCTTAAGCATTGTTTAACTAGATTTGATTTTTGATAAAGAACATTTCTTCTGTTGTCTATAAAAAGCATACACATTGTGAAATCACTCTCCCTCAGAAGGACAGATGGAGAGAACCTAAATAGCAGGATAAATGCCAAAGGTTCCAACATCTGCAGTTAGTTGAAGACCTGGACAGTGCATTTTAAGCAGTGCATTTTAAATGGGTTTGTGATTGGGATGAGATACATGTTGGCAGGAGCTGATTCCCAGGAAAAAAAGAATCCTACGGTTTTAAGAAAAAAAAGTTTGCCATGGCTCTCTGGCTTCATACTTGGAGAAATATCCAAAACATGCCAGTCAAATTCTGTTGTCGTATGGTAGCAAAACGTGTGCTCTTATGAAAATGGCCTACATCCAGGTAGGTCCCAGTAGACAGTGATTTATAGTCTGAATTTTACCTGAATGTGAGTGGGATATTTTAGTAAAAGCAGTCAAGTCATGTCTTTGAAGGCAGGATTTCCCAGGCTGTACAGAGAAGAACTGGTTCTACTGGTTCCTGTGGCTGGTGCTCTCAGCTCATGTGCCTCCACCACACCCATTCCAAGTTCCCTGCACCTCTGAAACACAAATAGAGCAGGTGAGATTTTATCTGCTGAAATATTTTCAAAAACACTGGATTTTGGTCTTTCAAGTCACTGGTCTCTATTACCGGGAAAGTAAGGATTACTTGGACAACTATTGCTATCTGCAGAAATGTTCACATTCTCAAAATGGCCTCATCCTTTTTAGTGCAGTAATTGTTTTCTCTGAAAATACGGATACATTTTTAAAGCATAATATTCATCTCCAATTTAAAAACTCAGCCTTGAATCACAGAGCAGAAGCAGTACACTGAAGGATTTGGTCACAGCCTGCCAAATTTTGTTACGCAAAGTACAAGTTCACTCAAAACACATTTTCATACAGGCTGCTCTCCTGATCAGTCTTGTTGATTCATTGTATGGACTGTCATTGCTCATCAACTACAAAAGTAACCCAAGTAAGATTCAATATGATAGGTTCTAAACTGATTTAAAAATATTTACTATAAAAGGCAAATCATCATCAAGCAGTTACTGATAAAATCTGCACATTTCACAAACTGTGGGGGAGTGCTGAATTATAATAAAGACAGAACATCAAGACAGTGACATGAATTATTTGGTAAGCTGGCTGCAATCAAACAAAATGTATTTCAGCACAGACATCCTAAAGGATATAGGCCTTCCTTACAGAAGGTGGGACAATACTATGGAAAGTAATGATGGGAAAAATTAAGTGTTGTGAGTAATAATAAACCAAACAAATCTCCATAGTATGATGTGCTGGCTAATGTGAACCTTGGGAAACAGCACATAAAATAAGAAGGTCATGTTATCACTGAAGTTAGTGCTGATGTAACCATTGGTAGACTGTCTACCAAAATGCTGCCTATCCAAAATATGCTCTTGAGAAAATTGTTAAATAGTTGCCTTGGAAGAGATGCAGATGATTAAAGAAAGAGAAGCACGACTTACAGTGAGACATGCAAAAAGCTCACTGATGCAGAGGTACAGGGGTGGTTTGATTGCTGTCTGTGAAGAACATACACTAGAAGGCAGCTCTTATACCTAATAAGCAAAATGTACGATGATCTGATGTTGAAAGTCACAGCTAGAAATAAAACGAAAATGTCTTGGGATAAGAAAAATCAGCACCGGGACATCTAAGCAAGAACTGTAAGAGAAGTATCACTGGAAATTTTCAAAGCAAGAATGCTCTTGGACTTGAAATAGGAATTAATTATAAGACTTGTAGCCTTTTGTGGTACAGGGAATTATTAGTGCAATATTGTGTCTTACAGTATTCCCTTCTGTGTTTAAAATCTGTGAAGCTCTGTTGTTTGTAGATGGATCTACTCACAATGTGATGAACATTTTGAATAGCCTGATAAATACATCACCAAGTATTTATTGAAGTAAAAAAGTAAGAGGTCTCTAACCACTTTTCTGCTTTCACCATTAATTGTCCATGAGCTTGAGTATATTGAAAAGTGCTTTGAAAACATCTTTTAAAAATTATGACAATACATCTTAAATTGCTCATCAATCACTGTGAATATTATTGAAATGAAGATAATTTATACAAGGAAAGATTCTTGAATATTTGTCTTCTAGTGAAATACTACCCCATAAAAGCACTTACATAATGCACCAGTGACATTAACCTACGTTTACCCAAAACTTAAATGATTAAGCAATAGCTTAGACAGCAAGGCTATGGTCACAGTATGAGAACCCAAACAACATAAATTCAGCCAGTTAAGCTTGTCATAAAGACTACAGAGATGATGGAAAAGACTATATAGTAAAAGAAATCTCTGGCTAGGTCTGATTAATATTTTTGACAAAGTGTTCTGTTGAAAAATGAGGCTTTGCTGAAATGAGGTTCTTTTTAAAATCTTTTATATTTGTTACGAACCTGGCATGTAGGCGGGCTGCTCTTGCAAAGCTGAAGATTTGGCAACCTTGGAAACCTTGATCACAGTGTATTATACCTATAAAAGAAGCCAAAAATTTGATAAAAGATGGTTCTTCTCAACTGAATACAAATTCAGGCCTTATCAACAGAATAAATGTCCTCATGTCAATATACTCTCTATCTCCCTTCATTTTTACATTCTAAAAAACAGGAAAAGAGAAATTGCCTAGATAACTCTGAGTTTTTTAGTTTGAATGCTACACTGTATAAAGTGTTGGAAAATATTTCAAGAAAAGAATAATTAAAGCCCTGAAGGCAAATGCAAAATGGGATAATCCTGGATTTATCAAATGTAGATAGTGTTAGACTAAAATCTTTTTGGTTAAGATAATTGACCTTTTACACAGGGACAATGCGATAGCCTGAATTTTCACACATGTTAGAGCAGCACTTGTGGTAGTGTGAAGGCAAATTATTACTGAAGTGGAGATGATGAGGATTACCGCAAGAACTGATTAGGTTGATAAGGCTCTGACTAGCATGAGACTGCAATATATGGAAAGAGAAGTTCACAAGATGAAGGCGGCGATCTGTTGACACTTCCTCACAGAACAGTCTTGAGACTTATCCTACCCTGTTTAATCCTTTTCAGCTTAAGGACATGTGGCAGAAATGGTAGTGGGTTCAGTAGCACAATGTCATGCAAGCATGGGATATTAAGCCAGCCGGAACTTTGCAGTGGATCTGCCCTAGGCATCCTTCTTATAGCGAGCTCTGTAAAGTAGAAAAAAAAAAAAATGGGCTTTTAATCTCAAAAGAACAGGTTTTACTTGCAAATACACTAGAACAGTTTGTGTTTTAAACAAAGACAGCTCAGTGGCTAGGTGAGATGCAACAGAAATAAAAATTAATTTATAAATAACTCCCCTCCTGCCCACAGTAACTTTGTTTGCCGGATCCTTCCTTCTAGTTGTGATTTCAGTCCACTGAGTGTCTTTCTGGGTTGCAGAAACTCTGTGAAAGAAGGTACAAAGGTCTAGCCTTGGCTCTGCTCCTTGCTCCTTAGGGAGCCGTCTCTCAGTCCCCCCGCTGCTCTGCAGGATTTTTTTGCCTCTGTCAGCCCCATCCTGCTGTCACCAAAGTGTCTCTCCTCCAGGCAATTGCCCTGGGGTAAGAGCAGTCTCCCTTTCTCCACAAGGCCAGCATGACTCAGTCCCTTCTTTCTTAAAGGAATATGACAAACCGCCACAAACTGCTAAAAATACCATCCATCACAGGGAGCCAAGTGGAAAAAAAAAAGATCTCAGTGTATTGGTTATTGGAGGGTGACAGCTGATGACCATTTTGAAACAGCTGTGAAATGCAGTATTAGGATGTGTTGGCTGAGGTACTTGTCAAAGAGATAGGGTTGCAGGAGCTGCATTGTACAAAGCAACAGTAAGACCTTTTTTGCGGTATTACATGCAAGTTTTCACCTATGTTCAAGAGGAGATTAAAATGGAATAGCTGCAGAGGAAGGAAGACCAGAAGAGAATTAAAAGATATTATAGTAGACGCTAAGCAGGGTTAAAAAGTGAAGAATAACATCACCACAAAATCAAAGAACTTTAGATAAAAAATGAGGAAAAAAAAGTCCCAGCAGATTTCTAGGGCATGGCTTGGAGTGATCTTCCAAACAATAGCAGTGAGGGTGAGAAGCAAATGATGCCTTAAAAAATGAACTGTATAAACTTAAGTGTGGGACTATATGACAGAATGAGAAAATTTCTAGGGATGAGAAATTCAGATCCTTTGAGTACCCAAGGTATTGGCATCTCCAAAAATCACTGATCTGAGAGAGGCTAACTCACTACTTGCCTGCACTATCCTTACACACTAAAAATCTCATGTCTTATGGCATCTTCCAGTTGCCTGTAGAGGTCAGAAAGTTGTGTGTTCTGCTTGTGCTCAGAAATAAACCAGTGGTCAGATTTAGGGTGAAAGCAAAACATTTCACTTAGGACAGCTTGGCAGGGAACATTAGCTTTGGGTCTCTTACTCTCTTTGGTGAGGGCCATTCTCTGCCTCCCAACATACTCCAAGAGTTTTCTTTAGGAGCCACTCTGCTATTGCAGGGCCATAGCACAGTGATGATAGTGTTGATTTTTGTCCTGCAGTACACTGTAGCTGTGGGTTACCCCAAGTTTTACATTTGTCACAAGGTTTTGGCAAGTGTTTGTGGTATATTGTACTTAATGGAGTTCTACTACTGTGGAACTTTATAAAGTAGACATGTACTGTATGGTTACTAACAACTGTAGGTGACTGATGATGACTCTCAAATTCTTCTTCCTGGATGATAATCTGATTTGGGGACAAGAATGTTTACACAGAGAGTAAAACTAGAGGAAGTGATATAGTGGCAAGAAGTGATACACCGCTAAGTCTTCCTGTGTGGGCATGACCTTGGTGGAATTTGGATCAGTGCAATTTCCAAACTATAGGGTATATACGGATTCAAAATGAACTCAGTTGTCCTTTGTCTGCATGTTTAAAATGAAACAGAAATTACATATCTGTGCTTCTGTCTGGAGTGACAATTGCTTTCAACTTGTCTCTCAGCAAAGTAGAGGAATAGAAATAAATCAGAGAGTCTAAGTCGGAAAGAAGGAAGCGCTGGAGCCAGAAGCAGTAACATTTGGTGCCATATTGGAGGACTAAAAAAATACATATTTTTAACTACAGTAATTTAAAAAGAATTGGGGCCATCTGCTATTCTCAGGACATTAATTATTAAAACTTACGAGAAACTGAAAGCATAATGGCTGATAGATTCTAAATTGTTATAAATCTTATTTGTGCTCCTTCCTCTACTCTGTCTGATGTGAACAGCTGATCAGCATGCAGCAAAAAGAATTTAACCAGAATTACCGTGAATTTAAGGATAAAATTGCAGTTCTTGAAAATAGGCTGAAAGACTTGAAAAATGACTTCAGTATAATTTTGTAATATTAGGCCCACTTATACACAAAGTTGCACCTGTTTATCCAGATATATGTTTTAAAATTTAGTTAAATAATTCCAAAAACCCATGTGGATATTCTTGATTAGATTTTGATCTGGTTTAAATTCATTAGAATTAAGTCAATTCCTTGCAGGGTTTGAGGTTTTCAACCATGTGCACAAAGGAATTTGCACCACTGTCACTAAATTAAACCATCGATTTAGTGGTTCAGTTGGTGCAACATTTATGTAGGGAAAAGGCCTCATTTATTGATCAGCCTGAGCTACCAGTTGTAGATTCAGGTCCAAGCCTTAGTAAAATAAAGGTATGCTGAAATACTGGTCCGGGCCTACCTATTTCTGTAGGAAAGCATGAAGTCAGTCCCTCTACTAAGCTCTCCTGTGTATTTTTGCAAACTCCTTCAGTGAAAAATGTGATTCAGTTCAGACCAAATCTATGAGTAACAGTAGTTTTAAACAAATACTATAAAATTGTGCAATGAGTCTGAAAGTACATATTTAAAGTGCATGTATAGCCGTGCCATTGAACTTAATGGGATGCTATGCATTGGAGGGAGACCAGGCTAACAAATCTGACCATAGGATTTTCACAAATTATAGCGCTAATAAGTTTGTTTTAACTGGGGTTATCTAGAAAAAAAAAATATACAGGTAAAACCATACAGTTTTCATAAAATTGTTAACTTTGTATTATGATACACATTTGCTTCTGCAAGGAGAAAAGAACTACTCAGGATTTATGAACTACTGATGTTCATCCGTGGGTACTGCTAGAAATAGACTGTTGGCATATTAAAGGGATTTATGTATACTACTACTCAGTATATTTTGAGACTGTACCACTCGTGACAACCAGAACTCAAAATGCAGTCAGTCACATAAAATGTATCACATTGTTGTTTGTAGCAGATGAAGAGATAAAAAATGGGCAAAAGGACATAATTTACAAGTAAAGAATTACAAGCATATTTTTAAATCAAAGAGTTCACCAAAATGACTGTTAAACTACCGGAGAAAACAGGAAGATATTATCAGATATTACAGTACTATGAAGTATGAACTTGGAAACTAGATGGAATAGAATATTCTGCTGTTCTAGGATATATTCTCACAACTGCATATGACTGAGCAGTAACTGGCGACAGACAGATGGTACCATCCAGAAAGCCCTTCTCAAAGTAACAGCCAAGGTTAAAAATGGGACTTCACTAGAAGCCAGAAGTTAAAAAAAAGTTACTCATGAACAGCCATGATTTCAAAGTTAGACATTCAGTATATACTGCAGGTGTAAGTGTGTATATAGAAGTAAGACTTTCTCTTGGGTTACCTGTGGTTACGTAAAGTTTTACTTCCTCTTTGTAATACATTTAGTTTTGTGGCCAGTTATTTATTGTGTCTGAGCAACTAACTTACTGGTGTTTGCTATAGAGGCTTCCTGTTTGCCAGCGGAGTGATGTAACTATCCTTTTGGACCAGACTTGCAAAGGTATTTCTCCTCCCAGAAATGCCTAAGGCCAATGGGCTTTAAGCGCTTAAGCTCTTCTGCAGAATATGCTAGATGCCTAGTTGTATTATTAAACAGCTAAATAGCCTTCTAAATCTGTCCTTAAGAGTAGTCTGGTCTGCAGGTGTACTCCTTTGATTGACCAGGATTAGGACTTGGTTTCATAGAATCATAGAATCATCTAGGTTGGAAAAGACCTTTAAGATCATCCAGTCCAACCATTAACCTACACTACCAAGCCCACTCTAGACTAATCAAGGGTAGACTAGACTAAACCATATCACGAAGTGCCACATCTACCCGTTTTTTGAACACTTCCAGGGATGGTGACTCCACCACCTCTCTGGGCAGCCTGTTCCAATGCTTGACCACCCTTTCCATAAAGAAATTTTTCCTAATTTCCAGCCTAAACCTCCCCTGGCGCAGCTTGAGCCCATTTCCTCTTGTCCTATTGCTAGCTACTTGGGAGAAGAGACCAACACCCACCTCACTACAGCCTCCTTTCAGGTAGTTGTAGAGAGCGATAAGGTCTCCCCTCAGCCTCCTCTTCTCCAGGCTAAACAACCCCAGTTCCCTCAGCCGCTCCTCATAAGGCCTGTGCTCCAGACCCTTCACCAGCTTTGTTGCCCTTCTCTGGACACGCTCCAGCACCTCAATGTCTTTCTTGTATTGAGGGGCCCAAAACTGGACACAGTATTCCAGGTGCGGCCTCACCAGTGCCGAGTACAGGGGGACAATCACCTCCCTGCTCCTGCTGGCTACAGCATTCCTGATACAAGCCAGGATGCTGTTGGCCTTCTTGGCCACCTGGGCACACTGCTGGCTCATGTTCAGCCAGCTATCTACCAACACCCCCAGATCCTTTTCGGCCAGGCAGCTTTCCAGCCACTCCTCCCCAAGCCTGTAGCGTTGCATGGGGTTGTTGTGACCCAAGTGCAGGACAGGGCACTTGGCCTTGTTGAACCTCATACAGTTGGCCATGGCCCATCAATCCAGCCTGTCCAGGTCCCTCTGCAGGGCCATCCTACCCTCGAGCAGATCGACACTCCCACCCAATTTGGTGTCGTCTGCAAACTTACTGAGGGCACACTCGATCCCCTCATCCAGATCATTGATAAAGATATTGAACAAGACTGGCCCTAAAACAGAGCCCTGGGGAACACCGCTCGTGACCGGCTGCCAACTGGACTTAACACCATTTACCACAACTCTCTGGGCTCGGCCACCCAACCAGTTCTTTACCCAGCGAAGAGTATGCCTGTCCAAGCCGTGAGCTGCCAGCTTCCCGAGGAGGATATTATGTGAGACGGTGTCAAAAGCTTTGCTAAAGTCCAGGTAGATGACATCCACAGCTTTTCCATCATCTACCAGGCGGGTCACCAGGTCATAGAAGGAGATCAGGTTGGTCAAGCAGGACCTGCCTTTTGTGAACCCATGCTGGCTGGGTCTGATCCCCTGGTTGACCTGTACTTGCCTGTGGAGTTCGCTCAAGATGAACCTCTCCATAATCTTCCCCGGCACCGAGGTCAGGCTGACAGGCCTGTAGTTCCCCGAGTCCTCCTTCCGGCCCTTCTTGTAGATGAGCGTCACATTGGCAAGCCTCCAGTCATCAGGGACCTCCCCTGTTAACCAGGACTGCTGATAGATGATGGAGAGTGGCTTGGCGAGCTCCTCCGCCAGCTCCCTCAGTACTCTCGGGTGGATCCCATCCGGCCCCATAGACTTGTGAGCATCCAGGTGGCATAGCAGGTCATTAACTGCTTCCTCCTGGACTATGTGGGCTCCATTCTGGTCCCCATCCCTATCCTCTAGCTCAGGGGCCTGAGTACCCTGGGGATGACCGGTCTGGCTGTTAAACACAGAGGCAAAGAAGGCGTTAAGTACTTCAGCCTTTTCCTTGTCCTCGGTGACAGTGTTCCCCCCCACATCCAGCAAAGATGTTTCCTTTAAACAAAATCTCAACTTCAAATATGTTCCACTCTCTGGTAGCAGGAGGCAGCCTTGTCCATCATTTGTTCCTCGCAAAAGATTCTGAAGCAATTTTCTGCTGTATGGCACCCCATCTTTGTCAGCGCTTCACTGAACTGGCTGGAGTTTTCCATTGCAAATACGAACATACTGCGATGAGTGGATGGAGTCTGCCGTTGATTGTGTAGAACCATCGTTGTCCTACTCTGAAAAGTACGTCCTGCTCAAATAATCCGATGCATGTAATGATTTTCTAGACAGGGCTTTATCTTCATTTGTTGTTGTTTCTGGAAAAAAAACTTCCTGCGAAAAACTCAATGCTAATTTTTATTATGAGCTTTCATTCAACTCAAACGAGTGAATTGCTGGCTGTCATCACCTCCAACCATAGACAAATGCACGACAGCCTCACATCACCATCCTGTAGTTTCAGTATCTTGAGCTGTAGTTGAAGTCAGCTCCTGATGCTTTCTAATTGCTTGTGATCACATTGCATGTCAGCCTCATATGCAAAGATAAACCGATGAAATCATCTCAGTCCAAAGAGCAGATGTGGAACTGGATTCAAATAGGATCAGACAAATTCATAGGGCAATGAACATGTTAAGTGCTGTGCTCTGAATGCAGCCTTTGGCTCAGAAAGCTCCTAAATGGCTGACAGTCAGAAGGCAGGGGATTTTCATCAGGGGAAGATCACTCTTTACATCCTTATCATCTTCTTTTTCTTAGTCTTCCACAAGTAGCTGACAGTGGCTGCTGCCAGGCACTCTTCCCCTTTCCATGGCAGAGCCCTGCTAAACTAGCAAATGATTTGGGCATTATCTTTGCATAATGTGACTGTAGGTCTCCTTGGAGACCTGAGAGCTTTGCAGGGCTATCAGTCTTCAGAAACAGTGCATCTCGTATTTTCTTTTTACTTTCAATAGCTCATTTTTTTCTACATTTTGCTATCCCTTAGCATTGCTTGATAAATGTCATAAACTTTCATTGCCTTCTGGTAGGTTATTGTTTCCTTTTGGGAACACAGTTGGTCAGCTGGGTTAAGTAATTTTTTATCTTTTGTTCTAAGTATTTCTGCAAAGTCTCCCTTTTCCTTGTGTCCATATCACCTCACCCCCAACTGGTAACATTGCTACAGGTTGAGGGGACAGCTTATCCTACAGCCACGTTACAGCCGCCTCTGCAATTCTGCTACAATCAAACAGGCCACTAATCTCACCTCACAGCTGCAAATGAAACAGCTGAGTGCATGCCGTTTGCAGTGCAAGAATGTTGGTGCCTTAAACTTGTGCTACAGACAGTCTCTTTTCCGTAGCAAGTCTGTACATTCCTACTTGGTGTGTGATCTGCTTCTTTTATTCTTTTTTTTTTCTTTTTTGTCAGCTACAGCACTGGGATATGAAATTAATCTTGTTTTCAACATCCATAACATCCTTGCCCCCAGGCATGTTTCAATCTTCTTTCTGTACTGCTTTCCATACGAAGTCTACTGGATTGTTGTCTCCCTTCCTGGCCAGTTTGTTTCGGCTGCCTCCGTTCCTTTGGCTTGAGCTGGCAGCTGTTGTTGATTTCTCCCCTGCAGCCATTTTTTAGATGAATTGGACTTGCATCCCATATACTTTTCCTCTAATAATGGAATCTTTTAATGCTTTAGAATGAAAATGTGAATAAGCCTCTTAACACTGAAGTGTAATGCTTTTGAGGGGTAAAAAGTGTGTATCCTTCTACAACAGCCAGCAAACACCTTTTTTTAGCACCTTCATCATACCGCTCAGCTGTCTAACCAGCCAGGCTTCGCACTTTCTCATTACTTTTTCCCAGGGAGAGAGAAGAAATATGTACATTCCTTTTCCCTACCATTTACCATGTCTGCAGGCTCCGTTTTTGTACCTGCTGGAAACCCTCCCCTCCTGCAGCCTGAGCATTTCTCCCCCAAGTGCCAGGCAAGTGGTTACCTGGTGAACATGAGACAGAACAGCAAGGGAAGAAGCCAGTAAAATGCACAGGTTGGGCAATCACCCACTGCTTTGCTGCAATGACCTCAGCCAACAGCACTGTGCGGGAGGGAGCACCAATTGCAAATGCTGTGGATCAGAAGGGCAGAAAAAGGGTGAAAACAGACATTCCCTCTGCCCCCAGGAGGGGCCCGGGTGCCCTCCCCGCCAGGACCATGGCAGACAGCTGTAGCTACCTACACGCTCTCCCCTCCTCCTCTCTTTCATGCGTGAGCCTGTCTGCTAAGCTCCCTTTCCTTCCCGCTTCATGATGGATTTATTTCTGGTGTGTACACCTGTCCCAGCCAGTGTGGGCCTACAGATGCAACAAGGCTTAGTCCAAGAAAACCATTTTCCTCACCAGAATTTTTAAAAAGTGTGGGGTAGAATTAAAACATATTATAACTTAACATTAGTAGTAATGCAGTGTAAAAGCTCAAAAATACCCTATAATTGGGCCTTAAGCCACATAAGTATCCCTGTAAATTCTTACTTAACATCTTTGGAATCCACTTGTAGGGCCTCTTAACTACTGCTCCAAACAGGACAGATTAAAGATAATTAGGATAAGGAGGGATAATTAGATATAATACACTCACCAACAAAAATTCTGTAAAATTTTACAGCTGTGTAATCCTAGCTGATTTCAGTAAGATGGAACAGGATTTTATATCATGGAGAATTGATACGTAGATCTTCAGTGCTCCATATATCACAAATATGCTTTAAAAAATCCAATTGTTTTCAGCGTTTTATAGAAGCATTAATAAATGTTGTGCATAACCCTAATTCAAGAGCCTAGCAGAGCATATAAGATGTCAAAAATGGCTATTTTAACGAAGGGTCAAGCCCAAGTTCCCAGCTTCCAGCTGAATATTTTTTGCTTAGCCATAGTGAAGTCCAGCATCTTCTCCCACAGAGCTGGTGACAAAACTCCCCTAAGAATGTAGATAATCAATATATATGTCATGGTGTTGTTAAAGATTAACTTCACAACTATCCAGAAAATAAAGATTGGTAATGCTACTGAATTATAAGGCACTCAATGCTAAAATGTCCCCGTTACTTAATTTTTGGAATTTGGAAATATAAATGCGAGATCAAAGCAATTGCTCTTACTGATCCATTAAGAAGAATGATGCATCCTTTCTGAATTTATTCATTTGTTGTCATATCTGGTAGGAATATTCATTTTTCCTGCTATAGATACTAGACCTGTTAGGTAAGCCAGTCAAAATTAGAATTAGTTTCTGGTTAATAATTACTTCCTTAACTCTTATTGTAAGGAAAACTTACCTTAACACTCAAAAAAAAAAAGGGGGGGGGGGGAGGGGGAAGCTTGAATCTAGATCCAGCTGAGAGTCTTCTCAGAGCTGTCAAGAGTATTGCCTTGCCTTGAAACAGCAGTTATCTTCAGGTGCAAGAGTCACCGATTTTGTTGTAAGGATAGCAGATAATCTTAATTACCAAATTAGAGGAAAAAATATGAAAATTAGAGAAAATAAAGATCTTCTCTCACCCTTTCCTGTCCCAGATCAAATTTTTTTCATTGTTGGCCAATACAGAAACATACTAAACTCCTTGTTCTGACTTTTGCCAAATAGTTTGGATTTGCAGCCTGTGCAATCCATTGCTTTTCACATGATTAACTACAAAAATCTGCCTTATGAATCCTAAAGCATAAAACTGTCATGGAGGAATTCTCCCCATCATTGTATTCATTGCCAAGGTCATGGAAGGCAGGAAAAGTTCTGGACAATTATTTATGGTAAGGCATAATCTCAGAGGATCAGTCTTTCAATTATTAAAATTATACATGGTTGTGAAAGTGGATTAAGTTGAGTTTGTGAAAACTATCAGGCAAGGTTTTTTTCAAAATTCACTTTGCACAAATGTATCATCCTGATAATGGAAGTCTCCATTGTGAGCATATTATCTGAGACTAGTCTGAGAAATGCTTCTGAATAAAACAAAACAACTCCCAGTGCTCTCAGATTCTGTTATTACATACATTTTCAGACAGCAGGACCACAAAAAAGTATTATTCTTTTCCCGTCCCTTAGCTGTCATGATAAATCGATTAAGTTGTAATAATTTCACCTACATGTGGTACTTAGAGAGAACCGCCTGAATTCAGAGCCTGCTTTCAATCTGTGGTTTGTACAGACATCACAGGAGGGATGCCTGAAAAAAAGATGGAAGCTATTTTTTTCATTGTGTAGCTATATTATATAATACCTCTATCCTGGATCTGAAGACAAACTGTTGTTTATCACTGTAGAAAAAGTGTACCGAGGGAGACTTCAAGTGGCAGTTGTAAAATATGGGATGGAAGATCCATTCCCAACAGGTACTAAAACAGAAGTGCAAAATTAATAAAAAAATGAAGTGGCTTGGTTCAAGTTACAGATACAGTTCAAAAGAAAGCAACAAAATGAATAATGCAGGACTTTCTCTTCAGAAATGCCAGTTACTGGAATTCCTCTTTGAGGATTGTGCAGACCAAGTCTTGTGCTTTTTCCCCCAACACTGCTTCTTGCTTTCCAGGCTATTCTCAGCAAGCAAGAGTCTCTGTTACCCTGATGGGGTGGTTTTGCACCATTCTTCTAGTTTGCTCACCACTGTGGTCATCCCAAGCATACCTGATGAACAAAACAAGGTTACAGCTTGATCTCGCTCTTCCTAAGTGGAAATACAGATGATGGGAGATACGCCAGCTAAGCACAGAAGCACACCTGATGTTACTCTCCAGCACTGTGGGTCATAGCTAGCCGCCTTCTTTCTCCCTGTCACACAGGTGCCGTTACCCTAAGGCTGCATGATATTATCTCTTGGCAAGCCCTGCTGTAAAGGTGCCATTTGTATGCTTATTTATAAGATGTGTTTCCCCTGCATGTGGTGAGTAGACTAAACCTGCATTTTGGAGTGTCCATTGTAATATCTGTCTGTTGGAGGGTCATCTAGATTTAATACACAATTATGAAAACAGGCAATACAGAGGCATCAGTAACCATGAATAAGTTCCTAAATGGTGTTATTTTCCAGTCTAAGCAAACAGTGCTGAATGATTTGGTTTGTCAGGTCTATCCTTCACCAAATACATTCTTACAGGTCTATCTTGAAGATAAGCTGTGCATAGTACTGACCTGTTACTACAGACTTGAAAAATAGAGTGTTCTCTAGGGTAAACCTACCTGTTGTCAAACTCCCCAGCAGCAATAGCATTTTTGGGATGGACTGTTTTACTCCTTGAACTTCCTTTCACACACAGTGCAAGCACTTTTCTAGGCAGCATTTCTGCCCACCAGTTGTCTGGCAGCAAATGCATCAGCAGTAGAGTCCCCATAGCCCTGGCCAGGGTGCAGGCAAGTTTATTGAAAGTGAATTTCCTCCAACATCTTTGGCCCGCTATAAAAAAAGGCAGAAAGCAAATCTGTGATGCAAATGACGTGAAATACCTTCCCTTTTGAAGAGTGCCAGTCACTAAGCTCACTCTGATTTTTTAAAAAATAGACTTTTCAACTGTTTCATCTGGATTTAAATAAAAAGGGTTTGGCCATTCCTGGAAGAAAGCAACTTCATTTCCTCTTCGTATTAGTACTGCTGAACACATCAAATGCAGAGACACTGTTGTTCTATCTCAGTACCTGGACCTACTGTGTCCTTTTTCAGCAAGAACAGCTCCAGCACATGTGCTGTTTCTGTGCATGGCGAATGGCATCTGGCATGTGAGAGTGACTCACTGTCTCTTAGTTCTTGTGTCTGTGACTTATGGCCAAGTTCTGCTCTGAAATCCATGCAGTCCTGCTTGATTTTCACTAGTGTCAATGAGAACACAGTTTGGTTCTGAATGTTTTTAGGGTCACTGTCTGCTCATTACTAGGGCTGGTTCTCTACTGTTTTGTTCATGCTGATCTGTTGAATTAAGTGGAGTTGTCATGCTGTAATACTGTGGATTTGATTATCAGGGCCCACAAACTAAAGAATACCTCCTGCTCTGTTTTTCATCTTACGCTGTTTATACACCCTTGGCTTCTTAGTGGTTTCTTTACACTTTCACTGAGGTGAGAAGAGAATCAAATCCTTAGACTGAATACAAACTTCTGCTGATTCATATAAAACTCTCTACTCTCTGGTATTTAAGTAAGTAACAACTCTTCAAATACTCCTTGCTGTCAGGTTGATCCTGCCTTCAGACTGCTCAATACCTTACTCCCCAAAGAGCCCCACTTGCTTGATGGTGTCTTGCACAAACAGCTCAGTCTTTCCACTGCCCTCCAGGGAGTGCTGAGAGATACAGACCAAACCAATATAAGTAGCAGCCTTTCCACATTTTGGGGATGACAGTCACTTTCTTGTTTTGGGAAGAGTCTGAGCTGGATCACATCATAAATCTCAAGTCCAGGTATGTGTGTTGGCTGCGTCCCAGCCTCAATTTAGAGTGTAACCTGTCTATTTAGACACCATCTCTTCCAACCAGTGATTTGCCAATGACAATGGGAAGGGAATGTGACTGTAATAGGGCAGAATGGAGCATTGCTATCCAACCAAGTCTCCACTGTGGAAAACAGGGGGATCAGAACTTCAGCACAAGCTCTGATACACTTCTGCTGCTTATTTCCCTAGCACAAAGGCAGTGCTTCTGCTGAAAAACAGAGGTTCAGCTTGCACTTCATTGGATGTAGCAGTATGATGTCCCCCTTGTCTCTTCTAAAAGAAGAAGGAAAAAACAGAGTCAGTAGAATCATCTTGTCAGGGAGACCTTGTGGTGTCTCCTCAAAAGGAGAAGATTCTTTACGTCTTCATTCTCCCTCAGACACTCACTTGAGAGTGGGCCCATGGAAATCCGTGGGACTTTTTGTGTAGTAAATCTGGCAGTACTGAGCCTGCTGTGACCAGACTGGCATTGCAGAAGTTGCATACATCAACAGTTTCTTGAGCATGAAGATTAGAATCACAGTGAGCCAGCAGCACTATCCCAGCTTCGCTATCCCATCAAGGTATATCTTGCATACAAATTTGTGAACTGCAAGGATATACTTTGGTCTATGTCAATGACTTACTAGATCTGGTCAAAGCCCTGCATTTCATTTCTCTCGGGAGATTCTGACATTTCCTGATTTGCTCTGGTGTGAATCAGAGTGGAACCAGAACAGTCTTTGCAAAATTAAATTTAGGAAAAAAAAAAAAATTGAGAGTGTCAAAATATTTGGCTTAAAGAAAGCTGGAAACATTTGCATCCAGTTGTGTCACATTGCTTTACATTACAATAGCATATCAATATGTAACAGAATTTGGTGGAATCAGGAATTGTCAGAACAGAACATAGGAGACGTGACAATAAGAAATTACACTTTTCCGACTTCAAATATACAAGTGGGCAAGCAAAGTATGTGAATAGCATTGCTACCACAGTAGGCAGTGCTACAATTTCCTCAGTGAGCCACTGGAAACTGTTACTTAGGCAAATTGGTACTGCATGTTTACAACTGGTACACTAAAATGTGCATAGATATGATATGCTGGTGCAGACACCAACCAAAGCAGCAGAAGACACAGAGAAGAAGGATGGATGAAACCACACTCTAGACAGGCTTCCAGAATCTGATAATTGATGGTATGAATGTGAGGGTTGGATTAAAAAATAAAAAGTTATTAAATAGCTAGGTTGTGAAAGTCACACATAATGTCTCTTTGGCTCTCTCACATACATATATATGTGTGAAGTCATATGATGTTCCCTAAAAGGTCAGACCAAAAACCACATTAAACACATTCTTTTCAGTCAAAGTTATAGACAGTCATGGTGGGGTGCTACCATCTATAGAAGTACAGAGTGTGGTTGTGAGCATGAACTGTTTTGTTCTGTTCTGTTCTGTTCTGGGAAAGAGTAAGATATAGCCCAAGAAGATGATTGGATGTTGCTGTCTCTCTGATCCTTTGTAAGTGCAAAGATAGCTTGGCAAAGGAGACATGCAAGGTGAAGCTGAGAGTGCATTTCAGGCCGTTACTTTGGGATGATGAAGAAATCTCACTATAGCTTGTATGGGAAATATTTGAGAAAGTGATACCAAATATTTCAGAGGAAGTTATTGGAAGTCATAAACAAGCAAAGACAAGCTGGACAAGCAACAAAATAGAATGTTACAAGAAAAGCATAAACAGGCCAAGTCTGCTGGCAAAGCAAGAGCATGATCAAAGCAGTGAAGAGATCACAAAGAGCTCAAGCAAAGACTTTGGAGAAAGAAGCTCAGCAACTAGACAATACCTCAGAATAGCTAGAAAAACAATTTTCATGGTGGTTAAATAGTGAGGGAAAAGAAACTGGGCCAATACTACTTGCGCTAGGATGGCTAACAGTAACTTGACACCTCATAAAGAGGTGCTGCAAGGTAAAGAAGGATGTTTTGAAAACATGTATTTCCTGTAACTGATGACATACACTTTCTGGGCATGTAGTAGGGAGAGGACAGCTTGCAAGGCAAGATGGTATGGCTCTCAGAACAACAAAGGATCT
The DNA here is from genome assembly GCF_030463565.1 of Pelecanus crispus. Lineage (NCBI taxonomy): Eukaryota > Metazoa > Chordata > Aves > Pelecaniformes > Pelecanidae > Pelecanus > Pelecanus crispus. The sequence continues at coordinate 79,827,538 of NC_134644.1, read as the reverse complement.
CAGCACTGAATCTTCATCCACAGAAGAAACAGAGCCAGCACTGATGCAAACAAAAGTGCAAAAGCTGCAGGAATACATGACATTACAACTAAGGTGGCAGAAGCATCTGGAACAAGCATCTGGAATGCACAGTATTTAGAAAGCACTCATGATGAAAGAAAGTCTTGCCAATCCAAATAATTCTCTAAATAAAATTTATCATCAATACTGGAAAAAGTAGTTCTAAAAGTACTTATGAACAGATTAAGGCCACTTTTAAAAGAAAGAGGAGTTGAAAAAAAGTGCAGCATGGCCTGGCCAAAACTGTATTGGTTGAATATTCATGTTTTAACAGGCGACTGGGAAAAAAAGTAAGAGTAAGGTTTAAAGCCTTATTGAAAAAAATCCAATTCTTTTTTTCATTGATTTTATAATGACATCAAGTTCAGCTCAAAAGGGAGCACTATGAAAAGTGACTAAATCGGACTAATCAGGGCTATAGATAAGGTGACAAGAATGCTAAAAGGTGTGTATAATGGCTCCTGCAGTCTCATAAGAACTGATGGGCAACTGAGCAATGGATTCATTCCAAAGGCTAATAGAACAGAAAGAGCCATAGGGCTGCTGTTCCTCTTCATCACTCTGTTTAACTAGCCATGATAAAGTCCAGTGTGTAACATTGGATGAGCAGTGTTCTTCAAACATTCTGTTGGAAAAGGCTGTGTTCCACCTTATGAGGACTGCATACCTCACAGCCTCCTCTGTCCTGCATCTGCAAGCGTGTCTATGATGTGACCAATGGAGATGTCCCTGTGGGTCTGGTCCCTAGGGGTCTCTAGTTGCATGGCTAGTCATAGAAGTAGTCCCTATCATTTTCCCCAACATTCATGTGTGCTTTTGTCACAGATCATGCAAATTATGTGATGCAAAAAAGCTTACTCTGTTTCTATGTGGCAAGTACAGTCCAGTCGCTTCAGTCTCGAAAGAATTTGATAGAAGAGCTTAGAGAGTAACAAACTCAAGACATCTAGCCTCTATCTTTCTCCCAAATTGTGTCTATAGGGCCTATGATAAGTGGGTAGCAGGCAATGAACTGCTAGATTAAAATTGTTCTGACAGGCTGGATCTGGTCCACAAAACTCTTTGCTGTATGAGGCTCTCTGATAGAGAGTTAAGCTTCCTAGCTTGTGTAGATGATGTCATATAATTGGCAGACACACTTGAATTGATGAGAGGTTCTTGGCTATCATAGAAAATTGGTGTAGTTGCCTTGGATTCACAATAAATGCCTAGAAGATGAAATGGTTGTATCCAGAAAAGGGGAGAATACATTGTGTTAAAATGGAGCAAGGATAATCTTATAAAACAGTATCTTCTGTACTCACCTAGAAAACTCGGCGAGTGTTGATTATCAAGGATGAGGTTAACAGAGCACGTGTTTCAGCCGGAAGAGCTGCACAGAGACTGACAGAATTGCACATGGGATAAAAACCGGATGTTTGGAGGGAGCTGCACTACCTAAAGCTGAAGTCAGAATTTGGGACATGATGGACATCTGTCATCTCATAAGCAGCCATTTAGCAACTGATCATGAAGACCACCTTCCCCAAAGACCCTTTGTCCAGGAACCACCAAGTGGCTGTTCTTTTAGAATAAGACTGCTCTATTCCATGCCCCTGCACAGGATCCATTGTATAGTTTTTCTGAGGTCCAGGAAGCCAGTTCCAGCACTGTGTCATCAGGAAGTCTGCAGAAGCACTGTGCACCTGCTTCCCAAGCAATTGGAGGAAGAGTGAGAAATACAGGAATACTGGAGACGTCAAATTCCTGAGATCTAGATTCAGGCAAAATTTACTGAATCAGTACCTTTTCCTGGTACTGGCAATAAGTTTTAGCTGTATAATTGTTTGGATTGGAGAGACATTCTTTCCTCATTAATATTTTTTAAATACAATGCATTCCAGATGCTTGTTCACAGTGTCCCTGTCATTTGAGTGGTCCTGAGAGAGAATCTTTTAAAAGGTTGTTTGGTAAAGCTTTCAGTACAACAACCGGGCCCATTACCCTTCTATGCAGTTGTCTGGGTGAGCTGATCAGGGAGGTAATTTGTAACCTGAGGACAGACAGAGGGAGGTCTTTGCTCCTTTGCAGGACTGTATTTCCAGTGGTTGTGGACTCATGTCAAATTCTGAAGTTGTGTGACGGCTCTGTTGTTTGCTGAAGTGAAAAGTCCAATAGGAATTCAATAATATAATTTACTTTAAGTTCAAAGGAAAACACTAAAATTCATTGCACTAAAACCAAATGGCTCCTCTGTAGGAGATCCAGTACTTTGCTTTGCAATGACATGCACTTCACTTGGAACACCACTTGGCAAATGTGGGAGCTTTACCATCTTTCCATGATGCAAAGGACCATTGAAATAAGAGGCCCGTGAAGACAGCTGTTAAGCTGCACTGAGAGTCAGACACTTCAAATGCTACATATTACACCACTGACACTGGTGAGAACTGAGGGTGTCTTCAAAACTGTCCTTTTTGCACTACAGAATAAATTTAATTTATTATTAAAGCAACAATCATGATTAAAATCAACCATTTGTGGAAAACAGATATACAAAGGTATTCAAAGCACCAGCAGCTCTTCTGGAGTACTGAAGCAGAAGAAAATATTCTGGAAAAAAACCCAACAAAAGTAAATGGTTTTATTAAACAGTCTTGTGACTTACATAGATCTGACCTAAAATTTAAAAATATGAATAGTTTTAGAATGATTGAGTGGCCAGTGTGAGACATTGCCTTTTAAGAACATTTAGGTTGGGTTTGGCTGTCATATATTTATATTTGCTCTCACCAAGCTAGTTTGTTTAAAAATATGTCAATGAGATGGAAAAGACCTAAAAGACAATGACCATATCACACATCACATCTTTAAATCACCTTTAACAGATCATCAGAGCAACATTACTTTTCTTTTCTAAGTGCAAGAGTGGCTCTCTTAAAGCTCAGACGTTCTCTGAGTGGCTGAATGGGAGAGGATTTTCACCAGCAGAACTGCTGAAACATTCTTAACATGAGATCTGTTTTCTCCAGCTTTAGGAGTTAAAGAGCTAGGCATCTAGTCTGACCTACTCATTCAAGCTCCCTTTATAGACAGGTATCTTCAAAGTTCAACCTGATCTACCCTAGTGTATGGGTCTGAGATAGATTGGTACCTATCACCCCAACCACAGGTGGGGCATGAAAAATCAGCATTGACTGAACTGAGAGTGTCATCTCTGGTCACTCAGAACTGGTCTGGAATTTCTTTTTTGCATTTTCTGATAAATCTGTCCTAAGCATCATTGAAAATAAAAATCAGACGTTTTAAATGTTTGAATTTTTTCCTTTTTGAAATCAGTTTCCCCCACAAATATTTACATCTTCAACACCAATTTCAAAGGTGAAGAAATTATTAGAAATACTTTCTATTGATAATAATAAATATTTAATAATATAATTAATTTCTAATAAATATTAAAAATGAATATTTTCTAAGAGGAATTATTAGAAATACTTTCGAGAGAAAGCTTCTTGTTGCCTTATTCTGAGTGGTCCTCCTTTCTCCGTTTTTCTCACTACTTTGCTATGTTAACATATGAAAGCCTCAGTTATCCCTAACTAATTATAAAGTCTGTGTTTATCCTATCAAGCCACATGAAAAATGCCATGTGAGAAGTCACAGAACAGTCAGTTCCAAATACCAAATACCAAAGTGCTCTCAGTTCATGAGTTTGTAGAGTAAAAAACCTTGGATCTTTGCAACTTGCAGTATATCTGCAGCTGTTCTGCAAGTTCTGTAAGACTGAATATGCTGAGTAGATAGTATTTACAGAATTATCCACTTTTGTCTATTTTTGTAATTTTTCCGCTTCACTTATGGACTCAATTCTGAAGGATTCTCTGCCTTACTCTCTATACAGGATTGCTGCCTGACATACCACAGTGATAGACACCATGAGTAAAACCTAAAAAAGCTGCTTGTATATTCATGTGATATTTACCGCTCTCATAAAGGATGATATTCTGTATATGTTAAAGACAGGAAAAATTGGCGTATATGAATCTAGATGTACTTTCACAGTTTAAATATCTCAACAGCTAGGGAATCTTTACTGTTAGAGGCTTGCTTTTAGTCAATACCTGCTAATAAACAATGCAATATTGGATGTTTCCCTCACAGTTTTGGTATTTGTTCTGAGAAAGTTGTCAGGTGTTTCCACATTAGGCTAAGAAGCTCACTTGTTCAGAGCTCTTTGTTCAGCAAGAGATTGAAGGCAGGAGTTTGATTCCCTGACCAAATGAGTATCTTCTCTGAAAGAGAAGTATACCTTTTTAGGGCTAACACACAGCAGGACAAACTCATTTAAGTTCCAAAAGAGAACATGGAGACTGATAATAGTACAGGGAAAATATATGTCTGCATGAATCAAGTATATTTTTTCTTTACTTTTTACCACAAGTCACAGCTGAATAGCTTATACTAGCTGTTCAATCGTTTTCTTTTCAGTAGATGTGTTTAAGACTTTGTGGACAATATGTGAACGCAAGTGGGAATAGGTTGTTAGATGTTTCTTTAAATGTTGGGTTCTCAAAAAATTTCCTTCATTTAAGTTCAGGATGTTAGACAATGCATTGCTACTGTTGGTAACTCCCCTCCCACCTCTTCTGTACAATCTTATTGTTTCTTTTCAAGCAAAAGAAGGTACAGTTCGATACTATGGTGACTGTTGTCTCCTGCTATTTCTTTTAGAATCCTTTAGTACAGTTACATGGTTCACTTATTAACCTAAGGCATCCACTGGAGGTAATGCTGGGAGTGAAAGAATAAATCAGAAACCATGAGCAGTGAAAAGGTTGTGTTTGGCACTCCAGTCATACTGTTGAGGGAAACTCTACAGTCATTTCTGGAGATAAGGAATGAAGATTATGGCCTGTAGGCTGCGTATGTATGTGAGTTTGGAAGGAAAGCATCCATAATTTACCATAATATTAATGCAGCAACAGTGGGCCTCTAGCATAATTTGACTGTCTGCTTGTCTCATGCATCCTCTGAACTCTACTGTAGTGATACCAACAGGCAATTAGAGTAGCTGTTTAAAATTCTCCTAAATAAAATGCAAATGCTCATTCATCATTTTTTGCTTCCAGTTTTACACTGTTGGAGCTCTACTGAAATCACAGGAGCGTAGAGCGTTCGATGTTTGCAATGACACCAATTTCCAATGTTTGCAGAGCCACTGAATATACAGGCTCTTCAAGATACCAGCAGAAGGAAGTCATAGAGAAAGAGGTTATAACAGTAAAGACAACAGATCCCTTAAGACTGGATGAAGATTTTTAACGTGCCCTTACATTTCCTCAGTATTTTTATAACCCTTACATTGATAATGCAATCAAACATAGACAATTAATAGAAAGGGCCATTGCATAAACAGAAAATTATTTCTGGCTGAATTGCCTTTCTGCTTTATCCAAGGGAAATTTCATGCTTTTATCATGTAAAGACAATGTTTCAATCTCAAAATACAGGTTAAGGATGGAAAACAACAGAAATAAAGAAATTCAGAACTCTTCCTTTGAAATAAATGACCTTTTATATTATGAGTGTCTTACTTTTGATCTGGATGTAATTGAGTTATAACTCTGCTGTCCTTAACAGTGTTTATTATTCTACTCGTGGCTGATGAGTAAAGGTCATGCTACGCTTGCTCTCAGTCATTACTATAAATGTCATACCGACATATTGCAAGCTATGGTGCTGAAGTTGGTGCTATGACAGCTGCCTTTACTTCTCAAACCCTTAACTATGTCTGTTTGTCTTTAATGTTCATGATCAATTGCATCATGGGACATTTTTTCCCTGCTATCCAAATGTGTTTTGCTGTCATTCACCAAGAATAACAAGAAATTTAGCCTTTCTTTCTGCTTGATGGCTGTCAGTGAATAGACTGTGATTTCACTGCATGTTCCCATTATTCTAGAGGATTTGATGAATATTAGTGCAGATGTCTTTGACTCTGTGGCTGGAGTGCAAACAGTCTTCCAGGGATTTTTTTCATATCTGAGTATAGACTGACTAAAAAAATCCCATGCCATTGTTTCCTTTATCCAATTTCATAAATACGGAAGTATTTCAGCAATAATACTTGTGCCTGAGTTTAAAATTCCACTCCCAAGATTACATTGGATTCAACATTTTGAAACTGGTTTCTTGTGAATGCTTATGCCAATGAAACATCATGAGACTAGCTTCAATACCTTGAGTTTAAATTTTAAAATGGATGAATGTTTGCTTTGCTTTTTGTGACAATGACCTGTCATTTTTTGATAGTCCTTGAAGTATTACATGTAAGAATGAGTATTAATCTTAAGTCTTTGACTGTACCTTATCAAAATGTAGTCTGTGACAACTGCACCGAAAGTTGATTTTTGGCATGAATTACATGCCGTCTTCTATCTTCTATCGTAATAAGTGCGTTCTGCCATACACCTAAACTTCACTTGTATTCACTTTCTTCAACTTCATTCTGCAGGTTGGTTTTCAACCAAGATCCAATCACCTGATACTGAGAAGTCTAGTGCTGCATGTACTGTAGGGAGTATTCTGTAGAACAATTGCAAATGTTGTTTTGCCATTAGTAGGTTGACTTTTTGCATTCAATACAAGAAGATTTGCTGGAAAATATGCAGTTAGTTACTAAGCTCAATGGCTAACCCCCAGAAGTAGTGGTTTTCAGAACAAGGCCACGTTCTGCCAACTTTATGACCAGTAGTCAGTGGGAATACTCAGCATAAGTAAAGCTGGCAGAAATTAACCCTTGGAAATGCTCAATGGATGCTCTATTAATGGATTTCTACTGTACAGGATAATGACAAGACTGGTATGAAGAGACAAGCTCCTCATGTGACATGGGCAGAAAGAAGGTAATCTTTCTATTGCTCAGCACTGAGTTTAATGTACTTACGCTGTTTCCCATGTTTATCTTTATCTTTATCTATGTCATATCTTCCAGGACTGTAAAGTTCTTACTCATTGTAGTGGGTTCACCTGGGCCAGCTGCCAGGTGCCCACTCAGCTGCTTACTCAGTCCGCTCCTTCATGGGTCAGGGGGAGAAAATAAGGTGGAAAAACTTATAGGTCAAGGTAAAGACAAGGAGATCACTTACCAATTACAATCAGACAAAACAGACTCAAGTTGGGGGAAACTGATTTAAGTTACTGCCAATTACAAATAGAGTAGGATGGTGAGAAACAAAGACAAAAGCTAAAACACTTTACCCTTACCCCTTTTCTTCCCAGGCTCAACTTCACTCCCTCAGTCCCAACTCGTCTGCCTCCTGCCCCCCTGAGCAGCACAGGGGGATGGGGAACAGGAGGCTGTGGTCAGTCCATAACCGCTCTTCTCTGCCTCTTCTTCCTCCTCACACTTGTCTTCTGCTCCAGTGCGGGCTCTCCACGCACTGCAGTCCTTCGGGATAGACCTGCTCCTGAGTGGGCTCCTCTCCATGGGCTGCAGATCATGCCAGGAGCCTGCTTCAATGTGGGCTATCCTTGGGCTGCAGCTTCCTTCAGGGCATACCCAACCTGCTCCAGTGTGGGGTTATACATGGAGTATGGTGTGGATATATGCTGTAGTGTGGAAACACCCGCTCCACCGTGATATCCTCCGGGGTCTGCAAGGGAACCTCCACTCTGCTGCCTGGAGCACCCCCTCCCCTCCTCCCGCTCTCCCGTCGGGGCTCACAGGGCTGTTTCTCACATGGTTTCCCTCAGCCCCGGCTGCCAGGCAGCTGAAGTTTTGCCCTTCCTTACCCAGGCTTTCCCCAAGGTGCCTGCCCGTAGCTGAGGGGCTCAGCCCTGCCCTGCGCTGGGGCCCTTGGAGCCGGCTGGAATAGGCTGTGTCCAGCGCAGGGCAGCCCCAGCTGCTCCTCACAGGGGCCACCCAGCAGCCCCCACCAGCACCTTCCCCTGGACACCCCGTAAGTGTATATACTCCATTGCCTGCTAAAGTGTTTTTTGCATATCTGAGTTATCACATTGTCCTTGATACCTACCTCTAGCTTTTGAACACGTCTTTCCGAATTACGCATTCTCTTTCTCTCTTTGAAAGTTTAGAGGAAATTGTCATCCAAAAATCAACAGATGTCTGTTGGTCTGAGGTGAATTAGATCCAGTCTGATCATAGATGAGAGTGAAGCACTGAACACCTCATACAACCTTATCCACTGTCTAGTAGGAATGCCTATAATAGTTATTAATAGCAGAAGAAAACTTATTTTTCTTTATACAAAGAAAGGAATCATTAAAAATCTTCCCGTCTTAAGGCAGTCAGGCTCCCTGGTGCAAAATGTGTTAAAGTGTGTAAAAGTATGTCCTAAACGAAAAGGGCATCCTGGTATGCTGTGAGGATGGCATGTTTTCTCTGCTTAATTGTGGCTTTCTTAATGGTGATTTTCACATGTATTTTATATTATTTAGTGGCTAGCAAAATATTGTATTTTATGGCTGTTTTCTTTATTCATACATGCTGCTTTGTCTCACTGTAGACAAACACGTCAGCAAATTAAACATTAAAATGGACATACTTGGGCAAGTTAGCATGCCATTAAGACGAAAAGGGCAATTCTGATTCCCTTTGGTACCATGGAAGTATCTCTGCTGTGAACTTGCTAGGAGGTTGGGAACCTGATTTATGCAACTTGCTGTAGAAGAAAAGCTGTATCCGATAAGACTATCTTAATAGAAAAAAATGTGAACTTATAAAATGGTAGAGTGTGGCATAGTCTACTTTATGGTACACAGATGTCATAAATTTGTGGAATCAGAACATATTCCACAGCTGCAAATTTCTGTTGCCAGTGATAACATCCATTAGACTGTATTTATTGTTTGATATTATTCTCTAAGTACAGTGCCAGTAAGTTATATTTTATCTACAATATCTTCCTGTCCCAGTATTTATGTTTGCAACTCTTGCCTACATATAGTGCAAAAGAATGGGAGAATACTTCAGCAGATGACTAAATTGATGAATCTAATGCAGAGTGCACCCACTAATAATACGCTATTTATTTTGCTCTCCTGTTGTTAGACATCTCTCACTAAAATGGCACTTCAAAATGACCTCTAATTCTACTGTGAAGAATTAACGATCCACTTGATCTCTGTACTCTGTGGAATTGACTGATCAGGAAAATGCGTGAGTGAGTGCTAATGATGCAGTATGTCCACTCTAACAGTTTCACTTCACTGCTGTTCTCAGCCTGCCCTTCTGCTACACAGAATGGCAGCATTTTGCTCCCTGGGCACTTATCTCTGAAGCTATAGCAAATTTTGAAGGGCCCTTCAGAGCCTTGTGGAACTGTGAGAGGAAAGATTATATCCTGCTGAGTTGCTAGGAAAATTTTCATCAACCATTGCCAACTTCTTTTCTTATAACGGAGGCTAGGGAAAATGCTCTGCTTTTAGTCTCTGCTTGGTGAGGAACAAGAAGTGTCTGCTGGAGTTTCTGTACTGTCAGCTGGAACATCAAACTGATGTAGGGCATTATGGAAGCATGCACTTAGACCCGTGTGAGCTCAGCTCAGAAATAGCCCAAACTATATGGTTCTGTAGGATGGTGACATCTGTGGCTTTTTGGCCTGGTTCAAAGCATTGACTGGTCACACAGGCATGTTTTTAAGTTGTGAGTTACACAGGGAATGTTCTCCCTGGGAAGAGGAAGGAGACATTTTTGTTACCAGACCAGACTTCCAAGATGAGAGCACTAATCACTGGCAGATTCCCAATAGGCTTTGGTCAGTGCCACCAACAGTGCTAAGCTGGGCACTGCTTCAGCATTAGGCAGTTTCTGACCTGCTGATATGCAGGTGTGCATGGAAATTATAGTGTGCTGAAGAAGCATTCAAAGTATTTTCACGGGTTTCTCAAGAGCTGTTGATGGAATTCATGTGCCTCTTCTCTTATCCCTTGTTTTTTCCATATGAGCACAGAGATGCTTCATAGGAAAGGCATATGAACGAAGAATTAATGCAATTTCATATGCTGAGGTGGTAGCCATGGCAGATGTGCACATATACAGCAAGAGATAATTCTTTCTCTGAAGAGCTCTCAGTATAAACAACAACAGTGATGATGATGTAAGTCTTAATGAATCATCATAGGAAGCTGTTGACTTATACATAGGGAGGCCAGGCAAAGTGCATGTTTTCAATGTTTGCTTCCTTTGGGAAAAGAGGTCTTGGCTTCACGTCTGCCAGAATACTGTCATTCATTATGTCTTCACAGCACTGCAGTTCCAAGTGGCCCTGCATACTTACCATTTTTTTCTGAAGGCATTCCTAGATGACATTGAAAGACAGCTTCAAGCACATATGAAATAAATACCTGGTAGAATGAACTTTTGGGTAACTGTAAACTAGGAGGGGTTGTCTGACTGCAGTTCAAATTTAATGATTAATTTGCAGCCCCAATATAATGCATTTTTAATCATATACTTGAAAGCAATAATGAAATCTGCAGGAGCAGCAATAAGGAAGCAGCAACAATCTGCTGCACAGCTATACAGACAACATACTGATAACACAGCATGCAGGCAGTTTCTTCCTTGGTTGATAGCTACAACAGGTCCCAGCAGGGAGAATATTATACATGTTTTCATAGTGCTTCTTTCTTAGGGAGCCAGGAAATGTTCAGCCTATAGCAGATATGTTGCATTGCTATTAACTTTCTCGTGTAAGAATTAGTGTGGACAAAAGTTTATGACCTTCAAGTCAATTTGTTTTCTCCTTCAGTTTGTGGGCAAAGCCCAAGGTGTTGTCTTAAAGTGGAGTTGCTGTCTGTGAAATAAGTATTGGTGTTATACAGGTGACAGAAGAGATGGCCACTGTGTGGTCTGTAGACACGTCAGTTCCAGAACTCAAGTTCATATATAAATAATGCAAACTGAATTTATCTGTGGTTGCACATACATTTTCCCAGCAGCAGTGCTTGTATGAACAGCTCCTGTATCTCTGTCACTGGCCTCTTTTCCATCCCCTTGCTAATCCCTCATTTATGCTGGAACAACTGCATGTGGAGTCTGTGCTATGAACCAGATGAGGGAACTCATGCAACTGAAAAACCCTTTGCAATTTTTCTGAGTTATTTTTTAGTTTTAGCCAATATTGTTGTCAAATGTGGTGCTTCGGTTTTAGCAGCATGGAGTCTGAGTATTCTCTGTTTCACCTGAAGTGGGAGGTAGGTCTATAATGTCCTACTGTTACTAATGTGCAGATAGAGAGCGCGAGTGTCAGAATCTGAAGGGGTGATATTAAAAATGCTGTGCTCATGCACTCTCAAAATGATGGTAGAGAATTATGGGTGGTTTGTAGGCATCACTTAAGTTAGCAGCCCCTTTTATTTAAAAGTAGGTTTTTTCTATACTAATGGTAGGTTATTCTCTATGAATTTTTACCTACTTTATAAGGCAAATGATGTTATTGAATGTAGGACTATGGATTATCAATAAAGTAGTGACTATTATCGGTGCTATGGTGGTATAAAATGTTCTCACGTGTTTTGTTTTTCCACCACACTTTGATGATATTTATTTGTTTGTACCTTAAAATTGCTGGAAGTAGGAAAACTTCTCATAGATGTTCTTGGGAAATTTGTCCCACTTTCAATAGGAAATATTAAGATGTTTACCCAACTGTCTCCGAATTACAGTGCAGTTTAGGGAATTAATTGTTGCATTGGCAGCACACAGATTCTCTTTAGAGCTTCCTGCCATGAACGTGCTGTGTTGTGCAAGTGCAGTCAGCAATGCATTTCTGCTGGTTCTTCAAGCCCTTAGTCATAGCCCAAAGTGTTTTGATTTGACCTTGCTCAGCTGAATCTGGCTTTATTTGTCTTCCCAGTGGATCACTACTTCTCATATTCCAGATAGTGAAGGAAAAGGAAACGAATTAATGCTCCTGCAGTTGACTGCTATGAAAATAGAGTGTGCCATACCACTTGCATAGGCCGTGAGTAATATTTTCCATGATGGTCAATGGGGAAAGGGATTTTGAGCGTTCATAATGAGCTGGCTGCACTGCCCCTCCTACTGTCTCTACAGTTGCGACTAAGAACGCAACATGGTTCATCCAGAGGCAAAGAAAGATGACAACTCCATATAGTGAGGAGTGTTTGTGCACGTTATTGTGTGCAGTGTTACATACGCTGTTGGACAGGATGGCAGCGAAGCTTTATATGAGACATTCCTCTATGAGTAGAGAAAGCCAGTGAGCTGTGAAGACACATAACCTTTCAGTAGCTGTGTCGATGAATAACTGACACTAGTACTTCCAGAGCTGATATTCTGTACCATTGGAGAGGTGATTTGTGAGTATGTTTTTGAAAGCAGAGTAACAAACCTTGCAGCCTAAGCCACGCTCTCATTCTGTGATGGGTGTAAGTCATACAGCGTTCTTGTCAGTTATATACCAGGTTCAGATTTTTGTGGGAAGAAGATCCAGCATGCCTGTGTAGGGAACAAAGGTCAGACAGATGGGAAGTGAATGCTGCAGAACCATGATGAGTCATTTTAAGTCCCATATTTAATTGATTCATGTAAGAATATCATAAACACTCCTATAACTTCCATCACAATGATTATGCATACTGCAAGAGTTGCTTAATGAGGCTTACCTAAGTCCCTGCCAGCCCTACCATTCTGCAACAAAAGAAATAATGGAGCGTTGTAATAACTGAGCCTAAAGATGCCTGTTCTGTAAACACAGAAAATTTCTATGAACAGAGATGATTTCTTTCCACTGGAAGGGCAGTATAGGCCTGCATGTGTGCCTGCTTGCACGTATGTGCACAAGGCTTTAAGGGGGGTGTATGTGTTCACCAGAGAACAAAAAGTGTTTGTGCTTGTAATGTGCAAGTAATTAAAATTGCTGAAGCATTATTAGTGTTATACATTGATGAGAGGCTTATTTGGCAAAAGAAAAAATGTAAACGTTCTGATGGAAACAAGGATACTTTGATACATATGTCGTGTCTCACAACAATAATAAAAACAGGATCAGAAGAAGAGATCTGCATCAGGAAACTGCACAAAACTTTGTCTTTTAACTAGTATCAGAATGAAATAGTGAATACAGAGGACAGTTCTGACCACACTGATCCCTTAATAACTCCATCGTACCTCAATAATATGACAGATGTGACCAAGCAAAAAATTTGGACATAGTGGAAGAAAAAAAAAATTAATTTTGTGAATTGAAGGTGATATGAAATTGATGGTGATAAAGATTTTAAAAAAAAAGCTTAGAAAGATTCTGTGTTGTCTTCCAAACTGCTGAATTACTGGAGAGGGCACTGCAAGTTGTGAAAGGGTTCATTACTGTTGTAGCTCGTTGTAGCTCGTGCGACTGTTTCTAGTCAGCAGAACAACGGGTAGATGTGGCACTTCGGGACATGGTTTAGTCTAGTCTACCCTTGATTGGCTTAGAGTAGACTTGGTAGTGTAGGTTAATGGTTGGACTGGATGATCTTAAAGGTCTTTTCCAACCTAAAAGATTCTATGATTCTATAACATTGGGAGCACTTGGGAGTCCCACAGGTCTGCCCTGATTCCCTCTGGCAGACTTGAGAAGATGGTGGCATTTGACAAGGAGGCAGCAACAAGCAGCTGGGGGAAGTATCTCCTCCAGCTCCCACAGCTGGGCCAGGAGGAGGATATTCATCCACAGCCCAGCTAGCTGACCAGCTGTGTGTTTAGTGAGTGTGGTACAAAGCTATCTCATCAGACTGCTGGCTTTCTTGAACCTAGGCTGCAGCGGCAGAAGGCAGTGGCAAGCTAAGGAAGGATGCCCGCAACCACAGCAATAATCAGCTTTCAACAAGAAGAGCTGGTCAGCATGCCTCCAGGGAGCCCTGCTGGGGTCTGTGTAGAAAAGGCAACAGCTACGTAACTGTAAAGAAGGGCAGAATATATTCTTGCTGGAGCCAGTCCCAGATTCTGTAGTTCCCAGTGCCACTTTTAGTCTCAGGGGAGCACAAAGAGGGTTTCCGGCTAATCTGTATTTAAGAGTGTAAGAGGGAAAGACTCCCAAGCCCCCTCCTCATTTACACAGCAGAGCAACAGGAGCCATCGCTTGTTGACTTTTAGTGAGTTAACCATGCTAATTTTCAGTCTGTTTCTGCTGCAAGCAAAAATCAGCAGATAACCTCCACCTCAGCTAATTTAATGCCTCCTGGGTTCCCTGAGGTTTCCCTTTCAGGATCCACACAGGCAAATGGAAGGAGGAGTGGCCAACTTACCATTAGAGATGCTGTCAGCTGCCAACTGGCAAAGTCAGAAAGCGATCCATTTTTGCTGATTATTCAGAAAGCCCTGATGGTCTCCATGAGTCTGGCACTGTTGTGCGTGGCAGGAGTCACTATACACAAAAGCATCGACCAGACTGCTCCCTAGGGATTTACAGTGTGAGTAATAGTGGGTTAATTTCTCTGGAAATTTCTGAAAGGGATGACTGTGTATCAATAAGTTGTTCCAGATGACTAAAATGAAGTGTTGGAAAAGCCTCGAGGGACTCATACGATATTGTCAGGGAGACTCTTTCCCTCTGTTCCTAAAGGTGGCTTGTAATATATATTAAAAAAAAAAGCTTTTGGCATTTAGCGCTAGTTTTATGAAGGAAGAAGACGACCTGAAAGTTACTTGATTTGGTTTAGCCTATCCCTGGACCAAGCGTGAGTTTCTTTAATTTAGGAACATCAACTACTTTCTCTGTTTCTCCCTGCTTTACAGTGAAGTATAGGGGCATGAAGTGCATGTTTTCTTAACCTTTAATTGAAACTGAGATTGGTGGGCTGGAGCTTGAGTCTTTTTTATGCCTTTGAGCTCTTTATGTAGCTCTTGCTCAGATCTTTGAGTTGCATAGGTGTTAACCAAAACAAAGGATTAGATTACACAGCTTTTGCAGCGATTTAATTAAATTGATGCAACTCCAATTCAGTTTTGTTAGATCAGCACAAAAACCCATGCAGACAAGCCCAAAGCGTTTTAGAGAACTCAGTGAAAACTTTCTTGCTTTCACAATTTGCTCCTGTTTTATTTCATCGGTTCTTCTGGAGAGATGAAGCTGCTGGTTAACAACTGGTCATGGAGGCTTCTGGGAACTAGAGAGTAAACAAGACCTGAGTAAAGAAAACAAGCTGAAAACCACTCATCAGCTTTATCACTGCCCTTTTCACTTTCGGGCAAAGAGAGTACTGACCCTGTGGGAGAAAGCTGTACTGAAAGCCCAAGAGGCATCTCTGTGCCTTGTAAGCAATAAGACATTGGGTCTGCTCTGGGACCTAGAAATCAATCAGTTCTACAGCAATCCTTCCCACTAGCCCTGAAGAACAGCTGCCCTCATACAGAAGAAGATGCCTGGCAGCAGGCAGCAAAACCAGTGCAGGAAATAGTACTGAGGCTGTGTTTTAAATTGGCACATCCTGCCAACGTGGGATTTATTTCTCCCCACTGTCGTACCATCGCAAAAGTGAAAAGAACAGAAAATGAAAGCTGTCCTTCTCTGACTTACTTTTATCCTTGGACAAGAAAGGGGTGACACCTCTTCAGCATGTGGAAACAAAAGAGGTGTGTCTTAAAAATTTAAGGTCTATCAGGGAGAGGTGACCGCCCACATTTGTTCTAGGGATACCCTATGTCTGCATTGCCCCATCCTCTTTTTTTTTGTCAATTATTCTATTTTATTGTCCATGTGGAAAAAGATAAATATGGCCATTTGGCCAAGATTTCCAGGCCTCTGGCCTGGATAGTAGAGCATGGATAAATAGCCATTTCAGGCCACCGCTTTTATTGCACAGATGGTATGTGCTTGCACAATAACTCAGTTGCAGCTCAGATACCTCTCCAGTGTGTCAGACTCGCTATGGTGTGTCACATAGCACACGCTCACACACTTCTGACTGTGAAATATTAGATAGAAATACAGCAACTTTAATTACGTTAGACTTGTGAGGATTTTGCATAAGCGAAGCACACGTTTTTGTAGTGAGGCAGAGGCCAGAATGTCTCTCCATAAACATAAGCAATTTTGTGCGCACTCTGCAGTGCATCCAAAAACCATCACAAGCAGTATGGCAGTCCGCACTCCTTCTGTCTCACTCCTTGCATTACTGGTGATTGGTGATAATAAAGGGATTAAAAATAGGAACAATGCAAAGGCTGTTACATAAGGGAAGTAACCGCTCTGTGCAGAGTGTATAATGTGTCTGCTGTAAGATTTTAGTATGCATTTACACTCCTTCCTGAAGTTTGCGGCTTGAAAATATTATTTGTTGCTTCCCAGACGAAATCTTTTGCTGGCAACTCTCTTTCAGAGGATTGTAGGATAATTCAAGTTGGAAGGAACCTGAGGAGGACTCTAGTCCTACCTCCTTCTCAGGCAGGTTACTGAAGAGATCAGGCCAAGGTTACTCTGGAATTTATCCATTCAGGTCTTGAAAAGTTCAAAGGATGGGGACTGCACTGCCTCTCTGCTTACCTGTTTTTCTGCTTGACACAGGGAAAAGTTTTTCTTTATATCCACCCTGAAACTCTCTTGTTTCAGTTTATGCTCATTGTTTGTCATCCTCCCACCATGCGCTTCCATGAAGAGCCTGGTGCCACCTCCTCATACATACTGGCAGGCTGCTAGTTAGGTCTCTCAAAAGCTGTCTCTTCTCCAGGCTGAACAAGCACCATTTCCCCAGCCTCTCCCTCCAGGACAAGCGCTCCAGACCCTTGAGCATCTTGGTAGCCCTCTGCTGAACATGCGTCAATGTATCAGTGGCTTTCTTGTATTGGGGAATCCAAAACTGTACAGAGTATTTTAGATGTGATCTAACAAGCACTGAGTGAAGGGAGATTATCACCTTCCTGGCTGTGCTTCTGCTGAAACAGCCCAGGATGCTGTTGGCTTTCCTAGTTGCCAGGCAAGTTGCTGGCTCATGCCCAGCTGGCTGCCCACCATGATTCCCAGGTCCTTTTCAACAGAGCTGCTCCCTAGCTAGTCAGTCCCCAGCCTGTATCACTGCTGGGATTATTCCTTCTCAGGTGCAGGACTTTCCATTTCCCCTTGCTGAATTTCATAAGGTTGTGGTTGACCCATTCCTCCAGCCTATCTGGGTCATTGTGGATGGCAGCCCTGCCATGAAGTGCATCAGCTCGTTCCCCCTGTTTGGTGTCATCTGCAGACTTGATGAGACTTTATTCCATCACCCCTCTAAGTTGCAATACAGGTGTTAAAAGATACTGAGAAAGGTGTTAGATTATGAAGATCTTATATGTGTTTCCATACAGAAGAAAGCCTCTTGAAGGAGAGCTTACTACCAGTTATACCTGTCCACTTGCCTGTAACCTAAGGAGATGATGTTTGGTGATCAGCGTGAGCTGTGTGGCAGGCACAGTCCAAGTCCTAGTAGGCAGTTGTGCCATATGCACAAAAAGTGCGCAGCTGCAACTTTGTGCTCAGCCTCAGTAGTGCCATGATCATCTAAATGGCTGAAGACGTTCTCGTCGCTGTGGGTTAGAGTCCCTGCAAACCAGTCCTTCCTGCAAATCAGCCGTATCACAGATAGGGAATGTAGTCAATGAACATAACCATAAATTGATATATATATCATAGCGTAGGACTGAGGGTATATAGTGCTCTGCCTAGGGGAATGGGGCATGGCCTCAGGAAAGACTCTGTTCTTGGGTTCATGCGATCACGAATAAGTCAATTATTTTCTTTTGTGGCTGAATTTCTTATCTCTAAAGGAAGGATAATTACATTGCTTTGTTACATAAATATTTTTTGAGGGTAACAAATGCTTCAGAGATGTTGGTAATTGGTTTTGGAGTGCAGTAGTTTCTTCAGACTCTAAGTGAGGTCAGAAGTGTGTGCATTATATCACATAGATACATATACTGTGGGTCATGCATGGCCCTCAGAGGGAGGTTTCACACAGGGAGAGGGAAAATGGAGGAAAGGGGAACATGAGTGATAGAAGCCTTATCAATATTTTCATAAAAGATTGTCAAACTATGGAAGAACTGCTACACAAATGAATCATCAGCAATACACATATTCTTTGGGAAATTCCTCTTTAAAAGAATAACAAGAACTTTATAACAAAATTGTTGTGTGTCTAGATTTTATGATGCAGAGGCCAATAATATCCTATACAAACCTTAAACTAGGACACGTATGATAAAAAATTCCATCTGCAATTAGTACAAGAACATTTTAACTAGGAAAGTTGATTGTTGTTTTTTTAAAAGTCACATTCTTCTTTCGCCATATAGAATATGGCGCTCATAATCACAACTACACCTGCTTTTAACTTTTATTTCTCATTAAGTGTATAAACAAAGCAAAATAAACTCACAGTGTTGAGCCTGACCCCATGCCCTTTGAAAACAAAGGAAGAACAAGACTCCTGGTAACTTCAGAGGGCATTGCATCCAGCCCATTGTTTTTAAAAGTCAAAAGCTAACACAGATTGTTCATTTCCTGGCATTGGCATCAGCAGTAAATGGGATTGCCTCACAAAACGTTTGCTCAGTCCTCTGGGGACAAAGGATAAGAGCATGTTACATTGCTCAACAATGATCTCCTCAACCAGCTACACAGCAGCACTGTTTCGTTTCAATAGCTCGTTACCTCCTTGGCGAGTAAAATGAGACCATGGAGTTGAAACTATGGGGAGAAGAGTGAAAACCAGTGAGAAGGGTGGGTCTGAAATACCATTCTTGAACATACCCTGCTTCCAAATGAAATGAGTAGGCAATAGAGGCTAACATTATTGCAAGGCAGCAAAGTGGTAAAGTGTTCATCTGAGGAAACATAAGGGCTGGTTGATGGCCGCAGCCTTCTTGCTATTGCTTTAGGGCAGGAAGTATCTCTCTGTGTTGTAGCCTCTACAGTGTAGGCATCTATACCATTGCCAGTTTTCCAGACTCCCTCCATAGTGAATGGACAGAAATAGGCCTTCCTACTCTATCTCCTAAATGAAGGTGATTCATTTAATCTATTTTAGACATCAGAAATGGGATGAGAGGAACTCTGCCCTCAGAAGGCCTGTTCCCTTGACTATGAAGGGAGCCTAGACAGTTAACTCGGATACAGACACCTACAACACAGAATCTATATTTGGACGGATGAATCCCACTGCTGGTGTTTACTATAAATAGGGAAGTGCACAGTATATTTAAAGCAGAAAATCCATTGGGTATTGCTGAGATTATTGTTAATGCTGCTTAAACTAGTTAATTAAATAACTAGTCAATCACCCCCTAGTGTAGAGACGACCAGCCATGCAGCTACTGAAGTCAATAGTAAAATTAATGCAGGCAACAGCAGGCACTGATCTGTGTCTATGTATAACCATGCATTGAAGCAAGAGGAAAACCCAGCCTTAGTTCCAGATCCAGTCCTTTTCATTTTTTTATATCATGGTGATCTGAATATTTCATTCTGCTGGTTGTAGCAGAAGGGAGCAGCTGCAACGCTCAGCTAAACAGCTATCGCTCTCTGTGTGAGTGTTTCTAGTCTGCCCAATAGCAAGATACAAGACATTAACATAAGCCTGTTTCAAGGATGTTCACTGCCCCCAAAATATAAGACCCTTCAGGCCTGAATTGCTATTTAATACCTATCATTAATAAATTTCAGGTAATGGCTTTACAAAATTAAATAGCTGGCATTGACAAGTTGCTATATCATAAGAGTGACAGTACTGAATGTTGTCAGTGTAAATCAGATCAAGTGAATGATTCTGGTACCTAAACTGCAAAAATGCAGCAGTTGATGCTGTCCAATCAACTATAGCTATAATGACCATAGTAAGAATGTGTTAATTTAGTATTTCATAAATCACTTTGAACTGTATTGTGGAAACAGCATGATAGGCAAGGGAGGCATTTGTGTGGATATTTTTATAATTAAAAGGAAGAAAACCTTTCATAGGACTGACTGCCAGGTGGCTAACTGCCATCTCTGAGAGAATGTGTTGTGAAACATTGGGCACATTTACCATGGAGAAAGACTCACCAGCCTAAAGGGTTGGATGGATTGTTTTGAACTTTATAGTGTTTGGTGGAAATCCTGAAGTCTGTTCTTGGAATGTAAAACAGATTTAGCCATGACAGCTAGATCAGGATCCTTAGTTTCTTCCCTGCTTTATTAGGGGATTTAATTGCTCTAGTGGAACCTCACATTCCAGTAAGCATCCCTGGCTGAAATGAAAAACAATTTGTTACTTACTTGTTGACTTCTCCCTACCTTTGTGATAATTGGAGACTGCATGTCTGTTGTAATTGTGAAATTATCTCTGAGATATCGGTAAGAGTTCATAAAGTTCTGCAGCTAGCTGTAAGAGTTAAAGGTGGCAGAAGGGTTAAGAAATTGAGACAACAATCACTCATTCAGAGGGGTCTGCCTGATCTGATCAAGGGTAGTATGAAGATGATATGTGACAGATAAGGAAAAGGTGAAGTAAGAAGTTAGTAGACCAAAATAGGTGAATGAAGTAAAGAAAGGATGGCCTATTTGATCTCACATCACCTGTTGAACCTTTAAAAAGCAAAATAGCAGGCATATGGTAGATGAGGTGTCTGAAGGACTTCCTGAGGAAAGACCCCTGGTTGATTCTTTCCTCCACTGGGCAGCTTCCAGCAGGCCATCAAACATGAGAAGGTAGCTGGCTGTTCCCAGCAAACTAGCAACCTGACAAAAGTGAGGTCCTGCCTTGCCCTTCCATGTTCTCTGAGTCTCTTTCTTTCCCCTTACTCTTTTTTGGTCTCTCTCTTTCTGTCACTCAGCTTTTAACTTCACTTTGAGTTGGCCTATGGTACTCTACCAAATGCAGGATGATGAACGGAAGGAAGACGACCTGACTTAGCCAGGCAGGGGATATCCCATATAGGCAAGGGAATCGGGCTCCAGGCCAGCAGTTACCAGGGGTGACTGGCTACTCCAAACTGTTTTGCATGAGTACTCACTTGTCTTGTATCTTGAAAAGCTCAGCAACAGCTATACCTTCCCTGCTTTCCACTCTCTTATCCTTTCTCCTTTCCCTGTCTATATTTATTATCAAAAGCAGGAAATCAATCTTTACTCCTGCAGTCATGAACTGAAGATGAGTAAGAGAATTAAACCTTTCTTGTTGTGCTAAGAAGGACTTCTGGATAGCATAATGGATTCTAAATTAATAACCCGTGTCTAGCAAAGGAACTCTGACAGATTTTGATTAAGTTAGTCTTGGTTAACCACTTGCTTTCAATTTCCAAATGTTTTGTGTTTTGTTTTTGATGTACTAATCAATATACTTCCCAGCTTTGGCATGTATTTCTAGTGCAGCTGCCATGTGACTGAGCAGGCTAATCTCTCTGTACTTAAAACCACAAACGATGTTAATAGTTTAACACTCTACATTGGTAAGATCACATTAACACCTATGACTGAAGTCTCACTTATTCCACTGAAACTAACACAACATGACTGGTTATATCTAACTGCTGTTGCTACTGATGCCACGCTTTATTAAAGACACATTTGTTCAAAACTTCTGAAGCCCCTTTGCACCACTGCATAATTTCCGTCTAGATTAGCAAGCAGAAAGAAAACCCCAGGTTCCTTTATTTTTAGCTTATTTGACCATGTGAGTGTCAAAGTAAAATGTTATGAAGGCAGAACCAAGTATTGATGCTTTGGCAAGTCACCAGTGAAGGAAAAAATGAAGGCATTGGAGATTTTTACCCGTTACTGTATTTAACATTAATACATTGTGAGAAAAATGTAAGTTAAAACACGATATATTATAGAGATAGTAAAGCATTTGTAACCTGCAATATTTTACTCAGGATAAATGATCGTGTCCTGTTCTCAATGAAAAGGAGTTTGGGCATCCCATGGAATGGCAGAAGATGAATCTCTGTTTCCTTTTACATGTCCTTTCAAGGTGAAGGAGGTCAAATAAAGCAGTCTCTAAGCTTATAAATCACTCTGCTAGGCTAGTTTAAAATATCATTCTACAGAAACATAGGTGACAGGTTTTTAAAATGAAGATAAAAGAAGTTGCTGTCAAGTATTTGATTTGTTGAAGGCTTTCAACAAGGACTTTGGAGAGGAAGGAAAAGGAGAAATTCTGAAGAAAATTGGAAAATCTCTGGTGGGTAGAGTTGTTAAGACTGGAAAACTGAAGAAACCCTGGGATCCAAGAGCACAGGATCTCTGATGAAAGGTGGGAATGGATGAAATGTGTTTAAATCCAGTTACAAATCAAGTGCAAAACATTTCTGAAGAAAAGAACTGTCTTTTTCATTAATTTGCATTTTATTTAGAATTTCTTACAGTCTTCATGCCTTAACAATACCTGAGACAAACAGTACAAGGACTTTAACAAAACATCCTGCAAGTTTCCCATGGCTCAAAGATTATTTATATAAACATTATTTGACATGAAGTCAATACAGCATGAAAGACATTAAACTGGGTTGTTTCAATAACAACCTTATTAGAGTTAAGCAACTAATAAGTACGGAACAGACAAGAGACTGTTGTCTGAGCATTTTAGACATGAGGCATTTTAGGCTTTTCCCCACTGTGAGAAAGAGCATATGTTTTCAACCATGCTACGGTGAAGTTTCAAGTAGGAACAGAAAGGGGAACGGTACTTTTATTCATGTTTCTCTTCAACCAGTTCACAGGCTAATTCTGACCAGCAGGCACAGTTTTAGACATTACTGTTCTTTCCTGCAGTATGAGCAAAACTGTATTTAACATTGTGTTAGTTAACACATTTCCTCTTGTAATGCATTTTCCCAAACCAAAGAGGGCAAGAGGGCTTTCACTGGCAAGTCTCCACTGGTCTCACTGAAGTGAAGGCCAGGCTGCTTTGAGCTATCTTTTTGTTGGTGATCTGTACCAACGCATCCTATATTTTTTTTCCTTCTAAAGCCTTATGACAAAGCAGAGGAGTTCTATAAAAGAGTTGGCTGTCCACCTAACCATTCTTAATTGCATAAGGGAAGATACTAGGACAGGTTTAGTTTCCATGGTGTGATCATTTTTACTAGCAGGAGGTCATCTCTGCAAGAATGACTGGTTGAGGGATAGTGTCATTGGACAGGTGCCCTGAAGTGAAATGGAGGTAGGTCTGAAGAAATAACTGAGGCTGTGGACTTTCTGTCTTTGTTGGTAATAGGAGACTGTGTGGTTTTTGATGTGCTCATGAAGTATATAATTTTCTCCTGATAGATTTGGGGTTTTATACCTGTTTTGATTCTCCCGTACTTCTTTCTGAATACTGAATAACTAAAACAATCCAAAAGGTTACTGTATGGAGACATATAATTATACATAGTCATAAAGGCTGAAAAAACTTGGTCTGCCCTCCTTGTTTGGTTATGTGTATCTTACCTAAACTGCAGCCATGGTATATGTGAATCTGTTGGCATAGGAGATTACAGCTACACAGAGAAGCTAGTTTTGAATGTGAAAAAGTCTCCTCCTTGAGCTTTACTCTCTGCTGTCATCCTGTGCCTGGGTTTTTGTCTCACCACAGCTCTGGTGAGAGCAATTTCCTCACACTTGCACAGCTGCTCTGACCAATCCATTCTTGAACATTTCCATGTTGTTAACATTGTCCATGTCCAAGGACATACTGACCTGCTGCTTGGCTCTGAGTAGTAATCATCTTCATCCACACTGAAGGTTTTTACTGCCAGCCATCCCGAGTGTCTCATTCTGCCACCAGCACATGTAGATACTGGAGTAATATAAACAATACCTAGAGCCATGTCTTTTAATTCCAGCAAGATACACTGTTTTGGGAAGAAAATGTGGATAACAGTAAGTATTTTGCTAATTAAGAGAGATTGCTTATGACGAACCTGAAGTTCTCAGGCTGGTCCTTGCTTGTCACTCAGTTTAGTTAGATTTTTTAGAGCAAGTTTCACACAGAGCCTCCAGTACCTGGGCAGAATAGTTACTGTATTTGTGCTAGTGGAGGTATTCCTTCTGGTATTGCTCCAGGGGTGGTCTGAGATGACAATGTCTTCAGGACAAGTGCTGATTAGCATAGTCAGCTACAGCACCGTTTCTTTGCAGGAAACTGCCAACTGTCTGCCACTGACATTGGAAGGAAAGGAAGAGCATTTTGATTGAATAAAGGAGAAATACATCCACAGAGTTAAAATTAGATCTTTTTTTTAAAAAAATGAGCAAATATTGTTTCAGAGCAACAACAAGAACAACAAAAGCAACAATAACAAAACGCAGGATAGAGAGAGCGCCAAGTTTGCACTTCATATTTTTAAGCACTGTTGATTTGGAAGCCAACCATGAATGCCAGTAGTTGCTTGTGCACTGTACATGCTGTACGCCAAAAGCATATCCGCTACGGCAGGCCAACCAGAAGGGAAGGCATGGAATTTTCCTTTGAAACAGAAAAGGTCTCATTGCTCACAAACATTTTGCTCTCAAGTTAACTCCTTTGTTTCTTCTTTTCTGTGTAAGACTGACCCTGAATCTGAGCAGTCCTGTAACACCTCTGTCACTGCATTCGAGGGTCTTGAATTAGTCTCTGATGTTTAGTTACTGCTATAGTATAGTGTTTCTTATTTAATTTTCCTTTTCTCAGTTAATACTGCCAAAGCTTCTCACCTTTGCTGAGGACTTTTGCTTTTTTTCTTGTCTGATATTGCTGTTGTTGTTGCTGTTCCATAGTGATAAACAAACTGAAGGAGGACACAAGCTCGTCCATGGCCTGATCTGAAGCCCAGGGGTTCTGTCCCTGGGGAGCATGTAGGTGAATGCGAAGGAGTTATTGTGGGAAGCTGTGCACACATTCTGTAACTGAAAAAAAGCATAATCCACATTTAAGGCACCAAAGCAAGTTACGTTATACTGAGAAAATAACAGCATCTTCATTGTTATATTTCCTGACTCAGAAGATCAGGGCTCTCTGTTGAGACCAGCCAGAGAACAGCAAGAACTTTCATATCTAGGGAACAGGATCCTGTTCCTCTATTGCCCTGGTTTGGTTATCACGGCTCTTTGGGGCGAACTCCTGGATGTGAAGAGAGAAACTGGGATAGAAAACAGAGACATGGCCCTCTTTACCCTCACAAAACAGAGGAACAACACCACAACAAAACCACTGTGTTTAGGGAACAGAAACTATAAAGGAGCTTCTGGAAATAATCCAAGCCAGATCTCAGTAGGAAGATGTGGATGCTCAGAAACAGAAAAAAGAACCAGTAACAGATGTTTGCCTACAAAATGGGATAACCATAAGTACTGACTATTGCATAACTTGGTAATGTGGATGTGATTATAGACAATTTTATTATTTTCTTTCACTATTTTATTTATTACTCATGTTTGTTGCAGGAAATCTCTCTCTAAATACCTGGTTAGCAGAGGGAAGTCTGTGCAATCTCTCTCATTGTCTCCCCTGAGCTTTTGTGTACTTTCACATACATTCACTTTGTGACTAAATAGTTTTGCTATGTGCAAGTATTGAGCCACAGGTGCTTTGGCATCCTAGAAAAAAATTGTACTTTGCAGAGGAGTGCTACTGCTATATATCATGGCACATGTACCAGTGTGTATATTTCCAAGCCCCAGCCCCAAAAAAGGAAGGAAACCAAATTACATGAAAATACAGCAAGGTATTATGCCTGTAAAGGTAACACTCATTCTCCTTGTGTATTTGAGGGCCAGGACACCCACACATTTGGCATGTTGCCACATACAGTTAGGTAAGGTAATGTCGCATGCACAGCAGGCTGTTCTTATCCTCCATCTGTTCTAAGTCATGCAGATTCAAGTTGTGTGTCCCTCAAAAGTCCACTTTTTCAGCACCATCCAGTCTGTAGCAAACACAGAGGCAGGGATGCCCCTGTGTATGGATTCTTTAATACTTGAGCTGTAAGTGCAATGGAGTGAGGTGGGCTTTTCTTGCATTAGGCCTCAATTCACTTACACCAGAGAGCTGGGGCTACAGAGGCTTTGGGCTACACTTTAATCTCTTGCACCTGAAAAGCATGTGTGTGGAGGGTGGTTCTTCAACTTAATACGTGAGATGTTCAATTGTCATATTTGAACAACGCTTCAGCCCATTCATGATTTAGCAGCTTAGCAGAATGGTGTCTGTTTCTCTGAGCTCATCTAATGCTCTTAAAGTATTTGTTGTGTTCCAAGTCCTTATAACAAATATGTACCAGTTACAATAGCTTTTCCACTGGGACTAAGTTACACGTAAGTGGGGGTAAGGCTTAATATACAGAACAATAGAAAAAAATAGACATGGTGTTCTCAACAAAAATACCATTTTCTGTATGTTGTAATATATTTTTTTTTTTTTAACTGCCAGAACAGTGGATGTTGCTTAGAGATAAAAATTTATGCATCATTGCTATTCTTTCAATGAAAAACAATAGACCAGAGTACACTGAAAGCAACCCCTCTTCTCTCGACTTTCACAGAAGTTGACTGCAAGCTGTTAAGTTCAGTGGTCAACTTCTTTTATAGCATTGCCATAAAATGTCATGTGTATGTTGTGTGATCATAGCATGCTGCTGTGAAGAGCCACTGTAGCATAAACAGACAAGGGAGGTGAATTAAAATTAATATAGGGATCCAAGGCAGATTCTGATTGTATTGGTGTAGAGTCACTTAACCTAATCCCAGATTTACAGCACTGTAATGGAAATAAAAATGATGCCCCTGTAGCTGCATTTTCTAACTTCTGTGAAATTCTGGTCTGCATCTTAACAGTGGTTAGCATAGTTGCTTCCATTTATATCTTTAATATTTCTTTCAGATTTCTATTGTCTTCCCTTTTTCTTCACTTTCTGTGCAGCTGTCATCATAGGATTTCAACTCCAGTTAGAAGAGCAAGGCAGATGTCTCCCAGCAGAGGCTCTGCCAACGTCACTCCAATGACAGCTGTGGGAGCAGTGCTGTGATAGCAGCATGACCACCAGCGTCAACAGAGAATGACCACACCACATCTGCAAAGCTTTTCAGCTTCCACTGGCTTAGGGCCTGCAGTCTCAAATCACTTTTATACTTGAGTCTCTCAGCTGGCAGCACTTAATACTACTTAGTTCTCTAGTATGTTAGATACATTTAGGTCTATTTTGCTGGGGTTTTGTTGGGTTTTTTAAAATTTGAATTATCACAATGTATTTTCATCCTGGGGTGAGAAAGACACTTAAATTCTCTTCCTGAGTTGATACCTAGGCCTAGCTGTATCTGAAAATCTAACTGAAAGTGCCAAAACATTACTATGAACCACAGCTTCAGCTCTCCAAAATGGAAATTAGCATGACAGTATCAAGAACTACCTCAACATTTACTAAAAGAAGAGAAAATTTAAAGCTAGCAAATACAATCGCTTACAAAAAGTTACCTGAAAAAATACTTAGCTTATTAGTGTGTGTTGGTGGTGTGTTTAAAGTTTGTTTATTTATAGTTTTAAAATGTACCAAGGAAGATATTCATAAGTGAAAAGAAACAAAATTCAGAAGGAATATGCTTGCTATGGAATCAGCCATGTAAGTTCAGTGATATTTCCGCATGCTCCTTTCATATACCAGGGTCTGTGTAGGGATTTTGTCTGTGATAAAATAGTTCATCAAGTGAAGTTCTAACTTAGGAACAAAGCTCCCTCATACATCATCAAGTTGTACCTTTGCTTGTATGGCCCATGCAGGTGCCTCTATAGTATTCTTGCACCATTTGATGGGAAAGTGAGAGTACTACCAAGGGCTTCATCCTCTCTACATCTACAGGCAACCCTGCAGATTACTGCAGAGGGTCTTTATTTATTCATTATACTAAAAGTCAAATGGTCACTCTGACTTTTTAGCAAGCAGGACCTCCAGCAGGTATGTAATTGCAGTTGCTTATAAAGTAACAAAAATGGTGTCCATGGTTTGTCCCCACAGCTGGCAGTGCAGCCCAGGAACATCACAATTCTCTTGAGCTGTTAAATTGAGCAGAAAAGATGCCCTAATTCCTCTCTGCAGCTGATA
Source organism: Pelecanus crispus (assembly GCF_030463565.1). NCBI lineage: Eukaryota > Metazoa > Chordata > Aves > Pelecaniformes > Pelecanidae > Pelecanus > Pelecanus crispus. The sequence goes on along the minus strand of NC_134644.1, from coordinate 79,799,460 downwards.
ATTGTGATAACAGTCACCAAACAGGCTCAGCTTTAAGTTATACTGTTCAAATAGGAAGCAAACCCATTGTTTCCTCAGAGAAACTTCTTTACGTAGTTTGCTACAAAGGCTCTTCGTCCTGAATGATTAAAAACATTCATCACTCTTAAGTAAGACTGTCCCCACCTAGCATAGAAGATGACACAAATGCATCTATACCTAAGCACAAGTTACAAATTACTGGTTGAGTCTTGACTATGTGGTAATGCTTGTAATTGACTACACTGGAATTTGGCAAATAGTATCGTGTTAACCACACACCCCACTTTTACAACAAATGCTGTCATACCTTGAATTATCTGAAGCATTCAGCCCCTTCCCCTCCTCCAGTAGGCAGTTCCTCCAGACTGTGGAGTTTCCTCACTTTTCTGGGCTATCAGGTATATCTGATTCAGAAGAAAAGGTGCTGCCTGAGGATTGCCACAGGTGCCTCTTGCAACATTTTCATATCAGAGGTTGTGGGAAGCTGGAACTTGTGGAACTTGTAATATCTGATAACAGACTTTAGTCCCATTTCAGGAAATTGTCCCCATGCAAAGAAGTTCATTAACGTATGCTTAAGCTCTGCAGAAGGCAGTGAAAAATACACACGTTCTTGAAGTTAAGCATGTACTTTCCTGAGAATCTCAGTGTAACTTGATATGGCTGCAGGTGTAAGCTTAGGCAAGAAGGTGTTTGCTGAGGTGAATGAATATAGGCTGTGTCTCTCTGTTGCTGCTCTGTGGCATATACAGGATGAGGGTTTCCTTCCCAAAAAAAGAGACTTTTTAAAGAAGAATATTTGGGACTTTTTTTTTTTTTAAATTTATTTAAAGGAGAAAGTCTGATCTTGATTGCCCTAAAATAAATTGTGATTCATTTGTAATACAAGCAGCCAGGCAAGTGAAATGTACTTAATTGAAAGAAGAAATAATTTTAGTCAGCTTCAAATTCTTTTTACTTCAAATGCTTATTCAGCTCAAATATTTGTGTGAAAAGATGCTCTGGTGAAAAATTGAACCCTATGATTAATGGACAAAATCTTCCTACCCACACCCATTCATCTAAGCCACCCAAGAAATCTTCCAAGATCAGAAAAGATTTATTTGAGATCTCTAAGTACACAGCAAGCAGAAATAAAGTGTTTTTAAAATAGACACTTGTAAAGCTCTTATTTCATAACAAAATGAAAAATAGCTCAAATATAGGTTTCCTCTTTTTCCACTTACCCATCAACAAATCATATTTTGCTATTAAAAACCTGCTTGGATCTCCCCACTTTGCCATCAGTGGTATTTTTAGTGTTATCTGGACTTTTTCTTGGGTCCATTTCACTTTCCAGACATTCCAGTTAGAGGAACACTTTAGACCTCAGAGTGTAGACACGGACAGTCCAAAGGCAGAGGACTGCCGGTAGGCTTTCAGGAACAGCCTTTTTTGATTACTGTACTCAATACGGCTGTTATACATCCTATAAACAGCTAATGCCAAATATCCAAGAAAGGAATTTGGCCTTGTCTAAATGCAGGATTTTGACTGTCTGTGAGTGCTTTTATTTAGAAAAAGGTTGCCTTATTTCTAAATAATGTACTTTTAAAATGTATTTCTATTCACAATTGGGCACTGTTGTTGTAAAATTATAGCACTCATGAAGACCTGAACTGCCATAACTGTAAGCATAATATATGAGCCATTTTGTTATTTTGGTTCCACTTAACCATGTAGGCAGGTCCTTATGTTCATGTAAAACCAGTTATTTGAGCTTATTTTATATCTGTGAATTTCCCTGCTGCCCTATTTTCTCACTCAGATGATGGGTTCTTTGTACAAGAACTGAGTTGATTGGTGCAAAACCAAGGACAGTTGAATGATAGTCCTATGCACTGTCCAAATCTATTTCTAATCAAAACAGAGTTAGGGTACAGACTTACTAGATGTGTGCTAGCTCATCCTTAAAATAAAGTATCAATTTTTTCAAAGCCCAATGAAAATAGCACTGATGAAACTAGAAGTACACTGATTTTCTACGGTGCTTCCAACCTTGTACAATCACCCTGTTCAAGTTGAAAATGCCTCTTTTTTTATAAAATACAGTACCACTCCAACTCAAAGTTTGTAGGATGGGAAATCATTTCAGAAAGTTATATACACATGTTACTAAAGCTTAGGAAGGAACGTCAAAATAATAATAAAAATAAGTTAAATCACATGACTCTCACTAAGTCAACATTCCAAGTGCTAAGCAGGACAACGTGTCATTTTTCTCAAGCTATTTTCTTACCTAGTCACTGAATTAAAAACAGCTACTCAGTCTTTGGCTTCCAGAAATAATCTGACAAAAAATGGATAGCTTTAAAAGATAAATCATATTGAAGTCAAACAAAGCAAATTCTCATGTGCACCTGCTAGACATTTATGGTCAAATATTGTGTATATAGTGGAATATTTAGGTGTTTGAATCCCAAATACAGGCATTCAAAGTCCTCACTTAGATGCTTCTTTGCCTGGAGGCATATAAAATCTCTAAGTCCCCAAGTTTTCATAGGTGATATTCACTAAGTGGCTAAATGAATGAAACTGGGAGGGTTGATGCCTCAGCCTTGTGTTTCTCAAAGAACATATTCCATCCCTTAGCTTGCATCCAAATTCCAGTCCAGAAAACACGCTGAGTACAGGTATGTTGGATTGGACCATACAGGAAACATGGCCAGGGATCTCTTACTGAGAGTTCCTGCCCTTTTACTCATCAGCTAAAGAGTTCAGCTGAGACATGGAAGACACTATTTCTTTTGTTCATGCCTCTGCCTTTTGAATAGGTATTTCCCACCTTCCAAGATCATTTTAACTTTAGGCATAGTCTGTTTTCCAGAGCAAAGGCATTCAACATCCATTCTTTCTACGCTTTTCCAGTGTGCACAGAGTAGTGAAGAGAACTGAGAGAATGCAGGGAAGGAAGCGAAGGAATATAAAAACTAGTGTGATAATATAGCTCAGTGGTTAGCTCTCTCACCTAAGTAAAGAGAGGACTGAATCCCAGTCCCTGCTCTCATGATTACTTAATATGAGATACTTAAAATTTCATCGACACAGGCACTGAGGCCTCTTCTCTTGTAGCTGAGTGCCTTGAATGCTAGGCAATAAAGTATTGCTCTCTCTTTTGCCTAATGAATATTTAATTATTCTCAGTGAAGTAAAGCAGTTTCAATAAGAGGAATTATGGCTTTTTTTCTGTCCTCAGACTAACCACTGAGCTATTGGATAAAACTGAGCTTCCGGCTATGCCCCTCTTTGGAACATGTGAGCCCAACTGTGCATTCAAGGTAGTAAACGCCACAAGAAAAGAAGTTTCTTGCTATAGCCTCAGATTAAGCACTTAAATCCTTCAGAGAGCTTAGTCTCCATACTCTTGCTATTTTTTTGTTGACTTTGTTGGTTTCCTGCTCAGAGTGCTTTGGCACTGCAGCGTCTTTGAGCTCTGCAGTGTAGGCATCTAATTCAGGGCTAGAACATGTCATGTGAGGCTGCCTCTGTCCCTCAGGGATCTAGCTCATAGTAGCCACACTCCTTCAAAAAAACCATTGAAGATATATAAGGGCCATATTCATTCAGAGTAGGCAGTGTTAAATGGGAAAATAACACTGAGAGGAAACAGAACCATAGGGCCAATTACTTAGGTTAATTTTCTTGCTTCTGTCCCTTAGTGCCTGACAATCCACAGGATATTCTCAGTAAGACAGTCATTTTGCTGAGAGAGGTGTTTGCTAGTAAGGCACATCATGCAGACACACTCCTATTGCCTTCCAGTCTGTCCAGTGCTTATTAGTCTCCTGTAGTCCCTAGCTGATGTTCCTTTGATACCTGCATCCAGCTTACAGATGTCCTGAATTGCTCTAAGTTAGTGTGGGTCTGTTGTATGACTAGCATGCAAATCAGAGACCCTGCTGCTGGGCCTTTGCAATCACAACAGATAGTGGCTGGCTCAGATGGCTGGAGCCAACATGAGTGGACTCACAGAAAGAGACAGATCTTGGGATTACCTGTTCCTTTGGGAGAGACAGATTGCTGGGATTTTGAAATCAGACACTATCACCTTAAAGGGAATAGGCATCAGACTTGAGTTTTTCTCAGGAAAACTAAAAACGTCTGTACCTGAGCCTAAACACTAATCTTCAAATTCTTAGGGACCCAAAGGCAGCTAAAAGGCAGCTTGTCAAAAGAAGGCACTTCACTTGGAGGATATTCACCATTTTTCAGTATTCTCAGATGTCAACTTGACACAGCTCTTTCATAACTGGCTGAACTCCAAGTGTGATATTTTGGCAAGGAATATATCTTCTGGGAATGAATTAGTGTGGAAAAACTGCAGAATATCAAAACACTGACTTTGGCTGACAACATGGGCTAGGGCCCATGAACCATGAACTGCAGACAGGGCAGACTCCTAGCCACCTAACTGTTCTGTAGTAGCTGTAGTTAAATATGCTTTATCAAGTTTCAGATAATAATCTGTTGCCATACAATCCAATTTCCATAATGATTTCTCTGTTAAATTCTGTTTGAAAAGCTGTTGACTTGTTTTATTTCTGTTCAAATTGCTCAGCGCTGCTGATACGAAGGTTACCAGCCACAGACGCTGAAGGCAATTCATGCAGATTTGATCCCATAGAAAGATTGATTTATCCATTGGTTCAAAGCTTTGTTTATAACTCCTTTTTCAGAGAAATCACATTTCCCAGGTCTGGATGGACTGGTAGGACCTTAGTATAATTGGAATATATTCTATTGTACTCTTACTCTGTCTTTGCTCTTTACTCTTCACCTAAGTTTAGGGATGGTCTTCAATAGGGCAGTTATAAAATTGTCAAAAGGGAGAGTCTGGGGTTTTTAAATTTTGTTTTGCTGATGCTGTACATAGTGCAGGTGCATTGCAGTTAAAGAACTGGACTTGACTCAGTGGTTCAGGATTCAGTCTCTGCCTCTTTCACATTTCTCTGATCTGCAAGTAACTCGCTTTCGTGCTCTCACTTCCCCTCTGTTGAAATGGAAATAATGATAGAAAGAAGGAAAGAAAGACTATCCAACTATGCTGTTATTTTTCAGAATAAGGTTTGCCTTTTACTGTGTGCTTGCACAATTCTCTGCACAATGGGACCCTGACCGCTACTGGAGTACATAATTAATAATGATAAGGTGTAGATTTTATATTTTCCACCATCAGCATGATTCACTGTAAGACTTAAAATCTTACTGTTTATTCTGTTACTTGGATAAAGAGCACTGTAATTAGAAAGCAGCAAAATTTTCATGCCACAATTTATAAGGCTACAAATACTCAGCAACAAGTGAGGAATAGATTTGCATTACAGTTATTAATATGCAGCACTAATGATAATAATACTGTACCAATACCTTACATTTACATAGCATCTCTCATCCCAAAATGATTAAAGTTGCTAAGTAAAACACAAAACACACAGAAGTGTGGTCATCCATACATTAAGTGAAAAATAGGGACTATTCTGAAAAATGAAAAGGAGTAAGCAGAAGGAAAGTTTGAAATAAACAGAAGTGCTATCCATTTCTGGAGGTATTTTGTACTCATGAAGTGGAACTACCAAAAAAGCTTTGGTAAGTTGGTCTAGTTGAATTAGAAGAAGTTCCATAACTTTCAAGGGAAAGATTACTGATGATATAAATATAAAATTGCGTCTCCCACTGGATATAATAGCTAGATAGTGATATTGTATCCTATACCTCAAAACATGAGTTGAAACAGCTAAGCATAAGCAGTAAAGACTGTCTAGAAGAGAGAAGCATGACAGAAAAAGCCCAGCATGATGGATATGCCCAAACATGACTCCTACCATGAAAGATAAGGCATCTAAGATATGTAATTTGCAAAAAGCACGGCAGAAAAATTGCTGAGAAATCACAAGGTATTTAACAATGTTAACACAGATCTGTTTGAATTAAACACAAATGTTTAACTACTATTGGTGTAGCTGTTATTTCTAAACTTCCAAAAAAGTAGATTCACAAGAACAGATCAGTGCTTCACTTCTAAGCTAGTTATGCCACTGTGAGAAATTGGTGTGTACATTTTTTAATGCTACAAATATTTACACTTAACAGAACTTTTTGTATGTTCAAAATCTAATCTTATCAGCTGACCTAATATATTTCCTCATACTTGTTGAGTATTCCCAAGTGAGATCTAAGTGCCTGTAACATTTAGGATACAGTACTTACCCTCTCTGGCATTAACTATGTGCAGAGTTCTCTTAACAAGAGCACAGCCTACAAATCACAGAGAGTAATCCTTCTACTTTTCTCACAGCTGGCAAGGCCTCAGCTGGACTACAGTGTCCAGCTCTGGGCTTCTTCAAGAAAGGAGTGGACTATTCAAGATAGTCCAGAGAACAGCAGTGAAAATAATTGCAAATCAAAAAAACCACATTCCATGAGCCAAGACTGAAAGAACTGTTGTTGGGTACCCTAAAGGAGAGAAGACTTTTAGAGATAAGGGTATATAGAATGTTCTCCCAGTCCATGGGGACAAGATTTCTTGTGTGACAAGAAGTAATGGACTTAAATTGCAGGAAGAAAGAATCAGGTCAGCTGTTGGGAAAAACTTGCTGAATGTAGGGGTACTGGCATTCTGGAGTAGTTTTGCCTCAGGAGCTGACAGAGTCACTCTTACTGAAGGCTTTAACACAGGTTAAACAATCAATCTATCAAAACCACAAAAATGCGGTAATCGTTGATGACGGCTGGAACTTGATGACCATACAGCATGCTTCCTAGTCTTTTATTCTGATGGCTCTCTGTTGGTTTTTTGTTTCAATTGCCTATTCAAAGTCATTGAAAGAATTTTCTTCTAACTCTGAAATAATTCATGTTTGGACAGAGGCCAACTGTGGAAAGCATGTAGGACAAAGTAACACCTTTTTTGTAACATAAACTGGCCATGGACTCTAAAGTATGATATTCATTACTACAAATACCTTAATTAGATGGATAGAACTGTACCACAGAAATATACAGAACATTAATATCATTGGATTTCCTACTTAGAAATGTATGATGTCACCTCCACCCATGATGAGCATCTCTGGTGTGCAACAAAGCTGCTGGAGCAGCTTTTTGTAGTTGTAGCATGACAGGCTTTTGGCAACTGCTTGGAACAAAGCTGCTCTGATGGTTGTTTGATTAAGCAAATCTGCTGTGGTAAATGTCTGAAGCCAAGCTGTTTCTGCAGCTGTTTGAGCCAGAGCTAGTCCTGCAGTTTTTGAAGAAAGAAGGCATTTCTAAAGAATGAAGGAGAAAGATGGAAACAGAAAGGACGGAAGAGAGAAAGAAGAGATTTTGAAACATTTTAACTACATATAGCATTAAAAAGAAAAGTATGTTTGTTTTCAAACAGCTCTGTAAAACAAAACTATAATGCCATCTTGGGGTTTTGGTGATACTGGTGATTATAATGTGCAGGATTCCTAAGGCTCTGTATGTTTGTTTAAAGCATATTAAATGATAGGCTTTAAGAATATCATTAAAGCTGCAAAGTCAAATAATCAAAAGGTAGGAAATGCCAGAAGTCAGGTTGTATGCAAACTTTACTCATCTCCGCCGTACAAATGCCTTTAGTTACATATCCACATAGGGTTTTTTCTTCAAGAGCCAAGCCTCAGTCAGCACTGAGGGGTGACAGGTAGTTTTTAAATATCTGATATTTTGTTTTCTTGTCCTTGTTCAGTATGAGTCCCTCTGCCTTGTTTATTTCAAAGTATTAACATTTTATCTGACAACAGAATGATTAGTCTCCTCTTGATCTTTTCAGTGGTTCTCATCACTGTACTCTCTGAGTGCCTCACAAACATGAATATGTTTAATTTTATGATACACCTCTAGCAGTTAAAGTGATATTGCTACTCCTGCTTTTTGCAGAGATAAGGTTAAACCTATCCTATAGTTTGGGGTGCTCTTCACGGTGTGTGATCTTGAGCCTTAATATAGCAATTTATTTATTCATGTTGTAATTCCAATTGACTTATCAAGTCTGCAACTCTTCTGTAAGCCAGATCATAGGAACTCAGGTGAGGCACCCAGAAAAAGAGGCACTACATATGAAAAGCTTTTAGTGTAGATGACTTGCTAAGAATTATAGAGGGATTTTGAGAGAGAAGAAGGTGCATAGTGCCACTGTAAAATAAATTAAAGAGATAAGTAATCATGCAATTAAGAAATGTGTCAGCTAAACACAAAGAAGACAATATACAGTCTCCATGATTGCATAGCTTTAGTTTTTCCATTTCCTAACTTCTGAGCACTTGGTTTGCCGTCTTAAAAATGTTCCATCATACTTTTCTATGTGTAGATAAGTTTCTCTTTTTTGATCCAAGCTAGAAAAAAAATCTCCCACATGTTCCAGCTGTCATGCCTAAATGTGCATGTTTTATCAATGGGTTAGGAAAATGTAGATGCCCCACATAGTCTCCTGACATTTAAGCTAACAGAATAACTAGGAATAATATTTTCTGTCCTCTCTGTGGACCACAAAAAATGATAGAATGCTTTGATGGACAGTTTCCAAATGATTTTCTGACAATGGCTGGATTGTTGAAGTCAAGGCTCCTGGGCTCCACTACAAGGTCCAGATTGAATGCATATCCACAGGACACAGATGCTTGAATTTGTTCCTGCAAAGCATAACCATTTCTGGCTCTACCAGTCACTGCCTCAGTCTTATTTTCTCCTTAACCTTGGTCGTCTTTTCAGCTCCATTTCAATTTCTCAGCACATTTTGGTTCCTTCCACTAGTTTTCCACTTTCCTTTCTAGCTTTTTATCTGTTCTGTCTCTCCTGGCCCCTTTTCCTTCTCCACCATAGATTTCTCTGTAGACTGATGTCCAGTACCAGTCCCTCAGCCAGACTGACTGGATCCTTCAGTCTTTCTCACAAATGGCAACGTTTCACCAAGTCTTCTTAGTTTATTTTCTTTCCTGCTGGCTCTGAATCTCTTCACCTCCTTTTCCACGTGTTGTTTACTGTCTCTATGACCATAACCATCCCAGTTCCCTCTTCTTTCACTCTGTCTCTGCATTCTGGTATCCTGGTTCCTGTCTGCTCCTCATCTCCAGGCAGATCAGCTTTTTGCAAGCTCTGCTTTTAAATAGTGCAGCTTCCTCCTTCTCGCTTCCTGTTTGGAGTAGGTGGGAGAAATAGAGCTTCTGCACTCCATCTTGGACTGTTGCCCAGTAAGACGTAGAGCTGTAGTTGCAAGGAAAATCCTGCTCAGCCTCAGTCTGGAACATGTTCTATAATTACAGAATCTTTGAGAAATGCAACTGCTGACACCTGAGACTTCTGTACTGAGCATGTGTGAACTGTTTTTTTTTTTTCTTCGGAAGGACTAGAACTTAGCCAAATTTGACAAATTCTCTTAAGAGGCTGAGAGCGCTACATCCTTGAAATAAAGGCAAGCCTCTGACAAATTTTAAGCCCATTCTACAAGTCATAATAGCCCTAAAAAAATTCAGCAGAACTGTGTTGGTTTTTTTACAAAGAAGATGACGTATTTTCCCTTAGCCTTGATCTCAGAAATGTCTGAGTTATTTGTTTCCAAAAAAAACAAATTCAGCCTGAGGCAGATGCTCAGTGTGGAAAATTTCAGTGCAAATAATTAAACTTTGGCAAAGTTACAAATAACTGAAAACAGAGTCTCATAATGGGAAATGTTGGACAACCTTGCTAGGCATGTGTGCATCCAGGCCTGTCTATAATACAATGTCCATTAAAATTTGGAGAAAAAATTCTTTTCATGGTCATCAGAGAAAAAGTCATCTCATGGCTTTGCTGTCACACAGTGTCAAGTTTCATACCAAAGCTGTTGTAAGAAGGTGCAATGAAGCTACTTTGAAAGCTTTGTTTTCATTAAAAATGATGTTATTTTATTTATGATAAAATAGCTGCAATTATTGCCATATGGGTAACTCCAGCCATTCAGAGATCCTGAATCAGGCCTTACAAAATCAAGAAAGTGATTCGAAATTTGTGGGATTGAAGGAGGGTTGGGGCAAAGTGGTGATTTCTCTTCCAGTTTCTGAGCTTTGGAGGTGTTTTTGCAATATAATCAAGTCCTTTTCTGTAAGGCATTCGCTTCACTTACATATTATCTATACTATGTTTTGAAGTTAAACCAGAAGCAGAGAGTTTAAGACAAATACCAAATATACTGCTAGTTGTCAAGACTGGACTCAGAACCCCATGCCATTGTTAGTGCCTTTTCCATTGCATTTATTATGGACTAAGACTCTGGATATGGAGCACTCAGCTGATATATAGCCTCTGCTTGTCAAGATGCAGCAAGTTTCTTGTGTATTTGAGGCCTTTTTTCCATTGACTTATCAATTGGATTTGAATTCTGTATTTTTCATACTAGTTTAAAAATTTTTAAGACAGTTGCAGTGCATATTGTATACACTTGAAAATGAAGGAAGCATGTTGAAAGCTCAGCACAGGGCAAACCTGAAGCAGCACCTGAGCTCTTCTCCTTTGGCAGTAACAGTATATCAGTGGCTGGTACCAAGAAAGGATTCTAAACCCAGACAGACTGTAAAAACTCCAAGAGTTACTGATAAATTTCACATAGGTCAAAGAATCCATGACTGTAAATTAAAAAAAGACTTTTTTTTGAGCTGGATTAATTTAAGCTAACTTTTGTAGGAGAGCTTTCTCAAGGTAGTAATTGTGTGGAAGGTTGGCTTGGCTTGCAAGGAAAGGTTAAGAGATCCACACTGATAAACCTGAATCACCAAGCACCAAACGTTGTATAGTAATGGCATAAAATCTTCAGAGCACCTAAATACCAAGAGAGGGAAGAGATTGTTTACTGCTGTAAAGGAAACTATAACAAGAATGAGCAGATTTAAATTAAATGAGAGACTACTACATGTAAATATTAGGGCAGCATTTCCCTGATGATGAGATTCATGGAGATGCCTAGGAAACCAGTAGACATTCAGCTTCTTTGAACTTCTAGAATTAAATTGAACAAAGCACTACACAAGACCGTTGCAGAGAGGTTACCGAAGTGAATTGCTCTGATCCTTAATTACCAAAATTTTGTTATTGAAATCCAGAAAATGTACTCCTTCTCTTCCTTTACAGTGCTTAGTTAAGATAAATATGAACTGTCCGTGCCTTTGCCCTGACACATTGAGATTGATATGAGGTTAACTAGGTAGAGAAAGCCTCTAAGGGAATGGGATGACAGAAGTAGCATAACCGAATAATTCTGAGTCTCACTACATTTACTCCTGAATATTTGGATGATAGTACCATGTATTTCATCATCTACAGCTGGACAGAAGGTGACAGCTCCTCAGATGAAGTGCATCTCACTTAACTTCATCTGTCTGAAACAGACAGCTGCACCTGAGTTAATCACCCTAAGTTCCCTTTACTGTCAAGGGAAAGAAGTAAGGATCTCGTGGAGCACAATCCACTTCATCTAATGTAGGTGCCGGAAGTAAGGCAAAAGAATGACACTTGAGGTGAATATTTCTTGGTGTGGCCTGTAATGGCTGTCTAGGAGAAGTAGCTAACCTGGGATGACATAGGTGAAATTGTCCAGGGTGGTCATCACTACAGGTTTCTTTGTCACATATAAGCCAAACTGCTGAAAATGTCTATAATGAATGGAACTACACTAGACAGGCATTTTGGAGCTTCTGCAAAATGTAGTTGCTCAGCTCCTGAACGGGGATGGGACAGGCAGGCTCCTTGACGCTGCTTTTCTAAATTCCATCCTAATTTCAAGTATGCTTCCTGTAACAATGTGAGGTGACAATGCCTATTTTTAAACCCCTCAGGTGTTTAGGCCTTGTTGTAGCTGTGCCCTGCTGTTGACTTAATTAAGGCCCCCCAGCCTAAGACTAGCTCTTCTCAGTGGTCTGCTTTCAACGTGCCGGATAAGAGTGTACTGGTCCTGCATTCTGCTTCCCTTGTGGTCCACTGCTTTCCTTCATGCATAGAGAGGAGGATGCCAGCTGTCCTTACACCAAATTGCACCATCCTCTCCAGTCAGTCTGAGGGTGAGTTTTCATGCTAAGGGACTCTATTGATGGCAGCTGCTGGAAAGCATGGTCTTTCTCTGCCTTTCTCTCCCCAGCCGTTGTTACCAGATCTAAGTCATGCAGCCTCAGCTTGACCTTACGTGGCTGACTGACCCAGTGAGGAACTGTTTCTTTTTTTTTCAGAGTTAGTTTTCCACTGGATCAGCCAGTTGAACGGACTTACCTTGCAGCTGCACTTTTGTTAGGTATGATATGCAGGAAGCAGAAGGAGTACGTGGCCACAGACTGTCTGGGGTACAGGACTTCTTCCACCCCTTCAGCTGCATTGCTGCATCGTCTTAGCTGCAATATAAAATGGAAATAACTTCACTATGGACTGTTCATCAAGGCAGTTATTACTCTGTGTAAACAGAAGGTTTTCAGTGTATATAATTGTATATAATTGGTATCTAGTTAATCAGATTTGGTTTTGCCATTCTATAAATGAGTTTATATTGTTAAGAAAAGCCTTGAAAGCCTCATGCTATTTGAGGTTGGAAGATTCAATTAAATATGTTTTAAAACATCCTAAGATGCCAAAGTGATAGGTCTCACTTACAGCTCTGCTATCGGGTTATTCGGTGCCATAGCAGTGCCAAAGTATACTGTGCTTTTTTTTTTTTTTTCCCCCCAAAGAATTGTGAAAAAACCACATGATGGTGGTTCTCACATGAGTTGCAGCACTGCCCTTGCCATGCTGGGCAAATTCCAAGCAGTAACTGAATTCAGAATGACTACTGGGACATTCCTTGCAGTTCCAGCTGCATGTTGTTCGTTAACTTCCTGTTCTAAAATAGCGAAGAATGTTGCTATCAGCATCTGAACATTTATTACTACCTTCCCCAGCAGCAAGCGCCATTCACTGGCAGGCCTCAAAGTATGGAACCTGCCCCTGAAAATGATAGCACCTCAGTAGGTGAAGGGCTTTTAATGATTGAACCCGTAACGCAGACCCTTTTGGTTACAGGAAAGGTACTAATGCAACTTCCTATTATCTTTCACAGCAGGAGTTCCCTTCAGGGAAAGACTGATGTTTACTATAATACTTGGATTTCATGAGGTGCCTTGAGAAAAGTGAATTATTAGGGATCGGAAAGATGTTCAAATCTCTCTACAGCAAGCAGTTTGACCATACTGACAATTACCTGAAAGTGCATCTCTTATCAGGATTCCTACTCTGTGTAGGATTTTCTGATTTTTTAAAATGATTTTCAGTTTTCCTTCTGGCAGCAATCTCCAAAAATTGGAGCACTTCAGGCATCTCAGCTTTAAGTACTCAAAATCACTACTTGCCTTTAAAAGCTTTGGCCTTATGGTAATACCACACATATAAGTGGAAACGAAATGGGTCCACACAGATATGCTGTATTCCGCTGCCGCATCATTGTCCCAATGCCAGAAGAGCCAGCCACAAATTGATTCCACCAGCACTGAAGGAAGTATTATGTATGAAAAAGGAAATTATGTCTAAAGTTTTTGAAAAAGCCTTAACTCAGGATTTCCTGTACTTTTAGTTTTTGTGTTATTTAGGAATGAGAGTCAGCAACCTTAACACCATCTTAATGCAATTTTGTGTGTGTGTGCACTGGAATTTCCCTTGGTTTTTTGGAATGTAAGTGAAGTGAACACATGGACCCAGCTGAAATACAATTGAATAAAGATTTTTATGTAGGCAAATACTGTCAATCATAAATGTTTACATTTTTACTCATGGAAGAGAAATTAATAATACGAAATATGCCAAATGCATTCTTCCTTACCAGCCAACAAGGAGTTCAATCTCTTTCTGGCATTGTCTACGAAGGGAAAAGAACAGGGAATTTCCTTTAAGAAACCTCTTTGGTCTAGTCCACCACCAGTTTCTATAGAGACAGTATTCTCAAAAATCATCCTCCTTTATAGCTATAAATAACTCCCACAGTTCAGTGCAAAAGTGGAGCTTAGCCATGGAACTTACTGGGCATAAGTTAGAAGTTATTTTGGAGAAATGGAAATCCAAGGTAGATCAAATGTTTGTGTGCAGTTACTGGTGAGAATTTATATAGCCATTGGGGATGGAAAAGACATGCAGAGGCTATTTCATCCTGGGAAGATTGTATCTATTGCTCACATCACAGGGAGGAATAATACTGCACTGTGGATGGGGAGTTACATGCTGCTGAAAGCTGCATTAATAGGAGGACTAGTGCTACCTTAACCTCTCCTCCCCTGCTGGTGATACAGCCCCTGCATAGACCAAGAGTTACGTGTTTCTTGGCTGGTGTTTATATGCCTTCTGAATTCTGCAAAGCCGTTGATGTATTTTTCTTCATAATGTGAGAGAAGAATTATTATCTCTGTCTTACTGATGGGGAAGCAAGTCTCAGAGCAATAAAGAGCTTGATTTTTAATGTACTTTGACACTTTGTTTAGAAGCTTAAAACTGTTTAGATACTTAAAGATGTAGGAAGGGCTGCAGGTGTGCTTCCCAGTGCGTCAGCTGTGTTAACGTGCAATCTCGGAGCAGAGCATCCCCGCCATCCTCTCCCCACCCTGTGCCTTGGTTTCCCTGGGAAGGAAATTTGTGCACACAAGATGTAGAGCCCTGGAGTGCAACTGCTCTGCAGTCTAGACATGGCCATAGGCACCTAGACAGGACTTCTGAAAGCACCAGGTGCCTAATTTCTATTGTTCTCTATGGCAAACAGGCCTTTAAGTGCCTCTGGAAATCCTACTGACTACTTACTGCATTCTTTAACAATTCTGCCTCTAAGTGACTGCTCAAGATCACAGAAGTAGCCTGTGGCTACCATGCTAACCACTGGGATATTCTTTCTTCTGTGCCAATAAAGATTTGTTAGAATGAGCTAAATTGATGCAAGTTCCCAGCAGGACTAGACACTTTTCCTGATGGGGCAGAAATGAGATGTGAACCCTCTGTCAGCTCTCAGGAGGGGCTGGGGCTTCAGGCAAGACTTAGGTACTAGAGAATGTTTCCACAACAGGGAACTTGGGATGTTTATAAACCTGGCTCTGCTATACTGTCCTGTCCTGTAAATCCTGACTGCTGCTAAATACATTTTGCGTTGTTTTCATCACAGGAAAATGCTTTAAATTGCTTTGCATATCCACAGTAAAATTCTTTCATTGACAAATACATTACTGTAAATGAAAAGTTATGGAGGAAATGCAAATACTTAATTGAGGCAATATTAAATTCAATACATGCTCTTTATAGTAGACATCATCAATATATGTATGTGGGTAAGTCTGCAGTTTGTAAGTTTTAAATGTATTAAACTAAAGCTAGTTGTGAACAACAAATAAAGAGAAGACTTTTTTTAGATACCTCTACTTTTTCTAAACCTAAAAAATAAATCAGTGGATCTATATTTTTTATAGGCATACACAGGGAAATTTCGCTAAGCTTCCTGCACGAAAATTTCACCTCAGTGAAAAGAGGAGCCTTATAGTTTAAAATAAGCACAATCACCTCTTTTGCCAGAGCACCACAATATGTGGACAGTTCTTGATTTGCTGGAGATCAGAAGTCTACTAGATTTCTGTGCCAGCTTCTTTAAGCCACAGCACATCCAGGAAGGTTAAGATACCGAGCTGATACCTGAAATAGGTTGTACTACCCTATTAGCTTTGTTTATCAGGATGCAGACAAGAGTGTCTATGTGGCAAACAACGGTGTAGCACAGAGTTAAATTAGCTAGTTTGAATATGGCAAAAATTTTGGTCATAACAACACAGGTCAATTCACACTGCTTCTTAGAAGGGAAATTTAGCCTTTAGCTCCATGCTGCTAGTTTGTTTGCTTCTGGCCTTCAATGTATCTTCTTTAACAATAGCTTGATAACTCTGCTTAATTACAAAGTGCAGTTTAGACAGTTTGCAGTGCTGGATTCCAAAGACAGCTGATGTGGCTCCAATTTTCATATCATGCTTTGTAGCCTGAAAAGACTCCTTTGTTCTGTATAAATTACGTTTTTATAGGGCACTTGCATTCATATGTTCCTCTGCAGTATGGTGTGGCTGTCTTGGATGCTGCTTCACTTAGACAGTCATAGTCTTCAGCTACAAAAATAGCTATGACAGGAATGGTCATTTTCATTACTAAATTGAAAACAAAATATTATTGGTACAGTGTACTGGGTCTGGCTTAGCTGCCTACCAGGGTTAACCCACAATACACAGTTATACGCAAATATTGCAGAAGCCACTGCATGAAAAGCAAAATATCTGAATTAGTGTCTTTATGGTAATATAGCAACTGATTATGTGAATGGTAGAAGCCTTGTTTCCTACAGATTTGTGCATCATGGTTGGATTTTCTGGTGTCTAAGAAGGTGTGACCTCTAATTACCTAAGGGTGAAAGTAATCCTGTTTCTCCCCGATATGTGGATTCTGGATAGGGATGTAGTAACAGCTGAACTCATCTTCTATACTTTCACTTAGCAAGTGCTTTTTCTATTTGCCTGTTTTCATTAAAAGAAGGTCTTAATTTCTGTGAGATCACCTTTCTGATGACTTTGGTTGAAATTAATCAACAGACTCAAGAGGTACATGGAGAGGAAGAGATGGGGACACACACATATACACATGTGGGATCTGTGAACCTCTTTCCTTAAGAAACCAGGCTAAAAATAGTAATGAACCCTCAGTACTACTTGAAGTCCAGGTTGTTCAAGACAGCAAATATTTACCAACACTATATTATAAAAGTCAAAGCCAAGCATTAACTAAATATCCAGCATAATCTATGAGTGTCTAATATGTCAATGCCTGAAGTGTTCCGCATGGAAATATTTTTACCAATACTGGAAATAGTTAGTTTTCCTGTAGAAGAATCTTTGTCATTTTCAGCTGTTGTCATCAGTTTAAATATTCGCTAGAACTCTGTGGCTTTTTAATTATGCCTTTACAATTGTGATTACATGTAACTGTGGGAGGTCTTTCATCCTCATTTATTCTTTTCTTTCAATTTCTAAGAAATGTCTTTCCATTAATAGTATTCGCAGCTTTTCATTCACAATAGGATCATTTCCAGAATCGAAACGGACACATCTCCAGGGTAATAACTCTCTTGGAACAGGTCCAGATCTAAGTGCCTGCAGGACTTGTGATCCTGAGTAACAAATGGCAGCTGTGCCGCCTTCCCGCTCTGACCAGAGGGACAACAGCATTCCCGCTGCCATCCCGGCTCATGGGACCAGCAAGGCAGGACGTGGGGTTGTGCCAGTTCACTTGCCTTAATCAGGGCTGAAGTTTGGCATATGTTAAAATACTGACTGCCAGTGGGGTTGGTGAATGCATCTTTGGGTGCAATGATTTCTGGCAGGTGAGTGGTGTGGATAGGTAGGAGAGGCAACATTGCGCCTCTGGTGTAGCTAAATACACCAGATCACCCTCTCTGTCAAAGCCCGTAGTAAGTGGTAGTGGTATGATTTTTTGCCTCCTGAATTTCCCATATTCTCTCTTTTGTATAGACAAAGCCTCTGTTTTCTATGCCTTATCTGTGGCCTGCTCTTTTATCGGCCACAAAGGTGTCATGTTGAAACAGGAATTCCTAGGACAGCTTAGTCAAATTAACTAAAGATACGATATCAATGAACAGAAATTAAAGCTTACAAAACTGACTTATGGATAATCTGTGGCAGAGGTAGAGTGGCCTTAAAATTAAAATTCATCATCCAATGGAGTCAATCTAGCAGCTCACTGCTGCTACCCCTCTCCTGTTAACACATGCTCGCCACTCCCTTGTGCAACCCCTGGCATTCGTAAGACATGCACTGAACAAATTCCATTCACTAACCCAGAAAAAAACACCAGAGAAGCAAATTATTTTTTTCTAGGGCTAGTGAGCTGAACCAGCCCAGCAGAAGGGAGGGGACATGACAGGATGGCCAGAAGCAGGGGTGTGGGAAAGGAGGAACAAGGAGTAGGACTGTCCCTTCCCATAGCAGTGAAACATTAGACATATTATTGGACTATTTGTTTTGAGGCAACACAAAAGAGGGAGACATTTAGTGGGAAGAGGGAGAGCAAAGGCTGATCAACCAACTGGTAGCTCTGTGAACAGCAGATACAAATGAAGTTTTGTTTGGATTTGCATCTCAAGATTGGTCTTGCATGTGTATTCTGTCTAGTCTACCAAGGTTTGGGCTCACATTGCACCTTTCCTTCAACAGAGGAATTTATAAGGGCCTGTGTCACAAGGATCAGCCTTTTCTACTTGGTCAAATCATTTTATAAACTTTGTAGGAACCTAATATCTGTCAAATGTCCATCCCTTGCAAAACTTGACTGAAATTGGCCAACAGGATCTAAGTTATTATAGGACAAGAAGCACTGGAACAGACTGAGACAGAAAGTGCAATAGCATAGAATATGTTTTCTTAGAAAAAGAAGGGGGGAAATGTGTCACATCATTAATTTTCCATTTTTTAAAATTGGAATTTAAAAAAATCACTAAAATGTCAACATCAGAAAAGAAAAAAAAAATACCATTTTGTAAATCATTATTCAAAATGTGTTGACCAATCTAATAAAACTACAATCTAACATATATTTTACGCCTTTATGGACCCTAGAGCCTCATAATTTACCCATACATTAAGTGCAAGGAACAGAAATATTTCATAATATGCATACCTTTCTAGGCAAGCAGTTTAGTAAAGACAACCTGAGATCAGAGAGACAATTCCACCATGGACCTGTCACCATATGGGTTGTAATTCTAATTTACAGCAGCAATAGCACACCCTGCATGATCTTCACCTGATTCAATAACATTCTATTATTTCTAAGAGCTGCAGAGTGAACCTTTATCAATCTCCCAATACTAAATATATCAAGATGTGACAATCACTCCTTTCCTTATGGATTAAATAACAATTCGAAATGTCATATTTGGATCTACTGAGCAATATGCCTGCTGCCAACCATTGACAGCAAACCACAGTAGTTAATTTGACTCTATGGAACCTTTGAAAGCAGGCAAGCTTGAAGCATGAGCATTAAGCATGTTTGAGGTTTCACTTACATATTTCAGCAAATTGATCATATATACCTATTAATATTTTCAGTTATTTTTATTTAAAAGTACCTTCATACATGGTAAAGCACAACAGAAAGGGATGCTTAGAGATCCTGTTGTTAATGAAGTGCCCTCAATTGAAATTCCTCTCACAAATATCCCTACACAGAGGAAATATTTTTCCCCTCATAAACTTCACTCCCATTAAAGCACATTTTATATCTTGACTACAAAATGGAATGAGATTTTCAAAGCCTCACAAGCCTTTTCCAGATTAAGGTAAACAATTTAATTACCTATCTAAATTGTTAGTGTGCTTCAGTAGGCTGAGTGACAGTTCTCACTCCTAACAGACTATTTTACCTGTCCACCTGGCCTAGATCATGAGCTATGGTTAAAATTCATTATAAACAAAAGCCCAGTCATTTATGTGCAAATTATCCATGCCCATAAATTAGGAAATAAGCTCTCAGTTTGTACCTAAAATCTACATTTATATGCCCACAGTTTGGGTTTTTTTTAGAGACTCTTCTTGCTTGGATGCTTTCCTAAGGACCTCAAAGAACAATCATAAAGGTGGTATCAGCTCTGGCCTTTGCATTTTGTCAAAGTAGGACACTGTCAGAGGCGAACTGCATGTACCACCTGGGGTTAGAAGGGATGTGGTGAAAGCAACAAGGATACCCCCTTGGCAGAAAGAGACAAAGGATGGGATCTGCAGGCTGTTTCAGAAAATCTGTTAGAAAAAATAAGTCTATAGGCATAGGTCTTTATGGCAAAAGTGGTAGACATACAGAAGCCAATGGAGACATTGTCAACTCATGCTGAGAAAGGTTTCCCTGGCTCCTGTAGTGACCTAATTGATTTGGCTTTCTCCAGATGCCCTCCTGTTTACAGTGGCCAAGCCTCCCATTTCTCCATGTTCACAACAGAAATGGCAGCTTTGGTTGAAGCTGCACCAGGCCTCTCCTGGGTGTTAGTGCACACATAACAAAGTCAGCAGAAGGGAATGGATTTGAATGTCTCAGCCAATTCCCTACAAAACCTGGTGTAGGGTTGGTAACTTTGAGGAGCGAGGCTGAACAGAGAGCTGGGGGCAATAATTTCTTAAACTGCAAAAGCAGAAGCTAGATTTGCCAGAGCTTGTCTGACCATGCCCTAACTCCCCCTTCTTGAAGTGCACAACTAGCCTAAGAAGAGCCAGCACTGCCCATTAAAGAGTCTTCGAAGATACCTTTAAAAACTAACTGAGGTTGATTATATGATTACGCATTTGTGTGAAAAAATAGCTCGTACGCTTAATAGCGTAGCGTAAAAATAGCTTATCTCTCAAATTACAGGGGTACCCAACTGTGGATAGTTTTATATATCAGAAACAAATGCTAATTTGGCAAAAAGTTAGTCTGCAAACTTGCTAAGACAGCTGGTAATGGGAACTAGGTCCTTTCCATTATAGGAAACCCACCATAAGTCAGTAACAGGAGACCTTAGGAACTTCAGTTGATATGATGATGTTCTATAACCCAATGTGTCAGTCATTTCAATTCACATCCTAGTAAGTAGGTATTACCAGCACCAGCTTCTTCCCTTGAGCCCCAAATAAACAAAAAAGTGCCAGCTGCTATTCTATCAGAGAACCAAAAAACTGTATGTCTCATCTGAACGTTTTCTGTTGTTCATTGTGGAGGCACGTTCATGGGATCTGTGCTAGTTTTGGCTGGGATAGAGTTAATTTTCTTCACAGTAGCTAGTATGGGGCTGTGTTTTGGATTTGTGCTGAAAATAGGGATGTTTTAGTTATTGCTGAGCAGTGCTTACACAGAGTCACGGTCTTTTCTGCCTCTCACACCACCCCACCAGTGAGTAGGCTGGGGATGCACAAGAAGTTGGGAGGGACACAGCTGGGACAGCTGGCCCCAACTGACCAAAGGGATATGCCGTACTGTATGATGTCATGCACAGCACATAAAGCTGGGGGAAGAAGAAGGAAGGGGGGGATGTTCAGACTTACGGCGTTTTGTCTTCCCAAGTCACTGTTAGGTGTGATGGAGCCCTGCTTTCCTGGAGATGGCTGAACACCTGCCTGCCGATGGGAAGTAGTAAAGGAATTCTTTGTTTCGCTTTGCTTGCATGTGTGGTTTTTGCCTTACCTATTAAACTGGCTTTATCTCAACCCACGAGTTTTCTCACTTTTACCCTTCTGACTCTCTCCCCCTTCCCACTGTGGGGGAGTGAGTGAACAGCTGTGTGGTGCTTAGTTGCTGGCTGGGGTTAAACCACGACAGATCAGGTGAAAAGATGTCATTGGTACTGCACAGAAAGTTCTTATTCTGTGGATGAATAATTCAATTTCCGATGTTGCTAATCCAGTGCCTTTCAGAAGCATTAAATTAAGTTTCAATTAAGTATGTCTGAAGTCATTTCACTGTTTATCTTTTTGTTTTCTACTCTATTAAACCACTCCATCTATGAGAAATGCATAGAAAGAAAAATTCATTGTGTGAAGGCAAACAGGGAGCTCTATTTTGAATTACTGGAGAACCCTTTTGCAGTAGTGCAGTAGCTTTTATTACACCTATTATTATTGGTTGGTTTTGGCTTTTTTAATAGAAGCTATTTAGTATTTTTTCAGCTTCCTCACACTATAAATAGGCATAATTTTTCAAAATCTCTCAAAAGTAGTATGTTTCTCTGCGTAAATGTTAATCAGCTTATACAATGTATCATCCTCATGTCCCTTTAATGAGATTAAGGTCCTCTTGCTGACTGCGAGATTTCCTGAAGTGCTCTATTCTTCTTGCCATTTCTGTCAGAGGAAGACCCCACCCTTCCTGTGTCAGGTATTTTACAAACACATTAGAAAGATAATCCCTGCCCTGACAGAAAAATTCCCTTTACCCACTCTCTAACATTGAAGGGCGAGTTTCACAGTACATCTTGAACCAGTACAGTGACTACTGCTGCCAAAATGGGGAAGTCCCCTTCCTGACCGCTCATTCTTCTTCTTTTGGGACCTTCACTGACATACAAATGCTTGTAAACTAAAATGCCAAAGTCAAACAATGTGAGTATCCTTATCCACTTCGGCACAGCAGAGGCTATGGTTGACTGCACATTGTGTTTCTTTGGGCCACTGGAGCCATCTTGAGCAGCCCCTGTTGCCTTCTCAGTTGCTACAACAGTTTCTGGAGCTGCAGGGTGATCTAGATTTGAAATCTATTCCAGTTAAAAATAGCATTCTTTCTTCTCCAATGTGTTTTCGCCAGGTAGCATTGTGTAGCCCCACCAAAAGTGGTATCAACACAAGTGAGTGTGCAGTGCAAGGTAGCAGGGAGAAGCAGGGGATGCTTAGGCTATTGCTGTGGCTGAAGAAAAGTGAAGTCCCCTGACACTATCCCCTAAAACTATTTACCTGTGAATTAAAGCAGAATATCTAGTCCTCAGACTTCAGCCCACTGTGTCTTTAGTTAAAACTAGCAATTAGATGTGACAATGTTTTACAAGTATAAAAGAGAGAAAGAATAAAACTGTGATGAAACAAACTAGTATTAATTCTACAGAGTGTGCATGTGTGTAAGTCTACATACAAACATCCATACACACACATAACGAAATACTTCTCTCCTTGTAACAGGCAGTAGTCTAATTCTTAGCCATTAGCCGTTCTCTACTGATTACTTTGAAGGTCTACTACACAAGGAAGCTTCACAGCCACACTCTACAGTTTCCTAGTGCCCTTGGGTGTCGTATACCAGGAACAGGAAAAAGGAACATGGAGAAACTTAGTGTTGCTTCTTTGTCTTCCCTGCAGCTGGCTTTAGGCACAAGCAAAATAGTCTGTTCCCAAAGGCTGCAGCCATGGCTCCATGACCTGCTTTGCCTATAGTCAGGTGCCTGTGGAAAGCTGAGTTCTCTGCTGTTGCTGAGAAGATTGGGATGTCTAGGAAGCAGTTGCCGTGGTGACCTCTTCCCACAGCAACAGATCTCTCTATCTCCCTCCCTGTCTTAGGCTTGCTGCTCCCACTGCCGCCTCTCAGTAGGATTTCCTCCTCATGCCCCAGCCTGCCTCCCTCCCTCCCCTCCTCAGCTGGCTGTAGCAGAACTGAATGTTCTTCACTTCTGAACCTCTCCTTTCTAAGCTAAATCCCTTTTTCATTAGTCCAGGAAAGGCAGTGATGACAGATAATTAAACCCTTTACCTAAATAACAGTTAGTATTTTGGGACCAACCCTTGGAGGCTGATGACATGCAAGCATGTCTCCACATACAGAAAAAAACAATATTTACAAGAAATCTTACCCTCATATCTTCTTTAATACACAGAAGTTTGACACACCTTTTCCTCAGCTATTGGGGAATCCTGTACTAGAATGGGGAAGACACTGGAACCAGAATGAAAGCTATAAAGCACTTTGCCATGTCATCCACCTTCATTGTCCCTAGTGGGAGCCACAGAAACAGGGGAGACACCCAATCTGGGAACAAAAACCACCTAGCAACCGTAGCCTGAATGAGGGCTTGGAATGCTCTGCCATTTCATTTATCTTCTCCGTCCCCTGGGGCGACCAGAGAAACAGCAGTTGAAGGCACTCCCCATACGGAAACCAGAGACACCCAGCACTGGACTCTGAGTAAAAGTCTGAAAGAGAGCCATCCCATCCATCTAGTGGTTCCCGCCTGCCACGCTGTATCTGGCACCAGAATCAGGTAAACAAATGCCATCACAGCCCCTGCAACTCTGAAAAATGACGTAAGCTCTCCACACTGATGAGTGTGCCTCCATGTCCACAGAGCAGCTTGTACTTCCCGTAATGGCACGAGCCCAGCCTGTTAGCTACAACCTTGTCTCACTGCAAGCATGCATCTGTAGAAATTCACCCCACTCACGGTGTGTCAAAAATCTAGGTTGCGTTCAACTTTGACACTGGTAATTGAAGATGAGGCAATAGGCATTTCATTAGGCAGTTTTGGTGAGAGAGGAGAAATGTATTCCCTCCAAACTCCCTATTAAAAACACCTCAGTCTACTCAAGTGTATCATCAAGTATGAGGTCTAATCACCCAGCACTTTATTTATGCTCAAAATGTGCAAACTGGGAGGATGGAGATTCTAGAAATTCTCACAGAGGAAATATAAGGTAAAGAGCTTTTTTTCAGGTAATAAAAGCAAAGTCTTGGGCTCATGTAGAGAGTGTACTAAAGTACAGATTAAAGATGCAACTGTACTCTCCCAGACAATGAATATAAGTCAGCGGATTTGATGCTAAGGGTTCCTCACTTCAGCAAGACTAATATTTGGAGTAGATGATAAACTACTTTATGTATATAGGAATACATTTCAATCACATTATTCAGAATAACTAGTGTCTTAGCCTATAATTCCACTCATTTAATGGACTGTGGTTCTGGGTTTGTTTTAATTTGGAAACTTTTTATTTTTTTTACTGATTAATAAACTTCTGTGTTGTTACTTTCAGAAAAATTATTTTAGCTTTATTTTTAATTTCAATTTTCCATTGCTACTTTTGTATGTATCTTTAACCTAATGCTAGACTATGAAAATAAATCCCTGTATATTCTTCACCGTACTTATTAGATCCTTTTTTCCTTGAGCTGATAGTGTTCTCTTATGCAAAAATGAAGGAAGAGGGTGCAAAATCAGACTGACAGCACCATTATTTTCCAATATTTTAGGCAGGACTAGCAAAGCATCTTCAGTTCCGATGGTCTGCAAGCGCAAAAACCAAGAATGAATTTGGTGACAGTGAAAGCACAATTCATTTAATTGTGTACTGAAAAGATCTACCAGTCTACATTGCGTAACTTGCCGATAGGGATCAGAGGTTGTCCATCACACCATCTGCCTTTCATTCAGCAGGCGTCCAATTTCCTACAGACAGTAGAACAGCTGGGAACAAGCCAGCCTTGAGGCGCAGAGCTGGGTGCTGTCAGCGTATTGCTGGCATTGTAGCTCAGGGCATTGCACATTCTTTCCCAGAAGTCTTGCTGAAGTGCTCTTGAATAGGAATGGTGAAAGGTCATGAGTAAAAGGAGTAGCTGCAGGTCTGCCAGGAATGATCCAAGCCATCTTAAAGTATAACTGTTCATCCTGGTGAGGTCTCACAGCCACGTCTGCAAAACCTCCTCCCTAATCAATGGCATCGAAAGCAGCAAAGATGTCAAGTATTATTAGCGTGACAATTCTGACTGAATTAATGACAACAGTAGGAAAATCCTTGTGTGGCTCCCATTACATCAAGATGCTCATTAGAGCCTCTAATGGAATAATGAAAAGATTTGTCAAAAATTGCCTTTTCAAGCTCCTCTTATCAATACTGGCAAAACAAATCAGTTTCTCACAAAGGCGTTTTTAATTTAATTCCCAAACCATTTTGGAAACATAATAGTTCATTAGAGTTTACAAGACTTGAAAGCTTTTGATAAGTCTTTCCATGATTTTTAATTAAAAATGCTTAGAAAACTGCAAAATGTGAAATAAGTCCATTTCAAGTATTTCCAAACTGAGAACAGAAATGTTTTGAAATTTCTGATAAAAGCAGGTTTTCAGCTTCTGATAAAAGCAGGTTTTCAGCTTCTGATAAATTAAAATATTGATGTAGAGTTTGGTGTCCCAGAAGGGTCTTGTTCTGTGACTGGGCATTTTGTTGACATTTTATCCTCGGGTCAGTGCTTCCACTGTTGCTGCAGCTAAGACAACTGGAAATTGGAAACCCATTCGTCATGTTAAGTTGCTTGCTAGAATAAAAATACAAGGAAGCTACTATGACCAGTCTTTCTATCTCCCTAGAGTAAGTGAGCTCATTGATTTCTCCATGGAAGTGAATGCCAAAAACCAGCATTATCCAGTGGTTAGGCTATGAGACTGGAAGTGAAACTACATGTTTTCTCCTCATAGGCCTGCCATTAGCTAAGTGAGCAGTATGTGGCAAGAAGCATAATGTGTCCATTCCTCAATGTGCCTACCTGCAAAAACCTCAGGGTATCCATATATACTGAAGTGTTGGAAATACCTAAACATATATGTGAAACTGGTGCAAAGTATTCCTTTGTCTAAGGAAATAAAGCTTATGTGACTGAGATGTCTTTCATTTCACACTTGTTTTTTTACTCAATCAGCAACTTCAAACTAAATTAGACAGAGCCTAAGAGCATTTGTAGTTATTAAGTTACTGAAATTTCCTGAAAATTGTCAAATAAGCAGAGAGAACACCAAATTGGCACTCTCATTCTCTCCCCACTGCCCCTTCAGGGAAATGCTACAATGTCATCCCAAGAGTTACCTGTTCTGCTTGTCCTTCTGAATCTGTAGCTGTTGTATACATGAGATCTAACCTATCAAAACATATGGAGCTACAACTCAGCCACTGCATATGCTGTTTCTTCACATCCTGTAGAGGGATATAGGAGAAAGCTATAGATACTGTGGGACGCAGGGGGAGAACTCAGGAGAGCCACATAAGGGAGCTGGGTTTTCTGTCCTGATTTCTTAAAGGGCATATAGGATGCAACTGCATAAGAAAGCAGGCTTTGCTGGTTCCCCTGCTTATGGAATAGCTTATTATTAGTAATTGGTCATGGTCTATCAATAGCTTTAAATTCAAAATCAATTTCTTTATATTCCCTTGCTCTTATATAGTAGGACCAGATAAAAGCCTTCAGGTAGAAGTCATGTCCACATCAAAGATGTGTTTTCATTTAATCTTTTCTATTTCGTGTTTGTGGTAGGGCATTCACTCCAGTTATCACATTTCAACTAAACAGGCAGTAACCTCTAGTTGAAGGGTGGCAATTCACTAAATTACATAGTTCTGTTACTTAATATAGCCAGGCTTACCCTGAGAAAAAAAGCAATGTTTCAGGGAGAACCTGCTAAGAAATTGACTCCAATTTAAATTAAGGTAATGCAACATTTGTGTAAATACTAGTTTAATCTCCTGTTGTTTCAGTTTATTTTAAACCACTTGGAACTGGCATATACCTGACTGAAAGAAAGTGTCCCTGTAGTAGTTTGTACTCAATTAAATTGGTTTTAAACTGACTTGATCTAAGCAGTGAAGCTTCCTAATGTGCACAGATACTGAGGATTTTCTAGAATGTAAACTAAAAGGACAAAGTGCCTTGCCTAAATTTGTCTCCCTTGAAAATGAAAAGCTAATGAAATGCAAAAGACGTATTTTCTAATCTTTAAACAACAGATGGGGTATAGAAGAAATACAATGCTAAAGAAACAAATTGTTATCATAGAATCACAGAATCATAGAATCGTTTAGGTTGGAAAAGACCTTTAAGATCATTGAGTCCAACTGTAAACCTAACACTGTCAAGTCCACCAAATCATATCCAACATCACCATACTTACGCAGATGTTTTCTTCTAATGGTTATTACCTCATTAGAATAGAATAGAATAGAATAGAATAGAACAGAACAGAATAGAATAGAATAGAATAGAATCATTAAGGTTGGAAAAGACCTCTAAGATCATCAGTCCAACCATCAACCCAACACCACCATGCCTACTAAACCATGTCCCGAAGTGCCACATCTACCCATTTGAACACCTCCAGGGATGGTGACTCCACCACCTCTCTGGGCAGCCTGTTCCAATGCTTGACCACTCTTTCAGTAAAGAAGTTTTTCCTAATTTCCAATCTAAACCTCCCCTGGTGCAACTTGAGGCCATTTCCTCTCATTCTATCGCTAGTTACTTGGGAGAAGAGACCAACACCCACTGCACTACAACCTCCTTTCAGGTAGTTGTAGAGAGCGATAAGGTCACCCCTGAGCCTCCTCTTCTCCAGACTAAACAACCCCAGTTCCCTCAGCTGCTCCTCATAAGACTTGCTCTCTAGACCTTTCACCAGCTTTGTTGCCCTTCTCTGGACACGCTCCAGTGCCTCAATGTCTTTCTTGTATTGAGGGGCCCAAAACTGGACACAGTATTCCAGGTGCAGCCTCACCAGTGCTGAGTACAGGGGGACGATCACTCCCCCAGTCCTGCTGGCCACGCAGTTCCTGATACAAGCTAGGATGCTGTTGGCCTTCTTGGCCACCTGGGCACACTGCTGGCTCATGTTCAGCCGGCTGTCTACCAACACCCCCAGGTCTTTTTTGGCCAGGCAGCTTTCCAGCCACTCTTCCCCAAGCCTGTAGCGTTGCATGGGGTTGTTGTGACCCAAGTGCAGGACCCAGCACTTGGCCTTATTGAACCTCATACGACTGGCCTCGGCCCATCAATCCAGCGTGTCCAGATCCCTCTGCAGGGCCTTCCTACTCTTGAGCAGATTGACACTCCCATCCAATTTGGTGTCATCTGCAAACTTACTGAGGGTGCACTCAACCCCCTCATCCAGATCATTGATAAAGATATTAAACAAGGCTGGCCCCAAAACTGAACCTTGGGGAACACCGCTCGTGACCAGTCACCAACTGGATTTAACTCCATTCACCACAACTCTCTGGGCTCAGCCATCCAGCCAGTTTTTTACCCAGCAAAGAATTATAGTTCAGTTTGTTTCTTAATTCCAGAAGAGAGACATAATTTTAGTAGCGATACCTCTGATTTGTTTTATTGTCCTTTTTTCCAAACCGGTTTTTATTTTTAAAATTCCATTACTATTCCTATTTTTACAGCCTTTTATATTTCACAATGATAGTTTAAAGATTTTATAGGTAATCTTTGGCTGTTGGAGATTATTTTAAAATTCCCTGAAAATACACTAACGGATGGGAAAGTATCTAACAACTTCAAGACAGGAGCCCATTTCTTTATATTTCAGCAGGAATCCAAGCAAAAAATTTTAACACAAGAGACACTTCAACTACATCTTAGTCTGATGGCAGTGAAATAATCTCTTAATTACATTATCTGACAAAGAGATTCTTCCAAGTCGTGTCACAATGCAATAGTAATTGAGTTTAACAATTCTGGTCATACTACTACATTTCTTTTTTATAAATTTATTTTTGTCAGCTTGTGAATATTCAGTACCAGGCCAGTCATAAATTAATCTGTTTAGAGGTTTATGTGGTTTCATATCAGTCAACTTTTCCCTTTGAATTTACATTGCACATTTTATTGGTTTTTTTCATCACCTCACAAAATGAACGAAGTGCTTATTTTCACAATAGCCTTGTTATGTTGCATTAGGAATGAAGATTTAGAGAAATTATGTTGAATCTCATTGTTATGTTGCATTAGGAATGAAGACCTAGAGAAATTAAACACTTTAGGTCACCCACAGACTGTAACAGAACAGGACGAAAGGCTGCAACTGGTGAATGAAAGTTGTAGAATTGAATCCAAATCATTCTCATTGTAGGCTAGTCCCTTAACTCAGAAACTATTCCTCTTTTCTTGTCTATAGTCAGACTCTGATGTCAAGAATGAATCAACCAAACCACCTTGTGTCTTTCCCCGAAACTGTTTATTTGCAAAATGAGATGATACTGCTGACAGTAGTTCAACTGGCACTTCCTTGAAGTAAGTAAAACTAAAATATTTAATATCACTGAGGAAGTGGCTGTTCAAAACAATAGCTCTCAATATTTTTAGATCAGGACTGTCTTTCCTTGCAGTCCAGTCTTGAAGGTCTATGGCAGCCTAATAAACTATGCTACCCACTCCCTGTTCTTAAAAAGTGCTTGCACCTCAGCCTCCAGTAAAACAGACTCCCCAGTGCAAACTTTTTCTTCAAATGCTGCACCTCAGCTTCCAGAAAAAATAGTCTTTCATTAACCTACTCTTAGCCAGTTTTCTCTACTCTTATTTGAGCCCACTGAAAACTCATGTATTTCCTGATGCATCCTATTGGTATTCCTGCCTGGTACTCCAACACAACAGGGAGGCTCCAAAGAAGTCATATTTCTGTCTCACAACTATTAAGAGTCGATCCCTTGAGCTGCCTCTAGCCAGTCAATCTCTCCTCCCATGGGAAGTACAACTCTCTTCATGGATGCTGGTTCTATTGCCGTGATGCATCCCCCAAACTCAGTACAACTCACTATCATATCAAGGGACAGGGAATGATGGAGAGAAAGAGCCAGCCATCCACCACCAACACGCTGGAGCTAAAGCCATAGTCTTTGGCTCCCTCCCATTGACTTGGACTAAATGTTACACACTTCACTTGGCAATTTGGGGAAAGGGGAGGAGAGAAGAGGAGAGGAGAGGAGGCAAAGGTCAGTGACCTTTTCTTGGGGTTTGCTTCCAGAGTACCTTTCAAGCCCATAGGGATGGCCTAGCATCACCGTCCTTCACTGGCAAGCACAGCCTTAGATGCAAACAGACACCTACAGATGGTCTGGGACCATTCTGTTCCTGCAGATGAAGTGCATCTCTTGCTTAATACCAGTAATAACAATATCTAAAACTGGTTGAAGAAATCATTAAAAATGGGAAAAATACATAGTTTGAAATGCTAAGTTATTTTTAAAGTTCACTTTCATTTAACAGGTTTTTAATAAGATTTAGTAATTTGATCTAATGACTTCATTTGTTTTTTTCTCTAATTTCCTTCAAACTGCAGTGTGAATAGCATTGCTTCTGGGGATTTGCTTTTTTCTAACTTCTTTTAGTTATTCTGATCAACAGGATTGCTAGAAACCACTACCTTTAATACCATGACTTGATTACCTTTAAAAAAATAACAGCAGTCCAGAAATATCACCCATGTCCTCACCAGCAGAGATGTGAAAATATCATTTTTATTTCTAAAGCCTTATCTGTTCATCCCTTATCCTCTTTAATAGCTGAGTTAAACACCGGCAAATTAACCTGTGGTAAAAGTTCTCCATTTATGATAATGTTTAACATCTTGCATTTGCCTTGATGTCTCTGGCTATTGGCTGTTCTTATTTTAAGTAGCTTCTGTTACCTCTCTCCTACAGCTTTTGTTGAATAGTTTATATGTCATTCCCCTAGCCTTGTTTTTAGCCTTGTTTTCTAAGGTTTTCTAACCATATGCAATTACACCATCTATCATTCCTTATTTTCTTCCTCCCCTTCTCCCTCCAGTAACTTTAGAACTTGTTGTCCAAAGTCAATCATTTTTGACAGTCTGAATGCGCACAGCTTAGAGCTCACCACAGCGTGTTCATCTCCTTGCCAAGCTGGTGGGTTAGTACTCATTGAAGTGCTATGTGTAGGGAACTGTGTAGGACAAATGGAAAGTATTGCTGGCGGTTTATGGGAGGTAGCGGCTTGCAGTGGGAGTGTAAAGTAACACAAGGAAGAATTTTCGTTTAGGTTATTGGATTATTTAGGTATATATTTTGTAGGAAAGATACTCATATACGTATATATATACAGTTATATATACACATATATCTCACAATTGGAAAAAAATGTGTATATATAATACATACATATCACAATGGAAATGTGTTTTCCATATAAAGACAGTAACTTCCTAACACAAGCAGGTGACATAATGCAATCTGGTAAATCTTTGCAATAGACAATAAGGTAAAGTAGATTTTTGCTATCAATCAGGATGAAACAGATTTTTAGCAGTAGCATTTGCTGGAACAAAAGGCAGCCTCTTTGGACCCTTTGATGACATGGATAGCATGCATTACAAGAAATTTGTTTAGCATTCTTGATTCATCAAAAACAAGGCAGTACATGAGTATGCAAAGGAACAGCAACTTAAATTTGTGCCAGAATTCTGAAATGCAGTAGCTCTGCCCTGTGCCATTCTGCTTCTGCTTGCACAGGTGTAGTAATATTCAAGAAAGAGATGGGAGTAGACAAATAAAACCCACAACTTTTCAAACTCTACTGCAAGATTTGACAGAGCCTACCTGCAAGAGCTATGTCATACCATCTGACCTGGAAATACTTGCCCTTCAGTTGCTAAACCAATGGCTTGGAGTTGTGACTATGTCTACTGGGCACAATACAGTGCCATACAAAGATACCCAGGTGCACTCACATGGTGGCAATGCAGCTTAATGAGAACAGTGCGCAGGGAATTCAGTGTAACAACGTAAATATAACTCAACCAGCAGAGAGGACATTCTAAACGCAGATAGAACATCCTTTCTGCTGTATTACAGATTTGCTAGTAGTTCTAGAATGTGAAGTGATAAAGCAAAAGAGTTGGGAAATTCTAGGCTGATTTTAAATTAATTAGCTGAGATTCTGGTCAGAGTGTCACTGTGGCAATCTAAGATACTGGTGGCTAAAGATGCCAGGAGCTGGGCATACTAAGGAATTTCAGTTCCATCATGCCAGGGTAATATCATGTAATGCACCTACCAGATTACTGTGGTCGTCATCCGAATGAGGCTGAACAGCTACATGGCTGACACTGCATTAGATGACGCAAAGGAAAGCTGGATGGGCTTATCCAATGCAGTAGAAGTTTTGGTCTGGATGATCTCCTTAGTGAAGAACGATGAGCAGGTGGCTGGACAGATTTCTTCAGATCCACAGCTGATACTAGAGACAAGGAGTAGGTTTATGCTTCAGTCAAGAATAGTGTCATAGCGATTCCCACTCTTGTTTTACAGATGTGATATTTACTATGGGAGGAAGATGGAGCAGAGATTCCAGCATTAGCATGGACCCATCCAAAACCAAAACTGCTAATGTGTTGCTTATAGCATGTCGAGGCCTGAGTCTGAGTTCACACAGGATAGCTGAAAACTTAGGTAAGCAAATACTGGTAGATAGGATAATTTAGGAGACCCTTATGAATTCCCTCCCTCCAAAAAGACAAATTTAAGAAAGTGAACTTACTGAAGAGCTTTCCAGTTTCAGAACTGATCTCTTAAGCAACCACTACAAAGTAAAGAGTAGTTTTATTAAAACTAAGTGAGAACTTACTATGGTTTAATTGCATTGATAATGCCATATTACAAGAGTTTTGAAAACCTGCCTTTATCAGTGACAAGAGAAAAAAAAGAGCACCCGTGCCATGTGCTGCTGCACCTTCTTTTTTTTTTACATTTCCTCTTTCCAGTGCCTGTTTTTCCAGCTCTTCCTCAGATCTGCTAGGTACCTGTGGCTACTTTTTTAGCTAGTTATGGGTAGGTTCATTTTATGGCTATGTAACAACATGTACTAAAAGTGTGCTTCTGTTTCCTACAAATCATTTGAGGTGTATCAGTATCAGGGGTACTACAACATTAGGCAATACGATCTTTACAAAAACAGATCAAGGATCTTGTTTTCTTCAGGGCTTATTGTATGTTGAAATGTGTAATATTATTGCCAAGGTTTTTTGTTTTATTTAAAAATGAAATAATTCCAAACACACTGCTTTTCTCTTTGCTCTTGTGTTCTTCTCTATTTGGCTTTTCAGCAGGCCTTTGCCTTTTATTGTACTATATATATATTCAATTCTCCTTTATTTCTCACTTACTGGTGGACTTTAACGTGCTACCATTAGTAGTAAAGTATGTATACTGCAGGGCTTTGCCAGAAATCAGGAGACGGGTTAAAAGAGGTTTATTTACTTTTCTGCGACATGCATATGTTTCATAACTGACTGACAGGGTTTTGGAAACTTGAGAATCTCTTTTGAGGCAAATAATGTAATTGAGAAGTCTCCCTCTGCTTGTTCCCAGTACAAGATTAATGAATGGCAAAGATTTCTCATTTTTATTCTTTCAACTTAATCTTGGAATTCTAAATTTATAACATAAACAGCTTTTACTTGAGTAGTTTTTGCCTTTACAGAAAGCATGTCCAGAAACAAAGCTGAAATAGGTGCACGGAAAGTATTTAGTTCCAAGCGGTAAAAAAACAACCCCACACACGCAGCTTTCCAGTTCTGGTTCTCCAGCCCAGATGAGAACAGAGGAATGTGGGTGGAACTTGCCCTTCTGCCAAGGGTATTACCTAAGCCCTATTTTGATGAGGATTTAAGTGGTGCATAGGCCTTGCACTGCATGGGGGTGATACGGAAAATCACAGAAGCCTCTGTAGACCTTCCTTCAAAGCAAGGCAACAGAGCAACACATGTTGATTTCCAGGACCAGGAGGCAGAAAATACTCTGTGCCTCTGTCCCAGAAGGAAAGCAGTTGAGTGGTCATGGGATTACTTCATGCCCCTGTGGTCGTCATGTTGATGGGACTGATGCAACCACATCTCGCTCATTCCTATCTGATTGGCTCAGAGAGGGGCTCCAAGAAAAGGAAATCCCAGGTTTGCTTTTTCTCAGCAGTTGTAGCCTGAAAAGGTGTGTCTGCATTTTAATATAATTCTTAATGAATGCCAGAAACTGTTTTAATGCTACTTTGCAAAAGATTAAAAGAGAATGTCTGAAGGGGATAATGTGAGCATGGGAGGATTATATTTTAATAAAATTAATCCCACCTATAAAGGAAGCCTGTAACAGTGTCCACCTGGACAAATCCAATTTAACTCTCTGAGAAGCAGTGTTAAATTTGTTCTATGCATTTGGTTAAGAGAGAGCGGAAAACCAGTAAAATCCTTCTCACGCCAGGTGAAAAGACTTGGAGGACTGAGGATTTGGGAGGACACAAATTACAAAATGCCTCTCATTTGCTGAAAAAAGGATCTTAAATCCTGAAGTTTAAACAAAAGCTGTCACTGATCATCCTGGATAGGCAAAGACAGAGGGATGGTTGCTGGGACTGCTGATCTAAGTGTTTCCCAGAGACTGAAGATGAGCTAGGAGGAGCAATAGGAAGGAGCAGGGTGGGCACTCCTGCTATGCATCTCCTCCAGAAAAGTAGCAAAAATGTGGTGAAACCCCACTGCTTAAATACCTGATCAAAAGCCTGAAACTCCTTGTTTCCACAAGAGAAAATACTCTCATCTCACCATACATTTTTAGGGCCTTCTCCCAGGCTCCAGAGTAGATGCTGAGGAGTAAAATAGCTCGCTCTCTTGTGCATTCTCTCTCGCACTCTCTCTTTTGTTTTAAAATACAAGGAAATATTGCTTCTTGCCAAGGAAAGAGGTTAGTCAGCTGAAAATGAAGCTCTCCAGGCTGCGCCCTCGCATGTTGCTGCTTGTGCAGCCCAAGCACCTGTGCTCCCAGCCGCCAGAGGCTTCCAGAGGGAAGCGGCCCTTGGCCACCACCTCCAAGCCTGCACCCCACAGACCTCCTCCCACCCGCCCTGCGGGCACCCTCCCTGCCTCCCCTGCCACAGCAGGCTGGGCTCACACGTGGTTCGGTTCGGCAGACAGCTATTCCTCCTCACAGCTGGGAGGGGAAGAGGTCAGTCTGACCCAGGGTTTTTAGCCTTGTATGCTTCAGCTCCTAGTGTGGCTCTTCAAGGCTCATGAGTTAAGTCCAGCTGCTCAAAAGGGTCAACATGCCTAAGGAACAGGGTCCCTGGAACTGTCCTGTAGGGCCCAGCTGTCTGCCAGAGATTCCTGAAGGATCTGGAGGTGAAAAGCCCACAAGTCGGTAGCCCAACTCAGCTCAGCAGGAGGAGATCTCACTGATGCCTCTCACTTTGGTAGAGCCAGAGGATGCCCAGAAAGCAAATGATACCCATAGAGTGGGAAGCAGTACTTGATATAGGTGTTATATGTTACTCAGTCTTGTGTTAAAGTCATAGATGACCACTCTCTTGTCCATGAGGAAGTGGTAACCAGTAAGTATGTCCCTTGTAGAAGATATACACAGGTAATATAGACTAAAGTCTTTAATAGAACATTTGTGCTATTGAAAGAAAACCCTGTCCCAAGGGTGTACCAATTCATCATCTCTCCCTGGCACATGAGCTCTGTGCAGTGAGGGAAATGAATTTCACAAGAAGAAAATTTCTCTGATACAACTGGGTAAACATAGCTTGATAGCCTCATGGCTCCCATTATGCTGTCCATCAGAACTGAGATCAACTCTGATGTCATAAAAAAAAAAAAATTGTTGGGCAGAAAAAAAATATCTCTGCTCCCATACTTTCCTTTAGAGTCACATCTTCCATGTGGATAACAAAGGTGAGAATGATTAATAGCTGACATAAATAAATCAGTCAGAGGTAAGCAGAGATTTTCTGCAACCTGTTCTTTCTACCATTCATCATCATACATCATCATACAATTTCTCCTTACAGATAATGACTATTTGTCTAGGTATATTAAATGCAAAAAAAGTAAACTTACTATAGTCTCGACTACTAAGTTGTTCCTCTTATAATCAGAAATACCTAATTCTGTGCCTCATGTGTCAATTTTTGGCTAATCTAACAATTAGCAGAACTGTTTAAGGTAAACACACGTCCTTCAAAGATTAGCTCCAGTGATAGGCCTGTTTGCATCAAAATGGACTAGGAACTGAAGGATTAGGTCTAGAGTCATGGGCCTCTATCACTGATTTTCACTTCTGATGTTCTTTTTCATGAAGTGTGCTTGTTCTTCTAAGAGTATTAGATATCTTTATGTCTCTTCATTCTTGCTGTTTTGGCTGTCGACAACACACAATTCATTTGCCTCAGCTTTTTGTCCTGCTTGTCTGTCCAGGTCTTTAGCTGAGTGTTAGCATCTGAGTAGGAGAACAGCTTCCAAACCATGTGGATTTGGTGATAAGATTGATGACAAACTTTGAGACCAATTGGTAGAAAAGACTGATAATATATGCATTCATGAAAGACTGTTACTTGAACCTAACCTTACATATTAAAGGAGGTATCTTATTCTAGCAAGCAAAATTGAGTTGGTTATTAATAATGCAAGGATGGTTACTAAGGGAAATACTTAGCTCATATGAGTGATTCTTATTAGGAGAGTCTGGAAAAGCAGAATTCAAATGGGATAAGTGCAGCTTAGTACTTCTGCTTAAAGCATTACCGTTCCAAACAAAAATCTCCCAGATTTATACGTGTGTTTTCATTTGCCTGTGGCCACACCACTTAGGTCTGAGACCTCATCAGCTCTTACAAAGTAAGCAGAGTACAGCTAAGATAGAACTACTCCAAGAGTAACTAGAAGCAATGCTTCTGCTTTTCTTCACTGGCAGCTTTTCTCTTATGGGAGCACTGACCCTATGAATTACTTTGATAGCAAGGGCACTGAGCTGCAGGTAATTCCAAATAAGAAAGAATTATAATTATGT
The DNA here is from genome assembly GCF_030463565.1 of Pelecanus crispus. Taxonomy (NCBI): domain Eukaryota; kingdom Metazoa; phylum Chordata; class Aves; order Pelecaniformes; family Pelecanidae; genus Pelecanus; species Pelecanus crispus. Next base: position 79,762,246 of record NC_134644.1, on the reverse strand, counting down.
ATTATTATTATTAATAATATTAATATTTTTATTATTGAAAGTCCCAAGACTGCTTTTTCATGGCAGACATTGGCCTTCAATAGGCAGATGAGGCTCTGTTAATATAGTTGCTTTTGTAGAAAGGAGGATATTATGTCCTTGCCCTCCTTGGGGGGCACAGAGCAGAAGATGCAGCCCTGCAAGAGAAGGTGCACATTTTTGTATTCAGGGCTATGGGGTAAAAACTAAGCAAGGGCCTCAAGAGAGACACCTCCAAATGAAGGCTAACAAAATGAGAGGATAAATGTTTCAGACAGAAATCAAAGCAAGCAGCACAATAGCCAGTCATACCTGGGGTCCCCGTTTCATTGCCAGCATTGAAACCACTTCATTTTGCAGTCATTATACACTAGGACTGTGCCTGAATTCCTTTAGGAATTTCAAAGATACAGATATGTCTGCATATGTGTTCTAGTCAACAGTATGTTGTCCTTTAGAAGCAGATCCACAGATGACTTTAGTTATATTTTAAAACACTTTGGTTACTTAAACCAACAGCACTTATTCGGTATTGTTTTGGTTTTGATAAGTCTCAAATTCAAACCGTGCCGGTCTAAAAGTTTTATCCTATGCTTAGAAAATTTAATGAGTTTTAATGTTGATTTAATCTGAACAGGCATAAGCCCTAAATGCTACCTGTGCTCATTTTAGCACTGTTAGACATGAAGGACTCTTCAGATCAAAGTGGGCAATGTGTGCTAAGTTATAAGCCAAAAAACCCCAAACCCACAGTGGTCTGCCCCCAGCTATTTTCTCTTGCTAGAATACAGGCAACAGATATTTTACCATAGTTGTGTGACAGTGAGCTTTCTGTAAGGTATTTCGAAAGCAGGATATGACACAGAATTCAGAGGAAAAAAAATAACTTTGAGTTGGTAGAGAGCGATAGAATCTCTTAGAACAAATATTCATAATTCATAGAAAGATATACTAAGTAGGTCAAATTCCACAAAATTATTTATTTATCATCTTTCCTGTCCTTCCTACCCCTAAACCCAGATAAACTGACCGCTTCATAATGTGTTATCATTTGAAAACTGTCTGTAGTTTAATGGTACCGAAGTAAAATGTGCAGTATTAAATTCAGCTTTTAAAGATAAGGATGACAATTTAGTTTAAATGTATCTGAGGTTCGGAAATATTTTTAATTATACCTGCCTACAGTTTGTTTGGATTTTTTTAATGACCAGTAAACTTTATTATCGTGTTTGTGACACCTTAAAACAGTTTCAGTTTTCAAATGGCCAATGTCTCCTGCTTTCTGAATACATGGTCCCCTCAAGCAGATAGAAAATAGAAACTTCAAAAAGTGAATGAAAATTCAGTTTATAGTTCCCATATCTCTCCCTTACATTCAGATTCTCAGGATTAATATTCTGAAAACCTTTTAACCAGTAAGGAGCTACCCCATGAGGTTTATCATTCACAAAGCCAGACCATATGCTTCTCTGGAAAAGAAATATTTCCAGCTAACTTGTGGAGGAATAGATAAGTTAGACTGCAAAGAAAGGACACTGTAATTTCGGCTGTAAATACAGGTATCCCTTTCAGACTGTTACATACAGGTTTTGCAAAAAAAAGGGGCTTTAGGTCATTTTTAGTGGTACAGAGATGTGCTGTCACAAAATTTCATCTCACTTTTGCTGGTGTAATACATAAATAATGCCACTGAAATTATTAGGGTTACTCTGCCTTTATATATAGAAAATTTTGCGCAGGCACAAAAGTGTTTCTTTCTTTTTGCTGTGTGTATAGTCTGACAGGCAGTAATGGTAATGAGACCCTTGCCTTTCTAGGTGATAGGATTAAAAAGTAAGAAAAAACTGTGTAAACATTAAAATATTAAGCAACAGTTAAAGATTCAGTTTGTCTTCATCTTTCTGACAACGAAAAGCCCAGAATGAAGTGCTCTGAGGGTGACAGGCACACTAGACTAGAACTTTCCAAAATTTTAGAGGAAAAACATCTATTTCCCATTTCAGTAACATCTCAATATATATAAGCCAATAGCTTACTTCAATATTTTTCAGGGTTTTGTTACATGAATAAGTTACCACAAAGTAAGCAAGGGTGATAACTTTATGACAGTGAAGATGGCTGATTTGTGTATCATTATTGTATTTATATATTGTATATCATTAAGCAATGTAACTTAGCACTTTCACTGTAGCATGGACTACCTCACATTTACTAAATAATGCAAGTGTGCACCCTGGCAATTAACATGCAGTAATAGAAACACTTTAAGTTCATACCATTGTTTCTTCTATAGTAACTTTCTCATGGGACTGTACTTTGTGCTGCAACCTTTTCACTAATTTACTGTCCATTCTTCAGCAAAGTGTCCTTTCATATAAGCACATGAAAGATTAAATGTTTCTGATTCCTTTCCTCTTCCTTTCCCCTTCCCTCAAGGTTAATTTATGATATCTATTTGTTCTTTCCTATATTTACATAATCTTCCACATCATTATTTGCAGATGTTAATAGTATAACATTTTTTTCTTCAAAACATCAGTAGATGTTACATGACCTAAGAGATGCAACAGTTTTTGTAAATACAGATTTCATCTGTCTTGGTTTCTGGGGCTTGTGTTATCCAAGTTCTAATCTGTTCAAACTCCTCCATGTTGCTGCTCCTGACCTCCTTAAGTTTGTTGGACTAATGGTGTACCCACTTAGTATTTTTCAGATACACATGCCTCCTATACCAATCCTTTAGGCTGGAGATAATATATAGCACTGTAAGCCTAGTGCTAAGCCCAGTTTTCTATATCCTACTGTTCAGCAGAGCATTTTAGATCAAGCACAGAACTGCAGTAACCGCAGCTACCCAACATCCAACCCATAGCTGGTTAGCTCAGGCTGTAAGCAAGACTTGTGCAGACTTATCCCAATATGATTAAGAGGAGGCTCTTCCTTTAGTTTAGGTATCAATTCACTGAGCATATTTTCATTACATTTTACTTTTGAATCAGTTCTCTATCCCAGACTAACCCGATTTACATTCACATTATTGAATATAAATCCAAGCTTGACAGTCCCCTAGCTCACCCCCGAAACCTACCAATCCATAAAGGGCCATTCAGTGAGATAAGTTAGGGTTCAGGCTTATATGTGATAAGTACATGTCTTTTGGGAATGGGTGGAAGTAAAAGGTCATTGGAACCAAAGGAACTTCTCTTTCCTCCACACCAGCTTCCTGTCCAGTTGAGAGGCAGTATTGTCTGCTGATTCCAGGGTCCTGCCTCCCCAGGCAAGGTGGAGGGAAACAGCTCTTGAGACCGAAATACAGTTCTCCCTCTCCCCATGTTTCTTCTCAGTATCATCCTAGTAATATTTGCACTTAATGCTGCTCAGCTGCCAGGAAGAGTAGGAACTGAATAAAGGAAAACTTGTTTAGCTCTAGAGTTCTCCATTTGTCTCCATTGTGGACGAAATTCCCCAATGCTAGCTGGGTAGCAGCACCTAATAGTTGTTTCAGTCCTGCTGGCCTCCCAGAAAGAAAAAAGAGAACTTTTCAAGCAAACTCCCATATCACCTTAGTAGGGTCATGGAAACTACCATCCCCACTCACCTCACCCTCCCTTGTCTTTTCCCCTGCGACCAATGCCAGACTAGACACAGCAGTGAGCATTCAGTGGACTGGCTGTAGCTGAGCTTAAGCCCTCGCTTAAAATACAGTGCAAAAATCACGGGCCAGCAGTCACACAGAATACTAAAATCACCTTCACATCCATCACCTGGAGTCATTCTCTGGGTATCTAATTAAAAATCCATTTCCTAGACCCTGAGGAATACCAACCCATTTGGTTCTCAGAGGTGAAGATATTAAAAGTTAAATAAATAGTAGATAAATAATCAGGTCACAATTCCTTATACAATTTCACCCTGTCACAGGAAAAGTATGCAATTTATGTTTGTCAAGAGGCTGAAAACTGTGGAAAAAGAACTGAAACCGAAATACCTCCTCTCAGACATTGTTCTTGTTATACAAACAGTCTGCAGCAGAGGAAGACACACTGGAGGAGTCTCAGTCAGCTATTGAGCTGCAAAATTATTAAGTCAAAGTATTCCTCGTCTACTTAGTGCACAGCTTACCCACTGGCTCTATGATATTTATTTAGGTTATTTGTTTGTGTTAATTTGTGTATCTTCCAAAAACAAGTGACGCCTGAATTTTCACAATGTTACCTTGAATTATCTCTATTGATTAAAAAAATTTTGCTCTAATGTTCTTCTGTCTTTTAATGCCCTGGATCTTTTGCCCCTTCCCAAAATTCATCCTATTCATGTAGGACTCAGATGTTTTTAACTGTCTTAAAATGATTCTAAATACAGAGCTTGAGTTTTAAGACACTCCCAAACCTGTGATCAAGAGAAGAGGTGAGAACATCTTTCAGGTACAGTAGATGTTTTCTCTGTCTCAGTCATATAGAGGAAGAAGCAGAGTGCATGGAGCTGCCTATTTAAAGAGGTGGGAGATGAGGTGGTACATGTAAAAGGGGGACTACTGATGCTATGTCTAAATTTGCAAGTAGTGTGGACATGTAGAATGGAAGAATTAGAGCTGAGAACCCAGTATCCACATGACACATTTCAGGGTTTATAGGTCATGATGTAAGCAGTGCAACATAGCTCTGATGTTTCTGTACTCATTTCTGCAGTCTTCTTCATTCCACTCATTGTTTGTGAGGTGTAACTGCTAGAAAGGCCTGCCTAGGCGTGCTGTGCAAAAGGTGCTGAGACCAGCTTCTTCATTATCAGATGGGATGTTTCCACCATCCTTTCTGCAGAGTCCCATGCTTAGAATAAGTTCATCAGTGTGAAATTTGGGAATAAAAAGACCCTTTGTTTTGTTGCTCTGAGCAGAAGTTTTGGGAGGACCAAAAACTGATAAATTGCGTGGGTTTGTAGTCCAGTTTCTATGCCCATATTAATACAAGAAAGAGTAAGATCTAATGTGATAGACCTGAGGACATCTTCTATTAATAATGCAGACATTTGGATCATCTTCAAAAACCATTACTTTGACAACCAGAGTCCATACATTGTAAACTGTAAAGAAATTTAAAAATACATCCAATCTTTTCTGTTATTTTTTACTAGCCCTAGTAAACATTTACAAGTCTGTGCTTTATGACATATTGTTAGTACTTTCATCACATAATTTCTTAACACCTATTTGGAGAGCTTCTGATACTTGCTTTTGGTTTGCCTCAGCAACCTTACTGGTAGCAGAACAATAAGAAAATACCACCATAATCAAAATAATACAAAAAGTAACCTATGCCTTTGCAGCATCTGATGTGTATTATGCTTTTGTGAGCAATACCAAATCTCCTACAATATCATCTTCAGTGGAAGAAAGGAAGCAAAAGGATGATCAATCAAGGCTTGATTCAGAAAGTCATGTGTTAGCCAGATTTTTTCAGCCTAAAAGCAGTCATGAAATCGAGCATGGAGCTGAAAAAAAAAAAAAAAAAAGGTTGTTATAAACACCATAAATTTCCAGAAACTATTTGAAAGCATTGCTGTGAATCATTCTGGAACATATGTAAATCTTGTGTATGCCAAAAAAATTAATACCAATGAGTCTTCATATAAGGTTCAGCCTAAGGTAGAATCAAGGTGAGTGCTTGTTAGAAGGTTTAACATAGACTCTGTCAAATAGGAAAGTGTTCTTTCACATTTTCTGTTGGTATCGTCATTCATTCATTAAGAAAAAAAGATTTGGTTTGCTGTAACACATACCTAGTTCAACAACAATACATTAGGAGATTTGGATTTTGCCGACAACATTTTTTTTCTAGGGGATAGTTCAATTAGCATGCAAGCAAAGATTGAAGGACTACTCAGCATCAAAAAGACTGAGTTAAGAAACAATTATGAAAAACACCTAGCAAGAATTTCAGTAGTTCCAAATCAAGTATTATCTTAAAAGGCAAAGGAACAAAAGAAGTAATTCAGTTTGCATATCTGCTCTGGGCAGCAACCCAAGAATATGAGCATGGTTGTACTGGGTCTGTGTAGCCCAGTATCCTGTTTCAGATGGTTGCCAAGCGGGGGTGGAGGTACTAGGCTCAAAGCTATAAGTTTTTTTGTGTGGCATATTTTCTGACTTTCTTGTGGAGACTCGGGTTCATGTCACACTCTTGACATCAGAACTTAACAGACGTAATCCCTCCTACTGGTGGCAATTCTTCAGGTACACACCAAGGGCAGTGATCAAAACCAGATGTCTGGGGAAGAGTACAAAAGTGGAACAAGCGTCTGGGAGACAAAATGAGTGGGGAGGCTATCACACTCCCCTTGTGAAAGCAGCATGACTATAGGGGCCCATCTCAAGTGCTTGTACTCAAATGCACACAGCCTGGGAGAAAACCAGAAGAGTTAGCAGTCCGTGCAGTTGTAGACCTGTGAGCTTGTTAGGATTACAGAGACATGGTGGGATAGCTCATAGGACGGAAGTGCTGCAGTAAATGGATACAGGCTTTTCAGGAAAGACAGGCTGTGGAGGCAAGGAGGAGGGATTGCACTCTATGCAAAGGAGTGGCTAGAGTGCATGGAGTTTTGCCTTGGAATAGGTGAAGAACCAGCTGAGACCTTATGGCTAAGAACCAGAGGACAGACCAACACAGGTCATACTGTGGTAAATGTGTGCTACAGACTGCCTGATCAAGAAGAGGAAATAGATGAAGCTTTCTTTAGACATCCAGAAGCCTTATGATTGCAAATCTAGGTACTCAGCCACCTTAATATGTGCTGGAAGGACAACAGGGCTTTGGCAAGCAACCCAGGAGGTTTTTGGAACACATCAGTGATGATTTCTTGACATAGGTTATAATGGAGCTGCTTAGAGAAGGTGGTTTCCTGGACCTCATACTCACTAGCAAGTCACTGATGTAGAGATAAGCCATCTTAGCTGCTGCGACCATTAGACCATGGAGTTAAAAATCCTGAGGGAAGACAGACAAATAGTAGGATCACAACCCTGGACTTCAGAAGAACAAGTTTTGGGTTATTCAGGGATCTGCTTGGTAGAATCCCATGGGAGACTACCCTAGAGGGCAAAGGATCCCAAGACAACTGGTTGATCTTTTAGTAGAACTTCCTCAAAATGCAAGAAATATCCATTTTAATGAGCAGAAAGTTGATCAAGTATGGCAGAAGGTAGCTTGGGTGATTGGAGAACTCCTGACTCAGCTCAAAAGCAAAAAGAAAGTGCAAAGAAGGAAGGCTACCCAGGAATGTTATAGACACTTTTCTTGAGTACAGAGGAACGAATTAGGAAAACCAAAATTCAGCTGGTGTTGAAACTAGCAAGGGATGTAAAGGGCAAGAGGAAGGACTTCCACAACCACACTGGCAGCAAAAGCAAGGATGAAAAAAATGTGGGCCTGGTGGTTAATGAAGGAGGAGACCTCGTGATAAAGGATATGGAAGACACTGAGACACTGAAAGTTTTTTTGCGTTTGTTTTCACTGGCTAGGTCTGCCCTCTGACTGCCCAGTTCCCACTGCCTACTAACTGAGTCCATGGGAATGTAGAGGGAGGTGCAATTAGGGAGCTCTTAAACCAATCGAGCACATACAAGTCCGTGGGACCAGATCAGGTGCATCTAAGGGTATTGAGAAAAAGCAAACATCAAACCCATCTTTAAGAAAGGCAAGAAGTATGGGGGAGTACAGACTGGTCAGCCTCACCTCAGTTCCTGGGAAGGTCAAGGAGCAAATCCTCTTGAGAGCTATTTCCAGCCACAAGAGGACAAGGTGGTGACTGGAACAGCCAGAATGTATTTACCAAGGGCAAATCATGTCTAACCAACTGATTTTCTATGATGAGATGGCTATCTGTGTGGATAATGGGACAGCAGTAAATGTTGTACACCTTGACTTTAACAGGTCTTTCACATGGTTTCCCATAGTATGCTTATAGGCAAATGAGTAAGATATGGACTGGATAAGTGCATGTTAAGGTGGGTAAAAATTTGGCTTGACTGTGGGGCTCGAAGCCCAGTGATCAGCAGTAAGAAGTCTCAACAGACAGCCAGTTACTAGTGACTATCCCTCAGGGGTCAATACCAGTGGCAAGACCATTCAACATCTTTATTAACAAGCTGGATGATGGGCTAGAGTGCACCAGCAGCAAGTTTGCAGATGATAGCACACTAGGGATAGTGAATAAGATGCCTGTCTCTTGTGTACTTTTATAGCTAGATAAGCTAGAAAAATGGGCTGAGGAATCTCAGGAAGTTCAATAAAGGTAAAGGCAAAGTCCTGCACCAAGAATGGAATAACTCCATGCAGCAGTACAGGCTGGGGGCCAACTGGTTAACAGCTGGAGACTAGCTTACCTACAAGATAGCTCAGGCAGGGACTCTCTTCTTGGAGGTACACAGTGGAAGGACAAGAGGCAACAGACACAGCATGAAACCTGGGAAATTCTTACTCAGTACAGGGAAAAGACTTTTTACTATGAAGCTGGTCAGACACTGGACCAAGTGCCCAGAGCAGTTGTGGAATCTCCACCTTGGAGGCATGTGAGACCCATCTGGACACAGTCCTGGACAGCATTTTCTACCTGGGCCTGCTTTGAGCAGGGGATTGGACTAGAAGCTGATCCCTTCCAACCTATGTGATTCTGTATTTCTAATTTGCAGCTTAGGGGAACCCCCTGAGCCTGAGACCATTTTTAATGTAAACAGTAATTCTCACAGTTTCACAGCTCTGCAGCTTAACCTCATGCTTTGTAAAGAATCCCTTCTTCTTCCTTGGTATGAGTCTGCTGCGTTCTTTTGTTGCCTTCTAACTCCTGTAGCAGAAGAGACAATGAATAATTAATAATTTCCTACCTTCTCTATGCCACTCAGGATTTTATCAGACTCTGATGTTTCCTCCTCAGACATCTTTTCCAGGATGACGAATGCTAACCTACCTATTTGCTGCTTGTATAGAAGCTGTTCCCATGTTCTTTTAGCCCTTTTCTAAACCTTCTCCAGTTTTACTCTCCCCTTTTTGGGGGAAGGTGTATTGGGGGAAGGGGTCAGCAGGTCCTCACACAGTATCCTAGAAGCAAGTTCAGCATTGAGGTATACTATGTTCTCTGTTGTATTCTCTAGTATTTCCCTAACAATTCATAATATTCAATTTACTTTTTTGCCTCTTACTAAGCATCAAGCTAACATACCCATGCAAGCCAAGAAAACATCCAAAAGGATGTTTTAAAATATAGGATAGAATAGAATCATAGAATCATAGAATCGTTTAGGTTGGAAAAGACCTTTAAGATCATCCAGTCCAACCATTAACCTAACATTACCAAGTCCACACTAAACCAATTAAGGGTAGACTAGACTAAACCACGTCCCAAAGTGCCACATCTACCCTTTTTTTGAAGGCTTCCAGGGATGGTGACTCCACCACCTCTCTGGGCAGCCTGTTCCAATGCTTGACTACCCTTTCCATGAAGAAATTTTTCCTAATATCCAATCTAAACCTCCCCTGGTGCAGTTTGAGCCCATTTCCTCTTGTCCTATTGCTAGCTACTTGGGAGAAGAGACCAACACCCACCTCACTACAACCTCCTTTCAGGTAGTTGATAGAATCATAGAAAATTATCATCTATATTTACAAGCTTAAACAAGATTTGGTTATCAAGAACCTAGAACTTAAGGAACTATCTATCAGTTCCCAGTTGAAAATTTATTCCACCACAATATAAGTATGCGAAAGCTAGAAAGCCAAAAGAGGTAAAAACAAATCTCTAAGCCTCTTCAAAATCAAATGACTGAATAAAGTACTAGGTATTACATGCCCACATTCATCAGAAAGTTTAGCAGACCCATCTTTCCAAAGTTACCCAGAAAAGAAAATAGAAATATTTGGGGTACATGTTAAGAATGAGGCCAAAGCACGTGCCATAGCATACTTGTCACTGAACAGCTGGAGGAACACACACAAAAACCTAAATGAAAAAGTCCTGCAAATATTAGTCAATGAGGGAAAATTTATGGGACTAAACAATGCTGAGTACATACGAAGATCAGCCCAGAATACTTGATAGCTGTTTTGTGAGCCTTTAGTGATTTCTAATTTTGCAGGAAGGAATCAAAATCTGGCTGATGACACAGCATGTATTACTGTGATAGGAAGGTAACATAAATAGCAGTCAAGGAAACTACCCTTGTTTACATTTTTCTCATTATCAGATCCTATACCACTCTCATGGTTTTATAATCTAAGACTCCATTCTTGCAAATGGTCATTTGCAAATGGTAGTCTGCTGTACCTGTATATGTTAAGTTCCAACTACATCAAAGAAATGGAACAAATGGAACAGAGAGGATGTGCTTCAAGGTTTATAGCAATAATGTCACCTGGTTACTCTGTTCAAGCATTTAGGGAACTTGTTAACTCAGTTAACAGCTGCTTTTTTTTTTTTTTTTAAATATTGACTTGATTACTGTGGTTTTCATGGAAGAGGCAAATCTTAAAATAGGGATTTGAATGAGCAGAATCAGCCACTGTGGTTTCCCCAGCTATAACAAATTATTCATGGTTGTCAATTAATATGTTAGACGTCCTTCCTTGATTTGCTATTGGCTAGCAATCAGCGCCTATAGTTGAAGAAGTATTGTAAACATGATTGGCTGCTTATTTTTATAAAAATGAACAAGAGAGCTAACAGGAAAAAACTGTTATCTGCCTCCTTCATAACTGCATCCATAATTAAGACACAGGCTACCTGCTGTCCTCCAAAGAAATTGGATCTGATTACTTATTTTAATATAAATACAAACTATTTGCATTGGTTTTGCCTTCATAGTGGCTAGGCAGTGCCCAGTTTCCCAGCAGGAAGGCAGGCACATTCCATATAATGTTCCCTCCTGCTGTGTTACTCTGTTCCTTTAGTAGGAGGTAACAGTAGAATTAGCAAAAAGGCAGAAACCCCCCCCATATAAGACAACCAAACTCTTCACATTCCAACAAAGCCAGAGGGCGTATCACATACAGGTATCTGCAGTTCCACACCCACACTCCAAAGGAGATCAAGTGTTTGACCTACCAGTCTTCAGAAGGTACTTTAAGATCCTGTGGTCCATAGGCAAGTCAGTGGAAACAAGACTGTCAGAAGAGCCTGTTCTAACGATTTGTAGAAGTCGCTACATTTATTAATCCAAAATGAACATGACTTGTAGAATGTACATCTTGTTTAAAAAAAAAAAAGTAACTTTTTTAGGGATTACAAACTTTGCTGACAATGATAATGTGATGACATCATATATTGAGATTTCTGCAGGAATTTAACTTAGTCTTGCATAACACTGTCATTGAAGTAACTTGTGCTGAAAACAAAAAATTGAAGAAGCTTACATTCAGTAGATTAAAAACATGATAAGAGTTATGTAGTCATAAATGGAGAGCTGTCACCCTAGTGTGGAGGTTACTTGTGTATTCATCAAGGAGCTACACTGAGCCCCATGATGGTCAATATTTTTGGTAAAGATCTGAAGAAAATATGAAATCTTTCTCATAAGTGTTGCAGAAGGCCTGAGCTGCTGCAGCATGCCAACTCCTTGGCCAGAGTAATTATCTACTTCCTCTGTTCGTGCTGCATAGCATCTTTAACGGGAAGTTCTGTGAACAGTTTGATTTCCTGTACTACAAATGTATTTTCTCCCTTTCAATTTTGCTGTCTTCAGATGGAATAACTCTACTTCTCCAGTTCAACAGACTTCCACTCCCATATTCTAGATGTCATCTTTTTATCTGTAGCTTGCTTCTTAAGCCTTTCTTCAGTCCTGTTTTTACTTGTTTCTCTGTGACAGAAGTCACTGGTTTAATAAAAAAAATTACAAACTACAAGGTACTCTTTCCCTCATTTTGGCTAGTCTGTTCTTCCTCTACTTCAACTACATCTTCTTCATACTAAGATTTCTAATCTGCTGACCTTCTCTGACCCAACTAGTGACTCCTTGCCAATCAGGATGCATTCTTATCCATCCAAATTACACCCCTGCTTTTCTCATCACGTCTTCATCTTGATCTTTCGTTTCACAGTAAAGATTATGTTTTATTTTGTCCCATTTTAAAAAAATCCAGTCTCTCCCCCCTCTTTCCACACTCTAAGCTCACACTGCAATTGCTGTCAGGAGTCTTCTGCCCCGATTCCATCCTCCTTTCAGTTCAGCTGAGCTTTCAGAACCTTTCTGTTCACCTTCTCATTCAATTGAAGCTACAGTCAGTATTACTAGATTGACCTACACCTGTTAAGACTCAAAATCAGTACCCTCATTTGTCTCTTGCCCTTAACAAAATAGCAATACTCTTCTTTTGAATTCTTTTTCTTCCTTAGCTTCAGTGACTTCAGCAACTTCGTCCTTTCTGGGTTCTCTTACCAATCACTCTGTTAGTCTGTACTTTCAAGGATCCTCTGCCTTCATAGGTGATTGCATGGAGTTCTGACTTTGGCTCTTTCTCTTCTTTTTGTCTGCCCATGTCTCAGTATTCTCATCCACAAGCACAAGCTTAACTACCATCTCCATGCGGAGACACAAATTTATACCTGTACTTCATCCATAACATCTTGTCTTGTCTCTCAACTTCAGCATCTTTTGCTAGCTCTCAGCTCAAATGCAGTATGACTAAAGCATGTCACACACTCCTCTCTTCCCTAGTCAGTCCTTACAACTTCCCTCATTTAGAACTGCTGTGAATAATATGATCACCAGGCTTGTCAGACAGGCAGATGATGCAGACTGCTTTTTAGGTCCAAAAATCATATTAAGTTTCCATCTTGCATATTATTTCTGGAGCCTGTAGATAGCTACAAAGTTATAACTCCTTTCCATATTCTCATAATCTTTACCTTCAAACACTACAACCTTTTTCTGCTGCTCTTAACAGAAAAAATACCACTGCTGTAGAGACCATTTCTCTAGGTTTCCTTTCTTTTTTACTTTCTCCACTGGCTCCTTCTTTGCTATCACAACAAGAATAAATTAATTTTTTTTTTTTTGAGAATGCCTTGCAGGCATATTCCCACTTTTCAAGCCATTTCACTCATTCTCAGTACGTCTGCAACCAACAAATTATTCCAATGTTTTCTTCCATATCTGCTAAATAAAATTACCTACATGAGTTTTCTTGAGTTTTCTTTTGTTGCTTCATATGTTTGAAAGGATATCCCTGCAAATGACTACCACACCTGCCTTAGTGGATGTGCTAGGTATAGGGAGATCATTCAGCAATTACCATCACGGGCAAGACAGACTCAACTCAGGGAAATTAATTTAATTTACTGCCAACCAAAAGTCAGAGTAGGATAATGAGAAATAAAAACTAAATCTTAAAAAACCTTCCTCCCCACCCCTCCCTTCTTCCTGGGCTCAGCTTCACTCCTGAATTCTCTACCTCCTCCCCACCAGTGGTGCAGGGGGACAGGGAATGGGGGTTGTGGTCAGTTCATCACATGTTATTTCTGCCTTTCCTTGCTCCTCAGGGGAGGAATCCTCACACTCTTCCCCTGCTCCAGTGTGGGGTCCCTCCCATGGGAGACAGTTCTCCACAAAATCCTCCAATGTGATTCCTTCACACGGGCTGCAGTTCTTCACGAACTGCTCCAGCGTGGGTCCCTTCCATGGGGTGCAGTCCTTCAGAAACAGACTGCTTAAGCACAGGTCCCCCGTGGGGTCACAAGTCCTGCCAGCAAACCTGCTCCAGCATGGGCTTCTCTCTCCCCATGGGTGCACAGGTCCTGCCAGCAAACCTGCTCCAGTGTGGGGTCTCCAACAGGGTCACAGCCTCCTTTGGGCACATCCACCTGCTCCGGCGTGGGGTCCTCCCCGGGCTGCAGGTGGGTATCTGCTCCACCATGGACCTCCATGGGCTGCAGGGGCACAGCTGCCTCACCATGGTCTTCACCACGGGCTGCAGGGGAATCTCTGCTCCGGTGCCTGGAGCACCTCCTCCCCCTCCTTCTGCACTGACCTTGGTGTCTGCAGAGTCGTTCCTCTCACATATTCACACTCCTCACTCCAGCTGCAGTTGCACAGCAGTTCTTTCCCCTTCTTAAATACATTATCCCAGAGGTGCTAGCACTGTCGCTGATGGGCTTGGCCTCGGCCAGCAGTGGGCCTAACTTGGAGCTGGTTGGCATTGGCTCTATCAGACATAGGGGAAGCTTCTGGCAGCTTCTCACAGAAGCCACCCCTGTAGCCCCCCCCCACTGCCAAAACCTTGCCATGCAAACACAATACACTTCTATTCTGGTCAATGTTGTTTATATAAAAGTAATATTAATAACACAGGAATTAGTCCTGATGTTTTCATACATACTGTCCAGATTTTAACATAATGTAGGAAAAATTCCTGTTGCTGGTAAAAGATGGACTAAATATACTTCAAGTTACTCCTTTGTTATTATTAAGTACTTTTAATTTTACTGAGACTTCAAGGAAGTTCTCTTAATAGATTTGCTTTCAATGTGAATTGTTTTGGATATATTTAAAAAGAATTATGACCAATTTCCTTCTTGCCTTTCTTTCTTGGTATGCGATCTTATGCGCACACTTCACAAATAGCTCAGTGTCACCAAAATTGACCAAATTCATCCTCTTTGCAAATTCTTTGGCATGTTAAGTCTAAGATAAAGTGATGCAGAGTAAAATAATATTAAATCTGTCTTTACTGACCAATACTTCCATGCCTGTCTGTGTAAACACGACAAAATCTGTTCACTCACATCCTGTTCTCTGCTTCATGACTCACTATTATCATCCAGTCTGTGGTAGGCTCCTTCTTTGTCAGTAACTGACAGTCCTTTTGAGGTGTATGGAGAGGTATATAGAGAATATGAAAGATGTATAAAATAAAAAAGTCTACTCAGAAGCTGAATAGAGCGAACAATTTGGTAGATATTTTACCATTCAGGAATCTCACCTTTCTACATGTCAGCATCTCATCAAAATCTTCTGACATCGGCTCTCTACTCCAGAAAGTCTCCCCCCTTCAATGTTGAGTGATTGATTCAGCTTGTCAGGTGCTAACACGACTTAATGTTTCTGCCGTTGCCGTAACACCGATCAGCTTCTCTCAAAATCCCACCTTTGATAATGAAACCCTAATGCTTCAGCAAGGCTTATGGTCAATCTCACCTAATTCTATAATATAAGATTTTATATCTGAGCTAGTCATATTGGGCTCACTCTAGTCAAAAAAGAAAGAGAATTTATAGGAATAATTCATCTGACCTATTTTAGATATCTGCTTTGTGCTTAAGTAAATCATGTCTAGGAGTGTCATTTTCTCTCTCATTGATTATAAAAGAAGTCAAGACAAAAAGCTCAAAGATAGACAATGTTGACATCTACCTCTGGTCAGACAAATCCTACCTCTGGTTCCATTTGTACTTTTACAGAGACATCAGTGATAAAACTCAGATGTCTCACACTAACATATTAGGTCCAAGCTCAATTTATTGGTATGGTGAACCCTTTACATATTCCTATTCTACCATGTTTATGTGTGTGTATATATATATATATATATAAAAATATGGAATAATAATGCATCCATTGGTAGGGTGCCTAAACCAAAGTTTAGGCATCTCAGTGTCACCATTTTTTGAGATGAGCAAATCAGTTGTGTTTGATAGTTTTCAGATGTACAGAATGGTTATGAAAAATAGGTACTTTGGTTAAGGCTCACAGAGATTTGAAATGGGCTGTTCTATATATTGTGGATATGCACAGTTAATATTCTTCAAACACAGCTTTGAAAGCAAAACTAGAATCATCATCATTTGATATCCTTACAAAAGCCCCTTTTAAAGAATACAGAATTAACTGGAGAGGAATGAAAATATTGAGGACTAAAACAAACAGGATAAGGATTTTGGTTATTTGTCTTACAAAACACATCTGTGAAAGCATCAAGGTTTCTGGTTATGGATACTTTCATGCTATTTTTATTTTTTAAAGTTACAAACATGAACACATCTGGAATAATATGCTCGTGTGTCATCCACAAAAGGATTAGAAGACAAAGTGTTAAGAAGCAATAGACTGCTGTCTTTCTGGTCTCTGTAAGGGTGGGATTCAGCTCACTAATAATAATACAAAAGCTAGATTCTACCTGTCTAAATGAGTTGTCAAGGCTCCCTCTATAGTCAACAGAGAGAGACTGGCACTCCCCAACAATGATTAATCAAAATGTAGAATAAATGTCTGAAGGGCATCAGTTGAGTCCTTTCTGAAGTTCCTAACTCTGTCGATTGATTGTAAGGGAGATCTAGATGACTAGCTCAGAGTAAATAAATAACTTTTAGATAGCTAGAGTGAGAAGAAATTAAGCCAGATCAAATTTTATCTTACTTATGTAGTAACTGTTACTTGTAATGGCTACCAGCCCTTGACCAAAGATAAATATGATTAAAACTTCTTGGTAATATTTCAAAAAATCAAATTAAAACAGCCATCTGGATGTTAGGGAAGTCTTCGTAGATTTATCAATTCACCGTGCTTATTGTAGAAAATGTAAACAAAATTTAACCAAGCAACCTATAAAGTATCTTGAGATAATTTGTATGTGGCAGAAAATGGAGAGTATAATCATTGTGTATGAATCTTAAATCCTATTTCCAGAAGAAAAGAACTTTGGGATTTTTTTAAACATTCCCTGCTATCTTTAGCTAGAGATCCTTTATCTAAAATATTAGGGAATGATAAAAGAAGCACTTGTGATCCATTTAGTGCATTTTTAGTAAGTAACTTTCCCTTAGCCTGTTAGTTAGAGCTTTCTTAAAGGAGTCTTAGTCTATGAGCATGCCAATTTAGTTGCAACATGATATTAAAGGATATTAAATGTCTGATAAGGAAGGTTCCTCAAAACACACCTACCTTTGATCCAATGCACTGTTAGAACAGTGATCTAATAGTTGGAACAGGGGGATGGAAGAACTATTTGCAACTCTGACATTGGCTCTCTATGACTTTGCATAAATCACAATTCTGCAAAGTCAGAGAAAATGACTAAGCCGAGGGGGAGGGGAGGAAGCTCCTATCCACTTTCAAAAGCACAGTCTCCACTCCCTCTGGAAAGTGAAAAGACTGAGAATAGAATTCAACCCCAACAATGAATCTAGCTCTCAGGAAAATTGTATTCCCCCTAATTAAAGACTGAAATAGTACAAACACATTTTCTCTACCAGCACTACTGAAATGGCACACCCATGACCTGTTAGCTTTTTTTACGACTGTATTTCAGTTCATCTCTAAAATTGTTTGTGATGTCAGTGTTTTAGCTTTTATAACTGGCATTAGGAATCAACATGTTCCAGTGGATAGATTGGAATTCTCCAAAGGATCTACAGAAAATTTTATTATGTGTAGGATAATTACATACTTGGTTACTGAAAAATAATTTGTTTCAACAATGAGCTTTACTGCTGACTACAGGGCTGATTCTCTAGGGAGGATTCTTACACCTACACGGAATCACATTGATGTTAATGGGGCTTCATGTGTTATCAAGAATCGACCCACCAGATGAGCTTGCAAAATTAGAGCTTTAAAGCAGTCATTTTTAAAGCTCTGTGACCTCGAGCAGGCTGCTGAACAAATAGATAATAAGAAACAAGCTCTGTTTAATCAATGAAGTCTACTTACTGCCAAGTTCTCACCCTGCTTCTCTCCTTTTTGCCCTGCAGTGAATAGAACACTGACCACTACCAAGAATATCCTCCTAATTAATTTCTAGACTCAGTCCCTACTGGACAGGTTAGGAATCACCTAAACTGGTAAGTGTCCAAGAGCCATGTGGACTAATGAAGTAGTTAGGATCTCCCCCAGAATTAGCACTTTGCTTTTGCATGGTTCTTTACCCTCCCTTCTCACTTCTGATTTTTTCTCTGAAGAAGGGAAAGAATGAGCAATAAATGATATTTCTTGTTTAGCTGAACCAGGTGCCAAAGAAGCTACATAATCGGGTCACTTACATTGACAAGTCAGAAGATTTCTACCCCCATTTTAAATTTCATGTGTCATTGTTAAATGAAATCAGGAAACTGCTGTTGCAGTCAAATGAAGATTACTGTAATTTCCTCATTCACTTACAGAAAAAATGTATTTTATTTGACCAGAAACTCCACCAAACCTATAAAGTAATTCACAGGCGGGGATAAACACATAGATATACAAATGAGTCATTAGGTTAACTTGCCAAGGAAAAGTGACTGCTAATGAAGCAGTTATTCTTCTAAGACTAGAGTACTAGAAAAGTGTGGATAGCAAATAAATGGGGCAAAGGAAGTAAAGTAGTTAGGATAGGTTGGGGAGGAGAGTATTTATTGGTAGCAAAGGGAGTGAAAAGACTGTAGAGGAAGAAGACAGGCAGATTCTGTTTGTGATTCAAAAGGTGAGAAAGATAGAGGAGACTAGAAAATAGGAAGAGACAGGGAGAAAAGGAAGTCAAAGAATATATCCCAAAGGTTACACCTGTAGTTCTGTAGTAGTTTCTTCAGTATGTCAGAGGAAATTTGAACATGTGGACACAAGCTCATCAGTCCTGGCTTGACTTCAACCCTTTTTTCTTCTTCTCTCTTTCTTTCTTTTTTTTTTTTTTTTTCATGATGACATCATGCCCATGACATAAAGGACCCGTGCTTCCTCAGTGCTTCTCGGGTTATGACTGTACTTAGAATCATGGCCTCTCAATTGTGTCAAAAGGCTATAAATAGGCAACAGTGGTCAGTCAGTACACTCCAACTTCTTATGTTATCTATTTGTTTCCAAAGGCTTCCCTGTGATATGTAATGAATGATATCAACATTCGAATGGTAAGTATTTTTAGCATAAGAATAAGAAAGTTTTCCATTAAATTGCATGCTACCCATACTCCTGGAATCTGTGGATGATTTACGTAACAACCAAAGAGATGCAGGCACCTACATCAAAGGGTATAGAAGCTGACTCTGTGAATATGGCAACTATCTATGATACATACCTGATACTCATGTGTATGTTGGCGACTATCCCAGGCTTATGCCTTAACTTCTGCTTTGTCCTCCCAGGTGTGTCATCATTGGGAAATTTGCAGAGGGTTGCTTACTAAAATGGCTTCTCTATTATTTCAAAATAATCCTGTTTTACTGTAAGCACAGATCATTCCATGTCAGGCTTTTTTCAAGTACCTTTAAGTTTTGAGTGATGGAGATGGAGAAGTAAACATGGGTTAGAAGTTGTGGCACTTAAGAAATACCAGGAAAGAAACATGATATGGTTCAGGAACAAACAGATAACTGCTTTGTCAAAATTGTGGGTGGTATAAAGAATGTAGTTATTTTGTGCTTGGCTATAGTCACATATTATTCAGGAGAGAATGTAAATGTATTTGTCCCAAACAAATCATGTGGCTGGTCTGGAGACTGCATGTGTTATGATGCTGCTCTGGGTAAATTGCTAGCCAAGGGCAAAAGGCTAATCATTAGCACCAGTGTTTGTGCTCATCTGATCAGAGACATAAACAGGCAAAACCAGCCATTCATCCCACTCAGTTTGATATAATTCACCCTTAAAGAGTCATCTGCATGCTCTAGCCAGTTTGTGCCTTCTTATATGTATTCCCTTTTTGAATGCACGTTTCTTCATAGTCTGCTGGGCAATCCAAACCTCTGAAGAATCTTTTTCCCTCATTGGTTCTTGATCCATCTTGTCCACAATTGTTTTGGATCCAAGGGACAAAGACTCGCAGAGTCTCTTACCTGTATGTTTAGAGATAGAGACATTTCACTACTTCTGCAATGGAAGTCCATTGTGGGGAGGTGTGATACACTGCAAAGGCACTGCTGATATTCAGGGATATTCTCTAGACATGAGATAGCATCATGGGAATAGGCTGCAAAGCTGCAGGAAGGTCATTCAAATGGCTGCTAAAACCTGCTGAGACCAAGCATTCATCTGAAGATAGATAATTTTCTTCATAACTGAAAGATACTTAATATTAGAAGAATACTGGAATAAAATGGTGCTGCACTTACAGACCTGAGCTTGCATCTCACTGTTGTACCACAGACAGTGTAGACTATTACATTATTCCCCAGCAAAAGAAGAGTGTGAAGGAGCAGGTCAGGGGGGACCATCCTTTCAGACAACAGTGAGTAAGTTCCTCCCTACCCCTATTCTTGTGTCACATCATGTTATACAAGTCACATATATAATGTAACTGTACAAATTACATAAGTACCTAATGTAATTGTCTCCAATGAACATACATAACAAAGCTGGATTGTGGTGATTATATCTATCTGTTGCATTCTGTGTTGCAGTACTATAGTTCTAACCTACTAAGGATCCAGCTAAAGTTTATGGTAAAAACCAGACTGAACAAGACTCTCTAAAAACATTGTTCCTCTAAAAAATGTAACATCAAACTGCCATAGTTATTTTAATATTTTTTGTACATTTTGGCCCAAATTTTAATGCTGATCCTTCTTAGAATAATTGCGTGTTTCAAATCTGGCTACAGCACTCCAAATTCCATAGGGAAAGCAGTATGTTAAAAGACCCTGAGAAGAGATAAGAGGGGAGTCAAGTCCAGGTAATGACTCAAAATAATTTGTACAACAGGAGTGGAGTCCAGTTACAAGCCAGTGTTTGCAGACGGGCTAGTACCAGGATAAATAGGTAGCTTACAGTAACAAGCCGAAGCCATCAAACCCAAACAGCACTTGGATAGTGTGAATTCGAATCTTGCCATTTTTAAGAATTTTTATATGTGTTTGCATTCTGCAGGAGCTCTTTCAGGAACATTTGCCCTGAAAACAATGATTCAGGTTTAAGAGCCAATATTTCAAAATGCTTTATAATCAATGTGCATACACAGATTATTCTGAAAATTGATGTGCCTAGGGAAAGGAAGAATTAAAAGTGCAAGTTTAAGATAATTTGCTTCAGTTGCCTTTCTGCTCAAAGGAACTTATTTTCATAATAAAGATGGCTGATTTACATACATAAGTGCATTGTCTTGAAAACTGCAGTAGTAGGGACTGAAGCAGAATTAGTGGTAAAAACTTCAGATAATTTGACTAAGACACTTCCCATATGCAATGTCCATAGTAAAACACCTTTCAACTTTAAATGTGTTCTGAAGTCTATATACATAACCGAATACTGGTGTGTCCAGCCAATGAATCATTTTCTTCTCCAGGAAAATTTTGATTCAATCAGTCCACACATTCCTCAGATGTAGCTCTCCTCAGGAAACAGCTGATTTTATTATTGAGAGTGCTTTAAATTCCATGTTGATAGTGAACTGTTTGGAAAACTGATAGACTTTTGTCCTGGTTTCAGCTGGGATAGAGTTAATTTTCTTCCTAGTAGCGGGCATAGTGCTGTGTTTTGGATTTAGTAGGAGAACGATGCTGATAACACACTGGTGTTTTAGTTGTTGCTAAGTACTGCTTACTCTAGTCAAGGACTTTTTCAGCTTCCCATGCTCTGTCAGGTGCACAAGAAGCTGGGAGAGGGCACAGCCAAGACAGCTGACCCAAACTGACCAAAGGGATATTCCATATCATATGACATCATGTCATTTATATACTGAATATATAAACTGGGGGGAGTTGGCCTGGGGGCAGCGATCGCTGCTCAGGGACTAGCTGGGCATCATTTGGCGGGTGGTAAGCAGTTGCATTGTGCATCACTTGTTTTGTATATTCTTTTATCATTATTATTATTATTATTTTCTCTTCTTCTGCTGTCCTATTAAACTGCCTTTATCTCAACCGACAGGTTTTACTTTTTTTTCGATTCTCTCCCCCATCCCACTGCGGGGGGAAGGTGAGTGAGTGGCGGTGTGGTGCTTAGTCGCTGACTGGGTTTAGACCACGACAACTTTGAAGGAGGGTAGGTGAACACACACCAAGGTGGACAGGTTGTCTTAACCCCCAAGAACTAATGAGAAAATCTCTATTCATTTCTATTGACTCTTGTCAATGTGTCTCCTATCAGTATGTATGAGCTATTTCATATTTACTCCAAAGGGGCTAAGGTCCCTTTCTTAAATACGATCCATTTAAAATCAAGTAAAGAATCTAGGTCTCCCCATTCAGTTCTCTTACTGCAATGATCAAGAGATGTTTGCCTCATGGCCTGTCAGTTACTATAATCTTTCCTGTAGTTCCTCTTAGGCTTCAGTACACAAACTTTTCTCATGGTGGCAAAACCAGCTTAAAGTGTTTTTATCCTCCCCTGCCCTGGGCCATTTCTTCCTGCTTTTGCATAGGAGCTCACTGCCCAGTTTAGCTGTGTGTAACAGCCTCTCTCTGAGGCTGTTACAACCTGGACCAGCAACATCATCTGAGGTTATGAAAGAATCTGGGTTTTTTACCCTAATTCAAGTTTCTGACAACAAGCAGAGCTGAAATATGTTTGGAGAACTGAGCAGCAGAACCTGCATTTGTGTTCTGAAGTGATGTTGTGCTGTCACATACATCTTTTGAACCTCGAGAGTTATACATTTCACCTTTGCTCAGTTAGATGCATGTCTGCTTCTTTTCTTTTTCACTCCTCAGCTCCATAGTTACTACAGTTTGGTTTAAAAATTGCAGTAAAACAGATATATACTTCAAACTGCATGAAAGCTGACTAACATCATGTAAATAACAGCAGTATAGCAGATGTACAAGTAAAACTAATGTTGTGACATCCAGTTTTCATTGGGCCAACTGTCTTCTCATTGGGCCAACTTTCCAGGAGTAGAAAGATGGAAAAGCTATCACACACAAAAAGTTTACTCAGTCAGTTTACTCAGCTGTCTGATTCAAATGCTGATGTCTCAGATGGCCTCAGTGACCAACCTAAACCATCCACTATCTATCAGGAAGCTTTCATGTGACATCCCACATGTAAGTCCCAGTTGCGCATCCTCATTAAAAACACTTTAGAATGAAAAGAATGGAAACTGATTGCCACAAAATATAGCTACTAAAGTTCAGCCTAAACAGTGGTTCTTTACATTATTCCTGAATGTGAGCTGCACCTACATTTAAAGTCCCTGAAAATCAATACTACTACTAAAGCCCTTAAATTTGGAGAGACCAAAAAATACAGGATTGAAGGCAGCAAAGGACTGATTGTTTTCCTGCTATCAGTATTTCTACGTGTAGACATATATAATACATGCCACAACAAGGACCAGTAGTTTCATTTAGTATTCAGATTTTCCTAGAACTTTGGGCAGGAATGTGCCACAATGCTTTGGAGGGAAAGTCACACAAAGGAGCTGTGAAACAGAAGTGCTACCGTATTTAGCTAGCAACTCTCTCCAGGCTTTTACAAAGAATGCCATTTGGCCTAATAATTACTGGGTGAATTTTCCAAGGAAGAGTAATAACCTTGCCAAATTTCATTCTTTGACCAAAATTACTGGGCTGTAACAGCTACTTAGTTTAATTCTAACACAGGGCAGGAGGGACACACAAAGGTTTTATGTTTTGTTTCAGAAGAAACTTCCCCCAGAAGCTCAAACTGAAACAGACCTGGAAAAGGGTAGGTCCAAATTTGAGTCCAGATGGCTTTTAAGATTTTCAAAATAACAGGCAAGTGAAAACAAACTCATAATGGAACATGTCAAGCAACTACTGAGGCTGCCTATAACAAAAATGATTTTTTAACATTTAGTTTGTGTAGCTTGAGATGGGGGTTAAGCTATGTAAAAATAAGTTCTTTCATGAGCGAGGGGAGTACTAAGGAAGCCTGCTTTTCTACTGGTTTTGGTCCTTAATCCCTAAACATCCACACCATAGCAACATGTCCTTCCCTCAGTGGCAACATGATGGGATTAGCTACCTTGCTGCTGATTTCCACTACATTTTAGGGAACTCTGAAATCTCTATCCTTCTCCTAAATTTGTCTTAAATTATTTAACAGGTTTACAGGTCATTAGAGAGACTCTAATAAAAGATATCACATAAGCTATAATCTGTCAGGATACCAAATATAAGCACTCCATTTCCAAAATGAGGAATTTCCTTATAAGAAAGTGCCTTATAGTACATAGCTATGCAACTGATATAATTCATATAAAGGGCAATTTTGTCCCATGTAGACAAACACTTAGGATACAGTCAGGTAACAAGACTCAAGTCAACAAGATCTTAAGAAGCCAGGATGCTTCTAAGAAAGCATCTCAGATAAAATGCAGTAACTGACAGTCTGTGTATTCCTAGCTATGCAAATGTAAATAAAATAAGTTAGCATGCAACTTTCTTAAAACCGAAATAAAACCATTGTGACAAACAGTTATACAATATTTCCAAAGTAAAATAACTATTTATTAGAGACTAATGGAATGTCTCCCGCTCACCATTATAGTGACAAATGTTGGATGACTACGAAGCAGCTTTCTTCTAAACCTCACTGGAATATATTAGGTATTCTTTTCTTAACTTTGCTCTGAGGGACCTAACAAATAGATTACCAGTTGTTAAGTGATGCCTTCTTTTCAATGCATTTATTTTAAATTGTTGTGATCCTGCTTAAAATACTAAAATTATTTTCTTGAGATGCTCATATGTATTTCTGATGTGGGTGAGGGACTTAAAATTTGGCAGTAAAATAGCTTCTCTGTCAGGGATGAGCCTTTTGCAATCTCCCTGATTAACTGCCACAATGATAAGGGTTTTATGAGAACCACTCTTTGCACATGCTCAGCAGCACATAGCCACTATGTGACAGCTACAGTCTCCTAAGAGTCCTTCCGCGCTGAGGTGCTGAGCTGGACAATCCCTGCTGCTGCACTCCAGGTTGCTGTAGAGCACTGCAGGAGCAGGCATTGGAGCTGAAAATGGGAAGACTCTACAGTCTTGGTGTTCTTATACTGCCAAGTCAGTACTAGAATAAGAATCTGAATGAAATACAGAAAGAAAGGAAAAGCATCCATTTGAAATACCAAGATGTAGCAAAAGCTTGGACTCAGGGAGTTTGGGTGGACTTTAGGGACCAGGCAACTGATGTTGTTACTGGCAAATTGAGGAAAGGAAATCAGCTTCAGGAAAGGGAGATTTGGGAGTAAGATAGCTAGAGGATGGGAAGGCTGAGACAGAATGGGAAGCTGGAGGGGATCCTGAGACTGGAGCAAGAAGTCTGGGTTGGAGGAATGAAAGACTGGGAGATGGGAACTGGCAAGGATGACAAGGAAGCAGGCAAAAAGCTGGTGGAAATTGATAGTGGGACTGGGAGAAGAGACTGTGATCATGTGTGTGTTTGAAGAGAATTAAACAGAATGGGGAGCAGGGGCAGCCTGGGAATGGCTAAGCATGCTGAACAGAGCAGGAAACTGGTTGCTAGCCACAGCCAAAAACTTAGAATGGGAGAGGGGGGCAGGAATTGCAAGAATAATCCTGCAACTGAACACATATATTAGTTTGGCAAGTCGTCAATGACAGAGAGACTATACTAAGATTATAAAGAAAAGAGGACCAGCAGGACAGATTTGAATGGATGGGAATGGTAAACATCCAGCTGTGGTGACCAAAATCCTCTGCCTACTAGAGCACACCCTGGCAGCACTTAGACCTGAACCCAAGTTTCTTTGATTTCTTTCTATGATTCTATGATTCTTGACTGTTAACATTCTTCTGCTGTCAGCAAGTACTTGTGAAACTCACTAACATTTGGGTATCTCAGTATGTGGTCTTAAGTGGGTTTAAGACCACACTGCCGCTGAAAAGGCTGAACATGCGTTCCCCCCTGCCTCTGGCTGCCCTTTTCATGCTTCAGCACTAGATAGTATGGACCCACAGTAAGCGCTGATACAGCTCACAGATCTAATCAGACATTAGATACTGTTTTTCAGAGATAGCTTTCAGTAAGATCAGCAAGCCGGTCTGATTTACCGCGTTGCTACGTGATTACTCACGCCAACAAAAGTTAAAATGGTGGAAGCTGCAGCAGAGACAGATGGGAATGCAGGGAACCCCTCCACTCCCAAATTTTTTTTACTATCTGGTCCTACATCCACTTACACCAACCCTGAAATGATGCCCTCTTTCCTCTCTATTGGTGGACCATATGGAGGTGGATAGCTTACTAATACTAACTGTTACTCACTAACTGAAATGGCAGGAACCTACTTTCTGTAACTAAAAATTGTAACGCTGCTAATGAATGATAATACTGCAATCTGTATGATGCCACACAAGGAGGTTCTGGAGTTTTGTTTGCTTCTTTAATTCTCTATAAAAATGAAAAAAAAAAAATCTGTGTTAACAGAGTATGCAACTTGTAAAATAAGCATTCTGAGATAAGAAATTAAAGTTGCCTTGTGGAAAAACGAGAAGTATGTAATTGTATAATGAAAGGCAGGATCATAATGCCTATAAAAGCAGAGTTCCAGTAGGGCAACTTAGAGTTTTTGACTTTGTAACTTTCATAATGTTCTTTTAATGTTTTCTGTGCATGTGTAGTAGTATACAAGCTGTTTTGAAACTCTGCTTAAGTATTTTAGAACAGCTGAGGGAAGAGGAGAAAGAGGCATGTGTGTTTTATATGTGCAAACAGGGCAACAAAAGGCATTATAGCTGAAAGAGAGTGAAATGAAAGGCACTTACATCATACAGTTTTCCTGCAATAAAACTCCAAACACGCCAAGGATTCTTGAATATTCCCTTGAGGTTGCTTATTGGCACCTGCAAAGCAAAAAGAACTCTTTATATTGTATTAATTATAATGTCTCTGTACCACTACGAGTAATACAATAGTACTTTCTTTTTCACACTGAGGGAGAAGGGGAAAAGTCAGTACTAGTCAGCTCATTTAAATAACTATAATATTAATTACCTGAAATTCCATATACAGAGTTCATGTTGCTGTGCTTAGAATTTGTTAGAATTCTATAAATGTGAATAAATTTTTAATAGTTGACAAGGGAAAATGCGTAAGGCTTGCAAAAGATGACCCCAAGTCACAGAATCACTCTGTCTTTATAGGAAGTGGACTTTGGTTTGGTAATTAAATTCAAAATCAACAAACTGAGAAAGGAAACATTTCCTTTGTACAGGAGTATCTACTTGGAGGTTGTGTACCTGCATAAAGTGAGCTTGATTGGAGTAGACTGGCAGCTGTATTTGCAGAGTTGACTTCTGAGAATTCTCTTATCAGGCTGGTAGCATTGGTAGACCAGAGCTGGTTTCACCAAGGGGACTGATAGGTGATGGCAGTACTGTCATGGTGGTCACAGCCTGGCTCATAGCAGAATACTGAACCAGCTGCTTGCACAAATAAGTTGGTCTCGACGTAAGTGATTTTCTTCAGACTGGAACAGAAAACAGACTCTCCCTTTGCTACTCTTGATATCACCGAAGCCAAGCACGTTGATGAGTACGATACTTCTATTTGCACCTTTGTGAGGTTGATCATACATGTACGATGGAATGATTTTGAGCTGTTTGTACTATTTATTTTTCCTTCTTTTCTCCAAATAAAAGAGTTGTCTACATGTTCTTAAAGGATATTGCAGATGGAAAAAAGTGATTTGGAGTGATAACTAAGAACATTTAGTTTCAATTTCCAGAGCCAAAAATTAACTGGATGAACTGGAAGTGGGAGGCTCTAGTGATATTTTGTTTTTAAGAGAGAGCAATGGGATTGATTCACTTCAGCCTTTGTTGCTAGCCCTGGCATCTAGCAGACGAGCCATATCTTAGGATTTATTCAGGATTGTGGGTTAGCATCCCTTTCCATCAGAGCCTTGTGCTAGTGTGTTAATTGGGGAAGATGCTCATTTCGTTGTGGTTTTGAAACTGTTATATGTGATATATATGATTTATGTGATACAGACTTAATATTTTTATCTTGTGGCAGACTACACATTGGAGGACCACTGCAACTGAATGTGTATTGATCAAAAGAACACCCTCTAAATCATTATTACAGAAGCTTACAACAAAAACAGAGCCAAAACAAATTTGCAGAAGTTGTAAGGTGCTTGAGAAAAAGGTGGACTTACCTATGGTTAAGGAGGAAAATACTTACACTAATCTGCACAGGTTGGCAGCATTACTGGGGGCCCTCTGAAATAATAGTGGAAATGTCTGTGAATATTACTAAGTTTTACAAGACAGTTCCACCACTAGAGTAGTTGCTCCAAATGAGTAAATGCCCACTTGATTAGAAGAAAATACTTTGACCCTGACACATTTGAAAGGCTTGTTAAGGTGTAACTCAAGAGCATATTCTGTGGGTACTAGTGTATCACAGAATGAGTTAGCAAAGGCTCCAGGAAAAGTATCAGAAAAAACTGTACAGGCTGTTTTGCTAGGTGTCATTATTTTCTATGAATGCATTGCATTATCTGGTAAAATAGTTTGAATGTACCACCAAACATGTCATGCCCACCCGCACTTGGAGATTATGTCTGAAGAGAAAAGAAGGATCAACAGAAAATCTCTAATGAGCAAATTTGACATTATTCACACTCTGAAAACCAGAAATGCCAAGACTGTTTAGCGTAAATGTATTGCAACTTGGTAGTACGGACAGTGATGGGAATCTCTACTACGTATTTCTCAAGTCACTCCATACATAGCAAAAGTATAAAAAAGCCAGTGTGAAAGGAGTCTTAGTAACAAATGATCTATACCAGGTTGGATTTGAAAGGGATTTTTTAACAATTAATTCTTTGGTTAGGTTTGCAAAAAGAACAACAGATATGTCCTCTAACCAGCTTGCAGTTATAAATTAAACTAAATTAAAATATGTTTTCTGAGCAAAATCATGTAATGTGGTAGCAGTGTGGGCTTCCACAGCATTGTTAGTGAATCCTGAAGTGTAACTGAGTTGCTCTAGAATTTAATGGACTATGTTCCTGAGATCAGAACAACTATCACCTCCTATTTAAGATGCCACAGTCTAAAATGAATAGGAAGAAAGTATCTGGAACATTTATCCCTTAAATCACAGCTGGAAAACATTAACTTTTGTTCTGTGTAGAACAAAACTACTACTACTACTAGTAATAATAATAATAATAATTTCTCTTTGGATTGAAAAGATAAAGTGAATTTCATGCAATTTAAAGGAGACTAGCAGCTAGTTGCAAAAGCCAGGAAACAAAAATGGGGCCCTAAGGAGCCAGTGAGGTCCTCAAAACATAGAAGTGCCTGAAAACTCCATTCACAATGAAATCTGACTGGGACTATTCATCTCTGAATGGAAGTGAAAGCTGACCAATAATAGTCTTTTTTATGTCTCTAATTACTACTGTCACTAATGGACAAACTGTAGGGATCCATTCACTTCATCCTGTTGCATGCAGGAGAAAAGAGATGAGAACAAATTTAAACAAAGCCAACATGAATATAAGTTACAGTATTTGTTTCACAAATGGCAGAAACTCAGGATTAGTACCAAAGATGACAGAGTGATTAAAAAAAAAAAAAAGAAAAAATAAACACCCCAAGAAATTACAAGGATTATCATTAAACACAGTTGCTGATCTTTCAGATTTTGTATATTAGTTGAATACTCAGAAATAAATTACATTGTTGCTTGATTACCAATTGACAATAATCCAAAAATGTAAATTTCTTACCAACCTTTACCTTAGTGGACACTTGATAGCCAGAACTTGAAATTCCCAAGAGGCATAGAATTGTTTTCCCTCTTTTAAGGCACGGGTTTGTTTTCTGAAATAATATCCATGTGGGGACTTCTTATTTTTGTTTTTACTTCCCCAAAAACCCATTTATAATTCCCTAACAAGATTTAAATAGAATTTGCATTTCTTCCGCAAGCCTGAATCAGCAGGGCATTAGTTTACATGTTGAAGACTATTTATAGTGGAGGGGTAAATCTGTGTATGTGCATAGGTGTCTTGCTTTAAGTTTTATGTTCTGCTGAAAACAAAAATTCTCCTCTTTATATCCTAAAATGCAAAACAAATTCTTACCTTGGGCAGCTTTTCAAAACCCAAGGATCCTAACAGCTATGCAAACACTGTTTTAAATATTTTTCAGTGTGTCAGGAATAGCATAGAGGATGGTTATTAATGTTCACCTTCATAAATTCCCTCCATCCCCTGAGATTCCAAATTAGCTGACAGGTTTGAAAATTCTCCTCAGCCAGTTGGACAGAAAATAAACCTACTCACCTTGTTCACTGCTATATTTTCATCATCAGGAATGTAATTGTGCTTCATGTTACTGAGAAAGTACTTATGATGAAAGCTAGCAAAGACTTTTATGGAACAGAATAAATAAGAAGGTGGAAAGCAGACTTTGAAAATGTATATATTTATCTTCAGTAACTATCATACTGTTTCATCTCTGTTGAGGATATACTTACAGCCGTTTTGCTCTCCAAATTTCTGTAAGTAAACTAGTATTATATGTCCTTATGTGACATTTCCATTATAACACCAAACACATATTTTAACTGACCTTAGAATATCAGATAAATGTAAAAGTATTGTAACCAGATCTCTTTCACTCATGTGCCTCTGTTGATTTTATTTTTGCTAGATATTGTTTTCTTCTTACACAATGTAATAGGAATGTGACTGTGACAAATGTGGGTGTGCCTTTGAATAATTTGTCATGCTGTATTTGGATCTGTCCTTAATATGAAGCTTCTGTACTAGACATAAAGGACTGGACATTCAATGTGACTTTCAGGTCCTGAAGTGCATCTTCACTTCCAGCCAGGTGACAGACACATACATCTGAACATCTGGGTTAACCTTCTGTGGATGAGAATATTCCCACAACGGAGTAATACTTTCATTAATATCCCCACTGGTTTTTAAACGCGCTCCCGTAAGTCAGGTTATTTGAGCTGAGCTACTCTTTCAGAGCTGATTGTGTCAGTTGTTAGAGGTTGCCCATCCTTGGGGGTGGAGGGAGAATTGTGAGAAGCCATTTGATGACTGTCAGCATGACTATGTTATTCCTGCATACCCCTATGAAGTGGATTGGTTCCAGCTGGACCTTAACCAAAATTGAACTAAATATGTGCTTAGGCTCTTTGGTGCTTCTAAAATCCCCTTTTCTCTCATGCTTTACTCCAACTGCTAAATAAAGATGCCTTCTTTTAAGGGAGCTGTTTGTCAATATCAAAAGAAAAACAGGTGCCTGAAACCAGTCAGATCTGCAGGATGGTAGGCATTTGTATATACAAGATAGTGCTTGCCTCCTGACTGAAAATAAAAGAAAAGCAAGATTGCGCACAAACACAAGCCCAGGATCAGACAAGTCAGAGAGGAGCCAGAGGTGAAGTCAGTCCTGTAACATTGAAAATGACATGTTAGGATTCTGGTAAAAGCTGATACTAACTCCGCTGTCTACTCTTACACTTACAACTCTCTGCAAAAAAAAACCCTTTTGAGTTTATTACCCCTTGAATACATATACATTCTCTGCCCAAGAATGAATACTTCTCTTTAGCAAAATTATGTTTGCTGACTCTTAGAAGTTGCTTTTTAAAGCTTTGTGCCTTTGAAGTCAATGAGAGTTTTATCACCTGACCAATGGAGTATGTCCATAAAGCACAAAAATCTGTTTTGTCTTACTGTATGCAACATACTGATGATTTTCTTTGGTATGTTTCAAGTATGCCCAAGAACAACTAATGTAACGAATAGGATTTGAAGTAGGCCCCGAGCCCTTGGCTTCTCCTGTTTTATGCAGAAGCAGGGAAATTTCTTCTGTGATGCCATCTCCAGTTTCCTTGATATGTTCCACATGACAGATTCTCTGAATAGAGCCAGGAAGATGAACAGTCACTGTTCTCTGCTCTGGACTTAGAAATTTTTAATAGAAATATAACTGATTTGTGACATATTTTTGATGGTTGACAGGTTTTTTTTCCCTTGCCATTCTGCAGAGCTTTGAGTAAAAAGTCTGTTCCCTTGGGAAGTGCCAGTGTTCCAGCCTTTGGAGGTGTAGAAAACACTTCATTGCACTTTAAAACTGCTTCCATATACAGAAACAATTTTAAGTAGTTCTGAGGACTTTTGCAGATATTACTCTTAAGTCTTCAACTTGTCTGAACCTTGAACTATTGCAGTCAAGTTAATTAGAGCAGCCTTTATAGGTTCAAAAGATACAGAGAAGAATTGCAATATTGGTTTTTCAAATTTTCAAAAATATTCTTCAAATAGTTCCTCTCTGGTATATGTATTGTATTGAAAAAAGGTAACACTATGATGTGA
The DNA here is from genome assembly GCF_030463565.1 of Pelecanus crispus. Taxonomy (NCBI): domain Eukaryota; kingdom Metazoa; phylum Chordata; class Aves; order Pelecaniformes; family Pelecanidae; genus Pelecanus; species Pelecanus crispus. The sequence goes on along the minus strand of NC_134644.1, from coordinate 79,730,000 downwards.
TATATAAAGATTTTATCTTCTGTACTCATTTGGGATGACCTGTATGACTAATTCATAACTATGCTATTTGTGAGTAATGAAATCATCCCACATTTATTTTCAAAAATCTTTATACTATATAGTGTTTATGCATGCCTGTGCTGATCTGAGATTGTATCTTTGGGGACTGCATTACATGCTATGTTACGCTGGTTTTATTATAGCCAATACAGATAAATAATGCCTACAGTTACCATTGCTTGACACTTTCCAGTATAAGACACTTTTACATTGTTATCTTTGCTGAGTTTAAACCATTTGGATTATGACTTTTCAATATATGCCTCTTGATGAATTCTTTAAAAGAATATTTCACCTGAAAAGATTCAGTTTGTGGTTGGATATCCGGCCCCCACCCCCCTCCCCACCCCAAACAATGTTCAGGAAAAATGTGTTCTTCTTTGAATAGCTTTTGCAGTTTCTCATTATTGGGATGTACCAACAATACAACTTGACAGCTGCTTGACTCCTTGAAGAAGTACTCACTGGAGTGTCCTCATATCTCCCTGGCTCACTTCTTTTCCTTACTGCTGCATAGTGATCTAAGGGTAAGATTACAAATGGTAGGTGTAGGGAACTTTTAACGGCAAGAGTTCCTTCCAAATTACAGCAGTGATCATTTTTGGAATTTCAGTGAGCAAAGCTGACATAAATACACCAACATGGTTGGCATTTAGTTAGTTTTTCAGTTTGATTAGACATGACTTTAGACCATTTTGTTTTATTAACTTTTTTTTATTAACTTTTTTTGCTTTTAAGAGTAATGAATACTGTGCTGCAACATAAAATTATTAATGCCAAAATAAAAGATAGGCATTGTGTCTGTGTTAATGCTTGACCTTCTAGAGGAAAAGTCATTCCCCATTGCATTGCTGTAGAAAGACTGATAGAAACATATCCATGCCCTGCTAAAACATAATCTCCTTGTGTCAGGACAATGAACACAGTTCAAGACGACATAGAGGCTTGATGGTAAAAACTAGTAAAGCGTTTACTAGTGAATTACCCTTGTCTATTGACAGCAAAACTTGAATAACGATACCAAAAGATCACCAGCTAGCAGCTGCTAAAATTTAACAGAGCAAATCCGGTAGAATTCAGCCTATCCTAATACAGGCAAACTTCTGGAACAAGGCCTTTTGTTCCAGTGCCGCCAGTCTAAACAACAAGGCTATTGACTCCATGTGCCAGCCTTTGTTAGTGGGGGCTACCTGAAAAGATGAAAATTGCATGAATCTGCAATTTCAGATCCATTAATTCTCAGCTGCAAAACCTCCATCTGTAAAGTGACCCAAGAGGAGTGGTCATGTTGACTTCTATGTTAAAGGATCATACTGTCATGGTCTATCCCTAGGAATAAATTTGTTTCCAGTGGCAGTGCTAAATAAGTCTCAAGAAGCCATAGCATAGTTTTGATCTTTCATATCACCACAATTATTGCAAAAGATCATTAATTCACCTGTGGACCACCAGTCAAATCAGTAAGCCCTACAGACAACTTCAGAGAAAGATAAGGAAACAAAATGAAAGGCATTCAGACCACTTCCTCTTCCACTTTGTCACACTTTTACTAAGCTATATACTGACATGAACACGCTTCCCCAAAAAGGAACTGTTCATGAACCACCTGCAAAAAAAGACATTAATTTTCTCACTAAAGATTCCTTATTTTTTGCACCCCTTCCTTTACAGGAGAAAGCATTATTTTTGTTCAGGCTATATTGAATCCACAGTCAAATCTGTAGTCCAATGATGAATCAAGCAGACATTTTACTTCCCCTTCCTTATGCTGAAAGGCAGTTTGCACAGTTTTGTGAAAAGTTTTTCAAGCAGCATACCTAAATGATTAGCAAAATATTCTTATATATGAGTAAAACTTTTGGTGAGAGGTACTGCTAGAACTGGGCTACACTGCAGCAGGCTGGATAGACTTACTTTATGATGATTACAGAAAGTCTAAATTTAATCCACTATGGAGAAAACCTTCCTCTGGACAGTCAAGGGAATTCAAGCACTGGATCCCACATATCTACATCCATATTCCCAGTACTGAGGGGAAGCTGCAGGACCTGTTGAATTCCAAGGGGCAGGCACAGAACCAGGTAGACCTAAGAAGATGATCCCATGGATGCTTGTTTCTTCATCATCTTCTTCAGAAGATATGTTGCAGTCCTATAAACTGAAGGAAAGAAAGGATTGCAACCTGTAACATTCTGCCAGCGACCCTGATTGAGACATGACAACAGTATTTGATATTCTGACATCACCATGTTAAAGTAAAATTACTCTCCTAGTCACAGAAAAATACAGGGTTGAATCTTGAAACTGAAAGAAAAACATAGATCTTTGACCCATTTCTGATCTGCAAAAATTCATCTGTTAGATCAAAAAGTTCATATTCTTTATTCATAATAATGCATTTCTATTGCTCTACAAGATAGCTTTCCTCTGCATTTTTCAGTTTTCTCTTTTTCAGTCATTTAAGAAGAAAAGATAGTTAAGCTTTTTGTTTTTCTCATCTGAAAAAATGATGGTTTTTAATCTTTCTATGATTATCAGAAGGAATACCCTGTTCTTTCTCAATATCTGCAAGTGTCTTTATCACGGAAAACAGCTAACAGTTTACCACCCAGACTAACATTCTCTTCACTTGACAACATTGGTTATAGGATTTTGAAAAGGCTTGATACCTCATGTTGAGAAAAAAACACTGGAGATTTTTAAACTCTGGAAAGGTCAACCTGTAAATACTATACTCATAACCAGGAAAAAAAAAGTTCACTATGAACAAATAAACTGCATGAGCTATATTGGAATATCTACTTCATTAAAAATCTGTAGGGCACTGTGTATTCTCTATAGAAACACAGAATTTCATCTGTCTCTATTCTCCACATACTTACTCACTCTAAAACTGTATTTAGTCATGAGAAGGTGCGCTGGTTTTGTCTGGGGTAGAATTAATTTTCTTCATGGTAGCTAGTATGGGGCTATGTTTTGGATTTGTGCTGAAAACACTGTTGATAACACAGGGATGTTTTAGTTACTGCTGAGCAGTGCTTGCACAGAGTCAAGGCCTTTTCTGCCTCTCACACCACCCCACCAGCGAGCAGGCTGGGGGTGCACAAGAAGCTGGGACGGGACACAGCCGGGACAGCCTACCCCAACTGACCAAGGGGATATTCCATAGCATATGATGTCGTGCTCAGTGCATAAAGCTGGGGGAAGAAAAGGAAGGGGGGGATGGTTGGAGTGATGTCATTTGTCTCCCCAAGTCACTGTTATGCGTGATGGAGCCCTGCTTTCCTGGAGATGGCTGAACACCTGCCTGCCGATGGGAAGTAGTAAAAGAATTCCTTGTTTTGCTTTGCTTGCACACATGGCTTTTGCTTTTCCTATTAAACTGCTTTTATCTCAACCCACGGGTTTTCTCACTTTTGCCCTTCTGACTCTCTCCCCCATCCCACCAGAGGGGAGTGAGCGAGTGGCTGTGTGGGGGCTTAGTTGCTGGCTGGGGTTAAACCATGACAGAAGGTAAATTATGGATTCCAGAGAAAAGCAAAGAATGGCTATCTTTGAGACATGATACCTGCATTTACATCAGCTCTCAACCTACTACTTTCTTAGCTTATGATACCTCCTTTCAAAAACTGAAGAGAGCATTCCTGAATTTAATTTTCAGGTAATGCACTCTTCATAATGATCATTACATTGACTATGAGAATGAGCAAACTGTTATGGCTGATCAGCCATTTAAAGTGTTCTGTAAGGATAAAATTATCCTTCAACTTCACTCCATGCTCCCATTGCAACCCAACTATTAAGCTAGGATTTTGTTTTCTTAGTTGTTTTATAAACCAGTTCTCATTCTCACCAAAGCAAGGGAAGCTACATTCCAGTGGTAACACAGAGCTACTTTGAATAGAGCCAAGGAATTCAAGGAAGTAGCTAAAACTTTTTGTCTCTGATGTGGATGTAAACATCTAAACTCTGCTGGTGACCAATAGGGTGAGCTGAAAGGGCAAGCAATGTGATTGCACAAGATTATTTTTATTTTAGAGTTCCAGTTTGGGGCTTTTAAACATAAACATTTTTAAAGTTAGGTAATAACTTGTACACCTTCACTGTCTATGTGTGTTCTCCAATCAGCTGTTTGCATTGCCTCTTCCATGGAGCTTTTGCCTCATCCAAGGCACAGAGCATCTTCTAGGAATAAATCAGGGAGGAGTAGCAGACAGATTTACCAAGGACATAAAGAGACATTAATCTCATCTCTGTTACCATTGACTGCACAGCTCCCATAGTCAGGGATATCTATGTCTGTTTCTGTGTACTGATGGAAGCTGTCATATTTAAGATTCCAGTTTCATGTGTTGCAGAACTAGAAAGGTGGGTGGTGAAAGAGGCAGGAGAATGCGGGAAGAGAAAAGCAGGTCCTATAGATAAAACATGCATTTAGTCCCATGAGATTATAATTTAGTCCTACTTCCGTCACAAAGCTTCCATTTGATACTAAGCAAGTCATTTAAAACACAGTAGTCACAAATGACTTCTATATATATATATCTTTGGAAACTCAATTCAAGATGTTGGGTTCCCAGCTGGAGTTGCAGAAGCATCTAGTATTTACAATTGTAACAAATATCAATAAGAATGCTACTTCTAAAATAAAAGGTACTATATTCTCTTAGGTGCTTAAATCTAGGCCTCTTTAATTGGACAGGAGAAATCAGTGGACATCTCTGACAGTATTTAATTTCATGTCTCAGTTCTACATGGGTAGAGGGTAGATAACAATACGAACTCATTTCATGGGCAGATTGTGAAGAAAAAGTAATGGTTGTTAAAAAACAATTATTACATTGAGCCTATCATTGAAGTCCACAAGGGAACAGTGGAGTATCTGCCAGCATTCTTGAAAGCAAGAGTCTGGGGAAAGAAACTATGTCCTTACCAATAAAGAGCTAGATATGATGATGTCAGTCCACAAAAATTACCAAGAATCTATTACTATAAGCATAATTACCACTTTTTTCTTCAGTTATTTAAATCTGATTATGTTACTGTCTTAATCTAATCTAGAAGTCAATGTTTTGCAGAACAACAAAAGTGATGTCTTAGTTGTTTAGAGAATTAGGAGGCTCTATCTTCCAGACTTCCATGTAAAGAATCTTGTTTAACAGTTGTTGCTTCAGGTGATCCTATTTTCCTCAATGTGTCACGGAACTAAACCCTTCTTTCTGCCTGAAATGACCTCTATTTAAACTGCCCCCACTACAAAATGGGAAACCATAGTTCTCAGCTCTGTGTTGAAAGTATAGATATAGATTGCAAGAAATGTTTTTTTCTAGCATTTTGTTTTCTTCATTTTAACTTAAGCGTCTCAGACCACTTAGAAGACAAGAGACTGAGATGGAGATGAGGAAGAGGTGAGGAAAGGAAGAGGGACAGAAATTACAGAGAATATCAGAGTGCAAGGATGAGCCACATCCTAGGTGTTAAGATGAGGACAAATGAGCATAGGATCAAAATAAGAAAGAAAAAACATTTTATGCAAAGGGATATTATGTATTTCATATCTAATCTGTCGACATAGTCTGGCCAGTATAGAGTTTTAAATTATCCAGTTGTCTTAGATCAAGAAAGCCTGGATCATAGAAATATGAGTAGGATTAATCTCACCTTTCTTTACGCAGTTGCAGAACAGGTGCCATACTTCCAACCAGTAAAAATCCAGTCATCAAAGTAAATCAAATTTAGACTTCAATTCATCTGACCAGACATAGGCATGTACTTTAGGATGAGACGAAGCATAGACTATGCTGACTAGCTTTTCATTGACTCTGAAAAAGTAGCATAGGATGATTTGATCAGGTGTTAATGCCTACGGCATAGACCATCACACTTAGCTGTATCAATCCCACCTTTTGAAATCCTTCAGCTAGTCACTGACTGTATCGCAATTACTAAATGCTTCATTTCCAAGCTCTACTGCCCAATACTAAAAGGCAGATAATTATGACCCATCACAAGTTACTGATAGTGACATTATTAGTAAGAGTTATGATCTTGTGGATAAATATCTGTGTATCAAATATGGCTGTGGTCCCTTGGTTAGAGCAAATCCTGGAGGTGTAGACCCATTCCCATCTAATACACATCTCTATGATATTTTCAGTACTGTAAACTTTCAGCCAGCTGTGGCCTACCACCATAGCTATTTCAAATTCAGCTAGTCCACCATCTATGAAGATCTTTATAGACATTACAGTGGCAGACAGTGAGGTCAAAATGGAGTTGACTGCCTATAGGCAGTTGTCCACTTCAAGCTGGAAGCACTGTATGCGTATTGTAGAACTTCCTGCCTGGCTGACATTGTCTGATTCTTTCCAAAGCTAGATTAACTGAGGCTGTTTCAAGCACCTCTAAAAACATTTGCTGCCACTGTCAGAACACAAACTGGCCGCCTGGCTTTCCACTCTTCTTAGATGGCTCCACTACAGCATTCCATACAACTTCTCTACTAGAAACATTTACATGCAATGTTAGTAAAGCCATTCAGGAAGTTGGCAGGGAGATTGGTTTCAACAACTAAAATATTGTTAAAAAATGACACATCCTGCCTCAGTGAGGGAAGTGTGAAACACCTTCAGAAATAAGAAGGAAACGGTGATCTAGACAATTCACCATACAACTTTTGGGCAACTTGATTCTTTCTAGAGAAAGCAAGATGAGAGCAAGCTATCATGGAACTTAGCATAGCAAAACCCAACGGCAAAACCTGGGCACCAGTCACAAAACCTGGTACCTCTTAGATGCTTGAACCATAGCACCATTGCATGGTATTTTTGAATAGTATGGTTGATTCTCCTGAAATGTCTTATAAAGCAACAAGGACAAAAGAATCATAGAATCATAGAATTGTTTAGGTTGGAAAAGACCTTTAAGATCATCCAGTCCAACCATTAACCTAACATTACCAAGTCCACACTAAACCAATTAAGGGTAGACTAGACTAAACCATCATGTCCCAAAGTGCCACGTCTACCCGTTTTTTGAACGCTTCCAGGGATGGTGACTCCACCACCTCTCTGGGCAGCCTGTTCCAATGCTTGACTACCCTTTCCATGAAGAAATTTTTCCTAATATCCAACCTAAACCTCCCCTGGCACAGCTTGAGCCCGTTTCCTCTTGTCCTATTGCTAACTACGTGGGAGAAGAGACCAACACCCACCTCACTACAGCCTCCTTTCAGGTAGTTGTAGAGAGAGGTAAGGTCTCCCCTCAGCCTCCTCTTCTCCAGACTAAACAATCCCAGTTCCCTCAGCCGCTCCTCATAAGGCCTGTGCTCCAGACCCTTCACCAGCTTTGTTGCCCTTCTCTGGACACCCTCAAAAGGTTAGAATAGAAGGCAAAGAAGAATTAATGGCAATGCAAGCAATGAATATGTGTAAAAGAAGAACTTCTTTCACTGAAGATGAAATATGGAGTGTGGTTGAAACATTAAAAATCAGTAACAGCTCTAGGCTTTTGTTGTTTCCTTGAAGTACTGAAAATAGAGCAGTACTGATGAACTGTGTTTCTCTTTAGTCATCCAGAAGACCAAAATGCCTAAGACCTGGTTTACTGCAATAGTAAGACCCGTAGTACAAATTAAGATGTCGTATTCTTATGCCTTGCAAGCAAAGTAACATCTTCAGCAACCACTGCTGCCCTCTCTTTGCTAAAACATGAGTACCAATTACTTTAAAAGATTGTCCTTCAAAGGGTGGTGACAACAACGATGGTATGCTGAGTACAGCTCAAAAAGGATTCAGACCACATCTTAGGAACTGTGATGCACAATGCAATTGCTCACCACCCGCTGACCAATGCCCAGCCAGTCCCCAAGCCACGATTGCTGTCCCCTGGCCAACTCCCCCCAGTTCATATACTGAGCATGACGTCATATGGTATGGAATAGCCCTTTGGTCAATTTGGGTCAGCTGTCCTGGCTGTGCTCCTTCCCAGCTTCTTGTGCACCTGGCAGAGCATGGGAAGCTGAAAAAGCCCTTGACTAGTGTCAACACTACTTAGCAACAACTAAAACATCAGTGTGTTATCAACATTCTTCTCCTACTAAATCCAAAACACAGCACTATGCCAGCCACTAGGAAGAAAATTAACTCTATCTCAGCTGAAACCAGGACAAATGCTCACCTCTAGCAGGCAGTCACAGAGTTCCTAGATCTTAACCACCTCCATTTCATACGTAGGCCTATCCTTCTGTCAATGATCCTGTTACTGTCACTGAACGTCCCCCCTTTTCACCACCTAGATTAAGCCTAGCTCTTGAAGATCTCAAGAAGTGGTTTAAATACACATGAGTTCTAACCTTTTCATAGACTAGTTAGGAAATTAGGAAAGTATGAAAAGTGTGAAAGTTGTTAGATGTTTTATCTGCACAAATGGTGTCCATCTAGTAGTCCAGTACCAGACTTTCAGTTACCCAGAAGGATGTTGACCTGGGAGACATATTTGTCACAAAGAATGGGCAGGTTAACCAAGTGTGAGAAAGGAATCTCCAGTTCTTTCTACATAAATCATCCAAAGCCCACAAATGGATCAACTTTTTCCGAATGGGTACCTGCTGGACAGTCCAAAACTTGTTTATCAAAGTAGAACATTGAGGAGTTTCTTGGCTTTCCAGGACCATTTTTGAAAGACTTTGGCCAAAAAAACAAAAAAACAAAAAAAAAAAGAGGGTAACGATCAAAAATGAGTTGAGTCAATGGGTTGATTGATTACACAAACGTGATGAACTCTGCTTTAACTTAGAATCATAGAATCATAGAATGCTTTGGGTTGGAAGGGACCTTGAGAGATCATCGAGCCCAACCCCCCCCTGCAGTGAGCAGGGATTGAACCTGTGAACTTGGCGTTATTAGCACCATGCTCTAACCAACTGAGAACTTGCGCTGTTCTGTGGCGGAGTATGGCTTCCTGGTGTGGTATGAACTAAGAAACACTCACCAGAACAAATGCCTCAGTATGACAGAATGCATGGCGAGGCACTCCCGTCCTGACACTGGTTTTGTCCCACCCTTCAGCCCTTCTGAGGTCAGAAACGCCATCTTGCAGAATTTGCTCTTGAAGGAGTAACTCATCACATCTCCCTTTGCACAACGATGGCTTCAATTCATTGAGTTAATTGTTTACCACAGGGCACCTGACTTGCCCAATTTCCTGTGAAGCACCCCCAGGTGACACACGAGGTGACAAGAACAAGTTCCGTGGTGTAACTAGCACTGGACTCGTGAAGGAAGTCAACAACTCAGCTACTTTCTGTTGACCCCATCGTACGAGGGAGGCTTTGGCGGGGCCTTCCCAATTTTGCAAACATGGTTAGTTGGGATATGTAAGCCGCACATGTGCGGTTGGCAACGACCATTGAGGGCCGCTGAGTTCCCGCGTGGATTTGCCCACGTCCTTCGCTCTCTTCAGGCAAAGGCATCCAACCAAGTTAAGTTTGCAAAAATGTAGGCAGAGGCGTTACAGTGTTGCCTGCCCAAATGGCGGTGGTGGAGCAGGGGCGATGGGCTGGGAGCCGGCGGGGGCGCGGGGAGGAGCGGGGCTCGGAGGGCCGCGGGCTCCGGACAGGGCGCGGCGGGGCGAGGAGAGGGGCGAGCGCGGGGGCTGCGGGGCCAGCAGGGCGGGGGGGCTCAGGGAAGCGGCGGGGGCCCCCGTCCCCCGTCTCCGTGTGTCCCCAAACTCCGCGGCCGTCCCGCCGCCCTCCCCAACTGCCCCGCTCCCGCGGGCGCGGCCCCTCCCGCCCCCCCCCGCGCGCCCGGGCGCGCGCCCTGCCGCCCCCCGCGCGCCGCTGGGCTCAGCTGAGCAGACAATGGGAGATCAAAGCGGGGGGGGGGGGGGGGGGGCGGGAGGGGGAGGAGGAGGAGGAGGAGGAGGAGGAGGAGGATGGTGCCGGGGGCGGCTGGAGCCCGGGCGGAGCGGTTGCGTGTGGCGCTCTCTCTGCGCTCGATTAGTGTTCCTGGGGAGGGAGCGAGCGAGCGAGCGAGCCGGGGGGACGGCGGGGCGGGGGTGCGGGGCGCCGCCGCCGTGCGCGAGTGCGTGTGCGCGCGCGAGCGAGCGAGTGTGTGCGCGTGTGGCGTGTGCGCGCGCGCGCGGGTGAGTGAGTGTGTGTGTGTGTGTGTGCGTGCGTGCGTGCGTGCGTGCCGGCCTGCCGGGCTGTGCGAGAGGCAGCGCGAGGGCGAGGGAGCGGGCGCGAGCGAGTTGCGCAGCTGCCGTGCGCGCAGCCCCGCCGCCGCCGCCGCCACCGCCACCACCACCAGCAGCAGCAGCAGCGGCAGCGGCAGCGGCAGCGGCAGCAGCACCTCACTGGCATTTAGCGAGCGGAGCTGCTAGTTGCGCTGGAGAGAGACGCGCAGGGAGGAGGAAGAAGAAGAGGAGGAGGAGAAGGAGGAGGGGAAGAGGAGGAGGAGGGAGAGGGAGGAGGAGGAGAAGAAGGAGAAGAAGGAGAAGAAGAAGAAGAAGAAGAAGAAGACGAAGAAGACGAAGAAGACGAAGAAGACGAGGAGGGAGAAGGAGAGGAGCAGGCCACACGGACAGCAACTGAAACAAAGTATTTCCAAACCAGCACCCAACTCCACCTTGTGAGGCTCCCCAGCATGGCTTCCGAGGAACTCTACGAGGTAACAGCCCCCGAGCGCCGGCCCTGCCCCCGGCCCCGCCGGCCACCCCACCCCACCCCACCCGCCTTTTTGTTGCTCTCGGGAGAGCCGGCGGTCTTGTCACCCACACTTGCTGCGGCTGCCCCTTCCCGCTGGGCCCAGCGCCTGCCTGTGTGTCCCCCCCCGGCCCAGCCTGGCCCCCCGCCCCCCCCCTTCCCTCCCCAGTTTTGCTGGAGGAGGACGGAAATGTGACTGAAAGGAGGAGACGGTAAAGTGTTACCCGTGGCCTGCGCCCCCCCCCCCCCCCCCCCCCCCCCCCGCGTCGTTCTCACAACACTTTGACTCCAGAAGGAGAAGGGGCGGGGGTGCTGGATGGTGGGGAGCAGCGCTGACAGCCGCGACTTGCTCCTGGAGTGAGCACGCCGAAGTGCGAGCCCGGCGGTGTGCAAAAATGTGTGCAAAGCCGAGTTATTGCATGTGTCCGGGAGGGGGGGGGGGGGCGGGCGGGCAGAGGGGCTTTCCTCCTGGATTTGTGTCTGTACCAAAGTCCTGTGCTACCATCCTGTGCCTTGGCCATGCAGCAAGCTGCGGTGATGCAAAATATTAAAATTTAAACTCCTCGGCTCTTCGTGCTCTAACGATACGGTTAAGGTTGCGAGGAAAGCCAAAAAGATTCAAAGTTAAGGCTCTGACACGCCATCCTTCAATCGTCACTCGGGAGGTGGTCAAAGGGTGTGCTGACAGGAGAGGAAGGTTTTGGGGTGAAGAAGGGAATGAGATGACAGCCTAACTTTGAATTTCCTGTCTTATGTGTGGCAATTTCACATCCTTGCCCTTAATTGAAAAGCATTATGGTTCTCTTGGATTTAACTTCCTTGTTGTTATTTTTACAAGAAGTCATCCCTGGGAGTGAAAAGCCGTTGTTGTTTTGGAGCCGTTCTTGTCTTTTGGGTAAAGAAGTGGCCACCGAAAACCAAAAATGCCTTTATCTCATAGTTAATATGTATCCAGGTGGTGTTCTGTAAAAAAATATTTATATCCAGAGGCTGGAAGGCTAAGGTCAAAGGGAGACAGACAGCCTTCAGGACACTTGACAGAAGGAGATGTCTTACTGTACCATTGGTGCACGTGTATCTCCTGTTAATGGAGTTACATCTGTGTGGCCGTGGGTGAACAGTACCCGTAGAAGCCAGTCAAAGGTGCCCTGGGTGGGCTTATGTTTTAAGCAAGTTGACTGCTGAGCGGAGGTGCTGAACTGATAGACTAGAAGACTGAAGGCCTGTATTCCCAAGACAGATAAATCGTGGTTAATTGCTTTGGCAAGTTTCCCCATCCTCATAATGTGGCTTAAGCCAATCTTGAAAGGATCATCCCTGGAAGTAAGAGAGAAATTTAGGGACCGCTCTGTGTGTGAAAGGATTGCCGAAAACTTGCTTTGACTTTGGAAAAAGTTCTGTTGGGTTTGTGGAGTTGGGCCAATAGACTGTGCTGTGGCCAATACTTGCTTTCTGTGTGTCGCTGTATTTGATCAAAGATGGACAAAGGGATATTGGTTTCGATCGGCATAAAAAATGGTGAGAAAAATTCTATTTGCTGGATGTTGGACTGAGGTTAAGAGTGACCACTGCTCATTACTCTTCCTGGTTGTCTTAAGTTGTGTTTGAAATGTTGACTTGTGCGAAAGGCTCAGTAGTCTGTTGAGCATGGCCGTCCTCGCTGGGCAGGTGGTGTGTGATGTCTGTCAGGTGAAAGCCTCTTTCGCAAAAGGCCTGAAGTGATAAACTACTTTTTTGTTTAAAAATCAGACACATCCTCTGTGTGAGTGCAAAGTTTATTTGAGATGCTGAAATTGTCAACGCTTTTGGACTCGGATGTGGTCAAGCTGTCTCTTTTGCAATTTTTTTTCCCTAAATTGCTGTTCGTTTTTGACAAGTTTTGTCTTGTAATGAAATTTATAGCCATGCCTGAAAAATCATAAAATAATAAATAATTTAAATATAGTGAACACTAATTTGGGAAGTATGTAACTGCAAGTTGACCTGAAATGTTGAATATGAGGTAATTTAAACCCTTCTGTGAAGTCCCCATGCTATTGACTGTGGGTTTACTCCTGTTTCATGGATATTTTCTGTGTAATTCATGCCATCCAATATTCTTTGAATCTGGTGACTGAAATCCAGTGCCATTTGTTGTACCTCCGTTTTTCCTTCTGAATCTTGATCTTGGGTCTTGATCGAAAAAAATGTATAATTTATTTGCGATTGTTAGACTAAGTATGAATGCCAACTACTCCTGCTGATATGTGTCATGTTTCTTCCAAAACACAAATGAGAAATCCTCTTATAAACAATAAAACTGAAGGTAAGTTCCTTTTTTTTTTTTTTTTTAAGGAAAAAAAATCTTTATGGATTCACTTGTTGTTTGTGGAATGATTTTTATTTTTACTCTGGAGAGAGGGAGCTGAACTGTAGGCCAGTGATTTGGAATTCAAAGATCAAAACCTTGAAATACACTGGTGGGCTGGAAGGATGACTTTATTGGGCTGGCTGTATGTCTGTTCCCGAGCATTTTAGAGGTTGTGGTAATGATTACCTGCTTTCTTGAGGGGGGAGAAGAGCTGAAGAAAATACGAAACTTTTACTGAAAAATGTTGAAGATACTTTTTTTCTAGATGGAAAGTGAAACAAGTAGTAATGTTGCCAACCTCTATGGGTGAGGTGAATAACATAGCTTTTCTGTTAGTAAGTTTGATTCTTCAAGTGACAACATGTTAGTGAGGTGGACAGACATGGAGAAACTGGTGAACAAGACAGGTAAAGGAAAACACAAGAAAAGGTGCTGCCGCGGTTTTTTCCCCAAAATTTGTTTCCATAGGTGTTGACATCTTATGGCATCTTTCTTCATGGGTGCCTGCTGCCATCTACATTAGTGTGGCTTTTGGAAAGTCCTTTTTACAGCTGCTTGGGCAAAGAGTAGGGCTACTTTCTTTCACACTGTGACAAGTTTGCTTTGCTTTACTGACTAATTGCCACCCATTGAAAGATTGTTGCTTATTCTCATCATCTTCACTGGAGTAATTAGAAGTAGGGTACCCACCTCATTTAGAAGGTTCATTTGGAAGCAAACTACGTTTGCTCTCTCTGCAGTCAAATCACTCGACCTCCTCTGGCAGACCCTTGCATTGATGTCTGGGATTGAAGTCATCCTGAATTGTGGTTGGCATGACAAATTTTTTTGATGAAATGTGGAAGTGATCTCATGAAAGTACGCCCCAGGACAACTGCGTGTTAGCCAGCAGGTCAGAAGTACCAAATGGTGGTTGGTAGACAAATACGAAAGCTGTGCTGGGTTTGGAAGAGTCCCTTTCCTATAAAATTCAATGACTTTTTTTGTACTGAGTGCGGTGGAAATACATTGAAGTTCTATGCCTGTTGGAGATTGTATCTAATCAAACGACCGAGTGTTTCCATTGGCATAACTGTAGTTAGGCTTGGGCCATGATTGCTACTCATATCAAACATTTTTACTGGGTTTTACCAAGAAGTAAGCAAAACAGTTTGTGTGAACTTTGCAAGTGCACCTATGCTTCGGTGTCGTTTCTTCGTTCTGTATTTCACCTTGACATGGCTCATAAACCTAGCGTTTTAAGGTGACTTAATCGATTTCCATTAAAATATTACAGGTTAACATAGTTAAAGTCCTGTAGTCCCCAACTATAAATTTTTGTATGTATTATAGAATGGAAAATGTCTTTTTTTTAATTCTTCAAGTGTCTTGCAAAATATATATGCATTTTTTTCATCCTGATGTCTAGTATTCTCAAGGTGATACTTCACTTCCAATGATGATTCAGTGTTTTTGACATTTTTTGACAGTAAATTATACACATACAGAGAAATTAGAAACTGAAACTAATTTCAGGAGCTACTGGCTGGAGTTCTATGGCCTTGCATTAGGCTATATGTCAAGTCTGATCACCTAATAAGACCCAAGGACACATATTCCATGAAAATTTAAACTTTGTGTGTACAGTAGTGGCCACAAGTCAAAAAAAGTGATCCTGTGGGCTGTTCTTCAGCTACTGTGCTAGCTTTTTAAATGATAGAGTATAGAAAACTGAAGGAGAAATGCTGTCATTTAGTTGAAAATTTGATACTACATGGGAATTACCCCCTTAAAACCAAAGTTTGTCTCACAGCCCTAGTAACACTGCAGCAATCAGATCTTCATGTTTTGTGTGTGTTTACTAAAAAGTTTAAACATTTATTTTCCTTGAGATAACTGAAAGGGTAAATCCATTATCTACAGTACGCAGCTTGGATTTTGTTGTAATTTCTTATGGCTATTTGATGAAAAATTGCTATTAACAACAAATTAGAATTGCCTGTTTGGGCAATAGCCATGTTTTTCCCCATTGAAATGGGTTGGTTTTATTCAGCCTGTCTTGCAGGAAGTCCAAATGTCTTGGGACCTATCTTCTGCTGCTTGTCTCTGATATGCTGATTCCTAAGGTCTTGGTTAAACATCAGTGACGTGTTCATAAAGGGGGTCTTACAGTCATTGAGCTGTAATGCCTGAACCTCCCCGATTTTATTTTGACAACAAGTGGTGCAAATGTTATTGCTTGTTACAGAAGAGGTAAAAAAGACTAAGACTTGCTTGACTAACCGTAGCCAACTAAACAAGACTAGGAATTTGCATCAGACCTGTTTGTGTTGTTTCCACCCCTTAGGAACTGTATGTCTGACTTAAAATAGAGCTGAGGATTAGCTGTTCATCCCCCTTTGGTGACTTTCACTTCTTTAAACCAGAGTGTGAATGCAAGAGCACGGCAGGAATGGAACCACCACATTTAGTGCAAGAAACTCGACTTTTTTCCATGTCCCTTGCCACACTGCTTTTCAACAGCTTGAGTTATCTCTCATTTCCTGTCCCAAAGCTCTAGACAGAATTGAGGAGATCTGGTGCCCCATCTTCTGCTGCACTCTGGGGAAATGCCTGAGCCCCCGGGGGCTCCGCCGGTGTGCCTCGCCCTCTGCGGTGCCACTGGCCTGGCAAGGATCTCGTGGCTGCTCCCAGAGTTCAAACACCCGCGGCCAAAGGAATGAAATTCTGCCTGGATCCTCTGTAGGATCGCAAATGGTTCACAGATAAGACAAAGCTTTAGCAGTTTTTATGCACAAAACTCTTTTGTACGTACCTGCATATGTGTCATAGGTACATTAAGAAAATAGATTTTTCTTTTTTCTCTGTAACTTGCTTTGAATTGCCCATGTCCATCAGGGGAAAAAAGGATGGGAGGGAGAAGAAGTGGGAGAGAGGGAGACATGCCCCACCCACAAAGCATGTGAGGCTCTGATAATTCTTACCTTCACAGTCTCTGTCTTTCACAGCAGGCTGCAGTTTCTTTTCTTGAGTTTTTTGGTCTATCAAAGATTGGCTAGGGTGGTGCCAGTCATGTTTAGAGTTACGGAATAATTGCTTCCAACTTAGAAGATTATACTATCACAGAAGGTTGCTTCCACTACACTGACGTTCAGTACCTCTTGAATGAGGATAAATTATTGGACACAAAGGACTTAATGAGACACGCCACAGCCCCTTGTTCCTCAGGAAGGTTGGCATAGCTGGAACAGTGTCAGTGATGCCGTGTTCCTCTTTGACTTCTCAGTAGGTGCAGCTTCATTTCTTCCTGACTGCTGCAGTGTGTCTGACCTGTGCCAAAGCAGTAGAAAAAACAACTAACATTCACAGTTTCATCTCTCTCTGATAAATACTCCATGCTTGCAAAGACTGTATTTGATACAAAACTTTGACAACCAGAATAACTTCTTAAGTATGTGATAACTGGATGTGCAGATCTGTTGGATATAACTGATATGCAGGTGTGTAATGCCACTCTTACTCTTCTGTAATAAACTCCAAATCTGGTGTTACTGGGCAATGTATTATTTTTAGGTATCTGTTGGAAGCACGAGCTCCACAGACTGTATTTTCAAGGTGAAAAGGGATGCATAAGTCTCTCCCTGTTAAATTCTGTGCCTTTGAGGTTTTGGATGGCTGGATGACATGTGATAACCTTATTTGTCAATAAATACAGGATTGTTGGGTTTTTTTGTCTACCTTAGAGTGAAACATTAATAATTTTCATATTAAACGTACCGTGTGCTTTCTCTGACAGTATGTCATTAGTCCAGAAAATATCTTAAAAATGAAAGTTCTGTATTTTTCATTATCAAATGTATTCTCCAAAGCCGTAGCATCTCTCTAAGAAGAGCTTTTATTTTTCTAATTTTTGATGGGCTTTTAATATTTACACACAAGAATTTTGTGTTCTTTGAAATAATTTCTTTGAACCTCTCTCCGTATTACTTAGAGGAAAAGAAAATTGGCATGTTACCAGTTCAGTACACTATAAAGGCAAGAGTATTTACTGTTTTCATAAACATCCTCAGAAGATTTACATGTGTCTCTTAATGGTGACCTGCTGTAGATCTTTTTCAAAGAATCTATGAATATGTATGAAAACATAGAATGGATATGGATAAAAAACATTTTTAACCATTGATTTGCATTTTTAAATGATTTTAAAGCCACTTTTCTAGCATAAAATGCAAAATAAAGCAACTACTTACTAAATATCTTTTAGCCATATATTTGTTTTATTGAATAATGAAAAACAAAGTAACTACTGTAACAGTTTTGTTGTGATTCTTCAGTGAGGTTTCACATTTTATAATTGCATTGCATAAAATAAATTGGCTCTGATCACATCTTCCTTCTTGGCCATGTTATGTCTGATGGTTTGTTTCTTTCTATTTTTTTTCTTTTTTGGGGGGGGAAAGATAAGGTATGTGTTTTAAGTGGCCTAACCACATCTGTAGTTGTGCCTCTCCAATGCTTCTGGCCCCATAGTTTCCGAAAGTTTCACAGCTTTTAAGTAAATCAAGTCATATTGTTCAATCTTTGCTGATTGTCATAGTAGCATCTGAAAAATCAAAACCTCTGTGTGTGAGTATCCTGGATGACCAGGGAAGGAAGGGGATATACTTTTTTCTTTTTCTTTTTTTTTAAGTGACTTTGTCATTTTCGTTTTGCAAAGACATTTAAATACCTCTCTAAACATCTCCACTTCCTGTAAAACACTGGTTTGTAGAAGTTTGCTTGGTTTAGGGCATAATAAAAAATTTGGCTTTAGTTTAAAGATGCCACAGTTTAAAGCAAGTTATGGGAAGTATTTTGTGATGTATTTATCACGCAAAAAAGTTAGATGTACATTTTGTAAATACGTATGTAGGGGAACCATTGAAGTACATTCTTAAGAAAGTGTTGAAATGAATATATCTTAACTCCAAAATACTTCCCTGACACTGTGATGTGCTTGAATGCTGTATTCAGTGGATATTCAGAAGTCTATAGTTTTTTAAGTTCTTTCCATAAAATGCAGTTCTTCAGTGAAATATGGGCTGGATATTGAAAACATTTTTGTGACCAGTAACAATGAAGGGTACAAAACGATTCAAAGTAACTTCAGGAAAGTTAGCTGGATTAGTTTGGCTAGTTGCTAAATCAGGCTGGTTTGTTGTGTTTTGATTTCGACACCTGATTTTCTCCAGTTATGTACATGAAATACAGCTTGTGCTAGCATAGAGTGACTCTTCCATCATATTTTAGTGGCTAGATCACTTACAAGGTTAAAACTAACAGACCTGTGTCTCTAAGAAATAATGAGAATCTAAGACTATACGTACTGGAACAAAAGATCCATCTAGTTCAGCATCCTGATTCCTTTCATGGGTCCGTAATATTTTACTGTCGAGGGGAAAAAAATGGGACACGCGGCACAGTGATAATCACCGGGAGCTTTCGTGGCTGGTTTTGTTGGGACCAAGGCAGATTTCAGCCTTGGTTACAAAAAGCCAGCAGCGTGACCTGAGCTCCCCAGATGTTCAGAGTCCACCTTCATTCCCTGCGTGCATCTGCCGGAGGGTTGCGGCTGCAGGCTGGGGCAGAGGTGGGCACATCTGTGGGAAGAGCGATGCCGTGCGTGTTTCTGTTGATCCTGGCGGGGCATGGCGTATGCGGGAGCACGGTGTGGTTGCCAGGTTGCTCACTAATGTTAGCACAATTGTTCGTCGGGCTAAAGTTTCATCATTTCTCTTCAGACAATGTTTCCAAACACTCACCGGGGTCTTGTTCAAATGGTAGAGTTTAAGGCGTTTGCACAAGTCTTTTCTGAGTCATAACCACTGAATACATTGCTGTTACTGAACACCGTATTAACTTGAACTTTAATTTTCAAGAAGAGATTGTTAGCTTATGTGATGAAACAAAACAGAAACACCAACTCTGAGTGAAATCTAAAGTCATCAGCAGTGTGTGCTCTAGATACCTGCAAAGTCTTCAGGGAAGACTTCATGTGCTTAAGGTCTGTATCCTAAAATAAGGTCTAGCTAACTGCTTTATGAGGAGACTCCTAGTCTAGAAAATTTAGAGAGAGGGGAATATGGCGACAGAATTAAAAAAAAAAAAAAAAGTAATAGCACTTGTAATAATAATTCTAGGAATTAATCTCATTATTTGAAATTAATACTATTTTGTGAGTGTAAGTATAAACCACAGCAGATTGTACTGGAGAATAAGCTTTCTAAAACTGGAAAGGTTGACGGAAAACTTTTCTTTAAAGAGAAAAAAAAGCAGATTTTTTTTTTTTTTTTCACTGTAGGCTTTTTGCTATAGAGTGACTCTATACTGTAACTCTTAGATGGCCCCTCATGTTTTCAAGGCTGGCAAATTTTTTCTTGCTTATTTGGGTCACAGGTAAGGACCAAACTTGATCTTTGATTAACAGTGCATTCTAAGAACAAAGAAACAGAAAGAAAGTAAAAACAATGATGTTTACATCAGACTGAGAATCTTGAGCTTTTGTTCTTAGTGTACTTTCCTGTGGAATTAGATCATAAATATGGTTATTCTAAATAGCTATATTCAAAGCAACTCTATGGTCAGTTGCGTGAGCATTTCTGGTTAAACAATTTCTAATGCTTCCTGAAAGTGACGCTGTAGAGCTTCTTCCTCTGGTAGACCGAGGTGTCTGTAG
The DNA here is from genome assembly GCF_030463565.1 of Pelecanus crispus. NCBI lineage: Eukaryota > Metazoa > Chordata > Aves > Pelecaniformes > Pelecanidae > Pelecanus > Pelecanus crispus. The sequence continues at coordinate 79,710,194 of NC_134644.1, read as the reverse complement.
GAACAGCTCACCACCGTCCTTTGCAGCTGAAGGAATAACTAGGTGTCCAAACATTCCCAAGGGCAATGGAAGTTTTAAATTAGTGCAGTTTTAGAGGAGTCAATCAATTTTCACTTATGATACAGTAAGGTCAGCAATTTCAAAGTTAAAATTTAAAATGTCAGTGCACACCAGATGGTTTATAGTGTATATACGTGCTAGAGAAGGTTAAAGCATGGCTTACAAATTGTTTTCAGATTTGTTCTTTCCTTTGCCTGGTTCATATGCTTAGTGTTATGTACTTTGTGTTTTGATTTGATTGTACAAAAGGGTATGTGTTGAGTGGGAGAGTAAAGGACACTTGATCTCTATTTCATTTTAATTTGGAAAAAATATCCATAAGACAAAGTAATACAGAAGTCTAGGATGAGTTTATTATCATATGACTTTTGAGAGGCATGAGTTCCAGAGAATTAACATTAGAAAAAGCTGTATTTTTACCGAGGTCATCAAGGAATGACGATCAATAACAACAAAGAATTTTTTCCCAGATGCTGATGGCAAATAAGGTAGCGTCCTGTTTCAAAGGATCCATCAGTGTTTCAGATTCTATTTTGCTCATGTTAGAGGCATCTATCTTGTATCAGGGCATCTCCTTAATTGATTTGGTTTTCCTCTCTTGTGCATTGTACTCACCAGATCTCCTGAGATTTGTGCTTATTTATTTAAACTGCCCAAGAACAAACTATCAGGTTCTGAATGAGAAGATGGGAATTATTGTATTTAAGGATACTTCTTTGAGATTTAACATTGTGGGAGTGTTAAAACATGGAAGCCAGTGCATCAAGCAGTTGTTGATTTGACAGCTTATGCCCATGACTACAGAAACCAAATATATGAAGGATTACTACTTCACAAATCTTTAAAACCACACAAAGACGGGATCTTGCTCATTTTTTCATCAGCAGGATACATGTGCCATAATTGTATGCAAACTGTGCCATGCTACTCTACTTCCTTATCAGTAAAGATTTAATAGCAGGGTTGTTTGTCTTCTATTGCATTTTTTTAAAAAAAATGCTTATTGAGATAAATCATTAAAACATCTTATCTTTAAAACCAATTCTTTACAAGGATCAATTTCAATTTTAAGTTCAGTTTTGCCCTGAAACTGGTGCAATGCAGAACAAGCATATTGAGTAAGACAGTGTTTTGGAGGTTCTCTCTGCTGCCATTAGTGGCAAAACATGGGTGTAGTGAGGAGGCAGAATGAGTACTAGGATGTCATATGGTTTCTGTCCCCATGAATGTTCGGTCTTGATCCACCCATAGTGACAGATGAAAATTTTACTGTTATTCATTTATACCTATTCCTATGTTATTTTCCCCTGTTTATCCAGATAAAATTGTTTGTTATGCTCTAGTTCTTCATACCTTTGGATACTCATGAAAAGCAATGAATGATGGACAGCTGTCAGTTAAGTTATAGTTAAAGTAGTGCGAGATACATTTTTTTGGTTTGTTTTTTTTTTTTTTTTAGTGCAAGTGAAGATCTTAGTTAATCATTCTTTACTGGTATTGGTATGTGAAATGGGAAGTTCTTTTCTTTATTGCTATGTGTTACTTGAATATATTCAATGTGAATTGAATTATTCAATGTTAAAGTCGTTACTCAAGTAATTACAACCTAGTTTATTCTAAAGAATTCAATCCTCTGCACTTGAACATATATGTCTCTAATCAAAGCTATTAAATGTAACAAAACGGATTCCTTGCATGCTCACAAAATGATTTGCTTTATTATGGCATTCTTATTGTCAAGTAAAAATAATGTCCTTTGGCTTTTTTGCTTGTTCATAATGGAAGTTTTCATAAGTAATGGGAATTAATAAGTCATTATTCTAACCTACATATATATATTGTTTTATTCTTTCCATTAGTAAAATAATGCTTTATTTGGCTCTTTTTTATTTTTCTTCTGTACACTTGTTTATATTTAAGAAGCTTGAACTAAGATGTGAATAGAAGTGATTAATTTGGTGGAAGGGATTTTAGATCCTTATATGCTAAATAAAGTCTTAAAGTATATTGAGACATAGTAAATTATGGGAAGGGAAAGAAGAAAGTAGTGATTGGACTGTTGAACATTGCGATAAATTTATGTTCTGCTTTTTCACTAAATGAATGCTCCCTTTTTATTCATTTGTCCCTTTTGTCAAATGTTTGAGCTCTGCCTTCCCAGTGTCTTCCCAATACCTGTCTCTCATTTTCAGTCAAACCACCAGAAAATTTTTTTCCATCCAACTTGTTCAGAAAAGGGCACTTTCAGTGTGGAATCAGTTGTCTATTGATTGTAAAGTAAGGATGATTTTTGTTTTTCTGAGCAAGAAACTAGAACTTTGTTATGTAGAGGAAGAAAGGCATAACCTGCTAGAACTGCCTTATCGTCTGTAGAAAGATGGGTAGGCAGGGGTTGTTGGGGAAAAATGGAGGATCTCATCATTAGGACACCTGAATGCTGTCTTGAAAAATGTAATTCTGTCTTTCCTCTGCCATAGTTAGTCTAGCACGGAGCATATCACTCAGACTGAATATTTCGGAGATGATTGCTAATCATTTGCTCATCTTCCTGACAAAGATTGAATCCGTGAGCCAAAACATAAGCAGAATCAAGCCTTTTTTTCTCCCCTCTCCTCTGCCCCAAGTAAATATTGTCAGAATATGTTAGAATAGAGTAGAGCAGGATGATTGGGTCTAATAGGGAGAAGCTATGCTACAAGTACAAGCCACAGACAAACGTGTCTCCCTTTCATGTTGGTTTTTGTTTTGGTTTGGTTTGGTTTTGGTGGGGCTAACTGCAGAGAGGTATTTAACTAGCATGCAGTGTTATCTTTGATATCCTCTGTAATCAGGGATGAGAGTCATCCAGAAGGCCATTCAGACCATCTAAGTGAAATTCCTCTAGAAGGTCATCAGACTTCATCCCTGTTCTCTACAAAGAGGTACAGAAAGGCTAGTTGGGTTAATTCAGTCAGTTAAGTTAAATATACTTAGATGTGAACTCCTAAACACTGAGGGGTTTTTTCGTTTTTCTACTGTCTTCTGAACCTAATGCAGGATAACACCCAACTTTTCATTCATTATAGGCCTTCCCTTGGGACTGTAAACTGTGTTAGTAGGTGAATGTTGTTAAGGGATTGTGCTGTTGAAGTATAAAGTGTTTCAGCACAGCACTGAGCTACTATGGTGTAAGTTAAGGTTTGTTATCTGAATGACGGTAACTGATGAAGTTATGTTTTTAAACCATAAATGTTGTATTTTACTTCATTTTACATTAAATCTCAGAAGGCGCTTGGGTGGCAGTGCTTTATAATTGACTTTAGCAAGTCCTTCCTCTGACCTCTTGGCTGTTCCTTTTGTTGAGCCACAATGGCAGCTTGGCCATGTGCTATCTGGCATAATTAAAAACAACCGAACAGAAAACCTTGGCTTTAAAAATGTTTCTTTGGTTGAATCAGTTCCTCAGTCTGGTTCAGTGCATGGCTGTACACATACTTGCCAGGATAACAAAGCAGGTGTGGAAGGTCATTGGAGTTGTTGAGCCACCAAGTGATGTCCACAGAAGAACAGCCTCAGTGAGTGAGCCCTGAGACTAGGGGAAGAAATTTGTGTGTCCTGACAGGGTTTGTGTCAGTTTTCTTCTCTTCCCTTAATGTTTCTTTGAGAGATGTAATGTTTAAAAGTTAGTTTCAAAACTTGCTAAATATTAAGGAAGACGACTACCTATTCCTTGTCCACTTTCAACTGGGAGTCTGAGTGCTCTGTTCTCTACAGCTTAAGCAAATTTAAGTGCTGCAGGCCTTGCTTGCCACCACTGCCTCCTCCAGCCAGCCACTCGTTCTTCTCTCTTCCTTTGCACCGACACTGTTTTGTGTTGCTGGGTCAGGTGAATGCCATTTAAGGAAGCCTGTCTAGCTGAAGGCTGTCCACTGCCTTTGTAGAAATAGTTTTCTGGCAGTTTTCTGACTGACTTAGGTTGAAATCCAAGAGGTGTCACTTCAAGTAAAGGAGCAGGAATATATGGCATGGTTGAAGGGAGACATGAGAAAAAACTGTGTAGATGTGGGGGGATGGTTGCAGCAATGACTTGGCTCTCTTTGGGGGGCGGGGGGGGCAGTATCTGTCAAACTGTATGTTTAATTTTCAGCTAGATCAACTTGCTGGACTGACTTGCAGTGTGGCTGCACAGCTTCTTGCCCTTGGCTTGTGCTGCCTCACAGAGCCCATGTCCCTGGACTGCACCTTGAGGTCGTGCAGCACCAGGCAGGGACAGGGATGGGGTGAGGAGCAGCACCCCTGAGAAAAGGGCTGTGCCGTGTGATGGGGGGATCACGTTCAGAGTGGAAGACGCTGTGCTGCACAGTTTTAGTGGCTAGTTACCCTTCAGTTTTAATGTGAAAATGGAAAACTAGTGCTTGCAACAATTTGGGATGCCAGTTACTTCTCAGTGCTGCGTAACTGCTACTTATTAACAATTCCCTGAATTTTACTTTAGGCATACCAGTTACAAAACTTGCTGAAACGTTTTGTTACTTTTGGTGTGCCACAATGAGTAATGAAAATTCTGCAGCCATGTAAGGCTGTCTTTTCCCTGTCCACCTTGATTATATTATAGTTATGCTTTGATGCTGTTTTGCAAACCCAATCTGAAGATGGGGGTGACATAGAAGTGTAGCTAAAAGTATCATTTATTTCTAAGGATTCTGGTTATTCACTGAGTGGGCAGGGAGTGGGATGGGACAGGATGTCTCCTCGTAGTTGAGCTCACTTTAAGCTGCATTTCATTTAAAATGCTGATATTCATAAAGATTATTTTTAGCCCTTCCAATGGAATTAAAATTCAAAGTATAAGTGCTGTCAGTATCTTTTGGGTAGAAAAACTTACACTTTAGTTACTTTCGGTTTCAGTTTCACGAGCAGGAGCAAATTATTTTCACTTTGTGTTTAAGTGAAGGTGGGAAAACTGATAAGGAGAGTAAACTGTGTTGCTCTTCAACTCCTTCCAATAAATAAGAACTGGTTAGGAAAGAATAATACCTACTAATACTAAAGACTACAAGGCTAGTGCTGTGTTATGGAAGGATTTGGGAACATAGAGATAGCAATTGAGTGAGAATTTAGAAATAGCCAAGTAGTTTAAGTGCCCCAAATCCAATGTTCTCCGTTCGGGGGGGGGGGGCTCCTTATTCTGTTTACATTAAGGAAAAATATCCTGTCAGTTATTTGGGTGTGGCTAATACTTAATTAAGAAATTTATTATTTCTAAATGTTAAACATGATGATAAAAAGACTATGTATTCAGCATTTGTAGTTTATGTATTCAGTATTTTAAACACAATTTTCTTTTATTAAAAAGATTTAATATACTTATTACAAATGGAGTCTGCCTTTGTATGCAGCTTAAAAACATAAAATAGATTAAAATATTGGTTATTTCAGGGGTGTAGCACACAAAAATTAAGATTGTGTGAATGTATATTCAGATGACTCATTGTTTTAACAGGTGCATGTAGCAATAAGTTTAAAAGCTATATTTTGCTTCTAAACCAGTACAGTGTAATGGCATTGCCAGCCACTGGCATTGATCCTTCATTTAGTTTAAAAAAAAAAAAAAAATTAAAAGTACAAAAAGTTGGTTGATCATTGTCTGGAAACTCAGTCCAATATATTCAAATTTATTTACTTGCCACTTGCCAACAAAGTATTAAAACAAAACCAAAACTAAACAACAAACACTTTAGACTACTTATGTGAAAATTACTAAGTCAAACAGACTTCCACTGTGCCAGTTTTTATTGAGTGCCACACTTTATTAAGAGCAGAATCAAATTATAAAATCAGGCCATTATTATTGCCCCTTCCATTTTTCTTCCATGGTTCAATTCTGACATTGTTTTAACAGCCAGTCTGGCCTAGGCACTGGGTTTTTTTACTCCCAGAAAGCAAGGATTAAAACATTGCATTCTATTTTTGATTATTTGCAAGATAAAAGCAACTGAACAAAGTGTATGCTTAAGGACAGAAAGTTGCCTCAGAAAGTTCTGTAAGGTCTGAACTTTCTTTTTATACAGATAAAGGCACATTTTGGGGGGATTTATGTGACAGAGGGATCTTTCTTTAAATGTCTAGATGCAAAGAAACTATGCATTGTTGTTTCAGAGTGATCACATTAGGTGCTCATTAATAACATTTTCCCAGAATTTCTAATATGTGCAGGTCATTCATCATCCTTTTCTGAGAATAAAATGTTCTGTTCAATTTCACTCTTCTGACAAGAATGAAATGAAGTATAAGCTCACTCCACAAAAACAATCAGCACTGATAGCTATTGTTGCTTATTTGAATCTGCTCTATCCAGTACAGGCCTTGCCAATAATATATAATCACTTTTTTGAAAAGGATGATTTCCTAAAAATAAAGTAATATGGATTTTACTGAAAATATAAAGAAAACAATTTTGTCTCAAAGTTATATTACTTAAAAATAAAAGTTACTCAGGGGGTTTTGTAATTCTTACAAGGAAAAGTCACAAGAGATAGGTATAAAACTGTCATAGTGTAGTAAGGCAGAGGTGAAGATTCAAATCAATGAAGATTCAGAGAAAATGCCATGAGTAGTACTGGCTATTAGCTGTCACAATGAAAAGATCATTCGTAGTAGATTATATGGACACTAATCATAAACCTTCTATCAATGGGGTTAAGAACATTATGAAAATTCTCTTATTTATTGAGAGTAAAAAAATGCTAGCAATGACATGCATTTACTAGATAGGGACAATAATAGTTGAGAAGAGACAGAAATACTGCAAAAGATATTATTCTATGATTCTTTAAAACCATGCTGTGAATCAAAATACTGTTGTTCTCTGGCCAAAATCTGGATGTTGTGTTCACAATTTACTGTGACTTACAAAATATATTTCTGTATTCTGGTAGGAACAAACAAATTTAATTCTTTTCTTTAGTCTACAGGAGTCAGGATTTAAAACAAACAAACCAAAAACCCCAACCAAGTGAAGATATCTAAGGTATTGGCTTTTGTATTTTGTCTTGTTTTAATTTTAATTGTTGTAGAAGTGTAAATGAGATAGGATAGGCCAGGTTATAACATAAATACTAGACTGGACAGGTTGATAATGATCACAGAAAGAATTGTGGAAAGGCTGAAATGAGAATTGCTTAGCAGAAAATCGAAGAAAGCAGAGTCCCTGCTTGCCCAACTGTTCATGACGATTAGAACTTGTCTGCATTTATTTCTTTATTCTGAGGCTGAAATTTTTTGATTGACAAAGATACTCATGTAGGTATAGTAGGTAAGCTTTCATAAGGCACCTGATGCAGTACTGCATGGTATTCTGATTTTTAAAACCTAGCTCTTTGCTAAGTCAACATGGCCCATGTTAAATACATTTCACACTGGTTAATTGGCAGATCATAAAGCAGTAATAGATGAAGGACGTTCATATTGGATTTTATAGAATTTTTTCACAGCCCATTGCTTTGAGGATTTGGATAATGATCTGGAGGAAAATAGAACATAATCTCCAGTAAAATGCATACGTGCAAAAAACTGATGGATTAATAAGTGTGAAGGATGGTCTGTACTTAGTTAATGGGGATCATTTCAACATATGTTAATATAGCTAAATATATCTGTCTAGACAGTAAGATCATACATGTAGGATGGAGAGTAGTACTTGGAAAGGAGTAATTCGGTGATATGATACAGTAGCTAAAAAGTGCAGTGCAGTCCCTTGGTATGGATATAGGGAATCCCAAGTGGAATCAGTTGTGCTTTTTTTTGCTGTGTAGCTCTAGTGAGATAATGTTAGAAAATTACATCCTGTTTGAGCTTAAGATGCAAAAAACCCCAAAACCTAGATGAACTTAAAAAGATTCAGAAAAGCATGTCAAGGGCAATTAAAAACCTTAAAAACAAGTAAGTGAACAAATGCTGGTGTATACTAAGAACCTGGACAAGCTCAGTCTATTCAGTTTAGCAAAAGGAAGTTCAGGAAGTGACTGATGGCATGTAGCTACTTATATGGGGCAAAGATTTCAGAAAGAGCAGTCCTTTAGGTATGGTAGGCAGTGATATGACAAAATACAGGAGCTGAAAGCTGATCTTGGGTGTATTTCTTCTAGAAATATAATAAATTTAAAACTGAAGACAGTTATCAGAACAGTTTATTTAAGGTTGTTCTGGATATGTCAGCAATAAAAAGGTGTGTATTTTTCAAAAAAGATGCCTTTAGTTCAAGCACAATGTGATGGCCTGATGCAGGAACTTTGGAGTGAAATTATCTGTTATACAGGAAGGCAAACTAAATGATCATTGCTCACACAGGTCATCTGCAAAATCTGACAAAAATGTTTTCAGCATCAAAGGCACCCTGTACTCAGTTGTTATGCGCATCTGTATTTTTGAAGGGAAGGCTGAAAAGAGAAGGGAAAGGGAGAGTTGGGGATGTGGGGTGAGGATATAATAAAGATGAGCTTAAATTTTATTTTACAAATACAGAGAAATTAAGTATGAGATTTATTAAATCAAAATATGTGATTATCCAAGCAATACATACATGTTCTATATAGCATTTTGAAAGATTTTTACATGATAATTGTGTGAATTAGCAACCAGCTGGGAACAATACTCTGCTATTTGTTGAAGGAGAGACAATGAAGTTCTTCTAGACAGGAAAGCATCTACATTGTTAACAGATGACCTGAAAGTTCAGCTCATTGAAAAGGCAAATATTTTGACCAGGAGAATAATTCTTCCTGTGGAACAGTATGAGTTGCCATGCTTAAGCTGTACAGCTATTTTTACCATGTCACAGCTATTGAGCTTAGTCTTCAACTTACTTCATAAACAGTGTAAAAAAGACTAAGTAGGTCTTTCTCTGTGATGAATGTAGAGGTGAATATGTCAGAATGCCTTTTTGTTGCAGTTTTTGTTTATTTTGTGCAATTTCTGTATTGGTTTTAAGAGCTCAGATGCAGATTTTTGCTCTTCTTGTCACTACCTGCCACGTTCTGTTTTGTTAAACTCCAGAAACGCTATTGCATCGGAATAACTGCAGGCAAAAGCTGGAGTTGCATGTGGAATGAAGGTTGTTATGATCAAGGGGAAAAAAAAGTTAAGGCTCTATATAAAATCCTACTTTCTGTGAATGGCACAGATGCAGTTTTCCAAAAGTTTGTTCTTGAACACTTCTGTGGTTTAAAAAATTTTATTCCAGTTTAATGGCAGTTTTACAGTAGAATATGAGTTCAATATGTAGCTTTTCAGCTTGTCTGGATTCTTTCAGATGTTTGACTTGAGCATCTAAAATCTTTATCAGAAAACCTTTAGTTTGATTTCCTGAATTCTAGGTTTTTCTGGTTTGAGTGGTGATTCCATTTACTGTGATAAATGTCTCTGAATTACTTTAGTGCTTTCTAAGAGTAAAGTTGTGCCTAAATTAATGTCTTGCAAGTTAAGATTCTTCAGTTCAAAAGGTATGTTAGCAATGTAATTAAAATCTTATTGAGAAATATTTGAAGGAGTGAAATGTTGTTTTCAAGACCTACACTTATCTTAGATTTAAAATATCTCATTTTTCAAAGATGGTATGGTGCAAAATGTTATATCAAGGAAAATCTATTTCAACGTTAAAAATGTGCATCACTTAGTAGACAGGCTTATGTATCTAGGTAGTTCTTTAGTGGCAATCTCTGAATGTTATTTTGTGATACGCCTCTTGAGATTGTGTATTGTGTGTCTAAATTCTATATGATTTCTTTGGGACATGCTATAGAGTTTATGCTTATTCTATGTACATAAGTGCGTACTGCATCCTTTGGGAAGAAAACAAGCACCTTACCTCTTTAACTACTAGGCCCTTCCTTGTAATGTGGCTTTAGCTTCTCACGCTTTTTAGGAAAACATGACCCAAATAGGAGAAACAACTATGAATTGCACAGAGTGCAAAGCTCTATGAATTTGGTTTCTTTTCCACTTTTGCAATTAGTGAGTATAGTCACTGTATCCATCTAAATGGTGAAATTTGGTCAAGCCTAATCTTTTCCTTCTTCTTTCCACCACTTCCCTGTGCCCATGCTAATGGGCTTGTAGGAAAATGGAAGGCAGGTATGATGTACTACATTTCATGATAACTTGCTTGATGATTTGGTGACAGGCCGAGAATAGACTAGACTGCCTTTGAATATTATTCGTGGAAATGAATGAGGAAGTGTAGCCACGCACACAGACGTTCCTTATGTTAGGGCATGTTTTGGGAGTTCACCGCAACTTCTTAAATAACTAATTTGACACTTTCTAAAAAGACATTTGACTGATACAAAAAAAAAAAAAAAAGGGATACAATATAATTGAAACTATACTGTCTGCTCTGTGATAGTTAACTGGCAATGCATATATAACCACAAAAAAAAAAAAAGGTATTTCAAGTTCAGCTTCCACCAAATTATAAGATAATTACTTTTGCTTGCCTGATAAAGACATGTGCGTATAAACAAACCACATTTAGGTTAGCCCCTTGTTCATGTATACTTGATAAATCTGATAAAACTCTTTTACCCCTGCAAGGAGGAGGATTGTGAGCTCTCTAGGGCAAGGGCTGTGTCTGAGCATCTTTTTTTTTCTTTCTTTATAGATTTTATACCACATCGTAAAAAGACTGTTATTTACGTCACAAATTCAAACACTCTAGATTGAGGAAATGCCAGATTTGTGGTTGCCTGTGAGTTCTTAATTCTCTTTCTTTGTATCTATTTTGTGCACAGACTGGATCATGGGTCCTGTGGTCAGGGAAGAAAACTGTTTGCAGTCGTAATTAAAAGAGAACTAGAAGGTGCACAGCTAATCTACCCTTTCCGATGAATTCAGTGGGAAGGGGTACTTCCCCTTTGGTGCTTCCAGGAGACAAGTGTCAGCCATGAGCAAAACCATGGTACTAACATGTTTAGATTCTCCTGTTTGTCCTTATTCTCAAGGACTAGAGATTCCCACATATTTCCAAGGCAAGGTATGTGGATATCCTGCCTTCCCCCTGCCTCCTCAGCTGGGTGTTCCCTCTACCAACGCTGGCACTCAGGATTTCACACAGAGCTAGTTTAGGAAGCTTATCCATCTGAAAATTCTTCTCCCTCACAACCCCCCACTTTTTTTTTTTTTCTCCTGTTTTGCTTAATAGGGTTAGTTTGAGGCCAGATTTTCTCCAAGAGCAGGTTCAGTTTAAAATTTTGGCAACCCCATGAGTATTGCTTTAAGCAGCTGTGGAAAAGCATCCTCAGTTCAATCTGCTGAGTTTCAGAAGCTACTGGCAACTTTGGAGGTGGTATAACTTCTGAAAGAGACTGCCATTGTAAGGAAACTTAAAATTTGGCATTATTTCACTACCAACTCCCCTATAATGAAATATCTTTAAAGTAGCATGCAAAACTATATTATAGGTATAATAACTTTGTAGTTGAATTACCAATGTTTTTGTGTTTGTAATTGGAAGCATCTAGAATGAATTTGTTTATTAAAAAATTGAGTTGTAGCTACTTAAAGCAAAAATGCGAAGTCCAACTTCTCAATCTGGAAGTTAAAAACCAAACTTTGTAGAAATTTATTGACTAAGACTGCCTGTTGTTTTATCACAAGAGAGCAGAGACAAATTTTGGTTTTATTCTAGAATTTGCTCCTTATTCTTTGTTGTTCAATAATTTTCTTAACTTGGAATGCATATGAGGAGCTGATGATTTTGTTGATGTTTTTTTCCCTTTGGATAATAAGAAAAATTATGGGGTAAGGGGAGTACTTCTAATGAGCATTTCTATGTTCCCATCTATAACTCTTTTGATTATCGTAAGTATAAACCTTGTATCCAGATGTACAGGTAAGGAGTCGACAGTTTTTTCCATACCAACAGAACTATCATTCATAATATGATTTTATTTTTCTTTGTCTACATGGATTCCAGTTAGTGTGCTTGACTCCATGTGCATGGGGTCAATTTTCTGTGCTCTTGCCTGCTTCCTAGAAGCCATTGCCCCTTGCCTTTCCCCACTTGAACTTAACAGTACCTGTTTTTAAGATAATAATATATTTCCAGTCCATATAGCTTCTCCTGCTGTCTCTTATCTGGCTTAGAAAACAATAGCAACCTGCCTACAATATATATATTTACAGTCCTTCAGCAGTGGCTCTGTCAATGGAAGAGCAAGTCCACCCCAAAGCATTCATCACTGCCCTCTGTCTGGGGTTACTGCCCTCTGGTCTGCTAGCTGAGCTGCTCATGGGAGCTCTCCCTAATCCAATTCGGTCAAATTGAGCCATGTTAGGAAAGATTTGTTATTTAAATTACTTAAGCTGATCTAGCTTATTTTGACTGACATGTTTAGGGAGTTCTTATATACGCAGCTCAGCCAGAAGATTTGAGAAGTGGTAACCATCAGCAGGATGTGATGATAAGCTGGGGACATGGGTGGCAGAGAGCAGGCCTTTCCCAGCTGTGCCCAAACTGATTGAGGTATGCTCATCTACAGCCTGAAATTTGGGATCGTGCTTTTCTTCATGGAGCACTCTTAAGGTTTTTTGGCCATTAAAAAAGAGAAGACTGCCAACACCAGTCCCTCTCTGAGTGTTTCCATTAGCCACAGTTTCACCCGGAACCACCTAGGGTACATTGGCCAAGAGGCTTTGATTGTCCACTTTTGAATGACTCCTGCCAGCATTATTTCATAGTTGAACTATAGTGCAGGTCTCCCTCTGGTGCCTACTTTGTAAAAGCACAAGATTTTATAATTGGGCTGAGCAATTGAAAACCAACTGTATGAAAAGAGAAAGGTCTCTTTGTTGTCCTGGTAATAACAGTTCTGAGAGTGCTGACAGTAACATTAGACAGTAGACTACTTTTTTTGTCACGGTACATCATGCTAATCTACACATAAATTCAGAACTGTGTATTCACTGTCAGCTGCAGCAGTGCTTGTCCTCTGCACCTCTTCTAGCAGTAAAATCTTCTATTTGGGAGGCATATTTGTTAGTAGATATATGGAAATAAAACCAGAGGATTTTTTTTCAGTTTCTAATCTTTTTCACTTCCTTACCAATTGCTTTTAGCTGTTAATTTTGGAAATTACTAGACCACACAAAAATTTGTCTTTCTTATACAACTAGATGTTTTATGCCTTGATGGATTTCAAATTGTGAGGATCAAAATCTAATTTAAAGCCTTTAGCCCACTGATGGAAAGACTTAGACGTCAGAACATTGATAGGAGCACACCACCACACACGTCTCCAACAAAATGCTAAAAATTGATGTCATCACTGAGGGAGGAATTTTTCATTTAAATCACCTTCCACCTCAGGGCCTCTGCCCCCTTCAGACAACCACGTTTTACATAATCAGTCCTACCTTTCACAGCTATCTACATGTGAATTTTTCCATTCATGTTCCCAAGAACACACAGTGCAAATGTTTCTCAGAAATACTCTGGTTATGCCATACATCAAAAGAACTCCATGCGTTTTGGACTTGGTACCTTTTGGTTGTACCTTGCTGACTTTGAGAATACCTTGACAATTCCTGATATCAGCAGGCAGTTCTCAAACAACCACAAGTGATGTGTATGACTCAGTCCTGCGTGTTGGTATTCCCAGAAATAAGCCTACTTTAAAAATGCCCAAAACAATTGTTTAGAAATACAGTTCCACATGAATACTGGTTTATGTTTCAGACACGTGATTTTCTCATCCTTTGTTGTACACCAACATATGTCTAAAAACTTCCCTGGTATGAGAAACAAAGCAACATAAAGGGCTGATTTGGACTGCCCCATCATGAGCAAGGTCAGGTTGATGCTTAGAAATGATAATCCGAAGACAACCCCCCATCAGTTTACCTATTTGATACAGTCTTACAGAACGGCAGTCTAATCCTGCACTTGAAGCTTGCCTGTGGGTATCTCTGTGGACAATGTCCACCACAACAACCTGGTTGGCTGAGGTTTAGGATACTTTGTTCTAAAGCAGAGGAACAAGGAACTGTGTGGAACAGGAGTTCATTGTGGGGAGTCCCATCTTCTCATGATGTCCATTGCTGTCTATGTGGGGGGCAAGCTGCTAGCCCTGAAAAGAAGCCAGGTGGTCTTTGACTCACTTTGTGCCTTACTGCTCTTTGGCAAACAGCAGAGGATGATGACGATCAGGTTCTTTTGGGGTTTATACAGGGGCAGGGGTGGCGTCGGCCTTCAGTTTCCCTATATTTCTCTATTCCCTTGATATAAAACTACTCTTTCCACATCTGAGTGTTAGGCTGTAGTTTTCATATGTATTAAGTCAGTACTGCAGCAGGAATGGTGTGGGGGGAGGTGACATTTGTTTTTTGGGGATTTTTTTCCAGTGTGCTCTCTTCCATTGTGCTGGCTCATCTGTTTTTATGGCTGAATGTGAACCAGGTCCAGAAATTCAGCTAAAACATAAATACTATCCTGGTCTGCTTCTTAGCAGAATTAGTTCTCCTAATGGGTACAATATGCATCTACACAACAACTGTGCCAGCACAGAGGTGGGGGAGAAACAGAAGGGAACTTCAAGAAAAAGGTGTCCTTTTTTTATTATTATTTTTTTAAAATTTTAAAAAGATTCTTAAGAGGAAGGAAGCAAGAATGAGCAGGTAGCAGGTCACCCAATGGATAATACTTTCCTGCAAGTTGTCTTTAAAGGGTTTCTGTTCATTCTCAGTAAGATGAATTATCAGCTTGAACATCTGGCTGTAACTGGTCTTTGTGTTGTCCTCTTCTCCCATATTTTTCTAATTTTTCCATAGAAAACAAGACAAAGTGTTGAAGAAGTTCTTTCACACTCTCCCATTTGGCTTTCAAAAGGAATCAATTGGCCTCTAAATGCTTTGTAATTGTGGTGCTGTCCGAGGCAGGTTAGTGACCTCATCTAAGAACAAATCAGAGTATTAGATTACTTTTTCACTGCTAGCACTTAGTACCTCTTTAAATTCTGCCCTTGAGTTTAGACATCCTCTCAAAGAAAGACAGTCTAGGTCCCAGTGGTAACAGATGTACATGGAGAGGTGGCAAAAGATTGCTTGCAAGGCTTTCATTTTTTCAGTGGTATAAAAAATTGTTTTGTCCTGGATGCTCAGTCAGAGGCTTTATAAGGCTTCTGAATCTTACTCCTCCATTTCCTTCCCAAGAAACTTCCTTTCTTCATGTAATTGTTTTGTCTTTAAGAATTTGTTTGCATATAATCTTCCAAAGTGTCTTGGAATCAGAGAAACCCTCTCAAGAACACTGTGTTCTCAAAATGCAGTCAGTGCTGTGGAGGAATACTGCTCAAAAAGGCTTCATAATTTCATAATAAAATAAAGAAGGCACTAAAGATTACTGGAAGGTACCCAAATGTCTGTCAGTGACGGATTATGGGAAAGTTTGATGAAATATAGTTGTTCATCTACTTTTTTACACCTGCACTACATCCTTAAGCTGGGAATCACAGTAAGGATTGCACTGCAAGCCAAATAATGAAAAACATTTTTTTTATCTTGAGAACTCAAGTTCAGACCTTAGACCAGTTGCTGGGGGGAGGAGGTGTTCAGAAGAATATATTTCATCACCATAAAGATACTTCAAAATATCCAACCCCTTTTCTTGGGAAAAACAACGCCTTTCTGGAAGGCAATACTTAAAGAAGATGGTAATTTCAATGCTGTCCAGTTCCACTGTAGGAGTAGTTCTTGTTTAGCTTGAGGGAAAAACTAAGTGATGGTGTAGTGCTGTTTCTCAAAATGGCCCTTTTCCTCATTTATTTTTTTCAGAATTGCTTGAATTATCTTTAAACACATCTTGAGCAGTTGAGTTTGCACAGACTGCAGTGAAATCTGAGTGTTACTTGTAGTCTGAGGATATCTACTAGACCACAATCTTCACTGGGGCTTAAGCACATCCTTGATCCTTTGTGAGTCCTGGCTGAATTTAGCCAGGAGCTAGCGTCTAGATTCTCAAACCACAGTACTGCTGAGCATCAGCCAGGCAACTCTTTTAACAGCTATACTTGCAGTGCTGTAGCCCACTTCTTCATCCACAGTGTTTTTCCTGCTTTTGCATTTGGCCATTTTACTCCCACCTTCTGCTCCAAGTGACTTTCAAATTTGTTATTGCATACAGTGCTAAAAAGCCACCTGCTTGTCTTTCTGATGAAACTACTGCTGTACAGTACTTTCTACATGCAACCTTTGTATCCTTTGTTCTATCCTAATCCTCACCTTTTTTTTACTTGGCTTCTGCTTGAATCCTTATTCTCAAATATGATTTTCTTAAGCTCTTATTAAAACAAATACCATCTATTCTTCCACCTTGAGAACTGAACACAGCAAGGGATGCAGAGTTGTCTTTTAAATAATGCTCTTTTTCAGATTGTACTCTTTATTGTTCCTTTCTGTTGACCCTCTCATCCTCTCTACCCTTTTCCTTCTCTTACTGTATTTTAAATCTTTTTGGATCAACTATGTAACTAAGTGCTTACCAGGAGGATTTCAGGTTGTTTGGTAGATGCCAAGCTGAGCATCTTTTTTAGATTTCCTCTTGTGTCATAGTAAGATCTGTTTCTGCTGATTTTGATGCATTAGCATTGTTGGTAGTCAGCAAAACATCTTGAAAACTGTGTTGGCATGATTAAACCACACCACTAAATATAAAACTCAGTGGTTAAAATTGAATATATTTACCTTTGACCCTTTGCTCTCATACTAATCTTTAAATACAAAAGCTGTTGTCGTTAGATCCATTGTACCCAGATCCACCATTAAGGAGAGTTTTTTTGAAACAATTCAGAATAAAGTAAATGCTGGGGCCTTGCTAAGTAGTAGGATATCCACCTGTGTTTTAGAAAAGAATGCAAAGCCAATCATGCAACTTCTACTTATGTGGAAAAGGCATACGCAGGCAAATTGTCCTTTAGACTGATTTTTTTTTTCCCCCCCAACCAATTTTAAGATATATTCAAAAAATTGTTTGCTTGTTTTTTCATGTCTGAAACGTGTATGTATGTAGATTTTTAGGCCAGAAACCGTTACAGAGGTGTACATGTATCATATACACTCCATAATAATATGTGAAAGGAACATATGTCTATTCCCAGATCTGAAAATGGTTATCTGAACGAATTCTCATATACTGTTATACTGTACTTGGGTTCCTCATGTTCCTTAACATACTTCCCTAATTAAGCTGTTCATTTCCTAGATTTAAATAGCTGTCCCCAGCTGTTGTGCATTAGCAGATCCCCACTGCTAGTCTAAAAAATTGGCTGAAACTGTTTTTTAAATTTAGAATTTGGTCTGAGTTTAATTTAGCCAATGTTTACTACTACAACTTCTTCTCTTTCGCTGGAGAGAGAGGCTTAGGCAGTGAAGTAATAACATTTAACAGATATAGTAACTCTCGGGTAGCTGTTAGAAAACTGAATCTGAGCAATTAAAAAAAACTCTCTTCCTGACAGAATATGAAAGTAACAATATTATGCTAGATAAGCAAATAAGATACAGATTAATATAAAATCCTGAATATGTGATGATATTGCTAGGTATATTTTTAAATAAATATTTAACTTTATTGAAAGACATACTTAAAATATGAAACATCTCTTAAAGGATGAACTTTCTATAAACTACCAAGGTACAGAAAACTACAGAAAAGTTTCAAATACTGTGTATCTTGCTGCCAGAGAATTACATCACTGAATTTGTCATGGGCTGAGCTTAAACAAACTTGAGTTTTAAGTACCTAATCCATTCTTAGCAGTAATAGCAAACTTTTTATAGATGCATAGAGATACTTTCTTCATTTCAGCTTATTCAACCATCTCAATAATAACTTATTAAAAGCTAAGAAAACATCTTGGATTTCAGAAATCAATGTCATATATTCTTGTCTAAAGAAAAGAATAGGTATGAGTTAAGATATTTTACTTCCAAAATCTTGAAGCATGAACACAAAACCAAGTTTAGCTCCCTGCTACTGATTATTTTCTCAAAACAATTTATAATTATGTTAAGTAAAAAAAAAAAACCCAAACCACAAAAAAACCCAACCAAGCGTTTAAGTCCATAACCTATTTTTAGTTAAATAATACTAAAATAGCAACAATAATAAGCAATCAGAAAGGTAAGCTTCCTGCAGTGTAGTTAAATTTTAGTTTACATCCAAATAAAATTCATATAAGTTAGGAATAAAACCCTGGATATTCAGGGTTTCCTTAACTCTTTTAGGATTAATAATGGTGCATTTCTTGGCTGAATAAAATAACAGTTAAATCTTTTCCCACCTTTATCATCACAATAATAAATGTGAGTGATGTATCATCCTATTCAGCAAAACCCACCAACTTTGCTTAAAAGATGTTTTTTATCATTTGAGTTAACAATACCTTAGGTCTTAGTTTGCTTTGTTCATTTTTTTTTTCTTCCAATGAATCCATTCTGCTGCTCCCATGCCTCCAAGTTTATTCATTCCTGTTAAAGCACCTGCCTGATGCAACAGGGAAGGGAGTACCCAAAAAGAAGACCTGAACAAACTGAATCATAAAGGATTTGTTCCCAAAATGTAATGAAAGAGAGAAACAAAACTGGACCCTGAATCTTTGGAAGCAGCAGATACTGCTGAAGAGGAGTGAAAAGACCATTGTACTGAGCTGGAGAAAGCAACTCTCACTAAATTGATCTGATTAATTTCTATTTTATCTGTGTGTCCAGGGGAGTTAAAAAAGAGCAGGAAAGAACGTGGGAACAAATTTGAGTTAAAGTAAATTTGATTAGTGGCTAGATGAAGAGAAGGATAGAGTGGGAAAAGTAAATTTAAAAAGCAGGTTGAGCAAGAGCTAGCTGAACTTTGTTCTAGCCTATTTGTAGTACCTGAAACATTCTTTTATTTTCTCCTTTAACTTTGGCTTTCTGTTTGGTGTGGTTTGGTTTATTTCTTATTCTCTGTATGCAGTTGTTAGGTTTTTTTCTGATAACCAACACTAAAAAACCCCACCAAACTCATTCAGCTGATTTGAGAAAGCGAGTGTGGAGTTAACTACCCAGCAAAGTGTAGGATGACTCATGAGTCAGGAGACTCCTGGTTTGAAAAGGTCCTCAATTACCAGGGGCTGCACCCGTGTATCCAAACAATAGGAGATGGAGATGAACAGCTTCAAGGTCCATTTCCATTGCAGCTTTTAAGTTGAGCTAAGTGGGGACTCTGCGGGTTCCCTTTTGACCCATCCCAAACTAGTTTCCTGCCTTGTATGAGTGCTGCTGATGAGCTGATCTATTGATGAGGCAATTTGGAGAGCTGGTGAGTTTTATACCAAGTGAGGGTACAGGGGGTAAAAGGTTCCTGAATCCTGTCCCTCTGAGATCAGATGAACTCCAGTGCTATTCCCAAGGAAATGGTCTGGGACACCCTGTGGGTGGGAAGAGTGGGACTGGGGCAGAAATACTTTAGCAGTTTTCATGAAACTTCCTTTATAGGAAAGCCAGAGAAATAGCTAGGTGATGTGATGAAATGACCTTTCTAAGGCTTTGGCTTTATTTGCTGAATGGCTAGGAACATTGTAGTACTTAATCATGTAGTTAATCTTCAGTTATTAGGAGGCAGTTGATTGTGGGGAGGAAGAGAGGAAAGGAGAATAGGGAAGATAAAAACAGGCTGTAAGACAGAATATATTGCAACAATGGGACAAAATGTTCCATGACCCACTACAAGAAGTCTTTGGACATTTTGGTATCTGCAGAAGGACAGCTGTGACTGATTATCCCTGAGTGGTGCCATTTTCTTCTTACAGTCATCTGGTTTCTCAAATCACATCAAGCAGAAGAGAGAGCTTGCAACTCCAGGGAAGAGCTGTCTTCAGTGGAAAGTATATCTGATGCCTGCAAAGGCCATCAAACCCAACAACAAGGTCTCTGACCTGGACCCAGCTATCCTTTTTGAAGAAGACCTTTCTCTGTTTTGGTTTCATCATCTAGTTACTGTCAAAGTTCTTGGTTTCAAAGTAATTCAAAAAGCTTTTCTGATGCCTGTTAGCTGATAGAAAGCAAAAAAGAATAAAAGCAAAAATAACCCAGTTATTCCTTGGAATGATTGGCTTTCCATTGATTAAAGTAATTAAACTGATACTTCAGGAGCTGCAATATCCCTATAATTGATATAAGGGATGGGGAAGAGCAATAGTGAAATTATGACTGCCTGTTTCAGTCATAGTTCATAATTTACCTGCAATGTCACACATTACCTGTAAGCATCTGTAGACCTTCAATCTGTTCCATTGGAACACAGCTAGAATGAATGTTATGTTGGCGTAAGTCAGCACTGATGCCAGAAAAAGCAGAAAAGTTCTTTTCCTGAGCCTGGCTGCTCCTTTCTGCCCCTGTGCATTGCAAAGCTTTTGAGCATTAATGGCACAATACGATAGTGGAAACCAATTTAAGCTTAAAACTTTTTTTTTTTTTTTTTTTAAATTGGGACATTTTAAAGCTGGATCTGTTTCCCAGACTGGTTCCTTGTGTAGCTAAAAACCCCTGTGCTTATAGTGGGGGGAGGGTCCAAAGAGCAGAGACCACTGCCCATACCAAAAGAAAAGTACCTTGTATCATTACTTTAGTGTCGTGATTTAACCTGGCAGGCAGCTAAACACCACACAGCCTCTCGCTAACTCCCTGCTGGTGGGATGGGGGTGTGAGTCAGAAGAGTAAAAGTGAGAAAACTCGTGGGTTGAGATAAAGGCAGTTTAATAAGTAAAGCAAAAGCCACACAAGCAAAGCAAAACAAGGAATTCATTCACTGCTTCCCATCAACAGGCAGGTGTTCAGCCATCTCCAGGAAAGCAGGGCTCCAGCACATGTAACGGTGACTTGGGAAGACAAAATGGCAACACTCCGAACGTCCCCTCCCATCCTCCAGCTTTATGTGCTGAGCATGACATCATATGGTATGGGATATCCCTTTGGTCAGTTGGGGTCAGCTGTCCCAGCTGTGTCCCATCCCAGCTTCTTGTGCACCCCCAGGCTACTTGCTGGTATGGTGATGTGAGAAGCAGAAAAACCTTGACTCTGTGTAAGCACTGCTCAGCAATAATGAAAACATCCCTGTATTATAAACACTGTTTTCAGCACAAATCCAAAACATAGCCCCATACTAGCTACTATGAAGAAGAATAACTCTATCCCAGCCAAAACCAGCACATTCTCCACTGCTTAGTTCATACCATTTACGTCATGTTCAGGTTCCACACTATCCAATATATTCTCATTACTCACCTCCCCCCTTCCCATCCTTTGATATAACACACAGATATCATTCCCTTAGTCTATGGACCACCCCTGTGAAATGTCTGTAAAATGTCCATAAATGTCCACAAAATGCCCAATGACCTCATTTAGTCCATGACTTTGGGCTCCATCTGTTACGGTGGTCGCTCAGGACAGGAGAGGTGGTGTGTTGCATGACGTTACTGGGCACCAAAGCCAGCTCAGGTTGGGCCACTGCTGCACTTGCACTGCTTTCTATAAGGCTTCTCCTCCATTGGTTCAGGTGGTTTCTGCTATAGTAATTCCTATAACATGCAACTCAAATCATGGGTTACAACAATTTAAAGGTATTTCCATTACAGTGTCTACCCCTGGTCCCTTTAGGCCAGGTTACAGAGTTTAACATAGCAAAGGGAGGAGTTCATTGCTCTTAGCCTGGCTAGCAGCAAGGGATTCCTGCTATAGTAATTCCCATAACATGCAACTCTAATCCCGGGTTACAACAATTTAAAGGTATTTCCATTACAATCTCCACCTCTGGTCCCTTTGGACCAGATCATGGGGTTTAACATTGCAATGAGCTCCTTCCCTTGACCCTGCTCCAGCTTGGATTTATCCATAGACTATAGTCCTTTAAGGGTGTACCTGCTCCAAGTGGAGCCTTAGCTATGACCCACAGTCTCTCCAGGTGTATACCTGCTGCAGCATAGACATCCACGGCCACAGTCGCTTTGAGGTGCACCTGTTCCAGCGTGGTCTTCTCCATGGGCCACAATGCCTTCAGAGATACACCTGCTCCAGCATGGCTTTACCCACAGCCACAGTCCCTTCAGAAGTAAACCTGCTCCAAGATGACCATACCCATGGCTGCAGTCCCTGCAGGGATGTACCTGCTCTGTCATGGGCTTATCCATGGCCACACGCTTTGAGGTGCTCCAGCATGACCTCATGCACAGCCACTGATGCTTCAAGGTGCACCTTCTCCAGCATGGACTTATTCTTGGGCCACAATCCCTTCAGAGCTATACCTGCTGTGGCACAGGCATAACCATTGGCCACAGATGTTTTGAGATGTACCTGCTCTGGCATGGGCTTATCCACGGCCACAGATGCTTTGGGGTGTCCTGCTCCCACCTGGGCTCATCCACAGGTCACAGTCTCTTTGACTCAAGTTCACACTGGAGTTCCAGCCTGTCTGGTACAGCAGCACAGAAAGAGCAGCGATGCCCTGGCCATCTGCCAGCCCAGGTGCATCGCCATTGCTGTTATCAAAATGTTCCCAGGCACAGCAGAATAAGATGATAAGCAGTACAGCAAGCAGCAAAAGCAAAAAGCAGCCACTAACGAGCACTAGACTCTAATATACAGCAAGGCAAGCAAACCCCATGGCAAGCACAGGAACCTGTCAAATAATAGCTAAACGGCAATTAACAGCTATAAATTCAATCTAGCACATTCCAATCAAATCTGTTGTTCTCTTGAACCCTTTGAACCCCACACTGGGGGCCAAAAAGGACTTGTGGTTTAACCCCAGCCAGCAACTAAGCCCCACACAGCCACTTGCTCACTCCCCACGCTGTGGGATGGGGGAGAGAATCAGAAAGGGTAAAAGCGAGAAAACTTGTGGGTTGACATAAAGATGGTTTAATAGGTAAAGCAAAAGCCGCGCACACAAGCAAAGGAATACAAAGAATGCATTCACTACTTCCCATCAGCAGGCAGGTGTTCAGCCACCTCCAGGAAAGCAGGGCTCCATCATGCATAACAGTGACTTGGGAAGACAAACACCATTGCTCCGAACGTCCCCCCCCTTTCTTCTTCTTCCTCCAGCTTTATGTGCTGAGCATGATGTCATATGGTATGGAATATCCCTTTGGTCAGTTGGGGTCAGCTGTCCCGGCTGTGTCCCATCCCAGCTTCTTGTGCACCCCCAGCCTGCTCGCTGGTGGGGTGGTGTGAGAGGCAGAAAAGGCCTTGACTCTGTGTAAGCACTGCCCAGCAGTAATGAAAACCTCTCTGTATTATAGACACTGTTTTCAGCACAAATCCAAAACATAGCCCCATACTAGCTACTATGAAGAAAATTAACTCTATCCCAGCCAAAACCAGAACGGTTAGACACCACTGTCTCAGTTATGCTGTTATTTTTAACGTATTCTTATGGAAATGTGTGTGTGGGGGTGTTTTGTTTGGTTTGGGTTTTTTTTTTTTTTTTTAATTTAGAAGGCAAGGCTTTTACATTACCACTTGTCTCTGGCGTTGGTATCTTAGCTATGTGATTGCCTGAATATCACCTTGCTGTAGGGTATGGTTGAATTCTATTGAGGATGTTAAATATGGAGACTATATCAGGCTGTGTATGTATAGAACATCTCACTTTTGGTGTCTAGGGTAATCTGGATCTTATCTGTGTGGTGGCTTTCTGCTCCAAAACTGTTACATGTTTTCAAGTGTCCTCTGCTTTACCCTCTTGGAAGCTAATTAACCTTCAAACATCACGGTCCTCACTGAAAGCATTTCTGTGCAGAGCTAGCTAAAACTTAGCATTCCCAGCACAGAGAAATTATGACAAACAGGATTTGTTTGAGTTTGGAGGGTTTGGGGGGAACAACAGAGGACAGTGGGGCTTCTTCTTGGTGGAAGTCAATTGAAATTAACTTTTTGACAGTAGAAATTCTCATCTTGTCTTTTCTTGGGAATGCTGAAGTTGAGCTGACTTTTGATACTTCAACCTGCATTTCGCCACTGTGGCATGTCGTCTTCAGGATGTTGTAATTTAGGAACCTCAATATATTATTTACCCAAATGAACCAGGATCTTTGGCCAAGTTATTTCTCCCAGAATGCACCGAGAGTTATGTCTCTCTTGTGCTTCCTGCACAGGCAGGTAGGAGGCATGTCTGCATGATGTGAGGAATTGCAACACCTTCTGAGGAAGTGCTCGTGCTCCTCTGAAAACAGTGGGGGCTTTAGGAGCTCAGAGGGGAGGCCATCATGTCAACTTTTGTAGGAAAAGGAAGTTAAATTGGTTTTGAATTACCTTAAAGCAGAGTGCATTGAGTTGCTTTAAATATCATATTGAGATGTTCCAAGTTGGATCAGACAAAGAATGAAGAAGTGTCTTATGATTTTGTTGATTGGAGAAAATAAAACTTTCGGGAGAATTTATATTCCCCATAGAAACAATGATTTAATGAAAACTGCCTTACTGATAAGAAATTTTTTCATTTTAAAAATTCCTGATAACATTTACATTTAATAAGTAGCTATCTTCATGTTGCCTATGCTTTCCAAACTGCCTCTGTAACCCCGATTCTAAAGTGTCACTGGTCTGAATGAAACAGAACATAAGGGCTACTACTCCAGTTCAAGCACTTGATCTGCTGGTGGGGTTACCTTTTCCATAAAGCCTCTTTATCCTGTTGTCAATGAAGTATTAATCCTCATCTTTCTACTTCTTAAAAATACTGAGCTTTTGATGTAAGAGATGTTCTACTGGACCAGCCTGAAGATCCACCTAGGTGGTGTCCTTTCTTGAAATGACAGTAGTGAATGGATAAAAAATAATAAGACAGCACAGAGACTCACAGCAATTTAATTTTATATTTGTATTACTGCCATGTAGTACAAAGTAAATCCTCTCCCCCAATAATCAGTAGGTTAGAAGTATTTTCAATTAACGTTATTAAAATGACAAATAATACTGCAAAACATACTTCCACAGTCATTTCCATCTTATTTCTCCTAATTTTATCTGTCAAACTGAATGTATGTAAATTTGATTGCAACTTTTAGTAGGATTTTAATTTTTTTAAGTCTTAACATTTTTTTTTCAAGTAGGAACTTACTCCACTTTGTTAGAACAACTTCCCTAGCTTGTGAAAGTATTTTGAATTCTCAGTTTCCCTCCCTTTTTAGGTAAATACACATATCACCCTTCTTCAAAATATAGTCTGTTCACGGTTGCTAGATCCAAGTATTAGTAAGTCAGTGTGATAATGTGAATGGACGATCCATCATGGTATCCAAATACTCCCTTATCCAAACTGATGGTAGCATCCTAAACAGCTGTAGTAAGCAATTGACTGTAAACATATGCTACCTTGGAAAAACCTCTGAGGGAAAAGGAAACACTGCTGCATCTGATTTTTTGAGGGGCAGGGTGGGGGGAGGAATGGTGATGTAGACTGCAAACTGGATGCCTTGGTCCGGACAGGATACTGACACTCGGAAATCTGTGAAGGTGTAAGAGAGAACTGGCACGACATGCAGTGGTGTTTTAGGGTGTAAGGAGGCAGACTGAAAAAGTTATACTATGGCTAACAGCAGAAGAAAGCTTATGCTGCTTCTAATACACGTTACACTCAACAAAAGGACTGTCACTCTCATAATGTAAGCTAAAAAAAAAAAAGGCAAAATAAATGTGTGCTCTAGCAGGAGCTGGTCTGAGAAGGTGTCTCTCTCTCATATCCTGTCATAGACTGGTAGGTAGGAAAAAACCTCTCCCATTATAAGTTAAGGTACTGTTAGCAGGATGTCTCTAAGGTGCATACACACAGATGCATACAAAATGTTTTAGAAGAAATAAACCATTTTCCCCGAGATTTCTTTTTGAAAGTGACACTAGCTGTTTGTGTATAGTGAAAATCTAAATGAAATTTCACATTCATCAGTAACTTTATCCTTTAGGATTAAAGAGGAGTCTGTTTCACTTCCCTTTCTCCTTGCTCCTGTGAGGTGTCAAGTGAGGTGTCACAGAGTTCTGGAAGCATCAGGAAGAATAATTTCATTCAGAAATTGGCATCTGAATATCTGGAATTTAAAAAAGAAAAAAATGCTTGACTTAAATGCTTTTCTAGTTTGGAAGCAGTCATGCATTTTGTTTTGGGGTTTTGTTTGTTTGTTTGTTTGTTTGTTTTTGAAACGGCTCTCTGAATGAAGATTCCAATCTGGCCCTGGAATAAATATTTCTAAATGCGAGATGACAAGTTAAAATGACATTGTGCCTACAGAACAAAAATAAAAACTTCTTTGTAACCCTTCTTGTGTTTATGGGGAGTACTAATATGGAAACATGAAATTAATTATTATTTTACCCTTAATTGGTTTAGTGGTGGAGTTGGTAGTGTTAGGTTAATGGTTGGACTGGATGATCTTAAAGGTCTTTTCCAACCTAAATGATTTTATGATTCTGTGTTCCTTGCAAAAATTTGTTTATTTTGTTTTCTGGATTGGGATGGTTTCATTTTTACTTATCCTCTGTTTTAGTTGTTAGAAAGCAAGACTTTAAACATGATGTCAGGGTAAGGAATAGATAGAAGAAGAGACAACGTCCTAATCCTTTGTTTTGACACCACATTGTACTTGATTACTGTGAAAAGATTCATGTCATAAAACAAACAATTAAAGACTTTGGGTAGAAAAGTTTTTGAAGGAGACGGACTTTTCAAAACAGTGCTGTCATCCTTGTGTAACTGAAGATATTTCAAAAGCAAGGAGCGAAAGACAAACGTGCAAGCAAGAAATTGGAAGGGTTTAATTCATACACTTTCCAGTATTCTATAAAATGTAATTAATTAGTCTTTAAGAATTCTTGATTATGCAGTTAATTATCTTTAATACTTACATACAATTTGTAATTATTTTCATGTATATAAACTCAGTATTTAGTCTTTAAAGTAATCTCCAAAAATAATGCATTCCTTCAGGTAACTTCCTCATCTCTGATTTTTTTTCAGGTTGAGGGGTTCTGGGTTAGATTTTCTTTGTGTTCATGACAAACACATATAAACCATGCTGCTAGGGAACTGCAGCAATTTTCACCATAATTCCACATTCTTATTATTCCAGAAAAACTCACCACTGCTGTATCTCCACTTTTTTTTTTTTTTTCCCCTGCTCCGTCCCACTTCCATCACCTAAGTATATGATTACACAATAAACCAGCTGAAAAACCAAGACATTTTTGGATGTATTTATTTTTAGGCAGATCCATTCACCAGTTTAATTCATAACATTGCTACTTTCTGGAAGAGGAAGGAATCAGCTATGTTCTTTACAGTAACAGAACCAAGTTGTTCCAGATTCAACAGAATATGAAACAAAAGTGTTTGTTGTCATGGATTATAATTATGAGAACAAGGAAGGTTTTTTTTAAGACCTCGTCTGTTGAGGGGAAAAAAACCTAAATAAGTCTTACATTCCCCCAGAAATGTAGTACATGCATTATTAACATGCCTTTTTTTAAAAAAAAAAAAGCCAAAAACAATTTAAGAGGAGAGCACTTTTTAAAAGAAAAAAAGTTGAAGGAATCATTAAAGGATATTTAACTTTACCTAACCCTTAACTTTTTGTGTGATTTCAGATAAAAAAATCTTTCTCACATTGATTGCATGACTAATCTCCCTCAATATAATGAAAAGCATAGCCTTAAAATCAAAGTCTAAATTAATCACTGATATATATCTTAGTGATTGGTTAGTAATAATAAAAATAGCAAGGAAAAAGCTGAATGTTTGTGTTACTCAAGTAGCAAGGCATGGAAGATGTAGGGTCATGAACTACATGACAGAGTACAGCAGTTTGGTCACAGTTTCCAGGAAATCCCTTTACAAAAGCATTAGTGCTTTGGATTGCATCTAAATTTGTGCATTTGTTTTAGATATTCAATTCTGTTCTCTTCAGTACCACTGTAATGGTAACAATACCAATTAATTTAGTTTAATTTTTGAGTAACTGTAGAGATAAGACTAAATCCTATGCTGGGTAGCTCTAACTGAACTTTATGGTGCTAAAGTATTAAAAATGCTATAAAAACTATCACAAAAGACCTTTAATATGCAAACATCTTTTTTAAAGGTATGTTTTAAAACATATTCAAGTTAACCACTAGCTATTGAATTTACAGGTGATACTGGACATTGCCAACAGATGACTAGACTAATTACCAGCAGCTGAAACAAAGGAAAAATATCTATTTTTACAGAAGATCCTGAATTCAAAAGATTTTTTAAAAATGTGACTGGTTCTAGAAACGGATGGACTGTTGGCAAGGAATTTGCAGCATACATGCTTTGGATGCAGTATAGATATGCAGTAATTATGCTAGGTATAAAGACAAATGTGGAGGAGAAAGGAACTCTCACCTGTCCTCCCAGTCAAATTTGAAAGAAAGTGAAATATGCTTCTATATTTCAATGTTACTGTGACTGTACTATGACAAAGTAGGTATAATACCATATTCCTGGAATTTGGCAACTTGCTTCCAAATAAATTATTTCTATTTTATGTAGGCAGGGATTACCAAGGCTAGAAGTTTGGAAGACCAACATGCTAGACCTTGCCTGAGCATTCCCTGAATTTGAGGACTTATTTGTGCAAAGAAACCGACTGGCATTACTTCTGCAGGAAAAGTGTTTTGTGAGGCAGTAGCTATTTCGGAAGGGTAACTCCCCACTTATGTTGCAATGTGAAGATAATTTTATGTGAATTTTTACATTCCTTTTGTGGCATTAGTTTGGATATCAGTTTTTTTCAATGGAGAAAAGGCAATAATGTTAAAATGTTATATATGAAAAACAGCTCTTAAGTAAAAAAAGTGTTCATGCATACAGTGCGTATTTAAACTGACTTTAAATATGAAAAGACATAGTGAAGGGGAAAATAGATGACAGTGGATTACATGCTTATGTCTTGATTCTCCAGGCACACATTAGTGAATTTGTCTATTTCATAAACAAAGAGGTAAGACAGTCATTTATTCTCTACAGCCCACACAGTATAGAAGTAATAACCTGAGATCCGTCAGTGAAATTGTACACATAACTAAGGCAAAAAGAAAGGTTTGGGCCTAACTTAAATTACTTTGTATATAATAAAAAACCTGTTTGTGAATAGTGACTGTACCACAAACAGCTGCACAGATTAAAGTGAACACAATGATTTTTAATTTTTTTAAAAAATAAAAACAGTGTTATTTTGCAAGGTATTTTACAAATTACCTCAGTGTTGAAACTAGAGAAATGAATAAGGGTTTAATATGCTGTTACAGTATAAAATGATGAGGAAAATAATCCTCAAGGCATTATTTGGAAAGCCAACTATGATGTGGGATTAGGAAAAGCACTGCAAATAGCAGTATCAGATTCAGACAGGGACAAACACAGGAAAAGGAAGAAAAAGCAACTGAGGCTGAAGGAGATGGCATGAGAGAAGAACTACTCTTTTAAACAGATGAAATGTTATCTCGGAAGTGAGTATAGCGGGTGGATAAGGATGCACCAAAAGCCAATACAGTATAAGTATCTGGTGGAAAATACAGAAAAATATGTTCTTCCTCTGGAAAACAGCATGTGGTAGTTTACTTACAATATTTTTGTAGTAATCATAGAAAGTTGACAGGTTATTTTGTATGATATCTCTGCAGAGGGAAAGACTTGAATACAAGTAGAGAAGGAAATTTGTGCTTGTAGAAGGTAACTCTTGGTTCCTGTGTTCTTGAGGATAGATTTTAACAAGTTGTAGTGCCATGCCATTTCTGCCTAAATGAAGATTTCAGCCATGGTTCTTTTTAGGAAAAAGCTCTGGCTTTCCACAGACTTTAAAGAGCATTGGCAAAATCTGCAGAACAAATCGTTTCGGTTTCTTCAACATCTGTGTCATGACCTTAAAGGGTACAGTTTTTAAGTGTTTTATCAAGAGTACAATGGCTACTTCATGCTACAGCCAATTTTGAGACAATGTTTTCTGGACAAAAAATAATGGGCAAGAAGTGTTTTGAGTAACAAACAACTTTTTTTATTTTATTACCTGATTCTGGACACTGTATTTTTCCTCATCTTACTTATCTAGAGGATAGTGAATGGAAGATTCTTCTGAAGGTTTTTGTATCTATATTACTTCAGAAATTCTTATTAGCCATGTAATAGAGAAGTTGCTGCTACCCAGCTTTTTAAAAAAACTCTGAATTATTAAAAAATGGGTTTAACTACCTCAACACAAGCTGCTGTTAATGAAGCTGCCATTTTCCAAGCCTAAAACACTTTGCTTTTCATGCTGTTTGTTGTCATTGCCAAAGCATGCAGTATTTTGAGATGGGACAACATTATTTTATCAACCAATATCAGGATAATCAGATAATATCTAGTGTCTGTTACTTTTAGTATGCACGTATGAACTGATGGTGGATAGGGTCAGTAAATAACAGAGCTTAAGAGAGTGCATATTTTCAAAAGACAATGCAAGAAAATCTTATAGGCATCAGTCCCTTTGATGCATGACGTAATATCAATGTAATGTGTTAGGTTGAATGACTTGATTTTAAAAAGTATGTATCACGCCTAAAGCATTAGATACATTTTGGGAAAATCATCATTATTGGAAATATATTTTCATATAAATTATGCCAGAAGGAGGTATACGTATGTTAAAAACAGTGATGCAATGTAGGCTAGTTTTATTTCTGATTGGCATGTTTGAAGGATGAAAGCATGAGGCTTAGGAACCCCTTAAAGTTACAAATACTAGTGAAATAAGAAAGCCATTTAAACACATAGCTTATTGCAAAACTTGTACTATTAATGTGCCATGTGCGGGCCTAGCAAAAAGTTAATTATGTGCCAAAGATCACAAACTTATTTGTACGTACTCTGAATTATTTTTTTTGTGAGGAAGGTACATACTGGAA
Source organism: Pelecanus crispus (assembly GCF_030463565.1). Classification (NCBI taxonomy): domain Eukaryota; kingdom Metazoa; phylum Chordata; class Aves; order Pelecaniformes; family Pelecanidae; genus Pelecanus; species Pelecanus crispus. The sequence goes on along the minus strand of NC_134644.1, from coordinate 79,679,171 downwards.
GAACATTATAAAACTTCCCTAGTTTAATGAATAAACTTCAAAACCTTGCAAGCTGGAAGAATTTTTGCCAAGCAGAGTTACCAGTGATCCCACAGCTTTATTTGTACCCCACAGCCCAGTTCCAAAAGAAAATGGGAGAGTGGAGTCATGGAAGCTGCAGTGGTATTAGATAAGAAAGAAGAATTTAGGTTCAGACTAAAAACTGGGGAGATGGAGGGACCCAAGACCTAAAACAGAGAAAAATGCCTTTTTCCAACTGGAAAAATAGTTCATCTACTAATAAATCCCATAGAGAAACAGCATGTCAGAACTAAGAGGCAGCTGTGCTGCACTGACATTGATTAATTAGGGGAAATTTCCATATCACCAGCTTTTCTAGATGGGATTAGAACAAGAGAAATCATATTTCAGGCAGAGTGACTGGGGACCTGTGCTCATACAGCATGTTATTCTAGGACATGATGAAATTGAGGTAAGGAATACAGAAAGAGCCAGTAAATAATGTTGTTCTTAATTATGATCTGGAACCGTTTAGTGTGGTTTTCTGTATTTGAAAACAAAAATGCAGTCATAGTCTTGTATCCAGAAGCTTGAATTTTGTCTTGCTGAAATAAGCTTTTGGTGCAAGGGTGAGAGGAGCCTGGTAGGAGGCCATAAGTGCATATCGTGCCTTCTCAGATGCAGTGATTCCAAAGGCAGCTGTCGCTACTATCTTTACTTAGGACAAGCACCTCAGGACCTCTAAGAGAAAAAAGAAGGAAGACAGTGCTACTGAATAAGCTTCTAGGAGCTTATATGAAGTCTCGTGTCCCTTCTTACTGAGGTTTGGTCAAGTGATCTACAGTAGCAGACTCACGTCACTGTCCCTTCTGCAAGCAGCAGGCTGCTGAAAAGCCTTGTTTGGTTTTCATCGATAGAAGTGTTATTGTAGAATTAAGTGGCATTTGATAAATTTTAAGTACAGCATACCAGGTTCCCTCTTCAACTGTGCTGTGATTTTCTTGCTCTTCTTTCTTGTTACAGTTCCCGTTTCTGAAGTTTGTTTAGCCATGACAAAGTGTTCTCTAATGTATTTAGAGTGCAGTTTTGCTGTGACCTACTCTCTCCTTAAGACACTCTTTTTAGATAAAATATTTTTAATCTTTATCAGTCATTTGTGATTGAGCACTGTGGAAGGTTCAGTTTCTCCTACTTTGAAAGCAAAAGTCTGTAGTCTTGATGCTTAATGTTGACGAATTCTTCATCTGATTGTATTATTCTAGCTGAGGGATAAAGTGACAATATTTCTATTGGCCTTATACTTTAAGTAAATAGTAGTCAAACTGTTGAGGCTCTTACTGTGAGGTAGCTTTAATTTATTACTACATTTTCTCAAATTATCACATCCCAAAATATGATCATCTTTGGGTGAGAGTTTTGTCTTTAATTTTGCCAGAGTTGCCAATAATAAATATATATATATGTCAGTTTTCTGTACTTTTTCTTTGGGGTAGTGTTGGTTGTACCACGTTTGGGACCTGCACCTTTCATGACTGCAGTGGAGAGATACCAGGAGCAAAATTTGACAAGTGCAGATGGAATATTTACCTCTGGGGGAAAAAAAAAATCCAGGATTTGCTTCCTGGGATATAGATTTTACAAATGAATTGAAGAAGTGAAGAATTTCCTTTGGAATTCTATGTGTGGGTGATTCTGAGATCTTCACGTAACTAGTGATGGGAAACATTTTGATAATTTTATGAGAATAACACAGTAATACTTATGTAATAGCTTTGACCATCCAGAATCTGTATCTTAAATCAAATGCTAGTAGTTTTTAATAGTTTCTTCTGATTAGGGCCATTTCCATTTGAGAAGATAAACCTATTTAATGCTACTCATTCTTATTTCAAAGAGGAAACCAGTGCATGTTTGGAAAGAATACATTGTTGCAGGCATTTTTTTATATTCAGTATTTGTACATATATTAACAACTTTTCATGTACTTTCATTCTGGTTTTGTGCAAAATAGAAAATTTATAAGACTCTCATCTCTTTGTAAATAAAAGGTAAGAACTGTTATGAAAAGTGAGTGGATGGGAGTAAGATTTTCTAACCATTTTTGCAATAGCTAGGTAACTACAGTTAGGGTAAGGCACTTGATAAATTCTGCAGTAGGCTGTAACTTGCACCACAACTTGCTGTGATTATTTCTATGTAAATTGTATCTGGAAAGATCTGTGATGCTGACATTTTAGAATCAACCATCAGTGGTGATTTGTGAGGAAGTAAATCTGAGGCAAACTGTTTCTACAGTAAGTTAATTCTCTGAAGCAAAGTGAATGTGTCACAGGTTATTCTTTCCCACCAGTTTCCCTGATGTCCTCTATGGAAAAGGCTTCCTAAGATCTTTTTTTTTTTGATCGTGAACTGTATTTTTCAATAGATCATAAAGGAGCTGCAGGTACAGTGATACTCAGTTTGTTGAGTGTACAGGGCATAAAACTTCCTAAAGTGCCTTTTCAGGAGATGGCTGTGCAGCCAGGCATGGCACTTGCCACAGCTGTGATTCCCTGGAACCACTGGTGTTGGTGAGAATGTGGTAATTAAATTATTTTGTCTATTGTCTTTGTTAAGACTATGGAAGGATATGAGTCATAAAGTTGATGATAAATTAGGGGCTTGACTGAGACAATTGTATTTTTATAGGCAACTTGATTAGAAATTTATACAGAGGGTGAATTAAAACTTTAATTATGAGCTGCAGGCCAGTATATTAATTGAATGTTGCAGATAGCCGCAAAGTTAGCACTTGCATGACTTGTGTCCAGGAATCCTAAAAGAATGGATGGTCTTTGACTGAAATAAAGCTTGTGAAAAAGAGAAACCTCGATATTTGTTTTAGCAGGTTATTTAATTTTTGGAAGGAGGGTTGAGATATACAGTTCTCTCTACTGCACTGCTAGCATGCAGGACCACTGGAAGTGTATTAGCCCTTTATGTGACTTCTGTTCATAGACATGAATGTGTTCCGACTTCGCTGGACACACCGCTTCCTCAAAAGGAGGTTGGGAGTGGCTGCATGTTGTAAAGCAATGATCCTGTATGAATTCATCCTGCTGGTCCCGATTGCCAGAAGACAGTCAAGTGGGTGAACTCTGTCTTGGCAGGCCTTGGGCCAGATCAGGTATCATCCCTCATCCCAGAGCTGTCACAAAAGTAACACAAAAGCTGTATCATTTGCTGTAGCTAATTTGACAGAAAGCCAATAATCTGCCCACATCTGATCTGTACTTATTTTGTACAGCTCTGGCTTCCAGAACAACATATACATAATACAGTCATCACCGTAGCCAGAGAGTCCTGTACCCTATAGACACTCTGGCCAGTCATGCCATAAGGAGGCAGCGGCTCAGTTTACAACAGTTATTGACTGTTAATCCAATCACTCTGTCCTGCTAATCAAATCAGTCAGCTACAGGAACATGTGGCAGCAGGCTTACGTTAGCTCCCAGGCTAACGCGAATGGAGCGACATGGAGCTGCAGTGAAGATGAACTCTAGGATTTATATGGTATCCTAGTGTAATTTTTTAATGAAGTTATTTGAACTTAAACTGTGCAATACTATGGTTTTGGTATTCTAGGCGAATGTGTGTTAAGCTGTTTTTAAAATTTACCTGCTGATGCTAACTGCAGTGAGCAATGCTCTGAACTGGCATTAAGGCATACTATTGGAAATGATGTATTTTCTAATAAAATGTGTACATTGAAGATTTTAGTGCACATTTTGCAGACCTTCAGGTGTATTTTGACATCCTCATCAAATTTGTTTTTGCATAACTGTCTTCCCAAAACTAATTTCTCCTTTTACTTTAAGCAAAATTTGGCACTTAACTGTTTTCATGTGTTGTATGCTGCTATATATCAGTTGCATTTTTTAACGTAGAATGTATTTATTTTATTTACAATAAGAAGTACTTGAATACTGTTTATCATTGACTTCTGCAAGATTTTAATAAATAGAGGATATAGTCATTCATAAATACTGCTGATTGCTTATGGATGATCATTTCGATCCCATTTGGACATGGAACAGTTTCCAATTTAACCAAGGGTGACTGTTCACATGTAGCACATACATGTGTGCAAGACTTGCATTTATTCTAGCTTCAGTCTCTGAACTGGGGAATGTCTACAACAGTGGTTTGGCTCAATTGGAGAAAATCAGTAGAGTGACACAGTTGGTGCTGCGACTCCCATCTCTACGTAATCTGCTGTGCAGCACTTTTATTTTGGACTAGATTTAGTGGAGCCTCTCAGGATCAATATCCATGCCACAACATGTGTTGAAACTGCTCAGAGCTGTTACATGCTTGGACCTGTGTGCCCCCTTAGGGGTTGAAGCATGACCAATAACCATTGCATTGGTACATTTCCATCTCCAGTTTATATTTCTCCTTCTTCCTTCCTTTCTTCTATTATATTTCATAAAGAATTCACATCATGTATACAAAAACTGGTCTGTGAACAAAACCATTGCACAGTAAGTGGGAATAGTGCTAAGGGAAGAAGGATTTGCTTCTAAATTGCACTATTGCTCTGAACCAAATACTAATGTAAACCAAATACTAATGTAAACATAGCCTTCAGCTAACAGAACAAGGCCTTCTCCTATATTTTACAGACAACAGATAGAGTATGAAGTCAAATAGATTCTATTCTGTTAACTTTAAATTAATTTAGCCTGACATGAATGTGAGGACAGAGAGGAACATGATGGGAGTGGAAAATGGATTTATGACAAACAAGGCAGCACTCATTGAATATTTACATGCCTACTTACATGTTTATTTTGCTCATTCTGGTTTTTACTGTTCCCCCCGACAGCTGTACCTTTAGTTTAATGTCTTCAAATCTTCTGTTCAATTAAAGTATGATGAATATAAAGTATCTTTATATATATAAAAACATACGTATACACACACACAGAGCGAGAGTATGCCTTATATAGAGTTTACAAATGTGCCCAAATTACAATGCTTTGGACTGAGAACATCCTTTTGAATTTCATGCCTACTTTTATTGACCTGAACTAAAGATCTTTCATTGCAGATTAAGTTTGCATGTCCTTTTTCTGACCGCAGCAGAACAAAGAGGTTATTGTACCCGTCCTGCCCATAGGTGTTTGTTGTCCTCTGCTGAAAGTTGCAGTCCTCTTAGATGTGTCAGAAAATACTGCATATGTGGCTGCTCTCCAAACCAGTTATTTCAGGATGCCTACATTAGCTCAGGTATTCTTAATATTTAAACCAGGTCACTTTGACAGAACTACATTAGGGAATAATTACACAAGAAGTTGTGCTGACAGATGGGGAGGAGCTGTTGTCTCTGAGCACAGGACAGGGAGGAGCAGTTGCAGTGGTGCCGTTTTCACCTGGCACAGCTGTAGCCGAACAGCACTCTGGCCTGCAACCTTACCTTGTTCTTGTCCCTTTTTTGAAAAAGTGTAGATGCGGTATATTTTGCTAACAAAAGCAATTAAAATCAAAGTATCTGCTTCCTCAAGGAGAGAAAGCAAACATGAACCAATTCTCACCACATTCATGGAAGGGAAGGGAAATTTACCATTTTACAGATGAGAAATCACAGATATAATTATGGTGTGTGGGATTATAATTTGGGCCCTCCACTGTTGGATTATACCTCTGAGCAGTGTGCTGTTTTTCTGTCACTTTTTCTGCTGGCTGAGCTTTTGAGTGTCATTGATCAGTACCCCATGCGGGGAAAGTGATAACTTAGTACGTTAACATAAACAGGGAGATGTTATCTTTTGCCACCCAGATAGTTTGCCTGATAACTTTCCCTCACACTTATCTTTCCTTTTTATATAATTTTTCATTTTGTTTTGATTCTTCTACGACACCTGAAAACTAACTAGTAGCAGCAAATCCTGGCAGTACAGATCCTTTTAATCACTAGAAATAAGTATTAGCCCATGGCAGAAGGCATTGGACACGGTAGAAATGGTAGTTGGCATGAACTAGTTATTGCCAGCATTTCTGGAGTGATTATGGCAAAGGATGTGGTCTTGCTTTTCCCCGGCTGTTTAGGGGCACTCTGGCAGTTTTTAACTCTCTGAACTAACTTGACATAAGATAAGAAAAGCACCCCTCAGCTCCAGGGTAACAATAGTGGGGGGAGAAGCAATACTGCCTGTGTGGATGTTACCTAGCTGTTCCAACAGGTTCGCTGTGTCATCAAACCGCACCATAATTGAAGTGTCAGGAAGTAGGAATGTAGACTTTTTTTCCCCACCCAGTTATATTCTTTTTTTCATTGTAATATTTGGATGTAAGCCATTAGTGTCTTCTAACATAGGACTTTGAGGTGTCTCGCATGGTATTTCATGTCATGTCACCACTGTGTACCAAAGTAGAAATGGATGACTTGGACAAGATTTGGTTTTCAGCAGGAAAAGAGGAGAAGTACGAGTTTGTGGTCTCTGTTTTTGCCGTGAAAGAGTTTAAATAAGCCACTAGTTCAGCATGGATATTCCTATTCCTGTCCTATACTCAAACCCTGTATGCATTGTGGAAGCATTCCAGTTTCCTCTTCCCAAATCTGGGTGAAAAACACATGTAGCTGTTATCATCACTAAAAGTATTGAGGCAGAATATTCCTGAGCAGTTTTTCAAGTGATCCTGGGGGAGTTAGACTAAACAAGCTGAGGCAATCCAAAAAGTCCCTCACTAAAGCTCTCAAGCCACATGATAAATTGTGTATCACAGATTAATTGTTATAATTTTTGTGTTGTAAATAAAATAGAAAAAAGCTGTTAGGGAAAAAAATCTCCTTTTAATCAAAAAGAACAATGTCAAAGTAGGTTTTGTTGCAGGCTTGGACACTACAGCTAAATATAATAGTTTTCTTTATGCATTTCTGTTTGCTTTATAAATCATTGGGTTAGGAATGGATTTTTGTGTCTCCTGTTCTAGAGTTCATCTGTTATCTCTGCAAGGTATCTGTTTTTTTGGATGAGAGGGATGGCTTCCTACTTGAAAAGGATATGTCCTTAATGGGTGGCCTTTCAGTATTTAAAGGTGTTAATAGAACTTTGTGCCCAGTAATTGATGCTGTTTGTTACAAAGATTTCCTGCTAGAAAATAAAAATACCTTCTTACTAGCAGAGCACTTTCTCTGAGAACTGTATTTTTAAAATCTATTTCAGAAGGTTGAGACAGGGGGAGAGGATAAGCAAGACTATTGCACTAACTGCTTTTTTGACAATATATCAAGTTTGATTCATGCGTTTGTTTTTATGTTTTAATTTAACATTTCTGACTTAATACTTGAAGGTCTTTTTACTCAGTCTCTATGAGAAAAAAAAAAAGGCATATTTTTCCATAATGACTTTCTTATTTGGGGTAGCATTTTTGTTAAGACGTTCTTAAATATAGTCTTGTGGAAAAATAATAGTTTCATTTTTCTAGCTGTATGTTTTTTTAAGTCCAGTAACTTTAATAAAAAGTGAAATAACTGGAATAAAAATAGTTTTAAAGTATTTTAACATTTGAAATAATATTTGGACAATTTATATTGCATTACTCTCTATAAAATGTATTGAATTGTACAACTGAGTAGCAAGGTAAAGGTGGAGCTAGTCTGACAGTTTGTGTTTGGTTTTTATTTGTATGTTGTTGTTTTGGGTTTTTTTAAGACCTATGCAAACAGAGCTATGCAACATCCTAATGACAGGACAGCATAGTACAAGACCTGCAGGGTATCACATGAAGTTCTAGGATGTGTAGTTACATTGCTGCTGAGATTATAATAATAGTAATCATTTAACCTCACTGTTGAAAACCAGGCAGTACGTTATGATAACGTCATGTATAAAACTGAGGTGCACTCTTAAGAGAATCTGTTGTCAACAGTCATATGATTTGGTAATGACATACATACCTGTATTTTCCTTCTGTCCTTCCAAACTGTTCTGTAGACATTCCATTCAGTTAAATGCCACTGCAGTAAAAGTTACTGGTCTTCAGAGATTCTCCTAGGTGTTATGTGTGATCTTAGCTTACATGCATGGTCTTTGTTTGTGAGAGGCTAAGCACTAGGGCTAGTAGTTAATAAGTGGTAGTTCCATCCCATCCACCCCCCCGCCCCACTTTTTTTTTTTAATAACGAAAAAGGAAGATAAAGATGGGGAAGAAACCTGTATTGGTCCCATAACCGAAATGAAGTGGCCTGGAGGATTTACCAGAAGGAGCAGCCTGGGTAGGAAAAATGAAACGCAAAGGGGAAATCCCAAGATTAGCCTTGCATTTACATCTCTCTTTCTGTAAAAGAATTCCCTTTCTGTGGGACTAGCATGACTGGCAGGAGTTTTGGTACGAGGCATGAGCCTCTGTCCCTGCAGCTGCTGCTGTCTGCCCTGTCTGCTTTACCCTGGTGCCTGAATTCCTCTAGCCTGTAGGTCCCACGTGCAGTTGTAGCATGTGCATGCTTAATACTTGTGACATAAATATCATCTCTATTTGCAGATAAACGAGGCATGGTAATTTGTTCAAGTATGTGTATCAAAGACTCTGGCCAAAACAAGTTCTCTGTTTTCACAAGAACAACCACCTCTAAAAAAAAAAATCTTCTGTATTTGCCCCAATTTCTGAGCCATACCATATTGTCCCTGGTAACTAAAGGACAGCTTACTGTAAGTAAGAGATTCTCGCCTATGCCTTATGCTAGGCAGCAAATTATTAAAACAATATTAAATTGATAAGTTTTGTAAGATAAACACACTGTGTTTATACAGCATATTTAAACATGATCTCTATATTCAGAGAGGGAAATCCTATCCATTTGAAGTTGGTGTCAAAACTTCGCTGGGGCCAGTGCTGGTTGTCAATTGTAATATGTCATATTCAGTTTCTTGTGCATACAAATACTTACTGAAGAACAATTTTGGTATTTTAGAACATCTTTTATGAGATGGAAGTAACAATCTGAAATTCAAAGAGAGGAATTTCCAGTCAGCAGTGAAAGACTAAGCTATAGAGCTACAATACAGAATTACAGAACTACAAGAGTATTTTAAAACATGTCTACACTCAACAAATTACTTGCATGCAAGTTGCTCACTTGAGTTGTGTATCTGCCCATGTCTAATGTTTAATTTTCCTTTTTAACAGGTAGAGAGAATCGTTGACAAGAGGAAAAACAAGAAGGGAAAAACAGAGTACTTGGTGCGATGGAAAGGATACGACAGTGAAGATGATACTTGGGAGCCAGAACAGCACCTTGTTAATTGTGAGGAATATATACATGAATTTAACAGACGCCATAATGAAAAGCAGAAAGAAAGCACATTAACCAGGACAAACAGGACCTCTCCAAATAATGCCAGAAAACAAATTTCTAGATCTACCAATAGTTCTTTTTCAAAGACATCTACTAAATCTTTAGTTATGGGTAAAGACCATGAGTCAAAAAATAATCAACTCTTTTCTGCCACCCAGAAATTCCGGAAAAACAACTCACCATCTCTTTCTGGAAGGAAAAATATGGACCTTGCAAAATCAGGTATTAAAATCCTAGTGCCCAAAAGTCCAATTAAGAGCCGGACAACAGTTGATGGCTTCCAGAATGAAAGCCCGGATAAAATGGACCATATAGAACAGGATCAAGAAGACTCTGTAGCACCAGAAGTAGCAGCAGAAAAACCAGTGGGAGCGTTATTAGGACCTGGTGCAGAGCGTGCTAGGATGGGGAGCCGACCAAGGATACACCCATTAGTGCCACAATTGCCAGTGCCAGTAACAGCCACAATTGCATCAGCATTAACAATAAATGGGAAAGGTACGTGTACAAGTTGGTCATTTTTGTGTACATTTTTCATTTGACTGATCTTTTCTGCTGTTCAAATGCAAACAAATTACCCACTCTGTTTCAGCCATGTTAAATCAAGTCTGGCGAACTTCACAACTTTATTTTACATAACTATATGACTGCAAAGCCATTTTGAATTTTGCCAGCTTTTGCTTTCCTCACAGAGATTCATTGGTATTTGTGTTTTCAGAATCACCATAAGATACATCTGTGTTTGCCTTGACATTGTGTGGTACACATATTCCGTGTACCACTTCCAGAGATTACATCATGGCTTTAAGTTTCTTAAACTAGGTCAAATTTGTTATGAATATTAGAAACATAAATTATAGGAATAGATGAATGATGTGAACAAAGATTCTTCATAATAGTACACATATCTGTTTTGTTATAAATATTGCCTGGAAAAAAAACTCTGAGAATGACGTTGCTTAAAAAATGAAGTTGATAAGTTCTGTTTCAGTGAAAATTTGAGCCAGTTTTGGAGATACATATGACTTCTGCCTGGATTGAATTATATCTTCATTATATTTTATCAATATTTTGTTGTTTATACCTCATTTGATATTGAGAGCTTATTTAGGTTTGATGTCTGGTTTGCTAATATCTCAGTAGATGACAGTTTCTTCAACTCGTACTGTAAAATTTGTGACACCAATGAAACCCAAACTGCTTTCATGGAAGGAAGCTGTTTGTTCCCCCCACCCAGCTGAGACCCTTGTTTAAGCCTTCACGATTCTCATTCTTGCACCCCAAACTTTTGTTCTTCCCTGACAGACCCAGGTTGTTGTGTAGTCGCAGGTGTTCTTGTAAGCATGCTTTTGAGGCTAAATTTTCAAGTGTAATACTGCATCCTCAAATAAAATGCAGCGGGTAGAATCCATGGGTATGCTATTGATGACGGCTTGCTGGAAAAATTGCTTGAAAAGCAAGGACTGGGCCTGCCAAAAAACACACTTAGAGACAAACTGTATAGGCAAAAAAATGTGTTGAGGACTTTGGGAGAGTTTGTTGGATGCCCCACTGTTGCTTGCATTCAGATTTTCTGAAAAAACAGCTGCAGCTGGAGAGGTTGCATGTCAGTGGACAAGGGAGGAACACACTCCTGGAGCTGCAGTGTCAGGTCATGGACCAACCCATTTTGCTGCAGATGAACTAGGTAACCATGGTAATGCACACACAGATGCCAGGAATATCTCTTCCTTTGCATGGGCTAAAGAAGGAATGTAAATCTCAGAGGATGTAAACAAAGCTGGAAAGGAAAATGCAAGAGATGCCAGTATGTGAGTTTTCTGAGTAGGTGAGGTAGAGGAGTGTGCTTGCACGTGTGATGGTTTTGTGATAATTAATACGTGTTTTGGAGTATGGTCATGTTCCTAGTGAAGTGATTGATAAGGGCTGCCTTTGGTGTCCTGGTTTTTGCCTCATGGCATTCAGAAAAAAAATTAGGACACAAAGGCCCTTCTTGGGTAGATCAGCAACCACAAATGATTAAATCATTCTCACCAACCTTTCACTCTAGTAATAGTGGTACAGTGAGGGCCCAGTTACGGGGCATCAAGTGGCAGTGGAAAGACCTGCACAGGAACAGTAGTGGCACATAAAATATTGCCTGAGGTGCATTTGTCTCTTTCACTGAAATGTTACAATTCACTCAACTGCCATGACCTCCTTCAGCTCTTCTTAGGCATTTGTCTAGGCAACTAACATTGAAAGCTATCAACTGACCCTAGGGATGATGGCAGTATAAGACTTTTTCTCACATGTACGTTTTCACGAGATCTTAAGGTGTAGATCAAAAAAAGGAGAGCCAAGGAGATAGATAGTCACAATATGTGGCTGCCCAAAACTACACAGTACATTTCCACCTTCTGTCTGCTGCTGGAGGGATATTAGTTCAAGTACATTAACTGAGGCTTTCCTTCTGTGTCTTGATACACCGCTTCCAATCCCCAAGCTGAGCTGTGCAGTCTGCTGGGAAACGGGTGCTAAATATCCAAATTTAGCCTTTGCAGGCAGTTACACTCATCTACAACATTGTGGGGGGTAACATCCAAATCATGCAGTAATTCTCTTATTATGAAACTTGGGAACAAAGCTGCAAAAGAAAAATACTTTGTGTTTACATCAGTCTCTTCTGCTAGCTTCCCAGGATTTCTTGGACAGATCTCTTTCTCATGGAAGCCCAGGCTCCAACTCATCTGTTCTGCATGGCCAGAGTGCACCTTTATTTAGAGAGAAGCCAAGAAAGGCAGCCCTGTCTCCTGGAGTTAGCCTGGCCTTGGAGCTTCCTGAGCTGACACATTCTCCATCTCTTCATTAAAGCTGCGCTGTTCTTGCTGGTTTTATTTTTAACCTCACACTGCTATTCATTAAAATGTAGTAAATCGATGCTTGCTTCCCTCCTCCCCTGCATGGAGTTGTCACAGTCCTGGATCCCATTTTGCTCCTTACTCAGGACATTCCTTCTGTCTTAAATGGACACCTCATCACATTTTCAACATCACCTCAGGAATCATACATCATGAGAGCTATGCATTGTACAGAAACACCATCAAATTTGTACCATCATTTCTGGCTCTTCATATGCAGCAGATCTGACATATTAATAATATAAATGATAGATCTGGCATTTGGAGCACTCTTTCCAAACTTCCCACCTCCTCCACATACACCTTCTGTTAATTTTAAGAGTTCCTACTTCCACATGGAGGATGCTGTCAGGAAGACAAAAGCATGTTTTGAAAAATAACTTTTTACTTGACCTGGTTTAGGAATTTCTTATCAAAACACTTTTGTTGGAAAAACCCAGTTAGTCAAAACAGAAATCACTAATTTGAAAGTATAATTTTGAAAGATTCTAGAAAAATACATATTACACTTCAAAAAAAATTTTGACAACTTTTTTAATTAAAGCTGATTTAGAATTTGATTTTTTTTAAACTAATATTGGAAATATAATTTAAAATTTTAATATGAGAACAGTGTTCCTAATTTTGAGATTATTTCTATGACTGCTTTTGAATTGTGTGACTTATGTTGGTTTTTTAGTCCTAGTTCAGGATGGTGAAACTCTTCAGCGTTTAGTCTGTTCTTTATTTGTTTTCCCTAGCCTTGATTTTTTTTTTTTTCTAAATTTCATTTTTATAATGGAGTACACACCAGGAAAAAAAAAAAAACCAAACTTGTATGCATAGGAAAATCCCATGACTGCAATTACTAGGAAATATTAGTATTATTGTAACACTTAGTCGTGCTTTTCATGACACAAACTGCCATGATGCAGTTCTTGCTCCAATGTTCCTACAGTCTCAGAAAAGGCAACCAGCAAATATTTATACAAATATGCAGGAGTACCAGGGGAATAAAATAACAGTAATGTTTGCTCTGGGAGTTGGTGGTTTTAGCACACTAAAATCTAGCTGCTGTCCAAAGTATATTTTTTAACAAAGAAAGACATTGTATTGAATGTTCAAATTTTAAAGACTTGGCCTTGAAAACAGAGTCAATGGAGTAATATACTACATACAAGTGTAAGAAGGGTGATATATGAAAGAAGTGGGAATGGGTCACTGAATGAACATTGCTGTGGTTCTGTTTTTTTGAAATATGTGGTGATCATCAGCTGTTACTAAAAGTTAATACAAGCGATCCTTAAATAGATGGATGAAACAGAAAAACACCACCAAAGAACTGAAATGCTGTGGAAAAGATGTTAATGGCACCTCCAAATAATGTGTATTACTCAAAACTAGGAAAGACAAAAAGTGGCCTCATGTCTAACCATAGGTTCTGATACCTGTAAAGTTTTTGAAAGCTTCCTTCATCAAAATTGCATAAAAATATAGCTTTGAAATTTTATTGCAAATGTTTTAGGCATAGTACACTCATAATATCCAAGGAAATTCTATTTAATAGAATACACAAGAAGCGAAACTGTAAAGGGAATCTAACCTGTCAGTCACACAAGGCTAGAGAGTTGTCTTGAAATTTTAGAAAGGACTAAAAAAATGGATTGATTGTTCACCTTCTGCAAAACTTAACCATAAACCTGTTGAATACCATTGCTTGGCAAATTCTAGTTGCCTTGCTGTATTTTTTTTTCTGGGTTACCCTATAGTTGCTACAGTTTTTATTCAGCTAACAATGTCCAACATGTGGATGTAATTGGGAATAAATGCCACAAGAAGGGAGATTTGGGGCAGAAAGGCATGCAAAGCTCGAAGTATAAAATGAGCATGAAAAGCACATCTAGCTGCATATGTTGTTATAATTAGAATAAGGCAGGCTGGTGGCTGGCATACGGGAAGAGAAGAAATACAAGAAATGCAGTGAATTACATCACTTGTTAGACAGACAAGCACCACCAGTGTGCACAGTGGCATTAGCATCTCCCTCCTTGCACATGAATAACTTGCAGGAGCAGTAGGCTGTCTGACAATACAAAGATGATTGCAGTGTATCACCCTACAAGGAACAAGGGTGCCTGCTGATTTTTCAGTTGGATAATGGTCCTGTTTTTATCTCAAAACAATGGTATTAGCACCAAAAGAAAAGCCGGGCATCAGAAAAAAAATTATTGAGCTTAGGTTCTGTTCGTTACTTGTTCTCTCCCTTACTCAAAGCAGCTTTTGGGATTAAAAACCACAGATTTGGAAAACCAAAAATCCACTCTAACACCCAAGGAAAATACTGTCTGTTGTTTGGTTAAGTGTCTGATAGCTTTAGTCTCAACAGGAACCAAGCAAGAATAGAAGTGCTTACAGAGGCAGCTGGAACCAGGGAGGAACATACGTTCTCAATACAATATCAAGCTGAGCTGAAAGGAGTTCAGCTGCTCTCTGTTCCTTAGGGTGAGGGGAGGTCACCCAGTTCCCTCCCAAATTCTCCCAGTTACTTTCTTCCCTCTCCCTGTATGTGCCTGGGTATTGGGCATTATGTGAGGAACAGTCCAGTGTCACCAGCGCATCTCATTAGAACACCCTCAAGGCTCCCTTGGGAAGGGCATAGCAGTTGACAAAGGTGTGTTGGGTGTGAACCACATTAATTGTCCAGGTGGACCACAAGCTATGCATATAACCCTCTCAAAAAGCAAAAGTGGGAGGAGAGTTGCAGAAGCTCATTGCTCTGTGAATAAGAGCAGACAGTACAACTAAAGGAAAGTTGGGGTGATGTGTTACAATTTGTCACATTTCTTTTTAGCATCCTGGAAGGACAGAAGCAGCTTTGAGCCCTCCTTTTTTTTTGTTTTGTTTTGGTTAAGTAGTAAAATGTGATTCCAAAAAAAGCCCTAAGACAGGAACTTCCTTTTTCAGTGTGTTTGTACATTGCACTTGGATGGTGGCTTGATCTCTGCCGAGTGATCTGGAAAGCAACCAAGTACTTTATTAGTGCAAACAAAAGCCTATGAAATGGGTTAAAGTCTTTTGTAAAGCCTGCCTAATTTCTGAAATTACCGGTTAAACTTCTTTGTCAAATGCAGCAGTGTGTAATTTTGTATCTTTTCTATTGTGTATGCAGTTAGCACATCACTATGAGTAAAGGGTAAAACAGTTTTCATTTAATCAACCTTAAAGACACCTTTGCGTTGTTTTTTTTTCTTTGGAAGTTGCATTTCATTTAGATTCTATTCTTTAAGAGTTCACATTATTCCTTCCCTTATGTACTGTATTGCAACATTTTAACCTAGCATCAGTTTTTCCATCTGTATTACTGTTAAGTCATTTTCAAGCCCTTCAGCTTCTTTACTCTTAACTAAAATAATATTCTGAAATGTTGCCAATTTCTTGTTTATCTATATTTTCTGGCTTAATGTAAATGCAAAAGTGTTAAGTAATATGGTAGACTGGATGGTCTATATTATGTGGAAAATTATACTGTTCCGATTTTTGTCTCCTGTTGCTTGTGCAGTTTCTGGTACAGAGTATTATTACTTTACGTGGTGCTCCAGGATTGAGAACCTCTTGTGAAAATCTGTCACCTTCAGGGCCATATTGGTATATGTCAAGATTATCATAATAATAAATCACGATTTAAGTGCAGGATTTGCTTGAGTTTTAAGGCTGTTTTCCTGAGGATGTAAGCCATAAATGACTGGTTTCTTGCTTTTTCTGCCTTCTGCCATCCTCCACTACTTAGAACAGAGGTGTCTCAGTTGGATGCTACGTTGGTGTAGCCCTTTTGATACAGGTAAGCTGGTGTAAAAGGTAGCTACTTTGGAAAGAGTGGTCCCATTCCTTTCCCCTGCTTCCCCAACCCCAGGTTATAATATGGCCTAACCAACTGCTCCTTTAGGACAGGCTTATTTTTATCAGCCTTCTGGAAGTGACAATGAGGGAAAGGATGTGTCCCTGGGGAGGGATAGAGAGACATGCTTTTTCCATGTTTTAATTCTGTCCCTGAAAAACCTTTAATGGGAACTCTGGATGTAATGTATTAAAAAAAAAAAGGGCAAGAAAGTTCTCAAGAAATACTTCAGTTTGGACATAAAATCCTCAACCTAAGTTGACAGAAAAACTCCTGTTATTTTCACTGGAATTTGTATTACACCTGCAGGCTCACTAGTAAACTGTGCTCTTAGCTGTGCAGTTCTTCTGACATTGCATGAGTTTACACGGACTGAGCATCTGGAGTCTAAATCTCTCTTGACTATTCAGCCATTACGTCCTCCTACAGTACTTGTAGCAATATGAGACAAAAGTAATTTCTGAGGACACATTTGTCATACCTGCTGTGTCAAAACTTAGGAAAGATGAAGCACAATGAAGCAAAGGCTCTGTTTACAAGGCTAACTTTCAACCTACTTTGCATATGTCTGTGCAGAGAAAATGTGGTGAAGATCAGATTGAATGACAGAACAAAAGTGTTGAGACAGGTTTTGTTGTGGTTTTTTTTCCACCATTGTCAAAATTGTAGAACTTCAGAACAGCTTTTGATAATACAGCAGAAATGTGAAGCGCAATCAGAAATCCTGATGCGGTGCCTTTTGCAGTTGTGCCTGGCAGAGTAACAAGCAACTTTTTTTTGTCTCTTCCTGTTTCAATTTTTAAAAAAGTTGCATCTCCCATCTCTGTTAAGGCTATGAAGTAGAGGGAATGTATATTTGCAAGGAAACTGTCATTATGAATCTGTGTTCTCCTGAAAAGAAGAATAATCTTAACAGGTTGATAAAAAAATCCATAAAAAACAGACCAAAGCAATCATAATACGGTTCAGGGAAGATTTGCCTAGATCACACTATCTACTTAAAATAAGAAAGGGAGATGATGAGAGTGCAGTTAAATCTTCAGTCAAGAAAATATCCTCATAGGGACACTGTTACAGGTGGGATAAAATATCATAGAAAGAATCAGTAAATAAACTATTATCGTTTTTTTCCATCAATGCTTGTGAAAGAGAGAAAATTGTTATATTCAAGGAGATGTAAAACTGAGATTTTTTGAAAATTTTTTTTAAAGCTAGCTGCTTGGATAACAGCTGGCAACAGCTTTGCATATTACAGGTGATTGCAACAATATCTTTTTTTATAATGAGATCTAATGAAATAGCCAGATCCTGTATTGCCCTGGGATAGCTGTACTTCCTACCAAGCCAGAGAAGTTGCAGTATTCAAACTGGTATAATCATGATTCAAAACTGCTGCTGTGAGTTATTGATAATAATACAGCAAAGTACTGTTCTGTTATTTAAAAGAAAATAAATACAGAAGTTGTACTTTTGTGATACTGTATGCTATTTTTCAAATCAAACAAAAATACCTAAATTATCTGCTGTATGTAACATTTATATTGTAAATGTATTTAAAAGCACACACTAAAATGCATTAGGCCACAAATTATCAAACAGTTAATTCCGGTGTAGCAATTGTTTTCTTAATTTTGCAGTTTTAGAATGCATAAAAAAGCTTTTCTTTTTTATTTAGTTAGTATTTTTAATTTAAAATGCTTTACAGTTTATTATATTTTAGATGCCTTTAAAAACCAAAGGCAAATCATAAACACTAGTGCTTTGAACTAGAATATTCTATGTTTGAACACATCTGAAAACTGGGAAGTTCTAAGATTTAATGTGGAAGAAGAGGAGGAGAGAAAGCATCTTACTATTGTATTAAGAGTTCTTTGAACACCTCAGTGGAACAGTGGATAAAGAAATACAGATTGCCATTTATTTTCTTTGAAAATATTCCGTGAATGAAGCAACTAAAGTAAGTAGTTGTGCTTCAAAAAGCTGCTAAGACACTGGCTGGGAAGATGGAAAACATAGTGGGCTTAATGGTTCATTTTAGTTGTGTCAGAAGGTTAACAGTGGGATGTCATAAGATTCTGTAATAGGATCTGTGCTTATTTATATTTATTAGTGATCTTTAAAAAAATTGCAGTGAGCAGCAAAGGTACAAAACTTGCAGAGAACAGTTATTTAATCCTTAAGATTCCAGAAAATAGAAACTTCGGAGGAACATATCTAAAGTGGGAGGCTAAGTAAAGTGATGAACAGCAGGAAGATAACTTGAACTGATTGTTTTCCTTGCTGGCTCCTAAAAACAGATTTTTTAGCCTGGGATGAAGATAGGAATACCTAAACACTGCTGAGGGCAACTCCAAGACGACTTGGCCTAATATGAGACTAAAGAAGCTCTCAAGGTTTCTCTGTGTGTCACACACATTTGTCATCACTCTTCAATCAAGCTTGGTGTATAATGAATCTGTAGATAATACGTGTTAGCTGGCATAGTGTCTTCCATGCGTTAGCAATGCTGTCCCTCAGATTTCAACTTTGATTGTTAAATCATTTTTAAGATGGGCTAGAATGAGAAGGAGTGGAGAAACTGGCTGGCTGCCTTCTCAGACTAGCTCCTTGTGAAAGATGTCCAAGTGGACTTCCAATGTATACACAATTGGAGAATCTAGGCCAAGCTATTGATGAAAGCTGGTACAACAGGAACAAAGAGGATATAAAATAATTTTTAAAAGTCATGTATCTGTATGGAATACTGAAAAGATTGCACATGGTTATTTTAGAGAAGAAACAAATTATAGACATGATGTAATAATGACTGATGTAGTTGGAAATTTCTATTCTGGAATTGAATGAATAAGACAAGGGGACATCTAAAGAAATCAAAGGGTGTCAAATTCAAAAAAGAAACATAATAGCTTTTGATATAGCTTCCATTTAGTCCTGAGAATGGTTTGCTAAAACGTACCTGCGTCCAAGAGATAAAGAGATAATGACCATTCAAAAGAATTGTAGGCATTGATATGGATAATGGGAATAAACTGTATTTATAGAAATGCTATTGTTTTACAAAGAATGTAAGTTCTCTTGCTTTAGAGGTAAGGAAACTTTTTGTGACCTACCTGGAAATTGTAATTCAGGGATTTTTATACCTCTTTCTGCATTGTTAGCCATTATTATTTATGGAATAATTCACTCAAATATTATTATTGAAATTACTTTTATGCTGTGCAGACGTTCAGAGATTATAATCATTGTCCTGGTAGGATATTAGGATAGGCTTTGGAAAAGCAGTAAAAAGGTGGAGCTCTGGTCTGGTTCCTACTGAGGTCCTTACTGTGAAGCACCTTTCTCTACTCTAGATCCATGTATGACATCCTTTAAAAAATACTTAGAGAACTGTATAAAACAATCATTCGGGGGGGTGGGGGGGAACCCAACCACAAAATTTAGATGCTTTAAGTAAAGAATACTGATTTTTTCATTCATCTTTTTTTATTTTGGGATAGTCAGGTCAAAATCAGATTTGTTATGTTGTATTCTCCCCTCATCCCTTGGTTTTCTGGACAGATTTCAAATTCAGTGGGCAGTTTTGAGAAATACAGGAATGAGTCGAAACCAACTGTAAATGCAAAGCTAATTCTTATTTTACCAGGCATAACATTTTATTGACATAGGTAATTTAAAAATAATTTTCAGCATATGGAAAGAATATCCTGCTAGGGCTTCTCTTAAAGTTGATGATTGTGTGAAGATGTATTTGTGGCAGTGCAGGGCAACACCCTTTCACCAAGAAATTCAAAGATAGGGCTTTTTTCGTATGTTAGAACAAGTAGGAAAACTTCATATGGTTATAATGGGTATTTCAAACAATTTACTGTATGTTTTGTAATTTTCTGTTTTAATTTCTGAATACAAAGGAAGACAGATTATTCTCTGTTCATTAGTTTAGAGAATCATCTATTTTTACTTTCTGTGCATGTGCAGGCAATTAGTTTGAAAACTTGTTTTAAATATTTAAAAGTTTATACAAAACACAAGTTACATCTTTGATTACCATTATTGAAAGCTAGTGAGGCATTTTGTTTTCTTGTTTCTTTGTGTTGTGGTTTAACCCCAGCAGGATACTAAGCACCGCACAGCTGCTTACTCACTCCCCACCCGCCCCAGGTGGGATGGGGGAGAGAATCGGAAAAGTAAAACTGAAAAAACTCATGGGTTGAGATAAAGCCAGTTTAATAGGTAAAGAAAAAGCCATGCATACAAGCAAAGCAAAACAAGGAATTCCTTCACTACTTCCCATCAGCAGGCAGGTGTTCAGCCATCTCTAGGAAAGCAGGGCTCCATCACGCATAACGGTGACTTGGGGAGACAAATGACATCACTCCAACCATCCCCCCCTTCCTTCTTCTTCCCCCAGCTTCTTATTGCTGAGCATGATGTCATATGGTGTGGAATATTCCTTTGGCCAGTTTGGGTCAGCTGTCCCGGCTGTGTCCCCTCCCAGCTTCTTGTGCATCTCCAGCCTTCTCAGTCGGTAGAGCAGGAGAAGCTGAAAAGTCCTTGACTCTGTGTAAGCACTACTTAGCAACAACTAAAACATCAGCATGTTATCAACATTATTATCAACATCATTCTCATACTAAATCCAAAACACAGCACTATACAATCTACTAGGAAGAAAAGGAACTCTATCCCAGCCGAAACAAGGACACTTTGCTTTGTACATTGACAGTGCTTTTTGTTCCATCAGCTCTATTGGATCCTGTATAGTCAGTTAGGTTGGGGGATGTTTTTAGAAATGACCTTTCTGAGCACAAACAATGAAGCAGCAAAAAACCCTTTTTAAATATGTGAGAGGGAGAAAAAAAGAAATTTAGACATGTTGCTTAGCTCATGTCCTTGTAGCAAGTGGAAAGTTTTCCATTTAAAAAAGGTAAAAATAAATAAATAAATAATCTTACAATTAATAAAACAAACGTGTATTTTGTAATACCTATACAGTGAGAGAATGGGTTTTCTCAAATGATCACGTAGTAAGATAGTGATGATAGTAAATGGAGTGGCAGCCCAAACTATGGGTCAGGATCCAGGACCTATTCTGGAATAAGTACTCTGAAGAGGGGTTTCTGAACTTGATTTAGTTCTGCTTGATGTTTCTTCTCTTAAGAGTCAGAGGAAATGTTTATTTCAAAGGTTTTCTTTCTTTTTCTGGAATGCTATATTCTACAACACTTTAGCTGTTGTAAAGTAAAAGGGAAAAGTAACAAGCGTATTAATGTTTAATGAACTTTGAAAGCAATGTGTAAAATTATTCAAGCATGAGTGCCTTTAAGACACATGACAAATCAATGGTATGATTTTTTTTTTTTTTCCAATTGATGGTTTAAATACCTATTGTGTTTATTGACTTCATGGGGAAGTGCCGATGCTCTGCATTTTTGGAAATCAGATTTCTTTTGTTTTCCATTTCCAAATACAGATGTAGCTAGCTAACATTAAAGGTTGAGCTCTCAGTCTTCTGGTAAAGTAATACAAGCCAAAACAATCAGTATCCCTAACTGACCTTTATTTTTCGGCTTGCTGTGACACTTTGAGGAAGAAAATGGACTTGTTACAATGGTATGTTAAGGTATTTTGCCCTTAAGTCCCTTCTATTGTAGCACTAAATTTTACTCTGGCACAGTGGTCATCTTCAAAACATTATTCGTCTTGTTATATCATGTCATAGTTAAGGGTTACTGTTTTGTTGGTGTAGTCCAGTTTGAGATGTCATCTTATAATTGAATAAGATATATTAATAGGTTAGTGATTGATGCATGAAATGTTTAGAAGTGCTCCATGCTCTATTAGATGTTTTATGCATATCAATAATACAAAAATTTATTTAAAAATAATAAAAGACATAATTGAAATTGTGTGAGCTTTCTTTTTGAAAGACAGGGAATTCTTATAACAGAGTTGGATTTATTCCCAGCTTTTTAAAAATCATTTTGTTTTCTATTTTCAAATTATACCAAATTCATTTATATCATATTTGGTTTAGATTGTGGCAGGTGAAATTTAGGCCCCAGTGAAAGTAATACATCTCTCTAGATTCTTTTGAGTTAAAGTGTAATATGAAGAAATCATTACTGCACTTGTATATTATAAATTACAAACCTAGTAGGGTAATGTAATACAAATAGGCTGTATACTTACATATGTTCAGGTTAAAAGCGGGGGTCGTGGTGGGGGTAATACTAGATAAAATCTATTTCAGGATAAACCTGTATAAAAGTCACTCAGTGGGTCTGTAGTTGACCTGGCATTAACATCTGTATACTTTTGCTGTAAGAGTGTCTAATATTTTAATATTTAGCCAGCATAAGAATAAGCTATGCTATGATCTTCCAACAGCTTAGTTAAACTTGATGATCACATTTTCAAATGTTTCAGTCTTTTATGTGTTGAT
Source organism: Pelecanus crispus (assembly GCF_030463565.1). Classification (NCBI taxonomy): domain Eukaryota; kingdom Metazoa; phylum Chordata; class Aves; order Pelecaniformes; family Pelecanidae; genus Pelecanus; species Pelecanus crispus. Next base: position 79,656,615 of record NC_134644.1, on the reverse strand, counting down.
TTTTTAAAATATATTTTTAAAATATACTTAAATTTTAGCCTATCTTCCTACTATAAATACTTCACATATTCTTTGGATATGACTCATATTCTTTGAAGACTCCAAAAAGGAAAATCCGTTATACTGAGGCAATTTTTGATGGGTTTTAATTACAGTTTGGCTACGTTTATTTCTATCTCTAAAGCACTTTTTTTTTTCCCCTCGGTTGTATGTCCTCATTGGTTTCTCTGGTCCCTGACTGAGCCCTGCTATGATCCTCGCACGCTCGCTAAGGCACTGCCCAGGGAGGAGGGATCAGCACAGGAGCGTGTTTGGCAGCAATGTGTCAGGGTTAGGGAAGGCCCTCAGGGAGGCTGGTGGAGCCTTTGGATGAAAACGGAGACACTCCAGCATCCCTGGCAGTCCTCAGAAGTTAAAGAGGATTTCTGTTGGTTGCAGAGTGATATTTATGTAATCGTTGTGTGCTTTTACAGACCGTGGTTATAGGTCAATAAGTTCCTTGGTATGTGTCCAGTTTTCACAGGTATTCTTGTAATTCTGCTCTAATTGTACTGTGGCTTCACTTAGAAGGAGTAAAAACTTTTTGTAGGGGGTGAGGAAGGTAGGTAAATCGGTTTGGTGTTCGTTTTTATTACATATAGATTTTGCAGAAATTGTGGTGAGATAGATCCTAGAAGTGCTCTGCCCAGTGTTTGTTGTACCTCAAGTCAGTCTCATTTGCATCAGTTAGATACTGTGGAATGACTGTTTTGATCAAATCAACATATTAAATACAGTACCATTTCAGTGATAAAGTTTTTTATGCTTAGGCATTTAATTGATTGGTTTAAAATAAGGTATCTCAAAAATGTGGTGTAATAAGCTGAAGAATTGTGAAGAAAAATATACAATTGAAATTTTTTTCACAGTATATCTATATCCATGGAAAGAAATTTTTATCTAGAGCTAGTTAAGGTGAAGCCCATCAAAGGAAGGGATGAGAATGGGAGTGTACTCTCTTCTTCTCTTAATGGCAGAAGTATTGCCCTCCTCCACTTCTGAATGTTCATAACCATGGCGAATTGTAAGCTCCCTGGTTTGCACACAGAGCTTTTATTCTCATCAGGGAGCAATTAAAAACTAAAGCCAGAAAGTGACTACCTTTATTTCGGTATTTCTCAGTTATAATGGGTGAGGGGGTAAACAATTTAAAAAAAAATCTTAGTATCTTGTGAGATGCACATTCAGAGTTTGGGTTTTTTTAGGAAAAAGAGAGGTCTGAACAGCTCTTTCTTACCAGCTAGTTTGCAAGGTTTTCACTAGAGTTCAGCTGCTAGTTGGCTGGATTTCCATAGGGTTAGTTGTGGAAGAGCCAGACCAAAGAGGAAGATTGAAGCTTGGCAGCTCCTTCATATAGAGCAGTTAGGGTTTAGGGTTCTCAGTCACTGTCTCAGGTATGCATTCGCAAAAGGGGAGCAAGAACACAAAATAAGACTGTCTGGCAATGCTTGGAAATTTTCTGGGCATCCACTTCAGTATGAAAGTTTTATCTTTCCTTGGCAACCTCCAATGACATTTGTGTACCTCTTAAGTCTTTTCAGCATTCTGGATGCAGCAGAGAGGGGAAAAGTAATGATGTAAGCTAATCTTCTCAAGGGCACTTGAGTTAGGCAAAATCATCCAAATAGTAATGGCCCAGACTCTTCTGAAAATAAGAATTACACATTTAAACAAAACCTAAGTTTTGCTTTTTTTGCTCTTACCCATATTCAGGCACAACAAAGTAAAGTGAGAGTAAGCCATTGGTAAGAAATGGAGTATTCACACTAAAACTGACTTATATTTACCCACTCAATTTACCTTTACAAATGTAAGACGAGAAAGAGGATGTTAACATTTCTTACTAATACAGCTATGATTTTGTAAACTTTTATGATTCTTGATCATGAGAACTTTGGGTACAAGTCTCCCTGAGATGCAGTTAATTTGGCAAAAGATACAATTTCTTTTTTCTTCTAACATCTAGCACATGGTAGTTGATCCCAACAGGCGGGTCACGAGTGGAGCTGGGCCCAGAGGATCCATCCATCTTTGGAGTCTGCTGCCCTTTCCCAAAGGAGGTGGAGAACCATTTGAGCGGCAAGTGTGGTCCAAGTCCTGAAGCCCTTCCCTTGCCCTGCCTCCCAGGGATGCAGGCTTGCTCCTGCTTGTGGGAGGGAAGCGGCTAGCAGCAGCAGCTGCCCCTGCTCCCTGCAGCAGCTGCGTGCCCTGCCTGGCAGCAGCAGCTCTGCCAGGCCTGTCCCCTCTCAAGCAATGGTTTAGCAGTCTCAGGATGGTGTGTGCAGGAGCAGCTGTTGCCAGTGGAAGAAATGGAAAGCAGGGCTATTAGTATGGGGGGGGTTGGGGGAAGGACCTCCTTACACAGAGAGTGGAAGGTGATAATCTTGGGTGGGGGTGCAGGGAAGGCACTGAAAAGAAGCTGGAAGCACTGGCAGGAGAGGAAAGGGACCTTAAAAGTTGGATGAGAATTCAATGACTGCTCAATTTGGACCATCCTGGTATAGTGCATAACATAAAAATTCCTTGAGTTAGTATTAGTATTCTTTCAGCATGCTCTTATTTAAAATCAAAACCAGTAAATTGTTAAATTATTGGAAAATACTAGGACTATGCATGTCCTTCATGCAGAAAATTGTAACATCCCTTTAGTTTGTGGGAGTCCCTTATGTTTTAATTCTGTGTTGTATGAGGTTGTAATGAGATGATGACTCACTTTTGATGTACTGCATTGTATTATTGTGTGGTAAATGAACCTCTGTACATCAACACACTTGGATATATATGACTTCCCTGTTACAAGGAAATCATGTAGTATCTATTAAAGGTGGCACACCATGGTCTCAGAGTTGAGGTGTGGAGTAGGAAAGGTCAGGAGGGGGGAGTATTTTGTAGTACTTGGCTTCCTTCTAAATTATGTTTTGTCTGTATGTAGTGATAACATTTTCTTTCATGTGATATCCTTCCACAAGTCTTTGTAGTGGTTGCTTAGGCTTTGCCATGAATGGAGATTAAAGGTCATGATTCAGGAGGAGTTACGTAAAAACATAATATGAAACTATCAGCAATGTCTCATTCTCATCATACAGACTCCTACGATACAGTGGTTGCATGGCAGTTTTACTGACATACTTTATGACAGTATTTCTTGCCTCTTGTTTTCCTTTATATAAATACAAAAGGCTGTGTTAGGCACTTCTGACTAACCTTAGGTCAAGGGGTTTGTCCATCAAATGTGCTCATCAGCACGGAGGCTGCAATTTGTAATTTTTTTTTCCCTACAGTTGGAATGCTTTTTTTATATAACATTAAAGTCAAAAGACATTGAGGTCGTCTAGTCTGTGCTCCAGTGTATTACAAGTCATTACATTTCATTTCATCACTTACTGCTATATCCTGAGTTAGCTTGAGTTAGCCTAGAGTATTACCAGACTCTGGAGACTAAATTTTTGTTTGTCATTTAATGCTGAATAGCAGGGAGTTGATTAGAAAAAATATGCTCAGATGAAAATGCTTGTTTTGTGTGTCATGTTCTGCATAACGTCTTGAGAGGATGCCATCTGCTTCTGAATAAATAAATAAACTGGATTCCTATTAAAAGAGCTTGCTTGCAGAAAAGCAGCTTATGTTTCAGCCATGTACACATAGCCTAGCCCTGGTAATGTGCCCTCCAAACACTTCCTTCTGGCAACCTCTGCTCTTCCCACCAAGACCCATGCAGATTGTTATGCCTCCCTGAATGCCTGAGTATGCTGACAATGAAAAACTGTGTAGGCTGGTTATTAAAACTTCTGTTGAGGTCATCCTGCTAAAGGGCTTGCTTTCACTATTAGCAATTTCTTCCTTTAGTGTCCTTCTCAACTGAGGAAGAGAATAGAGGTGGGCTCAGATGATTCCTTGCTAAACCTCTGCAGCAGAAACTCTGGACTTTCTCTTGCATGTGAAAGCTGAGTTGGCATAAGGGGCTTTATGAATATAAGAGATATAGAGGGTTTTTTTGTTGTTCTCTTTTAAACAAAAAAGGTTTGGGTTGTTTTGGGTTTTTTTGTGGATTTTTTGTTTGTTTTTGTTGCAATTATAATTGTTTTGTTGCCTATAGAGTAGAATACAAACAGAAAGATTTTTTAATTTTAAGTGTGTCAAGCTGAGCTGTAGCCTGGAAAGATCGCTGTAGGAGCTCCAAGCCAGGGAGATCCAATGTGAATAGATTTTAAGATAGACAGTCTCATAAACCACTGCATTTTTGGGGTTTTTTGGTTTGTGTTTTTTTTTTTTTTTTTGCATCATCTACGCTATGAAGTTCTGCAAAAGTAAGGAAAATATTTTTTACTTCAGTTGGTTTCAGGAATATCCTCAAGTTCCCTGTACTGAGCCCTCTTAAAGGTGGGAAAGGTCCTGTCAAAACGAATTGGTTTTTCTCTCTAAAAAGGGTTTAGGTTGTTTTTCCTGCCCCTTGCTAAAGTGTCTTCTCCACTATCATTCTGTCTGTTGAATGCAGCTTCTTCAAAATCTTCAGTCTACACAGCTTCCTTGAGGGGAAGGAGAAATAGAGCCACAGATTTCTATTGGGCAACCTAGCCCCAAGCCAGCTATGCTTTTCCCCCTGTTTAGTACTGTGGTTAAACATTAAGTAGAAGTGCTTCCTACACCTGCTTGCACAACGTCTTTTTTCCTTCTATCTGTCCCTTTTATCACTCCATGGTCCTGGCTGCTTATTCCTGTCCATATCCTTTAATTTATGCCAGCCCTTTTAAAGGGACTGAGCAGGGGCTGAAACCAGCAGGTACTGGGCAGAGGAGGATCTTGAAACTGGCTCCGCTGCTTACAGAAGCATGCCCTAGATGTATTTTGAAAAGACTTTTTTTGTCCTGCTAAAAACATCTGGTAAAGTGGTGGAGAGTAATAAAGAGCTGGTTTCTTTGCTGAGCAAAAGCCCTTATTACAGTGAGTAGAGATACAGAGATAACTCTGAGGTCCCCTAATTAACGATCTCTTAGGTGCTTATAACCCTGACGCAATATACCAATCTGCTACCCTCCTCATAGAAGCAAGCAGTGTCACTAAGCAGCTTCTTTAAATACAGGCAGTATGTAATCCATGAACATAAAAACCTCTGAACTGAGTTTTACAGCACTGGAAAGATTGCTTTATAACTCAACTAAGCTAATACAGAGTCTTTTTAATGGCGATTTCCCTTAGCCATCTCCACTCTTTGCATGGGCAGCTGTGTCCCTGTGGATGGTAAGAGCCGAAGGAACTGGCTCAAAACTGTGCTTCAGCCAAGAAGTTTGTCATTCAGACCCAGCAAAATGTGGCCTGGGCCATTAGTCAATATGACTTTTTGGAACTGCTTGATGAAGGAAGATGCCTTTTGACTTCATTAGACTAATGTGATAGCAGGTCACAGGAAGACAGGGAGTAAACAAATTTTAAAAGGCAGTATTTAACAGAAAAATATGTCCCTATTCTTTACTAAGCTCTATAATAGGAGTAATTACCAAGATCTAGCAAGTAGTCCAAAGAACAGAATACATTGGGTTGTATTTAGTTATTCAAAAAAATTATGTGATTCAGTCTTGTGCTTAAGGTCCTATTTTTTTGTTTTGCTTCTCATCAGACATTTGGATATCCTCGTGAAGGTTGCTCAGGGCTTGTTTATAGTACCTGCAAGGATGGAGATTCCACACCTCTTGGGGACGCTTGTTCCAGTGCTTGACTACCGCATTGTGAACATTTTTTTTAAACTAATACCTACCTAATCTGAATTGCCCTCGTTACAGCTTGTTTCCATTGCCCTTCATCCTTCAATGTGCACCTCCAAGAATAATCTGGTTCTGCTTCTGTACAGCCACATGTTAGGTAGTTAAATACGCCACAAGTAAGATCATCAGCTCTCATTAGGTGCTTCTTTCTAATGTGTCAGGCCATTCTACGTAGACTGCGGGAACTAAAATCTGAATAGTTTTTGCCTTTCCTTGTTAACTTTCAGCATTGGAAGTCTGATTTTGGGGTAGAAGATGGAATTTCTTAGTTCTGAGAATCTCCCACCTACCACATCAAATAGTCAAATTAAGCTTGTAAACTATATTCAACCTTGTTGTTGTTCAGTATTAGTTACTGTTTGAATAATTTGATTATTTGGACCTGTAGCCTAACAGTCTTTGTTACAAATTTGGAGAATTTGAGAAATCAAAAGGGCTCCTCAAGTAGATGCTGTTACCAGATGGGAATTCCATGGTGTGTGTTTTCTGGACTTAGTTTAAATCTCTTAGATTAACGCCCACATTGGCTCTGTCTTTAGTGGTATGGATTTCAACCAACAGCTTCAAACTAGCAAGATGGTATGTGTTTATAGTAAGCCTGTTTTTCGAACGCTTTTTCTCCATTTAGAAATGCCTAACATCGTAATCTTAGGAGCTGTGTAGAACAATGTGTCACTGAAGCAATAAATATTGGGCTTTGATCAAATTATGGTAGCATTGAAACTGGGACTAGGCATGTGGAAAGCAGATTCTTCTTTTTTTTAAACCTCGGGGATGTTGTTAGGGCTGCAGCTTGGACTAAAGGAGATGTTGATCAGCTTAGTCCATCCTTGTACTGAGGCAGAAATGAACAAATGTTTGTTTTCCCTGACAGGGGTTGTATAACCTGTTCTTAAAATACATCTGTAATGGGGATTAAACCATCTCTAACTCACCTTTCAAGCTGCTTTGTTTAGAAAAGTCCTCTTCCTTTTCTTTCCCCAATATATTTTATGATACAGGTTAAGCCAAGGCCATTCAGTAGTGATTCTTCCAATGAACAATTCATATTTGACTTGCATATGCTGTAGAACAGATGTCAGATCTCTGTACTAACTTCTTAGGGACTAAAAAGACCCTATTCCTTTCATCTTTCCTCATATGTCTTGTTTTTAAATTGCTTGTCATTGTTGATCAACCATGGACAGTCCAAAGTGTCTCTCTTTAGGTATGGTGCCCAAAACTGGATCATTTCAGCAGATACTTCACAAGTGCTTAGTAGAATGTATCATCTCCTAGCACATGTAAAGTTTCCTAAGCAACGTGCCTCAGAATTTGGCTTTGCCCTTCTATCTTACATCACACTGTTAACTGGTGTACACTTTGTAATTTATTATAACCCAATAAACTTTTCTGTGGTCTGCTTCATAGTCTGTTATTCCACATGTTAGCGCATGTTTTACTTTTCTTTTTATACAAGTAAAAATTCACTTTTCAAGCTGTCTTCCAAATTCAGCAATATAATTTAGAAATGTGATCCTCCCCTTCTGAAAGCTTGCAGTCCTTTCAGTTTGATGTAATCTGCTCACCTCATAAGTATAGTTTCTCTTCCATTATCCAAGTCTTGAGTAAAAAATACTGACTAGAATTGGGCCCAGGGCAGACCTTTGTACTTGAAAAGTATTTTTGGCTTGATATGTTTCTGCATATTTTTTTTTTTCAACTATTCACATACCTTCCTTCTCTCACCTCTCAGTGGTTATTACCCTTAGACAGTAATTTCTTATCTTGTTACGCCACCAGTGCCAAAAGATCTACTGCATCTTTTTCTTTCCCCCTCCCCCTTATCACTAGGTCATTTACTTGATTTCAAGCAACCTGTAGAGGTTGGTTGCAGGCGTTGGAGTGGGGCGGGGAGATGGTTGTGGTGGTGGGTTTTTGGTTTTTGGGGGTTGGGTGGGTGTTCAAAATTGGGTGGCCAAGAGCAGGAGCCAAAATTTTATTGAAAAAATAACAGTAGTGGTCCAAGTATATTTACAGGTGAAAGTGTAATACTTCAGTGGTTTGGGTTTTTTTTTTGCATCAGCCCCCCCACCCCAATCTACTCCTATAACGGCTGCCCTAGTGACCCTCCTGATCTATCACAGCATACCTTTTGCTGCTTGTATAGTCCAGTAGCTATGATTCCCTTCTGAGATTTCCTAACCTTGTTTTGCTGTTTCTCAGAATTAGGGGGTGATATTAGCACCTGTGAGACTTTCTAGATTCTGCAGACTTCCTCACTTTATCCTTGTGAAGCTAAAAAGTGCTAAAGACAAGGCACATGGTTCACAGCGAAACTTAATACCCTATTTGCATCTACTGCACCAATATATATTCCACTGTGGGAAGAAGGGAAGAAAACTTATTTCCTTCTTTTTTTTTTTTTTTTCTTTTTTTCTTTCCCCTCAGTGAGATTGCTCGAGTGTGGAGTTTTTTTTTTCTGGCTGGCACTAGAAAGGCCCAGCATTTCACTGCCTCAGTGCAGGATTGGGCTGCACTCACTGTCCTACCTTCCTCTTCTGTAGGGGGGAGTAGTGCCTGTGGGCTGTTAAGATGTGGTCCCCTCTCCCGGAGATCTTTGCATGCCCTCCAGGTGGGCTGTGTGTGATGGCAGCCTCTGAACTGCCCCAGATATGGTTTTTTTGTGCCTCTGTCAAGCATGACCTTGGGCTGCTTTAATTTATGACTGCCTAGCATTTTCATCAGGTTTTGTAAATCAAAGTGTGTGCTGTTCCTGAATCAGCTACAAATTCAAAATGTTTTGCCTATCAGATTTTAAAGACCACTCTGGAGATAAGCAGCCCAAGATCTGTAGATATTGTCTTTACAATGTATTGCTTGCTCAGTCTGGTCAGGTGATGTTGTTCGCATATATTTGCAACACACAGCAAATTCACTTCTGTCTTCCTTTTTAAATTTTTTTATCTCTACCCATACTTTTATTTTAATTTTTTTTTTTTTTTAGCGTTGGACTTTATTGGTCTGATTTCCTTTTGGTAGCATTAACTACATGTTTTGACCAAGGAACTCTGTAATTATAGTTATTTTAAGTATTGATTTTGGAGGAGGATTGATTTCAGTGCATCTCTTTTCCATGGGAATCCTTCCCGGTGTTTATAGTGCACCAGCTCTTTTATTGCACAGTGACTTGCAGTTTCAGTAGTTGACACTGCTGAATCAGTTGCACTTTCTGTTTCATTTTTAGCTCTAGAATTTCCAAGAAGTTATGCACTACTTCTTTGAATAATTTGGGTTTATGCTTGTTCCTGCTCATACAACAGTCACAATGCTTTATTTTCCCACATATTTCCTACTTTTTGGGCTGTGACTTTGTAGGAGAAAACAGGTGGTTTCTTGTGTTTTGTATTTGTTTCAGGTAGTGATCCTCATCCTTTTTTTTTTTTTTTTTAAAACAGTGCCATAGTTACTTTAATGTCTTTTTCTCTGTGAAGGTAAATGATTTATAAAACATTTAGACTCTAAGTACATGAATTAGTAGCTTTGTTACTGGACTTCAGCTCATTTAAATTAAAGTTTGTGATTCAGAGGGTAGGGGGAAATATTCTCAAAATATCTCCTAAATATATATACTAAACTATGTACTGAATGGATGACTTTCATAATTTATTTAATTTTATCACTCCTACCTTGAAACAATACAAGAAAGTCAGCATCTAGTTCCATATTGTTTGCTAACTGTACAGAATTATGGAAATTTTTTGTGCTCCAATAAAATACCTGGTTAGGATTTAAAAAAAAAAAAAAAAAAACAACCAAAAAAAAGTGTAATGGATGAAGTCACTCATTATAAATTGGCAGAGCTTCAGTTAAGAGCTTCAGCTAAGAACTTTTTCTGTCCAGGCTCTGGCTTCCTGTTGCAGGCTTAAAGAAACACCATGCATATCCTAAAAACCCACTTGTCTTTTTGTCCTACATGCTTTTCTCATAAAGCCTGTTTTTGTACACCTCTGTAATGCCATGAGCAATGAAGCATTACCTTGAGACCTTCTTGAAAGCCTTTGACTTTTACTGGTTTTGAACATATTCTAGAAAGCTGACAAATCTAGCTAGTGTTGGGTTTTTCTTGTTTGCAAGGTAAATACGACCTCAAGCTTTTTAAGAACCAGCTTCACAAGGTCATCACTCAGAAGGATTAGAATATTTTACAGTTAAATTTAATGACAAATTATCTGTGTTTAAGAAAAACAATTAGTAGGTTTTGTCCTGTACTTTTTATTTTCTTTTCATCAAGATACCAGTAAAGATCACCCGATTTCAAATGTCTGCAACAGTTTGACAAACAAAAATTCACATCTCCAAATTTAAATACAGCCTGCAGTTCATGAGTTATTGCAGTATGTTTACCAGGATCTTTACAGTTCTGTAAGAGGTAACATTTTGCCAGAAGGAAGAGGCAATATACCTTCAAGAGCAATATACCTTTCTAAGAGATAGTAGTTCATGTAGTCTGTAAAGTTTGGAGTGTAGAGTCATACTTTTGACACCGGATTGTGACAGGAAAGGTATCCTGGCTCACTGTGCAAATGAGAAACTTGTCTTACTTTATAGGCTGACCAGAAGTATTTAATTTAGGGTCTTTCATGGTTGCACGCAATTGCAGCTTTGCTTTTGCTTTTGTCAGTGGCAAATCATAACTACTGAAGGCTTCCTTGTAGTGCACCTGTGAGGGAAGTGGCATAATATAATGCTTAAATGTGGATTTTCTAAGGAGAAGTCTTTGTATATTTATTTGATAGTGTAATTTGTGGCGATGTGCGCCCCTAACACTAGAAGTGTATTTCAGATGACGTGGAGAATGAACTTAAGTGTGCCTAACATTAAGTATGTCTAATATTACCTGCCCCATAAAACTCCCAACACTGATGCCCAATTCTGTAATCACCCCTCTGCTTCAGAGACTCCTGCCTTGTAAATTCACAGATTAGCATTGCTACAGATGGAACACATCCAAACTAGCTTGGAATTTTTGTGTTCTATAGGTAATAAATAATTACTGGAGGTGTGTTTGTTACTATATCTGAGTTAGATGAAATCCTCTTTAAGCCACATTCTTTGTTTTTTATTGTCAGTGTAGCAGGCTTTTTCCCACCAAATGTACTGGTCAGACTCCAGGATCAAGTTTTTTCTTTGTTTTTTGCCTAAGTTAGGAAGAATTCAAATTTCATTGTCTGGGTTTGCTGCTCTGAATTAATAACATGATTAAATCTAAGAGGTAATAATCTCCATATCTCTACCTTAAATTTAAGACTCTATAGAATTTGATACATTTGTTGTTGTTGGGGTTTTTTGGGTTTGTTTTTTTTTCCCCCCTCATGTTGTTAAAGGTCAGAATAATAAGATCCCCTGAGACTGCGTCTGTAAGTACACGGAAAATCTCTGCTTCTCAACTGTTCTGCTGTCTGGTCATGCCAGAGACCTAAGTTCAGTGTGAAGTCATTAAGACAGCTCTTTAGGCTAGTAGGAAATACTGCAAAAGTATCAGGTTGATCTAAATCCTTAAGTTTTATGAAGACAGTTATATTTGGTGAAGAGTAATTTCATTCATGCACATGAAAGGTTCTTATTGTCTCTTCCATTTCTTTTAGTCTTCTCATGGTTTTCTCATGTGATTCTTGCAAAATTCAGCCTGGTGGGAGAAAGGCTCAGTAGCAAACCATTGAATGATTTGTGGCCTACAAAATGTAGAGTGTTTTAAAAAGGGATTCTGACCACTATTTTCTGAGAGCATCTCATCAATGCTTTCCCATGACACATCTGAAATGGCTTTTCTGGACCTAGTTTTAGTACGTAATATAGTTAAAATAGATAGTTCCAGCTGGGAGGTAGTGCTGTCTTGTTTGCATTACAGAATATAAAAGTCAGTAATTTTATAAGCTTTTTCCAGTAACCTGCAATAATGGGTAATTAGTTGTAGCATTCCTGAGAGTTAGATTTTTTACTTAAAATAAGCAAATGCCAAGGGTATAGTGCTCTTTCAGTATCACATAGCTCATCTTATGTTACGGGTACTTATGGATATGTTCTTTCTTACAGAGTTTTTTTCTCATTTCCAGTATGAGCATTAATTTAAATTTCAGTAAAGCCTTCGGTAAAGCCTTCATGCACTCAGTAAAGCCTTTGACACTGTCTCCCATAGCATTCTCCTGGAGAAACTGGCTGCTCATGGCTTGGATGGGCATACTCTGCACTGGGTGAAAAACTGGTTGGATGGCCAGGCCCAAAGAGCAGTGGTGAATGGAGTTAAATCCAGTCGGTAGCCAGTCACAAGTGGTGTTCCCCAGTGCTCTGTTTTGGGGCTAGTTCTGTTTAATACCTTTATCAATGATCTGGACAAGGAGATCGAGTGTGCCCTCAGTAAGTTTGCAGATGACACCAAGTTGGGTGGGAGTGTCGATCTGCTTGAGGGTAGGAAGTCTCTACAGAGGGATCTGGCCAGGCTGGACCGATGGGCCGAGGCCAGTTGGATGGTGTTCAACAAGGCTAAGGGCCAGGTCCTGCACTTGGGTCACAACAACCCCATGCAGCACTACAGGCTTGGGGAAGAGTGGCTGGAAAGCTGCCTGGCCAAAAAGGACCTGGGGGTGTTGGTTGACAGCCAGCTGAGCATGAGCCAGCAGTGTGCCCAGGTGGCCAAGAAGGCCAACAGCATCCTGGCTTGTATCAGGAATAGTGTGGCCAGCAGGAGCAGGGAAGCGATTGTCCCCCTGTACTCGGCACTGGTGAGGCCGCACCTGGAATACTGTGTCCAGTTTTGGGCCCCTCAATACAAGAAAGACATTGAGGTGCTGGGGTGTGTCCAGAGAAGGGCAACGAAGCTGGTGAAGGGTCTGGAGCACAGGCCTTATGAGGAGCGGCTGAGGGAACTGGGGTTGTTTAGCCTGGAGAAGAGGAGGTTGAGGGGAGACCTTATCGCTCTCTACAACTACCTGAAAGGAGGCTGTACTGAAGTGGGTGTTGGTCTCTTCTCCCAAGTGACAAGCGATAGGCCAAGAGGAAATGGCCTCAGGTTGTGCCAGGGGAGGTTTAGATTGGATGTTAGGAAAAATTTCTTCATGGAAAGGGTTGTCAAGCATTGGAACAGGCTGCCCAGGGCAGTGGTTGAGTCCCCATCCCTGGAGGTATTTAAAAGACATGTAGATGTGGTTCTTAGGGATGTTGTTTAGTGGTGGACTTGGGAGTGTTAGGTTAATGGTGATCCTAAAGGTCTTTTCCAACCTAAATGATTCGATGATTAAATTCACTGGCAGGTGTTTGGTTTTCTCATAATTAAGGTAAAGTTGGTGTAATTCTGGTTGTTAATTGCTTTATATTTGTTTGGATAGTTTACCATACTCTGATCTTTCCATAAAGGAGCTAATATATTTTCAGAGCTCTATTTTTGGTTTTTAATGAAAAGCTGCATTTCACTTGTCAAGACATGCAGATGTGTTTTCGGGGCTTTTTGGAATTTTTTTTTTTCTTTGAAGTCAGTTTATTCTTTTACAGTAGAGGCGGATACTATGATACTGTCCTATGCTACTGCTGCTCAAACAAAAAAGCCCTTATTTGACACCTCAACACTAAGTTCAGAGTTACACTTTTTATTTCTCTGTGTGTTATCTTCACTCATTCTGTCCTCTTGTTTTACCTTTTCAGTACTATCCCGGTAGTAAGGTTTTGGGTTTTGATACTCACAAGTTTCTTAGCTTTTTGATTGGTTGGTTGTCTGGTTTTTGCCCTCACTGTGTAACACAGTTTTTCAGTTGCTGTGAGGTGTAAAAGCATAGGGAACAGTAGCCAAATAGAAATGAAACCTGCAGAAAACATGTTACTCTCTAATTTCTAGCTTACTTGGAAGGATTTAAACAGTAAAAATCTGTAAGACAACAAGGAACATCTAATAAGAGTGCCACAGGCTTCAATGAGTAAAAATTTCAGTAAAACATCTCCTACTTTGAAAGCTTATTCCCCCAAACCTATCCAAGCTTCCTGATGTATTGGGTTTGTGTGGCAAGGTTTTGGCAGTGGGGGGGCTACAGGGGTGGCTTCTGTAAAAAGCTGCTAGAAGCTTCCCCTGTGCCCTATAGAGCCAATGCCAGCTGGCTCCAAGACAGACCGCCGCTGGCCAAGGCCAAGCCCATCAGCAATGGTGGTAGTGCCTCTGTGATAACATATTTAAGAAGGGAGGAAAAAAAAAAACCTGCACAGCAGCAGCTGGGAGAAAGGAGTGTGAATATGTGAGAGGAGCGACTCTGCAGACACCCAGGTCAGTGCAGAAGGAGGGGGAGGAGGTGCTCCAGGCACCGGAGCAGAGATTCCCCTGCAGCCCGTGGTGAAGACCATGGTGAGGCAGCTGTGCCCCTGCAGCCCATGGAGGTCCATGGTGGAGCAGATACCCACCTGCAGCCCGGGGAGGAGCCCACGCCAGAGCAGGTGGATGTGCCCAAAGGAGGCTGTGACCCTGTTGGAAGCCCACGCTGGAGCAGGTTTGCTGGCAGGGCTTGTGACCCCATGGTGCACCCATGCTGGAGCAGTCTGTTCCTGAAGGACTGCACCTGCCCACGCTGGAGCAGTTTTGTGGAGAGCTGTAGCCCATGGGAAGGACCCACGTTGGAGAAGTTCGTGGAGGACTGTCTCCTGTGGGAGGGACCCCACGCTGGAGCAGGGGAAGAGCGTGAGGAGTCCTCCCCTGAGGAGGAAGGAGCGGCAGAGACAACGTGTGATGAACTGACCGCAATCCCTGTTCCCCATCCCCCTGCACTGCTCAGGGGGAGGAGGTAGAGAAAATCAGGAGTGAAGTTGAGCCCAGGAAGAAGGGAGGGATGAGGGTAAGGTGCTTTAAGATTGAGTTTTTATTTCTCATTATCCTGCTCTGATTTGACTGGCAATAAATTAAATTGATTTCACCAAGTCAAGTCTGTTTTGCCCGTGATGGTAATTGCTGAGTGATCTCTCCCTGTCCTTATCTTGACCCACGAGCCTTTTGTTATATTTTCTCTCCCCTGTCCAGTTGAGAAGGGGAGGGATAGAGCAGCTTTGGTGGGCACCTGGCATGCAGCCAGGGTCAACCCACCACACCTGAGCAGAAGATACTTGGGCTTCATCTGATGATTGCTGTTCCACAGTCCCCCTTTTTTGCCAGTTAATTTTAGCTTGAAGTCCTACAGAAGGATGTTCTTTACTTTGCTTGTTTGGTCTTGGTTCCATCTTTAAAATCTTGAGATTTCTCTAGGATGTCAGTATTTGTGGTTGGTTTAGGGTCTATATTTGGTTTTTTCCTCTTACAACTATTATTAGACATTTTAAATTGTGAAACAGATTAACAGCTAGAAGACAAATATTTTAAAGTTTGGAGGGTATTTATTTTCTTTGTCTGTGTATCTTTCTCTCAAAACATTGTACATTGTTATAAACCAAAGGAATTCCATAGACTAACTCTCTGTTTGACCAAGTGTGTTTGCCTGTAATACCTACGATTCTGTTACATTAATGTTATTATTGCAGTTGTTACAAGCACAACAGAAGTAATATTCCATCTATGCTCCACTGCTGTAGTGGTTAGGACTGCCGCAATGTTGATGCTGCCATAATGTTGATATTCTCTCATCTCATAAGGTTACAGTCTGGCTAGTGTGCTCTAAGTTGCATTGGCCTTTTTTGCTCTAAATGTCATGTTGGTGTTTATTGACTAGTCTTAAGTGTTGGGTTTTTTTTATTATTTTATTTATTTATGAAACTTCAGCACTTGGAACTTGCAATAGGGATGTGAATACTTGCTTTGAATGACTGATTTTCACAATATATCAAGTTTGGGATAAATGCATATATGCAGAGAAATGTGTGCTTCTGATTGTATTTCACTTTTACTATCTTATAGCAATACTTAAGAGTAACTTGTAAGATTTTGTAGAAGAAAATAGGTCTTAATATGGTCACATTGTTAAATTAACCAAGAAATGAGTCTTTGTCAAGAGATAGCAAAAACCATTTTTTAAATATAGGTTATAGTTGTAAATTAGATAAGCCAATGTTAAGTTATTTTAATGAAGTTTAATACTGAAATCCACATAGTAAAAGAATCAATTACCTTGGCAAAAAAAATACCAAAACTAAATTAAACAGTAATTGATTCTCTTGAATCATAAATAGAGCTTTTCTAAGCAGATGAGAAGGAACAATTTTCAGAGCAAATTAACCTCTTTTACTATGGTAGATAAAGCAACATCCTTTCCAGGAAGAAATTTTAAAACAAAAAGAAAAGTTTACACGGAATTTTTAGTGTGTGTGTTTCACACAGGCTAACTTTCAGTGGACAGCAATATCTAATGTGTAGATTTCCATTGAAAATGTAACAGGGAATCATTGTTGTATGTCACATTTGTGGGGGTTGGATTTGGTTTTAGCCATCTTACTTGCAGTATGTAAACTTTGGGACGGTGATGAAACTTTTTTGGCTTGAGATTTTAGCCTTTCGGGAAGAGGAGGGGCAAAAACCTCAGGCTCTTCACCTATCATTGAAACTTAAACACATTACCAGAAGAATAAAGGAAAAGAAAAAGTCAATAGCAGAAAGCTCTGTAGTGAATATTGGGCTTGCATCAGAGGGAATTATATGGAAGAAATATATGGTATGTCAGGAATTCCCATATCCTGAGAATGTCATACATTGCTCAGCAGTTTGCTTTCTGAATATCTTAACTATCAAAGAAGGTGAGTGGTCATCTGCCCCTCACACAAGCCTTTGTGCAATGATTTGCAGTTTAACACAGCTTTGGCCTTTGTGTCAGAGATGTGCTTTTGCTATCTTGTTAAAATCTGTTCAGACTTGGCCACCTTTTAAGTCTTTCTAAAAATGTTTGATTGCATGCACACTCAGAAAAAGTCTCTTTGTTTTTTATCCATTACATTGTCTGAAGATCGCCTACACCGAACATAGCCTGGCTTGGAAATGAATGTAACAGTGCCTGCAAATGTTTCTTACTAACAATGCTAACAGCAGAGGAAGCAGTCTCCTTTTAAATGAATGGATTTCCTCAGCATAGAAATACTGCACCAGCTAGCTAGGCTTTTTTAAAAAGACTTTTTTTTTTTTTTTTTTTGAGAGGGGTGAGCCTTGTAACCGGCTCTTTTTGTGGTGGGAGGGCTGTGCTGGCTGGAGCAGGGACAGCTGAGGCTCTCCCTGAGCAGGCCGGGTGGGGAAGGGGCTGCTCACCAAATTGCAACCAGCTGTGGCTGCCTCTGCTGGCACGCAGCTGAAGACTCTTCCTGCTTCAACTTCTTTTCCCCCCGCCCCCTTCCTTCTCGACGAATTTCATCAGCCTGTTCTATCTTTCTATAACGTAATCCTGTGCTTCGCTGTAGAAGAGTGACTCCGTGCCCTTGCCGCATCCTTTCCGTGTCTGCCCGGCGGGGAGCCCACCACCTCCTGCCTGCCAGCCTGGGACAGCAGCTGCAAGCTGGCGGAGGGCCAAAAGCAATGCCAGGGTGGCAGACCCTCCTGCAACTCTCCTTCAGCTACTGAACGCTCTTTTGGCTCACGGTGATGTTTCCCTGACAGAGTATTGCTTGATTTAGGGGAAAAAAGGGAGGAACCTGAAGCCTCTCACGAGGGAACTGGCTCTGCTTTGGCTGATACTTATGGAAAACCTGATTTCCCCTTCCTCCCCTCACAGTATGCTTTGGATGATCAGGCAACTTCAGCATTCAGAAGTAATGTAGTAACAGTGGGCAATGCTGGACAAAACAGGCAGTTGCAAAATCACTGTGAGTCCAAGAAAGGGAAAAAAATACCCTCAAAAAGTAACTGTTGTCATTCCCCCTCAATAAATGCAGTTAGCTGGGGAAACATGGTTCTCTTGAACTTTTTACATCCACTCTTGCTATTGTTTTATCAGATATTCCCTGCTCCCCCACATCAGAGGGAAGGTGATTTTACTATGGTCCTCACTTAAATGCCAACAATATCAGATGAATCAGACTGGCTTTACTTCTCTTGCTGCAACCCTGCCAAATTCTAGCTTAACACCAAGTATTGCAGAAGGTTGTTTCAGAGAATGACTCCTACAGTTGGCCATAAACTCCCTTAGGCAGTCCAAAAGGTATTGCACAAAGTTTATCCAATAATAGCACCCATATTTAATTTAGATAGTAGTTTGGTTGTGCTGAAACCAAGGAGATTAGCAGTTTCCTGTGATGAATGACTGTTCATGTTCCTTACCCTTGGAGAAAAGGGAATTGTCAGTTTTAATCTGATCATTTAGAAGTTTCCTCTTACCACAGGGTATTTTTCTCATCCTTATTTTGAAACTGTTAGAAGGTTATCATTTCTTGTACCCAGTCACAGAGTCCAGTCTCCTGATTTGGAAGTGTTTTACAAATAATGCGTAAAACACAAGTAATTTTCACATCAGTGAGGTAATGGCAGAAATGAGCAGTTCAGAATGGAGACTGTGCTCTGTAGGAACATTCTTACAAAGACCTTACATAGCATGAGACCCTAAATTTTGTGGCAGAGGTACAGATACATATTGGAGCTGTGGTTGTGGCTTTCCAGACAAATATTCAGGCATGTCCACAGAAGAGGATTTTTTTCCCCCCAGGGTTCATTCAAGGACACAGGCAGAGAGCTCCCCATCAGGACTGAAAGCAGCAGTTAGCTAAGAATCTGATTGTCATTGTTCACAGTTTGCTAATCTGCACCTGATACCATCGGTCCAGGTACCTTTCCTTTGTATTCCAGCTTGTTGAAAAGCAACTGCCTTTAGGTCAGGACAAAAAGGCATAAATGCTACATAGTGTGATCACATATGCATCACAGAATACTAGGAAATAGGGCTGGAAGAGACCTTTGTCACCTAATCCATCCTCCTCCCCCCAGGCTGCTCTGCAGATGCTGCTGTTGATTCAGTCAAATGGTTTTCACATGCAGGGGAATCCATCAGGGTCACTGGGAAATACCTGCAGCTCTGTGGTTAAAGAATGTGCTAGTTAGTAAAACGGCTAGTAGCTGTTGTATCATCATGCAGAGGTAAAAGCAGTTCCTTAACTGGCAAAAAGGAGGTAGGTTCTCTCTGAGGGTCGTCTGGTTGGAGCAGAAGGTGTTTTTAGGTAGTGTGATAAAGTCAGAATGCCATCTGCTTTTGTAGATGCCCTTGGGACATCAGAAATATTGGTAATTCTAGCTAGTCAAGGATGCAGGGGAAGAGTTTTAATGAGGGAAATTTTCAGTGGAAATAATTCACATGTCTCTGGAGATGCTTGGTTTTCTGTTGAGCCATTTTTGCCTGTGAGGGCTACAAAATGGGGGAATCTCATCTGGCTTTCAGAGTCTGGGTTGAATTTACTCGATGTTGAAGTGTTTAGTTGCATCAGAATATTAATAAAACACCTCTCAGGCATATGATAAGGTGGAATTGCAACACAGGGCGGTGTTATGTATGTTAAATGGGCCATACTTCCCTTCTTTTGCTTACAGGTCCTGGTTATTTGCTTGTTTGTGTAGTATGACTGTACATGGCCATCAGCACTAGCTCACTAGTCATCCTGTGTGGGACAAATGCTTTGGGTTTTGTAGAGGAACCCTGACTGGGAGAGGGGTGGTTCCCCAATGCTTTTTGGAAGGAAAATAATTGTGAGAAGTTGTTGTTTCCAATTGCCTTGTGACCACTGACATGCGTAGTTTTTTAAGCTACCAAAGCAGAGTCAAATCACTGACAGACCCTTTCAAAGAGTGTATCTTGAAACAGCACAGGCCTGAATTCAAGCCATTGGTTTCCTTTACCATACAAGGGAAACATCTTTCTGATCTTAGATTAAATAATTTCTGGAGTTCAGCTAATGCATGTGGGGCTAAAGTTATGATTAATTTTAAATCGACCTGTAAGATATAATGTTGGGTTTGTTCTGCTTCAATTTTAACCTTTCTCAAGGAGAATCTAGTGAGTTAAATGCTGTATTAGTGTTTGCAAACTTTATTATGTTTCTTACTTATCTTTGCTACAAGTAACATGAATAATATGTATTCAGGTTCATACAGCAAAATAATTTAAACTTCTGCATTAACTCTGGTAATAAATGCTATAATTATATTACTCCTGAATGGATATGGGCAACGCTTTTTTTAGCAATAGAAATTGTAACAAAAGCAGAGCTTAGGACAGGGAAGAGCAGAATCCTATTTACAAATGAGTCCGATTTATTAAATGCACATCTGACTTTGTTTTGAAGCAGCATTTTTATTTTGGTTCAGAACAGTTTGAATGCTGTTACATAGAAGGAGTGAATCTGAAAACAAAAGAACCACCTGTTTAAGTTCTTTGTTGTGTCTCCAGTTCGTCTGAGCCAAAATCCATTATTTGCCTGCTTCTGCTCTTGATTGCTTCCTACTTCATGGTCATCATCACACTCATTTTTCATGTGTTACACGGAACATATATAAGCTAGATGAAAAGGAATGGGAAATTCTAAACTTCAAACCTTAATGTTTTAATCCTTAACCAGCCTAAAAGAACCAGAAAGTCTTTGCTTGCTGGCTGGTATACACAGAGTGATGCAGTGAGGGACTTGCCTTTGGAAGGAGCAGTTGTGAGAGAACCACCCGGAGTGGCATGGAGTCAGTCTCTCTCTGAAAACAAAGCTGTTTTGCGGGCTGGTAATGATGGGCAGCATGTCACGGCACGTAGAAGGAATGTGTTTTAACATGAAGTCTGCTATTTACTGTAGCTGTTAGTTTAGAAAAAACAACTTTCTCAACAGCTTTAGAGGCTGTATCAGTTGCGCTGTTTTCTGTGTCTTTCAAAAGGCTGACAAAGTCAGCAACTAAACAATCCCAAATCGGCTCTTCGAGTACATACTGCTCTAATATAATTTTCAGAGATGTCAGGGCACTCTCTTAACAGCCTTTTCCAGGGGCTTACTGGAGCATTTGTTAGACTGATTCGTGGAGCCTCAGCTTGAACATTAGTCTCCTTTCCTATTCCATGCAGTTTACTCTAGAATTTCTAATAGTCAAAAGCCATGCTGCAGGGACGGACCTAGCAGGCAGGGAAGTCCCTGTTTGTGAAGAGGGGGTGATGAATGGTCGCGCCTCTCTGACTGTCCCTGTTCGTGCTTCATCCCACTGCAGGCTGTGGCAGCCTCCGTGGATGTGTGGCTTGACCTCCCACCTCACACTTCTGCTCATGTCTGAGCGGGACATCCTGTCCACTTCTGATGCCGTTTTCTTTTCTGTGACAACTTTTCTTGTTTCTTTGCTTTCTAGGTAAGCATTGATAAACTACAAATTGAGGGCAGCAATGAAGTGTGCCGTATTTCCCTCACAGATATGTGCAACAATTTTTCTCATGATATTTCTGTTTGGGCAAGTTTGAAGACTTTACATCACAGGCTGTTTTGTACAGTATAAATAAACATTAGAAGATAGATTCACAGCAGGTTGTTGTTTTGTGGGGTTGTTTTTTTAAAGGCTTTAGATTGTAGAGCATGAAAGAGTATGTAGCGCTACAATGATACCTGTTCTCTGATGATTTCAAGTCTGCCAGTTTCCTAGGTGGAAATCTGTAGCGTTGGAGTTTCTTTTGCAATTCTGGGACTCGATCTCATAACTAAATGGTTTGCATGAGGAAATACCTACTCTTTTCTATAATTGTTATCTGCTAGTCAGTATATTATTTAAACTTGAGAGACATGTGTTGCCATTCTCTTCAGAGGTGCTTTCAGCATTACTCTCAGTTATCCTGTTCTTCCCTTCCACCACCCCCTTCCCAGACATTCTTGCTCCCTGCTTGGTCAGCAGCAGCACTCAGGAACTGATCAAGCTGAAAGTTAACCCAGTGCACCCTTGCAAAAATGTTTGGCTTGTTCTTGCTGTTAAGTTAATTTTGTCAGGTTTTGTGGGTTTTTTTGGCATGTCTTCATTTGTTTATGTCAGTTTATTACTCATTTCTTGCTACTTAGTCATAAGTTGATATTTCTGTCCAAATAATGAGCCCAGAGTAGGAAAACACTAATACTTTCTCCTGGATATTCTACTGTAGTTGAACTATGTTTAACACTTTTCTTAAGTTTGGTTTAGGATTCTAGTTGTCTGTCTTAAGACTGGAAAGGAAAGGAAAGTCAAACAGGGTAAAAACACTGATGATGGTAAATAGTTTTAAACTGGAATTTGATTTAACCTTGGAAACCCCATGGAATTGTTCAGCAGATGTGTCAGTAGAGGGAGGGAAGGTACTAAGTAACCCAGCTGTCCTGTTTCTGGTTTAGACAGAAGTACCTGCGATGAATGACTTTTTTTCTGGTCTGGCAGACTATACAGGGAAGAAACAGGGCAGTGAAGGGAAACAAATCTGAATTTCCATGTTATGTAAACTAGATTGGTGCTTAAGTATGTGCTCCTTGCCCAGATCAAAGGGGTATGGTGGGGTTCATGGAAGGTCCTTGGCTGATATTTCCTGAACTTGCCAGCTAAATGGAGTGCCAGTCTGCTGGCAAGAACAGTTGAGCCCAAGGACAGACATGTGGTGGACTTCCTCCTTGTAGCAGGTGTGATCAGACCAACACATTTGCAGTGTTGGTCTGACCTGAGTGAGCACATGATCATCCTGCTTCTTGCTCATAGTCTCTTAAGTGGTTTGAAAGCAAGCCAAAAAAAAAAAGTTTGTTTTTTTTTTTTTTTTAAAAACAAAACACCACATTCATTCTTTTGGAAATTTCAGTAAGCAATTTTGTTTAAGAATTAACAAAAAAGTAAGGTGATCCCACTGCAGCACTTTTGTTAATTGTAATGATTCAAAAGAACACCTTGAAGATAAATTCCTTTGAGATCTCCGTAGCATTTTAACTGAGCTGTGGGGGGAAATATCTGATGATGTGGTATCTTCTGTGGTGTAGCTATATTGGAAAAGTCATCTAACATAGTAATTAAAAATGGTTAAGGTGTTTCGGTTTGTCAATTACCAATATGTTGATGTATAGATAATAACAGAATAGAAAGCTATAAGTCATATCTTTCTTTCAGTTAACTATTGACCTTATGGGAACATACTAGTGATATGGCAACATATTCTGAGACCAAGTGGAGATGCAGAGTTTTTTATAACTCTGTATATCAAACTCCCAATGACAGAGAATGTTACTGTTCTTATCATACAATAACCCTGAAATCTTTGTTGTTACTAACTTCCATTTTTCGGCATCAACAGAAACTTTCATGTTTTAGGATCTTATAAAGTAAAAGTAATTTTAGATGGAAAATTTTTACTTTTCAATGTATTTCCAACTTTATATCACTAAGAATAATTCTGTGTATACGGTTTTGATGCCTAGCAAAATAGGGTTGCTCCTATATTGAGATATTATTTTTAAATCCTGAAATTTACATTAGGTGTAAGTATGCATGATAGGGATGCATGTTTTGTAATGGTATGAAACTGCAAAATATTGGTAAAATATATGGCACGCAATGAGTGAAGTCTTGTAAGATGAAATTTCTCTGCAGTATCCAGTATGGCTCTCCTAAGTATTGCTTTGGATTCCCAGTAGGTTTTAACTGGAAGGGCACTTTTGAAACATGACTTTATGGGAGCAGTCTTGTTTATAAACAGAAATAAACTGTAGAGGTTTAAGCCTTCTTTTTTTAAAGTTTTTTTTCCAACTCTTTCTGAAACTACATCAATAGAAGTTTTATTACTCAAAGCACCTTCCAAATTTGCTAGTCTTTAAGCAAGCAAGCCTCAGAGGTATTTCACTTACTATGATACATTTCCTATATAGATTATCACATTTGTTTGTTTCTCTTTTTTTACTGTAAGTCAGCAATCTTGTCATGTTCAAGCCTTTTAGTCTGTCATTTGTTATATGTACAATCTATTCATACTCATTATAAATCTTTTCTGGTTACTTATGGCATGCTGTTTTCCCCACTAACATTTTAATTGACTTTGTAACTTACACTACATTTCACTCTTTTATTTTTGGTCTAATTCTCCTCTCTCTCTTATTTTTTTTATCACTGAAAAAATAATTTGTGTTTAGCATCTGTAACTATGAGAACTTTAGAGTTTTACTTTGCATTTCTAATACCCGTTCTTTATCTGTTTTAGCATCTCCCTGTATTCTTCCCAGTGTTCTTTACTTCCTATTTTCTTGTAAGTATAGCATATTCTATTTTTCCCCTCAGTTCCTATTGACCTGTTTAACCATGTGGAGTTAATTGAAGCTACATCTCACTCCTGAAGAAAATAATTCAATTACTGTATAAGTTTAGTTCCATTTATACACCCTCTCCTTATGACTGGGTCATCTTGCTATTTGTCTAAAAAGTATTTAATGCAATATCTTTTTACATAACACATTTATCTAAAATTGTACAGCATTCATCTTGGTAGAAATTAAATTTCAATTCCATTTGCTGATACTGTCCTGTTTCTATTTTCTTTATTCTGTTTGTTTAGTGGGTGGAATCTGACTTGAACAGGTGGGTCCCTGGCAGGCTTCAGGAAACAACCAGTCATGTAATTAAACTACCATTTTGCCTCATCTATGACATGTTTTAAATGGTTTCCAAATTAAAATTGAGCTCACAATTGTGACTAGTTATGTACTAGTCCCATTATTTGTGTGTACACGATCTTTGCTTTACTTAATAGTAATTCTTTTATGTAGTGACTTCCTCTGATATTTTTGGCTTCTCTGTGTGTTCTTAATGGATTGTTTCCTAAGGCAAGATTCAGTATTTTAGGGGTCTATTGTATCTAAAGATGTTCAGAGCCTGTCACCCATGAACCACCTCTTAGTAAATGTGAGTCTGAGCACAGCTTTGTGAACTTCCCACTGAACATCTGAGGCTCCAGCGCTGGACTTGGAATTGCACCAATTCCCAAGCCCAAAATTCAAATGGAGATTCCCCCCCCCACCCCCACTTTCTCAAGTTACCAGGTTGTGGACCCAAGTCCTTTCATGTACTTGCAGTGACAATATTTTTAAAAAGAATCTACAAATTGACTCTCGAACTATGATCACACCAGTGATTTTCCTGTGAAAAGATGTGCTCCTACCTCCATCTCCAAATAGTCAGATAAGCCTTACTTTCCTATTGCCAGCTACACAACCTACAAAATTCTCTCTGAGGCCACTGCACACTTTGTTTTAAAGCATCAGGAATTATATACATTGTTCTTGGTTTTTGTGTGGCAACCAGCATTATGGTACCTAAATAAGTCCCCCTTGTTTTTGGTGCAGTTGATAGTAGTTGCTAAGTCCTACTCTCTTGAGATAGATCTTCCCTGCTGTGTCTTTTTTAAACTTGTTCTGGAATTTGCCTTAAACCACATTGGTTTTTCTGTTGGTCGGGGTTTGTTTTTTTTTTTTTTCTCTGCCACATCTGTAACTGCCTAATTTCTTGAATTTTCTTTTTCTTCAAAATTTCAGCCTCGTAATATTAGTCTTCATAGTCTTTTAGATTCTGTGGTTTCACAGTAATATATTGGTGCTGCTGAAACAATGTGTCCCCCTTAAATATCATAGTGCTTATTCTGTGGCTTCCTTAGCTGTCTCTTCTGACTAGCAATAGTATCAATATTGCTACTTGTACTTTAATCTAGATACATACAATTTCTGGAAAGGAAAAAAAAAAACCAGTACTTTACAAAAGCAGATTTTTACAGGGGAAAGTAGCTTTTGGGGATTGGGACCACCTGTAACTGTAATAATCCTGGCTTCTATACTGACTTGCTTTGTAGCCTGAGGGAAGCCACTTTAGCAGCTCTGCACCATTTTCTATGTATGGCAGCATGTGTTAACTACTTAATTAGTGCTTTATGGAGTTATGAGTTTAGGGTTTTTTGTCTGTGAGATTTTCCCTTTGATAGACTGTTCTACTTCATTGACTGTTGTCATATTTATGGAAGTCCAATGTCTTAAAGAGAAGCTGATTGCTTTCCTCAGTAATATGAAGAGTATGCATGGAAACACTGCTCATGCATGTGCAATCCATCCTGCTGTGTAAAGGCAGCTCACTGTCTCCAGTTTCTCTCAGCTGCTGGCTGAGATTGGAGCATTGCCTTCTCTGTTCACTGCTTTCAGCTGTGGTTATTTTCTTGTGATTGACCCTGGGAGTGTTTTTTTGATTTGCTTGTTTACCACTATATTCTTGATTTCAAAATTATGATGAAAACGTGTTCTTATGATGGACGTTTTCCCAAGACTCATGGCCATGTTCAAGATCTTTGTTATCTCTGCAAATCCCACAATGTGGAGAACCATATCGTTTGTACTGGGGTTAAGCTGTGGGGCAAGATGATGTGAAGACAAATGCTTCCTGTTTTTTCTAGTAGTTGCCTGCAGTGATACGGGACAAAGCCTAATTGAGGGAGGAGGATATCATACAAGTTTCCCTCATGCAAAGCATCTGATCTAAATCTTTTATTCTCCTAAGTCTCCTTCTGTTGACTTTAGGATTTTCTCTGGGTTTTGGGGGTTTTTTGTTTTTGTGGTTTGGGGTGGGGTTTTTTAATTATTATTATTTAATATAGGAAGAATAAAGGATTCTGGATATTCTCCATGAGTTCTCCAGTTCAGGCATGTCCTCACAGACCTGCTGATCCTAGCTAGTGTTGCCAAAAACAAACAGGAGAGATCAGATTCAGCTTGAGAGCACAGGTTGTATTTACTTACTCCTTCCATCATGCCACATTTCAGCTGTTGCCAATAGATCATATTTGGGATTTATTCCCCTCCAACAATATAAAAGGACAAATTTGGCAAGGTGATACACTGTTCTGAATCACCTTTTCAGTTCAGAGCATCTAACTATCCAGCACCTGTTGCATGGGATACCCAAAGATGCCTTTCATCATCCTGCTTTTAATGTGGGCTTATTTTCCCAGAATATTGGGAAAACTGGGGGAGAGATTGCCTCTAGAACAATTTGTGAATGCCTCTTCAGATATGGTGTAAATGCAGTTCTGTGCTTTGCCTTAAAGCTGGGTCTTTAAGAAATCTTCTTGGCTTAAATCCTTGACTCTCCAGTGGAGACTACTTTCCATTGAGTACCTCTGAATCAAAAGTAAGAACCTGCTTGACACATGCATTCCTGAATGTGCCGCTCATCTCTGAGGTACCCAAAAAAAAAAGTGAAGACTCAAGAGACTCCTCCTTTGCGCTTCCCCTCCCTGCCCCAGCCAGTTGTTTCTGTCAAGGTCAGTAATTTCTGATAAGGGGGTGCTGCTGCAGAACAGATTGCCCATGTTAGTAGCAGGCAGCAATGAAACGTATTGCGGGCTACGCGGGTATAGGGTGTAACTGGCTGTGTTAAGGCACACAGCTACATGCACTTGTGTACTGGAAGATGGCTTCTTTGCTGCAAGCTCCTACAGCTTCAGGTAATCTATTCATTGGCCACCTCTTAATGAACCTGTTGCTGAATGTCCCACAGGAAGTCAAGACATCTTCTATTAATGACAGATGTCAGGGAGTGGCTGGAAAGGCACACATAGCTCCTTGAGGTAGATATGTAAAAATAGAGATGCTTCTTCAAAGCAGGGATGCTCACTGCAGATACTCTCCTGTAAAGCTCAATACATTCACATCAGTGTCCTGAACCTCTGAAAGTCCTCTAGCCCTGTTTGCCTACTACTTTTCCACATTGAAATGCCAAATGTTTCTGTGGGCAGTTGTGAATGGAGCTCTTGCAGACTCTGGTACTTAAAGCCTCATCTATGTGATAAGAATGAAATGTGAATACTTATTGACGTGTTTTCAAAAAGAAGGTAGGTGAGAGTATTCTGCCAACATAGTGGTGCTATACCCATCTATCTAAATCTCGTTAATAATTTAGCTAAAATATTTTAGAAAGTTTTTATGTCCTTACACAAATTATGTCATGTGTACATGGCATGTGTATATTGGTGTCTAGACAGGGAACTGCCTGGGATGTCTTTTGACTGTATCTGTTCTAGGCTAGCCTTACATTAGGGCACTCTTATTCCACAGGAAGAGAGTAATTTTTTAGATCACTTTGGGGATTGGATTAAATTGCAATGAAGTACTCTTAATATAGAATGTGTTCACCTTAGGATTTAGTGTGAAATAGCTGGGTATACTTCAAGTTTAAACCTTAGCCTATTTTGTGATAGCTTTCCTCTACAGATGAGGCCTGAGCAATGTTCTTTCTTAGCTCTCAAATTTGAGAGCATTTCGAATGAATGCTGCAGTATCATAACCTGCACCTCCAAGAATATCAAAGGACAAGATAGGCGAGTTCTTCCTCATGAAATGTTCCCAGTGTTAAAAGGCCTCAAAAAGCAGTCTGTAACCTGGGGAGGGTTTTTCTTATTTGTATTTATTTGTGAGAAAAAGAAATAGGACTAACTCTTTGCTTTTCCCATCAAATACTTTGGTGCATGCTACTGTGAAATATGGCTGGGATTTTTTTGACTGGAGTAATATCAGAGGGGCTTGGGAATTCATTTTTTTCTTTTTTTTTCTTACAGCCACCTTGAATAACAGCTAAAATGGTGAGAATGATCATGTGCACTGTTTTCTGTTTGTCAGTGGTATCCTGATTGTAGATTCAATGGAAGAAAAATCACTCAAAAAAAAAAAAAAAATTGAAATGGAAGGGAATAAGAGAGCAATCCTAACTTATTTTGATGTCATGATCAAGGAGAAAAAGAATTTGGTCATCTGAGGAGTGTTTATTTATATATTTCCAGTGAAATAGTAAGAATGGAGATGTATTTGGAAAGACTTTTGCAGTTCTTAGGAAGGGGGCATTTTTTTCCACTGTAAGACAGCATGTAGAAAGTGTACTTAATACTTTATGCATAAAAATGCAGAGGTCCTTTTTGAAGGTAGTAAAACTTAATCAGACTTTAAGAGCTTTGTTGCCAAATTACATATTACTAATGTTATCCTTGGTTTTGTGGGCATGGTCTTAACAAGTGTTAAGTCTAGTATTTCGTAATTCCTGTCTTTTCAAGGTATGTAACCTTCCTTTTATTTCTGCTTATATGACTTAAAATAGTCAGACTAAGGTAAACCTATTTAACTTGAGGGTGGAGAAATGCCATTTTCTGTTGTAACAATTGCCCACTTTCAGTAGTAGAATTTTATGTTCTGATTAGTTGCAGTTTTGGTTGGCGTTACAAGTTTATCTTCCTCTGAGAAGGGAAGACATTCAAAAGCAAAAATAATTAAATAGCCTGTGACATATGTCCAATGCAACCAGTAATGCCACCATCTTCCTAACGGTATCACTGTAAACATGTAAAAATATTTGATTGATGCTCTAAGTAATCAAAGAAACAGAGAAAACTATCTACAGAAGGAAAAAATGGCTACTATAGACAGTATTATTCTAAATGTGATATGGCAGCCAAGATAAAAATTGGTATAGGATTGAAAAATCCTTTAAACAAGTGGAGAAATATTACCAAGGGTACATGTGTGTGTTTTTCTTCTCATGTTAATTTTGTCCAAAACAACAGTGTCCTGTAAGAAACGTAGATTTTACAGGAGCAATGTTTCAAAGTGGCATTTAAAATTAACACCTATGCAAAATATAAGGAGAAGAGGAATTAAGGGCATGAGAAAGTGGCTTTTTTTAGGAATTGAAGATGGACATTGACAACCAAGCCTGCCAGCCACTTCAGGACTGTTTAGCCCTGAGTTGTAGTTACCTATTGCTGATGTTTCACCAAACAATTTGCCTGTTAGTCTGTGCTTAAAACCTACTTTCTTTGGGTATGGAAAGGTGACATATTTGCAAAAACAACAGAAGGTGGCCAAAGAACATCTAATGGTTCCCTATGTAACTATTTCCTGGAAACAGAATCAAGAAGTGGTTAACTTTATTTGAAAAGATAACGTTGGTGCGCACACACACACCCCCAGCAGTAAGAGTTTTGCGGAGGTTTCGGCACCAGCGGCAGGGTATCGCAGTGATCGGCAGCCCATAATTTGAAGTAGTACGACCATTTCCCCACCCGTCTCCTCCCAGGCATCTTTGGGGATGCCTGTTCTAATGCTGGGGTGTGTGCAGATTATTATTGGTAGCACTGTTGTTTTGTGTGCTGCATCAATATAACAACATAGTCAGGAAGGATGTAAGTAAAGTGTCTCTTTCATAAAAAACCTATACCTTCTGAACACTCCTTCAGAAAGACAGAGGAAAACAGTATTTTAGGTGAAATGTACAATAAATTCAGAATTTTTTTCTTCTTACACATATTTATAGTGACATTTCAAAGGAAGCTGGAACTTTTGTTTGTTTCTGAAATGTGAGTGCTGTAAATACATATACTCAAGATAAAAAATGGGCACATATATAGGTTTTTTAGAACCCTCATTTTGAATTTATATAATTTGTGCCAATACACTGCAATTCTAAGAAATATTTGCTGTGTAATTGCTGAA
The DNA here is from genome assembly GCF_030463565.1 of Pelecanus crispus. Classification (NCBI taxonomy): domain Eukaryota; kingdom Metazoa; phylum Chordata; class Aves; order Pelecaniformes; family Pelecanidae; genus Pelecanus; species Pelecanus crispus. The sequence continues at coordinate 79,626,385 of NC_134644.1, read as the reverse complement.
GCAGGGGTGGAAAAATTACTGGAAACTGCTTTATATTATGTTTGTATTGTGGTATCACTGTCTGGGGTTGGTGTCTCATTGTGTGAAATATTTGATGTAGTGCAGAGTTAAGACTGGAAAAGCTTAACAGTGTTTATTTACAGTCAGAGCTTGCTAGTATGTATGAACATGTAGCAAAACACTATTGTTCGTAGGCAGAAAGGGAACATGAGGCAACCTGCAGTGGACAACTGATGTGAAATCTTGTGGATTATATATACAGGGGACTATAAAGCAGTGAAAGTATAGAAAGGACTCTGGAAAAAATACAACTTACTTCTAGCACTGGTTTTGTTTGGTTTTGGGTTTGGGGTTTTTTTAATTTTAAAATTATATTTTTTTCCCAGTCAGTTTTGCAGATCATATTTTTCCCTCTCCGGTACTTGAGTTGTAATCAGTTACAATTACAGTGTTATTTTTGCAGTTAACACTAAGAAATTGTTGTTGCTGGTGTTTGTTCATTTGCTTATTCAAGTGGGGCGCTTCTTATTAATCATTTCGTCACTTAGGATAGGAGAGGACATGGTTAGTGCATGAGGGTACAGGGAAGGCATGGGTCCCTGCAACTCCTTGTGAGTGCTGCAGACATATCTGAAAATACTGAGTGATTTCATCATTAAAATGAGAGATTACTTTCAGCACAGATTAATGCCAAGCAATGAGGAGGGGACAAAACAGACTTCTATGCGAAACTATGCCTATAGCAAAACATAAAACCGTGCCTGGACAATGACTGGTTCCCGACTACATGTTACTGCTCAGCAAAAGGGCATTGGGTCTGTTTTGGGTAGCTTTCTGCAAACATCTGCTCAGTGCTAGTTTAAAAAAAAACAAACACACACAACAACAACAAAAACCCAAATAAATTGTTAGACAATATTATGGAAAAGGAGCAGAGAACAAAAGAGAAGGCTCAAATATACCACATTATAAATCCCCATCTTGAATATTGTGTGCCCTTTTGGACTCTGTTCCAAGATTTAGTAGAAGAGGAAGAGGTATGGAGAAGAATGACAGGCTTGGGCTGGCTTCTGGAAGAAGAAAGGGTAAATAAGATTGGTACTGCTCATTCTGGAGAAGGGATGTGATAAAAGGGATGAAGAAAGTAAGGATGTACATTGCAGAACTTAGTGCAAAAAGATACTTTGGAAGACAAAACCATAGTGGTTTCAAAAGTAAATTGGACAATCCCATGGGGGATAAGGATTTAATTATGTGGGTTTGGGTGCATCCTATGGTTCTGGGCATGCAAATCTTAGGAATCCCTAATGTCTGGTAGCTGGAGCTGGGGAAAATACTCAGACAGCATTGTTCACACCTCCCATCTTCTTGTGCTCATTCCTTAGACATCTGTGCTCAGCCCTTCGGAAACAGCATGCTCTGCCAGAGAAACCTTTAAGTTAGGAGTACCATCACTAGTACATGTGTACTGGAAAAGAAGTGTGCGAAAGAGGCTTGGCTGTCCTTGGAGCACCTGTTTGGATCTGTCCCCAGTATTGTTGCAGGGAGGGGAGTGTTTGTACTCAAGGCTTGCTATGTAAGCTAAACAGAACTTCTCAAGAATTTGGGAGACAGTAACAGTGAAGCATGAATAGCTTAGGGAGGAGCTCGGGATTGTAACTTTTGGATTGCTGTGAAGTTTTGTGGTACTTGTTTTGGTTTTAACTCTGTTTATCTAGATGTCTGGCATTGTACATTTTAATTCTTATCCCCTCACATTTTGGAGAGCAGCTGCAAAACCCAGTAGCCCTCTTAATTTCATTTTGCATCTGTACGGTGAAGCTTTGCGCAGTAGTAGTATGTCTTCACCTTTGAGAAGACCACGTTAAGTTAATTAACAGTTTGCAGTTGGAAGGGGGTTTTGTAACTGTAAGAGCTTAACCTTAACACAAACAGAGCTCTGCATTAGTTGACAATATCCAGGGTAAATTGTCTTTTTTTTCAAGCCCTTATTGGTTTTGGAAGGCTCAGTTTGAAAGGAGAGGGCTGTGGTGTTTTGTTTGTCTTTGATACGCTATCTCCATTAATGTATTAAAATGCAGAACTGCTTTTAGTTTGTTATTAAATCTATATTTTGAAATTGTAAAATATAGTTAATTGACCTGAAAATAAGTAACCTCAATGCAAGATTTTCATGTGAGGAAATCTATGGCAATACAGTTAATTTTCTCTGGCACTTTTTTTTTCTTTCCATCCTCATTTGCTGCAACACATGTCCAAGACTGTCCAGTCATATAACCTTTGCTTATTTCTATATAGCATGAAGTACTGCTTTATGTCTCTGAGTTGTCTCTTCACTTTTGAGGACCAAATGCCAAAATAAAGAGCCCCCTATGCTTTAAGGTGTAGAAGGTCACAAATTTACAGCAATAATGACAAACACTAATGAATGTACTTTAATTCTGTCTGTGCCATTTTCTAATCTGTACCAGCTGGCTGAATCTGAGGTACGGTTTCTAAAGCCTACAGTTTTTTTTATTCCAGTTTAAGTATCTTAAAAGTGTGTTTACAAGATTGGATGTAGGAGACTTCTTCCACTGAACTGCAGCTGTCCCTTGTTTGTGGTTTGAAACTGCAACTATTGACAAGTGCAGACAGAGTTTATATAAAAACTCAGAAGGTCTCTTGCCAATTCAATAAGCATGAAAAGTGGTGTCTGGTGTTTACATCGTGGTCTCTCTTGCCAAAAGTTTTGTCTCTCAAAGTGTATAATCATTGCCTCTTACATCTCAAAAGTAATTTTCTGGTGTTTGAGTATGTCTTTGGAAGTATGAGTCGTGGGAAAAGATCTACTCAAAGCTCTTACCCAAGTTTGCTGACTTTTTTTTGGCTTAGTCAGTCTATTGTGCTCTCCTCGTTCTCCACTTCTTTCACTACAGCTAGGACAGAAGCAGTAAAATCTTATAGCAGGATTTAGAAATTAGAGGTAATTTCAGTTGTTTTAATTTACCTTTCCTATGGAAAAACAAACCATTGAGGCCAGTGATACCATTTCGTCTTGTGTTCCGAATGAAATATGGGGCAACAGTAGTGTTCCTGCAAATTCCCTTTGCAGAGAATTCTTTTAAAGGAATGTAATCCACATAGTGTAGCTTACAAGGGAAAAGTATTGAAAGCACCCCTCATCAATTTCATATTTGGTATGCATCAAATTTTTATTTATTCTGCTGAAATGAAAAAAAGAATTTGATAAGCTGTGAGAAATTTAGGAATAAATGTGGAACTTCTGTGACAATATAAAATATTAATTTTCCATTTCATTTTGTTCACCTCTGTTGTCTCTGAGACTGATCACAACTGAATTCAGTTTCTTATTCTTCACTTTAAACAATTGAAAAATCTTGAGTAGTCTTTAACTTCTTCATAAAAAGTGATATGGTAAGAGGATTAAATCACTAATACAACAAGAAAAACTTTAAAAATTAAAATAAAAGCTTATTAGTGCATAGCTCCTTTGACAGACAACTTGCCTAATTAATCATAACAGATTTATAATCAAAGATTTATTTATTTTTAAATATTTGATATAAAGACATCATTTATATCTGAAGACAGTTTCTGAAATACAAATAGAAAAACGTATAATGTTCTAAATCTTAATTTCGTTAGCCTTCCTTTTAATATCTCCCTCATACTTCATACGGGTCAAAGTAAGCAACATTTGAATACAGTTAAAATGTGGAGATACAGGATATTGCAGTTATTTAAGTGGGCCTATTTAATGTCTTCATGGACCCACAAGTATTTGAAGTATCTTGTAAAAAAAACAAACAAAACAAACAAACAAAAAAAACCCAAATGCATTGCCTATTATTAGAACTGTAAAAATATAGGTTCTTCAGAAAGATAATGATGAATTAAACAAGACCCATCAGTGGCATTTAATTAACAACTTACTTATATGTGGTTTAACTGTACTTTTTAAGGCATCAGATGCATGGTGTTCTGAAGTACCTGTTTGTGAGATAAGGGCTGTGAGCTTCCAGTAGATTTTAACAAAGTCTCAGACCTCAGTTTTCAGGAAAAGGCTTTCAAAACTTTCCTATCTTGGCTTGTAATACATTTTTCCAACATTTTTAACCCTACTGTCCCCTCCCCCCACACATACTCCATTACTTTAATCTGACAAATTTTATGGAGATTTTACATGGAGACTTTAACATACAGGCGGATTATAGATCCATGATGTTCTCTTAGTTTCTCTTACAAATGCTAGTTATCTGGTATTATGTTTCTGATGTGGAATACAGAAAAATCTGTCCCTTCTGTGTCATGAGGAATGGCCTGTTTACTTGTATGCCCTCAAATTCTGTCTATTTAAGTGACTGGGAACAAGACCAGAAAGACATAATGCGCTATTTGCCCATCCTAATAGGAAAAGTTGTTTAGACTTGAGAAATACCTCATTGTCTATGAATCCGTTAAAATATCCATCACTGCATGGGTCTTGTTTCCCTCTCACAGAAGTATAGTCTGTATTTCTTCATTTCCATTTTCATTTAAAGACTATTATGCTTTATATGACTTTGTCAATCAAGTTCTTTATCTGGCTTATTGTAAGTGTTGTTTTCTTCTGTATATTAACTTCTTGTGGTGTTTGAAACAAAAGGCTTCCGCTTTCTTTTTGCGATCTTGATGCTGTTAGATGACTTGATGTTGGAAAAGGAGAAAGAGTGTTCACCTACTGAAGTGCATTGGTATTAGGGACGTTATATAAACCTTTCCCTTCCTTCTAAAAATAAGTAGATTATGATTGGTCTGTTTGGCTTGTTTGAAATGTATTTTCTCACAACTGTAAAATGAATTTGTTGGATCTCTTTGTCACTTTAATTTTGCTCTGTGCACAGTGTCTATTTCTGTAACATTTCAGTAACTTCCAGGGGGCTGAGTTTCATATTTACTATGTGTTCTTAATATGACCAGTGTGTTTTCATGCTAATAGGGATTTTGAAACTGCTGAGCTAATAAAATGCAATTAATAGAATGTTATTGTTTAAACTATTTCCAGGTACATCCACCTTTATGGAAGCATTAGCAGCCAATGGTACAACCAACATACAGACATCTGTAACAGGAGTGACAGCCAGCAAACGGAGGTTTATTGATGACAGGAGAGATCAACCTTTTGATAAAAGGCTACGTTTCAGCGTGAGACAAACCGAGAGTGCGTACCGGTACAGAGACATTGTTGTCAGGAAACAAGATGGATTCACACACATTTTGCTATCAACAAAATCATCTGAAAATAATTCACTAAATCCAGAGGTCAGAACAATTCTCATTTTGTAGGGGAAGGGTGCTGAGGGAATTCTAAGTCTCTGTCTCATTTACGCCTGTTATTCAGGCACAAACATACACGAAACAAGACTCAGGTTGTTGCTTGCAAGATGTTACACGTACAACTGACTTTAACTGTAATTCAGTTGAGTTTTAACTACATTATCTGAACATGTAGATGTACTGACTCTTGTAAGACATGTGGCAATTTATGAAGTGCAACTTGAAACAAGCTTTATCCTGAATTAAGGGGTTTTTTTTCTGAACTGGTTGCATGTGCCATCTGCTGTCCAAATTACAGAAATGCTGAATGAGTGCTTTAGTTACAGATAACATCTAATAGATCTTTTCTTAATGATTTCATTATCTTAGTCTAATTACATTTTTGAAATGCAAAGCTTCTAATACTTTTTTTAACTTTCTTATTTTGGGATAATGAAAAAAGTTAACTTTTCTAATATGATGGCTGAGTGGATCCTGAGGAAAAATTAAAGACGTTGACGATCTCATGGGGGGAGGAGGGGAAGAGAATAGTATGCTACTTCTTAATGATGTAATAAGAAGATTCATTAGAATTTTTGATTTTTCAGGTAATGAAGGAAGTCCAAAGTGCACTGAACACAGCAGCTGCAGATGACAGTAAACTTGTGCTGTTCAGTGCAGTTGGTAGCATTTTCTGCTGTGGTCTTGATTTTATTTATTTTATACGACGTTTAACAGATGATAGAAAAAAGGAAAGCACTAAGATGGCAGAAGCTATTAGGTATGTAAGATTATCTTCATCTGAGTGGGTATTCTTCATCATGTAGTCTGGCTTGTTTTATCTTTTTTTATTTGAAAAGCCTCTAATTCAACAAGATCTCAGATGTTCACCTGTTATGTGTTACTGTGTGCAGCACTTCTTTATACTCCCTGTCCCTTTCTATTTAGGTTGTCATTTCATGCATCACTATTTTTACTACTAAAATTTAACTATTAAAACTGGTAGTATGGTAATACTCCTCCACTTGAAAGCAATTTTAAAGACTTAAACAGCCATAGGGTTTCAGGAAAACAAATTTAACATACACAAATACAATATGTGCATTGAATGAGTAACTTAATATAGTACATTCAGAGCAGTGGAATGATGGAAATTTTAGAGAAGTAGGTTAATACTAGTGAACATCATCCCAGCGTTAGGTACCAAACCTAATGTTTAAACAAAATGATCTGAACTACTACAACTAGAAGAATATATATGGAAAAAAGTATGCAACTTAGAGGGACATGTTTTAACAGTACAAACAAGTAGGTTATCATTTGAACACTGGTTTTGAGGGCCTAGGCTCTTGGATTAGTTCTTGTATGCTTCCAGAGTATCTATATTCCTTCAGAGACCTATGTTCCGTTGTTGTTATCAATATTCATGTCCCTAAAAAAGGCCTTGTAACATGTAAAGCCTGTTTCACTGGAGGCACAGTTGACTCCTAGAGATGATAATAGATAGTTTTTTCAAAGAAAAATTTTTAATCATTCCCTGTAAAAGTTGCTCATGCAGTGACTTCAGATGTGGCCAGGGGACAGAAGCTCTTAACAATGAGCTTCTGTCACTAGTTTAATTCAGGCCCTTCCAGAAGCCTGATTTGTCACCTATTATTCGTTGTTAATAAAATGGATAAAGGTAACTTAAACCACCTATGAACTCCCCCTTCAAATATAGTAATGGTATTTTTCATATATATGCTAGCGATGGTCCTCTCTGGAATATTCAGACATGATTAAAATTATCTTAAGTCTCTGGATAGGATGTTTCTATGACAGCTTGCATAAGATCGTTCCAGTAGAAATTTTTTTGCATTCATCTATTTCAGTTCACTAGAATGAGTTAAGAAGCAGCATGATAACCTTTAGCAATGGATGCAATATAGTAGAAATGTTCTGTTTCGCAGAAATACAAGAACATGTAACAGATAAAGAACAAACTTTAAGATTACCACTAAATCCCCCTTTTAAAAAATTTTTATTAAAATCCTGTATTTCAGCATCTAATACTGAAATCGAAAATCATCTGTCATTCAGAGCAAAGGAGTGCTTTACAGGTGCTGACAACTGTATGTTGTACATTGTATTCTAATCGGAATTTGTCATGTACTTGAAATAGATATGGACAAGTTCTTCATTATATGTGATAGGTATTATCTGAGAAATGTCTGCTCCTCAGCTTCGAGGTTTTAGAAGTCTCTACTTGGTCTAATGCACGTGTACACACATGTAGGTACATACATGCTTACTTTTTTTCCTAAGAAGCTCTTGAAGGCATTTACTGTTTGAGAAAGAGAAGCATGTAAGCACCCATGCTTTGTGGGTACTGGAACAAATTGTCATCTTGTATTGATAATGAGGATGAGAATATGCATTTGTAACTTAATAGCATAACACCTATAGCATTATGACCAACTGAGAGAGGGAGATGAGGAGGGGAAGTTTACAGGTGTGTGATATGTGAGGATGGAGCTCTACTATTTATGGCTTGTTCATAATTTTAGAAGGCAGATTTATTTATTTATTAAGAAAAGCTGTCTCCCCAAAGTCCAGAAATACTCCTTAAGGAAACTCATTTATGCTTTGCCCATCTTCACTTACACCTATATAATTTACACCTTCACTTAAAAAGATAGATAGATACCTTATACCAATGTCACACATAAGCACAGTGAAGACCAAGCAGGGCTGTAACCATGGCTTTGGTGCCCAGAGGTGAGGTATAACTACAGGCTCATCTGAGAGGGCTGTGAGGCATGTGAGTATCCTGCAAGTGCCATATCAGCTGGTGCTTGTAGGAAGGGCATTAAATCTGGACCTGCCCAATTACTGTGCTTTGTTGGGCTGGGAGAAATGCTAGGCTTTCAGGGGATCAGAGAATGGTTGAGGTTGGAAGGGACTTTCGGAGGTAATCTTTTTCAACCTGCCCCTGCTCAAGCAGGGTCACCTAGAGCAGGTTGCCTGGGACCATGTCCAGGCAGGGTTTTTTAATATGTCCAAGGATGGAGAGTCCACAGTCTTGCTGGCCACCTGTTCAGTCACCCTGACAGTCAGAAAGTGTTTCCTGATGATCAGAGGGAACCTCCTGTGTTTCTGTTTGTGCCCACTGCCTCTGGTCCTGTCACTGGGCACCACTGAAAAGAGCCTGGCTCCATCCTCTTTGCATCCTCCCTTCAGGTGTTCATACACGTTGACGAGACCCTCCCTGAGCCTTCTCTTTTCCAGGCTGAACAGTCCTAGTTCTCCCAGCCTTTCCTCACATGAGAGATGCTCCAGTCCTTGGTCATCTTGGTGGCCCTTTGCTAGACCATCTTCAGTAGCTCCACATCTCTCTTTCACTGGGGAGCCCATAACTGGACACCAGTGCTAAGCAGAGGGGAAGGATCACTTCCCACAACCTGCTGGCAACACTCCTCCTAGTGCAGGCCAGGATACCATTAGCCTTCTTTGCCACAAGGGCACATTGCTGGCTCAAGTTCAGCTTGGTGTCCACCAGGACCCCTCTAGGTCCTTTTCTGCCAAGCTGCTTCCCAGCTGTTGGCTTTCGCCATATATTGGTGCCTGGGGTTGTTCTTCCCCAGGCACAGGACTTTGCACTTCCCCTTGTTGAACTTCGTGAGGTTCCTGTCAGCCCATTTCTCCAGCCTGTCAAAGTCCCTCTGGATGGCAGCATGGCCCTCTAGGGTATCAGCCCAGTCTTGTATCATAAGCAAACTTGCTGAGGGTATACTCTGCCCCATCATGCAGATCATGAATGAAGCTGTTGAACAGTACTGGACCCAGCACTGATCCCCTGCGGTGCAACGCTAATTACTGGCCTCCAACTAGACACTGTGCCACTGATCACCACCCTCTGGGCCAGCCATGAGACATTTTTTCAGTCCACCTCACTGTCTGCTCATACATCAACAGCTTGACTATGAGAGTCTTATGGGAGACAGTGCTGAATGCCTCAGTCTGAAGTCTAGGTAGACAGTATCCACTGCTCTCCCCTCATCCACCAAGCTAACCACCTCATCGTGGAAGGCTGTCAGGTTGGTTTTGAAATTGGTGTTACTGTGGAGATGAATTATTACTGATTTTTTTTCAAGGGCTGGTGTATTTTACTCTATATATGTAGTGAGTGCATGTTTCTGTTTCTCTTCAGGAATTTTGTGAATACTTTTATTCAGTTTAAGAAGCCTATCATTGTAGCAGTAAATGGCCCAGCCATTGGACTTGGAGCATCTATATTGCCTCTGTGTGACGTGGTTTGGGCTAACGAGAAGGCTTGGTTTCAGACACCATACACTACTTTTGGACAAAGTCCAGATGGATGTTCATCCCTTACATTCCCTCGGATAATGGGCCTGGCTTCTGTAAGTAGCTTGCAGGGTAGGGGCTGACAGCTTCACAATGTAGTTGTGATAATTTATCCAGAGTGATTTCAAGGCTTTTTAGCTTTGCTGTGTTGCCTTTTCATGAGAGAAATAAAAAATAAAGAAAACCTTTCATGAGAAACTACTATTTTTAGCTTCTCTGCTCCATACTGTTACAACCTAGTCTTCACGTGCATGCACAGAACAGAAAGCAGGCGCCGGCCCTAATCCCACGTCATGGGCATCTTTCACCCTGACAGTGGCAGAAGGGTTATGTCCCGCATACCAGGACACACCTTCCCTGCTGATGCCTTGTGAGGACCAGCCACCAGTGTCTTGCATTCAGCACAACATCAGAGTGTAGCAGAGAATGGGCTGGTCTGCACTCAGTGTGGTTACGGAGCAGAGCACTGTGTCACCAGCCATTAGCAGGCTCATGCTAGTATGCAAAATAAGTAACTCAACTTTCATGCACTCGTTCTCAAGAAGTCGTGTCAAACTTCCTCGCTTTGTAGATCTCTGCTGATGTTTAACACTAGTGTGTTATGTAAGAAATACTCAGTCCAATCTCCTTTGTGAAGGATTTTTTTTTCTTCTAGTCTTGCAGTCGATTTACAGTATTGCTGGATTGGGAAAAAAAAATGGTAACGCTTTGCATTGTTGCTGAAAACATAAGCCACATGTTACTTAGTATCCCTTTTCTCGCTTTCTAATCAGATGAAAGAATCAAATGTAACAAAAAGCTGTTTACAAATCTCTTACCTACCTTATTTTCATGTTGCTTACTATTTATTATGCTGTGTTCTTTGAAAACTGTTAGACCTATGTCCCATTCCAATTTGAACAGTAACAGTATGAAACAAGTGCTTGTAGCTGCACCTGTTTTTCCTAAATTGCTATTTATTGTAAAAGCCAGCTTTTCCCTGTAGGTATTTATTGATTTTAAAAATACAGATTTCAATATATTAAAAGTATCAGTTTGAACATATCTGATGATTAATTGTGTGATGTCTGGATTTAGTTATTAGATGAGAACAGAAAAGGTAACTGAAATAGATTAACACTTATAAGAGTATCTTTAATATCTTAGCATATTTCAAACTACTGATTGTTCCTTTCCCTGTTTATTTGGCCATCCATCCATCCATTCATCCATCCATTCCATCCATCCCCGTCCTTTAGAGACTTGTGGTTGTTACTTTTATTTTCTTTAGAAGTTGTACACAAAACACAAGCAGCTCTTCCGTAGTATACTCTTTCATGTGTGTTTGTGAATGCCCTCATTTTTAAATATAAAGATTTAAATTGAAAGCTTCCAGTGATAACAATTCCGTAATATTCAGCGCAAAAGGGGAGAGCGGGGGGAGAAAAAGGTCCACTGTTTTCATACTATTCTCAACACTCTGCAGTATAGCAATGTCAACGCTGTATGGAACAAAGTTGGACTTTAATCAGCAGATTTCATTAAATATATTCAGAATCCACGCTGAAAATTTTGATAAAGTAGCATGCTTTCTATCTATAAAAGGGAGAGAGAAGTCAGCAGAAAGAAGAGATGGTGTGAGTGAGATGAGAAACATTCAGGGGAAAAAAAAATTAAAATGTCATACAAAAGAAAGAATTAAGGCCTCTGTGTGCATCATAAAATTTGCTATAGATGTATTAATTCAGCAATATTAGTCCCACCCTTAAGTCTTGTAAGTAAGATTCAGTGAATTCTTTTTATCATCAGCAGTTATGTAAAAATCTTCAATTGCAAGATATTTCATATCTTCCCTACCAGGTCAGTCTTGGCTGGTGAGCAGGTTTGTCATGGAGGGTTTTTTTTCTCCACAGAACATGTTCAACAGAAGTCATTATTACAGGAAATCTGAAGCCCAAACCTTAGGATTCAAAACTGATACTGTGTTGGGAATACCAAGAATTTTAGAAGGATCCTTAAACTCAGCTTTTGAGTTTTGAAAATAATCTGTAATAGAGATTAAGGTGACGTCTGTTTGGGGAGATACGTTATCATGCGTCTGCTGTGGAGTTCTTGGTCTGGTTTTCTGGTCCTGGATATAAAGCACAGGAGCTGCGTGATCAAGCTTCACATACTGTGTTTCCCTGTTGGTCTCCAGCATGCGTGGCACTATTTCTTATGCTTTTCTGTCAGTCATGAGGGATACACCTTTCCATAGTGCCTGTAGTCCACATCACAGCCAGGGTCTCGGGCGTTGCAGAGATCAGCTGCCTCCTGATCATAGTGCAAGAGAGCTGAGATGCTGCACGGCAGCTAGTGCCTGTGGGTTTGCCCAAAAAGTCCCCCATGAGCCTCAAAGCACTCTCTGTAAAAGAGAGACCAGAGGCTGTCCCAGTGAAGTTCCCCTGTGGAAGGAGAAAGACAGACTGAGTAGAAAATGAAGGTTGTTAACGAGAATCTTACATTAATGACATTTTTTTATCATCTTCATTTCTATTGCTGTATTATATTTCTTGGAAAACAACCACCAAGTGTGTTAATTTTCACAGCAGATGCAAGGCATGATTGTATAATTAAAACTTGTTTAGCAGTGGGTCTCCGGCATACATTGCGTATAGATCAAAAGTGAAGATGCCAGAGCAAAACATTTCCCTTCAAAACCTGTCAACTGAGAACACTAATGGGAGTGCTCGTTTCATGTGAGGTTTTTCTGCTGATGCTGTGTTACAGCTGGCAGGAATAAGATATCTGCACCATTGTCATTTGTAGTTTTGCACGTTCAGGAGAACGCAGCAGTTGCTACTGAGTTTTAGAAAAAAATTATTAAGTTTTGCCAGCATTCATTTTTACCCTTGTTACCAAAGATACATGTGAAGAATATGTAGACCTGACCAGCTGACTTAAATTTCTGACTTTTCTGACTCCCAGTTAGATTGACTTCATGTTTTGATCTTTGATATAGATGTTAAGTATCTTTTAAAATTATTTTGGAAGAATTTTTTTTTTTCCATATCTCCTTAGGAAAATGATTCCTGTTTTTAGACAAACTTGTGTATATCACTGATTTTTTGGCCAGTGTTTCAGGTTAGTATTATTCACATATAATCTGGAAAATTAGAAAGTATAGTTGTGATAGTTAATGAACCTTGTATATTTGGTTTTGCTTTCACAGAAGGTAGAACTATAGGGGTATATAATTTGTACCTTTAGTTGGAGGCTTGGTTTTTTTAAACTGATATATGTGAATCACAGCTTTCCATATTAACTTATGAGAGATGTGCTGATGATAAATTTTATGTAAAAGGCCCTAGGAAGCATCTTTTTTTTACATGCCTAATGGACTGGGAGTCAGCAACCAAACTGCCAGTAGAACCCATTTGTATTTCATTACAAAGGGACAAGTAATAGACCTCTGAGTTTTCAAATTCCTTCATATGTAAAATGGCAATACTAGGAACATTACCTACAGTAATTAGCTAACATGAGTTGAGATCCTTAACTGGCAGTTGCTGTAATAATTACAAAAATTTCCAGTATTAGAAAATATTTTAAAAACTCAGAATTTTATCCTCAGAAATGCTACACCTGTCAGGTTTGGGTCTTTTATAACAGCCTTAGTTCCCATATTTAAAGAGTCCAGTGATGGCTTTGTTATATTGTCAATGTAAATTAGTCATTAAGAAACAGTAAAACTGGTGTTTGGGTTGGGTTTTTGGTTTTGGGTTTTTTTTTTTTTTTTGGCAATTACTCTGACTTTTTAATCTTCACTGGCTGTTTCAGTGCAGATATGACTGCAAACAAAAAGTTTAACTATATAAGAAACCTCACTAAAAGTAGAATTAAAGCATAAGCATCAATGGTTGTAGGATGAAGTTTTAATGGGGAAGCTGATGAATAGTGAAGCATGTGACAATTCCATTTCAAAAAGATTTACAGAACTAGAGATCACCTTATTGTATAGAATATATATAGTACTCTGTTCTGTACCTTTAAACTATGTACAAGATCTCTTAAATAGTGGGTTTTTTTAATAAGACTGCTAAATCAGCTTTTGAAAGGATTTATCATTCAATATTGAACTCCTGAATAAAATGTGAATGTTTATTTTCTATGAATTTGATCAGAAATTGGAATACATCCTGCTCACTTCAGTGGGTTATGGAGGTCAAATTCAAAGATGATCCAGCTATTTTAAATGTTGCATCATAAATGAAACACTGCTGAAGACTTTTGAGAAGTGCTGAAAATAAACCATATATCTAGGTTTTAAACATTTTTCAGTACTAAAAACATTTTAGTTGTAAAGTATTTAACTGTTCTTTTGTACCACAAATGGCAGCTCCACTACCAAAACTGGGTTATTTTTATAATTTACAGATGATGTAGATTTTTAGAAAAGATTTCATTGCTGCAACTAACATTATTATAAAGGGCAAGCTGATGTATTCATTGCTGTTTTACAGATCTGCTAGGCCCTATAACCTATTACCACATATACAGTTAATCAAGTCAGCAATACTGCAAGAAAGCTAGAGCTAATGAACATTCATGAATGGAAAATGACAAAAGACATTTTCACGTTTAACCCTTAATCACAGACCTCCATATTTTTATAACTACTGATGTAGTACAGTCAACAACACCGACCAGCTATCTGTAGGCAAGTCTTTTTCTTTATTAATTAAAAGTTGGAAGAGCTATAATAAAACTATTTCAAATAGTGCAGGCATTTTCCTTATTTATTTTGAACATTTTTCCTTTAATGAGTTCTGTTTCATTACATTTCATACCAGAAGTAACTTTTTATCCCTTCAGGCCAATGAAATGTTGTTCAGTGGAAGGAAGTTGACGGCGCAGGAAGCTTGTGCCAAAGGACTCGTCTCTCAAGTGTTTTGGCCGGGAACATTCACACAAGAAGTAATGGTTCGAATTAAGGAACTTGTCACATGTAATTCAGTTGTAAGTTTCCTTTATTTTCTTACCATACATTTTTATGATTAGATTAATAAGAATTAATCTAAGATTATTAGACTACATCATTACGTCCTTCTGAAAAAAGACCATTTTCACGAAACAAGGACAGCATTTTAGTATAGCAATGTCTTTTAACACATTCTTGTGTATCTTTTTGTTTCTGGGTTTTTGAGGATTTTTTTTTTTACGTTTGTATCTGAATCTTCTTTGGCATATGGTATAGTACATTGTAGTTAAGAACATTAAAACAGCATTGGACTCTTTACAATATATTCTGGTTTTAACATAGTTGTGTAAGTCCAACTTATTCTAATCAACAATGTAAACAGTTGCCCTAAGAACCACACAGAAACACAGAAATCTTGAGTTATCTTGAGCTGTAATTTAATGTCTTGAATTGTAATTCAAATTACCAAGGAAATAAGTGTAGTCTTTGTCATTATGTTGAACTTGCACTAGGTGTTACTCATAAAAGTGTATTTGTCATTGTGTGCACTACTGGCAGTTGCACAAGACAGCTAAAACTACCAATATTTGATGCTTTCTTACGAGGAGAGATGCAGTACAAATTAACTGTTCTGTGCATTAGGAATTTTGGATTTGAAACAGATTAATAGCTTTCTAAATGGAAAAGCAAATGAGATTTTTCAGTCTATTTTAAATGCTCAAGGGATTCAAGGTCTGCCTGGTTATTAGAGCAGTTCTGGATAATAGTGTTATGATTAGCCTCCACCAAAATGGAGTTGGAGTTTTCTCTAGTTATCAGCACAAACCCATTTTTTTTTTCCTCATAGTTATGATTTTATGATTTTCATTATTTCCACATTTTTGTGCAATTGTAAATTGTGCTGGTATAGGGTAAAGGAAATCCTATGTGACGCTACGAGAAAAACTCTATGAGAAACGTTTCTTAGGGTCGTAGTATGTCCATGAATTGATAAGCTTAAGTTTGTAATCAACTTCAGGATTCATCCATATAAACATGTAAGTGCACATGTCACTCAATTCTCATGTAATACTAAGCCAACTCCCTTTCTTTTTTGGCCTAGGTACTTGAAGAATCCAAAGCTTTAGTACGTAATATCATGAAGGTGGACTTGGAACAAGCAAATGAAAAGGAGTGTGAAGTTTTGAAGAAAATCTGGGGCTCGGCACAAGGGATGGACTCAATGTTAAAATATCTGCAGAAGAAAATTGATGAGTTCTGATGAGATGCCCATTGACACTGGAATTGTATTTCTTGGACATCAGGGCAAACAAAATATGCCCATTTTAAAAAACCTATATAAACTTAACCCCTTGTTCAGCTTGGGAACAGGAGTGGACCCCCCCTCCCCTTTTATTGTCAAGGGGTTTAAAAGTACTGTATCACTTAAATTTGAACAAAACTCCTTTCTCCCTGATTGTTACATATAGATATATATACACACACAAGTGTATGTGTGTGCATATATATATGTCTTTTATATATATATATAAAAAATGTAATATGTTTGTGAGAGTGTGTATGTAGACACACACACACAAGCTAAAAAAAAAAAAAAAAAAAAGATAGAGTGCACTACCAAACATCTCTTTAAAGGATCTAGTTTTTGTTACCTTTGGCTAGTACTGTATCAAACAGAGAATGGATTAAAAAGTGAATGGTGTTGCATTATTTTCTGTGTGGCAGGGAAGTCTGGAATAATGCTTTTCTTTTTCATTAGAATACAGAATTGAAACGGGTATTAGCCAGCCCTTACTTTCACTGCCCAACGAGCCAGCTAAGATACAAGGCATTGCCTCTGAAGAAGGTTGAAATACCTCAAGTAATGGAACATTCTAAAATTTTGGGGAATTAAACCCTATTAAGATCCCAAAAAGAGAGTGTGCTCAGGATTAATGCTAAGAAAACACTCTGTCCTTTTTTGGGGGGAGGTATAGAGGGGTGGGAGGAAGGGGGCAGGAATATATTTAATTCTTACCCAGATAGCATGAAGAAACCACTGTCTCTTGGGGAAGGGGAATGAGGGGAAGTGGGAGGGTAATGGAAGGTGGAAGGAAAAAAAAAAAAAAAAAAAGCTTGTTTTGCAGTATTAGTGAATCACTGAATATCTTATGTATGAATATCCTAAGTTATAAGTTAGTTTTAGTGGGTTTTTAAATAGTCTCTCTGGGTTTGTTTTTTTTGGTTTTTGGTTTTTTGGTTTTTTTGTTTTGTTTTTTTTTTTTTAAATAACTACATAAGTGCTTCTGTTGCTGGGTGAGAATACTACTTTATATACAGTTTGGGTTTTTGGTTTTGGTTCTTTTTTTCTATTTGCTGGTTTAACTGATGTATTACACCAAAAATGCATTTTATGTTCATAAATTTTAGGTTCACTTAGAATATATTATTTAATAAGTTAAAATTCTTTTGGCACACTATTAAGTAAAAAAAAAAAAAAACTTCCTTTAAAAAACCCCTACCTTATATTAGATGTTTAATGTTCTTTGTCTATGCTTTTTTTATTATTTTAAATACACACTATATACAGTATGGTGTAAAAGAGTGCCCTGTGTAAATAGACATATTTTGCATTCCTTTCAGGAGTGGTTATTGATTCCTGACTGCAGATATCTATTACTACTTGGGTATCTGTGCTTGCAATCTTATTGAATGTATTATGAAGAATGAAAAAGAAATCAAACCTTATTTTTGTACAGTTTTGAAGTTTTTACTTGGAACTGACCCACCTCCCCTTCCCAGTGCAGAGCTGTACAGTGTGTAAATCTGCCTTTACCTTGGATTGGTACAGTATTTTTGCATCTGTGGGACCTACTTTTTTGTTCTAGTAGTTTGAACTATATATAAACTGTACAATCTGTAAAGTTTTTATAGAATAAATATTCAGCTGTGAAAACTGGTTAAATAAAACTAATATTTCTTAACACATTTTAAATGTGGTTCTCTCATATAGTTGTCTTTTTCAAAGACATTTCAGTTCTGATTTTAAAGTAAGAGTTGCTGAAACAAATCTTGCAAATTAAGGACTTAAATATTTTATGTTTTCTTTTGTTGAACTTCTATAAGCTCTTAACAATTTCCTTCAAATGAAAAGTTGAAAATTAATTTATTGTGGTAAACTATATAGATGTTTTCTCTTAGTGGATGCGGATGGGGGAAGAAGACATATAGGAAGTCATTCTACTCTTAATTATTTTCTTACAGTTCTAAAAGAACATTCAGTAAATTTGTCTTTGCAATCTTAAAAATGGGTCATTTTCCCTACAATGCTGTGGTAAAGTGAGAATTGCTTAGTTGAATTTGATTTTATTGACAGGGAGAAGGAAAGATACCTTACCTACAGTTCTGTAATGTTAAACCTTTTGGAGTTCAACTCAAATTTATATGAAAGATCCCTTTTCTGGCATCTGTAAGAAGTAGTTGGGCATAGATTGCATCTATGAATCTGATAATTAGATCAGTTGAAGGTACAGGCAATTCAACAGGAAAAATAGTTCTACTTGCTTCATTTTTTGTGTTACTATCAGTCAGGCTGTTATGCTTGCCTACAATTTGCATACTAAGAAGTGAATAAGTTGGTGACCACGTACATTCCTGTCTTTGACTGGAAAAAGTCCTTAGTTCAGACTAATTCATATACACTGTCAGTGTCACTGTGCCACTACCCTACTTTTATATTAAAAGCAGTAGCTAACTTCATGCTATTAACAAACTATGCTCTCATTCATAGCTAATGTACGCATTTTGTCTATATACTGGACTACAGTACTGGATACTGTTTCGTTAGGAAAATCCTGTCAGTTCTTTTCAGTATAGGTCAGTAAATATCCTTTGATGTGTGTGAAAGTTACAGTTAAGTCTGTTAGGTCTTTGCAAAGCCATAATAGAGCAAAGACAGAAAAATCACGCGGTTCTAATAGCAAGCAAGAAGGCCTGAGAGATCATAAAAACTGACAAGACATTTTAAAATGAATGTTTTCAAAGCTTTTCTTCACAGAAGACACAGGTCTTTGTCTAGCCTGGTTCATTGCTGATGCTTGTACTGTTCTGCAGAAATCTGCAGTACTGCTTAGATAAACTAACCTGAAGCATCAGATTTAGCCTCTGGTGATTGAACGCAACTGTGGCCACAAAGGTTTGACTGGGCCCAAGGAGAAGCATGGGGAGAGCACTGAAGCCAGCGTTACTTCTAAGGCACCTGGTTTGGAGTCGCAGCCTCACGGAAGCGGTGGTACTTCAAAATGGCTTTTCTGTGTTGATTCTAGCACCGATGTGTGAACAACCTGTACCTGGAGAATTTTGGAGCATCACGAATTGTTGGAGCTGGGTGCTATGTAAGAAATATGTAAGAAATAGTAGCTTTCTGAAGGATGCCTGAGAGAACTTCCATAGGGCTTTTTTTTTTTTTCTTTAAAAAACAAGAAAGAAATTTTCCTCACTTTTTTCCTCTGTCAGGCATGAAGGCAAATCACAGCACCTGTTTGGGTGTCAGAAGTCTAGTCAGAGGCTAGTAGAATCAGGAATAATGGTATTGGAATATAAAATTCATCTAGCCTTTAGCCTTGCTCAGTCCTGACTCCGAAGTCTCCTGCTGTGACTCTGCTATCTTGATTGCATCACTGTACTACACAATCTGCTTAATTCCTTACGGAGCATAGAGACATGCTGTAAGCCCACTGTCAGTGTTGATGCCTAAACTTAAAAGTAGCAGAGGAGCCTTGATAATGCAGCGTAGGAATCTCCCTATGACATTCTAGTTCTCTTCCTGAGACAGGTAACCTCTCAGGCACTAGCAAACAGCAAATTGACAAGCATTAGCAACTGGACTGCCTTGAGGTCATAGAGCGTGCTTTCCCCACAAAAGTTCCATCACGTTTAAGTTCATTTTTGGAAGTAAAGATGAGAACTTTTCTCCTGGTCAGGAAAGAGTACCAGAGAGCCATGGGTTGAACGTACTTGGAACTGTTTGAAAGCCACCTGTGTACACTTAACCACACTTTGTTCTGGTATATTAGTCTGAGCAAAAATAGAAAGCAGAGCAAGGTTTTAGCTCTGGGTAAGCTAACCTACAACAAAAGGTATTTTTGGGGTAATCTGAAGATCAGAACTCACCCACACGTCTTTTCCTTGCTCAAACTTCCTAATTTGCATGCATATGGGATTTGAAGCAGTTTGAGTCCTTCCCTGGATTGCTGACATTGCTAAAATATACTTCTCTGCGCTTCAGAGGCTGCACTATTATCATGCTGAGAACAAGGTTCAGGGGAATTAAATCATCTTTTGAGGTGAGATTCATTTCTTAAAGTCAGGCATACTTGAAAAGAATAGAAGAAAAAAAAAAAAAAAACAACCCACATAATGCTGAGCTATAAACTGCTGAACTTTACACTGATACGTTTCATACTTTACCCAAACAGTGGATAAAATAGGACTGCAACCATCTAAGGAATGAGGCAGCAAACAAAACATTTCTGGCCAAGTGGAAAGGAGAGACTTTCTTCAATCAGTGGTGCCTATACTCTACCTATGTTTGTTGGTGGAAGTGGAGGCACTTCACATTCATCTGGGACATGACAAGTATGCTTCTGAAGAGAGTCGGAGGGAGGAGATACCTCAATTACAGTTTGCCATATGATTTTCCATCCTAAAGAACTGCCAGCAGCTGTCAACACACAGGCTCACTTACAGAGCTATAGCAGAGGCTGAGTTGGCAACCTTAAGTCATGCAGCATGGGAGCTCAGTTATCCTGAAGGTGGCACACAGGTGAATTTTCCTTTCCAAGGGAAGAAGTATCAGGAGGAGAGCCCCTGTATAGCACAAGATCACCATGGTCCCGTTCTGTACAGCCCCTCAGATTTCTCTAGAAAATACTCTGCATTTTTTTTTCTTACTTGTGAGGGACACGTCTGGCAGATTAAGTCAAGTCAGGCACCAGACTTACTAACAAACAAAACCCAAATTACCGCTTGAGGTACTTGCAGGATGAAAAATGGTTTGATGTGCAAAGATTTTTGAAGTGCAATACAAAATGAGAAGATGGTGATGCTGGAGTTCTTTTGGTCCTATTCATCTTTCCTGCACAGGGAAAAATACAACAAATAAGGGAAATTAGAAACCACCAGGAAACAGCAGGTAAGAAGTCAAAGGAGCTGCAGGAAGAAAGAAAGGAATGGCAGTTATTCTCCCTTAAGTCCTCATTCTTACCACCCTCAATGCTGGAAGAGGTACAATTGACAAGAACACCAGGTGGACATGTACCTGTTTCATACAGCAGTGTGGAGCACATTATCAGTACCTAAACTTAAGCTCATGCAGATTACGAGCCTCACATTTGCAGGCCCTGGTCCTCATGGGTGACTTCAACCACCCTGATACGTCCTCAAGGGACAGGACAGAGAAAAGAAGGCTCAGGGGGAATCTCATCAATGTACATAAATACCTGGAGGGAGGGTGCACAGAGGACAGAGCCAGGCTCTTTTCAGTGGTACCCAGAGACAGGACCAGAGGCAGGGGGCACAAGCAAACACAGGAGGTTCCCTCTGAACATCAGGAAACAATTCCTTACTGTGAGGGTGACCAAGCCCTAGCACAGGTTGCCCAAGGAGGCTGTAGAGTCTCTATCCTTGGCGATACTCAAAAAACTTCTGAACATGGTCCTGGGCAACCAGCTCTAGGTGGTCCTGCTTGAGCAGGGGTCGGGGGGGACCAGATGACCTCCAGAGGTCCCTTCCAACCTCTACCGTTCTGTGAAAAAAACCCACTCGCATTCATTTTCCAACTATCCAGTCATCCACCAAACAACCTCTATGGCTAGAACTGCAGGCTCAGCAGGCTCTGCAGCACTACATGCTTTAGTCTTTTAGAACCCAACATCTTGTGCTGGATGATACCAAATCACCCAGAATGAACGTGAGTACAGATCAATTCGTACTTAACATGTGTTTCAGGTAATACAGAGATCATCCTTTACCCTGTCTTTTAAAAAGCATAAAGAAAAAGTTATTTGTTCAAAGAAAAAGAATTTATTTGTTTATTTGAGGATAAACAGGATTGTAATACTTAACCAAAACAAATACATGCATTTTACAGTACCTGAAACGTTGCTTTGGCCTCAGCAGCTCCTTGAAATTTTGCATTTTTTCCAAGATCTGCCTCACTCAATCAAGCTGAGCAGTAATCCAGCCACTGGTGGTCATACTGAAATGTAGCCACATGAGCTACTCAGGAAGACAGCATGTAGTGTGAGCCTTTACGTCCAGTGTAACACATCTTTACTATGTTCTCTGGCTATAACTTACTAAACACACACTACAGAGCAACTACGTAACTGCAGGGTGAGAAGTCAACTCATAATGCTGTAATAAACCAGTATTACCTAGATGCTGCTTTCCAAGACTTGTTCATTATAACCCTTTACTTCCGTCTCCAGCAAAATGTTCTGATTGCTAGACAAAACCTAGAATATAAACAATCTTCAAAGTCCTGCTTGTCTTCCCTGCCTCCCCCTTACTAATTAAGTTTCACTAAATTCACTGTACCATCTGTCTCAGTAGGAAAAAGCACTCATTGAGGCCAACCTCAAAATCACCCCAATCACGTGCTGGGTAAACTGACTGCTGCCAGTAGCAACTTTTGTGAAATGCAGATGCTGCTCCTTACAAATATAATGTTTTTGGAATTCACTGAGCTTGTCAAGTTGGACTGGGATCTTTAATCAAACAGTATTACTAAAAAAACAAAACAAACCTAAAACCACCTGCTAAGCTGGGAATAACCGAGACACGTGCTTCTACAGAAATCATGCTTGCACTATATGATGTAAAGTAAAAATGACAAAATAACGTAGTTTTCTTTCTATGTTCAAATGTCAAAAGACAGACACATCCCCACATTTCGTCCCTTTCTTCTCTCCACCACACTCCCCCCTCATAGGCTTTATGCTCAGAAAGAGTGGTGGGGATTTAAGCCAGAAACCCGATAAACCCTGAACTTATGTGCTGGAAGAATTATTTTTGATACTAAATAACAGTTAACAAAATTAAAACAATGCAAAGCTGGGAATTTTTAAACTGGATGACCCCTTGAATCAAGAAGATCAAGATAAGAAAGCAAAGGGAAGCCACCTAGAAGTTTTTCTGCTTGCTTCTTGGTAGGCTTCTCAAGGCCAATCATGTCAAAATAGAGGCCTGCAAACTTAACTTTGTAATCTTAAGAGCTGCGCTGTAACATCGACAGAAGTATTTGTGAAGCCAGCATTATATTGTGCCTAGGAATAATTGAAGTCACATTTTCATTTTTGAATGTTTCTGAAGGAATTACATGTTCATTCATGCTGACAGAAAATCGTATTCTGGATAGAAATGAAACAAGTCCATGCATCCAAGGGACGGGAAAGAAAAAAGTCAGGTCTTGCCATCAATTTTCTTGAAGTAAAATAAACCACAATAGCAGTCTGACAGAGGAACCAGAGGCAACAACTCCACAATCTTTTGGACATGGACATTTTGGACAATCTATTTCAGCTCATGAGAACAGACGGGGCGGGGGGGCGTGGGGAGGCGGGTGGGCCGGGGACGACATGACCCAAACCCAAAAAAAACCCCAGGTCATTGTCATAGGAGACTCTCTTCTGAGGGGAACAGAAGGCCCAACACGCAGACCACACCTTAGGGAAGTCTACTGCCTCCCAGGGGCCTGGGTTAAAGATGTGATGAGAAAGCTTCCTACCCTGGTACAGCCCTCACACTAGTCTCCATTATTGATTTTTGATTTTTCAGGTAGGCAGCGATGAAGTTGCGATTAGTCCGAGGGCAGTCAAGAGAGACTTCAGGGCCTTGGGACGACTGGTTAAGGGATCAGGAACACAAGTAGTGTTCTCCTCTACCCTTCCAGTTGCAGGGAATGATGAGGAAAGACACAGGAAGAGCCAGAACATCACCTGGTGTCACTGGCAGAATTTGGGACTTTTTGACCATAAGTCCATTTACAGTAAGGATCTTGCACAGGAGTTAGCAGGACTCATTGAAAGAGCTTTAAACTAGATTTGAAGGAGGAAAGGGATAAAACCAGGCTTGATAGAGATAAGCCTGGGGGTGGCATGCCATTGTTTGAGGGACAGTGTGCTAGCCAGGTCCTTTGGTCTGCCGTCTCAGTGGAGGTAGGGGATGGAGATCCATGCAGCAGCAGACACAAGGGTTACAGATGTGTTAGAAACCACAGCAGTGCCTGAAAATGGTCATGTAGGAATTAGGGCTTCTCCCCGCATAAAGGTGCCGGGATCAATAGCCCAGCTGACTTGCACCAATGCACACAGCATGGGCAACAAACAGGAGGAGCTAGAAGCCATTGTGCAGCAGGAAAACTATGACGTAGTTACCATCACAGAAACATGGTGTGATGACTCACACAACCCGAGTGCTGCAACAGATGGCTGCAAACTCTTCAGAAGGGCTAGGCAAGGAAGGAGAGGTAGTGGGGTAGCCCTGTAAGTTAGGCAATGTTTTGATTGTCTAGCTTAATGATGGTGATGATAGGGTTGAGTGTTTATGGGTAAGAATTAGGGGGAAGGCCAATAAGGCAGATGTCGTGGTGGGAATCTGTTATAGACCACTCAACCAGGATGAAGAGGCAGATGAAATATTCTATAGATAGCTAGGAGAAGTCTCATAATCGCTAGCCCTTGTTCTCATGGGGGACTTCAACTTACCAGATGTCTGCTGGAAATACAGTACAGTGAGGAGGAAACAGTCTAGGATGTTCCTAGAGTATGCGGAAGATAACTTCCTGACACAGCCGGTGAGTGAGCCAACTAGGGGAGGCGCCCCGCTGGACTGTTTTTTGCAAACAGAGGACTTGAGAGTGGGCATAGCGATCACGAAATGATAGAGTTTTTGATTCTTGGAAAAGTAAGGTGGGGGGGTCAGCAGAACTGTTACCTTGGACTTCCAGAGGGCAGACTTTAGCCTGTTTAGGAGCCTGGTTGACAGAGTCCCTTGGGAGGCAGTCCTGAAGGGCAAAGGAGTCCAGGAAGGCTGGACATTCTTCAAGAAGGAAATCTTAAAGGCACAGGAGCAGGCTGTCCCCATGTGCCAAAAGATGAGCCAGCAGGTAAGACCAGCCTGCCTGAACAGAGAGCTTTGGCTGGAACTTGGGGAAAAAAAGGGGAGTTTGTGATCTTTGGAAGAAGGAGCAGGCAACTCAGGAGGACTACAAGGATGTTGTGAGGTTATGCCGGGAGAAAATGAGAAAGGCCAAAGCCCAGCTAGAACTTAATCTGGTTACGGCCATACAAGACAATAAAAAATGTTTCTGTAAATACATTAGCAACAAAAGGAGGGCTAAGGAGAATCTCCACCATTTATTGGATGCGGGGAGAAACATAGTGACAAAGGATGAGGAAAAGGCTGAGGTACTTAACGCCGCCTTAGCCTCAGTCCTTAATAGCAAGACCAGTTGTTCTCTGGGTACCCAGCCCCCTGAGCTGAAACACAGGGACAGGGAGCAGAATGAAGCCCCCATAATCCAGGAGGAAGCAGTTAACAACCTGCTACACCACTTACACACACACAAGTCTATGGGGCCAGATGGGATCCACCCAAGGGTACCGAGGGAACTGGCAGAAGTGCTCACCAAGCCACTTTCAATCATTTATCATCAGTCCTGGCTAACTGGGGAGGTCCCAGTTGACTGGAAGTTAGAAAAGGTGATGCCCATCCACAGGAAGGGTTGGAAGGAGGATCCGGGGAACTACAGGCCTGTCAGTCTGACCTCAGTGCCAGGGAAGCACTGAGTTATGGAGCAGATCACCTTGAGTGCCACCACACAGCACGTACAGGACAACCAAGTGATCAGGCCCAGTCAGCATGGGTTTATGGAAGGCAGGTCCTGCTTGACTAACCTGATGCCCTTCTATGACAAGGTGACCCACTTGATGAGGGAAAGGCTGTGGATGTTGTCTACCTGGACTTTAGTAAAGCCTTTGACACCATTTCCCATAGCATTCTCCTGGAGAAACTGGCTGCTCAGGGCTTGGACAGGCATCCTCTTCATTGGGTAAGAAACTGGCTGGATGGCCAGGCCCAAAGAGTGGTGGTGAATGGAGTTAAATTCAGGTGGCGGCCAGTCAGGTCATGTTCCCCTGGGCTCAGTACTGGGGCCAGTTCTGTTTAATATCTTTATCAATGATCTGGACGAGGGGATTGAGTGCACCCTCAGTAAGTTTGCTGATGACATCAAGTTGGGCAGGAGTGTTGATCTGCTGGAGGGTAGGAAGTCTCTACAGAGGGATCTGGCCAGGCTGGATTGATAGGCCGAGGCCAATTGTATGAGGTTCAACAAGGGTAAGTGCCCTGTCCTGCACTTGGGTCACAACAACCCCATGCAATGCTACAGGCTTGGGGAAGAGTGGCTGGAAAGCTGCCTGGCCAAAAAGGATCTGGGGGTGCTGCTTGACAGCCGGCTGAACATGAGCCAGCAGTGTGCCCAGGTGGCCAAGAAGGCCAACAGCATCCTGGCTTGTATCAGGAATAGTGTGGCCAGCAGGAGCAGGGAGGTGATTGTCCCCCTGTACTCGGTGCTGGTGAGGCCGCACCTGGAATACTGTGTCCAGTTTTGGGCCCCTCAGTACAAGAAGGACATTGAGGTGCTGGAGCGTGTCCAGAGAAGGGCAACAAGGCTGGTGAAGGGTCTGGAGCACAGGCCTTATGAGGAGTGGCTGAGGGAACTGGGGTTGTTTAGCCTGAAGAAAAGGAGGCTGAGGGGAGACCTTAACGCTCTCTACAGCTGCCTGAAAGGAGGTTGGAGTGAGGTGGGTGTTGGTCTCTTCTCCAATTAACAAGTGATAGACCAAGAGGAAATGGCCTCAAGTCATGCCAGGGGAGGTTTAGATTAGATATTAGGAAAAATTTCTCCATGGAAGGGGTTGCCAAGCACTGGAACAAACTGCCCAGGGAAGTGGTTGAGTCCCCATCCCTGGAGGTATTTAAAAGACATGTAGATGTGGTGCTTAGGGACATGGTTTAGTGGTGGACTTGGCAGTGCTAGATTAACAGTTGGACTGTCGATGATCCTAAAGGTCTTTTCCAACCTAAACAATTCTATGATTCTGTGATTTATTTACCCCTAGAATCATAAGCATCTGAAGTTATTGATACTAGTCATCAGTCCTGGCAGGTAAGCCAGAATAAAGTAAGCAGGTAAGCAGGGCAGGTAAGCAGGTAAGCAGGGCAGCAGAATTATTTCAAGTTCCTTCAACAGAAGATCTTTGCAAATAGTTGATCCTAATGATGTAAAGCAGGAAATTTGGAGACCTTACATAACCCAGCTCTGAAGTAGAATAAACACTTAAAAAATAATTCAGATCCCTGATGCTTCTGAAAGGCCCTAGCACAAGAAGATAAGCTATTGCACTTACTCCTTAAAAAGATGCAGGTCTACAGTTCAGGTTCCCCTACAACAGATACCCCCAGCATCCCTACCAACCATTCAGATGAGGGTGACAGTAGTTTTTCACATTCATTCAATTCTTTTATATTCTGCTGCAGACATTATGGCTCAGCAAATAGATTTTTCACAGTCATTAAACAGTTTAAACATAATTGCTTGAAAGCATAGTTTTCAATGAAAAAAAAAAAAAAAAGTGGTAAGGACACAAGGATGCTATTAAAGAGATACCTCAAAACCTGAAAATATGTGAGGAGCTTCTGGAAATCTGTGGTTAGCCTATATTAAAATGCCATTCAGTTCCCTCACTACATTTCCTAACAGCAGGATAGGTCCACCCAACGCTCATGTGGCAAGTTAATGCTTTGGGAGCAAAACTTGCTGAACAAGAGAAGTGGCACATCTGCCTCTAGACAGTTCTTGACACAGAGGCATTAAAACTGCAATTTTGCCACTGAACCGGTTATCACTGATTCTCAGCATGTCACTTAAGGTCTTTCTCTTTCATTTCCCCCTCTGGTAAATTGGTTTTGGTTACTGAACTTTCAAAATCAAATAAGCAAGTAATACAGCAGTCTGTAACACTAATACATATACAATAATTAAACAAGTTATACAAAAATTGTCCAGAAGTTCCCAAGAGAGGTTGGTTGGCTGAAAATAAGTGTAATTTTGCCAGTGTCTAGAAGACAACACGCACAGAGCCCCTGACTGTACGTTCAGAGACTTCAGAAATCCTCAGCAGAGTTTTGTACCCCAAGAAGTTGGTTTGAACCCAGGAAATTCCCTGGTGGAAAATTTCTGGCCAGCAATCCACAATAACCTGACACGCCATCATTATTTCCCCAGCTCTGATGTTCCTGGTGCTCCTTTAAGTTCATACTGATGAAGAGCAACTGTAACCTGAGAAGAGCTCCAGCACCAACAGCAAGGACCCATGGCACATTCCCCAGAAACGTGTTATCACTGAAGACACAACAGCCCAGCAGCACAAGGCACCAGTGAGATAAGCGCTGGATTTTCTCTCTCAGACCACCACCTCATCACAAACCGAAACCACTTGCACAGACAAAGAAAAATCAGAGCATCCCACCCAGGATCTACGTGCAACGCAGGAAAGAGGCACAGCTCCTCTGCAAGGATGACAGCCGAGATTAAGGATCTTTTGCATCTGTTTTTCCTATCACGCACAACAGGAGGTCTGTTTGAAGAGCTGTGCAAAAGCATCCATGTGCCATGCCTGGACTGCTGCCATGCCTGACCCTGCAAATCACTGATGATAAAACAGCAGAGTGCAACATTGCTAAGATTACAGACTTGCCCAGTTTCCCCACTAGATCAACACACTATCACCACTTCACAGGCTTTCTCATGAAGGAAGCTGCCCACCACATCAGCAACGTGAAACTGCACCTTCCAGCATGCTCTCCCTAGTAACTAAAGCCATCCACATCTACTTCTAGCCAAAGCAGCAGACTGGGAAGAGTTGGAAAGGAGTTATCTAGGAGCCTGACGGAAGCAGTGGCTTATCCCTCTTGGAGACTGTGAGGCTAGAGGCAACAGCGCAGCAAACACTGCATTACCCGAGGGCCTTCAAACCAGTACTTGCAGTCCAAAAGCTGATGGGTGGCCAGCACCTGGTGCCAGCTCTTTCTTTTCAATTCATGTTTTGTGGAGGGGCATCAAAATACTTCAAAAGCATTCACCGACCAACCGCTGGCAACTGCCGCAGAAATGGTGTGGCCATAAATGAGGAGCTTTGGCAAATGCCAAAGCCTCTCAGCCTTCAAATTAGATGTATATTTAGAAATTCTGTGTTAAACCATGAAATTAAAAAACCCTGAACACTGTGGGTCTCCTAGCAGCAAGACCTGGCTTTGTCAGTTGGGACCAGCAGGGATTTGATCCCGAGGCGCAACACTCTTGCTTGTTGCTGCCTCTGGAAGGATTACATTTGTCAGAGAGCCGGAGAGCCTCTGCGACTCTGCGTCTCTGTGGGAACCCCTAAGGGGAAAATTAGGGTCTCCTCAGAACTGACAGGAAAATTTAAGACTTCCTCGAAGAAGAAAAGAAGCAAGGCAGAAGAAATCCGAGGGAAGAAGTGGAACTATTCCTAACAATCATGATAATTGCAGTTTTGTAAGTTAGGCTGGCTAGGTGCCCAGAATGGGTAAACAACCCTAAACCAGTTTAACCGACAAGCATATTACAGTTTGCACAGCCCTGGAGCAAAGCAAAATGACCTCCAACTTTTCAAAAATCTTAGCTACAGATTTTCCCCCATCCCTACTTTTTTATGTAAATTAATAAACCTATGCTCTAAGATAGTGGTGAAGTTTGATATTTCTGACAGTAACCATGAGGTTTAGAGACACAGCTGTCACTAAAAGAAATGGGAAATAAATTTTGCTTCAATCTAAATTTCAAAAATCCCTTATTTAAAATACATTTATCATACATAAACAGCTGATTGTACACACACAATGCATGAGGTGCAGTCTTCACATGTATATTTTGCATGGACAACTTACCCAATGTTTACAATGCTTTGCTCAATGTAAGTGTTTTAGCCACATTTTTTTGGTAACTTTTCTTCTTTTTTTTTAAAATATGTTTTACTAACAAGTCACCCAATTACCTTTGTATCAAGACAACTTTAAACTCAATTTTATCCCCCTGTCACACTGACCTAACATTGTTCCAGCAGAATTCTGAATTCAACACTTGTGAAGATCAGAATTGTTCATAAAACTACAAAATAGGGCCTGCTGGCACGGCTTCAGGATCTTCACTTTAAAGATTCTTGGTCCAAGATTACATACGATGGGTAAACTTTCACAAGAATTCTAGAAACTCTGGAGGTAGATATCAGGCATCCTCCTTGATGTCCTCTGTTGTAAACAAAATAATTTTTTTTTAAACAGAAGATGGAACAGTGCAATGATTTTGCACTGTTATTTGATCTGCACAGGCTTTTCCTGCCTAGAAAGAGTTAATCTGAATAGCATTTTTCTTTCTTTAGCAGGAACTATGCATCCCCTGATGAAATTGTATGGAAATGCAAAATTATAAAAAATGGTGCCCTTCAGGTTTACTGAGGGAAGGGGGCAGGAGCCACATGAAACGGGAGCCCCTGATGGGCTGTGCACTACATCCTTCCCTGCCTTTCGGATCAGTCCTGTATCCAGGCACGTATTTAACACCCTTCATCCCTCTCTGCTGTGTCGCCTTTATCCAACAGCAACCTCGAAGCAGAACTTTACCAATGTTCAGAATAGCTTTTGACAAGGACATGTAAGACCATTCACCATCTGAAGAGGGAAGCAATACCTGTAAAAGTAACACGGGGGTGCTGGAGGAAGCCTGGCACCCTTCTGGCTCGACCTACCCAGAGCTGCTACTACACAGCGTTAAAGATCCTAAGGCATTTAGGCTCCTAATCTCCCATTCACACATACACGAAGTAGGCCATGAGCATTGTTGGCTACAATCTGCCTCAAATTATATTTACTACCTGATTTTAATAAGTTTATCTTTCTTAATGATCATTTTGTATCAGGAGAGAATAATCAGTCCCTTGGGATCCAGTTCATTTCTCTTTGGGCCTTTTTAATTTGCTAGTTTCTCAGCCCTTGATGCTGGCAGCTCCCAGAATCATATAAATCACAATTTAATCTAATCTGTATCTTTTCTAATAAAAAGAAAGCCCATTTCTCTCCTAGCATTATGTCAGTATTCCTCTTTGAAGTCCCATGGAGTTGCATCTGATTCATACCAGAGTACAAGAATGACTGGAGCACAGCAATCTTTTGGTTGCCTTCCTTCAAACCCTTTAGTCTCTTTTGCTGTTATCCATCTTTCCCACAAATCCAACTTGATGCCTACGAACACAATGCACAGCACGCTGGTTCAAGGCTCGCTGTTTATGCTACTCTTGACACTTCTTTTTTCCCTGCCCCCTACCATCTCAGTGCTTTATTTATTCTTCTGACTTGTGCCAAACACTGAAGTCACAGTCTGAGTTTTCAGTTTACTCACATCCCTAGCTCTTTTTCTTATTCTATAGCTGCCTCCTGCCTTTCCTCATAAACATTATTAGGTTTGAATAAGTCAGTCTTTTTCATACCTGCCATGTATTTACACAATGGACGACTGTAGTTTATTTTCCTTTCCCCCCCTCTCACTAAAACCTGGCAGCTCACCATGTTCGGTCCTTGTGCATTTGCACATCATCTGGGATAATCTGGACCTCACAGTGACATGGGGGTTAAGAAATATGAAGCTTATTTTGGCTCTGTTGTGATTCCGACTCCTAGCAGCCAACTTGCCTCTTTCAAAATGTCATTTTTCAACAAAACCCACAGGCTTTAAGACTTTAATTCATCCCAAAACTACATGCAGATGAACAGGCTCCAGCCAGCTCTCACTTGCCATGAAGCCAACATGCTAATAGAGCTCCATCTTTGCTTTCAAAAACCTCATGACAGGCTAATTAATTTAACAGTCCAGACTTCTCTTTGGTTGGCTTCAATTCCCTTCCCAGAAAGCTTCCCCTAGCTCTTTACGGTATCTTAACACTGGGTTTCACTATCTCAAACCCTTACTGTTCTTGACAGTCTGTCTCAGGATTTTCCATGTACCAACCTTTTCCATCACCAACACAAGCCAGATTCCACTGGGAGAGAAGAAGAAAAAAAAAAATAAGGAGCAACAGATCCCTTTGTAATTCCCCAATACCTCCAAAACCTGGTAAATAGAACAGTATTCTACTGGCAATAACACCCTCAGAACAGCTGCAGGGACACAATTCAACAGGCTACATGTCTAACCACAGCACCATGGGGCAAGGATAAAACTTTCCGAACCTTGTTTAAGAACAACCAATCTGAAAGCATTGGCTTGGGTGAAACTCTGTAGTGCATTTCTTTCTTCTCCAGTCTCCTTTTCCTACTAGCAGCAAAATCTTTTGTGCAATTTAAAAAAAAAAAAAAATGGAGAAAAGTGGTAAAGATTGGAAGCACTGGAAGGCAGAGACAGTCTCTTTTTACACATTAGTACAGCACTTGACATAATGCTGCTAGCAGGCTATGGCATTTTGTGTTCAGTGTGAGAACTGGTTAGAATTTCAGTGAAGTGCTCAGAAGTTGCACTGTTTCCATCTAAATGTGCTACTACTGATAGTGAATCTTTCACTGAGAACATCCAGGAAGTTCATGCAGGAAAGTTTTAGACAGCAGCAATCAAGTTTATCTCCTCTGTAATAAAACTGCCTGTAGTAATTTTCAAACTACAGACACAGTGAAACATCTGTGGGGGGTTAAAGAAAAAAAGGAAAAAAAAAGCGCGCACTAAAGATCTGTGAAGTCAAGAGAAACTGAAGTCCACAAGAAGGCTGCTACTTATTTCTACTTCTAAATGGAAACAGGAGTCTTTGAAAAATCTGACTCAATATACCCCGAGTCAGGGTCACACAAAACAGCTCAGAGCAGATGAGAGGACACAGCTCTAGTGGCCACCATCTCCAGAAGATTTAGTCAATGACATGCCATTCACAATCGTACTTACTTACAAGCTAGCATACTTGCAGGTACTTTAACAAAAAAAATTAAATGCCTTTCATAGGCATTTATCAAGAGGGTTTTCTCCTTGCCATTACTGCACAAGGGCAAGAAACCAAGAGGGTTTATTACAATGCTGATCCGCTTCTTGATTTTTGTACGGATTCTGGTATTTGTAGATCTTTTCTTAGAATAGGGCAGTATCTCATCTTGTTTGAGTGCAAATGGAATAAATCTAAACATGCTTAGAGGTATTTGGCACAGTAAGCTCTTTGTTCATTAGGAAGAAAAAAACATGTTTTTACCAAATTCAAGACACTATGGAAGAACCTGCGAGTTCTCTATTTGCACTGAAACCAACTATCTTAACACATTCTGTCCTCTTCTGCCCACAAGACTCTTACCAAGTTTGGAGAAAAACAACTTAGTCTTAAAATACTGTATCTTTTTCTATATTACTATCTAAAAGATCCAAGGCAAAATTTCTTATGTTTAGTCTCAATCCAAGACCAATTTCTACTTTTCTTCTTTATCCGCTTTGGCTTTTTTTTTTTTTTTTTTTAATGAAATTCAGGGGGAAGAAGGGGGACACCACAGCCATTTTAGAGCAGTAACTGTATGAGCTAGCACACTCTTTTAAGAGCCTGAGGTGCTTCTAGCATGCCCTAACAATTTACAGGAACAGGCACCTATGGCATTTTGGACAAAATTTGGTTCATGAAGCAATTTCTATGCTATTGAAAAAGCCTCAGCCAAACATCTGTTCTATGTTACCACTGCAGTTTTTGACCCCTTAACTTTGTTTCCAAATCACATTTTTGGGTCTTTCAGAAAATGGCAGGTATTCCTGAAATGACTGATCTCGGGGTGGGGAGGAACCCCACTGCCATCTTGGAGGTATACCATTTGTGAATTAAAAGAGGAGAGAGAGCTCTCAGTGCTGAGGGCTTTCTGTCCAGATGATGGTTGTCAGACTACTCTTCCAGAAGAGAGGCCAAGAACTCGACAGTGTATATTCACCGGAAGCAAATCCTGCTTGCTCATCTGTACAGGCTGTGGCAACTGCTGGCCAGGCAGGACACTGAGCAAGCCCCCTGGCTACAGCAAAGCCCACCTCCCTGGCTGATTTCTCAGTTTCAGCACAGTGAACAATTTTAGAAACAGATGCCAGTAAATCCAGGAGCACTTGAACTTTCTGAACCAACCCACCAAAGCATACTGGAGTAAGAAAAGAAAGAGCAAGCTGCTCCAGACTACAAAGTACCAAAGCAGTCCTGGATAGGGCAGACCTATCTCCTGACAGGCATGAAGAAAGGTATTTTCTTCACAGCTCCCTTCCCTAGATGTCCTCACCATATAATTCACTTGATCAAGCCATGCATTAAAGAAGGAGCAGGGAGAACAGCACCTGGATCTAAAGAAGTCTCATACTTGGTTGAAACTTAACAGCAACTCCACTTTCAGCCCCCAGGGAGGAAAAGTCAGAATAGATTGTCATTCACAAAAGAAATGAATCCATAGAATAAAAATTGGCTTTTCCACCCAGTCTACCAACACCAGTGAAGAGTTTTGCATAGAGCATGTGTGCTTTCATACATGGAAGTGTCGTGGCTATGCTCCAAGCTGCCGGTTCCATAGGAGCTATATAGAGAGGCTCCCACGGCCAACAATACCTTGGGGACTTGAAAGGAAGCTACAGGAATTCTTCACTATTTAAAAATGCACTCGCTTCTCTTCAAGGGAAGGCACAAAGGAGAGAGGTTCCCATGCAAAGTAACATGGGTGAGGTTGGGCTGGAAGCCCTTTTGAAGCCACATCTGACATAGCTTCCTGAAACTGCCTTCAGTCCCTGCTGAATCTTGCCCCTCTAAATCTTCATGCAAGGTATGGAGCTTTGAGTTCACTCTCATTTAACTGGGCTTAATATCCAAATGTTTTGAGCATTGCTTGGGGAATAGCAAAGGAAACCTGGCAGCAAGAAGTTGAGAAAAAGGAAAGAAAAAAAATTAAGTCTCTGACCCTTTGAGAAATGAGGGAGCCAAACAAGCATCCTACTGATCCTGCAAAGCTTAAGGGACTTCTGTCAACAGGGGTCAAAACCTGGCTCCCAAAACTCATGTATAATCCTGTCACGGTTTAACCCCAGCCAGCAACTAAGCACCACACAGCCACTTGCTCACTTCCCCCGTGGTGGGATGGGGGAGAGAATCAGAAAGGGCAAAAGTGAGAAAACCCGTGGGTTGAGATAAAGCCAGTTTAATAGATAAAGCAAAAGCTGCGCATGCAAGCAAAGCAAAACAAGGAATTCCTTCACTACTTCCCATCAGCAGGCAGGTGTTCAGCCATCTCCAGGAAAGCAGGGCTCCATCATGCGTAACAGTGACTTGGGAAGACAAACACCATAACTCCAAATGTCCCCCCCTTCCCTTTTCTTCCCCCAGCTTTATATGCTGAGCATGACGTCATAGGCTGTGGAGTATCCCTTTGGTTAGTTGGGGTCAGCTGTCCCGGCTGTGTCCCCTCCCAACTTCTTGTGCACCCCCAGCCTGCTCGCTGGTGGGGTGGTGTGAGAGGCAGAAAAGGCCTTGACTCTGTGTAAGCACTGCTCAGCAGTAACGAAAATATCCCTGTGTTATCAACAGTGTTTCCAGCACAACTCCAAACCATAGTCCTATACTAGCTACCAGGAAGAAAATTAACTCTACCCCAGACAAAACCAGCATAAATCCCCAAAATAAATCTCTGGCTGCTTCCCACCAAATACGTTGATTTCTGCCTACATCACATAGAACTGACATGCTTATAATGGAAGCCATAATCAATAGTGTTTCAACAAAACAATACATGGGAATTTAGCCATGTATCTCTGCTCAATTGAAAGGGAAGTCCTACAGCTAAAAATCTCAGCCTTCCTCTTGGGGAGAAGAGAACAATGAATCTGGCGGCAGAGTGACATATTCCAGGCAATTACAAGAGCTTCAGACCCCAAAGCCACACTCTGAGCATGACTGGAACATAAATAGATTAGAACTGCTAAGGATTGCTCTCCTCCTGATTTGGAAACCATGTTCCCACTTCGCTTTTGTAGCTTTTAATGATGCACAACCATTCTTTTAACAAGAAAAGCCATTTCACATTTTTATGAATATCCCAAATGCTTCATGTTACCCTTAGTTACCCTTCATCCCTCTGTTCTTTGCAATGCTGCCGATTTTCCAGCACATTACGGTCTTGCCTTAAGCAGCATAAACCCCATACCATTTCCTTCACCTACATCACCTCCGGGCAGGTGGAGGAAAGATAAGACTTGTTTTGCCCTGGAGCCCTGTCAAAACCACCACTCCCTCCCTGATCAGCAGTCTTCAGAGGAAAACGGATGTGGCAAGAGCTGATTCTAGGTTCTGAAGTAAATTCTGTGAACGTTAAATGATAACCTATGGCTCTCTCAAAGTGCTTTACAAAGCAAGTAGCACCCCTAAGTCTGTTGCATTGAATGGGAAAGTGTCAGAGCAGCACAGAACTGCAAAGTTATTTGTAGAAGGTCACCCACCAATTTGTTACCAGAGCTACAAGTAAAACCCAGATGTCTCTGTCACAGTTCTTCAGGCAACTTTGCCCTTCTACCTTAAACTGCTCCCCCCACCCCCCCCCCCCCCGCCAAACCCCAACTTCCATCAGAGCAGGCTGAGCTGATGATGATGAGCTAGAATCTGAAGGAATACTGTAGTTCTTCACACTGTCTACCAGCTAGTGTAGGTAGCTCACTACTCAGCATGCTGACTGTTCTGTATCTCTGTTCTGAGCACAAGAGTAAATGTGCTTTGCGGGACAGGGTATCCAGCCTGAAGGCCTTCAATGCCATTGGGGAATTAACTGCCTACACGTAGGCACCACAATGCCCTGCTTTTACAGATCCTCACAAGCCTTTTACAAGTCTTCAAAATTATGTAGGCACCACCGCTTTTACAGATCTAACTGGAGGGTGCCTACATAACTTTGAAGACTTAATTCATGGATCTTGCAAACCCCTGCTGGTCACAGAAATAGCTTTAATCATCTGGCCGAGGCATCCATTACTCTGAATTGCTAAGTGCCTGCTATTCCTACTGACCTTTAAGATCAGTGCAGCTACAGAGGTTCTACATGTCTCAGACTGCTTTGCAAGCCATGACATCCTGTACACATTTGAGTGACATCTGGAACACACGACCACCTTTCTGTCAAATCAGTCACATAAGGCATTTATGCCAACTATGGGAAAACAAACACTATTCAACTGTCATAAAGTTTATAAAAATAGTTGAGCACATTTAAGCAAGTTTCTGGGGCTACAGCATCTTGTTCTGACACAATAAAATCGGATTTAGTGTCTAACCAAAAAAACAGGCCCAAGTACCAATGTATCACTGCTTGGTTTTGTGCTTGCTCTGCAAAAGCTGACCATTTCAACTCTTAATTTGCTTCAGTAACAAAGAAGAAACCTCTCTTCATAAATTCTAATCTGTGTTGTCCCAGTGGCAGTGTGGTGCCTAGTTCAATAAGGCTTTTATGCCAGTGCCAAATTACAAGAACTTTTGAAAATTGCAGTGTAACAGCACTAGCTTCCCATAGAGCCTTAAGCTATATTCTTTTAAAAATGCATACTCGATTTGGTAGTGCCGAAGAAAGGTAAAAACTTCAAGAGTAACAAAAGATTAGAAATACTTGCCTTCATGATAAATCAATAAATATGCTGGTTTACACCTGCAATCACATAATAAAAGTTAGCCCCTTTGCATTCTCTGCAACCCTGCTGGCATATGATGCAGAAAGATGGTTGGTATCTAGTGAAGCTAGACATCTGGCTTAGCCATTAACAATAATATTAATATCAATGGTTATCTATATTTTACAGTGGGGGGGACAGAACAGCATATACCACTGCTTAGGATATTCTTCAATTACCCAAGTAAAACATACCCATATTCTCATAACTAAAGCCCACTAAATTGTTCTAATAAAGCCAGCTAAAAGAAACTTGGCATAGCCAAGACACCTCACACCTTGCTCTCTGGAAAGTTGAAAACTGCTCGAGTCACTTTAGCTCCCCCATTTTCCTCCTGTATATGGCTGCATTAAAACAAGTATTTTTAAGCAGTGCTGGAAGCTACTTCCAAGGATGAAACAGAGGCCACTCATTTATGAAGAGTTGCCTCAGTTTATAGTAGATATTTCTGAAATTCTTGTTAATATTCAGAAGGTGGTTATTTAATAGCCCACTAAATTCAATTAGTCTCCATTTTTGCTCTTTAAGATCTGTTCTGTGACTAAGAATGATTAAGAGAAACAGTTCAAGCATGTTCCAGTATAGCTACCACATAAAGAAATACTAAAGACGGAGTCAATTGCATACATTAATCTTTAATTAACAGCATCAGAGGAACTATAATCTAGTAGCTAGAGAACTGGACTAGCTACGAAAAGCCTTCATTCTAATCCCAGATCAGACACTGATTTGCTATACACCCCCCACAAAACGGGGAAAAGAAATACCCCTCTAAGCTCTCATTTTCCTTTTTACCTTTTGTCTGCCTTACCTATTTATTTCTGCAGTAGTTGTAGGGGGGGTGCTCTCTACACGTGCAAACCCCAACAGTGGCTCTGCAGCATTGGGTGAGCAGCTCAACTGCTAATCGCAATTAACAGCAACATCAGCATCACCCAACCTACCTCAAGACAGTTTTAAGTCTTTGGTGTTTCTGTAACACTTACAGATAAACCAAAAAGAGGCAGCCTGCGGCAAGGAGTAATAAAAGCACACAAATTATTTCCAACAAAAACATTCTAACCCATCTTTGAGCAATCTCCCTCACTCCCACGATTGCTATGCAATCCCCAGGCTGATGACATATGAACCTGTTTTCTTGTTGGCTTTTTTCCAGACATCCAACTTTACATCTTGGCTAGCCTCTCCAAAATGGATGTTCCCCAGTAAACGACAGCACGATGCAGCCAAAACAAAGCTCGTGCTTCTCCTTCCATTAAGCCCTGTCACCCTCCCTTTCAAGCAGCCTTAGATTAGCACTCATTCTTGTCTCTCCGGCATTCCCCAGATCTAAGCTGTAGCCAAATCTTGCTACTTTCCCTCTGCGGCCACAGCATCTCTAGAATCTATTCTGACAGTGACAGTTCTTTTTTTCATCCTTATCGCTAACTTTCTCAGAGTCCCCCGTGCTAATATTCCCTTCCTCACACAAAATACTATCGCCATTAGACTCCTGTTCTTGCCATTATGGGACACATACTTTTATTTCTCCAGACAGGTTCCTGGCTCAGTCAGCATTTGCAAACCAAAAAGGCAAACATATTCTATTCAGAGTGATTTTGCATAACACACGCTATCCAACTGCCTCAGCTTTTATCTCCCCTTTGTCACCAGAAAGTTTGTCCTCTGTTTGTTCCACACCCACCAATTTCTGAATACACATAACCACTTACTCAAACATGTGGCTGGAAAAGCACATGATCTTTGCGCCCGTTCCCAGCTGGTTCTGCTACCCCCCCAGTAACCTCTCAACAAAATTCCCTTTCCTTTCACCAGCTGAGAGGCAGGAATGCACAGCTCACTAGAAGGGCTGAGGTTAAAGCAGATCAGTTCCCGAGCTCTCAAGGAGTGTCTTATCACTGTCTGTCTGCATACCAGGACAACAGAAACCTCTACTTCTCATGCAACCAGCTTGCCCCAGGCTTGTCTCCACATTCAGATATTTGGCTCTCCTTCCCCATGGTA
This sequence comes from Pelecanus crispus, assembly GCF_030463565.1. Taxonomy (NCBI): domain Eukaryota; kingdom Metazoa; phylum Chordata; class Aves; order Pelecaniformes; family Pelecanidae; genus Pelecanus; species Pelecanus crispus. Next base: position 79,586,996 of record NC_134644.1, on the reverse strand, counting down.
GATAAAACACTCCCCAGAGGCAAAACTTCTTAGTAAGCACTCAGCCCTTTGATCTCAGAAGCAGCTGGTGCACAGCTGCTCCCCATTGCTTTTGCAGCTCTCGGGAACCTTTTGGATTTTCCTGTCCTCCCTCACAGGCAGGCACAAAGGGCAAGAACACCACCAGCAGTCATCTTCCATTCTCATGCAAAAACTTTTATCTCCATCTCATGTGCCCTGCCGAATTTCTCCTTGAATTACTGCCCACCTGGCCCAGTCCCAGCTCTTCCTTCCTAACCTGTTCCCCAACCACGTGAGCAATACCTTCCTTGTCTTTTTCTCAGCAAGTCTCCCCCATGCTTGGGAGTATCCTGGGGAGACAGAGTCTTTACAGATGGTAGGGGACAGACTGCTGTCCCTCATCCCAGGACAATCTTCCCTCTGGGCACAGTTGTTTGCAGGTGGTAAGAGAGAAGTCAATTCCACCCTCCAGTTTCTCTTTTGTGCAACTACAAAGCCCAGCAAGCACAGGACAGCCCACCTCACAAGAGGCAGGCGCACCATCGGACCTCACTAGGAAAGCATGGCTCTGGTTAATGCCGTATCAGCTCACATAGTCTAAGAGTAGACCAACTGCAGCGACTGTTAATGGCACAAGGTTTTCAATGGTACTTTGTATAGGTTTATGGAAAACGAAGAAAAGCCAGAAACCAACTCAAATAAGTTGCAAAATCCAGAGACAGGATTTGAATCCCTTCCTTAGCTGGAAAAGCCATTTGAAACAACCACCAGAAGACAACCAGGGATTGTAGGAGGCAGCAGAGCTAAATGACTCTGCCTGTAACACTGAGCTTTCAGAAATATTTACAGTCCTTTACCAATGTAGGTAGGAGGCAAAGGGAACTGTTGACCCATCTAGATGAGATTTCCCTAGATATCCATAAAAGATTAATCTTAATACTCATATGCTGAGGAGAATGATAGAGCTGAAATACCTGCTTCTCAGCTTGCCTTCCAGAATCGTCTCAGTGAGGCTATCACCCTGTACCCACCAGCACTTCTGCAGCAGCTGCTTCATCAATGATCCCAAACAGCTCTGCAACCAGGTGCCAATTAGAAAAATGATTTCACCTGGTCCTACTGCTGCCATTTCAGAGCCAAGGCCAATGGCTGCTGTGCTCCTGCTGGGAGTATTATGAAGCATATGCATAAGACTTCACTCCTTTCTCTCAGTTAATAAGGGAAACAAACCCACCAATACAAGATTCTTACTTCTGCATGGCAGTCATTTTTTTCTTCCAAGCAGTATTCAGGACACTTGTTTGTGTGCGTGTATACACATTGCAGGGGAAAAAGTTAGTTTTACTAGAATCTGCCAGAAAGATGAGCACATTTGCTGGAGCAGCTACAAACTTCATCCAACTTTTCATAAAGATTTAAGATTTTTAACTTTGTATTAGAACTTCTGCTGCAGGTGTAACTTCCAGGAAAAGCCCAAGCTTTCAAGAGACCTGATCAAGGGGAAAAAGGATGACACTTCTGGTTACTAGTCTCTTTTGTGAAAGTTGACACATGGCATAATCCCTTAACAGACACTTTCAAAAGCAGACTTTAGTCAACAACTGAAGCCATTGGCACAGATGCATAGTAATGAAACTTAATGCTTGAGCCAGCCATGTTAAATATTTACTAGTCAAGTGTCAAGCCAAGAACTTTCCCAGACTCTTGCCCATTGTTTGTGAGTCTATGTCTGTACACATGACAAGGTGGCACTTCTGCTCCTGGTGACCTACTAGAAACATCTCATGGCAGGATACTTTTGAAAAACAACGTAATGATTTAGAAAACTGTTTGCTGATTTGTCAGAGTTGTGTTTGTGAAACATGTAACAAAACTTGAGCAAAAGGGGTTATGTTTAGTGGAGGTGTATGACCAACAAATACCATGCAGTAAATCATCCAGGATTATTCTCCTCACTGAAGAGAACCAATAAAGAGATAAAAAAAGCAAGTTCAACTGCTTCCCATGGGCTTTCTGCTTTACTGTGCCATTCACCCTGACAGGAGATCTTGATGTTTTCACTACAGCTATGCCCTAACTTCCACTACCAATTTCTCACTCCATCAAATGAACAACTTCCATTTTAGCACTGCATTGGTACTTTAATGATATATATACCCACTCCATAAAAAAAAAAATCTACATAACACCCCTCCCCCCCAAACCACCATCCAACCTTTCATGGATTTCAGCACAAGTTAACCTGGATTCTTTATAGCTGCCTATGCTCTCAGCATTACTGCTTATTGTTAAAAAACCTGTTTCACTTCAACTGCATTTTTCAGGGGATGTCCATATTGTTCTTCCCAGAAACGTGTTTGCAATAACGTGACAGTGAAATCTTAGCTCCATGAGTTGTCCTGTAAGCAAGAACCACAAGCTACTTTTAAAAGTAGATATTTGCAGGGGGGTGTGAGTGTGTGTGTAGGTCAATTAAGAAAGCAAGCAGCAGCCTTTTGCATCACTGTTAAAAATCAACTTTTTTCTGATAACCAGCTGTGACCTGCAAAATCCAAAAAGCAGGTCAATAAGGCTTTACTTTTTCTGTGTTCAATGGGTGCTCCTCCCACTGTCACATACCTCCTTCTCACCTTTTTTCTCCTCCCCCCACCAAATTATGGAGAACACATCTCGGGTTTTTTTTATTTGCCAGCATGTAGGATGAAATGTCTTAAACATGAATTCAAAGGTTTTACGGACCTTTAATGTAAAGAAAGAAAACACTAAATCCCAAAATGAGCTTTCCGCCCAAATATTTTAGCTAGCAATCCGTAAAACTAATTTTCAAATTCCAAAATTACTCCTGGATAAAAGGAAACCACCTACAGTCAGTTCCTGAGAACTTAATCTCTCAAAAACGTATTTTTTTCTTAAAGCTAGAATTGTGAAGGCTTTCAGAAGGCACTGTATGACAGTGAAGAAACAAAAATCCATTCCTTCCATTGTAGGTCATCCTTTAAGGGCTATAAATAATGGAAAAAATATATACAGCCTCTTAGTACTTAACTTGTTACCTAATTACTTTTATAAAAACTGTCATATTAGGTTTCTATACAGTAACATGGAATTATTAGAAAACTTATTCTGTAGACACAGCTTTACGGAGGACAATCATCGTTAGTTCCTACAGCCATCTGAAGCCAGTAGTCCAGATTTCTAAAAATGACAAAGTTGTACAAGTTCTCTCCTCCCTTGTGGAAACCATGTTCACTTTCTCTCCAGGAAACAGGGCTGTCTGCAAAGCCATGCACAGTTAAGGTCAGCCAATATGCCAGTTTTGGTTCACCAAAATAACAACTGCAAGAAAGAAGAAAAGGTAATCAATTATAATGGCAAAGACAGCATGTTCAAGTACACAATATAAGTAAAAAACCAAAAAACCACCCCCAAAACCCCACAAAAAAAACACAGGCACTTCAGTGAAAATTTGTGATTAACAGTTAAAAAAACCTGCTTTAGTACATAATAAATAAATTCAGAAGAAAATATTCTATCAGAAGACATTAGGAAATGAAATAAGGTTGATTCTTGATTATTCCTACCATGCTTTTAGACACAGCAAATCTGCAAGTTACAGCAATTAGAAAAAGTTCTAAGTTGTAAAGTAGCTGTTCTAAATTTCCTACAGCATGCATTGTCTTTCAGAAAATAGAACATTTACTGACAACAGTTGCTATCAGGGCAAAAAAAGACATAGGAGGAAGAAACACAGTCAGGCTATGCTTGACACAAATACTTTTACCAACAGAAAGGAAATGCATTACAAATAATCAAAGCCAGACATTATCCACTGCTCTTAAGTAGAGAATAAAAGCCAAGGAAAAAAAACTGTTTCAACCCTAGCCTAGGGAGGCTTTCTGCATGAGATCTGAAAATTGCTCAAAGAGTAATGATCATATTCCAGATACAGCAAAAGCAATATTGTCATGAGTCAGTCCTACAATCATTAGCCACCAGGCACTTCAAGAATTGTCTCACACATGGAGCAAGGAGCTTCCAGAATTTGCTATCAGTAGCACTAATGTACAATACAGGCAGATACCACACTGATCCATGATACGCTAGTATCATGTAGTTTGGTATTGAATTAGAACTACAGCTACCCTGTTCATGTTACAACACTTGATTCAAAAAACTCACTATAACTTAATTTATTGTAATGCATTAATAACCTTGAAGTACCTTGTGATACTCTTTTTGGTATCATAAAAGGATTTCAATCATATTTTCCATCAGTAGTTAAAAATACTAAATTAGACATATTTGAGGGCTTCTGATTTTCATAGGGGGAATTTGAAAAATGTAGGAGCTCAAGAGCCACTGTTTCTTAAAAATTAAGATAAAAAGCAAAGTCATTACTAGAATACAGGGCAGGCATTTTCAGATTTGAAGTATCCAAAATTGTTTATTGCTTTTTTTATACCGATATTAAGCTTCCAGCTCATTTCCTAATTTTAAAAAAAGTCTTCATTTTGTATATTTTGCTATTTACCTCCAACAGCACTACTGAAAAAAGTATTTAAAAGTGATTTTGAAAATTAAGAAGTGTTACAGTACAAGCGTTCTAGTAATGTACTCCTGTCAGCCCTTACCACAGCTGCTCCAACAACTGAATTATCTTCTCAGGAATTATAAAGCCTGTGATTGTGCACAAAAAAGCTTTTTCCACCATTGTGCTGGGCTGAGGACAGCAATAGGTTGATAAGAAGCTAGACGATTTGTTGTCTCTGGGGAAAGAAAAACCACAAACAAAACCAACCAAAAAACCAACTAAAATAAATATACTTTAAATCGTCTACAGGAAGTCCTAGTAATCAAAACTTGTATCAAACAAGTAGTATCTATGTATACCATCTAAATTAATACCAAAGCAACTAACAGCCAAGCAATTAATACACAAGATGTCATGGTGCTGTGGGTTAACCCTGGTAGGCACCTAAACACCACACAGCCACTCACTCACTCCTCCCTAGCAGGATGGGGGAGAGAATTGGAAGGGTAAAAGTGAGAAAACGCATGGGATGAGATAAAGACAATTTACTAGGTAAAGCAAAAGTTGCACGTGAAAGCAAAGCAAACTAAGGCATTCATTTACTACTTCCCATTGGCAGGCAGACATTTAACCATCTCCATGAAAGCACGGCTTCATCATGTGGAAGTGTGACTTGGGAAGGCAAACGCTCTAACTCCAAATGTTTCCCGCCCTTCCTTCCCCTAGCTTTTATTGCTGAGCATGCCACCATATGGCGTGGGATATCCCTCTGGTCAGCTGGGGTCTGCTGTCGTGGCTGTGTTCCCTCGCAGCCTCTTGCCCACCCCTAGCCTGCTCGCTGGCAGGGCAGCGTGAGAAGCAGAAAAGGCCTTGACACTGTGTGAGCACTGCTCAGCAATAGCTAAAACATCCCTGTGTTATCAACACTGTTTTCAGCACAAATCCAAAACACAGCACCACACCAGCGACTGCAAGGAAAATTGACTCTATCCCAGCCAAAACCAGAACACATGGGTACCCCTAAAAACACAGATAAGTTATTCAAGACTTACACACTTAAGCACATAACAGACCTCCCACTTACAGAAATGTGTCTGTCTTAATTCTTATTTAAATAAATTGTGGCTTTCCTTACTTAAAATGTATTTAAAGATCAAACAAATTCAAATACTTACAAGCTAACTTGACTCAAGACAGCACCTAGCCATTCAAACAGTTCCTCTGTACTGCAGGACTCATCTGGCTTTCCTTGTAGTTCGTTACTTTGTAACACTGGACACTGAAGGTCCCTTAATGTGCTGAATGTTATTTTTGGCTTCAGGGCCTGTATTTGGTTTTTTGAAAAGTATGACATCAGTGTTGATTCCTCTGCACCTTAACAACACAACACCACAAAGAGCTGTTATGAAACTACTAAACAAAAGGAACCCTGAATACATGAAACCTTTGTATATGTAGACGAGAAAATGCAGCGTGTAAAACTGCTTACATGCTGTTATCTTTGGCAAAAGCCATAGAATCTTCAGCTTCCTTATCTTCTTGGAAATAAAAGTTAGTGCAAGATCCAGCAACTTGGTACAGCTCAGTAAATTTACTACTTAACTAGCAAGTACAGACCACTGAGTGTCTAGAGGGATCCCAGCATCACTATTTCACTAAGAACTGCCTCCTAGAGACAGTATGGCTTCTAGAATCATGAACAACTCCAATGGAATAAATTCCTGCACATGTCAGGAATGCTTTGCAAAAAGCTGTAGTGTCATTTAAATTCTCCTGGAACACTCTTCCACAACCACAGAAAGTTCCCCTTTTTGTTGTTCTAAAAGGCACTCAGTCTTCTATCCAGCATGTCAGGTTAGTGGATCTCTTAGCTCTCTCAGCTCAGGACAAGAACATGTAAGAATCCTTCCGAGAGGTCTAATCCCATCACTAAAGACCACATACTTGATTTCCTAGGTGTCATGGCAAACTTAATTTAGGAGCCATAAGGTTTTCAAGAAAAATTTTTGCTTTACAGTAAATTGAGAAATCATCTTCAGATAAGGTGTATTTGGAAGGTGATACTGTCCCAGAAAAATACCAGTCAGTCATCAAGACTAGAGACCCTCCCACCTACCTGGCTAAGAGTGAGCAAGTGACTACAGGTTTGAAAAGAGATTTATCAATGATGTCAAGAGGAATTCTAGGATAGTCTAGGGGACAAGGATTGAAGAGAGAAGGAAGGGGGGAGCGTAGAGAAATCAAACTGTATCGCAAATCTCACTTTACTAGGATCAGAGAAGAAACGAAACAGTGGTAAGTCAGTACGGCTGTAAACAGTTAGATGTACCTTGATGGACGCGTGGGAAAGGCCATGTTTCTTCAACTCTGGTAAGTGATCCAAAACAGCAGGTAAAATTCTAAAAACCTAACCCGGACTAAAAAACTAACCTAACGGAAGCAAGCACATAGCAAATGAAGAAATATTAACCAGCTTCCTTTTTGAAGCAGTAAGATAATTGACATGGAATCAATTCTCCTAAATTTGACATTCCAGATAATGTATTCTATTTTCATAAAGTAACAATGGGTCTCTAGGCAACCAAGAAATAATACCTTTCATGAGAAACCTGAAGTCCAGAATAGCATTTAAATACTGCAGGAAAGGCATGTATAAACAGAAGAAATTAAAGAACAGGACAGAGTTCACTGTGGAATGCAATATCCAAGACTTGCTATCAAAAATTATGGACTGCCTAAACTCCATCAGCTGTATTTATCTCATCAAGGACAATCACATGGGGAAGTAGAAAAAGGAGGGCTAACCTGACCCTTTTTAGTCATCCTTCAAAAAAGGCTGTCCAAGTACTCAAGGGCACAGTGACAGAGACAGGCAGCCACTGAATTCTTGTTAATTGAGTATTTTTATATAGATATATTTAAGTCTGAAGTGTGCTAGAACAGATGATCTTCCTTCAGTCTGTACTTCCTATTGGCATTTGTTAGACTAACAGGTTCAAAGAATGTATAATATTGCCCTAGAATTCTTAGTCAAACATAAAAAAAATCATACATTTTAAATGTCTACTCTATATGGGAGCCTCAGCTATAGGCCTAACTTCAAGAAATCTCAAAGACTACATTCAAGACTCCAACAGAAAAACTCTTCTAGCTACAGCATAGCTTTCCATGTCAACAACAACCAGGCACTTTGTCAAAGTTTTCTGGAAGCCAATGAATTTCAGCCAATAAACATTTAAAATTGTCATAGAAATTATAGCAATAGGAAAGAGAAGAAAAGGTTGTTTTGCCTCTGCCATTAAAGACATGAGACACTCCATATTCCCTTTTTCTGTTCCTCTTGCTGCCAGAACCACTAAGTGGGAAAAATGGGTATGAAAAAAAATCCTGCTTTTGGAAAGTGACACAAATGCATATAGGTTTGCAGCAGTGCTGGCCATAGCAAGAAACACCAGTTATCAGCAGGCAGGCTGAAAGCAGAACATTCATGGAAGACACGGATGCTCTCAACAAAATACATCCCTCTGCTCCCCTTCCAGCACAATCTACACGATGCCTCATGTCTATTAATAAAAATCTGTAAAAGTTTTATTTTTGTCAGTACTAAGGAACTAAGAGTCTTTCATGTGTTATGAGCACAAGATTCCTGAACAGAAAGGCATTCAGATTTAACTCCATATTCATGAAATGATTGACCTGACCCTGTTTTTGGATGTAAGAAAGTGAGGAAAAGGAATGCTATTCTTCCTGAATGCTGCTACACTGGCAGCAACAAACATAAGAAACATACCGGCCCTAGAGGCATTTTGCTCTCTGCCCAGGGTCAATAAATCCAAGCAAGCTGAGCCGGAAGATCCGCCACCTTAGTTGGATTTATGTCACCATTTATGGTAGCAACAGTCTTCACTGTGACTCCTTCCCAAAGACTACAAGGACAGCAATTGCAAGCCTTTAAACAATTTCTGTATGACAAACAAGGGAGGCTCCTTGTCATATGATCAGTACTTAAAAAGGGGGAGGGGAAACATGAAGGACTAAAGTGAAACATGGGACACTGCTAAAGGAGCTTGTAAGCAGCTTTAATTTCTCAGATCTGTAACTCCCTCTCGGACTTGAAGAGCCAGACAAGAGTAACAATGTAAAAGGCAGATGGGAAAGCACCCTCAGGGACCTCTCTAACATCCCTTCTCACTAGTGTGGACGCTTCTTCATGACTCAAAGCAGAACCATGCTAAAAGCTACACGGCTATGATGAAGAAAAACTTTTTTTTGCAGTACAGACTCCTGCAGCATCTGTCAATTCTATGCAGATGCTACGTATCCCTAGATACAGCCTGTTCTGAGGTAATACAAGCAACTGAGGACTTTGGAAAATGACCCTCAGAGGAAGAATACTTAAATACCAGAAAAAAAAATTAGTGTAATCAGAAAACAGTAGGTAAACAAATTCTAGAAGAATAGAATCATAGAATGCTATGGGTTGGAAGGGACCTTGAGCGATCATCTAGCCCAACCCCCCCGCAGTGAGACAATACAATTCCTTATAACAACCACCTCTCACTCTGCTCCAATCTCAAGCAAGTGCTTGAGAATAAAATGATAAAATAGCAGACCACATGTGTATCAGAGTACATAGCACATGATAGAAATAGGGACTCTGTACATGTCCTATAACTACTGATGAAACGAAAAGTTCCCCATCTCAAGTACTACACCAAATATGTAATTTATGTGTACTAATAAAAAAACAAAGAAGTGTATTAATAATGGTTATGTGAGTCACAGATTTATAAAGAAGAGGCGGTGCTATTGAATAGGCAAAGTTATGCCAGAAAGCCTGCGCAACAGAGAGACAAGGAAATGAAGCAACTAATATATCTCCCATGAATCGCTGTTGTGTTCCTCAACTGAAATGTTCTGTTGTGTAGGAAGTAACACTCCCCCCTGCCCCCAACAAATAAACAGAACAAACAAAAAATCCCACCCAAACACATGTTAATCTAACTTCTCCCCCCACTAAAAATAATGCATTTGGACAATCACTAGAAAAGAACAGTAAACGAAAAATATTTGGACTTCACATCAGTTACATTTAGTTTTTATTACCTGTATTATACCAAGCCAGTAGGAAGTCAAACTCTAAAGGCTTCTTTTCTTTCAAGGCCCAAAGCACTCTCTTATATTTCTTACTATCAGGGTGAAAGCCAGAATCAGTCAAGTCAATAGTAACAACTGCAAAAATGTACAAAAGCAATAGTTACTCAATTGAAATAAATTTTAATATTAAATTAATTAAGAACTAAAAGAACGCAAAGAAACCAAAGAACATTACACTTCCTTTTCACATACACAGCATCTTTATAAAGTATTTGATTATTCAAATATAAGTCCCCATTACGTAAATAAGTATTCACCTCCTGCTGTCCTTATTTTGCTATAATCTGGAACTACCTTCTAGTGGCTGGAGGGACAGATTCTTTTTGTAATGGCAGTGACCAAACTCCCAAAACAGCATCTTAAAAATACCTTGGTACTTAGGCAAGCTATTAGCCCTAAAAAAAGCTAGTTTCTAACATCAAAAGACACGTATATGGCAATGACACTTTTTCAACTGTTTTTTTTCCTAGATGAATTGATCCCAGGCTAAAAGTTACATTTATTTTTCAGACAGAAATTTCATCATACATTTTACTTGGCAAACTGAAGAGTAAAATGATGTCCCATTTTGCCAAAATTCTTATTATAGATAAAAACTTTAGAAGGGGAAACTTGTTACGTAACTCCCTATCAACTACTGCAGGTTCCAATACATTTGAGATGGGATAGTGTTCATGTTTTTTTTTAAATTTTTTAAAAAAAAAAATCAACAAAAATCACACTCAGTACGTCTCCTCTGCAGCTGTTAAAAAATTACAACATTTTCCAAGTACATTTTCCAAGACACATTTAGATGTGTCAAATGTAATACAATTCTCCCTTTCAAGCAAGCAGTCTTGGGTGAGGCTCTTCACTGCTTTTTTTTTTTTTTAATAGTGTGAAAATTTTAAGCTCTACCTTAATTAGTTTAGTATTTGCTGATTTAAATCAGAAGGCACAGATACTGTGCATAGTATACAAAAATTCTTGAGTCCTACATCACTCCAGTATAAACACCACAATGAAAAGCCCAGAAATTGAAAATTTTATAGAATACCCAAAAGATCACAGATTTGCTTCCTTATGACTGCTTTATTATTTGGAAAAAGTATTTTTTCTCTTCATGCAGTCCTTGTATCTGCCTCTGGAAAAATATGACCTAGACAATAACCAATTTTAAGGAAAGTGAAGTTTCAGCATAGCTGGTTTAACATCCTAACAAGGTGCTTCACAGACAGATCTGAAATAAGCACTGTTAATATAAATAATACTTACTGTATCTCATTACTTTTTTGCCAGCATACCGAGAAGGGCGACCTTGCAGTCCAAGCTCCTCATAAGTATCTTTATCCACCGACAGAATTAGTTTTCCTATAAACAAAACAAACTTTAGTACAAATAATCTTCTACTTAGTTCCCTTTGAAGTCTTCTGAGAACTGTATACCTTATACAACGTTAGCTTTGGATCAATGGTATTGCCAATGGTATTGCCAATATAATCCAGACTCCTTAGGTCCAGTTAAATGGATTACCAGATTAACCCTTAAAAAAAATACATATATAACTCAATTAGTCTTTTTTATCAGAGGTCTTATGAACTAGAATAAGCAAAGTGTAATATTATTCCTGAGAGTCTTTTTTACTTTACTACCTCACTTCATTGCCTCAATCTTTCCTCCGCTTGCTGTGTCATTGGTTGAATACCACATAACACTAGGGCCTGACTTATGCATGCATGCTCAACTCAGTTCCTCCAGCTCCAGTGGGACTACTCACATTGAGTAAACTATGCTTATTCGTGATGAGCAGATATGCACTGGAACAACTCCATTTCCACGTTCATAAACCAAATCTGGCAGCTGCCACTTGGTACAGAATTTCACACAACAGATCTCTACTACGGTCTTTTGATTCTACTGTACAAGTAACAGTACAATATAGAATACAAACAAATAAGGTTGCTGCTGAAGATTTCAGATAGTGACATCACCAGGAACTGTAATGCTGTCTCTGCATTAATTGTGCATAGCCTGTAATAACTGTATCATATAAACTCAATCACTATCAAGCATCCATTTTGCTAGGACTGTGCTAACAGAGCACATAAAATAATTCCTCCTCTGAAGAATCTGAATTTATTATGCCCTGACGGGCACCTGTCATATTATAGCACCTTAGGCTAGAGGGCTGATAGACCAATTTGAGTTTCTGTGATATCTGATATATTGTTAAACGGAAATACGATGACATATTTGAAGCCCAAAATAGCTTCATTATTTTCTCTGCACGAAAAATCCTACCTGAGATGGAACATTTTGTCATAAAACTGTGACAGAACTGCAACAGAGTATTTTAACATGTCACATAATTCTCAAAGAATAAACACTGAATATTTAAAAAGTGTTCCTAAGCAGTGCTGATAATTTTATTTTTTGGTACAAATTGTGTCTTTAAGACCAGTAGGAAACAATAAGTTGTAATGCAATGTTTTCACAAAAATAATCCTCTGTAGCAATTGCAATTATGGTTGAAGCATTGACAATCTGATACTATACATAAGTGAAGCTGATTTTTTTTTTTAATTTCCTTTAGATGAAGTAATTTAACAGCATGAATGAAAAAAAATAAGTTAAAATGAATATTTTTCTGATTCAAACATATTTCTAATAAAGTTAACAAATCCAGTAAGCATTAAATTTTCCAGTTTACATCATTCCAAATAAAAAAAAGGGGCCATAATCAATATGTACGTATTACTAAAACCAAAACAAAACATACCATTTGGTAGCAGAGCTGCAGTATTATCTTGATCGATTTTTGTGTTATAGGTAAGTGCGTAGCATGAACCTTTAATAGTAAAGCAGAAAACCATGAGATTACACAGTCTCTAAAGACAGACATGACAATATGAAAGATTAACCTCAAGATAATCAAACATGCCAAATACCATTTGAATCACTCTAAACCCTTCTGTTTTCATCAACTATTTTTTTTCTACCTTCTCAAGCAAAAATACCATTTTGTTACGATTTTTATAAACCTTGGACTGGCACTATTTTAAGGGACCTGTAATACAGATAACACTAACAATATACCCCAATATGAAAACACTTCCTTTCCACCTGCGACCTTCCTCACTCAGCAAATGGAAAACCCCATCTTTTTCCAGATAAATTTCTATTACTAGTTCACATGAAGACAAGGTGGAAGATGCTTATATTACTAAATATATTTTGTAGCATTATCTGCCACAACCAATTTTGTTCTTAAAAATGCCAGAGTCGGATCCTGTAAACTTGGTGTACAAACATCGTACCTCTTCCAGAAAACTACTGGCATAAAAGCCATTGATGAGACTAAAGGAAAGAATCCCACATTTAAAAGGTAATGAATCTCATTCTTCCACTTCACCCACAGGTTCTCTTTCCTCCTCTCTTTTCCCTTTAAAGCTTTTTTTCTTCCCAACAGTCATCTGAAGGGTACAACATTTATCATGAGCCGAATGAGCAGACCCTGCTTGATGAAAACAGCATGCTCCGACTATGTAATACCAAGTTGGCTGGGCAGAGGCCGCATCTTCACATCCTCTTTGCTCTTACTGTGTAAGGATGAGCCTCACAGGTCCAGTAGCCAACCTCTCCCTCCCTTCCCCCCTCCCCAGCAGATTTTTTCCTCTTTTTCTCTTGCTTGCTGCAGAATACAGCTAACACAGCTCTGTGTTGAAATATGAAGGAATCAGAAAGGGAGAAGGGAACTGATTTCTGCAGGAATCTGCATAAAGATGAGATGTAGTAGATAAACAGGTGTGAGGATACACGGAAGCCCTCTTGACAGCTGGCTTGCAGAATTACGATGGAATAGGGGAGAAATGAAGAGGTAACAGTCATACAAGTTTTGGACCCACTGGATGTAAACAAATGTTGATACACCACAAAGCAGAAAAAGAAGCAGATAAAGAAATTAATACAGAATTTATTTTTTCTTCCCTTCCTTTAAAATACTTTTCAGAATAAATAATAATAAATGGATTTTACTGTGTTATGAAAAATACACACTATTACTGCATGTCATGTTCTGATTACCTCCTTACCTTTCTTCACAAAAGCATCAATGAATTCGTGAGAGACCAGTTCATGAATTGATAAATTCCTCACCACGTAGTACTCTCCAACATCCGCAATAGTACTTTTCAGCACTTCAGGTAGTATGCCACATTCAGGGATCAAAAAAGACACCTATTAGGAACATATTTGTAATGTAAATCATATCCTAAGATCTGTCCTGGAAGAAAACCAAGAAATAAAAAAATTTTTCTTTTCAAAGAAATCAGCAAGTTACAGCAAAATGAGATGAAGAAAAAATAATTTCAAGCTATTGTCTTCAAAATGTATCAATTTGCAAAAAGCCTACAAGTACAGCAAAGCCATTATTTGTTTTTTGCACTTTACAGGCTATACAATAGCATTTGAGGTGTTACATAAAGACATGGTTCTACGCAGCATGACGATCTTGTTTCACGTCATTATAAACTTAGCTGTAAGTTGCACTGGAACAGTTCCTTCAGCCCTTGCTGCAGGAAGCAGTTATAACTAAAAATGTAGGCTTAGCATTTATGTAATATCAGTGGAAATGTGAAGACCAAATTAGAATTTAAACTAGTTTTTGAATCAATGCATTCTCCTCTGTAGAATACTTTGGAGGTCAGGAGAGTGAACAGACCATCAGAACAAAACTTGAAGACAGGCTTACAAAAAAAGCCGTTAGGTGTATGTTAAGGCTACAACTTCTGTAGCAGGTTTCTAATCTAAGGTAGGAAACTGATTTTCAAAAGAGACGAGCACCTAGCTTTTCTTACTAAACTCAGCATTCAGTCTTTTGGTCCAACTGCCTACCTTTAATTTCCCTTTTGTTTAAAACTTTTCCTGTGCATGTTTCATAGATCAAGAGAACTCTTAAGTCCAGGAGGCCAGAGCAAAGGAGGTTATTAGACAGGCAAGTGCCAAGCTTCCCAATAACCATGCACAAGCAGCATAAAGGTTCATCTTCCTGCTCCTTCCCACTCCACCCCTCAAAAAACCACAAACCTTTTTTTCCTGAAACAAAGGAGCTCACAGAGAACAGGTACATATCTCCCTTTGCACACATACACAAGAGAAGTAACAACTGACAGATGGGCTGCTTGCCACACAAGCAGAAAGCTTTCTAAATAGTTGCTAAAAAAATTACTAAGGAAATAGCAAGAGGGTCTGACGGACACTTGTGACAGGCCAAGAAAGGAGAGAGAGCTGGCAAAAAATGGCCTTTGCAACATTAAGTTGTCCAAAACAACAAAGCAGTTGTTGACGACGGCAGGACATGACACTTTGGCAGAAAGAGGGACAACATGAAAAAGAAGACTTTGAGGGTACACCTGCAGCCAGGCTTCAGCAAAAGGCTCCCCTGATGCTGAGGGACTCCCTCAGTCCCGCACTGCCTGGACTAGGAATTTGTGGGGACCACTCCCTGCGTTACTTGCCAGGTAGCACCGACCAAACACTGTCACCTCTTCCACCGGGTCACCCCTCTTCTCTTCTAGTTCATGCCCACACGGTCTTTCACTCTTTGAGGTGCTGCATGCTGCGCCAAGTCCACCAAGCCAACAGCGACTAATTTTGCTTATTCTCCACCCCACCGCCCTCAGAAGAGGCATGCATTCCCCCCTCTTCCCCACCCCCCCCCCCACCCCTCCAAAAGAGACAGCAGGCCACCTGTGACAAGGACGGAGGAAGCTCCCAGGAAGTAGCCCCTGTAAGGGCTGACAGGCGGAACCCCCGGGACCCTCCCGCCCGCGGTGAGGGGATGCGCTGGGCTCCGCGGGGAGGCGCAGGATCCTCCGGCAGCTCTCCTGCCCCGGCCGGGCCGCGCCCGCCCGAGCCCCCGGCCTGCGACCGCCTCCCCAGGGGCCCCCTCCTCGCGCCCACCAGCAGCAACGCCCGTTAACCGCCCGCCGGCCCCCGCCCGCACGCTCACTCACGCGGCAGTTGTAGGCGTGGTCCCGCACGTGCGCCGCGTGCCGCGAGCGCGCGTGCCGCGCGTGGCCCTTCTCGCAGACCAGCAGGTGCCGCGGCGCCTGGCGGAGCCGCTGCAGCGGCGGCACCGACATCCCTCCGCCGGCCCCGCGGGGAGCGGGCCCCGGCCGCCTCACCCGCCGCCCGAGAGGCAGCGAGAGAGAGAACGAGGGAGGGGCGGGGGAGGACGCTGTGGCGTGAGGTCACTTCCGGCCGCTTCGGCAAGGGCAGCTGCTTCCGGTGTGGCGGCGGCGGCGTGCGCATGCGCGGCAGCGGGGCGCGAAGCGCGGCCCCGCCCATCTCCTCCCCCGCTGCTTGTGCGCACCCGGCGCTTGCCTTCGGGGCTGGCGGGGCCGGCGCGCGTCAGGCAGCCGAGCCCGCGCGGGTTCTGCGGTGCGGCAGCTGCCGTTTCACGGCAGTTAAAGCACGCGCGTGCTTCGTGAGCCGCTCTGGAAGCGGGAGCCGGGCCCCGCGGGTACGGAGGGGGAGCGGTGTAGGCCCTCAGGGCGCGCTTCCCGACAGGGAGTGGTCTGGGGAGAGATGGACGCTTGGAGGGATAAACCAGACAGGTGGAAGTGGCTTTTGGGGTGGCCGATGGCACCGGGCAGCCTTCAAGACATCGAGCAAACAGCTTCCGTCTACCCTACAGCCAGCATGAGAAATACGTAAACCCCTGGAGCTGCAGGGGGGCTGTGAGCCCTGTGCAACAGGCCACTACCAAATATTCCCCGGTTTCATCAGGGCCCCACAGAGGTATACTGAGTATGTGAATTCCTACTGAAAATTTGTGGTCTGTTAGACCTCTGAGCATATTGTAGTAATAGCTGCAGTTTTACAAGATCAGGAAGATCTCGCTCCAAATGAGACTGCTCAGGTTAGCAAGCGTGGTGCGCGGGGTCCATGGGATTGGGCCCTGGCTCCGATGCAGCCTCTCACTGCTCGTTCTGTACGTTGTGTATTTTATATAAAGCATATGCAAACATTTCTTCTTTCTGCCTTCCTGCAGTTTTTCCTTTCCACGTCCCCTAACTTCGTGGCTCCTGATTTAGTTTAAAATGTTACCGTTGGCATTTGCTATTTCTGTACACTGCACAAGGCTGTCTGTGACCTTACTTAAAACACCACTCAAGTCCGTTCACCAGGCATCCATCAAGCCGGCAAAGCTGATGCTCAGTTTTGATGCGCGTTTGACAACAGTAGTTCCAGAGATCTCAAGCTTGCCCTAGGGAGATCTTGACCTGCTATTTCTAGATGTGACGTTCGATGTTAACACTCAGGAGTACATGAGTTTGTTTATTCCTCTCCCTTAGGTGGTTGGATGCCAAGAATAAAAGTTTGTTCAGTATAGATTAGTATAGGAAGTTTGTTAGTATAGAAAAGTATAGGTTATGGGTCATTTGTCCAACAGCTGCAGTGTTACACAGATACGCACTATAAAATTCCTGTGATTTTACTTGTTCACCAGCTACATATCTTGGTGGTTTGATACTGTAACTCGAGCGTTTTTGTTCACTAGTTGGTCAGTTATTTGCTGTTTGGCTGAGGTAAATAGGTAACACGTAGGTTTTCTAGATCTGTATTTCCAGTCTGGTGAATTTATGTTACGGCTCCAGCTTCAGCAGTCGATAATGCCCAGGCTCTGCTTCTAGCACAGACTGCACTTTTCTGGTGCTCTGTCTATGTTTGGGTCTGCCTGGTGTTGCTGACTTAACAGCTATAAATAGCTAGCAGTGTGAAAAGGCTGGGCCTTGCAAGGCCTGTGTTACAGAACCATGCTTGCCCAATGGAAGGAGGCATGCTATTGAGGAGTTACTAGTTCAGCGCTTCTGGCTTGTTAGGCTGATTCAGACCCACTTGTTTCAGGGCTTGTGCTTTCCGAGTGCTTGTTCACTGAACTGACATCAAGACACTGCTGCTCTGAACTCAGTGGCTTGTATCCTCCAACGCATGAGACAGAGATGAAGCTACACATCACGAGGTCACTGGCTCATTAACGTTTGTGGAGGAGGGCTGAATTCTGTATAAATTGGATTAATTGGATTATTATGAATCAAAAAAGGCTACGTAATCACAGTAGCCTTCTAATTTAAAGCATGCAAACATTAATGGGAAAAGCACTACGTGATTAATGTTAGTTGTTATCATACCCGCAAGCAGAAGCCTCTGTGCTCAGACGAGCATCACGCTGTGATGATCAGAAAGCCTGTTCTGCTAAAGGGGTGAAAAGTTCAAGCCTCTGATCAATAAGCCCAGAGATCCAGAGAGGAAATTCGTCTGTACTCAAAGCAGCCTGTGGAGTTGGGTTTTTTTGTGGGTTTGGGGTTTTTTTTTTTCTGTGAGCTTCTCTATGCTAATACAATTTATGCTTTCTGCTAGGGATAGAGATGGATAGGAAAAGAAATGAGGAAAAAATATGCTGGGGATGGGTCAAGAGAGTCAAGATTCATGGGTGCATATTCAGAGTTAAGTCAGTATTTTAGGGATTTTGGCAGGAGTGTAGTTCACTGCAGCTCAGTGGAACATTGAAGGATTCACATCACTGTTCAGTCAGTTTGGTTCATATGTCGGGCAATTTATTTTAACCCACCCTTACTCATATACATTGGCTGTCCTATTATAGAGAATTTGTCTTCTCTTAGAGAACTCCCTGAAGATACTGAACTGCATTAAAAAAAAAAATGTTTAGCAGTCCAGTAGTCTGTGCTGTAACATACAGAATTTCCCTATCTTTAAATGGGCTATATATATATGTACGCTAATTGTTGGTAAATGCTGACATTTTTATAGTAGTTGCTACAGTTTTCTGAATAATTTGGTATAGGGTTTCTGTATATTGTTAAAAAGAAAAAGAAATTTTAAATAATTTAAGCAACACAACCCCTGTAAAGCTATCACAATTTTCCCAGGGATTTCAAACCAGTGACAGAGTAATGCAGTTTTACAGCAATTCAGTTTCTGCATGTTTGAAGAGAGTTATAAGCTGTAGTCAAGAGGAAAGAAATGCCTTGAGGCAACCTGTGGTAATAGCCTCAAGTAGGGAAGGGTCTCTAAAATATTTCCTGAGACTGGTGAAATTTGATTCTGTTTTTGTATAAAATGGCTGAGTTTGGAAAGAAAAGCCTGATCTTCACATTGGGTACAGTATCTCTAGTTGTGAAGCCCAGCTGCTTCTTTTATGTATTTTTTTCTATTGAAGAGCAATGTTAAATCATTCCTTCTGGTGGATTTCCTGATTTAAAAAAAAACCCATCATTATAATACCTAGAGTTTCATAAAATCAAATCTAAACAAATATTTATCACATGTATTTTGAATTTGGTTTGTGTCTTTAAGATGAATCAAAATATTTTTCTTTTCAGTCACTGTTTTTTTCTTTCTTAAATATTGTTGACTGCAGAAGAGAAGGAAGGAAGTTGTCTAAATCTTTTAACCTTGGCTATTGTAATCCATATTTTGCAAAACAGAAACAGGTATCTCTGGTGCATTGAAATTAATAAAGTATGTAAGACTCTGAAAACCAGCATTTCACTTGATCAGCGTCAACTGCTTTTTTCATTGAGGACAGTGGAAGGATGGTGAAGATGCGGATTGTTAGCTTTATATCCTGTTTTTATGCACTTCAGTCCAAATGTTCAGAGCAGTGATGGATTGTAAAAATGATCCCACTCAGACTTGTTTTTCTAGAAGATTACAAACAAAGCTTCTGCCAAGCTAGTCCCCAAAGCAGCTGTTCAAACCAGGAAGAATAGTTAATGTTAACCATGGACCGAGTTGCTGGATTTGGTTTAAATGCAATTTAAAAAAAAAACCAAACCACACCAATGTCATCTGTTTCTCCTAGAGTTAAAAAACCCTGTAATCTGGGAAACCTCACACTCACTCACTTTTGTGATACTACAGTGGGAGAAGAAATGAGAAGGATAATTCATCTGAAAAGGTTCTGCGGAGCAGGATTGGTTTTCATCTGTGTTCAAGCAGAGTCTTCACTTGCCTCCTAAGGATCAGATTTTGGCTGGGCCCTGCATGGTGATGAGGAATTTTCATGCACTTTCTCTCTCCCTCTAAACAGGTCGATTGTTTTTTGCATTACGGCTAATACGAGACACACACGCTCTTACAAGACACGCGTAGGGGCAAGCTACTCCACAGTGTTCGAGAAAGAGTTGGGAATCTGTTCCTCTATTCATGCATCCTTGCAGAGGGTAACAAACTGTGGCCATGCTCCCCTGGTTGCTCCTGCATCTTCTGGGAAATGTCCTAGAGAACCCTTCCACACCCACCTTGACCTTCCACAGGCAATAAATACATGTCCCTCTCCTTGTGCCATGACAAGGTAGGGAAACGCTGCTGCCTCTTCCATTGCTAAGTTCTCCTCCCCCTGCTCTACAGATAACAGGCACCATTTTCTCAAATTGTCTAACCAATTAACATGATTGTGTTAAAACTCCTAGCAGTCTTGTTCTCAACCTGTACGGAATTTTTCCAGTTATATCAATTGGTCTGCTAAAGGATTTTAGCTGTCCCTGCAAAAATTGCCTTGATAATATCCTTAGAGCATTGTATTTATAGTAACATTAGTGCTGCTGCTGGGATTGCAGCAGATGACGCTGTTACTTTAATGCACCGTCATGAAGATACAGAATGCAAAGCAAAGAGAAAATAAAACTAAGCATTCCCTCCTGTACACACCTTTAAAAAAAAAAAAAGTAGAAATTTAATGCTCGAAGTACGGTGCCTTTTCTCTTAAGGTCAGTACAGAGTTAATTCCTTCCTGTCACAACTCAAGCTTCCAGTCTGCTTCAAGGAGAGGGTTTGCCATTCCCACCAATAAATCAGTAATGTTTCCTGTACCTATTATTGTGTATTCCTTTGTATGTTGACACGTATTGTTAATAAATACTTGGATTGCCAGACCACTGGTATTTTCCCTCACTAAACTGTTTCTCTCGCACCCCCAAATCACAAAAGGTCCCACGCGGCACTTCACGTTTCTGCAAACTCTCATGGGGCTCGCTGTAGGTGTTTTGGCTGAGGATGGGCAGCAAAGTTTGGCCCTGCAGGTTTAGCACAGTGAAATTTCAATCATCCTTTTGCAGCGCAGCACCAAAGTCATGTGGTTGCCTATTTTGAGCAAAGAGAAGCTGAAGATGGTGCCAGCAGAGAAAGAAAGCCATAGAGGGAGGAGACTGTCCTCTCAGCCAGCTGGAAGCCTGTTTTTCTACGGCTGGATAGCGAGCTTGCCTCAGCCACGCAGCCTGTACACAGGTAGTCAAAAAGCAGTTACTGGAACGCCTGGATGCCTGATTTCTCTCTTAATATTAGCTATGAAATCAAGCAACAGAAACTGTGTAGTAATTTAAAATAACCCAAGATTTAAAAAAAAAAAGCTACATGTTCCCAGGTAAGAGTAGTATTTTCAGGAGGATCTAAGGATTTAGGGACCAATGTGGCATTACCAGAAGTGAAGGACACCAGTTTAAGTTTAGACTTGTACATTGCATTCATTTGAGCAAGATTCAAAGTTTTAATCTAGAAATACATGAAAAGAGTTATTCTGGAAAGTCTAGCTAAGAATGATTTTTTGAACATAAGCCCCTGTTTCAATACACTTATTTTGGAGTAAATCCCCTTTTTCCCATTTCACTTAACTCATAAGGATTAAGAATATTTACATACCGAGTTGTTCAGATATGTGTATTTTATTATATTTGCAATTATGGACGTGCAGTTTAACAGTCTGCCATATTCTAAATCACTTCCAAAGATACAACTTAAAAGTTTCAAATCACTTTCACTTAAAAACTTTTAAAAATGTTATTCTCTATTAGCAGGCTGTCCTTATCGTTCCACTTTAGATATATTTTTAGTGCTTGGACTATTTTGTAGACTACTCCTGTAGTGCCCAAACATTATTCATACATTGGCACTTCGGTGCTAAAGCATGGTACTTTCACAAGCTGCACCAAAGTCAGTGTGTGTATCCCTGGGTCACTCAGAAACCATTCTCACACCAAGACTTAAATGTGAATTCAGACTTTTAAGTTTAGGTTCTCATTTTGAAGCTTTATATGTAAATTCTTTGCAAAATTCTTGACATTAATGTTCAAGAGATCCCATGAACATCCATTAATATGCACGTTATATTAACAAATAGGCTTTGAACCACTTCTCTCCTGTCACCTGGAAGCTCTGGTGTGAGGAATGAGTTTCATGGAGCCCTTGAAGAGAGGGGTAAGGAACAGGAGCCTGGCTACATTTATGTAAAAAATCTGGTATAAAGTATATCACTAAAAATATCATCTCTACCCCCACCCTCCCCACTGTGCTTGACAGCAGCTGGTACTAAATTGGATCATAGGATCAATGGAAGCAAGTTTTGTTCAGGAAGTATTGCAAAGACTATGTGAAGGGCAACTGTCAAATTAGTATAAATACACACATATACATGAGTATAAATACATGAGAGTATATGAGAACACAGAGTGTATGGAAGATTATAAACAGATATGGGTGTATGTATCTATGAGTTGAAGCCCATAACTACAGATGTGACATTATCTTTTTCCTCTGGTCCCCATGATTTTTAAGACTGGAAGTCTCTCAAGCACCTTTCCAAGACGGAGCGCACAGTAAGATGTTACGTGAGCAGACTGTTCTAGTCTGCTTTCCTTTTTCTCTCATTCTTCCCTGTTCATACACACAGTCTCATTTACTCTTTTTTTCCCTTCTATTTTTTTTGCAGAATGACTTTAAGGTCTTTCTGTTTCTTGTTTTAAGTCCATATTTTGAATGGAACGTTAAAAATGCCACTTTGAAAGACAAGCAATCTGTGAATTTTGGTTTAAATTAAAATTTTGGTGAATTTAAAACAATTGTGTTTCCTATAAATGCAATTTTATCCAAACAGCTGGGAAAAATGTGACATTTCCTCCGTTATTTTTTCATGCATGAAGTGTTTGAGAAAAAAAATTGAATAAAAGCTCTGCCAAAAAGGCCAGCTCTTTACCTGAGGTCCAAGGAGCTTCTGCATCATTTGATACACAACCCATTCACAGCAAACCAGCTGCTAACTGCCATGATGGGAAGGAAAGTTAATTTTATCTTTAGAGCTTGTGTCCTTGTATTCTGCCTTCTAGCAGTTTGCGTTCAGATGATCTTCTTGCCAAAGTTGCTGCTACTGCTTCTGGCCAAACATGTTAGGGAACAGGCGAGCCTTTGTACGTGTCTGGAATTTTGTTTTAGATGGAAAATCCAGACAAGAAACTGCATCATCCGTTCAATCAGGCAAACAGCAAAAATTGGATCAGTGTGAAGACACAGCATCTCAAATAAGCTTTTAGACTTCACTGGTTGCCTGGAGGAATAGAGCGCTCTGCAGAACATACTGAAAGGTCACCACCTCACTGCTTTTATCCACTGCACTTAAATGTGAAAAATGAAGTGACTTGCATCTTGTTGCAGTTCCGTGCCAATACTTCATGGGTCTTCCTGTTCTGTGATATGAATCAAGAAATGATGACTACATGGATTTGGTTGTAAACCATAATGATACAACACCCCCTGAACATATGGCAGGAAAGAGACATAGAATTTTACAGAGAGTCATTAATCTTCAAATTTTAAAGTAAGACAGGCTTCACAGTTAAATAAAAATGCACTGCATATGGCCAAGATAAACCTTTTGTTCTTGGAGTGAGAAGGAAGGGACTTCCATTGGGAATGGATGCATCCTTCTTGTGGGAGGAGTAAGAAATGCCATTTTTTTCTTCACTTGGAGGGGTAAGTAGTAAACAGCATATAAAATTCAGTGAAATGAAGGGGATTCTTCAAGACAATGGGTAAAAGAGGAAAATTGTGAAGAAGAGAAAATTACTCTTAAAATAGGCCTTTGAGGTCATTTAACTTAACTGAATCACTGAATCCATTCAACATACAGAATGAAAACAAATCCATTGCTCTTAAACTCTTGCTCATTAGTTCATTAGTTCATTCTTTCCCCTTGGTTGTTAAGCTGCTCCCCCCCATGCCTCCAGCCTGATTACTAAACCACTCCACAAGAAAATGAAGGGCTCCAACTTTTGGTTCCCTAAGATTCACCTGCCTACTTTGGATCTTGTTGAGTGATCCTGAGGTCTGCAAGTAAGATACTATGTTTGAAAGGATCTGCGTATATGATTAGAAAATGGTTGTACATAGGGGAGAGGGACATTAGCTACCAGAAATCAATTCATAATTGATACTTGACAGTCTATGATTTACTTAAAAGATTCGGAGTTATATCCTTCAGTCGCTTAGTAGCATAAGTTTGCAATTATGCCCTTAACGTCAGCAAAATTATTCATAGTATAAAGCAACATATCCAATGTGAGTGGACAGTGACCTACTTACTGCTGCTGGGAACGGAATAATGTAAAGCAGTAAAAACTTTCTGTTCACTTTAACTGTGCTCACGCAGGGTGTGAATGGCAACACTTCTTATTCAGGAACATCTTTATTTCGAAAGAGAAGTGTCTTCTTTCAACTGGATTGTTTTTGAACTCCTTACAGTGTGGCTTCTTGAAATATTTTCAAACTGAAGTGAGTTGAGTCCTTCTGCTTCACCAAGTAAAAAGATAAACAACTCAGTTTTGGCACCATTAGGTTGCATTTACAGTCTATCGTATTATGGAGACATTAGAACTGACGTACTAAATCACAGAAGTAGGAGCCTTTAAATGTCTCATCAGTTTGGAGTTGAAAAGAAATAGGAGATGCAGGATTTTTCTTTTTGTTTTAGTTGGATATGAAAACGGAGACAGAAGCAGAGTTACAGCAGATTAGTACTCCAGATACCCAGAAAGGAAACATATTTAGCTAAAGTTATTCTTAAATATTTACTGTATGATAATGTGAACTATGTATTATCTGCAGATGGCTCATAAATGGAACTGCCCTGAATTGTGCCAAGCCAGTACTGGGAATAAGGAGCCTAAAAGAACTTTATTTAAGGTTGCAATCTCAATTCATGTAGATATGAATCATAATTTCCTAATAAAAGTTTAATGCTACGCTCACACACTACTTACATGGCTGGAGAATTTGGACTTTATTTGCTTCGAATTGCAAAGGCGGCAGGAAGGGAAAGGACAGTCCTGCCATGGAGGCAAGTGATTTCTAGCCTGGAGGGGCTGGATTTTATTGCTGCTCCTGACATCAAGCACCTAGCAATGCTAAGCAAATGGCTTAAACTAAGTTGGTTACCTATTGCATGTTGCTAACTTTCTACTCTCAGAACCCAAGCAGTCAGATTTCTGAGGTACTGAGCACTTACAGCTCTAGCTGAAATCAGAAGGATCTCTGAAGCCCTGTAAAATCTTACATACTGATAAGCAAGCTCAAAAGTCAAGTTGTGCACATCCAAAATGAGCACTTATGACAAATGGACAGCTTTTACCTTTACTTATCCATAGCTCGGCTCTCTAGTTGTCTCAGCTCTCTAGTCGTAGAATCAGGAATGCTTCATCTCATAGTAGTCTACTATTTCTGAAGCACTTGGAAGATACTGTGGTGCTGAGCACTATGGAGGATCCTGTGAGGAAATCTGATCACCTCTCCAGAGCAGGACTGGAATACTGTTCAATAAACAAGGCCTACAGCTACACATTGAGCAGTGTGGAGAAAAGCAATGACACCACCATTGAGTAGCTGTCTATCTTGTGTGCTTAATGAGACAGTCCTGAGGGAAAAATAGCGTAAGAATGCATAATTAAAGGCTGTAACCTAAATGATACGCTCAAAAAGGCTGCATTAAGGTTACAAAGGCAATGTGACTTTGGGCAATTTCTAGCATATGGGTGCTCGAATCTGTATTCTCAACATTCTTTTAACATGGATTTTTTTGTGGGTAATTAATACTAAGCTCTGCTCTACTCTTTAGAAAAAGTAACGCATTGATTTGAGGAAATGCAGCATATATCCCCATTGAAATATGGGCACTACAAAAGAGTAGACAAAGTATATTTCATTCCCCTGAGTTTGCAGGACAAGGTTTATCTGTGTTTAAGACTGCTGTTGTTTAGCACAAACGTTGGCTAGGCTACTGGGACTGGTCTTGAAAGAAATTGCCATGGGTTCTTCAATGAGTTTGTACGTGAAACTAGGCATAGACCTTCAGTAGCTAAATCCAGTATTATTCCGCTAATTAGTTTTATATTTTATCATGCTTATAACATTTTATAATATCAGCTTGGGGGAACATATCTTCCAATCCTGCAAAGCAGTGACTTTGCTGACATTACACAGATGTTGCATTTACACATATATTTGCAACTGAATACTTGCTAAAATGATTTGTAGGCTTAGGTCAAATTATTTTGCTTGATCATCAGCATCACTGCAGTTTGTTCAGCAATTCTTTGCAAATATCCGGTACAGGTACTGGTCAGCCCGATCTTCATTTTTTCTAAGCCTTTCTGTGCATCCAGGTTCCTCTATTGCATTTGTCAATGCATTCAAGAAGTCTACCATTTTCACAGCTCAGGCGATAAAAGCATAGTGGAGGCATGGAAGAAGAAAGCAGCTTCCTAAAATGTAGTCATTTTATTACATAAAAAAGTGATTAAAGCATCTGCTTTAGTTTTCATAGTAAGATGTTGCAAATCTGTTACAGCTAGAACAGTTTAAGATTTTTTAAAGATGGGAAATAGTGTCTTTTCCAACAAAATTGCCATTTGTTCATTGAAGAAAGTTAGTTTCTTATAAAAACAACTGCCTGAAGAATGGTTTGTTTCCTTACTGTGAGACACAGCAATATTTTTTTAATACCTCTGTAAACTTTCCATAAACTTTTATATGACAGGTTCAGCAGCGACCCTGACTTCACATCCACATGCCTCCTCCTCCTCCTCCTCCATCCTCTAGCCAATGATTCCTGCCTTCTCCTCTCCCAGCCCAGGCTGCAGCAGGTTACCTCTTGAAGTGTGCTACCATACCCTTTCGTTTGTGTTTGATGATCTGTTTCTGTCCTAGATTGGTACCCTGGCAGGATCACGTGTGCCTTATATTGAAAGGCTTCAACTCCAATTTGCTTTAAACAGAAGGTGGTCCTGATTTTAAAGAATTTTCTGATTTTAAAGTGTTAGGCAATGCTGGTTCAGTTTGCAGGACAGGTGATCCTTTACATGTTACTTCAGTTTTTCATTTTGTTGCTGGAGAAGAATGTATTTGCAATGAAATTAAATTTGAAAGTAATTACAACCAACCACACCACCAGATGGAGCTTCTTTTCTGCCTTTGCTGCTGAAGGTGCTGAAACTGTGGGACTGAATTCACTGGGACTGTGGGACCGAACCGTATTTATAGCCAACGAAATAGAAAACTCTCTTTTTTTACTTCTGGTGATGCAGGACTGAGCATCCCTGCATTCATATATGGCTATTTCAGTGGGTTTTATTTGTATACTGGTAATGATAGCTATTATGCCAGTCCTTTGCTTTTGCAGGGTTAGGCTGTATCAGGCACTCCTGTTTCTTGTTCGTGCACTTGAGAGTTTGCAAGTATAGGCTGACTTGTTAGAATGGTACAGTAATATTAAAGCAGCATGTATTTCTTTTTTTTTTTCTACTGTAAAAACTATTAACATTCTTTAGAAATGCAAATCTCTCTTTGTTTAGACCACTACATAATGCATTTTATTCACTGAAATTCAACTCTGAAGTCTTTTGTGCTTTTTGCAGTATTGTACTGTGTTACAGATACCTAGTTGCTGGTATACATGTACATCAACTAAAGTAACTATGTTCATAAGTCATGAGAATCAATATAAATGACTGTGATAAACTTTCTCTCTCTTACAAGATCTTCTGTGGGGTACCTGTTAGCTATCTGCTATCATAGCTTAGCAATTGATAAACCGTAACTGAGGCAGTTCTGGGGAACTGCAAAGAGACAAGGTTGGATTTTTTCCTTTTTCGGTGGTTTGGAAAACTACACATTCAAGCAAACAATTTTTAATGTAGGGTTTATACAGCAAGATTACTTGGAAAGGCTGTTGCCTAGTTTTAACCCAAGTGAAAGAAATGAGACTGACGTACAACTTACCCGGTTATGACTGCCGGACTGAAAAGGTTGGCCTGCATTTGCCAGGAGTTGTTAGAACAGGCTATCGTGCACAACTCTCTTTTCCCAAAAGATGGGGAGGTATCTGAGCTGATGAGGTCAGGTTACCATTCAGTTATGCCACGTCAAACACGACTCTAAAGACCGGTGGAGGCTTCACCAGCCGACGTTATGAAAGTCCTTCTGACCAGCTGGCCAATTCCGTTGTCCTAGGAGACTCCAAATAAGTTCATGCTGCTATTGATTTTGAGTGAGCTACACACCTTGCAGCTTGTGAAAAAGACAACCACAAAAATACAAAACAGAATTAATGTGGGTACAAGTTAATGTCATTTTCCATTTCCATGTCTCATTTCCAATGGGCAAAAATCTAATGCCTTAGAGGGGAAAAAAAGGGGAAAAAAATCTAATGCCTCGGACATCTAATGCTCATGTGCTAACAACTCAAAAAGCTGTTTTAGAGATGTGTGGGTTTGTCATTTATGTTTTATATACTTCCTAGGAGTTCATTTTGGAGAGTATTTCAAGCATTTGGAATTTTGCAGTGTCCTTAGTCAAGAGGTAAACACATCTTCTGTCTGAATAAGTTTCCTTAGAGTTTTAAGGAGACATTGGTTTTTGTTTTCCAGAGGCAGTCTGCTAGGTGGCAGGGCAGGAGCAAAATCCAGCACTTGAAGACAGTGAGGAAAAAAATATTATTTTAATAGCGCAGCAACAGTTTTGGGGGTAGAATGCACTTTATATCAGACTACTCTGGATAAGATGGATTTTCTTTCTCACTGAAGTCCAAAGCAATATAATAGCATAATGTAGGGCAAGAATTTGATCCAAATTATATTTTTCCTAGATTGCTAAATAAAAAAAATACATAAACATAGAGGTTTTATATGCAAGAATCTGGATCCTAGTGTTCATCAGAAACCTTTGAAGGAGATGTGGTTCTGCAACTTTCTGGGGATCCACATTAAAACAAACAAAAACCATAAAACCAAACCCTTTTCAACTCCTATGCTTTGAATAAATTTCGGAAGCTGAGAAGATTTTTCTCACTGATAATCTGAGTTTGCCCTTTCAAAGACTGTCTATTTGGGTTAAATTGCTGAAATCCAACAGTAAGTCTCTCTATTAGGATGGCAGCTTGTATATAGGTTTTTTATCATAATATGATTTACTGATTGAAAGTTTGACAAGTAACTTAAGATTTTCAGTGTAGCACATGGATATCTGATAAATCACAGGTATTAAACCAAAACTTGGCACTGCAAAGAGCCACAAGAACCAAGCAACACTTCTGAAATCTTAGTGAATGGCAAGTTTTTGTGCAGCGTGGTTTTGTCACAGTTAATGCAAACTCTAGTCTGAATTTAGTGATTCTTCAAGCACTTGGAACCTTTTCCAGGCAAAATTTTGGCAAAACAGAAAGTAAAAAAAAAAAAAAAAAAAAAAAAAAGAAGATTAATCCTTTGTGCCATCACTATATATTTGCTTGCCACAAAGAATGAGCCTGATTTTATACCAGATGCAGAGGAATCTTGGACCTACTGAAAGCAATTACAAAACTCCACCTTCGAAGAGCTCAGCATTGCACCCAAATGAAGAGACCTTCCTTGCCTTACTGCCAAATACTTGGTATTAGTAATTGAAAAGGATATTCCACATCATTACGGGAAACACACCACTGCTGTAATTCAGGAAAACAGAATAATAGATTTTCATATATTTAAAGTAATCTCTACATCCCATGTCAGATGCTGGTCTGCTGAAAGACAAGACAAAACATATGGCAGACCCCTCTGAAAGTGATTGTCTGAAAGACTCAAAGCTCTAAAGGATTTTGCTTCCTGAGCATCCTGCAGAAATTAGGTTTAACTCTTTGGATTTAAGATTTGGAAACTAAAATAATCACTTCCAAATATTTGTTTCCATTTCAGTACTATTTCCATTACAGATGTAATGCATGCCTGTTTGGAGTACAGCTGCTTGGTTTTCCTGCATAAAGAAGACAATTAGGTCTAGTAATCTAACTTCTGAATAATTTCTAGTCAGATTGTATAAAGCCACCGAGTCTTTCATTCAGTGTTTGACCATCCTCACAAACACAGTAAACTGAAATCCTATCCTAATTAAAATTACAGAGCAGCTTGAATTTCCCATGGGATAGGGAGCTTTTTTTAAAAAAAAATAATTGAGGAGGCTATTAATATCCTCCCTGCCATTTCTGTACTAGCAACACGACTGTTAAAATTGGGATGAAGAACTACATGATTTTCAAAGTGAAGCAAGATTGTTCAGAATGAATGCTGCTAGAATGTGAGATAATGCCTGCATATTTCTAAATTCCTGTAAATTGTGTAATAATGCTTAGTAGTTGTTAGTCATTGCCGTTTCCTGATAAGCTATTGTCATGGGAGATTTTCTTAGAAAGACTTGAGTGGGCAATTGGAGAGATTTGGCGTATTTGAACTAGGTGCATCCGTAAATAGAATACTTTCCTCCTGAACTAACTGGAAAATCTGCCCATTTTGGATGTGAAGGTTGAAACTACTATTAAAAGTGTAGAAAAGGAAATGATGGAACAGTGTTTGAATGGGCTTCTGGATTAAATCGTGTGGTTGTGTTGAATCAACAGAATCCCCCAGTTACTCGACTCTGGATGTCTGCAAACAAGTATTTTCATGTTTGTTTTGTGTCCAGATGATGACTATTGATCCAAGCAGCTTGACCCAATTTATTAAATTGCACATCAAACAGAGCTCCAAACCAAAGCAGCAAACCAAAATCTCTGATCTAACAAGTCCTGAGAAATACATAACCAGACACTCATAGTCAGAATTGAGAAGGCAATACCATGGATCGCTTACCAGTGATTTGCACATTCGTATTTCTTTTATGTCATTCAGTAGCCATTTTAGGGTGCAGATGCTCCTGCAAGATGTATGTGTTGAATGCAGGGTGGAGATTAGAAGGACAAGGCGGGTAGCTGGGAAACAAGGAGGGGGGAAATCAAAGAAGAAGGTGCTGTGTTGATCCCGTAGGTAGTTTATGACCTTAAACATAACTAACTGGTCAAAGCTCAGGGAATGCAAAAAGCCTCCTGACTGTGAATCCGCTGTCTTGTCTTTTACTAGGAAACCCCTCTACTTTTATCTCAACATTTTCTTTACTAACAAATGAGGTATTAATTAGAAGCCCGAGACCCTGGTTGCCCCCTTAAGAGAATCCATTTCGAAATACTTCAGAGACGACGCTAAATGCCTCTTTATCGCACATCCACTGGCATAGTTTGTCACATCAGTTGAACGTCTGTTGTAAAGGTTTATCTGATTTTAAATCACTCCCTTTCAGAATGGTAGCAATTGATTACCACTAAAAATCCGACTTCCCTTTGTATGCCGTTAATTGCCCGATTTTAATTCTTTTCATGCAATACGGAGCCCTGCTGCCTTAACTGCTTTTGCTTAATTTCTGTGAACAGTAGTCCTTTTTGCAGGCCTGTCTCCCAGAGTTATGGAAGATGTAAGAAATGTATATTAATTGCTACAATATTACTGAACTTTTATCAATATTTACAGTCAGTTTCTCTTCTTGCTGTCCCTTATTTTGCTTGAACCTTTCACATTCCTCTCTAATTTCTAGTAGTCCAAATGGTTTTGCCTTAACAGCAAACGGCACATTTTTTCCCTTTGCTGCCTAAAACATTTGTTAATGATTTGGCAAGCTGAGGAAGCATGCGTTAGTGGAGTAAACACCACATGAGGAAGTAAGGGCCGGTTTCTTCATTTCTGTTTTCCTCACCATAAAATAGGTATTACTTTGAGAAAGTAAAGTAGTAATGTTCTATTTTAGCTAAGGAATCGTGACAATATTCTAAGTACTAAGCAGCACACATCATCTCTTCATTTTTCTTCTTTCCCCACTTGGTAATCTGAGGTGCCACAGGCCTCGGATAGGTGGGACATGAGGTCTCATTTCCAGGCACAGGTAAGAAAGCGCCTGCATTGCGACCTGTTTTCATCAAAGTGAACGCGAACAGGAGAGTGGCCCAACGTTGTTGTCCACTGCTCTGTTACAGCCACTGGCAGGTCGGGAGCGACGGTGAAAGCAGGTGAAACCGGTGCCCCCCCTGCCAACAGTCGCGTGGGGGAAGACGACCATCGTTCCCTTCCTTCTTGCGCTGCATCGCAGACCTCAGCTGAGGAACTCGGGAGCACGCGCTGTCGTTCAGTGCCATTAAGTTGAGGCTGCTTAGTTCAAAGAGCTTAAATGGCATCGTACCAGCTCACTTGGACGGGAGGAGGCAAAGGAGCGCTCCCATGAACAGTTCAGCCAACAGCCCGGTGAACGTGGCAGCTCGCAGCAGCGCGGTGGTGACGAGCAGCTGACGGCAAACTGGGGTTCGTCATGTTTTCCATTAGCACAGCTGGTGCCAGCGAGAATGTTTGTCCTTCGTTCCTCTTCTTACAATGCTCTAAACCGAACTACTAACAAACGTCGAGTGCACGGCCAGAAGCTAGGGGAGTCGGCTTATTTGGCACTTCCAAGTAACTGTTCGCTGTTCAACTCTTCGGTCGAGGTGCGGTAAGAACATCCTCACAGCAGTGTCCGCTAAGGAAACTGTTTAGCGACGTTTCTGCTGCTTTGACATTCATTCCTCTGCGAGACCCAGACTGCACGCTCAGTTGAACTGCGCTGTGTTCACTCACGTTGGGAGGCTGCTTTTTGGCAACCAGACTGGTGCTAAAAATAAAACAAACTATGCAAAACAAACAAACAAAAAAACCCCTCTGATAAATCCATAGTGGGTGTGTATTGCTTCAGAAAGTACTGTGTTATTTGCATATGCTTTTTAGTGTCTCTTCCACGAGAAAGAATGGAGAGAAGTTCAATAACGTATATTTTTGCAATCATCCGTGCACATCACCCCCAGACAATAGCAGTGGCACGCACAAAGTATAGAATTAAGTGAGGAAAATTCTCAGATGTGGATCTCGCCGTACCAATAAAAGTATCGTGTTATGAGGATGCTGTTTACTATCCATTGTGCTCAGAAAATAAAACTGAGGAGGATCCTCATTCTCTTTATCTGTTTAAGAGGTAAAGCCTGTATTTTGTTTTTCCTCCTTGATTTTTTTTATTGTTGTCACGTGGAAGCTTTGATATGACCTTCAAAAGGGGTGCACGTGCCCACGTGTGTGCCTCCTGAGCCTTCGGACTTCATTTTCCGCAAGCAGAGTACTGCTGGCACCAAGCGTGGGTAAAAAATGTTCGAAGAGGTTTCCTTGCAAAATGTATCATACTCTAAAAAGCGAATGCCTTTGGTGTTCCTTTTACTTTCGGGGTTTTGCCCTCGAGTTCAGGTCTCGGAGCTTTTCTCTGCAGTTAGGATGGGTGGAAGCCGATTTAAACACAAAAGCTGGGGCGGGGGGGGGTGTCTCCCAAACTCCCGGCTGCGGAGGACAGAGGTGTGACGACGGGCGGGGCAGACGGGCAGGACCCGGCGCTGCTCGGGCGCGGGCAGGCGGGGAGGGAGCGGCTCAGCCCGGCGCCGAGGGGCCGCTCGGGTCCCTCCCCGCCCGCGCCCCCGGGGCACGGCTGCGGCTCCTCCGCGGTGCCAGCGCGGTGCGGGGCGACGGCTTAATCCCGACGCTTAACCCCGGCCCTCTGGGCTTCTTCCTTCGGGCTGTCTCCGACGGGTGGAAGGCGAAGTAACGCTCGTATCATAATGAATGATGACGAATAATGACGGACGACCGTAATGAATTTCAGTGACAGTAACAGGGAAGCCTGCTCCAGCAGCCCACGGCCCCCCGTCCCCCCCCGGGCTGACTCTGCGGGGCGGAGCGGCCGCGGCGGCAGCGGGGGGGACCCCGGGGCAGGCACAGCCGGCTCCGGGGGTGCGCCCGCCGCCGCCCCCCGGCCCCCCGGCCCCCCGCCACAGGCCACCGAAGGCCGGGCGGCGTTGCCCGCGGCTCCCTCCTCCGCGCCCCGGTTCCGGCGGCCCCGGCGGCGGGGAGGACGTGCGTGGGCGCCCGTCGCGGCCGCCGCTCTTTCCGCCTCGCCCGTCCCGGGAGGTCCCGCCCCCGCCCGCGGCCGCCCCAGCCCCGCGGGGAGGCTCCGGGCCTGGCGGGGGGGGGGGGGGGGCGCGCCCCCCGCCCGGGGCCTGCGGCGGGGCCGCCGGATAAAGCGGTGCCGGCCCGTCCGCCTGCCGCCACAGGGGCGGCCGGGACGGGCCCAGCGGGGCGCCCGGCCATGGCGAGCCCCGCACGGCCGCGGCAGGAGCTGGCGGCGGAGGAGCGGCGGCTGCCGCCGCTGCCCCGCGAAGCCAAGCGGGAGGCGGCGGCCGAGCGGCTGCTGCTGCTGGAGCTGCGGCGCTGCGGGCGGCCGCCGGCCCCCGGCCCCGGCGAGCGGCGGGAGGCGGGGGAGGAGAAGGAAGAGGAGGAGGAGGAGGAAGCGGCGGCGGGCGAAGGCTGTTGCGGCAAGTGCAAGAAGCGGGTGCAGTTCGCCGACTCGCTGGGGCTGAGCCTCGCCAGCGTCAAGCACTTCAGCGACGCCGAGGAGCCGCAGGTGCCGCCCGCCGCGCTGTCCCGCCTGCAGAGCCCGCCCGCCGAGCAGCGGGACCCCCCGCCGCCGCCGCCGCCGCCCGCCCTGCGCCTGGTGCCCGACTTCCCCGAGGGCGGGGGGCCCAGCGCCGAGCGGCTGCGGCGGCAGCGCGTCTGCCTGGAGGGGCTGGGGCGGCCCCCGGCGCCCACCGACGTGCGGGGCACGGTGCGGGTGCTGGGCGGCCCCGGCCCCAAGGAGGTGACGGTGCGCTACACCTTCAACGAGTGGCTCTCCTTCCTCGACGTGCCGGCCGCCCCGCTGCCCCCGGCCCCGCCGGCCGCCGGCGACCCGCCGGCCGAGCGCTACGGCTTCACCCTCTGCGTCCCGCCGGGCCTGCGGGAGGGCTCGGCCCTCCACTTCGCCATCCGCTACCGCAGCCCGCAGGGCGAGTGCTGGGACAACAACGGCGGCCGCAACTACACGCTGCGGTGCTGCGGCTCCCCCGGGGGCGGCCCCGCGGCCCCCGCCGCCGCCGGCTGCAGCCCGCCGCCCCCCGCCGCCCCCCGCTACTGATGCCGGCCCAGGGGAGCCGGCCGGGCCCCGAGCCCCCACTCGGGAGGGCGACAGCCAGCGCCCGGAGACCGCCCGAAATCCGGGTGGGGGTGTTTTTTGGTTTTTTTTAAGCGGGCCCTTCGGTCTGGCCAGCGGAACACGGATGTGCGTAGGCTCGCGTTGCTGTGGCTTGTGGAATCGTTTTCCTGGTTTGTGGTTTTTCTTTTTTTTTTTTTTTTTTTTCTTTTTTGGAGAGAAGAAGGAGACTGAGCAGCGTGGGCTTTGCTTTTCCCCTCTTGAAGTGAACTTGGGCTTGACTCCGCTTACCCGAGTAGTCAGAGCCGCACGGAGCACTGGCGTGAAAACTTTTAATGGCGTGTTCTCCGCAGATCTAACCTAGCATCCCAGTCTCCCCGTTCTCGCATCCCTTTCAAAGACACAGTACTGCGACAGCAGCGGTGTGCTTTGTCTTTCTTTTTATTATTTTTTTTTTTAGTTCAATGGACTCCGTAACAATACCATTCACTGTTGCGATCACCTGTCAAACTCATGACAGGCTTGTGTGCCCGGCCCACCTTCGCCGTGCCTGTGGCGGTTCGCAACAACAGGCAGTCTGGTTCAGGACTGGGTCTGGGGCTGGACTGGGCTGCTCTGCTTTTTGTCGTTCAGCACACTTCGATAAGGCTCCCTGCCTTCCCCAGGCTTGCGTGTAGATCCCGTCTGGCTAATAGCAGCCAACAGGGACTTCTGCAAAAACGTTTTCGCTTAAAATAGACTGGTGACTTCTTTTCACACAATTGACGAGTCTAAAAGCGGGACAAAGGAGGAGTTAAAGTATTCGCTGATGCTGGGTTTATCACGAGTGCTTTGGTAACACCTTTGAGTAATGCACTGTAAGGTAAAAGACGGTGTCTGTCCCACACATAGTTCTGCGTTTTCAGATTTGGGAAGCCGTGACGGATTTGGATGGCCACCTTGCTGAGGAGTGACGATGCGATACAGAGAGGGCGTCCTCAGCAATGAATGAAAACAAGTGCCTTAGTTCAGCTCTCCTTATGTTACATTTTGCACCACATTTCTCAAGTATTTATAATTTATTCGGCTTATTTTGCTACATCTTTTTCAGTATTTGTATGTTGTTGGGAAAGGGGTTTATTGAGCACACCGCTGGACTTTATAGCGCTGGACACTTGAAATGATTTCTGCAGTCTTCACTTTTGCATCGCAAGCCTAGAGCTTGACTACTACTGGTGTCCCCCGTCCTGAAATGAAGCAAAAAGTACCAATGAAAATGGGTTTGTAAGAATAAAAAAAGCTTTAAAAACGTTAAAAAGCTCACCATTACCAATCTTCTTTTCTGTATAGCAAAACGTACCAGCATCCTTCTTAGTTTTGCAGCCTGGTTGTGCCCCTACCCTAATGTGTGCGGTGCAGAGGGGATCGAGCTGTTTGTTGTGCCTCACGATAACCAGGGGCGCTGCTCGTCCCTACGAGGCTTTTAGGGCTACAGCTGAAAATGGCTGCGGGTCCTGCCAGAGCCACGGGGCAGATCGCCCTGTGAGTACGTGACGGCTCCGTACGCTCTTGCAACGGGCATCTTGTGCGGAGCTGTGATGTGAGGATGCTTTGCTAGCACAGGTGGAAAATAGGCAGGTTTCGGTTGCATTTTGTTCTGGCTCTTTTGCAGCTTTGATTCTGCTTGTTTTAGTCCAATACAGTATCTCAAAATTCGGGTGAATTTTGGGGATGAATAAATAAGTAGGTAAGACATTGTCAGGATGCAGGTAATGTTCTGACATGGATGTATGTTCTTCAGCAAGACCTTGGAAGATTATTTTCCTTTTTAAAACAGAGCATACTGTGAGTTTTCTCAGGTCTTCATTTCCTCTGAAGATATAAAACATCTTAAAGCCCATTTTGAGCACCTTAGAATATTTTGCACCTCTATAAAACTCCCCGTGCTTGAAAATTTAAGTCTTCAGATAACCTGCCTCTTTGGAGAGCTGGTACAAAATCGGAGATGGAAGCGGGGGGGCTTACTGGGGAAAATCCTGCATTACAGGATTACAGGATATTACATGGAATAATCTGAATGAATTAGCCTTTCTTCAGATAGTTGTGTCAATGAAATAGCGTGCTCTTAAGCTGACATGGGATGCTAACAGCATTAACATTGATTCTTCATTTAAGTACAATGCAATATTTGGAGCTTCTGGAGCCCATTCCTTATTCTGTATTTTGTTTATTAAGTGCTTCAGAGAAGAAGGAAACTTCGCCAAAAAAGGGAGGGGAGGGATCTCTCCTTAAACAGAATTTAAAGGAGTAGCTGTATTCTGGTGGCTGTGTCTGGGCAGAGGTGCAGAGCTGGTACCTTGGAGAATCCC
Source organism: Pelecanus crispus (assembly GCF_030463565.1). Lineage (NCBI taxonomy): Eukaryota > Metazoa > Chordata > Aves > Pelecaniformes > Pelecanidae > Pelecanus > Pelecanus crispus. Next base: position 79,549,709 of record NC_134644.1, on the reverse strand, counting down.
AGCTAGCTGCGCTGATTGATAGAGGGCTAGAAATGTTCTCTGGTAGGTTGTAAACTATGGGCAAGGGGTGTAAAACATCCACATCCAGAAAATGTAACATTTATGTATTCTCTTCAGACGTGTGATCTGAAATTCGAAACACAAGTATTTGCTGAGACTAAACAGCAAAATGCTTTTGAGTGCTTCAGAAGTTTGGTGCCAAGCTAAAATCCTGCAAACTGTGATAATTAAAGTACAACATTTTTGTTTTGATAACAGGTAAAGTGCTTTTATTTATTATTAAGAATTACTTTTTGTGAAAGAAAAGGGGGAACCTCTCTCAGACGAGAATCAAACATACTCACTTTTAATAGATAGTACATTTTTGTGCTTATGCGATGTTATAGAAGCATAGATTTCCAAAGCAGGTTTCAAAGACTGCCTACACGGAGTTCTCTGTATTTTCATAGATGAGGTTACTGAGAGCTGTAGAATTGCAAGACACTGGGCAGCAGCGTAAAAATTGGAACTGGACAATGTGTGGACTGAATGCTAGTAAGCCTGCATCAGCAAAGCACAGGGCTGCTGCTTGTGGTTGTAGATTGAGATACATGGCATAGTTGCAACTTTATTCTCAAAGAAATATATGCAAAATGAATTAGTTCTAATTCTAAAAAATCAACAGGCCCGTATAGTGAAGTATACCATTAAGTGAAGCACTCTTTCTGTTTGGCTGCATTACTGTCAATGTAGTATTTTATAGAGATTCAGGGCATAACTTTTGGAGGATGTGCTCATAAACACCCTCCCTCCCCTAACTTAAGAAATATGATAAAGATTTCTTAGCACTCTTGGAAAAACTCCAGCTCCAAAGATTTTAATTTCATGCAGATTTCTGTTTTTTTTTTTTTCCCCAATGGATTAAGGGCTTAGGGGAGAAATAGCTGCCAAATGGTTTTATAGGTGTATATAAAACCAAAAAGTTTCATATAGTTGAACCTCCATAGTGGGTAACTGTGAAGGACATCAAAGTTAAATCTTCCTTAAGCAATTTTTTGCAGCTTACATTTAAATTCAGATTTAAATGATTCAGAAAAGGACTGTGAAGCTAAATTTACTCTGGTATCATGAAGAACTGCAAACTTGCATGCAAACTACTTTTGTTTTCTTTAAAGCTGGGGCTTTCAGTCAGGACTTGAAAAGCCTGGCTTGTGCTCCCATTGGCTTCCCTGGGATTTGGATCCAGCCCAAAGTACTGCAGGAAGGTAGGGGAAATGATCTAGGTTTAATTGTCTATTCTGTTCGGAGTCTTGTGTTATGGGGTCAGGATAACATGGCACTGTGATGAATGTTCATCTGTCAGGAGTTCAAAATCTGCTGTCTATGGGTGGCAGTAATTAAATCACCTTAATTGCTTTTCATGATTCTTTTTAAGAGGGAAAATTACTTGCCTTGGATTAGCATATTGCCAAAGACTGGTATAAATATTTATGTGATGCACTCTTTCAATAGAAAGCCTGTACATTCTTCACAGGTCTCCATAGTTCTCTTACCCTGAACACAGAAGAGCAGTCATTTGAATGCACTACTTACCATCACTTCCCCCTCTCGTTAAAGCTTCAGTAGATATTGGGCTTAGCAGTAAAAAAGGTAAGTAGTTTAGAAAGAAGCATCTCTTGCAATGCATGGATGATATTTAATTTCCTGTGTAAGCTGCAGAATCCTTTGGAGGTGCCTGTATTTGTGAAACACGTTTGAGAGTTCTGAATTTTTTTGCTCTTACAGTTGTAGAAAATACACAGTGTTGGAAGAATCACTGGCTTCTCTCTCTTTTTGCCTGCTTCCACATTAAGGGCTCATGAACTACTCTCATATTCTAAAATACTGAAAAAAGAAAAAGTAAGAATGTAAACTCTCAGTAAAAGAGCTACACACCTTCCTTCTTTTTTCATAAAGGTCATCAAGCAAAACATTTTCCTAGGAGTATGAAATAATTATGCCTGTGTTAAGAGCCGTGGAACAAAGCGATCAGTATACTCCTCACTTGAATAATGCCAGGATTTCACTGTAGATCATTATGGAAAACTCAGGAAAACAGCCAGTGCACAGCTCTTTCATGACGCTGTTTATGTGGACGTATGGTACTTGCTGGGTATGGGGAGAGACGCATTTATGTTGCATTACAGGAAGTAAGTTGAGGGGCAGGTGCTTCTCCCTAAAATTACTCTTCTACCTGCTGACGTTAGAGGGTGAAAGTAATGCTTTTAATGCCTGGAAACTTGGTGAAGTTTTATATAGAAAGACCTTTCTAGAAATGTGAGTCGTAAGTTAAAATCCTTCTTGGCCTATTTCAACATTGTACGTAAAGTGTTCACATGCTACTCTCTTGGGTTGCTTTCCTCCAGGACGGCTGTGTCTCTGGCATATCTGGGCATTTTGAAACTGTGCTTTCGATTGCAGTAAAACCTCCTGAGAAGTTGTAACCCACAGCAGAAATGCCTGTCCTTTAAACAGTTACTAATACTAAACAAATTGTTCTTTTTTTTCTGTCAGAGCATTATTTTCAAGTTTATACTGTAAAAGTCATGATAAACTTCAGTATATGTAAACATTCAAATTTTGGTGCGTACTGCTGAGGTTACTGGTTTGCAAAAATGTTGAGATCAGGAACAGGCAAACATTTTTAATACAATGCAAAAGCAAGCTTGTTTTGCTAAGACATTGCAGCTTTAGTAAAGATATTTATTGAGCTCCCTTCTATTCTAAGGAAAAAGGATATACTTTTTATAATAGCGGACATTGTACATAAGTCATGGGATCATTCCTTTGTGTTTTAACTATTCCTGTTGTTTACACTGCTCTGACAAAATCCAACAAAGCTCCTGACAGCGTGCCAAGAGAGAGATTTAATGAGTATTGCAACGTAAACGGAACTGGTGAAGCACAGAAGGTACAGCCGTAAGAGCACAGCAACTCCGAGGCTGGACCACAGTGCCAGCTCTCCAGTTCGCTGTCTCCATCAGTGACGATGAGCATCTAGCCAAGAGTAAGAACAGGGCAAGTGGATACAAACATAATACTAAAGTCATCCCAGCCTACAAATAGTATTTCTGTGCTGGACTTCCTAATCCAGATGTGCTTTCTAAGTGTTTTCCTTCTGTAGTTTGTAGGATTTCAATGATAAAGTATTTGATAAGCTACGTTTGTACACAGAACAGGGCATGTTATGACAAAATTACTTAAAATGGACATTAGGCAAGGAAAAAATAATATTTCTAGGTATCTTCTAATCACGTACAACTGACATGCACATTAACTAACACTGGTGGAGGGTGCACTTACATGTGTGTTGCTAAGGAAAGGAAACATACAGATCTGTCTCAAAGAGAGAGGGAACAGACATCTAAAATGCAGTGATTGTGTTGAGTAGTAAATGCTAATACCTTTGCTAGCTTTGCACTTTTATGAATAAGTTAGATAGTATTACACAGGCTTTTGTTCCTTAGCAGCAGTAGTTTTCTTATGTTACTTGTAATAAGTAATGTACTGTTACTGTATGGTAAGTTGATGGTTAATTTGCAGTAAGAACTAATTTTTCCTTGACTGAGAAAGTGAGCTGTCTTAACCTCTGCACTACAGATTGGGAAGAGAGGGAAATTATAGAGCCTGAATTTTTTTCTTTTCTTTTTCTTGATGGGTCCTCTCTGTAGAATGTATCCTGAAGGTTACTACTGCTCCTTTGCAGGTATAAATAGCAGGTATAAATAGGGAGAGATAATCTGAGTAGTAACCTTGAGGTAGAAAGTAGGAGCAGGTGGCATGAATTAGGAGTGCACTAGTGTTGCATCTACCACCAAAACTTAACAACAGAATTTTCAGGCATTAATGGAGAAGTAATCTCCTTCATACTTTTAAGGGAATTAATAAGAAATTTCACATTCCCATGACTACATGCCTGTATGACAGCATGTACCATCTACAGCTGTATTCTTGTTGGAAATGATGATAAAGAAATGCATTGGAAAGGTACTGGCATTTTGGAAGAAATTATTATGTATTGAAAGGGCCTCTATTTGAAAACAAACATTTTTTGGTAAACATAGTGCTGTGCTTTGTATTGGTAGCTAGAAGGGTGTTGGTAACACACCAGGGGTTTGGCTACTGCACAGCATCAAGGCTGCCTCTCCAACATGCCCCCCTCACCAGCAGGCTGGGGGTGGGCAGGATCTTGGGAGGGGAACACAGCCAGGACAGCTGACCCAAACTGACCGAAGGGATATTCCATACCATATGATGTCCGCTCGGCAAAAAAAGCTAAGAGAAAGGAGGAGGAAGGGGGAGGCGTTCGTGGTTTACGACGTTTGTCTTCCGGAGCAACCGCTACGTGTACCGAAGCCCTGTTTCCCGGGAAGTGGCTGGACATCGCCTGCTGATGGGAAGCAGAGAATAAAATCTTTGCTTCCTTTCTTTTTGCTTCTGCACGCAGCCTTTGCTTTTGCTTTTTATCTGCCTTCATCTTGACCCACGAGGGTTTTGTTTGGTGGTGGTGGGGTTTTTTTTCCATCTCGTTTTCTCCCCACCTGTCCTGCTGAGGAGCGGAGTGATAGAGCGGCTTGGTGGCTCCTGGCATCCAGCCAAGGTCAAACCCACCGCAAAGTGTTACTGATGGAGCTGTCCCTCTTTATAAATTACAGCTACACTATTTATAAGGATGTTTATTTTGTTTCCTAGCATACATTCTCAGACCTTGAAACGGTATGCAGTGCTTGTTCCAGTAATTAAGCTGTTTAAAACAAAGATTTTGCATGTACTGTTTTAGGGACCAAGTTCCTTAGAGTATAAAACTGGCAGTCCTTCAAGCCTGTGCCCTCTAAAAGTGTAAGATGTGATTACATTTCTCTGAGCTCACTGGAAGCTTAAACAGTAATCAAACCTTTCTTCCCCCTACACTTTCACCATAAGTGCACTTAATTATCTAGTTGTGAACATGGAGATTTAAAATGCAAAATCTAATGTATTTTACCTATTAGAATAATAATAATTAAATTCCATCTTAATAAAATATTCACTAAAAGAAATTTACATTGCAATACTTACACACCTAATATGAGGAGAATTATCACTGTATTTGCCTTTTATTTGAAAGTGAGAATGGAGGCTACATTTGTAGTCTCAGGTAGTCACAGTATCTTATTCCGTATGCTATATTGTTAATGGAATACATTACATTTCAATTAATTGTACAAAATTATAAAATACACTTTAAATGCTAGTGAGGAATGGGAGTTTTTTCTAAATTAGACATTTTGTCTGTCCTCTGCTTTAGTAATGTTATCACACAGCATGAACACCACAAAACAATAGAAGTTCTAAACAGAGATGAATTTTGGGAAGCAAGAAAAATAAGGGGAGGTTTTTGAAGGCCACAGTGCCATGGAACTAGTTTTGAGTTTCTGTTTCTCTTCTCACAAAACCCCACAACAATCCCCTGAAAAAAAAAAAAGAAGCTTTTTTCTGTATGCCATTAAAAAAGCTTTGCACTGCTTAATTTTTCTGCAAATTTCTAATAGAAAACAAATTCAAGCACAGCAATGACTTGAAAAGAACCTGATCAAAATTTTTGCTTGCCTTTTTTTTTAACATGTTGTCTTAAAAGTGCTGATTATTCTACAGATTTAATAATAAACAATAAAACACTATACTGAATGTTTCACTTCTGTCAGGCAAAGCTTCCTGCCAATTCATGACTTACAGCACTTGAGTTATTGTTGTAGTTAGGTTCTTCTTCTCTTGCAAAATTTAGGAGCTTTGTGAAAAGGGGAAACCTTGCATAAAGCGATGTGGTGCTTTCTGCTAATAGTTGCACCTCAACAAATTTAGAAAAGGACTCAGTGGTGAAAATATATTTTGAAGTTCCCAAGCCTCAGTGATGCAAGTTGTCTTGTTTCTTCTTGATTCTGCTCTTCTGTTCTGCTAATTGTTAAAAGTAGGATGAGACTGATTTATTAACTTTTAGAAACTAAAGAAAGAACAGTGAAATTTTTGTCACCTCCTGAAATGTCAAGGGATGCTCTTTAAAGAAACCACACAGTGCAGCTTGTGATATTTGTAAGTATCAAGGGCCAGGAGACGAGAACTCTGCTCATCTCTGGTTTTAGTATTTAAAATGAACTATGTATTTAGTCATTTAATTCAGATGCTGTATATTTTTTAAATGAAACAGGATCAATAAGAACTTAGTAACTGGGTGAGGGGTTTTAAATCTAACATCTTTTGTGCTCAGTGAGAGAAAAAGTTGGCAGCAGAATAATGTAGCTGGTTACAGGTAGCTTAATGAAGTTTTATTGTCAAAGTAGGGCAGGAACTATTTCATCACACGGGACATACAAGCAAACAGGTTTCAAGACTACCTTACACGCTATTATAAATCACAGCAATATATTTTAGAACATGTGAACTATTAGAAAATAGTACTTTGGTTGCCAAAAACTGAGTCTCTCAGGCATTTCTTTTGCTGAACAGAAAAGCTCAGACATGTGCAGTGAGTTTATGCATCTGTATGTGGCACTGTAGGATGCTGAAGATGGTCCAGTGTTGCTTCAGGATCAGAGTCTTCTCATAGCTATGTGTTTCCTGGACTCTCAATAACCAATTTCTGCGTGGAGTACAGTTGGCCAATAGTAACCTGAAATCAAACCAAAATATCAGAAAAGCGAAACTGGAAAGTAAACAGGTTATAATTTCAGCTTCACAAGAGAGATTAAAAACAAACCAAGAACTGACTAGCCCATATATTAAGGTTTTTCATAATGACATGTTTCTTTCTATAAGCGTTTTTTGTGAATAATACTGGTATCAGCCTAGACCTTAAGAAAAATAACCAATGCATAAAATATCTGTATATATAAAATCTTGAAATAATGACATTGAGGAATACTGTTCAAAGGCTCATATTAAAAATTAACATGAGAAGTTACTACACAGGAAAAACAAACAAGCTGTATGTTTAGAAAAATGAAAAGGTGAATATAATGAAAAATAGAAAGATAGATATAGTCAGCAGATATTTCTTATTATGCTTTTTGGGTGGAGAGCCTAGATATAAATTGCATGGTATAGTATTGTTTTTACTGTTTTACAGTTCCTTTGGAACCCTAATTTAATTTGCCTTACAAATGGTGAAAACAGTTACACAGTTCAGCGGTAACATTTTACACACACTGGAACTGACCTCTTGTTCATGAGATGGTATTCACACCTCATATATTTGTCCTTTCTAGTGTAATGAGGAAATGAAAAATGACAAAAATGCAACACTGATGCTTTGATTCCTCTTGTTCTTTAGAACTTTCTAGAATGCATCGTAACATTGGTAAATTGTAGTCGGATGCGCAGTTGGCAATAGTCACACACAGCTCTTTGCTCAACAGTTGAGATGTGGAAGAAAGAAGTTTCATGCAAGTAGGGTAATGTAAGCAGGAGAAGACAACATTTATTTTAAGAGTATGAATTTTGGAGTCTAATTTTTAGTATCTATTATGCCTTTTCTCACCCCTACTTTCTCCCCAAGGCCTGGGTACACAGTAGCTCTGTGTTCTTTTCACACCAAAAAAACCCCCAAGTTCATATACTTAATTATGAAATTAGGACAAAAAAGGCTAGATGCTTAATTACACTAAGCACAACATATTTAGTAGAATTTAATAATGCAGAAACTAAGCCTGACAGCAAGTCAGGCTCTCAAAGTTGTAAAAAATTAGGGAAAGGAATTTTTCAGCATTTTTCATTTACTGTTTTTGAGGGGAAAAAATCCTGGCAGCTCTTAAATAAAAATTTCTCATCTATGCCGACACTCACATAAAATGTAAATAGTATCGCCTTTTAGGAAATGAACTATTTCATCTTGATAAACAGCCTTGTCTGAAACTTGTAACGCATTGATTTTTATCTTGAAATATTTATTACAGGGGAGGATTTATGAGCCATTCTTAAAGGAACAGAAGTTCTCCTTGCCAGCAAATACTCCCCTCTTTTGGCACTCAGAACTAAGTCAGTAACAGCATATGAACAACTCTGATTATTTTTGAAATTAACTTATGAAGTACGTTGCATACAGAATATTTAAAACAAACGTGGTACACAACTGTGGCATGTGTTACCAACAGAAATTTTAAGCTGTCAACAAGTGTTACTTATCAGAGAACTCACTGCTCTGGGTTATGTGGCAGGCTATACACTTTAGTTGCACAAACCATGCTGTGGTACTTAATTTTTGTATACTGTGTTCTGAAGCCCAAAGAATCTTTAATCCTTTCCCACACAGTAGAGCAAATTTAATGGGAGGCTCAGAGGGATTACAAAAATGCTGAAACCTGAATTGCATTTTTTTTTCTCCACCAACTGGGGAGATAGATGAGGCTGAGTACGTGACTTCTCAGTCAACCATATTCAGCCGGGGAAGATGGCTTTGTAGGAAAAAGGTATGAGCTGTTGTTTGCTGTCCCGGTGCCACAAGGTGATATTATCTACTGCTGTACCTCTTGACTCGAACGCAATAAAATCATAGACGTGTGTGTTGAGCTGCTTCCTTAGTAAACCACAGACTGTGCATGCATTTCGGCGAGCGCACAGCCACCAGTGCCGTGCTGTCTGCCTTTGCTGGGCTGCTGCAGCTTGCCTGCTCTGGTGCCTCCCTTCCAGAAGCTGTGCCATGACATTTTAAGCTGAACTTTGAAACATAAGGATTTTTTTAAACCGTTAGCCTTGGATTTCTAACATTATGATCAAGCCTTTCCCATGTACTTTAGACAAAACAAATAGACCTTCCGTTTATAGCTGCTGAAAAATTCACATCTATAAACATCCACTGCCTCAGCAGAAAGACTGCACCGGTATTTACACACTGACACTCATTAACCCTCTGAATAAAAACAGCGTTCTTACCGTGTCCTCACCGATGCTAAGTCTAAAGAAAGCACTAAAGCAGCAAGCATCTCTGTGGATCATTCTCCCAAACTAAAGACTTAGGTGGCTATCTGTTGTGTTCTTTTTTCATCATGTGTGTTTGTAGCTTGTACACCGCATGCCATTTACTCTTCCGGTGGGTGGCTGGAAGCCAGTGCAGAGGTCAGTGTCAGGGTATTTTCATTAATCACAAGAAGCTTTTGTGGAAAAAGGCTCTCCCATTTGCTCAGCAACTTTGTTGCCCAGAATTTTATTTACCTCTGTAAGGTAACACATAGCAATTAAATGCTGCAGGAAAGAATGCACAATAAAGAGCCACTTTGTCCTCAGAAGACAATAAATAGAAATATAGAGGCTGCTTTTCAGATCTTACCAAATTATTTGATGTTTAAATTCTGCCTGCAAAATTATGTACTGACTTTTTAATAAGTCTGACAAGTCCAACTCTCAAAACCTGACAATTTGTCCTTGTTCAAAGATTTAGTACAAGTCTATATGGTCAGCTTTTTCTTGTGAACTTGAAAAAATCTTGCCTTCCACCTGAATCCAGGACAAGACTCAGGGTTTCAGAATGGGATTGATCAGCAGATGTAAGTGAGACAACATATGGGATGTGGTGGGTTGACCTTGGCTGGATGCCAGGTGCCACCAAACTGCTCTATCACTCCTCAGCAGGATGAATTGGGGGGGGGTGGGGAATAAGATGGAAAAAAAAAAAAAACCTCGTGGGTTAAAATAAAGGCAGTTTAATAAAAGCAAAAGCCGTGCATGGAAGCAGAAGGAAAACAAAGATTTTATTCTCTGCTTTCCATCAGCAGGCGATGTCCAGCCACTTCCTGGGAAACAGGGCTTCGGTACACGTAGCGGTTGCTCCGGAAGACAAACGTCGTAAACCACGAACGCCTCCCCCTTCCTCCTCCTTTCTCTTAGCTTTTTTTGCCGAGCGGACATCATATGGTATGGAATATCCCTTCGGTCAGTTTGGGTCAGCTGTCCTGGCTGTGTTCCCCTCCCAAGATCCTGCCCACCCCCAGCCTGCTGGTGAGGGGGGCATGTTGGAGAGGCAGCCTTGATGCTGTGCAGTAGCCAAACCCCTGGTGTGTTACCAACACCCTTCTAGCTACCAATACAAAGCACAGCACTATGAGGGCTCCTATGGGGAAGATTAACTCCATCTCAGCCAGACTCAATACATGGGGAAAAAGAAATTATTGCACAGTAAGCACCAGACCATCCTGTAACCCAACCATTCTCTGGTTGTTAAGTGTTTGTGTGTTTATTTGGAAACAGTACTTTTCCGTGCTCGTGGCTGGCAGCAGCAGTCATGGGGAGAAGCCACTTCATGGAATCTTTCACCTATTTCTGCTGGGAAAAAAACAAATAGGAGAGGTTTTCCCCAGATAACAGACTATCAAGAGATGTGTATGGGGAGGTACAGTAAGAATTAAATAGTAGAAACAAGTAAGAAGAATTAAAACAGTAAAATTAAATATTGGAAAAAAATCCTGATGTTCTGAAGACGGTAGAAGAACATGCTATCACCCTAAAAATTCAACAAATCCAGTCAAATCGCCAGCTCTGAACTCTGTCCTCTCCAATGGTCTATGGCTGGCCAGTGCCCCAGTCCCAGGGACACCTGTGGCTGGTGAGAAGGTTATGTGTTGCTTCTATGCCAAGCCACAGAAGAGATACAACTACAGTGGGACAGGGGTGAACTGGGAGGTAGCCTGAATCCTAGGAGCTGCCTTCCTGACACAGGTAGTGGAGTAGATCCTGCAGACCCATTGCCACCGCTTGCAAAATACTACTAGAAGATCATCTTCAGCTTAGAATCATAGAATCATTTAGGTTGGAAAAGACCTTTAAGATCATGCAGTCCAACCATTAACCTAACATTACCAAGTCCACCACTAAACCAATTAAGGGTAGAGTAGCAATTTCATGTTTCCTGGCTTGGGGGCTAGATTATTTATAATGAAAGTAAAAACTAGGAATCATTAAGATTGGAAAGGACCTCTAAGATCATCAGTCCAACCATCAACCCAACACCACCATGCCCACTAAACCATGTCCCAGAGTGCCACATCTACCCGTTTTTTGAACACTTCCAAGGATGGTGACTCCACCACCTCTCTGGGCAGCCTGTTCCAATGCTTGACTACCCTTTCCGTGAAGAAGTTTTTCCTAATATCCAATCTAAACCTCCCCTGGCGCAGCTTAAGCCCATTTCCTCTTGTCCTATCACTAACTACTTGGGAGAAGAGACCAACACCCACCTCACTACAGCCTCCTTTCAGGTAGTTGTAGAGAGCAATAAGGTCTCCCCTCAGCCTCCTCTTCTCCAGACTAAACAACCCCAGTTCCCTCAGCCACTCCTCATAAGGCCTGTGCTCCAGACCCTTCACCAGCTTTGTTGCCCTTCTCTGGACATGCTCCAGCACCTCAATGTCTTTCTTGTATTGAGGGGCCCAAAACTGGACACAGTATTCCAGGTGTGGCCTCACCAGCACCGAGTACAGGGGCACAATCACTTCCCTGCTCCTGCTGGCCACACTATTCCTGATACAAGCCAGGATGCTGTTGGCCTTCTTGGCCACCTGGGCACACTGCTGGCTCACGTTCAGCCGGCTGTCAACCAGTACCCCCAGGTCCTTTTTGGCCAGGCAGTTTTCCAGCCACTCTTCCCCAAGCCTGTAGCGTTGCATGGGGTTGTTGTGACCCAAGTGCAGGACCCGGCACTTGGCCTTGTTAAATCTCACACAGTTGGCCTCAGCCCATCGATCCAGCCTGTCCAGGTCCCTCTGCAGGGCCATCCTACCCTCCAGCAGATCAACACTCCCACCCAACTTGGTGTCATCTGCAAACTTGGTGTCATCTGCAAATGAAAAAAGCAAAAAGCTTTTGAAGGTATGTGGCATGTCTTGTGGTTTGTATCCATATCCAGCTCAGAGCTGAGGTAGAAGTGACTGCTCCTGTTTCTGCAGGGCTGAAAATAAGGTGACCAGGTTTTAAAAAAATTTCTAATTTGCCTCGGTCATTTTAGAGTGCATGGTTCTACTCTGAAAAGTATGATGGCACCTTTCCTTGACAGCTCTGTATATATTCCAAATGTCTGTCCACTTTAATAACCACCACATTTTATCCCTCCTTAGTTGTGTTGGTTCTGCAGTACAAAGGTGGCCAGGCATCTCTTTTCCCCATGTACTTTACAGAACTGTAATTGCGTGGTGAATAATCTGTGAGCGCTAACAAATCCTACTGAGCACTGATGAAGATACTTTTTCTCACTGTCACTGAACTACTCATCATTATCTTCCTGCCAAACCTGACAATCTCTGAACTACTAGCTGCCTGCATGGGTGAGGTCTCACTGACAAATTTCAATGTGAATACCCTAAAATTACTCAAGTAAGTAGCTAGGCGGCAGACCTGAGGAAAGGCGACATCCAAAAGGAAGTGTCAATGTACAGCCTAAGTGTGCACCCACACAGGTGGATCTGAAGAAGGATGTCCACAGCTTCAGTCATCAAATGCAAAATCAAAATGACAAGAAATCTTGGCTTGTAATATGTCTGAGCAGGAGGGACACATGAGAAAGACAGACAACAATTTAGGTCTCAGCCCTTGAAGGAATCTTAGCACCTTGCACAGCTGGTGACGTATCTTGATTGAGTTCCCCAGCACATAGAAACATCATCTTCGTAATTGCAATCAGGGTATGTTCTTATGTAAATCAATGCAATATGACTATACAGACACTCATAATGGTACTTTTACCAACGCTTTCTAAGCTAAGTCAATATAAGAGTTGTACAGAGGAGCATCCCTTCTCTGTCCTTTCTATGTCTCACCCCATTTGTTACATAAAACCCAAAATTAACAAACAGTGTTTGTTTATTTAATAATACTCCCCTCATTTAAATATAGTTTCTGAAGTAATCTCTAGGGAACAATTTCTGCCCTTAAAGGCAAACCAACCCCAGGGATTTTTCATGCAACTCTTTATTTTTTGATGGCAGACAAAAGCAGGAGCGGCCTAACAGGAGACGGTGCAACACTCTTACTCCACGTAGAATAAACTTATTGGTAAAGACAAGGCCTAAACTCATAAAAGTGCCACCACAGCACAGGAATATGAAAACATTGTAAGACAGCAATTCTTTAGCTCTCAACTATTTAAAAATTGATTTCCCGAGAGGGTCATCACAGGAGAAGTAGAAAATGTTTCTTGTTTTTCTTAAAGAAATGCAGATGATAACTAAAGTTGATGCACTATAGATGATTTTACATATTAAATACATTTACACAAAATATATATGAAGGTTGTTATATATATACACACATAAGTATGTATAAAAATATATTAAAAAACCAATCTCTCTAAAACATATCCCTCTTCTCTCTTTTGTTCCAAATTTGCTTGCAGGGAAGAAATGGTTACCTTATTACAGCCAGGGATCACATATAAATATATGCATTTTGATGGTTCTTTATTATGGAGAAAAAGGAAAAAGTCCTGTTTATTAATATATCTATACCATACACACACACATATATATTTTAAATCAGATTGATTTGTCCTGTTGCACCTGAAAAGTTGACAGGTGTATCTCACAGGCACACTGCTGAATCTTAACTAGGAAGAAAAATCCCCGATGACACCACAGTCGTATCGAGTATACTGCTGCTAATCTTGGCCTCTAACACTACATGAAGAAGTTGCGCATTCCTATTTTCTTGCACTATGATTATAAAATGCATATTGAGTGAATGCTGACAAGAACAGAAATGTACAAGAATAATAATTACTTATAAGAGCCAGCAACAATGTTAAGTTGTTTACTTACTATCTTTCCTGTTGGATGATGCCAACCAATTTGCAATCCTATCGCAAATGTAAGTTAAGTGGTGGGTTTTTCAAAGAAGCATTATCTTTTTTCCCATGCCCAAAGTCAGATATGCTATACGCAGCACACTTTATCATAAATATTTTTCATATTAAGGAAAGCCAGCTTAATGTTTTTTAAATGAATACAGACAGCAATTTTTGAAATGATCTTGTATTGCAATAATAAACACACCAATGTGGTACATAGTAATTTAAAAAACTCAAACAGAACCAAAAACTCATCAATAACTGTTCAGTGCTTTGCCAGATCTTTGTGTTGGTATTAAATGCTGTAGCAGCAGCCTTATTTATTTTTGCTTAGGAAAGAATGTTGAAAACCTGCATATGGGTCCTTAAAAACACAGGTTGTTACAGTTCCTCAGAGCTGGAATCAACATGGAAAAAACTGTATGATTTTGGAGATATTTCCCTTATTTTCAGTGATTCCACTTGTCTACACAGCAATGGGAAAGGAAATGAAGGAAAGCATGGAGCTGAGAAGTTAAAACTACTGTACATTTTACTTCTGCCTGTGTTTTGCAAACACTGTTTTCTTTGTTCCTTTGTGCTGCTGCTACATGAAGCTTTTCAAAAGGCAGGAAAAAATAATTTATAGCTATCATTTGTCTGGCTTTCACTAAGTAGGAAGGTATGAAGTAAAGTAAGCCAGCTAATAAGCGAGAATTTATCTGAAAGTTATTTCTCTTAATAATGATAAATTATGTACTTTTGTTAGAACCATACGCACTGTATCTTGGTACACCTTTATTCAGCCTATCAGAAGCAGGTTGACATATTTATTTAATGCTCTTATTAATTTATTCTGTGGGTCTCCCTGAAGAGACACTCTTCAGTGAAAAGAACAGACAATCATATCTAATCCAGCAATGATTAACACAAAAAATACTGCAAGCATATACACTCATGCATTTGTATATGATGATCTACAATAGAAAGGGATTCTTCTTTTTAAATGCTGATTATTTCTCAGTTAAGAGAGCCTTTTTTTTAAAAAAAAAAAAAATTACACAAACTTGCTACTATCCTTACAGACAACATGAGCATGACAGACATGGCCTGCGTTCCAAATAGCTACACGCTTGATACAGCTTGAAATAACAAGTAAAGGTCCTTGACAGGAAGAAAAACATTGGAAAGCCAAGTGGACAAGATCACATGGTCCTTCAGTAAAGTCACACTGTTTCACTTCTCTCATTTCTTGCAAACCTCTCAGCCTAGAGAAAAAAAAGAGTGTGACAAGGAAAATGCCATCTTAGAAGTACGCAGGGCTCAACAGCAGATGGCACGGGCAGCAGCCTGCTGCAAAGGGGAAGAAGCGTCCCTCGCCTGCTGCAAAGGTAACCTTACAAAGATGCCAGACAGCGGGTCGCAGGAAAGCAAGCAAGGACTTATTTTGGGCTTAAACAGCCAGGTGAAGGTTTGTAACAACACACATCCAAGGAAGAAACAGATCTGCAGAGGTAACACTGACCCGGTGTGATCTTTGCATGCTTTCGCCATCCTGGCAATCTCCAGGCTCCCACCTCTCCTCTCTTCCTATTCCTTACCTGCTAACGTATTTCAGCATCTCGCCTTTTCTCTCTCGTTCACATATAAAACCTCCACCTCCACAAAGCAGCTCAAACTCTTTGGAAAGCCAAACGCAGAAGAAGCAGGTCTTCTAAAAAGTCAGTCCCGTGTGGGTAAAGGGGAGAAACTTAATATAGGCTGATCTGTTCTCAATATAGCACGCAGAAGAAAGAAATCACTCAGTTAAGATGCTGAGTGTGGCAATGAAAGGAATACAAAACATTAGTACTTGAAAATACAGAAACAAAGACCTGGATAACATTGTGCTGAGCGTGGTGTAACAGGTACTCTAGTAATGCTGAGACATTTGGTATGTAAATGCCCAAACCATTCACAGAGGACCTTATGTTTTGTAGCAACTACATAAGCAGAATTCATCAAAGCCAGTGGGAGTGCCTGCCTTACTTTTGTCAGTAGTATAATACAACAGCCACTGTCACAAAACACACATTCTGCACTATGTCCAGGAAAATACTGTAATGTTTGTGTATCACAAATAAACTAACTCCACAATACAAACAAAGACTAAATTGTCATTATAAAAGGAAAATATTTCACTCCTCAGTGTCCTCTTGGTTCACGAATTGTAAGAGACTTTTGGAATGAAACACTGAAGAAAATTTAGTCCTTACAGACAGGTATAAACAAAAAATAAGTATGCTTACAGAAAAGTGTGATAAAGTAAATTTTGTAACACTTAGAGCTTCCATACCATGCACTACTGCAGAACTAAAATGAGCTGCCACTTTACACTCGACAAAAATTTAAAGACCTTCTTTTACAGCATTTGTATTTTGTCAGATGCTAGAAATGCAATATGCTGAAAGAATCAACTTTAGCCTTACTTCTCATGTAAACTGGGGAACGTGGCTGCTGGGAAGAGCTGCAGAACAGTTACACAAGGATGTACGCGGCATGTTTGTAGATTAATGTCTTTCAGAAAATTACTTATCCACCTGTGCCCCCCCCCCCCCCCCCTTTTTTAATACAGCACATCACCTTCTACATTTATTCTCCCTCCTAGTTACAGAAAATCTCTGCAAAATCTCTGATTTTGTCCCAAACCACTGGAACTTAGAGAAAGTTCCAGAGACAGTGAATGGCACATGGACTTTGTTTTTAACTAAGATTTGCCTGTCTAAATGATGATGTCTAAAGCCTCGAAAAGCTCGCATGTTTATCTTCACTGTATTTTTAAGTGAACAATACATAAAGTAAGTGCAAGGCATCAGAGTGTGTCACTGGTAAAGTGACACTGAACTTCAGGACATCTTGAGACAGCTGGTACCAAGGTATTAAGGACTGAAAAGCAAGACTGTCTGGCTGTAAATCTGGGAAAATGCATCTGAGGGTCTATGTACAAGAAACATGCCAGAGAAGATGTTGGAGCTCACCGAAATCAAAAGTAGTTCACGAGTGTGCAAGCCCAACGTTATGAGAACAGCCAAAGTCGCTGATTCTTCAATGAAGAAAATGCTGTCAGTGCAGTGGCACAAGGCAATGCAGACTGCTCTAGAAAATGTGTTTGGCTTGGCAGGATGGAAAACCTTGGTCACCTGCTGCCTTTGAAGCCAGTAGCTATTCTGATCCCAGTTGGGCCTGCGCTTGCTGCCATTCAAAGTTCATATCTGTAGTATCTGATGTGGCACAATAGTCACCTATGCACATTTGCTACTCTTCCACTTTGATGTTTATAAACAAGAAGCTTTCACAGTATCTGCAGTACCAAAGCATGTGACTGCACATACACCTGCAGTAATAACTCCATGAGACAAATGTACAAGTACACAACATGTATTATGCTTGAGGACTCTCCAGTGGGAGCTGAGGTGACACCGTTCCTTGCAGGATCCTGCCCAGTATTTTCCAGAAAGTATACAGGTAGCAGAAGTGCAGAAAGGTGTAATTACTCTCAGAGCTCAGATCTTAGATTACCTGTTTGAACAAAAGAATTAACTGTAACTCATAGGAAAACTGCAGCAATTAAGACAGGCTGGCACAATCACTTACTACAGAAAGATGCACCAACTAAGGCAAATATGTCTCCTTTCAAGCAGAACATACTCGTGTACATCTGGTAAGGCAATACATTATTTACCTAAATAATCTTGGATTCGTTCTTTTGTTTATTCTGAATCTTATTCAATACACCAAACATAAAGGGGAAAAGTTCAGGTGACTCAGAACTGTAATACTGTTTAACCTAGCAATTTAAATTTTCTGTTTTGTTAATGGCCTTTGAGCCACAAGAATTTTTTTTTTTTTTTTTTTAAAAAGGCATTTTAATCTGCTACGGATGCTATATTTTGGGAGGTGAAAGACACAGTGAGCTGCTGAATTTTTACATGAATTTATGTTAGCCACAGTTTAATTATTTGGTGGTGATACATCTGCTTCAAGACTCCAGACTGTCCTTACTGAGATTCCTAGTGCTGCCTACAAGATGGCACCAAGTACACTGCATTTTGTAAAACTGCCAGGTGCTTTAATACCACTTTAAAGTAACAAGGTCTTTCAGCATTTTGGGAAAAAAAGAAGTCAATCCTGTAACATATATACTTTTCCAAGACACAGAGAAACTCCTTTTTTTCCTGTCCTTCAAGGAGGCTAAAACCAAGGATTAAACTTAATTTTATATGAGGAACAACTTACTTTAAGGTTCCAATGTCTCTTTCTCTGCACTGATGTTACCTTACACACACCTCAGACATGATTACAGGCTGATGTTTTCTCTGTGCACATTCAAATTACAAAATTATATATGAAAGAACCGAAATAACTAACTGAATTTATCTTTAGAAAATATATCTGTATTTCCAAAGATAAATTTTGCATTGGATGTTTTTGATTCAATCTGTATCTTCACCCAGAAAGGAGCACCTCATCTATGTAACTACTTACAAGTCAAGTCCCTGTTGCAGTGTTTAGCTGATCTGCAAGTGCATAAGGAAAGGGATAAGAGTTTTTATTTTTCTGCATTAACAAGACTTCCTTTTTTGGCAAAATTCTAACAGATTACTAAACTACAGTCATCTGTTCCTGATAGAATCACAAAGATAATTCCCTTGTTTATCTGACTTTCTCTGATGGAGGATATCCAAGGATTTTTTTGTTGCTCAGCCATCATTCTTGGTTTAGTATCTCCAAATCCCACACCTGAAAGTGACCTGCACTTCAAAGAACATTTTTCTTCCCCCCTGCCTCTTTTGGAAGAGCTCTGGTGAAAGCTGTACAAAACACACAACATCCTTGTTCTCACACCCTCATGGAAACAGAGGTAGTCCCTTCAGCTCTTGGGAATCAAAGGCTTCAGCATTTGTGTCCTGGTTTCGGCTGGCATAGAGTTAATTTTCTTCCTAGTAGCAGGCATAGTGCTGTGCTTTGGATTTAGTAGGAGAAGAATGTTGATAACACACTGATGTTTTAGTTGTTGCTAAGTACTGCTTATGCTAGTCAAGGACTTTTCAGCTTCCCATGCTCTGCCAGGTGCACAAGAAGCTGGGAGGGGGCACAGCCAGAATAGTTGATCCAAACTGACCAAAGGTTATTCCATACCATATGACGTCATGCTCAGTATATAAACTGGGCGGGGTTGGCCGGGGAGCAGCGATCGCTGCTCGGGAACTGGCTGGGTATCGGTCGGCGGGTGGTGAGCAATTGCATTGTGCATCACTTGCTCTGTACATCATTATTATTATTATCATTATTACATTGTTATTATTATCATTACTATTTTACTTTATCTCAATTATTAAACTGTTCTTATCTCAACCCAGGAGTGTTTCTCACTCTTACTCCTCTGATTCTCTCCCCCATCCCATCGGGGTAGGGGGAGTGAGCGAGCGGCTGCATGGTGCTGAGTTGCTGGCTGGGGCTAAACCAGGACAATTTGGAACTTCAGCTGGAAAAAGCGTTGCCTGGACTGTCTACACTCTTCAAAAATGTGAGTAGGGAGCAGATGAGAAGAAAGGCCATTGATGTTTTTGGACTGATGATGGGTTTGTTGAATTTTAGTCAAGGTTTGTGGCTGTGAGTTGTCACTTGCCGTGCACTGTACCACAGACACCCTGAGATCAAGTCTCTGGTTCAGTTCAGTTTCCAAACCAACACCCCAGTCAAAAAGATGTGATGCTGATCTACTTTATTAAGCAGTCTCTCTGTGAAGCTGTAACTGCAAACACAGTGAACCACTCTGTCCCTCTTGGAGATACTCTAGGTGAAGGTGGGTGGACTTCTGTCTCTTGTGACTCTGTCTTCCTACAGCCTCTCCCCGGGGGACGGAATCACTACCCCTGCCTCTCAGCACTGAGGCAAACGCTGCTTGCAGCACCGCACCCAGCTGAATCCAAGCCCTCGTGCTCCAACCTGCCCAAGTTTAAGCCAGTGTCCTGTCATCCAACTGCTCTGCAGCCGGCGAGCTCACGCTCAGCCAGTTCCATACACAAATGAGTTAATTTCCCAGTGCTCCTCAGCCCAGCCCTTTTTACAAACACTAAGAATAATTAACAAGGGAGAAAATAATTATGTGCAAACCCTCCAGGTTTTAAACATGAGATATCTGTGTTTGTGTGGATATGGGGTATCACTTACATTAAGTTGTTTAATTGGAATAAACTATAGCAGCACCTTTTTCTTTTTTTATGGCAAAGATAAATCACTGGGTTTAGCACAGCTGGTAAGAGCTAATTCTGTACAAAGAGTTCTTTTCAGTAGTGTGGGTGGCAAAACACTTTCAGCAACTGGCTTAATGAGTTCTTCCTGCTTTGCAATAGCACAGGACAGTTTGCAGAAGAAAAAGAAAAAAAGACAGATTGTAACAGAAGGTGTGGTATAAAATAATCCTGTTTGCTCTTCCGGTTTGGCCAATTCTCCCTTATTTAATGTCACTGTAAATGGAGGCTTGCCCTGGTATTTCCCAGCACAGATAACAATTAGAAGTGAGAGGTTAGCACTTATTCCAAATATAGGCAGGCACAATCTCTGCTCCTCTGCACAGGACGGAGTGGAGCATTCCTCAAGCAAAACGCCCCAGCCAAAACCAAACAGCACAGCGATGGGAGTGCCACAAAGGGCTTTCCTCTCAGCAAAGCTACCATATGGCTTGTGGGTGGCTTGTTTAGCAAGGACTGGGAAGCCCGAGCTGCTAACAAGACCCGCTCCCCAGTGCAACCTCTCTGACACGGATCATTTATGTGACAAAAACCAACACTGGTGCCAAGTACAATCATTTCAGCTTCACTGCTCCCAGCGTACAGCACGCCAACTGCAGTGTAATAACCCATTGCCACAAACAAGCACTAACTTTAACACACAGACACCTTCCTTTCCGTATGAGCTGGCCAAAAGCAGTCAGGCTCTTCCACCAGCACACACATGGACGTGAAAATGCTCCGCAGCTGTCAGCAAGACACAGCTCCTACCAGATAAAAACTGGGCTTGCAAGACCCACTTGACCTTCTGAATGTCAGTGGGATAGAGGGTGAAAGGCCAGGAAGGGCACAGATGTTTGTATTTACTGTCATTATACACCATTTAGGAAACAGCTGGAAATTTTTTCTAGCTGTTTTGTTTTGAATAATGACTCTGGAGCTGTACTTGAGTGAATTACAAAGCTATTTAAAAAACAATCCAAAGAGTTACAAGCCATTACCAATGTTTCTCTTTCTCCTAACTAGACTGAAGAAAGGCAGGATTCTGAAAAATTTCTGTTAGGAAAAACTGAACATGCAGGGGAAAAACAAATTAAAACTGAAGGAGTATTTTATGAAGACAAACAAAATAACCAATTAATGAGGAAACTCTCCAGATATCTTCAAGAAAAAGCAGGCAGTGAAACTGCAAATAACAGTGTTTACTTGTATCTACAGTTCCTGTTTTTTCGGGAAATTATTTTGGTATTTGCCCATTCATTTCTTTTGGCAGCAAATGGAAGACTGAGGGTTACTCCTATAGATAATATTAAGCAGACTGATTAAAACCAAGAACCAATCAAAACTTATTACTGCCCACTGCTCATTTCTGGTATAAGCAGCTTGATACTGAGAATAATATTTTCTAATACATGCCTCTCCATAACAGAAAGCTTACGGAATTTTGGTCCTTGGAAGGTTGTTGATGAATCTTGAAAACACTGTTTAAAAACACATCGGTGGGGGGAGGGAGAGAAGCTTCCAATTAAGGGGAATATATTGAATCTAGGAATATGTCAGTGAAGAATCCTGTCAGAAATAATTTCTAACACAACACTTTCCAGTTTTTGTGGCTTGACAGCTTACATATTTCTTTTCTTTCCATTTCTCTGTATAAAAATATTGAAACAAAAACGGAAACTGACTGACTATAGACAGAAAACAGTGAAGCTACTTGCACAAAAGCTACTATGAGTGACATAAATGGTCAACAGAGATTCCTCCATTATCTTTCAGTACTAGTCATTTCAGAGTTACTTTTAACAAAAGCAGAACAAAATTAACTGGCAAGAGATTAGAAATGATTCTTTAATATATGTCCTTTAGCATACATATGCATCCAAAAAATATCTTGCTCATTCTATGCCAGCTTGTTTGTTTTGCTATTTAAATATACCATATAAACCTTACATATAAGCCTTTGTACAAAAGCAAACCCCCTGTGGGAAAAAACACAGAAAAGTGAGCCAGTAGATGGCATTGTGGCACTTCAAAAGACATTCCAGAAAATTCCACTTAAAAAACATGCAAGCCTAAGTACTGTGTTTAACCATTTACTGCTTAACCAATGCAGTATTTTGCTCCTGCTCAGTGCTACGCAAGCACAACTGAATAAACAAAACCACACGATGTAGCTGCACTGTCATACGAGCCCTGAAACAAATCTCTGCTCTGGTTCCCAAATCCAATGTATGCTAGATCTACAATCCCAGGCTTGAAAATATGATCCTTATTTGATGACTAATGTCCCATGATCCATAGCCATCAAGGGGATAACAGAAAGGATATGATTAGTTGAAAAATATTTCCTAAAAAGTAATCACATACAAGATCTTACAACCAATGCAGATGATACTATTTCCTGCCACAGAAACTACTGCAGAATAGGTATTATCCCTTAAAAATAATTTTCTGGAGTATTTTATGAATACTCCCATTTTCTTTCAATTAAACTGAAGATATGCCTTCACAGCTAGGGATGAAAAGACTGTAGCAACCCACCAGTTTCTTGTGCAACACAGCACTTCTCTGTATTGCTAAAACCACAAAAACTTGACACCATTTTGCAGAACTCAACGTACAGAAAAACTCAGGAATTTACTTTAAGAATTAGATTCCATACGCAGGCAAACTTATTTAAGCTGAAGTTAGAATTGCAATTATCAGTTGTTTATCTGCACGGTACTTTATAGATAAACCCGCTTTACCTTGACCAGCTCTGAGCAGGGGGGCTGGACCAGAGACCTCCAGAGGCCCCTTCCAGTCTCAGGTATTCTATGAGGCTTATGTATCAATGCTCTTCATGCTATTAGTCTTTAAGAAAAGGTCTAGTTTCACTGTGGTTTTCATTTTGTCAGGAATTTCTAAAAATCCTCGTATCATAACAAAAAACTTTCAAGATAGTGTAATTGAATCTGCCTACCTTAAGGGCTCTTAATTAAATTCAATAGTACACTCGAAGTGTCCGGTTGTATATTTTTATATTTTTTCCATGTCACTTCTCCTAGAGCAAATTAAAGCAGTCTAGTTTTCCTGATGGAGAATTTCAACTTCAGGTCTCCATTGCCTGATATGCTAATATTTGGATTAAGAAACAAACAAGCAACCAAAACTTCATCCACAAATTATGGATGGTTCAAATATTTCTGTAAATTTAATATGTGCAAAAACATCAAGCACACTTGAACAAAGCTAGTTTTCACATGTGGAAATTCCCTTCTTTTAATTATAAGTAGCTTTTAAAGACACAGAGTACAAGAAAAACGTTTCTTCCATCCCCTTACGAAGTTACAAGCATTACTGTGAATGTTTCAACATTAAAAATGAATCCTCCTTTCTGGAACAGAGGTGGTCAGGTTGGACTGGAGCACCCAGGAGAACAGGGAAAACAGTTCCTTCCTCTTTTCATCACTTCTTTCTAAGTGATCCCATCTGTAGAGGTAGATGACAAGGGTCACAAACCCCAAAGCATTTCAGAGAAAAGAATGGCGTAAGAAGAGAACATAAGCACTGTGGTACCAGATCAATTCAAGGATCCATTTTTTCCAGTATGTTGTCCCCACCACCGGCCACCAGCAGTTCCTCAGGGAAAGGGAGCATGAATATGACACACATGCATACATCCCTTCTGCTGGAATGCCGCCTCTGCTTCCAGCAACCACAACTTTCTGGCAACTTCAGGGCCATGTAGCTCCAACCATACCACCATTTTAACAGGCTTGATTAATTTGTCTGATCCCTGTTTGAACTGATCTACCTGCTGGCCTCCCCAGCATGCTGTGGCAATGAGTTCTACCATATAATGTCCATTTTGTACTTCTTTTGAACTCTCAAGCTTGGTGGCTGATCATTTTGCTTAGACCTTGTAAAAGAGTAAAACCAGTAAAAAAAAGTCACTCTATTTTTATTTTCCTCAGAAATATTTTTCTCTTGGGAGAGCTTTCAAGTGGTAAGTTCCTTATGGAAA
This sequence comes from Pelecanus crispus, assembly GCF_030463565.1. Lineage (NCBI taxonomy): Eukaryota > Metazoa > Chordata > Aves > Pelecaniformes > Pelecanidae > Pelecanus > Pelecanus crispus. The sequence continues at coordinate 79,525,633 of NC_134644.1, read as the reverse complement.
GATTCCTCCCTTTGTGTACAAATATCCAGATACCAGGAAGGAGGATAACAGCCTACACCAGAAGTACTCAACCAGCTAACATCCATGCAGTCAGGAGCAGAGAAAGCAGGACTAATAGCTGACAGTTTCTGAACAGGCTGCGAGAGCACCTTGACATCTGCAACCAATCTGACAGTAGAAACCGGTTCAAGTAGGAAAAGGTGACCTGACTGACTGCTCTTATTATTATTATTAAGGCAGAGTCCTTCAGAATGCCCAGCTGTGTCTAGTTACCACACTGTGGTTCAGGCAGTCTATTATATCGGAGTGGACCCTTGGAATAAATACAGCGTGACCTTGTGTGATGAACTCCAGAGTGTGGTGGCTCACAGGCAAAGGAAAGCACCCTTCGCCATCTTATTTATGATGTGTATTTGGTCTTGTATGCTGTGAGGCTCAGAGCTGGGGACTGCCACAGAACCAGCAGGAAGATGATACTGGGTCACCCAATGGTTTTGCCTTCTGGGAAACTCACAGGCAACTTAAAATTGTTACGGGGCTGTCTGGCCTGCATCGAACTGTGATTTGTAGAGGACACCACTTATGTGTCAGTGAGAAAAGAAATTTGGTTATTTTGTTGTGTTCATTGGTTATCCTCTGCTATCATGAGAGTGCTTGGTGAGGAAGGCAGCCTGACCCATACAAGACAGACACTTTTTGTGGCAAGATTTGGCTGGTTTGCCCTTGCAACTGAATCCAAAGAATCTGATTTCCTCCCAAACACATCCAAGTGTTTGAACTTTTTGCCCTTTGGCATACTCGTAAATGTCAATTATTCTCATGCAGCCAGCGCTTCAACAGAATCAGAGTTGGAGTATATGCAAAACTATTTGTACTCTGATCACGCTAGGTGGTATTTTCTTAACCCATTCAGTGGCTCCTGGTGTAGTGGCCAGCTGCTACTAAATGAATCATGCTGTATCTAGTATTTGTTTGTTTTAGAGAATGGCAATTATAGCTAACCCCAAAGACAGGCGATTTTTTGAAGATGACTATTGTTTCAAAATCCACATTGTAAACAACTGGTATAAATTACTTTTGAACTTTTTTAAAATGGGCTTGGTGCTGATTTGCCAGAGCTGAGGCCATTGTTTAACCCAGCACCAGTCAAAGGGGATTTTCTCAGATACTAAAAAAATGGTGACAACTGTGGTTGTACCACAGGCTTTCATTGCTCTTCCAGACCGAAATTATAGTCAGAAAAAAACCCCCTGCCTTTACTTGCAAAGACATAGGGAAGATTTGTGGTAAACTTCATACTAACGTAGTCTCTTAAGTTTTCACCTGTTGTTCCATTGTTTATAGGACTGGTAACTATTTGTGAAAAAGCAACTTCCTAAACCATACCCACCTACAACCATGGAGCATCTGGACCAGGTGGGGAGCTCAGTCTTATGGTTCCCTCAGGTTGGGGGCTCCCCACTGACAACATCTGTCCAGAAGGAGAAACAGATGGCAACTTCTCCAGACTTTTCTGCCCCCCTCCCCCCTCCCTGACCTGATCTTCTTTACACCAGTCACTTGGGCAGATTTAAAACAGGGTGATAAAATTCCCTGGGTAAATTAAAGAGTTAATTATGTGACAATACTTCTCAGTTCTAAACATTGGGCTTAATCACTGGGGTTCTCTATGCACTTTTACTAAAAAAGCAGACTGACTGAAAATGTATTATCCTCAAGATGCTACATTTGCTAATTTGCTGTACAGTTCCAGGGTTAATTGACAACTTCTTGCCATTTCTGAAAGCAGTTTGAGAGATTTTTCCAGGCACTCTGACACTGCCTATAGCAACTCTGTGTGAGGTACAATAATATCTACTGCTCACAAGTAAAAGAAAAAGCTCTCAACTCAGCAAGAATTATGTTTCTTAAAAAAAATTTAAAAAATCTTATAAACTGGTGCACAGGACAAATCAGCATTTATAGGCTAATATTTCTTACTTTGTTGCAAGCTTGCAATCCAATCAATAGTTACATTAAAATATACAGCAAAATAAAAATACAAAGAAGTAGAGTTAGCCAATCAGGAATTTCTTTAAACTGCAAGCATGCAAATCAAATTTAACTAATAACTTAAAATTTTCTTATCTTGATTTTTCACCATGTATATTCTTCCCTCCATAAACTCATTCTTTAACAGCATAATTAGTTATAGGAAAATTCTTTCAAGTGACATTTAAACCATCTTCCTAAGCCTTGTAGGCTTTTATGGTTGTATGGTCTGCATTTATGCTGGTAGCAGCTTCTGAAGCTGCCAACCCACTTTTACAGCACAGTAAAGATATTAAGTTCTCACAAGTTCCTGTGGATACCTGGCAGCCACCTACAGGAGAAAACCAAATTAATGGCTTCTCTGGAGGAAAGACTACCGCTTAAGTGCAAGTCTCTCTGTTTAGCCACCAGAGAATCAGTTCAGGAGAGGGAAGTTGTAAATGTTTCAACTACAGGGTAGGCTTATACAAGACCTTCTAAGTGATGAGAGAACTATGATAATTGAGCCATGAGACCCAACACCACAGAAAAGCAGATTTCCGGAATTTACAAGTCCACAAACTGTCTTTTTAAAGTTCAGACAGGACAGACCAGCAAGTTACCACCAAATAAGGGAAGGTGCATTCAGAGTCACCACCGACTCCCAGGTGTTCCTCCCCATGCAGTGGCTAAGTACCTCATCACCCACCTTTCACTGATGGTCCCTACTTCCAGTGCCAGCTAAAACTACCTTCTGCTGAAGGCACGGCAAAAGCCATGCAATGCGACGGTCGCTAACTCAGGTCACTCCTTTCCTGCAAAGTCACACTGTAGCTTGTTCCACGGGGTGGCAAATACCTGCCTATCTCTCTCTAGTTTAGATACAAACCCTCTAACATATATAAATTGGAAGCACCCACAAGAGCTTGTATTTCACTGTGTTACTTTGTCCCAGCTGATGTTAAGGGACATAAATTCAATTTTTTTCAGTCACAGAGGGAAACGTTGAAATGTCAAAGGCTCTTGTAAGAGACGGACTAAAACTTGCCCTAATTACTGCAGCCTGCCTGAGTCAATATGCAAGTGTTACAAAACTTCCCATGCAAACTGAGGAAGTTAATCTTAGAAACAAGAATGATAAATACTGTGCTTTCATCAAAAAATGCTTTTCCTTTGAAATTCTGATTAGGCAATAATAATGTATTAACCATTGTAGGGAGCAACTTTCTAAAGAAATACAGTGATAACACATTTATCATTTTCCATGGCTCAGAAGGTATTTGACATAATTTCTCCTTAGGTCCCCCCTTCCCACCACCCAGCTAAACTCTGATGCCTTAGTTCTACAGTGATGCCAAGTTTCCTTTCATTATGAAGGCTATGAAGAACTGCAGAACAACTTCTTAAGTCACAGTCTAGCTAAAAAGGCACGGAGCAAAACAGTCTGAGCAGATGCAATGTTTGGCTTAGCTCATGTTAGATTAGTGAGTTTTCTACTTCATGTTTTTATACCCGAATAGTGAATGACTGTATTTTCAGTCTTTGTCTTACTCTACCTTCCTTAAAAAAAAGGTGTAGCCCCTGCACATGATACAGCCCTGAAGAAACCCTGCCAAAGAGGTATCACTCTTACATAAAGGATTGTGAACAGTTCATTCATGCAGAATCCAGTCCGGAAAGAAAAGTCAGGTCACTCTGGATCTGACAGCAGACCCTAGGTTCTTGAGTATGGGTTTCTAAGGCAAAAGTCAGTGAAATGCATAGAATAAAATGATGGTGTTCAACAGCGTCCAGCATCCCACCTGCAGTCACTAATTTCATGGTAAGGGAACTGGGGGAAGAGGAGCTTTTTCCTAATGTGACAACAAATCATCACTTACAGGTCTGTTTAGTAACACTGGCTGAGAAGGCCAGAAGCAAGTACTAGTAGGCCACAGCTAATGTAAACAAATAACCAAACCAAACCCAAACATTACTCAATGTCAGACAAGAAGAAACCTCTTTTGGAGGGTAAAAAGTTACTCACAAAAAATGGCAATAAATTATAAATGATCCAATATTTTCATAAGAGGCAGGAGCTTTCCATCTATTTCAAAACACAGTAAGACCCCTTGAAGTCAGACACCATTTACTGCTAAGTTAAATGATGGGAAAGAAAATGCTACATATGAGTGCCCAGAATTTTAACACACTGCATTTGCTTTTATATCCATAAAGGACCACCTCTACACTGTTAAACGCTGAGAACATCAATTTTTACTCAACGCATTTTGCTTCTGCTGTAAAAAATATAAGAACGAAAAAAGTCCATGGCATAGAGATTTCATCTCTTTGTGCCAATAATTCTAGTCAATATTAGCATGTAAGTTTTTAATGATTCACTATACTGTTTGATTATCCACTCCCAAAAAACACCTTAATTAGCAGAAATATTGATTTTACAATGTTCAGCCCTACAAGCTTAAGAAATATGAGCCGATAAACCTAGTCCTGAATAATAAAAAATTAAACTGATACAGTAATAAAATTGTAACAAAGGGAAAATGTCCTCCTGCATCTAAATTGAGTTGCAGTAGATAACATTTTAAATAATTTTAGTTTGAATCCTGCTGAGGTAGTCATTTATGGAGTGCTGCCTTGCCAAGCAAGTCACCAAGTGCTCCTTGAGAGGATGTGATTGTACTGTTGCCACAACGTACTGTCTGGTTCAAAATATTCTCCCTGAAGTATAATAGAGTCATAGCACAAAGCAAATAGTGCCAAAGGTCTAGCTGACAAGCTTTTCCTATCAAGGAGAAAAGCCACCTGGTCCAAATTCAGTTTTTAAAAAGGATGACAAAAAGTTAGTGCCTTTTCATTCAGCAGACAAAAAAAAAAAAATCCTGTCAACAATTTTTTCCAGATTTCTATCTAATAAAAATAAACTTTCTCCTCTTTTATATGAATAGGAAATTCTGAGCATCTTTTCAGTCTTAGAAACCATAGCATAGTTACAGTCAATGGACATAGTTTAAAATAGCAAAAAGAACTCCACTCTTCATAACATTAACTCTAACAGATAGACTTTAACGTCTGAAGAGACAAGCATAATAGGTCAATGTTACCTTCTGCTTTAAAGCAGTCACAGCATTGCCAGTAATTTCCAAGATAAAGCTGTAACTATTTAAGCTACAGAACCTTCACTTCTTCTAAATTCCACATTTGCACAAGTGTATTTGAAATAAAATGTTTGCCACCTTCTATAATAAAAGATTAAACACTCTCATTAAGTGCCCAGAATCATCATTCAGTGGAAGACTCTTGTCACTTCATATGTTTTAGTAAAAAAATATACACCCCCCCGCCCGACACGTCCCCCCTCTTCCTCATTTCTTTAAAGGACCAACCTACATCGCTAGGTCAGCACTCATAGAAAGGGAAGGAGCAAATGGTTTTTAAGTAAAAAGAACACATTTTAATTAATTCTTCCTTGAAAGTAAATGTATCTTTCAGGAGAGATAAAAAGCATGTCTTAGCTGTAAGTAAGCCCTTATGTAAAGAACTAAAGTAAATAACTAAATCCTGGCTAATATTTGACAGTTGCTGCTTTATGGAAACACTGAGGTCTGCAAGGACAGTGGCAGAATGATTAAATGGTAAAACAGTATGTCAGCTGTTGAAGAGATTAAAAACCAACAGCCTCTACAACAGCAACAACAAAAAAAGATCAACAGGACAACAGCAAGCGGTGGCATCAGCATTACCAGAAACGTGTGTGTGCAGAAGAGGCTTTAGTTCCTATTTCAGCGTCTAAGCGAGTACCTTAATTCTCAAGCATCCCGAGGCATGGAAGGCAGTGAGACCTACTAAGAGTCAGCCCATTTAACAAATTATGTTTGTCTAAACACCAACTTGGGAATGCTTTTTTTCTCCCCTTTCCTTTTTAAAGAGATTATTGGCACCGCTGGTGTTAGCAGCTGGTTCTGAGTGTTGGGTGCCGGAGCATGCCCTCTCCCTGCTGCTGGAGAGCAGCAGCCCCCGGGGCCTGGGGCACCGCTGCTGGGAGGGAGCCCATGCGGAGCAGCTCCATGCCTGCCGCTCCCCGATGCTATGGGTTATCAGATGGCGCTGCGGGTGCGTTGACACCTTCGTAACACTCGTTCTGAGTCATATACGCAATGCAGCACAGCCAGGACTCTAAAACAGTACCTCAGGTAGAGCATACACTGGCATATTTCCTTGCCACTTGCAAGAACCAAGCCTCTGGAGCTTGACTCCTTTGCTTCTCCAGAAAAACGCATCACAAACACAGTCAAAACCAACTACTGGGGCAGGCTATGGAAGATATTAAAACCCTCCTATGACTGTGTATGTACAAGAGATGGTCTAAGGAAGTTTTCTCATGGCTGCCCATGCCCCTTCAGTTCCACCTATGTCAGAACAGCCGTTCTGAAGTCCCAATGCAAAAGGTATGCCGAGGGGACTGCCAGTATGAGCACAACCCTGAGCAGACCTGCCCTAAAAGATGTTTAATGAAGAGTTGCATGGACTGCCAGCATCAGTCAAGAGCTGATACACACCGAGTCTCTCCCCGTTGTCAGAACAGGCAACTGTGAGAATGGCAGCCAGAGGGCAGCTGATTTTGGGGGCTTCTGGGTGGTGGCTCTAGGCTAGACTACGTACTCAACTACAGTCACCCCGTGGGCTTCCTATGGATGTGGATTCCTAGTGCTAGGTTACAAGCAAGCGACGCAGCAGCTCAAGCTTTCAACAAACTATTTCAAAGTTTTCTTTCAGACTGTTTTAGCTTTAGGTATGTTCTTGTTTTCCTTTCATTGACTTTATTGAGAAGATTAATGATGAAAACCAGACCTATCGGAACTTGCTTCTCTATGTGAATGGTACCTTCAAAGTTCATCTAGGTAGGACCTGGCAACAGAGTCCTTGAGGCTGCTAATAAAACGCCTAAATGCTTTATTTGAATGGATGCCAGCATGCTGCTTGTACTGATCTTCAGCTATTTACCAGAAAAACCTTGACTTACATTCCTTAATTAGTAGAATTTACTGAGAAATTAATACACAGGACAGGTAGATGCATGGACTTAATTAATAAGGCAGCAAATAATGCAAACAGAAATAAAATATTATCTACTTAAAAATAATTAGGTAAATATATTCCTATAGAGAAAACAGTTTTTAGGTCATAATCAGTGCAATTGTAACAACTGAAATGGACTGGGTACTGATTTCTACCTGTTACTAAAAAAAAAAAAGTGAATACACCTTTTACAGTTTTACTTCTCCACAATCTTTGGTGTTTGAGTGTGTACCCTAACACACTGATCCATGTCAGGAATGTAACCAACAGGTGGTAGAAGAAACCTCTGCTGCCATGGCTAGTTCTTGCAGTGCCAACTCACTACATGGCTCAAGTGGCTCAAATGGGTCCCCTCTTGTTAATCTTTGGGTATCATGAAAAATACACTGCAGGACAAGGACGTGAGAAGTGTTCTACACTCCTGGTCTATGGATTCACTTTACGCTTTGCTGTTACCCAGCATCAATTCAAATTACAATAAAGTGGACATACAGTTATTCATTCATAAAATTCAAAACTGACAACGTGCAACCATTCATTAAAGACACAGGTGTGGAAGTAAAAGAAAAAACACAATTAACCTATCTACACTGAGGTATGTTACATCAAAGGTATCTCTCTTCCTCCTTCGTCTCACCTTTTCCTTTCCTTACAAGATGGCAGACAGGTTTCCAGCCTTTGTCCATGTCCCCCCCCCGTTCCTGACAAAGTACCTTAGTTTTTACAACTGGTTCATGACTGGGAACACATCCACTCACCCCACCTCTGTGCAATGAATGATATCCAATCTCTCTCTCTTCAGCAAAGTATGACTTAGTGTATTAACTTCTAACTTTTATATTGTGTGTCAAATGCATGACAAATGTTGGTGCCCTGAAATCTAGCAGGATTTTATTATATAAAACTAAACAAAATTCACCCTGTAAAGTACTATTATTTCATGCCAAATGTATTATGAACAATGTTGTATTGATGAATACACTAATCTTCTTAACCTTTGTAAAGGAAATGCAGGGGTTCTGACTCCATTAGGTCCCCTCACCTTACTGACCTTCCTCGATAGCCATGAGACCGTGGCTGCAGAAAGTACAAGTATCTGTACAGGTTCTTCTCTGCCCGCATAAACTAAGATGCAAAATAGAATCACCAATCTACTACTTATATATGTTAATTAACTGAGTAACTTAAACCAGGTTACATTTAATAGGTGATTTTTAACACACAGCTCAAATTCCCTAGGTTATTTTCCTGCTGTATTTTCTGAGTAAGCATAAAGTGGCCTTTAAATAAACAAACAAACAAACAAATAAATAAGAACCCACAACAAAGCAATAAAACACAGAGCCATGCAGCATATCTGATAAAAGAATTCTAATTCAGCATGGAAGGAGAAGCAAGGAACAACCAAACAACTTTATTTTATTTCAGAAAAATCAAATTCACAAGTTAGAGCAGAACTTGGGCAGGTCTAAAATGACATTTTCTGCAGCAGAAATATTGCCTAAGCTCTTTTAGAACTTGCTTGCTTGCTTGCCAGAGCAAAGATTTTCATTTCACTGAACTTGCTAGGCTACTCCCCAACATAAAACGTACGGTAAAAACACTCTCCAGCAATATCAAGCCTGGAATATTTATTAAAAACATTTGTGACCCATTAAAACAAACTCTTAATTCTGCATATATTCAAACTATGAACTGCACTTCCTGTATTAAATAGCACAACAGAACCTCATCTAAAACAGTTTTTCATATGGGAGAAGAAGTGGTGGTGAGTGGGTGCTCTTCTGTACATTATTGCTAAGATTTGACCTTCTGAGCCACCACTGACTAAAATTAGCACGCTTCATTTTGAGCTTGTTTGGATGCACACTGTACTATGTTCCACTGCTCTACAGTAGAATTAGCAGCAGGATTTAGAAGCATCATAAGGTATTTTCTTATGAGAAAATAAAGGGCATATTAGGACATATGTTGTGATTCTGCCTGTACTTTTCTCTCCAACTTACGTAACATTGTGCAGGCCTAAATGCCTTTCCACCTGCACCACCAAAAATTAGGATATATATTTACCTACCACTGTAGCCTCTAAATAATAGAAATATTAGTGTGGAAGAGGGTCTGTTGTTGTGGTCTTATATGGCACAGCTTATTATTAGAATCACAGAATGCTTTGGGTTGGAAGGGACCTTGAGAGATCATCTAGCCCAACCCCCCTGCAGTGAGGAGGGATTGAACCCGTGACCTTGGCATTATTAGCACCACGCTCTAACCAACTGAGCTACTAATACCATTGAATTCTGTGTCCCACTACTTTGGAATACCTAGGCAATTTAGAAAAAAACTTGTCCTTGCATAACAGTTACGATTCTTTAAGATCCATCAAGATCACATCCTGTTCTCTGACTCTGTGGTTGACCCCGTTCTGTTAAGTAGAGGGAACAGGGAGCTTTTATATGACTGAACAAAGAATTACAATCATCCAGTTTCACAACATGGTTGAATGTAATGTTCAATGGTATTTATTTAAACAAGAAATACCTTTCTGAAATGAACTGAATTCATAATGACTGTTGTTGTTTTAGTTTGCTAGCAGTGAATTTCACCCATTCTTGAGAGATACGTAGATGAAATAGGAGGATTTCTACCATATACTAACCCAGAAGCAACATTTATTAGCGTTAACAATGGAAGACAGCATAAAACATGCCTGCCTTTTGGAGGCTGATTTCTAGGATTTTTGGAGCTGAGCCTTTATATCGTATAAAAAATTAATAGCAAAATGGGTATTGCTGTCTTCATGGTTAAATTCTGGTTCTTATAAAGAAAGAAAGCTTGTTTATGTGGATTGTTATTTGCTGGGCTTTGATCCACATTCTCAGTGGAAGCCCATGTTGGCGAAAATGCTGTGAATTTCATCGTTGTCCTTGAAAGGATCACACAAGAAATGCACATAGACAGACCAGGTTTTCAACACTTGACATTTCTGACCAAGAATTACAACAAGTAGGAAAGAAAGAAAGGACAAGGTCATAATCACCGTCATCTTAATACTTCAAAAGAAGAAACATTAAAGATCAAGTACCTTACATTTTAAAAAATGATTCACAGGAGTTGGGGTCATCTTATAGTTTGATAAGCTTTTCCATAAAACCCCCAAACCCCTAACCAAGCAACCAATCCCCACCAATGCCTATTCCCTGCTCTGTTTTTCACCTTCTTTTATAATGGCATCCAACTATCAGATTGTAAATCCTGTACAAGCACAAAAATAGCAATGCTCTTCATAGTGGTCTTCCCTGCCCTTTGCACTGAAACTGTCCTGGAGGAAAAGGGAATTCACTATTGTACTTTCCTACTGGCCAATTTCTGTAAACTTCTGTAAATAAAGCACAGAAATAGCTTATCCATTTTTGGGTTTCACAGCAGAAATTAGAAACTGAATAACAGCTGGGAATTGATCACATGAGTATTGGAAAACGAGGACTAGGTGATACAGGTTGGATCAGATGTAGAATATGCAGAAGAGACCTTCACATTAGACTATATTCACAGCCATAAGCTAGCAGAAGATATTTAGAAAGACAAAACTGGACCAATGAGAGTAGAAAAATGTACTGACATAATACCTGGACTTAAAAAACTTGTGATAGAAGATTATGAAGTGACATGCAGAAGGTCCCAAAGACAAGGAAGAAAAAAAATATGGTGGGAACTGTGATATTGTCTCTGGGCAATACTAATGACAGTACTAATTGCTTCATCTTTAAGAAGCAGTTTCTGGGGTGAAGGGGGAAAGAAATAGGTTGGTTGGTTTTTTCTTTACAATTTCTATGTCACTTGAAATATTTTTGCAAGTATCCACTGGAAATTTCCCCCTTAATTATACGAATATCAACTTGTGAACTGTGAAAAGTTAGAAGAGTATGTATAGAAAAAGTGAAAAACACACAGATGTTATTGGACGAAGTACAGAGAATCACAGATTACCTGGAAGTAGGATGTTATCAACTATCATTGACTGCTCATATTTTTGTTTACACATCTGTCCAGCTATGACAAAGACACACAGTTCACTAGAATCCAGGCAGCTTCAGAAAGCTGGGCATTTGGTACAGGTGTGGTAGCCAACACGGTCAGTCCTACAAGACTCCACAGCTAAAGAGCTGGTAGATGCGCACGCTGCATACTGGGCTGAACAGAGAAAGATGGAGACAGAGCTCGGAGTTGAGCTGTATCCCTGAACAAGCTTCACAAGTCCTGGGGGGTTTATTGGCCCTCGCAGCATCCCTGGTTTTGACAAAATGTGCTGCTGGTTGCATGACATGAGTCATGCCTGAACGGCTTGCAAGTGCTGTGGAGTTCAAAAAGACGGGCTCTCTACCCCTGCTCCTACAAAAGTTTATTGCTTAGTCTAGAGTGTTTACAGTGGGAATTGGCTGCAAAAGGTCCTTTTCTCTTGTTTTGACTACCCAGAAAATGTGGACACTGCTAGTGAAATGAAATTATAACCTATTTATTTACAAGTGGACCAATGTATAAAACGTTCACTTGTGAATACTGAAAAGCAGATACTGAGGAGAAGTCAGTGGAGAGGAAGGTACTTGGCAAATTGACAATTGAATCAATATAAAAACTACAAGTACCATTTTACTTTACATCTTCACTTACAGTGTAAATCCCTTATCCAGAACCAAAGTAAAGTAAAGAGTTGCTGGACAACGATGCACAGAATCTGCTAGAATTTAAGTCCCAAAACAGCAACATTGCAGTTACTGATTGCCAGCACACACCTGTAAAGCATCAGCTTCAACACTGCACAAAAGGCAGCAACTTAAAACATTGAAGCATCTCCCATGGATCTGCTCTTCAAAAAGATTTAAAGCCACTGATTTGCAAATGCAACACAGTTGTTTTAACTACGGGGAAAAAAGCTAAGGCTTGTTTAAAGCTTGGACTAGTTAGCAAATAGTTATCTAATCCCTCAGGATGATTTGAATAAATATATATATTTTTTCCAAGGGCAACATAACTGTAGTAAAAAGTTATGTTTTTACATAGAGGATGTAAAGATGTACCCATACATTCATACAGAGGATGAATATACACATTTCTGAAAAATGAGTAACTGTAAAACAGTCTCGTTATAAGAAAGTGCACTACTCAACAGTGATACTGACACTTTCCAAAGTGTGCGTGTAAGGCATCCAGGCCAAACTGGTGACAATGCTTTTCGAAACATCTAAAAATATTCAAAGTTTGCCACTTGCTGAGATTAATGACAGTAAGTGAAAAAGACAACAGAGGTTGTCAGTGTCCTGGTTTTGGTTGGGATAGAGTTAATTTTCTTCCTAGCAGCAGGCATAGTGCTGTGCTTTGGATTTAGTAGGAGAAGAATGTTGATAACACACTGATGTTTTAGTTGTTGCTAAGTACTGCTTATGCTAGTCAAGGACTTTTCAGCTTCCCACGCTCTGCCAGGTACACAAGAAACTGGGAGGGGGCACAGCCAGAAGAGCTGATCCAAACTGACCAAAGGGCTATTCCATACCATATGACGTCATGCTCAGTATATAAAGTGTGGGGGGTTGGCCGGGGAGCAGCGATCACTTCTCGGGAACTGTCTGGGTATCGGTCGGTGGGTGGTGAGCAATTGCATTGTGCATCACTTGCTCTGTACATCATTATTATTATTATCATTATTATATTATTGTTGGTTTTTTTTTTTTTCCTTATTTCAATTATTAAACTGTTCTTATCTCAACCCAGGAGTGTTTCTCACTCTTACTCCTCCGATTCTCTCCCACATCCCATCGGGGCAGGGGGAGTGAGCGAGCGGCTGCATGGTGCTTAGTTGCTGGCTGGGGCTAAACCACAACAGTCAGGTACAATCATTTTGAAGTTCAGATGCTCATCTCTCAACACATTGCTTACTCTAAATTGCTAAGAATCAGCACGCAAGTGTCCTTTCGAGCAATGTAAGAATTAAAAAATTGTGTTTCAGCTTCAGTCTGCCTTTCCTACCACAAGCACTACTCTCAAACTCCTGAGGCTACTTGAGAAAACTGCCTACTCACATTTGCATCCATTAGAAACAGACTGAAATTCACACCAAATACGAGTAAGCCTTTGACTGAAACTCAGCACATATTTTACACAAGGGCTATACAGAGGCACTAACATACAAATCTTTCCAGGAGCTCTTATTTTTCTTTCTCTTAGCATGCTCTTTATAAAACAAGAAACACACAATGCATTCATCCAAACTGAGGAAAACCGCAGCATTTCTGTCCTAGGAGGTACAAGGCACCGCACTAGCTCAGTTTATTTCTAGTTACCACGGTCTCACCACACAGCCACTGGCACTGAAACCTGCCAGATATAATATATAAATGGAGCTGTGGCTGCACGGCCAAGATTCCAGCGCACTCATCATGGGCAAAAATAACAGCAGTACAGCTTAGCAGGAAAAGCACGTGGGGAGACAACATTTTATAGGACAAATAAGAACAGTTAAGAGTGGTGGTCTAGCCCTACTGAACCCCAAATTCACGGATCTGTATATTCATTATTATAAAGGATGTACTTTTCAGGAAGAGTCTCGTTCTACAGACTTAGCGGGGGAAAAGGTGGAAGTTAAATTATGTTCTCGCTGAATCCATTAGCAAAAGTCCCATGTGCTTTACGTGGGATCAAACTTTGTTTATGGAATAATTTTTTAATTTGGTTGTATGATTTTTTTTTATTAAATTTGAGAGATAAAAGAATTTTAAGAAGAGATAATTCAAACTGTTCTATCTTAGATTTTCTAGAAGCACAGAGGCTGCTTCAGCTCAAGACAAACTGCCTGCCTCAGCAAGCTCAAAAGTATCCATGTATCCAGAAAATAAATTTAATTGGAGAGACTGAATTCACATGGAAATTTTCAGATTTATAAGCTTACCTATTCACATCTGTTTACCTCTCTGCCACTGAAGAATGAGGAAATACACCTATAAACCAAACAGAAACTACCAAACTGTACCAATAAAAAGGGGCTTTAAGAGCAAGATAGAGGCTTGTAAATGGCAGATGAATCAGTAAGACTGTGGTTCTTCATGGACACTAAAGATCAATAAATGACCCTGTATTATTCCAGTGAGGATTGTAAAGGATTTTGTTAGCATTCCAGAGAAGATGCGACTACAGGGCTGATCAGTACTATGCAACTTTGTCACACACTGTGACAAAGCCATGCTTTTTAATTCTGCAGCCAAAAAAGTTGAGACATTTTTGCCTTGTTTCTTGCAGTAATGTAAGAAGCATTCACCACTCATAATGAAACATTGGCTAATCACATGTACTGTGCTCTAAAAACAGTCTTGATCAGTGTTGTACAGCCCAGAGTCCTCCAAAGTTCTGCAGAAAGTTTCAAAGGTTCACTTACTACGAAATGTTGCATTTAAGCTGGTTGTGTGTTACGTGTCATGATAAGTAGGTCACATTTTGATCTTCTGATTTACCATATAAAAAATTATCATCTTTGTTTACTGCAGCCTTGTCAGCATGAAATCAACATGCTACTTTTGTCATAACTCCATAAGACTGATAAGACTGAATTTTGGCAATGGTGGACAGAAAATGACAGCCATGCTACTGCTTGCTTACTGTGCTGAGCTGGCAGAAGTAAAACAGAAGCCACTGAGAGAATCCGCATCTTCTTTACTGTCGATAAATCCATTTCATGGCTGCAGAGAAACACATCTGCACTTGGCAAGGGCTCCACTTGAAAACCAAAAATAGAAGTATCATTGTTTTAGTGGACATTACAGAAATGTAATTCCCCAAGTGAATCTGACGCATTAATAACACCTCCTTAACCGCTGTCTAATGATTTCTGCAGACATGAAATGGAATATTTTACTACTATTTTCAGCCATCTGTGCTGCTTTTTCGTTCAGCTCAGGTTTGCCAAAACTGTAATGAAAGTCCCCATGCTTTACGCCATCACATGCTTCTTAGTATCAATACACCAATTAAACGTATCACTGGTGTCACAGTTACTAACTGCTGAACTCTCACACTGGCAGAAGCACAATTGTGCATACAGCCAGAGCCTGCTAATTATGAAGCCATCCTCCTATTCTACTTAAAGGTTTCTCTCAGTAATAAAGGGAATTCAGAAGGAATCTCGCCTGGAAGTTATAACACGATGATAGGACTCAGAAGGCCATTGCTAATTCCTAGTCCGACTACACGCTCTTGTCACTGTGGGCAAGTAAGTCTTTTGGAGTGCATCTACACTGAGGTTTTACTTTGTACATGGAGCGCACTTGTAACGTGAATTTCTTCATCCTCCGTGCTTTGTTCCACATCGTGGCCCAGTGTCTCAGAGTGCATGGGCTGGATTCTGCTCTGACTAAACCACCTGGGAGATCTTCTCCAGAACCACACCGAGTGTGCTCCAGCAGTAACTGAGCATTAAGCTGTCAGGACTAGACAAGAACTAGTCCACAGTAAAAAACAAACCCCAAAGCATATACAGTGCAGACGTCAGGTTCTTGACACAAAGTATTTTGCTTTACTGATATGTTTCTACAGATCTGCTCTATGCATTAATGCGGACATTGCCTCAAGTTTTTTGGCTCCCCAGATAGACTGTGTCTTTTGGGGATGGTGATGTTTGAGCCCACACCTGTTTGGTGGTCATGCTGCTTGTACCAACTTCAGCAGGTCCTTCCGTCACCAACCGTTATTCCCTAATTATAACAATAAATACTTTCATGGCCATGAGGTGAGCAAGATAACTTTCTAACAAATGCTAAAAAATAAACTGGTGAGCAAATGACACCTCTCCTCTTCCACAGTGATAAAACAAGTTACTTTTCAGCTGGATCAGATTTGTTGATCTAGATCACTGTTTTGGCTTCACGAATTGAGACGCTATCACAAAAAAGGTGAGGAGCTGCTTATTTTGACACTGAAAACGTGTTAACAAAACTGTGGCCTGAAGCAGAGACATAAAAGTGCCACAAAACCTTCCAAAACAGACAGGAAAGTTACATTTATAATATTTACAATATTTAATCTATTCACAATAGAGACTATTCTAATCACTAGCACAAAAAGCAGGGGCACAATATACAACCTGCAAGTTCAGAGTGAAAAGCAACAGTTCAACCAGCAACGCTTTCAGAAAGATTCACAAAACCTCACAGAGGTTTCTTTTTGGAACAGGTCCTTGTGGTTGAAAATTATTATTCTCTATTAATATGTAACCTGCTGTCAACTCTTGTCCTACTTAGTGATATACTACTATTTTCCTTCCCTTCCCTGCATTCCTTACCAGCTGAGCAAAATGAATAGCATGTAAACTAAGGGAAAAAATTGAAAACAAACATCTTTATGCAGATAAGCAGTATTACCTGAGGTGCTGCACCCAAATTTATTTGCAGCAACCTTTCTCTAATTATGTATGCAAACTTACAAGTCAAAAGAAGGCTAACCCACAGGTAGCAGCAATGGGACTGACAAATTATTCACTGCAGTAGCACAGGATTACTTAGAAGGAAAAGACTTAAAGATATGTATGGAAAATAAAGTGATTTGTTCTTCCCTTTTATGCTGTTCCTTTAAAGAACGGCAGCTAAAACTAGAACTAATACATACAGCTGAAGGGCAGTTCTGTACAATGCAACTGTCACATACAAATGGTGTATTTCATTGCTTGGGGAGAGACGTATTTGTGAGCTGCAATGGTGCTGAGCAAGCCTGCAGTTTTCCTCACAATTCCCTGGATAAGATGTGTATTTTTTTTTCCTGCCTTAGGGCAATCAGTTTCACCACACAAGCTTTGTCATTGAGGACTTTTCCCAAAGCTAATTTGCAAGCTGTTTTTCACACATCCATTCCCAAGGAGCATTTCTAGCACAACACACGGCCTGACAACTCTAAGTACACATCAGAGTGGCATAAGTAGTTCTAACCTTTCAGCTGAGGTACAGCAACTGACAGCACCTGCACTCCTAGTCTACCATGATGCAAAATGAAGTAAGCTTACTTAGGTACCAGTAGTTTTTATTTGCACTGCAGCAGGCTAGGGATGTAGCCACAGCTGGTTACTGCACCTCAGCTGACGTAGCAGCAACTTTCTACAGCAGGATCTGCTTCATGTAACCTAGCTCAGCTGCTCTCCTTTGTCTATACTCTCAAAGCTCTTCCCCAGTCCCACCTCTCAATTCAGTACAGCAACAAAGTTTAAATATTTGTAGACTGCCTTCTATAACTAATTAAGCTAAAACGATGAAACATGAAGAAAGGAACAATTTATAGTAAGTGAAATGAGGATGCTGGGGAAGGAAGAAGACTGGGGAGGAAGGCAAGTGCAAAAAAGGAGGAAGACAACTGGGTTCAAAAATTTTCCATCATGGCAGGAAAATATACATCTCTATTAAGTGACCTGGTCAAACCTTGCAAGTTCATCAAATACCACTCAAGTAAATCAAGGTAAAGATCTGTGCCTTCTAGAAGTTTTTACTCAATGTGGAAAAGTCAGACAAAAGCAATAATTTTAGGTTCAGCAGACTGTGATCTATGGTAACATTCACCTATTGGTTTGTAAGGGCAGATTAAAAAGAAATTTCACACAGTATTCTAATACCTTTGCTAATATCATTGACAAAAAAGACATCTTGGCAGCATCTGGCACTAAATAAATTGAAGCTGCAGATAGATATTTAATATGCTATGTTATCTCCTCTCAAGCTATGGCCCAGCTAAGAATGGTCAGCATGGGAGGAAAAGCTGAGTGCCGCAGGAAAGGTTTCTAATGATTTAATATGTGGCATCACTTATTGCAAGTTAGTCCTGGCAGAATTATTACTCAGAAGCACTGGGGACCACTTGCCTGTTGTTACCTTTAAACCCTGAGAAGCTGTCCCCACTCGTGTGGTTTGGTTGCCATTTCTCTCTGCAGCAGTGCAGTCTACTGTGGGCTCCCGGCTCTGCCGCTTGATTCTCCGCCATGAGCTGCTTGTAAGTGATTGATCCTCTGGTCTGGGGGCTGCCTAGATGCCTTCACTGGGAAACCAACCTCCTGTTTCTCTAAGGTGGAACTGCTTATACTAGCACTACTGCTGACAGATGTTCTTTGTATACCTTTGATTAAGCTCCAGTTGCATCTTTCGGAAGATGAGGGATGTTATTTCACAGCTTTTAAAAATTAAGTGGCTGTCATTTGATGCACGTTTTATCCTGTTACTGGCTATCACTGTCACTCAAAAAAAGCAGTCATGCCCCTTCCTGCATTTTCTCCTCCCTACTCTGCTCCCGCTGACACCAACATCAGTACAGTTGTTTGGTGAGGTGACTGGGAAAGCGGCCAGGCTAACCACCAACACCACTCTGGTACCTGCCTGGAAAAAAACTGCTTCCTAGCCAGCCTGATCCCCCTTCCCATGTACTACACCAACTACTTATACCCCCACAAGGGACCAGGCAGGACTCATTTCCACAGGCAGTGCCAGCTTAGAGCTTTCCTTCAACTACAGACTCATGGTTGCAATCTATCCCCATGAAATTCTTCTTTGGTTTGAAACATACCCTGCATTTTCTTCCCTGAGCTGCCGAGTGACTTGGCTTAATCCTACATCACAGGTGTGTCTCAGTGAGGTGGCTAATTGATCTCTCTGAAGTGTTCATGTTTCTGCTCAAGAGCCAACAAAATTCTTCAGAATACTTCAATATCAAACGTACTACACAAGATCTCATTTTTAATTGTGTTCAAACTGCAAGAAGAAAAAATGTGCCAAAAGTAACAGTTTTAAGCTATCGAGAAAGCAATTAAAGCAACAGCCACGCTACAAAATAAGTTACTTCTACTACAACAAAGATGCTTTTTAAGGAAAAGAAGTGCAGCAGTTCTATACAAAGCATAGCCAGCATGTTTTGCAAATATCAATAAAGAAAGCAAAATTTGTGCCCTTGGTGACAGCTGTCTGTTTGACATTAGCAGGAGCCTTTTCATTTTCTAGTATACCAGGTACTACTTCACAAATATATTTATTAGAACAGCAACAGCTATCTCCTATGTCTTCTTACCTGAGGAAAAGTACGTGGACAGCACTATTGTATAACAACATTAGATCCTTGCTGTGCATTTTTGTAGGGGTTTCTTCAGATCGCTACAGGCCATTAACCTTTCACATCAGGTAAGTAATGAACAATGACTTTTCCAACAAAGGAAATCAGCTGTGTTACCAATGGCAACTCCACTTTTAAACACATGCACCAACCCCCTGTGCATGCACTTGTTATTTTTTTTTTTTTTTAAATCAATTCTGGTATGAAATAAGAAAGGTTCCCTTTGGCTTCACCTTGAGTTGATAATGAACAAATCCTCAGTGAAGCCTACTCCCAAGGAAGTCTTCCTTAATAGCACTGATTAAAAATAAAATGAAGTTTCTACTTAGGAAGCAAGATGTATTGCTTCCTGCTTTCCTTCACCGGGGTATCTTGTAATTGGACCAGTGCTAATTGGACACTTCAGCCAAACCATTTAATTTAAAAAGGAAAAAAAAAAAAAAAAAGACTCCCATTTCCCTTGGTTTCTAACAGAGTTAGTGTCATTGACCAACACCAATACGCTGAACTGTGAAATCAACACAAGACCTTAATTACACCAGGGGAAAGCACAGGAAAACCCTGGTGGGGTCCTTCTTTTTCATTTTACTTATGTACCAGATTAACATAAATCTTCAAGCAGAAACACAAAAGTGTTTCTTAAAGAACCTGCTCTGATTTAACATGTCTTGTACAACAGTAGGATGGGCAGAATAGGTGCAGCTACCACAGGTTGAAAAATGTCTCTGTAACATTGGTGTGATCCTGCATCTGTATCAAATCATTAACTATAAAACAGGTTAAATTTTTTTGCCTGAGATCAGGGCATATAATTTACAAAGGAGGTGGTAAAAGCTGACAGATTCAGGACAGCAAGCTAGAAGAAATAGAGACATAATTAAAAAGTAGGTTATTTCTCAGATAGACACTATTTGGGAAAGACTTCCATCTCTCTGGTTTTTGTTTATATGTAATGGTGGTCAAACCCACATAAATAATAACAGGGAGCTGAAAACCTTACAGTAGTTGGGAAAATGTAGTAAAAACTAATACTTATTTTTCCTTTCCCACCCTGCTTGATTCTATCCCTTAATTTGTCCTTAACCCTTGTACCCTTAAGTCTTCTCTTCTTTTCACCGTTTCTCCTATTAACAGGGCTTCCTCCTCTCCAAAAGCAGCAGCTGTGAACTACTTCCTTTTAATGAACTTTAGTTCCTTTACATTCTTTAGTTCCAAAACAAAATTCCTCCATGAAGTGGGCACACACCAGCCTGTTTCAGCAGAACATGTAAGAGCCTTGGAAAGGTGCTGGAGAACAAAGGAGAGCTAGGGAAAACTCTGCCTTGCATCTTCTAATGCTGCCTTTCCCTTTGTACTTTTTGTATGGTAAAACCACTGAAAAGGATGCACTGAAAAACTGCATCCTACTACTTCCTTCCTTTAATTCCATATATTAGCATTTATAACTAGATTTTGTTTATGAATTTTAAGAGAGATTTTATTTCATGTCAATAGGATAATAGCCTTTAATTTTCTAAAAAATACTTGTAATATTTTTGTGGCAGCAATATATAGTTGCATAATGCCTCGATGTAGTCTATTAAACTTCATTCATACTTCCTTAATATCCTGCATGCAGAAACTAGAATCCAGCAAACTGCTGATGGGCTGCATTTCTAAATTCTGTATTGCCTCAAATACTAGCTCAGTAAAGACTTAAAAAAAAAAAAAAAATCTTAATTAGAAGCCCCAAGAGATCACAGAGACTGCTACTCTAATCTGTTATGGAAAGACAGATTCAGGAGAGATTTCCAATTCTTAGCAGTATAAAATTCAGAAGCCCAGAAAGCCCCTCTTTTCTTTTTTTTCCCCTAGAATAAAATACGTATTGCCAACATGTTAAAACAATGTTAAAAATGCATAACCAAAGACACAAAAGATGACTTCACATTTATCTGCTGAATTAAACAGGGCTTACAGCACATTTTGTATTTTTCGACCTTCTGTCATATAAATACAATTTAGTTGCAATCAATCACTTCTGTATAAACGTGAAAGAAACAGTTCCCACAGTGAACCTCTGGATTCCACATTAATCATTGCTCTGAAAGACTATTTAATTACAGCAAGAATTAAATACATTAGAATATTTCCCCAAAATTGTTCTGCATTCTGCCCAGAATTTTCTACCATGTTCTGTCTTTGTATGAGACTCCCTGTTCCCTACTAACATTCAGGGAAGCTCTGCCTGCAAAATAAGATACAAATACAGATTTCTGCTATTCAGACTGCCTGGTAACTGTATACACTGGCTACTTCCCCTCCCCAACCCCTTCAAAGTGGTTTGCAGGAGGAAATTATAGAAACATGATAATGTCCAAATACTTGCATAAGGAAGATTTTGAAGATTCCTCCAATTTCCTTCTTCTGTATGTTCAATTAATCGTCTTACAACCCAGTATGAAGGTGCTGAGTAGGCTACCCTCAGCTATAACAGTCACTTGAACACATCATAGCTTCCCCCAAAAGTTTAAACAGTGAGTGACCCCACAGACCTGTGGGCACTGATGTAACCTTCCAACAACAAAGGACCAAAGGAGAGTCTGCCACAAATGGCAGGCCTTAGCAACATACTTTCAGCGGATTAAAGAAAAGATAAATCCACTGCAACAGGTATATTAGCTATTCCTGTTGTTTACCTGTATTCCTTGTTGTTTATTTGGAAAAGAAAGTATCCTGCCCAGCCTTTTTTTGTGGGTTAATTTTAAAAAAGCTAGAAGTCACCTACAAAAATATAGAAAGTGAATACAAATCAGAGGGCAACTATAAACTTATACTTTATTAAGTAATTTTGTAGTAACTGAATTACTTTACCATCATGAGCAAAGTCTAGCACCAAACTTACAGGTGGTACCATTTTTTTAATTCTATTTTTCAATCTAATATTTTTGCTAGCACTGTGGTAACATCAACTAATACAATGTCATCTCATACTAAAGGTAATGAAGAGTAAGTCAAGTTCTTATATATCATTCTTTGTGTGAAGTTTGTTTTAGCGGTAAACATACAATCTCAAAAAAAAAGAAACACTTCTTTATACACTGGCATGTCTTCAACAAAAGGGATTGCTCTGCTTGGGAATTTAAAAAAAAAGGTACAGATAATTACTGAATACTGTACTTATTAGTATGGGTACAATCCCATGAAATGAAACTTTATTGGCTTCTCACTTTACATAACAGTGATGTTAAAATAATTTGTTGTCATGCAGAAAAAAACAACTGCATCAGGTTGGGTTCTACATTACCCACATTGTCCAGTAACTATTAGATTGAGTCCTTCTCTTGTGCCTAACTCCTTGGTCCTCCAAAATACCTTTCCAGACTGAAACCATGAAGTAGTTATACAGCAGTGATTGACAGAGTACTGTTAAACAAGCAGCTTCATTTGTTCAGGGCATTTTGGTTGGATTGCTCAGCTGTAATGATCCTCTTGACCTAACATTACAGTTCTTAAAACCCACAATTCACTGCCACAGCAGCACTGCTATGCCAATGTGTTGACCATTACTGTGAAGAATTCTCCATTAATTGACAATCAGGAACAATCACAGGTTTCACTGTAGGCATCTTATAATGCCACACCACATCTCTGAACTTGTTCCCATTCAAGCTGGAAGCATATTTTGTTTCAGCCTGCAGAAACCTTTTAGCAGCGGTTGCCAAGAGCCACATTATAGCTCCATTAACAGGTGTTTTCTCAGATATCATTAAGGATTAATACAACTCTACTGCAGAAGGTAAAGCTGACTTAAAACAGCATGTATGTATTCATTGGGCTATGATGCATTCAAATTTTGTTCATAATAATAAAGAGAACAGGGTAGACTAGGAGGCTTACTGAAAACTGCTGTTTACTTCCAGGCATGCTCTATAAAGCAGAAGGCCACTGTTACTACATGTAGAGGATGCAGGAGAATCTCTAAGCAAAACTGAGGTCTAAACACAGTAGATGTAGGCCTAGCGACCTGTGAAATGAAACACAAATGTCCTTGCAGTACTACAAAACCAAATGCACACACACAGAGTAACCAACTGCAAAAGATACAAATATTTTTGCGGAGAAAGTGACCCTACTTCTACAAGGGTCACTGGGGATAGACGCGGTGGTGGCAGCAGATAATGCAACATCAATACCTGTGTTGTAACAACTATAGATGTCTTGCACACTTATAAGAACTTGGGTGATCATCAGCTAGTAGCTCAGTTATTGCCAACGGTTTCAACAGATGCCAGGTAACAGCAATGAACAAGAGGTTGGTGAAGGAACACACAGCTCTCCCCATTCTTCAGAGCATCTGCCACCAAAAACGTGATGCAACAGCCTGGGCATCATTAGGAATACCTGCCTCTGTGGACATGATCTATGTGACAGTCATTCCACAGGAGATAATAAATACAACAAATTTCTCTTATACACGCATCTTCACAAGGTCAGCAAGCATTTGTCAGGATTCACTGAAAGAACTATATATAGCCTGTGCTATCTGCTTTATTCTACATCAAAGCTTTCTGAAGAGGTGTGCAGAACTAGCTAACTTTCTTGTGTGCTGGAACAAACAGTTATGTTTTCTACACATATGAGGAACAACATTTTGCTTCTTTGCAGAAGTGCAAAAATAGACTCAAAGTGATCATTCAGGGAATTGCCTAATGCGAAGGAATGCCTTCAAACCCATTTTTAGAAAACAAAAGCATGGCTGTCATTACTTTCCTCACATGGTAAGAATGGCATACACTCTTCTTCATTTTCCCCTCTACGTATTTTGGAATATGAGGTTTTTTTTTCCCCAGTTTAGCCTTTAAGTGCTTCCTAAGTGACAAAATGTTGTGTTATGGGGAAAGGAGCTTGACGTTAGACTAAAATTCTCAGCCAGCTTCACCGTTCCCTGCCTGGCGATATTTACAGCCAGACCTTACATTACTGAGTCTTGAGCAAGCACAAAATGCCTGCAGAAATGCTGCTGATTCAGAACTCTTCACCTGCAATGAGACAGCCTGTTACACCCACTTCAGACAGGGGTAGATGGCCATGCAAGACATACAGCAGGGTAGCAGCAAACCTCTCTTATAATTCTTGTTTTTGCTTTGGGAATTAACTTTTTTTTTTTTAATTTAAAAGAACAAGACATTAAAAAGCCAAAAGCTCTTCCCTCACCCACAAGAGAAGACATTAAAATCATATGTAGTGTTATTACTCACTTGAATCAACCATAATGTTCCAACATGTCCTTCCCTAACTGAAATGTCATCTATACTACATACTTTATAACTGAGCATAATGAGTGAGAAGAATTTTTGTACAGCATTATGGAAAATGTGACCAAGATTAAAAAGGAAGCGATGAAATTCTGACGCCCCTTCCCGAGCTGAGCACTGGCAAAATGCTGCAACTTCCAGGGATATTGCTCTTCCACCTAAATACCAGATTGTAAAGGTATGAATGATGATTGATGCTTCCTCACCAGCTTAAAAGATTCTGGAGTGAGAATGCAATCAGAGGTTTCTGTGATGGAGCAAGTAAAATTGACACAAAATGCTTGAGGTCCCCCTAGCAAAAAGAGCGAGGCAACAACCAGATGCTGCACCCTCTGAAGGCAGGCATGGGAATTATAACTAGTATTGAATGTAGAGTGCGTTATTTTGCCCTTTCTTCCTTGCCATCATTAGCAGCCACACTCTGCTCTGCTACAGGTGTCTAGAGCTACAGGGGATTCAGGAAATCAAATATTATATATTTAATAGTCTATATTTAATATTCTGTATTCTATAACTATTTCTGCTGAATGGATTATCTGCCCTGCACAGTATAAGGCAGCTGAACTCCTGCACAGCACAGATGCTAAATGCTTGCTGGAAACTTGGAACAGAACACCACTGAAGGATAAAGGGTTACCTTACCATCTCTAATACCTGTTGCCATTAGAATTATCAGTATGGCATTTTATGTTTAACTCTCAGACAATATTAAAAGACAGAAAATATTTGAATGGAAAACTGAAGATCTAAATAAGCAAAGAAGAAAGCAAAACCATGCAAGGAATTAGAAGCCAAAACAAGGCTGATGATGTTAAGTCTGTACTGAGGATGTAAAGTGTTTAGTCTTTCACCTTCTGAGTTTGGGGGTAATTGAGTATTTTTAAAAATGTAAAAATACCTGACATGTGCATTTATATGGCTATTTATAAAGTTTAAAAACAAACCAAAACCCATCCTCATAACAAATCATATGGGCACAGAATTCTATTAATTCCATTACAGTAATACTGTGAAACAAATCACCTCTCAAAATGTCTGAAAATAATACTCATACATTACGTGAAATGTGTGATACTTGGCTTTTTGGATTAAGAGATGTAAAATTCTTTCAGTTGCATCTACTTTAACTTTGCTTTTAAAAGCATGTATAAATAACACAACACTTCATAGAGCTAACATTTATTTTCTTAGTTGAGAGAACTATCTGAAATAACTGGTAAGTTTAGTCCTTTGAAGAGATGACTAGTTTTGCAACACAACTGAAATGTATGCTACAGGTTCTCTGAAGAACAGAGGAATGAGGGTGGGCTATTAATTTTTTTTATGGACATCATATCTCTACAAACACCAAAGACTGATAAACGATCTTTTTCTTTTCAATAACTTGCCCTACATGCAGCGGGCGACCCAAGGAAGCAGCTTACATGGAAGTGGGATCTTGGGGTTTCCAGGCAAACAGCATCTGTAGGACAAGTTTACTAAATGTGGCATCACCCACAGACAGCTCTGTGATGCTGTAGAGGTTTGATGCCTGTGATGTCTGGACAAGGAACCAACACATCCTGTGCACGCTTCGGATATTCCCAGCAAGCAGCCAGGTGACCTTGCCTGTTACAAGCAGCAGAGGAAAGACTCATGCTGGGCCCCAGGGAGGAAGGGAAGAAGTCATTGTAGGTCACAAGTCGCAATGCCAGAAGAGGACTACATTTTGAGCACTGACAGAGAAGTGATCAGTGAAATGAAAAAAAAACTGGAGCAAACTGCTGCAGCTCTGATAGGGCAGATCAACATTTTGTGCACTGATGGTGCAAGGGGTTGCACTAACAGTAAGTCCAGCAGGACTGACTGACAGAAGTGTGAAGTGCTCTGGCTCAATTTCCTCTGGGCATGACAGAGTTATTCAGCACCAGCTGGCAGGAACAAAGGGGGAGAAGAGTGCTGAGAGATGGAAGAAAGGATCCAGATCCTGCAGTGTTCGTGGTCCTGCCCATCAAGCTGGAAGTGAGCTGGAAGAGTGACAAGACCTCTGGTCCTTGAATTTCCTTGTTAGAACTGACTCAGCTTGGGTAAGATCTCAATTTGCCTCAAGGCTTATGGGCCTTATAAGGCAACTTGCAGGGCCATGAAGTCTCAAAACAAGACTAGGAAGGAAAAACTTCTTGGGATCCATCTCAGCAGACCAAGACTCACTCCAGCATAGGAGGATGCCAGGCCACTTAAGAACACATTAACCCTGTCATCTTGGTAATCAGCATGAACACGTCTGAGAATGACCCTGCAGGAGGTACCTCTAAGCAAGGGAGTGGCAGCTGAGCAGAGACCTAACATCAGATACGCAGCAGGAGTGAGGAGGAGAGAGTTGCTCCTCAACTACAAGAAATGGCTGAAAAGTAATAGAAACCAAAAGATCACAGAAGAAAAATCAAAGCAAAATGAAAACAGGAGTCCCCCCACCCCCAAACCCTAGCTCCAGCCCAGGGCACTTGAGAGGAACTGTGATGCCCATCATAGTTTTGCTCTGTATAAACTACATCTGTTTATTATTATAGTTACCAACAGGACACTGCTGGGGAATATTTCCCATGGTTGACTGCACTTTTAATGGTACATATAACAGAGTATCTAGAATGCCAAGTTTTGTAATGACCACAACAAACGTTTTATTTAAAAAACTGAAAAGCAAAAAATAGTTGTCCAAAATGCCTGTAACTCTGCTAACACCCTCCTGGAAATATCCACACACCACAGACACATCAGTGAGAAAGCTTCAAGCTTGGAATGAAACAACATTGATGGGAGAAAATAAATGGAATAAGATGTCCTCTTGCTTTTTTTCCCCTTCATTGCTTTGGATGTACAGATTGTCAGGCCTTTGAGCTTTGTTTAATTATTTTGTGCAGGGGACTGGAATCCTCTAAGTGCTTATGTGTGCATATGAGAGTGTGAACACACGGCGAAATTCAGTAGCTACACAAACAAGTTAATAGGACTTTTAAACTACTGAACTATTCCTCAGCTTCTACTGTTTCAATTTCTCATTCCTTAAAATTCAATAAATCCAATACCAAACCATTAAGCAATTCTGTATCTGCTTCAGTAAACAACACTTGATTAATGATAAGAAGAATGACATGGGACGGTATTACCAAGAAGACCCATGCAGTGCAATATACTTTATCCGTCCTACTGGAAAAAAAAGATTGCTTTACTGAGAACAGTACTGTCTAGCAATGGTAGGCCCTCAGAGTGGAAATTCGAGGATGCCATTACTGTATTTGTGATCCCTCTGAGGACTGCATAGATCTGCTGTTTTTTATCTCCCCCAAGTGGTCAAGCGAGTTTGTAAGTCCGCCTTAGAGAAGCAGCTTCCTCCCTCTCTAGAACGTCTAGAGTCAGATGAAAAGGCTAGTGGTGGACTAGGAAAACTTTAAAGCTGAACAAAAATGCATTAAGAGGGTAGAAAGCACAGGAAATGCCCAGTCTCAAATGTAACTCAGTGACTTCACATATGCCGATATAACCCCTAAACTTAATTCCTAACTCCCTTTCCAGCACACAAGTGACTAAACCACAACTTGAAATAGTACCCATGTTTGACAGTTTACAAGTGGGTTTAATCACTTTGGTACAGATTTACTAGTAATTTATAATCCAATTTGTCTTTGAAATAACTAATATTTCAAGCACCTGACATCAGAGGTATCTGAACTAGTATAATCTCATTGCAATTAATAGCCTTAAACGATTCAATTGCAATCTATCACTACTTCTCAAACAGCACTGATTACAGTTACTTTCCATTTTTCTTTAATGTCTCCTGTAAATTATAGTAAATAAGCAGATAGCCTTCACCCTTTTAGTTACATGTATGTTTAAAAAGTGGTGGAAAGGGCATGGAAAAAGAGGAGAAAATCCTT
This sequence comes from Pelecanus crispus, assembly GCF_030463565.1. Lineage (NCBI taxonomy): Eukaryota > Metazoa > Chordata > Aves > Pelecaniformes > Pelecanidae > Pelecanus > Pelecanus crispus. The sequence continues at coordinate 79,497,213 of NC_134644.1, read as the reverse complement.
ACTGTTATTTTAGCTATACTCTAAATCTGTTACAAACCTTAATGTGGCTGTAGGCCGGTTTAGACAGGATATAAATGACTGTCCTCCACTTCGCTCTTTTCTTCAATCATTAAAGTTTACTTAATATTCATGAAAAATACTTTATATCCCTGGAAGCTAAAAGCCTCTGTTTATTCACAGAACAATTACACCTCTGGCTGTATCATAAATTACCTACATTGTCAGGACAACATACTTATAAAGCTTATCTGGAGGACCAATCCTAGATATGAGAGATTTGTTTTCATGTCTAATAATTAGTAAAAATGCTTTGCTGTTTATTTAAGTTATAAAGAGTGCTCTTTATTTATGGTTGTCAAAGATTACCAGGATCACTAGGAAATCTTTCAAAGTCAGTGAAAAATTTGAAATAGGGAATTTCCACTGGTGTTTGTGCTTACTGCTCACACACACTGAATTTCCCAAGAGATATATATGCAATTTTGTGATTGATCTTCCCAAAGAAAGGTCTAGCTGGAGGCAGCTGGCTTGGGCTGGGAAAAGCAGTCACCAAACAGGCATCTTTCTTATTATGACAAGCAAGGGTGGCATTGAAGGTGATATTAAAACACTTTTCTTGCCTTGTCAAAGCTGCCCCTGCAACTGGGATGAAACACGCACAGCTTTCCACAAACTGAAGTTCAAAAGTACATCTTAACTTCTACTTCCATTGGAAAAAAAAAAAAAAAAAAAAAAAAAAGAGTTTTGTGGAAATGACTTATGAATTACAACTTTGGCTTCGGGTGTAACCTCATGGATCCACTCCTGGTTTATGCCCACAACTTTATTTTTTATTCCTTATGGCAAGTGGTGGATTCTACAACAGCTAAGACAAAGGAGCTGGTTTAGTCAAATTCCCATTCTCACCATGCAAACGTTTTCAGAAAAATTCATGATGTTGATTGAAATTCCAGTGTTTATCTATTCTCAAAACAGTATTTTCTCCCACGAAGTAAGAGCAAGATCCTCCCTAGATCCACTAGGGAATACAGTAAAGACCCATAAATTAGAAACATCGTTTTGATTTTAAAAAGATTTTAAAAATTTTGGTATTAAGAAATAAGGCTAAAACAAATATGCTTAAAAGCTGAAAGCTGACACGGATAGAAATGTCTTCTGAGTACTACTTAAATGTCACTTTCTACACCAGAAATAATCTGTAGCACATATACCAGAGAGCAGTCATATGATTACTTTCAAGAGGAAACAATGGAAATTACAGGTTTGACAAGTATATACCATGATCAAATTAAGCATTGCTTTTCTGTTTTGTATAGTTTACATATACAGAATTTGCTTTTTAAACAATATTGGCATTTGGAATTTGTTTATATAACAATAAAACCTACTCCTCCTAAAGTTCCCTAGCTGTTTGTGCATCTATACAATAACGTTATCCTTAGTTCATTGTAGTGGTTGTTGTAAAGCTTCTTTGTAACCAGTTCCTGTCTAAAAGAATTGAGTGCACAGGTAAAAGAACAAAACCAAAAATGAAGTCCTTGACGCATGACTGTTAAAAGCAGCTTTTAGTTCTGTAAACTGAGTCACTGCTGATGCTTGTTATTAAGGGAGTAGAAAATACTATTAGCAGTAGCAATTCAGGATAGGTCTGCAGTGATTTCCACCCTGTGTCAACTGTCCTTCCTGGCCTTCAGCCTTAAAAACCCCCAAATTTGAACAGCAACGGTCAAATGCCACCACAGAGAACAACCACTGGATCTCACTGCTCACAAGCTGAGTAACAGCTGCCCTTTGTGTTTGTCCTTTTGTGTATCAGATACACAAAAGAAAGACAGACCTAATTCTTAACCAGCTGCGTGCCTCAGTATGCACTGTACAAGGGACTTCATGCCCACCATACAACGAATACTGGGCCATGGAATTGGCTGCACAAATAGTAAGGTGGGTAAGTGGCTTTTTAATATTATTATATTGCGCATTTCTCCTACATAAGTTTTACAATGTATCTGCATACCAACTGTGTGTATCGTAAAAGCTGTGCAATATAATAAACAAAAATGCCACTTACCTGACTTTCCATAATTTGGTCTACAAGAATTCAGAGTCTCACTAGTATGCTAAATATTGAGATGTCATAGGAGAGCAAAGAGTCAGTCTGTTGACAACGAAGAATGTCATGTAGCCTAAAAAAAATTACAAAGGGTTTTTGCTTCTCTAAAGGAAAAAATAGACTATATTAATTTTTCTGTTAAGCCAATAATTTAAGTTTTCTTTCCAATGAAACAGAAGGTGTTTCTGCCACTTTCTGCCACTCTTTCATAGGTGTTTCTGCCACTCCACATACCATTTCTATATTCCTTCAAAAGAGATCCACTAATTTTTCCTAAATGTTTTTCCTAAACATGACTTCTCTGTTGATAAATAAAGATACCTCCAATACATACACTAAATCTATTTAAACTGTGTTCAGGGGCAGGAACAAGGGTAAGAAAGTTAGAGGAATTTCATAGCCAGACACAGAAAATTACTGTCAATAACCAAAATAATTGTTTCTAAAACTACAGAAAAATTACTGCAGCTTTATAACACTGTTTAAGTGTTCAATCAGGCTCATATAGTAAGAATAAAAAAACCCCTGAATTTAGAGAATGCACCAGGCCGGCAGGTGCCTTGACACAGCTTGATAAGTAAAATTAATAAAAATATGACTTATAAGGGGCAGGACAAAAAAGAAAATCCAACCGTAACAAAAGCAAACAAAACAAAACAAAAAAACCCTACCAAATTCCAGAAGACTGAATTGCAGTGTGCTGTCAATAAAATTTACACATCAAATTTTGTTTAAAAAAATAAAAATCACTTACCCTTTACATACACACAATACAAAGAGATTTACTGAGATACTGATATATAAAATAACAGTGAACACTCTAAGATCCTCTTAGTGCAATGAAAGCTGAATTGGCGGGAAAAAGTAGGTTCAATTTTCTGCAGAGGTATAACATAGTTTACTTGTACTCAATATTCAGGCTAGACAGATACCTAATACCCAAGTCTACAGCATCCTTTGATAAGGTGTAAAGAAACCTTAGGTACACAACATTGTATGGAGGCAAAATTCAGCCACCTTCTGACTGAAGTCAACTGAAAGCCAGCTTTACATGTGAGATCAATAAGAAAATGAATAATAGTTCTAGTCTGAAGCTATCTGTGCAGTGGTGATTGTGAGATACTGTTGATTCTTCAAAAATAACAGTATGGTTTGCAATGCTTTAACTTCCTTCTTATTCCCAATATCTCCAATTCAAATAAACAGACCTCTATCATATAAAACTGGGTTAGTTGGGTTTTGGGGTAGACTATAGCAATTTATTTTCCCATGACATTACATAGTATTCCAGTTAACATTTCTCGACTCCTGCATGAAGTCCCATTTTGCAAAGATATGTGCCAGTGAAATAACAAAAGGCTGAACTTTAGGTTCATATACAATTCTACATAAATTCACAACAGAATTAAGAATAAATATTACTCAGTATTAAACAACCAGAAGAGCCCCATTGTGCCTCTGTAATGGATGGCCAAAATCCTTCTGCATTTGGTGCTTTTCAATGATAATCAGGAAATTCATTACTAATGCTCACAAGTTTTTAGAATAATTTGCTAGGTGCCTATTGCTTATTAGGGGTTTCCATCCACAGAAGCTTAATGAGAGCAGAACTCAAAACTGAGGAAGGACAAAGTAAACTTGAATTTCTTCACATATTACATAGGAACTACAACAAACTCTTTAGGACCTTTGAGAACAAATTCAAAACTCACATTAACTTTAAATCCAAACCACTGTAAGCTCTCTAAAGCAAAGTTGAAAATCTAAGATATTTCCTAAAAGAAAAATATACTTACAGCACCCAACACCAAAAAGTGTCTTCATATTAAGTGAGCTTTAAACCATCTTTGTCATATATGCAATTGAAGAATTACCTGTTTTAAAAAGGGAGAATCCAAGACAACAGGTAAAGATAAAAATGATAAATGATGTTCTACACCACTGAAGTTTGTGGCAGAACTAGAATTAAAAGGTGATTTTTCTAAACTTCTGTTCTTTGAAGCTAAAACACTTGATCTCACAGCCTTTGCAAGTTGCCTAGATATCCAAAAAAGAACATGCATAAATATACACCACTTTTCCACTCAGCTACAGGGCAAAGGGATTACATTCTTTTACCCTTGCAAAGTTTCATTAATCACAGAATCATAGAATCGCTTAGGTTGGAAAAGACCTTTAAGATCATCCAGTCCAACCATTAACCTACACTACCAAGTCCACACTAAACCAATCAAGGGTAGATTAGACTAATACTACTTAAATGTCTTCTTTCATCTCAGGAGAGACCACCTTTCCAGTAACATGTTCTTCACATTTGTTCTTTAGCCATGTGTCCTGGTTTAGCCCCAGCCAGCAACTAAGCAGCACGCAGCCGCTCACTCACTCCCCCTGCCCTGATGGGATGGGGGGGAGAATCGGAGGAGTAAGAGTGAGAAACACTCCTGGGTTGAGATAAGAACAGTTTAATAATTGAAATAAAGTAAAATAGTAATAATAATAATAATAATAATAATAATAATAATAATAATAATAATAATAATAATGTACAAAGCAAGTGATGCACAATGCAATTGCTCACCACCCGCCGACCGATACCCAGACAGTTCCCGAGCAGTGATTGCTGCTCCCCGGCCAACCCCCCACACTTTATATACTGAGCATGACGTCATATGGTATGGAATAGCCCTTTGGTCAGTTTGGATCAGCTCTTCTGGCTGTGCCCCCTCCCAGTTTCTTGTGCACCTGGCAGAGCGTGGGAAGCTGAAAAGTCCTTGACTAGCATAAGCAGTACTCAGCAACAACTAAAAACATCAATGTGTTATCAACATTCTTCTCATTCTAAATCCAAACCACAGCACTATGCCTGCTACTAGGAAGAAAATTAACTCTATGCCAGCCAAAACCAGGACACCATGGCATTGCTCTCCATGCATCCTCTTCTTGGTGACTACCATTTAGCAAAGGTTACTGCAGAAACATCTATAATCAGTCTAAAGCTGTGTCACAGGAGCATGATTCTCACACGGGGGTTTCAATCTTCCAAATGAAAAGACTATGCCAACAACTATTTGTATCACAGGGGAAAAATCTCAAACTGTTTATTAGCAGGCATGTTACAACAGCACTTTTTTGCTGCCTTATAGTGAGTGCTCAAAGACAGCTTTGAAAGAAATGTGTTCCCATGAGAAAAGGGTATACAGCAAACACATAACTCTCTCTTACAATGCCTTTGAAAATTCTGGGGAGAAGAATGCATTACATGCCATGTCATTGTTTTCCAAGAGACTTCTGATGAAAAGAAACTCTGAGTTTATCTAATGGTTAAAAGAATCAAATACTAGCACTAATAATTTGTAAAGATCTTATAAAAGAACAACCCACATTATACTGAAAGCAACAACAAAACCTCCTACCGCATATTTTAGATAGAAAAGATCACCTGAATCTTCCACAATACTCCTACCAAAAAAACACCCCATCTATCATGAAATCACTAAACACTGCAGGACTATTAAGTATTTTGGACTTATGGTTCTAGGTCTCAAGGAGGCTGCAAGGTGGAGCTGTCATAAGGGGGGAGTTTTTTCCTCCCTCTGACATAGTCCCTGGGGGAACCAGAAGGTCATCTCACAGGGAGTCAAGGAAGAGCAGTCCATCTGCAAAATAGAAGGTGGTACTGGCATCCTCTTCATCCTTCCCACCTGTGCGTGGTACAAGACTTCTGCATCCCATGTCCAAGCCCTGGGATACAGAGACCCTCACCTGCTCCAACTGTGGAGTAACTCCTTGCTCCTCCACCCCTCCAGAGAAGTGCTGGAGAGAGCAGGTGCAGGACCAGGATGGGAGTGCAGCCTTCTGCAGGGGAGGGAAGCAGAAACATTGTCAAGGTGGGCTGAGCAGCACCTTAAATTGTGTAGAGACACTGCCTCATAACTTTGGTATCATTTAGTGTCACATAAAGTTGGAATTGGTTTGCTGCCTATCTTGGTAGTCTTACCTTCTGCTACATACCTGCAAGCTTCTTGCATTTTAGTTCAGTTAGTAACGAATGGTAGAAACAAGTCAAAATAACTGTATGTTGATACCTACAGCACAGGAGGACAGTCTGCTAACAAGAACAGACTAAATGTTCCTACAAACTGGAAGTTTAGTGCATTTGTGTACCTACTATAATAGCAACGAAATTCTTAATTCTGAATAAATAGTATCACAATCAAAACAAATCTTTGAGAAGTGATTTTTCCATTCCTGGCATCTCAAAATCTCCTGATGATTTCACATCCACAGATAAACAACAATAGTGAATTTCCAAACAGGCCAATACCTCCAAAACCTGAATCTCAGCTAAAACCCAGTGGAAAATTTTTGCAATAAACATGTTTCTAAAAATGGCTCAATATATTAACATACTACAGCACAGATTTTTACTAAGGGTGTGAGTTTTTCTTAATGGGATATTGGAAACAGCATTTCAGCATCATTTTAGTCATAGTCTCCTGAATGTGATAATAGAGAACAGGAACATTAATGCAAGAAATGTCATCAACTCCTTCTCCTCTTCTCAGGTTTTCTGGCACTTGAAGCATGTTGTTACTTTACTTGATGCAAACCCAAAACAAATGTGACCTGGAGACATAGACTGGCAGAACAGCCATTTGGATCAGGGCAGATGTGGCTTCATATTTCAGGGCTTAGAGCCCTGCCTCCCACAGAAACCTTTGTTTGACCACAAGCTGCTCTTCTACTTCTTTTCTTTTTTTCCACTTTTCCTTTAAAAATTGGATTGAAGGATAGTAAGGTTTAAGATTAAGGTTTAAAATCATCTGGAGGTGGGTGAGCACATACACGGACCACCCAAAAGAAAGGAGAGCATAGCACAGTACCTATATAAGGACAGGCTAACCAGTGCCTTTTAAGATATGAGCAGAATTGCAAGAGCAACTCCAGTGGAGGTAAAACCTCTGCACGCGGTCTTCATAATGAGCACTGAGCGCCCAAAAAGCACGTGAAATGTTTACAGCTTTATTTGCTTTTTACTTTCCGATTGATCCTGGGATTAACAATCATGCCATGAAAACAAAGGTAGAAGTCCAGTGGATCATATGATGCAGGACTTGACAGTCTTCCGTATCTGCTCAAAACCTTAGCATTTCCAAATCAGAAATATCTGCAATTGATTCTTTTAATATAGGATTATTTCCAGAACAGATATTGCTTAAATAGATCTCAGTGACATAGAATTTACATTGTTCCCCTCAATGTGATTTGTACCAACTGCCCCACTTATCCAATACTATAAAAAAGAAAACAAATAGAAATCTGAAATGCCCCCATTATTACTCTGAAGAAATGGCACTGAAAGATTCTTTGTGTTAAATCAGGAGGTCAAGCTCTCAGTTCTTCCAAAAATTTTAGATGGGAGTGGGAAGTATTTCATGTTTTTTACTACAAAAGCATTCTGACCTGATGGGTTCATGCTAGTAAGCTGTTCAACACCATTTTTAAGAGATAGAGAGTAGTGAAGAGAGGAACGTTTATAAATAAGTGTAACAATGCCACAGGTTAAAATGTCAGGTTGAAACACCAAGTCTTCTAATACCATATTCAAATCTACTCAACTCTTACTTTCTGCGCAAGGAAAAGAGGTAAAACTTTCTATTACTTACCAAGATGAGGGACATTGTGCCTAGAAATTAAAAAAACTCTGCTAAATTTCTGTCTCCATATTCCAAAAAAACCCAGATGTTGACTTCAGTGAGTTTCCTTAACTGTTGCATCCATATTCCATGTTGGGATATCCCATACCCACGTTGCGTAGTTTGATGTAGGATTGTAATAGCTAGGGTAAAATTATTATGTGGAACTGAAATTTTTTTGCAAGAGTGGCAGGGATTTAAAATGTTATATCTAGGCTAATAAGTGTTAAATATATGCCATTTGACAGATCTGAAAGCAGACCGATTCACAAGTACTATTACAATTCATACAGCACTTCAGAAGCTTCAGGCTAATAGCAATTCATACATGTAAATTGCCAAGAATTGGCAAGAATGCTAGGTTTTATTTTTTCTGCTTTCCAAAATCCTTCAAAGAAACTTACCACTACTTCACAGCTGAGATCTACAGGAGAACTAAGGGAAAGGTTGTCTTGTCTCAACCACAGGAGATTTTCTCTAATTAACTCAAGCCAGATTATTAGTTTAGTTGAAAAAAAATCACGCTGCCTGAAGGGCTATCTGATTATTCACTCATGTTTCTACACTTATGACACAAACAAAGTATTATAAATCAAACCTGCAAGTTGGAAGATTTCATGTCTCTATGACTGAAAGTCAAGTTTGGAAAACAAATTCCAGATCCTACCATCCTGTGATATAGATTCTGATCTTTTCAAAGCACAGTCTAACTACTAATTATAATAGGAACTCTCACATACAAATGCTTCATTATTTAATTTACAAAGCAACAAGCTGATCATGTCTCACAATGATTCAGAGCAATGTTAACCTATCTCAGAAACTGCAAGCTCAAACCACAGCAGGCTTTACAATCAAGCTTTTTGAAGCGTTTCAGGTCAGTAACATAATTTCATCTCAGGACCATTCGGCTTTAAAGTAGCTGCACTGCATCTCTGGTGCCAGAAATTAGTTCCCTCTGGCAGCAGCAGGAAATAGAAATTGTGTATGTCATAAGTAAAAAGCAATGAGCAGTTATTGATCAGGAGTGACCTCCCTCCACATGCCTGCATGTTGGCTGGGAGAAACTCCACACACTGCAGAAGTGATGGTTTTTATTGCTGAAGTTCATCAAGCGTGCTGGCACTGCGGTATACATCCTACAAGCACCATATGATGCATGGCTAGAAGTAGACATCAAGAGCAATTAAAAAAAAAAAAAAAGAAGAAGAAGAAACAATGAGCAATAAGAAAGTGGGTGAAACGTTATGACTGAAGATCATCATCTGTTGTTTTTTAATTACTGAAGCAGACTTAGCACAGGTATGCAAGCAACACTATGCAATATCAAAACTGCCTGCATGCTGTGAGGTAGCCCTGATCAATTCTGCTTGCCGTGGAGGTTGAAAGTGGGCAGAATACAGCTGCATGCATTTCAGAACTAGAATTGCCTTTGTAAAACATCTTTTATTGCTCCTCATCTCCAATCAATCGCATGTAGGCAAGAGGACATATCCCACTGTACATATGTTAGCTCAGTATGCAAATAAGCAGCTGAATATCCCTGCCAGTAATTTTCTTCTGTACAGAGACTGGCTCGTTTGGCAGCAATGAATGCCATGGGCAGAGAACTGTAGATGTCTGGATGTGCTAGAGATACACAAAAAATACTCTGTGCATGACACTTTAGGTAAAAATTCTGGGCGCCAGGGAAAGACAGAGCACAAGGGGAAGATGATGGACCAGGAGGATGAAGATGGGTAAGTGTGAAGCATTCAGCTATGGCCAGGCTGGTCCTTTGAAACTGCAAAGGCCTGAGCTACCACTTACGCTGAGCTAGGGGAACATGAATTATTACTTCGTGTCCACAATCCAGAAAAATGTATATAGCCCCACAGCTAAAAGACTGGTCCAGCCTCATCCCAAAATACTAATCATGTGATCTAGTTACAATGTTTTAAAATACCTCTTCATTTGTTAAAAAGGACCAGCCATGATGTACATAGCTCCTAACATACCACCACTACAAACAGAAACTCGACATTTTAGACAGCAGGCCTAATTGGAAAAAGGAGGAAGCTGCACCTAGAAACTTAGTGTACAGCTCACGCAGAGTTGATACTGAAGCTGCACTGAGTCTCTCATAGTCGCAAAGAATTATATGGAGAACCATGATCACAGCACTCTGCATTTGCATGTATTTACTGTACTGATTTACTTCTAATACAGTAGTAACAGATCTACCAGTAGCATGCTAAGCATAAATTTGCATTCATACAAGAAACAACACATTAACAGTGCTGTTCCAAAAGTCACATTGCAAAAGAAGATGTGGTATTAATCCACAAGTGCAGGACCCCAAATACGTATGCTTCACTGTGATGATCTGCAATTTGTCATTTTTTTATGAAACATCGGACAGTGGGTATTCAGTGTCTCTCCCCACGTGCCTAAGAGAAACTCTTGTAGCTGTACATCTATCCCATAACCCTAAAAGCACCAAGCCAAAATGAACTAAGCACTACGTGTTTACGAATATCAACTTTTAAGAACTTAGAGACTGAATCTAATGCATAAAGGTTGGATGACAATTAGGGAATGGAACTACAAGCCCCCAATTATTCTGCAATAAGACAGGCTATGCTTTTATTCCCTTTGTTGAAGGGACTCAGGAAAGCATTACTATAAAAACATGTAAAAACGAGAAGCAAATGGCATTTAAACAGCTTCACTTCCTACTTAGGGTAGACCTGAGAGCAAGGGGAGCAAGCATGTAGGAAGGAGAGTGCTTGAAGAAAGAAATAAAAGCACAGTAGCTGGCACTTCTCTGCAATAATATTATCAGCCTGCTGAGAGCAATTACAATAGCACAGACAGCACTTGCTTTATTGTGACCTTATTGAATTAAATCTGAGGAAAAAAACTCCTGAGATTCAGCAGGGAATTTATTAGAAAATTTTAATGCCAACTTAAATTTGATCCAAAGGCCTCAATATTAAAGGTCATATCCATTACTATACGGTGGGAAACCTTGGATCTCTCTGTTCCTATGTTCCACCCTTTCTCAGTTTTGTTTTCTTTTGTAAGAGTAGGTCAGACTCTCCTTCTCTCAGCTTTGCAGCACTCTGTATTAGAGGGACAAGACTGCTATTTACATTTTAAAAAGCCTTAGCCAGCAAGTCAAATAAAGAACTCCAATCTTACTTTAAATGAAAAGTTGAAAACCAAAATCAAGCAGCACTGACAAAACTAATATGCTATACAGCCAGATTTTACCACCTTACGTGGATATACAAAACATGTAACCTGATCTTCACTGAATTATCTGCCACTGCTTCCAGATCAACTGTCATCATGACAGGGGAGTCAGGTATGAACTGACTGCTGACTTGCACAAAATGGTAAAAGCTGCGTAGCATTTTTAAAAAACAAATGCTTAACTCTAGATCATTGCAAACCTTTCAGTACCATCACTGAAGTCTGACCAGCTGAGCTTCAAAGGCTCCTTGTTTGTATGTCAGCAAGCACAACAGCAGCAATGGTTACTGGGTGGTACTTCAAGCCCCATCATTCCCCTGCCCAGAGCTTTCAGCTTTACAACAGGAGATGCACATGCTAAGCACCCATGAAAAATACAAAGTGCACTGTGGAGCTCATGGATTACTCCCTGAAGGAAGTTCTCCCCACAGATTTGCAGGATAGCTATGTGAAGTTCCTCTTCTTTTAGTTGAAGACTTAGGAAAGAAACATAGATGGTCTGTACTTTACCAAAAGATGAAAAGGACCACAAGTTCTACTTTTATACTGTACTCATTTTTTTTCAGATATGAAACTGTATTAGAGAGAAAAATCTTCTCAAATGCTTATGTAATTTTGGAGCTTACATTCTACTGACTTCCAGAGTACCTTGAGCTCTTAAGTGGTCATATTAGTCAGCATAAATGTGCGAACGCAAGTCTGGATCCTTGCTATCAATCTGCTCAGTACCCTCTGAACAAAAGAGCCATCCTCTCTTTTCAGCCTGTGAGAATATACATTATGGATATTCATTACACTTTTTACTTTCTCAGTAGCCTCAGTATTCACTCAATGTAGGATGTCTGAGGAAAGGAAGAAGGTTAAAAGACAAGTTTCCTGTACCAGGCTCACTTAGGTTTCAAAGTATATCCCACCTGATGACCCAGTAGCAGCAATTTCAGTCTTCCTCAAAAGTACTGGAAAACCTGGCAACTGAACTAGTTTAATTTACCACTCAGGCTATGCTAGCATTAAATATATTTTTGGAGGACAGTGCATGAAAATCATCTTTTCTGAACTTAATTCACACAAGATTTTACATTCTTCATGCTAACAGCCAAATTAAATTTAGTTTCCTGTGTGCCTCGTGTATCTTAGCAGGTCTGAAACCAAAAGGGCAAATACAATTTGAATGCCACTGAAAGGTCGCCACTTAAAGACCTGTGTTCACACATTCATACACTGACCCAAGCTTACCCTTCTAGACATGGATGCAAACGACCTCTAGCTCAGAACCTGTGTGCAGCAGTGTCTGGACTGACTTGCCATATCAGCTGCACCCCAGGATGCCTGCTTTTGAAACTAAATATAACTTACTCTCACAAGCACCCTATTGCAAAGCCCTCTACACACAACATGAATGTACTTAATCTGCCATGCTACAGAAGTGTCAATGGTTTTGTCTTCTGAATTGCTTCACCCTTCACAAAGAGATTGATTACACATCCTTGCTTTAATGCAATTTGATTTGGTAACCACTGCAATTTTGTTTGTTAGACAGCTGTGTCTTATCAGTCTTGTCTCATTCAAAAAAGGAGGGAGAGGCTTAATTTATTACTTTTAACATTTGCAAGAAGTCAACAAAATGGCTGCTAGACTAAAACTGAAACATTTAATATTTTAATTTGTCTTTTCATACAAAAGTTAGCCTTGATGTTACAGTATAGACATCTTAGTTTTGTACACTGACAACAAAATCTCTGGGTCTGATTTTTTTTTTTTTTTTAAGGACCTGGGCAACACATGACTTCTTCAGTTAGTAAGAAGAAGATAGGAATTACGGAAATAGAAATTTCAATCGTGACACTGGGTAGGATAGCATCAGGCTTCATATTAGTGTTTAACTCACCCGTTTGCCAGCCATTTTTCTCTCACACAAGTTCAAAGAAGTGAAATAAAAACTATCAATCTATTAACAATAGTTAATAATAAACTATTAACAATAGTTTTCAGCTAACAGTATCTTATTTGAAATACAGACAAATATAGTATTTTAGAGTATTAAGCTGGAGTACTATGTGAGGATGAAGCTGGGATGCAGAACAAGAAAGGCAAGAGGAACAGGAATGTAGATATGTCTGATCTTGAATTGCTCAAATGACAGGGAACTTTGCTACCTATATCAAGATTTGGATGTTTAAATCAGTCCTTTTGTTTCCTAGGACTGAGACCCTGGTGAATTTTTTACTCACCCCTTGATAAAGGGGGTTTGTTACCACCAGGTTTATAAATATTCTTTTTTTTACTGTTTCAACTGATTAAAGAGGTCAGTCATATGCATTCTGCAGCTCTTCCAACTCCTCACCTGTTGTTCTTTCTCAAAATAAGCATTTATTTTTCTAATCTCATTTTCAACTTAAGCAAATGGTGTATCTCTAACTCTATGTAAAATACCATTTAATTCTATAGCATTTCAGATAACTATTTCAGTCAACAGTTCCTTCTACAGGCAGCATTGCAAATTAGGCCCTACACAGTTAAGATATTAATTAATTTTATATCATATTTGAGTCTAACAACATTACTGACTTTTATCTGAATTTTTGTATGTCTATGTATGTTTACTTGAAAAACTGCAGTTCACCTTTAGGATCTCAATTGAAAAGACAAGTAAAATTGCAAAAAGCCACAAATAGCTCCTTCCCTACTTCTCTCTTTTCCTATCCTGGTGTTCACATTGGCTCTCACTTAACTAGAAAATAACAGTATTAACTATTAAGTCTTTCTTCACTGCTCATTAGGCAGGGTTTTTAATTCTTGTATTGTCTTCGGTGTGGCCCATAAAACATGGCAAGACTGACACAAACAATGTGGTCAGCATCCTGCCAACTTTCTGTCTAAGCAGATTTTCTTCTCCAGTCTACTGCTACTTGGATCGAAAGGGGACAGAGAAGAGAGTGAGGCAGATGATAAAGGGATAGCTACTGAGATAGACAGTATTGTAAGTCTTGGAATATCACGCTTTAATTCCTGGTGTAAGCATATTTTGGGAAACTGGGCAAATAATTTAGCTTCCTATGCACCAAACTCTTTACAAATATATGCTTAAATATAAACAAAAGTAGCCTCCTTCATTTTCACCTCAATATCTTAAGGACAAGCATGTGCTGAAATGCACAGTTAAAATCAGGGTGCCTTGATCTCCCAGAGCTCACTGCTACTTCTGTATAAAGGAGCAGTAGTACTAGTAATTCTCTCTGCCCTCTGCCTTGCTTGTAGAGCTGAGAGAAGGGAAACAACCCCAGCCCTGACAAGTCCCTTGGGATGGCACAACAAATGTACGTGTACTGTCATACTCACAAAATGATTAGTAATAAAACTAGCACTTTGAAAAGACTTACTTCCTTTTTTTACCCATAAAGCATACTATACACGTGATAAAGGTATTTTACTGTCAATGGGTTAGTTCTTCAGTATTATTCTACAGCACGACTTTGCATACCAATTTTTTCTCCTCTTCCCTCATGAGCATACATACAAATAATTTAAAAGCAATTTACAACATGTCAAACTGCTTAAGGAGACTCTTAAAAATCTAATATATGAAGTTAACCATTGGCATGATTTATTATTGAAGTTCCACTGTTATAACTTGACAATTAAGAAATATTGATAAATGTAAACGCATTATTGATGTCAATTAAAAAGCACAAGATTGATTAACCTCCCAGAGGTATACTGGCACAAGCAGTTAGAGAGTAATCAGCCCCGATAAGTATTGACTACTGACAAATGGGCACAGAAATTAGACTGCTGTGAGACAAAAAGTACTTTCAATTAAGATGAAGATCATTTGAACACATAACCAAAGCATTGGGTCAACAACAAAATCAACAGAATTACAAACAAGATCTGTATTAATGTGAAAGGCTAAGTGATTAGGTCACATAATGCTCTCATTAACCATACACTCAGATGAAAATATGGTTAAAAATTACCAAAGCAACTGCTCAGCAAGTGAATTATGCTCACAGGAGAAAGACTATGAACGTCTTATTTAGCGACTACACTGCAATATTCATAACTGCCTTGGTGAGGGACAAGACCTTGTTTACAGGATAAACAGCAGATCTTTGTTTCAAAGTATGAATTTACGTACATTCTACAGGTGACCAAATTATAAAGGTGAACTCAAAACTCTGCTTAGTAATGGTTCACTTCCTGCAAAGCAAACAGCCTAGGAAGGACATTCAGGCAGTCCATACCTCGAAAGGGGGAAGCATACATCTGACATACTCCTGAGAGAGTAACAACAGGAATCAGTCAATTTGTGATTTAAATGTGACTGAAAGAGTTTGGGCTCCTTTTTTCTTCTTCCTTTTACTTGCTTTCAGAATTAATGTACTGGCATAATGCCTGTCACCAAGGGCACTGCAGCTATAGCTTTTAATGGCCAAAAAAAGCCCAGGCTCACCTCAGAAAGCACAGAGCTAAAGACAGCAGCAATGCACCAGTACCAAGGAGACTGCGTAAACACTAATTAAACTCCTCTCTACACTCCTGTCTATAAAACAGTTTTCCCTGCTTAAACTTCCAAGGGCTGGATCAGACGTGCTGATATTGGAGTCTAGCAACTTTCTTCCCTAAAGCTTGGCCTTCAATCACAACTTCATGGATCAAACAATTTCCCTCAAATACAAGCAGTGTACTACAGAGACACTAGACAGAATCCAAATTACTGAAAAAAAGATAAAATTGAAACGTAACACGTCAATGATAAAGCTTCTTTGTTTGAAAGAGCTTTATGTGAAGGCCACACATATGTTTATGTTTATTGTCAAAATAAAACTAGATCATTGTGAATTCACCTGGTTGCAAATTCAGTCAAATGGTATTAGTGACAGAGACCATGTTTGGTGCTACGCTAAACCACAGGAGTATTAAATGGACCCCCAGAACATTACAATACATGTAGACACACCAGACACAGAGGACTGTGAAGAAGGCTTCTTTTTTCCTTTTTTTTAAAATAACTTTTTTTTTCAGATTTTTATTAAATGACTGTTAATGTTGGTGGGGTTTAAAAACAGGTTTCATTTTGACAAGCCATTTTAAAATAAGAACACAACTAGCACCTTTGCAACTGGGATAATGGAAGAGTTTTAGTGACTGAACCAACAGAATAAGCATGAAAATAATAAGATGGGGAAATAAAAAGCACTCGTGAAGCCAGACTCTTGGAGCAAACGGGACAAACAGAGCTCTTTGCAGGCTGCCCTTACACTGAGAATGAAGACGAGAATAAATTCTTTAGACTTTACAAACTATCTGTGGAAGAAACAAAAAAAGGCATCTGATTTAGAGTGGCAGGGGAAGATTTTACACACAGTATTTTCAGTTTGCTGAGGGGAGAAGCATGGCCATCTGAAAGGCCAGAAAAGAATGCAAGTAGCTTAAAGAGCAGGTAAAATGCTCCCTCTTCCCTTCGTTAGCTGTAAAGGGAAAAACTGTAACTGTAATATGCTGAGAGACTGATGACTGAGCATGGGGGGAGAAAATGTCATTAAAAAAACCCATTGTACCACAGCTACAGGACTAGGTGACTTGTCGGATAGCGAGGGCGTCAACACCAACATCATCATCCTGAATTACAGATAGCAGTTCAAGGGCAGCAGTACACAGTCCTGGGGATCTGAGGCACAGACAAATGTGCCAAAGCTCCTCCTGAAGGGAAGTGTGCCTGCTCAGTTGCCGTGCCATTGAACCTGACACTGTCTCCTTTCAATAAGCAGTACAAAACCAGGAAGGAAAGTTTTCTCAGCAAGGAAAGTGAAATGAAACAACAGATTAAAAAGCAACCAACAAACTGTGGGAGATCAAAACAGAGATCACTGTTGTAATAACAACACTGTTGTCTCTCCTACTTTTTTCAGAAGTCCTCAAAACAGCAATCCCTTTCATTTCCTCAAGGTCTAGCTGTACTTAAAACTGGTTTATGCCATGATAACACCACTGAAAAGGGATGCTCAGGAGAGATCTATGCTCTGACGTCAACGTAAGTCACAATACATATGCAAGGCTTTTACAAGGTTATACGTGTCATAAATAACATGCAAAACCGCCATACTTCACTTTTTCCTATTCAGTAAAAAAGAGATCCTCCACTCGTGTTCTGCTCTGCAGCAGATACCATACAGCAAGAAAGACAGAAAGTTGCTCAAAGCTTAATATACTGTAATGCTAGAAACTCAATCGTCAAAGCCTCCCTCAACTGGCACCACTACAAACCAGATTGGCAGACATCAACTCAAGATCACACAATCAGATTAGAAACATGGCAGAAGGCATTTGAGCTGTGATCAAAACTACCAGCACTTATTTCTACCTTGCCTCTCTTGGCAGTATTTGATATGTACTCGGACACACATGCCCTTGTTGTTACTCACCTCACTTGGAAGAGGCCCCCTTGAAGTTTTGTTGCAACAGCCACCCCTATGAACCGTATTCATTTACACACTGGGCAGAAGCCCTTGAGACACCACACACAGGAAAGCAGAAAGGGACCAGTGGCAGATGAACACATCTCCCTGAAAATGTGAGCATTCCTTCCTTCTGGAGCTTTCTTCAGCACAGGCTGGTTCAATCGGTGCTGCTAACTGTTTCAAGAAGCTACTGACCAGCCAGGCTGGTGAAACTTACTCTTTTCCACGTGGAAGTTTATACCTAGCATTTACTTGATCGGATGTGACATACTGCCATGCAAAATTGCTCACTAGAAAGTAAGTCCTTCTCCTGTCCTTCAGACAGCCCTCCTCCTGTGCATAATATCAGATGCTCAGAGCTCTGGATGCATTATATAAGTGCTTATTACTTATGATAAGGCCCCAACCTCACTGGATTAGCCACTAAATACATGTAACAAAAATAATGACAGCTCTTTATGAAAGATAAAGTATTTTAAAATCAGCTGCCAACACTCAACAGCCTTTGTTTTTTTTTTTTTTGAGGAAGCGTTACTGCACACATCAAATGCTGTGTTTTACACTAAGGCTCTTAGATCACAAAGACAAAGCCTCATTCTACCTCTGAATCGCCTTTGCTTGTAGCCTAAAGGTTACTTTCCATGCAGGGTCTACTTTGGTATTTAATATTGCAGGCAGAACCTGCCACTTGTAATTTAGTCAGCAGAGCAAACAGTAGCAAATCACTTGTGAAAATACAGTCTTGCTCTCCATCAGGAGAGTTAAATGAAAGCCTAAGGAGTAACACTGCTCTGGAGACTCGCACAGGTGTAACCTGGAGAGCCATGTCACCTGAAGACAGGTAAAATGTTGGTTATACTTCCTGCACATTCAGATGCTACAAGTTAAGCTGATATGACAGCTCTGGGCTTTTGGCATCTGTTACAATATTGCATATCTCCAAAGCTATCCTACATGCCAAGATGAAAAAGCTATTTGAAAAGGCTGGCTGAAGTGGACCTCACTGCTAACACGTCCTGTGAAGGGCCAAGTTCTGATTCACCTGGGTTTCTGTTCAAATTTACCAAACCTTTTTCAAAGTCACTCCTATTACATTTTTTCCTTTGTTCCTCCCCCCCCCCCCCCCCCCGCCCCCAAACCTTATGGATAATTACTGGACATAAATCCATTTACTCTCATACTGGAATACAAAACCAATATAGCTCTGAATTTAATGCCTCTGCATTTCAATTTCAAGCTTTCTTTTGTTTACTAAAAGACAGGTATTATCTGTCCTATGTTATACCTTCCTCCACCTGCATCTGTGTCTCTCTCCAAGTAAAGAGCACTGCAACTTGACATGTTAAGGATTTCTGTTGCTTTCTTAACCATATTCTTCCTTGCAGGCTACTGTTATAAAAGAAGAAATATACAAATGTATATTTCTCGAGTTATGCTTTCAAATCACATGGAAGGTAAGTGCAACTTGAACAAACAGGATTTAAATGACCTCGAGTTAAAAAAAAAAAAAATCCCCAAAACCCCAAAGAGCTTTGGAATTTAAAAAAAAGAAAACCACAGAAAAATCCCCCCAATGCCTTCTAAAAACCAAAGTCAGGTGATTTAAATTCAGTGTTTAGCATTGCCACAAGCTTCCAGCATAATTTAGGTAAATGCACATAGGGAACCAATCAAGTGAGAACTCATGATCTGCTAAAGCAATTAAAAACTGACTACCACTACTGCAACAGGCTAGGAGCTAGAGAAGTGCAAGAGGCTCACGTCAACCATTTGCTAAATTCTAGATGCCATTACAAGTATTTAGAAGTGTACAGATGCTTGATTACCTTCAAGAACTGATACTGTGCAGTGACTTGATAAAACTGTGTTAATAGGATCTTTTTCTGTTTGATCTGGATGAGGGGATTGAGTGCACCCTCAGTAAGTTTGCAGATGACACCAAGTTGGGTGGGAGTGTTGATCTGCTGGACGGTAGGATGGCCCTGCAGAGGGACCTGGACAGGCTGGATCGATGGGCCGAGGCCAACTGTATGAGGTTTAACAAGGCCAAATGCTGGGTCCTGTACTTGGGTCACAACAACCCCATGCAATGCTACAGGCTTGGGGAAGAGTGGCTGGGAAGCTGCCTGGCCAAAAAGGACCTGGGGGTGCTGGTTGACAGCCGGCTGAACATGAGCCAGCAGTGTGCCCAGGTGGCCAAGAAGGCCAACAGCATCCTGGCTTGTATCAGGAACTGCGTGGCCAGCAGGACTAAGGAAGTGATTGTCCCCCATTATTCAGCACTGGTGAGGCCGCACCTGGAATACTGTGTCCAGTTTTGGGCCCCTCAATACAAGAAAGGCATTGAGGTGCTGGAGCATGTCCAGAGAAGGGCAACAAAGCTGGTGAAGGGTCTAGAGAACAAGTCTTATGAGAAGCAGCTGAGGGAACTGGGTTTGTTTAGCCTGGCGAAGAGGAGGCTCAGGGGAGACCTTATTGCTCTCTACAACTACCTGAAAGGAGGTTGTAGTGAGGTGGGTGTTGGTCTTTTCTCCCAAGTAGTTAGTGATAGGACAAGAGGAAATGGGCTCAAGCTGCGCCAGGGGAGATTTAGATTGGATATTAGGAAAAATTTCTTAAAAAGAAAGGGTAGTCAAGCATTGGAACAGGCTGCCCAGAGAGGTGGTGGAGTCACCATCCTTGGAAGTGTTCAAAAAACGGGTAGATGTGGCACTCTGGGACATGGTTTAGTGGGCATGGTGGTGTTGGGTTGATGGTTGGACTGATGATCTTAGAGGTCCTTTCCAATCTTAATGATTCCTAGTTTTTACTTTCATTATAAATAATCCAGCCACCAAGCCAGGAAACATGAAATTGCTACTCTACCCTTAATTGGTTTAGTGGTGGACTTGGTAATGTTAGGTTAATGGTTGGACTGCATGATCTTAAAGGTCTTTTCCAAGATCGTAAATGATTCTATGATTCTATGATTATGCCATTCACCTCCTGCTCTTCTTCTGTGAAAGAGGCATTTGAAAACTCCTGCGTCTACACTTGCTTTAACAAACTAAATGGCTTGAGAGGTAGGAATAGTTCTCTCTGGGCATAATGTTGGCTCTATCCTGGTTGGAACGTGTAGGCACAACTGTAATAAATAGAAATATATGACACTAGTAAAAAAGCAGCAAACTTCCAAGGACACTCCTCTTAGGTAAGAACTGTAAGTCTATAAATTTTTTGTAGAAAAATAGGTATTTGTCATCGTGAAGCTGAAAAAAAAATTACAAGGAGCTTCTCAAGAAAAGCAGTAAATTAATATGTGATTTTAAAACTTCCTTGCAGTGACAAACTTGATAAGAGGAAACCATATGAGAGCTGGCTGCCAGCAGGAAAACGTGATTTGCCAATATCATATACATTCCTGAACAGTAGTATGGGTGCTGCACCCTGTAATCAGAGTGCTTAAAGAGCTTTTCCAGCTATTCTTTCCTCTTGGCTTCAAAACTGCACCTAACATAATCAAATACATTATACATTATTTTTCAACTTTCTTACTTATTCATAAAAATTAGACAGAAAGATGACTTGTAGCCTGAAACTAAAACTACTAATAAGGATTTTCATAATGAACCTTCTCCTGCTGAGGGCACCCAGCCTACAGTGCTTTGCAGTATAAACACAGGTATCTTCTGATACACAGAATATTCCTTGAAGGTTGAGAAGTTCCTTGAGACAGTCAATTCCAACATCACTCACAACTGTGTAAATTGGTACCAGTCCCCTGAATACTCAACAATATGCTTGCAGTCCAGAAATATATACACCTTGGCATTTACTAATTTACCTGCTATTGCTGCAAATTAATCACAGGATTACTAGAACTGAACTATGGAAAACAATGGGAGTATTTGCTGATAAACCCACAAAGGATGACCAATAAAATCCAAAGCAGGTGCAGTAAACTAAGGTACTTCTACCTTTTGTTTTTTAGAGTAACTATAATTGAAATTGCTTGTCTTGCTAATATTTATTAAACATGCTTTAATATTTATACTATTTTGATTAACGGAAATATGCTTCCTTATGCTGTGGTTGTATTATTACCAGCTTGCAATAATATGAGTGCTCTATTAGTACATTCATTCAGTATCATCTCCCACTTCCATTCAACCGTTACTTGAATCTATGATATTGCTAAGATGAGATACTGCTAATGAATGCCTCAAGAAGGTGCAGTACTTGGCTACACACAGCTGCACTGGCAACTTGGCTTGCTAAAAAAAAAAAAAGACCCAGAAGAACTGTTATTTTACACAAATTTCAAAACAAGACCATACTAATAATTTTTACTAGAAATGGCAAATATGGAGAAACACAAGAATATGAGACTGAAATCTCACACTATGACACAGGCTTTTATCAAGTCATAGTCATGAAACACTTCATTAAAAGAAATGGAGCTAAACTTACTATAATCAATGAATATTGCGAGGATTAGAATGTACTTACAACATGCTACAAACATGAAAAATGCTGCAGGTGCTCCATATTTATCATTATCAGTGGAACCTTTTTAATAGAGTTCTCATACTTCAAAACCGTGTTCCTTCATTCTTCTACACATCTGAAGGGAACAGTAAGAGAGGTCAAGCCTGAGGAAGAACTACTCAGACTCAAAGAAAAAATTAATCTGTTCCCTTAGAAAATGCTGATGACCAGCCAGCTGTAAAGGAAGCAGATCCACACATCCTGACTGTCTAAGCACTCCAGTGCATCTCTTGTCTCCCTGCTAAAGGCTTGTGCAAACCATGATTTTCCTCAGTTTGCATTACTTAATGGGACAAAGAAAGGCTGTGAAATATCAAAACTGTTTTACTGAAGAGTACTGTAGTTGTGTGATGTCAAAAACAGTACAATTGATACTAAAGCCTTCAGAACTGCCAGGAAAACCAAAATAATCCTTCTTAGCTGGACAACAAGATGACTGGTAGTTTCCAGCTACAATCTAAAACTGAGGAGAAAGTACTGTGGAGGAATACATAAGAATGAGATGTCCTATAAATTAAAATAGAGATTTAATCAGAGCACACAGGTCTAACACAGCTTTTGAATTTCACTTCCATATTTTCAGTTTAAAACTTGAGAGAGCATGCCACAAAGAAAACTAGTGGATACTTCAAAACACTCAGGATTATCCTGTCTTCAAAGTAGCTTCTATAAATCTTGAATCTCAGCAACAGCAGTAACATTTCAGGGCAAATTCTCCTACCGCTAGCATATTCCAATAGCAACGGAAACTCACAAATGAAGTCATATTAGCATAGCTGGGGAATGGCTGTTACAGTAATCCTCAAAGGACCTCAAGACTTAGCCTCAAAACTTTTAAAAAGTTTCTATTTCAAACTTACTTGTGACAATGCATTTCTCACAATGCCGCCCTTTACAGGGAAGACACCACAAATTGTGCTGTTTACACAGTAAACACACACACAAAAAATCTTCACAAACAGTGTTGAGAAAAGAATGTTAAGAGTTGTTCCTTCCTTTAGCCAGACTAATTTTAAATAAAAACCAATAACAAGCAGAGGAGGACGAAGGCAGAGATTAATGTTCCTCCATGCTTTTCAGCTTTATAAAGCTACTTTTCTAACATTCAAGCAAATTGTACACTGACTGACATGAACAAAATGACAGTAATCTGTCACTATTTCACATTTCCCACTAGGCTGATTCAAACACTTATTTATGAACCTCTACACTTCAATGGTCACTTTGATGACTAAACCATAAATTAGAATGTAAAGTGAACATAAATTTGATTTTAGAGTAACAACAGATTGTCAGCAAAGTGGGATATTATTTAATTTCTATCGACACACTATGAAAAAGTCAGCAATACTAAGATGCGCTACATCATAATAAAGCCCAAACTTAGCAAAAAAATGTACACTAGTTCTCATGTTTGCTTCAGTGCTTCTGCATTTAAAAATAAAATCACTTTATATTATGCTTGGTTAGTTTTAAATATAAAGTCTTAATAATGTCAGATGACTTCATTACTTAGATCTTCAATTAAACAGAGAGCAATAATGAATTTTTTTTTCCACAGAGCATGATTAAATTTGACAGCGAGTAAATATTAATATGAATTTAGATGCTAAGGTTTTTAACAGTCCTGATGAAAAGCTTACTTTTAAGACAGTGTTGCTATTTTTCCAATATTTATCTCTTGCTTTACAGCTGAAAGTAAGATGACACTAAAACATAATAGAAATTCTGCAAAGAACAACAGTTCTCAGTTTTTTAGAATAACTTTTTTTTTGCGGGGGGTGACTCAGAAAAAAATAATACCTATTACTGAAATATCAAGTCTTGCAGGGACTCGTGTCAAAAAATTATCTTGATAAACTAATTTTCTTTTATCAGATTATCTTCTGTTAAAAAGTTCCATTGCCTATTATGTTACTACATGTGTTACTGTTACTCTTGCAAACATATCTTGTATAAGATAAACATATACACCCTTCCAAAAGTGAATGCAGCATACTTTGTCTGCAAAATTTCTAGAAGTCTGACATATAAAAGATATTTCACTGTAAGTTTCACTGTTTTAGCAGTGTTAAAAATGGGAAATTGTGTCAGACTTTTCGATATTCCTTACTTTTCAAGTATATTTTTCCTGAAATTCTTACATGGAATGATACCAAAATGTGATCTGATTTAAAACTACTTTAGCTTTAGCAGATTGGTTTTGCATGTGGGAGAAACCCCTTAAATAGCTGGGATTTGAAACAACAAAGACACATGCAAAGCCCTGCAGGTTTAGCAATAACTGAGGCCATTCTGCATTATTCTGGTACGTCCCAGTGACAAAGATACCCTCCAACTAAAAAATACGTAACAGAAAGATAAGTACTTAACGTCATTTGCTTGACAACAGTTTGATTATAATATATTTAAGATATCTGTATTAAACACTAGTTTTCTATGTTTGCAAAAATAAAACATACGTGGAGAGATTTTCATATTCTGAAAATTCAAGCAGTGCTATTCCAGGGAACTAGAATCCTGCATGCCCTTTTTGCTTCTGAACATCTCCCCAGCTGAAAAATTCACACCTACATATAAAAAATTTTAAAGCAAGATTTATGTATTACATGGTAGAGCAAAATGTGGCTCTCAATGACTTATGTCAGTCTTGAGTCAAGAAAGACTTCTCATAAAATTTTTGCCATTACTACAAAGTAGCAAAATGGAACAAAAACCCCTAGCAGATTAAAAAGGTTCTGTTGGTGCAATGAAAAAAGCAGAATCCATGCTAGGAGAAAATAAAAAATCTTGTCTGACCTTTTATTGCTGTCATTTTATTGAATGAAGAATTAAACGTACAACATTTTTACCAGTGCAAAATACAGGCCGGTATATGAAAGTTACCTGTTGTTCATGCACAGGCTTGTTAGAGATACTGTGTATGTACAGGCACATATGTATGTTTATGTGTAATCAAAATGCTCACTAGCAACCAATGAACATAAAATGTCCTTAAGCCCAACTACTCCTTTATAAAGGACAGTGAGTGAGTATACCAGGCAGAGATTAACCAAGCTTGCCTGCTCATCCTGCTTTTTTCAAGGCAGCTGAAAGACCTATCTGATGCCAAGGGACAATCTTTAGGCTAAAAGAAGACTTCATAAAAGGTGCAAGACAAGACCCACACCCCATAAGGCAAAGAGTCTGCCCTGTCAAAAGTCTGTTTTAGAGGAATGGTATCTTTTTTTCAGGGTCTACAGTAACAAGGTAGTCTGGGTGTTCACAGGACTCAGACAGGAGAGAGGAGTTTTATTTTAAAAACTGTCCCAGACCTATTATGGCTCAGATGAGTCAGTAGAACCATGTTTTGTCATAAGAAGAGCTGGAAAGCTTTTATTTTAGCAGGACTTACCCACCATCTCACACAGAACTGCCTTTTATTATTTAGGCTCATAGAACCAGCAAGAGCCAAATCCTACCCACATCAAGTCAGGGTACCCGAAACATTAAGGTACTACACATTAATGTTCTCATTTCACCATCCCAGACACATATCTATAAAGCAGGAACAATATTTCCCACCTATTTCAAGTGCTTTGATACCCTGAAATTGAACTCTTCAGAAAAAGGAAGTACTTGCTATTATAAAAGACTTGTGCCAAGTAGGTCCTAGTTAAGATATTTTAAAACAAAAATAAATTTAGTACACTTCAGTCATCCATTTCATGGCAAAACAGTTATTGTGATAACGTCACTAATGTTCTCCTGATTTATCAAAGATATAAAGTTTACATTCTTAATTACAACCATCACAGAACATTTTCTGACATGCTGACAGGAATTTATCTTAGCCACAATCTAGAAGAAATTTTCTGTAGCATTTTACTATGGGAGATTCCATGTCCACAAATTGTTACTTCTTTGATGCAGATTTCTGTAAGTGGCAGAATTTGACCCCGTGCATTCTTATCTTTTGCCCCACCCCACCCCCGACGGATGCACTCCCCCTGTTTGAACTAAATGAACTTTGGTCCAGGCAGATGCTCAGCAAGTAGGACTAACCAAAGTTATATTGTGTGAAGCTACCAGTGAGAACTCAGCACCAAACCCAAAAAAACCTGGTTTGGCTGGAGACTGGGCTGATAAGCAGCCAAAACTACATTAACACAGCAGAAAATCTCACTAGAAATCAACCACTTCGCGCTATAAATATCTGCAGCCATCAGGGTCCATTGAGCTCTCCCTCCATATCAGCTGGCTGCATGGCAGTGATCTTCCCTTGAGTAGGGACGCCTCTCAAGGTTCCCCTTGAGGCTGAGAGATCCCTTACCTGAGACCAGACCTGGATGGGTTGGTAAGTGACATTTTTTGCATGCATGTAACATTTAAGATATGTATAGTAAGCGTAAGCGATAATCTTTGTATCCCATACTAACTTTAAGTGTAGTGTTGTTTAGCCTAGAGAAGAGGAGGCTGAGGGGAGACCTTATCGCTCTCTACAACTACCTGAAAGGAGGTTGTAGTGTTGGTCTCTTCTCCCAAGTAGTTAGTGATAGGACAAGAGGAAATGGGCTCAAGCTGCGCCAGGGGAGGTTTAGATTGGATATTAGGAAAAATTTCTTAAAAAGAAAGGGTAGTCAAGCATTGGAACAGGCTGCCCAGAGAGGTGGTGGAGTCACCATCCTTGGAAGTGTTCAAAAAACGGGTAGACGTGGCACGTTGGGACATGGTTTAGTGGGCATGGTGGTGTTGGGTTGATGGTTGGACTGATGATCTTAGAGGTCCTTTCCAACCTTAATGATTCCTAGTTTTTACTTTCATTATAAATAACCCAGCCACCAAGCCATTAATTGGTTTAGTGGTGGACTTGGTAATGTTAGGTTAATGGTTGGACTGCATGATCTTAAAGGTCTTTTCCAACCTAAACGATTCTATGATTCTATAAATAGCAGAGTATTGACCACTAATCCATCTGTACTTATTATTTTACATACCTAAATTTACTGATTAGAACTCAATAAACTAACTACTAGCTCAGATCTGCCTGAGTGATCTCTGAGTCTTCTCCTTCAACACCCCCTCCTTCATTTTCTTCTCCAGCCTCTAATACTTGGATATCAAGGCTCTCCAAGATAATACCTCAAACAGAAGAGCTGAAAATGCTACTCATCACCTACAGATATGAGAAAAAACACCCTAACATTTAAATATAATTGCATTGAATCAATCCAATCTGAATTTCTTCTTCAAGAAATACTTTTAAAATACAAAAATAGCAGTGTTTGGGTTAAAAAAAGATAGCAAAGCTATGGTAGCACAAAACAACACCTGTTCCTGGGAGAAGAAATTCCAAAGAAATAATTTAACTTGCACCAAAATATTCATACTTAATTGCCAAATCAAAGGGCCCAGCTTCCTACTGAAATGAGAATCTAGCTAACTGACCTGCTGGTTGTTAAAAGATTCATGTTAAAACAGACCATGGAGGAACAGGCGCACACATTCATTCATTATTTAATAAAAGTACTACTGAGCTCTGACTGGTGTCAGCAAGTGCAGATTTTGCAAGGAGGGACAGGTTAAGCATTGCAATTGCCCTTAGAGAGTTCAGGCATAGAAGCTTTCTTTCTTCAAATTTCCAGTGGTCACTCTAGATAGACAGTGGGCATGTGTGAGAAGTAATGAAGTATCTAAAGTTCAATGAAGTAGAATTCCTGTCTAAATAATAAGGTACTCAGTGGAAGGAACAGAGATGCTATAAATGCTGCTTAGACAAGGTCAGAGAAAAATATTGCCAGTGACTCAACTTTTTCCAAAGAAAAATCTATCACCCTGCATGGACACATTTAGCCAGCATTTACTTAATTCACTTCAGGATTTTCTTGTTCTGCCACTGTTCTAACACTGTGGAAGTGGGGAAAAACGAGCACAGAAGGCAACACTGTTCGGAGTGAGTGCCACAGCCACTCTTCTAAACCTATGGTGGGAGGAAAGCGTGAGGAAAGGATTCTAATACACATGAGCTAGAGGAAACAGATTCAAAGGAAAATTAGGGCAGAATAGAGAAGCAGAGTGAAGAGACAGTAAAATAAACAGCAGAAAAGGTAATGAAAGAGCATATAAACTTTTGACACCAAGGCCTGTTCCGGTTAATGGAACAAGCATCCCTAAATCCCCTATTGCAGCCATCACGGATAAATGGATGTTTCCCACCCTCTCAAACTCAGACATAACGAAAACTAGTGTTCATCCAGAAATGTTTTGAGCAAGGATCTATTTTTTTTCCATCTGTAGTGGCATAAGACTGAGTAGTGTACAACTCTTAGATAAAATGAGAGAAATAAACATACCTGCCGATGAATAACCTCTAGGTTTGCTTTGGCTTTATTCACTAGTTCTTCTATTTTTTCAGAATCCTTTATATTCTTGTTTTCTCTGAAGGCATCTCTTATCCTTCTGATGGCATACGTTCTAAACACAAACAATAAGACAATGTGTATTTATAGATGTGCCACAGTTTACGACATTTCAACATTCTTTAAAACACGCTGATTTTTAAAAATAAATATACATACACACACACATGTATTTTGCCCAGTTTTATACATATATCTTTTTATTCAGCATCTTGTCTTGCCTGAGTTGAAACAGTGGCCAGATTCTTTAATTAAAAAAAAAAGTGTTTTTACTGGAAGTTATTGTAGAAAAATTTCACATTTCACATCAGTCCAGTCCTAACTGCCTGTTATTGCTGCAAACATACTGTTGGATGTGCGGCACGGGTACTGCAAAGCTCAAGAACATAACAAAAAGCCTAAGAACCAAAAAATCATCCCCCAAATTATTTTGAATCAGTGTGACTATTCCTATTCTTCATACACTAAAGGTCATTGAGCTAACCATTAAATACATTATGCATTCTTACTAGTTCTGACTTTGTAATCTAGCAGTCAACAAAGGTAGACTGATAGACCAACCATAACAAAAAGGGCTCCTTCCCTGTCACCCCTTTCGTCTCCTGACAAAGTATCTTTCACCCCTCAGTCCAACACCTCCTCATCCATTTCCCTACTAAGAAGCAATAATGGGACACAATCTCTGCAACTAGGAAGAGGTTATAATCTCTGCTTTCAGAGAGGAAGGTCCAAAGCTGCAGCTATCTCTGAATCTCTCCCCTTTCTTTTCAACCAAGTAAAGAACCTTCATGCAGTCTGTAGTGTACTGCTCAATAAAAAATAGGGCCAATTTCAATATTAAAATAAAATTTTCAAGTTGAGCAGTAGATACTTTCACTATATGCATGCTTGGGAGGGGAAGGAGAAATGGCAGTAAACTGATCCTGCTCAGCTATCTTGATAATGTCCCACTTCTCTACCACCACATCACATCAGTATCATTTTTACTGCAGAAAGTAAAACCCTATCTGTGGTGCTGGAAGGAAAAAAAAAGGCTGCTGCAAACACCACAAATAGTGTAATATTTCAACAACTGTTTTCAATCTTGTATAAAAGTGAAACACGAGACACAAAATTGTCTGAAAGACAATCATAAAAAAACTCCAAAGACAATGTTGAAAAATAAAAATATTGGGGGAGGAGACTGAGGAGGGGAGAGGAAGAACAGGAAAGATGAATAGCCAGAGGCACTCTGTACCGTTAGATGGTGCTATCCAGCTCCTAATGCAGCCTCCTCCAGCCAAGCAGCATATTTTCTCTTTAAGCTCATAAATAATACATTTCAATCTCAGGAATCAGGATGGTTATGGAGTGCCACCCTGCTGCCGCACACCGGCAGATGGTGCGTGCTTTTAATTAGGGCCTGTTCACCTATAATGTGACACTGGGGTGCGTGAGTGAGCGAGTGTGCATTTGTATGTGTGAAGTTAATAGAATGTATTAAATATGGAAGCTCATTCTCATCTGCAGCTGCTGTCCTAGCAAGATTTGAAGGGGAAGCTGCTTATTTCTTCTAGAAAAGAAACAACCCCAAATCATTAAGATGTAGTGTAATTTTGTTGCTTGATAATGGATGGATTTCAAATCACCCATATACATATATAGGGTTAAACTGTGCAGAAACATATAATACTTTCCGCAAGAAAGGAAGGGTTTCCAAAAGATACAAAGACCTAATACATATATATTTTTAGCTTAAAAGAAAAAACAACAGCAATGAACAGCAAGTATTCATTACTGGGTACAAGTCTTTCAAAATGCAATACAAATGAGTAAATGCTATCTACATAAAAAAAGATAGATGAGACTAAACCAAATTCTTGTTCAGTATAACACCTACAGACTGTTTTTTTTGTTTTGTACATATGGTGCATTAATTGTTCCACTTTCTCTTTCTTCCTCTCATTACACCCAACAGTTGTTGAGAAAGAAAAGGTATGTACTTAGAAAACATCAGACCAGTTTTTATCTATAGTCAGAAAGTCGCACAGTTTTTTCCTTTTACTATTTCTTTAAACCTTTATGAATGCTAATTCCCAAATGAAGTTATTTTACATAGGCTTTAACAAAATCTTAATTGTACAGCTAAATCAAAACATCTCCAGTATTCCTCTAAACACACTTCAAAGACTAGCTCTATATCCTGGTACTACTCTTCACTAAGGCTACACTGAGATCCAATATATCACTTAAAATAAGGATGAGCTGAACTCAAAGCTCAAACCCAATACTATAATGACTATAAAACATCCTTTCTTCCCCATTGAGAGGTGCCAGAGGAACATTTTGCCAACACTCAAATTCTTTCAAAATTATGTAAAAAGTGTTAAGTCAGGATATAAAAAAATGGACAGTTTGGTTTTTTTGTTTGTTTGTTTTTTTAAACAACAGCTTTTTATATGCAACAACAGTTGTAAGCAGTGGCAATTCCAAACCTCAATACTCTTTACACTTCAAGAGTTTCTGAACTGAGTATGTACTAAAAGCTAGTACTAACATTAGGGCTGCTATATTGCTGCAAGTCCATGAACAACCGAGCTCTTTTGAAAGTACAGTAACGTGTGCAGCAACATGTAGTAAAAGTACACGTTATGAAAAGAACTTGTTCATTCAGACATATATCTGTTGTTTTTTTTAAAGAGCACTACTCCAAAGATCTTCTGTTTGATGAACAGACCGGTCAGCTGATCAGCTACTCTAATGGTGTCTATTTTCAGTTCAATAAGCATAAACACCAAAACCAATCATGTACCATTTGAAGGCACAGCTCAAAATGCCAGTGGCAGAGCATATATGGTTATCTTCACAAAACTTTACAGCATTAACCTAAAAGAAGCACTGTCGGAAGACAGAGTGACAGATGAAAAGCGTACCAGCAAGTAAAATGGTTGCTGTACCTTATAGATGATTGTTTACCCAAGCTGGCACAAAGGAACTGAGGGCATGCAGCATTGCAATAAGTTTAAGCCAGTGTGAGTGAAGGGAAACTGCTGCAATTTTGCCACCCTCCCTGGTAGGCACAAACCCTCCCTCTGCCTCCATCAGGTCAGCACAGCTAGCCTGATATTTGGTCCTGAGGTGAGCCAGTCCAACTTGGTAACCTGACGGAAGGTCAACCTACTAAAAGAGTTAAATTCTTTTTGTTGTTGTTTTGGGTTTTTTTCTGGATTAGCGAGCTCCATCGGATCTGCATGGGACTGGATGATCATTAGCGCTGAGGAGGAGGGAATACAGCAGTACTGATTTAGATGGATACACTTTGTGATAGATCCCACTCAGAGAGGCTGAGCAAGTCGCATAAACAAAGGGGAGTCTTCAGCGAGAAGGTACCAAGCAAGCTCTCCAGAGAAACAGAATGGGAAAGCAATTCTGCATACAGTACACTCAAACATCTCCTACAGACCTTTGGGAAAGGTCCTAGGAATGCAACAGTGTTCATTAAGAAACATCATTGCAAATGAAAACTCAAACTGCATTTCACAATCTACTATTTTTCTCACCATTTTTGGAAACAGATACTGAAAAATGCAACAAGGCATTTTCTTTTCTTTTTGTCATCCAAGCGGACTGAAATTTTAAGAGAGAACACCTTTGATTTTATCTTCTGCAAAGCCCTTCTAGTGAGCTAGTGACAGCAGGACACAAGCGAGAGTGTGCAGTTGAATATATTCACTCAGCGCTCTTACATATGCACACTCAAAACACTTTTTGTGACCCCTACTTAACGTGCATCTGTCACACAATTAACTCCCAATTAAATCCAAAGTATGTACGCAATGGGTAATAGACTCAGTGCAATGGCTTCAGACCAAAGCCACTGCAGGTGGATGGCTACACAAGGTAACAGATGCACATTAGTAGAAAACAGAAAGAGTGGTTGGGGGTTAATGCAAGAACAACGCCACGGTCAAAACATTACCACAGTCTCATAGGAAATGGGCACTACCTGATAACGTTAATAGACAGCAATGCCCCCAAATAATAGTATAAATCACAAAGTTACAGTTAGAAAACAGTCTTTTTCCTAATACTCAGTCATTCACCTCTACCTTCAAAGAGTTTATCTTTTTCCTTCCCAGAAGCACAACTGAAAACCTAATATGTATCCTCATAAAAATGAAGCCTACAAGAAGCTAACTCTGAAACAACGGCTTGTCCTGGTTTCGGCTGGGATAGAGTTAATTTTCTTCCTAGTAGCTGACATAGTGCTGTGTTTTGGATTTAGGATGAAAATAATTCTGCTAACACACTGATGTTTTAGCTGTAGCTAAGTAGTGTTTACATTAGTCAAGGACTTTTTCAGCTTCTCATGCTCTGCCAGGTGCACAAGAAGCTGGGAGGGAACACAGCCAGGACAGCTGACCCAAACTGGCCAAAGGGCTATTCCATACCATACGATGTCATGCTGAACAAAAAAACCAGGGGAGGTTGGCTGGAGGGTAGGGCCACTCCTTGGGAACTGGCTGGGCATCGGTCAGCAGGTGGTGAGCAATTGCATTGTGCATCACTTATTTTGCATATTATTTTATCATTACTGTTATTTTCCCTTCCTTTTCTGTCCTACTAAATTGTCTTTATCTCAACCCAGGAGTTTTACCTTTTTTCCCGATTCTTTCCCCCATCCCACTGGCGGGGGGGTAGTAAGCGAATGGCTGTGTGGCGTTTAGCTGCCTGCTGGGTTAAGGAAAAATGAAATTGCAACAGAGGCACTCCAGAAAATAATAGCTGCTTGGGGGATTTAGATATTTTTAATTCAAAATGTTTACTTATATCATGCCTGATCAGAAAGTAAAAAAAAAAAATCCATTTCCTTTTCAGGTCTTCACTCTCGTATCTTTGTGCTCTGCTGAACTAGAGCGTAAGAAAAGAAGCTGAAACACCATGCAGACATACTTGCTTTTAAGTACACACTACTATGCCTTCAAAAGAAACCTGGCCAAGCAATGTGTTTCTCAGAACCTCTTTGCATTTACCAGTATCACAACACACTAAAGGTTTAAGTCATCTTTCCAAGACAGCTTTACAGACATGTTGACATCATGTCTTTGCGGCTGTGAATAAATATAATGTATTAATTGATCACATTACAGTTATAGGCAAGATACTGCAAAACATAACGGCTATTACAAATTGTAAGTCATTGAGCACATATGCAAAGATAGAAATGGAGGATTCTGGTACGCAACCTGTGCAAGCAAGACAGATTACAAAAGAAGAGGCTAGCAGGTTAGAATATTCAAGACTTTCAAACAAGGTATAAAGTAAAATGCACTTTTCCTTATTAGCTTAAGTTCAAGCAATCAGTAGCCAACCTCTAGGAAGCCCACTGTGATTAATAATTCTGAAATGAAGTATATGATGCTTTTACTTAAGGACACGATGTGCAAAAGTGATACTGATTTACAATAAAGTAATATCGTGAGGGATTCTTTTTATAAAAGGTCATTGTTTCCTTTCACTGACTATATTTTCTTACCAATTCTCCCTTCCAATTAACATCTATGAACTTAAGGTAGCAACAGCATGAGTTTTCAGAATTTCCCATTATTACTAGCAAAATGCACACCGGATGAGATTTGCCTAACTGAATTTTCAGAATTACATATAATTTAAAAATGGAAAGTTTTTATAATAAAAAAAATCTGCAGAAAAATAATTTTAGCTTACCTTAATCTTTTATTAGCATTAGCGAGGATGTCTCTAGGTACAGAATTACTTCAGAGGGAATGATTATTTATATCTAAATATGTGTACACATACATATTTCCATATATATGTATGTATTTACATTCTTTTTTCCTTTTTTTTTTTCTTCTTTTTAATGAGACCTATAAAGGTCTCATTAAAAGACACCAATAAAGGTGAGGCAAAAGCTGCATGAAATTACCATTTAATACTAAAAAAGAAACATTTGACAACATATGCGTGTTTAAGACTGAAAGGTAAGGACTTCACAGGGAAGTAGGAGTGACGTCTAATCAAACACAGGACCAACAGAAGGGTGTGGATGCAATGTTTTATCAGCAAGGTGTTCCTCAAACTCCATCCCTAGACATGTTTTCAGCACTGCCACTTCAAGTTACAGCGCAACAACAACGACACCTGCCTGTTTTCTAAAATCAAAGCAAAGCCTGTTCCTGGAACCAGGATTTGCTTGGGGGAGTGGGGATGGTGGCTGGAAGCTGGGAAGGGAGGAGAGAAGACTAAAGAAACATGAAAATTAGACTGTTAGTTAACCCAGTATTATTTCCTTGAATTTTCTAATCAGTCCCTAGACAGTCTTCACAAAAAGCCTACAGAATGAAACCTACAAGCCACTACTTGGTTTCCCTGCTAACATACAAAATATGAGCTCCAGTGGAATTGCCAAGAAACATGTCCAGAAGAGAACAGCACTAGAGATACTTTATGAGAGAGGGTTACCCCAAAAGAACAGAGGAGACAAATAAAAATTGACAAACATTAGAAAACACACTCGAGAGCTGGTGACTGTGACACAGCACATATGATACATGCTGTATGATCAGATACAAGGATTTGTAACTCATTTCTAAAGCAAATCTTGCTACTTTGTGTCCCATATCTCAAAACTTCTACTAAAAACTTCAACCTTCTTCTTGCAAGTTGCCGTAAATGAGAAAAAGCTTCTAATATGCGTGCCTATTTCAAAAGGGTTTCCTTTAATTTTCTTTTATCAATCTAAAAACTGAAAATGCCTCCCTACATTTATGTATAGAGACAGACACTTGTGGCTGTTTTTAGGAAAGGAGGATGTTTTTTTCTGACTGTATCCTTTCATCAGTTTGTGCCTGTACCCATTTCAAAGAACAGGGATGACCACCTAATCAACGGGATCACAGAAACATTCACGTTAGAAAGCAGCTCGGGAGGTCTCTAGTCCCACCTCCAGCTGAAAGGAGGGTCAGCAATGGGATCAGACCAGGCTACTCGTGGCTTTGTCCAGTCAGGTCTTGAAAACCAGGATGGTGACTGGACCACCTCTCTGGGAAACAATCAATCGCTTGGCTGTCCTTGTGGGGAAAAGGCTTCCTTAAAGCCAGTCTGAAAACCTCTCTTCCCTCACTTTACATCTGCTGTCTCTTGTTCTCCTGCCAGACACCTCATTGAGGTACTGGCTGCTATTAGGTTCTCTCAATGTTGTTTCTTCTCCAGGCTAAACCAGCCCAGCTCCCTCAAGCCTTTTCTCACAGCTTGTGGTTTCTGCTGAGCTTGCTTCAGGTTGTTCGTGTCTTTCCTGTATGTGGGGTTGGGGCAAGACTGGACGCAGTATTCCAGATGTGGTCTAACAAGCACTGAGTAGAGGGGGATTAATCACTCCCCTCAGTCTGCTGGCTGAGCAACTGTTGATACATCTCAGGATGCTCTTGGCCTTCCTTACTGCCAGGGCACACAGCTGTCTGTCTGCTGGGATCCCTAGCCCCTTTTTGGCAGAGCTGCTCCCTGGCCAGTCACTCCCCAGCCTGTTCGGTGGCTGGGGCATCTCCTTCCCAGGTGTAGGACATGGCACTTGTCCTTACCGAATTTTCTAAGATTGCTGTTGGCCTTTTCCTTCAGGCTTCT
This sequence comes from Pelecanus crispus, assembly GCF_030463565.1. Classification (NCBI taxonomy): domain Eukaryota; kingdom Metazoa; phylum Chordata; class Aves; order Pelecaniformes; family Pelecanidae; genus Pelecanus; species Pelecanus crispus. Next base: position 79,461,164 of record NC_134644.1, on the reverse strand, counting down.
GAGGTCCCTCTGGACGGTAGCCCTGCCCTTGAGCACATTGGCTCCCCAATTCGGTATCATCCGCAAACTTAATAAGGAAGCACTGTTACTTCCTCTGGGTCATTGATAATGATGTGAAACAGGACGAGTCCTAGGATCAACACCTGAAGACCCATTAACTACCATCCTTTAAGCCCCACCCATCCAGCACATGGTTGTCCACCCATCCAGACTATAACACCCTGACTTGGATACAAAAATGTTGTGGGAGTCAGTGTTGAAAGCCTCCCTAAAGCAGAGGTAAATGACATCCACTGCTCTCCCCTTGTTCACAAATCCAGGCAACCATGTTGGTCAGGCATGATTTACCTTCAGTTCCCAAACACCTTCTTCTTCATGGTCCCAGAATACTATCAGTGCTATTCATGGTTAACTATGATTATTTTTGCAGTTCTTTGAAACACACATTTTTGTTGCTATACTTCTAAAAATAAAAATAGTTATTGGCTTAATTCCGTGTAAAGAATCTCTGCAGAACGGAGTGCTTTTCAAAAGGTCAGGGTTAGAAGAAAAAAGGAAAGATGGCCAAATGAAAGCATTCTTTTAATCTTAAGGGGAGTTGCAACTGCAACGTTATATTGCAGAAGAGGTTAAAAAAGATGGTTACCAGAGAAGGACCCAATCGAACAAGTTGTTCAGTTAACGAGGCACCGGGCAAGGATGTGCTGCAGGGACTAGAAACAGAATTTGCCACAGATGAAAAGTGTCCTGATGGCCTGAAATGACAAATAGCTCTCTGCTAAGCTTTCACTGCCAAGACCCTGCCAACTGCTCACCAGGACACTCAGGTAGCTCAGCAGTCCAATTACCAGGTGGGGAATGCCTTGAAACCACAAGTTCAAATCCTGACAAGGCTGATTTCTCTCTTCTTCCTTTTGAGGCAGATACATACCGTTCCATTTGCTGTGCCGCTGTTTCTGAACAGTTCTTAAAAAAGGCCTGGCCTGCTGTGAATTGCCATTACAAATTCCATTATACTTTTCTGGAAATATTAGAGTTTTAGTCCAATGCTGCGGCCAAAATTTCTCTCTTCAGCCTGGCTAGTGGTTACCTTCCATTCTAAGAGACTTAGTTTAGCTTGTGACTTGGGTACTCTGAAGAGGGCTAACCATATTGTGCCTCTTCGTGACTGTAACTGTTCATTTAGAAAACTACTGGGTGCTAAGCAGCCTTGCTGGATGCAAGTATTTCCCACTTGTCAGTGTAAAATGATTTGTCTTTGATGAAGCAATAGTGCTTACTTTTTCTTTAACTGAGCAACAAGGCATAAAGCCTTGGGATATTCTAACTTCTTGGACTGCAGTGTGGTTGGTCTGGATGATGATGAAATTTTGACAGGACATTTCTGAAGCACAGCGTTATTTCTGAAGCTAAAGCTTTAGATTTAGTAAATATCTAGTTAGAGTACCTTTTAATATGGAAATTATACAAATGCCAATTCCTTAGAATAGAAAAGGGATCGAGTACCAGAAATATGTTGACAGCATACAGTTTTAGAATAACTGAGACATTTTGGCTTTCAAAAGATTTTAAGAAATGGTTCTATGAAGGTTATCTGAAGTGAAGCTTTGTTGGCCACTTTGACAGGCTAGTAATTTTGAGCATACAGAACAGACTCCTAAAAAAGTTTTACTTTGCAAAGGCAATGCTTGGATTCTAGTAATAAATTTTGCCTCTTGATTTTTACTCGAGTTAACCTGCACGTTTTGAAAAAGAAGAATTTAAGCATCATAGGTCCAAAATGAATCTAGTAAAAGAAATTACATTGGATCCAGTCATCTCATGACAAAGACAACAATAAACCATAAATATAATTTATGAAACAATCCATATGAAGTAACTGGTCACCTGTTCTGTCTGCTTATAGACAACACACTAGAAGTTACAGGGCTTGGAATATTGGAGTTGTTCTCCAAACTTTATCCTCTCATCTGTTTCTAACAGCTGAAGAGCTTATTAAAGAAAAAAAAATCTTTGTTTCTTATAACTCAGTCAGTAGTGACAAACTTCCCCCACTGGACCTCCCATCACTATATGGCTCAATGCCCTTCCCTCATTTATAGCAAAGCGCTGTATGTTTAGTTTAGCAAATCTGCAACATCAGTTTTGACAACAATGATGGATATTTGAAATTACAATGTAATACTTAGCAGCATAGAAAATTCTAATGTATGCAAAGCTTATTAGTCAAATCTAGAGCCTAAAAAAAAAAATCAATTTGGAATGCATAACACAAAACCACTGTCCTACTTTGTGCATACAACAGAGTACTGAATATTATTTTTAGATGTTTGGGATTGTAAATATAGTGCCTTTGGACAATACATGAAATGTTTCAGGAAGCTCAGATACAGACTGCTGCGATTGTGTTACCAGAGGCTCAGAAAAGAATAAATGCAGGTTGTTTCGTACACTATGAATGCTACCTAAGGCACAGAAAGTTAAGTGAACTAGATCTGTGTTTTTTCTATTTAATTAGTAACAGGATATGGAAGTCTTCACAAGCTTTATAGATGATAACACTAGCACAAAAGAAATGGGCGTTGAAAACCCCAGCTAAGAGTGGAACAGTAACCCAGAAACCCAATGGGTACAAACTCTGGGTGTCACTTCATCCCCACAGGAAATCAGATGCAGCTTCTTCCACGATAAAAGAGCAGAAGGAACCATGGGTGAACAGAGGCAACGTTTGAAGGGAAAAGAATATTCTGCTTGGAAAGCTGAGTGACTGGTTCACTCACAGATCATGTCAGAGGGAGATTTGAGGTTTTGAGGTAGGCACAGCTGATCTTCATCCACATAAATTACATAGCATCTCTGTGCACCAGGCATAATGCGCCAGAACTATCCACCACACCTTTCCGCACTGTAGGCCACTCTACTCCTTGCACCTCCCAGGTGCTGTCAGCACAAACAAGCATTGAAAAGAGCCAGACCCTTTGCACGCTAGTTATGGAACAATATGCCCACAGCTCTTGATCTTTGGAGGATAATGATGATCAGCTAAGACATACCCAAGACCTCCGCTAGCTCCAGCAAAATAAATTCAGCTTCTCAGGACCTATATGTCCTACATATCTTCCTGGAGTCCAGAAGCAACATATGCATCAAAGTAATACTAAATCCTAAGTGAAGTAATACAATATTCTTGAAAGCTACTTCACATAAAAGAAATAAAAAAAGGGTTACACCCATTTTCCTATTATTTTTCCTACAGTTACTCTAAGAAACAATGTGGATGGATGACCTATCTGCCAATTATGAAGCTAAGAGCATCTACCAGCCACAATGTTTCTTTTGGGCTATGTATGGCCTCCACCTCTAAAATTGTGGTGCATACACTCTTACTCTCTAAACTATAGATCCCAGCATACAATGCAATGCTTTGATCTGACCAGACAAGATATAATTTAGTATCAGACAGAAAAATGAGATTAAACTTAAAACTTAAGCTCTGCTAGTCCAGAGAACAGAATTCATTCAATAAATCTGCTGACAGATCTTCTGGGCACTGAAGCAGTTTAATCTAACCACTGTAACAGAAAGGGAGATCAGAAATATTCAAGAAAACAGAGACAGACATCAATTTTCTTTCTCCAAGAAGAGAAACATTGACAAAGTATCGTCTTTTAATCTAGTCAAGCCTAAGTATGTTAGGTTCAGATGTTAAAATTTAAAGGTGAAGATAAAGCTAAGGGGAAGGTCAGTAATTTTTGAAGAGTTTTCCAGTCAACCTCTTAATACTCAATCTTAGAGGCTTACACTATGAAGGAAAAAAAAAAATCACGTTATTCTATTTCTACAATATATAACTCTCTATATACTCTATTGAACAAGAGTAAAGTTCAGACTGGTACATTTTTATATCACAAAAGGTTCTGCATTTCAAGACAAAAATGTGTTACAAAAAACCCCACTAGCTAATAGCTAATTAAAAGTCACAAGAAAATAGTCACTCACATGAGTGACGGTAGCATTTTTTTGTCCTTTATCTACGAGTAAGGAAAAACACCATACAGCAAATACCAACTCTTTTCCCTCCAATAAACACATGGCTGTAAGGAGAAGTTCTTCTCAGATAACAATTACTCTAAATGTGGAATTAACATCTGGCTTAAAACTCAGTAACTCAAGTATTGACTAAAGTTACTGCATGAGATATTAGGAGAGGAAAAGAGGTATGAAGAGCGGTCTATTTATAACAAAGTTTTCAGTATAACAATTTATGACCAGGGCAGATTACCTTCCCTTTGACACACGACATGACCTTCCATTCCCCAGTGTAGCAGAAAAGGTTTCCAATCTTCGAACAAATTACCCACAGAGGTTGCAGAAGCACCAGGTCCCCAGCTAATGGTACCAATAACTTGCACTGATAGAGAATTTCTCCTTCAAGGATTCCAACAAATAGTTAGGAAATAAACCCACACAATCAAGCCTCAAAATCCATATAGGTCAGTAAGTACTGCCACTAGTTGACAGAACAGAGAGTTCTGCATAAGTATAGCATACTTACTTGCCCAACACTGCATCACTGTAGCTGGTAGGACTATATTCATCCTACAGCAGATCTTCAAGGACACCTTCCATAGAGTGCAAGAGCTCTCAGTCCCCAGGTGTTAGGAAGGGAAGAGACCAGCATGGCCGAGTCGAGACATGCTGGTCAAACTAGGAAGCAGGGACAGGTATCCTGAAGAGTACAGGGATGCTGCCCAGTTGTGTAGGAATGGCATCAGGAAGGCCAAGGCGCAGCTGGAGCTGAATTTGGCAAGGGATGTAAAGAATAACAAGGGCTTCTACAGGTATGTCAACCAGAAAGGGAAGGTTAAAGAAAGCGTACCCCACCTGATAAACAAGAACGGTGACCTAGTATCAACAGACGAGGGGAAGGCTGCGGCATTCAACAACATTTTTGCCTCAGTCTTCACTGGCAACCTCTCTCCTCACCCTCCCAAGTTGATGGACCGCAAGATGGGAACCAGGGGTGGAAGGCCCCTCCCACTGTAAAGGAAGACCAGGTTCAAGACCACCTGAAGAACCTCAATGTACACAAGTCTGTGGGACCTGATGAGATGCATCCCAGAGTCCTGATGTAGTTGCCAAGCCACTCTCCATGATACTTGAAAAGTCATGGCAGTCAGGTGAAGTCCCTGCTGACTGGAAGAAAGGGAATGTTGTGCTGATTTTTAAAAAGGGAAGAAAGGAGGACCCTGGGAACTACCGACCTCTCAGCCTCACCTCTGTGCCTGGGAAGATCATGGAACAGATCCTCCTAGAAGCTATGCTCAAGCACATGGAAGACAGGGAGGTGATTCGAGACAGCCAGCATGGATTCACCAAGGGCAAGTCCTGCCTGACCAACCTAGTGGCTTTCTATGAAGGAGTGACTGCATCAGTGGACAAGGGAAAAGCAATGGATGTCATCTATTTGGACTTCTGTAAAGCGTTCGACACAGTCCCCCCCAACATCCTTCTCTCTAAATTGGGGAGATATGGATTTGATGGGTGGACTGTTTGGTGGATAAGGAATTGGCTGGATGGGCACATCCAGAGGGTAGTGGTCAACAGCTTGATGTCCAAATGGAGACCGGTGACAAGTGGGGTCCCTCAGGGGTTCGTACTGGGACCAGTGCTGTTTAACATCTTCATCAATGACATAGTGGGATTGAGCGCACCCTTAGCAAGTTTGCAGACAACACCAAGCTGAGTGGTGCGGTTGACACGGCAGAAGCATGAGATGTCATCCAAAGGGACCTGGACAAGCTGGAGAGGTGGGCCTGTGTGAACCTCATGAGGTTCAACAAGGCCAAGTGCAAGGTCCTGCACCTGGGATGGGGCAACCCCCAATATCAATACAGGCTGGGGGATGAAGGGATTGAGAGCAGCCCTGCAGAGAAGGACTTGGGGGTACTGGTGGATGAAAAGCTGGACATGAGCTGGCAATGTGCGCTCGCAGCCCAGAAAGCCAACCAAATCCTGGGCTGCATCAAAAGAAGCGTGGCCAGCAGGTCAAGGGAGGTGATTCTGCCCCTCTACTCTGCTCTGGTGAGACCTCACCTGGAGTGCTGCGTCCAGCTCTGGAGCCCTCAGCACAAGAAGGACATGGACCTGTTGGAGTGGGTCCAGAGGAGGGCCACCAAAATGATCCGAGGGCTGGAGCACCTCTCCTACGAGGCCAGGCTGAGAGAGTTGGGGTTTTTCAGCCTGGAGAAGAGAAGGCTGCGAGGAGACCTAATTGCGGCCTTTCAGTACTTAAAGGGGGCCTATAGGAAGGATGGGGACAATCTTTTTAAGCAAGACCTGTTGTGACAGGACAAGGAGTAATGGTTTTAAACTAAAGGAGGGAAGATTTAGACTGGACATAAGGAAGAAATTTTTTACAATGAGGGTGGTCAAGCACTGGAACAGGTTGCCCAGAGAGGTAGTGGAGGCCCCATCCCTGGCAACATTCAAGGTCATGTTGGATGGGGCTCTGAGCAACCTGATCTAGTTAAAGACATCCCTGCTCACTGCAGCGGGGTTGGGCCAGATGACCTCTAAAGGTCCCTTCCAACCCAAAGCATTCTATGATTCTATGTTCCCATTGCTCTTGGGGGTGATTATGAGGGTGCCATCACCAGTTTGATAAATATTCATCTTCACATTCAAAATCCGCATATAATAGGCAGCAATTTTTGGTATAAGTTACAAACTGAAAATAATAAATTAACAAGTTTCGTAAAAAATGTGCTCAATAGCTCTGGAAATCAGGAAACCTATTTAGACGTCTACATGAAATACATTTCTTATTGTTTTGTAAACAAAACACTTGAACATTTATTTTCATATTGTAAATTAGGCAGGTCAGGGAAAAACCATTATGAGTGAGACATCTAATTTACTTTGGGCAGTGATAAAACTACTTAATCAATAAATGTGCCTCCCTTCAAAACTAGTTTACATATGAAGACCATTAATTTGAAAACCTATTTGCTAATTTATTGGACCAGAAAGATGCTGTGATATTCTAGATGAGTCAAACATGTTTTCTGGAACTTAGTAGCAGGTTTGTTTCAAGGCAACACAACACGCTTCTATTTGACATCTAGAACATAGTTCAAGCTATAAGCTTCTAGGACATACTGTGGCTTGTACTATGTCTTAAGCACTTCATCTGAGCTGTATTGAGTTTAAAACATTTTCCTGAGAAGGAAGCAGTCTGATGTTATTTAAATAAATAAAAACTTTGATTACAAGAGGAGGCACATTTTGATGAATGAATTATTGTCTCACAAAGAATTCCATTAGTGATTCAATCCAAAACTTCACGAAATGTGATGGCTTGTACCTAGCCCCTTCCACTGGCAGTTCCCCTGTTCTTAACTGTGATTAACAGTGGAAGTAAATGATAGCTTCTGACCGCCCCCCTTGCTACATTTAACTCTTTCATGGCTATTCTAACACAGGCTGCAGAGAAGTGTTTAACATTCACTGAACGTGTAACCATCAACAGTGGCTATCCACAAGATAAACTGATTTTCTCCAACACCAAGGCAACCTGGGTCCACATTTTTCCCGCTTATGCAAACGATGAACAGATGTTTACATCTGCCTGTGACTGCAACTGAGTGTTGTGATAATCTGTATGTTTGCTGGAGAAACAAATAATGCCAGTAAATAGATACTACCAAACAAAACCACCATGTATCCTGCAAACAAATACTAGTTAACAGAAATCATATACTGTGCAAGAGAGAGATGGAGACAAGTCTGTAAAGACTCACCTCACAGGATATAATAACTTATTCTCATAGACACTTAAACTAAGTGAACACAGAACTAAGTTCAATTACATAAGCTTCAATACCATAATGGATTAGTGATTATTGCCAATATATTAGAACTTATTATAGTTTCAGGGAAAGATTTCCATTTTTTTTTTTTAAACACATACTTCCTCTGGCAGCTAAAATAAGACAATCTTATTTTTATACAAGCTAATGATTTAGAAACAGGTCTTTAATGGTTCCAGACCAGGATATGCCAGACAAATGGACTCAGAAGGACTGTCAAGGCCTGGCGATGAAGTCTGTGGAGAATCTGACTGCTGTCATATTCAGAATCCCACAAGACACTTTGAATCTCATGCTGACTTGATGTAAAATGTTCATGGAGCTGTATTTATTTAAATACTAGTTTCTTGCAAAGTATCTAAAAAAAGTACAGTTAATTATGTCAACTTATAAATCAGCATTTTCTAAATTTAAATTAAACATCTTTTGATCTAAATGCTATCGAGTTCAAGAAAAAAAAAAAGCACTGCAATTCAACAGAGATTTATTTGTAATAAGACTAACACACCTATCACACTTCCTCTAGCTTCCAAAATGGTTTCACAGCTTGCTTTAAACAGGGATTTTTGAAAAGGGATTACTGGGATGGAGCAGAAGTGAATTCCTGACCTCTTGATACCAGTACATTCATACATGCATAGACACATACATAGTATTTACTTTGTGCATAGGCTTCTTTTCTTTAGAAGACTTAAATGTGATTTAAACAATTGCTATTTATTTTAAAAGTTAGAAAAATATATCTAAGCAGCAGCTTTTCCCAAGATTTTGTAACAAACGTGATGCTGAAGAAAAGTCTAGTCCTAAGTATTATGAGTCTCCGAACACCAGCCAAGCCTGGCATTTAGCTATTCACAGCACAGGACCTTCAAATTTTCCTGAAGAATAATTTAAAGATTTTATTTCATACACATTCTGATAAGGAAGACAACATCTGAGGACAACCGAATTCTTTCACTATTATCATATTAAATGTTCAGTTGTGCGTTGCGTCCTGAGAAAAACATTAGAATTTTATACAGAGATCAGGTGAAAAGAAATAGAATAGAACTGAATAGAATAAAAAGTAGAAAAAAAGTAAGGGAAAAAGGCCATTTTCCATAATGCCATCCTAGCCAGAATATTGTCTGAATGATTTGTGGCATCTTCATTCTTGAGAAAGAACTATAATATCAGGAAGAATCCCCCAAAATATTCCTCACTGAGGACATCCTCTGTACCAAATTATGTGCAAAACAGTCATGGAACAGCTGGCCCAAGAATTCACACAGGCAAGAAAACAATCAAGAAAGTTTTCTTTTCATGTCCATTTTTCTTGGAAAAGCAGACAACCATGTACAATCTAGGACTGTACCTTCTTGGTCAGCAAACCCAAAAAAACATGGGAAGAGCTTTATCAAAAAGGTAGTTCAGACAGCATCCTTGCTATCCATTGCTGCAGCAAGTGGCTCTAAACATCACCTGATCAACTGCAGTTTCTTTTTTTTGCAAGAGTTACTTTGATTTTTTTAAAATCCAGAATGCTGATCTTCTAAAGAATTCTTGAAATAATAGCCTGTGTCTACTGTGTCTTGAATAAATCTCAATGTTATGAGGTCAGCATCTTTTCATCATGGGCAGCATATAGATGGATACAATGAGGAACTAAATGTTAAAGCCACATCCAAGAGTAAGGAAAGGAGGAGGTGAGCTAGGACATCATTTCAATACTTAAAAACTATTACTACATTACAAAGCTTTTTTCATTTACTAGAAATCATATGCATATGTCTATTGGCATGAATCACTGCCAGAGGCAGTAATTTTTCTATTACTCTCATTAGTTCTCAAACAAATTCTACTGGTAATTAAATCTTATGTAAAAAGAAAAACGTCCTTGTTCTATTGTGCTATACAAAGAACGCAAATAATGTCTTGGATAACAACCACATCAGATGTACTCAACTTGGGTGTCTTTACTAAAATAACAAAGTCCATTAATCAGTCTTCTGAGGAAGCCCCTACTCATTTGTCTTCCAACTATAAAATTTCAATTTTTCCAGAACTCTGTATGCCATGTATGTGCTCCAAACTCTCCCTCCAAGTTATTACTAGTCAAAACTCTCCTCTGCCAAAACCAAGGAAGTCAAGAAAATGACATCAAAACCAATGTGTATATATCCTTTCTTGTTTAGGAAGAGCATAATTTTACAAGGGTAAAGTGAATGTATTTGGAAAATGACAATCACCATTGTACCTTTAAATCCAAGAAAGCAACTCCTAATGAACATGATCAACAGAACTTCAATGGAATGATTTTCAGTTGGGAAATGTTACTATCAAAAAATCAAAACATTTGGCAAAATTGTTTCCATTTGGTTTAAAATTTCTTTTCAGAGAAATGTGTTCTGATGGTATCTAATGGTTATGTTTTGACATTTTTGGAACAGAATGCTTTAGTTGTCTTTCCAAAATATTTTATATATAGAATACTGAAGCCAAATGGAAATACTTCAATATTGTCAGACCCAAAGTCTGACAATCCAAAATCGTGTTCTTATGCCTCTTGATTTTCCCCAAAATTGCATGCATTTCCATGTTTTACTACAGAGCATAATCATCTCAGTCCTTTTCACAGTTCCCATCCTAACCAGCGGATTGAGCACCATCTAGAGCTCTTAAAATACCGACATCTTTATTCAAGCGTACATGATTCTGATAGAATAAGGCAATATACATAAAAGACCCTAAAATAACATAATAGCAAAGTATCTGCATGGTATGTGGTCACTGAAATAATGCCCAAAATTTAACTATCCAAAGAAAGATACTAATAAGGCCAACCACAAATCTGTGTGAATGCTCTACAAAACTGATACGCAAACATGCAGCGCCCATTTGCCCATGATTTTGGGTCATGCAGCTGCCAGGCCAAAACAAGCATCTGCAACAGCGTAGGATGGAAGCCACCCTGCACCCCATCCTCAGGAATACCACAGCTGTTTGCAGCCCTGACTTTTCTATACTTTCAAGTAGATTACAGAGATAGCCACGTACTCATCACGTGGGAAATTAACTCAAAAATTCTTAAAGTTTATTATCACTCAGAACACAGACAGCAATTACATAGAGAGAAGGAAAAATAAGGTATCCACTTCCCTTGCACAGCCAAGGCAAAAACAGATATTGTAAAGCTGCAGTTCAGTCACCTTACTCCTACAAAGAAGTCAGACAGCTCTGCTGGAAAGAACTGGCAATTTGATTTTTTCCTGCATTTCTTATCTCAGCTACAAACTACCACTTCAGACAGAACACAGTACTTTCTATAACGTGGCATGTATCTGTTTTCTCATTATTGTTTTGGATTTTTTTTTTTTTAAGATCATCATTTAGTCTTTTTTTCCTCCATAACAGAGAAACATGATACCAAGAGCTGACAATCTGCTGGCAGATCTTGTCAATCACAAACTTCATTAGGAGAACAAGTGAGAGAAAGGCTTATTCAGCTTCAGTAACTGTCACATGTAAATTTTAACTTGGTTGTTAAATTACCTGAGTGATAAAAGTGCAAAAAGAACCTGTGACCAGATTCTATACCAGGGACTAAAAGCAAAGTAAGATTTTTCAATTAAAGTGAACAAATAAGGTATGTTAGGAAGAAGAGAAAGAAACTCTTTTTGAAAAAGCGTATTTTTAAAAAAATTTATTTGGTGTTAATTATGTTGTTGAAAGTGTTGTTAGCAGAATGTTAAAAGCTTTATGCCTCTCTGAAGAACAGGTCATTATGCAAGTACAAGTCAACTCAACCTATACTTGTGCAAAATTGCAGCCGCTCTTGTGAATGCTCTGAACTGGTGCCCATGCGTATCTGACTATTCCTATAGCCTCCTCCTTCCCCAGTTCAAGAAACCATTGAGACAGGTGCCATGCAGAAGCGGACAGCCTGAACTGCTATGGCAGTAACAACTTACTCCTGGATGTCCTCTTCCCTATTGTTACGGCAGTAGGAGAAGGCACCTTCCTGAGCAGCGGGGCTCATTTGGCATGGCCAGAAGAAGCCTTTGCTGAAATCCAAGAGCATAAACTCCTCAGCCCATAGCCCATGACCAGAAAGCCCTTGCAGCCTGCCAAGTCAACCTACTTGATGAGCTCTTAGCAGCCCTCTTTCCCAAAGGAATGGACTATAGGCTAGACCGACATGCAAAGCAACGTGAGAAAAGTTAGTTTATTAAATGGACAACGTGGAATTTCATCATGACAATGATTTTACCTCATATAACCACTCATGCAAGTTTCTACATCAGGTACACTGCAAGAAGACCCACAAAGGTCCTATATATTGAATTAAGTTGCAACATGTGAGAAAGCTTCCAGGTCCTATAGGTAAGAATGGAATCAATGAACAACCACAATATACTGATTATGCATTCATGCTCCACCAAAAGTCCATTTCATTCCAAGTGACACAAGGTATTAAGGGGCTAGATGCAGCATCTGTGCCCAGCTGCCAAGGAGAAGGAAAAAAAGGTTGCACTTGTTCTCAAACAACTAACAACTCTCAAACCACTCTGACACTACAGACAGCAATAAAATGAGCTTGTAAGAAAAACATAAACACCTGGAAGATAGAGAAAAACAAAGAAGGCAGAAAGCTGAGGTAGGATTTAATAGACATGAAATGATTTTTCATGTTGCTTCTTAAATAATAAAGAATTGGAATTCCATCTGGGGAATGAGAGGATGAACACATTTAGTATCTTTTTTTTAATATCCTGTGTTAAATTTATGTTCAAAGAGTATCCTATAGCAGTTTCACATCTTTCTCCAGAGCATAGTATCTAAGAACCTTGCCATTAAGCATGCAGAAAAATTAAAATAACAAAGTGTATGCCAATACACTGCTATGTCCCAGTTCTTCACCTTAGCCTAAAAAGTTGATCAGCACACTCAGTATTTGAGCAAGACTTTAAGTTGGGTAGCAGTCAGCAAGAAGTCTCAAAATGGAAAAGACTGACGCTAGTGGAACAGCAATAGAAACAATGAGAAATGGTGCACTGCTAAACCAGACCCCTTGTCCAAATGTTCAAGGAATTTGAACGTGGCTCTTTGTTTATTTTTGTGTTTAATCAGGAGTTACAGTCAATCTTTACGTAACAGCAGCTGGCATCCAACATAGTTCCTTTTTCCATTTTCCTATTTGCAAAAAACAGACTAAATCTTGCATACACAGCAGTTACCATTGGCTGAAATATTTTCTCAAACACAGATCAGCTTATTTTTTATGTATATCAGTAAGAGTTACCACCTCTACACATATAGAATACCTGGCCATCCGTGCCAAATTTCATGACAGTGACTATAAACAAGAGATTTTTTTTTTTTTCAGGCCCATCTGGACTTATGGGAGTAGCAACTCATTGACATGAAGAAAAAAATAAGTAAGCATTTTATTTTAGTTTAGATTATCATTGTTGTTTACTCTGATTCCATGCATGCAGAAGACCTCAAATTGTAGAAACACAAGTTCTAATGTTAAAACTTTGTCTCACCAAACTTTTACATTAGATTCAGATAATAAGCTTAGTGCAAAACCACAGGAATCACAAACTTTTTTTCAGAACAGCTTTGATGCCAAAAGACTAAATGCACCTTAAGAACATGCTCTGCCCTGTATAGTGGAATCCCTGAATTTTTACTTCCTAAACTTCCCCTCAAAACAAAAGCGCCACATTTATCATAAGCACCTTAAGATTCTTAAAATGAAGATTTTCTACATGTTGATAGAATCTTTCAGAGAAAGACTAAATCAAAATCTGTATGAAGTTTAACAAAGCCAAGTACAAGGTCCTGCACCTGGGAGGACATAAACGAAGAGCCCAGCGCAGGCTAGGATCTGTGTGGCAGGGGAGCAGCCTTGCCAAAAGAGACCAGGGGGTCCTGGTGGACAACAAGCTGAACATGAGTCAGCAGTGAGCCACTGCAGCAACGAAGGCAAATCGGACCCTGGGCTGCATCCGCAGGGGCCTTACTAGCAGAGGCGTGATCATCCCACTCCACTCAGCACTCGTCAGGCTGCACCTGGAGTACTGTGACCAGTTCTGGACCCCACAATTCAAGAAAGATGTGGACAGACTGGAGAGGTCCAAAGGAGGGCCACAAAGATGATCAAAGGGCTGGAGAACCTGCACCTGCCCTGCGAGGAAAGACTGAAGGAGTTAGGTCTCTTCTGCCTGGAGAAGAGGAGGCTCAGGGGGGATCTCATCACAGCTTTCCAGTACTTAAAGGGCAGCTACAAAGAGGACGGAGGCTCTCTCTTCACAAGGAGCCACGTGGAGGGGACAAGGGGCAATGGGTACAAGTTGCACTGGGATAGATTTCACCTGGACATAAGAAAGACATTTACAGTGAGAACAATTAATCACTGGAACAACCTCCCCAGGGATATGGTTGAGTCCCAATCACTGGAGGTTTAAGATGCAACTGGACAGGGTGCTAGATAATCTCACATAGGTTCCCTTTCCCACAAAAGGTTGGACCAGATGATCTTTGGAGGTCCCTTCCAACCCGGGCTGTTCTACAGTTCTGTGTTCGATGACTCCCTGAAATCAGATCAAGAACTACGTTCAAAGCAGGAAAAGCAAGTGGCACTGAAAAAACACTATAACTTATTTTGCTCAGTTTTGTTCTTAGGTTAGCAGAGATTTGCAAAAATCAGATTTACTAGTTTTAAAATCTTGAAAGACATGTCTCAGATGAAACTGAATGCACTCTAACTTGTTTCCAATGCAAAACCTGTTTTGACAAATTTACTTCCCTGATTCTTCTATATTCTGGGTAGTTTTATTAATTAATCAAATCATATTGCGCATTCTAATAGAAAAATCAAATTCCATTAAAATGGGATTTACACAGACAAGAAGAAATATATCTATAAACAAAAACACAACATCCACCAGTTAACAGAGAACATAACAGATACCTGAAATAAATATACAATAAATCAAGAAATACCTTAAAAAAACATAAAGAAATTACATGCAGAAAAAATTCTAACAGAGAGACTTAAAGCTCCTGACATTGCTCATAACTACAAGAAATTAAAGATTCAGAAAGGAGACCAGCTGGAAGCATGTCATAAGATGTTTTCCAGAACTTACTAGCCAGTGTTAGTATCTTTATAGGCCAAGGAAGGCTGGGGACCTGAAAATCATAGTAACGTTGGTTAGCTAGAATCTGGAGCTTATCCAAGCCAACCTCCCATTTGAAGTAGGCCTACCCACAACAAGGTCAGGTCAGCCATGGTGCTGTTCAGCTAAACCTGTCACGAAAACCTTAAAAAATGGAGACGTCAAAATCTCTTGGGGAGACCTTCTCCAGTCCCACACTACCATTCTAGAGAAAAACCTCTTCTACTAGATTCCTGTGTGTTTTGACCACTGAGCTTCACTCATGTTAAACAAACAAGAAACTTTACAGTTCAGATTATCCTCATTTGTAGCCAGATGTGTTTTAACAGTTTTCACAAGTTTATAAATTCTTTTGTTTTCTGTACCAAAAAAGAGACACAACATAAAGCCATTATTTAGATCACAAATTAAATTCTATTTAGAAATTATCCCTTAAATCAATTTAGTTGAGACTGTAATCTGACACGTTATAAACCGTCAGAGGATCTACTTTTTGTCAACCAAGCAGAAGAAAACAGTACACTCATTAGGAACCACCTTTTTGACTCAAAACCTAACATCTTCCTTCTTTGCATATTGATTTTCCTCCAGTACAAATCACTCTTCCTTCCTCAGACCGTCTGCATGGGTAATAGGGCAGAAGGGCAGACATGAAATTACTTACAGTCTACTAAATTCTCTCTCCCTGCTGCTAAAACCTGGCCTACACATCTGGGCCTCCAAACACTCCATAACATTTACTGCAGGACTCTGGAGAGGCTCCTGTATGTTGTTATTCTGAAGGCCGTCAGTGGTGACCTCAGTTACTTTAAGTCATGAGCATTATTCTTCACACTTAGGGCACTAAAAGTCCTTTTGGGTGGTAGAAGAAAATTTGGTACTACCAGATGACACATAGAATATATTTACTAGGAAAGTCACAAAACAAAAATAATGAATTTTCCATCACAATCTATATGTACACATTTAAGAGAAAAAACACAGCAATCAAGGAGACAATAACCAGCTGATCATACTCCAAATGCACACTTACAAATATGCACTGTTTGCAATAATAAAATATTCTGAAATTCTCTAACTGAAATCATGAATCAGTAAGATTAATACTTTCTGTTTTGCTACAAGCTGGTTCTTTACAAAGTCATTAGGTTTACTCCAGGGTATTACCATATCACATTACAGCAGCCCTGGGGACAAGGCAGGACTGCTTATCTTGGCATGGAGGAAGCCAGTGGGGTGTCCGTTTTAGCTATGGGTGTGGCATAAACACCAAGGCAGAAGTGTTGTTGTGGTCCTCCCAGATCTCTACATATCATAGCTGCTGACCATTTCTTGCTGGAAACTGCTATTGCTTTTAGTGATCACACACATGTATGCACTGCAAGATTTTATATAGTTGCTGATTTTATAGTATTTAAGGACAGGCCCATCAAAAACTGAGATCTTTCCCTTAAGGAAAGGGAAAACTTGCACCGTGATATTGTGTAAAAAAATCAGATATCCAAGGTAAACACATATCTTATGATTTCTATCCTTTAAAATCTGCTAGTATAAAAACACTAAATGAAACAGAATGAAAAGTTTTACATTGTGTTAAGCAGAAGACTCATTGGTGCACCTATTGTTGTGGGATAGCTAGCCTTCCCTTTGAGCTGCATGACAAAAGCCCATACAGCCAAGATCCCCAAGTACATACTTCATTTCTGGGGGACCTGGGGAGGGGGGCTGGGCTCTGGGTATGGTTTATAGAGAAGAGATGACAACAATTTCCCAGGTCCCCTGTGCTCCATCAGCAGAGAGCTGGGCAGAGGGGGGTCCGCATGTGGTCTGTGCGGCTGGTGCCACCAATTACCGGTGCAATCACTGTGAGGTGGTGCTGGCTTGCTTCCTCCCACTCCTGTGGACTCAGCTTCCTCAGTGATCACGCCCCAGAACAGACCCATTGCTGAAAACATGCCGTGGCCCAGATGGGAGCTACATTCAACTGTTCACCAACTGCACGTCTCACGGGCCTCAAGCCATCCTCATTACAAACAATCCTCTCTTTGTTAGCCAGAATAACAGCAAGCTGGGATACTAAGGACAGTGAAGAGCAGGGGGAAGCAAAGAAGGAGGAGGGGAACATGATGCATACACACACTGCTGTGTGGTGTTAGCAATGAAGGTCTACTAGCTCTGGCTCAGTTTCAGCCCCACAGCATTAGGAAAAAATTATTCTCCAAAAGGGTTGTCAAGTATTGGAACAGGCTGCCCAGGGAAGTGGTTGAGTCCCCATCCCTCCTCCCAGGTATTTAAAAGGCATGTAAATGTGGTGCTTAGGGATGTGGTTTAGTGTTGGACTTGGCAGTGCTAGGTTAACGGTTGGACTCGATGATCTTAAAGGCCTTTTCCAACCTAAACGAGTCTATGAGTCTACGATTCTCAGGGCCCTCCCTCACACATGAGATTTGGGGAATACTTATGTGTTGAAGAGTGCAGAGCTCACCATGGTTATGCAAGTTCAAAGACTTCTGTTCCCAATTCTTGCCAGGCTGGAGATGATTCACAGCTAAGGTAGCTCACATGTCTCTGCCTATAGTCCAACTGAGCGGTAAAGTGAATAAACTACCAGTAGGTAATAAAATTTTGCCAGTGCTGGTGGGGAGCACCCCCTGTGAACGTAGCAGATATCTAACAGAGACCAGGCCTATGCCTGTAGCACACAGGCAGGAATACCCTTTGCAAAAAAACAGTTCGTGTCTTTCACCCACAGCCAGAGAAGGCAACCAGCCACGCAGCGTGGCATCCTGCGCGGCGGGCCGAGTGAACCCTGCTCCCTCGTCGCACCCAGCGCCCCGCGCTTGGGCACTGAACATGGTGCCGGGGTTTGGCAGGGAAGCCAGCCTCCTCCGGCACAACCAGGGCTGCAAGCCGGCCCTGGCTCTCCCTTGCCAGGAGAAGGGCAGCATCCAGACCAGACGCGAGCTTTTCCAGGCTGCGACAACCCCTGTCCCCTCCCTCCTACAACAGGGAGGGCCCATAAACTGCTGCTTTTGAGGCAGCCCGCGGCCGGGCACAGGGAGGAGCACAGGGACCGGGGGCTGACCCTCCCCTGCACCCCGAGCCGGGCGCGGCCCAGGCCGCCGCCGCTGCCGGGCCCCCTCCCGCTCCCGCCCGCAGGGCACGGCTCGGCTTGGGCGGCCGCCCACTCCCCGGAGGTCACAGCTGCCCTGCGCCCGCCAAAAACGAACCCCTCAGGCGACCCCCTGCCCAGCCCCAAATCCCCCCCCCGGCCCCCGTTACCCCCACGCCTTCGCGGGGAGAAGCGGGACCAGGGCCGCTGCCCGTCCCCGCCCGGGCCGGGAGCGCACCTGTAGTTGTAGCCGCTGAAGCGCTGGCTCTCCCGCAGCAGGGCCCGGTACAACCGCAGCACCTGGGCCCGGCTGGACGCTGCCATGTTGCCGACACCAGGCGGATGCTGCCGCGGCGAGGCCCCTTTCCCCGCCCGCAGCGCCCGGGGCCGCGCCGGCCCCCGGAGCCGCCTCCCGCCGCCCGCGTCGGCCTCTCTCGGCGGCGGGCGGGCGGGCGGGCAGGGGCGGGGGCAGCCGCGGCGGCGGGCAGGAGCGGCAGCGCACGGCCTGGCGGTGAGTGGCGGCGCGGCCCGCGGAGCGGAGGGACGGCGGCCGCGGCTCGGCCTGGGCCCACGCAAGGCCCGGGGGCGGAGCGGGAGCGAGCCCGAGGCCTGAGCGCCGCGGGAGGAAAGGCTCTTCCCCGGGCGAGGCAGCCCCGAGGGGCGGCCGGCGGCGTTTCTGCGCGGCGGGCCCGGCCCCGGTGCCAGGCCCGGCCCTGTCCGGCGGCACGGGTGCGGCAGCTCCGCCGGGCCTCCCTCCCTTCGCCCCCGCCGCCAGGTTACTGCTCAAGCCTCGGCCTGCCCTGAAGCGCCGCCGCCGCCTCCCCGCTCAGGGCTCCGGCCGGAGCGGCTGCGAACGGCCCAGCGCTGGCAGGGCGCGGGGGGAAGGCCTAAGCCATAAGGGGAACCAGAGTTCAGATACATTGGTCGCTGCTAGTAGTGTGGTTGCGTGCACTTGTACTTGTTTTGTTGGTGTGTTGCGTGGGGAGGTGGGTGTTAGCAAGGTGGGATTGGTGTAGAGCCTGGAAATGAGCAACGGGTGATGCGTGTTCGGCGACTGCATTGAAATCGCTGTGTAAGTTTGCAGTGAATGATCGTCTGTGCTGGCGTACTAGGGCCTGATATGCTGCACTGATGTGTGAGTCGTTCCTCTTAGTATCCTGTTTTATGTTGAAATCTGTTATTTAAAATAGCTTAACCTGTGTAGTTGTAGTTCAGGTGCTGTTTAAGTTAAGTAGTGAGAGTCTCTGATGGGTGCTAGCAAGGATTTCCTACCTCTGTGTGTTTATTTTCAATGTAAACCCTCCATTTACTTACTGTTTTTCTTGCTTTTTCCATAGCCCTGAGAAATAACCGCATGGGTTTTATCAGTGCCTTCCTCTAAGGTTCCCCATTTGCACGGCTTTTCAGAAAGCCGAGTAACTGTGTTGACCTTCGGGTGAATTTAACACACAGGCCTGCATGTGTTTGAAACTGGCCTTGAAGAGGGCGGTACCCAAGCATGAATCAGTGTATGCAATGCCCACATATTGTACCTTCCACAGAACAGCATGTTACCTGAACCATTTAAAAAGTAGGTTTATTTGCCTGTTTATTTGCTAAATCTTGGTCTTTACTCTTCTTTGCTGTGAGGCTGGGGCTCTTTTTCTACTTGAGCACTTCTTTTATTGTTTGTGCCAGAGGCATCCTGATCCTTTTGTTGCTGGAAACAGCACATACCTAGCATCCTCTTCTGCTGAAAGTTTTGCTACTGCAGGATAAACTTGACATGCTTACAGGTATGATGCCCCAGCTGTATTTAATACTGACTTTTAAATATTATCAATAATATGATTTATTTATAATCATTACAGGGTTCCTACTTTCTCCAAGGCATGTTTTGTGTATAGTAGATGTCTATATATGTTCTGCACCTCTCTGGCAAAAGTGCTTCAATTACTGCCACTGATTGAACTCATATTTTATTGTATGTGCACTGGGAGTATTATTACTTATGTCAGTTGTACATCTGATGCAATTTACAATTTATTTCATAGAACTAAAATAGTTCTATGCAGCTGGATGTAAATAGTACAGACACACATGGATTTATCTCAAATTCATCTTTACAAGGACGCTATTTTTTAGCAGCCCTTTTAGGCTTCTGGAAACTGGGATTTACCATACATAGCAAACTTCTTAGATATGCTCTTTATCAAAACCTGTCGTGGTTTAGCCCCAGCCAGCAACTAAGCACCACGCAGCTGCTCGCTCACTCCCCCTACCCCGATGGGATGGGGGAGAGAATCAGAGGAGTAAGAGTGAGAAACACTCCTGGGTTGAGATAAGAACAGTTTAATAATTGAAATAAAGTAAAATAGTAATGATAATAATAACAATATAATAATAATAATAATAATAATAATGATACACGAAGCAAGTGATGCACAATGCAATTGCTCACCACCCGCCGACCGATACCCAGACAGTTCCCGAGCAGCGATCGCTGCCCCCCGGCCAGCTCCCCCCAGTTTATATACTGAGCATGATGTCATATGGTATGGAACAGCCCTTTGGTCAGTTTGGATCAACTATTCTGGCTGTGCCCCCCTCCCAGCTTCTTGTGCACCTGGCAGAGCATGGGAAGCTGCAAAGTCCTTGACTAGCATGAGCAGTACTCAGCAACAACTGAAACACCAGTGTGTTATCAACATTCTTCTCCTATTAAATCCAAAAGACAGCACTATGCCTGCTACTAGGAAGAAAATTAACTCTATCCCAGCCAAAACCAGGACAAAACCAAAATTAGAAACATTAGAGGAAATGTTGCATTTTTGTATAAAAATGTATGCAACTGAGACTCACTGGTAAGCATCATGCTTCTGAGGCCTTCCCTTGTGAGTTACAAAACAATGTGTTTTGGGCTCTCTTTTGGCATTCAGGAAACACAAACAGAAAAATGTCAGCCAAGCATGTTCTTTAGTTGCCTGTGGGACCAAATGCTCCTTTTAGCCCAAGCCATGTTGTTGACACAGATTGCCATGCCAGAAGTGGAGTCTGCCTGAGGTGCTGGTGCTCCCCCATCTTTGCAGCTGTTGGTGGCCGGGGTGCTTAATATGTGTTAAAGCAGAACTCTTGCTTTGTGTCTGCAGATTTATCATCTTCCCTTAAAGCAGCAGTGGCAACCCTGCCCTTTGTTTCGATCATGGGCTTCAGACCGCTTAAAAGATACGGGTCCGTCATGTACAGAGCAAAACCCAGCTTTGAGAGTTTGGCAAAGTTATGTGAAATCATGCTGTAAATGAGTGTGGCAGTTATTCCATCTAAGTTTACAACAGCCTTCTTTGTTATTGTGAGAAATAAAGTTTTGATGCTACGGTCTCCAGCTCTAAAAGATGAGAGGGTAATTGGGAAAAAAAGCAAAATACATTAAGTAAATTTTGTTTATAAGAATACAATTGATTTAATACTTTTGAAGTAATTATAAATGTTTTTGAAATAGTCTCAGGTGCTCATCCTGTTCCTGAATCTCCCTGACAGTTTTTGTGGTTTGTTTTTTTTAATTATTATTTTTATTATTTTTTTAAGAGAACCATGTTTTTCTCTTAAAGAAGCATGGAAACCTGATATGTTTAGAATAAGCAATAAGCACATGCAAACTACTATCAGATACAAAGTAAACATACCAAAGGAAAAAAGATTTTCCTCTTGTCTCCCTTTCCTGGCTTAACCTTCATTACACTCAAGGAGGGAAGAACAATTTTTTGCAGAAACCTATCATCTTTGTGCAGTTGGATTGGTGCTGTTGAATGGAAAAATGAATTATTCTCTTATGTATCTTATTATTGCGTTTTCTTGGAAGCAACAGATTATGGTCTCAGAAGTTCTGTCATTCTGCACTAAGTGGGCATTGTCTCTGCTGTGACTGGGGTACATGTGTTTCTGCTAGCCACCTGTGTATGTGCATCACTGCAAGCCTGCAGAGAATTTGAAGGACAGACACAGCCCAGGTGACCACTGTTGTGTCCTGTGACACTGGAGCCTAGGTATGGGGAAACAGTAATGATCACTTCATTAACTGCCTCCTTATTCCCTAGGGGGAATTCACACCTGAATTTAATCTAGACAGCAAGCCAGGACCAATCAAGACATGGGCAGATGTTTTTTTTTTTTTTTTTTAGCCCCAGACTTCTCTGGTTTAAAACTCAGTGCTGTTTTATTGTTTCATTTTATGGGGATGGGGCTAGAGATATGTTTTTCTTAATTGCAGTGATACATGTAATCATTGTTGAAGGGGGTTGGTGGGTGTTCATTTGTATGGAAGTCTTTGCTTTTGGCATTTGGTCTGAGGAAGGAAGGTGGCCTGTGCCTTGTTTTTCTGCATCTCTTGAGATAAATAAGCACTTTGAGAATGAGATAATTGTATCAGTATCTGGAATAGTTCCTAATATTTTAAATATGTAGCTGCTAAAAAAAACAAAGGGCAGGGGGAATTTGGCTGAAATACCTGCAGAGACTGTGGACTGGTGTGAAAGGAAACAGCTGTTATATTTTCTGGTACATATTGGATGTTTTGTCGTATGTTGCCAAATTGTTTCTTGTGGTACACTATTTCAGCTTTATGACATGGCACTCAACACTTCAAGAGAACATGTGCTTTCCTGGTACACTGCTCCTGTTCATTATTTTTCTTTGGGGTCACAATGATAATTGATTGTTGTGATGATATCTCTTTTAATTACTGTGTTTCAGTTTGTGAAAATGTGCTAACTTTTCCCTGCTGCTGCTGTGGTGTGCTTTCTTTCTCTTCCTTGCTCTTAGTTCTTGATGGACAGTGTTGTGCACAGTGAGATCCTACTCAGTGTAGAGTAGGACCTTTAAAATAAGGACTATAAGTCATGAGAATTTTGGGATTTCAGTCACAAATGTAACAAACTATAGTTTGCCCTACAGTGAGTAAGATTTCCACAGTATCAAAAGGAGGCCTTGAATAACTACTTTTTAAAAAAATATGTATTCATTTGGTTGCCCTGTAGAAAATAACATTTTAGTCAGAAGGAGAAACTTCCATGTTCCAAATTCAGCTATGCTCCTAAATTATTTGTGCATTTGGGAAGAAAAAAATGGGACAAAATTCTTAGTCACTTTTTGTGAGGTACCCCATTTCTTTCCAAACAGAATTGCAGAACGTTGTGTATTGTTTAAAGTAAGACTGTAAGAATAGTAATAATAGGGGGGAAAAAAACCCTGAAACCAGTAGTGGGTTTTCTGTTATAGTACTTGGTTGTGTAAGGAAATACCCGTGTTTTGTTTAAGAGCAACTGAGAATCTCTTTGTAGCCACCCCTGTATCTTCTTTGCTGACTTGTGATTTCCAGTTTGCCAGGTTAGTTACAAATGGTACTGCCAGCCTTTTTGTAAAGATCGTGATTGCATCTCGGATGTCTTGCTAGAGCAAAGTTTGTTCTTCTCTTTGAGTTTATTTTTGTCATATATGAATGCTTGTGTGAATATGTATAAAAGCGTGTGTGAATATGTATAAAAGCATGCGCATAGTCATGTGGTGGTAGTAGAGGTGAAGGTCATGCTGTTCATCCCAGATTCTCCTTGCTGCAGTGTTGGAGATTTGTGCACAGCTAACACAATGCTGTGAGTTTTTTTTCTGGTTACCCAGTCCCATGTCCCAGGTATGGGAAATGAAAGACAACCTGCTGTTTGCATGCATCCCGGTTCTTTTCCTGCTCCCTGCATTGTGGGCATGGGCCCTCTTGTCAGATGATACTAGGGGGCTAGCTCCGCTCAAGTCATGGGCTATCGTTTAAGTTCTTCCCTGCGAATCCACTTCTCTAAGCATTTTCTTATAAATACTTCCTGTGTGATTATTTTCTGGAAGCAATTCCTAGTGTGAAGTATCAGTGGGGTAGAAGTATCGTGTTGCGATAAGGTAGAGTGGAGCTGATGTAAGAAAACATGTTATCCAAGGTAAAATAAAAGTGGAAAGTTCTAGTGTAATATGTTGAAAAGTTGTTATTGGGGAAAGGTGTGACCTCTGAGAATGGGATATGTGGAAGACACTAATTTTTTTTTTTTTTTTTTTTTTTTTTTTTTTTTAGGGAAAGAAAGGTTAAGCAAAACTGTGGTCTACAATGGATGTGTAAAGCAGCAAGGATTAAGTGGCTTGTAAGTAGGCTATCTGTTTAGTTTTCTGACTGTGTGATGAGGGGAGGGGGAATATGACTTTCCACTTGTTGTGGTTTAACCCGGCAGGCAGCTAAACACCACACAGCTGTTTGCTTACTCTCCCCCTCCCCAGTGGGATGGGGGAGAGAATCGGGGGCAGGAAGTAAAATTCGTGGGTTGAGATAAAGACAGTTTAATAGGACAGAAAAGGAAGGGAAAATAATAATAATAATGGTATACAAGATAAGTGATGCACAATACAACTGCTCACTGCCCACTGACCGGTGCCTAGCCAGCCCCCGAGCAGTGATTGCTGCCCGCCAGCCAACTCCGCCCAGTTCATATACTGAGCAGGATGTCGTATGGTATGGAATAGCCCTTTGGTCAGTTTGGGTCAGCTGTCCTGGCTGTGCCCCCTCCCAGCTTCTTGTGCACCTGGCAGAGCATGGGAAGCTGAAAAGTCCTTGACTAGCATAAGCAGTACTTAACACACTGATGTTTTAGTTGTTGCTATCAACATTATTCTCCAACTAAATCCAGAACACAGCACTGTGTCAGTTACTAGGAAGAAAATTAACTCTATCCCAGCCGAAACCAGGATAGTATCCACCCCTTATTCTATACCATCTACGTCATGCTCAGGTCTCTACCCTTTCCAATACATTCCAATTACCACCACCACTTTTCCTGTCTTTTGATGTATACACACAGATGTCATTCCCTTAGTCTGTGGGCCATCCCTCTAAAATGTGCATTGAGTTCATTCAGTCCATGACTTTGGGCTCCATCTGTCATAACAGTCCTTCAGGGCAGGAGAGATGGTGTGTGGTGTTGGATTGTTGCATGCTGAAGCCAGTTCTGGTTCCATCACTGCTGCACTCTGCTTGGTTTTGTTAAAGTACATTCTTCATTAATCTGGGTGATTCTTACTGTAATACTGCTGATGTGGCATATAGCAACCATAAAAGTGATGCCATACAGTATTATGTAGCAATTAACATCATACAAGTCATTGGCTTTTTTCACCCAAAATCGACTTCCCTTGAGGTATGCACTGGACTTCCCCATCCTTCTGCATCACCCACCAAGTACCCCCAGGTCCTTGAGTAAAAGCAATCCCATGGATGGGTTTGCCTTTGCCCAAGGCAGGAATAACACAGGCTGCCTTCCCCAGCATGTTTTTTATGTGCACTACAGGAACTTTATCCCCCTTTACAGTATGTAAAAGTATTGATTGGGCAGGGCCTGCTTGATTGGGAGATCCCCTAGTGTTGACTAACCAGGTGGCTTTTGCTAAATGTGTACCCCAATGTTTGGATGTCCCACCACCCATTGCTCTCAGGGTAGTCTTTAACAGTCCCTTGTGTTGTTCGATTTTCCCAGAGGCTGGTGCATGATAGGGGATGTGATATACTCACTCAATGCCATGCTCTTTGGCCCAGGTGTCTATGAGGTTGTTTTGGAAATGAGTCCCGTTGTCTGACTCAATTCTTTCTGGGGTGCCATGTCGCCACCGGACTTGCTTTTCAAGGCCCAGGATGGTGTTCCAGGTGGTGTCATGGGGCACGGGATATGTTTCCAGCCATGCAGTGGTTGCTTCCACCATGGTGAGCACATGGCAGTTGCCTTGGCAGGTTTGTGGGAGTGTGATCTAATCAATCTGCCAGGCCTCCCCATATTTATATTTTAGCCATCATTCACTATACCAGAGAGGCTTTAACTGCTTGGCTTGCTTGATCGCAGCGCATGTTTCACATTCATGAATAACCTGTGCGATAGTGATAGTGTCCATGGTCAAGTCAATCATGAGCCCATCTATATGTTGCATCTCTTCCTTGATGGCCTGAGGTGTCATGGGCCCACTGAGTTAAAAATAAATCACCCTTATGTTGCCAGTCCAGATCCACTTGCGCCACTTCAATCAACCTGCTGGTTGTTTTGATGTGCTTCAGTGGCCCAGCTCTTGGATACGTGAGCATCTACGTGACATACTTTTACAACCAGGTTCTCTACCCAGGCAGCAATACGTTGCCACAATGCATCAGCCCAGGTGGGTTTGCCTTTGCGCTGCCAGTTGCTCTGCTTCCCTTGCTGTAACCACCCCCACAGGGCATTTGCCACCATCCATGAGTCAGTATAGAGATAAAGGACTGGCCACTTTTCTCTTTCAGCAATATCTAAAGCCAGCTGGATTGCTTTCACGTCTGCAAACTGACTTGACTCCCCTTCTCCTTCAGCAGTTTCTGCGACTTGTTGTATAGGACTCCATACAGCAGCTTTCCACCTCTGATGCTTTCCCACAAGACAACAGGACCCATCAGAGAACAGCGTATATGGCTTCTCATTTTCTGGTAGTTTATTATGCAGTGGGGCATCCTCAGCACGTGTCACCTCTTCCTCTGGTGATATTCCAAAATCTTTGCCTTCTGGCCAGTTCATGATCACTTCCAAGATTCCTGGGCAACTGGGGTTTTGGGGTTTCCTATTCGAGCCCTTTGTGTAATCAGTGCAACCCACTTACTCCATGTAGCATCAGTTGCATGACGTGTAGAGGAGACCCTCCCTTTGAATATCCAGCCCAGCACTGGCAGTCAGGGTGTCAGCAGGAGCTGTGCTTCAGTACCAACCACTTCTGAAGCAGCTCGAACCCCTTCATGTGCTGCCAATATCTCTCCTTCAGCTGGAGTATGGCGGGCCTTGGATCCTCTGTGTCCCCAACTCCAAAACCCCAGGGGCCGACCTCGAGTCTCCCCTGGTGCTTTCTGCCAGAGGCTCTAGGTAGGGCCATTCTCCCTGGCTGCAGTGTAGAGCACATTCTTTACATCTTGCCCTGCCTGGACTGGCCCAAGGGCTACTGCATGAACTATCTCCTGTTTAATTTGTTCAAAGGCTTGTCATTGCTCAGGGCCCCATTTGAAATCATTCTTCTTCCAGGTCACTTGATAGAGAGGGCTCACGATCAGACTGTAATTTGGAATATGCATTCTCCAAAAACCCACAACACCTAAGAAAGCTTGTGTTTCCTTTTTGCTAGTTGGTGGGGACATAGCTGTTATTTTGTTGATCACATCCACTGGGATCTGACGACGTCCATCTTGCTATTTTATTCCTAAAAACTGGATCTCCTGTGCAGGTCCCTTGACCTTACTCTGTTTTATGGCAAAACCGGCCTTCAGAAGGATTTGGACTATTTTCTTTCCTTTCTCAAAAACCTCTTCTGCTGTATTGCCCCACACAATGACGTTGTCAATGTATTGCAGGTGTTCCGGAGTCTCACCCTGTTCCAGTGCAGTCTGGATTAGTCCATGGCACATGGTAGGGCTGTGTTTCTACCCCTGGGGCAGTCGATTTCAGGTGTACTGGACACCCCTCCAGGTGAAAGCAAACTGTGGCCTGCACTCTGTTGCCAAAGGGATTTAGAAAAATGCATTAGCGATGTCAATTGTGGCAGACCACTTGGCTGCCTTTGACTACAGTTCGTAGTGAAGTTCTAGCATGTCTGGCACAGCAGCAGTCAGTGATGGCGTGACTTCATTCAGACCACAGTAGTCTACTGTTAGTCTCCACTCCCCATTAGACTTTCACACTGGCCACCTGAGACTGTTAAAGGGTGAGCAAGTCTTGCTGATCACTTCTTGGCTCTCCAGTCAACAAATCAGCTTATGGATGGGAATCAGGGAGTCTCGATTGGTGTGATATTGCAGCTGGTGCACTGTTGTGGTAGCAATGGGCATCTGTTGTTCTTTGACCCTCAGCAATCCCACAAGAGAAGGGTCCTCTGAGAGACCAGGCAAGGTTGACAGCTGTTTAATTTCCTCCATCTCTAAGGCAGCTATACCAAAAGCCCACCAGTACACTTTTGGGTCCTTGAAATACCCTCTCCTGAGGTAGTCTATGCCAAGGATGCACGGAGCATCTGGGCCAGTCACAATGGGGTGCTTTTGCCACTCATTCCCAGTGAGGCTCACTTCAGCCTCCAATATGGTTAGTTGTTGGGATCCCCCTGTCACTCCAGAAATACAGATGGGTTCTGCCCCTTTATAGTTTGATGGCATTAGGGTACACTGTGCACCAGTGTCCACTCGAGCCTTATACTCCTGTGGGTCATGTTCCAGGCCATCGAATCCACACAGTCCAGTAAACCCAGTTGTCCCTTTCCTCCACCTGGCTGGAGGCAGGAACCCTCTAGTTCTGGTCATAGTATTCGTCACTCACTTCTTGTAAGTAAAAATCAGAAGTGCCTTTATTGAGATCAGGGGTAAGACCAGCCCTTCTACTCTGTCTGGGGAACTGCCCACTGGAAACTGGACCAGCAATTTTCCTGGAAGAATCCCCTTCTGTGATTGTTTTTCCTTGCAATTCATATACCCATGCCTCTAGGGTCAAGGTAGATTTTTTCCATCCCACTTGTGCTTTAACCTGGCAGGCAGCTAAACACATCCTCATGTCTTCTCCGTGGTCACGCAGGTAAAATCACAGGGTGCCCTGTGGTGTGTATCTACTATATCGTGTCTCTTGGGTAGAGGGAAGCTTACTGCTAATAGCTGAGATATTGGTCTGTATAGGTGGAGAGTAGGACCTATTCTCTTTGAGTTGCTGGAACTCTTGGGACAGTTTTTCGGACAGTCTTTCAACAGCTGAGACACAGACCTGTACGGAGGAGGAGAGACTTTCTTTGTATTGCTGGAGTTGGCCAGCCAATTCATCCACCATTGGTTCCTCTCTCTTTCCAGATCATTACTGCCAATTAATTTGCATGTGGCAATGGTGTGCTCTGTACAAACTTCTGCCACATGGGTTGTGTGCACCTGACTTCATCTGGATCTTTGGATAACTGCTCATTGTTCAGGTCACTATAAATCACCTCTAGCATGGCTAATTCTCTCAGGTACTGGATACCTCTCTCCATGGTACCTGTCTCCCACTTGCCTGGGTGACATGTAACATCTTCCTTGAAGGGATACCTTTCCTTCACACCTGACACAGGAGTCGTCTCCAGTGACTGAGCATTTGTGCCCCTTTTCCAATCACTTTGTAAATGCCCCCTTCCCTAGAAAGGGATCCCAGCTGCTTGGCTTCCCTGCCCTCTAATTCCAGGCTACTGGCCCTGTTATCCCATCGTCAGAGCAGCCAGGTGATAATGTACTCGCCTGGATGATGACTGAAATCTTTTCACATATCTTGCAGTTCACTTGGGGATAGGGGTCAGGTGGTTACCATCTCATTTATGGGTTCTGCCTCTTCCTCCTCTTCTCGTGATGGCCCTGGTTCATCTTCATCCCTTACTAAACAAGCCGATCTTCTTGTGTATTTCCTCTTGTGTATAGGGGCAACTGATACTGGCACGGATTGGTTGTCTGGTTCAACCGCAGTGCCTGTCACAGGGGTTGGTGTGGCTGCGGTGCCTGTCATGGGGGTTGTTGTCTGGGTGATATTCTTAAATAGTTGTTTAACCCTAAACAAGACCTGAACCACATTCAGGAGACATAGCAGTAGGAGGATGCTGGTTTGAATATCCCAAGGATATTCAAAATTCTCAAGAGCTGTTGTAACTAGCCTGAAGGAGAAAGAGATGGTGAAGGAGTGGGGGAAAATGCCTCCCTTTGTCTCCCCAATAGATCAGTTCTCCAAGGAAAAGAGGTAAAAAGTGTAATTATTAATAGTTTCCAAGAAAGGGCTCCTGAAGTACAGGAATGATGGCAGTGTTGAGTACAATCTTGTGACTGATAATTTTATCATGTCATAAGCCAATGTTACACTGTACAACAAAGCGATACGTTTTAATCCAGCTCCCAGAGGTGATAAACAGCACCACAGGGAATGCATATGGCAATTAAGCTGTTACATAGCACAACTCTGAGAACAAGTACAACAACTCTGAGAGCAAATGAATCAACATTGTGACCAGTGACTATTAAACTAATATAATGAATGCTTATCACAAATTTGTTTTAACATGCTCTGGTCAAATCTGTCATCTCAAACCCTTTGTGCCCCACATTGGGTGCCAAAAAAGACTGTTGTGGTTTAACCTGGCAGGCAGCTAAGCACCACACTGCCATTAGCTCACTCTCCCCCTCCCCAGTGGAATTGGGGAGAGAATCGGGGGGAGGGGGGGGAAGTAAAATTCATGGGTTGGCATAAAGACAGCTTAATAGGACAGAAAAGGAAGGGAAAATAATAATAATAATATACAAAATAAGTGATGCGCAATGCCGTTGCTCACCACCCACTGACCGATACCCAGCCAGTTCCGGAGTAGCAATCACAGCCTCTTGCCCAGCTTCCTGCAGTTTATATACTGAGCATGATGTCATATGGTATGGAATAGCCCTTTGGTGAATTTGGGTCAGCTGTCCTGGCTGTGCCCCCTCCCAGCTTCTTGTGCACCTGGCAGAGCATGGGAAGCTGAAAAGTCCTTGACTAGCATAAGCAGTACTTAGCAACAACTAAACCATCAGTGTGTTATCAGCATTCTTCTCAAACTAAATCCAAAAGACAGCACTATGCCAGCTACTAGGAAGAAAATTAACTCTATCCCAGCTGAAACCAGGACAAATGTGTTTTCATGTTATGTGATGTTATGCATCCATATGACTTTTTGTTCTGGTGGCTTGGACTTTTGGTTCAAAAAAAAAAAAAAAACAAAACCCAAACCCCCAACAGTTTAAATATGAAGCTAAAACAAAGAAATCTAAAGAGAGTATTTCTGGAGCAATGTTTCATTTAAATGAGGAAAACAATATACCCGTATTAGCAAATTGTAGTAATGGTAGAATTTAAGATAACTTAATTTTGCATGGTCCTTGACATTTTTGATCTTTCATCTTGTGTCACTATCAGTTTTATGTCCCCAGACCTCTGGCCAGCATTCATGATAGTGCATTAGGGGCATGTTTCTAAATATATCATGCTTCTGATGCCTTTGTAAGATAAGATGAATTGTCAGTATTTCCTTACATGCCTTCACACTTCTAGACAGAACTTTCTTTTTATTTTTTTCTGTTTCAATTTTTTATATCTGGGGTGACTGTGCCAAAATTTGTCTTTCAGCCAGTTCCTGAAAAGAAGAAACAAAGCACTGACTGAAGCTAACAGGCAAAGGAAGCAGAAGTGAGGAAAGATTATCTCTGCTTGCAGGTAGATAATTACAAATAAATTTAGCTTTCTGAATCTGTCTGACACTAGCACTGCCAGCCTTTTTAGGTAGTAACAAGTTTTCAGTCTTTTTCCATTTTAATTAATAATAATAAAAACATCTTTCTTCATCTTCACCAGCTGTTAAAGACAGGTATGCTAACTAGGTATGCTAACTATCTGACTTCACGTTCTGTATAGAATTCATGTGCTTCCTTACTCCTAATACAAAGAAAATGATGAGACTCGAGTTACAAAGATAAGTAGATAATAATAATAGGTAGATAGGGAGAAGATGGTGATCTTCTGTAGGACAAATTCAGGAGGAGAAATTGTATGGTGTTTATATTGGTGTATGTCCATATCTTTGAATATAATCCCTTTGAAATCTGCCCATCTACATAAGCAATAAGTTGCTGTTCAGTGTGAAAACAGGTGGCAGGATTGGGTTCTCCTTAGTTTACAGACCACTTATAACTGGTGCAAGTTAGAATCCAGCATAGGATGCTCTGGTGAATGGGGAGTAAGCTCAGTGAGATCTTGGGAGAGGCAGTAGTTATGGCCTTACAGATCCTACCGTTAACCTTCTAGTCTGTCATGTTCCTGTCCCTGTAGCAGAATAAGCTAAAGGCAGTGTCTGTCCGTGTTTCTTCATAAAGTTTTGTGTCTTAGCTCAAACTGGGGATAAGGGTGGATTTAGGTGGGGATGCAGACCTGTGAAATGGAGCTGCTAGCTTTCCTATAGGGATGGGTTTAACATTCTGCAGAAAGGCAGGAAAGAGAAATGGGGGAAGAAATAGTTTGAAGGTAGCATTCTGGCAAGATTTACGAGAGTTCATCTGTCTGGAGTCCTGAATTAAGTATCTCCCTGTTCTAGAATTTCTGTGATTAGCTTTTTCAGGTATGCTTTGTAGCCCAGGATCAGTTTTGCCAGTTGGTTTTTTTTTTTTCTTTTTTTCCTGGCACTACATATGCTTTGTTTCCTTTCATTTATTTTTATGCAGGTGACTTTCATAATTATTTAACTTCTGCCTTTTGTGGAAATGATTCCTGGTGAAGTATGTATGCTGCATCTAAAATGGAGGAAAAAAAGATAAACAGAGCAAATTATCAGGGTTCTCACAGAGATTTACTGGTGCTTTTAAAATTTTTTTGTGTAAGATTTCAAAATTGGTTTGACTTTTAAGACAGTGTTCAAGACCTTCATTGAGAGTGTTCTTATTTTTGGGAGTATTAGCATAAACTTTTCATTTTTTTCTTATTTATTTTTGGCTGTAGACATAGCTTCCCCCCCCCCCCCCAACATTTGTTTTAACTTTTATTTTATTATACTAATTACTTTCAGGGTGAAAAGTTGCATAGCGCATTACACCAGCTGTTCCCTTGGGAAGATAATGTTCTAAAATGGACAGATATGCTATTGCACATGTATAATTATCAGATATCTAAGAGGTAGTTAAATTTCAGCTCTATATAGGTTTGTTGAACTTAGAAAAGCTGCTTGCTTTTTATGTTGTCACACTAGCTTTGTCAAGTTTTATGGAAGAAAGTTGTTCTAAACAGACGTGTTGCTTGATAAAGGTTAGCTTTTTTATTTTCTGTTTTCCCTTCTGTCCCTCTTCCTGCACAGATTGTGTTTCTTATTCCCCCACCCTTCTACTACCAGTGTATCTTATTCTGATACTGCCACTTTTTTGCCGTTTTCTTGTGGTAGGTTATATTCTCAATATAACAGTAATTCTACAAACATAAACTCTGCTGTATAGATGAAGACTTGAACTAAGTATGTGGGAACACCATGCTTATTCTGGTTTCTTTTATCAGACCCCCTGTGTTGTTTTTTTAAATGATTTTTTTATAAACACCATTTAAAAGATACTGCAGGTTCTACCAAATCCTATTTCCTCATCTGATATTAGGACTTCATTTGACTCCAGTGTCCCCTGACTGCTCTCATTCCAGACCCTGCATGACAGAGCCTGCTGGGCCTATGTGGAACTCGATCTTTCAGCATGTTGCAAATTGCAGTTGTACAAATGGTTTTAAAGAAAAAAATAAGAACAACTATTATCTTTTCATTTTGATTCTCTCAGTACATAATGGATGTGGCATTAAGTAAAGATTGTTTTGTCATATGTGACCTTGAGCTATAATAACACCTTATTCTTCAATAATAATTAAGATTTGATTCTTTCATGTTATTGTTTTCTTTTTTCCCTAACTTGTATAGCTTCTTCCACCCAGTCAATGTGTATATCTTGGCTCAAAATGCAAGATGAAGGGATGTTGCCTGTGTTATCTAAACACTGGATGGAGAAATACTTCTGCGTGCCATAGTTTGAATTGTGTATCCTGAGCTCTGTCTATGTTTCCTTTCACTGAGGCTTGCTCTGGAGGGAAGTATGACTTTCAAAGATCTGGTGCCACAGAAGGGTTCTCTGACATAATTAAAATATATGGCTTCTCAAGGCCTTTCAGTCAAAGTTTTTCTTTTGTCCTTTGTGCTGTGCTTTATCTGGAGTAAGTGTATCAACATTAGCAAGCCTTATAGGAGATGTTACCTGGTAACATTAAAGATAATAAAGCACAAAGCTGCTTGGGAGCCCATTATCCTAGGGTGCTGTGAGCCATGGACCCAAATATATCCTATTTTCTAGCATTAATGACAAAGAAAAGTTAGTGATATTAGTCTTGTTCTTTCTACTGTAACATGCTCAAACTTTTTTTATCTTGTGGTAGCAGGACTAGATGAAGACACAATTTAAACCTATATTTTAAGTCATACTTCCCTTGCTTTGCTTGCTACAGAGTATCTTGGAACTAACTCTTCTTGAACAAGTTATAGGAGATGTCAACACCTTTTGAACACTGTAAAGGTAGTAGTGTTCAGACATAATCAAATACAGTGTTACAAGGTAGGTGTGTCTGAATATATATGAAGTGCCATTGACTAAATTAATCCTAGCCGTAGACTTTAACAGAAACAGAGCACAGTTGTATCAGGAAATTAGAACAGGATTAAGCAAATCCATTTTTAAAATTTGACTTGTATTTATCTGAATAGGCAGAACTGTAAATTGAGGGATTTTATAATAAAATTTCTCATGAATATTTCGCAGTAGCATTGTCTATAATTCAGTATCACTTGTTGTAGTTAAAAGTATTTTTAAGGGAAAATACTACACTTTTTACCCTTAGGCTTTAAACATAGTTAATGCATTTCTTTAGCTACAGTTACAGAAAATGTTTCATAATATAAGTAGAATATTTGCAAATCTGGTTTTCTGTCTTTTTGCTAACTCGTATACATTCATAACTGTAGAATATACAAAGTAAAATTTTTAAGCTTGTTAATGGAGGTTGGCTAGGCAGTTAAATCTTGTGAGTCTTCTTGAATACACTTGTTCTTAAAAGAGCAAAATAAGTCATCTTGCAGCTCAGCAATGTGTTGGAAGACTGATGAGGCAGCACAGAGGCTTGAGAAAGTCACGTGGGATTTTGAAGAAATAAATTATCCATCCACCTGTGGTAAATTTTAATGATGGAATCAAGGAAATAACACCAGAGTAGTTAAAAAATAAGTATGTGTATATATAGTAAATAAGTTTGCTAAAAACACCAGGGTAAAGGAAGCCAAACTGAAAATGTTTAGCAGTGCAATCTTACTTCATTTTTGTTTTACCTTCTGAAATTTCTATTGCTGCGAGACCAACTGTATTGAGACAAATACTGTGATTGTGTGAGACTTGCTGGCAGAGCTGTCTGTATTGTTTGCAAATCCTGCTGTTCATGTGCATCCGGCATTTTGTGTAGGTTAAATGAGTTGGAATGAACTGTGTCATTTAGAAACTTATGTGGTGGGTTGGTTTTTTTCCTTTTACAACATGCCAGTTAACACTGCACTCTGTGTAGGCTAGCTGCTTTTTTCTAGACTTGTATTTTTTTCCTGCTTTCCTGCAACCCATGTGATTTGGGATTGAATGTAAATGATGATACAGAGTTTCTAAATGGATTTTGTTTGCTGTAACGTAGTATATATTTGCAATTCTAGCCTAATATTTTGGGTTAATAGTTTTTCAGAGATGAGGGGGTCTTCTGCTTCTAAACCCCATTAACGGTAAGGGAACACAACAGCCTAAATCAGTAGCACTTAAATGGAAGAATAAAAAAAATCTGGTCATTGATTTCTATTTCACTCGGTCAACAGGAAGGAGCTTCAGTGATAGGGAATCATACCAAAGCAATAAAGGCTTTTGCATTATGGAAAAAAAAAAGTGTCAGAGTAAATGGAATTTACTTCTTAGTACAACTTGCAGGTCCTATTTACACGTTTCGGAGCTAATGGGCCCTTATTAAGGAGAGTGAGCCGACAGCAGTGTTTTAAAGTAGAAGAAAGTCTCTAAAGTGTTTTTCAAGAGCAGTGTTAGTGCCTTGGTAAATTTACAGGAATCAGTTTTTACTCATTGTATCTTATGTATCTTAAACTATAATAGTCTATGTTATTCTGCAGCTATGTCTGTACTCAGTCAAGAGCTGAGTTTAGAACCATTTCTTACATGTCTGGACCCAGTCAAAAAAACCTGCTAGTATCATTTTTAATTGCGTGCCTAAAAGTGGCTCTACAGAAATCTTCTCTGGCAAAGCAGAAGAAAAATGGTAGGAATTTCAGTCATCATTTTCTGACACATCTCCCTCTAGTCTCGGACAGGGGTTGAGTGAGAAGGGGCAAGCAGACTGGGAGACTATTTCACATGCTAATTCTAGATTTCAGGGCTGCGTGAGGTATGTTTTTGCACTGCATGGAAATAAAATCCTGCTGCTCTGACTCCCTGGTCACAAGGTTCCCAGTGGCATGGTACAGCTGTCCGGGGCTTCTGAGTAGCTATAGCAAAGGAGATCTGAGGTGTGGTAATAAAGGCTGTAGTAACACCATTCCCTTTCCATTGTTTTTAATGTGGTTCTCTAACATGAAATAGAAGGAGATGCTAAGAGTAGACATCTTTGGTTATACCTACAAAACTTTTTGAACTTGAATGTGATGGGTTTGATCAAAAACCCTCCTCCAGAAGGAGGACCCAGGAAACTACAGGCCTGTCAGCCTGACCTCGGTGCCGGGAAAGATTATGGAGAGGTTCATATTGAGTGAACTCAACAGGCAAGTGCAGGTCAACCAGGGGATCAGGCCCAGCCAACATGGGTTCATGAAAGGCAGGTCCTGCTTGACCAACCTGATCTCCTTTTATGACCTGCTGACCCGCCTGGTAGATGATGGAAAGGCTATGGATGTCATTTACCTGGACTTTAGCAAAGCTTTTGACACCATCTCCCACAATATTCTCCTTGGGAAGCTGACAGCTCATGGCTTGGATGGGCGTAGTCTTCGCTGGGTAAAAAACTGGTTGGGTGGCCGAGCCCAGAGAGTAGTTGTAAATGGAGTTAAGTCCAGTTGGCAGCCGGTCACGAGCGGTGTTCCCCAGGGCTCAGTTTTGGGGCCAGCCTTGTTTAATATCTTTATCGATGATCTGGATGAGGGGATTGAGTGCACCCTCAGTAAGTTTGCAGATGACACCAAACTGGGTGGGAGTGTTGATCTGCTGGAGGGTAGGATGGCCCTGCAGAGGGACCTGGACAGGCTGGGTCGATGGGCCGAGGCCAACTGTATGAGGTTTAACAAGGCCAAGTGCCAGGTCCTGCACTTGGGTCACAACAACCCCATGCAATGCTACAGGCTTGGGGAAGAGTGGCTGGGAAGCTGCCTGGCCAAAAAGGACCTGGGGGTGCTGGTTGACATCCGGCTGAACATGAGCCAGCAGTGTGCCCAGGTGGCCAAGAAAGCCAACAGCATCCTGGCTTGTATCAGGAATAGCATGGCCAGCAGGAGCAGGGAGGTGATTGTGCCCCTGTACTCGGTGCTGGTGAGGCTGCACCTGGAATACTGTGTCCAGTTTTGGGCCCCTCACTACAAGAAAGGCATTGAGGTGCTGGAGCGTGTCCAGAGAAGGGCAACAAGGCTGGTGAAGGGTCTGGAGCACAGGCCTTATGAGGAGCGGCTGAGGGAACTGGGGTTGTTTAGCCTGGAGAAGAGGAGGCTCAGGGGAGACCTTATTGCTCTCTACAACTACCTGAAAGGAGGTTGGAGTGAGGTGGGTGTTGGTCTGTTCTCCCAAGTAGCTAGCAATAGGACAAGAGGAAATGGGCTTAAGCTGCGCTAGGGGAGGTTTAGGTTGGAAATTAGGAAAAATTTCTTTACGGGAAGGGTGGTCAAGAATTGGGACAGGCTGCCCAGAGAGGTGGTGGAGTCACCATCCCTGGAAGTGTTCAAAAAACGGGTAGATGTGGCACTTCGGGACATGGTTTAGTCTAGTCTACCCTTGATTGGTTTAGAGTAGACTTGGTAGTGTAGGTTAATGGTTGGACTGGATGATCTTAAAGGTCTTTTCCAACCTAAACGATTCTATGATTCTATAAAAAAAAAATGCCTTTTCAAACAAGAAATGCTTGAAATCTGTCTTAGAGTAGGAAGGATGTAAGGTGGCCAACTAAACAGCACTGCATAGACAATTTTTATTGAAACTATGTCTAAACACTAGTTTTGATTTAAGCTTGTATCCCTCTCTAGATGCAATGTGAAGTTTTAGGCATAGACATCATTTCCCCTGTTGAAAGCTGACAACTTCAGTTTTCATTTAACTGACTGCTGATTCTTGAACAGGAAAGATTATTTTTCATTATTTAATTTCCTATGCAATGCTGATTAGATTTAAGACATTGTTTATGTGATGGCTAATAGCAGTGATGCATATATTGGATGCCCAAATAAAGATTTTTATAGCAACTCCTGTCCAGCTCTGCTTTAAACGAATGAGAGCCTTTAGTGTGATCTGAATGGACATCTGCTGAAACCCTGTCTACAAAGAGACAGAACTAAGCATCTGTGCAGCGCTAGGATCTGAGTTTTGAGGTGCTGAAATTAAATTTTCATTTTTAATACAAACATTTAGTGAAAAATAGAATGTGAAAAAGCATTGTTAACAAGAATTGAATCAAAGGCTATGCAGATAGGTTTCATAAATGTAACATCCAGGTTACTGAAGTTGTCTGACAATTGTGACATTGCATTTCAAATTTAATTAAAAATAAATAGTTATTTGAGATGAACATTCATTCTTCATTTCTTTGACTTTAGGTGACTTCAGATTATCTCTCTATTCATCTTAGGAAGCCTTTTAAATTTAGTGTTCTATTTCCAGTACATTGGACTGACATTTTCCATGCTCAGATATGGCAATATATTGCTGTAGGGATGAATAATGTGGCACATAAATGTATTTATAATGAAGGTAAATCTGTATGTGAAAGAAATAGTTGAAATCTTTTAAACCTATTGGTGTAACAATAATAGTAGTAGTCTGTTTTCCTTCAAAACCTGTAGTAGCCTCTAATAGAGCTTTATGGAAAAGCTTACTTAACTGTATGTAATGTAGTCAACTGTCAAATAATTAGTTTAAAATTCAGATCTAAGGGGAGATACAAAATCTGTAGACTCATATGGAGTCTTCTTCACTTTCACACTGCTGGAGTGCTTTTGCTAAAGAAGAAAGAGGATGGAGTAGCAGCTAGCTGTCTGGAACTGATCCACAGCTCATTGAATTAAATGGGAATTTTTTTTTGTTAACCTTGATCATCCTTGGATTGAACCTGCATGCGTATGATTTAATTAGTAGAAAGCTTGGGAAATGCTGGTATGTTGGCTTTTCTATTGTCTTACCTACTGAGATGATAGTAATTACATAAACCAATATATTTGTATATCTATGATATGGCAAGTGCAGAAGTACCCACAGTTAGCTTTCCTAGTGCTGGACCTTCATTTAAAAGCTAGACACATTGCTGCTAAACCTCTTTTTCTTTCTTGCTGATTATAACAGCATATCTGATCACCCTATATTACACATAAAACAGATCTATTTCGATGTCATTGAAAATATTTTTATGCTGAAAAAGGGAGCAGATTGCAACTTTATTGTATGTCTACTTTTTAACTACATACAAAAAACCCCTGAAGTTATATTTAAGGGTTAAAAATGCAAACTTTTGACAGGTTGTCTTTGCCTGAGAGCAAAAAGGAGGTTCTCTAATGTGAAATGTTTAGTTGTCCAATAAAGTATGTTTTTATCATGGATCATGTTGAAGGTATCTCTAGTAATGCTGTCATTTTGTGTGGGGGGTTTTTGTTTGGTTTTGGGTTGGTTTTTTTCTTAATCATAGAATGCATTTGAAACATTTCACCCTCAGTCAGATTTCTATCATGTTAATCCACGCTGTGTTGTACCTTATTAGGTGAGTTGCCCCAACACCTTAGCTGTGGCGGTTCATGAAGTTAAGATACTGTTTGGGGTGAGCAAAGAAGGGTGGTGGGACCTGGCTGTGGGTATTGACCCTGAACACAGAGATTCCATGTAGATGTGGCCTGTATTTGCTTTGCAAATATTGGCAG
The DNA here is from genome assembly GCF_030463565.1 of Pelecanus crispus. NCBI lineage: Eukaryota > Metazoa > Chordata > Aves > Pelecaniformes > Pelecanidae > Pelecanus > Pelecanus crispus. The sequence continues at coordinate 79,421,226 of NC_134644.1, read as the reverse complement.
ACCTTGTTGTAAGTCTGAATGATTTACAGTCTAAGAGTTTATGAAAGCCTAAATAAGAATAGTAGGTATAAATACCAACTATTTGGGTGTTAGCTTATAAGCTTTTCTCAGTTTAGCAGTCATGTAACTAGCCATAAATCTGTTACTTGGGTTTGCTTATACTTTTGATAGTTTGCACCCAATTTTTAGCACAATAAATGGGGATTCTCTAAGGTGTCAGTTGCATACCTGTCAATGAAAACTACACTAAAAAAAAATTAGGTCTATATCAGTGAAAAACTATTAAAAGGAGCCTCAAATTTTTTTGCAGAGGCATTTAAGAGCTACTGAAGCAACATTAACTATTATACCAACAAGATGCTGAGGTTTTAGGTGGTATTTTCTCTGTCGCTTTACAAGAAAAATTTCTGTAGTGACTGCAACATAGCACAGGACATATGCTACTTTTGAGGCACACATTATCTTCTTAATGACATATACTTAGGCTATACTGGTATGTGATTAGGCTATACTGATATGTGATTGTGTATCATCTACAATGATGTTGGGGGACATGTATTACAAGAGTGTCTGTATGCTTTAGGGAGTGATCCAGACCTCAGAAAATGAGTGGAGTAGGTGATCTAAGTAGCTATTTTTTTGTCTCTAGCTGCTGATTGATAAACTTATATTTCTACTTCTGCATTTGCATTTGAGAAGGGACCTAGGTAAGCAGATGATTTTTCTCACTTGCCTTTGTTGCTCAAAAAATTAGTGACTTCTTTTAGAAGGAGAACTATATTTTAACAGAGGAACAAAAATGTATATGTGGTCTATTTTTTTGGTGTCAAATGGGAATAAAAGCAGAAAAATATTAATGTATTGTGAAGCAAGATATATCTTGCTTGTTATGTATCTTGAAACAACATAGGTAAATGATCAGGGTATTATTATACAAGTTGGGAAAACTCTTGCTCTGTCACAAACCTGCTGTTTGACTGCCACAAGATTTTAAAGAATATAATTATAGTTATTATCTGACCTCTACTGATTAGGAATTGGGATTTGGTTTCTTGTTTTTGAATATGTCAGTTTGTCAGCTTCTGTGCCTCTGATGTAGTTTAGCATTTCCATGTAGTCTACCATTTCAAAAATTATCATTGCTGTCATACCTCTTAATATCTTTGAAAAAGCAGACCTTTAAAAAGCAGCGACTCTCATTTTTCTGCCCAGGATCACCCACAGAGAAACGTGCGGTTTGTGTTCCATGGCCCCTCTGTGAATGTATGGTTTCACTCTACAAAGTCTCTCTCGTAATCTTTGTCCATCTACAGTGAAATGCAGTGGCAGCTTGTTTCACGTTTCTGGATGTTAATTTGTTCACACTTAAACATGTTGCAGCCCAGTGAAAGCAGTGAGTATCCTGGATGAATGATATGAAAGAAGTGAAATGGATGTATGTAAGTGTAATCTGCTCCCAGAGGGGGCAGATTACCTGTGCATTATTTAGCAATGAACTTTATCACTGAGAACAGACTAAAGTTGTATAATTTTTGAGAACCAGAGTGCTACTTTCACTTAAGCTGTTGCTGGGTGATATGTTTTGATGTCACTTTTTGGAGACACTGTTGGGTTGAGTTTAATATTATTCTTAAAAATTCCAGTTTTTAAGCATAAATTCCTAAGGAAATGATGGCTGCGAGGTAGTATTTGTATATCTGTTGTCAGCCCTCCTTTTTCCACTTATCTCCAGTCAAATTTCGCAAAGGGTGTCCAGATCACCAAAGACAGCAAGTTACAGGTGGTGTGTGAGAATAAAGGGCTTAATAAAGGAGAGAGACCGTATTAATGCCTCAGCTAAAGCAGAGGTGGCAGGATGAATTTGTCCCTTACCACTGCATCTGCAAACAAGCTTTGCTTCCAGACATAGAGGAAATAAAGTTTTGCGTTTTCTGCTGCTTGCAAAAAAAGCTTACTCTAAACTGCTTTCCCTGAGGATGAATTATGTTCCATTGGCTGACACATCTTACAGAAGTGGAAAAGAGAATAGTGCTGTTGAAATATTTTAAAAGAACTGAGAACGGATGCTTTATGAAAAAGTGCATGTGTTGTCTTTCAGACTATTTTGGAAGAATAGTGTGTCTACAGGAGAAGGCTTGAGACAGAAGATGCTATTTTTCCCAGTCTTGGAGATCATTAGCAAATGTTGGAATTTCATAGAAATGATAATCAACTGTAGATGTAGGCTGTTAGATTGCTGCAGAGGGAGAAGGCTGCTTAGACAATAAACCTTACAGTAACATGTCTACTTTTAAAGCTGTCAGCGTGTTGCCATCATCTCGAAAAGTACACAATAACTTGTCATAAATGTATCAACTTTCCTCCTCAAATGAACATCTCCATTGGTGATGTACGAGATCTTAAATGAACTATTTTTAAATGAAAGCTGTTCTCATTTTGTGGGTTTAAACCCCCTTGCCACAATTAAATTCTGAACGAGAAATATTCTAGATGGCAGGAGCTGTGGACCCATGGAGAGAGGAGCCCACGCTGGAGCAGGTTTGCTGGCAGGACTTGTGACCCCATGGGGGACCCACGCTGGAGCAGTCTGCTCCTGAAGGGCTGCACCCCGTGGAAAGGACCCATGTTGGAGAAGTTCATGGAGGACTGTATCGCATGGGAGGGACGCCAGGCTGGAGCAGGGGAAGAGTGTGAGGAGTCCTCCCCTGAGGAGGAAGGAGCGGCAGAGACAACATGTGATGAACTGACCGCAACCCCCATTCCCCATCCCCCTGCGCTGCTGGCGGGGAGGAGGTAGAGAAAATCAGGAGTGAAGTTGAGCCTGGGAAGAAGGGAGGGGTTGGGGGAAGGTGTCTTTAAGATTTAGCTTTTATTTCTTATTATCCTACTCTGATTTGACCGGTAATAAATTAAAGTAGTTTTCCCCAAGTCGAGTCTGTTTTGCCTGTGACTGTAATTGCTGAGTGATCTCTCCTTGTCCTTATCTCGACCCATGAGCTTTTTTGTTATATTTTCTCTCCCCTGTCCAGCCGAGGAGAGGAGTGATAGAGTGATTTTGGTGGGTACCTGGTGTGCAGCCAGGGTCAACCCACTACAAGGACTTAGAGCAGATTTTCAACAAGAGTGTGTATGCTGTGAGCAACCAGGATGTGGAGAATTCTGGTTCCTGAACCATTGGACTCTGTGTATCTGGATCATGTTATTCTGGAGCTCAAACGTTTTCTGGAGTGGACTAAGTTGGAATGACTGATCCCAAAGAGAGGGCTCATGTATCCCGAGAGCAAGGTTCAACAAAAACTCTTTTCCTTATACTGCTCATTTGCTTAGCCCTGCAGTTTTGGAAGGTGTTTAAAACTCTATTTCTTTAATCTTCTGCTTGTACTGAGAAAGCTGCTCCCTTGTGGTACTCATCACCAGCGAGAGGAAGCTGCAAGTAACAGTAGTAGTTAATTACCCATTTTGAGAATTGGCAGTATCTGTTTTTCCCATACCAGGGGAAATTAATGCAATTCCAAAATGTGGTGGAGAAATGCAACTCTTACTGTATTTTTTTTTTATCCCTTTCCCATTGCTTCTATTAAAGTTTTTTTTTGAGCAGTGGCAATATCCCAATGTATGCTTGAACAATTAGTACAGTGGGCCAGCTGATGCCAATTTGATTGCCTGAGCACAATAGCACATGGAAAAATCCTCTATGCAACTTGAAGTGGTTTGACAAAGGAGGATGTATTTTTCCAGTCCCCATGCGCATGAATGTAGAAACACACGTACGCACCTGTTGTTGCAACCAAACAGCCTGCCTTTTGGAGATCATGCCTCAAGTGTGCATGGTCATGCCACAATCTGGAGTTAGGTGACCTTATTCTGCTACTGGAAATATTCAAAGTAATTTGATTTAAAAAAAGAATGCTAGTGATTTCAAATTCAATTGCTTGCCATTGCTTGAAATATGAGGTGCTGTATGAAAAATAAGACAACAAACTAGCAGTATTTTTACAGGCTCTCCTTTGAGATACTGGTCTGCCAAGCATATATTGGTAATATATTTACATTGTGAAATGGTGTCTTATTATACTTCACTCTTAAAATGTAATATCATGTAGTACCTAAGATTTGCAGCTGTCAAACTATACCCATTCAGAGCATCACTGATGATGTTTTATAAAGATCTCACCACCAGATGTGAGTACAAAATACTTAGAAAACTGTGGTGATATCTTTTACTGATGATTGCTAATAGAGCTTCCTTTCCAATGGCCTGGCCAGCACGTTTTGATATGTATAATTTGTGGTTTGCATTTGGAACTAGGCTCTCTAGCTTTTACCCTCATAGGAAGGCAGAACAAAAACAGAGTGAAATGCGAAGCATCGTTTCTGTAGAAAGCTGTTTATGCTAATTCTTGAGGGTTCTCTGTTAATCCTGAACTAAAATCTTAGATACAAATAAATCACACCCTGGGGAATGAATGTGCACCAGGTGCTGATGACTGCTAAATAATACAAGTATTTTTAAAAAGCTGATTCATGAATATTCGGGTTAAAGGCTCTGGGCTGACCATTGCAGCTAAGGCCACTCTCTGCCATTGCTTAATAGTAACAGGATGTCTTACAAGTGGCATAAAAAACCTGAAAACCTCCCTTTCTTGGCTTCTCTAGATGCTGTAGAAAAAGATATTGTTAGGTTCACTTCATACCTTTATTCTCTTTTTGATTGTCACAAGAAAAAAAAAAAGTGCTATTTCTTTTCTCAATGAAATGCTGAGTGCTCCAAGATGAGATTAACTCAATAGAGGAATGCAAAACTTCTACTACAATGAGCAACTTTACCCAGATGAGTTATTTGCTGAAAATAATTAAGGATGTCCGGGTAGCTGAAAACTTTCATCTACTGTGCACCAGAAGGAGCATTTGGTTTGTTTTGCTCTTTTGTTTGTTTTGCTCATAGAAGTTTCCTCGTTTTCCAAGCCAGCCAGGAAAACCAGCAGAATTGTTTAAACACAGCTCCCTCTAGCACACTATGATAAGGCCAAATAATTAGATTCATACCCTTAGAGTGGGTATACAGAACAGCTTAAAAACAAAAACAAACCCCTCTGATTCAGCTGACACGAGTTGTTTTCTGGTATAGGAGGACAGAGAAGAGAGTTCACCTGTCTGATAGTAGGCTGGTTGCACTTTGCCAGCACTAGGACTGTTGTCCTAGAAAGACTCTGATGTTCCTGAGGTAGAGTGGGAGCTGAAAGAACCTGGTGCCAGCATCAGCAAAGATTTCATGCATTTAATTTGGTCTTCCAGTGTGTATAAAATAATTCCATTTCAGATGTCCACTCTCTTAGGAAAGAATCTTTTTAAGCAGGCAAATATTGTACTTTTAAAGCCATTTTCCACAAAATATCTCTGTTTGTGAGTAGAAATAAGCCAAAATGAGCTTATTAAAAAACCCTCAGTGGTACATGACAAAACTGAGCTTCTGTACTTACTGTGTCATTGATTCCCCATAGATTGTTCTGTTTATATGAAAGTAATACTTTTTTGAAACTATTGGCCCATCAGGCTCTGATTCAGATATTTAAATTGGAATGGATACTTTTGCTGGTTGTACTTCTACAAATGATGGTTTCCATAATTGTTATGGGTGGGCTAGTTACCAAGTTCTTTATTTTTAGGGAGGCTAGCACTGACCGCTATTAAGTCTGGTAACCTGGGTGGAAAGGAAAGGGAAGAAAAACCCTGCTTTTGCATTGTGATGATACCGAATAATTCTGGATACATTCAAGAAAAAGATCTCTTGAACAAAGCTGTAACAATTTATGATTGCTGTGTAGAGTAAAATTTCATCTCTAAGAGAAATCATAAGAGATCAAAACCTGAACCTGCTTCCACTGAGAGAAATAGAAATGTTTCTTCCTCGGAAGATCTTTGAGCCCAAATTCTAAAATGCTGGAATATTTTCAGGTCTGGGTAGAGTGACTTTTACTAGCTAGCTGTATTTAATCAAATGTGAATGCAAGACAGATGAGAAAAGTAAAATACAGTGTAAAATTAAGACCTGGAGAATCGAGTCAGGTTTTGTTGCTGTCATGCACATCTGCTTTTAAAGAAAATGCTGAAACTTTGTTGTGGGGGTTTTTTTTGAGCAGGTTTTTAGCAAAGTGAAATGTTTTTGAAGGTTAAATAGGAATATCTGCTTAGGTGATTACAGTTTCTTAAATAAATTAAGAGTGTTACGCACACTAGAGTCAGGATGCCATGCTCTGGGATGAATCCTGACCCCACAAGACCATTATAAAAGGATATGGAATGGTCTAAGTGGACTGTGTAACTATAGGTCAGTGATACCACTTACAGGTGTGCCTTTTTCCTTTTCATAATGAGAACAATTCAAGACTTGATAAAACAAGAAAATATGTTGTGTTTTTAAATAATTTTTGGTTTGTACGGTTCTCAAAGGTATGAGGAGAAGCCTTCAACAGTGGGTACAAAGTAATTTTTACTTTTAAAAATTATTTGGCTGTGGGCACTAGCTGCCTCTGTTCTTTTGTGTAGCATGGGCAAGATCTGTCTGTCACAGCAATGTACCTTATTTGTATCGTATTGAAACACAGATGATTTAAAAATAAGATGCAATAAGCTAAAGGAGGGAATAGAAAGAATATTTTGCTAGTAACATTGGATGATTAACGTTATAGGAACTTTAAATTTTCTTCTGATGCGTTTTTATAATAGAAGTTAAAAATTAAAGATGTCTGTTTCATACGCAAGTTTTCAGTGATGTAGGCTTTGCTCCAACTGTTTCATAAAAATAATTACTTAAAAAAACCCAAACAGCTGTTTTTATTGGACTAGAAAGGGGTTTTCATGTGAATAATGCTATAGTTAAAAACCTATTACCTGACTTTGAGAGTTTATTTGCTTTGGTGGAAGGCTTTGTTCATTTGGATTTAAACAGAGTCTTCTGTTCGGCATTGTATCTGAGAGTTCCCATTCTTAACCCACATCATTTTAAAAAGTGTGGGCCAATTCATGGATGAACCAAATCATGTTAGCTGGTTTTTATTACTTAACTGTGGGCTCATGCTAATGCAGGGAATACAAAACAGTGGAAATAACCTGCATGGTTCCAGTGTTGTCATCTGTGCTTTAGCTGGAAGAGCCGGGTTTTGCAGCTGGTACTTGGTAAAGGTGCTTGAGACTTTAGGAACCAAGTGTCTTCGCTTCAGTCCCAGGAACAGTTGGTCAGACTTTTTGTAGCTGTTGTTGAGATACAAAATTCTGAAGACTACCAAGTCTAAAGGAATTTAAACAATCAAAATAACTTTAATTTTGAAGAAATAAGTTTCCTGAGAACTATGCTTTCAGTGGTGCATAGCTCTTCTGTGTTGCACCCAGTGCAGTATCTGTTGGCTTCATTTTAGTACGGGCATTTTTTAAAACCGCTGTTTGGAAGTTTTTAAAAATCTGTTGTAGTAACTATGAAGGAACTCTGGCCTCATGCATACAGACATTTACAGAACTGTGGCTTGTGTGGATACACGTTTGCTCACATTTTGTGATTTCTATCTCCTGAAAACTGCTTTTTGTTGTGTTCTCCTTTCTCTTCATACATGTTTATATAAGTGTATTTTAAATTTAATTCTGTCACATTTTTGCTATATGAAAGGCAAAATTTAGCGCAAAACATTTATGGACAAGTAGTAAGATAACTTTGTATTTGCAAAGATGGTGGTAAATGTTATAAAGGCCTGTTCTGGATAACTTTGTGTGTTAAAAGAACCCAGACAGTTTTATGTGATTGAATTGCTTTCATTGAGGTGGTAGAATTGATGATGTTAAACAGAACCGTTTGGGGTTTTTTTTTCAGTGTGTCATCTATGAAAAACAAATATACCTCTGAATCAAAAGGCCAGCTTGGAAATCCCAGTCTAAGCAAGTTTGCTCCACACTCTTATGCCTTCACTCATTGCAAAAACAATGTTTAGAGCTGATAAAGGTTAGTGCTAAAGAGGAGGCATTTTGCTTTCAAACTCATGAAGGCAAACCAACCTTCAAGGTTTAGTTTTCTCTTCCATCCCATTTCATTTTGTGGCAGTACTTTGAGAGACCTGAGCATTCCTCATTTCACCTTCTGCCAGCTTGACCTCCTTTCTCAGTCCACAAGTAGAACCAGCAGAAGGATGGTACTCGTCGCCATTTGGGGAGGCCAGCAGAGGAGGTAAACTGAGCTTGTACCTTGGTTCTTACACTTCTTTTTGAATGGAGATACTTTCTGCTGCTGATATCTCCAGAGGAGTACTAACTTTTTGAATTTTGAACTGCCTCTCTCATTTAGGGTTTTGCCATCAGTCCATTCATTTGGCCGAGATACCTTTCTAAAGACATTTTGAAGGCAGTGATAATTACAGAGCTTTTGGTTATTTAAAAGGAAGTTGTTGAAGCTTTCTGTTGTCATGAACTCTTACAGCTGCTGACTTGCCACATACTTCCAAGGGTCATTTTAAAGCATTATTGTGTTCATGGCAAGTAGTTGTTAAGCCATGTAAGACCCAAATAAATATTTTAAACAAACAGGTCTGCTGAAAGCATGTGAGTAGTGCTGAGGGAATTGTATTCTTTTATATTTTTTCTAGTAAGAGATATTTATTAGGGTGAGCAGATGGGCACTACTCATTTTTGGCATTCATTGATAAGCCTGCTACCTCTCCAGGTGGCTCAACAAAAATGATAACACTGTGGCACTGCTCCCATTTTATTTTTATTTCTCTCAGACTAGTTAATCACCTGTCTCTGTTCTCCTCATTTAGAGCCACCTGCTGGAATTTTTTGCTTCTGGTTTTTGGTTGTTCTCTAAAGTCACCAAGGGATCTCTATTAGGGGCTGATGCAAAGTCTTTGTATGTTTGCTGAGTATTGGGCTCAAGGATGTCTTCTTCTTCTCATCTCTGTAGTCAGCTTGCAAGTTTTATTTTCTGCAGCCTGTCCTTATGAAGTAATCCATGCAACACTGAATTATGCTTGTCCTTAATGGACTAGTCTACCACTTTTCATTATTAATATAGTGGTTCCCTTACTTTTTTATGCTCTTCATTAAAAGAATGAAGAGCAACTGAGAATCCATCCTCTGTTGCGTTTGTTCTTATCACAAGAGAGAAGAATGGGAATTTGATTAAAACACAAACTTTATCTATATAAAAATACATTTTTAAAAGTTTAATCCAGAATTTATTTCTTGTCTGAAGAGATGAGATAGGGAACATGCTTCTAAAATGGAAACCCTTTTATAGTGAGTGTGTGAGACTGTCTAGACTGTGTTTAGGGCTGAGTAGGACTAACCCACACCTATCACAAGCATGCATCTCTGAAGTAGGCCAGTAGCTTCTCTTCCCACTTGCTCACTATTCATGTTGAAGTGTCCTCACTTGGATATTTTCATTGTGATAAATGTGCTCCATTTGCTTAGCAAGTCTTTTGAATATATGCATTTTTCCTACGTATTAGTTTAAAATGTATCACCTGGATGGATTTGAGAATGGAATCAACAAAAGGCATATACCTGATACCAGACCAAACAACTTCTCTGGCTGAAGGGCCAGGCCACTATTTCATGGCCCTGTTTCCCCGTGCTTTCTTATTCTTCTTTCCTTCTTCCTTGCAAACTCGTTCTTCTTCCCTCACCTTGAAGGGCAAAGCTGCTTTGGCGTGGGTGGGGAGTGGGAAGTCCCCTGCACTGCTCACTGGAGAGACCTTGGAGGGTAATGGGGTACATGCAGACCATGACTTCTCTGCTGTCTTTTGCTGAACGTGTATTTGGTACAGAGCCACTCTCTTCCACTTCAGTCCAGCCTTATTCCTTGGTGGATCCTACTGAAATCAGTGGACCTCCTTGTGGAGTGAGAAGCAGTTGTTTGGTGTGTGTAAAACTGCTCTGGTGGGAACCACAGAGATGAACTTACAAGCAATACTCATAAACAGCTTCCAAGAGAGCGCAGCTTCCATATCCTTTTGGAGAGCCAGTACTAAGCTATTGGACCTTGTTCCCAGGTTTCCATTTGTGGTTGCAAATTTTTTTTCTCTAATGTGTTATTAAAACTGATATAAGCAACATTAGAAGAAAAGTCAATATAGATGAACATACAGCTTAATTTTAAATGTTTAAGTGCGTATTATGTGTGGCCACAGGAACAGGAAAAACAGAAATTTGATCATATTGAACTCAGAATTACCTGTTTGTTACTTGCTAGTTATTAAGATCATTGTGTCGTGTTGCTCTGAAGGTTTGGGAGCACTGATACACCTGATTTTACTGCCTAGTGGCAGTAAGAGTATGCAGTTTGAGTTTCAGTTGCAATTCCTCTTTCTTGAATATGTTTATTAGAAAACAATGGAAATGTTTTTTCCTTGCAGACATCTGGGATGTCTTTTCCTTCTTTCCCCTCCAGACATCAGCACATCCTTTTGCTGGTCTTGCTCCCAGCTGTTTCTATTGGAACACTGAATATTACCAGATCTTTCTCATTTCTTGGCTTGTCCCTGCCCTTTTTTCCCCCTTATTATTAGTTGTATGATTCCCCCTACCCTGTACTGTATTTTGTTGTATGTAGCTGTTGAAAGAGTTTCTCTTGCCACCACCCATCTATTTAAGGAAATGTCTGAGCACCCCATTATCCTCATTACGGTTGCTGCATTATTTTCCCATTACCTATCCTTACATCTATTCTTGCTTTGCTGTTTTAATAAATAGCTGTTGGCAGTGATACAGAAAGGACAGAGATAAATGACAGATGGTAGATCTGAGGAGGTAAAGAGTGAAGTTCTACATATTACGTTTTTTGGTTTGGTGGTGTGAGGCTTTATAGTTTATTTTTCTGAGTGGTAGTGTAATATCTATTCTGGAATTTATACTAATAATAAATTATTGCAATCAGTTCAATCAGCAATGGCTTGAGACCACTGAGAACTGATGTAATCCATAGTGATAAAGCTACTGGGTAATCCAGGGTGAAATTTATAGATATTTACGCATATTTACATTTTTACAGAGTTTTTACTGTGTTCTTGCATTTTTTCTGCATGCCAGTTTGCCTCTGGTGAATGATGTATTTTATCCATGGCTTTGAACTCTTAGTAACCAGGTTTTTTTCTCTGTTTGATGACTTTGCATTTCCGTAATATTGAGCTTTAAACTACAGTAAACAGACTGAAGCAGTAGTTTGTCATTTGTGATGGAGAACCATGTCAACATACTTGAATTTAGTTTGACCTCAATGATTTTTTTCCCACCCTCTAAATGTCAGTAGAAAAAAATGATCTTGAAGTTTCCAGGAGGAATTTCTATACAAAATGGAGTCAACCTAGGTATCTGGCTTTTAACATTGATGATCTGGACCAGTGAGCAGTGATGTATGTTCCATCTGTGTCAGTCAGAACTGCTTGAGGGAGAACCTATATATGTTGTCATCGCTGTGTCCATATTGTTTTTATTTCAGTAGTTCAATTCCCCCATCTCAGGTTCAAGGTCTACTGCTGTCGTGGTTTAGCCCCAGCCAGCAACTAAGCACCACGCAGCCACTCACTCACTCCCCCTACCCTGATGGGATGGGGGAGAGAATTGGAGGAGTAAGAGTGAGAAACACTCCTGGGTTGAGACAAGAACAGTTTAATAACTGAAATAAAGTAAAATGGTGATGATAATAACAATAATAATGTACGAAGCAAGTGATGCACAATGCAATTGCTCACCACCCACCGACCGATACCCAGCCAGTTCCCGAGCAGCGATCGTTGCTCCCCAGCCAACCTCCCCCAGTTTATATACTGAGCATGACGTCATATGGTATGGAATAGCCCTTTGGTCAGTTTGGATCAGCTCTTCTGGCTGTGCCCCCTCCAGGTTTGTTGTGCACCTGGCAGAGCATGGGAAGCTCTTGACTAGCATAGCTAGTCCTTGACTAGCATAAGCAGTACTTAGTAACAACTAAAACATCAGTGTATTATCAACGTTCTTCTCATTCTAAATCTAAAAGACAGCACTATGCCTGCTACTAGGAGGAAAATTAACTCTATTCCAGCCGAAACCTGGACAACTGCTGATATGGAGAGGTTTGGAGTCACTTTCTGTGGCTTTCTACTAACTTCTGAAATGAGGCAGCACTCAAGTCACAGAATGGATTGGTAAAGAACAATTAGATTTTAATGCAAAAAACCCTAAATGAATGTGACAGCTGAGGACCATGTGTGTTTCTCGTCCTACTTAATTTCTCACAATTCTTTTTCTATTCCATCTTGAATCTGTAGAGAAACCTGCTTAGCAGATATAAAACAGGCCATCTTTTGGAAGAAGATTGAAAATGTAGACCCCAAAGCAGTGATTGATAACAGGAGTGTCCCTTCTGTTTTAAATCATAATACAAATGGCCCAGTATCTAACGCAAGGCATATATAACAAATTAATTTCCTTGAATCAAGGCTGACATACATAGCTAATAACCCCGAGGCATTCCTACATTTGTTTATTTAATAACGTAGAAATAAAAGTGTTTTAAGAGAGTAATAAAACAATATGGTCAAAGTGTAGGTATTAACCAAAATGCTTTGTGAGTGAGCATTTTTAACAGTTTTTGTGGTGAAACGTGCTCGTTTGCCTCATTTGAGGCAAATGAGCCCTTCAAATTGAGGCGAATTTGAAAGAGAGTGTCTGTCAGCTCTAAATTTCCCTCGCTGCTGTTGCACATCTTTCTTTATGTTTAAAGCGTTCTCTTTTACTGGAGATCATCTGCTTGGTGCTTTTTTAAGCAACTGGTCTCAGTGCTACTGTCAGTTAAACCAGTACAGCTACATGAAGCATCTGACCCATAGGTCAGTGTTCTGTCTTTTGCTCTCATAAAGGACTGAGATACTGATATTATCATCTACAGAAGAATTGCAGCGTGGTGGACAGGGGATGGCATGCTAATGTGGGAGATCTTTGAATAAAATTCATGCCTTTTTGGAAAGGAGAGGTGAAAATAATAAAAAAAATAAATGGATGAATATTTTAGAACTTCACCGTGCTCAGAAATTCACCTTAAGGAAGGTTATCTAGAGAAGAGGTAAGTAGAGGGAAATGCACATGAACCATCAGTTCTATAGGTCCTTAAAATATATGTTTTTCTCCTCCCTGTTCTCATTTTTAATGTAAAATGGCAAAGTTCAGCCATTACGGATGTGGAAGTAGGAAGGAGCATTATATTATCTAGATTGATAGTATGAGTGGGACAGTCAGACAGATTTCATTGGTTCTTTCCAATAGCTTCTGGATAGGGCAGGGCATATCTTTCAGAGATGTTCAGTCTCAGTGTAAGTACTTCAGTTAATGGAAATTATGTCGCACATGTTCCCAGGTAGTTTCAAAGAGAAAGAGGGATTGGATAGTAGCATTCTTCAGTCAACTAGAGAAAAGCATAAATGAGTAACAACTTGTAATCAAATACATATATATAGTTTGTGTGTGTGTGCGCACATGTACGCATGCATATGTAAATGGCACTGACATGAATGATTATCCGCTGCAGCAAATTTGTTACCAGCCCTGGATAGGATCTATCCCAAATCAAGGCCTGTTGATAGACTGAGGAATAATTCTACCTCAACACTGCTCCGTACCCCAACTTTACCCAAACTAGTGTTTTACCTTTCTAGATCTGTCCGTTTCCACAGGATGTGTGGCTTGGTCTTTTCTCACATTTTCTTCTTTCCTCACACATGTTGAAAGGGATCAGAGTGCTCCTGTATATTCAAACAAAGACTACAAACAAAACATGCTTCATTTGCAAGATACATAAACAGAGTTTAATTGTGCTTCCTATTGTCAGAGCTTGCTCTGTAATTCATGTGTGGTAAAGCTAATTAAATTATACGCTGATAGTTTCAAACCGTGATTTATTTTTCTATGTATTTGAAACAAAGTCTTTTATGTTGGTGGTTGCAGTTGCCAGCCACCTTTGTTGTTCTGGGCTTGGAAAATGACAAATTCACATTTCTAAGGTTCTTCCATAAGGAAAGTATGCTTATAAAATGAGAGCTCAGTTTCTGCTCTCATCCTCCCATTCTAGAAGCTGGAGACATTAAGTAGAATGCCAGTTGATATGAGATGCTCTATAAAAATTTGATCATGAAAGGACAGGCATGGATGGAGACCTCTGCTTTATTTTTTTACTTTGTTTTCTGAATTGGGAGGAGGGCCTTTAGAGCTGAGCAGTTTTCCTATCTGTGCATCACTAAAATAGTCTCAAAAACCAGGAAGAGACAAACTTACTTTTACATACCTGTCTTCTAACTGTTTGGGTTTTTTAGGGATGACAAGAAAAAATACCGCCAATGGACGAAAATGTGATTTCCCCCCTGCCCCCCCCAAATCACAAAAGTACTCCTCCCTCCCTGAGTGTAAATAAACAAATCAACAACAAAAATTCAGCTGATTTTCTCCCTTTCCCTTTCCCTTTCCCTTTCCCTTTCCCTTTCCCTTTCCCTTTCCCTTTCCCTTTCCCTTTCCCTTTCCCTTTCCCTTTCCCTTTCCCTTTCCCTTTCCCTACAATTATTCCATTTTATGCAGTGTGTATAACAGTGTGTTACCACTGTTTGTTCCTTCTAAAACTTTACAGACTCTTTGAAGTAATCAGTACAAGTTTAGGGGACAAGTGCGTAGCTTCTTAAACCTGTGAATTATGATGGAAGACACTTCTATTAAAGTTTATGGTGTGTAGATAAAGGTTTGTAAGATTTTCAATTAACTTGAAGAATTAAAGAATTACAGCTATTGTTCCTGCCTTGTGAGAGGTGAAGAAATGGTAACCTGCTCATTAGGTATGGGTAGTATATATACCTGTATAAAGTATATATAGTATATGTAGCAGGAAGACCATTCTGTTTTCTTCATACTTTGGGAATGAAATGACTAGTTACTTTTGATAGACTCCTAAATAAAGGGAAGAACAATAATTAACCAGGACCTGCATGAAGGCTACTGCAATAAATAGAGATAAGTATCATGACACTGGAAAATAGGTGTACCAAAATAATAACTTATTCTGGTTGATCGTGCATGTGGTATACATTACAGGTTAATCTGAGGCAAAGAAACCAGAAGGATTAAATCTTTGGGTACTGTGCGATGACAGGGCAAGAACAGCCTTGTGGTTTTGTTCTGGTATTTAATTTTATATATTTTTTCTGAAAGTTAGCTCAATGTATTGTGTGTGAGAGAGAAGCTTCTCTAGGGAGTGATTCAGAGCAGGTGCCTCAAGTCAAAAAATCTTCTGTTTAGTTGATAGAAGGAAAACTTTGGTTCTTCAGGATGCTGAGCATTCTGCTCTGATCTGCTGAAGCAGTTACAGGTGTTTAGTTTAAAGCATTATGAAGCCATTGAAAAGTATAAATGCTTTGCTGGGTTGGTGTCAGATCACACAGCAACTTACAGGTGGGGAACTAGAGACTAGAGGAGGATTAGAGGAGTGGGAAAGAACCTTTGTTGTAAATAAGTAATGAAAGGCTGTGGCCAGAGAAGGTAAGATGTTTACAAAGAGCAGGAGGAGGTTGTAAAGAAGGAGAATGTGCCTGTGGCTGTGTATGAGCTTGTTGCGTTGAGAAGGAAGAAAACAGAATATGGAACATACCTCAATTCGATTAAAAGGTCGAGAAGAAATAATAACACAAGAAAAGGGTGTAAAACTTAATGCAGTTTTTGGAATATTGGCAAAATGCTCTAGGGGAAAAGAATATGAAAACCAGAGTTAAATAGGACATTGAAAATGTGTAATAAATATATAGGGGTGATAGAGTGGGTTAAAAAAGAAGGTAAAACAGAAAGTGTTTTATATGCTACAGGAATTCTGACAGAAGTAGGTGAAGACTTTCCTTCTCAAATGGTTTTGTCTTCATCCCTTCCTATTCACACCTCACTGCACTGTCTGCTAACACCCTCTAGATGGTGTTGGGGGATACCGGGATGTTGAATTTCTCCTAACTCTGTGAGTTAGGATAGATGTGTAGTGGTTGTGGGTTGGGGTTCTTTTTTTTTAATATATAAAGTTATTTTTGATGAAGTGTTGGCATAATTGTAGGTGGTGTTTGAGCCAGTGTAGATTTAAACACATGAGGAACTCAAATACAGTCATGAAGAAAATAGTCTGTTATCCTTTATTTAAAACATTGCATGGATACTGTAGCCTGGTTTTTTTGTAAGAAGTTAAGAGCATACAGCAGAGTATTTCGAGGGAACCCATCTCTGGTGGGGATTATGTAAGTTTTGACTTGGCTTTTCTTTGGGTTGCATGCCTGCGTTTCTCAATGGCAGGACACTGTTTCAGAGCTCTGCAGTTTCCTTTTCTCAGCACAGCTAAGAGTCACTGCCTCTGTTCTCTGGTATAGTGTAATGAACACAGTCCTTAAAGGAAATTAGAACATTTTCTTATGTGATCTGCAAGTAGTTGCAGCTGCTCTGTTGTCTGGAAAAACTAAACAACCCACCACCCCCTACATACCTGCCGGCAGAAATGGAGTGCCATTGCAGGAGTATTTTTGGCTTGTCATATGTAAGAATGGAAGTCAGTGTGTTAATGTTTGTTTGGGTTTTGGTTTTTTTTTTCCTTTTCAAACAAAAATCTTAAATTATTTTTAAAAATCCTGAAAGGACAGAAGCTGAGTAGTCATCCTTCCTCTTGAAAATCCCCAAATATTTTAAAACATTGTGCAGGACACAAAACATATGGCATTATCTCTTTAATCATTTTTGTGTGGTGGGGAAATGCTGCTTTGCTTTCTGTGGAGTATATTAAATATGCTATTGTTGCACAAGCTTAATGTTCACTATGCATTAGAGGAAATAGTGGCAACCAAAAGAGATTGACACCTGATTATTGCATCATTATTCCCATATTTTCATAGGACAGTGCTGTGATGCTGCAATCCCTTTATCATCTTTGTGGCCCCTCCCTGGGCTTTACTTGGAAGCCCAGAGTGGACACCATACTCCACGTGTGGCTTTACCAGTACTGAGCAGAGGGGAAGGATCACCTCCCTGGACCTGCTGGCAACGGTCTTCCTAATGCAGCCCAGAATACTGTTGGCCGTCTTTGTTGCATGAGACCGGCTCATCTTTTTATCCATCTGGACCGTCAGGTCCTTTTCTGCAAAACTGCTTTCCTACTGGTCAGGCCCCAGCATATAATGATGCATGGGGTTGTTCCTCCCCAGGAGCAGCATTTTGGCCTTCTCTTTGTTGAACTTGATGAGGTTCCTGTCAGCCCATTTATCCAGTCTGCCATGGTCCCTCTGAATGGCAGCATGTTCATCTGGTGTATCGGCCACTGTTTCCAGTTTTGTTTCATCTGTGACTTTGCTGAGGATGCACTCTATCCCACCATCTAGGTCATGAATGGAGATGTTAAACAGTATTGGACCCTGTATTGACCCCTGGGGCACACTGCTGGTGACCAACCTCCAGCTGGACTTATTGCAGCTGATAACAATCTTTTGAGCCTGACAGTTCAGCCAGTTTTCAGTCCACCTCACTGTCCCCTTATCTAGCCTGTACTTCATGAATTGTTTATGAATATGCTATGGGAGACAGTGTCAAAAGCCTTACTAAAGTCAAGATGAACACGTGCACTGCTCCCCTCTCATCTGCCAAGCCAGTGATCTCTTTGTAGGAGGCTAACAGGTTGATCAGACATGATTTCCCCATCATAAATTCATGCTGATGGCTTCTAATCACCTTCACATGTTTTGGAAGTTATTGCCATGATTAGTTACTCCACCACCTTCCCAGTGATTGAGGTGAGGGTGCCTGGCCTGTAGTTCCCCAGATCCACCTTCTTGAAGATAGCACTGACATGATTTCTTCTACCTCTGTTTCAGCTAAACTTTTCTAGAGAAGACATTTAGATTACAGTTGCCTTTTCTTGATGTAGTTTGCTTGTTATTTTTGTAAAGACACTTTTAATTTAGACACTGCAAATAAAATAACACTATTCACCGAATTTAACTTTCCTATATGTTGATCAAATCTTCACCTTACAGCTGGAAGGAGGTTAAATTTGTACTGACTATAAATAAGGTTGTATGCTGAAAGTAGTGTAGTATATCTTGTTAATTTTTTTCCTCCCTTCCACTTCATTAGCTGGAACCAGCCTAGGTTAATTGAGAGTGGGAACTCTATTCCAGACTACCATCTTTAGAGAATGATCAGTTTTCCTGAGAGCATCACGAGGAGATTGTTAGGGAGGGCACTCGTAAAGGCCTTCCTTTGATGCACACAAGAAATCATTTATGCAAGCTAGCAGCTCCCTACACATCAGTATGAAACTTAGCAACATTCATTCTGGTCATGGAAGGGGAAGCTTGCAGATTGGTGAGAGCAAACTGGGCCATCAGTCAAGCTGAATTGATTTAAATCATAATTAAAAATGGATTCTTTAAAGGAGTAGGGATGCTTTTGTGCAGCTTATGTTGTTTTTCTTGGAAATGCTTGGTTCTCACTGGATGGCAAAAAGTGAAATAAGTTGTTTGGTAAATAGTGTTAGTCCTTTATGCTAAAGTAAGCATTGACTTTGCACTTCTAAGCAAGTATACAACCTAACAGAAATATGGTTAGTTTCTTGATATTTACACGTTCTTATTTTATAAAATAATGGTTGGTGCATTTCCTGCTGTCGTGGTTTAGCCCCAGCCAGCAACTAAGCACCACGCAGCCGCTCGCTCACTCCCCCTGCCCTGATGGGATGGGGGAGAGAATCGGAGGAGTAAGAGTTGAGAAACACTCCTGGGTTGAGATAAGAACAGTTTAATAATTGAAATAAAGTAAAATAGTAATGATAATAATAACAATATAATAATGATAATAATAATAACAACAATATACAAAGCAAGTGATGCACAATGCAATTGCTCACCACCCGCTGACCGATGCCCAGCCAGTTCCCGAGCAGCAATCGCTGCCCCCCGGCCAACCCCGCCCAGTTTATATACTGAGCATGACGTCATATGGTATGGAATAGCCCTTTGGTCAGTTTGGATCAGCTCTTCTGGCTGTGCCCCCTCCAGGTTTCTTGTGTACCTGGCAGAGCATGGGAAGCTGAAAAGTCCTTGACTAGCATAAGCAGTACTTAGCAACAACTAAAACATCAGTGTGTTATCAACATTCTTCTCCTACTAAATCCAAAAGACAGCACTATGCCTGCTACTAGGAAGAAAATTAACTCTATTCCAGCCAAAACCGGGACACCTGCTTAGCAGCTAATGATTAATTTTGATTTGGGACATGTGCAGTTGCATTTGGATGGAAATTTGAATTAAATTAAAAATACAGAAACCTAACATGATACAATTTTCCCCCAAAACATATTCTGCATTTAAAACTAGTGGAGTAGACTAAACAAAGGCAGTATCTTTATTGAACGAAGCAGATTGTTTCTGGATATCATGGTCTTCTAGTTTTTATAATTAATGGATATCATCTTGAGAAGGAAAGGTGCAGGTGGTTTTGGTCTGACAAGCCCATTATGATTTTCTTCTGGAGAAGTTATGTGTGGAATATGGTGATGTATGATTTTTGAAGTGACAAAAAGGTGTTTATATTATCTTCCATGGTTTTTTAGAGAGTTGTTCTGATCTGTGGTTCATTTCAATAATTAAGTATTCCCAGATGTTAGCAGGTGCTTGTTTTACTATGCAGAAAGTTAATGTCCCCCAGCTTTGTTATTTATACAACTTTGCTTTGTTGAGGGATTTAAGAATTGAGTGCATAATCTTTTTTTTTTAGATCTTACTCAGTTTGACAGAAGAAAAATTATGAACAAACTTGCCATGGAATATCTCTTTCTTGGTTTTGCTCCTTTCTATTTTGTTGTGGGTTGTATGACATGAGGACTGTGTAGGTACGTGCAGAGCTTAGAATGTAGTTCAAGCTTCAACCCCAGGCTTTAATCCAGGCTTCCTCCATTCCAATGATAATAATTTGCTATAAGTGAAGGAAGGAACATAAATTTCTTAACATGCTTCAGACAAATTTTTGTTTAAATTCCGCCTTGTCTGCTGTTTTCAAGTAAGGAGACACCTTTATATTATTTGGGTCTGTGATGCCTGGGGCCAGCAGGTTTCTCCTTTCAGGTCTGAGGGCCTCATCTCCCAGCCTGCCTGGACACATGGCAGGAAAAAGGCTCTGGGATCGTCTCTTCCCATTACATAAGGAAAAAATGCATACTACCTCAGACTTCATGCCATCTGAGGTTCAGACCAGTGCAGTAGATCTGTTTTCCTGGGATGCGTTGCATCCAGTCAAACCCCGAGATGATCCGGCTGTCAGGAGGAATCGGTAATGACTGAAGCAAATGGTTGCTATGACTGTAGTAACATGATTGCCTTCAGTGCTGTTTTACTGCCTTATTCTGACGATGAATTAGGCCTAGGATGCATGGGGCAAATAAAGAATAATGGAATAAAGTATACATGTATGACTCTATAAATCTACCTCAGAATGTGCAGTGTCTGAAAGGTTAATATAATATGTAATAGTTAATGTAAGTGCTGACAGCTCACATACTAAAGTGGCTTCTAAGAGATAGCTGCAAACTTACTTATGTTGCTAACTGAAAAAATCTGGTTTCTGTATTTTGGTGAATTTAACATGCAAGTAAAATTAAGATATTTGAAGAGGCAAAAAGTGTGGTATTTGGGTTTTGCTACGGGAACCCTGTAACCTTTAAATCAATTTAATAGCAGTATGCAATAGCATTTGCTAAACAAGCATGCTTATGTTTAGGGAGTCTGGTTCATCAAGGATACCTTAAACTATAGGGTTTCCCAGCCTTTTTTTTTGCAATGGTGGTGGTACCCGCAGCATCTTCCAGCTCTGGGCAAAGCTGTTATGTATGTTCAGGTGGAAGTTTTTTGTTACCTTGGCAGTGTTTATATTCTGCTTTGAAGTAGCTTGCCATAGTTTGAAAATACATTTCTCTGATGTGTACTCTGAACATTTCAACTTCAATGTGAAAAGAAAAAAATATTTTGCACCTTTGTTACTTAGTGCTTTTACTCAGAATTGAATGAAACAGCCAGTGAGTCGTTAGTTGTTAGAAAGGAGATGATGATTCTGCAGTTACTAAGCTTTCCACTTCTGTCTGAAGGTACCTTCTTTACCCAAATCTGTGAAGCCTATAATTTTTTGAATTGGAGATTTTTGTCAAAGGGTTTTTTTTGTCAGAAAAAAAAAAATCATTCCCAAAACCAGTAAAATCATTATCCTTTCGAGATTACTTCTGAATGACTCTGTGTGCATGTGCGTGTAGAAGCGTACCACTTGGCATTCATGCCTGTATGCGTTTGAATGATGGAGATCCTGAGGGGAATGAGGACTTGCTTTGGGAAGTGATTCTTAGAAATTTCTGGACATGTGGCTTACAACATTAGGTAGGACCTGTTTATTTTACTTCCTCTACAAGCAGAAAGCCTTTGACTTTGCCGAGTACTTTTATTAAGCCATTAACAGAAATGCTTCAAAACAGATATGTCTTGTACAGATGTATTCAATACTGATGACACTGGTGTGGCCAAATCTGATGTACAGGAACAACTGAGCTGATTAAATGAGCAGATGCCACTCAGATGGTAAAAGACTGTTCTAAACTCTGCTCTGGCAGTTTTCAACAAGCGCATGAAAAGGGAAATGAACGTTTTTATTGAACAAGTAGTTATTCAGCTTTTAATGTAAATTGTTATTATTCTGCAATACTACTGCCGCTTCATCATCTGTCAGTAGGTCCTTTGGGGGCCAGGTCTCTTCCGTCTCAGTAGTGCTGCTAAAGTCAATGTGACTGCTCTGTGCGGTTCATTTACACAAATGAAGGAGAAGATGCAAGAGGAGGAGAAGGCGCGTGTGACTGTTTCGCCAAATGAAGGTTGATTACGTTCCCTTCTTTCCCTCCAGATTCTTGTCCTTATTGTACTGAAATTTACTTTAAGAATTGGCAAAAGAAGGATTTTCATCAAACTTTGAACTAGTGAATTGTTACACAATTTTTACAGGAATTCACCAGGCAGAGGTCCAAAAAAAAAAAAAAAACCCAAACCAAAAAACTGTACATCACTTAAGGCAAAAAATTGTGGCAAGATGATTTCTTCTTTCAAAAGAGAAGATCCCTGTGCAACATTAGATTCATTCCACAAAGTGGCAGGTTTCATCTGGAAGTATCTGTGGCTCCATAGAGTTCATCTTTAAAGGGGAAAATGCTTTAGGGGATCTGCTAAAAGTCTTTCTCACTTTAGATTGCTGTAATCATGGATTGGTATTCGCAGATGAAAACAGCTTTTCTCATTTTCCACAAACCCTATTTTAGGTACTTCAAGCATGGACAATTATTTTGCAAGTTGGTATCATCCTAATGTGCAGAGCAAATTAAGGGTTTCAGATACACTTAAAATTGTGAGAAAGTCTATTTTAGGTTAAAATCAGTGGATCCCCCCCCCCCACCCCTTTTGCTATTGATGTGAGACTCTTGCTTTCCAGCCAAATCATATGGTTTCAGTTGTTGTGCAACATGGCATTTGAGGATGTGAATGACTGTTAATTTCCACTGGATTATGCACATGCTTGCAGCTCCAGAAAAGGATTCAATGAAGTGTGGCGGATCATGCAGCACTTGGCTAGCTTCAACTTTGTGCTTGTGCTCGAATTCCAGTGGAATCAAGCATGAGTCTAATCCAAAGTCCAGTAATTACAGTACAGTTGAAAGACTGTGCGATAACAAGACTTTGGGGCAAGTCTTAAGTTCTTTGGGCTTTCAGTAAGTTTGCAAATTGCACTGCTAAAGCCTCATTTTTCTCAGGTACATAATTAGCTTCATTCTTACCCTGTGTTGGTACCCTCTGCAAGCCCAGGTAAGGGCCTTGTGCATTGAGATGCCAAGCTGAGCTGAGTGAGTTTATGATTGTAATGGAAAGAGTGAAAACTCAAGCAGGGACTAAGCTGATGCCAAGACAGACTTGGCAGGGGAGGAAGGGAATGGTTGATCATCAAATTGAAATTCAGGGAGATCTGAGACCCTGTATGACCTGTGAACAAATGCCCCAGCATTACGTATGCGGGGCAGTGCAGTGTTAGATTTCAATGCAAATATTCCCAAGTGTCTGTGTCCTTTTATTAATTGTATAATCAATGGAAATAAGACATTTTAGACTTTAGTCAGCAGAATAGTGATGGCTTATGTCATAATGTATAAAAGTTTTACCATCGCATCTGTACGGTAGTTTGTATTAGTATGACAACTGTTGTTGCTTGCGAGTCACAAGTGGTAATCTTAAGATCATGTCAGTAAAATCTTTATGCTACACAGTTGCCATTGTGTTTGATATACAGTACACCAAAAATGTTTTACAGAAAACAAGTTTATTTACTAACAGTTTAGAGGGTTTTACATTTTTATTGTAGGTAGTTTTCATTTCCCTCATCTGTAAATCTACTCTTTAGTTATTTCATTGCTGTATATAGTCGAGAAAAGAAGATATTTTAATACACTCATAAGAAGCCTGCAGGAATTACTTGTAGTAAAATTCAGTATCTAAACAAAGTGCTCCTAAGATTTAGTACCTTGAAACTTTATAGGAAATAAAAACATGTGCTCTGCTGCAGATGAAAGGTGATAATCCACCTTTTCCCATATGAAAAACATGAGATTTTTAAAACAGGTTCATGATTGATAATGTAATGTTACCTGTCCTTCCCCAAAGTTCAGAATAATTCTGGAAGAGGAAAGCCTTAATTCTTGTGTTTTTAAGGGAGAAAAAAAAAAAAAAAAGAAAAAAGTGAGGCGTGGCTGTCTCTCAGGATATTTACATAATACGATTAATTTATTTATACCTGTGTGGGATGAACTTTATTTGAAGTAGTTTGAACATCTGAGAGGATTTGGAAATATTACAGGTTTAATTGGTTTCCAAGAGTCATAGCCTATGTACTCTGTAGAATAAAGATGTTCCAGAAAGGTGGATGAGTAGGACTTTCAGAAACTCATGTTATACAAAGCATGTAGGAGGTCTCACCTGAAATAACCTAACGAAGTCACACATTCACTTCAGATCTGTATTTGGGTGGGAAATTAGTTTAAAAATGTCAAGAGCATTGTCACTTCTTCTGTTTTCTCTGCCTCTCAGCTCTAAAATAGGTTTCTTAGATTACTTCTATGATACTTATTTGGTGTAATTACTAATGCTTAACTGGCTTAAAAGTTTAACAAATAAAAAACTACTATAGGGTTGCTCAGAGCAGGATTAAGCGTGGTCTGGAACATATTCCTCCAACCTAAATACCCCCTAATTGCTGTTCAGTGTTTCCTTTGGACTGACTGGATGTTGCATACCTGTGAGTAACCACTTTGCTCAGGGACAGAAGTGAGGCCTGATGAGACTGCACCTCAGGACTACAAAACTGACATTATATCTGTAAGGGCAGGGAGAAATACAGATGTGATTTTTATTTGTTACATTAGGTGGAGAGCGTCATCGGACTGTCGGATCTCTGGAGACGGTACATCTCCATTGTGCTAAGACTGTGGTTAGCATGCTGTGCAAAATGTCCTGTCCTTTCTTTACAAGAAAATTGTATCTATGTTTTCTACACAGGGTATCTACAGTCTTTTCTGGTGTGCTGTCTTGTGGAACTGGATGGCACCTTGCTGCTAATATGTTTGAATTGACTATTAGTGATTTCTGCATTTCACTTTTTTTTTTTTTTTTTTTTTGGTGGTTGTTGTTGTCCCAAGTGAAGGCTCTGTCCCGAAAAAGCATTAAATCCACAGTTTGTATTCAGGGTTACTTAAAAAACATCCCCTTTGGAGACCTGTGCTTGAGTCTTACACTTGCTAGAAGCAGAGCAACACAGGATGCATTTATTCTGGCTGGAGTAGACGTGCAACTGAGAACAATGACTTCAAATGAAAGCTTTTCTGGAGAGGGAGGAGATTTTTTGTTTGTGTGCTTGTTTTATTGCACTTCTTGCCTGAGCATATTGGGAACCCGCCTGATGAAGATGGATGTGTTAGAACCTCAGAATGATGGGATGTTATAAGAAACAAGAATATGACCTGAGGAATTTGCTTTAGCAGTCAAGAAGCAATCTGCTTGTCAGGTGACTGCTTTTCTATCATTTGTATATGCAATTTAAAAAGAGACTATTATTCTTAATAGAACTGATGGAGGGGAGGAGAGAAAGGGACTGTTTTCCATTCTGAAAGTATTTGTGATGGATACCCTTTATCTTATATTTGTGTTTCTGATGGAAAGATCAATAGGAAGTCTACCAGGAGAAGGGACAAAAACACATTGGAAGGTATATTAGAAATGCTTTTGATGGGGTGTTGATTGCATTTTTAGTTTCCACTTACCTTGCTTCATTTAAGGAAGGGTTATGTGTGCTAACATCTATGTATTTCATCATCAGGTCTGTCTTGGAGCTCTCTGTCCTGCAAAATGCATTAAATAATAATGTGGGATTTTGCATGATGGGTGTTTCAAAATTTCTTCTGTGTTTCATTTGTTTATTGAAGGGGGAAAAAAAAAAAAGGTTATTTCAAGCTGTTTTATAAGAGGGCCAGGCTCTTTCTTTTCACAATTAATCTTAGTTTTCCTACTTGTGTGTTCTTTCCATAATTACTGAGTAGTGCAGTGCCCTGCGATGCCTGCTTGTCCTGGTTTCGGCTGGGATAGAGTTAGTTTTCTTCCTAGCAGCAGGCACAGTGCTGTGTTTTGGATTTAGTAGGAGAAGAATGTTGATAACATGCTGATGTTTTTAGTTGTTGCTGAGTACTGCTTATGCTAGTCAAGGACTTTTTCAGCTTCCCATGCTCTGCCAGGCGCACAAGAAACTGGGAGGGGGCACAGCCAGAAGAGTTGATCCAAACTGACCAAAGGGCTATTCCATACCATATGACGTCATGCTCAGTATATAAACTGGGGGGGGTGGGGGTGGCCAGGGAGCAGCGATGGCTGCTCGGGAACTGTCTGGGTATCGGTTGGCGGGTGGTGAGCAATTGCATTGTGCATCACTTGCTTCGCGTATCATTATTATTATTATCATTATTATACTGTTACTATTAGCATTACTATTTTACTTTATTTCAATTATTAAACTGTTCTTATCTCAACCCAGGAGTGTTTCTCACTCTTACTCCTCCGATTCTCTCCCCCATCCCATCGGGGCAGGGGGAGTGAGCGAGCGGCTGCGTGGTGCTTAGTGGCTGGCTGGGGCTAAACCACGACACTGCTGTTGACAGCTGATAGGTATGTCAGACACATTCAAACAGACTCTAAATGTTACTGCCCCCCACCTTTTTTGTGACAGCATGGGTCTACTTGAAACAGCCTTTTTCAGGGAAACAAATACAATATCTTATTCTTTATCTTGCTTTGACCCTCTCCACCCTTATTGCTGAGATGCTAAATTAGTAATTTTACTCCTAATGTAGTAGATTCTGTGATTATATAGAAGTGCACCCTGAAATGTCCTCTTCAGTGGGAGGAACACTCTGTGGTGTGCAATGCAGTGAGAAGAATTCCACTTTCAGAACTGCCTTTTTAGGTTTTTCAGTTGTCCTGCTTAAAATTTGTTTTCAGATTACTTTCTTTGTATGTCTTTGAAACACATAAAAACATTAAACGCATTGGTACGTACTATATATATGACATCTTGCATGACTTTTCCATGGTAATGAGCATTTTTCAACAGGAGGCAGCTGTTACTCACATGAAATATCATTAAAAAAGAAGAAAATGAAAAAAAGTTTTTGCTAGATACCAGAGGATAGAGGAAAAACAACTACATTTTTTTCTCTGCTTTTGCCAGTGTTCACCTGTGTTACCACCTTCTTTTGCCATGAAATGAAACAGTATTGACAGTGAAGCATCATTTCTGAATCGCTGGGGTGTGCACATCAGATACAGCTAGTTAGGAGCCACTGTTGCTCATATTTTATAGTGATGGATGAAACTGAAAGCTTTGAGAATAAAGTTCAAATATGTTCCTTGCACTTCTGTTTGAATCTGCTTAGGGGTATTGGAGTAACAAACTGCAGAGTACAAACTTGGTGCTTTAAGAAAGGAGAAATATTTTATTTTTATGTCCTTCAAGCAGTATAGTCACAGGCGTCATACAGGTTCGTATTGTGCTTAATGCTTAATCTCACTGTCGTCAAGCAGCCAAGATGAAATGTAAGTAAAGAAAAGAAAAATGTTGGGATGTGAGAAGGAGATAACTTTGGGAAGGTCATTGTATGTTCCAGTGATATCAGCTGAAATATTAAATCTTGAGTATAGTTTTCAATTTCAGTCCACTTATTCTCTAAAAAGAGAGATCAGAGCAAGCAGTAGAAGTTACTCAAGAACCTAAGTGATGGAAATGATGACTTCTGTATGAAGGAATACTAAAAAAAAATTTAAAAAAAATTGCAGTATGTATGACTGCCGTTTGTGGAGTGGAGTAAAAATAGTATCTTGTCAGCTCAATATATTTCCACAGATGTTTCTGGCGTCTTTCCATTAATTTCAGTGGGAGTTTGTATCTAGACCACCTGGAAATTTTAAACACAAATAGGATGAAATTATGAATGGAAAAGCCTAATCCAAATGGATTTTTCTGCCTATCTTATGCCATGGAACAAGATGAAGGGACTAATTGAAACACAACCATAGTACATTTTAAGTAAATCAGGTACCATTGTTGCAGCATACAGTTAGCAGGTGGTGTCTATTTGAATGACCATTGCAGTTTGTCTACTGTCGTATTTCCTTCAATACAAAAAATTACTGAGAAATTTTGTTGTAATAGGAAAGGAACATTCTTGTGTTGTGTTTTGTTTACTGATAGTACACAGCTAACTGTGGCTGTCAGTGAGCGCTCAAACTTTCTTTTTTAAAACTGCTGTGAATATTTGTACTCTTGCCAGTTAATCTGAGAGTAGGAATGCCAATGTGGGGAATAAAATATGGAAAATAATGCTGTGTTTTATATAGCACCTGCCATATTCTAGAATGTTAAAGCACTTACTAAATAGATGCTGAGATGGATAAAATGTGACAGTGCCTACAAGCAAATACATCACCTGCTAAGCTTTCAGCAATATAACTGGCATACAGCCATAAGCACCATTAAAACTGCTACTGAAAGAAAGACTTGGCTAGGCCTCTAAGGGATAACCCCCTATTATGTGTTTCATTAAATAATTTGTAATGATGATCACAGAAATTATAACATAAGAAACCAAAACAAGACTAGAAAGACCTTGAGATACTGACTAGTCTGTTCTTTGGCTCCCAAAGGCTGAATTTTATAACTGTTTTTTTTAGCACAGCTGTTCAGAAATCAACATGAAATAATAAAACTACAATGGGGTCCACACAAGCCCTTCCTTAAAATATGTCACTCTATTGGTAGAAATACTTCTCCTAATAACAAATACAATTTTTTCTAGCTTTGGTTTCAGTAGGTGCATTGCTGCTTCTCCTAGCCAGGGTACAGTGGAGACAAGGTGTGCAAATTTCTTTCAGATCTGATGATGATGAAAACGCCTTGAAATTTTTACCTCTCTAGTCTAAATAGTCCTAGTATATTCAACCTTTCTACATAGTTCCTCCTTTGATACTTGTGGTATTTTCTGTTACTATCTTTGGACTCTTTCCAATTGATTCACATTTTTTATAAATGTTATGCCAAAACTTTGACTCTCTTACTCCTTCCTGCTAAACAGAAGGACAGAAGTGCTTCCTATTTTATGGAGTATGTACTCCTGTTTATATTCCTGTATGATGGTTTCTTTTTTTTTTTTAAATCACATTTTGAACTTTTATTCAGCTCATGGTCTCTTATAACCCCTGATCCTCTTCTGAAGAAGCTGCCATCTGACCGCTTACTTGCTGTGCTGTACGTATGCAGCTGACTATCTGCCAAAGTACGGAAACTTGCACTTGCCCCTGCTGAATCATTCTGTTATTTTTCTACTACTTCTCTAGTTTGACAGAATAAATCTGAGTTCCAGCCCTGCAGTGCTGGCTCTTGATGAGCATGTCCTCTGTTCAGTTATGTAGGTTGCTAATGAAAATATTCCCTGAAACTAGACCGAGATCAGGTCCTTGCAAAAAGCCACTCACTGCATCTTTTTCGTTTTCGACACTGAGCTATTAACAATTTTTTGGGGATCATGTAATCAACAAATTTTGCCTTCATTCACTAGTAATCTCCGGTAGAAAATACCAGCGTATAAGAAAGGATGTGTGAGGGAGTCATCTGCCTTTTCTTTGTTAGGACAAGCTGGAAAGCATAAAAAGGGAATCAGGAATCTCCTGGTTTCTGGCCTGTGCTATATTTCCCCACTGTTCCTCAGTGGAATAGAATAAAAGTTGACATTTTTAATGATCTGATGGTGCCTAAGAAATAGGACTAGTTATTCTTATGTGCAAATTAGGACTTTACTGTTGAGAAATGATCCCATAGCACAAAAAGAAAAAAATAAGTGGAGGTACTTGTTTGCACATTAGGAACTACATGTTTGTTGATAGTTGGATGGTCAGATCAGGGTATTCTGTGGCTATTTTAGTAGCTTTGATAGTCAGGCCTATGTTTTCTCAGGTTGGACTCCTGTAATTACTGGATGCTTGTAACAATGCAGATTACAGTTGCTAGAGAAGAGACAAACATGAAAGTATCCTTTCAAATATTGTAGAATAGTCTTTTTTGTTCAAAACTTACATTTTACCTTATTTACTGGTGTATACTTCAAGTCATTATAGAATATACTTTATAATTTATTCGACATTTGTATCTGTAGAAGGAAATATGTCATGAGCTAAATTTTATGTTGTGAAGGCATTCTGTGACATGCAGAAAAATACATAGAATTCAATGGGGTTTTTTGTGGTGGGGTTTTTTTTGGTTTTTTTTTTTTTTTTGTGGGGAGGGCCAAATACAACAGCATGACTATAGCTAGATGTAAAGTCATCGATATTCTTACTATAGTGTTTTACTGGTGATACCTTGTTTGCCTATGGAATTGAAACAAACACTGATTAAGATGAATCCAAGTCTGCTGATAATTACACTAATTACACACAGGTTGCTAATAATAAACTTGTGATTTTTGAGAGAGATAGTAGAAGTTAGAGTGACAGATGTACTGACTGCACTAAATTTGATGCTCATGGAACTTAAAGTGAATGAAGTGTGGATACGATTAGGATGGAGATTAACATGGTAATTATTTGAACAGTTGAATGCAGGACATTCATACAGAGATACAATGTTACTTACGTGAAACATTTTTGAGTGTACCTGGTATGTCAGAAGGCTGTTTTCTGAAGTTCTCAATAAACAGATTTGAGTTGAGGCCTTAAGCTGCAAATTCCTGCCATGTGAGATACATCTAGTGCAGAATTCAGGCATCAGAACTGTGCATGATTTTATAGTTATCTTTATAAGGCTTACCTGGCAATGAATCAGGTGCCACCCTTCTGCAAAGTGGTGAATTTCAGCCTTAAACGTGAGTATATGTCATCTTCGGGTACACCAGCAGAGATCTTTCTATCGTTTATTTCTCAATTTACAGCAAAATTAGCAAAAGTGCAACAAAAAATACAGCAGCTTAAAAGACCACTGAAATTTAGCTCTTTTTTTCCTGATGAAACATTTTGCTTTACCCACTCCACATGGTATCAAAATAAACATTAGAGCAGAGAAGTCATTCAAAAGTGTAGAAGAGCTTTCCCTGGTTTGCTACTTTGTTGTGAGAAGAAGTTGGCCTTAAGACTTCAAGGAAAAAGTCTTACTGAGTGCTTTATAGTTATTTTATTTTAAATTAATGTAGTGCTAAACAAGACTGAATGCCCACAAAAGCTAGCAATGATAATGCAGGAAACTACCATTCCCCTGCTTCTGTCTTAATTAAACAGCATCAGCCTGGAAGCAAGAGATTGTAATTTGGTGGTGGGTTTTTTTTTTTTTTTTATTCTTTCTGTCTGCCTGTATACAGTTATTTGATCTTTTCCTGTAATTATGAACAGAGGTTCTGATTGTAATGGTGTATTTTATACGTGATTTTGCAATACTCTGTGATTGAAGGCCCCTTCACTGGATGCAGTTCTTCTTTAACGGCTGTTGAAATATTAGCGTCATGTCTTGATTGCTTGCTTTTCCTTTGAGCTGTGTTTCTTAGTAGCTCTGTAGTAGGAAGTAAATGAGAATTGAAGAGACAGACTTCAGTTTCATTCTGCTTAAATTCTGTTCTTCACATCTTTTTCATAAACTTTGCTATGTGGTAAATTCAACTTTTTTTTTTTTTTTTTTCAAATCACTTGCCTTAAAAAAAAAAAAAGTTCATTTTTTGCAGCATTGCTCTTCAGCTTTGTTGAAGAAAATTTAAACATTCCTATCCAGTCTATTGATCCTTATTTAGCAAGACTCCTCTCTGTGGTGTCAAGGAATGAACTACAAACTGAAAGCAATCAGCAACTGCTTGAGTCAATCTAATTATTCTACTCTGCCTCCCAGCAGCTGACAGAAAGAAGAATTGGAAAAGGAGAGTTTTCAGCCCAGATGCCAATGCATGTATTGGAATGGCAGAAAATTAAATGCCATAAAGGTCCAAGATAGCGGCTTTAACTTTAAGAATTCAAAAAATTTCATCCTAGGACTTTTCATCCATGGCTTAGTTACCTGATAGATTTTATGGAAATATTTCCCAACAAAGTTCAGTTGTTTTACCATGTTTAAATAAAAGTCAAAGGCAGCAATTGTGTATGCAGCTTTATATGGTGGGGTGACAGAAAATATTTTTTCTTAAAAAACCCCACAAATAACAAAGACCAACACCCTCACCCAAACCCCAAACAAGAACCAAACAACAAAAAAAAAAATGCTAAATAATATAGGCTGAACGATAAAGGATCTGGTAATTTAGAGAATGATTTTTAGCTCTTATGTTATTCACTGAAATAATGTTTTTAGCTTCATGGGAGTAATTTGTTTTAAAGCAGTGTATGGTGTTCAGTTTGGCTTAGCTGAGAACAGACCCCAGAATGGTCTTAGAAATATCTGGGCTCTCAAGTGGTATGAGGTAAGAACAGAGCAGAATCCTGCAAATGCGTCCAGCTGAGCACACATCTTGGTGTGGCTGGAAGGGGGTGGGTGTAGGAACACATAAACAACTAGAAATGTTTAGTTGTAATTTATAAATATGAAATTAAATATAATTAAAAAATTATATAGTCCCTGAATATGAAATTACCACATGCAGGTTTATTTTATACCTATAGAAGTTGGATGTTTACGATTATGCATATAAATCTTTACAGTTTTGCTTACATGTTTTTGAATAAATTGCCAGTTCATATTTGGGCATTCAGTAGATTTGTAGATAAATCAGGTTCATCTGACATGATTAATATGATTTTGTCTACTCAGCCTCAAAAATAAAGTCTAATACTCATATTTTAATGTTGTCTCGAAAATGAGGCGATGTGCCATGCTAGGGCAGATTTTATTATATCAGATAGCAAGCTGGACAAATTTCATGTAATTCTTTTGGTTCTTTGAGTATACGTAGAGTACTAGCATGAAAACGAAATTAATTCTTTTTTTTAAAGACCAAATAAGGTAATAATAACTAGAGAGGAAAAAAAAAAGTCAAAATCAATCACTATATCGGTTACATGATAGCCTATACTTCGGAAATTGTAACTTTGAAATTAGCTAGCCTGTATAGAGAATAAAACAAGTCTAAACCATCATTTTTATGTAATAGCTCTTGGCAGTGGTCCCTGGAACTTCAGGAATTTAATATGAAAGGTTCATACTGAAAAAATGTTAGGACACATTATAAACGTGTGGCTGTCCCAGTTTGATATTGTGTAGATGCTGAGCGAGACCTGATTGCCCTTACTCACCTTTCGTAGCTGTTCATTATAGCAATAATCCATTGGGTTTTATGCATTTAAGCAAGAGGGATTGTGGCCATGCCTTTTACCTTAAAGTTAACTCACTGTGACCTTCTCAGGTCCCATGTAGTTGATTCTGGCCTCAGCAAGTCACCGTTTCCCACCTTGCACACTGCGAGACCTGCATCTCCCACCCCTCCATTCAATTAGGATTTGGTTTCAAAACATCCTGTAATGCTTTTAAATCCCACTGGGGATTCACTTCTACCCTGCCCCCTGGCTGTGGTAAAGATTATAGTCTAGAACTATGTAGCACTAATCTGTGGTATCTGTCACTACTGACCTCACGCTTCTTTCTGGTTGCGCCAGGTTGCACTGGTGGCACCAGGCGTGGCCATTCTGCTGCTGTGCCCAGCCAGCAGGCAGGTGCCGTGGCCCCAGGAGAACCAAGTCCTAAGGCTGATGGCACGCTTTTGGCTAGGTTTTCACTGGTAAATATGATTAAAAGGTTCTTATCTTTCTTGCCTGCCTTGGATCTCGGTATGTATTGTGTGTGTTTGAACCTCAGACGACTGCCGGTCCTCACAGCTGATAGAGGAGAGAGAACCTGCCGTGTCACGCTCTTTCTCCTGGTCGGGCTGGCAGGCTGACGTGATTCTGCATCATAGAATCACAGAATGCTTTGGGTTGGAAGGGACCTTGAGAGATCATCGAGCCCAACCCCCCTGCAGTAAGCAGGGATTGAACCTGTGAACTTAGCACCATGTTCTAACCAACTGAGCTAACCCAGCTGGTCATCTGAGGCAAGAGCAACGGTGGGGTTAGGTATAACGTGAAACTTCCCCAAAAGAGGCCCCTGACAAACATAAAATTTCCTCGTCAAAGTAAATGCTATCTTTGGTTCTGGTAAATGTGGTGATCAGAGGTGAAATCCTGGTTAAAGGAAGATGATTTGTGGATGCTGTGCTGGTTTGCAGGCCAGCTGTGCCATGGAGCAGATAGAGCAGCAATGGTCTGTCCCATGCAACTTCACCCAGTTTGTTACTTTCTTCTTTCATATCCCTCTTTGCCTCAACAACACTTCATTTATTTACCTTCCCATCTCCCCTAAACGTCTTCTGCCTCTCCAGTTGATCTCTCCTGATCATACTAAGTACATAATTATAATTACAATAAAGTTAAGGCCTATAAAGTTTGAGACACAATACAAACAGAGCAGTGACTGTACTTCTTGCTCAAGGAACGTAGGTTTGAGCCTTAAAAATCTGCACGTTCAGGGACAAGGTTGTTTCAGTGGTAATTGCTCAGTATTTCTGAACTGTTCGGCATGATTCTTAATAGGCGATTTGTGGCAAGCTGCTTTCAAAACATTTTGATTCTATTCACAGTAGCCTTTATACTTGTTAAATTGTTGATAAAATGATATTGCAAACAACAAAAAAATTCTGAACGTGGAGAAAAAATGGAAATATAATCAAAACAATTTGGAAAGAAAACATAAGCATAGGCCGAGATGTTTAACTACAGCACTTTTTGAATTGAGAGCTGCCACACTAATGGGTATAAATAATGCAATACTTTTCCTGTAGGGGTATTGTGGAGCTTAATTGGTTAATGGCTGAAAAGCAGTTTGAGATCCTATGTAGATATATGCTGTGTAAGAGCAGAGTGCTGCTTAATGAAAGTCTCAATGCTGCTGTATAACACTGTTCCATATATGTGTCAGTATGTCAAACTGGTGTCAATGGTGATCGACCCATGGATCACACTGTTGGATGTTTAACATTTTGCAAGGTGACTATGGCTATGTTTTGGTAAATCAACATACATTAATAATTGGCTTTCTTTGCCAATAGGACCATGTTCTTTTTTAATGAAAGTTGCAGATTATTTTTTAATACATGATGATGCTTTGTGTGCTTTTCAAATTTGCTTACACTAAAAATTAGCAATGTCACTTTAAAAACTAAGCCTTCAAATTTATTATATAAAGAGTACCATATAAAATTATAGTATACCTGGCCCTAAAAGCTTGCTTACAATTATTATAATTACCATATTTAATAAGCATATTAAAATTATATCAAAATTTATGAATAAATATAAAACGTGGGAATAAATGGTAGGAATATGGAGTCTGACTGAATCTTTTCATAATCTTTTTCTTTTGCAAGTTCCTCTTATGGAGAAATAATACTTGGAAACTCCAGGAACTGATTTAGTTCTTAGGTCTTTTATAGAATATAGATTTTAACACCTGATTTGACACAGTGGTTACAATTTTGTCTTTGCTTTCTTCATTATGATTTGTGAGGAAAACTCAAGAGGAGTGTGTTTTTTCATTGTTCTGTATCTGTCCCTTGTGGGTTTGTGGTTTGGTTTGTTTTTTTTTTTTTGCATTTGTTTATGTGAGTTTTCAATAATTAAGTAGCTTCTTTCATGACAGCACCTTTTAGCTCACATACTACATGGTGAGCTATTTATTTGCAAAGAAAATCACTAGGAGTAATTTCTTGGAGGAATCAAGACTTGAAAATTTGAATTCTAGATCTTGGAACGGCTCATAGTTCCTTTTGGAAGTTAGTACCTGTTATTACTAATTCTGAGTCTGATGAATTTTTATCTTTAAATACTTCCATTCATTCATTTATTGTTTTCTTCCAAAGCTTATAAGCGTGGACAAGCAAATGAAAGTGATCTTTTTTTTTTTTTTTTTTTTTCCTTCCTTTTTTCCCTTTTCCTCTTTTAACCGCTTGGTTTGTACTGCCCTAGCTTGGTATCTTATTGCTAGCCTCTTTGTGTGGCTGCCAAGGTTTCTTGCATAATTTTCTTGACAAATGGCTTACTCATTAATATTTCAGCCCTGTTCCTACCAACCTCAGAGAAGTGGTATGCCCCAGGCAGGAAAATGTAGTTCCTTCCTTAGGAGCCTTCTAATCTTTTCCTTAAACGCTTTGTCAGAGCCTGTGACAGATAAATGAAGACGGTGCAGTTCAAACTAGAGATGATTCCTCTGTACATGTGTGATCATACATTTTCTAACTGGGAGGTGCTGGACTGCAGTGGTCTCTGCTGCAACCATCTACATTTTCTCTTCTTTATCCATACTGAAATCTGTGAGACTGATTGATTCTGAAGTAAAATCTGTAGAGAAATTTGTCTCTTTCTTTTTTTGATTGGCTGTTGAAATACACATAGTCCTGGTAAAGGCTCTGTCTGTTCACAGACTTTCATTATTTCTATAATAGATACAGACCAAGGCGCGATACTGCAGCTGAGTTAGTTTGAGTTGAGATCAAGTTCACATCACAGCTAGGTCTGAGATGTGGATCTCTAGTGATATTTTTGCTCAAGACGATAGCAAATATGTGAAACTGATCTCTTTAGAGCTTGGTGTGACAAAAAATTGATATGACACAAAACTTATAATACCCCCAGCCCACTTAGGCTTCAAACATGATAAGAAAGGGTAGTTTGATTTGAATGTTGATTACATACATACTAAAACTGTGAAATAACTCCCTGGTTTAAAATATTCATTATCTTTATTAATATTTAGATTATTCTTTGAAACTATAGCATGATGTCTAGGATATTGCTAAGGAGGGCATGTGCAGATCTGTGTTGAGTCATGGATTTTGCCAGTTCTCCTCAAGAATGGAAGGAGATGGAGGAATCGGAGTACTACCAGGAGATAGCAGGTAAAGCTGAAGACTTCTCCTAGTTTGTGGATGAGAGTGATTCATGTTAGCTGCCTCCTCTGGCATGACCCATCTAAGTCATTTGGTTTTCTTGGTATTGAGTGGGCTGGGTTTGTTTCTCGAGTTTAATTTTTCACTGTGCAATATGAGGTGTCTGAAATGTCAGCGTTTGGGCATGTTGAATGTTTTGCAGATGAAGGTTAAATGTAGCCCGTTAGGTAGCATGTGTGTTGCATCTGGTATGTAAGATGTTGCTGTGTTTCTTTCTGCCTTTTCCCTGGAAGAGGCAGGCAGTCATTATTTGATCAGTGAATGATGCCTTCTGAGTTGAAGGGTATCTTCTTTGTCTACCACAGGCATCTCCAGAGGGCTTGGGCTGCTCCTGCCATTGCCATTGCCAGGGATGTGCAGCACTTCTCCAGAAGGGAGATTGCAGCTTCCCGGTTGGCCCACCGGGAGGATACAGCACTTCCGGAGGCTGCGGTTGAGCCATTCTGCCTTAAACTGTAAAAATAAAGCATATACCTATAGCCTCATGCTTTTCTGCAGTGTATTGCGGTGTGCGTCCTCATCCCACAGAGACCACTGACACGTGCCAATGCACCTATAGGTGACTTTCTCTACGTGAGAAGCAGTGCTGAAGTTCAGGAGGTTCTGCTGTTTCAGGAATGCAGTGTGTACCACGTTGATCACCCCCCACGCTGTGGAGTTGATGTTTTATGGTGTAGTGTTTTGGATTACTAGTATGGAAATTATTAACACTTAAAATTAATTACTTATGCTTCCTCTGCTGTCCTTTGCACTGTACCAAGTCTGCACGTGTCCCATTCATGGCATTTAATAACTGACTGCAAAAAAATTATTACTCCCTCCTCCTGTTAAGGCAGTATGAGGTCTCTATGGTTTTATTATGTCCAAATGGTGTAGTTAATCAGTGAGAACTAAGAAAGTGTACCAGTACCTCATAAATATTGCTAATATCTGATTTCTAAACAAATTAATTTTTACTGAGATAAAACTCCATAGGAGTAAAATTCTTGATGGCATATGCCTCTATAGGAAAATACAGATAATCAAGTTGCAGATATTGGTAGAAAAAAAGAAGGCAGAAGAGATAGTGATAATCTTGACTGCAGTGAGGATTTTATAGGTATTTAAAAGTCTCTGTCCCTTTCATCTG
The DNA here is from genome assembly GCF_030463565.1 of Pelecanus crispus. Taxonomy (NCBI): domain Eukaryota; kingdom Metazoa; phylum Chordata; class Aves; order Pelecaniformes; family Pelecanidae; genus Pelecanus; species Pelecanus crispus. Next base: position 79,383,406 of record NC_134644.1, on the reverse strand, counting down.
GCAGTTATTTACAATATGTCTTCTAAGGAAGAAAGCTAGTTGGCAACATTTTCAAGGTATTGGAAAAAGAATATTCCCTGAGCAGCCAAAGGTAGTGTTTTCTCAGATTGCATCCCTTGAAAAATGGATGTATTTAAAAGCAGGAGACACATCTGAGAATATTTAAGAGTGATTCCTGCATTGCCTTTTTGCAGTCCGTAATTTGTAATGTAATGCATTCAAAATATGTTTGTGTAATGAGGATTTTCCCTTAAAATGTGGAATTGACTATTAGCTGTTTTGTCTCATTGTGGAGAGAGGGAAGAGCACAGGTATGTCAGTGGGAGCTCAGCTCACAGCTGCTTAATTTTCAATAGAGTTTTGTGTGCCTTAATTGACGTTTCTTCGGTAAAAAAACCCCTCTGTTTTAGTTTGTGAAAAGAAAATCAAGAAATAATCGATGTATAAATGAAAGAAAATTAGGTACTGTTTCTAAGAAGGGGTGATTTTCCTTAATTTAATCTACTGTCATGTATATATAGAAAATCCTTTTTTTTTTTTTTCTCTTTTCCACTGATAGTTTCTTTCCTCTGTATTGTTTATTTTATTTTTATTCATCTGGGGTTTTTTTCTGTTCAACTAAAAGTGGCATGGTTGGACTGCTCACCTTAAAGTTCTGAATTTTGCATGTTACAGAGTTTGGTGTCTTTCCATCTTCTAGAACCTGAAGTCTGAATTTGTTTGCCTTTGGTCTTTAACTTCTAATGCAAACTGTGCTGTATAGTTTTCTCTTTTAAAAAATTATATAGTCCCTGAATAATTCAGCAATTTGATGACCACAAATTCCAGTGTGTGGATACTCTGCTTCTGAACTGCTTAAACCAAATTCACTGCAGGTTGTCCTGAAACCTGATCATGTCAATCTTTTAAACAGTCTTATACCAGCTAGGCAGTACAGCTACAAAGTATTTTGACTACTGAAACACATTTTACCTGTCTTGAATCATATGTCTTGAGAAGTATTATCCTTTTAATAAGTGTGAAACATGGATAAACCTGAACAGTCTTGGAGTGACTCTGTATCAGGGGAAACTAGTGCCTGTAGCAGCCTTTGGAGGACCGCACGGGGAACTGAAACTCGTTGCAGTGTGATGTGAATACAACATTTGTCATCATTTGCAATATCCAACCTGAAATTGAATGGCGAGTGTACTCAAGCGATGCTTCAAAACATGTTAAGACTGGTGCTTGCCCAGATGTCCTTACAGAAGTGTGTTCCCCTCTCCAAAGACTTGCTGCCCACTATGACTATTTTAGCCCATCCTGCAGTCCTAAAGAATGATGAAGGTGGTTGAAGGTGTACCTCAGAAGTATGGACCACGTTTTCTGTGCTTGCTTTCGAGTGCTCATGTATGTGAAGCAGGGCATGAAACACTGGTCTTTGTTCAGACAATAGGCATCTTCTGGATCAGTGAAAAAGGTGCATGGTTGTTAATAACTTTTATTCCATATTTAAGAAGGTCTTACTTGTAACACTGAGAGAAAACACAGTCATGCCTTGTCCCAGAAAAGGTTTTTTAATTTTCTCTTCCAATATTGCAAGCCTCAAAATGTTGCCAAAGGTGGCATCATGATTAATGTATCACTATTAGAGAGCAGACAGCAAGCCAGCTTATGACACATTTTTGCTTCAGTTAAGAAAAATAACAAAAAAAAAGGTTATTCTGTATGTTTCTTGGAACTTGCTGATGGATTATTAACTAGATGAACTCCAAGTACATGAAAAAATTAAAAGCCAAATACTTGAAGGCTATGTTATCTGGCCTGGTGCTTTGTAGTGCATGCAGCATTTTGTTCCATTGGGTATTTAGCCATCATCAGGCACGTGTGAAAATGTTCTGCCCTCGGAAGGTCAGGTTCTAAAATGGATCCATTCTAAGTTGTCTATAAGGCTATTTCAGAGGTTTGTGTGTGTAACATAAATTCAGCATGCTCAGTAAGAGTGAAAGCCTCTTCTGGTGTGCGATAATATATATGCATTTTAAAATGAGCTTGAAAAGAATCTGAGATCATTATTAGTATTGCATGCAAAATAATTTCTGTTATAGGCTATGCAATGTAGATATGGTCATGGCAATACAATGATATTTGCTGCTGTATGCCTACATAGTTTTCAAAACTAAAATTCAATGCTTAGCTAAATTGCTAAGCAGACTGGTAAATGTCCAATTTTAGCAGCCTAGCATATGTTTATAACTTTTGTTTTAACATATGCTATGTTGGTTGAACTCCCCTCCCCACACATACGGTAGATAAAAGCTGTCACATCACAAAATGGTGGCAGCCCAACTTTTCTAACATTTTCCATGGCACTTCAGAGTCTTGCATTAATTAGCTATTCTTGGATAGGAGACAGACTCTCATCTTTGTAGAATTTTGGTTTCAAACCCGTCATGTACTTCGGTTTATGTATGCAGTAGCCCATCTGTGTTTCTGCAGCCATAAACAGTCAAAAGCACAGGGCATACAGAAAAGTGGTCAGCGAGAGCGAGGGTGCCCTTGCTTCACAGAGATAAATACCTAGCAAATGGCCCTAAAAGCAGGCCTGTTTGGTTCACCGGTGGGCTCTAGTTTGCTCGAACAAGAGCGTTCTTTCTCTTTTACTTTTCTAGGAGAGGTGGGTGAATAAAACAATGCTGGTGCACAGGCCTTTTTCTTTTAATTGTGAGCTGCTAAACTACCCCTCTTTTCTCCTCCTTTTTCAAGGCAGGTGTAAGGAGGAATTTCACTGGGTCTATGATTCTTTCCTAAACCTCAGTGGAGTAGAGGGGACTTGCGACAAATACCACTGCAGCTGTGATAACGCTGCCTTAAATCCTTGCTGCACTGTGACATGGAAACCTGGATTTAGACATGAAAGGACATGCATTAACAGTACAGCAATATGATCCCTTATCACATCAAACTGCCTTTTTGCATGTGCTCCAAAAACACGATACTTTTTTGGTATTCTGTCTGCTGTTGTTAAGCTCCTGACTGTGGTGTACTTCTGCATGTATAATGTCTGCTGTGCTGCTGCATGGGGGATGGTTGGTTTTCTGTGGGGGATGAAGGAGCCTTGCCCATCAACTGAAACTGCTATAGAAATGGCACGGGGTCTGTGGTAGAGGGCTGACATTGGCAAGTGCAGTCACATCTGTGCCTGGTCTATCTGCAGCATGGACAGGGCTGTTCTGATGCCTTCATCCCTGGGTGGCACAGGTGCCACCTCCTGCCCTCTGGTCTACCTTGAAGCTGCTCAAAAGCTCATACCCACGCGCAGGCATGGTTCCAAATGTATTACCAAAACACAATGTATGATATCATCCCTATCAAAGATCCGAGTTCCAATTGTATTAGACATGTCAATGTGGAGATTGAGGTACAGGGACAGGCTCATGGAGCTTCAGAGGAGCTGCTGAGGTACGTGGGAATGTGGCAGCATCAAGGTAAGGACCTGTGTAGTAGGAGATAGTGGGCCTGGTGCTTGCACGTCCATCTGCAGTGCTTTTGAGAAGCCCCACTGGGAGCTGCTGGTGGGGCAGTCTGCTTCCAAAACCCTGCATCGGCTCCCAGCTGTGAGTCAGAACCACTGTCAAGCCCAGAGCGTGTGGACCCGCTGGTAATGCTGGTGGAGTGCTTTGCCATCTTTGGATTGTAGATGCCAGTGGTGGTTGTTCAATGTTTATTTCCCATTTATGTATTTGTTTTCAGCTACAGGACCTACAGCTGCTGTTTGGCTTGCTGTGGTTGTTAGCTGGCTGGCAGTCTTTGCTGTGGGATTCAGGTTTTGTCAGTGTGCGCAGGAACCAGTTTCGGTTTACTGCCAAATAATAAGCATGGTGGAAATGAAGGAAGAAAATGATAAATTTAAACTGTGCTTTTTCAGACCTAGATGTCTACTAGAAATAACTGTCCATTTATTACAAGTGAACGTAAGTAATTAGTGTATCCTTAACATCAGTTAGTTATTGCTAGCAGAAAGGTAAAGAGTTTTCTTTATTTGCCAGCGTTGCTCTCCGACCTGGTAAACATTTCTTTGATGTACAGTGCAAAGAGTGTAAACATGGCCTTTTCCTTCCTTCTTTATGGCTTCTCTTCCCCAAATGTAATTTATCACCGGTTGAGTTGAACTAAGTCCGATACCCTTTTTCTGTAATGAACCTGGAAGTAGCATACGTGAGTCTGTGGTGGGAGAGGGGAGCAGAAGAGCGTTGGTGAAGGACTGGTGATCTTGTGTGATACCGTGTCGGTGACTCTTTTACTGCTTGTTTGCTGTCGTTTGCAGTACTTGGACATTGGATAACTCGTCGGATAACATTAGATAACTGTAACTTTTTTCCCTTACTGCTCACAGTAGATTTTGCTTTAAATTAGAATAATAGTGCAGATAGTAATGCAATTTAACTCTTTAAGGCACAAGCATAATGTTAGGATGAAAACTCTGATACAAATTCATCTGTAGGTTTTTCTCCTATACAAGTTTGTGAAGAGTATATATCACTCAGAAAAATTAGCATTTCTGAACTATTAGAAACTGATAGCAATGTTGCTCATTACAAATATTAAAAAATCATCAGGTAAGCCCTTAGAGATATATGGGTTAGAGTCTCCCTTAAAAAACACGAGTCTTAAAATAAACAAACAAACAAATGTTCCTCTTTCCCCCCCCCCCCCCAACACTTATGGTTCATGTTCTAATTTCTTTTTCCATAAAGTTATAATCATGAGAAGAACTGTTTATGTGAAAGTTAAGCTTCTCATATGGTTGTCTGATTCTCAGAGGAATGGTATTTAGGAAAGCAGCAAACATCACGAGACTCACGATAAGGTCACGAGAGTTTTTCATACATTACAGTTATGTATAAGATTTGAATCGAATTTTTTGGAAAAATAAATGTATGGACAGATGGTGATATTTACTTAAGGGAAGCTGAATTCATTATCTGACTGGAACTGGGTATTTCAAGCAGCTGTTTGGAAACGAGAACTCACTTGCCATGAAGGAGAACGTATGTTTGGGGAAAATGGAGCCTCTTTTCAAAACGTAAGGCTATCCCTCATTTAGTCTATGTCAGAGGGGTTTCTAGTGTGTGTGTGAATTCATTTATGGAAGAAACTTACCAGTAATGGCCAAGAACTAATTTGGTGAAATGGTTTTGCAAACTCTTTTTTTTTAAAAAAAAAAAAAAAAGTAGTCCTCAAACGTTTCAAAACTAGATAAAAATTTAGCTGCTCTTTTTTCTTAAGATATTCAACGAGAAAAATGATTAAACGAAATATTTAGTAATCTTACGCTGCCCTGTCAAATCTAATTTCTGACTACCCAACTTGCCTTTATTTTGATTTATTGAGATACAGTTACTTCAGGAAATAGACCTATAGAGGTGTAAGCCAGGAGAAAAGCAGCCAAATATGAACATACCCGTTATCTTTTACAGATCTGTTTTTGGGGACTCTGTATTCTAGAATGTGTCTATTCTATTTGCATACATATTTTTAGAGCTTAAGAGTATGTAATATAATCTTAGCTTATTTATTCTTTTTTTTATGCTTGTTTCTCTTATGTTCCTGTGGAAAGCTAGCCAGATACTGTAATCCTAGCGTAAAGGTGGAAAGCTATCCTTTGAAGACTGTGATCTATTCATTGCTTATGTCCCTTCTTCCCCCATTTCTTTAAGACGACTTTCACAGGAAATTCTTTCACCCAGGGAACCTGTGGCCCTGGATTTCTTGGTTCATAGGAAATACAAACCAGTTTGTTGTTTGGAGCAGATGCCTTTCCCCAGTCACTTAACATCTAATGCCTCTGTTTTCCCATTCTGTAATAAGCAAATTGTAATGCTTAATTATTTTACTGGAACCTACAGTAATATTTGTGAAGCCCAACTATAGACTGTCAAGTCCTTTTGCATCTCAGAATGGGCTTATGCATTTGGAGTGACTGAAGGGCTTTGATCCTCAAAACTCTTTGGTTTTGGAATTATCTCTTTGAACACTACAGAGTAATGCAGCTGTGTACACATGAAGCACAAAGCCTATTTGTAAACAGGGCAGATGTGTAAAGATGGCCCTTTGACAGGACACGAGTTGTTCAGTTGAGGCATCTTGCAGAATCCCATCACTTCATTCACCTTCCTGGTATTTGGCAAGCCTCCCTGCCCAGTGCAGCAGTGTAAGCTGTGAAAATGGCCATTCTGGGAACATACAGAAAAGGGGGTTTATGCTCACCCCAAAATGTTAACATTGATTCTGACTATGTGGAGCCTTTGTTGTGAATCTTGTCAATACTCATACGTTAATAATAATATACGTTAATAATAATAATACGTTAATAACTTAATATGCTGTTTATATATAAATATATGCCTTGTGGTCTGGCCATCTGTTTTTTTCACAGTAGTTCAGTAGTTTGAAAGGTTAAACTGGTTTTGTTTGGCATCAAGTAAGAATTAGCGAAGATTGCATAGTGTGTGCCACATACATCTGGTTGGTGTGGAATGCCTTCCATAGCTTCTGCTAAATGGGGGAGATGATAAAACAATAAGTTAATGCTTCAGGTTTTATTATAAGCAAGTCCCTGACTGCCAGAGGGCATTGTTAAATTTCTGACTTTCTCCTAAGCAGTATTCAGTTATTGTCTCATATTTTAACTGGATGAAAAATAATGTTTCAAAGAAGGCCTGACGTTTATTCAGCTGTAAAAAGTAGCAGTATCTAGAATGGGGTTAAGGCTAGGCCTATAGTCATTAATACTGATGCAGTGATGCAGAAGACTGACAACTGAATAAGATACCCTAGCTGAAATTTGATCACAAGGGTACTTTCCCTCCTCTGACGTCAAAACAGTGGTTTATAATGGGAACTTTGTCATATTAATCAAGCAGACATTTGGATTTCACTTATCCCTGAGATACTAGCAATTACTGCAGCAAGATTGCAGTTCCTAATTTTTTTCTTTGTTTGTTTTGTTTTTTTCTTTTCCCCTTTCCTTCTCTAGATCATAAAAGAGTTTGCAATGGCAATGTTCTGGAAATTCATGAGAGTAGCTAAGTATTCTAAAACAGCTTTATCACCAAAAGTAAAGGTAAGAGGAATTCCCACCCATTCAAGGCATTCTTCATCCAAGTCTGTACCTTCAGATTTTGCTGCCAACGCACCCTGCTCAAATACCGTGGAACTAGTTGGTAAAGCTTATCCTCAAGATGACTACAGCAACGTCACAGAGAAGATTCTTTCCAAGGTGGGGAAGAACTTGCATAACAAAAAGCATCACCCTTTGTGGCTAATCAAGGAGCAGGTGAAGGACCACTTTTACAAACAATATATAGGACGCCGTGGGACTCCACTCTTTTCTGTCTATGATGGTCTTTCTCCAGTGGTTACAGTACAGCAGAATTTTGATAGTTTGCTTGTCCCACAAAACCATGCCAGCAGAAGGAAAGAGGATAACTATTACTTGAATCGTGATCACATGCTAAGAGCACATACATCAGCTCATCAGTGGGACTTGATACACTCTGGCCTAGATGCCTTTCTGGCAGTGGGAGATGTCTACCGCCGTGATACAATTGATAATACACACTACCCAGTCTTCCATCAGATGGAAGGAGTTCGGCTCTTCTCCAGTCATGAGGTAGGAATTCTCTAGTTGGGGTGAAAGAGATTTTGGGTAGATTGCATGGTCTTGTGTTTGCTGTAAGCAAAGTGCATGCATGTAAACGTGTTACAGCAACACATGTTATGCTGTACATTGATAAAGATCAAGTGATTAATCATGTAGTAATACTTTTTTAATTTGGGAAAAATATAGGTGGAAAATGTTGAATTTGAAAACAGCTATAAACTTTCCCAGAAAAATGTGGAAAATATGGAAAGACATTATTCTTGAAAGCTAGCAAAATAAAACATTATCTGAAAGGAAACAGCTTGTTCAGCTAATGAGCTGCATGATTCAATTCTAGTTCTATCACAAGTCTCTTCTGGTGAGGTCACTTTACTGAAAACTTTGTCATATTAATACTTGAAGGACTCATGGATGTGAGTTGTTGCAGCTACATCCAGAGTGCAGTTTTTATTCTGTCATCTTTTTTCTTTTAATAGCTCCAACCTTCTGTAAATGAATGTCTTTTTTAATGAATTGTTCCATTCTTTATCTCATCCTAAAGCTGCATTGAAGGATTCATGTGTTGCAGCTGATAGTTATGGGTGTGTGATACATACACAGTAAACTCATCAGGGTCCAGAGGCATCAGCTAAAGAGCTCTAGGTCGATGTCCAAGACTCTTGAGTTTATATATTTTGTTGGCACAGCTTGCGTGTTCTGCAAACACCTGGGTGTCATTAAGTATTCTGCTGTATCATTGATCAGTGGTAAATATAAGCCAGTTTGTTTTCCCAATAGTAATTGATTTGTATAATTTGTGTATGCTTGTAGCAGTACTGCCAAATTCACATTTCTATAACTAAAACTAGCTTATTCTAATAATGCTGAGATGTAGACCATTCTTAATGTGGTTGCCAATGGGTGACAGGAGCTTGGCAGGGGAGCCTGATGGGTTTGGATGCCTGAGGGAAAACTAGGGTAATCATAGAGCACTGCTTTTCTCACTGGCGGAAATAGTTCATGCTGCTTGCACTAGTGTTTCCCACCCCATGCTGTCAGTTCTTCCACTTCAAAAACATACCTGCTGCTGCAGATGTCCTGTGAGCTATGTGGTGTCAAATACAGCTTGCAACTGCTTCTTTGGTAACCAGGAAATGGAAATCTTGCAGATTTATCTAATCTTGTTTGCTGTTCTTTTCCCAAAGGCGTGTTTATGAATACAGTCAGGGTATATGGAAGAGAAAAATGTACAATACTACATTAATAAAATGCCATTTCTTAATGTTTTATGTTCATGACAAATTTTTTTACTTGAGCTGGAGTTCAGGCATTCAGATGGAAAGATTTTATCTGCCACAAAATTATAACATCGACACTCTAGCAGGATGGAATTTCTGCAAACTTAGGTGTGATTGATCTAATTATTGAAATTACTGTTAATGAATGTGTCCCTTAAGAAATTTTCGTCCGAATGACAAACTATTTATTTCTTCTCTACAAATTTAATAATAGGAATAATAGCAATAATAGGATTTTAATAGCTGGGAAGAAAGGTACAGAAATGTTCATTGACAGCTTCTATCTAAGAAATACACGATGTGTAACAATCTGATTCATTGCATTGTAGATTGCTTGTTTATTTTTCTCTTCTTTCTTTTTCCCCAAGAAAATGCTTGAGATGTTACTAGAGAATGTTAATAGCTGATGAATTTGAAGTTAGCTATGTGCTGGAAAATGTGCCTGTCTCTCTAAAGAATGAAAGTCCAGCTGACTTTCTATAGTGATGAAAAAAGAATAGTGGTATGGTGTACAATGTGTAAAGTCTTGTTTATTGGGCAACATGCATAAATTCTAAACCTGAGCATGATCTAAAGTGTCCTTTTTTGCTTCAGTTGCAGATTAAATACTGATAGAGTCTTGCAATATGTAAAACTTCTTACAGTCATCATCGCAAGAGCCTTGTGGAAAAAATTGAATGTGTAATTCTGAAATTTCACTGGGGACTGTTTCTGTGTTTTATATTCTGGTTGCCTGTTCAAAATAACCCACATTTAAATAATTCCAGAAGGAACTGTTTGAGCGGAACAAAGACTAAATAGAGGTAATACTACATGAGAGAAATATTTTTATATTTTTATATTCATTTATTTATACCCGTGTTTAAGTTGTAACCCACTGAGCAGAAATGTGTGAATGTCAGGGCCTGTTACCTTCATCTCAGACTTTTCATTCATAACCAGGCTGCAATGTCTGGCGAGAGGAAATTTGCACAGTACTGAGGATAAGAATTTTTGGAAGGAAAAACCTGTTAGCTCTTAGCTACAAGTCCTGCGTACATTTCCTCTTATGGCCAATACAATAATTTTATATGCTGTAGTCAGTTTACTGATCTACTTTGTTCTTTTGATTTATACATTTATCATTTGTCATCCTCTCAGTGAAGGTGACCACAGAACTGGGGGCGTGAGAACAAAACCCAAAACCTAGAGTGATTTTCATAGGAACTTGAATTTAGAGGAATTTGACATCTCATCTCCAGTTTGCGAGGGGGAAAAAAAGGTCAGTTCATCCTCAGCTGAAATTTTAGGCAGGATAAGAAAGATGATAGGATGTGTAGAAAACTGTCTCTCCTTTACAAATACCAAATTTTGTTGTCAAGGCTAGGTTAAACCTTCTGCCCTGTGACTGAAAGCTTTAGTATAATTCTTCTTCATATCAAAGTTAAAATCAATACCTCGGAAGTAAGAGCTGGAAAAACAAGTCTTAGTTTGGCAATTTTACAGTGTTCTACTCTGAGGTACTTGTGAGCTATTTGCTTCTTTGGCTATACTATTTTTCATGATGGTTGGTTGATTATTTTTATAAGAGAAAAGTAATCTATGATTCGAAGATAGGCAGGTAACATGCTTTTCTGCAGCTTTGTATGAGTGCAGATATTAACGTACTAAAGAATTTCCCATCTTCCAAACTTACTTATTACTAAAAGTTAGAATAATTCATGCTGAAATTTCCCATAAACTTTTTAAAAATTTCCTTGGACTGCTATAAAAGAACATCTGAAAATCTATTTAGACATGTTTTCAGTATATTTAAAAATATTTTAGGTAACTATTAAGAGTTAGAAACTAACTAATAGAAATAGTTAAAACTAGTGCCAAAATAGCTTCCCAAATGTGCTTCAAAATTCTGGACATAAAATGAACTGTTAAATAGTACCCCCAAATGATATTTCTTTTGTATTCTCTTCCTCCAGCATGCCTGTTCTCCTTCTAAAGGGCGTATAGATTTTTTTTTTTTCCCCCTTCTGTGGTGTATGGCTTTTCTTTAAATCCTTTGGTTGGCAGTATTGATTCTGCTGTAGTCAGGTTTGAACTAGCAAACTGTCCTGGGTGGATTATAAAAGAAATTATTTCTGTGCTATGCCGTGGTCTTTGGTGGAGTTCTTTACTTACCACAATTTATGGAAAAGAGGAAAAAAAACCCTCAACTAAATTACACTTTGTGCATTTTAGCCAGCAGAGGGAGCCAGTATAAACCCAATGGCAATCACAGAACGTTTTTCAGTTGACAGCAAATAATGTTTACACATTGGAAGGAGACTTCATAAGGTATTTTATAGTCTGTACTGAATTATACATAAATTTTAAGGGGAACAGATGTGAAAACATAGGAATTGCTCCTCTAATTTAGTAACCTTGTTCCAATGGAGGCCAATACCAGATTGTTCAGATGGAGAAATGATGCTCTCATCAGGCTCATTTGTGCTAACATCTGAAAACTATAAATAGGGAGACTGTGAAGAAGTAGTAGGGATACGTCTTTATTCTCCATTGAAATGTTTTTGGTGGAAATGGCAACTTTTTTGTTAGGACACAATGGAAAACTGTAAATATTCCAGTTAAAAATAAAGACTGCTCCTCAAAGCAGTATATATAATTGCAAAAAAAAAAAAAATTCCATATTGTAAATTCATAGTGTTTATATCCTGAAATGTGAAGACTCTTGTCCCAGGTAACAGAAGTGTAGATTTTCTCTTATTCATAAAAATACACACTTCTTTCTTCCTCTATTCATAGTTGTGTACCTTGGCCATATTCCTTGTGTATTGTTTAAAAAAAAAAAAACAAACCAAAGTTGCTTTTATCCTTTTCCTTATGCTTTGGGTAGGTGTGAGCACCTAAGTGACCTACATCTTTCTTTACACTTTTTTTAAAACCAAAATCAGTGCATGCCATCCTAGGTTTTCACTTGTAAGACTAGTGTCATTCGGTTTGACTTTTCCAGAATCCTGTACATTACTGCAGCTTTGGACACTGTGCTTCGGTGCTGACACTGTATCAAAGGAAAGCTCCTTCCTGTCTTCAGTCACTTTTTTTGTCTCCTCACATGTAAAGGAATTTAAATAAATTTATAGTGTTCCAGGGATCAGCCTATTGTATAGCGTGATTTGGAGCATTTTAGTATGTGCAAGAATAATTGTGTATGTAACTGGGCGTGATAATAGCAATGTTTAGCTGGGCAGCAAGGAACAAATATTTAAAAAGGCTTAAGTGGCCTAGGAAGGGTACTCTTCTTAGCCTCCTGCAACTTCAGGATCGGGAGAGGCTTGTCCAGGGGTGATACAAGAGCCTGAAACCAGCCTCTGGAAATCCCCTTTTCTGTGTGTTTCTTCTGATTTGGGTAATGCTCTTCGGTGCCTTAGCTGGTGAGGATTAAGGCTTGGGTGAGGAGGAGTCAGTGACTCTGTAGCCAGATGAGATGGACGTGGAGAATCATGGATTGGTGTGTCAGTCCCTCTGACTGAGGGCATTTATCTCCTGTCATGTAATAGCATGTATGAGTTAGAGGGAATTTGGGATTTCCTGGATGCTTTGAGAGAATAGTATTGAAGTGGAGATCCATGCAGCTTTCTTCTGTAGATGGCAAATGATGAAATAGGGGTTTTTTGGGTTTTTTTTTTTTTTTTTAAATTTAGGATGGACATCTACCACATATCTCCCTGCATGGATCCATGCTTCTGCCATCCCTTGGTAATACCGCTGTGGGCCAGCAGTTGGTGTACCCGCATCTTAGGCACATCCGGGCGTGGGAAAGTGGTGCAGGGTGCCTGCATTTGGTGAGACGCACGCCCAGCTCAACAAGCAGTGTGCATCGCATCAAGTTTCAGGTGCTGCTGCCTCTGGGATGGTGTTTGGGATGTTGGTTGTGAGCAATGCATCAGTCCCAAGAAGGCTGAGAGATGGTGGGAGTAGGGAGGAGCATACAGGAGCAGGGGCACCTGAACTAGATCCACCATGTTAAGAAAAAGAACAGCAGCGTTACTTTGCTATAATATTCTGAGGCGAATTTATTCCTGAAGCTGCTGAATGGTAGGAATAAAGGGCCTGGCTAGTTCAGGTGGAACTGAGTTCACTCTTGCGGATGTCTACCCGAGTTGTGAATGTTGTATTATTCAGTATTTTCCAAGTCGTGGTATATAAATCATGCCATAATAAATAGAGCTTCACTGGTCCGAGGACCCACATTGTATTCTTTGTTATTTTTAGTTGAAAACTCGACAGCGAAGGGCATCAGAAGGTCTGTGAGATTTTCATAGTGGTCCATGGTCTAGAAAGTTTGGAAGCCGCTAGTGCATCTTTTATTGCAAAGACTTTATATAAAATATTTTTTCAAACTTTGTCTTACTTTGTCTCATCCAGCTAAAAAAAATAAAAAAAATCCAACAATGCTTTTCAGAATAAAGCAGTTAAATCTATTCAATGTGATATTTAAATTGTGCAGGGAAAAAAAGAGCAAAATGTCTGCAAGTGTATTTGGGAAATCTAGGGTGCTTTAAAAAAAAGGAATTTCTATTGCCACAGGAACAGAAGTCGAAGTCCTATCATATATGTCTCATTGTAACTGAGATCTTTGTAGCCGTGTTGCTTTTTCCTTCCTGCTCAAAAACATCTGTATGGTTTTCCCTTAAATGTGGCAATGATTTTTGTGTTTTTCAGAAACATTTTTATTAGGTTAAAAAAAACCAAATAGAAATAACCTTTCTTGACTGTAATTGGAGGTCTGAAAATGGAAGGATCCAGAAATCAAGGTGACCACCTGCAAGCTTGTTGCTTTAAGTGATTTTTGCCATTTTCTCCCAAAACAAATGCTTATGATATGCAGTAAAGAGCATTCTGTTGTGCAGACGATGGGCTGTGTATCTCTTTGGGACCTGAAACTGCCTGGATAGGGGTGCAGGTTTACAAGTTTCATCATCTTGGAGGCCGATCTTCTGGCATTAGGTTTTCTTTTTGATGAGCCATCTTCAAGAGGCATCATCTTCATCATTCCTGATCCATTGGTTGAGTGTTACAGCACATTTAAAATGTGGTGGAAATGGTTTGCTCTTTGTAAGTGGATCCTGAATGCAGCTGTTTGTTTATTTATAGGGATATTTATCAGGGCCAGTGAGTCAAAATGTATTCGGTGTGGCAAGGTTGAGTGTTGCCACATGCAGATCCTCATGTAGAGTTAGTCTTAAGTGCTAGTTTGTCTGTGAGTGTAAGTACATGAGCATTATGTGTACATTATCTTAATTGCTGGTGTATGCATGACTGGCAGGAGGAATACACAACTACATTGTGGAAAGACAGGATGTAGTTACAGATCTCTCTGATCTGAAACCTACTATGAATGCCATCCTGTAAAGAGACACTTAATCTTGGACTGAATCCTAAACGTATGGATAATGAAATGATTGGAGATTAAAAAAAGTCTGTCGAGTGACTGAAGAAATGTTGGGGTCTTTACTGAAATCACACATGTGACATCTGCCCTCCGTGCCAGGCTGAGAAATACCGTGAAGTGCTTTTAAAGGAGCATAGCTCCATTTGGTCATTTAAAACCCAGTGTCTTCTGGCTATTACATGTTACTAAATTTGACTTTATTCTTATTATGAGCTAAAATTGTGAGTAAATTTCATGCCACATGTAAGGTCACTTCGATTCCTTTCTGCCTTCTCCTTTGTAATGCAGCATCAGTCAGATATGCTGATAAATCCTGGTAATTATTAATTTTTTTTGACTTCTGCATGATGACACAATATTCAGTGTTTTGCACATCTTCACTTGAAAAAATTTTTGTCCTTACACTAGACAGACACACAGGTGCTTGATTTATGGCTACAGGAAATTTCTTTTCTGGTAGTAGTAATGACTGATCATATTCAATACAATAAAATAGTGCATTTTATTTTAGTCTGCACTGAAGCAATAAATGTACATAAAACTGTGGCATCTTGGTTGTGTCGGTGTTTTATGCAAGACAGTGAGATTCCCCCCCACCCCCCCTCCATTCGCTCACATATGTGCTTGAGAAGCATTGACATCAAAAAGGGGAAACTGTAGGTGATTCTTCATTTTATTCAAGCTTTGACTTTCCTGGCTTTGTGTATATAGAAATGTTGAAGTGTTTCTAATCTAAGACACGTACTTAGTACAGTTCAATCATTGTAATAGTGAAAGTGGTGTATCAGTTTAAAGCTGCTCATATTGACATAGCAATGTCAGTGAATGGAAAGAAGGGAATAAATATTAATACCACTGTAAGGCATCTTTTTTTCTCAGTATAACCCCATCCACAGCTGTGCTGGAGTTGACAGGAGCTGATGGAGCCTCTATGGAGAATACCAAAGTGCCTCCCAGTGCCTGACTGTAAGGGGGGCTGTTTCCTTGCCGCTACCTGTCTTTCGGGGGACTCCCCTAAGGCTGTGCTTTTGCAGCCTGTGCCAAAAGTGGCCCAGCCCCGTGCCACGTGCCAGCGTGTCTCTTGGTGCTGCCAGCATGCTGATAATTGATTACCGAGCTGAATCTGACCGTTTTCGTGTCCCTCAGCTTCTTGCCTTCTCCTGGGTTACTTCTCATCCAGCCTGGCTCAGTGCACCGCTGCATGGACACTTGTCCTGGCATGGAGAAAGGAGATGGTGCATATGACTGGTTTGGCAAGATGAAGAGGCTGGCAGGTTAGAGGGCTGGGGTAAGACTAAATGTATTTACTCTAATGGCTCTTGCGCATATTTTATTGCCACATCTGATATAATCTACTAAAATAGAATTTTGCTTTACACAGTAATTGCAATATCAACATTTCAGGAATAATACAGTGGTAAGAAAAAGTACTTCTGCGTACTTGTTGATACAAATGCTGTGTTTTAAAGGCAGTGTCCAGACTATCTGTTCCTTGCGGTGGTCTGAGGAACCAGTTTTAAGCTAGGAGATGAGGGGAGGAATGAAGGGGAAAAGCAAGAAGGGAGTTTCATGTCCTAAAATACTGCTGATGGGGAAAATAACAAATATGTCTTCTAATGTGTAAATACAGTGTATTCTAGTCCAAAGGGGGGAAATCTCTCTGGCCTGAAGGATGTTTCTGTCTTACTGAGGGTAGGTTCTTCAGTCAATAGAAAGAAAAAATAGCTACCTGTAGAGGGTACTTAAGAGCAGGAACCTAATTTAGCCACTCCAGGTTCCTGTGTGAGGGATCCTGTTGTCTGTCCATTGACAGCCTAAGACAATTAGCCTCCTTAGGCTAATGCTGGCCTCTGTGAATACCCCCTGGCTTTCAAAACCATATGCTGGATGACTGATCTGCCCTGCTGACAGTAAATTAGTTATAGGGTGGGTAGTGTCTGCTTCTCTTCTAGCCAGTGCAGAAATAATGCCAGTAGGAAGAAAGGGGTTTAATCTTTCAGGTGAGCACTTGAATAAAGAATCTGTTATTTGAAAGTGTAATAACTAGTTTTGTCAAGCTGCTGCTCTTTGATTAGTAAAGGCATTTTTGTTAGACTAATGGATAATAATTTCATTCAGTATTTCTCTTTTTCCTTTTTTATTCTGTATTTTTCTGCAGCTCACTAAGGAGATTGAGAGGTGTTTTCTCAATCTGCCAGCCAAGTCTCCTTCTGACTAGCAATACAAAGTTAAATGCTACTGATGAAATTTTTTTTTTTAATTCCCTCAATCCATTTGACTGCTAGTTTGCGTGCTATCTAAATTCAGACTCCTTCTGCATGCGTTGTGTCTGTATGAAACATGCTAGAAGCTAGTCTTAATTAATTGTGCCTGGCATTTGTAGGCTACCAGAGGTTCACTTAAACTTTTTTTTTTAGAGCATTTAGTGCATTGAAGGCATCAAACTGCAATTAAAACAACTTCTGTGGGCATCCCTGAGTTGTTAAGGTTACACACTGGTCGTGGCATCACCCGAGTAAGAGCTAGTTATGCTGGGAGGCTTCATGTGAAGAAAATCTTAATGCGTGTTTTTTCCTCTCTGTGTGTGCTTGGCTGACTATGGGAAGGTGGAGGAAAAGGGGTAGGAAAGGCCACTAGAAACACTTTGACAATTACCTCTGTCTACCCTCCAGACTTAACAGAGTTGGGTTTTGTACAGCTGTAAGGATTTCCAACAAAAATTCTCTTTAGAGTGTAAATCTGCCTGCTTGTCTCCCCAAGACACAGAGCCTCCAATGATGTGGCTTAGCAAGAGTGTTTTATTTGCCTCTCTGAGAGGATGTAGATTTGCTGGTATGTATCTGTCTGGGATTGCCTGGCCTGAAACGTATGGGGATGTACAGGAACTGGAAATCTTCAACATGCAACAGGTGTGGTAGAGAGCAGCCTCTGCATGAAGAGCAAGTCTGTCACATCCTAAATACGGTCTGCCCCTGTGCTTTGTAATTTATCTGGAAACCCCAGACCAAGACCATGAATCCTTAAATGCCCCAGAGACAAAATTCTTGTATGTTGAAAGGTGCTGTGTGGGGGGAAAATGCAGGAAAATGGTAGTCCTTAAATGAATAAACTGTACCCAAGATGAATCGAATATAAGCAGCTTAAGGTCTAATTAAACTGCCAGGTTTTTTTTTTTGTTTGTGGTTGTTTTTTGTTTCTGTGGTTTTGGGTTTTTTTTTTTTTAAAGTTCATTTTATTACAGCTTTATAAAAGTGTTGGGTTTTTTGGTATTTCTTCTATATCATTCAATTACTCAAAAAAGTTGAAACTGTGATAAATGCCATTGTGTATTGTAGTTTTGGGGATATAAGTTACATATACTGTACAGTGTACTTTGTTCTGCATGGTAACTTTCAAAGTAACAGAATCAGAAAAAAAAGAGATATTTCTGTTATAAATTAGTATTTTCCTGTAGCTAATCATATGTGGTGGGTTGACCTTGGCTGGATGCCAAGTGCCCACCAAAGCAGCTCTATCACTCCCCTTCTCAACTGAACAGGGGAGAGAAAATATAACAAAAAACCTTGCGGGTCAAGATAAGGACAGGGAGATCACTCAGTAATTACTGTCACGGGCAAAACAGACTCAACTTGGGGAAATTCAGTTTAATTTATTGCCAGTCAAAACTGAGTAGGGTAATAGGAAATAAAACCGAATCCTAGAACACCTTCCCCCCACCGCTCCCTTCTTCCCAGGCTCAACTTCACGCCCCATTTTCTCTACCTTCTCCCCTCGAAGTGACTCAGGGGGACAGGGAATGGGGGTTGTGGTCAGTTCATCACATGTTGTCTCTGCCGCTCCTTCCTCCTCAGGGGAGGACTCCTCACACTCTTCCCCTGCTCCAGCGTGGGGTCCCTCCCACGGGAAACAGTCCTCCACGAACTTCTCCAATGTGAGTCCTTCCCATGGGCTACAGTTCTTCATGAACTGCTCCAGCGTGGGTCCCTTCCACGGGGTGCAGTCCTTCAGGAGCAGACTGCTCCAGCGTGGGTCCCCCACGGGGTCACAAGTCCTGCCAGCAAACCTGCTCCAGCATGGGCTCCTCTCCCCACGGGTCCACAGTTCCTGCCAGGAGCCTGCTCCAGCATGGGCTTCCCACGGGGTCACAGCCTCCTTTGGGCACATCCACCTGCTCCGGCGTGGGCTGCTCCCCGGGCTGCAGGTGGGTATCTGCTCCACCGTGGACCTCCATGGGCTGCAGGGGCACAGCTGCCTCACCATGGTCTTCACCACGGGCTGCAGGGGAATCTCTGCTCCGGTGCCTGGAGCACCTCCTCCCCCTCCTTCTGCACTGACCTTGGTGTCTGCAGAGTCGTTCCTCTCACATATTCTCACTCCTCTCTCCAGCTGCAGTTTGTGTCCTGGCCCTTTTTTGTTTTGTTTTGTTTCCCCTCCTTAAATATGTTATCCCAGAGGTGCTACCACTGTTGCTGATGGGCTCGGCCTTGGCCAGCGGTGGGTCCATCTTGGAGCTGGCTGGCATTGGCTCTGTCGGACATAGGGGAAGCTTCTAGCAGCCTCTCTCAGAAGCAGCCCTCCTGCTAACAAAACCTTGCCACGCAAACCCAATATAACATATTATTTGAATATATGGTACAGAAATAGAACAAATCTTGTTGTTTGAATATTTCCATTCTTGTGATGATTTATCTCTGTGTTTAGTGAACAGAATTTGTATAAAATAACAGTCTTTACATTTGTTTTTCATGGTGCAGACTTAGCAGGTAAGATTCCCACTTAAATCAATAAAACTTCATTCTCTGTTTTTGCTGAGAAAGTCATTGATGCAAAACACTGGTGTTTTTGTGGTTTTGTTCTAGTTGTTCTCCAGCATTAAAGATGGTGAAGGCTTACAGTTGTTTGAGGAAGGTCATCGCACTGCGCACAAGCAAGAGTGTCACACCATGGAGGCAGTGAGGCTGGTGGAGTTCAACCTGAAGCAAGTGCTCACAAAGCTCATGACTCACATTTTTGGTGATGGTAGGTTCTTGCACCTTTTTTCCTGGACTGCTGATGGCTGTAGGCATCTGGACTTTTGAGACACATTTTGCTGCATAATAAAAACAGGAGGCTTAGGGGTGATGTTGACAGCTGGTATACTGAAACAGCCATGTGGGGTTTTTTTCTAATGAGAGTTAACAGTAATTTTAGAAGTCTTCATACATATTCTTTACTATTATGTTTTTGTCTTAAGTTCGGTCAGAGTTCCATCCCAGTGTCTTTTAATGTCAGAGTAACTGGCTATCAATTCACCTTTCAGCTGTAACCTGTATTTATATGTTATTGTTCTTTAATACTGTTATATTCACACCTTATAAAATTATTGAGCACAGCCCAGCAAGCCACATATGCTTCTCTCTTGGTTTTCCTAAATACTGGTGCACACAACACTGTGAATCATCAGGTTTTTGTGAAAATGTTTTGGTATGCAGTGTGTCAGGGTAATGTAGTGGGCATGAGTACAGGTAGGGATATGTGCCAGACCTAACTACAGGCACTTGTCTGGCAGATGCCATGTGTTAGAGTAAACGCAGTGTACCTGTTGGTGTGGGTCCTGCGAGGAGAGGCAACTCCAGCTCCAGTGCAAAGCTGCGTGGGACCCCCTCTGCTTCATCCTCATGGGCCTCCCGTGTCCCCGGAGGGACAGAGCGTGGCTGTGGCATCACATCTGGGGATGCATCAGAGCTTAGGCATTGCTGGGGGGGGAGCAGGGCAATGATCGCAACTCGCACCGGCAGCGTGGAGAAGGGAATGGGTACATATGTGCATGTGCTGCTTTGCTGCATATGCACACGAAGTGCCCTGAGCATTTAAAAAAATGTGTAGATGTGGCACTTTGGGACATGGTTTAGTAGGCATGGTGTTGGGTTGGTGGTCGGACTGACGATCTTAGAGGTCCTTTCCAACCTTAACGATTCCTAGTTTTATTTTCATTAAAAAATAAACCAGCCACCAAGCCAAGAAACGTGAAATTCATTATTACTCTACCCTTAATTGGTTTAGTGGTGGACTTGGTAGTGTTAGGTTAATGGTTGGACTGGATGATCTTAAAGGTCTTTTCCAACCTAAACGATTCTATGATTCTATGATTTCCCTTGCACAAATAAATTAAACCTTGCAACTGAGGGGAGATGGTGTTCGCTAAGTTTGCACCAAGCTGAAAAATAATTGTTTTTTAGTACTTAGAGTGGAATGAAGAAGGGTAATGAATGTCTCTGCATACGAATGAAATAGCCTCTCCTCGGAAATACCTGCTTTCAGTTTCAGGAGCTGAATTTATAAATGGCCTGAGTCAAAATTGCTGTGTTAATGCTGTTTCCTGGCAAGGAGGCTCCTCTTCTGAACAGATTCATCTTTCTGTTGAGGAAATACTGGACAGTATTAGAATGCATGGGGTATCCTGGCTACTTTCAAAGTCCTTTTAAGATGCCCACTGCATTTAGAGGAGTAGTTCCGAGTGGATTGATAATGCTAGCAAGTCCTATATGTCTGCTTAAATATTTTTCTGAACTTCTAAAGTTGAATTTACAGCAAGCCAAACTTTTACCAGTTTTTGTTCTATTCCACCTGGACAAATTTTTTTTTAAGTTCCTGAGTTCAGATTTTCTTGTGGTTGTATTTTACTTAACAGTGGCCTTTTGAAACATGCAAAATTGGGATCAAAGTGAGTAATAGCAAGAATGATATTTTTAGATCAACCTCAGACGCTGAGGATGTTGTTTAAAGTAAGCAATTTCTAGGAGTTTTTAGTGATAACTGAGACTGCGGTGAGATCCTTCTCTAACTGTTGACAGATGCTGCACTTTATGCTTCAGTATATTGGCTATTACTAGTTCTTCTACAGTCCACACAGCAGCTAGAAAGACATTAAAAAATATATTCTTAAATGATTGTAAACCTACAGACTAAAAGTAGGTGCCACCTTCTTACTGTAGGGATTTTCTATTTCTATGCCCCTAATATTTTTCCTGAAATATGAAGACAAGATATAGTTAGTGACTGAAGTTTAATTATCTCCCTCCGCCCCCTTCATGGAAATATTAAGCTCTCTCCCCGTCACCTTCTTGATCTTCTTGTAAGCTATCAATACAAACAGGAAGGTAATATTCAAAGAAGCAAACTTTGTGCTAGGCACTAGACATACGAGATGGGTGCAGTGCAAGTGACTTGGGGCACACATAATTAAATTTTGTCTTTTGACAGCTGTCATCTTTTAACTTTCATTTTACTCTTCACTTTACACAATACTTTTGATTACTTTTTTTGTCTCAACTCCTGTAGATTTTAAGTTAAAGTTTAAAATGTATTTTACTGCATTTATTGCTCTTGGAAAAATTCTGTATTTTTCCTTCATGTGGGTATTCTGTAAGGCCCCATGTTCTCTTAAAAGCAAAAATTTCATTCCTTTTATACTTCACATCAGTTGTATTCTTTACAGCCTGTGCTGTCAGCAGAATATTGCAGTGAAGTTGCGCATCTTTTCTAGCACGATAGCATGATCATAGCTGCAGTAAGCTACTGAAATGTTGCATTGTTATGCAGTCAACTGTTATTCATAGGCAGATTGTTTGGATTGCAGGTTAAGTCTACTATGAATGCACAGACATGCAATTTAGTTTTGCATAAACTAGCGTAGGCCTGAAGTCTTGGACTTGGATAGCTGTGCTTCTGCAGTGCTTCTCTGAATTAACCAGCTCAGCGTGATGATAGATTGAGGATCTCTGCAGGAAGGTCAGATCACTGATGTGGTTTGTTTTTTTGGTTTGGTTTGGTTTTTTGTTGCATTTCAGACATGCATTGCACTAGATTAGTTTACAGTAAAAGTAAAGTTTTGCTTTACCTGACTCATGCCACACTATCTGGATGCTTTAGTGTTGACTGAACGTGCCAGTAAACAATATAACAAAAGTTGCTTAAAGATCACTAGGTTCTCATGAGGAAGGTCAAAGACTTCATAAAAATCTGCACCTACATTTATTCCCAAGGTTTGTCTTTTTATTTCTTCCTGGCTTTGCCAACAGGCAAAGGAATGATGGATATTAGAGGCGGGGGAAAGATCTGGAGCGTGCAATCAATTGTCTTAAATACTTGACAACGTAAGATAATTCTTTTTATGACATTTTCTATTGGTATGCCATGTCTGATTTTGCGCTCTACAAGTGATGGTCTTTCAGTTTCTTTCATGAGATTTTGCTGTCAGGAAGCTATTTCAAATATTACGCTTAGAGATCACCTTTCTTAGTTTTCCTCTATTACCTCCAGATACAGTGCACACTTAAAATCCACTAATTTAACTTACACCTCCATCTCCACATGCAGATCGGTCAGTGTAGGAAGTCTGTTCTGTCTCACTTTACCTTGTAATAAGGCTTTCCAAGGTTACAGCTATCTTAGGTTTCCTCGTAAGGTTAGTCGGTCAGTCTTCCCAACTCCACTTCTTTCTCTAACCCTTCTGTAGTTTGCCAAAACCTTTCTGCACCCCGAGAGATTCAGAAGTAATCTTACTGTAGCAAATAGAAAAGAATGACTGTGTACTGGTTCTGTGATTTGTTGCTTTACATTAAATGGCCCCAAATTCACTGCTCTCCCATATTTATCTACCCAGTTCCTAGGCACTGGTAAGGGAAGGCGGGAGGGTGAGTAATGCCGTGCTTTGACTGATGGCTCTGCTGCTGGTGGTGCTGACTGAACAGCCACTGGATTTCTTTTAAATCAAACACGTTGTTTTGCTCACTCTTCTTCTTAACTCTGTTGTACTGATACCTCCTTCGAGTACATGGAGATCTATGAGTGTAAGGAGTTTAAAAAAAAAAAAATCATTTATTGAGGACATAATGGTCTGGCTAATAATAATGTGAGCTAACATAGGTTTATGGGCAGCCAGCTCCTGTCTGCTGCAAGTGAGATGAATTAGCTGAAGCAATGAGGTGCAGAGTACTTAAAAATCGACACACTCCTCAAGTGGCCACAGCTCGATACCTTCTGTGCTCCCCAGCACCCACCCCCCCCCCCCCCCCCCCGCACCCTTCTCCTTTTTCTCCCATAGACTCCTTCTCTAAAAATAATCCTCACAGCAACAAAGAGAATTTCTGGTCAGTGAAGACCATCTGGGTCTCTGGCTTTGTTGCCTCTGTGCTGTAGCGTAGCAATAGGCTGCTTTAATGTGTTGGGGTTTTGTTTTGGGGTTTTTTTTTTTCCTCTTTTCTTTCTTTTTTAGTGCCTCTGGTCAAGCCTTTTTCATTATGAGACTCAATTAGGCTAGCACTGAGAGATACTTGTTTAGCTTAATATCTGATAACATCATTACTTTTGAGTGCAGGCTATGACCAGTTCCTTACCTGGATTCAGTACTCGGCTATAACAATAACTATTCACTTTCTCCTTACTCATTGGAGATGCGACACATGAGTTACTAGTGGACATGTACCCACTGGAAGGACTCCCGTGCATGCTGTGAGGCTGTGGAACGAGCAGGTGTCCTCTGCTAATAGAAATCACCTCTTCGAACTAGGGAAATTACTGAGTTTGTATCCAGTGATCAGTCTTCGGTTAGATTCAGCATTGTGTTCTTTTAAGTGCCTCTGTGTTTTAAGACAGTTAAGCATTTCTTGGCCTCCTAAAATTTCTAGAAAAGATCATTTTTGCCAGCATTTCATAGGCTGTATATCAAGAAATAAATTAGGCCTAATCAGGTAAATTCTATAGTACTACAGAAAGGCTAATCTTTGTAATTCTTTTAAGTCTTTAGGGGTTTAATTTGCTGAGTGTGAGCAATGCCCTTTATTCCTGTGGAATATATTGAGCACCAAGACAATATTTTGTATCTAAATAATAAATGTGCCCATTTATTCTGTGACAGTCTATAGAAATGCAGTTAGAAGGCTTAATCTTGCCAAAGGCTGAGCACCCTCTGCATTTCAGTAAAGTCTTCCAGAGCCAAAAGTCTGAAAGAACACTTGAATGTAAACTACAGAGGTATTCCCAATTGTCCTGGCTACTGTATGAATAAAATCATTGTGGTATATGGGATTAATTATTAATTTAGAGAACAGAATGAATGTGAGAGTTGTTTCTTCACTGTGATTTTATTTTGTTTTATTTCGATTTTTGTTTGTTTGCTTATTTGCATTTAAAACAAAAACCTCTTAAGTACTAATATGCATTAAAATTCAAAATTAAAAAACAGGTTTAAATTAATTTTTTTTACCTTTTAAAATTTATTTTAAGATGTCCTTTTTTTCCCAGACCTTCATTTTGAAGTAACCAGAGGATTAAAAAGAAACCATTATCTGAATGTTGTTAGTGAACACGAAACTACTTGAATATTCAATGTCATTCTTGCTGCAGCTGCAAATTTTGCTAGCTAAATGAAGATACTTTATATGTGCATGGCTTTACAGTGAATGCAGAGTTGTACAGCCCTAGAACTAAAAATGCAATTGCACCAAGATGAGGAAATCAAAAAAATGTTTTCCACACACCATACTTTTGTATACACATGACTTCTTTCATCTATGTAATTTTTTTTATTGTTATGCACACAAGAAAGCAACAGAGTGATTGCTGTAAGTCACAATACAGTCATGAACCATATAATTGCTAACACTTCCAATTTTCTGAGGTTCTGCATGTAAAATTATCAAAACACTTTTTTATCATTCATATAACTTCCTGAGTTGATTTTTAAGAGAGAAAAGAAAATCTAGAAGTACCAATGTGTTTGTTTTGAAACCTGCCTCTCCATTTGAAAGTTCATAGCATCAAGAAAAGTTCCCTGTAACTATTAGGTACTTTGTTTTGACTATGTATGTATACTTTTGTTACAACTTCTTGTTTCAGTTTCTGTAGCCACATTTAATATTTCAGAAGTAAACAGAATCTAATCCTTGAGGCTGCACACCATGTTTTAAGTTGAAAAACTCTCAGTATAAACCATGCAATGTCATGTTTTAAGTTCCTTTTATGAAACAAACCCAAAAAAGCCTGAAAATCAAACCAGGGGTGTTAACAGTTACCATCACCCAAACAAGCCTTTGCAGTGCCCTTTAGTTTCAAAACTGTACCTGCCTGGTTGTTAATGATCCTAATGCTGATTAGCATTTGGCTTAACTGAAGGGAAAGATGGGCTTGGGGTTAAGGCATTAGCCCACAGAATTCACAGTTCAATTCTCTTCCGAGTTTTTATGGTTCATGTTTCCAAGACTTCTTCTCCCTGACACCTAATGGCTAGATAGAATTCTTGAGCGAAAGAAAGCTTGTGTAAATGATTACAAGAACTAAAACTCATCAAGTATAATGAGGGCCTTGACAACACCTCCGCTTTTGGCAGCACTGTAGACCTTGCCCTCTTCTGGCTCCGCTGCTCTTCAGTGCCAGGGGTTTCCTCGCTCTGCACCGGGTACCTCAGAGGTGCTGAGCTGGGGAGGAGGGGGAGTTACCCCTTTCTCTTACACTTCGCATCCACACAAAGTTAAACTCCTATCTCCTGGGTCCGGAGCACCCTGTGTGTGTTGGATTACAGCATACCTTAATAAGGTACAGCTCTGTATATGTATATTTCTGTGTATTAATATCTATTTTTAACTTCCATCTTTAAATGTATACGGAAAGAATAGCTTTGTATTTTAAATAGGCTCTGATGGAAAAAAAATTACTTGCCTCAGCTGGTCCATAAAATACTAAGTAAAAATTAAAGACACAGCTTTTCCTGTGAGGAGCAGTTAGTCATTTCCTGGTGCAAAGAATAACAAAATTACTGACTTTCCCATGATCTTGGCTCATTTTTGTTCGATGCCAGGTGGTTGCTAGAGTTTGACAAATGATTGATTTGGTTTCAAAGGGTGCTTGAATTGCATAAAACGTTTTTCATATTAGAAAAGACAGAGTCATTTTTTTTCCCCCAAGTTTTAAGATTTATTGCCTTGCACAAGTGTTGTAAATTAGTTTGTTTGCTATTTATTTTCTCTGGATTGCTGTAATTGGTGTCATTACTTGAAGGGCAAGTTTTACAGCTGGTTGGAGGGATGGCCTTTTAAGCATACACCCTTCATGTTTGTTTATTTTTTAAACACTGCTACAGGACTGCAGGTCAGATGGGTAGACTGCTACTTCCCGTTTACTCACCCTTCCTTTGAGATGGAGATCAACTTCCAAGGAGAATGGATGGAGGTCCTGGGCTGCGGGGTCATGGAGCAACAGCTAGTTAACTCAGGTACTGAAACTCCTTTACTTCATTGACTTCTCTATTAGCAAACACTTCCAGCGCAATCAGCCTCACAGTCTGAAATGCCTCCTTTTCTCCTGGTGAGCACAGCCGTCTCTGTTCGCGGCAGCCGCCACAAACAGTCCTCAGGTGGAATGCAGCCCTTGCATGCTGTGATTTGGGTGTAGCAATTGAGCGAGCGATCTGGAGCTTGCGAATGGAAAGCTTGCCTTTTATTTCGTGCAGGAAGGAGGCAGACGGATGTCAGCTTTAAAAAAGAAGCTGACGAATTAGGGTGTGCGGTTTTTTCTCTTCCAAGAGATGTCAAGTGCGTTCATAGTTACGATTTAAAAGTATCGTAAGCAAATAGCATTCCCTAATATTTGGAATATCAGAGTGCTCCTGTATCTCTAAAGTATAGAAAGAGGATATCTTCCATATTGCTATTTGGTTGCTGGGTAAATGGTAGGTTGCTTTTTGGTTTTGTTTTGTTTCTTTTTTCCTCAGGTTCATTATTTATGAGATTGTAAACTGCATTAAGAGCAACATCATTTATTTTAATTGAAAATATTACAGCACAATGTCACCTGACAATTTTGCTTTCTAAAGCTTACACATAAGTACAAAAGGAGGAGAGAAGAAATTGGTGGGGTTTTTCTGATTATTTTTTATGTAGAGCACTTATATGCTTGTTTTTTCATTAGCTGAGAATAGGCAATTCTTTGTAAGCACAGGGCAGGCTGCATGTGCTCAGACCTCTGTTCTTCAGTGTCTTCCAGTACTATTGATTAGGTATGGGAGACTTTTGGAATGTATGATCCCTTTAATTCTCACAAGTGTGCTTTGAGATGGCCAAGTTATACTCAGTTGATTTTTTTTTTTTGTAGTTGGTTTCCTAAGATATTGTTTTATTTTCATGTGCTCAAAATTCTTTCTGTTAAAGTCCAAGTATCATAACTATGAATGGCTCAGTTTTGGCCCCAGTTATGTGGCACTGCTTGTTTTCCTCTAAGTTTGCCTGTGTTTTAATGTGATCATTTTCCTTTTAAAAAGATAAATCCTCTTCCAGAGTTTCTCCCCAATGCCTTAATGGTTTATGCTAATGTACTTTCTCCGGTTATTATGTTCATATTGTGGTAAATATAGTACAGCTTCTGATCAGCCTCAGAAGTGAAAGACTACTGTGTAGTATTATTTCCATCAGATGTAACACACCAATGGCCAGGCTTTCTTCTTGAAAAGCTTTCGTGGGGCTCAATTCTTATGTTTAGGTTCCTTTTAATGTGTATGAAAAGAGCTAAACTGTGGCCTCAAAACAATTACTGTATGCGTTTTTGTGTGTGTATGTGAATGAATGTGCATGAAACACCAATAGTTTCTGCAGCGGTCAAAGTTTTCAATTCACTGTGCCTCAGCTCTTTTTCACCTTTCTGAATTATGGTCTTCAAAATTACATCCCTTCTGCACCAAAACTCTCCTAACTATTCATTGTAATTCTAATTGTGGAAGAACTCATTAATTTAGTAGCTGAAGTCTAGCTTTTGAATGACTTTTAGACTTGTATTGTTAAAACAAACAAAAAAACCAGATTCTTTCACTTTATTAGCAATATTTGTAGAGGGTGCAAACTCAGTTATGGAAGTGCCAATCATTTTTCACTTCATTTAGAGAGAGTTGCACTTCATGTAGCCACAGTTTTTTCTGCTCCTTCCAGTAGGTCTGCAAAAACACTTGGCTACGCAAGTTGAGTCTAATGTACCTCAATGTGATTTTATTGAAGCATTGGAATCTGTTTACCACAAGTGAGGAAAAAGTGTGGATAATAATTATGTTGGCTGATGATTAGCTTATTTGGTTTAAAGTAACAATGAGGACCAGGTAGTTCACGTTTTCAGTCAGGTAAGGAGTCAAACACCAGTCTTCCCTGCCTACTGCTGCTCTGAGTATTCCCTTCTTTAATCCTCTCTTGCAACGATTTAAAACGCCAGTAAGTTCCTGGCATGCCAACTTGCATCTATTTATGGTGAAGCCGAATTTGCTATTACTAACCAATAGACCTTTTTTTTTTTTTTTCTTTTTTTTGAGTGTGTTATGGCAGCAAGCTGCTTTTGCCCCACATTGAAAATCTGCAAGTCCAGAAAGGAGATTCTCTGTGGAGAAGGATGAAGGTGAAAATTTTCTTTCCTAGCTCCTTCATCGTTTTTTGCTAGCAGAACTCAAGTGCCGTCCAAAGCGATCCCACATCTCCTTGGGAAGGAGGCCTGTGACTTCTGAATAGCTCTGTCCTTGGGCCTTTTTTTCTGAATACTGCCTGTTCATCTTTATAGGAGGCAGTGTTATTTTCAGTCAATGGAGATTTCCAAGCAAAAGAAATTGAGTTTAATTACTCAGAAAAATACTAGGTTGCAGGGTTTGGGGTTTTTTTTTTTGGTTGGGTGGGTTTTTTTATCCCCATCATTTGTTCACTGATAACGAAAGTCCTTAACAATGGGTAAGTATCCCATTGCCCAACATGAAAGCATCTAACCTCAGAGCACTGACTCACACCACAGACCTACGCCCTCTGATGAGGGAGCAAAGCACTGGTGCCTAAACCTAGATGCTATGTCTCTCTTTTGTCAGATATCTAGAATAGACACTGCAAACTTCCCATTCCTGTCTCAGTCTCCTCAAGGGCTCTACCAGAAAACAACTCAGTAGGACTGAACGAAAAAGAGAAATGTTACTCATTTTTTGGCTGGCTAAGCTGGTGCTGAAGAAATATTTCACTCTTGGTGTGCCAGTTCACCAGGCAAATGCAGAAAGATCTTTTCATGGTGTACTGCACAGCTTGCTGATTAAGAACTGTAGAACAAACTGATGAGTTTGCAGAAATTCTATTCTTTTTTTTTTTAATATACATATAGTCTATAACATTTCTAGTATCTTGCAGTTTGAGATTTTTGTTTTATGGGTATTCTGTGTTTGATATTGACTATTAAAATATGTATTTCTGAAATGTTTGCTGGCAAGCATTGCTTTTCCTTCTGTAAGACAATATTTTCCTAAGGGAAAGGAAGAGAGCTTTTACCTTCAAAATCCTCAAGTGCTTTTGTTTTGTGTCTTACTGGTTGAATATGAAAGGCTGGTTTGTGAGGCAGTCAGAAACACTCACTCAAAGCAGAAGTTGGATGTGCCTGGTTATCCATGATGGTT
This sequence comes from Pelecanus crispus, assembly GCF_030463565.1. Lineage (NCBI taxonomy): Eukaryota > Metazoa > Chordata > Aves > Pelecaniformes > Pelecanidae > Pelecanus > Pelecanus crispus. The sequence goes on along the minus strand of NC_134644.1, from coordinate 79,353,620 downwards.
ATAATTTAAACAGTCAGGATGCTTCAACACAGATTATTTTTTTTTTCTTTTCATTTTTGTTTTTGAATATATATATGAAACACAACAAAAATGCAGAAGAGCTGAAGCAGCCTTGTGGAGGGATGAAAAGACAAGGTCTGTGCCGCAAAGGGGCCAGGACATTAGCCCTAAGTAGCTGTTTCTTTATGTTGGCAGAAGTTTCTATTGGACTGGCAGGCCTTATAGTGATGACTCCCTGCCCAAAATAACCTCACTATAGTTCCTTGGAGGTTAACCTCCTCATGCAGCAAATTTTGATGGTATTGACAGATCATATTAAGATTTTTTTCTTTTTATTTTTTTTAGCCTTGAGTGAAGAATTCGGTTGTAACTTTAATGTCCCAGGCAATCAGCATTAAATTTGTTGTTATTTTCTGAAAGGCAATATCCTACTGAATTTTTCTCATGCCTTCTTATGTTTTGGAAGGAGCATTTCTTTGATTTCAACCACTTTTAAATAGAACGTGATACAGATATTTAGTATGTATAAATAGAAATGCATTGGTTATAGGGTAAAAATGTCAAATATGTTCAAATGTATTGACAGTACTCTTCATCACTTGTGTTCTTATTCCACTCTTCTTTCCTTTAGAGGTCTGTGAAGAGTCTCTGTGGCCTTCTCTTTCTTTTCCTGCATGCTTCTTAGAAACTAGAAATCTAGTTTGTTGACATGGATCTCTACAGCACAGTTGTGATAAAGAACCCAGATATGAGAGGCAACAGAACAAAACAGCACTTTTTATTGCAAGTCATTGCTTTATTGCTTTATTGTGCGTGGACTTCCATAGTGCTTTATCTCACCCTTGACATTTCACATTCTTAAAATGTTAAACAGATCAGGATTTGCCGACGGAGGGACAGCCAGGCTCATTCTTAGTCATTCGCTGGGTAGCGGGGATGATCCAGTCTTCTAAACCATTCAGATTTTCTGTGTTAACAGCAAGCAAGGTTTCCATTGTCTTGGTGTGTGGATAAGCAAATAAAATTTGATAAAGACTGTAAATACCATTTCCATTAAAGCCAGTCCAGCTTTTGAGTATTTTTTTTAGGAGTAGTTTGCATTCAGGAAAGTCTCCTACTGCTAACAAAATGGAGAATATTTTTCTAACAGTGATAGTTGCTAATTTTAAAAGAAAAACTTAGACCCTATGGCAGTGTTTTTACATAATTGTTGAAAAAATATGTACTACTGCAAAGAGGCACTGAATTGTAAGGAATGATGTTACATGTTCCCCTAAGGCTTATGGTGCTAAGCTAGAGCAATTATTTGGTATAATGTGAACACAGAAGATCACTATTATAATCAATGTTCCGTAAGTAGTATGAAATCTAACGTATTGTACTGTTTAACTTTCCATTTTTGTGTGCTGTGGTTTTCATCTTAAACTGTACCTGAATACACAACTTTAATAGAAATGTTATGTATGAATTTTGATATAAAGAAATGTTACTTTTTTTCTGGTTAACACTGGGGAAAAATACAGAAACTCTACAGTATAGCAGCAAGTACTCTCAGTTTTATGTCCATGATACAAGGAAATTTTATGGTTCAGTAGAACTAATATCAGTTAACAGCATGTAAGGTATTTATTTCTGTGCTTCAAGAGTTTGTTATCCAGGATTTGCAAAGCCGCTGTTCATTGGTAGGTGCCAAAGTTCCCAGGTCTGTATGGAGTTATATGATTCAAAACTTTGAATACAGGACATTGCTTACTCGGAGGCTGCGACACATACTGTTGCTTAGTACCTGTGAAATTGGAAGCAGTTAGGGTGTGATCCTTTGCTGATTGAAATCAATGCCAATGTTCTCAGTGCTCAATGTTGCAGAATATGTTAGCTGGGGATGGAAGCAAGAAAATTGGACTAAAGTTTACCCCAAAACCAAGAGACTATAGACCCCAATCATTTAAAAACAAAACAAAAAAAAAAATTCAGTAAGGCTGCTCTGGGGAGACTTTATTGCGGCCTTTCAATACTTAAAGAGGGCTTATAAGAAAGATAGGGACAGACTTTTTAGTAGGTCCTGTTGCGATAGGACAAGGGATAATTGTTTTAAACTAAAAGAGGGTAGATTCAAACTAGATATAAGGAAGGAATTTTTTATGATAAGGGTGGTGAAACAGGTTGCCCAGAGAGGTGGTAGATCCCCCATCCCTGGAAACATTCAAGGTCAGGTTGGACAGGGCTCTGAGCAACCTGATCTAGTTGAAGGTGTCCGTGCTTATTGCAAGAGGGATTGGACTAGATGACCTTTAAAGGTCCCTTCCAACCCAAACTATTTTATGATTTTTAAGGCTATGGAGGGAACTCTTTGTCAACAGTTCGCATACAGTTATAGTTTTAAAAGTTGCTGGGCAGTCTTGGTCTTCCAATTGTGTGTGGTATCCTGAATTTATAGCAAAGGTAGTTTTCCTAGTACTGTATTTCTTGTTAATTTTGTGTGTACTTCTAATGAAAAAGTTGCTAACCTTGTCTGTGCCTCTTCATGAATACTGTTGAACATGACGAAAGGAGTTTGTCCTACCTTCTGCATATCATTGCTTTTGTTTTAAAAGGTGGAAGCTTATTTGTCATGAGTGTACCACTTGGTGAAACCTGATTCTTGAAGTGTAAGTCTTTCGCATTTGGAAGCCCATTTACAGATCACTTGCAGAACTTATTTCCAAAATTTAAATAGTATTTGGCCCAGGGCTGCCACTTCAGCCAAGTACAAGTCTTAACATGTAGAACTTGTTTGGCTTCAATTCTGGAGTAAATAAATCTTTCTTTACTCATTTATTGAAGATCATCGAAATTGCTGTCTGAGGGGAAGTAACAATTTTAACTTCTTAATATGTCCGCTCCTTTTTGTTTTGTTTTTGGCAAAAGGTTTATCAGTTTGGACGATTCTTCATGGGCAGCAGATTAGTAGTTAACAGAAAAATTATGTCAGAGTTACCGTTCAGACACAGGACTTTTTTGTTTGTTTGTTTTGGTTGTGGGTGTTTGGTTGTTGTTTTTTTTTAATTTATGAATATGTTCTTAAATGAAATTTTAGTTATGGGTGAGCTAGGTTCATATATCAAGTAGCAGGGGGTGTTTTGGGGAAGGGGAAATTTAATATCTTTCATCTAGCAGGTTTTTTTTCTGCTCAGCTCTTGCCTGGTAAATTACATTAAAATGTTGGAGCAGATGGTGCATGTGGCTTTAATAGTATGCAGACCCATGTTCTGTCTACGCCAACAGCTCTCTGTGGGCGCCTTGAAATAGTTAACGCTGCATGTGTCTATATGGATATAGTGTATAAGGGTAAATATATTGCATTTAAAATACGTTCTTGCAACTCTTCAAGGTGAAATTAAAGTTATAGAGGTATTGATGTCTTGAGCACCTGGGGCCTCCCAAGAACATGACTTAAAACTGTTGGATGGGCTGGTTCTTCCTACACAGTACATGCAAAGCGATTCAAGTCTGCTGCGTAAGCTTCACAGCTCCCCATCGCAAACCTCTCAGGGGTTAGAATCTGCTCTTTTTAGGTCACTGTCTGCCTCCTATGCGACCACATCGCTGCAGTACCTTGACATCTCCCAGCCTTTCCTGTGCTTGTTCTCCTGAGACCGTTATGAGATAGCGAAGTGTCGTCATTCCTCTTTTAAGGGTTGGAACTAAAGTGCACAGGAGGATGACACACATGCACACTGCAGACAAAGCCTTCAGCTGCCTTAGTTAAACTTAGTTTATATAGTCCTTATATACTCAATAGAGAAAGAAGGTCTTCCAGTGTATTTTGAATGTATGGAGCTTTTCTGGATCAGTCTGCTGGGCAGCCTCTTTCTATGACTGGCTGCAGGGGGAGCCTGGTCTCCTAATTTAGGCAGGTACCTGAAGGTACAGTTAATATCCCACAAAAAGACAATGTCTCAGATTAAGTTAATGGGAAATTAGAAAGCATCTGAGTTTGAGTGACTTCCCAAGGGTCTCAGAAGTTGCCTGTGGCAGAAACTGGAGTTAAATCCAAGCTTTGTATCTCAGTTCCTGGGTCACCTTTGTCTCAATTCATCCTAGTGATTTACATTCGCACACACATACGTGTACATATATATGCGTGTGTATATTTATAAAAATAAACACAGAGTGAGAGAAATTTGGCCTATTTTGATTTTTTTTGTGTGTGGTTTTCTCCACACACTCACCCCCCCAGTATAAACAAAAAAAACCCTGATTGTCACAGCTGGCTAATTTGAGAGACATTCTGTTGAGCTGGCAGCCACTGAAATTTTGCTTTGGCCAGTCAAACATGGAGCTGGTGTGGAGTCGTAGGCCTTGAGAGAAAGATGTGATTGAATTTTTATCTGTGTTACGCAGCATTTCATATAGATACCCACAAATGTATGTACATGGCACATCCAGAGAAGTGTGTACCTAAGACAGTGCTGACCAGTTTAGAAGGAAATAAGTAATAGGGCAGGGGACCTGATTTTTCCTAAAAATCTGTGGTGATCCAGCCTGTCTGTACAAGGAGAGGAGCTGTGATTGTAGCCACCTGGGTGGCTACCAGCAAAACAGTTAAGCATGTGCTTGACTTTTAACCTTTGAATAGTTTATCTAAAGGCCCAGACATGTAAGTTAAGGGATGGGGGGGTGGGGAGGCAATTAGCTGTCCTTAGTTGACTACTGCATCTCTTGGCTGAAAAGGAATTGCCCATAGCCAGCAACAGCAGAAGTATCAGCTGCTTTCTCAGCATCTTCAGACTAACAGTTAGTGCCAGCCTCCTTCGCGACTGCAAACCTAAGTGATCATTTGCTAGGCATCCCAGTCCAGCAAAGGGAATAGATAAAGCACTGCTACATATTTACATGTGAGCTGGGACATAGCTTGTGCTTTTAAGTTTTTGCAGGATTAGATCTGGACTCTCAGGACTTTGCAGGTTCAAGTTTCTTAAGAGCATGTATTTTTAAATTAGGATGACTCTTACATAGAACAGCTGTTTCTTCTATCTGCATTCACCCCACTTGAAGAAATTGGAGAGAGTTTATTTCCTGCTTTTGGATGAAGATTGCCTTTTGGGTTCGATTTTGGTTTGGTTTCTTTTGAACTGGCTCTAAGTAAGTCTTGGTGTTGCCTTCATAAGTAAAGCAAAAGACGGAAGTGAGTGGCCCAGAGGTGATGCTCCAGTCAATCAAAGGGCACGTTGTTTTATTTGTTATTTGTTTCTCTTGTTCTGTTACCCGTGGCTACACTATCAGGTCTGATATGTGTTGTGTTATAGTTATACCTTTCCTCCACCCTTCCTGTTTCCATGTCAAGACAATTTGCCTGTTGTCTCCTACTTAATTTACGGCTCTATTTTTAAAACTGGTTTTTCATCAATTTTTTCACCCAGAAGGAACCCATAAAATTTTTGAAATGTTGCTTTCTCTGATTTTATTACCTTTGACAGATTCATTATGTATGTTAGAGTTGGTGTTCTTCAACAGAATTAATAGAAGCTTACTCTCAATCTATATGTGTTTGTGTAGAATGGACAAACACAGTATTCCATTTTATGACAATTCTATTACGCCTGGTTCTGGGAAATGTGTTAGTTATTTACAGGGGTATTTTGTGGGAGAATAAGTATAGGATTGAATCTTGAAGTAAGTAGTTATTACGGAACTTGGATGGCCGTTTGAGTTTGTGGCTCCATATGATTTTGCCAGCTGAGTGTTAGAGTAGTACTGTCAATGGATTTAGAGGATAATTTCCCTTTCACAGTGCAAGACTACATTTTTAGTTGGAATTTATGTTCCTTATCTTCACAATTTAGGAAACTACTTTGTCTTCATACTTCATTTTCTCATGCACAAAAACGTCTGTGAAAAAGGGTTAACTCAGTCTAACCTTGAAACCAACAAGAGTGGTTTTTTGACTGACTGGTGTGTGGTATGTCTTTCCATCCAGCAAATGAAAGCTTCTCCCTAGCATACATGAGGCTGATTTTAGTCCATTTGGAATCTATAAAAGAAAAAAAGAGGTGGGAGAATGTGCAGTTGCATCTTCCAAAGTTTCTGTTGCCTTTGAAGCAGTTCGCCCATGTGTATGTATTGCCTCTCCTTCCCTTTAGTTTTTTTTTAATCAAAAGTAAATTAAAGGTTTAGTAATTCACTATTATTTGTCTCCTTGAGATCCAGCAGGAGGACTAGAGCACCACACACAAGAGAAGGCTAAATAATGATGGATGTAGTTTATTAAGCAGCTCCCAAGTAAAAGAAAGTGCTACTCTTAGAAACCTTGAAGAGCAACAATTTATAGCACAGAGAAGGTGTTTCCCTTGGCTTTATTTATGCAAATGAAAATACAGCTAAATAATACTATTGAATTACTACACTGTTATGTGATGAATGCTGAATGTTTTTTAATCAGCCAGGAGTTGGTCCAATGAGCCTAATATAATTCCTCATCAGGCTAGGATACCCTGTGGGGTTTTTTTGTTGCATTGCAATATTCATTTTTGCTGTTCCCAGGACATTTATCAAGACTACCCAGCTGAGGGTGGAGAAGAGATTTTACAGGCCTGTCTCTAACTGTTCCTGACTGCTACACAAAGCTCAGTTGAGATTAGATCAAACATTTTGGGAAGTATTTCTCTTCACTAGATCGCAAATATAAACTTGATTTCTTATTTCTAGAGGGGGATGTTTTGGTTAGGAAGTTTCTATTGTGCATCATTTCTTATCTTTCAGATTTCTAGCTGGTGAGAGGAATAGGTCAACACAGGTCTCCTGCGTGACTGCTGGAGGCTGAACACGCGCCTCTCCCCCTCTCTGCTCTGCTATTGTATTAAGAAAATAACAAACCAGCGGTAGTGTATGGGTGGTCAGCCTTCCCAACTGCATACCATTTATCAGAGTCTCCAGTTGAGTCGTGAGGCACGTGTCTTTAGAGGGCAATGAGCGGGGAAGGGAAACCTGATCATGTCACGTAGTCGGGAGAGAGCAGTGGCTTTCTAGTGATGCCGGCCTGCTTGTGGCAACGATCCAGGCTGAGCCAATGGCACCAGCCTCTCATGGCTCGTTTCGGCCGGAGGCTGAGAAGATTGGATTGCCCAGCTGTCGGTGTGCCAGTGCATACTGATCCACTGCTGACCAGGCAGGGGAGCCTTGGCTGGGGACCTTTGTTTGAATTGCGTGTAAGCAAACAGAACAGCTCAAGAGCCGGAGTTTGGCCACCGCTTCTCCGTCGTTTCTGCCTGCCAACACAATAACCTTTCATGTTATTATACACTCTAGCTTTGTAAAAGTATGTAAGTCAGCTCCACTGGTGCCGGTTTGGCTTGTATTATAAAGAATAACTTAGCTTCAATTTTGCTTGGGCTTCATCTTCAGATACCCAGATTTGCTCTCCTGTTCAGCATTTATAAACAGGCAGTGTCTACGAGCAGTAGAGGGGATAAACCCTACAACACATAAATAAAAAGGTGTTCAGAAAGAGGTGATTATGCTGTGAAGGAGAATCATGTTTCCAGAAGGAAAGAAAGAGTCTAGAACAGGTTTGGCACCTCCATGCTGCCGGAAGGCATCCACAGCACAGCTACAGAGAGGAGACAGCCCGTTCCAGGCAATGTACCAGCCACTTTTGAGCGGGATCTGGTGCTGCACCTGAAATGAATCAGGGAAAAATGCCAGCCTTTATTAACACTTTCCCCCCATGTAAATAACAGTGACAGATTACTAACAGATATTAAAGCAAAGTCTCCTTTTTCCTGAACAGAACGGATGCCATAATTTATGTAGTCTGATGAACGTTAGTAACAAGTTTGATCCTAAATATTCTGACAGAGTCCCAGGAAACTTTTGTATGTAATAACAAATGGAATTTAAGAGGTAACTGTGGAAGTCATCTCATACCTATTTTCTTTTTGGCCAAATGGAGAGTGGATGGGGGGGAAAGGGCATATTTCTTTCCTTGCTTTTGAGGGCATTTGGATTATTTAAAAACATTAGCTGAATATTTGAAAATTTTAGCAAGTTCTGTATTCTCTGGGTCAAAATGTTGGCTTTATCAAGAAAAAAGAAGAAAAAAAAATCTCAGCAAAAAAGCCCATAAGCTGGTGGCTACAGTTTTAGAGCTCTTCAGCTCCTCACCCTGCAATGAGCAATAACTTTTATCTCCTATTTATCTTAAAATTGTGAGAAGACAGGAAGAAGTAATGGAAGAAAGTTTCTTCCAGCCCTGAAGTTTGAGTAACTCATTCAAAAGCACCAGACGTCTTTAGGCTAATGACAGAGATTGTCACTGACATTGTAATTCAGAGCTTTTTCTGTTTTAAAAAAAAAAAATTAAAGTGGATTTACTGAGTTTTCTTTTAGAATAGTTATTGATGCAAAAGAGCAGTGGGGATTATAATAGAAGAAAAGTTAGTAGGATCCATTTAAATAAGGCAAGAGACTCCAGTTAAAACTTAATCTTTGACTGTATGGTTGAAAAGTATATAGCTAATGAATTATTCCAAAAGTAGTAGTACAGTGAGGGGAATCCTTTTCTCATATTAGTTTAGACTTGCTTGGCATGTTTCAAAAGTGGCAGTCAAAGGTAAACTCCTGACTTGGACTCCTTTTTTCATCTCAGGGAAATACATTCTTAATACAGTACTACTGTATGGCTCACAGCAGAAACTATAATTGCCAAGATATCTCTGCTACTGTATTAGAACCCATCGTATCACGATCAAGACGGACAGAATTACTCACTTTTACAAGTGCTGAATTGCTTTCTAGTCTTATTGAATAAAAGCTGGTGATCTTAGAAAGGATAACTGTACTCTACCTGTATTGGCACTTGCTGCTGCTTTTTTTTTCTTTGTTTAATAAGAGCTGGCAGTTCATCTTATAAAGGAGAAGTTATTTTCTCTAGGGGTCTCTGCTTGCGAGGGGCAGATTGGGTCTGCCCTCTTGTGGTTATTTATTTATTTGTATGGTTCCTTCCCATCAGAGGTTCTGGCCATATTCCGAGGAGGTTTAATAACTGGATTGCAGCTCTTGCACATCATAGGCATGTGAGCCATAGGAACAAAGAAAGTGGGCATTTACTAGAGCCACTCCAGAACAAGAAGCTGGAGTTTACTTAAGCCATCTGAAGATGCACTTAATTGGACAGTAGTTTTAAACAAAAGTTATTTTCCTATGTTGCTATCAGCTTTCATGCATCAGTAGTGAAGTGGAGCAGACTGCATAAGCATTTGCCATGTTCTGCATATGGCTGATTGAAGGAGCTGTAAGCAAACAGTAGACAAATGTGGTAGCATCCTCTGTAGGTTTCCTAAGTTGTTCTATGCCATGTATTGTGGGTTTTTTGTTTTATAATAGTACCCAGGTGATTAAAGTGATGAACTGGTGAGCATCTGGGTTTCTTTAAATGTGACCCTATGAGCTGCTGTCCTAGTGGGACAAGGAACAAGCTGGTGCTTTGTTTTGGCAGCGTGTGATGCTGAGCGGAGTTGCTTCTAGCTTAAAAAAGTATAATTTGTGCTGTTTCTGCTTCTCTACTGTTAATCAATACAAAATAATCTCAGTAGAAGCAAACCTGTACATCCTGGGATGGAGAGAAAGAAGAACTCAATATTATATGACTGTAATTCAGTCAAAAGCAAATAAAGAGATTTTTGTGGTGCCCCATCAGTAGTTCTGTATTTGTCATCTTTGTGGCTGTCACAGAAGCACTAAGTCTTAAAAACAGGGGAGGGAGAGAGTAGGGGAGTGTGAAAATTCATCAGTGGGCATAATTTTTACATACATGAGTGGTAACTGTTGGTTTTGGTTGGTTTTTTTTATTATTGTTATGTTACAGACCATTCATAAACACTGGTGTCACCCTGGAGTTTTCTACCAGATACTTTTAAGAAAATGGGAGTTAAAAGCAAGAGGGAGTGCAATTAGAAGATGAGACAGATGGAAACTCTGCTCATCCTAAACCAAGATTAGGAGCAGTTGCAGGAGTAGTGCAACCAGTTGTTTCCCATAGACCTCTGTGGGCTCTCTGGTGTCAGACAGAGAATGGTCTCACATTCTTGCTCTTCTTCATGGATCAATAATTAGGTCAAATTTGTTTGACAGCCATCAGAGACCTCCCCCTTCTGGTGTTCTTCACTAAATTGGCCATGGGGTTTAAAAGTTTTCAGGGAAGGGAAGGAACAGCAGCCATTGCAACAGGCATGCCCAGAGCATGAGATCAGGTTGGCATCATTTTCGTAGGTTAAATTAACATAATTGTTCTTACAGGTGGAAATACAGTCACAATCATCAAAAAAAAATGCAGATCCTTTACTTCACTTATTTTCAACAGCCAGCCTCTTGTCTTCTGTGCTTTCCACCACACCTGCAGGTGTGATACTCAGCAGTAAGAGAAAATCATTAATTCTTTCCTTGAAAGGCTCAACTTTGAAAAAGCCAGTGTTCCCCTACAATGACCTTCTTGCTGCCTTATGATACTCTGCAGGAAGAGAAAATCAGCAACTCTTTCCTTGAAAGGCTCAAATTTGAAAAGCTAGAGCTCCCCTACAGTGACCTTTTTGCTGCTTTACTCCCATCTCCCTTTCATCATCTCTCTTCTCATGGGGCTTGAAGAAAAATGCGTACACCTTAAGTTAGGGAAAAGCTCTCTGACTGTATAATTCACAGGTGGAGTTTAAGGAAGGTGAACTAAGGGCCACTGAATCTGTAATTCCCTTTATGTGTTCCGCACGTTTGTGCAATACAGAGCTGGCAGGGCCTTCCTGGGCTCCCTGGAGACACCCAAAAGGCTTCATAGCAGAAGGGAGTAATTGCAGAAAGTATGCTGGCAGCTGAAGGACATCCCCAAGATGATTTTCAAACTACAGCTGAGGAAACTCTGTCAAGGAAGTGTGACAGCAGGGGAGATGCCTGCATGAGCTCACCAGCTCTGTTCTCCACTACCTGTGGAAGTCTTGTGCAAGACACTGAATTTGGAGGACTAGGATTTGTCCCAGGCATTGCTTTACTCCTGGTTCTGGACACGTGCCGTGAAGAGGAAAGGTGTTTGACAGGTGATTGAAGGCCTCTGTTGAGGGCCTGCGACCTGGTCCATTGACTTTGATTTTCTTGCTCAACTCCCAGCCTTTTCTTGTAGAATGACAGTTTTAGTTTGGATAATCTGGCTTATGGACTTGCCGTGCCTGAAGGGGTGTGAAATGGAAGCTGAAGTTTTCCTCTGGGAGAGCAGAAAAGCATGATGAGGGGTCATGGTGAGGCTAAGGGTGGGATTGGAGTAAAATGCTGTATTAGGAATAAGTATGAGGAGTAGAGCACTGGTGAAAATAGGGAATAAAAAAGATGGAGTAGCTGTTTCTTGACAGCTGAAGTTTAAGACTCACTAGCAGCTTCTTGACAGCTAAAGTTTAAGACTTACTAGCAGCTGTAACTGGAACAGAGAAAAGGTCTGAGGAATCGCACTGTCCTTTTTTTGGTTTTGTTTGTTTTTTTTTTTTTTTTCCTAAATGAAATTAGAGGGGGTTTTGGTTTTGTTCTTTTAAGGATATGTCAGCTGAAAAACCTCAAGATAAGCTGTAGTCTGATGGCTTGACAGGTGTGTATGGAAGACCAATGTTTTCCCCAGACCTTGCATTCCTCTTTCACTATTCCTTAGCCTTACTAGACTTCAAGCTTCCTGCAGTGGAGTCCTACCTTACTGAAACCTCCTCACTCACTGATGGGCATTGTGCAAATACCCTTAAGATGTGATGCTTTGGCACCAATCCAGACTTGGGTCACTTGTTGTAGGTGTCATAGCTTTGAAAAAATACTAATGTATAGATGTGCTAGCACTGTGCCCTCTTCAACTGCTGAAGTGCATCCATCTGAAACCTCTGATGAACCCATTGGGGTTTTTTTGGTGATGGTTGGTTGTTTTGTTGTTTTTTTGTTTGCTTTTTAAGGTATGTGGAGAAACCGTAATTGAGAGGAACACTGCCTCTGGCTGTCCTCAGTGAAAGAAGCATGGCCAATTTTTTTTGTTCTGCTTAGATGCCCTCTGGTGGATGGTAATAAAAATGGTGCTGCTACGTAGCACTTTTCAGCGGCATGCCTTAATGGATTTTATAAAAGCTGTATTGTTAGACATATTTTACAGAAGGGGAGACTGTGACACAGCTCAGTGTAGTGACTTGTCCAATGTCACCTTGCCATCCACTTGGAGAGTGGCCCTCTTCGGTTTTTTGTCCCCAGTAAGGGTAGCATTACTACTACCTCGTCACCTTCCACTTGGAAGGTAACTCTTCACTTCATGTGTTTCTTTTTATGTGCTTTTTCATCACAACATCCTTTTCTGAACATTTTAAGCTTGATCTCTGGCTCTGAAAGTTTGCTAGTGCTGGGCTTTTCTTTTGTTTTTCTTTTCACCTGAGGAGGTCTGAGCTGGAGGAAGCAAAACAAACATTGAGTAAAGTACGTTCCAGTGTTATGTGAGGACTCCCTGAGATTCACAAGGCTTTTTTTAATAGCCACAACTTTTATTTTTGCAAGGGTTGTTTTCCTTTTGTGTAGTATGTGATTGGCTTGGTGCACTTGGACTGATGTATTAGAAAAGGCTTGGAAAACCTTCCAAAATTGCATGTTAACAATTTCTCTGGAATAATGGTACTCAAATTCCGCATGCTACGTTGTAGCTAATACGATTATATGCTGTCAAACTAGGCAAGATTAAAATGTACGTGGGGTATCAGTCTTTGCACACAAAGTCAAGATGATCACTGACCACTTGAGTTACAGCTGCTGAAACATCACCTGGAGCCATGTTATTGCGTAATTACAGCTTCTGGTTTCTGTAGCTGGCAAAATACCAAAGCAGTCAGATCCTTAGGGCTGATCCTGTTGTAGAAGATTCCTATATATGATAAAATCACTAGCTTTTCAAATCCGTTCTCAAAGATTTGGATTTTTTCTAAATATATTTGTAGTCTTGGTTCTATCTGCAGAATGGTGTGCAATTTCATATAGTAATGTGTCATTTGTCTCTGTCCTGGCGATTAGTAATGATGTACATACAGTATGTAGCACTTTTTCTGCATTGAATAAGATTAGATGCTTACTGCTAAAAATTGTTTTGTTTGATTTGGTGTTTGCTTTCTGCACAAAAGTTGCATAGTTAAGTGCATGGAAAGGCTGCTGTCTATGTTAAAATTATTCAATAGGATTTGCTTGAACTTAACGTCTCTGTTGTGTTCACAGTCATCTTCTATTTACTCGGGTACAAAATGGAGATAATAACCTATTGACTTTTTGCTGCTGTTTCAGGCTTGATTAGTAGTTGCAAAATGCTGTCATACCTACTGATGGAAGTCAGTCAGCAAGTGCAAAGTATCCTGGGAGTTAGTAAGTGCACTAGTTGGTAGAACTAGAGTTGCCCAGCCTTGGATTTTAGTGAAGAATAAGCAACCCATGGCGTGGATGCCAGCAGTGGCTTGTAAGCAGATGCCAAATGGTGTGCAGTAGGGCTGGCATAATGTTGGGAGTACAGACTTCTGAGAGAGGCACAGCCTCGGACTCCTGGGAAATGCAAAACTGAGCAGGCCACAGGAAGAGCTGTCTGATGTGGAAGCGAGATGTTGATGAGGGAGTTACTGAAAGCATCTTGTCTCTTTGAAAGGTAGCATCATCCGGCCTCTGCTGAATACCTACCAGCATGCTTAGTTTAGGATGGAAAAATACAAACTGGTACGCTGCCCTTCTTAAGTGGACAGCCTTGCTTAGTCCAGGTGATAGTTGATAGAGCTTATCCTCCTGCAAAAATGATTAGTAGATGCTGTGCTTCCAGAGGCAGTGCACCTGCGCTGTGAGGCTGTGAGCTTTTGTAATTAATGCTATTAATTGCATTGGTGCCAAAGAGCCCCCCAAAAAGGGATTATTGTTCTTGAGCTTACACTGAGCAAATAAAAAGTACAAAAGAATCCCCACTGCAGAGCTCACAAAAACTAGCACTGACCTGGCAAGTAATGAGCAAACAAACCAGCAAGAGTAGGAAAAACTGATGTAAGTTGTCACCTTGGGCTTCCTAACTAAGCTGATAGCCTTCTGAATGTTACTGGTCACAGTGCTGTCAGTCAGACTGCCCACAATAATGTCCTTGCTTTGGTGTTTTCCAAGGTCTGCACCGCAGCCACACAAATGAGACCTTTGCTGGGCGTTATTTTACTAGTACATTTTTATATTATTCATTTTACTGACTTGAAGATAAAGATATATGCTGACAAGGCTCACGCTGAAGAGTTCTGCTTTAGCTCTCTGATCAAAATTTAGGACTGTTGTCTACCGTACAAACTCATTTTGAGAGGTATCCAACTTGAACAGTTCCAGAATCCATTTGTCATTGTTGCTTAGAAGCATTTGATGTTTTTGATGCATTTTCAATCACTGCTTGCAGCACTCTAATGTTTTCACAGCACTTGGCTTGGTGGCTGCGGTCCTTTGCTGCATGGATGTGTGGGTTTTGGTTTGCTTTTTTTTTTTTTATTCTGCTTAAAACAGTCTCTGCTTGCAGCAGCTGTGACTTGTGCCCATCAAGGTAAAAAGATAGCATTTTTATTGCTGCTGCAAATCTTTCTGTACTGGGTGCTTATAGGTACCTAGCGATACAGCAGCCTCAAAGCCAGCAACACTGGTTGCAAAGACTCTGTGGGGGCAAAGTGAGACTAATGCCTATTTCCAGCCCCTCTGGTGAGAACTGCTCGGAGCAGAGAAAACCCCCTCTCCTCTGTCCTCCCCAGCACGTCAAAATCCGGCAGCTAGCTGCTAATTGCCTTTGCAGTGATTCACATGCCATCTGCCATTGCTGGGATCTTTTGTCATGTATGGTGGTAGGCTCTGGGCGGTTCCATAAACTTCATGTGGCTCTTCTGTCAGTGACACCGACTCGATGCAGCGTGGTAATAACAGCGATACAGCTACGTGCAGAAATTAATTAAGAAACTATTTACGCGTTGTCACCCTTTCTTTTGGCCTTAAGAGGACAGCATTCTCTGGGATAAGGGGGGGGGGGGAAGCAAGAAAGATTATTTCAGTTGTGTGCCACTAATGGTTCCCCCACCCTCACAGAAAGCAGCTCATGGATAGTGGGAGAGAGCTGTCAAAAATAATAAAAGTACAAGGGATTATTACGTATCTGTGTATCACACCTCATCTGCAGCCGAGGGGCGAGCAGGGGAGAGGGCGGCCTCCATGCACAGTGGCTGGGGAGGCAGCGGGAGCCCGGCTTGCTGGGAGCCCGGGTGGGGAGAGGTGAAGGCGCTGGTCCTGTCACAACTTACGTAATGGTTGCATAAGAGTGCCGGTGCCGTGACTGTCAAAAACACACAGGAAGGACGGGATTTTTCCCTCCCTCTGCTTCCTTATGGCTTGAATCAGAAGCTAAGTCTAAGACGCTGTTGTTTTACTCCTCTGCATAGCCAGGGATTCTCTCTCCCCCCAGTCCGAGAGAGCAGGGGGGCTCCTGCTTTTGTTTAATCCTGCCTTGTTTTGCTCTTAGTTCTTATTTCTCTTCTTTTCTTTCTTTTTTTTCTCCTTTGCTTGCATTCACATTTCAATGCTCACTACTACAGCTTTCAATAATTAAATGTTTTATCAGCGTTTTTCTAAAGCCACCTGGATGATTTCTGAAATGCTACCTTGTTTTAAAGTGATCTCTTCAAAGCAGAGATGCTGCAGAATCTCATCTGTTTTTTTTCTTTCCCCCATTCAAGCCTGCTTTGAGGATGCTGGTATGCATCGTCTATAAGCAGGCGCATAAAACAGCTTAATATGTTAATGTGTTAGGAAATGGGGTGGTGAGGGAGGGTGAGAGCATGACATTATCCAATTTAAAGCTGCAAACGGAATACTGTTTTTCCAGGCACCCAGGCGTACACCATTGGAGGGTGTTGTGCACCTCAGTCAGCGCAGCCTGGCTTGCATGCTGGTGAATAAATTAATCCAGGACCAAGAAGTCAGAAAGGTGACTGGGAATGCCGGCCTCCTCATTCCCCAGGCAAGCTTTTTGCCAGCTGAGCCGGAGGGTCAGTTAGTTCATTTAGCTTGAACGGCAATGGCACTTTTGTATAATCCTCACGGCTCCCTCCAAACCACTGTGGCACTGATCCTTTCTGCTGCTGCAGGGCTGCTGGTGCAGCAATTTGTTTGTTTGGGTTTTTTATTTGGCTCTGAAGCAAGAGAGAAGCTTTTGGCTTGCCTTTTTATTTTTTTGCTAAATGCATGTAATTATCGGAGCCAGGAAAAGCGAATGGGTTTATGCGATCTGGTTCGCTGGTATTGACGAGGTGGTTAGAGCACTGCCTCAATCAGCCGGAGGATTCCCCCAGGGCAGGTCTCATCCCACCAGTGCATCCCTGGCCCGCCTGACAGGGGCGGGAGCGGGGCTGCAGCCTGCTGCGGCAGATGAGGACCAGCCGTTGCCATGGAGATGGCTAATACAGCTGAAACGCGCAGAAAGGCCACTCGATGCAGCACGCCGGCTCGATGGAGACTGAATGGAGAACCAGCCTCCTGGAGGACAGGACCCCCGTCAGCCATCCCAGATGGAGTTTTAATTTCCTTCCTCTCCCCCCAGCCCTTTCGCAGCGCTCCTCCTTTAAAGGCAGTAATATCACGCGTCCGAGTTGCTGGTGCGCAGCCAGCTCTGCCTCTCTCCTCGCCTCCCAAAGGCCAAGGGCAGCATATTGATGGCTGTGTAATGGGGAAGAGGGGAGGGGGACGGGGCACGAGGCTTTCATGAAGGAGTGCGCGCCACTTGCCACTGGGGTTTTAGTGGGCGCCATGGGATTTGTTTGCAGCATATGCGATGCTGTTAATGATTGAAAAATTACCACAACAATTAGTCATGGATCGCTGAAGGCAAGGCCCCCAAACACTGTGGACAATATGATTAAATCCATGTATGTGACAATTAACTCTCCTGCAGGTTTATCCACCAAGGAGATGGGAAGAAGATGGACAAAAAAAAATGACAGGCGAGAATAATGCGGCAGAATGGACCCGATACAGCTGGCACTATCAATTTTAATCTGACACTGAATTAATCACACTTGGATTAATCCCGTTCTTATTGCACCATTCCGGTTGCCTGTTTATTTATATTCTTCTTCCTTTGTGGCCTACACGGAGGCATGACGGATTTAATTCCTGTCCATTCCATGTTTTTAAATTTAAAAGGCAAATCCTTCAGTCATGCCATGTTTGAGGTAGTCTGTGGCGCAATTATCTTGTAAAAAATGAGCAGACTCCAGATGCACCATGCCATGAATCCCCTTCTGTATCACAGCTGAGTAACTCTCAATAAATATTTGTTCACCCAGTATTCTCACTGGGTAGATCTACTACTGCCTGTCTGTCCAGCCGGCCAGACATGCAGACACAGAAGTAATGCTTTGCTTGTGCATTTATGTTGCCATTAGGTAAAATTTGGTGTGTGTTCGTTGGTGATTCTCATTGTGCTCATGATTTTGACCAAAAGCAACCCTTTTGTAATGTTTAGATGTTATGAAGAAGATTCAGACTGGAAATGGAAGAAGGTCTGGTGCAGGAACTGGAGAGGGCAGGTATAGATGAGCTGGCATAAACATTTTAAAAGATTAAGACTTTTAAAGGAAAAGAAGCCCTAATGTTTGCCAGACACTGCTGAAATCTTGAAAGAGAAACAGTGTGTATCAGTAGACAGCTGCTCAAATTAGCCAACTGTGTGCCCTTCCTAGCACGCTAAAGGTAGTTGCTTACTACACTGTTGCTGTGCCTCCTCCCTGACAAGTCTCTTGTTCATAAAGCGGCAAGTGCAACTTAATGGGTTGGACTAGTCACAGCTTAATTTCACCTGTAGCTACTGCAGACCTCTCTCTTCTTTCTTCTCTTCCCATCCTTTCTTTCTTGTTTATATTTTGAAATCTCTAAAGAAGATGTTTTAACTTAGAATTCAAGGTGGCTCAAGAGATGTATCTAGGCATGCTGTAACGATTCAGTTTTACTGCAGCATATTGCTACTGTGGTCTGCAATGCTTAGCATTATTTTAGGTGTTCAGATCGCCAGTCTAAGTGTCATACCTTTCCTGGCTTTTAGAATCCCAGTGAAAACATTGGAGATAGTTAACTGTTTTCTTAAACAAGGTGACTTAAAGGTGTATTTCCATTGAAAGTAGTAAAATCCCTCCTGGTTTAAAATGTCAAGTTTTTTGTCCAGAGTCCTCTATTTTATGTATCAGTAACTTGAAAACACAAAATGAAGTATAACTGAACCATCTTATTTTAGAGCGATAGTTCTTGTCCTCTTGCTGCTGGAGAACACAGTCTGTACTCCTGCTCTGACCTGTGGGCTTAACCACAAAGAAATGAGCAAGTCCTGTGAAGTCAGTGAGCAATAAAGATATCAATGACCTTGATATGTAATTCAGTGCCCAAAGGAACCTTGTCTTTCTGTTGACAATGTAGCTTTCAAAAGGTGGTTCAGGGGTAGGTGCATGAAGCTAGAGGATGTGAATTTTGCTTCCTGTGTCTATTTGTGTGCAAAGGTAGCACACTGCAACATGGATAGAGTGGCTATCCTATTCACCAGTAGATTAGTATGTCCTAAGTGAAGGTCAAAAGAAACTGGCTCAGGTACCTCTACCATGCTGGAAAATTTGGAGTAGGTTCTAGTCAGAATCTCAGTCTCACATCCAGCAGTAGTATTGGCCATCATAGCCCAAATAAAGCCAAATTTGAGTCAGAGCTGCTTCTTTCATTATGTCTTTCAGTCATTTCTCCCACTTTATTTCTGCATCTAGGGTCTGTCTGGATTTGGTTGCAGTTACTCTTTTCTTCCCCCCCACCCCCAGCCCTTCATTGAAAATCTCCAGGGAAATAACAGCCCATATTTTAAATGGGGAGGGTTTAAATCCATGTCTCCCCAAATGCTGATGCTGGTTTCTGATAGGTGTGTAGTAAGTAGTGGATATTAGGGCTGATCTGGCAATAGTTTGACTTTCAAAAATGTCCAGAGCAATAGTAAAAGGGTTTCTTTCGGGGTTTTTTGTTGGTGGTTTGGGGCTCTCTTTTCTTTCTTTTGTCATGTGGTGAGATCAGTTTTAGGTTCTGATCCTCTTGTATCTTCTGGCAGCTCAGAAGAGGAGTTGAGTGTATTATAAACTTGTAGCAGAGGATTGCTAGCTCTGCTGGGCAGCAGGGATAAAATTGACTTTACATCAATATCAAAATACTGTCTGTACAGGAGACATGAAATGCTAACAATATGAATTTAATTTCTTCTCTTATCTTCTTCCTGCTCCCCCATTCCCCTGATATAGTCTGGTGTTTTGCAGTTGAATTTGCTGCTGCTGTTTGATGGATAGCAAATACTTGCTGATTACGTAACTAATTGACAACTATGGAAGTTACTTCTTTATTAAGCAATTTATCAAGTGATTAGGAGACCATTTATGTAGACTTTATTAACATAACACCAATAGTTGAGCACATTAGTAGGAAGAAAGTATGAGATGGTTTGAGATGCATTTTTTAAGCAAACTTTGTTTCATTTCCTCTGAGACTTCAAATCACAGGGGTATGATGCATTAAAACATTATTGCTTGGGGCTTCTTACACTGGATGGTCCGTTGGCCAAATGCACATTACATTTTACACCAATCAAAGTTTCTTTAAATTTAATTAAGATTCATCAGACTGATTTGCTGTGCCTGCGTTATAAATAGAGCGAGAGTGACTTAGCTTAAGTTTGGTTAACAAGAATTGAGCTTTATTGTGCAGTTACAATATCAGTAAGTGCTATTGGCACACTTAAAGTTACAAGTGGATGCTTTGCATGTGACAGTGCTTGCAACCCATGTCAAACCTGTGAACAAGAGCATCGTTAAGCATTTCGTGTGTGTGGGTGTTGGGGTCAAGGAGCAGGGTGGAGTGTATGCATGCGTTGATTGCTTGGATCGATGTACGAATCAAAAACATGTTTGCTCACTGGCAGAAGAGACGAGCTTGAAATAGAGACAAGGTAAGAGGCCTGCCAACAGGAGAGTAAATGTTTTAAGACACAGAACTTGAGGGTGATATGGTGAACTCTCTCGTACCCAAACTTGAGCCACTGAGGTGATTCTTCTGATCTTTCCAGTGAGGGTGTTTCCTCCCTAGACCACGTTAAAGCCATGGTCTGCAAAGAGGAACAGTTCTTTTTTTCTTTTGCCCCCCTCCCTAATATGTGTTTTTCATTTCCCTTTGCATACATGGAACTGGATGGGAACAGTGCAACACCCCAAGTGCCAAAAATATCTCAGTGTGGCTGTGAGAATAGAATTACTTAAGGTACTTCACTGTCAAAGAGAATGTGTTAATCCAAGTCTCCTTCTATATCAGCACAAGGGGAAATGGTGCACCAAAGGCCTCAAAACTTTGAAATGAAAACTGTTGATAGAGTATTCATGTTCTGCTTTTTTCCACCCTCCCCTCATAACTGAACCAAAATTTTCCTTTTTCTTTTTTTCTCTTTGTGTTTTGGCAACAAAACACTACCTGGGTTCCCACCTGAATGTTAAATATTCTTCTCAGAGGGTCAAATGAAAGTAAAGTGACAAGAATAAGCACTGGATTGAATGTGTGGAGAAAATACCATGCTTCTGTTGGTGCAGTGCTAATAGTTCTTTCATGCAATATATGCATAAGAATTCAAAAGGCCTTTTTGCATTATGGTTTGCATTAATGGTTGGACTGGATGATCTTAAAGGTCTTTTCCAACCTAGATGATTCTATGATTCTATGATTATTAATGTACCTCTAGCTTGGCCATCCTATGAAGAGTAATGGAGAGGATTATTTATATTGACCCAAATATGGCTGCCCGTATTTGACAGTAGTGTGTTAGCTTTGGGTGTGCGCTCACTGGTAGTTGCAAGCCAACTCCAGTCTGGAAGCTAATAAGATATACTAGCATTTGGTGGTGTCTCTGCCAGGAAGTTCTGTCTTTCTGGATTTTGGGTTGCTGGATTATTGTTATTAATTTGAGGAGAATTTGAGCTGGGGAAGAAGTAGGTGACATAGGAAGTTTCTCTTTTTGGAGAAGGCTGCTTTTTTATCTCTAGGGCAACAAGTTGGTGGTAATTAAAGCAATTTTTTGCCATGTGAAACAAAGACTAAAGGATGATATTGCTATTCCTTGAGGCAGTGCAAAACAATTTCATAAGGTCTTTATTTTATCTAAGGTCTATTTGTAAGAGTTTAGACCGCCACTTGGACAGATTTCTGTAGATACTGTATTTTTGTAGATACTACTGTATCTACAAGTGTAGAATATGATCTACAAGGGTGGAGATGGGGTGAATGAAAAGGCAGACTATCATATTTTACTCCATGGTTTCATGGTGCACTTATGATACTTTCAGGGTGTAGTAAGCCAATGAAGAGGTGAAGGACCAGGTTCTCAGCTAGTGACTTTCATAAAGTCCTCTTTTCTTTAGCCTATAGAGAGCAGATTCTAGACAAAACAGCCAAAACCTGATCTTTCTTTCAATAATGATGCTACTCAGGAAAATTGAGAGCAAAGTTACTGCTTTATTTTTTCCTCTGAAACAGTTGTAAAAAAGCAGACAATATATAAAAAGTACGTAAACATGTGTTTGTTTATGTGTGTCTATATATGTTTATATATTTGAGTACATACACACATGCACACACAAACACTTCCAATTTTTTTGAAGTACCAGAAACATTTTCTACAGATAAAATCCAAATAAAGACTGTGGGCGTTAGTACTAGCCTTTCTTAAAATGCGTATGTGGAATCAGATGACTAAAGAAGTGGAGAGGAGAGAGAAATGATTTATTGAAAGCTTTTTTTTTTAACTTATGTTAATGTGTATGACCAACTAATGTATTTGAAAAGCCTTGCTTATTCATATGAACTTTCATTACAGACAAATTGCTATTATTAAATTTTCTAGGAGCATATAATATAGAAGTCAGTATATACTTTTGATTCTTAATTTGTATATGCTACAGCTTTCTGAAGACATTGATAAATAGGATGCAGGTTTGCAGGAGGTACGCTATTTGACAGACATAGACTCTTTTTGTGCTTTCTGTCACACTGACAACGAGCTAGTCAATTTTGTGTTGGTATGAATTGTTTATTACAGGTAAAGAAAATATATATGTCATGCTTGTTCATATATTACCCAGTAGGAATCTTAGAAGAAACAGTTCTGCCTTTACAGCTTTTTCCTGGTAGCAGCAGTATCATGCAGTCCCAGTGAGCACTAGGTAATTCACCTGCATGCTTCTGTACTAGCTGTACACCTCCCTCATTATTCCCCACCTTGGCATTAAAAGAACCCAAGTACTACAGCCTTGAAAAAGGTGCTGGGTGTGTATATTTGAGGCATAAGGGATTACAGTTGCTAATCCAGTTCAGGCATTTGTGTAGGTCCAATGCTTGTGTACTTGGTCCCTGAACAGCCTGGTACATGGATTGCGTGCACTTACAATATTTCCTCACAGCACATTGTACTGTGCATGGAACTATTTAGGTCTCAGGAAACAGAAGTATATTAAAAATACTTTTAACATTTGCCCTTTGCCACTCATAGCTGGCTTACAAACATCCACCCTTCCTAAGCAGAAGTAAATTCTTTGTCCAGCTGATTAGCTGGGGGGGGGGGGGGGAACCCAACCTCTTGGAGACCTTTGCGAGGTCATTAGTGAAGCTTTCTTTTCTGAACGTGAATACGCCACCTGCCTTTCATGGCCCAGGGGAGCCTAAAGGCAGTGTGTGTCTGGGAGCACGCTGCAGAATAGCATCTGCATACTGCCAGACTGATCTGCTAATAGCCAAGGGAGAGCATTGATGCCAGGGGTGAAGAGAAATGCTGAAACCTTGCAAAGTGTTAAGCAGTGCTCACCTATTTATTAGACAGTTAATGCTGCCTGTAGCGTTAGCAGCGGAGGATAAAAGAAGTGAGGCATGTTGCAGATTGTTAATTGGTCTTAGAGCTGCATGTTGTAATTACTAGCTCACTTTCTTCTCTACAAAGGAAAAAAATATCCCAGAAGGGACCAAAGCTGAGACAGTTTTCATCTGATAAAAATTGTGTTGTGTTTTAAATGTTTCTATTATTTTTTGTTTAAGAAAGAGAAAAATCATTTTGCTGTCAGACTTGTAACCTGCAAGAAGGCCTCTACCTGATTTTGACACCTTTAATGATCATCCTTTATAGGTGGTGGGGTAGAAACTGGTGATTTTCTGTGTGCTTTGAAATAGGTTGTGGGGCATGCATTTGTCTCTGGGAGAATGAGGGAGGTCATTTCAGTAGTCTCTGGTTTTGCTTTTCATGATAAATTGAGAGTTATGTCTCTGTGTACAGGCACTGTGTAGGCTTGAAGAGTGTGCAGATGTGTTGGTAAAACCAATGGACAGAACTGCACATGGGAGAAATGAATGGCAGAGCCATGGGCAAAGGTGCGTGATATTTTTATATTACATGGGAACATGTAATACATATTACATGATAGATATGCTGCATCTGCAAGTGTATAGCTTGTGTTCTGCCCCTTAGTTACATCTCTGCTGAAACTTTATTTACATCACTTGCCCCAGGAATTAGCTGGCAGCTTTTTTTCCAATCTCTGTGTAAAGCTGCTGCATGAGAAGCATCTGGGTTTTTTTGCTGTCCCTTGTAGCTTTTCCCCTCAAGGCTGTGTTACTCAGAGATCTAATACTTCATCTCCAGTCTGTGAAAACTTTCCAGACTGAAATGTCACAACCTGTCATATCTGACAAGAAGATGCAGATGTCATTCATCTCCTCCGTTACCCTGTCTTGCGCAAGGCAAATGTTTAAAGGATGTATAAATGTGTGGGGAGAGATCTTCAGTTGGTGCAGATTGTCGTGAACCCAGCTGACACGTTGCACAAGCTGAACACCTGCCTTTTTATTTACTCTCCTCTCAGCATTTTGCAAACACGCCACTGTCCAACACTATCCCTAGTTAACTGAACAAGTGAGTTATGTTTTTCTGTTGCAGTGGAATATGGAGCATGCAACAATACTAGTGCTGTTTGTAACTCTCATGGTATAAATGCAAATGACATTTTTCAAGTGTTTTGCAGGGAACACAAGTTCTGTATGTGTAATAGGGTAGTGTTTTAAAAATACTTCCACAGGGAAGTTGTTTAAAGTCAACTTGCTTGAAATACACAAGGTAATTAGTTAATTAATTTTTTCGTTATTTTTATTGAGGATGGGTAATTTACAGTTGACTGTTAATTGACTTTTAAAATCTTAATCTTCCTATAGGAATAAGCTCCTTCTCTTTCCTCTGAGAGCTTCCATTTCATCGTTATGGTCTTGCAGTTTGGTCCTCTCTGAGTATCCAGTTTGTGCAAACTCCAGATTCTTTGTCCAGCCACACTTTCTCAGTTGTGCTCCCGTTTACTCCATGCCTTGCAGCCTAAGGACAAAAACAATTGCAACATTAAACAGGAGATTAAATTGCGAACTGTTTTATTTGACTCCTTATTCTTGGGAAATGTCCTCTCAAAGAAATCGATTCACAATAGTAAGAAGGACAATGGTTGGTATTTCTGCTATTTTTTTAATATACACAATATTTTGCCAAGTATTGCCTAGGTAAACATTTCACTCTTAGTTTAAATGAGAAGTAGTTTATTTCCTTTTTCAGGTTTGTCTGCTTGCTGCAGGTTGATTGTAATAGGTTAGCAAACGGTTGTTCTAAAACTAGATTCCTTGACAGATGGACAGATTTATGGGGGATGGGGGGGCGATAAAAAGGGGATGACTATCTCATCCCCATTGGTACCATTAAGTACAGTATATGTTCTCATCACATGAAGGGGGAGTAGGTTTGCAGCCCTCCCTCCTCACCATGATTGTTTCCTCCAGCCCTGGTTTGTGCTTGCAATATAGAAAAGACAAATCTAGTGTGCACTTCTGCTTTTCCCCTCATCTATCCCTGCCCTCTGTGTTCCCCCAGCAGGCACAAGGACCTCCTCCACCAGCCCCAGCTCAGCTTTCCCCGCTCTGGTGGAGCAGATTTACCTCCCACACCAGCAGCAACTTCGGCTTCTCCTCCTGCTTTGTTGGCATTTAGGGTAAAGGCGGGTAGAACATACTGAAAAAAACTTTTGGCGCAGTTTAATGGTAATGTCACACTACAGCCCATGTATTTTATGGCCTTATAGCAGCTTCAGGTGGAAAACATTCTTTCCATTATTATTTTTTTTCTTTTTTTCATATCTAGAAATAAATTAAGCTATATGTTAGAATGAGTTCTTCCTTCGTAAACAGGCTTGTCTGTAGCTAAGGACTCAATGCTTCTTGCTTGCCTAAAATAAAGACAGTGCCTTGAAAATAATTTATTTGGAATTTCCTTCCTAGCTTATCTGACAACTTAGTATGGTAGCATTTGGTTGCTAGAATGCATGCTTTGCTAAGAGACAGGACAAGCTTCCAACTGTGCATGCAGAAAGCATTTGAATTTGAATTTCAATTAATTCCCGTACAGCATGAAATAAAAATGTCATGTTTGGAGGAGGGTTATTGTTGTTTATGCACTTTTGCTAGAAGACTTGCAGAATAAATGATTGGCTTGTACTACAGCACAGTATTAGAATAAGAAGTGATTGCATTATTAGCTGACAAGTCATGAGTGGCCTGGATGCTTTAGTTTGCTCCCATGTAAAACTGCTTTGAAGATTACAGGTCGGTCTGTCATGTCTCTCATCTTTTTTAACATCATATTCAGGTAGCTGTTACAACATTACTTGCCCTGTGATAATTCATTGAGCTATCAGCTACAAATATTTGTTCAGCCTAAGGAGGCCAGGCAGGCATAAGAGAAAAAAGGTCAGATCATGAGGGAGAATATTCTGTGGCCTGAGTTTTTGAGTAAATTAGTATTTTACTTTTGTTCATAAAGGAATTGCAGTCGGAGCTGTATTGATTAGTCTTTGTCTGTGTGCACGTGCTCTTGATTGCTTGGCAGCCAGACTCCGCTTTGATTTTTGGATTGGCAGAAGTAATGATGCTGGAAGGCCCAAGTACAGGAGAATAAGTGGCCCCCAAAGGGCTTTGCTGCTACTAACCATCAGCAGAAACAGCTATGCATCCAAGCACACACAGCTTCACTAGGTGAAAACACTGGTTGACAGGACAAGGTTTAGGACTGCTAAGCGATTTTCTCATTAAAATGTTGTTGGTTTGAGCTGAAAAAGTTATTTTTATTCAAAACTGAAACCTGTAAAAAGAACCTGGTTGGTTTCTGAGAAAGTTTTTGTGATAAATTGCTCCAGAAACATCCGTTTTCTCCATTTTGATACTTTTTGACGTGAATTTTTTTTATTTTTTTCATTGTAAGCCATACTGAGGGCTGAAATATCACATCTCCTGAATGTTGTTTCTTAAAACATCCTGAAAAAAACTTTTAAAAACTGACTTGATTGTGAATCAGAGGACAGATTTTATAGAATCATAGAAGAATCATAGAATCGTTTAGGTTGGAAAAGACCTTTGAGATCATCCAGTCCAACCATTAATCTAACATTACCAAGTCCACACTAAACCAATTAGGGGTAGACTAGACTAAACCATGTCCCAAAGTGCCACGTCTACCCGTTTTTTGAACGCTTCCAGGGACGGTGACTCCACCACCTCTCTGGGCAGCCTGTTCCAATGCTTGACTACCCTTTCCGTGAAGAAATTTTTCCTAATATCCAATCTAAACCTCCCCCGGTGCAGCTTGAGCCCATTTCCTCTTATGCTTATGCTACTGTTTGGAGGAGCAGCCCAAGAGAAACAGTAGTATGTAAGTACTCATATGGTTGGACTAGATGACCACTTGAGGTCCCATCTACTGTGAATGATTTTATCATCCTATATGACAGTATATGAAGACAAGGCTTATTTTCCGCTCCTATGTGTTCTTGGCTCTTACTGGGACAGTCTCAAGGAGTTGCTGTAAAATAACTGTGATCTGACCCAGACTACTGTAACATTATACCAAAGCATTGGACACTTCAGTGTAAAAAATGCAAACAAAAGAGCTGGGCAGCAAAAAGGAGAATTCTGTCAAACTTGAACAAGAAAGGGAGGGGATGCTTTGAGACTTCAGGTATATCATGTGTTAATGACTTTAGGAAGATTCACATCCATGTGCTCTGGGGCTGCAGTCGCCAGACAAAAGAGATGAGGTGCAGGTATTAGAGAAGATGTAGCTCTGCAGCTGAGCCCTTTGTAAGATGTGAATGAATCAAAAGAACTGCATTTAATATCTTTAAAGTTGGAAAAGAATAGTAGCCTTAATAAAAAAAAAATGGAGAATAAGAATTTCTATTTGCAGATCAGTTAGACGATATATGTGTGGTGTTCAGATTTTGCATCTGGCACATACTTATTTTATTGATTTGACTAAACTGTCCTTACTTATAAAATACAGCAGTGCTGTCCCATATTCTGACTGGCTTTCCTATTGACTATGCCATAGAATTGTATATACAGGAATTGCCCAAGGGTCTTCCCCTGCTCGCTGCGCCAGCACATTGAAAATAATGTTTAGTTTTGCTTTTTACCTCAGTTTTGAAAAGTGCATTTGAGGCTTTTGTTTTCACTGATGACCTATGTAATTTAAAATCCCCAGGTTCCAAACTGATAGGAGTTTGAGGCTGTTCGGCTCTTAAGGAGCACGAAATCCAGCACTTTTTGTATTGATATGATAGTATTAGTGAAAAATATCCAGAGATCAGTCAGTCCCTGACATGTACACTCTGACTTAAACCACTTGTAACTCTTCCTCCCTTTGGCTTGAATGATCTCTGTATTTTGTTAGGTTAGGGTTTTTGGGGGTTTTTTTGGATCACCCATTCAGTTGGATGGTCTGCTCAGGATGCTGCCTTGTCGATCTGTTTGCTCCTCCATGGACTAAAAATATTTGTAAAAGTTGAATTTAACAGGGGGGAGGTGGGGGAAATGTTCTTTTTTCCCTCGTGAAGGAATGTGTGAAGTTTTATCTCCAGAGTTTTCACGTGGAGGAAAATTGGTTTATCCTTTTTAGGTTCATCCTTGAGATGCCCTTTTAAGAGGAGTGGATGTTCTAAAATCCATTGATACTGATGGCAGCTGAAAATTTAATAAAAAAAGATTTAGTGATTTTTAATTGAACTAAATGCATTGTCCTACACACAAGATGTTATTTGAACTTGTAGAAGCAAGGACAATAAATAATGACGCATAATGACACATCAGTAAATTTATGGTGGCACCCACTCCTTGCTAGGCGCTTACCACACAGTCTCAAATGACAATCAGATTCTCTGAAGACCTTGCAGTATAAAAATAGATATATGAATCTACTAACAGGATGCCATCCTCTAAAAAAAATCCAGAAAACTAGCCCTTAGTGGCTTACCTGTATATTTATATATGTTGTGAGTGCATCTTTGGTAGTTTGTGGAGCCAAGGCATGTAAGCCTTGATTATGAGGAAAAAAAGCAAGACAGATATGAGCAGTAAATTGAGATATACCAAAGTGGCCATAATAAAGGCTGTTCAAACTAGGCTTTCCATATGTCTATATTTGACCTCAGGCTTTGCTTCTGGCGTTCAACATCAGTTAGGCAAAGTCTTTGGTCACATTAATTTTTCAAACTTTTTAGTTGGTTTGGCAAGTTGAGGAATGGGAAGGAAATCTTCAAAAGCTTGGGTAAAAGCAGTACTGTAGGAGTTTTGCCTTTGATTCTTAATTTATCCACGAGCTTTTTGTTTAATAGAGAGAAAGAGGAGGGTTTCTGTCACAGCAGTAGTCAGTTGGGCTGGAGGCTCAGGCTACAGGGGACGGGGGGGATTCAAGATAGGAAGCGTTGAGGGATTTTGGCACTTCTCATAGAACAGGAAAGCCATTTTTTCTGATTTACCAAAGTTGTGCGCAAGTGTCTTAATTTGACTTTGCATACAGTATAATATTAAATGTGCTATTTTAAACATGATTTAAAACCATTCATCAAACCGGGGGGAAAATGGGCTGAAGAAGTGGATTTATAATAATGGCATATTGGACCAAGACTGTGCAGTCTGTAAGATGTAAAGGAGTACGTGCTTTCAAGAGCAGCACCACTGAAAATATCAGGTGAGGATTAAAATACATCTTCCTAATCTTCTGTTATGTTGCCTGAATAGGTTCATATCCCTTTGAGGCAACGTGCTGTAATTCCAATAAATACTGTGTAATCTTTGGGTAGTGTCTTAGTGATTTCTTTCCCCTAGAACCTGTCGATACTCGTAATGAAATGAGAGAAGGGAGAGGGATCTTCTGTCGCTAAAAGGCTTATGCGGGAGCTGGGCCCCACGTGCCGCCTTGGCACAGGACCGAGGTGATTCCTGCCCTGAGAGTTTCAGGGGGGTTTCAGCTGAAGGCTCCGGTGACACGTCCTTCTACGAGGCCGGGCTGTGCTAGCGAACATGGTCCCTGACCTCAGCAGTTCGTTTTCTGTCCTTGCCAGGCTTTTCCTTCAAGCCGGTCCCTGGCCCGGCGGGGACGCGCGAGGCAGTCGGTGTACGTTTTGCCCACTGGACCAAGCTGGCGGAGCTTGGTTGAGGGCCAGTCACCCCCAGAGCTGTGCTGGCAGACCCCGGGGGAAGAGCAGGAGGTACCCCCTGCTTGAGGCACCTGCAGGGGGAAGGCTGTGACGAACGACTGAGGGGCAGCGACCTCCTCTTCTGCCTCGGCCGCGGAGCAGAAGGGACACCCCAGTCCAGAAGGCCGAGGTAACTTGGGCCTCCTCATCTCTCCCTGCCCAGAAGCTCACAGTGAGGAGGTGAAGGATGGCGCTGGAGTACGTGCCGGCTTCTTTCGTGCTCCTTGGGGGCCGAGGGCGTAGCTGGGGGGGGTCTGGGCATAGCTGAGGGGGGTCTGGGCGTAGCTGAGGGGGGTCTGGGCGTAGCTGAGGGGGGTCTGGGCGTAGCTGAGGGGGGTCTGGGCGTAGCTGAGGAGGGTCTGGGCGTAGCTGAGGAGGGTCTGGGCGTAGCTGAGGAGGGTCTGGGCACAGGGTGGGGAGGATGGAGTGGGAATGGCCTCTGCATCCCTGATAAAGGGCTACTGCTGAGCTTGCTCTCATTCCTGAGGCTGAAGGTTTGCATTCGTAAGCTTTCTGATAAACAGCCTTGGAAGTAATTAAAATTAAATGATCGTGACTTTTTTTTTTTTTTTTGCAAGTTATTGTATGATTGTCCTGACCTTTTCTCTTTGTACTGGCACACAATAGTATGAAATGACAGACCTGCCTGCAGCCAGCCTTTTTTCTAGAATTACTTGCCAGAGCTTCTGCTAGTGCTTTACCCTCTGTGCCCATCACTAAATGCTCTGCTTTTGCAACCAAAAATGTCTTAGAGTCTTTGCAATCTTGTGTTAACCTTCATTTGAGGAGGGGGATTTAAAAGTAGCTGGTTTAGTGTCAGCATTTGTAGTTAACAGTTGGACTTCGTTTTGAGAAAGCTTCCAAATTTGCCATGCTTAAATGTACAGCTTTTTGCATCTTTGCTACCACTCCCTGCTCTTCAGAAATGGCCTGCAACTTCGTTCCTTCGTCCTTGATATTTTTTTCTTCTTCTTTTTTTTTCCTAACAGCAGTTGTTCCTGATTTTTCTGTGCCAGAAAGTTGAGAAGAACGATCTTCTGCGGCACTGTAATGCTTGTCAGCTCTTTCCAATCCTGAGTTTTAATGAACAGTTTAGTTCTATGCCTTTGCGCTTCTGCCTCTGCTGTTTTGCTGCTGTGCTGGAGCTTTCCCTGTGTGAGCAAGGGAGTGCCTGGCAGAAAGACAGGACTTCTGTCTTTCCTGCCTAAGTAATTCGCTCTGACTGAGTTTCTCCAGCCCTCTGTCATTCTTTCTTTGCCTTCCTAAGAAAGCTAAAGAGAAATGCCACATCCCTAGGCCCCTTTGTACTCATTTGTGTATCTGTATTATAACAGCAGTGCTTAGCACTTGCATAATCTTGCTCCCCTGCATGATCACTGTAATCATTTATGCATCTGTTTTATAACAGGAGTGGGTCAGATTCTGAGACGGAGCAGAGCAGTTCTGGCTCTGCACTGTGTTTGCTGGTTTGGCTAGCACTCATCATCGCTCTTTGATGTTTATTGTATGTAGCATTTTATATGTCAAATCACCAGGAGCCAAAGTTTTGCAGATTTGAGTACTACCTTTTGTTCCTTTGATTTTTGTGGAGTTGTTCTCAGCACAAAAGGTTGCCCAGCTTTGGGAAGGGGCAGCAGAGTAGGGGCAACACAGCTGGATTCAGGCTCATTCTCTCTCTAATCATTTTAGGCAAAGTGAGCAGGTGGTGTTTATACTTGGAGTGAGGAAAGCTGAGACCTAGTGCTGAAATTATCTTCCTGAGCCACAGATCATGGGGTGACTCAAGAGCCGGCGAGTTCCTGATTGTCCTCTGCTCGCCTTTCCAGACTCCTGCTGCACTGCAGATAAGCCTGTGAGGCTTAAAGGCCCTCTTTCCTAATCTGATGGTTGATAAACTACTGATGGAGGAGAGTTTCCTCACAGGTTTCTATATTAAGGAGCCGTTTGGATCGTCGCTGCAGCAAGCAGAGATTCTACGGAGACTGTGA
Organism: Pelecanus crispus; assembly: GCF_030463565.1. Classification (NCBI taxonomy): domain Eukaryota; kingdom Metazoa; phylum Chordata; class Aves; order Pelecaniformes; family Pelecanidae; genus Pelecanus; species Pelecanus crispus. The sequence goes on along the minus strand of NC_134644.1, from coordinate 79,321,960 downwards.
GCAATGTCTGTGTTAAAGAGGTCAAAGAGCTGCATCATCTCTAGTCATTACTGCACAGCACTGTGCGGGGAGTGCAGCGCCAAAACTGGCACCCTGGAGGAGCATCTCTGGGTGGAGCTCTCTTCCCCCTCCATCACTCTTTTCTTTTTCTCAGTGTTGACCTAGTTTATTAGTGTTAATTTTATTAGTGCATCTGCTTCATTTTTGTGATTATTAAATGCTTTTGGGGCTTCATAACTTGATTATTTCAGTGCCTTTCTTGATATAATTGAAGCCTGAATGAATGTAGCCTGAAAACATACTTTATTCTAACTTGATAAATCTTGTACAGCTAAACCAATTTATGTTAATAGTTTTTTCTTTTTTGCAACCTTATGCTTATTTAATTTGTTTAGTGATGAAATATTTTTTTCTTTTTTACCCAGAGTGCCTGAAACTGTGGCATATCTCTCCACTAGGTCTCTTTCCGTCTTGAAGTTTTAAATGCTTTATGTTTAGGGCCTTATATAACATGTCCCATCTCTGTAAGAGGAGGTTGACAGTCCAATTAGACATCCATTGATTGTCCCCATCCATTCATTTGCATCGTTGCCTCCTGCTGTGCTAGCTTCTCTTATGGTACCTTTTTATGTCTGCCCTTTCCCATTATTGCTAGTTCATCTCATCTCAGGTGCTATGATACTTTCCTCATTCCCTGTCTGTGCCACAACTTTCATAGCCTTTCATTTTCTGCTGCATTTTTTTTTTCTTTATCTTTCATTGCTGGTCTGAACTAGAATTGCTTTCCCATGGTACTGGGGGAAAGTTTCCAGTGCCAGAAAGGAGAAGCTTCAGACCCACCTCCCCGCAAAAAATAATCTGAACTCCTGGTGCTCTTCCTGTGCGGGTCATTTTGATGCTTTGCTCAGCTTGTTTCCTCTGAGGTTAGTCTGAGAGGCATAGCAAGACCCTTCTCGTCTGCCTAATGAGAGTCAGTGGAGTAGTAAGAGGACTAAGGCATCCTTTACTTCCTTTGGGTGCTGGCAATGTGGAGGCAGTGCTCATCTCTTCTCAAGAAGAGAGCCTTGTCTTCCACTGTCTTTGAACAGGAGGGAAGTGAAACCGAGGTTGGTTGGCGAGCACTTCCCCATAGAGGTGCGGGGCTCCTGCCAGAACCTGTGAGCCCCAGGGGATCAGGACATCCTGGGTTGAAAGGCACGAAGTTGTTGCTGGTTCACCATGAGGCAACTGACAAGTTCTCTGGACTCTTGAGCAAAGTCTTGCTGTAGATTTAGTCCTAAAAACGTAATGGCTCATTTTCCTAAGCCTGTCCTTACTGTTCCTGCATCTCTAGTAATGGTTTTGTGGTAGTTTAACTATCTTGTCATAGGTATACAGCATACCTCTTCATAGATCATTGGAATAATTCTGTTGCAGTTAGGAAGGATTTAAATTGCAGCTCAGCTGAGGGCCTGTTTTGATATCCTCAGTGGTAGCTTGCAGAGTTTTATAGAGCTCTGACTTGGCAGAATAACGTAGATTACTCTAGAATGCGCTGTAGGCCTTCTTCCATCAGGAAACTGGGAAAGCCTGATATCTGGTTGGATGAGGAGTAGCATAGGTGGTAGAAGTGAAAAACTCTAATACCTCAGAGAGTTTCCATTACTCATTTGGATCCAGTGCAATGTATCCATGCAGGGTACAAAGCCACAGCATCTAACTGTCTGTGCTGTGGCATTTGTCTTTTTCATTTGCTGTGTAATCAAAAGTCACAGACTTGATTGTAGAGGAGTAACAGTTTGTTATGGTGCAAAAAGGGCTTGAAACCTTGCCAGAGATTTTCTGTAATTAAAAATGGAATTGGAAATATCAACACCTTTTCTGTTTGTTGTACTGATGCCTCTCAATTTTCTGATAAATATCAAGGTTATGACAAATAAGGAACTAGGGGAGTCGGTGGCTTGAGGGATTAGTAATTGGGTTCAGAGCCTATCACCTTCAGGTCACCATTCTGTATCTGGCCCAGGTTGGCAGTGACTAAAAATCACTGTCTAGTTGCTCCTCAGTGACCTGTGCAAAATGGATTTGTATTTGCAGGCTGGGTATATTGCCAGCCCCCTGGGAAGAATTGGCAGTGATCGATACCATTGGTGTTTTCCTCAGGGAGGCCAAAGACAAATCAAGCCCTTTCTTGTAGAAGCACCACCCCAAGAACAGAGTGATGCCAGAAGCTCTCGTCATGCCTGTCTCGGATGTACGGGCTCTCTGCAATATGCAGGTGGTCTTGGTGAAGGGAGTTTGTCAGCCAAGTACCTTTGGTTACTAATATTGGTACATTTCAAATAAGTTCAGAAACAATCTCTGATGCAGAACAATTAGAAAACATTCTACGTGAAGCTTCACCAAGTAGGAAACTTACGTCATCTCCTTACTTATTATGGTAACATGCTCTAAAACTTCAAGGGAAAAAAATTAGAAATACTCCAAGCTACTATTAAAATAGTGTAATGCACAGGTGGTTAGGATATACAGACATTTAATGCAGATATGTTTTAAAGTTGTCTGGATTGATGTTTTTCATTTTAAGGTATGGCTACTGAAATTTCAGTTTGGGTGAACCCATGTTAGTTCTCTCTGAAGTACCTGCCAAAACCCTTTGTGAAATGAAGTGACTGTACTTACAGGACAAGGAATGATGTTTCTTTTTCAGTATGAGGAAGCATTTAGCATACAACGCCTCAAACATTCACTACATGGTATGTGTACTGAGTTGCACCTACGAAACAAGTAGGAGAAAATGTTATTTTTGATCACATGAAGAAAGGAAGCAATTTATACAGTGGTTTCTGTATAGTGGTTTCTCTTCGTGGCAGAGATGTTTTAGACATTTGCAGAGACGACAGGTTGCCTATAGTAAAATGGAGCACTCCGTCTACGTTGGCAAAGTAGACGGTGGTAGTGTCTTATGGAGATGCTACTTGTGGTTTCACATTTTGTCACAAGATTTGTAAGACAGTAAGAGTGAGTCACACAAGAAAAGTGGGGACTGGATCCAGTCATGTTACATAGATCAGGATTTCAAAGATAGGTGCACTTCTTATGTAGCAGGAATTGAACCCTCTAATTCCAGTGGAGAGGGTTAGACTTGTTATTTTGTATAGCTTGAGTTTCCCATATAGTCCATAAGCCAAAACAGTGTTGTTTAGTTTTTGTGGTTTTGTGCAGAGTGAAAGACAGACAGAAAAGGCTACTCTGGAACCTAGGTTTGCAAAGATGACGGACAGGTTGCAAATGTTGCAATGCCAAAGTAGATTTTAGATCTCAGCAAATGGGATTGGAATTTTCCTGCATAGGTGAAAAGAGGAGAGAAAATATCTCCTAATGATCTCCCTGAAATATAGAATAAAAATATCTGAATGATGAGGGCAAGGAACTGTGGGGTTTTTTTCTTCATAATGTTAATAATAATGCCATATTGCAGTGTAATTTCATTTCTGCCAGTTAAAAGCTTCTTAAGCTGCTATCATGGTAAATAGGTTATTAACATTGAATATGAATGTCACTAGCATCATTGAAAATTCTTTCAATTCCCTTAATATCTTTTATATGCTCAGCATAATGTAGCAATCTGTCTAAGTTTTGAATGTGAGGAATTATATGTTCTTAAAAAAAATTCAGAAAACTTTTTTTTGTCACTATGTTGTGTATTTCCCAACAACTAATTTCCCAATTAATAAACATTTTAATGCAGTATTTAGAGTTCTGTCCACCCAGTGATTTATTTCATGTTGCTGCATTTGGAATCAAATTACTTTACTTCCTTCTTTTTCCCCATTCCCCGCCGAAGTTGAGTCCAATTTAGAAATGATATGCCTAATTACTGCATCTTGGTTTTCAAAATGCAAATTTGCTGGTTTTCTGATTTTTCTAATTTTTTTTTTCCCTGGGGTTGTAAGCAGTTACAACTACTATCAGAATGGTATCCAGAAATTCTTGTCTTCTTGATGAAGATGATAGTCATGTTTAGTAACAGAGGAATCAAAGATAATCTTGAATGTACCTATTAGATTTGCATGCTTGGAAATCAGCAGTAATTCTACTGAAGTTTATGGGTTTTAACCCTCAGCAGAAGCAGCTCCAAAGCAACAAACTGAAACATAAATGACTGAATGCTTAACTTTTTAATTTGACTTGTTTTTGAAATATTTATTTTAGAATTTTTTCTACCTTTCAATGCAAGGAAATCAGCAAAGCTACGGAAATAAGCAAAGAGGTTGTTTGTATAATCCTTTCAGATCTTAAAACGCTCTCTAAGTACAAGGGGGTTTTTTCTTAGATTGCTGATCGTGGCTGTTTTGGCAGTGTTGAAGCTGTTTAACAAGACATGTCAATGGTGTGGGACACATGCAGAATGACAAAAGAATAAAGCAGAAGGTAACACTGCAAAAGTGAAATTTTCTTTATACTATCCTGACCTTTTTTGAAACGCACTATCTTGAAAGGATACAAACAGTACTTTGATTTGTAGTTCATCTAAGTGATGGCATCTTCAATATCCTGTGTCCCCTCTTGGCTTACTAGATAATTTTTAACATATATAGCAAGAGTGAAAAACATTACCCATGAAATAGCACAAAAACATACCAGTGCTGTGGGAGGAGAGTCAGGAGGTCTTGGATTGGCTGTTGCCTTCTTGTGTGACTGTATCTAGGTCATTTTAGGGCAAGTTGTCCTGAGGTATTTGAGTGTTGTGATGCTCTGTGCCTAATGGAGTTGGTTCCTGGGAGCCGTTCTACTCCTGTAAAGGGAGAGAAATTTGGTTCCTAGGCACTTTCTAACAGCTGCGGATGATGGAGCACCAAGAGAGAAATGGTCCTTTGTGGACTGCCCAGTAGCACGTAGGCACGCAGAAAGGGCCTGACTGTCTTTGTGGACCATGTGTGACATCGCTTTATGACTCAATTCTTCATCTGAAAACTAGGATTAAGAATGCCTCTTTCCTCTCATCTATTTAGGCTGTAACCTCCTTGGAGTGTTTAGCGTTTGTTTATGGAGTGCTCAGGAAGATGGGTCTGCAGTCCCATATGGGACATCTCTTTCAACCAGGCCAGCACAGTGATAAAGACAATCAGAACTGCCTGCAGTATTTGGATTTTCTTGAACATTTTTTAGCAAAGCATATGTGATATTTTCTTTATATGGTCTGAGTGTCGGAGCAGCAGGGAAGGTAATGTCTGGGCTCACTTGAGAGCCATTTAGCATTTTCTTGAGAGCTGCCTCAGGCAGCTAAGTTGCACTGTCACAGATGTGTGCTTAAAGTCCCTTTTCTTGGGAAAATATTCCAGTGACAGGCCTCTGGAAGAGGCAAGGGGCTCTTATTTCAGCCACTGCATTGAAATGATGTCTGTGGCCTGATCTGGAGTAGCTTCACAGCTCTGTGTGTTTCTGTGTATTGTTCTTTGCTCCCCTCTCCATTTGCCAAGCATACACTTTAGCCAGCTCTAATGTTTTCAAAACCTCAGTTCAGTGCAGAGAACTCTGTCGCACTGCTAGTTCCTTATTTCAAAGCCTAAAAAGCTGAGTGTGTATATAATACTAAATTTCATATAGCTTCCACATTGTTCATTTTTAATCTATGTCAAATATTTCTGAATTTGCTCACTACTGCCACTTGGTACCAAAAAAGTTTTCTTTTCAATTTTTAGTTTTTGGAGGAAACTTGTCAACTGAAGCCTAATGCCTGGGTCATACAGCTGCTTCCAGCTCCTTGCTGTGATTTCGCTCTCAGTAGAAGCAATGCTAGCTCTAGTCAAAGACATCACAGACGATACCAAACATTTAAAAAAAATGCTAGGCATGGGTTTGGTTTTTGTTGGTTCTGTTTCTAAGCCATATTTTTACACTGCCACTAGATGTAAACATTACTTTTTAAACCTCTGAAATCTGTCGATTCTCATGTCGGAATCTGGGGGGAAAAAAACCAAAACAAGTCTGCTAAATATGGCAAGACTTGGTGAAACTAAGTGACCTGGCACCATGGAATTTTTTTTTTTTTTTTCCCTTCCTGGATTAGAGATTTGAAACAGCTTAGTGCTTACCCCGCTGAAGTATTTCTACATCTAGGATCTAGTCATCCTAGATCCTTTGCTGCTTAGAAGAAATCTCAATTCCCAGAATAAAAGCTGTGAAGCAGTAAAGCCTGAGCCATATACATGAAACTGTGTATACATGCTGCAATGTGAGTTTTAACACGAGTCCTGCATCTGAAACTGTCATTCTGGGCTATGGCTATAGTAAAAAAGGACAAGGAATGTGTTGTTAGGAGTGCTTAACAAGCAGGGTCCTTTTAGCTTTCTAGTAAAAACAAGGTTGCCATCTCTAGGCGGACAGTTTGAGCAGGTAAGTTGCGATGAATTTGCTGGACATAGAAGGACCGTTTCATTTGAAATGACGACTAGTGTCTTTTCAGAGGATTATTTTGACTTTTTTCTTCCCATTCTTGTTCTGTCCCCTCAGAAATGAAGGGACTGAGGTTTCCTGGTTTGGATCTGCCTGTTGTGGGGTTTTCTTTTTTCTGTACTGAAGAGAACCAAAACTGCAAGCTGCTACAGAAAGGGATCTTACCTCCTTAATGACTTGGATTTACGTAGCTGTTGAGCAGAGGCGGCTTATCTCTCAAAGAAAGAATGCTCAGTAGCTGCTGTTTGTTTGAGTCTTGCTGTGCTAGATTGGGCTTTGTCTTGGTGATGAGTGAAACCAAGTTTAGGACTGACACTGCCCTCTTCACTCCCATTTTTGTAATTCTTATGAACAGATCTTGGTCTTTTTGTATCCCAGAACTCCCAAGTGTAATAATGAGACAAAGTAGAGGGTGCAACTTTCAGTTTTCCAGATGGTGTGCAAGCATTTGTCACAAGCAAAAGAAGTTAGCTTTGTACTGGCAAAGGACTGGGCTTGCAAAGGAACCTCCAGACTGAAGAAAGCCCGCATGCGGTATTTATATTTTGTTAACTATATTCAGGAAATGGTGAAAAGGGAAACTGAGTTCTAATGGCCTGTTGTGGTTTAGCCCCAGCCAGCAACTAAGCACCATGCAGCCACTTGGTCACTCCCCCTGCCCCGATGGGATGCGGGAGAGAATTGGAGGAGTAAGAGTGAGAAACACTCCTGGGCTGAGATAAGAACAGTTTAATAGTTGAAATAAAGTAAAATGGTAATGATAATAATAACAATGTAATAATGATAATAATAATAATAATATACAAAGCAAGTGACGCACAATGCAATTGCTCACCACCCGCCGACCGATACCCAGACAGTCCCCGAGCAGCGATCACTGCTCCCCAGCCAACCCCCCCCCCCCCAGTTCATATACTGAGCATGATGTCATATGGTATGGAATAGCCCTTTGGTCAGTTTGGATCAACTATTCTGGCTGTGCCCCCTCCCAGTTTCTTGTGCACCTGGCAGAGCATGGGAAGCTGAAAAGTCCTTGACTAGCATAAGCAGTACTTAGCAACAACTAAACCATCAGTGTGTTATCAGCATTCTTCTCAAACTAAATCCAAACCACAGCACTATGCCTGCTACTAGGAAGAAAATTAACTCTATCCCAGCCAAAACCAGGACATGGCTGTACTTAATTGTTAAAAAGTTTGTGTTAATAAAACAATCAGAATGTGTAAAGCAAGCTGTTATCCCACAACCTTTTCCTGAATGCCAATCGCAGAGTGATACAACTCAGTTTTTCCTAGCTACTGTTCAGTCAGCTTCTTGAAGAATGGTAAATGAGAAGAAAAGAGTGCTGGAGGAATTAGCACTTCAGGGTCTCCTTTCATTCATCAAAGAGATGTATTTTCAAGCTTAATATAGTTTCACACATGCTGCCATCAGCAAAATCTTTACATTAAGAGGTTTCCAAAGTTAGTAGGGAATTAAGGGAGGCATGCTCTGAAACTCCAAAGACAATCATAAAGACGTCAAAGATTTCCTTTGATCTTCTATTTGTTTTCCATACTTTCTTCAGTAAAGGCATAAATCATCAACTATAACCAGAACAAGGGATGGTTTTCTGAAGGAGTGTTCCATCAGTAAGAACGCTTGCCAAAATAAACCCTCAGCTTTAGCAGTACAGGAGAAATCTTGTTCTAACACGAAAAAATGAAGTTGAGTTGTCAGACAGAGTTGAGACTGTTTCATTGTTCCACCTATTTGCAATTCTGCTTCTTCCTATTCCAGTGTTTCTACCTTTACCTAGAGCACAGATTATTCTCTTATTAGTCCTTGTATATTTATCTCTCCTGATTTCTACGTGAATTGACCAAGTAGCAATTCTGAGCAGCTTATTCCTCACAGTGGGCTAGCATACTTTTGTGGTGTCTCCTTGATCCAGCCCAAGTTGTGGTGATTTCATGAATTGGTAGGCATGCCTTCCACCAAACTGCTGGGGGCAATTTAGGATTTTAATATGTGATGCCACATTTATGGAGAAAAACCTCCACCAGTAAGCAGTGATCAGGACCTCTTTCTCAAGCTTCATGCTGGAAGAAGACAGCTTCTGGTTTTGAATGTTTCATGCTTGTCACAGGCAGTGTCAAATTCTGACTTTCTTCTTTGTGTCCTGTCTTGCATTTTCTGTGTTGGCTATGTAGTGTATGATGGAAAAATAACTAATCTCAGCAAAGTGAGTCTTATGTTACATTCCCAACAGGTGTTGAGTTTAGGAAATATGTAAAACACTTTGACTGAAGAACCATCACAGATCTGTCTAGGGCCATGTTTTGGTTTTGCATGACTGCTAGCTCAGTCTCATTATACAAATAGTGCTATGCCAAGAGCAGTCCCAGCTGATGAGATTAGAAATTACAGACCAAAGACCAGGGATATTTCAGGTTAGGTTAATTTAGGAAGGAATAAAGAGTGCCAACGGGCTCCATATGCATCAAAATCTGCTTGGAAAAATGTAGTGCTTCATTTTGGCCAGCAATGCACCCTCACTGCAAAGAAGGCCAACAGCTTCATGGGCTGCATTAAAAAGGGTGTTGCCAGCAGGTCAAGGGAGATGATGTTTGTTCTCTGCTCAGCACCGGTGGGACACATCTGGAGATTTGTGTCCAGTTCCTGGGCTCCCTAGTACAAGAGAGAGATGGACGTGCTGAAACGAGTCCAGCGAAGGGCCACAGCAGTGATTAAGGACTTGGAGCATCTGTCATATGGGGGGAGAACCTTGAGAAGAGAGAATGCTCAGGGGGATCTTCTCAGTGTATATAAATACCTGATGGGGAGGAGTAAAGAAGACTGAGTCAGACTCTTCTCAGTGGTGCCCAGTGACAGGAAGAGATGCAGTGGGCACAAACTGAAATGCAGGCAATTCCATTTAAACATAAGAAAAAACTTTTTTACTTTGAGGGTGGTTGAATGGCTTGCCTGGCAGAGTTATGATGTGCCCACCTTTGAGCTATTAAAAACCCAACTGTATGACATGGTCCTGAGTAACCTGCTCTAATTGACCCTGGTTTGAGCAGGAATGGTTGGACTAGACAATTTCCAGTGGTCTCTTCCCACTGCAGCCATTCTGTGAAGGAGACAGCATTAAGGACTAGAGGATATCTGTTTAACACTTTTCACTCAGGAATATCTGAAATAGGAAGGGATCCCCAGGTACTACATGTGTGATCTGTCTGCTCACAGATGTGCTGTTTAGGACTTATTTGAACTTCAGCTTTTTCAGCACTCCCAGAGTTCTGATTTTAATCAGTCAAATTGCATTCAATCTGAGTTTCAGGCTTGGAAGCTGGTTGACTGGAAGATGTCTAACCACCATCCTCAATTTTGCAAGATGTATTTCTGGAGATAAAGGTGGGTGATACTAGCAGGAAAAAAAGTTGATAGTATCAGGGAAAAAAAAGGAAAAGAAAAAGGAAGGATGACCCATTTCTCTACCACCCTTGAAAGAAGGAGCTTAGTGGAGTGCTGGCCCACACTGTGGCAATTAACTTATAGCAACTATTAAGGGTTAAGATTTTAGTAGAGGACCAGATAAGGATAGTTTTTCAAAGTAACCTATGACTTTGGCACAGTTTTATTTCACTTTATCTATCTATCTATCTAAATAAAAATGACAGTCATAATTTACAATAAATAGAGTAAATTCTGAGGCTAGCAGTTCTTTTGCTCCTAAGTGGTAGTTCCTGGCATTGGGAAGATGTTTCTCCATTAATGTACTGAGGAATACTTAGGCAGACCTGCTGTAGTATACATAGCTGGCAGAGGGAGTGCAAGCAGATAAAGACCTTCAACTGTGATGGCTCTCATCATTTCTATCCAGTTGACAAGCAATTTAAACAGCACTTTGTCAGGGCTAGAAATTAAGCATTTGGGCAATGTTAATTAAGAAAGCATGAAAACGCCTTGGATACATTGTTCTCTACTTTCAGAGAAGGCAACACAGCATGGATATTTGGTGGAAAAGGGAGAAAGACATGTTATATCTTAATGCTAATTGGTTAATTTTTTTTTCTTATCTTGCTGTTCCCTAGCTGGCCATACCTCTGTATTCAGTGTTGTTAGTCACATGTTTATGATTATGCATAATTACAAAAAAAGTTTCTGATTGATTCTGAAATTGATATTTCTCTTCAGGCAGTTTGCTTCAGACATCATTGGTGGATCAGTTGTACTGTTTCTCAGTCAATGCCCAAAATTTACAGAGCTGTTTCTTTTGAATTTTTTATTGGTTTTTTCCCCCATTGTTATATAATGATAATTAAGGTTATTTTTAGTAATTATGTTCCAAAAATGGAACAGACTGCATGAAGTGATTCTATGATTCTAAGTGGGACTAGACTATTTGGGAATTTAAAACCCTTCTAGAAGTTCAAAAGCAAAATGGTATCAGGAAAGTCAGGCTGTAACAACAAATTATTGGCTGTGCTCTTGGTGCTGAAGAGCAGCTTTGTGGAGTAAGGCCAAGAGGCTAAATGTATATTTAAAGAATGTATGCTTTTGTATTTTTTTCCTACTGAAAAAAGGCTTTGAATTCTCAACAAAGGGTTTTATTTTGCAGGCTACACTCTTTAACAGTCTCTGTTCTCAGCTGCTTGAAGTTTCAGATTATCTTAAGAGCTGGTCATCTTTGAAATCTGACCTGGCTAACCTTTTTCTATAAAATGCAGTAGTACTAACCAGTCAGAACAAAGAGATGCTTTCAAAATTTGACACTGTTGATTGACAGAATTGGTATTGTATGACAGTTTTATAGGATGCTGGAATAGCAAAATACTTTCTTGAATCCTACTAAGATGGCATTTGTCAGTTTTTCACGTAAATATTGGATGAAATGCATATAATAAATTAGCTACATTATAGTCTCAGGGGGGAGAAAAAAGCCCTGAAGGTTTCAGAAAGATTTCAGTCCTCCTCTTAGCAATTCTTTACATACAAAACTTCTGGTGCATGTTCTTATTAAATATGTTTGCGCATTCATGTATTCTACTGAACATGTTCAAATTGTTGCATGACTGAATGGATGAATGACCACAGATTCTGGATACTTTTCAGCTGCTGCATTTATTACATGGTAAATGCTTCAAAAACAGCATAATTGTGAATAACAGGTTAACAAAAAGACCAAAATGTACTGAACTTTATACTTGGCAGGTAAGGCACATTAGTTCTAAGATCTGTATTATGCACACAGCCACTGCCAAGAAAAGAGCATAGACACTTTCTGTTACACTATTAAGAGCATATTTAATTAAGACAAAATGCATAATTATGCTTTTCGGTGTAGCATAGTTCCTTTCCAGATGAATCAGGATTTAATGTGATGGTCTCCTTAGGTGTTTGCTGAATACTCTATTGTCCTCTTGAGTTACTTATTCATGCTGTTTCAGAAGCATAACTGCATGCAGTGACACTTTCACACATGGTGCAAGAACATTGTACCATAATCAAAAGTTTTGCTCACAGATATTCCCTATTAAATAAAAGAAGGGCAAACCTGATGATCACTTATCTTAGTTGCTTTTTTTTTTTTTGTATCCTTTAAGTATATTCTTAAGCAGAACAAAACAGTATCTGATACTTCAATGTATTTCTTCTAGAGTACTTGGGGAGCAGAGACCCTTGAATGTGTGATCTTTGGGATCCGCAAAAGACTGCAAACACAGTACTTCCTTGCCTGATAGCTGCACCCTCCTCTGTGGCTGCTGTCCTGAATGAATCTTGGGGACAACAGAGGGTTTATGTTATAGAAAAAGAGAGCAAGTAAGATGATGCTTATGAGAATGTAGCCCTTTCTTCTCCTTACCCATGGCATTTGGTCCCAAGAATAAGATCAAGGTGGTAATCCGACTGCCTTGCTTTACTGTTTTCTCTGATTTTTCTGCCCAATAGCATTACTGTTTTCCAGGGTTTCCTCTGCCTCTCTTCTGACCTGGATTGTTTCATGCCTGACTGTATCAGAAATGTTTATATTTAGACATGTCATCAAATTGTGCTAAAAGCTGATTAAATCATGAGGGAGCGTTGAGGCAGTCGTGCTTTTACAGCTCTTCCCAAACAAGAATCAGAGAAGGAAAAATGAACAGAACCATTCATGTTTCCTTCATTTCCAACAGAAGAAACTCATGGAATAACTTGCATTTTCTGTCTATTGTGTGGTGATAATCTTGTGTAGTGAAAATGAGTAATGAGTAACTGTCTTAATGGTAGTGGCAGTGCAACCACATTGGACATTATTGGACACCTTAACTGGAACACTGGGGTACCATATCATTCTTATGTTATCTTGATTTCTTAAGTACTGGTACTTAAAAGAGGTAGAGATCAGAGGACTGTACTTTTCACTCTGATTCCTACTACTGGTGTCTGTAATGAAAAGATTCTTCTTTCCAAGGGGCCAGATACCAAAACTTCCTTTGAAAACAATATGAACAAGAGGTGTTTTATCTTTTTTTTTGAAATCTGATCATCATGTATCTAGATGTTGTAATACATATTAAAGAGTGTACTGCTAAGCTGTATGCATGTTTGTTGGGATAATGGAGTGGGTGAAGAAAGGTTTGTATGTTTGAAAATCCTGGAGGTCTCAATAGCTGCCATGTTACATCATCAAAAAGAAGTAAATTAATGATCCATCCCAATTTCGCCATTGTACCTGGTTGCCAAAGAGTAGAGGGACCAAGCAAAATGAGAAATGTTAATGTACGGCTATCTAATGCTCGTGCTTCCAACAAGTGCTACTAACAGCCACCACCTTTCTCCAGACAGTGGTTTGGGTTTAGGTGAGGTGGATCCCAAGAGAGAAAGTGCAGGAGTCAGCAGAATGGCAGGTGATGAAATTTCAAGGTGGAAGGGTGTTCAGAGCATAGAAATAATTTGTGTAGGGAGATTTTTCTCTGTGAGAGGGAGTTGTAGTGGTGAAAGAAAGAGCTTTTCAGCTGTGTGTGCCTAAGATAGAAAATTTAATCTTGTTGAGCTTCTGTGGTATCTGCAACCATAGCAGATGTTGGGTGTCTTTGATGTTGGTCCTGTGTGTTGTAGGAGCATATGCCCCCGCAGCACTGAGGGAGAAATGCTGGCACTACTTTCTTGCTTTGTAGCGTCCACAGTTCGTACCTCGAAGGCCTGTGGCATGGTCTGGTTTAGCATTGTTTTAGGCCACCAGGAGACGCATGTTGTCTCCTCTCTTGGCATTATACTTCAGGCTGCTCCTTCCAGCTATTGTATTGTACTGTTATTTTCTAGGGTATCTCTACTAAGCCTTGCCCTCAAGTGGAAACTGTTTCATCAGCACGCTTAGTTCTTGTCAGCCTTTTGGGCTGAAAAAGCTTTTTCTTTATAACTCTGAAAATATTAGTTCAGAAAGATGGTGTATCTTTGTGTGGTGTATACACATCTATCTATCTCTATGTAAATATATAAATGTGCATTGTTGTGTATATGTGATCACACAGTCAACTCCACTAAGCATAGCAGAGATTTTTTTTTTTTTCTTTTTCTTTCCCGTAAGAAGGGCTAAATTTTGCAAAAACTGTGTTTCTGTGGAGGGGTTTGTTCAGTCCTTGTTATTCTGATGATCTGCCCTTAAATTTGCAATACTGATTCCAGATTCAGCATTGTAATGTTGATGATAAAGTGCCCCTACCTATAAACGTGCATTTATTAATGTGGCATGAATTAACACTAATACTTCAGTAACTGTCCTAAGATGTGGCAGAGAGCAACTTGACTTTCTTGCAGGTGCCCTTAGGAAAGGAAGTGGCAACCACTAAGACCCATTTACTTAACTATGACTGTTTACACCATAAAAAGAAATTCACTCTTATAATTATATTCAGAATTATAGAAAGCTGTTGCTGCTTTAGATTATTTGATCTCTCTGGGGAAACTTCCATCAAACATAACAGCCTACATTTTTACTTTGTAAATTATGAAGCTGTGAACAAGAAAATGCAAGACAATCTCTTCTATTCTTAGTGTAATAGTAACCTCCTAAAATATTACTGCCTTTATAAGTCCCAGTGGAGGATCTTTCTTTGGGGGGGAAAAAACCCCACCATCCTATTGCATAAATGAGGAAATACATTCCAGATGCATTAAGCAAATAATCAACACACATTTATCATGGTCTCTTACAAATCCATGCGCTTAGGTTATCTGCAGGTTGGCTCATGATTTTTTCTCCATCTACCCCATCCAAACCAGATGTTGTGTATTCTTTTGAAACATTAGCTTGTGCGTTTTCTGCCAGGAAGGATAGATTAAAAATATTCTCTTCTCTTCTTTTGTGCTGATATGGAAGAGCAGCTGAGCATCGTGTAGAGTAATACTTTGCTTTTGTCTGCTATTGGGGTCATTCATAAAGATGAAAATTTTTGTATTGCACTCCTATTGGAATGTTTTTCAGTTCCTAAATAACTGTTACAGGCCTTTTTATTCCTTAAAGGTTCTTTTCTTAAAGACAAAAATCTTAAGATGTCAGACAGGATCCACTGTGAGGGCTAATCACTTTGTCATGTCCATCTGGAATCCCAAACAGCTGAAGATCCTTAGAAAGGATTTGAGGCTTTCTCACACAGTGTTTGTGCCTTACTCATGGAGGTCAACCTGCTTGCTTTTTACATTGCCATTCATTATTTTCAAATTGTTTGTCCATTGTGGTTGTTATGATCCAGAGTAGTGGCTTGTGTGGATATATTTTCGCAGCTCATTTTCAGAAGGCAGGAATTGCTCTGTGAGGCTTATGGTTTTCAATGAGCATGTCAAATGCAGGCTTTTTCAAGGTTTTTACTTTTCTGGCTTATTCACTGTTACTTTAAAAAAAAAAAAAAGGGTGGAAGGAAAAAGAAAAAGAAATGGAAGACAAGGTATCCTAGTCAGTTCAGCTGGAGATTATTGACCTGTGTCACTCTGTCTGTGGAGATACTCAAAACCTAGTTGGACCCAGTTCTGGGCAACTGGCTCTAGCTGGCCCTACTTGAGCCAGGGGGATTGAAACTGGACTAGATGATCTCAAGAGCTCCCTTCCCACCTCAGTCATTCTCTGATTTTGTGTTTTGCAAAGAGGTTCTTCAGAGAATTCTTTCCTTTGGTGACTTGATATTGGTATGTTCTGCTGTGATGAGTTCTGCTATTGTGTGTGATAAATCATTATGGTCCTACTCCTGCAAGGTCTCTGTGGTTACCCTTCTCAAAGCATCATCAGTTTCAGTGATGCCCAGTTGCTGGACACTTCTAATTGCAGGACTGTAGCTGATCTGATGCCCAAAAGTAAATATTTGCTGAATTTTGAAACCATCAGGCATATGAAACCAGAGCTGCTGCGATGCGCAGCTGCTTTGTGTTGTGTCTGTGCTCTCCCAAAGCACAGCTGTTGGAAGACTTTATTGAACAGTAAAATTAAATCTCACAAAATTAGAACCAGGATGGCTCTGGGTGCAGTGTTTACCATTGGCTTCAGAAGTATACCCCAGCACCGTTTTGCTCTGAATTCATCAACAAACCATTGAAACAAGGAAGGAGAAGAAAAGGGGGAGTGCTGTCATTTGGTGTCACAATCTTGCCACCCAATGGTAAGCTGTTTTCAGGGCAGAAAAGGATGAGAAAGGGGGGAAAAAAGCCACTGAATTCTTACGGGGCAGACACAAATACCAGTAATATTCACAGGACTCAGTTGAGCCTTAAGGTAGAAGGCCAAAGAAAACTTCTTATGAAATAAAAATTGATTAGTAATGATTTCATGTATATATCTTGAAGATGTACCATAGTAACTTGGTATTTTGAAGCTTGTAAGTGCTTTCTGGATGGTCACTGAGCACCAGATGGATTTGGCTGCTATTGTTGAAATAATCAGACCTGGCTTTTTTTTGACAGGCACCATTTAACAATCTGAGTGATAGCCTTGCGCCTTTATTTCACCAGTGAAACCTACGCTTATGATACCTTAAGAGACCACTGTAAGCTTTTGGGATACTTTTAAATCTTTATTGATCATTTTCACTTGTCTTACTTTTTATTAATCTTTTAGATCAAATTTGTAGAAGTGTTAAAGCAAATGTATCAACCATGGCAAATACATAGAAGAACTCCCTAGTGATATTGAGGACCCAAGTGTATGTTTCTTGGCTCAATCAAACAGTATCAAACTTGATATCATCAGCGCTCTTCCTGCACCATAATACTCTTTTTCCTCTAATCATCTGCTAGGACTGTGTTCCTTTCTGGCACATATGGGCAAGCAGAGTAACTTTACAATGCATATGAAACACAGAATTTGTACCTTCTCTTTTCAGTGGTAGCTGGGAGGAGGGGGAGATGTTTACATGTAGTCTCTTGGAAGCTTTTTGTCCAGTTTTTACTCTGGTAGTCTGGGGTTTTTTAACAGTCTTCATGGTCACAAAATACAGAGCAGTTTAAGGGCGGAGAACAGTACACGTTCATAACTATTTGTGTGCATTACTTGAAGTGCAGTTGTGCAAATTCATCTTCCTTTCTTGAACCGTGTGGATTCAAAGAGAGGAAAGATCAACAGAGGCAGACCTTGCAGTTTTCCTATCATGGCATGTCTGTGTGACTGTGTGAATTTTGAGGTCAAAAATTTGCAAGGATGAGTACACAATTGTGATTCTGTGATAATAGCTGGTGGATTTGCCAATTTAAGCTGGTCCAATAAAACTGACATAGTAATGAGTTTATCTTGAGATTAGTGGTAGGAGCAGAAGATTGGGGAATAGAATAGAAATAGAACAGAATAGAATAAAATAGAATTTTGGGTCACTGGAAGAGGCAGGTGCATTCTGCAATCTTGGCAGATGAGTAAATCTTCAAGATACGTTTGCCACAAACAGACTAACTGTAGCAGAGCTGGCTGGTTTACCTCAGCAAGAAAGAAGTGGGATAAATTGTTCTTCCTGGAGCTTCCTATTGACCTGACTAGACCAGAATTGGCAGCTGAATTAGCCTGTTCAAGAAGTGGCCTGTGTACCTTTAGCCTTTGTGTGCCACGTAGACATCCTTGCAGTTTCTCTGGCAGCAAAACAGGGAGAGGAAAGGGCTCTTTTGTTCATCTGAAAGGATTGTCTAACTGTATTGTAAATATTGACTAAAGCGAAAACAAGGAGTGAACAATGTAAGTAGCAATTTTACTGAATTCAGCTTCCTCTCTGTGCTGTGATAAGGTTAGTATCAGCTGTGCAGAACTGGGTAATGGATAGACCCTCTGTCTGTTGAGAAGCTGGAGAGTGACAAAGCGCAGATGCTGGTCCAAACTTTCTTCCCTCTCCCCGTCGGGAAGGGGTTGGCCCTGGCCTGTTTCTGCTCTTCTTGGTTTGCTCTATGTGCTTACAATCCTTGAATTTTTCTAACTTCTTTAAGGGTGAAGTTTTCCAAAGCCAGTCATATGGCTTCTAATAAAAATTACAGATTGGCAGGAATCCTCCTGCTTTGCCTGGCCTGACTTTCTGGTTTTTTGGGTTTTTTTTTTTATGAAATCTGAAATACGGTGAATTTAATCTGATTTAATCTGACCTGATGAGATGCATCCCAGAGTCCTGAGGGAATTGGCTGATGTAGTTGCCAAGCCACTCTCCATGATACTTGAAAAGTCATGGCAGTCAGGTGAAGTCCCTGCTGACTGGAAGAAGGAGAATGTGCCCATTTTTAAAAAGGGAAGAAAGGAGGACCCTGGGAACTACTGACCTGTCAGCCTCACCTCTGTGCCTGGGAAGATCATGGAACAGATCCTCCTAGAAGCTATGCTCAAGCACATGGAAGACAGGGATGCGATTCGAGACAGCCAGCACGGATTCACCAAGGGCAAGTCCTGCCTGACCAACATAGTGGCTTTCTATGAAGGAGTGACTGCATCAGTGGACAAGGGAAAAGCAATGGATGTCATCTATTTGGACTTCTGTAAAGCATTCGACACAGTCCCCCCCAACATCCTTCTCTCTAAATTGGGGAGATATGGATTTGATGGGTGGACTGTTTGGTGGATAAGGAATTGGCTGGATGGGCACATCCAGAGGGTGGTGGTTAACAGCTTGATGTCCAAATGGAGACCGGTGACAAGTGGGGTCCCTCAGGGGTCTGTACTGGGACCAGTGCTGTTTAACATCTTCATCAATGACCTGGACAGTGGGATTGAGCGCACCCTCAGCAAGTTTGCAGACAACACCAAGCTGAGTGGTGTGGTTGACACACCAGGAGGATGAGATGTCATCCAAAGGGACCTGGACAAGCTGGAGAGGTGGGCCTCTGTGAACTTCATGAGGTTCAACAAGGCCAAGTGCAAGGTCCTGCACCTGGGATGGGGCAACCCCCAATATCAATACAGGCTGGGGGATGAGGGGATTGAGAGCAGCCCTGCAGAGAAGGACTTGGGGGTACTGGTGGATGAAAAGCTGGACATGAGCTGGTAATGTGCGCTTGCAGCCCAGAAAGCCAACCAAATCCTGGGCTGCATCAAAAGAAGCATGGCCAGCAGGTTGAGGGAGGTGATTCTGCCTCTACTCTGCTCTGGTGAGACCTCACCTGGAGTACTGCGTCCAGCTCTGGAGCCCTCAGCACAAGAAGGACATGGACCTGTTGGAGTGGGTCCAGAGGAGGCCACAAAAATGACCCGAGGGCTGGAGCACCTCTGCTATGAGGCCAGGCTGAGAGAGTTGGGGTTGTTCAGCCTGGAGAAGAGAAGGCTGTGAGGAGACCTTATTGCGGCCTTCCAGTACTTAAAGGGGGCCTATAGGAAGGATGGGGAGAATCTTTTTAGCAAGGCCTGTTGTGACAGGACAAGGAATAATGGATTTAAACTAAAGAAGAATAGATTTAGACTAGACAGAAGAAAGAAATTTTTTACAATGAGGGTGGTCAAGCACTGGAACAGGTTGCCCAGAGAGGTGGTGGAGGCCCCATCCCTAGAAACATTCAAGGTCAGGTTGGATGGGGCTCTGAGCAACCTGATCTAGTTAAAGACATCCCTGCTCCCTGCAGGGGGGTTGGGCCAGATGATCTCTAAAGGTCCCTTCCAACCCAAAGCATTCTATGATTCTATAATCTGATCTGAAATGTTGTTACAGGATGGTGTTGAATAGCTCAAGCGGTTGTGCAATCAATAGATGTTTATGAACCAACCTGAGGAAACACAATACTTCTGATTCTTCTCCTACTTATGCTGCAGGACACTAGGAATAACAGTGGTGAAGCCAATGATATATTTTTGTGTGCACGTGCATGGAAGTTGGAATGAATGAGAACTGAGAAAATTTTTTTTTTTTCTTTTGCCATTTGGCTAATGACAGCTTAGATCTCATCTGGTCTAAATTGGCATGGCTTTGCTGATATTGGAGGAGCTTTTATACTAATTCACACCATCTGAGCGTGTTATGCAGTTCAGTCTGTGCAAATATGGGGTGGGGTTTTTTTTTTGTTTTGTTTTTACCTCTCATTCTGTTTTCCATCTTGTGCTTGGTGATCTTTTGTTTTACCTCTCAGGTGCAAGTTCCAGCTCTGCCCAATTGACTGCACATAAGCTGCCAGCCTGTTTCAGAGTAGAGCTTCTTTTAATGAATCTAGAAGCCTATTCATTTTTATTCTAGGTTGCATAGATACGTAGAGGATTTATCTTAAATCCAAAATGAGGATTTGTACTTTTCTGTAGCTTTTTTTTCTTCCTATGAAAACCACAATTTTAATGGCTAAATACATCTCTGGGTAAGCAAGCCCTAGTTATTTCATTTGATTTTTTGAGGACTCAAAATGAATATGTACTGAAATCTGCTGCTGATGGTGATTCTTTCTTAGAGTTCAGCAGAAAAGCTTCTGTTTCTATTGTGACAACAAAAAGTATGAAGTATTTACATTCATTCAAGCATCACTATGCCTTAGAGCATATCCTATCTTATCTGACTTGGGGGAATTACATACATTTTGCAGAAAGAAAGCTTATGCTAACGTATGTGCAAACTTCACGTGATAATTATTTAAGGACACCTTGATTAATCTGGTTGTATTTTAATGGCTGATGACATTTTAAATTGTTCAGGAAAGTAGGCAACCATGATGCAAACAGAACTCAGAAGCTAAAAACCTCTTATAATTATGTGCAACCAGTGCACAATACATCTTAGGAACTGACAAGGAAAATGAAATTGTGATGATTCTGTTGAGTTTATAATATTTTAATACCAAGTCATCATGGCTGCGCAACTGTAATGATTTCATAGTATTTTGTGGTTTGCATTCTTAGAGGTATGCGTATTTTAAAAGTATGTTAATGAAAACGAGATGATGAAAGGAAAGTTGGCAAGTTCTATGCTCCAGCTGAGCAGTGGTCCCTCTTCCTGTTCTGTCTCATGACCAGTAAAATTTGTATCAGAGAAACATGTGGGAAAAACCTACAGTAGACAAGTGTGATAACCAAATATTGCTTATATTTCTTGCTACCCAGGAATGCTTAGCAGTTAGCTGACAAGGCAAAACTTGATAATACTTATTTTCCCATATATACAGTATACTGCACGCTCACAGTCATATATTTTATTAACTGTAGCTTTTTCACATATGGCTAATCTTGAGGTATAGAGTTAAGGAAGTTTTATAGTCTCAGTGACTTCTGATAAAGTGGACTGTTTAAGAATTTGAAACACACGTTTTGGATTCTTGTTTTCAGTTTGTCATAATAAATTCCTCACAAACAGTATGAGTAGGTAATTGATTAGCTGAAGTAATTTAAAACTGTATAATTAAGATTCTGTTAATGCAGCGTTGTTGTGTAGAATTTAATACGTTTGGAAGTTCAAAAGCTTCGCAAAGTTGGAGCAGAGTACAGAAACTTCTGTTGAAGTGTATTTTCATGATTCAGACATCAATTCTAGAAATCAATAATTCTGAGCTGTGTTGGTCACTTAGTTTAATGATTTGGTTTCTTTGAGGAAATGACTAGTATGCTTCAAATGTCATCATTTCTAAGACAAGATCAATTGTAGTACTTCCCTAAGGCTTGATGTTTGCAAGAAAATATAAAGAACCATGTTACAAAAATGCTTCATAAACATTAGTGTCTAGGCTGTGGCTGGTTCTTGTCCTCCACTCTGCACTGCTGCGTCACTGTTGGAAAATTATTATCTTTTGTTGTTTAATTCCTTTTGGATTTGTGATAAGCCATATGGTGAGGTCTCCTTCTAGGGGAGTTTTCTGCTTGGCATTATTAATTTTCCAATCCCTTATTAGTAATGGAGGAGTTGCAGCATGTAATCCCCTTTGGTCTAGATGGTTTTACATACCTGTGTGTTGATTTGAAAATTCCTACTATTTCTTGTATCTAACTTCAGTCCAAACTCACTGCATGGTGCAGAAATGGCCAGCTTCCAAGTAACAAACAGATACTTAAACATGGCATTGCTAATTAGTATTTGGGTACCTTTACAGGCTTTTTTCTTTTTTCTTACAGACTGTAATAACAAGATTATAGAAAAGGGAAGTTAACCACAAAAGCATGCATTGCTTTCTCTTTTTTGGTAAGGCATCTTCCAAAGATCTCTAATTTGATTTTTTTAATCTATGTTAGGACATATCCTGTTATGCTTATTTTTTGGTAGTAGAAATCTAGCTCCTGTCAGTGATGTGAGAGTTTCAGAACTAGAGCATTAATGAAATTGTAGTGTCAAAGTCAAGGCAGTGGTTGCTAAACAACTGAGAGGACCTGGATTTTTTGTTTGTTTTCATCAGGATCTATTTGATTTGAGTGAATGATGATTTATATTAGGATTATGATGTGAAATATTGTATTCCTGGAAGAGGTTTCTGCTTTCCAAAATATTAAAGTAAAATCCAAACAATTATTTGTAAAGATCTAAGGAAAGAAGGCAAAAAAATACTATTTAGCATGATTTTCAGGGATTGCATAGACTTTATGTGATGTGAAGCTCAGCAGTTTCACCATGTTAGCTAACCCCATGCAAAATTTAGTGTCTTGTAAATTGTGTAAATGGACATCTTGTATCTTTAGTAACTTGTGGGAACCCCTGAAATCTCATGTTTTATTTCATTAACTGTAACCATCCCACTGCAATATTCTTAAAGGGGTTTATGAGTGCATGTGTGGAGTTTTGTTTTCATTTTAAAAAAATTATTCCGTTGAGTGATGGATTGCAAGACTAAGAGTTCTTTGAATGTATCATAAATTAATAGCCAGTTTGTATATCCTGTATGGCAGGACCTTCTTAGGTCTCACAGTCCCCCGAAGCCCAGGGACGGGCACCCAGAAATCAGGTAGTTCTTCTTAAAGGAGATGCTGGAGCCCCTCTCTTTCTCATCTGTGAAATGGTGCCATAATCCCAAGAGCTATGTTAAATATTTAACTAGTTTGTCCACCATGCCTTGATATGATGAAGTGCTCCATAAATGACAAGTGACATTTATAGAAGTTCTGATTGTGGTTTCATGAGGAGGGTAAGCCAAAGATGCTACTTAAAATGTTGCCATGTAGAAAGCATGCAGTTTATCTACCCAATATTACACACATGCTTAACTGTTCACTGCAGAAAGAATTGACAGAGAGTTTGCATGTAAATGACCTCAGAGTGTGTTAGTTTAAAATGTAGTCTACTGAGAAAGAACATCACACTGTTGTGTTCTACCTCCATTTTTTTGGCAATGTTATAACACAGTCTTCCAGGTTCCTTTTATTTTTTTGAAGCCCGCTGAAATCCTGTGTGATAGCTATATATTGTAGAATCGTAGAATCATTTAGGTTGGAAAAGACCTTTAAGATCATCGAGTCCAACCATTTTCTCTATGAAGTTTTCTGTTGAGATTAGTATTTTGGGTTTAGCTGAAAATTTCTCCTTAGCAAAGATTGAGCATAATTTTCCTACAAAGAATTACATGCACACACACAGAGCCACAATCACAGAATCGTGTAGATCGGAGGGGACCTGCAGAACTCTGTAGTCCCAACCCCCTGATCAAAGCAAGTCCAGGCAGAACAGGTTGCCTAGGGCTTTGTTCAGTCAGGTTTTAAATCTCTCCCAAAAAAGCCTGTACCCATCCATCACTCCAGTCAAGCAAGCTGTCCCACCATATTTGTAATCCTTTTGAGGTCATGGCTCTGCAACTGCGCTTAGACTTTTAATTTCTGCTGTTTCCTTCCCATGCTGCATGCATTTGTGTTCAATCATCTTTTGCTTTCAGTAGAGAGGCAGAGTATTACTAGAGCTGGCCACACCACCTTTTAAAATGGCTGTGGGTTTGCATTGTCTTTAATGTTAGCAAGACCCCTTACCCACAGAGAGAAGGGTGTCAAGCATGTGGTGGTAGAGTGCAGAGCAAGTATAATAGGATTTGGGCTAATTCCACAGCTATGCTGATATAACTCATATTGACAAATACAGTTATTCAGTAAGTTCAGTGGGTGTATGCAGATAAACTGATTATGTGCGTTCACGTAATTCTTTACAAGACGCACAAATGAGCACCAGCTACTGAAAGCTGGCCCCTCTGTGTTTTCATTTTGTTGTGTTTTCTTTTTCCATTTCCTGGGAGAGGGAGAGGGTGAGGAGGGGAATGAGTTCTTAGGATACTTTGTGCTGGAAAACCTGAGGTTACTTGCTGTAAATACAGAATATGTTAGTTGAGACAACAACTTAGAAAACCTCCATTACAGTAAAACGCGAAGTAAAAAAAGAATGAAACCACCTTACTTACCCTTTCTATGTTGTTTGTTTGGTTTTTTTTTAAAAAAAAAAAAGAAAGAAACTGTATGTAGCTGGAAAGGGATTAAGAAACTTCAGATGGCTATTTAAAAAAATATTAAAAGGGGGGTGGAGAAAGTCACGAAGAAACAATTTCTATTGACTTGTTATTTCTTTTTTGGAAAGGTCACTGAAAATTTACACAGTGACAAAATAACAACCCAATTAGTATCTGTCCTGTAAAACTAAATGTTAATATATTTCAGATTCTCCTCTATTGACAAGTGGGACTGATATTCAACATGGACTTCTCTAAATGAGTGCAGGGCAAAAATTACCAGACACAGTTACGAGTTTCTGTAGCAATTGCTGTCAACTTTCAAACTGTAAAGGAAACAAGATGTAATTAAAAACTATCTGTAGATTTATTTTCTAGGAACAGTCTTCTTTTAATTACGTTTGATAGCTATAAGAGGCACAATTTGATCATGACAGTAAATCTTAAAAGCACAGCAGCCCCTTTAGCTAGGGCTTAAAAAAATGCCCAGTGGGAAATAGTATTTCATTAATTGTCATTACATAGGAATTATAGAATTAGGGGGTCTAACACTTCTTTTATCATTCATTTCTTTAAGTGTCAGTGGCATTACCTTTCCAAAATTAAGTTCGGTGCATAACAACAGATTAATTACCAACTGTGGAAAAGGAGCATTAGTTATAGAACTAGTGACTTTTTTTGAGAAAAGAATCTCTTTAATAAGGGGGTTTAAACTGCAGTTTTTCAACTGAGCAAGAGAAATTATTTTTCTTAATATATTCATTCCTCCAGAAAGAAAAGCAGATGAATAGTCTTCTCTGTTAATTCATTTAAATATCTTAACAGCAAATTAAAATACCGTGTAATCAAAGCAGTAACCTTTCATTTATGTTGTATGTATATCAGAATATTTCCATTCGTATAGTCCATGAGGAAGATACAAAACTTACTGAGTAAAGCTTGGATCTTTCCCATTGAAGTGCTGTGATACGCATACACAACCCCAATTACACACTTGAGCACGTCTCTCTTTCTCCAGCAAGACAGTGGTCTGTCTTCCATGCCCCTGCCCTGTGCATGGAACAAGGTGGTGTTCAGTGAGAAAGGAACTTTTCAGTGCCTTACTGAAGTCTCTGTGGATTTCCGCGCCCCCCCGTTTTCTTCATTGGGCTTCAGATTATGTACTCCTGTAGTTTTCAGTCAACTTCTAGTCAAGACTAATTACATCTTTAGTCCACCTTATTTGCAGTTTTGACTGCTCATTGAAGGAGGCTGTTGTTTCAGGAGAGGGAAAAAAAGGCATACATGAGGTATGTACCTGTGTTCAGTAAATAGTACTCTCTTTCTCAGAGGCTGTGCCTGTGAGTAAGAAGACAGAGCACTACTTGGGTGAAGGGTTCAGACACACTTATCCGCAGGAGTTTGTTTAGCTCTGGCTTCCTCTGGAAACTTGCAGTTAGTGCAGCCTCGGTGGTACCACGACTTGCTGTCAGCTGAACTCGTCCAGCATTCACCCTGAGCTGGGCATGGCTGAGTCAGGCTCTCTGCAGTTCAGTCCAGGGCTGTAGGCATCCATCAGCACCTTCCCAGGACACTGGAGACTCGCTCCGTCGAAACTTCCATGCTGCGTCCCAGCAAGAAAGAGAGAAACCTTCATGGTTGGAAAGCCGGAGTCCTGCAGCGAGCAGGGTGGGGGGCAGTTTAGGAGGCAAAGGACATTGCTAAGTTTACTACTTCTCCTGTGAAGGACCGCTATCTGATTCAGTTTCCAGGATGATCATTCCTCTGTGGATGAATTAGGACTGCTGGGTGGAGGATGCTGCTCTTGCAAGCCTCTGCCTCACTGAGGCAGTAGGCGGAAAGCATGAAATGGGTGCCTTTAATGACAGCAGCAAAGGACAGTCTATGCGCTTGAACACTGCTCTGCCTTGTCTTCCTGAGTGAAAAAGTTCCTAGCTGAATGTGGGAACATCTCCTAACACAAACTTTTTGCATGTGGCTGCTAACAGTGTGCTTTTTGTTGTCTCAGTGCCTGACTTGAGACCCTGGGGTCTGATTTGAAGAAGTGTTGAGTGCTCACAGCTGCAGCTGTAGTAATAGGGAGCTGTACTTTGAACATACTAAACACCATGTAATGCTTGGTGCTCAGAAACATCAGGTCCCAGGTATCTCAGATTGGGAGAAAAATTAATAGATGCTTTTGATCTTAAAGTCTCTGTGCCCAAGTTCCCAGTCTGCAATACATGAGACAGCAATACTTACTTACTCATCTCACCGAGACATGTGGAAGAAGACGACAGTCCTTAATATTTTTCCAGCATTTAAATATTGTGGAGCTGAATGCTTCATTGGGAAGCTCATGAAAGAAAGAATGTGTCTTCAGACCTCTGCTTGAATATTTCTCAGTGCATAAGGCACTTGGGGTGCTTGTTCAGCAATGCAAGGAATGCAAACAGGGATCATTAACCATTGCCTCTTCTCTATGCTGAACAGAACAAAGTCTTGTGGAAATATTAATACTTGTTTGTCTCATTGAAGACATCATAATGTGTTTCTAAGATGAGAGCATCTTAGTGTTCCTCAGGCAACCTTAATTTGAGCATTTCAGAATATCTGAATGTTTCATTGAAACACCAAGTGTTGTATTAAGACTCACTTTTGTGGGCCATTTCCTGGTTGTTTTAAATTGAAAACTGAAAAATGGAGATACTCTGTTGTGTATCATCACATTCTTATGAGTCATCAGTGTAATATAATTACAAGCTTTGTAGAGTAATTCTGTGTGTACATACCTCAATAATTATTACACATACAAAATATTAGATATAATTGAGAGTTTATATGAACATAGTGGGAGAATCATGATTTTTTTCAAGCAGCTGTGGAAGTTGGAGTGCTTTATGTGGCGATCTTTGCCTCCTTTGAATATCTTTTCTGAGGAAATTCGCCCCTCCTTCAAAGGTAAAGCAAGCTGTTCTGTTTTGTGCTGTTGGTCCCTGTGTAAGGGAGTAAACTGTTCTATGCAATACGTTTATCTAGGGAGAGGGTAGTTAAGGGGTTATCCTGCAGCCCATCCTTTTGTAATGAACATTCCCTTCATTTCTGGCTTTTAGTGGTTTAACTCTACTCACCAGCTCATATCTCCAGTAATACATCAAGAGCTTGTCTGTGGGATGCTAACATGTTTACATAAGCACATGTATACAGCACCAGCTGGACATCATCAGTGTATCAATAACTTAGTGTACCACATAATCTAGAGTAACACACACCTTGTGTGCAAGTGTCACTCCCCAGCCCAGTATGGGAGAGGTCGGCCAGTGTAGGTGTGCTGTAGATGTACTTCATACCAGCAGAACCAGCTTCTTGCTGCTGGAGTTGTGCTGACACAGACCTTTTTCTGATGAAAAGGTACATTGTTAAGAAGAATCTCTTCAAGCGTTCCAAGAAATCCCAAGTTTTACCAGTTAACTCTGTTGGGGACACATTGCTATTGTCTAATAAGGTAATACATTGCTTTTCATTTTAGCAAAGCATATACTTCCCTGGGTGCCCATCATACCTGGGAAAATGGTCTTGCATGTAAAATGGGGCATTTTGCTACTGATACACTTTGCTAGGAAATGTCATTAGAGATAGACAGCATAAAAGGGGGATTTAAAAGTGCACATTGAAAGACTACATATAAACTTAATTTTTAACATGTGAAATAGCAGGGATATCTTGCCAAGGTATTAGTCCCTGAGGGAAAAGCAACTTCTTGTAGGATTCTTTTTCTTTTCTACTGATTTCATTTACTGTAGGGTTGTTGTAGTCATGCCATTTTGCTAGAAAGAACTGCAGAGCATAATCTGCTTCACTTGTGTATTTTATTGCTTCTGCATCTGTTGCCATCATCTTTTACGTGTCTTGTCAGCTGCATGGCAAAAGTGGGCAAGAAGCCTCTGCAAAATGTACAACTAAGGTACTTCCACAAATTATTTCAAGGACTTCAAGCAAACCCTCTCCTTGTGTCTTCTCTTAAGCTTTTCTTGTATAGTTTGAGTGGGACTTCACAATGTTGTATTTCTTCCAGCTGCAGTAGTGTAGAAGCTGCTAATACTGTACTGTGTGAAACTCCTTCAACCACTTTATGCCAAATTGTAATACAATTTGTCACTTTTTAAGAAATAGTTATTTTTCAGAAGTAAACATGCTGCTGCCAGAATGCATGAATTTCATACAAATTAGAAAGTAGAGCAAGAAGAGTTAATTTGAACTTTAAGGAACAGTTACTTCCTCATCAATATTTTATTGTCACCTGCTTCATATGGAGATGGTGAGTTAATTTTAAAAATAGTCTCTAACTAAATGTTGTACTCGTAAGCAAGAAGAGCATGGAGGTCTGGCTGTGATCCTGTAGTATTACTGGTGAATAAGATGAGTTGAAATAAATTAAATAAATTATAAATTTTAAAAAAGTGGCTATAGGCACTTTGTGCAGTGCAGGAAGAGGGAGATAAGGACAGGAGAGTATACTCAAAACGTAATTTCTGTTGTATTTGTGTCATATGAGTTCCTAAATCATGAAAGAGGTTACTAGAAATGATGAAACTAATTAAAAGAAATCTGAGAAAGAAATCCAAAAAAGAAATTAATGTGTGGTGATTACTCTGAGATGAAAGATTTTTGTTCTCTTGTAATTATACAGGAATGATTATTTCATGATAAAAATTGAAGCTGAAATGGGCACATAGGGTCAACTTCAACTAACCTGATTTACCCATCTAAATTTTGTCTGTACATGTCTTATGATAGAGTGAACAAGTATTCGTGATTCTCTCTCCCCATTTACAGTAGAGCTGAAGGGACTGGCTTAGACCAGATACCTAGCAATGTGTAGTGCTGAAGTAGCCAACGGCGTCCCCCAGAATTAGGCTTCAGCGCAGCATCTTCCTGCAGATATCTCTGCTTCCACTTGGAAGCCTCCCAAAATCCAAAGAGAATACATTAACAGCCATCACGTTGTTAAGAACCAGGCACAATTTCAAAAGATGAACTCAGTAGGAGGGAGAACTCTTTTGCAGTTTAGTGAAACCCTTCGGTTCCTGCCCCAGAAGAGCACTGGGCACAGCAGTGCTGTTCCACAGTGTCACTAAGCAGGTGCAGAGTTAGGCACAACTCAAAGTCCTTTCCCAGGTGATGCAGTTCAAAGGGTCGTGGCTGCATAGAAGTCAAGCAGTGCTCTACAAGCTAAAGAAACTAATTTGTGAGTTCAGGTTTTGCTCCACCTTGATGTTCCTGGGAACATGGGCATGAGGGAGGAAACAGAGGAGATTTTAGGCCCAGGCAAAAGAACAGGTCATGGCTCACTATACCTTTTCCTGAGGAACAGATTTGAGTTTCCCAAGGTGTCCATTAATCCTACAGCTGTATACTTTCCCTTTTATGTGTGCCTTGTGTACAAAATGTACCAGGAGACTAGCTGAGCATCCATAGGTATGTTGCAGGTGCAGATAAAGATATTTGCAGGTGGCCAGGTTGACAAACGCCAACTGGAAATACTATACTCAGGAACAATGTAGAGAGAAATGCAAGAGGGTCCTTTTGTGACATTGTCTGCAAACCCTCCTTGGTAGTTTCTGATCTCATATAGTACTTACTTCTTGTAATTATATATTGAAAACATATCCATGTCTTTGAATAGCAGGAGACCTATTGACAGAAATGATTTTGCCCAGGGAACATTTGAATTTTTTCATCTGGGAGATCAATAAGCAGGCATGGCTTGGGAAGCCAGTCACACTTTGAAGAGCCCTTTGTGAGCAAAAGTGAGAAACGCCCTTCAAACTGTTGTAGCACAGGACTGGTGGAGTAGTTCTCCAGTAAGAAGAAAGGAAAACTGGGGGTAGTGCTTCTGAACAAAGATTTTTCCAGCCTGCGCTATATGACAATATGTTTAGGTACACCTGGACCTTTCATGTTGTGATTTTTTTAAAATAATTTATTTGTGTGTACCCAGAACCTTGTCAGAACTGCTATAAAACACTGTAGTAGGATTACGTTGGAGTTCATTGTGTTGGAGTATATATGGTGCACTTCAGTAAGAAATCTTTCTATAGCTTTACCATCAGAATGCTGAACTATTGACTGACAGATTTTAAAATTTAGTGTTTTACATTTATTATGTCTTACCTAAATCATTCTAGGCAAGGAAGGACTATTATCCCAACCCCAGTTATAAGGCAAGTGATGCCTACGTGATCATGAGGCTTTCCATAAGTTTCTTCCAAAGAATGAGTTTGTGGCAGAAGAGTGTAGTTGTTAAATCATAAACCTTATCTGTCTATTATTTTTATATATCGTAGAGCCAAGGAGCTCCAGTCATGAGCCCAAGGCTTCTTTATGGTAGGTGCTGTAGAAATGCAAAATGCAGTGTCAGTCCCTGCCTGTAAAAGATGAATTTACTGTGCAGTGTCAGGCTTTCAGAGTAACCATGAGACTGTGCTGCTATCAGCTGAACACAGTTTTTAAGCTTTTAATATATACAGGTGTTCTGGCTGTTCTGATTTTTGAACAGGAATATCAAACAGATGCTAATAGCATCCCATGCTATGATACATAAACTGCTGCCTCTATATCTTTTGAGGATGTCTTAATCTCTTGAAGATTGTATCACATTATGATGGTCTTTGCGTTCTTGTTACTTGCTCTGCCTGTTGTTCTTGAAGAAAAGACCATTTCGTAAGACACTGTACAGTCAACTTCAGTATTGGTGAAACTTTGCCACGAAAGTTGCATCTGGGGGCAATTAATATATATGGAGTGAATTTGTCCAGCTGTACTTATACCCCTGAAAAAATGAGATTTGTAATTGAATTTTTGAACTGTACTGTAGACTTGGTCTTTCTGCCAAGTGACAGCCCCTCATATATTTCTTTATAGCTTTTATTTTTTCAAATCTACATGACCCCAATGTCTAGGGAGATTTAACGGTATTAAAAGATATTAAAAGACCCAAAACCTCAAAATCCAACTTTGCCTGAATGAACAAAACACTATGAAAGGAATTGGAATTTGCTTGTACATACACAGAACAAAAAGAACAGTAGTGAAGCCTGCAGGCAGAGCCAGGGGAAATAGACCCAAAGAGTCAATTTTTTTGCTCTGTGACATAAATTAGGACAGCAAATTGCACTGTGTTCCATGGAGAATGCCCAGTTTTGAGATATCCAGGAGTAAAGGAAAAAAACCTCAAAACCAAAGCAATCCATTTGTTCAGATATGTAGGCTGAAGCACAGAGAAAAAGGAAGACCATATACCATAAAAGTGTAGTTAATGACTAGTATCTTGTATTGCACTTGGGACTTAAGTGGATACTTTGTCTTACATAATTTGAAAGGTTGAATGTTATTGCAGTGTATGGTTATGAACTTTGAAAAAATATCTGAAGTTTTAAGTAAGATTCTATTTAATGGTGGTTTTGCATTGATTTTGCTGTGAATGCTTAGGAGGGCTTGTGGGAATAGGAGAAGTGGACTTGGGCAAGGACAGGAAGATAGAAAGGAGCAGGGGAGGAGGACTGAGGAATTCGTAACTTCAGAAGCAGAAAGACACAAGAAACTGAAAGTATCAGTCTGAGGTGGGAAAAAATAGGGAAAGTTCCTCCTTGTTGTTGCTTTCATTCGCTCTTTCCTCTTCTTGCTAATCTAGTTTTCCTGTCCTCTTCTGCTCTGGTCATCCATTTCTCCTTATCAGAAATGTTTTCCTCACCACTGTTTGGCCTGGGTGAAATATTGGTAAAATGGTAGAATGTATGTTAATTACATATTAGAAGAAAGCTGAATCTGGTGAATGGCTTCCCTGGGTAGAAATTTTTTAAATGGGCTGTTCCTTTAATATGTACCCAGCTATTTTGATTATAGAATAAAAATAAACATACATATTAAAAACTCAATCAAAGCCTTTAAAGTTCTTTTGCTCAATTTTCAAGTGGAGCAAACAGAACAGATCAGTCTGACCCAGGAGACAAAGCTGTGGTCTCAAAGTGACTATTATTGTTAGAAAATTATTCCACATATGAGATTTAGAAAGATAAGTTCTTTTTCCACAGAATAGGCATAATTGAATGTTTACTTCTTTTCTTGAGTTCTTGAGGAGTGGGTTACTTAGCATGCATAGTCTGAAAGCCAAGTCCTTATTTTAGGAGGTAATTTAAACTGAATTGCACACAGGAGCCTGAATGCATCAATTTAAAAGAGTTAGAGAATAATATGACAGTTTTGATTTTTGCTTTTGCTGAAGAGAGCAGTTCAGAAGGAAACTTCAGTAAGCTTTTTGGCCTCAGTTGCTTAACATCCCACCCACCTGACCTTGCACTTTCAGAAGCTCTTCTGTATTAGACTGATGCCTTAGTATTTTTTTTTTTTTTACCTGTAAACCTTGACTCCCACCATGCAGGAGTTTTATCTGAAGTAGGAAATAATTTAAAATTACTTATTTTTAACATGGGTAAACATGGTCTACCTCATCGCTATGGCCCTTATGTAGAATATACATTCCTAGTCTCTAGCAATAAGTAAATACGTATTTCGCAAAAACTGTTTTTCAAAGCCTTGTTCATCAGCTGTTCATTATTCACATAGAACTCAAATGTGGGCATAGGTCTTTGTTTCAGGAATTTCTGATGTTTTGTGTCACATCACGTGTTCATTATGTCTATAGCTTACTTTCTACACAGTTTAAAGCACTGATTTGTTTTATAAAACATGGTGTGTAGTCTGTATATCCTTGAGAATCTGTTCAAGCATTTTCCCACCATTTTAGTTCCTGAATTTACTCCCTTTAACAGCCATGGTTTGGACTGAAAGCAGGAGATCAAACTCAGGTCTTTGCTTCTGGAACTCATCCCAGCTTTCAGCTACACACACTTTGCATATATTCATTTTTGGGCATTTTGTGAAGAACACCTTGTATGCAGGCTGTTGTATGCTCCTGACTTTGCCTCAATCCAAGATCAAAATTTAATTTCTTTCACTTCTCAGTAACTGCTGAGTATAGCAATTTAAAGACCCAATTTAGGCTCTATTGAAAGAAAGATTTCTTTATTGGCAGTTTTACAGGAGTAGCAAAAATTGTTAAATAAAAGCCAGCATAGATATAAAAATAAGCGTGACTGAAGTGTATAACAAAAAAGTTTTGGCAACCTGTTCCTAACACTACATTGCAAATATGTCTTAAAAATCTGTACAGTGCAAAATGTCTTGCCTCACACTCCTTGAGAAGATAAACGTTTCTGTCTGTGGGTATTTCTGAGGATTCAGTGGGAATCCATGAGTTCTGGCAGGTCATTATATATGCCTCAGTGAGTAATTATGAAGCTTCCCATCCTGGCTGACCAAATTTAGCTTTCATTTAACAACATCTTTTGGAGAATGGCTTGATTGGTCTACATTTAAGTGTAAACTGATTCATCTGGCCTAGAAGCTTAAGAGCAGGACAAATAGATATGACTTCTCAAGGAAGATAAAGACTCTTGAGCTCCCCTGTAAGACACAGCTGTGATGATGCAACCTTCTGCTGGAGTCAGATTGATCTGTCTCAGCCCCCAGTGTGGGAAGCCAGTCAAGCCGCTTTATCCTTTCCTTTTCCATCTTTGGCTACCTGGCGTGCAAAGCTTCCAGCAATTTTCTCCTGGTGGGTAGTCAAGTTTTTCACGTGAGGCAGCAGGAGCCTGGCAGTGTACAAACCTTTGAGGGCCAGTTGGGGAAAGCTCATGTGTCAGGAAAGCTTTATCCACTGAGCTGTGTTATTTCAAGCAGTGATGCTATGATTGTCCCACCAGGTCCCTGGAATCTGCCGCTTTGGCCAGGTCTCCTCATCAGAACCTCAACCTGTTTTTTGCCACATTTAAAGCTATTTCTGTCATGTTGACTCACATTCAGTTGACTTCTTTGCATACTACTTCCCAAAATTCAGTGTATTTAAACATATATATGTGCTGTGAAAAGCTTTGGGTTGCTCTCACTCAACAGAGCGGTTAGCTGCACGTTCAACTTTTTAAGCCATCTGGTTATTTCCAGTCAAGAATAAGTTTAGGAGTATGCTTTAGTCTTGTTGAGCTCTCCAAGGTAATTCTTCGGATGCTTTAGAATCATAGAATCATTTAGGTTGGAAAAGACCTTTAAGAGCATCCAGTCCAACCATTAACCTAACATTACCAAGTCCACCACTAAACCAATAAAGGGTAGAGTAGCAATTTCATGTTTCCTGGCTTGGGGGCTAGATTATTTATAATGACCGTAAAAACTAGGAATCATTAAGATTGGAAAGGACCTCTAAGACCATCAGTCCAACCATCAACCCAACACCACCATGCCCACTAAACCATGTCCCAAAGTGCCACATCTACCCATTTTTTGAACACTTCCAGGGATGGTGACTCCACCACCTCTCTGGGCAGCCTGTTTCAATGCTTGACTACTCTTTCCGTGAAGAAATTTTTCCTAATATCCAATCTAAACCTCCCCTGGTGCAGCTTGAGCCCATTTGCTCTCATCCTATCGCTAACTACTTGGGAGAAGAGACCAACACCCACCTCACTACAGCCTCCTTTCAGGTAGTTGTAGAGAGCAATAAGGTCTCCCCTGAGCCTCCTTTTCTTCAGGCTAAACAACCCCAGTTCCCTCAGCCGCTCCTCATAAGGCCTGTGCTCCAGACCCTTCACCAGCTTTGTTGCCCTTCTCTGAACATGCTCCAGCACCTCAATGTCTTTCTTGTATTGAGGGGCCCAAAACTGGACACAGTATTCCAGGTGTGGCCTCACCAGCACCGAGTACAGGGGCACAATCACCTCCCAGCTCCTGCTGGCCACACTATTCCTGATACAAGCCAGGATGCTGTTGGCCTTCTTGGCCACCTGGGCACACTGCTGGCTCATGTTCAGCTGGCTGTCAACCAGCACCCCCAGGTCCTTTTTGGCCAGGCAGTTTTCCAGCCACTCTTCCCCAAGCCTGTAGTGCTGCATGGGGTTGTTGTGACCCAAGTGCAGAACCCGGCATTTGGCCTTGTTAAACCTCCTACAGTTGGCCTCAGCCCATCGATCCAGCCTGTCCAGGTCCCTCTGCAGGGCCATCCTACCCTCCAGCAGATCGACACTCCCACCCAGTTTGGTGTCATCTGCAAACTTACTGAGGGTGCACTCAATCCCCTCATCCAGATTGTTGATAAAGATATTAAACAAGACTGGATTGACTTCAAGTCAATCATATCTTTAAATGCTGCATTGACTTGGAGTTTTACAAAAGGAAATTGGAGAAGAGATCAGAGAAAAAATAAATGAAGATGTGGAGTGCAGTGGAGATTTTCCAGTGCTGATTTGAGGAGGAATTCTAGTTATCTGCGTTTTCTTTTTTCTTTTCTTCCCCCCACCCCCCTGAGTAGAGGGAATTCTTCACTGGTACGGCTTTGACTGCAGACACTTGAGAAGTTTGTGGTCTGAACACTGATAATTGTACAAGGATCATCCAAAAGAGACCGGTTCTGTGACTACGTGTTTATTCATAGCTCAGATAGCAACGCTCTGAGTTGCTAGTCAGATAGCTGGGTGAATAATTTTTGTCTGCTACATAATGCAAAAAAGTACTTAAATGAGCCTCAGTGAATTAATTAACACTGATGCTTAACCTGGCATCTTTAGGTTTCAGGTTTAATGCGTCTGTTGAGATTAAGCAGTGGCCATTCAGAACCATCATGGATTGCTGCAGGTGCTCAACTTTACCTCTGGAGGAGGGAGTGGATTGTGTTAATCAGTCTACAGAAATGTCTGTATCTATATGAAAGTCTGGCACTTTCAAAATGGAGTTTTGCTACTGAGGCAGGAGTTGATGATCTAAGACAGACAAGCTGAAAGTTTGGGGGAGCAACACCATTGCAATGAATCATATACCCTCCTTCATAGCCATAAAAATATAATTACTTTTATATACTGGAGTATAGAGAGAAACAGTACTTTCAGCTTGGAAAAGAAACAGTTTATAGTTTACTCTTAAAGTCAAAGCTCAAAATCTTTCCCAAACACAAATTTCAATACATTCTATGTAGTTACTGTCCTTTCTCTAAAAATACCTCAATCAACAGCAGCAAATCACACAGTTCTTCATGTAATGTAGCATGGCTTGTACATTTCCAGGGTCAGGTTAGCTCAAAGTCTGTTGGTTGGTCTAAGCACACTAGTTTGAGCAGCTCTGCCATGAGGTACCTTTTGAGTTCACACCCAGTCCTCTGTTTCTTAGGACTTTCCATAATTCAGCTGATAAACTGGCTGCTTTCACAGGTCTGAAAGTACAAAATCTTGCCTTGCCTAGGCACATGAGAAGGGAGAAGGCAAAATATCCATATTCCTCTGGGGAATACTGTTACAAAGTTGACCAAATTTCTGTGGCAAGTGCAATGCTGCTGAGATAGCAGATGAGTCACGGATAAGTTCTGCTGGGGAATTAGTATTCCCGGTAAATAGGCAGGTTCAAATTAATTAAAAGAATCAAAGTGATGACTGTGTCTCTTTTCCCAAGCTTGTTAGGCCTGCCTCTATTTAAACAGGACTCTAAACTGTTTCGTCTCAGCATTGAACGTGACAGCGTACCTCAGGATGTCATCAATGCCCAAATAATGGGAGCTGTCCCCTTTCTGATAGCAGAGACAGGGGTCAGAAAGAAGACTTCTGCCTCCAGCCTCCTGCATGATGGTGGGTGTCCTGGTTTCAGCTGGGATAGAGTTAATTTTCTTCCTAGTAGCAGGCATAGTGCTGTGGTTTGGATTTAGTTTGAGAAGAATGCTGATAACACACTGATGGTTTAGTTGTTGCTAAGTACTGCTTATGC
Organism: Pelecanus crispus; assembly: GCF_030463565.1. Taxonomy (NCBI): domain Eukaryota; kingdom Metazoa; phylum Chordata; class Aves; order Pelecaniformes; family Pelecanidae; genus Pelecanus; species Pelecanus crispus. Next base: position 79,284,892 of record NC_134644.1, on the reverse strand, counting down.
TAGTCAAGGACTTTTCAGCTTCCCATGCTCTGCCAGGTGCACAAGAAACTGGGAGGGGGCACAGCCAGAATAGTTGATCCAAACTGACCAAAGGGCTATTCCATACCATATGACATCATGCTCAGTATATAAACTGGGGGGGGGTGGCCAGGGAGCAGTGATCGCTGCTCGGGAACTGTCTGGGTATCGGTCGGCGGGTGGTGAGCAATTGCATTGTGCATCACTTGCTTTGTATATTATTATTATTTTCATTATTGTATTGTTACTATTATCATTACTATTTTACTTTATTTCAATTATTAAACTGTTCTTATCTCAACCCAGGAGTGTTTCTCACTCTTACTCCTCCGATTCTCTCCCCCATCCCATCGCGGTAGGGGGAATGAGCGAGCAGCTGCGTGGTGCTTAGTTGCTGGCTGGGGCTAAACCATGACAGTGGGGAAGCTGCCGAGTTCAAAGTTTCCAAAAAATTAGAGTTTAAATTAATACTGGGGGAGTCAGGTATGGCCTGGTGTTGAGGTTTAACCTGGCAGGCAGCTAAACACCACACAGCCGTTCGCTTACTCTCCTCCTCCCCAGTGGGATGGGGGAGAGAATCAGAAAAAAAAGTAAAATTTGTAGTGAGATAAAGACAGTTTAATAGGACAGAAAAGGAAGGGAAAATAATAATATACAAAATAAGTGATGCACAACGCAATTGCTCACCACCCGCTGACTGATACCCAGCCAGTTCCCGAGCAGTGATCACAGCCTCCCGGCCAGCTTCCCCCGTTTATATACTGAGCATGATATCATATGGTGTGCAATATCCTTTGGCCAGTTTGGGTCAGCTGTCCTGGCTGTGCCCCCTCCCAGTTTCTTGTGCACCTGGCAGAGCATGGGAAGCTGAAAAAGTCCTTGACTAGCATAAGCAGTACTCAGCAACAACTAAAACATCAGTGTGTTATCAACATTCTTCTGCTAAATCCGAAACACAGCACTATGCCTGCTACTAGGAAGAAAATTAACTCTATCCCAGCTGAAACCAGGACACCTTGGTCTAGCTGGGTGGCTGTGAGATGTGCAGTGATATTGTATGACTCAAGAGAGCACTGCCAGTGCTGATAGTGAAGAATCAAGTCTGTCACACATGCATGCATCCTTTCAGCATAAGTCTGTTTGTTTAGGCATTTGTTTAAGTTTTAAAAATGTCTGAGCCTTTGCCAGAGCTCCTGGGCTCTCAGCTTATTTCAAAATCAGTAGGGCGATAGCTAAACATGGAGTTGGTTCCTGGTGTTGAAAAAATCCCTGTTTAATGACTCAGTGCTCCTGCCCAGTAAATGAAGGAAGGTATAAATATTTACTTTCCTGACAGAAATGTTGCATCATTAATATCTGTACAGCCCTACTGTATTAAATATTCTTGTCTTTTCATATTTAGTGCTGCATGAAAGAGACTTGTGTATGTGGGAGCAGTGGCTTGTCCCAAGGGCAGCAGCCCAGGAGTTCCCTGGTTGGAGGTGAGATGCTAATGCAATAGCGCCTCACATCCCATTGCTCCATTTCTTCTAGATGCCTTTAAAGAGGCAATTTTGAGCCTCTCAAATGTTGGTAATGATGTTAATGCTGCATAGGCTTGGTCTGGTCTGTCAGCCCAAGTGAAATGTTCTGAACAGGAAATTCATGTTTACATGTCATATAAAACACAACCGAGTCAGGTGTGAAGTGCTCAGTTCTAAGGAAAGTAAAGGGAAGCGGTGTGTAGCATCATGCAGAATTTCTCAAAGTCTGTCTGAAACTGTGGACACAAATTGCCAAGGGTGTGGCTTTATTTTGTTACCACCTCTGGTCCTGGACTTGGTGATATGCCCAGTCTTGCTGCAGTTTTTGATGGAAGTAGGCTTTAGATCTTTCATTTGGCAGTTACTTGTAGGCTTTTTCCTTGGTAAAGAGGTGAACATTTTATCAGCAATTTTTTATGTTGTGGATCTAAGCTCTTGAATTTTTATCTTCTTTGTTTGCTTATTGCAGCTGGTGCGCAGGATAAAATTGGCTGGGCATTTGGCTTGGGTTTGGAGAGGCTGGCCATGATCCTGTACGATATCCCTGACATCCGACTGTTCTGGAGTGAAGATGAACGCTTCTTGAAGCAGTTTATTGTGCCTCACATTTGGCAAAAAATAAAATTCCAGGTAAAATAATATATATATATGATAATAATTTTCTGTCAGTAAGAAGTGTGTGTAGCCCTATAGAATATCACGTAATTAAAATTCTGTGCCGTTAACAGATTAGGTTTTAAAAGCAAGAGCTTTCCAACTATCATGATTCTCTGATATACTGTAGTAAAAATCCAGCTTTTGATGATAACATTTTTTTCAGCCAGATAATGTTGCTGCTGATGCCCAGTGAATATCTCTGTTCTGAATAATACTTAAGCGTATATTTAACTTTTAAATTTATCCAGAATAGGAATTGATTTAGGCCTGTGTCTAGTTTGGGTATGTTCCTGAATTGTGCCTGTAATTCTGTTTCATTATAAAAATGTGTTTGATGTCGAGCATTCAAATGTTGTAATACATTCCTAATTTTTCTTGTTGTTTTCACTCTACATTCATTGAAGTCAATGTGAGTTGCATTGTCAAACTTTGGCAAAATGCTTTGTGAATGTGCCTCACCATCTTCAATGTGTCAGCTCTTTTCTCCAGATGATAGTGGGGGGAGAATGCAGGCTCAGCTTGTATTTCTTTTGTAACTCCTCTACTGAGGTGATTTTTGTAGTTGGAAACCTTGTCTTCTCGTAGCTGCAAAGTAATCAAGCATAACTGGCTTGAGTAGAAATGTTACTTCCGTGATATTCTTCAGCATGAGCATGGGAAGGTTCAAGTCGGCTGGTATCACTGGTCTTTGGGAGAGTTGAGCTGACATAGCTGTGTAGATGCTTGGTGAAGTCTGAAGTACTAAAGCAGCAAAACACTTTTGGCTGCTGCCTTATACCGTTTTCCTTGCTTTGTTTAGAACAGCTTCATTACGTTTTATAAGAATTGAAAATATGAAGGGCAAAATCAACAGTGATAATGCTCAGGTGATATTTGGGCAGTCTCCACATCAAATCAGTAGCAGCATCAATTTTTTTAGTTCATGGCAATTCTGGCACATCTTCCCTGGTAGAGTCAAAATGTCAAAATGGTGGTTGGATAGGTTTGGGGGGTGGGTTGGGGTTTTTTGTTGGTTTTTTCGGGTTTTTTTGTTTGGGATTTTTATGGTGATACTGGCATTGGGGTATTCAGATTGTAGTTATCACTTACAGAAAGAAGACAGGTTTTTGCCACTGTTCCTGAAGGTGGGTCTGCCTGTAGGTTTCCCTGATGTCCTACAGAATGTTTGTTGTTGAGGCTTGCTGGCTGAAATACATTTTGAAGTAATAACATGAATCAGGAGGTATGATGTAAAGGTGGGGGACTTCAAGGAAGACAAATTGTCAGCTATCTAACTTGGACCAAAGGGAACCGGACCAAACTTGGTCTGGAGTAATATTACCAGGCCACTACCTACTGCTTTATCACATTAATGTGTTGGCAGTTGTCATATCCCAACAAATAGGCCAATGAAAAGTATACAGATTGGGAGAATGAGGGGTATGGGAGAGGAACAGCAGAGGTGGAAAGATGGATTATTTTCAATCTTTTCTTTCTCTCTTCTAAAGAAAGGATATGGCCAATGTTTGAGAAACAGATCTTTGCTCTGGTATCAAGCACTTCTTAGGGACCTTCCCCCCCCCCCCCCCCCCCCCTTCCTTTTTAACACATACATACACACACCCCACTTGGATGTCCCATCTTCAGTTTTGGTAAAATAATTCTCCCTAACTCTTAGTTTATATTTTTCAACTCTGAATATAAGAGACTAGAGGCAAGTTTGTGTTTTTTGTTTAAAAGGAAGTCTGTATCCAGCTTTCATCTGGTATCTTACATTGAGCTTTTTTGAGCTCAATACTGTACGTGCTTCTAGTACATACTGGTATTGCTTTTTAAAGGGTTAATGACCCTTCAAATGAGAGTACTGTGAAATAATCTTTGGTGGTACCACAAGATCTCGGGTGATGGGAGCTAGTAAGCCAGTTTTTCTTTCTTTCTGTTCAGTGTTATTTTTCAGGTATGCTGTAAAACTAAGTTAGCAGACCTTCTGCACCTGTCTACTTTCTACAGAGTCATAATTAATGAATCACATGATTTATTCATATCATATTTAAAAGAAAACTTTTAGCCTGTTTTCCAGTGTTGATGTTGTACGAAATCTCAATGGATATTTAAAAAGTGTCAGATTTTCTGCATGCAAGGCCATACAGTACTTTTCAGCCTAACTGAATTGAACCAAGACAGACCAGGTGTTTTGAGAGCCTTTCGTTACACAAATTGAATCCTGCAGCCTCAGAAGGCCTGGGTAAATGTCCATCCTTTATGTGCTTAACTGAGATAGACCTCCCAACCTTTGGATACTCCCCCCATACTTTCTTATAATCTGAATATTATCCACCAACGTAAATATTTTTCTTTCTGTTCATTAAAATATTCTTCAAATATATGAAGTCCACGCTACATAGCAGTAACCTTTAATTATAGCTGGGCTAAATATACTTGATCAAAAATGGAATTTAATTGGAGCATTTTCTTGGGACTTAAAGTGTATGTTTTGTGCCTTTTAACAGCCTGAATGAGTCAGACTTTTCCCTGTGTCATCAGTTACTCAATATACGCGTGCAGGCTTCAGTAGGTCAAAAAGCTGCTGGGAAAAGCTGACAGTGCTTGTACCGCTGTGGCCACTCAGCACAGCAGTGTTAGAATGCTGCTCCCCACAGATCAGATTATTGCATTGATTTGGATTACCAAATCGCTCTAGCTATAATTTGACACAAGTCACAGCAGTGTGGGCGATCAGAGGCTGGTAGCTTGCCTTCAGTCACTTGTGTAGAGCTTCTGCTCAGGCTGTGAAATGAAAGGCTGAGGACGGACAGGGCAGGAAAGGCTAGGCACCTGCAAGGTGTAATGTAATAAAACAAATGACTTGGATCTGATCTAGTATGCTGTGTTACATCTGTGTTTGTCAAGGCTCTGAGCACAGTTGCATGTAATCGCTTTCTGGTTCATGCTGAGCCAGAACTCTTACAAAAAGAAGATGTGTCCGTTAGCTGACAACTCTCAAGAAAAGGTACAAAAATGAAATGACATTTAGGGAAGAACGGCACTCACAGTTCAGATGAAGTGCCGTGTGCCCAGAGGTGTTGATTAAGACGAATGGGCTCTGGCGGTAGGACGGTTCCTGGAACCTCCATCATTTCGCTGCCACGGTGAGCAAGCGGCATGTCATGTCAATTGACTGCTGATGCATTCTCTCCTTGCAAAGTCACTTTCATTTGATGCTGCTGGCAGCTGTGGCTGCTGTTGTTTTAAATAATTATTTATTTCAGTTGCAGATGAGGCTTGTGGCCTGGAATGACGTCCAGCAGAAGCATGTTTATGCTGTTCTAAGGGAAGCACTGGTACAGGGGGAATCTGGATCAGATTCCTAGCTAAACTGCAGACTCTGTCTGTGAGATTATGGGAGTCACTTCCTTCTTCTTTTCCTCATTTCTGCAGTATCTGTAATATTCTGCAATATCTGTAATAAGCCTAGCACCACCTACTTTTTACCACCCCCTTCCATCATCTCCAGGGGGTGCTTCTTCCTTGCATCTGCTTGGCACATGCGGTCTCTCCAAACTCAGTTCCTTCATAATAACCTGTTAGCTTCAATACTCAAAATAATAGACTTTCTAACCAGGATCGTTCTGATGGTGCCAGGATAGACAAAGCTCCTAGAGCAGCTCTGGTGGGAGACCTGGGAGGCTAGTAACCTTTGGCATTAGAGTGAGGAGAGTTGACAAGCAGCTTGAATTGCCAGTGTTTACCTCCCACACAGCTGTAGTCAGAATCGTGGATTAGCAGAGATGAGAAAAAGTATATCTTCAGAAAGCTGCAGTTGTGTGGAAAGAAGTGATTCATTATACAGAAAAGGAAATCAACATGAGCTCATCTTTCTCCTGTGCAAGATAGCAAAGGCTAGGCCTCACGCACTCCAATTTGCCTTTGCTCAGTGTACCACAGGAATTAAGCCCCTATTCTAATGACAAAGGATTTATCCAGTAGCCCAGTTTGCAATATTTGCTACGTATATGAGCCCTCTTGTTCACTCAGTTACACAGTGCAACTTTTTTACCTTACTGTGCACTTTTCAGTTTTCTGAGACAGTCATCATCCCTGTGCATCTTTCCTGTGCACATACCTGATTGTTGCTGGGAGACATATTGCTTGTCCTGAAGCTTTAGAAGATGCTGAAAACAAAATGCACTGGCAGGTCCAAGGGGAAACTTTTGCAAATTAAACCATCTTAGTCTATATCCTTTATTCCATGCTTGAGAAGGAGAGCATCTAATGTATAAGCCAGCCATTTCAAGCAGTTTGATCTTATTACATTCACTGCACAGGGTGGGTCTGTCTGATCCATCATTAGTATGCTACCCCATATAATTTATATTTATCTTCTTAGTCTGTGATTAGCTTTATTTTCCAATAAAAAAGTAAATAGATTCACTGGCTGCTACATTTTCAGATATTTTTCATCAAGATTAGGTAACTCCATGCTTAAATGGTTATTCATTTATTATGTTTACTTTCTAATAGTGCATCTATTAAAGGCAAATAGGCAACCATTAGTATGTAAATTTAACTTGGATGTCTGAACAAATGAGGTACAGCCTCAACTGTGATTTATTGTCTAATTAGTTTTACTGTAATTGAAGGTATATAATGTTTGTGTGTATGCAAGCGGAGGTACAACAGAGAGTAGATGATAGTGTAGCATAAACATTTTATTGGCACGACTTCAGGAAGGTTGAATTTCTTATGAGTGACTTACGTAGATCATCTTAAATGAACATCAATAAAACCTTTACAGTGCTGTATATCATCTCAGGTTTGTCTGTATACTCTGCAGAACATTGTGAAACTCCTTTTTTAGCGTTGGATGGCCATGGAAAGAAGGCAAAAATTTCTTCTTCTTTGCAGAGATGCTGCACTAAGCTGCATGATTGGATTAGAAATCACTTGATCATCAAGTCTTCTCTCATCAGGATGTTATATCTTGTATCATTTGTAGACAGTGCTGGTATTGAAGCTCTAGGAACCTGAGCCCTCTGGCCCCCGTCAGGCAAAGTACTGAAGCACATGCTGAGCTTTGAACTTGCAAGTAGTCCCATTTATATCAATGGGATAGTTCCTGTGCTCAGTCAAACATAACCTAAATGCCTAAATGGTTTCAGGTCAGAGATCTCCATACTTCCTGGGATCCAACTGAGAGTGATCAGCGCCTTGCAGGGCTGAAGCAGAGGAAACTTTCAAAATGGCTGTTATAAGCAATAAGAACAATCTGACAAACCACAAACTTCATTTGCAAAATCTTTGATCCAAGCCAGTGTTACTGATCAACACTTGGGTAAAGCAAGTCAACAAGCAAGCATCTGGAGAAAAAACAGGACGTGAATCCCCCTTCTCAACTAAAGACAATTGGCTGAAAACACAGGAAGGAAAGAAGAAAATAGGAGCTCAGAAATGAGGAGAGGGAGATTGGATGGACAGTCACATGAGGCTAGATACAAAAAAAACCAAACCACTGAGATAAGATGAAGTAAGAGGAAGGTAGAAGAGAGAAGAGCTGTACTTTGGGCATTGGGGGCAATATGAAAAAGTCTGGGGGCAAACAGAGAAACAAGGTGGGGGGGGCAGGGTGGGAAGAGAAGAAAGACACATAAAAAGAGAGTAGGTTTAAGGCAAAAAAACTGTAGAGACTGATGCAAAAGTCTTTTTCTAAATCAATCGGAAAGTCCTCCCAGACTTTCTACTGTACACATCTACTCTTGATCTCCTTTTGAAAAATCAGGAAGTATAAGTGACCACAAAAATTATGACCACAAGCCATCAAAGCAATTCTGTAAAGTATTATCATCAGTCTCAGTGTGGGGAGTTGTGTTGGAAGCAAGGAATGTGTTGTCTGAGAGTAGTGATTGAAACATTTATAGCAGCTCTCTCAGACATACCTCAAAAACAGAAGAGGAGTGATGAAAACTGGTAGGTATATCCAGTGCTATCCTATTCTAATTTAATTTTGTGGACTTCTAAGTCCAGGTCTAAAAACTAAGCAGCTTACATACCAGCGAACTACAAATGAGTAATATAGTGGCTTTTCCATCATCTGATCCAGTACACAGATGCTCAGACACACATGCAATTTCACTGGAGCACAACTGGACCTGTGTGCCCAGCCTTTGAAGGTAATGAACACATTCAGTGCTTTCTTTCTCTGGCTATTCTTAGCTTTTTATTTCCCCCCAGTAAAACCTGAGCGAGGATACTTACCACAGCTGCTGGTTCTACAGACTGTCTCTTCTTTAAAAGAGAGGTTCTATCTGACACTGTGCAGAAGTGCCAATACGGAAAGGTGTTGAAGAGTGTTACCTGTATTAGTTCAGTGTGCTAGGAACAGCAATATGGGAATCAAAGGAGTACCCTGTCTTATCTTCCCACCACATCTTTACCTTGGCTTTCATTCATCTTCGTAGTCTTAGGTTCTAAGACTAATTCAGGTTGGAAGGGACTTCAGGAGACCTCTGGGCTCACCTCCTCCTCACAGTAGGGTCAGCTCTGAGCTCAGGCCAGGTTGCTCAGGACATTATCCAGTTGGATCTTGAAAACTTCTGAAGATGGAAACTGCACAAGCTTTTTGGGCAACCTATTCCACTGCTAGACTGTCCTCATGGTGAAAAAGTTCTTTCTTATATCCATTCTGAAATTCTCTTGTTTTGACTTACATCCATTGCCACTCATCCTCCCACCATGCATGGGAGTGAAAAGCCTGGGTGTATCTTGTTGATGACCTCCTTATATGTACTTTCAGGTTGCTGTTAGGTTCCCCTGAACCTGTGTCTTCTCCAGGCTGAACAAACCCCAGCTCCCTCAGCCTTTTCTCACAGGGCAAGTGTTTCAGCCCCCTGATCTGCTTGGTGGCCCATTGCTGAAATTGCTCCAGTTTGTCAATGTCTTTCCTGCATTGGGGGTGCCAAAACTGGATGCAGTATTCTAGATGCGGTCTAACAAGCACTGAGTAAAGAGGGGTAATCACTCCCCTTGATCTGCTGGCTGTGCTCCTGTTGATACAGCCCAGGATGCCCTTGGCCGCCTTTGCTGCCAGGGCACACTCATGCCCAGTTGCTGTCCACCAGGAGCCCCCAGGTCCTTCTCAGCAGACCTGAGTTCATGTCTTTACATGTTTTCTTGTTATCCCTTCTGTGGCTTATCAGGGAGATGTTGCTTTTCTTCACTGTCAAGGCTCTTAGCCTGTTCTCACCTAGCAGCTCTTATGCAGAAGCTGATGCCTGCATCAAACTCGACAGTGATTTCAACATTTCTTCCCACTTGTTAAATACCCACATGAGCATTTTGGATTTTCTCTGATATTGCTTCTCACACTGGGGAGGAGCTCTCTGTGATATCCGCTTGCCTGTTGTCTTTCAAACCTCCCCTTCACAAACTCCCGGTTTCTTGCAATGCCTACAAAAACAGCTACCTACCCAGGCCCATGACTAAGGCTGCACTGACATGATATTACTGAAACTCTTGGTAAAAATAACCACTGACGGGGGATGTAGTTCCCAGCAATCCAGCTGCTGCCCTTTGAGCTAATACCGATGATGCAGGTTTTCATGCATACCCTGTTTCCATCCCTCTGCCCGCCCACTGCAATCTAGTCTTACTGATAGCCTCCCATTGAACCTGGACAAATCAGTAATAGCTTAATTCCTTTCTTCTTGTACGTGGAAAAATGTCAATAGCCCTTTGTGCTTAGATCAGTTAGTGATATTTATCTTACATAATATGTCCGTCTGTTTTCTGCTGGAGCACCAAAGGGCGAAGCAAATCCATGTCATCCATCTAGCAGCCATCTTGATAATAGCCAGATGTACAGAGAAGCCTATGATATTCATTAGCAAAAACATAGCTCTTTTCCTCTCCTTCTCCTATGTTCATTGAAAATACTTTAAGTAATTCTAGGTTGTTTTCACAGTCTTAGAATATTTGAAAACTCTCATGTTCACCTCTGTTAAGTTGTCACATGCCAATAGCAAATTTGGTCTTGCTGGTGGTGACTTGAAGCAAAATAGCTGGTTTGGGCTGTTTTTCTGAATGTTATGAGTTTTCTGCCTTGTACACAACTGTCCCAGTTGGAATTTGTTTAGAGTGGATGGAGTATGTGTGTATATGTATGCATACAAAGAGCAAAATATTTCATCCTTACTTTCAGTTTTCTGTGCTAACACACAGTTAAATCACCAATAGAGTTTTTATGATATGGCAGGTAATTCTAAAACCTAGATGTAATTATGTGTTTCCTCAAATTCTCAGCTATGTGGGAGGTCCAGAGCTTTACTAATGAATCTAGAGTGTGCCACAGGGGGGTTTGGAAGCTTGCAATGTGAAATACCGGTGTGTCCACCTGGAAGATGTCCTCTCTTTTGACTGCAGGTCCAGTCAGAGACAGCAGTTGAAACTTCTCTCTGTTTGAAGGATTTTGGTGCTTTTGTGACTGCTCTGTACCACTTGTTCCCAGAGCCTCGGTTCTCACAGTATCAGGATGAGAAGCATAATTTTTTGTTCTTTCCCGTGTACCCATGTACTGTTCTGCTCTGTTGTTCCAGCTCTACCACAGCAGCTGCGTATGTGGCTACACTGTGAGGTGGATCAGGGACCCTTTTTCCTCTGCGGTTCCTTAAAGCCATGTCAGTTCCCTGATCCGCTTCTCAGTGTTGCCCCATGCCCTCAGCACAGCTGAGGAGACAGCACTTTTCTTTTTGGAGTCAGGATAAAACCAGAAGTGACTGGGGAAAGGTGGGAGGAGAAAAACCCTGTAAAGTGGCTTTGCAACTGGATAGTGGCCTGCATGCATAAGCAGTGCAAGGGAGAGGTCATGGATCAGTGAGGGAAGTAAGCAGCCTAGGTGGAAAGCAGAGCCTTTCCTAGCTGGGAGTCTTCTAGCTTTTCCTTCCATGTACATCCAGAACCTCAGTCCTGGAGGAAAGAAGGAAGTAGTCTAGAAGTAATTGAAGGAAAAGTCAAGGACTAGAGAAGAAAGGACAGAGTAACTTGGATGAAGACATACAGCTGTTCTTATTGAAAGTTGTTTGTCACTTAGATTCCAATGGTGGCATCTCAAGTGAAACACAACTGTGCAACGCTCATGAGATCCAAAAGCCACTGAGTCTGTAGGTGTGTCCCATGGATTTCAAAGTGGGCTCTCCATATCTTCCCAAGCAGGTGTTTGCCGTTACCCTTCCATACAATTAATGTAAAAATACTTTCAGGTAAAAAAAGGAATGTTACCTGTTCAAAAACAAATGAAAGAGTCACGATCACATTTTTTTTTCTGCCTCTCTGTAGTGTGGAAAGTTGGAATGAAATGGCAGAAACCCAGCCTCTCACAAGTCTTCAAGAGTTCACATTCACAGTTTATCCCATGAAAGGCTTTGACACAAGCAAAAGAAAAAAATAGTGCCTTAAGAATGTCTGTCTCAGGTGTGGCTGAATTTAGAGCATGTTGTTAGTTTAGAAGGTGATGGGTGAATATGTAGAGAATGTGGTATACCTAGCAGCTGTGTCATCAATACAAGTGAAAGAGATTCCCAGCAACTGTGAACAGATCACCAGGGACTTCCTTCCAACTTGTGTTTAAACAAAAAGGAGAAACTGTAGTCTTGACTGAATTTTGAGCTCACGCCAACATGATGTAAATAAAAACCAAATTTCCAGTTACAAATGCTGCTGCAGTGTACAGTTCTTGTCAGTAGAATCATTTTGCTGATGATGTCTTTTTTTTTGTAGGCAAAAGCCAATGCAACCTAGTCAAAGTACACCTGATACTATTTAAATGATTACTTAGCAAAAACTGCAATAAGCTTCAAAAAGCATATGTTACTGTGGTTTGCTCTGATCTCTAAACCTCATATATTTTCAGTTTCACTGGTTGAGGCTCTTTAAAACAAATAGCTCACAAATGAGTAATTCTGCTGCTGAATATATCAACCGATCTTTATTACATCCCAAATGATGAAGTATAATGGTTATAGAAAGTGCTTAAATAAGCCATGGAGCAATTTCCAGCAGTGATATATATACTGAAACCCACATTAAATTAATATTAGGTGAAGGAGTAAACATGGAAATCTAAAATAACAATAGATTTCATATTGGTTGTGTGAAGCTATGAGAACCAGCTGCTGGTGGTTTCAGCAGGAATCCACAGATGTTCAGAGCTTTCAGTCTTACTGTCTGCAAAAGTATGTAGCTAGTAAGGAGAGTAACCCTTACACTTTTGCCGATATCTTTCCAATAGTGGTTTAATTACAGTATAGTGAATAGAATTCTGGCTAAGAGGTTGGCACAGTAACTATCTTGACTTTAGTCTTTGGCCCTGACCTGAGAAGTGACTCAGTTTCCTTACTGAGTAATTCTGTTTTTTCATGCTGTTTACAGTTGTAGTTTTCTTGTACCTCCTACCTCAGCATGTCTTCTCCAATACTATCCTACGACAGAAAGTTCTTCGGGACAGGGGCTATCGTTTTGTGCTCTGTCTACCTAATGGGACCCTGGTTTCTGACTGGCAGTCCTAGGTAATTATCACAATCTGAATATCTGCATGCCTACAGCAGGGTTAAATACATCTTTGTGAGTGTACAGTATGCATTTGATGCAAGAATAAACTCCTGTTTAAAATGTGCCTAAGCACTTATGCTATGCAAGTGTGTGTCTTCAGAGGTACAGGTATGTATTGGCATGCATACACAACCACAGAAATATTAAGGGGCGGAGGGAGGCGCGGGGAGATCTCTTGAAACCAGTAGGAAATACCCCCTAATTCTTTTTGCCAGTTTTGGATAAAAGGATGGGTTTTGTCATAGATGAGTTTACTTTGTAGCCGTTTTAAAATTTGTGGCAATGTTTTACACACAAAAGATACATCTTGCAAAGAGCTTTTGATAAAGTGGTCTCTAAAATCATGCCTGAACCCCTACAGTCATCATCTGCATCATGATTAGCCATTGCAGCTCAGCTGTGGAGCATCCCTAGGAAATGAGGGCTGCGGAGAACAGTCTGGGTGCATGTGTGCATATGTGTGAATAGGAGCACCTTTTGAAGTACGTGGTGTTAATAAAAAAACCCTGATTTTCAGCTACCACTTCTCTGATCAGAATATGAATTAGGCTACAGAGAATAGCCAAACAACAGAAGGCACAGTTGGGAAGAACTGCATTATTCTTACCATACCCGTCCTCAATTTCCTTCATCTTGCTAGTGTGAGACACATGGACCATAGTAGTGACAGCCTAAAACGAAATGTGACAAGTAATGCGTTGGGGTGCATATGCTGCAGAGGATTTGTTTTTGCAATTTTCTAAAAATTAATAATGGGAAGAAATAATCTCTCTGGGGGATTGCTTGCAGACTCCCGCTCCTGTACATGTGTTAAATCCAGTTTGCATAATTATTCCCACATGTAACCTGTTCTCCTAAATCAGCAATAGTAAACCCATTTTCTGATTCTTGTAAAATAAGGAAAGGCATTAAAAAAAAAAAAAAACCAAACCTGTTCTGCACAAGGATTCTGCTTGTAGAGATTTAAATGTTCTTTATATTTTGTCATGACATACTTAAACACTTAGTGTGCTTTTTGTGCTTGGTCTGTTCTCAGCTTATGACTTCTCTGTAGTTTTCTGTTTCTAAGTGTTGTTACTCTTTAACAAGAGTATAGTTTTAGGAATGCTCAGGGTCTGCTGGAAAGGAAAAGTTAAAGGCTTTTCTCCCTCTTCGGAGTATTGGACAAGTAGAGCCTTTCGTTTCTGTTTCTCTCTAGCTTGCCTACTGTTCTTTAAATTTAGATACTTAGTTTAGCTTGCTACACTACCCTGGTGTTTTATTATTGGTTTTGCAGTTTGGAGGTTGTGATTTGTATGAATTCAGTATTTAAGGGTGAAAAAAGTGAAGCTGACTACTGTGGAAACTAAAGTACTGGACTTCACCAAGAGTCATTGCAACTTGGGCAGTTTCCCTAAGTGAAGAAGGAAACCCAGCTATTTTAGTGCCATTGGAAATCATGAAGAGTATTTCAAAACCACCACTAATCTGCTCACATAAATTGCTGTATGTGGCAGTTGGGATCTTTTAATTTCCTAGGGAGCATAGATTTTTATGTTACAGTATCTACAGTAGCATTTCCCAGACGATGCAGATTAGCTTGTAAGTCTGAGAAGTGTAGAAAGATGAGGACATTCCTTTGTAGCATACCAGTGTCCAGGGAATTCTGTGAAGTTGTACCTGGCCAAGAAATATGAAGCATCATTGCTGTTGTCTTGGAAATCTCTATGCTTTTTAGGAGGGAGAGAGAAAAAAAAAGACAAGACAGCTTGTTAGGTGGGAAGAAGGACTTTTTCAGGTGTTGTGTGTGCCTATAAGATTTGTGATGCTAAGCTTATTTTGGTGTAAGTCATATTCAGGTGTCCTGGAGATTCTGCTATTTAAACAGTAACTCTCCGGAATGGTGGATTTAATGAGCAGAAAAGGAAATATAATCAACAGTGCTTTATATGAGATTTTTCGTCTAAGCTGAAATAAAATGTTGGGTGCAATTTGTTTCCATTGTTATGCTGTGTGTTTGGAAGAAATACATCTTCATATTGCTGCAGTCTCTTTCCAAATAGTTGCATTCTTTATTTAGATATAAATCTTTTATATGAATTGTTGATGTGTGCAGTATTTTACCCCACTGAGCTATTTATCCTGGCATTATTATTAAGCATAATGAGAAAAAACATGCAAACCAAACGAGAAGAAAGGAGGAAACCTGACTTCTGAGCATGGCAAACACTGAATGCCTGCAGCAACCAATGTCTTCTGCATTGCAGGAATTGCATGTGCTCAGCATTGCTGAAGAAGAAAGTATCTGCTGAGAAGTTTGGTTTCTGCTGACTTATAACAGTTTATCACCTGTTCCTTGCAGGCATGGTAGCTATTTTTTAGAAACATGCAGGATTGGTACATCAAGTCTTTATTTGTTGATGGTTTGTTTTCTGAGGTCTGTGTCTTCTCTGCCCTTTTTACCGCTGCTACAAAAAACCTGATGGAGTGATTCTGCCTGTGGGGTAGGAGATTTGGGTAGGAAAGGCAGACAGAATATGGACAGCCTGTGCAAAATGCGCTCCTAAGGGTTGATTATTAGGTTTGGTGTGAGAATCTGTTTTACCATTTTGGTGATTCCAAATCACGGGATTCCTTCCCCAGGACACAAGCTTGCTCGTTTTCTATAGACAACACCACAACATAATAAATAGATTGTCCCATCTGTTCCTCTTTGTGTCACAACAGTTCTCTGGTAGCAACTGCTGAAATGCAAAAGTAATACCAGAAAAAGCATTTCTTGGCTTTTAGTTGTTTTGCAGTGATATATGTGTGGTTGAAATGGGAGAAGATCAGTGACGTGAAGCCAGCTAGCTCAGTAGGCCATCAACTGGGAGGTTGGGGAAGGAGCATGAGGAGAATGCATATTTTTCCACAGTAGACCTAGAACTGCTATAGGAACATGTCAGGCTAACCTCTTCTTCACCCTGGTGCTTTCAAAAGGGGGTTGTAAGAAGCTGTGATGTGGGAGTGAGTAGTAGGGAGACATCCCTTTTGGTGTTTCTCCCTATGAGTCCTATCTGTTCTATGGGAATGAGAAATTATTTTTGACTAGTCAAGCGCAGAGCAGAGAGTCCTTCACCGGTATTTAGGAATCATTTATATTTATCTTTTGGTGGTTTTTATAATCAGATCCCAAGTGGCAAGGCATATCCAAATGCCCAAGTGCGTGGGTATCTGGAAATATCTCTCTGCTGCATACACTGCAACAACCCTGCTTTTAATAAGATTAGGTCAATCCTTTTGTTTTTTTACATCTTTCCCACACTTTTTCAATTCCTTCCTAGTCACGTATATAAATAACCCTTTCAGTGGCAATAGAAGTAATCCTTTTGAGTCTGTAAAACATCTCAAAAGCCATGCATTGTTTCTCAGTTTTTTGACCACAGGTCAGTTTAAAATACATATTTGCACTCAGAGAAGTTTTTTGTGGCTTTAAACTTAGAGCATTGTCCATAACAAATTTAAATGAGCTTGACTTGAAAATAAAATGCTTGCAATTTAAAATAATGTTGTGCATAAGAACACAGTGTCCCTTTCTGGTGCGACCGCAGAGGCTTAATAACTAGCATTACTTTTGGATGAACACATCTAATGGCAAGCTTTCTACTCACTCATTCTGCCACAGCACCAGTCCACTTGTGCATTCTTCCTGGTGCTTGGAAAAGGTGGAGCAGCTTATCTAAGAAGTTTAATGTTTTCATTGGCTGTTACCCATCTTAATTTTTCAGTGTCATATTAGGTATCGACTTTCCTTTGTCAGGCAGGCTCCTCTATAATAAGCTGTAACTTTTAGCATGCAAGAAAGGTCATGTTTGTTCTTGTGCATGTGCACGTGTGTGTGCATTTGTGATGAGTCTTCGGGGAGTTTTCTTCTATTCAAAGGTGCTTCACTAGCATTGGAAAAGGTGTCTAGATGAGCTGATGTGAAGAGCTACCCGGTGACTGCTTAGGCAGAATATAAGAAATTAAACTCTTTCTTCTTTTGCAGCTTCAGGAAACCTGTAATATGGCTCAAGAGAGAAACTCTTACCTTCAACAAGACTCCATAGGGCTTAGCTTAGGTGGGAAGGAGACAAGAGTTCGGATGGTGGTGTGCACCGCACAGCAGAGAGGGATCTGGTCCACAGATTTGGCCAGGCACAAACCTGCAGCTCCTGTCAAGGGGCTGCAGCTGCTTCATCCCACATTGAAGGCTGAGACTTACCTAGAAAGACAATCTGTGCCCCATGGCACCTCCTTGCTCAACCTGGATCTAGAATGGGCGTTTCACCTTTGAGAACAGCTTAATTTACTGTGTTTCTTGATAATGTTGTTTTCTTTCTTATATTTTCCACAGGGTACTTCCTGTATTTCCATAATTCCATGATTGTTTTCCCCAAAGATAAGGGAAGTAGAGGCAAAGAGAGTATTTTGCCAAGCTGAGGAACAGCAATGACTTGTGTATTGGGTTCTCATGGCAAGGTTTTGGGAACAGGGGAGCTACAGAGGTGGCTTCTGTGAGAAGCTGCTAGAAGCTTCCACTATGTCTGATAGAGCCAATGCCAGCTGGCTCCAGGACAGACCCACTGCTGGCCAAGGCTGAGCCCATCAGTGACAGTGGTAGCACCTCTGGGATAACGTATTTAAGGAGGGGGGGGAAAAAAAAAAAGGCACAACAGCAGCTGGAGGGAGGAGTGAGAATATGTGAGAGGAATGACTCTGCAGACACCAAGGTCAGTGCAGAAGGAGGGGGAGGAGGTGCTCCAGGCACCAGAGCAGAGATTCCCCTGCAGCCCGTGGTGAAGACCATGGTGAGGCAGCTGTGCCCCTGCAGCCCATGGAGGTCCACGGTGGAGCAGATACCACCTGCAGC
The DNA here is from genome assembly GCF_030463565.1 of Pelecanus crispus. NCBI lineage: Eukaryota > Metazoa > Chordata > Aves > Pelecaniformes > Pelecanidae > Pelecanus > Pelecanus crispus. The sequence continues at coordinate 79,267,243 of NC_134644.1, read as the reverse complement.
CTGGGGAGGACAACACGCCAGAGCAGGTGGATGTGCCCAAAGGAGGCTGTGACCCTGTGGAGACACCACACTGGAGCAGGCTCCTGGCAGGACCTGTGGAGAGGAGCCCACGCTGGAGCAGGTTTGCTGGCAGGGCTTGTGAACCCATGGGGGACCCACACTGGAGCAGTCTGCTCCTGAAGGACTGACCCCATGGAAGGGACCCACGCTGGAGAAGTTCGTGGAGGACTGTCTCCCGTGGGAGAGATTCCACGCTGGAGCAGGGGAAGAGTGTGAGGAGTCCTCCCCTGAGGAGGAAGGAGCAGCAGAGATACCATGTGATGAACTGACCACAACCCCCATTCCCTGTCCCCCTGCACTGCTCAGCAGGAGGAGGTAGAGAAAAATCAGGAGTGAAGTTGAGCCCAGGAAGAAGGGAGGGGTGAGGGCAAGGTGTTTTAAGATTTAGTTTTTATTTCTCATTATCCTACTCTGACTGGTAATGAACTAAACTGATTGTCCCAAGTCAAGTCTGTTTTGCCCTCAATGATAATTGCCGAGTGATCTCTCTGTCCTTATCTCAACCCACAAGCTTTTTCATTGTATTTTCTCTCTCCTGTCCAGTTAAGAAGGGGTGCGATAGAGTGGCTTTGTTGGGCACTTGGTGTGCAGCCAGGGTCAACCCACCACAGCTTGTAACCCAGAGCTGGTTTAACTGTGCAAGCTGGTCTTTCTGCCAAATGTATGATTTTCTTCAAGGTATTGATCTGTAGAGGGCAGTTTGACATCCCTCCCCCTTTTTCACCCCCATGAAGGGCTGTGAACTGCCCTAGTTGATGTGGAAACTGGGATATTATTTGATTGATTCGACCTGTGGGCGTGTGTTGGCAAGTCCAGTCAGCTGCAGTATCTGTAAGCAAATGCTCCTTGTGGACAGTAGTAGCTTTTGCTTGGGTTCTCATCTCAAATGAAAGAGCAAGGTCAGAACTAGGGCTCCCAAACACAGCTTAGAAATCAAACATTTCCATCAACCATGACAAATTAAAACCTTTAGGAATGGAAAGGAACCAGGCTGGTTAGAGAGTAAAAAGGGAGGAAAATGAGGATGGCTGTGGGAATGTTTGGGCAATCCTTCCCCTTTCCCCAGCCCTAGAACCCCTGGAAGACTTGATTGCATAGTACTGCTGCCATGCCTAAGAGGAGTTATATCTAAGGTTGTGTACACCCAGTTCTTTTCAGTAGCTCAAAGTCTGTATGCTGTCCTTCATACTTGCTTTAAGATGAGAAATCACTAAACTAGATGAAGAAAGGAGATTTGGTTTGGTGATACTGTCATTACCAGAATGCCATGAAAGAAGCAATTTTCTTAAAGAGGAAAGACCTGTTATGCTATACCTAACCATCCAGCTAAAGTATGCTGTCTCCCATGATGGCAAACAGCAAGTGCTTGGAGAACAGCAGAACAGCAGAGCGAGTATGAAAACAGTGTGATCCTTCTCTACTTTTACTGACCCTGCTTAAAGCCATGAGAGAGCTGCTGAACCAAAAATGCAGTTGGATTACTCTGTTTAATAATGACTAGAGGATCTGTTCACCATGAATTTGTTTAGTCCCTTTTTGTTCCATGTAACTGGGCCATAGTTATGGTATGCACAGTGTGGAAAAAATGCACCCTTTGGTTCATTTGAAACCTGATGCCTCCCTTTCTCTCTCTCCTCTTTTCCCTTGCTTCTGTGAGAAATCATGAAGGTTGTTTCCCTTTCCACATTGAATGAATTATTGGTTTGAAGCCATTTGGGACACTCAAAGGTAATCACATGATATTCAAACCAAGGACAGAGCATTCCCACCCATGCATGAAGAAAACATCTTCCACTCAAAATGGTCCATGTACAAGCAGAGTGCCTGAAATCCGGGGAGCACATGATGTTCCCATGGACACATGGTGTTCACCGTAGCTGTATGTGAACTTGCAGAGGTGAAGAGCTCTGTTGGGGGGAGCAGACTGCCATCCAGAAAGGGCTGATCATACTTGTGTGTCCGTTCCCTGAGAAGCTCGGAGCACCACTGGAGGCTAACGCCCTTCTGCCATTCCCTGCAGGAGGACAGAGCAGTGCATCAATCCCAAACTAGTCCATTTGCTTTGGTTTTAAGAGCTTAATCCCAGAACATATCTGTATATCTGCTTATCAGACTTTACAGAAGTTCTCTGTTGAAATTTCTCCATTTCCTCCTTTGGATAGACGTGTGTGTGTACGTATACATGTACGAATATGTAGAATTTACTATATATAGCTAAGAAATAAATTGATTTGGTGAAAGGAAGGGTAGAAAACTTATCATAATGGAACATTGTGACTGCGAATTTTAAGCCATGACAGCCAAGAAATTCAAAATTATGTTTCTTGCAGCAACTGTAATTCGTCTACACTGGTCATAAATACAAAAGTGTAAATCTAGGAGCATACACACTAATACAGGAAACTTCATTATGTGCAAGGGGGCCGAGTTACAGTTGTAAATTTGCAATGAATTTCATGCCTGTTATGTGTTTAAATTTCCTATGATAACACTGAATTAATGCAGTTTCACCATGGAATATATTAAGAAAGGCTTAGCTATTACAGGACTGTAGCTTTCATTTTGATGAGACTATGACACTGCATTAAAACTGTATAGTTTATATACATATTTCTCCAAAACATGGGCAATGCAGGACTGTTAAAGCTTGACAGCCATGATATTGCTAAGACTCATATTTTTCTGATTTAGACTGGTGATGGCAGTAAAGCATGGCTGGCTTTTTAATAGTTTGGCCGCTGTGAAGTTGCTAACCCAGTTTTTGGTACGTGTCGTCATTAACCTTGCGTTTGTGTTGTCGCTGTCAAAATACAAGTACAGCTTTTTCCACCATGTTTGTCTCTTGTTCATAGTGTCCCCACATCTGCAGCCAGCAGCAGGGAGGGAACCGAGTGAATAGCCACAGCACAAAACTTCTGCCCCCTTGGCGTGTTGCACTCGTGGTTACTGCATCAAGAAAAACTTTTTTTTTTTTTTCTCCCAATGTCAAATATTTGTGGAAAGTGCTGAGGATCATCCTGTTTTTCAGGACTGTGGGCTAAAGATACTCTGCAGCCTTGTGCTGGCTTACTCACTGGCACTAGTTGTGCATTATCCCCAGCTGTTTCTCCTCCAGAGGTGGGGGCTTCTGCCATGTATTGTATTTTCTCTCCTGTGCAGCTGTGAGGTATCTGGATCCAGGCTAGCTGATGATCCTTTGCCAAGTGCGGGATGAACAGAGACTACTTTCACGGTGGCTTGATTCCTGCTGCCAAGGTGTCCAAAGTAGTGCCCTGGTGTGGCACTGTACACAGAGCCCAAGTATTTGCTATTTTATGCTGACAGATGGGTTCTGGTGAATCCTGTTGCTGCTTAAGACAGCTGTCCCCCAATGCCTCAAGCTGCTGCAATACCTCATCCAGCATATATTAGCATAAACCACTGAGAGAGGCGATTTTCAGCTGGCTACAGTGGGCTGTGAACTGCGGTGCTGGAGGAATAGGCACGTGTTTGTTTTATCAGCTGCTGCAGGGGCAGTAATCTCAGACAGAAAGGTAGAGGAGAGGGCTGGGGATGAGGAATGCCCTAAACTATCACAAACCCATGTAGAAGAGTCACAGCCCTGTGACTGGCAGGCTGACAGAGCAGGGTACAGCACTGGTGTCCAGCTACTCATTTCTACACTAAAATTAGCACCCTGAGAGGGAAAAGCTTGAAGTTTTAGTAAGTACTTGGCTTGTTTATTAACCAGAGAAGGAAGTGTGACTAATGACTAGTAAACATGTATCATTGAGGGTGGATCATCATAAGCTTCCATGTTATTATTAGAAAAAAACCTGATAGTAAATCAGTACTCCTAAATGCTTTCACCTTGGGTGATTGAAAAATGCTATGTCATTATTTGCAATATTCCCTACAACGTGGGCTCAGTGGAGTCCTATAGATAGTGTAATTACTGGGAAAGCACTTTTATTTTCCAAGGCTGTTGAAAAATGTCAGAGGTAGCATACTGCAGTGTTTGAAATGGAAAATAAACAGAACATTTAAAGTAGTGCTGTGGTGACAAAGCTCTGATGGGACCAAAGAAGTTGTGCAGAGTTGTCTGTGCATCGGCAGTGCTGTCCGCCAGGCCTGGCCTGTGCCTCGCAGCAGCGCTCTGCAGGTAGGATCGGTTCTACCTTTTCCTAAACCTCTTTTCAGTTCCCCAGAAACCTAAGGGGGGTGGTCAGGCAGTGGAAGGAGGGTCGGCGGGGCTTCCAGGCTTAGGCAGTGTGCTAGGAGTCATCCAACACACAGGCAACAGAGCCAGCCAGGGTCCTGTTAGCTTCTCTGAGCATTGTGCTGGAGCACACCTAAGTTATGAAGAGGGTGGAGCTGGAAGTGGTGGCTGGAGTGACAGCAGAGCAGAAAATGTGGTAGGAAGAACACATCACATTGCTCTCAAGGGGAGCCTCTAAAATGTCTGTAAATTCATAAGGAAACAGTCTTCGGGGCTGCTGTTTGCCTTGAACCTGGAAAGGGATCAAAGTCAATGGGCTTTAGACTGCTCTGTTGTTAAAGGGCAGGAGAGTTTAGAGGACGGTGATGGCAACGGCATCTGTGGACCACAGTATGCATTTGCTGGGGTGCCTGAATACAAACTTAGTAACTTCCATTTTGACCTGCCAGTTGGAGACTCTTGTCCTATTCTCTTCACGTTTGAGGTGTAGCTAATAAACAATTATGTAGCTCTACAACAAACAGATCAATATGTTTGAGAACTAGGAATTTTATCCTTATACTAACTTTAGTGTTGATATAATACTTACTGCAATGATATTGACTGCAGCCAGGTGGTGAAGGGACAGTATAATACAGGATTATTGCGTTGCCTTTTACCATAAAAGATTTTTCTGCATTATAAGGCTCTAAGAAAAGTTAGTACCTAATAATAAAAAAGTTATGCTTACTGTTTTAAGTATTTGTCCTTCTATTCTTTGTAACACACACAAGCATACACACATGCGTGCACACACAAAATCACAACAAATCTGTATCTAGGCTAGTAACACCATGGATTGAGTCAAAGAAGCAGTTTTCTTACAGACTTGATAATACAGGAGGGCCAGACCCTACAGTTTGTTACATCTTTGAGTAACTTTGCTCACATGGAATTTGATGACACTGATAATCTAAGTGAGACTGTTCCAGGTGCATTTTTGCAAGATCTGACCACATTGGGTCCTTGTGTACATCTTATTTTAAGTGGGAAAGAGAGTGCTGTGTTCCTGTGCCTGACATAATCCTGCTTCTTTTGAAATTGATAGCAAATAGTCACTCACTATGAACTGGGGGTACTCTGCTTGTTTCGGGGTTGAGGATATTGCTGAGTTACTTGAGCATGTAATTATTTTTCTGTTAGTTTCCTTGTACCTGTGGGAATGAAAGTAGGCACCTGCCCAAATGGAGTGGTCATGCTTAGGCTCATGAGCCACATCTTCTGGTTGAATAATTAACTGTCCTGAAGCTGGGGAGTTCAGTAAGTTTTGGATTAGTCCCTGCAAGCTTTGAAGTGTGTTCAGTAGGTTGCTGAAATATAGCAGTGGTAAATATAGTGGTAGATCAGTGTGAGGTGAGAATATAGAGGTCTGCTGCAGGATTATATCTTTATTTACACTGACACATGTATTGGGTTGTTGACTGAAGAGTATGTCCAGCATTTACAGCTGTGACTTTTATATAGCAGAGGAGATGTTTACATTTCGTTCATTAGTGTTTTATCAAAAGCCCTTGTGTGATGGATTTATTGTGCAAGTTTTTTTTTAATTTGGTGTACAGGATATGAATTCATTTGACAAGTTTATTTCTTTAACAAGTTGAATAATCATTTGTGATTCACAGTTTTATTCACTGGGGGGGGTTATTAATTTAACTTGAACGTATTCCTTATCAGGTATTTATTGACTGGTTTACACTGTATAGAACAGGATTTGAGTAAATCAGCATGCTGTAAATTTGCCTTTTTAACAGGTTTATGGCTTTAGCAGGTATTCACTTAGGATTTCACTGCTCCATCATAAAACATTCCCAGGCATGGAATACATTTTTGAGTGAAATGATATGCTGTATAGACCAAGGTGTACACATCAGCTGTCACATGCTATAAGCAAAACAAGAAAAGATGTTTTCTCCTGCAGACCCCAACAATCTTGTGCAAAAGTACTTATTTCAACTGCAGTGCATTAATAGAAGGCAGAAGTAAGATACTGCATGACCTAGAGGGCATGAAATAGAGCATTGCCATTTTCTTTTCTTCAAAGGGGGAAGCGTCTCAGCAAAGGCAAGATCTGAAACACATTGACTCCAGGGAAGTTTCATCAGAACTGAAAAATTAATAATTGTGTTGGTTTTTTTCTCTTTCTCTTCCTGTTTTTGCAAATAACAAGTTACACTGTTCTGACCACAAGATGAGGTCTTTCTGTCTGCAGCAATGATGCCCCTTTATGTTTAAGAGTCTGTTGTGGTACTTGTGGAATTAATAATTATGCTAACAGCAATACTTTTTTTTGTTGTTGTAGATGTTTGGATGTCTATAAAAACCACTGGGAAGTGAACTGATCCCTCTTTTTAAGCCAAAGTGTGTTTCTTACTTGTAACCTTTTAGTAACAAGGTGCCTATTGATAAGACTTCCTTAGAAATTGGATAATACAAATAATAAACATATCATCTTCTGTAAGAATGATATAAAATAGATATAAATTTTATACATGAATGTGATAAGAACTTTTGAATCTGTAAAAAGATCTGAAAAATGCTTTTACAAAGTGCAATTCTACCCAGTGAATAATCATGTTAAAATGATCTCTTCCTTTTAAATGCCTCTGATCCAAAAGTGTATTCATGCTCATAAATACTGATTTTAGCAAACTAAACAAGTTTTTTCTTCTGAATGAATGAATCAAAGTGGTTATGAGGTAATCTTTAAAGATGTTTCCTAGTATAAAATCTTGCATCTCAGTTGTTTACGACGTCAGTTTGCACTTCAGAAAGCATTTCAGAAAGTTTCTAAAATGTGTGCTCTGTGTGTTATACAAGTTCAAAACAGTTGTAGGTATACCTATGAAGTCCAGCCACTTAGAAAGGTATGTTTTTTTAATTTTTTTAGCCACTCAGCAAATATCCACCTTTGATCAATGATATCTCCTTTTGGCTGCCTTCTGAGACATACTCTGAGAATGACTTCTATGATTTGGCTCGAACCATTGGTGGAGACCTGATAGAAAAGGTTGTCCTAGTGGATGAATTTATCCATCCAAAGTAAGTAAAACTGTTAACACATTTTTCCTGTGGTCAGAATATAAATGTTTTAGTTCTGTACACCAAGAAATTCTTGATTCTTACAGTGTTTGCACGTTTCATTCTTTAGCTCCAAAACATTTTTACAACACTTTCAAGAATAAGTTTTTCTACTTAAAAGCATTACCTTATATTTCAGTTTTGTACTAGTACTGAGCTTCTGGTGTTCAGACCGCAACCACAGTGTGTTGTGCTCAGTTAATCACAGCAGCAGCGAACCACTGCCTTCCTCAATACATCTGCCAGTGCATGACACTCTTACCCATAACATGTCTGATATTCTAGTCCTGCTCTTCACTGAGTGACTCGTGTTTGTCTCCTTGTTCTCTTCCTTTCTTTTTCTAGTCCTGATTCACTAGTAGACCTTTACTATAAATGTCAGGGCTAATAATGATTTGTTGCAGAATACTGTTGTTGGTGTTCAACAGGGAGAAAAAAAATAGGCTTTGTTCCTTTCTTTCTGACACTTATATCTGCTGTTGAACAATCTCTCCAGCTTCAGAATACCTTCTTATGGATAGAGCAGCACCAACACGACCATTGGGTGCACGGGTTACTTGTCCAACTGATACTATCAGTAGTCTCAAAAACTGACAAGTATCAGCTATTACATATGCACTGATTTTCAATTTGCTGTTTCCAAATCAAGAAGTACACATGCTGCTGGCTACCCAACTTTCTAAAACTGGGTTTTAAAATAATTTATCTTCTTTGAGCCTTTTTTTTTTTTTTTTGGTGCTGTAGAAAGGCAGGTAGTAAACCTAACTGCGGTGGTTTTTGAAGATGATAGGAAAATGCTTTGTGTTGTGCTCCAACATGTATAGATTTTTTTTTTTTTCTTTTCTACATCCAGGTATTTGACCTTATTGTTCTTTTGAATTTGATGTGTGTTGCAGACCAGATGGATAGATTATTCTATGGCCTGGTTATCATGGTGGTTCAGTGGATTAATATTTATGTGGTTTTTTTCCTTTTTAGCCTTTTTTTGTGGTATTACATGTTTCTGCTGTGTGTAGAAATAGAAATGCCAATGGAATTTGTGTGGGCATCTGAAAGCTTTGAGTCATTAATTCTTGAGTGGTCCTCACGTGCAAATCATGCGAAAGGATCTTAACCCTATACTCAAAATGATGTGTCCAGCAGAGGAATGTAGGCTGGGATAAGATAATGAGTACTATTCATGGTAAAGAACAACAAGACTCTATCTTACAGAGAAATTCAAAAGCAAGTTTGTTGCGGGTATGGATAACTTCTTTTGTCACTTGGACTGCAGCATAGCATCAGTTAGCACAAGTGCATAGACGTTGAAGGCTGCTCACACAGATCCTGCTGAAAATATATTTAATTGTCTTCTATCATGATGGTTCTGATACAGTACAATCAACATTTTTTGTAAAAATTGGGATGTTGGACCCATTTTTGGAACTGGTCCTTTCCATTCATTCATGCTGAATGCTCATTGTATGTATAACACCTCTGTGTTCATTGCTACTTTTTGTCGACATTCCTTCTGGTGATACCAAATATGCAATCATCTTTGTTGTTACATCTTCTCTTGGGGGAAGGTCCTGTGTGTAGTGTAAGCAGCTCTTCCAGGGCTGAAGGTTTGAAGAAATCTTGTTCCCTGCTCCCTCAAACAGAGGTAGTATTATTCTATGATTACTCTTGCAGCTCACCAGAGGAATCCATATATACTGGGGGGGGGGGCCTCGCCAGCAGCACTACATCAGTCGTGGCTCAGCTCATGGGTCATGCTTCTCTTCTTTACTGGGAATATTATCTTCCATACTAGTAGAGTGGTGAGGTAGGGACAGGATTCACTACTCTGGATTTCTACTATATGTGTTTTCTCCTTTGATAATGCTTTGACACATCCTGAATGTACACCAGGGGTGACAGTTGTTCAGTGCAAGATTGTTTCTTCCTCTGCAAGGAATACATCTCTGGTTCCCTCTGTGACTTCTGCAAATAGATGGGAAGTATGACTGCTCACTGAGAATTGTCACACAGATTTAGGACTTTTCTGGTATTGTCCTCTAAAGCCATTGAACCCTCAGCAGACATCCAAATATATTTTGACACTACAAGGAGGAAACATTTTTCACCTTCATGTCTGAAGAATTTGGGTGGTGACACTAATGGATTGTTGGTAAGTGATGTTGTAGTTCTCTTAGTTTGTTCAACTGCAACAACAATAAAAGAAATCTTTTAAAATGCCACATTAAAAACCAGTAATTCCAAGGAGATTATCTAACTCATTAAAAAAAGAATTATAGGTAAAGGCTATAACATAATGGTTATTTTGCCCTTTCTTCTCAGAACAGGGTGTGTGCAGATATGTAACTTTTGCGGACTGATGACATAAGCCATGTAAGTCATTCTGTCTGTTCTCTAAAGCCTTTGGAAGACTGACTCTTTGAAAAGAGTGTTCTGCTTAGTCTTAATTCCACGATAATTGTCTTGTACAGGAATGATACAGTGGCTTCTTTAATTCAGTGTTGCAGAAAAGCCTCTGGGCACAGAAATTAACATACAAGATCCTCAGTGTTGCTATGGATCTGTATGTTACAGATCTAAATGCTTGTAATCATTATCTTGAATTTGTGGTGATTCTGGTTTGGAGGATGGGAGAAAAGTGTATAAGATAGGGAAGCCTACAGTGCTGCTGTCTTGAATGTTAGTTACTTACAAGCAGCTTAATAAGTTCATGCATGTAATTAATCGCTTCTAGAATTTAAAATTCAGACTTTTTTCATCCTTTAAAAATACCAGTTTCATGAGGAATTAGGACATTTGGCAGTCTTACTTTCCTTCTTAAACTACCTTTCTTAGTTATAGGACTATAAAGATTGGAAAACAGAAAATGCTATACAAGTAAAGCTAGTTTAGAACACAGAAAGAGGTCTTTTAATTAAGATCCTTTATGGAGGCTGTGTGATACTGTGTAGTTACCTTACAGACTTTTCTGTGGTTCAGAAACCTCTCAAGGTTCCACTGGGCTTCGGACTGATAACAGTACATTGCAATTACAGTGTGTATTAGCAGTGAAAATGTATTCCTCTACAGGGAAAAGGAAAGGGGGGAAAAAAGCATGAGGCAAGTAATTGTTTAAACAAGGAAGAGATGTCTGGGAAAAAAAGTAAATCTTGATTATCTGCTTTGTAAGGTGATAATGTTGAGACATCTTCCAGGAAAGCACAGGCAATTAAAAGATACAGCAGGAAGGAGTCTCATTGCTGAAAAGCACAAATTTAGGAGGATGCCAAGTTACTGTGCTAGGGTAATTAAGAACCGTTCCAGCCTAAATGCAACTTAGGTAAACTTCACTAAACAAGACACAGCACTGAGGTAAACTGAGTAATGTGCTATGTGTGAAGAAGGCTTTCCAGAAAATAAAGTTTTTGGTTCAGTTTAGTCTGTAAAAATTTTATTTTCTTTTCATTACAGCTGAAACTAATTGTAATGGATACCAGCCTAGTGGGGCTAGATCAATTGTAAAATGTTTCAAGCAGAAGGTTATTTCATACTGCAGTCACATGTTACCTTGAGGTGGAAAAATAAGTATTCCCTATTAGAAAATAATGTGCTATCAGTAGTTAGGACATGTAGACATTTCCGTATTTACCTCTATTGAATTTTGTCTGAATTCCTGTTCACCAGTGCAACAGGTAGACCTCACAGAGCAAAGAAATCCATATGCTCTGTTCCAGGCAGAGAACTGAGTTCTAGCAACTAAGTCGCAGTAAGTAGCTTTTGCGTAAAGTGATTCTGGAAACCAGGATAACTGTAGGGATGCTCAGCAAGAGTGCTCTGATCCACAAGAACTTCCTCCCATTGCTTTCAGCCCAGTGATTCCAAACAGGTCCACCTGCCCCAAACGCTCCTTTTGAGTCAAAAGTGTCGAACTAAAAGGAGAACATGGACTTTTCAGGTGTCTGCAGTCCCCACACGCCTCTCTATGTTACAGATGCGTGTCTGCATAAGGTATCACATGAGAGGAGACCACCTGTGGATCTCAGCTGCCAAACAGCACTTGGGACCCTAGGTAGCTGCTCAGGGGGTTTAGATTTATGGTCAGACTGGGAAATCTGGGAATACGGTATCCTTGAACAAGAGAGACAAGAGAGGAGCATCACCTGTGTGAGATACGGCTCTTGCATTCAGAACATGCATCTAGGGGAGGGAGCGAGTAGTACATGAGGCTGAACAGGTCAGAGGATAATCCTGTCAGCTGTTGATACCTTCCCATCGCCCATAGCATAAAAGGCCATCACAGACCTGTACAACTGAATGTGGATGAGAAGGTAAGGCCCACTGTCCCCTGATTTTTAGGATATTCTTGGAACCTAAATATTGTACCAGGCTTGTCCTGATAACACAGTCAGGGTGTAACTTCATCTAAGACAAATAACGCAAAATGTGGCTGTAACACCCATTATTCAGGCATATAAAGAATAAATCAGCAGACACGAAGAAGTAGTTGTGGCTTTGCTGAAATGCCAGGGAAACTGAGTGAAACTGTGGCAGTTATGGCAAGAACAGGAGCGGGGTATCTGTAAGGCAAGCACAATAGAGAAGAAATGTCCCCTTGCAGTGAGCAAAATGTTTTCCACAGTCCATCTTGTGGATTTAGGCTCTCTTTGCTTGATGCATTAGCTGCAAACATTTAGGTTTTCATACATTTGGTTTGTGGAACATATTTTTCTGTGTATGGTTTGTAAAATCAGTTCACTGTGACTTGTCTTGAGTTGTCATATGCTGCGTGAGCCGTGAGACCAGCCACCGGAAGGCAGTGGCACTGTTTCTGCTACCCGACTGAATTATTTCTTTCAAATCCTTGGAGATCTTTAAGGACCTTTAAGCATTGCTGTGCAAATACATGATGAGTGAGGATTTGTGGCTGACATTTTTCCCTTTGGAACATTCTAGTGAACAAACATTTGCAAAAACAAAGAGAATATTTTGGACTATATTGATACTGAAGGGAGAAAAGAAAGTCAGAGGTTTTTTCCTTACTTTTTGCAATGGCTGATGTACCCTGCCTATCTTTAAGTTCAGGCCTTCTACTACTCAACTTTTTTAAGCTGTCTAATCAATATGAATGACCTTCAGAAGTTAAATCAGAAAGTAATCTCCTTTGCAGTGGTCAAGACTTCCCCAGTTTCAGAAAGGAAACAGGTTTCACAGAGGAAAAGAAAGGCTGGCTAAATGGCAGTCAAAAGGTAGAAAGGTCTCTGCCCACTACGAATAAGCAAATCAAAGCTGCTGCTATGCAGAGAATCCCAGTAAGGGCAGTGTCTTGCATTTCTGAGACATTCAGGTAAGTATTGCGACCACAGACACATGGAATTCCAGGGATGGTAATGAAAGCACACCTGGCCAAAGTAATAGAGGAATTACTGACTAATCACACATGGTAGAATATGTGGTAGAAGTGGCAGAATATGTTTTTGACCTGAGTTGTCCCCGATAAAGAGGACAGACACAGAGAAGAGTCCAGGTACCTGTCCCCTACAATGCAGCACCACAAAGAGAATCCAGAAATGCTGAGGCTGCTTGGGGGAGCCCTGCAAATGTTTTTTTTCAGCTTAGCATGCTGTGTCTCTTCTCCTAGGTACCTTGCATCATCCTGTCAGGTGTGATGGCCTCACATCCTCATTCTGAAAAGGTATTTTGTGCATTTTGCAGAGAGGATGTTTTCCTATTGGTCTGGGACCTGATTTTTTAAAGTTTGATGCTAAAATTTCTTTTTTATTAGAAAGAGAAGGGAAGGAAAGAAGGATATGACTCCACATCTTCCTTTGTAAGGAGGATACATAGGTAGGCTGAAAAAAGTATACAAACTGTAATCAAGAAATGCAGTGTGTTCTCATTGGTACTTAAGAGGTAAATTTTTAATTAGAACGACTGAAAATACCCTGAAAAGGCAGTGTGGAGACAGTAAAGGGAAAAAAATTGATTTGCTGCGTTTTGACGGCTACGCTGTTAAAAATGTAAGTGAGGAATAGGTAAGAAAGGATTTATTCTTGCATTTGAGTGAATTACTTGCCCACTTCTGGGATGAGATCTGCACATTTGGTAACAGTCTGTTAAGTGAAGGGAGAGGAAATGTATTGGCTGCTGTGATGGAGTAAGGTAGGTGCACCGTGACACCATCTTTGGAGACTTTGGGAGTACTCAGATGACTTGTGCCAAATAGTAAAAGGAAAAGATCTGACAGCGAAGAGTCAGATCCTATTGACTGCTGTGTTGTGTCAACACACACCCCTAGCTCCTTGTTAGTATATAGAAAAAACAATGTAATAACATTGTTTTCCTTTTTTTTTGCCAGATTTGTTGCACTTTTCCTTCTCTAGATGGAGATCAAATCAAATACTTTTAGGTCTGGTTATTTATTGAAGCTGGCTTGGTTTTGTCTTGCTTTTGGAACAGGTGAATTAAGCAGAATAATTCTGAAGCGCTGCTTGCTGCTAGTATTACGCAAATTAAAACAATCAGTTCAGTCCCTGAACACCTTGTTGTTCTTCAGCCTGAGCACTTTACAATTTGCTGAGGGATTCTTTGAGATTACCTTTAACTGCTGAACCGGCAAAGTCCCAGCAGCAGCTTCTCTGCAGAAAAAACAACCCAGAAGCTGCTTTTGATAGTAGCTAGCAGAGGATCGGTTTCCTATTAATGAACTGTGTTCTCCATCTCTGGAATTTTTTTCTCTCATTTGGTCAAATGAGTGTAAGACTAATATTTTTGCAATAGATTAACTGTTTATGGGAGGCTCTGTCAGTGGATACTGTTTAGACTTCTTAGCCTTTCTTCAGCTGTCGCAATAGAGCATGACTATATAGTGGCTAGTTAAAACACTACAGTAGTACCCCCAGTCCCACTTCTCTTTTCCCTCCCTTGTCCCACCCAGGAGCAGTGCCACCTGTTTTCTCTCATGAATAAGAACCTTTTCTGTCATTTCTTGTGTCTTACGGGCTTCAGCTTAGAAAACACACCTGTAATGGACATTGCATACTTGTGAGTCCATTTCACTCCTGGTTTGTGCATGTCAGGTGTTCCCCTGTGCCCCAGACCAACCTGATGGCCAGTGGTGTTTGCTTAATTCACAGTCAGAGTGGCCCCAACTACTCTTCAGCTTCTTCCTCTTCCCTGCCTTTTCTCCTTTGAAAAGCAGCTGTGTAGAAATAGCAGCTCTGTTCTCATAGCAGCTCCTGCTTAGAGGTGGTCAGGGACTTTCTGACCAAATTTGTTTAGAGTAAAGACTGGGCTGCCCAGGGAGAGATGCTTTAAGAAGATGTATGGGTTCTGGTCATGTCCAACCAGAGCCTGGACAACCTGCCACCTGAGGGCTGAGACGGTGAGGTTTTTGTCCCGGCTGCCTGGAGGTTTAAAGGAGCCTGGACCTGGGCTCCGTGTCTGTAACTACAAGTTAACCCTGCCATGCTGGTTGCTATGTGGCTCCAGGGTGTCTTGCACTTCCCACTTTCTAGCAATCTTGATGCCCTGCTGTCCCCCACCAGGACTGAGGCTGTCAGAGTTTAGCTTTCCCAGATATCCTGCACAGCAGGAGGGGCATTCACAGAGCACAGGGCAGCCATCTGCTAGTTTTTACTTTTGAGGCAGTTGAACTGAAAAGCTTTTCATTACTCCTTTTCCTCCCCAGTGAAAACATTCCAGATTGAAATTAATATAGAGAATTGAGTAAATAGGCACATATTTTTGTTTAAAAAAAAACGTTTTCAGATATTTTAGAAATTCTGAATTTCAACCAGCTCCGTTCCTGCTTCTTTGTAGTACCTTATGGGTGAAGTCAGAGATAGCAAAAATGAGCATGCACTTTTATAGCACAAGCCAGAAAGTATTGTTTGATATGGAAGTAGACCTTTTCAGTGCTGTATTTATTATGTATACATGTGTAGACTTGGAATCTGTGTGCGTATTTTTGTTAAGCATCCTCTTCAAAGGTTTTTAAATGCTTGGCCTAGAGCTTTTGAATTCCAGTGTGGATTCAGATACCTAATTCCCTCAGGTTGCTTTGAAAGTCCCCCAAATAACAGTTCCCTGCCCAAATTGAAGAGTGCCATAAAGAACTATGAGAGGAGTGAGAGGAGGGACAGAGAAGTCTATCCTGTAGAAACAGCATGTCCTTGAACTGTTCGGCATCTGGTAATGCTGGGCATTTCTTGCTTCATCTGCCAGGAAGATGGACTTGAAAAATACTGGTAAATGCCTTGGCTTTGTTTTACAAAAAAGAAAAAGAAAAAAAAAATTTAAAAAATCCTTGTTTTATTCAATAAAGTGTGAGTTCTGTGACTTACGGCTTTTTACACAGCTTGTGACTGCCAGTTCAGACCTCTGATGCCAGTGTTTACTTGAAAACCATCTGGTGGGGAAAAAAAAGAATAATCAACTGATCAGGAAAGACAGACTCTACCTTCCCTCCTATTCTCAGTGTTCAGACAGGCACCATACAAATAGCTGTTCTTAATGGCTCGCTATTGAAGTCTGAGGTTTCCTTCAAACCACTGTATTCAAATCAATTGTGGGGCAGACAGTGTTCTGCTGTACCATCCCTGGCTCTTCAGAGACTTCACCGAGAAAATCATCTTCACTAACTGAAAATAATTTACTATTAATGAGCTTCAGTAGGAGTCCCATTATTCTTTGTTGGTGGGAGGCTGGTGGCAAACACGCAGGCTTGTGGGAGGATTGGTACTCAAGAAAGGAAAAAGATGAAGTAACCACAGGTTCCCATTAGGGGCGGGGCGGGGGGGGAAACACAGCCCTGAAGTGTGATGTATCACCCGTGATATTCCATAGGAAATGTAATCACCCTTCACGGGTAATGAGAAGAGAGGAAAACTTAAGTGTGTGAGCCACACAGAAGACAAATGTCAACTCCCTTATGTATTCAGGCAGATACAGAGGATAGCCTTGCTGTATAGAAAAGGGATAGCTGGAGTCACAATGAATCTTTCTAAGAGGCTGCTCGGCTGAAGAGCTTAACCTTTCTTCATCATGTCAACCTGGAGTCAGCCATTCACCACCAGTTCTCAGATGCAGCCCAGAAATCTTTGCCACAATTCCCAAAGCACTTCACAGGAGGCGTCACAGGAATTAGCACAGTGATTTATTGACAAGCAGTGGGCCGGTGAAAAATGGCTAGAGTCAGCTGCCACAGGATGCACGGGAGGATAGCAGTAGGCTTGTGAGTGCTTCTGAGTTCAGAGGAATCCTAGTGAATCACTGTCCTTGTAGACCAGAGGTTGAGACTACTTCTGTGCAAAGCAGTTTTTCATCATACGTAATTGTGAGCATATTATGGTTTGAGAAGCATTGCAATGGCTGTGAATATGTCAGAGATAGAGTGAAAGGTTTTGTAATCACATTCCTTAGACGGTTAATATTGTGTTCTCTGAAGAGCTTGAAATCAGTTTAATCTTGCAGTGCCTTTTGAAAGTGCTCTACTCAGCAGCTAGGGTGGGGGAAGAAGTCACTACGTGTAAGAGGCAAAGAGTCCTCCTTTCACCTGGTGCTTTGTCCCTCTCTTTCTACTTCATATTGAAAGGGTTTTCTCTGCCTATGCCTTTGCTCTGTCTCTGCCTGCTGCTGCCGGGGACGCACATCACTCTGCTCCGCTCTCTGCCCGAGAGGGGGGATGCAGTACCCCTCCGCACTTTTCTTGATGTCTGCCCCTGCCCCATCCATTCTCCCACAATAACACCATAGCTGGCCATCCTACCCCAGCAGGCTAGGAAGTCAAGGTGGACCAGTCCTGTCTAGGCCACCCATGATGGGTGCCCATGCTGCAGTCTGGGAATCCCTGCAAGAGTATATGGGTGAGGGAGGGAAATGTGTTTTGCCTAGGTCTCAGATCTCTGCCTGAAACCAGTTTTTCTTTAAAATAATAGACACATCCTTCATATAACTTTTGTCCCACTCCTCCTTAATCAACTTTGAAACAAACTTTAGCATGAAAGTATTGTATGTTTGTTTTCTGTAGTGTCATAGCAGTGTGAAGAAGCAACACGTCTGTAGCTGATTCTGAGTTTCTCTCGAATTCTCAAAAGAATGAATGGAGATCTGCATGGGAAGGTAGAGATGGTATTGTTTGCTTATCTCTTACAAGAAGCTTTCTAGCCACAGAAAGCGGCCACAGTACTGAGAAAGCCACACCAAGCATTTCTTAGGATGATGAAGGACTTTGCTGTCCTCTGTGTGTTGAGAATTGCTCCTGTGCGGTGCCTGCACACGTTTGCACTCATCTCTTGACAAGGCCTTCACAGAACTGTGTTGAGGCCGGTAATATGGTGGCCAGGCCCCTAATTCTTAGGCTGGATTCAGCCAAATGTACATCCTGTAAAGCTGCCAAGATGGGAGATGAGAGGAAAAAGTCTCCATGTGCCCCTCTTCACTTCCTAGTATTACTGCACAGAAGAGAGATGGATTTAGCACTAAATAATTAATCCTGCTCTTTATATTTTATGGATCCAGAAGACATTTTTGTAGGAGAAAAAACCCTATAGCTAGGAAGGATTTCTTGAAGCTGAGTCAAAGCATTAAGCAGCTCAAAGGTTATTTATCTCCATACTGGAAAATGTCAACATTTAGGCTGAGGAAACAAGGTTTTCTTTAATTTCAGAACAAACAAATGTCAGCATTCCTGAAACAGATCACAGCATCTTCCTATTGTTTGTTTTGTGCTTGATGGATGTTTTATTTTAACCTACCAGTTAACTTTAAATAATTTGTTTAAGAAAATTGTTGCCAAGTTCTATCAAATGCTAAGTGTTCTTGTCTCCGGGTAAATTGAATATAAATTCATGGAACTGTGCACCCCATAAGATCTGTATACTATAGACATGGACCTGAGCTGCAAACGTACGGCTGGATGGTGACTGCTGCCATTCCAAATTCCTCTGGAATTCAGGTTTCTGTCCTGCTTCTCTCAAACACTGTCTGGTAACATTAATATTAACACTAACACCATGGAACTGATCTATTATTTATCGGGCATCACACAGAAATGCAAGGGAAGGGTGCCTTTTAAAAATTATTCTGAGGACGAAGAAAAGATTTATGTTTAGTATTTTCGTGCCTGTTAGTACATGTGTGGGACAGATGGATAGTAAGGAAGTGAATGATTGTTCATACTTGTAACATTTGAATAGTTTGTGTTCATACTTTGTGAATGAACACCAGAAATGAGATAGATGAAGACTGATTTAATGTAGTTCTTGTGGGGTTTTTTATTACCTTTATATGTGAAGGTCTCATGGTTCTCAGCTGAGATTGCTGCCCTCATCCCGTGGACCAGCGAAACAGAGGAGGCTGAAGTTATTAAGTGATACGTCTGACAAGCCACAATGGAAATTTAACAGTTTAGGTCAGAACGTTGCCTTCAGTTGTGTTGGGTAGATGGGATGTGTATTGAGCAAGTGAAAATCAACTAGGATGGTGCAGCAGGTTCAAGTTTTTCTTGAAGTAAATGGCTAGGCTCAATTATGCAAAGCCAAGTGTTTATCTGTGGGTTGTGCCACTTGGACAGACATTTTTTGTGGTGTCTGCTAATGCAGATATTCCTGGGTTTGGCTTTATAAAATGAGTTGTTCTTTTCAGAGCTTCTGAGTGTTAGCAACTCCCACTGAAATCACTGGGTACTGTGGGAACTCCAAACCTTTCAAAACCACGCCCTTGCTGTCATTCACAGACTATCCAGAAAACTGAAATACCAACAACTTAATGGGACACTATGAAAAATCAACCTTAACATCTTTTGTGTGGTTTTAGCTATTTTTGATCATAATGCTAATTCTCCTGTTCAAAGTGTTTTAAGAGGTGAAGATAGGTGAATATTTCAATATGCAGCTTCTGGAGGAAGGTGATACTCTGATGTGAGGAGAAAAAAGGTCATTGAATGTAATGTAATTTCATTTGAAAAAAGGGAAGAGAATACATGAGATGTGTTTAAAAAAAATTGAAGGGGATGAAAGAAACCAGTAGGACCATCTTTCTCTATTGTATTAGTCTAAGAGGAAACATTCAAAAAGCTTACTAAAATGTGCAGCATGGTGTGTAATAAGTCTGCAGTACTGGATATCTTTCAGACAAATAAACCTCTATGGTTACACAAAAATTGCAAAGGCTGTCAATTGTTGTGCTTCAGAACATAAGTGACATCTGCCTGGGGTCATGATGAAATCCCAGTATGAATTATGGACCTGAAGTATTTATAAAATCACTGTTGTATTTTATACAGCCCTGAAACATCTGTTACTGGACAATTCTATCAGCAGGATACTAGATTAAATGGTGTCTTCTTATACCTCAGTATGGCAATATCTATTTCTTGTATGTTTAAATATGTAGAATATCTATATGATCTCAAACTTCCCATTTGATATAGTAGTTTCCTCAGTGGGTCCTTTTGGGCTTTTACAATCCATTTTCTAAATAGGAATTACAGTTATATACCAGTTGTGAAATTGAATATTAACCTAGTAGATCATGATAATAGCCATTATGGGCCACCAAGTTGAATGTGTGTTTACACAATTCTAAAGTGGTAGATGTTTAACATTACAAATTCAAGGTCTTCTACTCTCCTGATTACTAACCCAGTTCCTTGTGTTGTCTTTGAAGTAAATCCACTCTCAGCTCAGTGAAGAATATTTTAGGGATAAATTTCTAAGCTGGTTTGGTACAAGTAAATTAATGTCCCTCACTAGTGTATAATTGTGCTAGTTTTATATATGTTGTGAACCTACTGGATTTGAAATCTGCTTGGAACCCGTGCTTATCTTCTCTTTAATCTTCCCTCTATCATATGAGGTCAATTCCATCATACACAATGTATTATCTCCCTGGAGAAAATAACATTTCTGTGTACTAGAGGGAGAACTATCAACCTAGGCAAATACAGAATGGAAAATCAATATGTAACATGGATTCTATACCTACTTTAAAGTTATCGTCTATGTAATTAATATTTCTTCCCCCATTCACTCTTTTTTTTTTTTCTACTTTCAGTTTCAACATCTATTGTCTTTCTGTTGTTCTCCTCATCTGCAGTCCTTGTAGCAGCACACAGAAAGCAGGACATAAGATTGTTGATTTCTAGTTGAAGCAACAATGTCCGTATGTGGAAGAAGTTAAAGCAAAGAGATTCTCCTAATGATATTCGTTTTTTAAAGGTCAAAAACCCCAAATGATCCTATCCACTAAGGCAAACTAGCTGAAGCCTCAGGATGATTCAGGGATTTGCAGTGGTTCTCCACTCTTTCAACTTGCAGTTTTGTTTTTGAGTATGGCAGTATGTTCACAGGGTGAAATTTCTTGCCTTAAAAGCAGTATTTCTGCCACTACTAAGTTCTGCTTGGAGCACTGGGCAAGACAGGAATGAAAGCTGAAGGAAAGCAAAGGTGAAAAAAAAGACACAGGACAAAAGCACCATAACTAAAAAAGACTAATATCTTCAAACATGACTGATGACTTAGGAAGCCTTAATAGGGCCATGATTCTCCAAAGCAGATGTTTAGCACTTCTGAAAATGAGAGGAAAAAAAGAATTCACCAAACACCTATATCTTTTGAAAATCTTGGCTGAGAGTTTAAAAAATGTGCATATGAGAAATAAGTGTGACCACAATCCATGCACATTATTTTTACTAAGTAACTAGACTTCTGAATGTCTTTTGGTGCCACCTCTCTCCCTGCAGAGCTGCTGCCTACCCAGGCGTTCCCTGTTCTGTGCTTCATTCCTCTCTTCAGTGGAGCAACTTGCAGCAGGTGAGCAGTCTTGTCGAGCAGCATGCTACACAGCAAGAATGTGCTCTAGCTCAGAGGGGATAAATCTTGGTCCTTAAATCAGGAATTCTGCTATGGATATCAGTGTGACAGTACTTTACTCCAGAAACCTGAGGGTTTCTGGGGCTGGAGATTGTAGCAGTTTGAAGTTAACGTGTTAGTCTCTGACTTTCTTATTCTTTTATTTATTGATTATTTTCGGCACGAATCCTATTTATAAAATAAATCTGCTTTGACTTGTAAATTCAAACTAATTGGACTTATTCTTTAATCCTGTTATGGAGATATGTTATGTTTGCTTGTCATTTTCATTGCAATTATGAATAAAAAGAAGCATCCACGGGAAAAGAATATATATGCACATATTCTGTGATAACCAAGTAGCCAAAGCTGTTGCAAGTTTGATGGGCAAGAGCTAAAAATCTGTGACTGGTCAGAGCATCAAATGGAGGAAATGCTGTGAAATAGTTCTGAAGAACACTTACTTGTTGACCCTAGCTGTGTTTGCATAGTGTACTGCCAACAGAGTGCAGCAGCACCATAGAGAGATGTTGCAATCATGGCTATTAGTTTTCATTGAAGAATTTTGCCAAGAAAGGTTGGACCAAATGATCCTTGGGGTCCCTTCTAACCTGGTATTCTATGATTCTATGAATTGTGTCCTTAACTCAAAGCTTACGTGTAATTTATTAAGGTCATTAAAGAATTTACTTGAGTAGGTCAGGCATACACTGAAGTAATGGCTTGCAAAGCACAACAGTAGAAAGAAAAATACCGTATAGGTGGGGAAAAGCTATGTCTTTTGAACTGTATATTATAGACTGTAAATTAAAAAGTCCTGTGTAACCTGGCATTCATGGTAAGTTACTATTCCAGTGTATTAGTTTGTCCCAACACATTCCACCAGTTCCACATGAACAGATAATTCCTGTGCTGGAAAACACAATTACTAAAATAAGTAGACTTGAAAATAAAATATGCTGTCAGCAAGGCACCTGTAATTGGTAGTGGAAAAGATTGTAATACATTTGGAGCAGTTAACTGCACTTTCTTCACAATCAGGGTTGGCACAAAGTGAGCCTCTTGAGTGTCACCCCAAAAAGTTCTTCATTTTTGAAAATGCAATCTAAAATTCTTAGCAATTGATTTGTTTTCCTGCTTATAATGGGGGAATTTCCATGTTGGAGGAAGTGGTAATATTAGCTGTCGGAGAACTGTTCTTTGAGTGACACTGAAACTCCATACTGGTCTCAGTGAAGCTGGGAGTGTGACAGGTGCCAAAATCAGGGCCTCAGCTCCATCCAAAGTCCAGTGACTGAAGTGGGATTAGGATCAGGCCCTGTGTGTTTCCTTTGCTCATTAAAACCCAATCTGTCAACAGGGAACACGGAGTCATTTCTCCTCCAGGAACCGGGACTTTATTGCCAGTGAATTCAGTTCTCCATTAAGAAATGTGATGACTGATGTTAGAAATACTCATGTTATTCAGGAGGGACGTGCTGATATTTGCTCAGTAGGGTAAAGTGGTAGCTAATAATGAGATTTGCATTACAGTTGCATTCAGAAGTCCTTCCGGTTTTCTGGTATTTTGGAGCTACAGAAAGCACCTAGATGATGTAGCAATACATTTGCACTCTGCTTAGCCACGTTTTTATGCACTGGTCACCTCTGACTGAAAAATCAATCATCCCCAACTTTATTAAGGAGAAATAAAAACACAGATTCATTATCAAATTTTCTCATATTGTAGCACCAGACCAACCAGGTATAGAACATGAAAGAGCAACTAACACTGTAACTAAGAATGTTTTTTTTCCTAGATATGACAATGTAAACTCTTGCAAGTATGCAGCTGGGAAGGAAGGGAGGAGGTAACTAGCCATTGCTGACTTTGACTTTGCCAAGCCAAACTTTAACTTCATATTGCAGTCATGCCTGGTTTGTCTGGCTAGGAAACAGGTTCCTTCATCATGTTGTTTGGTTTATTGTTTGCCATTGACAGGCATTTAGGGGTGCTGACAGGGCTATCAGCTTTTCCATTACTGAAGGATACCCTCTTTACAAAGACTCTTATTACCTTTAGGAGAACTTGTCTTAAAAAGGAATATATTTGCTTTGGAAGAGGCTCTGTGAGTTTGCTTATGTAGTGTTACAAAGATGCAATCAAGGTGTACTGTTCTTAGTTTTGTTCTTGTCTACAGTCTGTTCCTGGGTCTCAGAAAAATAACAAGATTAATAACTTTTACATGAAATTAAAAGATGTAATCATAGCATGGAAAATAGACTCTCAGAAGACTAAAGAGTGAGGACTAGTTTGCTTAAGCATTAGGAAGGGCTGTCAGTGAGACTAAGAAAAGTTTACCTTAACTGCAGAAGTTCAACTTTTGTAATCAAGGCTGCTTGATAACAGTCCAAACATGCCTTAAAGAATATGTACATCCTTTCAGATGTAAAATCTGGCATGCACCTAGTACCTGCTGCCACTGAACAGTTCTGGTAGCAGAACAACCCTGGAAACACAGGGAGTGCTGGAGTAATCCGAGGAGTGTCCCTCTAGTTGGGTGTCATGTAGCCAGCAGTAGCAAGTCTAGGATGCTGCAGAGGGTGGTGTATGAAATCTTTCCCTAAACTGTTAGGAAATTATGTCTCCATTACAGAATGTCTCCCTAATCTCCATCTGTTAGTGATTGCTTATGGTGGAACTGCGGGGATTATTTGTATACGTACCCAATTACAGTTTAATCCTCTTGTTTCTTGGCATCACTAGTATTTTGTGGCAGAGTTCCACAGGTTATCCATCCGTTGTTTTTAAAACAAAGTATCAATTTGAAATGTGATTTAGTTCTGTTTGACTTTGTATTAGGAGGGCAAGTAAAAAATACTTCCTAATTAACTTTCACTATATTGTGTTATTTATCCAGTCCTGTCGTTATCTTTCAGATAAACAGCCCCGATCTTGCCAGTCATTCCTAATTCAGTTGTCTTTCTCTGACTAATAACTTTTGCTGCCTGACTCTAGGACCCTTTATTGCCTCCATATATTTTTTAGATGTGGAGATCAGAGTGAGTCTGTATGCAAGGTGAGCACATGACATTGAATTTCATGCTACCATTATAATATTTTAAGTGTTTTCTTGTTCCTTTGGGAAGATTCTAGCTGTTGTTTACCATGTTTGTGCTGAGCAAATTTCTTGATCTTTTGGGGAATGGCATGATGGGTTTCCCTTCAATGAACTCTCTATTATGTTGCTGGATTTTATTTCTACCTATTTTTTCAGCAGTAGATTTTGTAATCTGGTTATTTACCCCATTGTCGTGGTTTAGCCCCAGCCAGCAACTAAGCACCACGCAGCCGCTCACTCACTCCCCCTACCCCGATGGGATGGGGGAGAGAATCGGAGGAGTAAGAGTGAGAAACACTCCTGGGTTGAGATAAGAACACTTTAATAACTGAAATAAAGTAAAATAATAATAATAACAATATAATAATAATAGTAATAATAATATAAAAAGCAAGTGATGCACAATGCAATTGCTCACCACCCGCCGACCGATACCCAGCCAGTTCCCGAGCAGCGATCGCTGCTCCCCGGCCAACCCCCCCCAGTTTATATACTGAGCATGACGTCATGTGGTATGGAATAGCCCTTTGGTCAGTTTGGATCAACTCTTCTGGCTGTGCCCCCTCCCAGTTTCTTGTGCGGCTGGCAGAGCATGGGAAGCTGAAAAGTCCTTGACTAGCATAAGCAGTACTTAGCAACAACTAAAACATCAGCGTGTTACCAACATTCTTCTCATTCTAAATCCAAACCACAGCACTATGCCTGCTGCTAGGAAGAAAATTAACCCTGTCCCAGCCGAAACCAGGACACCCATCTTACCAGTGTTTCTTGTGCGCTCTTAGTCAAAGGATAGACTAGATGTTGGGATCAGGAGATGGGAAGAAAAGATAAAGACAGCATTCATCTTGGGTAGTGTTGCCTCAAGTGTTTTTTCATTTATAGTCCACGAAAAATTTGGACTATACTTTGAATGCTCAACTGTGTGCTTTTTTTCTTTCAGTTTGTTTCTGTGTGTGTAGAAGTAAGCACTTCTTTTTTTTTTTTCCCCTCTTTTCCTCTGGTCATTTCATACATGGAACTTGTAGCAAAGCTGTAATAAAATATATTTGCCTTTTTAAGACAAATTCCTGCCACCTCCTTAAGGCACCCTAAGGCCTCTCATTCCAGCACTCCCTGAGCTCAGCCTGGCTTGTCAGTTGCAGTAGTACCTTTTTAGGTGCTTGTTCTCTGAAATTCTATTGAAATTCTGCTGAGGCTTAATGTTTTAATACTACAAAGTATCAACTAATGATAACAGTAAAAAACAGCTCAGTCAAAGCTGCCCTTCAGTTACCAAAGCAGTTATTCTACTGGCCCGGAAGCATTAAAGAGAGCTCGGTACTTTGTGACCCCCCGAGATCAGTGTGGCCCCAGTGTTATCCTGAAGAGTCCATCTCTCCATCGTTTCCAGCAGCTGCTCCCTGGACTGTGGCTACAGAACCCATGGAGGAGCAGTCTCCAGTGAACACTTGTTTTGATAGCTTTGACTATAGTTTCAGCAGAACAAATGTTTTCAGAGTAAATAAACGAAGTAAACTGTCTGCAAAGCCCAGCCTGCTCAACTTTAGTTTGCCACTTTATGGGTGTGGATCGCACGAGTTCGTAATTCCAAAGTCTCTCTGAAATTACAGTTCTGCAGCCTTTCCCAGTGAGTGGCACAGACACCCGAGAGGCCAGAGTCAAAGTTGCAGAGGTGACTAAATAGTTTCTCTTAACTTTTAAGGAATTAGCTCTGTGAGCTAAATGCTATTCTTTTAATAATAATTGGCAAATATGCTATTAATTCTGTTCCTGCTTTCTGGAGGGCTTCAGTTTCAGCCACACTGATGGTTGAGCTCCTACCTTCTGAAAATGTGTGGCCAATTTCTAAGCCTGTACAGTAGCTCGTCTGAGCAGCAGCTGAATCAAAAATCTTCTACTGGCTCTCACAATTCCTAGCAGTGCTGGGACAAGCCCATTTTGGGATGCTTCTTTGCGCTGTGTTTTAAATAGGAGGCATACTCCCTCCTTGCTGAGAATGTTTTTGTGGTTTTTAGGGTTTTCTTTCTCAGCATTGGCATTCGCCTGTTTGTCTGTCTAGCCCCCTTCCCTCCCTCTCCCCCCAGTTTTCATTTTCAGTTATTTTTGTTTATGTTGAACTTCTGCCTGCTCAGCTGCAGCAGAGCTCAGTGTTGGCAGTCCGCCTTGTGTTGTACAATTCTACAACTTCTGCTGCTTAGCAGCATGTTGGAAATCGCTTTGAAATAAATCCATTTTGGACCGAAAGCAGTGTCTTTGTTGTTACCCCCCTCAGAATAATTTGGTGCTATAATTGGAATTCTCATTTGAAATAAATAAACATGATTTCTGATCTACAGACAGATCTGTATGCATAGTCAGTGAGAGAGAGATGCGTGCATATAACCCTCCCCATGGAACAGAGATGCATTTGCAAAGCATGCATGGCACTTCTGGTGCCTTGGGGCAGGTTAGCACTGGAGAGGGAGGGCTGGAGGGCAGCCCCAAATCCCTGCTGGGTCCCCCTGAGACCTGTAAAAGGAATTGTTTACTCCGTACTGCTCTTCACATGAATGTGCCGTAAGCCTTGTGTTGTTTCCACGCTCATCTTTGGAAAGCTGATACCCAGTGGCAAGAGTAGGAAGCTGTAGCTCCACCATGCTACTGCTGCCTTACCAGTCTTTGGATGGCATGTGGGAAGGGAGATGAAGCTGTGGGCATTCATGCTCCCTTTTGTGTGTAGGCTGAAAGCAGCACCCAGTCTAAGATTACCATTTCAACAAGGAAATTCAGAGAAAATTGACAGGAATAATCGAAGCAAGGGAATGATTGAGAAAACCAATTCTGGTAGAGATGTTTTGGTGGATGAATATGATAGAGATCTAGAAAATCATGGGTGGGTCAGAGAGGATGGGTGAAGAAGGATGGTTTCATGGCTTCTACTACAGAAGGCAGCATGCTTCAAATGAAACTACTAGGAACCAGCTTCACAGCAAGCAGGAGCTCTTTGCAGGAGGGTGACATAGATGACAAAAGTTCATGTGGGGAGACTGGATGAGTTAATGCAGAGGAATATACTGAGACATGAAAAATATGTAGAAGCGACATGCATCTGGGTAATGCTTTGTGTTGAAAACAGATTGGAGCCCAGGAGAGTATTGGAGTCTTGTGCTAATACACATGTACACTGGCTTGGTTTTTAACTTAAGGTATCCACTTATCAAGACTGTTTAACTGTGTGTCTGCATTTGTGTGGTGGGGGAATATCTTTTGTTGCAGACAGAACAGGTCTATATTATAGGCCTTTGGTCTGGCCCAAAACAGCTGTTCATGTGTTCTTGTACGGTGTAATTCAGTTACTTGAGATTTTTTTTTTTCCAAGGCTTTGAAATCTGGGAATTTTTGCTGCAGGCTATTCCCCTTTTTTCCCTGTATCCCCATAGTTGCGATCAGCTGTTTGATTTTTAAAAAACAGATCTCCTGAAACCTGATTGCATTAAAATCTGGTGCTGTAAAGGGAGTGTTTAAATCCACTTTGTGCTCCTTTACTTGAGAAATGTCTGGGACGCAGAGACTTAAAATTGCTTTTTCAAGCCAAGAACATGGTTGCTGTTTGTCTGTCACACCAGTAATGGTTCCAAGTGTTTTTGTGAACTCAATCAAGACACAGTCTGGTGCAGCCAGAAAAGCAAGGGGTGAGAAGGTACTGATGAGATAAAAGTGAGGCAGGGAAGACCTGCAGCACAGCTGATTTGCAGTTAGCATCTTCCCACTTCCCGGTTCTCTGCCTGTCCTGAAATTCCAAAGGAGACAGAAAGAATTTGGTGTGAAAGGATGCTAAGGATGACTGTAGAAAGCTGTCAGGGCTACAAACAGAGATGTGTCTGTGGTGCCAGCAGAGGAGGAACAGGTAATGCCCTCTAAGCTTCTGCAGAAAGAGTCATTTAGCACAGCTTGATGGGAATTGGGTAATGGCAGTATGTTTGGAGATTAGATTGAGGAGTAAATGATGGATGAACTGCATTGCCCAAAAAATACTGTATACAGCTGTCATGCCTGTGTTCTCAAGATCAACAGCTGTTGTAACAGTGAGTAGTTGTCCCTACACTGTCCCCTTCTCCTCCCCCACACTTAACTCCCCATTGCACTCCTGTTGCTCAGTGATGCAGTAGCACCTATGAAAAAAGATGAAATGGCATAGATTGTATTTTAAACATAACTGGAAATCCGTATTTTGGTTTTTTTAAAGGATCACTTTCCATTGCAGTTTTCTTCTAAACATCCAAATGGACTTGTGCATTTCTTGAACATAATGAGTGAATCAGTGGGGTTTTCCCTCCTTCTCCCTTAAATTACTAATGATTCATATCCCAACATTCCTGAGGAATGGGGGATATTGGTACTGGCGCTGGAGAAAAATGGACTCCAGGAAAAAGCTTACTGGCTTATTCAGGCATTGAGTAAACCTACAGCTTTCAGAATTTATATAAGATAAACTTTTTATAAATGGTAAGATAAACTTTTTAGAATTGTGTCATTTTTTGTATTGCCTCTTTTTGGGCTGAAAGAGGGGGACTTTGGGGACCTTGCTGAGTCATTTTTATGCCAGAAAGATGCCCCAGGATCTGTGCCAGACCTGTCTTCCTGCAGTGGTCCGCAGAGATCAGTTTCTGCAAATGCAGTAGACACAAAGAGACAGAGGCAGTTTCTTTGCTTGTGATTTCTGGACCTGTCTTCCCACTGGGAATTGTGTTCCCCTGACTGTTGTCCATGTGGTCTCTCAGCTCCATATTCACTATGGATTCTCAAAAGCTGCTGGTTTTCTGGTAACTTTTCTTATACAGGATCCAAAGATGTGCAACCACTCCACCCCACTAGAATCAACCCAAACTAGGGAAGCACCTCAGTCTATGGCTTGACTTCACTTTGTGCATCACTTTACGCAGTATCCTCTTACTGTTTTAACCACCACTTCACAGATAAGCATTCTACTGCTTGATGCTTTCGATCTGAAAGAAACCTGTTTATGTCATCACCTTATCTGCAGTCTGTGTATGATGATGCTTATTAATAACTTCCAGTGTAGCACTATTGCATAGAAAACCAAAGAGCCACCTCTGATGCCTGGAAAATTTGGTGGGTGTGTTTTTGAAATGGATACTGCGTGAGTGCAAGTTAGCTGGTCATGGACCTGGGAGAAAACATCGCTGAAGGAGATTTTTCTGTACAATTCCTATAAAATTGTCTAGACAAAATAATCTTTTCAGGTAGAACTTACACAGCAAAAAACCAGATTTATACATGATGACTTTAAATTGTATAGTAAACTTTTGTATTACATTTTTTATTAAATTGTGGACTCTTTAAAGTTATTATCTTTGAACATTGATACATTTCTATAACTTGATTATTTTCGTACCTAATAAAATTCTAAAGAATTCAAGGTTATTTCTTAGCGCTTAGAATTGTATTGCCTAGTGTTGCCTTTGAAGTAAGTTGTTTAAACTATTCAAACTGTTTATGCAAGGTTCGTCTCTTTGTACTCCTTCAAACCTAGATAAAATCCCTGTTTCCAGAAGGTATGTTGCTTCAGGAGGCACGTACGTGTGCCCCTGCCTGGCTTGTTTTCCAGCCTTTCCCATGCCCTGAGCCTAAAGACCCGTTCCTGATTTTGGTTCTGTTGTCCAGCCTTCTGCTAAAAGCACAGTTGACACTGACTTCAGACTGGGTCACTCAGGGTTTTATCCAGTCTGCTCTTGGAAACCTCCAAGGATGGATATCACACAGCCTCTCTGGGCAACCTGCTCCACTGCTTGACTGTCCTCATGGTGAAAAAGTCTTTCCAAATATCCGATCTGAACCTCAGTTAATCTCAATTTACTGTTGTCACTCATCCTCCTGCTGTGCACTGCTGTAAAGAGGCTGACTGTCTTTTCCATAACCTCCTTGTAGGCACCAGAAAGTAGCTTTTAGGTCCCCTAAGCTGTGTCTCCTTCCAGCAAGGCTCCACAGCCCGTCCTGACAGGGCCTGCACTCCAGCCTCCATCTGCCTTGTGTTCTCTATCACTGCCCAGTTTATCTTTATTTCTATATATTTTTTTGCCCTTGGTGCTGATCTCTGTGTCCAATTACCTGAGGATTTTTCTCTGCAGTCAACATTTTTGATCAGTCAGATCAGTCCATCATTACAGAGAGCATGATCTGGAACTTCTGTGGCTAAAGACATTTCTGTGGTATTTCAAACCTATTGCACCAGGCGTGGGAGAGCAGTGGCACTGCTGGCTAGATAAGCAAGGTGAACTGGGCCATTAGCATTACCAGCACAGTGCAGCACCTTAAAAACTGGGGAGAACTGAATGGGAACCAAAATGCCTATTAGTTTAATGAGCTATAAATAAAATACTTGGCCAGAAGACAGTCCTGGTTTCAGAAGAGTTCATTTCATTTGGACACGGGATCATCTGTGTCCTGGTTTTGCCATAGGTGGAGGAGGTGATGGTTGTTAAAATGACACAGGAGCCCAGCTGGCTTGAAAAATGAGGGATTGCACCATTGTATGAGAGCTGAAGGCACATGTGTTTAATTGTTTCTCTGTAAGACTGCAGTTTTATTCAAGGACTAGAAGGATGCAGGTGGATTGGGAAATCCATAGCACAAATTCTCTACCAGCCTGAACAGGGTGACAACAAACAGGGTGACAATGCCAGTTTACTCCTGTAGAGGAAATGGCTTAGCATTTCAAATAATTTAATTTTCTTTAATTGTGAAATCAAAGTATATCAATCAAGTGTGAAAAAGGGCTCAATAAATTTAATCACAAAACACTAAATTATGGCTAGATGGTAAGTTTAATTTTGTCTTCTATTTCTTTTGATGACACAGAGGAATCTATTGGTTATGATGCTCAGGTAATTACCTATCACAATGATAGTTTTAATGGCACATGATTTCTTGTGTTTTCTGCTTGAAAAATATGCTACGTGGGAGGAAAACAAAATCATTTTTGCAATTTTGTAGATTTTCATTAGCAGACAAATGTATTTTTTAATTCAGTCCGGAGACAGTCTTGTAAAGCTGGCCTCTTTTATTAGGGTTACATTTCTTGGTCATTTTAAGCACAGTTGAGAATGTACCAGAAATACCATTGCCTCTACTGTCATTTTATTTCAGCTTTTCTAAGTATCTTTGCGTAGAAGTGTTTTAATGGGAGAACTTGCTTGTGATGTTTTGTCTTCAGATTTTTCTTCCCCTAGGGAAGCCTGTTAGTCTTTTAAAATGGCATTACAACTTGCTCAATAACCAGCTTGGGAGTTGGAAGAAATCTGGGAGGAATGTTGGAAGGAGAAGAGACCTTTTGAGTAGCAATTTACTGGCTGTATGTGGAATGCTGAGTTAATATAAAATTGTATTACTATTCTACCAGTGCTAATAATGCATAACATTATTCTTCTGTCTTGCATTTTTGAGATAATGTATGTGTACAAATCAGTCCTCACAACATCCTGTGAGAGAGATAACTATCAACGTTATTCTAACCTTCACATTATATTAAATGAGAATAATGACTGTTTCAAATGGAGAGCTCAACAAGAGGTAGAAATAGCATGTTTCTAACTCAAAGTCCTGTAGCAGGTTGTGTTGATCATCCCATAGGTCTTTCTCAGCCCAATTATTACACTTTACCTTTGCAAAAACCTCTCTTATGATTCTAATTTTGCAATTTTCCTATTTTGCTGAAAATCATAGAGCAGCACAGGTTGGAAAGGACCTTGAAAGATCATCTGGTCCAACTTTTTGTGGGAAAGGGAGCCTAGATGAGGTTATCTAGCACCCTGTCCAGTGGCATCTTGAAAACCTACAGTGATGGGGACTCTACCACATCCCTGGGGAAGCTATTCCAGTAAATTATTGTTCTCAATGTAAAAAAATTTTCTTCTATCAAGATGAATGGTCTTGATGTAATATCAAACTGTACTTCAGAATGACCCATAAATGGTTATACAATAGATTACTACATAAAACCAACATATGTGTGTGTGAGTCCATCCATCTTCTATGTGAGGAAGGGAGGCAGAAAACACAGTGCTCTCTAGAGCAGAAGTCCCCAGACTTTCTGGGTTGCAGTTTGGATTTTGGTTGAGTTCTCTCCTTTCAGGCTTCTGACCATACCCACCCCTCATACTCAGCTCCAGTCCAGTCTCAAACCTAGGAGAAGCTATTGCATTTTTGTCAAGTTTCAACTCTGTTTAGCACCTGTCCACATGATTGAATGGAGGTTTGGTTATGTAAGCAGTGTAGTTAGCAGAAGATGAAAGTACACTTATTGCTCTACTAAGAAGAATGATTATTGAGTTAGTACTGATATAGATATACTTTATTGGCAAAGTCCTTGATCTTGCAAGAAATTCAGCTGAACTACTGCGGAAGCACTGTGCAAAATCCTATAGTGGCATGGGGAAGGAGGAGGCTTTAAGCACCTTTAAAGTGACAGCATGTTAATTGGTGGCTCACTCAAAATGCTGATGTTTCTCTGGTGCATTTTTTGTATTCTGCATCTGCCCAGGTATATCTTTGTTTCCATGAACCATGTAAGCTCTGTTATTTCATGCATAAAATCTTTGATTGAAAGTGCTCCAATAATTAATGGATGTATTGCCTATGCAACAACTTATCAAACTATTGAAATATAATCTTTCAAACTATTGAAATATAATCTTTTCCATTATATATCACCCTATTTTAATGAATTTCTAACAAACACACCTA
Organism: Pelecanus crispus; assembly: GCF_030463565.1. Classification (NCBI taxonomy): domain Eukaryota; kingdom Metazoa; phylum Chordata; class Aves; order Pelecaniformes; family Pelecanidae; genus Pelecanus; species Pelecanus crispus. The sequence continues at coordinate 79,234,199 of NC_134644.1, read as the reverse complement.
ACTTGTAAAGGATGAATAAAATCCTCTTCAAAATTCTTTATGCATTTTTCCCACTATCTTGCTGACCCAGCGTGCCCCTACTCCACTGCCAGCTCACACTTTTCTTTCTCCTCTTGTTTTCCCCTTCCTCACTCTGACAGTGGGTTTGTTTACTCAGGCTCTTCAGCTATCAAAAATTCTCTCTTATGGCTTTTTCCCCCACACAACCTTTGAATAACACTTTATCTCCAAATCTTACTTTAAAGCTCTTTTTCTTTTCAGTTACAATGGTGCTTGTAATTGTAGATGGTGTTATTTAATAAAGATTACTGCTAAATGAAAAAATAATAATTTTATTTATTAATTCAGGGGCCAATTAGACTCCCAGGTGTGTTTCTGTGATTATTGTTACTGCTTTGAATGGGGCTTTGGTTCTGCCTTTATCTTTTTTTTAAGAAACCTTCTTCTCTTCTCACTTAGGTACCTTTAATAGTTGAATAGTGATGCAATGAGTCATTTTAATGTTAATCCATTGCAGCTCTGTCCAAATCAGATTATAAACCTGGAAACCATTTTACTGCAGGACATGCACTGCTGGGGACAATCTGTAGTGCAGACTTCCAGGGATGGGACTGCTAGTCCTGTGTTTCACCTGCAAAACCTCCCTTTTTGGGGGAGATGGCCAAGGAGGCAGTAGATTTATTCCCCACGTTTCCTTTGCAATGAATCTCCCTGTTACAAGGAAAAACAGAAAAGGTCTGTACAGCTCACAGTCTTCTGCAGTGGTTTGTGCCTCAAGGACTTCTTTCAATGCTGTAGCTAGCATCAATGTCTGTTTTCCTTATTTCTTTGGACAGGTATTTCCCAGTTCTTGGCCTATTTCATAGTTACTCAGACAGAAAGACTCGGTCCTGATAACCTGTTTGAAAGTCATATAGTACTATGGATTTAAAACGGTCTTGCTGCCCTCAGTCGCAAATTTCATGTACAGTTAACAAAAAAAAAAAAAAAGGGGGGGGGGGGCAGAAGTCAGAAGGCTTGGTGCTCCTTCACCTTTCACTTGCCTTGCTATTCTTTCTACTTGTACGAGTATGTGCTAAAACAAGCTTCTGCTCCCTGCTGCACATCCGTGAGGCACCAGAGAGATTCTGACCTCAAAATTTCACTTTCCTTTGTTCTGTAGACAATGGTAGGAGTTAGACTAAATCGAGTCATGTTCAGAGAAGATTGTTTCTTTACTCTGAAGGTTTAACCTCCGCTTTCATAGGAGATTTCCTACATGGCATAATTTGCCAGCCAGTTTTATCAACTGATTTTTTTTTTCCAGAGCTCTTTTACTATGGCCATCCAAACTTAGCATGGTTTTTTTGAGAGTCTTGCCAACTTTAAAATTCCAAGTGTGAAAGCACAGAATCAATTTTCTAAAAACTTGGCTTGCTGTTTGTCTGACTTGTGTTCCATAAAAATAACTGAATATGAAGTTTCTAAGTTCAGCCTTTTTTTTTTCCCTTGAGGTGTTAGACTGCAAACATTTTCATCAGGACTTAGGGAGAGTCTTTGTTGATAAAGATGTAATCAAAATTTGATTCATCCTGTCATGTGCTTACCAATTCTGTAAAAACAAAGATTATTATTCTGCAGCTGCTTAGTGGCATGTATTCCTTCAGCAAGTATTAAATGTACTCCTTTCTTTGTTATTTTAAACTTCACAACTCTTTCATTATGGCAAATTTAAACTTCCATTTAGAACTGATACCGGTTAGTTTCGGGAGTTTCTTAATAAAAATTGCAGTAGAAATCTGGTAAGAATTATTTGACAAACAGTATACAATACGCTTTTCATTTTATACATGCTTCTGACTTGGAAATGCCTCATCAGATAATTACAATCTGTTTTCTTTACCGAACGAATCACCTGTTAAAAAGTTTAAATAACATAGGATTTGGGAAAAAAAAAAAGCAAGGCATGTGGCAATATCATTGGCTGTTATGTTTCAGTCTTACCTAAACTGACTTTCCTACTCGTGAGCTAGCTGAGATTTATGTATGCAGCATGGACTTGGCAGTCGGTATCTGAAGGACTCTGAGGGGAGCTGCACTGATGCCTTTGCCTGGGGCTGCTGAGCCTCCTTCTCAGCTGCCAACTTGGAGTCCCAGGGGGGTGAGGAGCGATGCCCGAATGAAGTGGAGTTCTGCTAGTATAAAACTTGGTAGAAAGCAGTAGGCTCACCCAGTACAAATACACGCTGTGGCTCCGATCTGCAGACTTCTGCACATGGTACCTTCAGTGGCATGAATAGTCTTTGGGGGTACTCACAGGCTTTCTGTTAAGTAGATCTAAGTGTCTATGCACAAGTGTCGCTTTTGCGTCCACTTGTGCAAAAATCGTGCATATAGGTGCCATTTCGCGTGTAGTTTCACAGAGTCCAACATTCTTACGTTTCAGAAATCTATCAATAAAGCAGCTCAAAGGTACATAGCCAGTAATATTGGGATGCCTGCATAGGCCTGTGTGGCAGAATGACCTGTACGTTATAAGCCTTATTACCATGCATTAGGTGATTTAGTGCATAGTTTTACAGGAAGCATTTTAGGACATACAGAAATACTCTAGCTGAAACTTCACTTCTGAATATGAAAATCTAATTTTGCTAAATTGTCTGTTGAATTCTTTAGAAGCACTTAACCTGATTTAGTCTGTGCATTTAGTCTTCAGTAACAAGGGAAACTCTTACTAACCCAAAGATCCCATTAAAAATTACATAGTCCAGCTGGCCTGGGTGATTGAGTCTTCGGACGCTGACATTGGTATATCCTGTATTCTGGGAAATCTGTGGTTTCTTCCAGTTAGCACTGACAGGCTTGCAGGTAGCCAAATACAGTCTAAACATTAATGCTGATCATTCACCTTAGATAGATGTTTGCCTGTCATGAAACCCAAATTGCATTACTTGTTTACATGAAACCAAAGTGATCTGTGCTAAAGAGCTAAATTTTCATGCATTCCAGGCTGCTGATGTTAAAATCCGCAACATGAAAAATAAAACAAAGTAAACAGAGGATATATGTAGATGCATGTGAACATGTATTCAGAAGAATACAAAATTAAATTGTATCCATCTGCTGTGTAATAGGCACTGCCTGCAACTGTATTGTATCGTACATCTAAGGTGAACTTCCCTGTGTCTAGAGAGAATAGAGGGAAGGGAATGGTTCCTTTGAGCCATGGGGCAGAGATCAGGTCTGCTGTTTAATTTTATTATGCAGGTTCACGTGCATGTTGCCAGCTGCTAGAGTTGTGTAGTGTGCTCCTGGTTGCTGTTCCCTTGGGATCCAATCTATGGCCAACCTATTTTAGGTGTTGGATCGATGTTACTTCTAGAGTAGAGCAAGGAGTAAAGTGGCAATGTGTAACAGAGCTTGTGTGGTGGTACGAGGCAGGCTGCCTGACTAGGATGAATGAAGGTAATGTGCACTAGAAAGTCCACTGAGGCTAATGAAGAAGGGATGTGATGTTATTTTCTAATTGCCTGTGTTACAGCACCCCTCAAAAGAATGTAAATAATCCATTGCTGGCATATGGAGTTGCCAGGTTGAACTAATGGCAGGGCATCTTTGCTAGAGCAGATCTGCAAAAGAGCATCTTCTTTTCCGCTGTCCTCATCCTTTGTAAGAGTACCAGCCTAAGTCTGTAGGAAACTAGTCGCTCCAACTGTGATTTCATGGGCATCTCATTGAGAAAGGCAGAATTGCAGTCCAGATTGCAGAAATCTGGTGGCTTGAGGAAGCACTTTAGAAGGAAAGAGTCTCCCAGAATTATGCAGGGTAGTTTGCACTCTATTGACTTGCTGTATACAGTGCACAGAGTAGACTATTACAGAATGCTTGACCTGATATGCAGCTGGGTACACCTTTAACTGATAAAGCCTTAGTTATGTATTGTCTAAGAGAGAAATCCCTTTTTTCTAAAAGAGAAATGAGGGTACATAATGTGATACTAAATTATGGACAGGGTTGTAGTTTAGGATTAGAACTGAAGATTCAGGGAGGGTACTGAGGTGTACTTAAGCAGAGGTAGACTGCGCATGAATGTAGTGATAGGTCTAGCCTAGTCTCAGGAGAGATTATGTATTGGAACATTTCAGATTAGCATTCTGTGTCTGGGCCTCTCTTTCCAGAGAGAGTTGGACTAGACTGTCTGTTACTTCTTACCAGCCTACTACCCTTGTATAACACCAGGTTTCTAAACAGCAGGTCAGCTTGTCTTTGTAGTGTTCAGATTGTTTTGAGGTGCGATTCTCTTAAAATTTGTGGGGTCTCTCTATATCTGATATTTTTCAAAGTTTGTCATTAAGTGACAGTCAGGGGAGCAGCCCCATCACCTGATCAGCGCTGCAGGGAACCACACCAATCAGTTGGTGAACTGGCACAAAAACGTTCATGTTGAGATTACCAGTTCAGATCCAGTGATGGCTGAGAGCACTGTGGGGATGAGGAGGTACAATTTGCTTTGTGACTAAGGAAGCAGTCGAATTTTGAAAGCATTTACCTGTTTTGAACCTGCACCGTGAAATAATTAGTGCTCAAAATGGAAACTTTTGTTGCTTCATCATGTGGACCTTGGAGTGCAAAGATGTGGTGATCACTTGAAGTATTAAGAGCAACTGAAGGTCAGACACTGATGCCTTAAATTTCCCCACTGAATGAATACACTAGGCCACCAACAGATAATTATTCCGCATGAGTAAGAGCATCAGAACGCATCTCTAGAAGGGCCTGGTTTTGACAATAGGCTCAGATAGACCAGAAATATTAGTAAAAAGAGTAATCTAGGAAAAGTTTGCAGTGCTTCAAGGATCTGAAACGTAAGTTTCCAAGGAGAAGAGAGTTCCAAATACACAAACTTGATCTGAAAGATCATACAGTGTAAAGAGAATTGCAGTTATTGTCCAACAAAAGTGAGTCAGGAAATAGTAACTGTAAAAATGACATTGTAAGGTCCTCTCTCAATGACTTGTGTATCAAATTTGCTCAGTTTATACGTTAAAGGAAGAAACAATTTCTAATTCCCTATGGTGCACAGTCAACCTGTGATCTAAAATCAACATATTTCTTCCTCTTTTTGAGCGTCACTATCAGCAAATATTTTGTATTCAGAACTTTGTAGTTTTTTGACTGATGCATAACAGCAGATGAAAATACAACTATAATGTTGTATGGCTGATTTAGTGCTGCATTTGTAGCAGAAGTAACTTAGCTTTCTTGACCTAGTGAATAGATATGATCAGCAGTTTTATATTACGTGGCAAGATACTGCTTAGTATTGGGCAAGGCTATACTTCTCTGGCTATAAAGAAATTATAAACAAGAGAGACTGGAAGCTTAAAGTTGTTTAGTATTTTAAATGTGCCACTAGGGATATACAAGAATCAAATAACAAATATGTTATGGCATTGTCAGCTCCTAGGAGGTTGCTCCATTATATTACCAATATGCAACTTTACTGATAGTGTAGAGCCTCTGTCATCATGTCTGGGACACATTCCTCTTTCCGTGGCCTATGTTAATAGGATGAATAAGCGGAGTGAGCATAACTTAGGTTTCCCTGGTTCTGCTGATTCCTGCCTGCTGGTGCAAATCAGAGCAGTATCCATGGCGCTCTAACATATGTTGGGAGACTGGATGCAGGCACAGTTAGGCCGTGACTGGATGGGTGCCCAGGTGGCCAAGGGCCAGCATCAGTCCCTCATCCCTCAACAGAGTGACTCTGAGCCGCTTTGCAGAAATGACAGCAGAGGACCTATATCTGTGGTACTGGAGTCAAGGTGATCATGTTGATACTTCTGTAAAACTGAGTGTGCACAGACCTCAGCTGGATACTGATGTAATTAATAAGTGTTATGGCTTCTCTCCAAGTAGTTAGATCCTGAAATACTTTACCTCTTTTAATTGCTGCATGGGAAGGCAGAGCTGAGGATTGTAAAAATCTAGAAAAGCGAAGAAAGGCAACAGTTCCCAGTGGAGGCAGAGGCTTCTGCACACTTGTGTCTGTGTGTATTAATCGGCTGTTTGTACATACACAAATGGGAGTGAAGTGATGCGTGTTTAAACATCCTCGTGTCAGACACAATTTTATGGAAAGTAATGCCTTTGTTATGAGTGAGGTGAATTGTGAACCTAGCAATGCAACATGAATGTGAATTCCAATGCATTACCCCAGAATAAAGGGAGAAGAGGACACAGTATATACAAATCAGATGGTTAATGCAATTCGAAGTAAACACAAAATGTATGTCTTCATTTTGGGCACAGGCATGAAAAAATACTACTGAAGTGGAAAGTGGGTCATCAGAAATTAACTAGATATAGGGAAAAAAGACATTGCCCATTTCATTTCGCTGTGGGAGAAAAAAAAATAACGTTGGAGGGGCATATAGTTTGTCTAGTCCTAGAAATAAACATCTGCCTGTCCACTGTAGGGTTTTTGTGTTTAAGGAAACGACTCTTGTTGTTTGCTGGAACTGATGCTTCTATAAAGAAATTTGTCTTGGTGCTGGCCTCAAAGAGTCACAAATATGTATTAGAACGCTGTTATTCTACATTTGGTCTTTACTGGCCTTGAAGCTTGGTTCTGCTCTAGCAGAGGCCCAACACCTCCATAAAGATTTGCTACAGGACAGCTGTAATAAAAGAATATTAAAAGTTATTTTGTATTTTCAGTCGCTGTTATATGAAAATCAAGTAGACACAAGCTGGTGGTAGCACCACTGATCTAAAACAGTCATGAACAAATGTTGGACGTTACTTCCAGTGTAGAAGAGATGAAAACACCAGTGTGGCATTTGGAAACCTCCTTGCAAGATGATCTAAAGGCTTTATTGTCTTACACCCAACCCCTTTTTACACTAATCTTGTAATAGCCAGATGATTTATGGAGAAAATATCATTTGGCTTTTATGTTGTGAGCAACAGAAGAATGATTGCTTCTAAAGTGTTGCTGTTTAGTGAGATATTAATGGAGGGATAATCCATTTACATTTTTACAGCGGAAGTTTTGTAATGCTTTTGGGATTCATTTATTCTTTGCATTTGCGAAATAGCCTCTACTGAAATAAAGCTGAAGTAATTTGCTGTGGAGGAATAAAGTAGTTTGTCAAAAAAAAATTTTTTTTGAGGCTCCGTACAAAATCCTGTTGTTAAAATAATCATTTGCTTTTTAAATAATTTTTAAATATTTTTTCACAGGCATCTTATAAAGTGGATCAGAGTTGTAAATTCCACATGCTATATATTCAGTAAGCACTGTGTATGCATTTTAACTATGTGGGTTTTGTTGATCTGCAGTATATAGTGAGATGCATAACTGTGGGTGACTTGTCAATTTGTATTAATCTTCTCAATAGCAGTTGTTTGCTGCTTCTGCCCTATCCCATCTAAATTCTCTTCTAGGTGATCAGTGCTTTGGCCTGCTCCTGCCTCTGCTTCTGTCATACAGTCCTGCTGGGAAAAGCACCAAGATTGCCATTATTCTGTGCTAAGAGGGCAATATAGAGTGCAATTTTCATTTACAAATGAGTATGATGTTACTCTACTGTCTCGGCATTGCAGGAACTAGACAGTGATTATTTTGAACTGCAGACAATGTCCTGCTTATATGTTTGCTGCTGCTCAGGTAACCTTTGCAGAAGAATTGGGGCAGGGAACAAGGGAATAAAGATGGACTGACAATGCACCTCTAGTCAGGCGGCTTACTGGTAGTTGGTGGTGATGTACACTGGAAAAAACCACACGCAGTCGAAAATGTGATACAGCTGACCAAGTGCTTGGATGTTTCAGCACTAATAAAGAAAGAAGCTGGAGCAGAAAAAAAGCGTCTGTATTGAGGGAACTTATCCCATTAGTAAAGTCTTACTGCATTCTGTTTCTTTCAGATCCTTTTGAGGATGGAAACATTTTAAATGATAATAATTCGATTCATGGGGTCTGCTCTGCACTTTGCATTGCTATATGATGTATTTATTTTATTGACTGTTGGCCTGTATACTCTATTTGTGTGATCATACATATGTGTGTAAATTGCAAACAAAAGCAGCTGATTTCTTGACTCTGTTTTTAGTATTCAGCTGCAGTATCTGTAAAAATTGGACAAATGACATGATGTTCGTTGGTGTTACACATGGTGTAGCTGTGTGTGAATACTCAGCCCTGCAGCTCAGGGAGCTCTCGTGGCCTCTCTGAAACACGCCACTTGTTATGTGATCAGTCAGTGAATAGAAGAAACGTGCTAAAATTACCCTTTGCACACTTAGCTGTACAGCACCGGACTCTGGATGGCACCTGGAATGATTTATGACCCAGCACAGGCTTCTGAAAATGTAGCAGAGGAGGAAAAAAAATCTACCTAAGTTTACTTCTTTTTGTTGTAGAGAGTCCATGAAGTGCTGGGTAGCACACCTCCCTCTAAGAGAAGAGAATCCAAAGCCAATGCAAGCCTGCAGATTTTTTTCCATTGTTAATTAGATCAGGAAAACAGATCATGTGTGGCCAGTTTTTCTTAAAAGCTGTTATAGACAGCAGCAAATGGATAAAGTTCCTGCATCCAATATCATGCAACTGGACAAGGAGGAAGGAAAAGGGCAACTACGTCGTTTAAAATAAGTGTAGCAGAGAGAAAAGATCTGTTACCCAAATTTGGACATTATCTGAAAGATGATGTTTTGGTATAAACCATTAAGTCAGTGATTTCAAAGCAAGTTACCACTGGGTGAAATTGTGTTGTCTGTGCTGTGGATGGAGATCAGAGAAGGACCCCAGGATGGTGTGTTTGGACTTGAGGCTTATGAAATACACCCTTACAAACAACCGTGTGCACGATGGATAGTGCTCTAAAGCCTCCTGACCTAATCAGAAAAGCTTTTCTAATGAGCTGGCAATGTAGGCAATGTGCAGAATGGGGCTGTACTATATTAAACTTCTCTCTCAAATAGCTGGAGCATGCATTGTGTCCTGGTTTCAGCTGGGATAGAGTTAATTTTCTTCCTAGTAGCAGGCATAGTGCTGTGGTTTGGATTTAGAATGAGAAGAATGTTGGTAACACACCAATGTTTTAGTGTTGCTAAGTACTGCTTATGCTAGTCAAGGACTTTTCAGCTTCCCATGCTCTGCCAGGTGCACAAGAAACTGGGAGGGGGCACAGCCAGAATAGCTGATCCAAACTGACCAGAGGGCTATTCCATACCATATGACGTCATGCTCAGTATATAAAGTGTGGGGGGTTGGCTGGGGAGCAGCGATCGCTGCTCGGGAACTGTCTGGGTATTGGTCGGCGGGTGGTGAGCAATTGCATTGTGCATCACTTGCTTTGTATATTATTATCATTATGATATTGTTATTATTATCATTACTATTTTACTTTATTTCAATTATTAAACTGTTCTCATCTCAACCCAGGAGTGTTTCTCACTCTTACTCCTCTGATTCTCTCCCCCATCCCATTGGGGTAGGGGGAGTGAGCGAGCGGCTGCGTGGTGCTTAGTTGCTGGCTGGGGCTAAACCACAACAATATGGCTCCAGCAGGTGATAGTTGGTGAGAGGGCTGCAGAGATGGATAGAGAATAGGGTATTACTGGTAAATCTGTCTTAAAACGCACTGGTTGTAAACTGCAAGTATGTCTGGAAGAGAAAACTTGCAACAGCCTATACTACTTTATACTATTTGTGTAATTATGTTCTTTTTAACTGCAAAATTTAGCGAAGAGAAATATGTTCTTGAAAAACACTCATGTAGCAGCAACTGCAGGAAGCTGTGATGGCTTTCAGTGCACAAAGGAAAAAGACATGAAACAAAATTTAGATTAATCAGCTTTCAGTTATTCTTTGAAGTGTCTTTAAGTCATCTTTTTAATATCATACTCACACTGAACCTGATTTACATTCACTTGCAAACTTCAAATATAAAGTCCCTGGCTAATTTCAGGGTGAATGCCTAATGGGAGATGATATGTCACTGAAATGTATCATTCATTTTCACATTTAATACTTGAACATTCAGAAATGGAGCCAAAACATTATCCTGAATGCTCAAACAAATTTTGTGGATTACAAAAAGAGTCCTAGCCAAATGGATTATAGCAAAACTATACTGAGTTAGAGATTATTCTTGAGAAGTTACCTAGTTTTCTGTGGGGAGACTTACTGGCCATTTACAATATTGGGTGTGAGTTTTTTAAGCAAAAATTTTCTTAATGTGGAGATCAGATTTCAAGTCAAGGTCATTTTGCTGACTTTCAGATGGAGAAATAGCATATCTTAGGAAAATTAGAGAGTGATGCATAAAACGAATGAGGCTTAGCTAAGGTTGCTCTTGCAATTAACTATAGATTCCACAATGCAAGATTGTCATTTTCAGAAAAACAGTTACCCTGTTGCTAGGACAACCTATTCTGAATCCAGAACTTTCTGAAGTTTTGCTCTTTTCATCCTTAATTTCTCTGTCCAGCCCATGTTCAGAGAAGACCTTCAAATGTGAGCAGTATTTAAGCAAGTGTATCCAGTAAAGTGAGTTAACCTGAAATGACTCCAGGAGGAATGATAAAAGCAATTGTAGCAATCTCTATATAAAATAAACCAGAAGGAAGAAAAATAAATAACTTTCTACAAGGGAGATCAATAATGAGTAGGATTCATGTTTTCTAAAGACCTCAGGAACCAGCTCGTAACTTAACTTGTTAAATACTGCTGACACTAAAAAGACTGATTTCTTTTTTCCCCAGAAGGCTGAAGAGCAGCAGACCTCTGACAATTAAGACCTTTAAAAAAAAAAAGTCAGTTTTGACATCCAAACCAAAGACAGGCAGGGAATCTGTTAATTAGTCTTGACAATCTTGTGATGAAATGCATCACTTCTGGGCCTTGATGTTAGAGACGTTTCAGCCTATGTCTTCAGTCAACTGAAGAGGATAGATTTTTCCTTCTCTGGGTCTAGTATCTTAAACTTGCAGTGAGTACATGTGATTTATTTTTCTGTGCTCTGCTGGTGCCCTGCACAATATTGTTCCTTGGAAACCTGTGAGGAACAAAAAATGTCTGTCTGATGACTGTGAAGATGTGGTGTCCTGAAAATAGGAATTGTGGTCAATTCCTCATCTTTAGCAGACATTTACTATATAGCAACAAAAATGAAACATTTGGCAGTGTATTTTCATTGGAGACAAAGCTTTCAGTCCACTGGATTAGTCTGTGATGGTGCCCTGATGAAGCTGCTAACCTAAAAAAAAACTAACAGCGTATGTCCAGGTCTTCTTGGTCCATCATAGACATGGTACAGGTAAGAATTTTTCTCATCTTGTTGGTGCTGCTCATCAGATCTGGAGATAATCAAGCAGAGAAACAGACTTATGCTTTTTAGTGTATTGGGTCCCTTTTTTCCTCGAAAGATTCACCAGTAGCCGGAGCACAACATTATTTGAAACCGAGATGCTTGTTTTCTCTTTCAAATTGTGCATTTCTCCTATTCTGCCTTGTGCTTGATGAAACTCTTCTGCCTATGCCTCCCAGGCTGGTGTAGCAGAAGCTAGCGTCAATGAGAGGAGGAAAGCCTCTCACCAAGGAAAGCCATGGTGTTATGGCCGGGATTTTCTTGCGTCTTCACTCTACAAACCCCTGGAAGGTTATGAAGCAATTTGGCCATATTTGAAGTTATCTTTCTTGCTTTTTTGCTTAACTGTGAGGTCAAGACCTTTTTTGAGAGAAGCGATGTAACAAACTGTTGAAGAAAACTCGGGTTTGCTGATGATCATTAGAAATGTTTACTAGCCTTAAAACTACACAAGCTTATGGGGAATTGTGGTGCGTTCTGTTTTATTAACAAAGTGCTTCATATTTTAATAGGCTCTTTCTCTCAGGCATTTGAGGTGCTGTTATGCTAGTTACTCAGTTTTATGAAGTTAAACAATAAACATAAAAGTAAAACATCAGGAAAATTGCCAGAGTACAAAACAGATCTGTCCCTCGGCAGATTTACTTTACTTTCATTTTCAAAATGTTCTTATTTTAGTTTAGTAACATGTATTTTAGTATTTTGAGCAAGGGAAGACAGACTTTAACCTGACCCTCTAGGTCTGAAGGCACAGAAAGGAGTGATCTATTTTCTCCAGAGAATGGCAAGCTTTGTTTTCAATTAACCCAAGCATTTGCAATATGGGGCGTGTTGATGCTTCTGCACTTGAAAACTTTGTGGCTCAACCATAGAATCATAGAATCATAGAATCATAGAATCATCTAGGTTGGAAAAGACCTTTAAGATCATCCAGTCCAACCATTAACCTACACTACCAAGCCCACTCTAGACTAATCAAGGGTAGACCAGACTAAACCATATCCCGAAGTGCCACATCTACCCGTTTTTTAAACGCCTCCAGGGATGGTGACTCCACCACCTCTCTGGGCAGCCTGTTCCAATGCCTGACCACCCTTTCCGTAAAGAAATTCTTCCTAATCTCCAGTCTAAACCTCCCCTGGCGCAGCTTAAGCCCATTTCCTCTTGTCCTATCGCTAGCTACTTGGGAGAAGAGACCAACACCCACCTCACTACAACCTCCTTTCAGGTAGTTGTAGAGAGCGATAAGGTCTCCCCTCAGCCTCCTCTTTTCCAGGCTAAACAACCCCAGTTCCCTCAGCCGCTCCTCATAAGACTTGTTCTCCAGACCCTTCACCAGCTTCGTTGCCCGCCTCTGAACACGCTCCAGCACCTCAATGTCTTTCTTGTAGTGAGGGGCCCAAAACTGGACACAGTATTCCAGGTGCGGCCTCACCAGCGCCGAGTACAGGGGGACAATCACCTCCCTGCTCCTGCTGGCCACAGCATTCCTGATACAAGCCAGGATGCTGTTGGCCTTCTTGGCCACCTGGGCACACTGCTGGCTCAAGTTCAGCCGGCTATCTACTAACACCCCCAGATCCTTTTCGGCCAGGCAGCTTTCCAGCCACTCCTCCCCAAGCCTGTAGCGTTGCATGGGGTTGTTGTGACCGAAGTGCAGGACCCGGCACTTGGCCTTGTTGAACCTCATACAGTTGGCCACGGCCCATCGATCCAGTCTGTCCAGGTCCCTCTGCAGGGCCATCCTACCCTCGAGCAGATTGACACTCCCACCCAATTTGGTGTCGTCTGCAAACTTACTGAGGGTGCACTCGATCCCCTCATCCAGATCATTGATAAAGATATTGAACAAGACTGGCCCTAAAACAGAGCCCTGGGGAACACCGCTCGTGACCGGCCGCCAACTGGACTTAACACCATTTATCACTACTCTCTGGGCTCGGCCACCCAACCAGTTCTTTACCCAGCGAAGAGTATGCCTGTCTAAGCCGTGAGCTGCCAGCTTCCCGAGGAGGATATTATGCGAGACGGTGTCAAAAGCTTTGCTAAAGTCGAGGTAGATGACATCCACAGCCTTTCCATCATCTACCAGGCGGGTCACCAGGTCATAGAAGGAGATCAGGTTGGTCAAGCAGGACCTGCCTTTTGTGAACCCATGCTGGCTGGGCCTGATCCCCTGGTTGACCTGTACTTGCCTGTGGAGTTCGCTCAAGATGAACCTCTCCATAATCTTCCCCGGCACCGAGGTCAGGCTGACAGGCCTGTAGTTCCCCGGGTCCTCCTTCCGGCCCTTCTTATAGATGGGCATCACATTGGCAAGCCTCCAGTCATCAGGGACCTCCCCTGTTAACCAGGACTGTTGATAGATGATGGAAAGTGGCTTGGCAAGCTCCTCTGCCAGCTCCCTCAGTACTCTCGGGTGGATCCCATCCGGCCCCATAGACTTGTGAGCGTCCAGGTGGCATAGCAGGTCATTAACTGCTTCCTCCTGGACTATGAGGGCTCCATTCTGGTCCCTATCCCTATCCTCTTGCTCAAGGGCCTGAGTACCCTGGGGATGACCGGTCTGGCTGTTGAACACAGAGGCAAAGAAGGCGTTAAGTACTTCAGCCTTTTCCTTGTCCTCGGTGACAATGTTCCCCCCCACATCCAGCAAAGAATGGAGATCCTCCTTGGCTCTCCTTTTATTGCTGATGTACTTATAAAAGCATTTTTTATTGTCTTTTACAGCACTGGCCAGATTGAGTTCTAGCTGGGCTTTTGCCTTTCTAATTTCCTCCCTGCAGGACCTAACAAGATCCCTGTACTCCTCCTGAGCTGCCCGCCCCTTCTGCCAAAGGCGGTAGACTCTCCTTTTTTCCCTGAGTCCCCGCAAAAGCTCCCTATTCAGCCAGGCCGGTCGATTTCCCCTCCGGTTGGTCTTACGACACACGGGGACAGCCCGCTCCTGCACCCTTAAGACTTCCTTCTTGAAGAGGGCCCAGCCTTCCTGGACCCCTTTGCCCTTCAGGACCGCCTCCCAAGGGACTTTCCCAACCAGGGTCCTGAAGAGGGCAAAGTCTGCCCTCCGGAAGTCCATGGTAATAGTTTTGGTGCCCCTCCGCTTAGCATCACCCAAAATTGAGAACTTTATCATGTCGTGGTCGCTAAGCCCGAGACGGCCTCCGACCTCGACATTTCCCACAAGCCCTTCTCTGTTGGTAAACAGCAGGTCAAGCGGGGCACCTCCCCTGGTAGGCTCGCTTACCAGCTGCATTAGAAAGTTATCCCCCACATGCTCTAGGAACTTCCAAGACTGCTGCCTCTCTGCTGTGTGGTATTTCCAGCAGATGTCCGGCAAGTTGAAGTCCCCCACGAGAACAAGGGCTAGCGATTGCGACACTTCTGCCAGCCGCTTGTAGAATGCCTCATCTACCTCTACCTCCTGGTTGGGTGGTCTATAGCAGACTCCCAACAGGACATCCGCCTTTCCAGCCTTCCCCCTCATCCTTACCCATAAGCATTCCACCTTGTCATCACCACTGTCAAGCTCTATGCAGTCGAAACACTCCCTAACATACAGAGCCACCCCACCGCCTCTCCTACCCTGCCTATCCCTCCTGAAGAGCTTATAGCCCTCCAGTGCAGCACTCCAGTCATGAGAGTCGTCCCACCACGTTTCCGTGATGGCGACTATGTCATAGCCATCCTGCTGCACAAGGGCCTCCAGCTCCTCCTGTTTGTTGCCCATGCTACGTGCATTGCTGTACATGCACTTAAGCTGGGCTGTCGATTTTGCCCCCAATGTTGCCATGCCGCCCCTGGGCTCCTTACTAGCGGGCCTGTTTATATCCCCTTCCCCCTTCAAACCTAGTTTAAAGCCCTCTCAATGAGTCCCGCCAACTCTTGGGCGAGAATCCTTTTCCCCCTTGGAGACAGCCGATCTCCATCAGCCGCCAGCAGGCCCGGTGCCGTGTAGACCTCCCTGTGATCGAAGAACCCAAAATTCCAGCGATGGCACCAGCCTCTGAGCCACCTGTTAATCAGGTGAGTTTTCCCATTCCTTTCAGTGTTCCTTAGTGAAGTTGAACTTGGACGTCAACATGTAAGAAACCTGGAATGGTCAAAGTAGGACAAATTAATATTTGGTGTAGTGACGTATGTTTATCTTTTATGTTTTCCGCATTTACCTACTTTTATAGACAGGACCGGTACCTTTTTGTGATTATGAAAAACTAAGTTAGTTATTTAGCTATAGTCTTACTCTTCCACATGCATGAATCTGAGCGATTCAGTGTTTTGTTTGGGCAGAGCAGGGAAACTAAATACACAACCCTGCGGGCAGATAATGCCCATTAATTCCTTTTATTTTCACCTAGCCTGCGGGCATGTAATTATTTTTCACGTGTTACTGTCAGAAAACACTAAGCTGTGTGATTAATGTGAGTCTATCAAAGGTGTAGAAAGGCGTAGTTATTTCTCAGGAAGGAACAAGACCTCCCTTCTCCAAGGTGGAATATAAATCATGTGTGCAAGGAGGGAAGGCAGGCTCCATGTTACAGTAAGCACAAAATTTCTAGGCAGGAAACTCTCCTGCTCTGCACAACTGTTACTTACTACTCAAGCCATTAGCCCCAGGCACAAAAGGCTTCGTTTCATGGCACAGATGGCATTTCATCTGCCCAGACAGCTGGGCTAATTTCACCCTTGGACCTGTTCTACAGGAGGCCTTCAAAAAAGGTTAAGAGCAGTAGGGTTTGGGCTCTGCTGTTTAATATGTGTGCTCGTCCCAGTTGCTAGTTTGCTGAAGACATGATACAAGCATGTTTATCACTCTGGTGCTTTCAAAGCATAGAGCAGAGTAGGAGTACTTGTAGTCGTGTTTTGACTGGTTTTTGATGTTATATTGCTGTATATACATTTTATTTTAAAATGGTGTTTTAAAAAATATTTAAAGAACCTTGAAGAAAGGGTTATAAGAAGGATAGTAACTTTCCCTGAGGTCAGGAGCATTTCTGTTCCCTGGTTGAGCAATTAAGGGAGTGAGCAATGCAATGAACTGAGTGTATAACCAGTTGTCTGTTACTTGTGGCTCTGGAGACAGAAGCGTCTCAAACAGTAGACGATTTCTGATCACCCTGTGGGTGATAGGGGCTGTTGCCAAGACTTGCCGGGGACTGCTGTGCAGAGCAGAGCCAGCTCAGGTCTGCAAGGGCTTGTTAACACCCAGTGCTGCCTGAGACGGCCGAGCTGGCCCTGGAAGCAGTGAAGTTGCATTCAGCAGTCTTGTTTCTGAGTGAATAAATCCTTCTGGGCCTGAGCTGCTGACATGGGGCCAGCTCTGATGTCTCTCCATCTGTGGCACAGTTAACTTGCAGCCCCACTTCTTCTTGGGATCCCCCAGCTTCAACCATACCGTCTGCCTCCTCAGCTCTTGGACTGAGCAAATTGCTAATTACTGTGTCTGCTTGTGTGGCCCAGTTTAGGCATTCCTGCAGCCCAGATTAGTTGATCTCATGGGTCATGATCTTGTTCAATGCACAAAAGGCCTGTACTTGTCTGTGCCTTTTGGTACTGACTTACTTTCCGTATTTAGTATTAGAGCTGGTTTTTATTCTCTATGGGAGAGGAGCATCCCTCTAGCTCTGGGCCCTCAGGCTGGGACTTGTTAAGTGGGGTAAGGATGAGGAGGAGGATCCTGACTGAATGGAAGGGGGGAACCCCAGCATCAGAAACTGGAAAGTGGTAGGGACAGTTCCCCTGATCTACAGTTGAGAGGATCATCAGGAAAAACTACAAGCCCGTGTTCAGAAGAGTTTGAAGCAGTAATGGAAGAAGCTGTGTTAGAGTTAAATCCTTCAATGCATTTGCTGCAGAATTTTTTCATCCTCAGATGAAAGAAGATGAAATATAACGAGTGCTGAGTAGAGCAATCTTAGCTGTAACCAAAGCCTTTTGAGGAATAAAAGCAAATTAAAAAAAAAAAAAACAAACAACACAACAAACATGCCTAAAATAGAAAAGCTAGTGGAGCCTGTGAACACTTCCCGATTCTTTGGACTTATTCTTGGGTTGAGATTTTTTTTCCTTCCATTATTTTCCGTACTTCCCTGCATCAGGTAGTGCTTGATATCATCACCTTGTTGTCATATTTGCTTGGGGAAAGAAATCTGTCACAGCAGTTTCTTGTCAATACCCTGTCTTGAGTTAGCAGCATGTGCCTAGCTGCAGCACTGTAGGATGATGTCGCTTTTGCTGATAAAATCCCACTCTTTTCATTATCTATTGAAGAATGAACTGCATGCTGGCATTACCCAGATTTGGAAACCAAGTGTGCTGTCAGAGGCAGAATTTGTAGCAATTCTTTGAAGTCACAGTTTCAGCCTATGTGTAGTTTATAACTTCAGATATCTGTGGAGCATGAAATTATTCACACTCAGAATGAATTCTCTGATGTTCTCCATTCTGCATTTTTTTCAACCCCATTTTTTATTTTTTAGCATTTATATATAAAAACACATATATGGCATTAATATTCCCAATGTAACATTGTACTTATACATAGGAGCATCCCCACAGAGAGCTGTCAGCATCTTTACTTTTCTCTCACCTGTTGCTTCATTCTTATTAGGATTTTATGTTGCTTGGTGTACTGATGGTGTCAGAGGGGTTGTGGTGCAAGGAGACTGGTTGTATCAGAGTTGTTTAGTGGTTACCGGTACCAGGCAGTTTGCAGAAAGGTATTCCTGTAACAGGAATTTAAAGCTGAACTGGATCAATCTACTAGGTTACATGGTAGCACTGTCTGTAAGGCAATATATCCTAAGAAGAACAGATACTTAAACAGATGGAAATGATAAGAACTAAGCAAATGAGCATGTTTGTCTAATCAGTTAATGAAAATCATTGCATGGCTATAGTGTGAAAATGGTGAATGTAACCTTGGCAATAGCTTCACTAAGCATTGTATCAGAGGTTAAAAATGACAGCTCTGCTTTCACCAAGATATGGAAAGCAGAGATTCAGTAAATCCCAGAGCAAATAGTGCATATAAGAGGATGGAGGCCAAAGAGGATAATGTGCATTAGTCTACATATGTGAATCCACATAAATCTTCCTGGTTGTTTTATGTTTGCCAAGTCTAAATGGGAATTAATGAGGTTGCTTTTTTTTGTTTGTTTTTTAATAATCACTGTCTACGTTGAACTATTCAGCTCAGTTTTGTACCATGTGGAAAATTCTTCCTGAAGTAAAATGACCACCTGCAATTCAGCTGGAAATTTAGGCTTTGTAATGCAAAAGATCAATAATAATGTTTCCATTTGTATTTTTTTTAAAAAGAGATGTCTTCTTAGGCCAACAAATGGGATGAACAGAGAATAAGTAAACTGCACATCAGTAGGTCTGAATCAACAGCCTCAAAGATCTGATGAACCACATCAAAACAGACGGGTAGTAATAGCTATGAAGGAGGTTGCATGACACACTGAAGATCAGCAGTGGGCCAGTAAAGTGGAAATGTGGAGGACCTTCAGCCTCTGTCAGGCAAGACAATTCAGGAGGCAGTCAAAATGCCATACACAGCATGGCCAACGCCAGTTTCCCCCTTTCTCAGAAGCTACCTCCAGGACTCAGTTTTGAAGCAATTCTGCTGGGCTGAAGGACCATGAGTACCCAAGCTGGTTCGGCATCCTTGCTGAAGACATACTGTGTCAGTATATGAATGAGCCAAAAAAATCATAGTCCCACTGTCAATCTCCTGACCAAGCCATCTTTTCCTATTTGTAGAGTATGATCAACACTTAAAAAAAGTGAATTTGGGGTATTTGGCCTGACCATTTCCCTCACTCTGCAGTAGGGTGAGGGAATCTGAGCAGGTACCTGGGACACTAGCTAACAGTCTTTAACCTGAAGCAAGAAATAGGATGAAAGAAAAGGTCTCTCTCAGGTGATGCTGTCTCCCATAATGAACAGACCTACCAAACTGGATGTGCAGTTCTCCCCAGCAGACAAACAGACGGTGACTGCACCACTGCCTTTCCAAGGAGTCTCATCTCAGGATGCTCCCTTTTGTTTCAGCATATGCATGGTTGCACAAGCAATACCCAGAGAAGGTCTAGTCCAGGAACATCTTGGCCAATGCCCTGGCTGACATGAGTTAGCATTTAGCACTATCTTTTAATTTATGCCATTCTTTGTGTTTTTAACACTTAGAAATCCATTTGTAAAAATTATGTTATCAGTACCCATGCTGATGGGTGACTACACATAACACAATAATGCCTGAAGAGCAACCGAGAGCAGGGCCCTATTGTGATGATAATTGTTGCAAAAAGGAAGTGTGCTTGGAAAAGCTTTCTAAAGACCAAGCACATGAGAAGAAGACAAACGCTAAAACAATGTAAAGTACTGTGAGGCAGAGTGAAGCTGAGGTGGAGAGAGCACAGAGTGAAGAGCCAGGAGCCAAGAAGTTCAGGGAAAGATGGTCCAGGCAGAACTGTAGGAAATTTTCTGAATTCCCCAAGGGCCCTGTTTTAGCACCTTCTGCAGCAGTTTGTCTTGGATCAAGTCCTTGGCTTTGTTCTTCCTTTTCTGCAGTCAATCCAGAGATACCATGTCAGTCTTAGTTTTCTGCAGAATTTACTGCTTTAGAATTTTATGCTTTCTCTTCCAGTGCAGCATGTAGTCACTCAGCCACTTCTGCAGCTCTTTCCCCTGACCTGGCTTGGTATTGAGCTGTCTGAAAGCAGCACTTTCCTCACCAGTGGATTGGCCCAGACTTGATGTTGCAGTGAATTTAGTTTGAATGTGGCGAGTGCTGCAGAGGTGGCACAGCTATGGGAAGATGAGTTGGAGTCTGTTGTGCACTGTTAGTGATACCATCCTCTAGCGGCAGGATTGTTGGGAAAGATATGTGAAAAGACAACACATAGGTTGAAGAGGCTCCAGGAGGAGCCTGGCATTTAGCAAAATGTCTTTCTTTGCAAACTGACAAATTAATAAATGATGGAATCCTGCAGTGTCGCTTCAGAGTTGGTGGTAGGAACAGAGCAGCACTTTAACACTTTGCCTGAAGGGAGTGGAAAAAAAACCTGTTGCGAGTTAAAAGGAGAAATGTTCATCCCATAATTGCCTGGCAGAAATTTCTCGTTTACAATAAACTGTCAGTTGGAATTTTCAGCCTTCAGAAGTAAGTGGCCTGGTGTTCAAGAATGCTAAGTACCAAAAGTTGTGCGGGTCAAGTTGTGTTGAGAACATAATCTGAAAACAAAGTAGCAAAACAAATGTTATGACTTCCGTACCTTTGATTAGCAGGATGGACGTACAAAAAGAAGAAAGCAGTCTTCTCTCTCTTTCAAAGCCCACTCAGAGACTTTCAGAGCTGGTTTTGAAACACAAAATCAAATAATTTTATTACATGCAAAACAAGAGCATTTGATTTTGAAGCTTTTAAGACATGAACAGAAGGGCCCAGGATGCCATTTGAGGCACTGAGGTAGTTATGAGTTTTAATGTTAACCTGTCTATCTCAGTGTGATACTACCGACCTGTCCCACATTGTAAGGATTAATTACTTAGTTTGCACTGGCACTTTGAAGACGTAAAGCACATCTCACGTGAAGTAAAGTCTGCATCAAAAGATTCAAGAAAACACTAAGCACTGGTTTGGGTTTGTTCTCTTTTTAAGTCATCTGGCAGCACCTTTCCAATCTACCAGTGTGCTACAGGATAAGTTTATTTTAGGCTGAAGGGAAGAGCAGACTGTTTTCAGATGTTTTCAGTTCACTCAAGCCATTTTTGCTTGTTATAGCTTTAAGTCATAAATCGATTTAGAATGTTAACAATTGCTGCAGGTTGTGAATAGACTATTGAAATGCTGTTTGAGTGAGTGTGTCCTTAATGCCATAAGCTCCTCAAGAAAAGATCATCCTAACAGGCAAACTTCAAACCTTTATTCTTTTTTGTGTTTCATCATGTAAAAAAACCAAACTAGTCCTTCTCCCAGCATTTTTAGGGGCAGTCATGCCTCTCGGCTGATCATCTGGGAACTGCTGTTGGCTTCCAGGGACAGAGAAAAATCAAAGCAAATAAATAAACGAGGCCCCTGAATGTTATGGGGGACTATAGAAGAGCAAAAGGGATGTCCTAGAGATTAGCTTGAACCAAACTCTACCATGCTCTGAAAAAAATGAGGAGTGCAGATTCCAAAGTTTGCAGAAAGATAGAATAACTGGACTGGCCCAACACCTAATGACCAGTTCCTGGTCCTCTGAATCGGACTAATCTCCGTGAAATTAAAAAAAACATAGTGGACAAGCAAAGTGTCTCTCTAAACCTCTTTGACAGTAACTCATGTAGCTGAATACCAGCTCTAGACTCAGAGACTGCCTTTGCTTCTTTATTGAGACAATTGACCTAAGGTCAATGGATAAGTTCTTTTCAGTGGTCTGTCGTGTGAGCGGTGGTCTGGTCTCCTAGGTCTGAGTGGAGCAGTTTCTTTCCAGATCAGAGTGCTTCCAGCAAATGGGATATTTTGAGGTAAGCTCTTTCCCATGGGGGTAGTTGGTCCAATCTGTTCTTTTTTCCATTGCTTTGCTAGTCCCAGCCATTTATACTTGTTTACTTTGGGCTCTGATGAAGTAAATTCTCTTTTGCAGTGACCTTTGCTTCAAGTGCGCAGTAAATGGCCCATTCTGTCCGTATTCCACTCTATCTGTGATACAGCTTTTCAGTTCTGACTTTTTCATATTGAAGATACTAGAAGGGAATTTTATAATACATATTGTATACCATGATTTTGTATACTATGATTTCAGACTACCCCTAAGCTCCTACTTTAGATTTTAACATGTTCAAAAGGTGACAGTGGTGGTTGTCTGCTCCAGGCTAATGTATATTTGTCTGGGTGTATGTATGAAGTGTATCAGCAATTGTAACATTCCACTGGCATTTCTCCAGTAACCTTTTTCTCCATTTAGGATGATTCCAGTGAGATTCCATGACCAAATACATGGTCTTTGTCAAATAGATACTGTTTTGTACCAATGTCAGCAGTCAAATCTAAAGGAGAGAGATCGGGTGGAAGTAAGCTTAGGTTTTATAGTGGTGTTTTATCACTGTTGCACGTGCAAATACTCCATTCCTCTGTCCGCAAGTTCTACCAGTTCACCAGTAAATCACCTGCTCTACCTAAAGTAGGAGTCTTTCAAATGAAGGAAGATTTTGGATCTACTTCTTTCCATTTTCTCCCTTGGGGACATAGGTAAAGCCTCAATCTTATGTGACTACCATTAAAATATCACAAAACCAGATGACCTGGGACATGAGTAGAGGAAAATCTAGGGAAAACAAATATTTTAGTTTTTTTGTGCTCTTAGAAGTCACTTTTACTGCACTAGTGTGCAACACACATTTTCCCTGCCTCCAATGCAGCAGTTGGAAGAGGTGTTGCTATAACAGAATGAAGTAAATTTTAGGAGAGGGGAGAAAGGGTGGAAAAACAAAATTCAGGACCACATTGTTATTTCTTGTTTGCTTTTCTGAATGATGACACTGCAGATGTGCTTACTTGACTACCCACCTGCTATGGTTTGTGTCGTACAGCCAGCAGACAGGCCAGTTTTGCGAGATGCGCACAGGTTGTATTTGTCTATGCCGTGCTTGTTCACAAACCCTATTCTTTGCAGGTTTTTTACTTCTACTTCCTGAGTCACACTTCTGTCACATTTTTGGATTAATATAATAGTGGTTGACATTTTTATATCCTGAAGGCTTGTAGAGAATTTTAGTACCTGTAGAAAAAGGTGCAAATCTGGAAATGTACATTTGGATGGGAGTAAGTCATTTTACATCACTACTTCTTTAGGTGTTTTGAATGCCTGTTAGAAAGACCCCCTTTTTCCTTTAGGATGTAGCTTCCCCTCGACAGCTGTTCTAACATAATAGAAAATGCCATTGCTAAGAGGAATCCTCTCTTCTCCTTTCCACTGAACTGATGTGACATGATATGCAGTCAAAATAAATGCCAATGGCAAAATAAATCTTTCAGGGAATGCTGAAACACCTTCAGGAATCCAGAAAGCGGTGGCTCCACAGCAGTTGGGTGGAAGACCTGCAAAGCAGCTGTCATTGTTTCAAACATGCTTTTTAGTGGGAGAGTCCAGCAGTGAGAGGGGAACACGTGTTAAGTGCCTCCAGTGAAGGAGGGCATTGCCCACCATGATGTCTGATGGGAGGAAGGTCTGCAGGAGGTGGGTTGCTGCCGGTGCCATTTCTCTTCTCATCTGGGGATTATTCCTTTTTATGTGTCTTTGGGTCTGCCTAGATTTCTACTTGCTGGAGCAGGTCAGGAGACCTCTTTTTCTGTCCAGGCTAATTTGGCAGACTAAGCTATAGGGTTGCAGGCTCTGGTGTGAGTTTGTGCAGCAGAAGCCAGGTCCCTCAGTCAGATTGTGTGCGTGTGTTTCCTTATTAATAATGCTTTGAGGGAACATGGAAATGCTAACAGACAGATGAGCAGATCTCTAAATTTTACACTGCTGTAGGAATGAGGGAGTCCTACACAGTAACTGGCCAGAAGGAATGGCAAGGTCTCTGTGGCCCCAAACTGCTCTACTAATTACTCCTCTTTCCCCTCAACTCTCTGTGCTACTTTGG
Source organism: Pelecanus crispus (assembly GCF_030463565.1). NCBI lineage: Eukaryota > Metazoa > Chordata > Aves > Pelecaniformes > Pelecanidae > Pelecanus > Pelecanus crispus. The sequence goes on along the minus strand of NC_134644.1, from coordinate 79,210,207 downwards.
GTGACATCACTTCTGCCAAGCCTCAGTTAACTCATCTGTAAAATAGGGCTAATCAGATTTGCCTACCTTATAGATATTAATTTATAAAGTTTATATTGCAAAGTGGTGTGAAGGCATAAAACGTTATGGAAATGTTGAGTGGTAGCCATGTTATATTAATTTTCTTTATGGAGTCCCATCACACATAATGTCAATGCACTTCTGCAAATTATGGCAGTACAAGCTAATCAAAATGTAGGCTTTTCTAATGCTGTTTTTATTTTGTAATAACCTTGCTAGTTTTCCAAATCAATATGAGTTGGGTAAATAAATAAATAGCTTATCTTTTGTTTAGCAGCACAGGCCATTTTAAAGGCTGCTCTGGAATCTGGCTGGGAGCTTCACTTTTTTCTGCTTCCTATATTGTCATCATCTCACAATTTTAACCCCTCTGCCCCTTGCTCCGTCTTGCTCTTCCAGTGTTTTTTTAGTGATTCTGCTGCACTTAAATCTCTTTGGCCTTTGATTTTAACTTGCTGGGTCTAGTGCTATGACTTTCAATGATTTTGATTTGAATGTCACTGTATCTTACCATCCTGACTACTGAGTACTAAATGTTTACATGTGTAGACCCTACGGGGAAGAAAGAAGCCCTTCTAGTTCATCTACCAGGGGATACAGTGATTAAGTGTATAGGACTGAAAGTTCTGCTCTGCTGTTCCCCGTTGTGAACAAATGTGCTTTCTCAAAACCACAACGAGGGAAGGAGGCAATACTTGGCAAAGAAGCTTCCATTAAGAGCACTTGCTGGAAATGTCTGTACATCGTTCCTGAAAAATGCACTACAGAACACTGCACTCTTCAATTTGCATTCTTTAAAACGGACAGAGAAAGAACTTTGTCAGGGCACCTAGGTGTCTTGTTCAGGAAGCTGTTGTAAGATACAGAGATCCGTCGCAGCCTGAGCCACTCCAAAGGGAAAGCAAACCCCTAGATGATCCTTGAGTCCCGGAGGTGGCGTGTTCAAGAGAGAAAGACGTTAACAGTGACACAGAGGGCATGAAGTTCATTACACAGAGAGCGCTTGTCTTGGTCTTCAGTGTAGTGGCAGAATGTAATTAGGCGTTCCTGTAATCAGACCATTTTCAAGCAGAACTATTTTGAGGTGAAAGAAAAAGTAGAGGTTGGAAAAGTAAGTACAGTGCCTGTATGTGAATGATGCATTCTCCCAGAAAGCACTAACTGTAGAGAAGTACCATGTATAGTGTAGGTGTTTTCATTCTCTTTCTACAGAAAAGCTGTCTTTGAAGGCGTGGGCTAGGTTTTTGTGTACCTCTGCAGATGCCTACATACCAAGCAGTGTGCCAGGGACCAGACAGTACGCCATGCACTTGGCATCATCAACTTTTTCAGCCCCAAAATGTCTGGCATCTCCCAAGGCTGATGCACAGTAGTAACCCCAAGTGGACTGGCCTGGCCAGCAAGCACTACTTCCAGAATCAGAGGAAGTTGATCTGGCTCCTGAGCTGCTTAAACTGTGGCTTATTATGGGCCAGTTTTTGATGTTAGTAAGATCAGTTTCAACCCAAAAGAACTTGGCTGTTATCGGTGGATTACTTTGGAGTGTGTTGCTTCGCGTCTGGCACTTTCCCATGAAGGTGGAGTAGTAGTAGTGCTGTCTCAGGCTTCCTGGAATAGAAACTTCCCAGTGGCCCATAAACATGTTCTCCTAATCCAGGGAGGTCCTGCAACATTGGCACTTAGTGTCTTTTCTGTATAAAGGAGCAATTTCAATTTCATTTTTAATAGGCTTCAATGGTTTTCTCTTGGGACTTGTGTAGTTAAATTCTTAATAACTCATTTGTTGAGCTATTCATTCTCAGGGAGTTGAATGTTCTCCCTGTGTTCCTGTGGGAACACACCAGGCTCAGACTCTGTGTACCAACCCCACGTGAACAAAGACTTGATATCATGCCATCCACCATCATGTATTAATTCTGCGCAGCTTTTACTGAGTGTTTTCTTGCAAGTGGGGTAGTCTTTGATTGGTCTCAGGATGGCAGTTTAGTTGAATAGGGATCCCTCCCGCCATCAGGAACTCCACAGAGGGAGAGTTTGGTTCTGTTGTCCAGGCTGTGGAGGTAAGCAGGATTGTGATAACATCCAAAGATGGTGTTCAAGAACAGGTCTTCATTAGGAGATAAATTGTACAAATGTCAAAATGGACAGAGGGCATATGGGCAAAAAGGTGTAGAGAGGAGGAAAGGTGGGGAAACTCTAGCTTTAGGTAATAAAGACAAGGGAAACAGACTGGACTTTATGCAGCCCTATCAGTGATAGAAAAGTGTGAGGCTGGAACATTGCAGACCCATGGAGTAACCCCTGGCTAACAGGGGCTCAACATAATTAATGATCTTTGTTTCTTTAGCATTTACAACATATGGTATCAGAAGCCTTGGAAGTGCCAGATTTCCCAGCCTGGAAACTGCAGTTAGTGTTTTCAATGCACACAGCTTTGGCCTTGCTCTTTTTTTTTTCCACATCTTAATTAAAATGCTCCTGTCAATGAGCAAATGAGCAAAAGTTGAGCCAAAGAGGTGCACTTGAAGTAACTTAGGGTGAGATTATATTCGGCAAGCCAGAATGTTACCACCTGTACAGGCGTCTGCCATGGCAGCCTCCTGATGCAGAAATTGGCTGTGCAGCTGTAAGCAGCCAGTTCAGATAGAAACTGAGGTGAAAAGTAATGCATTTGTGAGACAGAACGTTATGCATCATTGGTTAGGCAAAAGTTATATGATTTCATAAAATCCTTGTAGTATTGTAAATGTGTCTACCAGGCAAAACATTAATATTGCCAGTATTTATTACACTGAATAAAACATGGTGTTTTCAGATCATGGGGAGTCATGTAAAGCTTGTTCCCATTCACATGGGTCCACATCTCCTGGGTCTTGTGCAAAGAAGGAAACCCAAAAAAGCTTAGAGCAAATTTCAACTGAAACCTAAGCATTTGGGTTTTATTTATTTATTTATGATCCCTAAATATTATTTGTTGATTTAAATTTAATTTATTTATAAGCCAAAGCTTTATTTATGTATTTATTTTTATGATTCCCATATGATCATAAACACCACATTTTCTCAAAAAGTTATTTAAATTTATGAAGAAGTTGCCAAAACTCCTTTTTTTTTCACCGCAGAATTTGTCAAACTGTTGTGTTAGTAATAGCATCTAAGCTAAGTGATTTTTCTATTTGAGGTACTGTTTTTAAACAACTTCAGTGTAGGTAACTGAATTGTGTGCTTTACTTGCTTGGAAGCAAATGATGTTGTGAAGGAATAATTACATTTAAGATGCTGAGTAAAATTTTCCCAAGTGACTTTACCATCAGCTTAGGTCAGCAACGGTATTCATGCTTCTGAAGTCAGCTGGATGTAGGCACTTGCACGTTCCTGTGCATCTGGACCTCAAGCTCCTTGAAAGCAGACCTGATGTTCCTAAGTTCTCAAAGGGCCTTCTGAAAATGTACCCATTTTCAGTAAGTCCAGAATCATGCCCCATTATATATATTTTTCCCAACAAACCTGTCATGTTCTATCTTGTCCATAATGAAACTTGGATACCTTGCAGAATAGGTAATGCTAGGAGGATCTGAGAGGTTGTTGAGCATTGCAGCTACTTGTGTCTCCCTGATGTCTTCCCTGCATTGTAAAAGTTTTGAAAAGAGTGGGTACTTTCTTAAGCTAAAATGTACAACTGTGGAAGAAAGACTGGCTTGCTCAAAACGATTGTTGCTTTTGGCAAAAGAATTTGAAGCTATTTCATAAAGCAAATACAGGGTGTGAAAGAACCTTTCTTTGTGGTAAGTGACATGAAGTAGGTCAGTGTGCATGTAGCGGGTTGTAACAGCTGCTAACTATTGCTTGAATTATGAAGAAAGCTCCAGCACAGATGTAGTATATTTTTATAGAAGACACATCTTCTGAAAGAAGCCGAAGTTTAGTGCTTAGACAAGGACTCAACATCAGATGTGAAAACTCACAGTTCCATCTATTTTTATTTCAATAACATTAGAGAGCAATGGAAGGGAAAGAAACCTACTTCTGTGCTGTGATGATAGGACTAAGTGCCAGCCTGGGGAATTGTAGTAGCTGTGTGTGCGGCATGCTTTAGTTTTCCTGGATTTTGAAGGACCTGCAGAGTTTAACCTGCAGGTGCCAGCTTGGTCCATTTTTAAAATTTCCCTGAAAAGGGCACTTAAGAAGAGGCAGTATGTGCTGTCTTCAAAAGCACCGTCTGTCTTGCTCTTACAGAGGAAGCTGAGCCATGTTGGCTACTACAAATAGCAATAAAAATTTCCTGGATAAAATTTCTGCAGGGCCAGTGGAAGTTGTAGCCTCTGCATTAATGAGTGTCAGCCCTCCCCATGACTCTCTTGCTGGTTATGAGCTCTGAGGACACTGGGCAAGAGTCTGCAGAGCTGGTTTGTTCCTCCAAGGCAACCTGGCTGCAGCTAGCCGTGCTTGCTGAGGGCACTGGGCTGTAGAAGCATCACTGTTCTCATTTCACCTCTGGTATCAGCCTATTGCAAGGGTTCAGAGGTGTCTTGGATGCCTTGATTTTCAAACCTGCTTCATAATAAAAAATGTTTTTATAAGTACATCAACAATGAAAGGAGAGCCAAGGATCTCCATCCTTTGCTGGATGTGGTGGGGAACATTGTCACCGAGGACAAGGAAAAGGCTGCGGTACTTAACGCCTTCTTTGCCTCTGTGTTTAATAGCCAGACCAGTCATCCCCAGGGTACTCAGGCCCCCTGACCTGCAAGACAGGGACAGGGACCAGAATGGAGCCCTCATAGTCCAGGAGGAAGCAGTTAATGACCTGCTATGCCACCTGGACGCTCACAAGTCTATGGGGCCGGATGGAATCCACCCGAGAGTACTGAGGGAGCTGGCAGAGGAGCTTGCCAAGCCACTTTCCATCATCTATCAGCAGTCCTGGTTACCAGGGGAGGTCCCTGATGACTGGAGGCTTGCCAATGTGACGCCCATCTACAAGAAGGGCCGGAAGGAGGACCCGGGGAACTACAGGTCTGTCAGCCTGACATGGTTTAGTCTAGTCTACCCTCGATTGGTTTAGTGTGGACTTGGTAATGTAGGTTAATGGTTGGACTGGATGATCTTAAAGGTCTTTTCCAACCTACACGATTCTGTGATTCTATGATTCTGTACCCATGTCTTCATATCCCCCATGAGTCTCTGAGGGGGAGGGCTGTGAGAACCAGTACCATCACAAGTCTGAACAATCTCCTGACCTTATGGGATGAAATGCAGGCCCCAGAGAAGTCAGCAGCAGTTCACTGTCGACTTCAGCAAGATTGACGTTTCACCTGTGATGTCTGCTGACAGCAGGGAGAGCATGACAGGGGCTTTGAAGAATTGGTGTCTGAATATGTACATGCAGTGTTAGTAAGACTGATGAAAATACAAAAAGCCGCTGAAATTTTGTAAGCCATCAAAGTAGGGAGACATTAAGGATGTCTTCGATATTTCAGAATAGCTAACTGATTTGATCGTGGGAGGTCCAATTCAATCAGCTTCTGAGTCCCTCGGGTACCTCAGCCAGGTTTAAATGAGTTGCCTTGTTCTGGAAATAGCCTACCCACCCAAGACTGTGGTATGTGTAAGTTGATCTACCTACGAAGAAGTAGGGTAAATTGTCCTGTGCCAGGCACCGTGCTGTTGCAGCTGGATTGCTTCTGCTCCAAACCTGGGTCTAATAACGGTAGCTCAGACCCCTCTGCACTACTCTGCTGTCTGTAGCGGGGATGTGCCATCTATCAGAAAGATACCTGCAAACAGTAGCTCTGGGAGGGGTAATAAAGCTTAAACGTGTTTGAGAAGGAAGGAGGTTGGAGCAATACGAGCCTGTAAATTGCAGCAAGTTGCCAGGATTTTTGAAGGAATCTCAGACTGAATAAAGTGACTGTGCTGATAACGAAAATATATAATCCTTTGTGAAATTCAGCTCCTGTGCAACCTACAAGCCCTTAAGCCTTATTTTAGAATGAGCTAAACTCATTGCGGGGAAGAAGAGCAATGACAACAATAAAATCTGTTGGGGAACATGGCTAAAGAGGGATAAATGCCTATCAGAAAGGAGTATTTTAGAGTTCTTGCAGATGTTGATGAATTTTAAATATACAGAGTAACTTTAGGAACAAATTGTTGTTGATGGCCTAGGAAGTAGGATTGCTATAATTTATGACTGACATAAAGACGGATGCTACATAACACTGCAAGTGCTTGTATGTGTAGGTAGTTCTGCTGAGATAGGAAGGAGTAGTCTTTTCAACTTACTGGCAGTCCTTAAGGAGAACTATTTCTCAGCTGAAGATGAAGTCGTATATCCTGCACTTTGATTTAATTTCCTATCCATCTGATTGTTTCTTCTTCTCATTAAAGGAAATGAAGTGAAACATAGTTGCATGTGGCTGTAAATATTATGATGCTACTATATAAATTGTGGGCCTGTCCCCCTTAAGAGAAGGTGTATTCATAGCTGGTCCTTGCATCTTGACAAACATCAGGAAAAAAATACCCAGGCAGCAGAAGTTGTCTGAGATGTGAAAATGCACAAGACATGAGGATGAATGAAATGTATTAGAACTGCTTAGGTTGGGGAGGAAACAGATGACAGGTGACATGATAGTGGAATGTAAAAATAATGAATAGTGCAGAGAAGGCTGGCTGCATGCTCGTACTTACTGATTTGCAGATATAACAAGAACATCCAATGCAATTAGAAGGCACCACGTTCAAAACAGTTAAAAGGTAATCTTTTATGACAAAAGTGCATAGATAATCACTGACACAAGAATCTCTTGAGCAAAAGAGCTCCAGTGGGTTTGTAAGATTAGACTAACATATGAATGAAATCTTTCTGCTTTGGTACATAAGCCCAGTCATTAATGGATGAGAAAAGTCTTCCTCCATTGGCTTGTTATCAGAGAAATGTTCTTTATTGGGCATGGGACTGCTTGCTCAATGAACTGATACTGGATGCTTGAAAGGACCAGAAGACTCTTGATCCATCTTACAGCACTAATCCTCCTGTTGCTGTAAGTTGTTTAAGGCTCAGTCCCCATATTTCACCTCTTGCTGTTTGAGGTTTTTTTCTGTAGGTTAGCAAAACACTAATTTTTAACTCACTTGCAGATGACTACCTCCAGATCAAAGCAGCACACAATTCTTGTTTGAAATTTAATGCAGAGAGCTAGATTTATCTTTGGGTAACTTCACAGTAGTCAATAAAATTTCCAGAAACACTAGCTAGGTTGAGGTTGTTCAGGAAGGAGCTATTTTTATACTGAATTAAAAGCTGTTGGATGAATAGCAGTTGCAGAAGTAGCAAATTACAGTGCTGGCATTTTGTTGCATAGTTAAGGTGGTACAGAACCAAAGATTAATGTGATGTGAAAATAGTGGACAGTGCGAGGATACAGATTGAAGGAAACACAGCCACAGTTCCCATGTTATTCTGAATTTAGAGGCAGAGCCTAAAGGCACCCCACTGCATCAGGAACGAATGGAATCCTTCATGAAGGCCAAATAGGGCTTTCAAATACAGAAGCATCTGCTTTATGGAAATGAAAAGCAGAATTCGGGGGTTTTTCCAACCTAAAATACCTTTTTGCAGGAAGGTAGGCTCAATCAAATACTTTGATTTTTGACAGTTCAAGAAAGACATTGACAAACCAAGTTCTGCAAAGGGCCACCAGGATGGTCAGGGGTCTCAAGCACACAACATATGAGCAGCTGAGGTATTGTTCAGGCTGAGGAAGGGAGCTAGCGTAAACTAGAGCAACCTTGAGAGTGTTTTAAATTAGGAGTTCCCACCCTCACTGCTGCAGCTGTCTCTTCTTCAGTGTTACCTCCTCTCCTCTGACATTACTGGGGGGTTGGTGAGGCTGATAGGGACAGCTGCCCTAATGCTGTTGCTCATGCCATTACTGGCCTCTGTGAAGGCCATTAATACGGCGGAGATTACCGGCACCTTTTAACCCGTCACGTTCTGTCCCAGAGTCCTAAAAAGTATCTTCACTGCAGGGTGCTTCCCAGTGAAAGGATTCTCCCACAATTAAGTCCATTTTTTGAAAACATGTGTCCTGGTATTATCTGGCAAGTAGAAAATCTGGGTCTGTATTTTTAGACTGGAATCCTGTGTTGTCCCTTACTTCTGAGAACAGCATGCCATTAAGGACATGATAGGATGAGCTTTCCTTTTTTCCCTGAAGGGACTGCCAGTGAAGTTGGAGCACGTGATCCCCAGTGCAAGAGTGAAAGAGAAGTTTTGAAACATCTTCAATAACTTTTTATCCTCTCCTGGAGGACAGAGGTATTAATAGATCACAGAATAGTTTTCCTCATTTGATTACAAAGGTAAAGTTTCTAGGTGCCTTTTTCCTCTTTTTCTTTTTTTTGTTCTTTAAAGATGAAAGTTGAGTCTCCTGTTGGGGGGTTCCCCTTGGTCCAGCTGGAACAGGGATTGGCCACTGCTTCTCTGTCAGGCAGTGAAAAGAGACTTATGAAAAAAGCTCGGGCATTTTGAAGGGTCTTTCTTTCCTTCCTTATTTCCTTCTTAGGTGTATTAACATGGTGGATTTTCAGTGTCATGAAAACGTTCAAGAGAAAAGACACTTTCTGCAGAGATTAAATGCTACCAATGCAGTTCAGCTTTGACTAGCATATAAATGTGACTACAGAGTTTTCATAAATGCTGACCTCATCAAAAGGATATTCTTAATATCAATAGCTATAGCAGCTGAGCGTTTAAAGTGGAACCTGCAGCCTTATCTATTTTCCTTCCTTAGCCCTTTGCTCCTTTTTGGGTTCATAGGATGGTGAACTGTCTAATCAGAAATATCATCTGTAATTGAATTCTGTAAATCCACTTGAATTGGCACAATTGCATATTTGCAAAGAAAATTTTCCTGTAGGTGAGTGGTATTTTTGTTTTACAAATGAAAATATTGGGGGTTTACTGCATTCAATCATAACAAAATGAAAATTCTTAACAATTTCCCAAGTCCAGCTCTGGGTCTGATCCTGTGAGCTGATACGTGCATTCAGCTCTTAGTGAACCTAGAGGGGGATAAAGGTGATTGCAAGTTGCAGTTCAGATTCTTATGCAGAGTGTCCACAATGAAAGTAAATTCCACACTCGCACAAAGTGAATTCTTCCTGAATATGAATACAATTATATTTCTTCAGCTAAGTGTTTAACAAAGACATTGCAGCATGAAAAATGTTAGATAAGCTTTATCTAAGTGCTAATAAATGAGTGCTTCAATTGCACAGAAGGTAAGTCCAACATATGACATGGTAAATGTCATGAAAAATATGTATTGCATTATTGGATAGGGGGTTTGTTTTATTCATTACTCAACAAAAAGCATTTCAAAACCAGTGAGTAATGAATGATTTAACAACTTCATTTGTGACATACTTAATATACTATTTTTTCTGTTTTTCCATTGAATTAGTACATTGGGTGATTTAGTGGTTTCTGTTTAGACCTAGCCAATGTCTGATAGGATTTACATCAAGACAGTCATAAAATTGAAACAATGAATAAGTACTCCGACACATTCTTTCAATATTAGCTTAATTCTTGCTCCGACTTATCAAGGGTGATATTTATTATAGACCTAAAGGGCATGGAATTAAACCGTATGAATTAGCAGAAGAATCCAAACCAGCAGTGCAAGTCAATTTCGTAGCCCGTGTGCTTACTTCCACGGCTAAGGGTAAATGTTATGTCATTAGAGCCAATAAAACAGTTTTGGGATAGATGGTGTCCTGGTTTCAGCTGGGATAGAGTTAATTTTCTTCCTAGTAGCAGGTATAGTGCTGTGGTTTGGATTTAGTATGACAATAACGTTGATAACACACTGGTGTTTTAGTTGTTGCTAAGTAGTGTTTACACTAGTCAAGGACTTTTTCAGCTTCCCATGCTCTGCCAGGTGCACAAGAAGCTGGGAGGGGGCACAGCCAGGACAGCTGACCCAAACTGACCAAAGGGCTATTCCATACCATATAACGTCATGCTCAGTATATAAACTGGGAGAAGCTGGCTGGGGGGCAGCAATCGCTGCTTGGGGACTGGCTGGGCATCAGTCAGCAGGTGGTGAGTGGTTGCATTGTGCATCACTTATTCTGTATATTCTTTTATTGTTATTTATTATCATTTTCCATTCCTTTTCTGTCCTATTAAACTGCCTTTATCTCAGCCCACGGATTTTACTTTTTTCCGATTCACTCCCCTATCCCACTGTGGGGGGCGGGGGTGAACGAGCAGCTGTGTAGTGCTTAGTTGCCGACAGGGGTTAAACCACGACAGATGGCAGGCAGAGAGAAAAGTGTGCAAGTGTTGGATGTCCATGTAAATATGTTCCTATGTCTACGGGCTTAAGTGGATGAGCTGAAGTGTGGGAAGCAACCACCACAGGTTTGCGCCTAAACTTTTTATGCTGATGTGCAGTAAGCCCACCCAAAGAGCAGGTGATATTCTCACATTAACTGTCCATTTCCCCTCTGTCCTCTGTCTCCACAACAAACTGTTCATGGTGATCTTCTAAAACAAAAAGACACAGTCTCGACAAAGACAGTACTGTAAACCAGCAGCCTGTTAGAGAGCTAGTTGCAGGAGGGAAGCAGAGAAATGTGAAATGGCGCTTGCTGGCAGCACTGTAACCCACAGCCTGTGGTGGATGGGAGGGTGGTAACCATTTGCCTGAGTGAATTTCATGTGAGGAGAGCATGACTTAAAGTTGCTTTTACTCATGTTTTGAGACCAGGGTCCTCTAGACACCGTGTGGGTGCAAAGCTGTGGGCTTGGCATTCCCCAAAGGCCAGACCTTAAACCCTGGACTGGGATTTTGATAGTTTCATCAGTGGAAGGAGGATGGTTTAAGCATCCTTTTGCAGTCAGAGAGCTGGCGAAGTCACCACATGAGCAGTTTTCTTCTCCCCAGCTTTTCTCAGCAGGTCTATTTGCTTTGATTTTGCGTTTTCATGCATCATTTTGTTAGGCACCGACAGAAAAGCCGCAATTCACGTTGCAAGAGAACTCAGCAGGTGTGGCTCTTCAATTTTTTGGTTTGGCTTTTGCCTGTGTAAAGCAGAGCACAGGCTCTGAAATGTCTGTCTGTCTGCCTTTCTTGCTGCTGTAGTCTAAACTGTGTCTTGCGTAACATTAAAATGTGCATTCAGAGCTTGACTCTTTCCAGTAGAGGTAGCAGCCTTTGCAGAAAGGCAGGCTTTACAGTACTTTGTACAACCTCCTCTTCTGGAAAACCAATAGAGAAAACCTCCAGGGCAGTTCATCAAAACAGATATATGAAACCCTCAGGAGACACCCTTTTCCCAAAAATAGGCCCTTCCTCTACGTGCACACAGACATGTTCCTGTAAGCGATTTTTCCGGAGACATATCTGACAAGCATTTCCTTCTTCTGTGTTCCATGTAATGAAAATTTGCTGCTTCATTGAATTGGGATCAACAATTCCTGCTTTAAACATGAGCTTGGACTTGTATTGCACTAAAAGAATATTTTCCTTCTGGGTTTTGGGAAACACCTTATGCAGGCAGGAATTCTTAACAAGTCCTGCAACACCCACATTTGGCAAGTGTGCATATAATAGGTGCACCTGGAGTCATTCAGGTGTTCTGAAGTTCACTTGTTTTGCACATGGATATAGTGTCATAGCTGCAGAAGTCTTCCACTAGAAAAAAGAATTAAAGATGATTTATTAGTTGTCTTTAAGCTATTGATCCTGTAGTAGTTTTGTGCCTTTTGAAGGAGTACCTGTTTAATTCCTCATCACAAAGGATACTGCCGGCAGCACTGTCCTGCTGTAAAGGAGCAGGAGGAAAGCTGTAAGGCTGTCTGCTCTCTCAGTACACCAGAAAGAAAGTGAGGTTCATGGAAGGAGCAAAGCCTGGTGGGCTTGCAGCTTTTGAGATCTGTCAGTCATTCCTCCACTGACAGCAAAGGAAGGCTTGCAATATCACCTGATGTTCCTCTGTTGGATAGGGGAGGACCCCAGTCCAAGCATATCCCTCTTGGATTTGCTCCCAAATTAAGACTTAAGCACATACTGGTTACCAGCTTCAGCGAGTGCTTCAAGTGATCTCTTTCATGCCATCACACGTCTCCCTTATCAGTTTACCTACTTCCACCTTCAAATTTTGTGGTGTTACTCCTTCTCCTTTCAAGTGGAGTCAGTGAACTTGCCCTCCTACTTACACCTTGTCTGATTTTCTTCTGTGACCTTACAGTGATTTATGTCATGGGATAGATGGGTGCGACACTTTGCTAGGTCTGCTGCTCCCTCCATATTCTGAATGTTCAGCATTAGGTTTTGGTTCTGCTTTTCATGGTAGTACTGGGCATCTCAGTGACTTCAACAGGACCATGCTAATAGTATGGTGGTACTTGTTTTGTGTTAGGTGTCAGAAATTGACACCTAGTAACTTCCCCTCTAGGGAATATATATATATATGTGTAGGGCTTTTTTTGCTTCCCACCTACCTTTCCTTTCCAAATTCCCTTCCTCGGGGAATTTCACAAATAAATTACTGATGATCTAGGCATAGAGGAGCAGACTGAAGAGTAGGGTTTAAAAATAGTTTGACGCCTGTAAAATGTATCATTTTCACAGTTAAAGTATTTTTGCTCTTGTCTCAGAGGAACATTGAAAGTGCAAGGAAAATGTTTTTGCAACAAAAATTATTGGCAATTTTCAGCTAACACAAAAGTATTGGAAGTACTTGGTTTTTTTTTTCTTTCTGAGCTCTACTTGAGAGCTGTTCTGTTAAATATAACAAGATATAGTTGTATTATAGAATATATGTACTAAATAACACACATCAGTTAAATTGTGTTTCCATCTTCCCAATTACACTTACTTTGCTTTTCAGTATAAAGTTACAAGTATGAAAGTTAAACCAAGATACGTAGTTGTTTCCCCCAAATTAAATTCCAATATTTATATGGGTTCTTTGTGCTCTTTTAATTAATTATTTGGAAAATCACAGTTGTCTCTTTAAAAGTGTAAATGCAAATGAAAGATACAAATAAAAGGCTTGCCTTGCTTTTAGAAAGCCTGTGCATGAGCTAGTTTGAGGACAGGGAGCAGTCTAACACAGCAGAAGAGAACTCAATGCGGGCTGCAGTCTGTCCCAGGAAGCAGGGCAGGTTTACTGTGTGTGGGCATCCCCATGCTCGCCTGCCACCAGTTGCTTAATCATGGCTCTATTTTGTGCTTGTTTGGTGGCTGTTACATTTCTGAAAGGAAACACAAATGAATCAGATTCTTTTATGCCTGCAGCCAGACAAACATCCCAAATCCCACAGGCCTCTACTAGCTCTCCCATGAATCTCTGCAACTATGAGGAACAGAAAAAAATTTGCTTAGAAACTGAATGTGTTGCAAGGTCAACCCACTTCAGTGTTCTCTCAGTTCTCATATGGGTTACAAGCAAGAAGTATCATTTACATTGCAATAACTCACACTGGAGTTAGTGGGCTATGAAGGATGTTCTCAGTCAAACTTAAGAAAGGCCAGGTTAAGACTGTCAAGTGTTGGTGCTAGGTGGTACCCGCTGAAGATATCACATCTTGCATTGGCAATTGCTTATGAGAGCCCAAAGCAGGTAGGAGCTGAGCTGGCAGGTTCTCTGCGTTTGGTCCTGGAACTGTCATCTTAGACTGTGGCAAAAACTTGTATTTTGATTAACCGTTCCTGGTCTTCACTCCCGCACTCGTGCCATCCCCTGTGTTATGGCATCCAAATCAGTGAACTAAGTCAGGGGACTGATCTAGCTGAAAACCTGTCCACCAAAAAAAAAGCCGGGGGGGGGGGGGGGGGATTGTGTTTCAGCTGCATGGGTACCATTTGTCTGCATTGTCTGCACAACCAGCTGTGTGGCCACAAAGCAGGGCTGGTGCTGCCACAGGATCAAGCAGGGCAAGGGCTGCTTCAGCTGCTGTTGCTGTTGAAGACCTTGCTTCCTGCTCTTTCCCGAGGAAGAGGCTGTGGTATTTGCTGTGGAAAGAGAATAATCCGTGGCTTTGGAGGATGTCTAGCAGAGAAGTCACACGGATGCCCTTTACCTTCTCTTGGAGACTGTCCTTTTCATGCAAAAACAGTTGGTTACTGCCTTTCAATTTTGCAGGTAACCTTTGCAGCCATTGCCACATCAAAGACTGCAGTTTAGACTAATCATATTTATGTTTGGACCTGCTGCTCTCCTCGCCATGATGGATGAGGGGAAACGGACTTTTTTTACCTGTTAAACATGAGCATGATGGATCAACTGCTAGTCATTGCTCTCAAGTCTAATAAACTGCCCATTTAGTCTGCTCAGATGTTTCATAATAGACTGCTTTATTCCGTATTGAAATATCTGATGAAGAGGAAATTTAAACAGATAAGATATTACTTCAATAAATACATTGTAAAGCTTTTATGCACAAAGTTTTACCCTCCTTATTTTCCAAGGTTCATAGTAGGAGTTTTGTCTTAGCATGTGTTGCCACTCCACACTGCCAGATCACCTCTGAGAAGCCACATTGTCTCATGTAAGAGGTATTCACAGAGATGGTCCCGCACACAAAATCCAGGTATGTTAAATGCTTACATTTCATTCTTCAAGGATCTCAGAGCCCTTTATTTGGACAGAAGCTTCTACTAAATTGAGCTTCTTCGGAAGGCTAAGTGAGGTACCTGCATTTCTCTTCACATGCAAAGAGGTTAAATGATTCGTTGAATGACATTCAGCAAGTCCTTGTCACTCACTGTCCTCAGCCCTGCTTCCCCTTCTGATATCCTGCAATGGTCAGAGATGACTGGTGTTTGTCAGAGATGAACATGTTACTTTAGGCAGGCCAGGCTGCTATAAATAAGGTATGAACTTGTGATTGGAATTGATCCCATTTTTGTAGCTGAATGAATTGCCACCTCTGCTCGTCTGCATAGTCTGGAAGTTTTCACATTCTTCAATATTTTTAGTGGAGCAGTTTAAGCTAATGTATTTTATTGTGTTGCTGGTATGGATAGAAACATGGACATGGTTGCTTTCAGCAGTTCAGCTGATGAATGGTAACTCAGTAATTCTCTGTAGCTCAAGCATCATAGTACGTGAGTACACTTAAATTTCATTTTGACATTGTCTGTAATTCTTGAAATTCTCTTCTTGGTTTCTAGCAAAAGACCAGCTAGTTCCTTCTGTCTGTGCTTTGCTTCCTTGAGCCTGCTTTCAGTGCTGCTTTCTACCTCTTAAAACCAAGCATGCCTCGCTTCTGCTCATTGGAGAAAGCAGAGAGGACGGGCATGCTTGCCCTGAATAGAAAGGGCAAAGCTAGTGAACACCATGCTTACTGTGTGTGCATAGGTATGTTTGTAACACTAGAGAGGGTACATTTTCAGCAAGGCACAGGTTTGGTTCATTTCCTGATTAAAACAAATCTCTACGATTTCATCCTGGTCCATTCATTCTTTTAGCGGTAACCTTTGTGAGCCACACAACACTTCAACTGGGATTTCTGTAGCCCAGTGATGCGGGGGAGTGAGGGTTATGCCATAAACCCAATTTAACTGTTATGATCATCTGCTGTCAGAATTTCAGTATGGATGGATCAAGTTCATCTAGATCAAGTTGATCTTTTGTGGTATTCTGTTTGAGATATATAATGGAGGAAAAAATGTGCCCTTTATCAAGAGTCCTTAAAAGGGTTGGAAAGTAAAAAAAAGGCACATCAAAGGTGGTATTGATATGAAGCTGGAAGAGAGGTGCCAAGTACAAACAGAGCAGAGAGATGGAGTTGTGAATCCTTTCCAAGTCTGTTCTATGCTTTTATGGTTTGCGTGATGTTTCCAGGGGGTTACAAGTGAGGGTGACCATGAAGTTGGTACCTCTGTGCTGAAAGTAGTTTTTGGGTAGTTTTTACAGCTCCTTTCCTTTGAATTTCCCAAGTACCTTCAGCTGGCTCCATGTACAGGATTCACAGCTCAATGCCAGCAAATGCCAAGCCAAAAAGAAAGCAGAAGGGAGAAAAAGAGTGAAAAGCCAGAAAAAGAAGACAGAGTAGTTGCCATTCCAAAAGAAAAAAAAAGAACAAAAAACCAAAAGCCAACCACAAAACCCGTAAGGGCAGTAGGCTGACCATGCGCAATGGTCGTGAATGTTGCACTGCTCAAGACAGTGCTGCGGTTGGGAGTAATGCTCTGAGTCTTCTTGTGGTGAGTGTGCAAAGACATCTGCAGAAGAGACGTTCATTTTATAGGCAATGCTGTCAATGTCACCTTTGAGGAAAATCACCGGAGAAGCTTACTTGTTAGTAAATGTTCCTCCCCCATCCAGTTTGACTGCCTTTGTCCCCTTCCCACATGCTACAGAGTAGCTGCAGAGACCACCTGTCCCCCTTCACAGCAGAGGGAGCGAAGAAGGTGCAGTTTCCCCTTGCTCCTTGTCCTGCCGCTCTGTGCTGCACCACAGGCTGATGCTACACGGGGCAGTAGGTGCTGCACAGGCACTGTGCAGGGAGCCTTCATCTCCAAGAGCCCCAGTGCTGCATCCCTGAATATCAGTGGAGAGCAATTCAGCACCGATGCCTGGGAAGTGCCAACTGCTGAGATACTGAATATTCAAACTATACTCAGTGGCTTAATACGAGGGTGAGAAATCATAAAAAGGAGTGCTCTTTGCTGTCTCTTCATCTCTCTCTTACAATATTTTTAAAATGGCTGAGTTGTGCCAAAAGACACAAGTTGTCTTTGAAACAATTTTTAAGTGTAAATGTGACATTTCCTCCACTAATCACACTTTCTTCAGTTGAAAGATAATAGAGTTGTCTGACTAGCTCAGCCCTGGGTCTTTGCTTGAGTAGTTACTCCAGCATGAATTATATCCGTAGTGGTGGTTTCGTAAGTTCTTCTCTTTTTTGTGTTAAGCGCTCAGCTCGTTTAGCATCTCAGTTTGAATGTGAAAGTATTCTAAGAGGTGAAAGATCAGTGATTTATATGTGGTACCCAGCATTCCTCTGCCCAGTCCTCATTTTACTTTGAGGTGATGTCGTAGCAGGTACATCAGTGCAGAGAACATACTGTATTTTTTTCCCAAAACATTAAAAATCCATGCTAATTTCATGCCTGCTAATTCTCAATCACAAGACATCTTTAATTAAAAAATAAATTACAAAATAACGTTAGTGTGGATAGTACATAATTGCAGCTAATTATTTGTTATTAATAATTTTTTATTCTTGATAATCCATGTACATGTATGCTCATTTCCATCTTCTCTAACCAAAAGCAAACCATTCAATGTCTCTAGCCATACGGATTTCATATGCCATACAGTGCAACTCAGTCTTTCATGGTAATGACTCGACAACTTACTGAATCCAGTTAGCAGCTTTATAGATCATTACTCAAAGTATCTCATAGTTAAGTTTCATAACAGTCCCACTTAGATTATCTCACACCCTCCGTGTAACTATTCATTAAAGGCAGCCACGCCTTCTATCAGCAAAGGAGTGATTCACTGATTCATTAGTATTTCTTTCTCTTGGTCCCCACACCCTACTTCTGTCCAGCCCTATTTCTTAATATCCGAAAGCCAAACAGTCAGCTTGGGCTGATGTCCCACAATACAGGGGATAAAGGCAATGATCTTGAACAGGTTCGTCTTTAATGGTAGTAACATCTTAAGCATTGCTGCTATATTTGATGAAATACTGAAAGAGCGAGCTTACAAGCACAGGTCTCTCTTCCCAGGATCTCTATTACATTTGCCAGAAGGGAGAACTTAGCTTGCATAGAGTGAAATTTGTGTTATAGCAGAGGCCCTACAAAGGACCCTACTCACATAAGGTCTGCTCAGACCACTGACCTCAGGCTTAACTGGTGGCAAAAGAGTTTGCACTATTACAAAGTTCAGCTGTCATAGCTGTTTTCACTTACCTCTTCTCATGTTGTCCTGAACACATTCATTCATTTCCTAACTAAACTGGTGTATCATCATTTTTAAGAAGAGAATCTGACTGGCTGCTTCTGCTGATCAGTTTTAAAAACATTGGTACCCAGGGACCTGTCCCTCTTGTTTTGTAAAGCGTCAGCTGAATCCTCAGTTGGCAGAAAGAGATGTCATCCCATTGCCTTCAGTGGGAATAGGTCAGGAGATTGGACTCAGCAGCATTTGGGGACAGCCAGATGGGTTTTTTCCCTCTCCCTTGTATCTAACTCTCATTTTGAACATAATGTATAACACATTTTTACATGAACTTAGGGAAAAAAAAGGAGGAGGTGATTCAGTGCTTATGTGGATTCAGTGAATTACCAGCTTGTGATTTTAGTCCGTGTTTCCACATGAGTTTCTCCTGGCAGCATAAGTCTTGATTTGTGCTGTTCTCACCCTGGCACTGTGCTGGCGCAGTGGCTGGTGTGGCCATTCAGTGAACCAGATTGGGACTGGCAGGGGAGAAGAGTTTGTGCACGTGAGTGCAGCGGAGAGCCACTGTGGATGCAGATGATTCAGAAGGGAGCATGAGTAGCATTGCAACCCTCTCAACAGTGGGTGCCTAATAATTTTCATATTTTTTGGTACTGTGTATGTTTCAAAGCACAATATTAGAATACCAGCCATCCTGGCTAGGTGTGACAAGAATCAGGCAAAGTAGAGAACAAACTCTGCTGATCTTAATGGTGCGACCCAGTGACACTTCACAAGGTGACTGTTCAGGTGTAATCTCAGAAGGAGCATCTCCTTCCTTGTTTGTTACTGTAGTTCAAATGAGGAAGATCTACTAGCAGAGATGATGGTGTTTAAGGTCATGCCACCAAATTGCTGCATCTTATGTATAATAAATACCAGTCTCCTCTTCTGTAACTCTAAAGTCAATAATGTAAGAACAACTTGAGTTCATTTCAGTTAGTTATATATGGATTATATATGGATTTTATATATATATATATATATATATATATGGATTAATAGTTGCTGTCTGGATGCAGCTGTATGCAACTTACAATGAATTACCTACAAGTAAGACAGTTATATGGGACTGTGGTGCAGGAGCCTGTGGCATGCATGAGTCTTTCTGCTATGACTTAGACAATCATGTCAAGAATTTCATGGGTTTTTTGAGGCAGAGGAGAGTATATGTCTTAAACTTGTTTAAGAGAGTCTCCAGATCAGGGAACAAGAGACTGCAGTACTTTCAAAGTAGTACATGCCCCCATTAAGCCATTCCTCGTTACTGTACAGGCATAAGTCATAAATAGTTTATTTGTTCCTTGGCAACTTCATATTTCATGTAAGAACGAAAGAACACATATGCAATGGAACTTTTATGAGATCAACATTTAATTCCTGAAAAAGATTTAGTAAACGTCAATATTTCCCCAAAACTGGTGGTCTTATCAGTCCAAGCAAACTTGCAAAGGTTAATAAAAGACTGGCCTTTGCAGCGATGGCTATGAATGTGTATATACACCTATATGCACACACTCTTATACAAGTACATGGGGTTATTTTTCCTTGTAGCAGAGTCGTGGCCTCTCATTCTCTGCTGCAAAAGGCAGTGTAGGTAGATAAAATGAAAGGCAGCTCCTTCCTCGCAGCTATTGTATAGGTAAGGAAGAGGTACAATAAGTGAATACAGAACAGCAAGTGAGTGAGAATGGGGAGGCCCGGATAATCTTGTGTGGATAATACAAATACAAGGGAAACATGGCTGGTTACTCAGAGCATTATATTGAGGCTCCCTAAGATGAGATTTCTATTACGTTTCTATGTATTTCTATTATGAGATTCATTGATCTGCAGTATGTCCTTGGGCATGTCATTTCCTCCATATTTTTCAGTCTCTCTACCTGCAACAGGGCATAAAATTAGTCAGCTTCTATGTGAAAAGGCCATAGTCCCGAGAGTTGTTGTCCTCCTCGGGGCCAATCAGCCTTCATTCAAGGACTGGTGTCTCAGATGTCTCCTCATCCCTGGACTTCCCCAGATTGCCTTGGGGTGCAGATTTCCAACAGGCTTGTTTGCAACATTGTTTTGTTAGAAGGACTTCGTCCTTATTTCAGGATTGCCTGGGGTTGAATGTGAACTTGGAAAGCTGAAAGCAAAGGGTTAACCTCTTGATACAAACTCAGAAAAACATAAAAGAGAAAGATGCAGTTCAGCCTATCAAGAATATGCAGCATCTTCTGTGGCTGTTCCTTAGAGCTTTCCTAAGGCATCTCTCAGCCCTGAAGCAAAGGGGACAAGCAGCTGAGTGACATTCTCCCTGTGGGATGCTGTCTTACAGAGTGGACTTTTCTGGGGTTTTTGTTTGTTTTTTTATTGGCTTTATGCAGTGAAAGATAATTCAGCAGCACTTTGCTTTCCTATCTGCTGTATTTCAACATTGGCCTATAAGGCTAATGAAAGGGTTGCTGGCCTAAAGAGGTTATGTCATTTTCAGGGGATTCCTTTCCCACTCAGTCTGTGGGTCTCTGCTGTTCCCCTTCAAAAGTTTTTCCCTGTTTGCTTTATTTCCTGGGAATCTAGTGTTGGTAACACAGAGCTCTCTTGCTAGGTGTAGCAGCAGTGGTTTGTGTTTCCTATCTCCTTGGCTTCCTGAACTAGGCTTTTTTCCCCATCTCCTTTTAATGCAATGGGATAAACAAATGCACGATGTGTATTCAGTTGGAGCTATGAGGAGCTGTCTTTGCTACTCAAGTAACTTTCTGCATTTTAAAGACTGTTACATTATTTTATGCTAAAGAGTTGAAGAGTGCTGCCACCTAGTTCATCCTCCTACTCCAAAACAGGATCAGCTCTACTTATAGCATTCCTGACAGACACTTGTATAACCAGTCCTTAAAGATTTCCAGCAATGGGGACCCTACCGCCTTTCCAAGAGAATTTTCAAGCTGAGCATTTCTGCAATATGAGCTCATTACTTTCGTCTCCTGCCGCTTGTGAATGTTGATGAATAGATTATTACCTAACTTTGTGCAGCAGCATTTTATGTATTTGAAGGGTGTTTTCATGCTCTCTCTTCTTTAGGCTGAGCAACCTGTGTCCTCTCAGTCTTTCCTTATAATTTGTGATATCTAGATATCTGCTTGTTCTCATGGCTCCCCAGTGATCTGCCTCCAGTTGCCTCACATCTTTTTTGAGGTGTGGAGAGGGTACTTCAGCTGAGCCAGGAGCAGTGTTGAGTAGGGCAGAAGGATGTCACTCTGGCTGCATTCCAGCAGTTCGTCCCAGAGTGGTGCTTGCTTAGCTTAAAGCACCACAACAACATCACAGGTTCACCTTCAGCTCATGATTCTCTGTGGTCCTTAGATGCTTTGTGCAGCACTGCTGTATGCCCAGCTGTTCCCCATCCTCTATGCATGCAGCTAATTGTTCTTGGTTAAATACAGAAGCTTACACTTGCCCTGGTTGAATTGTATCCTTCAGCTTTTCCAGTTTGTCAAGGCTATTCTAATCTTGTCCTCAGTTATACTTACTGGTTTACCCAGCTTAATGTAATTTGCCAGTTAACAAACACTTCTGCTGCATCACCTATTCCGTTAATTAAAATATTCCATCATCCGGGAGCCAGGATGAAGAACCCTGCAAGTGAGAACGGTCCTTCACATTTGGCTACGAACTGTGGCTAACTGCTTCCAGAAACAACAAATTATTGGCAGCTACTCCAGCCATTTGGAATACCACCTTTTAGTAGTAATCATATTATTCACCAGTTTTCTCGTCTACCTTCATGCGACTCCCTCCAAGGTGAAACATTTAGGAAGACAGATTTTGTACTACCTAATTTTGTGAACTGGACTTAGTATTTTTCTTCTTTTTTTCCAGTTTTTGTTACAACCTTTAAAATTTTTTCCTAAGATTTTTCAGCTTTGTCTGAAACTGCTTGTAACTGCCAATGGATCCATGTTTTGTGGCATATTGATCTTAGACCATTTTTTTCTTACCTGGTTTAGCTGACTGAAGATATGTGTCATAAGCACATACACACCCCTGCACACGCACTTGCCCCCCATGGTGTTTGCTACGTCCTACAATTTATTGTTTCATTTATTGATTATTGATTTATTAGTCTGTTACCCTTTTATAGAGGGAAATTAAGTTGTTTTGACTAGATTTGCTCTATACATCCATGTTTTCTATTTTTTTGTCTTTTTTATTTCTATTTTGTGCTTACAAGTGGTTGGGTTATCTGCACCAGAGTTTTTCTGGGGGTTTAAAGTAAAAGCGAGTGGTCCATAGCTCCTACAGCTTCCTAGCTTTTGTTTTCCATTTTCAAAAATAAGCACTCTGTCTGACCTTTTCCAAACATTTGGTACCTTACTTGTCCTCCATGAACTCTCAAAGACAACTGATAACAGCTCTGAGATTTCTTCTGCTCATTCCTAAAGTATCTTAGGGCAAAGTTCATCTCTTGGACAATTTGAGAACATTTGATTGGCTCTAGTGCTCCCCGTGTATTCCCCATTCTGAGCTAAAATCTTATCCTTTCTTTGCTAGTATTAATTCCTGCTACTGAGAGTATCAGTTGGCCTTTTTCAGTAAAGTTTTAGCAAAAATGGTATTTTGATCCTCCTAGTGTAATGTCTCAATGGCTTGCTTTCCTTTCTTGAGTGGTAGACCAATAATTTCATTGTACTTACAGAATGATGTGTCTCATTTTGTGCCCTGACCTCTAGTCAGTAACACACATGGTGTTTTATTGCATGATGCTCATATCATCTTACTGTAGGAGGTGTTCACTATGCATGCCTCCTATCACAGTCACATTTTTCTTTTCACTTGTCTTTTCATAAAGAGTAGCCATAATATTAAGGGGGCAGCATGCCAAACATGGCAGTTAGAGTTTTCCAAACTAATGCTCATTTTGACAGCAGTAGAAGTTCTGGCCAGTGCACCTGATTGGTATATGTTGTCATCATTTGGCTAGTTGCAATGGTGCTGTGACGTTTTCCCCATTGCTATATTCAAAATAACCAGGCAAACCTCATCTACAAGACACTGGCTCTTCGTCCATCATTGTAATCCAAATGTATTACCTGTACAAATGGGACCCAGCAAGAGAAGTGTTTAACAGCCAGACAGTTTTCCTGTGTGTTAACAGTAGTTTAATCTGCTGGCCAGTAGTTATCCTTACTTTGAGGACTTTTTCTGAGTTATCTTCCCAAGGCAGCAACTGTCAGAAAAGCACTGAGAAAAGGTTTCTTGTGACTGTCTGTGTGGAACCATACTACCCTCAGGGATTGAAAGTGGGGAATTTCTGCACCTCCAAAACAAATCCAGTTAGCCAGATTAAGGCTCATAAAACCTGACAATTCTGAGAGGAAAAATAATGTATGGACTGGAAGGAGATAATAAACAACACTTAATTGTGCAAGTGGCTGCAGAATTTTCACCAGGTTTAACAAATACTGTAAGCAGCCCCATTGAGACACACCCCCCCAACCCCCCGTCAATCCCCACCCCACCCGCCCCCCCGTATTTGCACACACAGAGGCACAAATGTTTTTAAGTTGCCTTTTAGTGCTGCAGGTTGCCCAGAGGGCAGGTGGCTTTAATGTGTTGCTTTTACACAAAAAAGGGCAAGTGATTTCTTTTAACCTCTGCTTTCCGTTTTTAAGTCCCTCCTGTCTTCTGGTCTCAGGTTAACTCATCTCTTCCTGCTCCTTTCTTCCTCTCCCCATCCTGTTTTCTCCTGATTTGGGATTAGTTTTTCACTTGACAAACAGCACATTTGGTTATCCTGATGTTGGCTCTGCACTTTTCCCCGCCCTGTCCATTGTACATGGAATGAGTTGCTTTTTTCTTGCCGTAGCCTGTTCTGTTTCCAGGGCTGCTGTACAATTTGCAGAAAAGGGTGACAGGAAGGGGGTGTGTGTGGGAAGAGTAACTTGAAAGAAGGGTAACTCAAAGGGTCTGTGCCTGCATTTATCCAAGTCCCCGTTCTCTCATCGATATGCTGTGTGACCTTGGAAAAATCATTTAGGTTCTTGATCTGAGTCCAGAGCCGTGTTCCTCTTTACCTCAACTCTCAGCAAGTGTAAAGGGAACTTAAACACCTAGCTCCTGGGCGTGGTGAGAACAAAACCACTCATCTCAGTGATGAAATCTATACAAGTACCTGAAACAGCATTCCATCCTTCCCATGTACCTGTCTGCCATCTAACTTTGTAGACCCTGATTTCTGCTAGTACTCAGTGGAGATGCATCTGAACCAGCTGTCACTCCCATCCATCTTCATTTCCTAGGAGAATTAATTGTTTTAAATTCTCATATAAATTCCCTTTTTACTCGATTATGAACTATGTTTTAATTTGACAGCGATGTTATTTTTAGTAATACTTTTTGTAGCCTTTAGTATTAACATCTAGTTGGGGGAAAAACTGCTAAATATTTATACTTCTCTTCTTTGATCTTTCACTCAGAAGAACTGAAAAGGTATCACACTTAACATTTTTACTATAAATATTTTAGATAGCATTTGCAAGTGTCCAAATTCACCTCTCGTGTTGGATTTGTTCAGATTATTGAGATAGGTTGTCACTCTTAAGTGCTTCCAGATGGCATTTCAGTTGCCAATGGTTGGAAACTTTTGAGTGATACTGTTGTGGCTGATGACCAGTGATGGGGTCATTAATACTGCTGTTTGACACAAGTAGGACCAGAGCCTCTTCCGTCCTCTTACTTGTATGCTGGGGCTCAGAGGGAGATGAATATAATGTTTTTGCACAAGAAGCACAACAACTCTGCAAACACAGTGTCTTCCAGAGTTACTCTTTGCAAACAGGTTGTGTCCCTGACCCACTCCAGTCCTAGCCAGTTGCCCTGGAAGGGCACAAGGGGTTGTGAATGAGATATCTGTCATGAAGTTCTGCCAGACCCACAGAGCCTGTTGCTGCTGGAGCTGCCTCAATTTACCATTAAATTACTAGGAATTTAGGAGGGCAAGAGAAATGTGGAAAAAGTAGGAGAGCCAGCAATGACAGAAAATATGTTGATTTGTTGTGGTTTTACTCCCTGAAAATGTAAATTTTTCTGTAAGAATTTTCTGGCTAGCAGCCAAAACGCTTCAGCTGCCAGCACTGCCAGGACTTCCAGGTATCGCATGCTTCTGTTCTCCTCAGTATGCTCTGATTCCTCATCACCTATGTCAGACAAGTTTCTTTTCCAGACAGAAGAGGTGATCCATCGTAGGAATTTTTTGCCTTGCCCTCTCATGGGAAATGTAGTCCTGCCATGGGTTCTGAACTACACAGGGAAGGAGAAGGTCAAGGAGCTTAGATGGCAGTTCCCATGAGACACAATATCCAAATCGAGTTATTTTGTTCTTTTGTTTGCTGGGTTGGAGAACGTTTAAGCCTCTGGTGGTCAATTTTTAAACAACAAATAACAAAAAGTATTACCCCTTGCATTTTCTTTTGGTGAAAAAACAATTAGACTTTGAAAAGCATTTGACACGGAACCTTTTCAGTCAAACCTAGGGGAAGTGAAGCAAAATAGAACCCTGTGCTGTACACAGAACAGGTATTCTGTCCTGTCTGATGCTGAGACATCACTTTTTCTCTCTTACTTTCAGCATCGAATTATTTTTCTGTGTTTAGTACATAAAATGAAGTGTCTCAAGTATTTTACCAACCAACCCTATCTCATTTGGCACTGCAATGGGTAGAAGGTATTCCACTGGATTTTTTTATGTGTGTGTGTTGTATCGGAAAGTTTGCTTTTTTCCTATCTTTATTCCACCTGTGCAGTCCTTGTATCTATCATAGTGACAACCCTAAAGAAAAAGTAGGGTTTTGTACCCTATTCTGAGCCTCACAGGCTTGCACATGTTCTGATCTTTGTGTGCATGCCCACTGCATGACTTCCTTTTATTCCTGAAAGTCTCAGCCTTGGTAAGTTGGGAGACTCATGCATAAAACTCGTGCATTAGAAGTGCATAAAGTTGCATCTATCTGGCATGATGAGTGCTCCAGGGTTACTATGCTGACAGCAAGGCAAGTCTTGAAGATATTCAGCTGCTAGTCTACTCTTGAATCTTCCTGGATTTAGAGCAGGATTTTGAACTGACTCACTAGATGGAGTGGTGAGCCCCTAAAAATTGAGGAGGCCCAGTGTGAACTGAGAGCACAAAGTTTGTCTTACAAGAGGGACAATTCTCAGTCACATCCAAGTTGAAATCCATGTGGAACGGATTCCTCAATATTGGTGTAGATCAGATATGATGGGAATTCTGTCGCCTGTGCTTGGTAGATGATTTTTCCAAAGAGAGGGAGATTGGAGGACAAGCAGTCATCACTGATGCTGGAATCCATCCCCTTGAGAACTGGTTTCATACCTGCTTCACAAACATTGATCATTGCTTTCTTCAAGGAATCAATGAGTCATTGTATTAAAAATGAAAACAAAAAACCACAATCCCAAACCCCAAGGCTTTGCAGTTTTATTCTGGCCTTCCGTGGCAGCAAAAATCTGTGTCACAGTTAGCTTATGATCCTGTGGGGACTTTGGATTTTCTTTTGTTATAATGGAGAATATTTTTCTCCTTATTCTTCACCCTAGTGATATTTCATCGTTGCCTGCATGTAATGGATTACATTACTTTTGATGCTGTGAGGCTTAAGAGCTTTTTAATGGGAAGTGCTTGGATCTGAGATGGGTTGACTGTATCATTGGCTGGTTCCTGAGATGACTGTAACAGTGCACAAGGGAAATACTCTCTCAGTTTCTTGTGTAACTCCGTCTGTTTACAAGAGTTCCCTCTGCTTGGGAGCTGGCAGAAAAGAGCCCTGCACTGCTCACGTTAGTTCTTCTTTTGCTGGCGTGTATCAACAAAACAAGGTGGTCTGTTGAAATGAGAAGAGATTGTTAGGGGCCAAAGTGCTGTGCCAAAGCACAAATAATTGCTTGAATTGTTTCACTAAACATTTAGGGAGTACATCTAACAGCCAGAAGACTTTCTCTTCCAGGTGATGCTTATGAATTATTTTTTTCAGTATACATCTGTTCGTATCTCTTCCTGCATGTAAGAAACTAGGTGATAGATTTAGGTAGAAAAGGAAAATGATGATCAAAACTTTCTAACCAGTTCAATGTTTTCAGATACTTGATGATGGCTTCGATTCTGTTTATGGCTATTTAACAGTGTCTCAGTGGCTGAGAAGCTGAAAAGTTTCTGAGTGCTTTCACTTTTCATCTACCTTCCATTATCTTAACTAGTAGGTGTTATTTACATCTATTGCCACTGCATCCCATACTGCGCTCTTTATCTCTCTCAATAAGCTGGCTATTAACAGAATTTTGACTTTTTTTCTACATTAAGAGAAAAACTTAAAAGGGAATTAATATTAAAGAAGGAAAGAATGAAAAGGCCAAGCAGGTTCAGGGATTGCTATTCAGATACAAATTTCACCAAGTCCAATTAGAAAAGAGCAAAGTCCATTACTGTCTCAATTTTGTGAAATAGAAGAACAATATTTTGGTCCAACCACCTGTCAGTGATCATGCATCTCTTCTAAAGTAACCACCAAAAAAATCCACACAGTCTCAACATGGTCACGTTGACCTGAACTATCTTTGAAGCTGAACCATCCTTCTGTCAGGTGTCAACTGCAAAAGACCTGCAACAGGAATGACCGTTCCCTGCTTCCTGTGCGTTTAAAACAATTCTTTCTTCAGGAGGTGATCTAGTGCCTTTCACTAGCATCAAAATCACCTTAAACAAAAACATGTCCATTTTTTAAAATATGCTGTTGTATACAATAGGCTCTTCCAGAGAAATGGAGTATTAGCATTTGAAAGGACTGATGAGAATGCACCTTTGGGAAAGGCCTTTGTTCAGAGAATTACTGCTATATTCTACTTGCATATCACCATGGTAATTGAATTATTTGCCATTGACAGTAAGGTATATAGCACAAGCCTTTTGCCATTTTCCATGATGTGGTTCCTAGCAAAGAGTGCTATTTGTCAATTTAAAATTTATAGTATGACATTTAGCAGTTGTGCCTATTATCGTAGTGGTGGATGTGGTTTGAAAGCATGAAACAAAAAGGAAAAGGTAATTACATCATCATCTTCTTCTTCTTCTTCTTCTTCTTCTTCTTCTTCTTCTTCTTCTTCTTCTTCTTCTTCTTGCAGTTTAATATTCCTCCCTGTCCTGTTTTTGGCTGGGATAGAGTTAATTTTCTTCCTAGCAGCAGGCATAGTGCTGTGCTTTGGATTTAGTATGAGAATAATGCTGATAACACACTGATGTTTTAGTTGTTTCTAAGTACTGCTTATGCTAGTCAAGGACTTTTCAGCTTCCCATGCTCTGCCAGGTGCACAGGAAACTGGGAGGGGGCACAGCCAGAATAGTTGATCCAAACTGACCAAAGGCTATTCCATACCATATGACGTCATGCTCAGTATAGAAACTGGGGGGGGTTGGCCGGGGAGCAGCGATCGCTGCTTGGGAACTGTCTGGGTATCGGTCGGCGGGTGGTGAGCAATTGCATTGTGCATCACTTGCTTTGTATATTATTATCATTATGATATTGTTATTATTATCATTACTATTTTACTTTATTTCAATTATTAAGCTGTTCTTATCTCAACCCAGGAGTGTTTCTCACTCTTACTCCTCCGATTCTCTCCCCCATCCCATCAGGGTAGGGGGAGTGAGCGAGCGGCTGCATGGTGCTGAGTTGCTGGCTGGGGCTAAACCAGGACACTCCCCATTTCCACTTACAGCATGAACTATTCTGGAACTGTTGGAGCCATAAAGCAAAACCAAAGCTGTGCTCTCCGCATGGCTTTGGCAACTATGATGCTAGTAACCTGAGGCAGTATTTTCATTTCTTCCCATCATCATCCCTTTCAGGACATTACTGCAAACAAGACATGCCTTTCTCTTCGCTGTGGTCATTTCATGCATACTCAGAGCATGATGTGATCTCTGTGGAGCATGTAGTGGTCACTGAGTACTGTGTGAAGGTTTATGTAAGGTAATTACATGATGAATCTTTTGGGGGGATATAGGATACAAACTGCCATGGCAGGAATTGGAAGACCCTCAAAGAACCTCATTAACACAACTCACTTAACAAAGAGAAAATAATCTCAAATACTTGCATTACCATGTGTGTAGACCTTTCATTTTAAATAATACTCTGTAGGAAAAGCTGCAATATAGATATGGTGGTGAGAAGTACTGCTTAGTGCACTGCTCAGAGTACAGAAGAGATGGTACTCTTTTTTTGCTCCTTGATGCTGTGGGAGAGTGTCATCTCTACACTTCTGTTCCTCAAAGTAAATCCAGCTTTCTAGAAAAACGTCTGGTTCTGTGTTGTCCTCACCACATAGGTGCGGGGATAACCTGCCTACAGAAGTTTCTGTGCTTCCGTGCTTTATCTAAGGCAGATGGAAAGTCGAACACAGTTAAAAAGTGGGTTTTTTCCCACTCACTGCTGCCCCTTTTATCTCCCTCGTCAAGTACAGGATGGAGAAATTTTCATTCTTGTTACGGTATTGCATGTCATGCCAGGCATTTATTCTTTAGGCAACATTTCGGTTACCAAATGATCCTGTGTCTTAGTCTTATCTACCCACTGCGACAGGTTCCCCAGTATGTTTAGGTGTTCTGCTGTTGGTAGCTTCTGGGATCAGCTTTCTGGCCAAGTTGTATTTAAAACATCCTCCAGTGGACTTCCATGCAGGGAAAGCTAACACACAGGTATTAATTTTTATTGCCTAATGTACCCTTTCGTTCTAGCCCTGGTCCCAGTGTCAGTTTGCTTTCATGTTTGTTTTATTAGACTAGTGGCAGGCTAAGGCCCCTTAATTTCTTGCTGTGCTCAGATATCAGGCTGAAATATTGACACATATACACTGACCTTCAGGTTGGCCCCATGCAGTGAATCTGACCTGGCAGTGAGCATCTTCCTAGCACGTGGAGGCGGCTGCGTGCCAATTCCTGAAAATCACGAGGCAAAGCCATTTCCTCCAAAAAAATGTATGAAAGAGCATTAGGCATTGTTTCACTCCAGTGTTTGTTCATGAACTGTTATTCTTGTTTCCTCCTGCGGCGTCAGAATAAATCCCTGTCTTCCTTTTCCCTTTGAGCAGTGCTTCACTGTATTCACTGCATTTCATTACCTGAAAGCCGCAGGCTGGTGCAGAGGAGACTGGTGACACTAAGATCAGCTGAAGCCTAATGGGAGATGAGTCCACGTGACGGTGAACCGCATGGACTTGTCTGGCGGTGCAGTTTAGGTAAATAAAGCCCAATATGCTCACTGTTAAGCTGCTATTTTTTTTTTTTTTTAACGGGTGAAGCTGCTGTTCTAGGTTTTGGCCTCAAATTTTCTGCTGCTCAGGATAGAGAGCTACTGCTTCTGTATCATCAGGCTGCAGCATGACATGCAGCAGAGAGTTCATTATGCATTAGCAGAGCCATCTTTAAGGTAGGCAAACACTCTATGACTCTTGCAGAACAAAGGAAAGCAAGAAAGGGAATCAGCAAACGTATTATTTGCTGACAATAATTGTTTCCAGTTGCAGCTGACAACAGTGATTAATCAAATTGTCTTAGTATTTTATTTGGGGGCAGGGGGGTAAGTATCAGGGGGGGAAGAGCCAAGAAGGACTCTTCCCCATCTCCCTTGAAAAGTTAGCTACTACTACTCTGAAAACAGTGCTTAACATTTTGAAGCTTGCAGTGTGTCTTTTATTGAAATAGCATTGAACCATTAGACGACTCCTTTCTAATTAGTAACAAAGATGCAAATAAACCTAGCTAAAACATCAGAGAAAAATGTAACATACCAACCATGTGAGTTATGTGTAGCCAGCCTTGTGTATTAGTAGTTACATCATTTCTTGGCTATAATTAAAATTAGATTAATTACATTTAATGCAATCCCTGTTTTATTTCTCTTGCACCAATGCTTAACTTCAGCTGCAGCTAACAGAGCTCTAGTCCAGTGCTGCTCTATAAGACCCCTACCCTTTCCTAATTGAAATGCTTCCTAAAGATGCTGGCTTTCCACAACAACCACAAGAAACTATTGCGTCCTATTCTAACCTATTTAATTTGCCTTGTGAATGAACTGCTCACTAGGATGGAGGGACGGGGATACATAAACACATGGGTCAAGAGAAATTGTTACGTTCAGTTAACTACGACCAGTGAAGACAGAATGTTGTAGCTACCCTTACCACAGCTTAAGTATGTTAAGCAAACTTGTGTTTGCATCACATTGAATGGTAGTAATGAGTTTTCCATCATGGGATATATTCCCAGTATATACAAGACTTCAGGATCAAGCCTGTGACTGTACATCTTCTAAATAGATTTTCAGCCAAAGCAATTTGCAAATGTTTTTGATCAGGTGGGTTGCTGTAACACCATTAAAAGCTGAAATACTACCAGCTGTAATGGTATCTGCCAGTCTGGTTTTGAAAATTGTTTCTGTTGAGCCCAAATTCATTATTCCTCTCTCTCATTCAAATTTTTCTCTTACAGTGTAGCATCTGGCCAAACCCTTGTTATTCCATTTACTTGCTTCTCTCAGGTCTGACCTCTCGACTGCTTTGCAGAGGTGGAGCAGAGCAGAGCAACACCTTTTCTGCAGTTACACCTCCCCCTCTTTTCTTGAAGATCACTTTTCTACAGCATTTAACCTGCACCCAGGGAAAGCTTGTGGCTGGGTTTTAGCAGTTAACTGCGGTCAGCATAACACTTGATGAAATGCAGTTTGCCCTTTCCTATGCTAGTCAGATTTAGCTTGCTTTATCTTCAGAGAACACAAAAAAGAAGGAATGCTTTAATCTGAAATAACCTTTTTGTTGTAAACTGCCAGTGGGAGCAGGGCAAGCTTCCCACCCATGTTGGGTGGGACAAAGTTGGTATCAAATAGCTTTTCTGAGATAAAAAATACCTGTGCCTGTTTCTAGTAGGATCTGAGGTTGAAATGAGTATCTGGAGAGTTATCTTTGTGTGTGAGCACATATAACCTTAGTTTTAATCAAATAGTCAAAATAAACGTGGTTTCTAACATGAAACAGTTCTCAGGAGAGAGATGACCCAAAGCTTGCTGAATGCCTTTGTGTGCCATTAAATGCAGAGTTCTGCCAGTCTGGGAGATCCTTCCGTCTAGTACTTGATCTCTGGTTTTCCATTATTTTTCCCCTCAGATTTTCTGTCTTTCACTGAAGTGAGTGTTTACCTTTGAATGAAGAAACTGTGGGGGCTCCATTTGAAATTAAAAATAAAAAGGATGCCACAACTGCCATTTAAATTCAGTAATACAAGCTCTGCAATTGTAGAGATGCCCTTGCAAGAGATATGTACTCCAGCCTGGTTTTGCTAGAGAGCAAGAAGGTTTTTTGCTGTCTTATTCAACTTACTGGTTTGTTCCTGGTTTTGCATTAACTTGTCTTTGCCTAATTCAGCAACACTTAAATACTCTTTTTCCCCCATCATTCCCTCTTCTCTATTCCTTTTCCCTGTTCTCTTTTGCTTTTTCTTTTCCACAGCAAGGGGTAAGAAATTTTGCCATGTGTGCCTGCTGTCATGTCTCGCCCTGTTTCTTGCCAAGTTTGCTGGGCACTGCCGTTTGGTGCTCTGCTTTGGGAGTGGCGGCCACCCTCATCCTGCATTTCTGTCCTTCTCCCACAAATGGAGACTTCAGATGCATTTTGCCCTTGTTTCTAGTTTCCAGTGAAGGCAAAGTAGTCACCTGAATTGAAAAATAAATGTTTTACTCTGTTTTGCAGCTGTGTGTTCAGTCTCCTCACCAAGGCTGGAGCCTGGATCGTAAGGCTTGTGAGGTGCCCTGTATTAGCTAGCAACATTGCTCTCCAGTGCGCTGAGGTTGCGCGGTATTTTCCTTATGCCCATCGCCGCCAGCCCCACTGGTCTGAGGGGAGTATGTGTGCACAGTGCTCCCTTGAGGTAGCCCCACTAGCACCAAAATGAGAGCGCTGTGGTGTCAGCAGCAGTTCAGTGGTGTTAGCATAGCCCTTCTCCTGGGCTTGTTTGCTCTGGTAAGAAGCTACCACACTGCAATACAAGTCGAAGTATAAGGTGGACTTCAGCGAAGTCCTCTGCCAAAATTAAAATTCAGCTCAGTCCCACCTCTCCGGACTGTATTTTAGCATTAAAGTGATTTTCAAGCAACAAGAACAAAATTAGACCGCAAATAACAAAATGATCCAGAAGGTGAGTTTTTGGCCTCATGTGTTTGCGTTTGTAGGCACATGTATTTATAAGTCCTCTTTTGGTTTATATTTTGTAGGACAAAGAAGGTCAGCCATTGCTACCGTATCATTTACCGCCACCCGGAGAGGACTTTAACGCAGGATGAGGTGCATCGCATCCATCAAGCTATTGAAGAATCAGCAGTTCGAGAACTTGGGGTTGAGGGCAGGTTCTAGCATTGCTGGTCTGAAGCCCTAATGACAGTTGCTTTTTCCTTCCCCACCCCCCCCCCCTTTTTTTTTCTTTTGGGGGTTGGAGAGTACAAGTAAAGAGAGGGGTTTTGTGACTGAACCTAGCACATAGAAAATTATTGATAAGTGGGCAATGGTAAAACTACCAGATAATAAACATTACTACTGAGAAATCATTGACAAAGCGCTGGCGCTTTATTTTAAGAAATGAGTGAACAGCAGTAATGTAAGATTTCCCTCCTGTTACAATAGGAAATACACTGCCTGGTGGTTTTCTGTGTTGTTAATTGGTCCCTGGGTTCCATTAAACTGTAAATACTTGGCATTATTTCTGTGTTGACAGGATCTTCTGTCCATGTAGCGAGTGAAGCAAATCAGAGACACAGATTAGCTCAGGGAAGAAAAACCTATCCCTCCCTCTTTTTTAAATAAGAAATGCCAGGTTTTGCTTCAAGAAACCTTCCAGGAAGTACATCTTGTGAAGTTTGGCTCTCTTACCTTCAGAACCCCTGGGTATTGCTTTCATTTGCTACAGAGAAGGAGCCAGTGTGGCTCTGGGGCCAGGCTTGGCTGTCTTCAAATGCTGGGTCATTGGTGAGTCTTTCCTGTTGGATCGCCCTGCTCCCACAGAGCTGAGCAGAGACACTTAGTGAGGCGCTCCGAGCTGTGCTGCCTTCCCCAGGTGAGGAGCTCCCTTGTCTTGGTTGTCCTCACATAGGCACCAGTGCAAGATAAATCTGTTGCCCTGTCACCATCAAAGGATTGATACCACATGGGGCAGGATGGCAGAAAAGAGAAACTCTTCCCTACAACAACCTGAAAAGCAGCTGCCTTGATCTCTCACAGGATCTTACTTTCTAGCAGCAGTGTCTGCTCATAAATTTGACCTTTAAGGCAGGAAACCAAACTAAAATGGGATCTCCTACTATCTCAGGCACCAGTCGCTTTACAGGGTGCTTGGCGTTTTCATTGCAGGTTATAATAAGTAAATTCTGGCAGTGGTATGATGCTAGGACCTGTAGAAGTGTTCAAATGGTCTGATAAATACTTGATGAGCCATTGTAGATGCTGATACGGAATATGGGACCTGTTTTTGCTTGTAATGGTATTTCATACAGTCTTGCAGGTCACATCTGGTTGCCATGTGGGCAGCATTCCCTCCTTCAGGGAAGAAGGCAGTAAAAGCACTGCAATAAACAGCATCTAACACTGATTTATACCTTATCAAGAAACATCTGTGCAGCAGGCTTGTACTCAACCATAAGAAGCCAGTTACTATTGCAGATGTGACAGAAGCAGAGAGCTCATTTTAATTTCATTACTCAACCTATTTATCTGTGTAAACAAATCCTAATCTAAATTGCTGTTGTGTTATCCAAATAACTTGATTATGAAAACAATATGCTAGACTTTCTACAAGGCAAAAAGAATGGGTGCCATTTAGGCAACAGAAAAACCTACTTAGTTATTTTAAACCATGATCTACTAAGATCCAGAAACACAGCCTAGCCCATTTGATGTTTCTGTGTCTCCTTCATCCTTTGCCTTTTCAGGATTCTCAGTGAGGACCACTGAAGAGGAGGAGCACTCCCCTGAACTGCACTGAGCAGTAATTATTCCAAGACAAGGCTTGATCGATGCTGCCACACGGGGCAGCAAATTATGTGGATGTTAATTGATGGGATTGCATGTGGAAAGAGTACTAAAACCTGTCTGCTGTATGAAAGAACTAAATCTCTTGGGAAAACAAGAGACTCTCTGGGGTGGAGTAGGTTGCAAGATTCCCCTTTTAATTTATTGATTAGTGAAGTCTCCATTTTCTGCTCCCCAAATCCTTCAGTTCTTCTCTCATTCTAATCAGCCAGTTTTGGACAAGGAGGAGAAAATTGGACAATGAGCCATTGTCACTGCGTCCATGTCCAGCTTTGCAAGGAAACTTGGGTGTTCTTGAATCAGCTAGTCTCCAGCCGCTAACATCAGTTGTGTTTGGCATGTCTGGCTGTGAACTGTCTGCAGTCTGGTGAGGAGGGACTCCTTGCAACAGCCAGGTCTTTGTGGAGTAACGTTATTCTTTGAAACCTAAAAGATTAACCTCATGGACTAATAGGATGAAGGGGAAATGCAAAGCTTTCCCTGAAGTTGACCTGACACCATGGGATCATCTTCTGGAGTAGGTGTTTTCATAGCAGCAACTTTCAGACAAAAATGTGAACCATTAAGATTAAAAAAAAACCCAAAACACAGCTTCTTCAGGAGCAAGCACAGTTCAATTATATGAAGGATTTTAAGGCCTGTAAAATCAGATGGGCTGACTGTGAGCATAATAAGAATACTTGCGTATGTTTAGATTAGGTAAGCCTTTCTCATATATATTCTAGGATTAATCTACTCCAAAGGCCTATTGTTCTGGCAAAGATTCACCACTACTAGTAAAGCAGACCTCAGATTAAAAGGCATCAGAGTTGCATTTTTATGCTGCTGTCCTTTGGAAGATACGACTTTCCCTTCAAAGCCTGACCTTAATTTTACTGGGGAAATTTGCTGTGGGCCGTTGTAGACTCTCAAACCATATGGTCCCTTGTGGATACGAACAGAGAGCCCATGGGAATCTAAAGGTGTAATAGCCATGATTTACTGCTGATTAGAGACACATAATGCTACCAGTTTCTCGAGTTGGGCTGATCCTTAGTGGGAGTATAGATAGAGAACCTGACTGAGGAAGGCCCTCAGTACAGTCACTGACCAACTCTGTCAAAGAAAGGGCTACCCTCAGCTGTCACTTGGCTTTTCTTAAGACATATTTAGCACAAAAGTAGGTAAACTAGCTTGAAGACCAAGAACAACATAGCTACCAAGGTAAGTTCACTTGCTAGTATCTGCTGCCCTACAGTCTGTCTCATGAACATCCCTCAATCTTGGATGGGCTACAAGTTTAGTAAAGGTGGATGAGTTCCTCAATATCAAAATGATACCGTGCCATGTGGAAATATTAAGGGGAGCAGCGTTGAGTAATTAGTGTGCGTGCTGACTGACTAGTGCAGTGGCAGGCACAGGGCCCTGCTTCTTGTTTTTATCAACTGCTTGTGTTTATTTTTTGTGTGCTGCTGGGTTCTATATCAGCATCCTTTAATAAAAGAGAAAAAAAATCAATTGTAGCAAAAGAAGCTACACGTCCCCAGAAGAACTGGCTGGGGATTTCTATGACTGAACAGTGTGTACCGTTTTAATGTTCTGGGTGCTGGTTTTGTTCCTAGTTGCCATTGGTTTTCAAGGTAGCTGTGATTCCTGGAAGACTAAAGATTTTGCTTTAACACCCAGTTTGGGATCTTCCCAGTAAACTGGCAGCAAATTTACAGTGTGCTGAGACTTGCCTGGTTTTGGTGCTCTTGTTAAAGGCGCAGCAATGGAAAAGTGTTGTGAGCTAGATAAGCAGTAAATTGCTCTGTGTTTTTACCCTTGAGGCTTCAGTGACCTCTGCCATAGTATCGCCAGGCACAATCAAACAGTTGCACAAATCTGAAAGCAGCTTTGTACTGAGAACCCAAACTAGATTAGTAAACTACTGGTGGTGGGCATTTGCCTTCCACTGAGAAGGCAAACTCTGTTCCCTTCTGCAGGTTGGTGGCCACACTTCAGTGCAGAATTTATCAGTACTCTGTGCAACTGTACCAATTTTCACAGGTATTGACAAATTGGTCTCAGCCCTTGAATAATTTCATGTAGGGGTTAGCTTCTTGTTTTAAATGGGGAAAAAAAAGTTCTGGGCTTTTTGTTTGTTTGATAGGTTTTTTATCTGCAGTGACTAATGCATTTCAGCTGTCCCAGGTAAAACTCAAGGCCAAGACATGACTCTTCGGTGGTCTATTGAAGTAAATATGGGGACTCTCACCCCAAAAAGCAGAATTATGTCCATCTCATTGAGTTCATATTTGGGCAAAACTAAAGAACCTTGTCTTCACTGTGGGTTGACTGAAGGTTGGCTGGTGCTCGTTAGTTAAGCCAAGGTCAGAAAGCACTCTGTGTCTTGCCATCACCACCCCAAACACACACACAAGTAGTTTTATGGACAAGGAAGTTCTGTCGAATTCAGTGCAAGCATATAAAATGGTTGTGCTAGGTATTTGAGGCCTGCTAGTTGATGTTGCTGAACTATCTCCATCAGCATTGTTACCATCTGGGAGAGAAAATGGGTTTGTACTTCAGCTCTGAAATAAGTAGCTGTATTTTTAAAGCTCAGAGCTCTCTTCAGATATTGTCTGCTGTGCGTCTTTGTTAAGAAAAGGCTGTTTACGTAAAACAGATTTGCTTTCTGTGTAGACCAGGCCATATTGACTAATTACACACATCCTGATCAAATTTTAAGGTATGTGAGCATGCTCTCTGAAGGGCCACCAGAACTGAAGCAGTCTTGTGAGGACCTTGAACAAATGTGTAGGGGATGCAAGAAACCAGTCATTGGCACTTATTACCTGCTTTTAAACATGACTGCAATTACATCTGAACTTTAAGCTGAGTATCTCAGAGGAGATTACTGCAGTTCAACACAGAGCGCAGGCATATGCTGGGTGAAGGCACTGACTTCTCCAGAATCTGTTGTATAAGGTTTGATCATCATTAACATCTGATGCACTCGCATGTTTGGCAGTTTTCGTGCTTTTGTGCTTTTGTCAGATGGCCTCTGTTGTTCTGTTTATGCCCAATGTTAACTAACTAGAGTCTGCGTTTAATACTTGGAAAACTGCGCCTAAAATCGCTTCTGCCATGACCTAGCTTTCTCATTTCAGTTTTGCCCACTTTCTCTTACAGTCCTTGCTATTCAAGTTTGGTACAGCTTTGGGGAAGAAACAGTGCCAAGCTGTAAGCAGGGAGATTTATTATACCACAGCCTAAAGCCTGTGCTCCCACGCCGCATTACTGCCGGGTCTCTCTGTGCTCACCCTCTGGATGCAGGTGATTAACACGTGGTCCAGGGAATTGTGCCTCTGCCTGCTCAGTAATTTGCTGGGCAGCACTGCAGTCATCCAGAGCAGCTGCCACTTAAATGGGCAGTAGAGTGTTCTCTTTTTATTCTAGTGTCTGCAGCTTCACTTGTATCACAGTATGGTACAGCCAGAAGCACTGTGTTAGTATTTGCTGCAGCTAAGCATCAGTTAGATGCATCTCATGATGTGGTGCCTGTGCAGCCATTTTTCAATGGAATTGCTATGTGCTCGTGAATGGCTATAACATCTTCATCTACAGATATGAGGCACATTAGACCAAGGGTCAGGATTAAAAAATTATTAGAACCCAACAGGTACAGATAACTGTTTGTGGGATTTTGTTGATGTTTGTGCAGGTTTGAAAGTCCCACTAGGCATCCATCCAAATGTTTAGTCACTTGTAACCCAGCACTCAGTGACCGTGGTGACACTGGTGTCATTTTGGGAGAGGGGAGCAGGTTTAGCGAGATCACACAGTAGCTGAGCAGCAAGGCAGGAGGAGTTGTCATCTGATGTCCTGGGCTCAAAGCGCTGAATTACCTCCCTCCCACTATGCTACCAGGAGGCACGGATGTGAGTTTGGCTGCCTGCCTTTGCATAGGCACATAGTAAAAAATTAGCATGCACGGCCAGGCTTTTTGGTCGTCAGTTATTGTTGTAAATTTAAGGGATTATTGATTCTCATGCCAAATCTTTATTCACTGGTGGTAGAGAAACTAATAGTCATTCACAGGGTCTTTATTGACAGATCTCAGTATAGGAATAGAATAAAACAGAGTGGGAATGGAAGTGTAGGTCTGTAGGTTGGTTTGTGTCTTCCCGATCATGAGGGGATTGACAGACATTTAACTCAGTCAAAGGTCTAACCTCGTGTACCCACTCCATGGCCCTTTTCATTGGGTGTTCAGCAGCTTGGCAGGTGCTTTGAGGAGGGATGGGGCCATCTGAGATCACCAAACAGCTTTCCAGAGACATCTGCCCAGTGCCCATGAGAAAGCCCTTGCCTGGGCACTGAGGGCTGTGAGCACAGGCTGTGCCTTGCACAGCAACACTGGTGGAGCCTGATTGTCTCCAAATTTCTGTCCTATGCTCACAATACACATAAGCCTACCTCCTTGGGCCCTCCCCTGAAACACTTTCTTGCTTCTACAGTCTCCTAAGTGCTGGTTAAGCTCCCTCCCATGACCCCAAACCTCAGTTCTTCACCCCTTTCTACCATGGTGCCCCGCTCAGTGCCTGGTGCCTTGCCAGAAGCTTGCTTGGAGGGCTTTCATGTTGGCTGGCCAAGAGGCCAAGCAAACCATATTGATGACCCCTGTGCACATGCATTAATGTTTGG
This sequence comes from Pelecanus crispus, assembly GCF_030463565.1. Taxonomy (NCBI): domain Eukaryota; kingdom Metazoa; phylum Chordata; class Aves; order Pelecaniformes; family Pelecanidae; genus Pelecanus; species Pelecanus crispus. Next base: position 79,170,376 of record NC_134644.1, on the reverse strand, counting down.
GTCTCTCCTCTCAGCACAGCTGCTGTTTTCACAAAGTTTGCCAGGACGTCATGCTTTGGAGACCCTTGCCTTGAAGTCCAGCGTGGATGGGATTATTCAGTGGGTTCAAAAGTCCGCGAAGGTCACTGACAGTGGAAGCATGGACATCATCACTATTGCGCACACCCTTGCTTCCTTAGGAAGATGAGACAGAGAAATAGCAGGGCTGTAATGAAGGTCGTCATCGTAGATAAGTGTATCCTGACTGAAAGTTCAGACAGGGGAGACAGCATATTAGTAAGAACCTGATGCCCAGCATGGTCCCCTGCATGTAATTCCAGAAAATGATTACAAATGTATTTTTGACAAATAATAACAGCAGCCCTCTGTGTGTGTTTACAAGCTGCTATGTTATTGTGCTATATCGTCTGCATCACTTTTCATTCCTTTCCGCTTGCTAGAAACTGAAAAATGTGAATTTGGTTAAGAATGAAATGCTTTCCTGTTGTTCCTGGTTTTGCAGCATTACCTCTTATTTTTGGACAAGGGCAGCCCAGCATTGCTGAGGAGATCTTCAGCACCTTGCCAAATTATGTTATTCATGTGCTGCACACACACATACATATGAAATCGGTTGGAGTGGGTGATGTGAGCCTTATTTCTGTGCTGCGGATACAAAAGCAGAGTTGTTGTTCCCCATACTCTGTGTGATTAGAGACTTTTCTCTTCTGCTGCTTTGCTCTGATACACAGAAAATTACCTTTTTCCAAGACAAATTCAATACTTTCTGATGCCTCCTGCTGTCAAAGAGCCAACAGTCTTCTGAGCACTCTCCCTTCAAAGAGCAATCAAATTTTGGGCAGAGAACTCCCTTTCCCACTTGAGATGTTTTCCTTTCAGCCTGAAAGACTTTCTGGCATCTGTTTTGGGTTCCTGTGCAACACCTGCTGCTGGTGACAATGCAGGTCTTTTTCTGCCTTGTGGGAAGAAAGGTGACTTAATAGAAAGGCTAGCTTTATAAAAGAAATTTGAACTACTTAAATGTCCTGCCCTAATTAAAAAAAATAAAAATATCCTAGCCTCTTAAAAGTTATTAATAAAAGTCCATTCTGATCTTTACTAGAGGGCAGGCTTGTGCAGTGGTAGCATTTCCACATCAGTGCAGCCCATGAGGCTCCAACAGAGGACAGCTTTGCCAAGGAGGGCTCTTTCATTCATGTTTGGAAAATTGCTTGGTAGTTTTCTGGCTTCCTTTCTATTTGGTCACACATCTGGAGTTGTTGGCTGTGCCTTCTGTGCTTATTCCTTAACACCTTCTGTGGTACTTTACAGATTGAATTTCTTGACTGTTCACAGTGTTGGAGTTGTTAAGCATCCTTAGGGCTATTGTGAAATATATCACCAGGGGAGTCAGGACTTCAAAGGCACCCAGCTCCTGGGGTACCGTCCATATTACTCGCTCACTCCTGTGCAGCTGGGGACAGCCACCAGCCCAGCCACCTTGTCCAGGCAGCCCAGGCTGCAGCTTGGAGCTTGTTCTGCAGGAGCAGCACAGACTTCTGGAGGGCTCTAGTGCATGGGCATGGGTTTTCCAAGCTGAGCAGGAACCAGTGCATCTGTGAGTGCATTTCTGCCCATACAGTTGGGTGGGCTGCCCATGACACCTGGAAGGAGATCCATTTTAAGGCCAAGGATGACAACACATGGTTGGGACAGGGAGGAGAAATTCCTACCTGGGTTCAGTGTGTTTCAGGAGAGCCACTGTAAGATGTATCAGTTACATCCTTGAAAGGAACCTTGTTACCTGCCAAGAGGAAAAGGCTCTGCAGAGGACAGGGCAACAGATGGCAAAGTGGCTCTTAACTTGCAGGGCCTGTTGATTGCTACCACTTATTCTGGGCTGTGAAGGAGATCAGCTGGAGGAGAGAGAGGTTGTCCAGGCACAGTGGTGCCTCTCCTAGCACTGATGTTTCAATGGAGACATGATGAACAGGAGGAATAGTACTGAAATTTCCCAGTGGTGAGTAGATGAGAGATGATCGATGAGACAGTCGGCCCTGCATTCAGATAGCAACTATTACATGCTGCTGGGGAGGAGGTGATTTGTCTGATGTAGATGCAGATGGCATCGTGCATGGCCATCTCCACCTGGAAACCACCTCTACAGTCCAGGCTGATGTTGAGCGAAACCAAGAGTCTTTCCTGATGTGGAAAAACTCAAGATAAAGGGCTCTGTGCAATCCTTACATAGATCGTGAGATCCACAATAGTCCATGGTGATCCCAGGAAGAAAATTAACTCTACCCCAGCCAAAACCAGGACAAATGCTTAGTGGTAAGGCTTAACCCTGCAGGGGCATCACTCCAGACATGATGCTGCAGAGAACTGCAGTGCTTCTCTTCCCTCTGGTCCTTCTCTGCACCGAGGCCAGTGCATACCACCAGTGCTTGCACCAGGGTGACTTAACTCAGACACATCCTTATAGGGTTCCATGAGATCTAAGACTCATGTGGTGGTGACTGAAACATTTCCTCTTGTGAAAGAGTGGTAAGCATACTTGAAAGCATTTCATCAAGTTATCGAATAGCATTTTGTCCTTCTTGTCTCAATTTGTTGAGCATATCTTGGCGGTCCAGGCACTTAAATACAAGATCATGTATGTAGGAGCTCTCAATGCATGATTTTTCTTCCGTTAACTTACTCTGTTTCCCTTTGTACCCATGCAAACTTCTGTCATTCACATCCTATGGCAAGGAGCTCAGTTTAAGTAAGCTGTGTTAAAAAGAAAGCATGCTTTGGATTGCTTTGAACCTGCCATCTAGCTTCGCCTGGTGTCCCAAATCCCAAAATAACTGGTACAGTCAACACCAGGCCCTCGATAACCCGAGAGGTACTGACAAATCTGGAAAATTTTTGGAGGAGAGTGACAAAGCTGATCAGGAGAGGTGGAAGTACAGGTAGATGAGTTTGAATTAAAAATGATGCAGAGTTTAGCTCAGGAATGACTAACAAATGTGTGGTTTGTGAGACATGTAGCACTCTGATGAGTACGAACACCCTCCCACTCTCCCGAGCATGAGAGAGGAATTTTTAGCATGACATGCAGGGATATAACAAGGGCTAATAGTGTGACAGTCAGGCTGAATGTAAGGTAAAATTTCCTGACAGTGAGATATATTTTGCTGTGGAACAGTCTCCCAAGGGAGAGGGCAGGAACCCAACTGCTTGGTCCTTTTTAAAACCAGACTGGACAAAGCATTAGGAAAGGTACTCCAGAGAGCAAGCATTAATTGGCAGGAGGACAAACTGGAGATCTAATACGTCCTTTCCATTTCTAGCTCCTATGATATGATATTCTCTGTAACGGGTTTTGACTGGTTTTAAGCTCAGAGGGTAGCAGGGAGATAAAGCTGAATGAAAAGGTTAACAATAAGAACTAAGAAAAAACTGTAGGTTTATTTAATAGTCATGGAGAATGCCAGATTGAGAGTTCCTTAGGCCAATGGTGCTATTCGAAAATAGCATTGCAAATGGGAAAGTGAAGATTGTTACATCGGTAATGATTATGGTAATGACTTATTTTTATAGAGCCCCCAGTAGTCCAAAAGGGTTCAAAAGCACGTTTCAGATTGGGGGCCTGCACATGTGCATCCATATAATGGGGCAGTTGCTGCAGCTGCCACTGAAATGTAGCAACCACTGGACTGAAACAACCTGTTTTAATGGCAAACAGCAATGCAGGGTAGCAATTTAAGATGCGATATAAAGAATAACTTCTGTAATTGAAACTATAAAAGAATTGTTTTGGTTTGGCAGAATTTCATTAACTGATGAATTATGTAGGCAGGAGTTTGCAACTGCCTTTCCCCATGTCTTTGCTTTTAAGGCAGCAGGGTCTGGCAATATTGACCTGGCTTCCCTGGTTGCTTTTAGGTGACAGGGAGAAATCTGTTGAACTAGTATGACCCTGAGCCAAGCCACGCTGGACTGGCATCAAGGATGGGCACAAGGTCACTCTAGCAACCAGCTGGTCATGATATCGCTGGTTCTCTTGGCCTGTGTCACCCTCACGCTCTTACCTCTTGGAGGCTTTTCAAGAAGGGTTTCTTGCAGATGCTGTATTTTCCAGGCTGTTGGCCCTAGACATTTGGTTCAGGTAGTAATATCTTGCTCTGAACCTGGTGCCTGAACGTGGCTGCTATAGGCAAAGGCTGCCTCTTTGTGTAGTTTTTATCTGTTTCTTGTGAGTCCTGACTTCCAGGCTTTGAATTCCTGGAGGACAAGGGGACTCATTTATTTTAGCCAAGACAACAAGGAAGCCCTATTGAAAAAGAAAAGTATGAAAATGCGAAATAGTAAGGTCTGTGTATGGAACCAGAAAAGGCAATTTGGAAAAGCTGAAGTACATTATTAACTGTTTTTAATATTGTCATTTTAAAGTGAACTGTGTTGGTTATCATTCATGTGGAGAACCACTCTTTTTTTTCCTTTTTTGTTTTTTTTAAATAAGCAGTCACAAATCTAAGAGAAAGAGTTAGAAATTGGCCAGAATACAGGTGTTCTGCATTGTTTATCTCCCATGAAATTAGACTTTCTTAGATGACAGTCTTAAGGATCATTTCAGTTAAAAGAGGAAGGAAATGAGCTAGGTGAGAACTTGCATATTGAACATGTCATCCTTCTGGAGCCACATGCTCACCATAGAACTGACTCACATGACATTAAAAATGGTTTGTTCTCATTTACACTATCTGCAACGCTATGTTGAATGTAGTATTTGTTAGCTTCACAGTTAATCAAACACTATCCATTTGTTAATGAAGGTGGAAAACGTTCCTATATAAAGTGCCATTGACTACTGAATAGCTGAGGTGCTGTAAAGTTTGACTACATCTATTTTTTAGGCAGATTTATCCAATATTCAAGATTTTTGTTCTATACTCACTACAGATTTTGTTCTTTTGGCTGTTAGCTAGTCATGCATAAATCAGTCAAAATTTTCCATTCAATGTTTTTATTATTCACAGGGGTTGGTTGGAGTTAGAGTTCTCACTTTATCCACCAGAAATTTTAGCATTTCAACAAAAAAAAACCCAAAACCAAAAAAACATTCAAGCTTGAGACAAAATCCTGCCAGTCTCATCCTTCCAAAATATCAGAGCCCCCAAAAATATTTATTTAGAAACAACTGATTTGAAAACTTTTTTTTTTCCCCCCTGATTGATAAGGTGTTCAAAAACATCAGAGGACCTGCTACTTCCTTATGTGCTGATGAGAATTCAGCTTGAAAGCTGCTGTAAACCTTCATGATCTGGGGTTCCCAGGGCTTACAGGTTCTTAGTGTTATGGCAGCTGACAAAATGGCTGCACCAACAACTTCCACCACGTGAGCTGCCAAAATTGCAAGGTTCCTCTGAAATGGCTCAATTTTTTTTCTGGACCATCTTATGGAAAATTTCTCTGTCTAAAACCTTTCAACTAGTCTCAGGACTTAGACTGTAGATTAGTATTTGGCTTTCAGCAGGACACATGTTTCTAGACCTCTTTTTTTGTGAATGGGACTTATATTCCTTTTTCGTTTAGGCATCTTAGCAATCCTGCCTTTCTTAATAACATGGCAGAAGATCTCTCAAACTGTGGGTTGTTCATCAGCTGCTGTTACCTGATATAACATTCAGTCTGGGTATTCTGCCTTGTTTTGGGAGAAGGATGGCCTCTGGCAAGAGGCTGTAGATCCCTTCCCTCTGTTTGCTTGGTGGCTACTGGTATGAGGAGGCTGGAAAAGGATGGGAAGGGACCTCATCTGGGATCTAGCAGCAAAACCACGGCATGAGTGAGTCAGAGATCATTGTTTCCTACTTAAATGCTAAATTCATATTGGGTAAAAGGAGGGGCGTGATTCCAAAATCCAGGCACAGGATTTGCAATCCTGACCGGTCAAGGAGGTCTAAGCACCATAATAAATGATGTGGTTGACTGAAAAGGGAGTTGAGGGGGCTCTGCTTTTTATTTCCTGCAGTGGCACTGACCAGTCAGGTCATGAAAAAGTCACTTCCCCTCAGTTTGCCAGTCTGTAAAATGGGAATGATGATGACAGTTTTCCTTTGCCCCACATTTTGAGACCTCCAGAGGTAACACACTGTGTAAGCCCGCTTTATTAGCGTGGGTATTTAGCGAGACAATGTTTGCATTTATATCACGGCACATCCCCATCGTACAGGGACCATCAATGGTATCTGGTACAGTACAGTGAGAAGGACTACTCAGAAACGGTCCCTGAACTTCAGCCGGTCGCCACGGTGACATAACAGCTTAGCACAGCAAGAAAAGAGAAAGGCAATATATTCTGTTAAGGATAACTTATGGCATCAAGGCTACACATTGAAATATCTCTGGTTTTCTGGGTCTGGGCTTGCAGGACACATTGCTGAGCTCTGGGATTCCCTCTCCCTGAATCCTCTTCTCCAGTGCATCTGCAATGAAAAAATACGGGCCAAAAAATGGAAAGTCACGCTAGTAAGAGAACCGCAGGATAGCTTTCCCTTGGCATTTTAGTTTGATAGGGTGGGTGGAAGGGAATTCTGCATCTCTGAAGGACTTCTGCAAGGACTTAGTGTCAAAGGATGATGAATACCATCTGCTGGCCTACTTCTTATCTATCATTTCATACATGCAGCTGCCAGGTGCTCCTTTAGCCCCTGGGTCAGTTACATTTCTAGTGCAAGGACTTTTCCTCCAGCCATCCCCAGGGGCACCAGTCACCCTCAGAGCCTTGAGCAGAGGGCAGGGAGGGGTGCCCTCATGGTTCAGGCTCTTCAGATGGAGAGAGGCTTTTAGCCTGCACCCTGCAATGGGCTCCGGTGTTGCCATGCCCTGTGGGGACCTGGTCCCAAAGCCTCACGGTGGGTTTTGCAGCAAGCACCTGGCGCAATGGGAGGAGGGCCTTGGGGAGAGGACTAGCAAGAGCTGATACCACCCCAGAGGGGCCAGTTCACATCGTCCGTGTTTCTCAGTAAGCTTTCGAAGGGAAGCAGGGCAGTACCCTGACATCTGTAGCATGGTGTGGATTATAGGTTTCATCGTCTTTAGCCAGGGCCTTAAAAACAGGCAGTGGGGGAGCCAACCTGGCTGCGCAGAGCCAAAACCAGGTGCCTCCGCACTGAGGAAGGGTTGGGAACAGCGGTGCCTCGGCTGCCAAAGGCCTGTTGAAACACGCAGCAGTAACCAAGGAAACTTCATGCTAGAACCAGCTCAACATGATGAATTGCTGCCTAATGACTGGCTGCTAAAGGGTCCAGGTAATTCAGCTGCTTCTCTTGGGGTGGGTGCTGCATGGGTAACTTCTAGTTGCTTTTATGCTAAACATTCCTAGCGTGAATGTTACCATTGTGGTGAAGCGGGGAACCCACCGCCTGAAGCCCACGTGCCCAGCACAACGCACGCTCACCGCTGGAGGGGCTCTGAGAAGCCTCCACATCGCAGCAGCTCGCTGCAGCTGTGTGTTGCCGCCGTGCCATCAGCTGTGTCTTCCTTGACCCACAATGCCGTGTTAGCACCTTACACGTGGGCCCCATTCTTGGGTGATTTCTGCTGTTTTCAGGATCGTCTGCAGTCAGTCACCAGGAGTGGGTTCTCCAGGCAGCGGCAGTGGCTGGGGGGATGCAGCCATCATTCAGTGCTGCATCCTGATGGGCATATGAAGCCTTTTCCGTGGTGGCCCAGGGCTGTACGACTGGGATCTTGCCTGGAAGAATGCACTGAATGGTCTGCTGGCAGTGACATTGCTGGTGAGGGCAGATGCTAAAAATTGCTTCAAGGGAAGCTGGAGGGTGTAAGAAGGGTCACTTTGGAGATGGGGAGAGGTCCAAGTGGTTGACAGTTGGAGGGTGCCACATTAAGTGACGTGAACTTCCTTGCCGTCTGCTGCTTTTATTTTGTAGTTTGGAGGAAAAACTGTTGAGAATTTTCCTGCTGATGAAGCATCATACAAATGGACATGGTTGCAGCATGGGGGCCATAGATTTCATAAAGGAAATTATGAAAAACGCCTGGTGGGCCACACTTGCTGGTGAAAGTAGACTGAGCTTCTGAAGATGGGAGGAAGAAGACAGGGGTCTAGGAAATCTCCTTAAAGACTAGGGAAAGCATAGGGAAACTTAAAAGAAAAATGAGATAAAATGGCAATTGCATATAAGCCCACGCATGCACTCACTCTCTTGCTTTCTCTCTTACACCCACACACTCAAGCACATCTTTCTGTCCAAAATAGTAGGGAAAAGACATCGTAGCCTTTATTGTCAAGAGTAATTTCTCTTCACGTGTCGCTACCAACAAATTCTCGGAGCAGGGGGATATATTGCACAAAACTCATCTGCCTGCTTTTTTCCTTTTCTAAACCTGAACAAAACAAAGAAAAAAGCCCCTGTGAATGGTGAAGTTGAAGAGCTACATGCTGATGGAGCTCTTTGGTGGATGAAGGCTGAACACAACTATTTGTATGCCAGTAATGCAACGGGAGACAGCAGGGTGAGTCTGTGGGAAACAAGGGCTCACTTTTCCTCACAGGAATGGCTTTTAGCCCGTGCCCCTTTGCATTGGGGTTGTCAGGCAACCTGGCTGCAGCTCCGCTGTGCGTTTCACTCCTGAAGTGCTTTGCAAGCTGGGAGGTTTCCCACCCCTCATGTTCAGCCTGCAAGGAGCATTGCTGAAAATAACCTGCTGGCTGCTCTTGCTTGGGGGTAGGATGCCCCGCAAGAGTAAGGCCTTTCGGTTGTATGGGCTGCAGAGCAATTTTATGCAGCAGGATGAGGACAGGTGGCTGCCAGCTGGGTTTAAACTTGTGCTGTACCTCCACACTGTTGGCGATAGCACTAATACTGTGCTCAGAAGGGCCAAACTTTGGGTGTCTCTGGGGAGTGGGGCCATCGTATGCTCAGGTAAGGTTGGCGCAGTCTGCCTGGATTACATGAGCAAAAGCTTGGGCCCACACTAAGCATGCTTGGACTCTCCTTTTCCAGGGACGATGTCTTCACATACACTTGAAGATTCGCACGGCGGACTGCAGGCAGTTTGGGTCTTTGTCCTGTATTTAACTGATGCTGTAAACTTCCCTGATGGATACTGGCACAGGCCCTCTTGGCTTTAACTGGTGTTTGTTTGGCTCCATGAGACTCTCCATCCCAAAACGCTTGGGTGAAAGACTCCACCAGCTCATTTAAAAATGAAGTTTGTTCATCAGAGTCATGTCCTATGCAGAGAGGAAAAAAAGATCCTTGGACTGTTGTGTATTCCTCTATTCTGTGTATTCATTCCTGGCTAATGGTTGGGAACTTATAGTATGCAAGAGATCATTATGGTTCCTGGCAAGGAGTGGAATTTGTGTTAGCAGATTCTATTTTATTTTATTTTATTTTATTTTACTTTATTTTATTTTATTTTATTTTATTTTATTTTATTTTATTTTATTTTATTTTATTTTATTTTGCAAAAGGCTAAATAATACCCAAGATTCCCTCAATCCACTTCCAGTGTTCCCTTCTCACTGCATGAAACTACTGAGTCTGAATTGAAAAAAAGGTGAAAAAAATGTAGGGGTTTTTATGATGCTTGGAAGAAAATGGATTTGCAGAGCTTCTCTCTTTAAATGTGTCAATATAAATGACATCTTAGCAGGTCTTGCAGATTGCATGGCATAGGCAAATAACTGCTATTTATTGCATGGGGCTGTGCAATTTTTTACCTAGCTATTTCTGCTACATGCAGAATAGATGAAACAAATTTTCCTTGTACATTTATATAGTGCCTGTCAAGAGATGCATGCAGTGGTCTCCACTAATGCTCATTTGCGCCATGATTCCTTATCCAGGATTTAACCCCTCCCAGAGGAAAACTACATCACATCTGTGATACCTATTACCAAGCAGGCCAGATTCTGTGCAGCATTCTGTCTAACAGGTTACATGTGGCATTCTCCTTCCCTTTGGCCTCCCTAGTCTTCTCCTCTGTCAAGGCAGTCTAAAGCAAGTCTATCTCAGAGTTACAGGAGAGAGACCTTGCAGTCGGCATTAGAGAGGCCAGCACTAAGTTTTTAAGGTCTCTCAGTCTTTAGTTACCAGCTTGTTTCAAAGGGATAGCAACATTAAAGGGAAAAGCATTAAAAAAAAAGAAGAAAAATAAGTCAAGCAAGGCTCAACAAGGAAATTCAAGTGTTCTGTGCATGGATATCAGTAGAAACTACATATGTAAGCACATCAGAGTTAATTTGATTGAGAATTTTGATAGTAAGGAAAAAAGTTAAACTCTCTCTCTATTTCTTCTCTCCTTGCCATTTGTATTACCGCAGCTGTTTGCCCCACTGGCTTTGGGCATTCTCTACTAGTATGTTATTTACAAAATATATTATGCCCCAACCGGTCCTCTGGATGAGAGTATCGCTTCTGTTGCTTACAGCTGTCATCAGAGGGACAACACAGGTGTCTAAAGGTACCCCTGTATTTTGCTGAATCAGATTCTGAGTTTCCTTTTACAATAACATATTGCAGTTCTCCTCTCCATCGCTGATCTAAATATCTCTGTTTAGTGATACGCACAAATTATATCTGTGATGCAAACATTGTGCATGCATGTTTCTGTATGCTGTTTACTTGGGCAGAGCTTTTACCACTCATGTTTATTTTTCAGAGTAAGAAAAATAACGGTCTCTGTACTTAGCCTACGATGACAGTTTTGCAGCAGGAGAACACTGAACAAGAAAAATGAAGACTGCAGAAGTGGAAGGAGGAAATGAAAGTTGCTCTACTGACAGGGCTACATGAATTCAGCAATGGGTGGATTAGGCTGAGTGTTATCAGTGATGATGAAACACAGCAGACTGTGGTAATGAAATATTTATGAATGGGGAAATGATACTGCATTCTGCAGTGCAGCACAGGGGAAAGTGAAATTTCAAGAATACTGTAATAGCAAAGCCCTCCATTAATTATCGAAAGCAAGCTGTAATGCCAGTTACTATGACAACAGGGTCCCCTATGTATTTTGCACCATTTGGGTGGGGGGAGGAGGGGGCTGTTTCTATTTACTGGAGTTCATTGTATTTCTTTTTCTGTTGTTGTTGTTAATTATGACTGTCCCAGCCTGTGACTATGTGGTTAATTTCAGTGATAAAATTATAAAGTGACTGTTGGCTAAAATATAGGGAGAGCCTTTAATAAGTAGTACTGGTCTTTTTATTCTGGAAAGAGCTAAAGATGCCCCTTCCCATATTAAGGGACAGGCTATTGTCATTATTAATAATCTTATATAATATTAATGCATGATAATGTAATAATAAAAAGTGAAATGCTGCTAGAAGTATTATTATTAATAACAATTTTGACTGTGTTAGGCTTTCACCCACAAAGCATTTTAGAAGCAGTGATTAATTAAAATGTCAATATTGGCATACTAAATCCACCACTACATTTCCAGATGGGGCAAGGGAACGTACAACCTCTGCCCACTTATTTTTAATTACTACTTATTTGGTTTCTTAAACCCATGACCCTCTTTGAGATTTCCACTTATCTTTGGCACAGCCAACGTTTTTTTCCCGCCAGCACCCCTGCCTGGTGCAGTGAATGCAAGGAAAGCAAGGTATAGACCATGATGAGGAAGAAGGACGTCGGCTGAAACATGTCTCAGGTCTGTGGCAACGTGTCCCATTAAAACAACTCTGCCAACTATCCACGTGGCACACATTTGTGGACAATATATCTATAGTTACTAAACGGAATAGGCAGAGAAGTGCCCTCCAACCCCTCTGGTCCGATGACTGTAGATGCTGGGGATGGATGGGGATAATGGGCCACAGACGGTGGCTAGGCTGACCAGCTCTCACTAGACAGCATTTTCTACTGCCACTGTAAGAGGCAGAGCACTCCTCTGCATGGCCCATTGCTCCGGGCCAGTCAGACATTTCTTATATTTTGAAATGGACATAATGCCATGAAGGACATAATTTCTTATGGATGGGTGTATGTACATGCATATATAAACATATGGTTTATATGCATAGAATACAATGGACTGCGTACCATGACAGACATTGGCTTAGAGAGGAAGGATTTTGCCTGATTTTGTTCATGATGAGCTTACTGAATGGATACAGAGGAGAAATCCGTTTATTATTTTTTTATTACTGCAACCCTCCCCGTCTTCCCCTCCTTGCCGTTCAGAGCCCTCAGCTCCTCTTTGCTCAGATGCCTTATTGCCATCCTAAGGCAGAAATCACCTGCCTTGACATGGGTCAAGACCAGAGCTAGGAGTCCTTAGTAGCCTGTACTTCCTTTTTTTTAAAAAAAAAACCCCACAAACCAAAACACAGCACTGTGAGAATGATGTGAACCCTGTGAGCAATAAACAATGGAGTAACGTAATCTGGCCTCCCATCGCCTGATGAATGGCTGCGGGAAGCCAGCGGGGAAGGCAAGGGTTCCATTTTCACTGTCATGAGAGCTGCCCCAAAGGAGTGATACGGATGTGAGCTTTCCTCTCCTTGGCTCCAAGGCTAGAGGCATCCAATAAATAGCTCAGACTACAACTCACTTACTTACAAACAACAGGGGGAAGGACAAGCCTGGTAGGTACGGGAAAGAAGAACAGGTCATATTGGTTTAACAGTTTCGGACACTTGACAAAGAAAAGGTTCTGGTAACTGTTTGTTTAGTGCGGAAAAGGCAAGAAGTAGCTGTGGGCAGAGGAAATGTAATAATATTCCTCAAACACAGCGTATGATGGTCTGCCAGCAACAGGTCAGATATATTAATCCTGCCCCGGCACGCAGGGATGGCTGGACAACACCTGTAATTTTCCCGTGTCAGGAGCTCTTAGTCCACACGCGTCTTGTTGCAGGAGGATGTCTGTCAGTAAGGGGCATTGTTGGGCTCCAGAGAAACCCAGCGCCGGCATTCAGAGCCATGTCATCTGGGACAGAGGATGGGGAGGGCCTTGTGTGTTGCAGAAAAATCATTAGTCCCAGGGCTAATTTTGGTGTAAAGAAAATCATGTTACAAATAATTCCTTTCTCTACCTAGAGGGCATTACCTACACCTCTGTGTATGTAGTGGTGTCTGTGGGCCCATACTGGAAGGAGGCTGAGCTGGGGATGTCCCCTTTTCCTCTTCTAAATGCTTTTTGGTTGGCAGTCTCCTCAGGGTAAATCTTGAGAGTGTGTACATGCATGCGTGTGTGTGTGCACGCATGTGTAAACTTTAGTTCATTACTTGTCACATACTTAGGGTCATCAGGGTGATTGCAGGAGTAATCTGGCAGCCACGTAAACTTTGTCTTCTCTGGGATGGAAGGCGTTGTTAGCAGATTTGTACATCGTTGTGCGGAAAAGATAAACAGTGACCCTAAGATGCATCAGCCAGCTGAGGTAAGCCTTACGTGGCCCTCTGGGTTTGCTTTATCCAGCCACTGCTGGCTACAGTATAAATTACCCCGTCTACACAAGGATTAACCCATGAGTCAACCTGTGTCAAAAGTCATCCTTGTTGTCTCAAGAAGGACAGAGCTGAAAGCTACCATGCTACAAAGATTTGCACCAAACCTTGGGGTCAGTCTAAAACAAATGCCAAATGTCTGTAACACAAACATTTGGAAAGAGCCCAGACCAATGTTTATGGACATTTTAACCTGTGGAAGTGAGAAACCAGTCACGAAGCTTGAGAAGGCAACCGCTGAACGACACTAGGAAAAGCAGTATATGAGCCTCGGCAAGCAAAGGGGTGCATCTGCGCTTGCCCAGTGTGTAGTGGGGAGGGAAATCAGACGGGGAGTTAGTTTCTGGTTGCTTCTGCTTCTGACAGCCCCTAATGTGCTAGGGGAAAAAAAAAAATAATCCTTGCATTAGACATGTTTGCATCACTCCATAAATAATGAAAAACAACAGTCAGCCTGAGCAGGGGCTTCCCTCAGAGGCGTGAAAGCTGTAAGGGAGGAAATCTGGAGCGGGAGTCCATAGGTTGCGTTAGTGGCATTTCTCCCCCAAACTCCATGTCCTCGTTGCAATTCAGCACATGCAGGTGGCCAGCCCTGCCCAAGCCTGCAGTAGGAGCCATGTTTGTACTAAATCAGTGAGCAGAGAAGCCCCCTTCGTAAACTGAGGGATTTTATGTTCATGCGTTGGCTGTTTATTCTTTCTAGCACTATTCTGTTCGGTCGCTGCAGGGACTCCTAAGAGACGCAGGGGAATGGGGAGTGCTTAGTCAAGGGCAGAAATATTTGGATGCAGTCAACAATAAATAGAATCCCTAAAAATTTAAGACATTTTCCAGAGTAGCTATTTTCTCTGCCTGCAATGTTTCATATGTTCCATGCTGAATTACCCTAAAGTGCAATTAAAATACTTTAATGTTTGAAATCTGGAAATCCTCAGTCCCACAGTCTTAATATCATTCCTGGCTGTGAAAGAGGAGGGGAGGAGGGAGGGATTTATTCTCACCAGGCTGCAGGGGGTCTACACCAGCAGTTTTCATCCACTTCACTGCAAATCCTTTCCGATCAATATGCAGGTGGTGCCGGTGTGCGGGAGGAAGGCAGAGGTGCGGGTGATGCCGGCATCTCCCCTGCTTCCAAGCAGTGCAGCTGTGACACCCTCCCTCCGCAGCCCCGAGTCAACCAGCAGCTCTGTGCCCTGCTTTCAGCAAACCTGGAATAATTTTATATCGACTCCTGTGGGAGGAGGTATAAAGCTAAGACTGCAGTTCTGCCTCTGAAAGTTCACTTTTTTTCTTCTTCCAGAAGCAGGTAAGCCCTGACCTTTGAATGCGGAGTGAGGATGGAGCCAAGGCACGGGTTTTTTTGGCTCTACAAGTGACAACCAGAGATGAGATATCAGAGAATGCTGTACCACTCTGCCAAAAAATATTGGAAAGCTGCAGTATGTAAGGTCGCTGTGACCATCAGGGAGGGAAGAAAAGCCAGTTTGTTCTTCCCTCAGCTCATCCTTGCCCCTCTTGGACTTTTGCTGCTCCCCACAGCTGCCAGGCGGAGCGTGTGCATGTGTGTCTGGATGCGAGTTATAGAAGCACTCAGCCGGGAGGAGTCTGCCTTACTAAGCAAACATTTAGATGAGGGATATCAGACCTTTCTTAAAAAGCACGAACTTAATTTAAGACTCAGCAGCCTGGCTGAGGCAATTCGTGTGTGCTGGCGGAAGGCTGCCGGGGTGAGTGATGGGAGCCCCCGATACCTGGAGCGTAGCCTGCTAAGTGAGAGAGGCTACAAGTCATCATCTGGGTACTTAGGAGCAATGTCCTTTATGATCCTCTGATTCATGGGCAAGGAGCATCACATAACTCAGGGACACTTACAAAGCCCTGAGGTGCGATCCTTCAAAGTTTTGCTACAGTGAATTCAGGACTGACTCCAAGCAACTCTCTAACTCCAGGCCCGGCTGAACAGGGGCTCAGCTCAGCTCTTCACGCTTATAATTATTTAACACACTTACTGCTATAAGACAAAAAGAACTGGTGGAGGAGCTTTCCTGCCTAGGAAAATTCATGGTGGCAGAAGTGTAATCAACAGTGAGCAGCAAAAAAAGAGAGAAGAAAAAGCAGATCCCTATGGTTCATGGTGTTGCCCCTAAAGCTGCTCACAGCTTTCTACTGCTGCTGCTGGTTTTTCCTCTGGCTAGAGGTCTGCCAAGAAAGCAAAAGCGTTGCCTACCTGGCGCTCTTGACACTCAGATGCGAAAGGGGAAATGAGTGAGGATGACCAATTCGGTGTCCTGCGGCTAGAGGAGTATCAGATGAGACACCTGTAATCACTGGCAAATCAACTGGAAAAGCTTAGACCTGTGGGCTATTATGTTGCAGACATCGGTGTACCAGTGCCAGTGGCTGGCGGCTGTAGCCCCCCATACCAGTAGCTGCTTGTAGCCAGCTAGACCATACCGCTCCCAGCAGCTACAATCCATTAGCAGACTGTGTGACCACTCTTAATACTCCAGCACAAAGACAGGTAGGACGTGTCTGATGGTGATTTAAATAACTGAGAAGACTTGGCATGAAAGTGGGCAAGAAATGATCTTGTGATCACCGACAGCTGAGCTGCAGGGACAGTGAGCTGCACCACAAGGAGGGTTAAAAAATGGTAGGGACTTTAATGCTTTGAGGTACCATTAGCTCTGCACACCATTGTTTGTGGGCATCTTATCGGTTGAGAAAGTTTTGGAATTTTAATCCGTTCTCCATTTCCTGTGCCCTAGTAAAAGGCCCTTCTGCTTAATGGCGTATCTATTAGGGAAAGATTAGCCAGATGAACTGTATTTGGGGGGCAGCAGATTTTGGTGCTGGTAGTAAATTATCACCTCATTCCACTGCTAAAACAGTCTTTACCCAGAGTATGTGCTGAGATGTTAAGCATTTTCTGTAAAGAGCTATTTATTAAGCAGAGAGTGCCTCAAGATAGAACTAAGTGTCTAGATTTTCTGGGAGGAAAAATAAAAATCTTTGTAGGTTAAAATTAGCTTTCATATTGCAGGGGTGAAACCACCTGAGGTTAGAGCCTTGCTGCTTTTTAATAGGCAAATGAGGTATTTCATGAGGAATTGCCTTTACGTGACTACTGAATGAGTGTCATCTTCCAGCAGCACCTTCTGTGGCGTGAGGTGTCTCTCTCCACGGGAGGAACAAAGCGGGGAGCCAGGTGAGATTGCCAGGGAGACAATGGGTTCCCTCTGTGCCACGGGATGCTTCACAGTAAAGTGGGTATTGCCATTTATTGTAAGTGCCCTGTCATTAACTATTCATTTTAATGTATTAAACAGAGGGATCTCACAGGGCTCTCATGCACTTCCTCAGAAGTGTGCCCTGGCTTCCCTGAAGCATTGTTTGAGCTGAGCGTGACAGCACTTGTCAATGGAGCACTTGTGGTGACATGTTTGAGAGTCCTAATGCACTTTTTAATTCTCCTCCATCAGTCTCCTGCACTTTCTTTCAAATTCAGATGTGAATTTTTCCACCATGTCCATCCCAGAGGATGAAAGCTGTGTTTGCTATGGTCTTTGTTCTGCTCTTTGCCTTTGACGTGAGCTGGTCCCTGACTGTCTGTGCACCAGCCCTTTACCAGAGTGTGTCCTAGCTCATTTCCCTCTCCATTTTCCTTCCCAGAGGACATGTCCTGGCTCCAGACACTGAGGACTGGCCACCACAGCAGAGACAAGGATGATCAGAGATATGGACCATCTTCCTCAACAGGAGCAAATAATTAGATTGGGGTTCTTCAGCCTCTGAGACTGAAAGGAGGTAGGGTGGAGGCTTGCTGGAGCCTGAATGGTGTGGAGAGGAGAGTTGCAACCATTTCAGACAGTTCCTCACTGTTTCCTTCATACTACAGGCCATACACATAAGCTAGCATGTGGCAGGCTCAAAGCCCACAAAAGGAGGTAGTTCTTCACACCACGGACTTAAGCTGTGGGAACTCCTTGCCATAGAAGGGTGCAGGTGCTGGAAGTTTATGTGGGGTCAAGGGATCAAGAAGCATGGTCACAGAAGAGAAATCCATTGAGAGTTATTACATACAAAGGCTATATCTCTGAGAGAAGCCCCTGAGCTGCAAGTGATTGAAGGCTTAGAAAATATTTGAGGTAGTAGCACTCTATGCTTGACTCATTTTTATGCTCCTTCTCAGGCATTTGGTTTCAGTCATTGGGGGAGACTTGGGTAGATGGATGTCTGATCTAACATGGGGTGGCTCCTCTTGTGTTCACCCTATCATTACCACACTGTAGTCCCCTTTAGTGTGAAAAGACCGAGGCCGAACTATCTCACAACCTTCAGCAGGAACTAGGCTAGTGCATACATCATCACAGCAGGGCGAAGCTACTGCCACTAGCTACAAATCTGCTCCTCTTCCAAGGTCTGTCCCTTTCCATTTGGACCTATGGTCTGCATTTTATGGACAGAAATTTTTCAGAATCTACTAAATATTGGATGCTTTATGTGCCTGAGGTATTATTCTGGAGTTCGGGAGGCCTTCCTTTTTCACTAGCTGTTGTACTTAGCAGGCACCACTCACCACAGACAGAGTACCACTGAGCGGTCTCTATTATACTATTATCATTGTTTGTTATATGTACTTATTGTGATTACATTATTATTATCATTATTATTATTATTATTATTATTATATTGCTATTAAACTTTAGTTATAATAATGTTTGTATTTCATATATAAGTTCTTATTTAACCCTTTGTTTTTGTGATTCTCGGTGGCTTCCCTGTGCTGAGGTTGACTTACGTCCAATGGCAAATAGTCTCTTACAGTGCAGTTCAACACCTCAAAGCCTTGTAGGACATGATACCTTCCTGGACTGGAAGGGAACAAATGAATATCAGGGTGTCAGCTATATGGGGTGTGCTACTAGGGCCTGCCCAACCTCCCAGGGTGCCTTGGTCCTTCTGACATCAAGATCCCCGAAGGACTTGAAATATAATTGGTGCAAGGGAGACAGCTAATGAGGGAACCTCTCTGTGGCATCAGCTTCATTGTCATGAGCACTATCTCCAAAAGGGCTGATTTATTTTCTGTGCTGCCTATGATGCATGAAGCAGGGGGCTGAAAATCTATTTTAATGGCAGTGAGTGGTGTCAGGTGAATACCCATCCCATCGGGGTAGGGGGAGTGAGCGAGCGGCTGCGTGGTGCTTAGTTGCTGGCTGGGGCTAAACCACGACAGAGCTGACATAGAAATCCAGACAATTAGAGCAGCTTCCCTTGACCCGATATTAGCAGAGGGTTTTCTGCAAGTTGTGATAGATGTAGATCCTCAACCATTGATTTTTTTGGTACCTGTCCACGAATATTATGATAAAGTGTTGTTTTTGTGAGGGTATTTTTTTTAAAGAGAGTTGAGTTGCTGCAGCTTTGTGAAATATTGGTGATGTAGTTATCTATGAGCTATCTAAGCACCATGACACACAGAGCATTAGAATTCATCATGCTTGTTATTGTCCTTTTACAAATGACTTTATGCCAACCAGTCAAATCTTTGGACTAAAAATGCAGCTACCCAGAGGTAGCCGCACACCATCTTCTGTGCAAAAGGTCTGATTTCATCCTGAATGAGGTGCTTCCAGGGACCACGGAAATGAAGTTTTTCATGAAGCAGATAGGGGATGTGGACCCAGCACTGAAGTCAGGAGGGGACTGCAAATACAAATGTGACAGGAGGTTAGGAGAAAATATTTGTCAGTGAAAGGTAGTAGATGTGTGTCCAGAAACACAGGAACTAGAAAAGCAGAGAGATGCATTTTGGTTTGAGAAGACTCCCTGATGGCTTCATGACACCCCTTCTAAGCTTGACTGAGCTTTAGGACTCATGGATTCTTTGCAAATAGGTTCACCTGCACCTGAAGTCTTCTGTTTTCCTCTGACAGCACCACCTTTTCGAAAGACTCAATTGGCTGACTTACAAAATATTTTTTCCATTATTTCAGCCCTCATTATCAATTCGGATTGCTGGGGTAAATGGCCCTGGATGTACCTTTTTCTCCTCTCATCCCTCTGTTGTGTCTGTCCACAAATTCTTTCAAGTTTTGGCTTCATTTTCCTCTCTCATACCTGGATGACTTAATCACTGAAACATCCAGCCATAAATACTTGGTGTCCCTAGAATTGCCAGGGGCCCCTTGCACAGCCAACAAAGCCCCTGGAGACAGCAGGGTGAGGGGCAAAACCCCTTAAGGTATACCTCAGGAACTGAAAATGGTGTGCTTGTGGCAGCCAAGACTGAACTAGCTCATCTGAGAGGCAAATCTTATTAATAGAGGCTTGAGGCTCTGGCTGACTCCAAAGGACACTAGAGAAAGAGTCTCTGGACTGCACCATACTGCATAAATGAGGGGGTAAATGTGCTCAAATTTGCTGCACTGAAGTATACAGGGTGAAAGACTTTCTTTCACGTCTTCCACCAGTGTAGTCAGAATTCAGTCATACCTGTTCAAAGGGTTAATCCAGTGTAAAACTATCCCTGGTGCAGTCAACATGTGCCTACTTTCATTGCGGGAAATGTTATTGGAGAAAAAATCTGAGTCCCACAGGAGTGAAGTGGGATAACACCTAAACCCATTAGTAGAATTACCTTTTTTTTGAAAACTGCAGATAAACAAGAGCACATTTTAAGGCACAGACTTCAGAAAATCTGAAAAATTCACACCAAAGCCACAGAAGTGAGGGGTAAAGACCTTGCCATTATACTTGTACCAAGCTTCTGCAAGGAACAGAAGAGGGATACCTCTGTCTGCAGCTGGGGGAGGACAGCATTGCTGGGGTGATGTTTGCTGCCAGAGAGAAGTCCTACCCAAACCTGCTCCTGCCTCCCTGGGGTGGTTACAGTGAGTCCTCCTGCCTGAGAAGGTGCAACACCAGGAGCAAAATATCAGCATTTTCAAGCTGTTTTCTTTTGGCAAGCTTTGCATGACTGATGGACTGTTTTTATTCTGCCAGACACCTGTTCCACAGGTGATGAAAGTCCCATTTCTTCTGTCATCCACTAGTGGCCAAGCAACTACGTGTACCAGCTTGCAGCTGAACAGGGACCCACAGGTTGGAGAGGCCAATGTGCAGGACTTGCAGAGGTAAGCAGTGATGGAGGGCTAGAGAGGAGGTCTTATGTCATGATCCCTATCAGAGCCAAAGCATCAGAGTCTCTGTCACATGTCATGCCCCAGATAAACTGTCAAAAAGCAGACCAGGTTGTATACAACATGTACATGTCTCAGCAACATTCTGTTTAGCACAGGTTACTCTAGGCTTTAGACACAATTGGTGGAGTTATCATTAATTATCTTACCCTAATCATCCTACTCTGCCTTGGTTAAATTAACTTTTCAATCACTCCCACTCTGTCAGATTTCTTTCTTATTAGATGTCCTCCACTGTTTCAGTTAAGACGTTATTACGCTTTTCAGGGCAAAATGATTTTCTGCCTTCTGTACAGCAGTGAGAACCTCTCTCCTTGCTTATTCCCTGATCTAGCCTTGCTGATACTTTCTCATTTCATCATACACTCAGAGGGGAATATTAATCAGGGCCTGGTGGGGTCTTTTTCATTTGGATTGCAGGCGGTGAAATGCATTATCTTTAAGTCATAAAAAGTATGTCCATAAGCAGCAGAAGTGATGAGATGTAGTTTCCTAAGGACCTATCTAGAGATTGAACTCTGCTGTCTAGTAAGGGCTGTATTGACACTACTGTTTTTCCCTCAGTGAGGTGATTAATAACGTTTATTTTCACTACTAAGTGACTTTTATTTGTTGATTATATAGGAACTTCAGATTTTTTAAATCTTTCCCACTCTGTCAACTGGACAACAGCTTCAAAAGTGTTTGTGGAACAGACTGTCTGTGACAGAAATATGATCAATGAGTTTAGTAGTGGAACTAGTTTCCTTAGGAAATAAGTCTAAAAATTTGCAGTAAGAGCATGCTTTTTGGCTTGCTCAAACAGGGTAGGTGGTAGGGTACACAATGTCTTAATTATTAGTGCACTCGATAACAGTATATACTCTTGTCTCATCCTGGGTAGAGAAATAAGCCTTCAGTTTTCAGTGGTGGTAAAGCTGCTGAAAGAAGAGTGAAGTGGAGCTGATCTTGGTTTCCTCCATCCCAGCGTGGCCTGCCAACAAAAAAAATGTGCAGCAACACATTTTGCAGAATCTTTGTGAACTCTATAAAACATCATTATCAATATATCTTTGATGGCTGAAATCACTGCGCCCAAGCAGCTCTCTGGAATGTTGCTAGGGAGTGTTTCAATCCCAAGGGGATTTCTGGGAAAAGTTCAGGCCAGTTGCATTGTAGATGTTTCTGGGCAAGCTCCTGTATTTCCACAGGTATTGCTTTCGCAGAGCAGAATTGCAAAGCAAACTCTTCTCAGAGCTGAGGAAATCAGTCCCTGGTGACGGACATAATCACATTGCTGGCAGTGTGATCTGCCAGGAATTCAGCAAATGGCATCAGAGCCAGCCCCAGCAACTGTACTTTATTTCTTGGTTGTTATAGATTATAAGAAGAAAGGCACATTGGATTCTATCACCATTGTAAGCACCATAGATTTAGGTGAGCATGGAGTTATGCTAATTTTTTTTTTTTTTAATGTTCACTGCATTTATCCACATTAAGAACAAAAACTGTTGCCATGCAGGGTTAAAAGAAAGGTGCATCTATTTTGGTATCCCATTCCTGACAGTGGCCAACAGAGGATAATGCAGAAATAGTGGACAAATAATGAAAACATATAGGGATGCAACCCCTTTATCCAACAAATTGCAGGTCAGACATTTCCTAAGTCAGATGTATTGTCTTTGTATTTAACAGTCCTCAACAGATTTTTCTTCCAAGCCACCCAGTCCTTTTGGAACCCTGTAAAAATTAGCATCCACAACATCCCATGTCAAGGAATTCTACAGCCTTGTTAGGCACTGGGTGAAAACTATTCCCTCATGTATATTTTGAACCTGCCAGCTTTGCTTAATGTCTCCTGCTTCTTATCCGGGGAGGGACAGGATTGACTAACCAATCCCTACCCCTTACAAAGGCATCTGTTTCTTCTATTGCTGTTTTTCCAGATTCTTCTGTGTTCCCACCAATCTCCTTGTACTCAGCATTACTGATTTTGGAATTAAAGGCATCAAGTCATCACAGAATAACTTGCCTTTTGTCATGGATTCCCAACCAGGAGAGCAGGATCCTCCAAATCCAAAAGTGTGCCCAGCAATGATGAGTCAACAGCATCTCTCATATATCTTCTCAGCAAAAGGAGCTCTGGCAAATGCGAGCTGCTAAACATTTGGAGGAAGACAGCCCTCATTAAAACATTGCTGTGGCACTTCACAGAGGTGGTGCTAAATGCATCACTCTCTGCCTTGTGCAATGTTTGTGTGATTTCCAGGGATATAAGGGAAAGCAATTTGTACTGAGACTCTTCAATCAACAATAAAAAACTATTATACAGCTGGAATACTTGGCCAGTGTTCTTGGTGCAGATGACAAGTTATGAACAGCTGTGTTGCAATATGAGAAATATAATCAGACTGTGTAGTGAAGATGGTTGAGGGGCAGTCGTTTGCAGAAAGTAGGGCAGCCTCGTGTTTGCACAGGAAGCTGCTCGCTGCTTTGCATGCGCCGTAATGCCAAGGAAAAGTCTCTGCTTCGCAAGGGCGCTGAACCTGGGAGTAGCATTGCTAGACCCTCTAAAAGGGCACCAGACTCATGATGGTGTGACTTTGATTTAGTGAATTCCTAATTGTGCAGAAGAGCAGATTTGTTTTACACAGAAGCTTTTAAGCTGTGATGCTGTTTTCAATTGCTTGTCTGCTGCACAGAAGAAAAAATAGGGAAGACCAGCAAGTGGGTGTAACAGCTGGGTACCTGGACTTTGCAAGTATTGGAAAAAAGCTGCCTGCTGCTTCATTTTCAGCCTGTTGCTGCACAGATTGAATCTGAAGTTAGGATTTAAACAGTGAAATCCCTACCCGCTGTCAAGTCTGACAGTCTGCCGCATACTGTCTTGCTCTGATACATCTGAACTCCCCTCTCCTTGCTACCAGTTTCTGAAGTAGAAGAACAGCCCTTGGGGTGCCTCTTCTTTGTAATTCAGGGTGCAGCCCGATAGTGGGAACACTACTTACCCTCTGCATTTATCAGGGTGTGACGTTAGTAGGCGGTGGAGCAGAGCCCCTGCTCGGAAGCTCCCCATGTGACTGCAGCACAGACTGGCAGGAGCTGAAGAATAGTTGGAAGCTATTTCTGTTATATTTCCTCAGAATGAGATATATTTTTAACAGCCTTTCAGCAGTCAGAGCTCACATCCAGAACTGTAGCAGGGATGTAGGATGGACAGCAATTTTCCTTGCTGGCATCTTTCAGTCTCAGTCTGGAGAGTTCTGGTTTTTGGTCCCCGCATTCAATTCCACTTGTGCCAGCTGGGCATTCCCTTTAGGGCAGCTACCTGGGGAGGCAGATTTTGTGAATAAATGCCAGGTGTGTGTTTCTCAGAGAAGCCATCGGAGGTTGAATATTTGTAGTTGCTCCCCAGCTCTGGGGTGTGAACAAGCCACCTAGACATAAAAAGCATATATGTTACCCATGCTGTAAACCTCTGGTTCCTCAGTCTTAGATAGATTGCTGTTTTTTCCATTTGTCTTGGTCAAGTTACTGTGTAAATGAAGCTACGTCTTGTTGGTCATACAAATAAAAAGAAGAGATTGGAATTTCCTTGCAGCAGAGGCTGTCTGTATTGGTGCCTATTATAGCTCACACACATCCTTGAGAGGCAATGCCTCATAATTAATTGTTAAATAATTAATAATAATATGAAGCAGATACTACTCAGGAAGTAATTAACCTCCTTATGCTTACAGGGAAGTCCTATGGAATGGAAGAGTAATTAAAGGTTCTTTAAACGACACAGAAAAACTCCCACTGACACCAGTTGGGGCAGGTTTAGGAATTGAGTACAGTAGGATTTCCTCAGACATAAAATAAAAATAACTTTGTCCTGTAGGTAAAATTTATAAATCTGATATTTTTGGTTGGTCTATACAAGTGTTCAGCCTGGATGAATAATTTTATTTTCATGTCATTTCATTTAGGATAGTATGAAGCATTTAGTGATAAAGTATGCTTGAATTTTCCTTGGAAAGCAAGCAGGTGGCTAATTCATGTTGGAATAGGGGATTCTCACAATTTCATTCAGGCAGTATTGTGCAATGGACAAAAGTAAGGCCTGGATGGCAAAATTAGTTTGCAAGAAGTATCTTTAGGTAACATGATCCATCCACAAAGGCACAGAGAGAGTTTAGCATCTTTTTTTTTGTTCATGCCTGAATGAGACTTTTGCAGTCACTTCAGTGTTCCTTCAGATGAATTCAAAGAGTCAACCAGAGGGATATGAATTTTCTGGGACTTCAGAGTTATCATTGCTGAGAGAACTGAAAACATCAGCTAAGAATATCAGGTCACACAACCACTCAATATTACTTAATTGAGGTAAACCTTGCAATTCTTGATTCATAGCTTCATTGGTCTCTTCTTGCAAATCAAAATGAAAAAAAGAAGACACAACCTCCCCAAACTCTTGCAAGCTCTTTTTAAATCAGGGTGAAATTCCCGGCAGCCTTCATAATGTGCCCCCTTCGAGGATGTGTGTCTCAAGAGTGTCTTGATGCACTGGTAATGAACATTGTGTGGTTTTCAGGATTCACCAATGTCCTTTGTAAGTCCTTCCATTTTTCTTTATCTTCTTATTACACAGGCTATTCCTTCTCTCCTGATACCAGGTAGAGGTGATTGCGTTATGCTGCTTTTGTCAAATGCATGATAGAGACTATGAGAAAATGTCAGTCATTTTGGTTCAGTCTTCGGGGCTCTGAGGAACTTCTGGCTCTCAAGAAACTTCTTATTTTGTTACCTCAGATGTACATGGCAAACTTAGAGGTTAATACTCTCTAGTAGTGCAATGGAAAATGAAATTGCCTTATATTCTCCTGAAGTCACTTTTGACAGGATCTTCTGCATGGCATGACTTTACCATTTCAGATAATCCACCTTACCTGTATTCCTGCCCTGGTGCTCGGCCCAAGATAAATTGTACCAGCCATCCTCAAGAAAAGGGGTGGCCCAGGGCTATGCCATGTCCCTGGTGCAGTCTAGGGAAGCCCACTTCGTCCCTATACTCCCTGTCATCCTTCATCAGTGCAGCTCAACCAGCAGCTCCAAGCTTAGCCCTGCTGGAGCCCGTGGTCCCAGCCCAGTGCATTCAACCTCCAACTCATCAGAGGAAATCTCGGCCAAATCTTTCCTTCTCATCTGGGAGGCCAAGAGGTCTCTCCAGCCCTGGTTCTCCTGCTGCCACAAGCCAGCTGTCCCTTCTCCTTTGAAGACCAGGTGCACAAAGCTTCAGGGGCTGCAGAGGAAGAGCAGAGGGCAATTAGTGATGGAAGACAGTGGCAAACACCCTGCACCTTGAAATCTAACCCAAGCCCCTGGGTCACCCTGCAGTGAGCTCTGGGGAGAAGTTCCCTGAACATCTTTTTGCCTGCTGCTCGTGCCCGATCTGCTTTCTGTGACCTCTGTAGTGAAAAGTGCGCACCGCTTCTCTGAAATTTAGACAATGGATGATTTTAAATGCCTGTGAGGGCACAGCTTGTAGACATGGGGCCAATCTGGTCACCAGCAGCTTCCCCATTTTTAAGTCACCTCCCAAAATGAATCTCCCTTTGACCTCTCACTCTGAGGCTTCAGTGTGAGAGGCTGCATTTCCATGGCACTCTGTCACACAGGTCATGGAGAGGGCTGGAAGCCTCCAGCCCTGGGAGATACTGCAGCGAAACCTGTTTCTTCCCACCAGCCTGGCTCTTCTACCCTGTTCAGTAACTGCTCAGTGTGGTAATAGACCAAGTAAATTTGTGCTATTTATCTTAATGCTTGGTGCTGCTTTTATAACAAGGCTTAATTTTAAATCTCATTCTGCCCAGTGCAGTATGAACCTGCTGTTTAAAAAAAAAAAGTGCTCCTCTGCAGGGTTTATAACTCCAGCTGAGAAACATTTCTCCTTTGAGATGCATTGCCGTGCATTATCCCAGGCACAGATAATTGAGAAAGATTTGGAGAGGTCAGGCAGGCACCCACCCGCCAGCAGAGCTCCCCCTGACAGCCCCACTTTGAGCTCAGGCTCGAGGTCCTTCCCATTTAACAGCCTTCAGTGACGGTGTAGCAGGGGTATTTAAGTGTGCTAGTGAACATATTTCCATTTGGAAGATGAACATCAACACTCAATAGAAGTTAATTAAAATGATGTAAAAGGAGACATTGAAAAGATTAATTGATGTTAGTGACAGCTTGGCTTTCTCTCACGTTTGCTCGAAACACAACCTCCTAGTCTGGATCCATAAAAACCTGCTGTGGGGTTTCAAGGCAACTTTTTACTTACCCTTCTCTGAGTTGACATTTGACTGTTGTAAATAGGAGTTTGACCTGAAAAAATGAGCGATCTGTTTAAAGATATAAAAAAGGAGTCGTTAGGAGTTTCAGAGACTTTTTTTGCTAGCATACTTAATCTGACCAAGTTGCTGACTGCTGTGGAAAGGACAGCAGTGTCCTCATCGTCGTCCTCCTCCTCCTCTCTTGGCCCGCTGCTGCTTTGCTGCCAACACCCTTGCATTAATTGAACCATGATGCAACCACTAACAAGATGAAGTGATTGAAAACACACCCCCACACCCCTGCCAAGATTCATTTTCCAGTGGTGTCATTCCAGTGCAATTGCAGAGTCTCTGGATCCAATGCAAGAGAGCTGGAAGAAACACGGGGGGAGAGGCTGGGACTCTGAAACAGCCCACAAAGTGCTGCTGATCCTATTGAACACCATTCAGACATTTGTTCTCCTCTTACGGATTTACGAAAATCCTCATCTGGAGCCAACTTTCACCAAGGTCCTCTCAGATAGGAAGGAGCATCCCAGCTGAGTTTTGTTGGCTGAGCTAGGAGCTGCATGCCAGTGTCATGGCTGTGAGCAGGGATAGTCAAATGCAGCCACTCTGCAGTACAAAGGGAGTACTAAAAGCTGTAGGATCTCCCACAGAAATGCAGTTCTCGGCTTAGACATCACTCTTGTTTCCATCCCAAGGGCAATAGGCTAGTTAGTGAGGTACATCTACCTGACAATATGTTATAGCTCACAGTCAGTGTGACAAGTATCAAGCTAATCTGTACTAATTATTAATCATAGAATCGTTTAGGTTGGAAAAGACCTTTAAGACCAGTCCAACCATTAACCTAACACTACCAAGTCCACCACTAAACCAATTAAGGGTAAAGTAATAATTAATTCTGTGTTTCCTGACTTGGTAGCTGGATTATAATACTACATGTGGATTTGCCCCATCCTGGTGGTTTAGGAGTCATTAGGATTAAATGCTAGAGGAGGTCAACATAATGTCCCAGGTCACTGGGCAGCATCCAAACAGCTTGAACAGGCAGCAGAAGAGGGTGAGATAAGGAAAAAAAGCCCTCAGTGGAAGGGGTGATGTCTCAGGCTGTGGTGGCATGATAGATTTCCCTGGAGGGAAAAGCAGTTCAGGATATCTCCTTTCTGCTGGCACCTGTGGTGCAGTTCCCAATACCCTGGCAATTCTCTCCAGCCAGGCGGGAAACCTGGTCACTGAAATGACCCAAGTTACAAGAACACACCCAAACATCCAACTTCCCATGCCACAGCCACCGCTGCGCAGTGGCAGAGAGCCCTTGGAGTGCTAACAAACAACTTAGGGCTGCTAACATCTGGTGTCACCACATCCCTGCTCTAAGGGTCATCTGGTCCCGGGCCCCCTGAGGGCATTTGTGCTCTTTGGTGAGCCTGCTTGCCTACACAAAGCTACTCTTGTGTGCAAGCGCTTGCAGGACCCAGCACCCCATTTGAATTCAGGTGCTCAGTAGAGGGATCCGTACTGTAAAACGTTGGCCTATAACTTTATAAAACCTCTTAAAGTTATCTTGCACCTCCGGGCCACTGATGCTTCACTCCCTGTTGCTGAGGCCTCTCTGTGTCAGGGACCTGTGTTCCCCCAGGCACACAGCTGGTGACAGCAGCAGCCACTGTACGTGCTAGGAGAAAAATATGGTTTGAGCCTCCAGTTCCCATCCCTAGTATTTATTTTAATGTTTTGTTCTGACTTAAGACATTATTGCATAAATGCTCTACCACTGCCTTAAGGGGATGTTTTAAAGTGTTTTGATTCCTTTATGTTTTCTTTTTATTCCATATGTCAAACAGCACAGCTGGGAGCCTAATGTAGAGACTAGGAAGATGGGAAAGTCCCAGCATCACCAAGACTCAACCCTCCCCACAGCAGCAGGTGGCTGAGAAGGTGAGTTTTGCCCGGAGAGTAGAAGCAGAAGTATTCTAGGTTTCCAATAAGAAATCTCAAGCAAGATTGCATTGACTAGGGCCTCATGCATACAGCGAAAATGTTGGTGGTAAATCACAAAGTAAATTAAATGAGAATAGGCATCTAGCATCAGCTGCCTGTTTCACTTGGGACATAATTTTCCAGGACCACAAAAAGTAAATCTTTATCTTCACTCAACCCTAACACTAATGCTAACACTATTCTAGGCCTCCAGGTAGGCACCCCATCCTCTCAACAACTAAAAGCTCCTCAGGGGTGATTATTTTTGCCACCCTCAGGTTCCTGTGGCAGCCTCTGCCCAACCCCACACCAAATGTAGCTCTGAGCTTTCTCTTCTCTCTCTCAACCCTAACCATTGACTTCTCAACCCTAACCACTGACTTACCCATAAAACAGGGTCCCCACTTTCCAGATACTCGGTATTCCTCAGAGATGGATTCTGGTATCAGCCCTCAATTTCCTTGGGCATCTTCTTTCAGCCCCACTGACACATGTCCAGTGTGGGCTGGAAGCTTTCACTTTTCCTTTACATTGGCCCTCACTGTAGTTTGAGCCCTAAAAACAACATCCCAGCCCTCCCACAGATAAAGCATTCCTCAGCAGAGGGTGCTTTCATTCTGGCTTTCATTCTCCTCTTGTGTCCTCCTGCCAGCCCCCGTATAACCATAGCTCTGGGCTCAGCTCAATTCTCCTGTCCCTTAGGGAGCAGCCCTGATCTTGCTGCTCGCTGACATAGGCTGCAAACTCTGCTCCACCCTGAGCCTCAGTTTGCCTCAGAAGAG
Organism: Pelecanus crispus; assembly: GCF_030463565.1. Taxonomy (NCBI): domain Eukaryota; kingdom Metazoa; phylum Chordata; class Aves; order Pelecaniformes; family Pelecanidae; genus Pelecanus; species Pelecanus crispus. The sequence goes on along the minus strand of NC_134644.1, from coordinate 79,140,662 downwards.
AGTTCATAAAATCACAAGATGGTTGAGCTGGGAAGGGATGCCTGCAGGTCATCTGGTGCAACCCCCTGCTCATGCAGGGCCAACTAGAGCAGGTTGCCCCAGGACCATGCCCAGACAGCTTTTGAGTATGTCCGAGGAGGGAGACTCCACCACCTCCCTGGGCAACCTCTGCCAGTACTCGGTCACCCTCATAGTGCAGAAGTGTTTCCTGATGTTCAGAGGGAACCTCCTGTGTTTCAGTTTGTGCCCACTGCTTCTGGTCCTGTCACTGGGCACCATTGAAAAGAGCCTGGCTTCGCTGTCTTTGCACCCTTCCTCCAGGTATTTTTACACACTGATGAGAACCCCCCGGGCCTTCTTTTCTCCAGGCTGAGAAGTCCCAGCTCTCCCAGCCTCTCCTCATATAAGAAATGCTCCAGTCCTCTTTGTGGCCCTTTGGCAGACTCTCTCCAGTAGCTCCATGTCTCTCTTGCACTGGGCAGCGCAGTACTGGACACAGCAATCCAGGTTCACCAGTGCTGAGCAGAGGGAAAGGATCACCTCCCCCAAGCTGCTGGCAACTCTCCTCCTAATGCAGCTGAGGATACCGTTAGTTGAAGCTCCTGCCTTTCCTTTGGCAGACTCTTCCCAGCCATATCTCTGAGGGGATGGGATTTGTTCAGCCTTAAGAATAAAAGGCGGAAAGGGAACTTTATTGCTGTTTGCAGCTACCTGATGGGAGGGTGTAGAGAAGATGGAGCCAGGCTCTTCTCAGAGGTGCACAGTGACAGGACAAGAGGCCACAAGACACAAGCTGGGACTTGGGAAATGCCAAATAGATCTTAAGGGAAAAAACTTCACAACAGGGTTGGTCAAACACTGGAACAAGTACCCAAAGACACTGCAGGATCTCCATCCTCAGAGATATTCAAATCTCAGCTTGCTGAAGCCCTGAGTAGCCGGACCTAACTTTAAAATTGGCTGTGCTGTGAGCAGGGGGTAGGGCCAGATGACAGCTAGAGATCCCTTTCTACCTGAGTTACTGTATGATGATGCTATTACATACCTCAGCCTTTGTAAATTTGGAGCCTAATCAGACTACCTAGGTGAGAACAAGGTGTTGTGTCTTTAGCAGCAGATTTAGCCTTTGCAAAGCCTGCTCTGTTTTGAGCAACAATATCAGAGGACCGATATCTAAACGATTGCTGGCCCACTAACACATAGCTTTCCAGCACCTGACAGTTGGAAATGATTGTAGGTGACCCAAAATCTAACCCTTCAAAATTTTCCTCCTACAGTTTTTCAGACTTACTGTGGGTGTCCAACTTTATACCTTGCTTATCCTGTGCAGTTTAAAGGAATTGGGGAAGATGGCTCAAATCCTTTAGAAAATCACTGGCATGGTAATGGCAAGGGGAAGGAATTTCCATACCTGGAGGTGAATGTTGGGAAAGTCTTGAATAACCCAGTTGCTGCTGCCCCTTTTCCTGAGTGATGCAAGAGCCCTTCTTGCCTTCATCTGCTCCTCTTTCACCCATAAGTAAACTAAAATCTTCTCAACATTGCCCATTTTGACTGAAGGCATTGGATAGGTGCTTCCTCATGCTGTTCTGCTGCCTGCCAATGACCTGACATCCTCACTGACATTTTCTTTCACACAAGTGACTCCAGAGTCTCCCAGCATTGGGTTTGGGATTTTTTCCTCCTTTTCTCCCCTTCCTTCCTTCCTTCTCCTCTTCCCTGCCCTAACACCTGTTGAAAAGCAAATGAGGCATTAAAAACATATGTACTTGCTGTGGGAATAGGGAGGAGCAGCTGCCCCTGACTCAGTACAGTATTACATTAGGGCAGACCAGCCCTGGGTTCAGTATATCATGGTATGCTCCAACAGCTCACTTGAATATTTCCCCAGAGGGGAAAGCCTTTGCTTTCCCTCTGAAGTCATCCATCACCTGGCAGAGCACGCTCATCAAAAAAGTGGAATCTGGCTTGGCTGCAGGATCATTACAAGGGTTTAAAAGAGAACATTTTACCACCTTATATATCTTGTCAGACAACACCTGGCAGGTCAGTGGGGGAAACTAATACCCTTCCCAGCTGAAGCATTGGCTTGAGGACTGTCATCTACAGGCACAGGTCAGCTCAAACCAGTCTGCCCCAAGCTGGGAAACTCAGAGCCAGCGTAATGTTTGTAGCATCTACCTGACTCTCCATATTCTGTGTATGTGTCTCTCTCATGACAGATAGGTGAGCAATTGCAATCATGAAATACTGCATATGTATGTCTCATCCAGGAGTGCCCAAGGCCAACTCCATTGACAAGCAGACAATGGTCATCTTCCCTGCTCCTTGTGCCTGGAGCCACACATAGACCCATTTTTGTGTGAGTTTGTCTAGTCCCTGTCTGAACCCCACTTACCCTGCTGGTGTCCGTGGCAAAGGGATCCATAGGTGAATCTTATCCCATGTGAAAAGTTACTCTCTTCTCAGACCACAGTCTGGTCTTTTCATTGGCTGTGCCTAAATTCTCTGGTGGTGAGAAATACCATTTCTCCCATTTTGGATCGTGACCTGATCAAGTCAAATTATTGTTGGCTCCAGCATCTCCCAGCTAGCTGGTGGGGAAACTGCAGGCTTTTAAAAGGCATCTCTTTACTGGATATTAGTTGTGCTATCATTGCTATTCTCGTGCCTGCCAGAGCACAAAGCATGTGTGGCAGCACTCACAGACCTCCTCAGAAAAACAGTACACAGGTTGACACTACAGTCTGCTCTGGAGTTTCTCTTCACCCATTGTGCGCCAATGAGTGGAGTCCCAGGCAAGGAGAGACGCAGATGCTCCAGGAAGCTAATTTACTTATTTCTTTTCCTGCTCAGGGAATGCAGGCAGACACAATTAACATGGATTTTATATACTCCCTATAGGGGACTGTGATAAATGTAACCTCTCATTTATGATTAATAACTATTAAAAAATGTGTCCAGAACTGATAAAGATACTGAAATTGAGATGTTTAGTTAAGGCGAGGAAAATTCTTGAGTACTCCCATTTTGTCTTTCCAAAATCAAAACCCTATGTACTGAAATACAAATGATACAAAATCAGGAATGCCTCCTTTTCAGCAATAAAGCCCCAGAGAGTTAAATTAATCAAGGAAACCAAGTAAAAAGAAAGCAATCAAAGTAAAACCAAACCCCACATTACTTATGATGCGGTGTTTCTGTCAATATGCAGCTGAGCATAATTCAGCAGTGTCTGTTTTCAGTATAGCCTGTACTTTGTTCCATGCTTAGTCAAGGTATCAGGCAGAAGCTAAAAAATTAGATTGCAGTCTGTTTTAGTCAAGTGCGTGTTGAAGCTAATTTATCAAAGTAAAAAAAAATGGTTAAGAAGTATTAGTGGCTACTGAGGCTTCACTCACCTTTCCCTTTTTTCTTTTTATTGCCTTCAAAATGATGACCAATTTCTATATGTCGTTAGGCCGGAGGAAAAAAAAAAATCTTGTTTTCTATGTGTCATGGTTTAACCCCAGCCAGCAACTAAGCCCCACACAGCTGCTCACTCACTCCCCCTCAGTGGGATGGGGGAAGAGAATGAGAAGGGTAATAAAAGTGAGAAAACTTGTGGGTTGAGGTAAAGCCAGTTTAATAGGCAAAGCAAAAGCCATGCGTGCAAGCAAAGCAAACCAAGGAATTCCTTCACTACTTCCCATCGGCAGGCAGGTGTTCAGCTGTCTCCAGGAAAGCAGGGCTCCATCACGCATAACGGTTACGTGGGAAGACAAATGCCATCACTCCAAATGTCCCCCTCTTCCTTCTTCTTCTCCCCAGCTTTACATGCTGAGCATGACATCATAGGCTGTGGAGTATCCCTTTGGTCAGTTGGGGTCAGCTGTCCCAGCTGTGTCTCATCCCAGCTTCTTGTGCACCCCCAGCCTGCTCGCTGGTGGGGTGGGGTGAGAGGCAGAAAAGGCCTTGACTCTGTGTAAGCACTGCTCAGCAGTAAGGAAAACATCCCTGTGTTATCAACACTGTTTTCAGCACAAATCCAAAACATAGCCCCATACTAACTACTATGAAGAAAATTAACTCTACCCAAGCCAAAACCAGCACACTATGACATTAAGCAAACACTCTCACTATCCCAGAAAATAAATGTCTTGAAGGTGAGAGAGGGTGGAAAAGAAGAAGGAAAGCAACCTATGGGGAAGGTTTTACAGGGTAAGTGAAACTACTAAGACAAAACTGGGGTGTGAAGGATGATGAGAAAGGCTGCTCCTGAGGCAGCATTCCTGCCCCAGGTTCAACACCAGTGCTGTTGCTATCGCTTGCATGAGCCTGAACGCCTGCCCACACCATTTGCACCATGGCTGTGTGGTTTCGCTCTCCTTTTCCTTGAGAACAACAGAGATTCATAGTATTGTACTATTTATCATGAATTTCATTTCCAGCAGAATCAAGAAAACTCATGCACAGGAGTGTGGAGCCAAACCGGTCATCTAAACCGATCATTTTCTCTCTTAAGCTTTCAGAGTGAAGGCAGGAAACAGATGACAGAGGAACATCCTTTTTTCCTCCATGTTTCTAAATGTAAGAAGGAATGGTCTTGTCAAGGTTTTTGTTGTAGGGTACATGGTAGAAAAGGGGAGAGAGGAGGAGATGGGAATTTTGGAGGAAGCAAGGGAGGAATATGCAAAGATTTTAGGAGCTCCCTGTCCAACACAGGTTTAGAGCTGCTATTCCGTCACTTTGTAAATTAGCAATATTAGGCATGATGCCTCTTCTGGAAGCAATTATCATCGGGGTACCCCAGAGTGCAGATAATAAGCACATTAGGACTGCAGCACTCTATGCATTTATCTACAAGTGCCTAGCATTGCATGATGCCACAGAAACAAATTATGCTTGGTGCTCGTAAAATGCAGAGGACTGGTAGAAGTATAATTACTGGTTTTCCAGCACAACTGCTATACTACAGTAAGTATGGCAGAGTTGACATCTTAGTGGAGTGAAATGAGTAAAATATCTTTTTATTTCACCAATACACTCTTCTAACTTCTACTAGTGTTTGAAATCCTGATGCTCCTAGCAGAAGTGATGGCCTGGAAACTTTTTTTTCTGCCTCATTTTTCCCTTAATCATCTGTGGACAATGAATTGCCACCTATTAGCATCCCAGCCCTTGTTAAAATAGGCCTTTTTTTTTTTTTTAACCTGAGTTATAAAAAAAAATTGTTCCAGCCTAGTGCAGTGGACTTGTCATAAATGTTTAAGATGTACCATAGTGTCATATTTTCTAGGCAGTATAATAACATTCCATTTATTGTTTCCCAAGGACTAAACTTGGAAATGAATGGCTTTATGAAGAGGCTAGTCTTATATTAAAGTTGATTGATTCCATTCATCCTCCAACAGGCTCCTCAGCAAAACAATTTCCCCTTAATTAAGCAATATGATGTAAATTACATGGTAATTGATTTAATAAAAATATATGATGCAAACTAACATGGGGGAAAACATCTTAAGGAACAGCAGAATTATTCTCTGAACAGAGCAGGTAATGGAAAGACTAGTGGAAATGAGGTTAGAAAACAATAAAAACAAAGCTTTTATAGATTTTTTTTTCATCATTTCTGTTTCCCTAACAGTTAGATGGATGAATCCCCTGCTATCTCCCTCATTTTCTGGCATTAAAGATGTTTGAGAAGCTGTGCCCTTTTTCTCCCTTCCACCCAACTATTAGTCTACTTTAAAAAATAATAATACAATCAGTTCTGATGTTAATACTTTCTGGGGCATATAAATGTACTTTTCTGACTTATTTTTCTGATCTAGGTACTCTTTTGAGTTTCAAGTGAGAGACATTTTCCACTTCTTGTCCCAAACCCTGTGCTAATACTCTTGTGCAATGTTGCGCAAGTGTTACTGGTTACATGTATTTTGTAGAAAACCCATGGGACAACGTTAAGGCAAAATATCCTCTGCCTGCACTCCTCACTTCAACCACTTTTTGTTTAATCTGTTGAAATGGTAGGGACTACCCAACTGTGAAGATTCATAGCACAATACATGGTAATTTTGGGGGCCGCCTTATGAAAATCTAGCCCTTTGTAGTGTATCTTTTCTCTGTGGGACAGTTTTCTCTGGACCCATGTAAAGCTTCCAATCTGCCACTTGCCATTGTCCATCCCTTTATGGTGTGGATGAACCCTAGAAGTTAATGTTGCAGAAAGCAGAATTTTTCCATGTTGATCTCTTCCCAGGGATGTTCATAGGCAGAAAACTGTCTGGTAGTGCATATGGGCAAGCTGGGCAGAAGAAATGGAGCCACAGCAAACTGATGAACTCCTGGAAAGGGATAGACTTACCAAAGGGTTGCAAGAACATGAGCAAAGACTGCAAGGACAGGGGAAGGTACCCAGAGAGTGCTGTGAAAGGGCTGAGTGGAGCAAACTTTGGACAAACTCCTTCAACTCCAGTCCATAAAGATGTGTGATTTTCACAGAGGTGCCTGACTCTATTTGAAAACATTGCTGATTGGATAAGTGCCTACCCTTATGGTTTCAAGGCCTCAACATGTGTCCGAAGTAGCAATGGATTCACATCAGGCAGTCTGATTTTAGTGTGATTAGTTGCAGCTCTTCTGTCTGCAAAATTAGCCCGACAGCCTCATAAGCACAATTGTTTTAGAGAGAGCTAGTATTTTTCCCAACTTTCCTTTAAGGCAAAAATTTCCCACTGTCATTTTGTGGATGCCATTTGTTCAGATCTCAGTCAGAATCAGAAAAATATAAGCACAAATACAAAATGTTTTCTTTTGGTTTTAGGATTAAATTAAGTTTCTTTAGGAGTCCTTTAGAAACACAAATACATCTCAACTCAGACTGTGGCCAGAGCTTCAGATTCAGATCTTATTTTAGTTTAAATTCCTTTACTGAAGCAAACCATCAGTCTTTCCTGGCAGGCAGTCCACCCCAACTAGAGTATTTTCCATACTGAGCTCCAGATAGGTAACATCCTAATGTATGCCTTTAAAGACAGAAGAAATATCCAGAGTCCTGATGCCTTCAATCAAAGCAGTAAACAGTAATTTCTGACCAGCCTTTTCCTCAACAGAGTAAACCAAGGGAGAAGCAATCATTGCTTTCTGAAATTAGCAATGTCAATCCTTGACATAGAGGAGGTTGTTGAAGAAAGGTTAGCTTTGGTGTCATCGTGCCATTAGGTCTGAAACGGCTCTGAGAGATCACCAGTACAACCTGCCATTCACAGACCCCCAAGGATTTCTTTTTTAAATGAAAGGCTGAAAAAAAATCTCATTCCCTATTCCAGCACTGCACACACAACATGTTCCCCTTCCCCCCATCAACTGGAAGAAGCTAATCGGAATCAGGTCCTTAATGGAGGGCAATGGCAATTCTGCACAGGTAGGAAGACATAAAACATTTGCCAGCCAACCTGTTTTGACTGGTGGTCAGTGAAATATTAATACATGACCTTCATCGTTTTCACTTTCTGTTAAAAACCTCAGGACATTGGAACCAAGGTATTTAAACACACTTCCACTTCCTGGTAATCAGTGTTTAACAGAGAAGTAAAAATATATCTAGGCTCTTTGCATTTGTGACCAGAAAGCTTCCTCTAGACTGGCACTGGTCTTAGATGCCAGTGTCCTTTTTAAAGGATTTTGAATGCAAATGAATGTGTGAGACATGCAACTTCTCTGCATAGCCAAGCAACATTTGTCTATAGAGATGAGAGACAAAAGGTTCTTGTTTCGGCTACACCCGCTGCTGGATTGCTGTGATGACTTTTCCTGGCCAGCACTATCCAAAAAAGCTGTGTAAGGTCTAAAGGACTGGAGCTACCTATTACACAAAGGTTGGTTGGATATAAAGCTTAGTAAATGTTGTGACTTTTCCTGAATATGTTGATTTATGTTGTAGGGTGGCAAGATAGCTAGTTTAAATAGGAATGAACTGGTAAGGTTTTACTCTTTTTTTTTTTCCCTGATGCTCATAATCAAGAATATGTGCATGCACAAAGCTACCTTAGTGTTCAAAGACAGCTTCTCTTCACCAGTGTCACCAACACCACAGAAGACTGAACAAGTTTACAACCAGAATAAACCATAACTCTTCCATTCCTTGCCATGCAGATGAAGACAGCTGTCAAGGAGTGATTGGAAGGATGGCTTGGGAGTGGGAAGTACAAAACATAAATGTTAGAGATGCATCACCAGTGTTCAGGTCATGCCACAAGCTTCCTTCATGAACTTTGGTAAGAAACCTCATATCTTGGTCTTAACAGATCCTAAACTGCTTTGTGTCTTTTGGGTTTAGGATTGTTTATTGCATCATGGTTTTGTGTCTGTGGTATGAGGTGAAATCCTGAAGCCACTACAGTTAGTAGGAGATTCTGGCCCACAGCTGGAATTTCACCCTAAGGCATCTTTATGATCTTGTTCATGGGTGTATGTTCCTAAGGAGTTAAAAGGTGCTGCTCATCTGAGGAAAATTATACAAATGCCTGGTATTAGTAGTTCTGGGTCATGCAGTGTTACAGATGAGGTGGTGTGAAAGGTTGAGATTTGTTTCATGTGTTATAAGCATACAGAAGACTTGGGGCAGAAATTACAGTAAAAATGAAGATTTTTTTTTTCAGTGCATAGAAATGTTTTGAGTTGTTTTAACTGGAAAACGATTGTAAATATAAGGTCACAATTTTAATCACTTTCTTTTCTTCCTTTTTTTTGGGGGTAGTAATATTATTTCCCTCTTTTCTATTGGATCAAGTTATCCTGCCATTACATAGACTGTCCTACAGCTTTGCGTCACCCTGCAGCAAAACTAACTGTGGACCAGAAAATAAAATTGGGAACTCTGTGAAGCAATGAAGTGTTGTGGGAAGAAAGACATTGGTAACACCTGGCTGAGCATCAAATGTAGGCTCAGTGGTCAGTGCAGGAAGGAACTCCTCTGGAGCTTCTTTTCCCTAAGCAGTTCAAATTCTTTTCTCACTGTTGTCTCTGCATGGTGTGATGGAGGGAACTGTTGCTGCTTGGTGTGATGTGGCTCATGTCCGTGGCGCTCAGGACTGCACCCCTTGTGTGGTGTGGCCAGGATGCTCCTTGACCAGTGTCTTCCCTGATCCACTGTGCAACCCCTGTGACTCTGACACATGGAGATCACTGTTACGTATGTGTGTGGATTTTTAATCCGAAGTGCTTTAAGTGCCGGAGATGGTGGTGTCACAGCCTCCTCAGTTGCTTCCTGCATGACGGGCATGTGATCTGTCCCCTGGGACAAGGCGGGAGGCTGCAAGGCTTGCTAGGACACTGCTGGGGCTTCTCCTGGGAGGGAAGAGCTGAATACGATGGCATCTGTGGCCACGATGTCTGTCTGCACTGTTCCCCCATCACTTGTGCTCAGATTTCCTCTGGGAGGGAGGTGATTGATTTACTCCAGAAGGAATGAACTGCCACACAGGCACTGCAGAAGGCAGCGGAAACTGGCTGGGGAGAGAGAAAAGGTAATCCCAGCTCAAATCTTTACCTTAATTGTACCCAGAGCAGCAATCCCCACAGTAAAAGAGAGCATTGGTCTCTACTTTTACGGTGACTGTGGGCCACACAACACACAAAGGGCTCTTGAAAAATATATATTGTCTCACATGATTGCTACCCCAAGTGATCAGTCCCTGCAGAAGAGAGCAAAGCCTAATGGCCCCTGCCCCTGCCCAGTCATGGCAATACCAGGGTGTTTCTTTTCCTCCGCCATATGTGGGAACAGGCTTGTCCGTTGATGCTTTAGGCTTTACGCTTTTCCCTACACCTAAAGGGTATGGATCATTGCTGAAACCAGCTTCTTTCTGCTTCTGGGCAGTGGACAATGTAATAATATGGTGCACTGCTGGCTGAAGTTTGCAGACCCTATCCCCACCCCTAACTCTGATGTCAGGGGACCAATCCCCGCAGGAAAAGAACACGTACAGGAGAAAGGATCTAGGCCAACCTTTGTCGTCTTTGTAGCTGTATAAATGCTGAAGCATTCAGCAGTATGCCAGGCTCATGAAGGTTTCCAAACTCTTCAAACCCTGATCACAGTCATAAGTCAGGGAACCAATGTGTGTTGTAAAAGGGCTTGAAGAGAATTTCCTCTCTCAACACAAATCCTCTCACTATGTATGTAGACCTTGCATATTGCAAGAATTAGTCATGCTTCTGACATTTTATATTCTCCAAGCGATAACTATGATCCCAACACAAACCCTAACATTATTCACAGACAGGAGTTGACCCCCCTCCTTAAAGGAGCACATAATTTTACCTATGCTAACACCAGCTGTTCTTACATTGTTGAAGGCCCTACAATGATGTATGCCTCATTAAAGTGAACTACAGAAGCTAAGTACACCCCATCCCCTGTGCCTGCCGATAGCCAAGGGATCATTCCCTATGGGAAAAGAGAACCTATGGCCTTGGTCACAGTATCACCAGTCCATTTCCTAGTGTTTTACACCCTCTAGAACGGACTGGCCTCTAGAAAGTGTTGCTGTCCTCACTCTAATTCCAATCCCAGCTGTAACCTTAACTGTAGCAAGAGGACCACAATAAAAATTAAAAGAAGGCATTGGTCCCTGATACCAGCTTTCTGCCTAATTCTTGGAGCTCTGGAGAATCCAGAAGGAAATTGAGCATTAGAGTATACCTGTACCATAAACCCAAATCCTACCACCAGCCCTCCTTAGACCCCAGGAGCTAATAACCCCAGTGAAAGAGAATCTGACACCTACAAACATCATCCTCCTTCCTAAAGCTGTGTGTTCCTGACATACTCTGCAGTGAACTGACCTCTTAAAGCTCTTGGAAGGTATATTGCCTTTGTGGATGGCACCAGGCAGAGATCCTGGGGCAAAAAGGTGTGGAGAGGCTAATTCCTGACCACTCAAGCCTAGCGAGCTCTGGACTGACCGCAGCCTCTCTGCATAGTAGATGAAACATTAAAAACACACATGCTCGCATATGTTTATACTTACATGCATATACATGGTGTTTTCTCTGTTCAGAATACATATACTAATGGTATGGGTTTTCTTCCAGCCTTCAGAGAAGGGCTTTTTGTAACAGGAAGGGTATGCCATTCCCTCTCCCTAAGAAGAAAGGTTTAGAGAGCAAAGTCTGCAGAGATAGAGTTGAAGGAGTGTCTCCTTTGGAGGTAGCCAAATTTCTTGCTCTTCAAGTGCCCTCTCTTTGCAGACCCTGGGAGACGCTGTCCTCTCGAGGTGCCCGTGTTTCCTGTTGGATGTTCACTCCCAAAGGCAGCTAACATGCATACAGGATGTGTAATCAGTGGAGTCGGGCAAAATGAGGAGTGACCCAATTTGCCAAAGCAGACACATTAGGCAGCTACTACCCTAATTACCTACTGGGTGGCTCAGTTTAGGTGACGTGACAATTTCCCAGTGATAGCAATTATCTTTCCGGCCTGCAGTTCACTTTTTGGTGGGTTTATCAAGGCCTCCTAGATAAAATATGCACAAGCACATCTTGCCCATCCTCCACAACCAGGCTTTTCCTACCAACAGGTTAGCGGGCGCCATGGTGTAGTTGGCAGCATTGGAAATGTTTTTCATCCTTGCTACAGCAATGCAATGGTGGAGAGCTCATTTGCAAGAGTCCTTTAGACTTGTTCTTGGTACCGTTTTCTTGATCTGATTTCATCCATATTTTACTGGAAAACAGTACAGAACAAACATAGGACTAAGGTAGAGCCTTTGAAAAAAACAGACACAGACAGACAAGATTATGAATGCTGTAATTTTTTTTTACTTTGTCTCATTCCTGAAGCTGCCTTCAGCAATTTCTGTAAGAAAATACTGTTATTAGTTTTAGTAGCATTACAGTAGCATTCAACTAATGATTTTTAGGAAATGGTTACAGAGATATCTATTTGTCTGTGTGTGTGTATGTGAAAGAAAAATATGCCATTTATATAAAACATCCTGTCCATAGCTGTATCCAGTTAGTATTGGAAGACTGTTTATAGACTCAGTTGTACTCTGTTGGTGCTAAAATTGATTTCTTGGCTGAATTATTTTGCAACAGGATAAACCCACTAATTGTGCACCTAAATAAAATTTAATTTTAACAAATTGAATGACTTTTATTTTACCTTGGATGATAATTTATTGACACAAATAGAACTCCTTAATTAAATTTGGCATAGCCAGGTCTGCTGAGGACACATTAAACCCTTTTGCCATGTGATTTTAGTGCTTTTTTTAAATTTTAGACTGTCCTGATATTCCTAGATTAAATTGTGTTTATTATGGCTGTACAGCCAGTCAATTATTTTCACTATGCAGTTCTTAAGGATCCCACATGGATTTAGCACAGATCTTCTATGAAGAAGGACTATTAATTTATAATTTCTCATTAAATACATCAGAGATTGAAATCCATTGTTGCTATTCTAGAAATAGATATCCTAATTCAGGAGTACCTAGCCTGCAATCTGTAAAAATGGAAGTAAAGCAAGGAAGACAGAATTACATTTATCACTATCTCTCAGAGTTCAGATCTCAATAAAGCTGGGAAAGTTTAGTAGAAAGAAAAATAGCTGCAGGATCACCGGTGCTCTCAGGGAAGCTGAAGACTCAGGGGCTCACCTACACCTCTACAGAGATCACCTCACCCAGAGGAGAAGCCGAGGAGGTGGTCCTGTCCTCTGCAGCAGGCAGAGCAGAGTGATAATTCTTGTAAAATGGGGCCCTCAGAGTTGGTCCCTGTGATCTTTTGCTTTGTGGAGTGCAATGGAAGCTTGAACTAGAAAGTAAATGTCCATAGGTCTGTTACCATATCAACGAATAGAGTTGACATGACTGATGGTCTGCTCTGCAGGACAAACTTCAAGAGGTCTCTACCAGCACCTCGGATGCCCAGCAGTGAATGCTGCCAAATCCCCACCCCTCGAAGTGCTGTCACTGTCACCAGCCAAGCAGGTGAAGAGCTAAGAGCCCTTCTAATGAAAGATCAGCAGATGTCATCTTGCTCACTAATAGGTCTGCCAAATCAAGGAGGGGAAAAAAAGCTTTAAAATTGAGTTCTTCATTTCATACTTGGCACAAGAAGACAGGGTTTATATTCTGATTTTGTTATTGTGCTTCACTCAAAATAATGACACATTTTTTTCTTGATTCCTATATGCACATTGTGTTTAGATCTTATGGTCTTGTATTATACAAGCACACACTGGCACTACACCCAGATCTTTACCTTCAGAATAAATACACAGAGAAAGCCTGCAGCTAAAACCAGCCACGAAACAAAGATACATGCCATATCAGAGTATATATATCAGACTGCAGTTAAGACTTCTCCCCTTCCTAATTTTGCAAACACATTGCTAAATTGTTTCTAACTGATGAGATATCTGGTCTTGTCTCTGCTCTGGGAATGGCCTCTTTGGTTTGAGGGGGATATTGCCCAAGCAGGCTAGGGGGTTTGAAAACCTCCTCTGGGTTAAATAGGCTGGCAGGACTTTGGACTATACTGAAATGGCACAGGTTTATTCACAGGTAAATACCTTGGGGTGCTTGGGAGTCAGTGGTTACTGCCACCTTCTGCCAGTAGCACCCTCTCTTGCTTTCTCCCAGTTTATGACTCCATTTTAAAGTCTGTTGGCCTCATACTTTTTGTGCTGTTCACCGTCTTTCCTTTAGTACTACAGCAGGCAGAAACCATCAAGCATCTCAAAACAACTTTTTAGGTTTTCAGAATAAAGCTATTAGCCAAGGAAAAGCACAACTTCCCTCCCTTACCCATCTGGTGCCTGCTCTGCAGGGGTGAAAACTGTCGGTGCATAATAGGCTGACAGGGTACTAAGAGGGTGGCCTTCGTTATGAGGGAGGAATTTGTATTTGTATGACTTTAAGAATTTTTTCTTCCCTTAGTTTCTACTGTATTTTGAAATGGGCTATGTACCTGCGTTTGGCAATAGAGATGAGGGAGAAGGAGGCAGGGGTGAAGAATGAAACCATAAAAAAGCCAGTCCAAGACAGCCCCTTGTTGTGAGCCTGCCTACTTTGACACATGCTCATATTTTTTAGAGTACAGCACATTGAAGTTGATTGTTTTGGCTGCTCTTGCCCTGGTTCTTGGCTTCTGTCCTGGCTGCTGGAGTACCAGGAAGAGTCTACCCCCTGCCAAGCTTGCAGGCGCAGGGCAGGGGAGCTCACCAGCATCGTCTGTCCTCTGAAAAGCTAGTGCTCTGCTGGGCACAGGGTGGGGAATCAGGTCTTAGATGAGGTGGCAGGGCTTCCAACTCCCACTGGGGGTTTCAAGGGAGTGGTTGGCACAAAATGGATATGGAAAGCCAAGGCTGATGCTCAATGCCTTGTTTAAAAAAAAAGAGAACAATTAAAGAACTTAATATAAAAGGCAGGGGGTGGAAGTCAAAACAAACACATTCTTTCCCAAACAGGTATAATACAAAGTTCTGGAAAATTTTTGAAGATATCTCAGCTATTATACCTAGAATAGAATTTTTTTAACTGTCTGCTGGCACTCAGTGGGTAAATAGCAGCTGTTGTCTGCTTGTTGGCCTTGTCTTCTCTCTCTTTCAGATCTGTCTGCTCACCTGATTCTCTGTGTGGCCTGTTAACTCTGAAACTTACTGTTGTCATTCAGGTCCAGCTAGCATGCTGTGTCCTGTGTGGGACACCACATTTTTAGAAGAGCAAAGAATGCCTGAAGAAGGTCCAGGAGCCCACAATGAGGTATGTCTTTGGAAGAAAGATTGAACTAACTGGAATCGAGGAGGATACATGGTAATTACCTTCAAGAATGTAAAAGGCTACTGTGAGGGGAAGGAAATACAGTCATAGAACCACAGAATTGCTGAGATTGGCAGGGACCTCTGAAGATCATCTAATCCAAGCCCCTGTTACGAGTACGGTCAGCTAAAGCAGGTTGCTCAGGGCCATGTCCTGTTGGGTTTTGAATGTCTCCAAAGATGGAGACGCCACAACCTCTCTGGGAAACCTGCGCCAGTGTTCAATCACCCTTAGAAAGGTTTTGTTCTTATATTTAAATGGAAATTCCTGTATTTCAGTTTGTTCCCATTTCTTCTTGTCCTGTCACTGGGCACGACTGAGAAGGGTCTGGCTCTGTCTTCTTTATTCCTTCCCATCAGGTATTTATACACATAGAGAAGATCCGTCTGAGCTTTCTCTTCTCCAGGTTGAATGGGCCCATTTCTCTCAGCCTGTCCTCATATGTCAGATGCTCCCATCCCTTAATCATCTTTATGGCCCATCACTAGACTTGCTCCAGGATGTCCACATCTCTCTTACTGGGAAGGCCAGACCTGGATGGACCACTCCACATATGTCTCACCAGGGCTGAGAAGAGGTGAAGGATCACCTCCCTCAACCTGCTGGCAACACTTTTCTTAATGCAGACCGCAAGGCTTTTGGCTTTCTTTTCTGCCAAGTCACATTGCTAGCTCAAGGTCAAAAGGACCCCCAGGTCCTTTTCTGCAAAGCTGCTTTCCATCCAGTCAGCCCCAGCCTCTACTGGGGAATGGGGTTATTACTTCCCAGGGGCAGGATTTTGCTCTTCCTTTTGTTGAACTTCATGTGATTCCTGTTAGCCCATTTCTCCAGCCTGCTGAGGTCCCTCTGGATGGCAGCGCAGCCCTCTGGTGTATCAGCCAATTCTTGCCGTTTTGTGTCATCTGCAGACTTGCTGAGGGTACACACTGTCCCAGCATTGAAGTGATTAATGAAGATGTTAAGCAATCCAGGCCCTTGCATCAGCCCCTGGGGCTCACCACTGGTGACTGGTGCCAGTTGTACTTCATGCCACTGATTGCAAGCCTCTGAGCCTGGCAGTTCAACCAGTTTTCGGGTCATCTCTCTGTCCACTTCTCTAGCCTGTACTTTATCAGTTCTTCATCCTATAGTCTATTCATCAGCTCTGTAGTGGATAGAACAAGAAGTCGTAGCCATAAGTTGCAGAAAGGGAGGTTAATATTAGACAAAACAAAAAACCTTTCCAGTTTGGTGACAGTGAAGCACTGCGACAGGTTTTGTGACAAGTTACTAGATAGAATAGATGACCCATTAAGGCCACCTCCAAAATTTTTTTCTTTGATCCTTAATAAGATTTTCAGAAACACCAACTGTGTGTATTTATCCCTCAGAATGAGCTAAAGTGGGACTTAAGTGAATGCTCCCAGTGACTGCTCGGGAAAGGGGTGAGGGGTAAAAAAGTGGAAGAACAGTTCCAGTTTAGTGCAGATGTATACCCTGAGGTGGGAACTACCTCAGCCCACCCTGACATCACTTGAGTGTCTGGAGCTCAGGCTGAGACCCCTGGCTCTACAGGAGATTTTTTTATTATTATTATTCAGACATGAAGTATTCCCATATGCTTTAAGCATCTTGATTAGCTATTAGTGCATTTTAGCATATCAACCATAGTTGTTTATTTGCTAGATTAAGTATAATCACATGAGTTTAAGAAAGAGGAAAACAGAAATAGCCATTATGGGTTATCCTCCTGCAGAGACGGGTAGAGGCTGTGGCTTAGGAACAAAATCCTTTTCTTTTTTTCCTCACATGGAAGCAGGAGCACCTGTGTCTCTAGCCCAGATGGAGAAGCAATTGTCAGTGTTGGGAGAAGCTAGAGAGTGCAGATTGCCCTGCAGTCCTTGAGGTGAGGGGTGTACTGCTGGTGCCTATAAATAGAAAACCCCCTCTCTCTAGGAGCACCACTGCAGCTGATAAGGTGGATATAAACAAACCCGGAGCACAGGGGCACAGCTGAATGTGATGAAGGCAAACACATCTTTACTCAAGTGGAAGTCCAGCTGGCTTCAGTCTACACCTTCATGCCTGTCATTTACCTCCTCCCCATGCTTGCAAGACAGGGGTCCCTTTGAACTTAATGGGCTTCCCAGGCTGTGAATATGGCATGGTTTCTGCACCAACCTACTGGAAGATGGCTCCACACAGCCAGTATGTCTGCTTACTTTGCAATAGCTTCCCTTGAGCTGGTAGGAGAAGTGATGCATGTTTCACACAACTTCCCTGGGCTCACCCTCCTCTTCCTTTAAACCTTTGTTCAGGTCCAGGAATGAGATAAGCAAAGAAAGTACAGAACTACTTTCTCTCTCTGATTTCTGTCTAAGACAAACAGGCATCTGGGCAGTCTCTGATTGGGCTAATAGGTTGTGAAAAGAAGCAGGAAGAGAACCTGCCCAATTAAAAACCATGTGAATTTCTTCTTAGAAGTGAAAACACAGACTTAGGTGTTCTAGTTTGGAGGCACAGTGGTAGGGTTGTGGTGCAGGAGCAGATGGCACAGACAGAGTTTTTCTCCTTAGCTCTGACCCAGAGTTTTTGTGCAAGTTGGGACTTGCATGTTCAGGGCTTTGGTTGTGCATTTGAGAGAAAAGGATGGCAGACTCCATTAAGGGAGGCCGAATCTGAAGTGATTCATAGCTTGTGAGGTACTCCGGTATTTCATGAGTGCTATAAAAAGACTTGAAAAGAAACAAAAGTGAAATATGAGGCTGGATGAAAGGGAAAGGACAACTTAGTGGTCCACTCACTTTTAAGGCCAGAAGAGACGATTATGGCAATTCAGTCAGATTTCTCCCATAGCACAGACCTCAGGACTTCACTGAACTCCTACTTTAGAGCAAGAGCTGTGATTGAGCTAGAGCATATATCTCAAGAGAAACTTCTCAGCTTGATCTTAGAGGGACGATGTAATGGGAGAATCCACCACTGCCCTCGGTAAGTTGTTCCTTCTCTATTAAATATATATTTCTCATTCTTATTTATCTTGGTTTGGCTCCTGACAATCTAACTTATTTCATGCTGGTATGCTGGCTAGAGGGGCACACTGTTATCCTATCTCTGTTCCCTGGGCATGAGTCTCTAAGCATCACTAAAGGCACTGCATAGATTTTTCATTTATTAAGCTAACTAACTCCATTGAGCCCTAAAGCCATGGGTGAACCGGTAGACCCAGGAGCTCTCTCTTAACTCTTGATTCTGGGTGAGTGCCTGGGCTGTGACCTGATTTCACACAGAATTGCACACAGCCTGCCCATGCCACCACTCTCTGTGCTCTACTTCTGCACCAGAAAAGCCCAGGTAAACTGACTGGGCAGAAAGCCCTTTTACCTGTCTCCCCAAGGGGGATGGGAAGGGGCCAAGGACCCTGCAATGTACCGGAAGATGTGTGCCCGAGGTGAGCTAGGTGGATGCACAGAATATCCTACCCTCACGTATGCTCAGCAACCTGTGAACATTTTTTCGGGCTCATCACTTGAGCCCTCTCTAGGGTTTCAGCCTTGCTGTGTGGACGCCATGTCCAGATGCGCTGTCCCAAGGCCAGTCATGCTGGTGCTGAGCACAGCGGTAATGAAACTTCCTGAGGTAAAATGACAAGCAAATGTTCTGCAGTTTTCTCTCCAGATTTGATTTTGATTTCATTTGAATGGTTCTGTGCCTAATTGCTTGCCTATAGTGAAAACTTAATGTGTTGATTTTCCAAGGGCTACAGAGCAGCACTTGAAGAACAATCAGTCAGATGTTTTGTCACATCCCAGGCAGCCCTAGCAGCATTTGCCTGAAATAAAATGTAACATCTCTACATTGCAGGCAATATTTTTTCTGATAATGCTTCTACATATCTTGCTAAATAAAAATAGATCCCTTCTTTTTGGTTTAGAGATGAGTTAAAAGCAAAACCAAAACCCCACTTGCATTAAGATGACACAGTACCAAACTGGAAGCTGAAGTCGTCCTCCACATTTGACTGCGGTCAGGTCCCAGACTTGATCCTGAGCCATCTGCTAATTGCTGTGGTTTTGCAATCGTATATCCCAAAGCTAATTTAGTTTGGAAGAAGCTGTTGGAACATGGGTTCATCCTTGGAAATCACATAGCATCTCAGTTAATGGGTACTGCAGCTTGCTAAGCAGCTCCAGCCTGCTTTGCCACAGGATAAACTCAGATACTGTCCTGTCTTTTAAAGATTTCTTGCAGTCTGGGGTGTTGAGTAGCTTTGGAGGATGCTGCAAGCTAAAGGAAGCCCTGAGGACATCAGTCCTTAATACTGGACTCAAGGGCTCTAGAGACACTGAACCTGAAGGCACAATGGGCAAGCCCCCCCCAGAGGTCCCAGGAACCCCATATCGGAGCATGCTACCAATCTGACTGCTGGCATGTGGGAACTACTTTATCAGGTAGTTATGGGGCACGTGGTGCATGGGATGCAGGGTAGGCTATGCTCTGGGATGTTCTGGAGGTTCCTCTGTCCTGCAGCAGCCAAAGCCCAAACTGCAGCACTGGTCTGCACCCCAAACCACTGCCAGGCACACTAAGAAAAGGCAGAGGCTAAATGCAGAGCACATTCAGACCAAAGTGGGATGTTCAGATTACTGGAAAGCCTGTGTGTGTCCTTTTGAATGCAGCAGCAATAACAGCGCAGAACATTCCTGATGCTGCTTGTACCAGCCTCTTTGGGGGCCTTTGTCCTAGACACAGGTCTGTCACAGGTATCAGAAACATCAGATTAAACAAAACTTTATATGCTCAGTGTATAAAGCTGAGGGAAGAAGAAGGAAGAGGGGGATGTTTGGATGGCATTTGTCTTCCCAAGTAACCATTATGCATGATGGAGCCCTGCTTCCCTGGAGATGGCTAAACACCTGCCTGCCGATGGGAAGTAGTGAATGAATTCCTTGTTTTGCTTTGCTTGCGTGTGTGGCTTTTGCTTTACCTATTAAACTGGCTTTATCTCAACCCACAAGTTTTCTCACTTGTATCCTTCTGATTCTCTCCCCCATCCCGCTGAGGGGGGAGTGAGCAAGCAGCTGTGTGGGGCTTAGTTGTCAGCTGGGGTTAAACCACAAGTGCCTACTGCTGCTATCAGCGCCCAACCAGCAAGCAGAGGATGCTAGCAGAGGAGCATGAGTTGTTCTGTGAAAGGCACCTGCCTGACCGCACTGAAAAGTGCTGGGCTGCTCTGCGCTTTACTGGCTACCCATGTTGGTAGGTTGTTGACTGAAGGATAAAATGTATCTCCTTTGGCTGGCCTTAACCATCATGCAATAGTAAATGCCCAACATCCCAGGTGTTGCAACAAAGAATGTTGAGACAGATTCACATGCACAAAGATGTATTAGCAGGGTCCATAGCCGATGGCATATCTCAGTTCTCATTGTTAAAGTTACTTTTGGGGGAAAACAAAAACAAAAGAGAAAAAAAGGAAAGGGAAGGGGAAACGGAAAGGAAAGGGAAAGAAGGGAAAGGGAAAGGATAAACTCTCCCCAATGTCCAGCCAGGAAAAGACTTCCCATTTACCCCATGTACCTGCTGGGCATGGGTGGGAGGTGATTCCCAGCTTGGTGACACAGTAGGTTGTTGGGCAGATGGCTACTGCTGTTTTGTCTGATGCAGTTGCTGTGGAAGACCATCAGTTGAGGAGATGGTGGGCTGTATCTGGCATCATCTGCATCCACACCAACAATATAGAGGGCTCCAGTTCCTCACAAGGGTTACGAAGAGGGGTGCTTGAACCTAGATGGGCAGAATCTCTGGTCTTGGGCTAGGTTTGCTAAGGGCCATGGTGGCAGTCCCTCTCTCACAGAGCTGGTACAGTTTGGAGTCAGATGCATTCCTGGTGAATAGGTGGTCCTGGCTGGACACTTGCATGTAAGCCGTGTTTAGCTGGGTTATTTTTGCCCCTACTCTGGGCAATAGGCTTGTGGAAGCCTCGCCTTCATTTCCGTCAATCTAAAAGATGATAGTGAGCGACTCCACCATTCTTGCTCAACTTGGTCCCTCTTAGGTTGCAATCAGAATAGCCATGTTGATTGCTTGCATGATCCTGCTATGATCAAGTGCAGTTGTCTCGTCCAATAAAAAAAAAAAAGGCAAAAAGCAGCTCCTACTAGTGAGTTTTTCAAACAGGATAATGCTGAGTTCAGAGTGATTTGAGGACTAGTGTGAGAGAGAGAGAGAGTTGCATGAGGAGAAATTCTGCTGGAGGACAGTGCAGGAGGACATACCTATATGGCACAATCTGTATTGCTTCCTATGTTACCTGGCCCATGCCATGCTAAGACACTGCTTAGGAACTGAGTGCTACCTGGCACAAGCCAAAAGCATGATGGATGTAGTTTAGCAGTAGAGGCAACTGTGCTCTGGACCCTAGGCCCTCATCTCATTTAGGTTTTTTGGGCAGAGGTATAACCAAAGAAGCTACGTCTCATTTTCCTACAGATATTGCCTCCCCTCCCACTGATCTCAGGTTCAGCCAGACACTCTAGGTAAGCACACAAATATTTTTGTAGACCTTGCCCCAACCGTGTGGCCCACCATTATGTGGGAAGTCTGTGACAGAGGAAGAAGGAAGAAACAGCCTGCGTCAGTCTTGCTGCTGTACTCAGGCTGCTCATGTGGGTAAAGCGAGGTACCAGAAACAGGCACAGTGGGACCTGCACTCACCATGCGGCCTCCTCAGGGCAGGGGTCTGTCTTTTCTTCATTTGTCTGCAAAGCACATAGCTGTGGCCTTGTATAAATAATGCATAACATGCACAGTCATATTTTCTACACGTCCCTGACCGCACAGATGGCTTCAATGGGAAAATGTCATTGCTGATCATTAAAAGACAACAAACTCTTCAATTACCAAAATAAATAAGTGGTATATTGTTGGCTCTTACAGTGAGTAGGATCCTACATGGGTTGGGTTTTTTTTTTCCATGTATGCACCTTCAGCAAATTGATTTGATAAAACCCGGTTCCAGACATCACCTTATTTCAAGTTCAGTTACCTAGGAAACTGCAGCGTACTGCTGGGATGAGCTGCCAGCTCCTGCTCCAGTTGGAGCTATTACACACACCAGCTCTTCCTTCAGGAAGAGCAGAGTGCTGCTGATGCCGACTTCTAGCCTTTTTATGCAGATACAGGCTGTGTATGCATGCAAAGAGAGGCACACAGTTACAAATGCCCGTGGGAGGGAGACACACATACTATCCATACCTATGTCTGTGTATTAAAAATTGCTCATTTAACTATGAGACTGCATGTAGGTGTTGTACCTATCTATAGCATATCAATGTATAGATGCATGCACTAGCTGTGGGTACATATGCATGTGTACACATATGCCTACATGGAGTGGCTAGTGTATATGTGTGTGCTTATACATGTAGGTGTTGCTTCTCGTGAAATGACTACAGTTATCAGGACTTCCACGAAATGGTAATTTTATTTGAGGATCTGAGATAACATGGTCTCTTTTTTTTCAGAGGACTCATTTGTGGAAGGTGAGTTCATCTACTTTGGGACAACAAGGCCTTTGCACTCCCTGCTCTGCATTTTCTGAAAAATTAAGGCATAGAAGAGCAGCTCTAACACATCACAGTGGTACTTGCAAAACGGTTGGATGGCAAAAAGCCCAAGCACCACCGTTATTTTGTGAAATGCTTGATTTTACCAGATTACTGTAACATGTCTACAACAGTGACATGTCTCTCAGGTGTGAGATATTCAGCTGCACAGTGGCCTGGGGACATGGGAAGCTCAGGTGCTGGGCTGAAGGTGGAAGGTATAAGTGAACAGCTGGGCAGGGGAACCCCATTTCCTTCCTTGCACCAGGGCCCAGGAGCTACATGTCACCATGGGGATGCAAACACATACATAGTCAACTTGTCTACTCCTGTTTAGCACAGGTAACATTGACTGGAGCTAGTTCTTCTTTAGTAGACAGCCCTGACAATGAGAAACCGTCTTTTCCCCATGCTGTCATTCAGCAATTTTCCAGAGGTAGCGGATGGTTTTAATGTTTTCTACAGGAATGTGGAGCCCAATGTGCGTCTCACACATGGGAAAATAAAATCTGCTGTGCATAACTCTGATTAGTTTTCTCTGTGCCATAGCTTATGTAGCCATCGGCAGATATCGGCAGCCCTTTACCCTGTCTTTCACCAACTACAAATATTGTGGCTGCTCTGGTAGAAAGGAAAAATATCTTGAGGAGGTGAAAATGGTCTGAGTCTGCCCTGAGGTGCCAAGGTAGGAGATCTATTGTCTGAGGCACAAAGTCTATCCTGATGGATTTTGAGGCACAATATACCTCTTACATTATTTGCAGGAGATCATCAGTACCTGTTCCTTTTGCTATCCTGTATGGGAAACCAGAGAGTAACAGGGATAACAAACTCACAACAAGAACAGGAGGTAAAATCCTTCTGCCCCTCTCTCCCACCCTCATAACATGGATCTCTGGGGTAAGAAGCAGCAGAATAATTCCAGTGTATGGGCAAAAGTAGTGCCCTACGAACAGCTGCCTGCAGGGAGCAGGGTTGTGCTACCTGCCTAAGCGTAGCTGTGTTGGAGGACCTGTATAGAATCATAGAATCGTTTAGGTTGGAAAAGACCTTTAAGATCATCCAGTCCAACCATTAACCTACACTACCAAGTCCACACTAAACCAATCAAGGGTAGACTAGACTAAACCATGTCCTGAAGTGCCACATCTACCCGTTTTTTGAACACCTCCAGGGATGGTGACTCCACCACCACTCTGGGCAGCCTGGTCCAATTCTTGACTACCCTTTCCGTGAAGAAATTTTTCCTAATTTCCAACCTAAACCTCCCCTGGCGCAGCTTGAGCCCATTTCCTCTCATCCTATCGCTAACTACTTGGGAGAAGAGACCAACACCCACCTCACTACAACCTCCTTTCAGGTAGTTGTAGAGAGCGATAAGGTCTCCCCTCAACCTCCTCTTCTCCAGGCTAAACAACCCCAGTTCCCTCAGCCACTCCTCATAAGGCCTGTGCTCCAGACCCTTCACCAGCTTTGTTGCCCTTCTTTGGACACGCTCCAGCACCTCAATGCCTTTCTTGTATTGAGGGGCCCAAAACTGGACACAGTATTCCAGGTGCGGCCTCACCAGTGCCGAGTACAGGGGGACAATCACCTCCCAGCTCCTGCTGGCCACACTATTCCTGATACAAGCCAGGATGCTGTTGGCCTTCTTGGCCACCTGGGCACACTGCTGGCTCATGCTCAGCCGGATGTCTACCAACACCCCCAGATCCTTTTCAGCTAGGCAGCTTTCCAGCCACTCTTCCCCAAGCCTGTAGCATTGCATGGGGTTGTTGTGACTGAAGTGCAGGACCCAGCACTTGGCCTTGTTAAACCTCATACAGTTGGCCTCGGCCCATCGGCCCAGCCTGTCTGGATCCCTCTGCAGGGCCATCCTACCCTCCAGCAGATCGACACTCCCACCCAACTTGGTGTCATCTGCAAACTTACTGAGGGTGCACTCAATCCCCTCATCTAGATCATCGATAAAGATATTAAACAAGGCTGGCCCCAAAACTGAACCTTGGGGAGCACCACTCATGACCGGCCACCAACTGGACTTAACTCCATTTACCACAACTCTCTGGGCTCGGCCACCCAACCAGTTTTTTACCCAGCGAAGACTACGCCCGTCCAAGCCATGAGCTGCCAGCTTCCCAAGGAGAATATTGTGGGAGACGGTGTCAAAAGCTTTGCTAAAGTCCAGGTAAATGACATCCACAGCCTGTCCATCATCTACCAGGCAGGTCACCCAGTCATAGAAGGAGATCAGGTTGGTCAAGCAGGACCTGCCTTTCATGAACCCATGCTGGCTGGGCCTGATCCCCTGGTTGACCTGCACTTGCCTGTTGAGTTCACTCAATATGAACCTCTCCATAATCTTCCCCGGCACCGAGGTCAGGCTGACAGGCCTGTAGTTCCCCGGGTCCTCCTTCCAGCCCTTCTTGTAGATGGGTGTCACATTGGCAAGCCTCCAGTCATCAGGGACCTCCCCTGTTAACCAGGACTGCTGATAGATGATGGAAAGTGGCTTGGCAAGCTCCTCTGCCAGCTCCCTCAGTACTCTTGGGTGGATTCCATCCGGCCCCATAGACTTGTGAGCATCCAGGTGGCATAGCAGGTCGTTAACTGCTTCTTCCTGGACTACGAGGGCTCCATTCTGGTCCCCATCCCTATCCTCTAGCTCAGGGGCCTGAGTACCCTGGGGATGACTGGTCTGGCTATTAAACACAGAGGCAAAGAAGGTGTTAAGTACCTCAGCCTTTTCCTTGTCCTCAGTGACAATGTTCCCCACCACATCCAGCAAGGGATGGAGGTCCTCCTTGGCTCTCCTTTTATTGCTGATGTACTTATAAAAGCATTTTTTATTATCTTTTACAGCATTGGCCAGATTAACTTCTTGCTGGGCTTTTGCTTTTCTGATTTCCTCCCTGCAGGACCTAACAAGATCCCTGTACTCCTCCTGAGTTGCCTGCCCCTTCTTCCAAAGGTGGTAGACTCTCCTTTTTTCCCTGAGTCCCCGTAAAAGCTCCCTATTCAGCCAGGCTGGTCGTTTTCCCCGCCGGTTGGTCTTATGGCACATGGGGACAGCCCGCTCCTGCGCCCTTAAGACTTCCTTCTTGAAGAAGGCCCAGCCTTCCTGGACCCCTTTGCCTTTCAGGACTGCCTCCCAAGGGACTCCCAACCAGGATCCTGAAGAGGCCAAAGTCTCCCCTCCGGAAGTCCATGGTAACAGTTTTGCTGCCCCTCCGCTTAGCATCACCCAGAATCGAGAACTCTATCATATCGTGGTCACTAAGCCCAAGACGGCCTCCGACCACGACATCTCCCACAAGCCCTTCTCTGTTAATAAACAGCAGGTCAAGCGAGGCACCTCCCCTGGTAGGCTCGCTTACCAGCTGCGTCAGAAAGTTATCCTCCACACACTCTAGGAACTTTTGGGACTGTTGCTTCTCTGCTGTGTTGTATTTCCAGCAGATGTCTGGCAAGTTGAAGTCCCCCACGAGAACAAGGGCTAGTGATTGCGAGACTTCTGCCAGCCGCTTACAGAACGCTTCATCTACCTCTACATCCTGATTGGGTGGTCTATAGCAGACTCCCAACAGGACATCCGCCTTGCTGGCCTTCCCCCTCATCCTTACCCATAAGCACTCTACCTTGTCATCACCACTGTCAAGCTCTATGCAGTCAAAGCACTCCCTAACATACAGAGCCACCCCACTGCCTCTCCTTCCCTGCCTATCCCTTCTGAAGAGCTTATAGCCATCCAGTGCAGCACTCCAGTCATGAGACTCGTCCCACCACATTTCTGTGATGGCAGCTATGTCATAGCCATCCTGCTGCACAAGGGCTTCCAGCTCCTCCTGTTTGTTGCCCATGCTACGTGCATTGGTGTAGATGCACTTGAGCTGGGCTATCGATTTCACCCCCAATGTTGCCATGCCGCCCCTGGGCTCCTCACTAGCGGGCCCGTTTATATCTCCTTCCCCCTTCAAACCTAGTTTAAAGCCCTCTCAATGAGTCCTACTAACTCATGGGCGAGGATCCTTTTTCCCTTTGGAGACAGCTGATCTCCATTAGCCGCCAGCAGGCCCAGTGCTGTGTAAACCTCTCCATGATCAAAAACCCCAAAATTCCACCAATGGCACCAGCCTCTGAGCCACCTGTTAATCAGGTGAGTTTTCCCATTCCTTTCAGCACTCTTAACTGCCACTGACAGGATTGAGGAAAACACTACCTGCGCTCCCAATCCTGCGACCAATCGCCCCAGTGCCCTGAAGTCCCTCTTCATTGCTTTAGGACTTCTTTGTGTAATCTCTTCACTGCCCACCTGTACAACCAGCAACGGGTAATAACGGGTATCCAACGCTATCCTCTTTGGTAGCATATCCCTGCAGGTAACTTGCTGGCACTGACTGCTCCACTGCTGCTGCCTTGCCAGTGCCTCATCGGATACCCAAAGTGCCAACATTTGTCTCACGAGGTCCCAAAATTTCGATGGTCCATGAGAAGGGAGTCACTGAAACACGATCATGCTCCATCGATGCACTCACAGCCTGCAGAGCTGTGTGCATGATACTGCAAAGGTCACCTGCAGGCTCTGCTGCCTCCACAGGATAGCTCACATTTGGGGAAAGTTGGAGGCATCCATTCCCGTCCACACAGATTCCCAGGCCTGTCCTGGGGTGCACCAGATGGGCAGCTCCTGTTCCACTTAAATTTAGCATAAGTTGGGTGCTAGGTGCAGCTCTAAACTGCTGGATGGAGTGTGCAGCCACCCGCTATGGCTGCAGGTGCATCTTGGTCTTGGAGTATACACTCATTAACATACACGCAATGAGTGATCTAAGGAAGGAAGGGAGGGGAAGGGGAAGGGGGAACTACATGTCAGAGCTCACCTTTCAGTAGATCCATTTCCTAGGCAGCTGCAGGTTTAAAAATGTGGTTTTAATTTCTTCTATTTTTGGAGGTATGGTTAGGCCCCAGTCTGGGGGACATCTTCTATTTGTGATAGCGCATATGCCTAAATGTTCTGAGCAGGAGCTTAAGAGTTGTGCAAAGGCAAGGAGTTGTACATTTTTCTCTGTGAAAGGCTTGCCCCACAAGATGCTTGGATCTCCTCATGTCTGTTAATACAGACAGGAGCAGGCAGCATTTATACCAGCGCTATGAGCTGTTGCATGCGACAGTTATCAGGCAGCAAGTCACTCCTAGGACAGCTGCGTTTGTTCAAAATGTGCACCAGAGTGGTAGCACTGCAATGGTTATAAGCAACTAAATCTATGCTATTTATCCAACTACCATGCACGATGCACTTTGCTACAAGACTCCCTATCAAAATTAAGCAGAATCACAGATTGGAAAGATAGATCTACAGTCCTGTGGGGAAGATGCTCACAATTCCCACTCCTTCCCCTGTCCTAACCCTCAGCTGCACTTGCTGTGGGTGTGTTGTCTCCCCAAGCACAGTGCTGTTCTACATCTACCCCATGTGCTGGAGGGAGGTGGGTGCCACAAAACTCCAGAACATTTTCAAGGGTGCTGATGTTGCCCAGGAGTCTGGCTCACATCTGCAGGAAAAGAAGAGAGAAATATATTCACGGTTATGTCTGGCTGTTCCTCCATAATCTACCTCTCCTTCTGGCCTGTCTGGCTAGAGACTCAGCTCATCATCAGAGATGCTAGTACAGTTTCTTTTACAGAGACAGTGTAGCAAGCATCAAAATTGTTGAACCAGCGTATATTGCTAGTCAAAAAATTACCAGTGAGGTCTAACTGTCCAGCAGCTAGAACCCAAACACTCTGTGTCATGCCTTGTAGAATACATACATTTGATACATGTGTACAGAACGTATGTAGTACACTTTCTAATACATTGCATTCGTTCTCACTGACTACAAAAAGGATACTTTCCATATACTCAAACAGCAGCAAGTATCCTGATTAGGCATGTCAAGTACATGCTTGCCATGTTGGAGCTCTTAGGGTTTGCAAGTAGCTTGTTGACATATTTAGTTTGTGCATATCTAGATAGACTGCTAGACAGAGAGTCAGGTAGATACTTGAAAGTCCAGTTCAGTGACTGAGAAACCTTTATTTTCATCAGCCTGTCAGCACTGACATTACCGACATTTATTTGGCATTACTTAGTCTAATACAGAGTCCTATAGTTCCTTGTAGTTCCCCTGTTAATTGTTGTGTATAATTTTTATAACAAACTTGGCTCATGTCTGTAATGCATACTACATATATCTATGTGAATATACATACACACATACATACAAAGAGCTATATATCTATTTATACCTATACATGTACA
Source organism: Pelecanus crispus (assembly GCF_030463565.1). Classification (NCBI taxonomy): domain Eukaryota; kingdom Metazoa; phylum Chordata; class Aves; order Pelecaniformes; family Pelecanidae; genus Pelecanus; species Pelecanus crispus. The sequence continues at coordinate 79,111,962 of NC_134644.1, read as the reverse complement.
CTCAGAAGAACCTCTATATATGTTTCAAACCCAGAAACATCTAATTTGGAAATTATAGATAGACACAGGATTTCTTTCATCCACTACCTCCAGGATGAAGTAGGGCATTTTGAACGGCGCTGAGTGATGCTGAGGGAGTGAGCAACAGCCTATCCAGATCAAAATCTCTGCAGTGCATCTTTCACTTCCTGGGGCAACGTTTCATGCAGCTGGGGACCTACCTTTATGAATAGATGTTCAGAGAAGGGATTTGGCTATAGCAATTGTATCAGTGCCTGGGACTCTTTCCTGGAAACTTTTGTATGTGTCAGACATTTCAACTGAGTTTACGTGTTGTTCTGCATAGCAGCATCTCCAGAAGGGTTTTCTTTCCTGGCTACCTATAAGTCACTAATGTTTGATTGTTGTGTACCTATATCCTGGAGAATATTATTTTTGCTTGGGTGCATTTCTCATTTGAAATACTGAAAACGATGAATAGAGAAGCTTTGGCAACAGCCAAAATTGTGATAATTGTCTAAGCTGTAAAAGCTGCTGGGGCCTCACAGAGATAGTGGCAGCAGATGCATCTGTGTCTGTGTTACCCTGCTTTCCCAACATCCCCAAAGCTTGACTGCTTTTTTTGACAACATTACAAAAGCAGTGTAGAAAGGGAAAGAAATGCAGTTAGAGAGAGCAAAGCATTTACTTACTTGGAGAACTGATTCAAGGTATGGATGATGCTAAAAAGACAGAGGACTGTCCAGAGGGCTGTAACATCTAGGAATGCTTTTTTCTCTCCAGCTGCTATTTTTCATGTCCTGTACCATACAACATGTCACCCTGTACATCTCCTCTGTCAGGAAACCTATACAGGCAACAAACAACAGCAGTTCTCCCATCCAGATCCACAGACACATTGACTTGACTTGGAAGAAGCAAGACCATAAAGGGAAAGTGGAGATTTCATCCGTTCCCCTCAGCCGGGGTTGGAGTTGGCTCCTTGATCTACTGGATGTCTCTGCACATCTCCAATCGGTGGCCCAGTCTCACTACAAGCAGATACTCAGGCTCCGTCCTTGGTCTGGAACTGCTGGTGTTACCTGTGAAATTGGTCCTGCCACCTCAAGGCCGCCTGACCCTTTCCATGCTAAACTCCTGTTTTCATTTCTTTATAACTTAGCCTGAGCATAATACAGTTTTTGGAAGATGACCATAAGATGGGCTCATAGGTGCAGACCTGGCTTCCTCATTTTTGGAGCAATGCATTTCAATTTGAACAGGAGCAGAGCAGGGACACAAGTAGAAACAGAGGAAAACGACTGGCTGTCTTCTGAGAGAAGATTGAATTTGTCTTGTTTAGCCTAGCAACAAAAAAGCTGACAAAAGCTGGAATTGCTATCTGCAAATACCTCTGAGAGGGAACACAGTTTCTTAAAGAAGTCTGTTTAGCCTGATAGCAAATGGTTTTAGAATGCCTGGGAGTCAGTCTAGACTGGAAATGAGAAGCTTTTGCTACTATCAAAGTGATGAGGTCCTCACACAGTCTTCTATGGGGTGCCATGAAGACAAAATAACCCAATTAGCTTTAAGGTGAAGCTTGAGCAATTGATGAAAGGGACACTACAAAGTCATTGCCTGCAAGGCAGGACCCTGGATTGCATGATCTAAGAGGTCCTTCCCAGGGCTGCATTTCTAAGATGAGAACTACAATTTGGACACAATATGTGAATATTGAAGTTGTAGATATCTCATCTTGGGTGTTCAAAATCACTTAATTCACAAGCAAGGCTTTACTGCCTCTACCACTTCTCTCTAGCAATGTTGTGGAAATAAATGTATCATTACTTTAGGTCTGCTCAAGTATTAAGGTGAGAGTGTGTTAGAAACATCCAGGAGAAAATTAGATAATCTTCTGTTTGGTGTTTTGTCATGAGTGCTGCATACTTTATTTTCCTTCTGTGGTGGGTTGACCCTGGCTGGATGCCAGCTGCCCACCAAAGTCACTCTATCACTCCCCTCCTCAGGTGGACAGGGGAGAGAAAATACAATGAAAGGCTCGTGGGTCAAGATAAGGACAGGGAGAACTCACTCAACAATTGCTATCACAGGCAAAACAGACTTGCCTTGGGGAAAAAAAAAAATTAATCTATTACCAATCAAATCAGAGTAGGATAATGAGAAATAAAAACTCAATCTTAAAGCACCTTACCCTCATCCTTCCCTTCTTCCTGGGCTCAACTTCACTCCTGATTTTCTCTACCTCCTCCCCCTGAGCAGTGCAGGGGGATGGGGAACAGGGATTGCGGTCAGTTCATCACACGTTGTCTCTGCCGCTCCTTCCTCCTCAGGGGAGGACTCCTCACGCTCTTCCCCTGCTCCAGCATGGGGTCCCTCCCACAGGAGACAGTCCTCCACGAACTTCTCCAATGTGGGTCCTTCCCATGGGCTACAGTTCTTCACGAACTGCTCCAGCGTGGGTCCTTTCCACTGGGTGCAGTCTTTCAGGAGCAGACTGCCCCGTGCAGGTCCCTCGCGGGGTCACAAGCCCTGCCAGCAAACCTGCTCCAGCCTGGGCTCCTGTCTTCCAGGTCCTGCCAGGAGCCTGCTCCAGTGCAGGCTTCCCACACTGTCACAGCCTCCTTTGGGCATCCGCCTGCACCGATGTGGGGTCCTCCCCGGGCTGCAGGTGGGTATCTGCTCCACCATGGACCTCCATGGGCTGCAGGGGCACAGCCTGCCTCACCGTGGTCTTCACCAGGGGCTGCAGGGGAATCTCTGCTCCAGCACCTGGAGCACCGCCTCGCCCTCCTTCTGCACTGACCTTGGTGTCTGCAGAGTCGTTCCTCTCACATATTCCCATGCCTCTCTCCCAGCTGCTGTTGTGCAGCAGTTTTTTTCCCTCCTTAAATATGTTAACCCAGAGGTGTTACCATCGTCATTGGTTGGCTTGGCCTTGGCCAGCAGCGGGTCCATCTTGGAGCCAGCTGGCATTGGCTCTATCAGACATAGGGGAAGCTTCTAGCAGTTTCTCACAGAAGCCACCCCTGCAGTGTCATCCCCGTGTGTGTGTCCCCCCACCCCCTGCTGCCAAAATGTTGCCATGCAAACCCAATACACCTTCAAAGAAATATTGAATAATGGTGTATTTGGACAACAATTTTTTTGAAAATATAGCATGTCACCACGTAATTGAAGCCTGTATTTTAGCATAAAGATACAGTTTCTAACTTCTCCTCAACTTTTCTAACTTTCAAGTACCTGAGTTTTCAGTCGTATGGTTCTTTTGATATAGAGAGGTGTTTGACTGTAGTAATGCTGAGGTGGCTGCAAGAATGGTCAATCAAAAGAGATTTTGATCAGTGATGCTGTGCCACTAAGATAACAGAAAGTTTAGATAGTGGTAGGTAATAAAAGCTAACAATGAAAAAAGAATTTATTTTCTAGTCAAATTATAACTGTACTGTTTTGAGCAGTGTTTTACTAAATCCACTTGCAAGAGTTAGATACCACTAGAAGAAGACAGGGAATTTCAGCACTGATAATGTTCTCTATTCCTAAAACCAATTATTTTCAAACATGTCATCTACACTAGCTCTCAGTGAGGATTAACTACATGACAGGTTTGAACTTTTAAAAGCAAGTGAGTTTTAAATTTTGAAAGAGCAGGGGGAAAAGGTGAGACTGATTTTTACCGTTGTCATGGTTTAGGAACAGAAACATGTAAAGTTTTTTCAGTGCGTCATCATTCAAAGTCTTCTTGCGATAATTGTAATGAGAATTATTCCCCTTCTCTTTTTTTCTTGACTCCCTAGAAAGAAACACTTTGTGATTGGATGGTAAAGACTAATTTTTAATGAATCATTTAGCATATGAATAGTTTATTGCAACTGAGTTTCCCCCACCTAGCTCAGGAGTATTTTTCTGTTAATTGCTCTGCAAGCATTTAAGTATATTTGTACTTCAAACTGCATGGACCAACGCTAGTTGAATGCTACATTTGTGTTCTTTGACTGGATGGGATTGGCACCCAGAACTACATGTTTTGTCTGACTCTTCGTGTTAGTCAATTCAAAATCCAATTTCAGCAAATATTCATGGACATTATGTGAAAATATGTTTCACTGTACTCTCCCAGAAGTATATTTCTGAGTATTTTCAGAGAATGAATCTCATAATTCTCACACTCCCTAAATCCTCCTGGGTTAAGAGGCATGCTGCTGTTGCACTACTCCTCTGCAGAAGAGAGGCTTTCATCCTCAGAGCTGGCACAAATGAACACCGCCATTGGGTATTTGTGGGAATGCTGCCTATACTTTTCTAACTGCATGTGGGTTTGCACCAAGTGTGAAACATTTTAGCCCCAAAACTAATACTTACAGATGTGGGAAGCTGGTTGTTATTCAAAATTCAACTTGGTATAGGGAATGCAACCCCAGTGAAATTTCCACAGATGTGATCTATGTTACCACGACATTGATTTCCCACACAGACCACCAAAATGATAGACCTCCACAGTCAGGAGAATCAAAGGGGTCAATAAATGTACTCACCCAAGATAGACAGGAGAACATCAGGGTTTCAGAGTGACCTAGATTGGCAGAGTTTCCATTCATACCTGTTGATGTTCACTTTTTTTAAATTTTGGGCTAAGCTTTAACTTGAGACATCAGTGAACCCCTGGAAAGCCTGTGGAAAGCCAGTAGTGCCCAAGCAGTGGCTTAGCTGGTGGCCAAGGCCAAATGGCCCACATTTCTCAGGGGTGTCACATAAATATTCTCCTTTGGTTGGAGATATTAATGAAGGAGATATTTCCAGGATGGAAAAGGTTATCTGGATTGAGAATTTAATCCTGAAAAATGGAAGAGGAAGACTGAAAAACAGATAACCATAAGTTTCAGGATGTAAACTTCAATAGAATAGGATGACATCTGTGAGAGATGCAGTCTGTGTCATACCTAAGGTTTTTGGGTGGGATTTTTTCCACAGAGGTATTCAACCTGGCCAGTCTTGGCCAGATTAATATTGGAGAAGATGGGCAACACACTGGCTTCAGCGCAGCAGCTGGGGCTGCTTCCCCAGGGCTTGAGGGCTCAGACTCAGCATCTGATGGCAGCAACTTAATGCCTGTTACCAGGCATAAGATGAGCAATGGGAGTTGTTCCTATACATTAGTCCACAGCAACTGTGAGATAAATTACATTAGTTTAAATGTCACTGAAGGAAGTTTGGCTGACGTATGCAAAATCATTAAGCTACTTTAATCCTAGCACTCTAAGAAAAGGTCGTGATTTCAGCAGACTGAAATAGGGTGGGAAGTCCTCACTGCGTGAGACAAAAGAGAGAGCACCATGCACAGTTCCTAAGGCCAAAAGACAATAAAGAAGTCCTGTCTTTCAGGTGGAAAAATGAACTATGCGGTCTTTCTCTTTCCCTAGCACCTCTGCTTAGCCAAAGCAATAAACAACAACATGAGTCTCGAGGGACTAGGCTGGCACAGGGCACAGGGACTAGGCTGGCACACCTCATCTTCCAGTTTCATTCCTCACAGAAAAAGACATTTTCAGGTAGACATGGCTGAAATAACTTCAGTCAAAAAAGGAGCAGTTGGGAGATGGTGGGGTTTTTCCATGAAGAACAGTCATAAAACTGTCCTCTGTCTTTGTCAAAGAAAATCAGAAACCTCCCCCAAATAGATTTTTCTTTTCCTTAAATAATGTTTAGCGCTTTTTTTTTTTTTTTTAATGAGGTGGGATATTTTGCATTGAGAGTAACGATTTTTTATGAGAAAATTTAGAAGAAAAACATGTCTCTTGCTTGCAAAACCAATTTTTAACTGGGTTCATCCATAGACACAAATTAGATATTAAAAACAGTCAGAGAGATTTTGATCCCGCCAATTGTCAAGCATACTGCCAACAAAGTCATTTAGCTTTATTCTGATTTTTTAGCACACCAATAGCTCTCCTAACCTTGTAGAGCTAGCCTGAATGCTGCCAGTTAAGTGAGTGCTCACCATCTACTTGGTGGTGAGCCCAGGTTTTCAGGGTTGTAGAACTGAACTGACAGTTCAGAAAATAAAATGTTTCTTCCTTGATTTTTTTTTTTAGCTGACAAGTGTACTGATGGCCAGTTTCATTTGATTTGACACAGATGGTCCTTTCAGTTGGCAATCATCCACCAAAATACATGTCACCCTTGGCTAATGACCTAGCCTCATCGATAATCTTGTGACATCTTTTCCACATTGTATATGACATGTGCCTGTGAACTTCCTGCAACAACCCTTTCATGTTTTTAAATCCCAGACTGCCAAATGCCTGGCTCCAAAATGTCATTTCTTCCTCACAAGCATGCATCAGCTGCTGAGCAAGCTTCCTGTGATGCTCCCTCCATCTTAGCCCTAGGGGCTGGTGGGAAGAGACATGTAAAATGCCACGGGGGGAGACATCTGCCCTCTCTTTCCATCCATCACACCATGCCAGGCCACAGCCTGAAGGGGCTGGAGCCAGTGGCCTGTCCTTGCCTCAGCCTTCCCCCAGACCGGAGATGGAGGGATGCTGCATTGCAGCACTGTAGGTTGGGGAAGGAGATCTCTTTGCATCTATGTTTTTAAGGGATCTTGACAATAATTATTAATGGTTCCTAATAATTCTAGATCCTTATTTTCTCTACATCTATAATGATGGGGGACCTATAGTTTTGCCCTCTGAGCTACCTGATCACTTCTGAGGAGGAAGTTTAGCCTTTCGTATGCACTAAAGCCTTAAAACCTGATCCAGAGACCCAGCAGTCCCATGGCCTGATCAGACTGGGGGTTATATGACATGCAGGATGCCATCAGCTACTACAGAGGCAAGTGGTGAACAAGATGTTTGCAAGATCAAGTCTTGCATCTCCACGCAAGACTTTCCAGTCACTATTTGAAAGACATTTTCTAGCCTGGTCTTTCACTGGAGTCCTTCTACCCAGTTTACATTTGTTTCCATCACAGGGCTATTTGCCCAATAAGTTAAACAGTCAGTAAATGCAGTGGCCATAAATCTTCTCCATCACTAATTACTTTAAAAATGAGGAGACTGCTATTCTGCCTCCTTGATTTCATCTGATAGTTGTAGCAGTAGTAGCTGATCTGGCTAATAATCCCAGTTGTCTGTCTTCAACTATGGCCCATTGCAGTGTCACGGGGAGAGATGATATGAAAATCAGGCATGTGTAGAGTAATTTTTCTCATGAAAGAACAACTTAATATCAAACAACGAGAAGCTCTGTGACTTCTTAACCTGGATGTTGCATACCTTTCCCTCAGCTGAGGTTGTTTTGCCATTGTGGAGAAATGCCCTCTGGGAGCTGCCGCTGTGTGACTGCTAACACTTGGCAGTCATTCCTCTACATGAGCTGTGGGGAATCTCCGTCACTGTGCAGCCATCTGAACCTCGTTTCTGTGAGATCCCAAAGGCCTTTGCAAGGTTTGTTTATTATTAGCCTCATTTATCTCTCTCATGACTGATTTTGAATATAAGGAAAGTGGATCCTATTAAAAAATTCATGCGTTACTATCTAGGACACAGAGTCAAGTGTGGAGTAACCCATATTTCATCGTCATACTATTAAATAACAAGAATTAATTTACTTTGTGCCAACTAGCTAAGCACAGCTGAACTAAATTTTAACATGTGGCAGAGAGCTGACATCTGCTAGATTAAAGATGTCATATGTGGATCCAGGATATTTTATGAAAAAGATCAGTGAGTTGTTTCTGACATCACAAATTACCTTGTTGTTCTGCTAGGGAAACATTTCCAGTTTGTGGTGCCCTCTCTGAACTGTTGATTCTAACAGCTCTAAAGCAGGTGGCCATAGATGACCTAGAAGTCCTGCCTGCATTTCTATGGTGTGTATGCCTGTGTGGGAGGGAGTAGTCTTTGGAAAAGGAACAAGACTATGCGTCCCATCAAAGAGTATCTAGGGACTGCAGCTATGGGCTCATCTTTGAGCAAAGTCCCTGTGGTTAAAGCTGTGCTTGGTGAGATGTTGTCCCAAGTGACAGTACCAAACCCATTTCCACCCTTTGCTACTCATGTCCACCTCCTTGGTTGTGCTGAAAAACTGTTTGTTAAACAGTGTTGTGATGTAAATCAAGGTAGTGACATAGCCCCTGCAAAGTCAAATGTCGTCAGCCCAAAGATCTTGTGCACTCACCTCAGCACAAATGAGGGGGTGGGAATGGATGGCAGGATCCAGCAATGTGTGACGCTGGTGTTGCCACCCCTGTCTGCCCCCACCAGCCCCACAGCCCACCATGCCCTGTTTTGTAGTGGCCACTTCCATTGACTTTCTGGCATACAAGAGTGAACAGTGGCAGAGCTTTTGGGCCAGCTGTGCACTCAGTTTTCTTCTAAGAGGGATCATTACAAACACAAAGGTCATTTAAAAACACACACAAAAAAAATACCATTTTAGATTAAAAAAGCACAGTGGAGTTTGACCTTTGCTGTGTCTTTTGCCATGATTCCTCACTAGAGCTTTATATGGTGTTTGTGGTCATGCCACTATTATTCCCACTGCCCTGGTTCTTCCTTCTAGGCATTAAAAACAGCAAAGCTAAGAAGCACAAATTTTAGTTAGAACTGTTTGACTCACCCTTTGCAAACACCAAGTGCATTCTTGGGTAATTCAGAAACAGGAAAAAGAGACAAGGTCAATGATCAACTCATTTATTATGTCTTGACCCATCTTACTGAGCTTATGGTTTGCTCCTGAGGTCTCGTGGCCAGAGTCCTTTCACACACTAGTGTTTGGGATTTGCTGATTGAGCACAGATCAAGGGCCTTTCCATCACAGGGCCTTCCAGACTCACCTTGCAGACTGGCTGACCGATTTTCAGTGGCTTGATGAATGACTTGGGGCGCTGAGTCTCACTCTGAGCATAAGGACTAGAGCTCTCTTCAAGTTTTCAGGCTACATCAGCAGTACAGAAATATTCAGAAGAGAAATCTGCTGCAGCACAAGACCACTTTGGGGTAGTGGGGAGAAGACCCCAGCCACAATAGCAGGAGGACATAAGGACATTAGCTGTATAGGAGCATGGAGTTTGCCACGGAGAGTCCCACATGGATCAGAAAATGGTCCATGTGTGAGACAGCTCTCAGAAACCAGTACAGCCATAAAAATGGACACTCACATGGCTCTAAAAAGCAAGAGATGCAAACAATTAATCTGGGCTGCCATGAGGTTCCCTGGCTCCTTTTTGGGAACAAAACAGAGCACAGAGGGAATCTCCCCTGCAAAATGCCAGTGATTTTGTACTGTTCACTACTCTCTGGTGCACTGAAAAGCAGCAGACTTTCCCCAGGCCACACAACCCATGGCTTTTGTCTGTCTGCACAAAGGATCTCTCCTCTGCAACACCCTGCAGCCCTTGCAGGAATAGCACTCTGTCATATCACTGTGGAGAAAAAAATGAGAGACAAACACCAGCTAATGCTGTCTGATGGCTATAAGGATACCAGCAGTGTGGCTTATTTGGAGTAGGAAGGGCCGGGAAAGCCTGGTGCTTGGAGCTGTCCTCAGGGACCCAAGCCACACACATACACACTTGGTAAAGAACATTATAGCATTGGGCTTCTCTTCTCTTCCCAGAAGCACCAAAGTTTCCTTTGGGTGCTTGTCCCTCACTGGAGATATGAGATATTTGGTTCAGAGCAATTTATTTCTCATACATGAGTTAATATCTAACTGCCCATCTTAAGTCTGACGGAAGAGAGCCTGTGTAACTCGGCAATCTTCCTCCTTCATTTGTTGGTCTGACGGATGGCTGCTCTCCATGAGTGCTGCTGCCATAGACATGGATGCCACCAAAACAGGCAGCACTCTGCAGTGAGCAACATCTGTAGGAGACAATTTATACAACAGTGAAAAGGTATTTTCCCCAACTTGTTCTGCAAGGACAATGCAAACAGTGTATCCCACCAAAACACTGTTTTGGTTTCCTTTGGGTTATTTCCTTTGTTTTTACTGATCAAGTGAAAAAAGAACCCCATTTATCTTTCCCAAAACCTCCAAGGTAAAATGCATTTCAGATCCCCTCCATGAGCTGGCTGGATAGAAGATCCTCCCTTAAGACTGCTCAGCATACTCATTACATTGCTCTCACTCCTCTAAGATAATGAATCATGTATCCCAGGACTTGCCTGCACTTGAAAGTTATCACTGATTAAGGTAAGGCGCAAATATAAAGTGCCACTGCTGTTTCTTAAGAGCAGCTCAAGGGTTGAGTTAAGCAGGAACAATGCACTCTGATTTTGCAGCAACAGCATCCACACAGGGTGCTAATCAGGAATAGATGATTGGAAACAACTCAACACAGAGGCATGATGTAGGTGAATCAGCCACACTCGCTTAAACCTCTCCCAGAGGGCTCCAGCTGCCCTTGCCAACAGTAGGACAGCTTTTCAGGCAAGCGCTGCTGAAGCTCCTGTGGATGATTTCAATTAATACCGTACTTGTTGAAGTCTGTACCATGGTTTGCAATAGGTAAGCAGCAGTTACCTTAAACCATTAATATTAGTCGAGCTATCTGCTTTGCTAAAGGATGGCTAAGAATAAAGGCTGGTGTGTTTGCCTTTAGCAGTCAAGCAAATTAAAAGGCATTTGACAAAATGTTCCAGCTGCAAATGAAAGCCCAGAGCTAGATAAGACTTGTCCACAAGAGCCTGTGACTGGCGATGGTATTGCTGCTCGACCAAATTGTTGTTAGGCAACAAAGCTACAAAGGAACATTTAGCGGGTTCCAAATGCTCTCTTCTTGTCTTTCACTTTTGCAAATTTTATTGAGTGATGCTGCCCTTATTCTGTAATTGTCCCTGCTCAGTAGAGATACTTGACAACCCATCTGAGACGATCTATCATTGCATAACCTCATACTCAACTGGCGAAGCAGTTCACCTCTTTTGACTTGCGCCTGCCCCTTTCATGTAGCCAAGGGCACCAGGCATTCCTCAGGCATCCTTCAGCAAGATACCACTGGAGAAAAAAAAAAAAGCTCAGAAAAAAGCTCAGAATTTGGCTTTCCTCTGTATTTTTCATGCTCTTAGCCTAACCCAAAACACTCAAAAAAAAAAAAAAAAAATTACTAGCCTGTTAAGTAAAGGTGTGAGGGAATTAGGTCTCTGGTCTCTAATTTATATGCAGGAGTGGAAAAACACCCTACCCTTGCCATGATTAAAGTGCCTGTGGGAACTATTCATGCTTTCAGGCCATCTCTGGCCACTTTGTTCCTTTTAGGCCATCACAGGTATCTACAGAGATGATTATAGAGACTTCCTGGTCAACGCTCAAAGAAAAGCAGGTGCTTCCAGACGGCAATGCCAGGCTGGGCTCTGTGCCTGCAGGGGACCCGTGGGCTTGTCCCACCCAGACCTGCGTCAGCTGGACACGGGTCTGTGACTGCCCGTGTGCCGGCTCCTACCCCACAGCACCTGTGAGGCATGGGTGGCGAGTGCCTCCCTCCAGCGTGCTGTGGGATGGGATCCAGCGTGGGGGCTGCTGTCGGGGGGCAGCTGGCCGAAGGTAACTGTGTGAGGGTCGCTCCTGTCCTGCAGCTCACACGATGCCCCATTGCATCTGTCACCTGGGCTTAGCCTGCCCTGGCGACCTGAGCATCCAAGAGAGGGCTCAGAAAGGGGGGCTTCAGAGACAGGCTGGCAGAATAGTTTTGGGGTGTGGGGTGACGAATGCAGGGAGAACAGGAAGGTAAACTTTTTGAGGAATAATTTGCAGCCCTGCATCTGAAACTTGCTTGGGGACCTGTATTATCTAGTGTTGCCCCATCAGCTGATTTCAGGGGAGATTCAGAACAAGCCCCTCCATGTGCTGAAGAGCTGTGTCAGAATTTGCCTGGTGATGCAAGTGAAAAAACATTACCTAAAGGAGTCTGGCTAAGTCTGTGCACAAAAACTAGCTCCAGAGAATACAAGTGCATACAACCAAGCCTGCATTTCAAGGAGGATGGGTAAAGGTAGTGGGATACAGCACAAAACACACCCAAAATGGCCTAAGACTATTTTCACAGTTTTCTTTTCTACATGATCATTAATTTCTTTTCTTTCAAAACTAACCATCCCATCAATCCAACCCTGAGGCAGTTAAGACATGGGACGAAAAGCTACAGCTGACCCATATCTGCACAGCAGGCTAAGAACAAAATATTTCATTAGTGTCTTGAAGTCTCTAACTCAACCTTTGCTTAAGCTTGAAGATCAGCAACCACAGCTCCAGTTGATAACACTGGCAACTGAGAGGATCTGGTATTTTTTAAAATCAAGCCCAGAGGGACTCAGAGTTTCCATCAGTGCCACAAACCCAAGGAAACTTCCTGATGGTTGCATTTTGTATTTGGAGTTTCACTGACCTGGATAATAATACACAGAATATATATTCTGTGTATTCCTCAGGCAGCTTCCACATGGTCATCTCCATTACCAAACACATAACTCCCAGCTGCAGTCAGTGTATTCTTTTGCTCTAAATTTGTCTCCCAAAGCTATATTTCTCCAAAGATATAATGTGACTTGGAACTCTACTTTTACGATCATAAAAGATTTTGTTCACACTATACTCTTTAACAGGTGCATCCAGAGACTAAGCCCATTTTAGGAATGTGTCAGAAGAAAAGAGGTAAAATGAGTTGCCAAAGCTGCTGTCTGACCTTTAAATACATACTTAAATCTCCATCTCAGGGCTCCATAGCCCCAAAGACTTTCTTTTCTCAGTGCCAAATGCAGAGTGCGTGCAGGTCAATTTTGACCCCAGCTCCACCAAACAAGGTGCTGAGTCCATGTGCTAAAGCCAAGTGCTGTTTACATGGAAAATTTTGGCAAACCTCTGCATGTCACCGAGCAGCTTTCCTGTACACTGAATGGAAATATTCAGGGTAAGTGTTTTCCTCTTGACTGTGTTTCCTCCTGCACCTTTATCTTCTAAAGCAGCTTCTGTAAGTAACCCTAGATACAAGCGTTTGCCTGTCATAGTGTAAAAATACTAAAGCTCCACTGCCTTATAATCTGCTCCCTTTGCTGGGAGTCCATCAGCTCTCCAGGACATGCTGCCAGGAGACACTATCCCTAGTATAGGGTTTGATGTTTGGAGGTCTCAGCTGGCTACAGTTATGGTTGATGAGGGGAATATAGTTTATAAAGCTGCTGGAGAAAGGTGTGCTGCAAAAAAGCCATGGGAGAGAAGGGTGGCCAATTGAGGACATGGTGGATCTGACTGAGAGGACTTTCCTTCTGCCCAAACCAGGAGCTAAGAGAGACCAACCACCTGTCCTCTTGGATTAGAGGTGTTTCTCTGACATTGTAGAGAATGGATGCCACCAGGCAAGAAGGGAGCCGGAGCCTGAGGGAGGCTGTGTTTGTATGGATGCCATCTAAAGTGATACCATAGCAGCTTTTTTCCAGTGCCCCCCTTGGCACTTGAGAGATTGGAGTATTTGCTAACATATCACAAATACAGGGAAGCTGTCAACACTTAGCAGCAAAGAAATGTTTCACAGTCAGTCCTGGCACAGGTCAGACTGTCCAGCAGGATGGGTATCTCTGCTACTCTGTCTTCTGCCATAAGCCAGCAGCAGCCAGCATCTGGCATGTCTCTGGAGGAGGTACCCACATTGCACATCTCTGAGCATGCCAACTCCCTGCTTCTCCTGCTTGGACATCAGCCTGGGGATGCTGGCCTGAAGAGTGGAAAATGGTTTTCACTTGTTGTCCCCAACAATGTAAGGTGCCCCACAGAACAGTAAGTTCAGACAGGCTTTAGTCCAAATGTCAGCAAGATCAGTCATTGCCTTCCTTGTAGCCCCCGCTCCCTGCAGAGCTGTACATAAGGTTGAGTTAACTCTGAAGCATAATGATAGCAAGTTTAAATGACAGTACTGCTAACTGATTCAGTGCTTATTGTTTTATACACTTAGCAGCCTGTGTACAGATGTCCAGCACAGCTTCATGTCTTGGGACTTCTTCCCCCTGTACTCGGTGCTGGTGAGGCCGCACCTGGAATACTGTGTCCAGTTTTGGGCCCCTCAATACAAGAAAGACATTGAGGTGCTGGAGTGTGTTCAGAGAAGGGCAACAAAGCTGGTGAAGGGTCTGGAGCACAAGTCTTATGAGGAGCGGCTGAGGGAACTGGGGTTGTTTAGCCTGAAGAAAAGGAGGCTCAGGGGAGACCTTATCGCTCTCTACAACTACCTGAAAGGAGGCTGTAGTGAGGTGGGTGCTGGTCTCTTCTCCCAAGTAGTTAGCGAAAGCACAAGAGGAAATGGGCTCAAGCTGCGCCAGGGGAGGTTTAGATTGGATATTAGGAAAAACTTCTTCATGGAAAGGGTAGTCAAGCATTGGAACAGGCTGCCCAGAGAGGTGGTGGAGTCACCATCCCTGGAAGCATTCAAAAAATGGGTAGATGTGGCACTTTGGGACATGGTTTAGTGGGCATGGGGGTTTTGGGTTGATGATTGGACTGATGATCTTAGAGGTCCTTTCCAAACTTAATGATTCCTAGTTTTTACTGTCATTATAAATAATCCAGCCACCAAGCCAGGAGGTGTGGGGTTGCTACTCTACCCTTAATTGGTTTAGTGGTGGACTTGGTAATGTTAGGTTAATGGTTGGACTGGATGATCTTAAAGGTCTTTTCCAACCTAAATGATTCTATGATTCTTCCATCCCTCTGATCCCAAAGTAACATAAGCTATCTTTCCAGTGCAAGAGCAACTTCATGTATTTGCTTGGAAGTCTTTGCCGCAGTAAGACTTCAGAAAAGCTGATGTGTCCTGGTTTTATATGGGTCAGCAAAATTTTTCATAAATTCAGTGGTGGACCAAATAATATTTTTTATTTAATCAAAAGGACATGTTCTGCAAAGAACAAATATTTTTAAAACCCAAGTATTTCCTGTAGCTGTTCATTTATCACACTGGAATTCTGGAAAGCCACAGAAGAAGGTTGGAGTGGCCCACAAGATGTCTTGATGTCCATGTCTGGTCCATGTCACTCCTGATAGATGTTCAGCTGACCTGTTCACAGTCACCTCTAAAGCTGGAAAATTAAGGTTGGGCTTAGAAGAAAGATATCTTTGACAGTGAATAAAGTGTAGCACCAACAGAGGCCGAGGAAGTATGGAATCACCCTTGCTGGTGATTTTTAAGTCACTAGACATAAGCCAGATTTCTGATGGCTGTCTGGATGTCTGTTGTGGAGGCACGGCTTGGGCCATTCAGGCAGTGAGTGTCTTGATGTAAGGAGGTTGAATTTTTTTTTTTTTTTTTTTTTTTTTGGTTCAGATGTGTTTGTTTTAAGAACTGTAGGTCCTCTTCTAGGTTACTCACCTTGTTGTTAAGGTTGAGTTCTCCAGACGCTTCAGTGCAAATTATCTTTTCTTGTTGTCTTAGTTTTTTTCTTCCAAGACAGCATCTCTGCAGACCTCTTGGTCTTTGCTCCAAAGAAGCTGGAACATAAGGGTTTGTGCAAAACTATACAAGCAGCAGTTTGCATAATATCTGTCCACTGTGATGGTACCTTACCACTCACTGGGCACCCAGCTCAGGCCCCACTGTTACGATCTAGTCTATACAGTATGTACACTTGTACCAAGAATTTGGTCACTCAGTCAAAGAACTTATTTTTGCAGATGAGCTGAAGCAGCAAGACTGAGTGAAGTCAGTGTTCATTGCCATGTGGACACTCCAGCCCAAATGCAGCCATGGCTCTGTCATAGACACGAAACCTTGCTGCACCACATACTACTAGCAGCAGAGAGAAGCACAGCAATTGTCTGGGAGGTAATCATTCCCTTCAGGTTAAATTAAATTTATGTTGGTTTAATTTAAGACAGTTGGGAACAGTTTTCAAGCTAAAATAATAAAAGCCACTCCTGAAGTGAAATAATAGATGGCAATAATATTGACATATGGCAATAATAATAAAGATGTGCTATCCACAAATGGTTTTCTATTAATGAAATTGAAACAAAACAAGTTTCTGTATGGACTATAACCCCGAGGCCAATGGGTCTTCGGTATCTTTGAGGAGAGGGATCACTGACCTCAAAGTCTACTGGGACAGAGCAAAATTCCATGGCCCAGATGACTTTTTACTTTGTGCTTTCACACAAAGAAACTTGAGGCAGGTTGACAGGCACAAAGCACATGCTTTATTCACTGGTTTTGTACATCAAGTTCAAGGTTAAAAGGAAAATTGTACCCAGTGGCCAGCCAAGAAGAGATGCAGTCAGGAGTCCTCAGGTGAACGTCCTCTCCTGGGTGTCTGCTCCAGTGCAGCAGGGGGTCATAGTCACATCAACAACCACCCCTTATAATTTTCCCATGGTAAAATTATACCCTTCATTAAAGCATGCTGAAGTTGCCCTTCAGTGATCTTTGTCTGATGACAGCACTGGCACTGACTGGATTATGCTTAATTAGGTACAAATGTTGCACGCTAATTGGCTGCTAAGCCTTGTACACATCTGTAATTGGGCAATACTTATATATTAAAATGACTATTGTTTACTCATTATCTGTCATATTTGTTCTAATACAGAGTCATCAGTCTAGAAGGCACCAAGTGGACAGGGTGTGGGAACCTCAGTGCAGACTACAAATTATAACTCGACAGCAACACAATGAGAAGGAAGAGGAGAAGAGGACAGAAGGATGGCTGAGGCGAAGGAAACAAGCCCTTTCTGAGGGAATACGACATAACAAATGCACCAGTGCAAGGCTGTGAGAAGAAGAACATTGAGATACCAGGCCAAGGGGCAGCCACAGCAGCCCCAGGGTTTGTTAAATGAAAGGCTACAAGCAAAAAAGTCCTCTAAAAATTGCAATTTAGCAATAGACAAGTACAAGCACTTAAGCACTGTGCAACATTTGCATTACACAACCCCCTCTAAGCCTCATAAAAATGACACAGTAATAGGGAGTGGGGTTTTGAGCATATCCTGCACTCTCGGAACACCCAGAGTTTCAAACTATCCCATGCATTTGGCACACAATTGACAGGAAGCTTTTATTTCCGAGTTTCATTGTGTGTACGATCTACCATAGGTGGGGAAGATTAAAGAGTAAGGAACACCTAAATCTAGAAAGAACAAAGCAGAGCTCAAGAGCTGAATGTCAGTAATTGCATCAGGTGCAAAAATACAATTAGTGACATTATAATTACTGAAATTAAATATCAATTTATATGAGTATGTACTATAATACTTTTTACAGTCTCAAACAGTGTGTGATATCAAATAAAAACAGGATGACAGCTCTCTAATTTGTAAAGAAGTAGTACTAGAACCATTAAAGCTCACTTAAAGGATTTTATTCCATAAGATACAAGGACAGGAAAGGTTTTAGTGCACAGAGGATAAGTGCTTAGAAACACTCATGCATACATCTGCAGCGATTAAGACACACAGCAGCTTTTCTAAAATATGAATGTGGTACATGGAGTAACAAACCCTGCAGCAGCACCATGGAAAACTTTGGCCTGAAGGAGAGACCAGTAAGAGGATGGCTCCCTTTGGGACAGGACCCACCTCTCTTCACATACTGCAGGTACACGGGTTGCACACTAGTTGTGCCTGTGTCTTCCTCTAGTCAGTAGAGAGAAACAGGTATCACCAGAGACAATCCTTACCATATAAATATCCATTTAGGATGCCTGGTGGTCAGATGAATCCAGGTGATTTCTTTCCCCTACTAATTTTCACAAGAGATCTTGCCATCTCCTGGAGAATATTTTCTCCAGTGTGCCTCTCCAAGGTTGGCCCTTTATGTGTGCAAGAGCTCTGCAGCCACAAGGCAGTGATTTTTTTTCCCTTCAGAACAGCTTCACTTTCCTCTCCCACCTTCCCTCTTTCCTCCCAGTGTTTAGGTCCTTTTTGCTAGCAGGATGGCATTTTTTTTCCCCCGTTGCTAGGTTGGTAGCCTAGTTTCCCAAGGAAAGGAAGCTTATGAGATCACACTGTCTGTGCAAGTGCCAGTCAGTCCCTCCTAAATAATTTTTTTGAGCCTGTGAGCTGAGTTTGATCAAACTTGACAGGGGATGGAAGTCTCAAAGATTTGAGCTGCCTACAAGTGCTGTGGAAGTAGGCTGGCAGAGAAGAAAAACCCTGGGAATTCATCCACTGCAGAAACACAACTGTATTACTAGACACCAGAGAGTCCACATAGGAGACAGTCGTTACCACTGAACACCATGGGAGATACAATTTCACAGGTTCAGCAGGTCACAAGATGACTTGATTAATATGAGCATGAGCAAAATGTTCATCTCCCCTTCTTCTAGAGTGCAAGGCTTCCAGTTACAGAGCAGCAGGGGGAGAGCTCGGAAACGACAGCCTGGCAGAGTGAATTTAGAGCTAATTGCTGCTCCTTCTTACACCAGTACTCATGCGGAACTCTGCTCGACTTCCCTGTGACTTCAGTACCCCCATTTGCATGATCTAATTCACACAAAGGATGAGATCGGAAACTTCAGACTGCAGACTAAAGCGATCAGAGCAAGTCCTAAATTATGGTGAGCTGGCACAGCTCCTCTGTAGTCGGTGAAGCTGCCTTATAATGGGCCATCATTTCTAAACGCAGCTCCATGACTAAGCGTCCAGCTCGTTTTTCTTTGCATTTGTCCATATTACAGTTGCTAATGGCAATTTGTTTAACATGAGCTTGAGTCAGAGCATAAGCTAAAGACCAGCAAAAGTTGTGCCTGGTGCATAGGCTGGCTCTCACTTATTCCTGCCATGGCTTTTCCTAGAAAGTCAGTTACCTCAGGACTGCCTGACTAGTGAGCCTGAACAAACTGCTCACAGTTCTTTATTAACACTAGCAATGGAGACAACCAAGCTATTCGCACAGGTGGGATTCAAAGAGAAGCTGAAATCACTCAGCTTACAGAAAAAAAACAAACTAACCACAGCTGACATTAAAATGGAGACTGGGGAGTTGTGCAACTTTGTGTGTTCAGTGAAATATTGATGTTTTCTTCTTCTCCTAAGCCTTCTAAGTATTGATGTGCCAGATCTCTGATTTAGGTGGAAAGAGAGCAAATCACTGACACCTAAAGAAAAGGGAGGGAAGGGAATCAAATGAACCTTTGATGCACAGCAAAACAGGGAGCTCGCCAGCAGTGAGTGACATGGCTGAAGATGGACTGGGATATTTGCAAGAAGGACAGGTATTGCAACTTGTCCTCAACAGCCTAGCCAAGGGCACAGGCTGAAATTCACAGCCTGAAATGCCTGCAGCGCAGCATCTGCATTAGGTAGGTATGCTACAATATTCTTTAAAATGAGGCTTCTTCGGAGGGAGACGTGAACCACAACTCTTGTGCGCCCAGCGCTGAATGTTTTCTGTTACACGGCAGTTCTATGAAGCCACAGGGAAGCATCTTTTACCTATAATTTGTTGTTGTCGTTTCAATCCAGACGTTTTTCTTCTGAGGAAAGCTAAAAGATAAAATAAGATCATTCTAATTAATAATGCCTACCTCCTCATGTAGCATTTTTCACCCACCAAAGATCTCAAAGTGCTACTCCCATTTAATAGACAGTATAAGTAAGGGTGAGGGAGATCAAATAAAATGTCTTGGCTACAGAACAAAACCAAGCCTTGCATCACAGGTCTAGCAAAAGAGACAAGGGCGCCTATTAAGCCTCAATAAAAAGCAAAGCTTAGGACAATTTTCAGACCTACTGGATCCTTAAATGAGGCGTTGCCAGACTAATGTGACCAATGCTCCATGCTAACAAAATGTGTTCTGGATTTTTCATCTGACAACATAATTTAGGAATTTCTTGGAACACGGAAAATGAAATGGGGCAGTGGTTTTACAGGAATCATTCCTTTGCAAAGGCAGCTTGTGCCAGAGGACTGGAAAACTGGAAGTGCCCCAAAGGAGCACAGGAATGGATAAGACCTCTTTCACTGCCCAGTCAAAATAAAAAGCATTAAAAGGAGCATAAATACAAAACTCTCCATTTACCGGAAAACTTACCGTACTTAAGATACTACTATTAGAAATTCTGACAGAGAGGCGCTATACTAGACACATGATTTGATTCTTGAAGTGGTGCATTGGGCAGAATTAGACCATGTACCTAGCTGGTCCTGAAGTAAACTTACTGGTAGTGTCTGCAGCAAAAGAGGTGGTTTAAGGAGGGATAAATCTGATTAAAACAATTCCTATCAATGTCAATGATAATTTTTTTCTTATGTTTTCTTCCTTTCTTCCTTCTTCTATTTTTTTTTTCTGTTTTGTTGGCTGGCGATTGATTTTTGTTCCCTGCCTTAGGGAGCATCAGTTTGAATATCCAGTAGTTTCCAAAGTGTTATAAAAATTGGTGGCATTAAAGTGGTATTAAAGGACGCACTGCCCATCTACTCTTGAATCTGCTGCTTCACAGCAAAAAAGGTGCCCTGCAGATTTAATCTTTGATGCTTGAGAGATTTAGTAAGTTTTTCACAGTCCTTAATAAATTGATGTCATAGGCAAGAAACCTGGAGGCGGGAAGTACGATGTACATACAAGCGCTTCATATTTTGGCGGCATGAACCTGGAGTTCATATTTGGATAGCATCCCCGTCAGAGGCAAAACTGAGCATTCAAAATCCTTACCTAGGCAGAACGCCCCATCAGAGGCAAAACCGAGCATTCAAAATCCTTACCTAGGCAGAACGCATATTGACTTCAGGGGATACTTTTTCCCAGAGAAGGGCTGTGTAAAGAAGGTCAGGACTAGTTGTTTGTCCCCTGCAGCAATGCTGTTTCTCTTGCTGAGGAGACTTCCAGCACCTGTGGGCATGGATTTCTGCCGGTGAATACCAGCACTCGGGTGAACTGATGGTCAGTCTCACCTTGACCTTCAGCAGGCTGTTCCCATCTTTCCTTCATATCAGCTTAGGAGATAAACAAACAAACCAAATAAACAATAAAAAGTAAAAAGCTAGGGCAGAGGCCACAGGCTGGGTTTCTGGTAATTTGAATCATTTAAACCTATTTCTGCAGTATCTCCTGAAAGGCAAAGCCTATGCCAGCACAGCCTGTCCATCCATTAGCAAACCCTTAGCTCAGGAGTATGGGGCTTTGAGAAAGATCTAACACAGACCCACTGTGGGGATATGAGGAGAAAGGAACAGCCAATAACTCACCAATGACGGTGCTGTGCCTCTCTCCCACATCACCTCCAGCTTTTCTTCTCACTGGTGGAACTGGGCAGCAGAAGGTCCTTAGCCCAAAACAAACGAAAGCCCCTTGCTGTACCACCACTGCAGTGGGCCTTGGGTTGAAACTGTCCCTCAGGAGAGACAGCAGCCAGCTGGAAGCGTATTTGCCAACAGCACCATTGATCATCAGCTGCCCGTAGCCTAAAGCAACTCTTTTGGACAGCTAAAATTGCATCTGATTTTGTAACAGACTCCTCTGCAGTCCCCATCACTTTGCCTGCCCCCACCCCCCCACTAAAAAAAAAACAAAACAAACCCACTCCTTTGCCCTGTGATGAAGAATGAAGTGGCTCTGAAAAATAACCTGATTTTCCACCTCCTCTTGCAAGTCCTGCTAGCCACCTCCTGCATCGGCCTCGCTCTGCAGCAGCCAGTAAGTGGGATCTGCAACTAAGGCAAAGGAGAGGGAAAAGCTGGAGGAGGAGGGAGGGGGAAGGCAGAGAGGCTGCAAATGTAGAAAGCCAGCACTATTCCTGCTGCCCACCCTGGAGGCACCACCTCTGCATCAGGCAGGAGTAACAGAGGGAGAATCTGGCTCTCCAGATTTAACAAGCTCACTTTCCTTTAATTGGGGCAGTCAGGCACTGCCGTAGTGCACCTAACGGCACTAATTATTAATGAATCAGCCCTGATGAATAGGAAGGCTGAACTGGCCTCTGTCTCCTTGGGTTGTCAGCCCTTCACAGAGCCCACTGGATTTCACTGGGCAGGAAGGCAACTGCACAGATTTAAACAGGGCCCTGGAAAGCCTGGGAGAGTCACCAATACATTTGTCCCTAGACTGTGCAAACCAGCCAGGGACCAACAGCATCTCTCTGCTTCTTCTTGAGGGGTAGACGTAGCAGCCACTGGAAAGTCCTGTGATAAATGGGTACTGCACCTTACTTTTATACCATCCCTCCCTGCTCCCCCCGTAAGGACCAACCTGTTTGCCCTCGCTGCCATTCAGACGGCTTTTCCTCAGTTTTGTGTGTCCTGGCTCAAGCTTTCACTCCCAGCACAGGCCCTCTCCACCTCCCTCTTACAGCCTTTGAGGAGGAGCAGATGGGAAAGGGACTTTTTTTTTTTCCCCCCTCCACCTTCAAAGCAAAAAAATCAACCGCCACCACCTCAGCGCTGTGCTGGCGCAGCCTCGCCGCCTCGGAGGGCAGCCCGAGCGGGCAGCAAGGCTGCAGCCCTCCCTCCAGAGCTGAGCCAGGCTGCTAAAAGGTGGAGGCTGGCAGAGAGCAGCCGGCTGCCAAGCACGGGTTCAGCCAGCACTGGCGGGGAAGGAAGGAGGCAGCTTTCTGCGGCCCTCCGGGGACTGCGGGCCTGCAGTTGCTCAGTTGGCGCTGGGGACAGGAATTAGGGCAGGCAGAGCTGCAATGGCTGCAACCCTCCCCGATTATCCAGCCAGCTAGAAAGGCACTGGCTTGCCTTTTGTTTCAGCTGTGGTTTTGTTTTTTGGGGTTTTTTTTTTTTTCCTGTTGATCTGGGTTTGGGCTTTTTTTTGTGTGCATGTGCATGTGTGTATTTTTTGTTTAAGTAGGTGATAATTTTAATGTGCTTATTGTCAATGTTTAAATGCTTTTCTGTTACATTTTTTTTCCCCCCTCCCCACTTCACCAGCTCACGTTTGCCCAGGAGTTAAGGGGTGTTCAGAGGTTTGAAGCCCTCCACCTTTTGCTAAAGAAGCCGCTGCCTGGGCCAGTGGGACCAGCCCGGCAAGCGACATCCCAGCCTCCCCCCGCAGCCCTCTCCTGCCAGCCCTTACAAACCCTACAGGTGCAAGGCGACAGAAGGCAAACCGAGTACACTCAGTCCTTTTCTGGGAATTGGGGGGGAGCTCATGTTTCCTTGGCCACAAAACAAGGCAATACGGAGGAATCATCCCTGGGTTTTAAAAAAAAAAAAAAAAAATCGACCATTACACTCAGGCTTCCGAAATAACACCTGAAAGGGGCAGGAAGGGGAACAACCAATGCCTTGCGTGCGGAGGGGCTCTTATAAAATGAACAGGGGGAAGGAAGAGGGGGAGTTTGCTGGCAGCTCGTGTTCCCCGAAAAAAACACCGAGCTGCCGGCGGGGAGAGCCTCGCTTGCCGGTTGCCCGGGAGGAGCTGAGCCGGCGGGACCGGGGTTTGCTGCCGTCCCTGCCGCCTGTGCGGGCAATCCCGGGGGTGCAATGCAGGTTTTTGAGCAGCGAATCCCTCCTTGCACCCCGGCTCGCCCGGGATACCCGGCCTGGGCGCCGGGGGTGGGCGCCCGACAATTAGGAGCCCGAAATGGGAGACTCCTCGGGAGGTGTCGGGGGGCGGCAGGAGGGGTGGGGAGGGGCACGGCCACGGGCCCCGGCCCCCTCCCGACCCGCTCGGCTGTTTTTTCCCCGTTTTGCCACCGTTTTATCATTCGCCTCGGCGGAGGGCTAACTGGGGGATGTGCTAATTACGGCGCGGTTAGCCATTAGTAATTTAACCTCACGCGAAGATAACTCGAGTCCACGAAGGAGCTGGAAATCGCCCCCTTACTACGGAGTTTCGGGTTTCTTCCGAGGGGTGAAGACAAGCTGGGAGGCTCCCTCTCCCACCGTCCTCCGACGGCCGGGAGGACGGGGGCGGCGGCGGGAGCACGCCCGGCTGCATCCCGGCGCCGAGCAGGGGGATGCCGGCAGCGGGCGGGACCGGCGCCCGGGTACCCCGGGGCGAAGCGGGCTGCCTGCCGCCGGCGAAATGGTCCCCGGGGCCCAGCCGGCGGAGACAGCAGGCTGCGGAGCCCCCCGCACCCCAGCAAGGGCTCTCGCTCCCCTCTCTCCTCGGCAGCTGGCATTTAGTGCTACAGAAAATCCTAACAGCAGCGCCTGACCTCATGAATATAGAGATGTGCACGGAAAAATCAATTTAGGTCTAGATCCTCTGTGGGGAGGGAAAATAACCCAAACCATTTAAACAAAGCTTTGCTCTCCAGGGTTTTCCTTTTTCTTTGGTGGTAGTGGGAATTAAATCTAGAGGGAGGGCAAAGGAAAAGGAAATGCAAGCAGACCTGTGTCTGCCGAAGAGAGACCGAGCCCTGCAAAGGCCCCCCCAACACACACATAATGTATTTTATCATTAAAAAATCAACATTGCTTCCAGTGGTAAAGGCGCCTGGCTCCAGTTCCTGAGCGCATTCGTTGCTGGGATTCAATCCGTTTGGGAAATGCAGATTGGCTTGCGACCCACTGTTTGATTTATGAACTGTTACATTTGCAATTGCTTACACATTACATTGCGGACCTTGGGAAGGAAGGGGAGCAGGGAGAGGGGGCGACGGAGAGAGGGACCCTGCCACCCTACACGTTGGCAAAGGAGAGCTATGGCACAGGCAGCGGCTCCCCACCGGAATAAATCACCTCAAACCAATATCGCGGCCCCTACCTCCCCATCACCCACCCACCCACCCACCCCCGGTCGCCAGCTGGGCTCTCGCCTTATAAGTAAAAAGGACGTGTTTACTCTCCGATGCGTATTTCTTTATAAAGGCACCGGGCGCCTATAAATAGCCGAGGTTAGAGCAGCTTCTGCTGCGAAATCAATACCCCGTCCCCCCCTTCCCCTTGCTCCTTCGGCTGAGCTGCCTTATTAATTATGAAAGGGCTCCTCTGCGCCCCGGCCCCGGCTCCGCAGCCTCCTCCTTAATGGTGGTTGCTGCCCTCCCTCCCTCCGCGGGGGCTCCGCTCCGCGCCCGCGGGCCCGCCGCGCCCCCCCCGCCCCCCGCCGCTGCGCGGGGTCCCCCTCGCCGACAGCTGGGACCGGGGGGGGGGGGGGGGGGGAGACTGCCTTTTGGGGTTTCGGGAGGAGGAGGAGGGTGGCAGGATTTATAGCATATTTTTTTTTAAGAAAGAAACGAGAGAAAAAAAAAAAAAGGAAATAAAAAAAGGGGAAGGCTGAGACTATCCAATTCAGCCGCCCTGTCCTTGTTTGAACTGAAATTGCCGTGTTCATCGAGGGACGGGTTCGGGATTTAGCCTTCCTTGCCTTAAAAGCCCTGTCCTTTTCAAGATACTCTAGGCATGTTTTATAAAAAGGACGACACCTTCATTTCAAACAATAACTTTTATTTTATACTTCTGTCTATACTTTGTAGCAAATCTTTTTTTGTTTTTTTTTTTTTTGCTGAATTGACTTTATAATAAACTTTTGTTTAAATTACATTTTTCTTCTCTTTTAAAATCAAGGCTCTTTTTTTTTTCAAAATCATTTTGCTGTTGTTATTTTTTTTTTAGGTTTACATTTAAGCCCCCTTTTTGTGATCTCTACGGTTGGATATTCAGGTATTTTACTGGTATGTGTAACATCTAAAACAAAGAGGAGGAAAAAATTAAAGGCAGTGAATTCGGAAAGATGCCTTCGAACAGCAAGTAAAGGTAAACCCTCAGAGATATATTAGCAGCATTCCTTCACTCCGCCCGGCATTTAGACACATCTCTTTCTTTCGGTCCTTCCTTCCTTAACTGTTCGTTTCCCTCTCTCTCTCTCTCTCCCCCTCAAGGAAATATGCTCTTTTAATTTTTTTCCTTTTTTTTCTTTTTTTTTTTTTTTTTTTTTTTTTGCAGTGGAATGACCAAAAAACAAGCGACTGTGGAGGAAAGATGAGAGATTGTGAATTATTCACCATATGCTTCACACGTGGACATCTACCTTGGATTCATCGCCAGTGCCTTTTTTTGCCTGCGTTTTTGTTCTCGCCTCGCACACTGCCACATTTTTAGAGGAGCCCGTGGCCCGCCGGGAGGTATCCCGGCCGATTACGACCTTAGCATTAGGTGGCCCAGAGCCGTTCCTGAGATTGCTTTTGCACAACGAGGGCTCGAGTTTGTGGTTTTATTTTTTTTCTATTTTTGATTCGAAGCGATAGTAAAGCTGAGGTCCGATTTGGGCTGCGCGCCGCTGCCGGTTTGGTAACATTTGGCAAATAAAACACAAAAAAAAAAAATAAAGGGAGAACGCTTCCACAGTCCTACATGGGTGTTTCACCATCATCAGCCACCACCACCACCATCATCATCATCAACCACAGAAAAGCACAACGTCCCCAAAGCAACGGATGGACACTTCCTCTAGAGATCCAGCACATGGAGAGGGTGTGGGTGTGGGTGTGCTCGCCCCCCTAGAAAGGCAGCCAGGTCACTAGCGCGGCCCACAGAGCCGCCAGGAGCAGGGGCAAAGCCGGCGGGAGGAGGGACGGTGCCGCGCCGCTGCCGCCTCCGCACAGTTCAAATAAGCTGCCTTGGAAATCGAGGTTTTTGGATTCCCGTCTCAATTTCTCCCAGAGGTCTGTCGCTCCTTCCTGGCAATCGGTGAGCGCTGTGAGGGTGCAGGCGTGGAAATCATCCCAGTACCTGCAGGAGGGGAGAGCAGCCGGCATCAAAACAGGCAGGCAGGCACCCACCTCCCTGGGCGGGGGGGCGAGGCCGCCCCCTCGGTCCCGCCGCCCCCGACCCCCCGACGGCGGAGCTGGGCGGGGGCAGGCCTTAAAGGGGGCTGGCGCCCGGCGGGGAGGAGCCGCCGCCCCCCCCGCCCTAAAACCCGGCCGCTGCCCCCCACCCACGCCTCCCACCCGAGACACTGGGGGGGACCCTCGGCCCCTCGCCTTCCCCGGGCTGCCCCACAGCCCGCCCCGTGGGCACGCTGTGCGCCGGGCAGCGGCTCCCCTGCCAGCTCCCGGGGGAGCTGCCGCTGCCTGTGCTTTCGGGGGGCCCCCTCCCCAAGCCTGCCTCCGGCACCAGCCCGAGCTGGGCGGGACGGGGCCAAAATGGCTTTGGTGGGTCTCTGCCGGAGGGGGGGGGTCTTTGCCTGGCGGAGGGAGAGGGCGTGCGCCCCTCGGCTGGCAAACGCTGGCCTGGGAGCCCACGGGCTCGTCCCGAGGGTTTTTCGTCAGCGGTGGGAGCGGGCAGATGGGGGTGGGAAAAGCATCCCTTTTCCCAGGGGGAGGCGGCATCCTAGAGGGTCCCGGTGCGGCGTTAAGAAACCCTCGGGAGGGATCCCCCGGGGCGGGAGCGGGCCGTGGCTGCGGGGGCAGGAAGCGGGGAGGAGGAGAACAAGGAGGAGGAAGAGCAGAAGAGAAGGAGAAGGAGGAGGAGGAGGAGGAGGAGGAGGAGGAGGAGGAAGAAGGAGCATCTTCCCCTCCTGGACCCTCCTGGGCACCCCGCACCGGCCCGCGGCGCGGGGGACGCCCCATCCATTGCCAGGGGTCTGTGTGCAGGGAAGGGTTTCTCCTTCCCCAGGGTAATTTCCAGCTGTTTCCACGCGTTTTTCCGTTTTCTTTTAATTCCCTTCTTCACGAGGGCTGGACCGGGGTTTGCTACCGGGGTAGGATCCGTCCCACTGCCCCACCTCGGGGGGACGGGAGGACCTTTCTTCTCCGCGTCTGGGTTATCGAAAATCACCCCCAATCTGCCTTTCTCGCTCCTATTTTCCCCTTTCCTCAAGGCAGGCGCCTGCAAATTTGGATCTTGATTTTTTTTTAAAGTAGTCCTACAGGCTCTAATTTATGAGCACTCTAAGCTGGTTGTAGACTCCCAATGTTTGCTACATTTGTAATAAATAATGAGATACTGAGAAGCCAGAGTCTGAGAGTGTGCCTCTCCTGCAGTATTTCTGCTGTAATTGCATCTCCCAAAGGAAAATTAAATCTCTCCCCATCTTCTTTCAATACACATCCCGGCACAGGGTGAAGGCAATCGGGTGGTGGGAGGGGGTCGGGGAAAGGGTCTTGCTTGGAAAAGAGGTACTTTGTACAGGTCGGGACCATCTCTGGTCCGGCACGCCAGGGCCAAAGGACATCATATTAGGACGCTGCTACCCCTGGGTATTTATTTCTCATGCAGGACACAAGCTAAACCGCGACCCAGCATTTACAGCGAGGTGCCAGCCTTAGTAGGTGCTTGGCTCAGAAATCTCTAGGTAGAAAAAGAAGAGAGGAGGACTATGGAGTCTTTTCTTTTCTTCTTTTCTTTTCTTTTCTTTCCTTTTCTTTTCTTTCCTTTTCTTTCCTTTTCTTTTCTTTTCTTTTCTTTTCTTTTCTTTTCTTTTCTTTTCTTTTCTTTTCTTTTCTTTTCTTTTCTTTTCTTTTCTTTTCTTTTCTTTTCTTTTCTTTTCTTTTCTTTTCTTTTCTTTTCTTTTCTTTTCCTTTCTGTTTTTTTCCTTTCTTTTTTTCCTTTCTTTTCCTTTCTGTTTTTTTCCTTTCTTTTCCTTTCTTTTCCTGTCTTTTCCTTTCTTTTCTTTTCTGTTTTTTCCTTTCTTTTCCTTTTTTCATTTCTTTTCTTTTCTTTATTGTTTTCCCTTTCCTTTCCTTTCCTTTCCTTTCCTTTCCTTTCCTTTCCTTTCCTTTCCTTTCCTTTCCTTTCCTTTCCTTTCCTTTCCTTTCCTTTCCTTTCCTTTCCTTTCCTTTCCTTTCCTTTCCCTTCTTTTCCCTTCTTTTCCTTTCCTCACCTTCCCATTTCATGTCCTTCATTTCCTGATTTGCACGGAGCAAAATCAGAAAAAAACCCTATTCCAAACATATTTATGTCTAAGGACCTTAACTCATTTCTAAATATGATTTTCTCTTTTTTTTTTTTTTTGTTTTGTTTTGGTTTGGTTTGGTTTTGTCTTTTTGGCGGGGAGAGTTTGTGCCGGAAAACAGCAATAGAGAGACAAGAGAATACCCTGTGCAGCCGGATATTTTTTTTTTAATTTTTTTTTTCCCCCTAGACGTATCGAAAATGCTCATTTCTGCCTCTCTGCCTGGGACGCGAGGCCCCGATGCAGGGCGGGCGAGGCCGGAGCTGGCAGCTCCCCGGCCCCCGGCAGCCGCCCCAGGTTTCCCTCCCCCTGGTAAGACCCGCTGCGCTGAGCTCTGGGGAAAACTACCCCAAATTTAGGGCTCCTCCAGCTGTCCCAGTTCCTCCAGCTTTGGAGAGGAATTGGGAAGGAGGGGAGCGGGAGCCGATCTTGCAAGGCGAGCTCTTTTTCTCCTTTCATTATTTTTTGTTGTGGTTGTTTTCCTTTTTATTATTATTATGTTTTTTTCCCCTTTATCGTTGTCCCTTCCTCCTCCTCCCCTCTGTGCCAGGAGTGGGGTTAAACTGGGGGCGAAATGGGCTTTCCCCGTGGGCCAGGGGGGGGCCGGGCGGCGCAGGGAGGGGAGGCGAGATGCCTCTGGGCCAGCGGTCCCTGCCACTGGGCAACTAATGTTGCGGCTGGGGCTCTTTTCTTTTTGATTACATTTTGTTTTCCGAGGAATCGCCTCCCCAGCCCCGGCTGTCCCCGGCCGGCCTCTGCCTTCAGCGCCGGGGGGAGACCCCGGAGCCTGCCAGTGAGCGGGGGTCCCGAAGGCAGCAGTAAGGGAAGGGATAACAACCCCCGTGCAGCTAATGTCAACACCCCGGTGCAAAGCAGGAGAAGGGAAAGAATACAAGCGAGAGGCTAAGGAGGGGAGGGGAAAAAAAAAAAAAAAAAAAAAAAAAAAAGGGGGCAAAAAAAACCCCACACGGATTCACGGAGGAAAAAACTAAAAAAGACATTGCAAAAACTCCCTCCAGACTTCACTGTTCCCCCAAGCCCGGGCTGTCCCCATGGCAGTGCGCTCGGAGGGACACTGGAGCAGAGAATCCAACCCCAAAGCACCAAACCCCGCATTACTTCCGTGCCTTCCCTTCCCACCGCCACCATCCAACCTCGCCCCCCTTGCCCAGCCCCGGGTGACACCCCCCCTCGTCCCGTCCGTCCGTCCGTCCATCCCCCCCACCCCGCGGCCCCGAAGGAGAGAGGAAAGACCTACGCGCAGATCGTTTGGAGATTTCTCTTGTCGTCCAGGTCCTGCGGGTAGTTGGCCATGTTATCGCCCAGCCGCAGCAAACAGTCCGAGAAGCCCCTAAAGACCGCATCGCACCGCCCCGCCGCTCTCACCGCCTGCACCAGGTGCGCTGGGGGGGGCAGGGGCACAGGTCAGCTCCGCCGGCTCCCCCCCGGCCCCAGCAACCCCCCCACTCACCCCACCCCACCCCCCATTGCTAAAGGAGGTGATCTGGGGGCAGGAGGAGGGCGGTGGGACCGAGCCAGGGTCGCCATCGGGCGCTAGGGGACATGAGTCAGGGGCTTGTCGCCCTTTGCTTTTTGAGCACCGGGGTTTTTAGTGCCCGTGGATTAACGGCGTTGATTTCAGTCTATTTTTTTTCTTTTTTTTTTTTTTTTTTTTTTTGAGGGGCGAGGAGGAGGGCAGGTTGGGTGAAGATGCGCTGCCTGCTTCTCCCCGGACTTGCTCCTTTGTTAGAAAATTCCTCCTCGAAGCAGCAAGGCGCGTTTCTCCGTACCAACCCTGGCGCACACACACGCACACACACGTCTCCTTACTGCCCAGGTCGCTTGGCAAATATCGTGCAAGACTCAGCGGGGAAAAAAAAAATATATAGTAATAATAATAATAAAAAAAAAATCACTAGAAAGAGCTGAGATAAAGACAGGAAAAGAAGCGTCCCCCAAAGCCAGGCAGGCAGCGGCGGAGGCGCCGGCCCCGCGGCTGCCGGGGCTCGGGGCAGCGGGGCGGGAAGGGGCGGGGATGAACCCCTCTCCCCCAAACCTGCCGCCTCGGGCACCCTTCGGGATTGCGCTAGGAAAGGGCGCTCGGTTAAGTACAGTAGTAACAAACCCAACAGCAACCGCCTGCAAAGGGGGAAAGAAAATGCATATTACGGCGTGCGTGAGATGGCTCCTCCCGGGTGTCCGCGGCTGCCGGGCCAGGCCCCGCGGGGGGACGGGAGGGGGCGGGAGGGGCCCGGGGGGCTGGGGCAGGGCCGGCGGGCTGGGGTAGCCGGGCACGGCGGGGGGTGCTGAGCCCTAACCCCGCGGCGGGGCCTGGGGACACCGCGGTGCCCCTGCGCCCGGGCTCGGCCCCGGGCAGCGCAGCTGGGGGGGGTCGCTGCGGACAGCGGGGGCGGGAGGGGTTCCCCCCCCCCCCCCCGCCTCCCTTTCGGAGGAGCCCCCGTCCGCCCACACCGCCGGGGGCGGGAAGGGGGGGGGGGGTGTTTGGGTGCGGGGTCCCCTCCCGATCCGTCTCCCCAGGACGTGGCTGAGGCGGGGGGGGGTGGGGGGGGGTGCGTGTGTGTTTCCTTGCCGGGCAGCGGTTACAAGCTAAATGGCTGACTCCAAAAGAGACTGTTTCAACCCAGATCCCCCTCTCGCCGTTTGATTCATCGCTAAGACGACTTGATGGCCACTCCCCTCTACACACACACACACACACACCCCAGCACCAGCCGTCACATCAAAACCCCAGCAGGCTACAGACATTGGCTACGGTAGGCAAAAAAAAGCCAGGCAAACAAGCAGAGAACTGAGGACCATCCCGGGGGTAAAACCATGTCCTAGAAAACCCGCGCCATCCCGCTCCGGCAGCCACAGGGGGAGACGGGAGGGGAAGTTGCCACGAATTTCTCCAAAAATGTGAAGGGCTGCACTGAAAATATGGGGTCCGAAGCAGAGCCCTGCCCCGGGCCCGGGGAGGGAGGGTGGTTAGAGGGTCAGGTTTGGGACCAGCGGGGCTCAGAGCATCCCTCTCCTCCGAGGGGCGGCCTGGCCCTGTGGGCTCCCTCCGCACCCCCGGTCCAAAGCCTCCCTAAGGCCCACCAATTAAAAAAAAAAAAAAAAGCAAAAGCGGAGAGACGAGGGTCCTGCCCGGTTAAATGACAGCGGGATTTCTCTTGAATTAGGTCGCTTTGTGCTTTGCCGTGGCCCCGACCTTCCCCCCCCCTCCGCGTCCTTCAAAGCCGAGAGCGTGCAGCAATTTGCGGTGCAGCAGGACTGCAGGAGCCATCCGTAACGGATCGTGCCCCCTCCCAAAACCCGCTCCCCGTCCTCCCAGACCGCCTGCCCTTTAGCTGCGCCTGGTCCCCCTCTCCTGTCCCTGGGCGCCGTCCGCGGGGACTCAGTCCCTGTGCATCCCCCCCCCCACCCCACCCCAATCACCTCCCAAAGTGCCAGGGATTTCGGAGAGCTCCCAATCCCCGCTGCCCAGATAAATAAATAAACAGGTAAACAATTTTAGGGTCTTTTTAAGCCCTGGTGCTGCTGCGGGAAGCATAGACATTTTGGGAACGAGCCGCGAACATCCATTTCATACGCGCTGCTACCGGGGACGGGGCAAAGGCAAACGGCCCTTTGCAAGCCCCACACCGACAACCAGAAGCTGATTTCGGGGGGGGGGGGGGGAAGAAGGGTGGGTGGGAGAAGGGTGGGTGGGTGGGTAAGGTTACCCGAAATACCGAAGGAGGAGCAGAGAGGAGCTTCAAAGCCGTCCTCTCCCAGGGCACCGCAAAGCGACCGCACCGCCACCGTCTCCGCGGTGTGCAGCAATATTTGGGGGTAACTTTCCAAATGACTGCTCATGCCCACGCCAGCCCGGGGACGGCGATTCCCAGCGACTCTAACTACCTTTTGAAATTGCACCGTGAATAAAATCGTCCCTCGGTTGAATCAAATAGACACAAAAGGAGAGAAAATCGTCCTCCTCCAAACGAACGAACAAACAAAAAATGCAAGGACTGAAATTAAGGATAAGGTCCAAATAACGCCTTCCCCCTTCTTTCTCTGACAGTACAGAAAATGGCCTTCTGAAGAGTTCAGCCTCATTTCAAATGCAATGGTAATACGGATGGAGGGGTTTGCATCGTATATCCACATTTTCCAGAGGTCAACACTTCACCGCAGTATTTCTTATTTTTTTTCTTTACTCGATGAGGAAATGTTCAAGGCATTTTGCCTCCTTCTTTCCTCCCTTTCTTGTTTTTTTTCCTTACCCCCCCCCCCCCCGCCTTCTTCTTTCTTTTGGTACCCACAAAATGCTGCAGAGATTGTCTGGAGAGTGACCGAGCAAAAGGATCTCTAAATAGCAATGCCGAGCATTTTTTCCTATTGCAGCAGAATTCCTTTGCAGGCAAATATTTTCAAAAGTCTCTTCACACCTGACAATCTGGATAATAAAAGACGCGCTTTAATCGCCCTTTCCTTGAAGCCCAGTTTTGGATCATGCTCGGGAATATACATATTCAATATATAATCTTTAAAATTTGCCTGCACAGGACCAAAGTGGTCATTAACTTGGAGATTGTTTAATGTCCGTAACTAAAAAAAAAAAATCAGCAAATAAATGTTGAATAAAATGAACCTGAGAACAAACCAGCAAAAAGAACCAGCGAAAGCCCCAAGATATTAAACAAAACCAGCAACGAACACACAAAAACACATACCGGCGTGGAGGGAAACCTGTTCTATTTTAAGTAACTTAACATATATAGAAATTTTTTGGACCCGCTCGTTTTTTGACAGTCGTTCTCCGAGCACAAAATTAACGATCGGGCGGTGGGACTTCGTGATTTCTTAATAATTTTTATTTGTTTAATCCCCGCATTCGGGTGGATTTTTTTTTAAGCTAGCGTTGGGTTTTGTTTGTTTTTAGGCTGCTCTGCAAATGGGAAAGCCTCCAAGTTCCCAAAGGGAGCCCTTCGCTTGTCCCCCTGATTTTCTGCAAAAAAACTTTCCAGCTAGATCTCTCGCAAGCCATTTTGTGCCGGTTCTCATTTCTCTGTCCCTCGGGGAGGGGGGGGATTTCTCAGCACTGGAGTTCCCAAATTGTCGGTGATGAGGAATGCAGGGGATTTCCGAAAAGCAAATACGAATGCAGTCGTTCGTGGAGACGGCGAGAACGAGGGGGGAAAAAGGAGGAAGAATAAGAGGGAGGAAAGGAAAAAAAAAAAAAAAAGCAGAGTATGAATGAGCATGCACTGATTTAGGAAAACGAACAACAAAAGTGATTTAAGAGGAGTAAGAAATCGGCTCCCTTTCCTGCGGACTCCCCCTGCCTTGGCAGCGTGAAGAACCGCGAAGACGCCGCCGGGAAGGAGGCAGAGGGAGCGGGGAGCGGGGGTCCCTCCACCGCCCCAAACCGCGGCCGTCAGCGCAGGGTATTCCGACATTCCGCTTCTGCATGCATCAGCCGGGCTTTGGTGCGCACAACTTGATACCGAATTTGGCAGTCCACTTACCTATCTGTACAGCAAGGATCAGAGAAATATATCTGCCGTTCAACTTAAGTCCCATCCTACATTTAGTAAAACCATTTGCGGCTGCAGATCTTTAAATAGTTACTTTGGAGAACGTGGGGGAAAGCTGAAAAATAGGCATTGCCAACAAGTTCCGAGCAGCGGAGGACTTTGCAGACAAGGGGGGGAGACAAGAGGAGAAGGAGAGAAAGAGGGAGGCAGAGGGAGAGGGCGAGGAGGACTAGCTGGGAATGGTTCGCTCCATTAGGAGGGGGCGGAGGAAGTACAGCCTCACGCCCACCACCGGCCCTGACGCGGGGGGTTGACACGGACCGGGGTTTTTTTCCCCCCCTTCTTCTTCTTCTTCTTCTTCTTTTGAAAAAAAAAAATGTGCACCTTGGAAGAGAAACGCCATTTATAGGCATCACAGGCTGGATTTATCCACTCTCCCCGTGTCCCCCCGCCCCATTAATTGCCGAGAAACTCCCCCCCCGCCACCCCCGCGCTCCTCCTGCCCGTGTGTGGCGGCGGGGGGGGGGGCGGCAGTCGGGACCGTCCCCCCGGGGCGGGAGGGATGCGGGGGCGTGGGGGGGGGACTCACACACAGACACACACGCGCGCACACGCACACACAGACACGCAGACGGAGGAGCCGCCCCCCCGGGGGTGGGGATAGCACGGCAGAACACCCCCCCCCCCCCCGCCCCCGGGCCGCCCCGTCGGGGCTGGCCGGCCCGGCCCCCGCGCTGCGGAGCGGGGAGGAGGAAAGGGAGGTGCGGGGGTCCCCTCCCCCTGCCCGCCCCTCCCCCACCATGACGTCACCCCCAGGCTGAGGTGGGGGGGAGCGGGGTAGGGGGGGGAGCTGGTCTCTCCCGGCCCTGCTGCCTGTGCTCAATCCCGGTGGCAGCAGTCCCGCTGTGGGAGTGCAGAAGGTGGCGTGGGGAAAGGGGTCAGGCGTGGGGTAGCCCTGGGGAGCTGCAGTGGGGCCGGCCTGAGGCTGCGGGCCACCGCACCCCATCCTCTGGGGACAGGCTACAGGTGTGGCAGGGCTGGGTGGAGGGGATGGTGTCGGCCGAGGCTACATGGAGCACTGCCCGCCACAGGGCTTGGCCTGGGGTGCTCCTGCAGCCTGGTGCCCTCCTGGGACCCTCCTCAAGGCCATCCCTGCCTGGAGAGCAGCGTGGAAGGAACCTGAAGATGCCGGCATGGGCTTCTCCCAGTGCAAAGGAACCAGCCAAAACCCCATCCTACAGCCTTCCCCCGGGCTCTTCCACTGCAAAGTTATTCCCCCCAGCTCAGCCCTGACCTTCACCACCTGTCTGTATAGCGTCTCCAGGAGCCAAAGGGGGACTGGTCAGAGGGAGAACTACTGTTGACCTCCGCTCCTCCTGGTCCCAGGTCCCCCACTCTTTGCAGTCCTGCTGTGCTGGCAGTGCTGTGGTGGTCTGGACCAGCTGGGCTCCTGGTTGGTCCCTCTCTTTTAAAAACCACCCGTGACAATCCTCAGACCTCAATGCCAGAGGAACAGCAGTTGCCAGGCTGGGTCTCCATGATCCCTGTGGGCTGCAAATGCCTGAAGCCCACCAGGCAAGGACAGGGATTGCATGGGGTTAAATGAATCAATGCAACTGGAAGTAAGGAAACTGGAGGGCAAGATGAAAACCTTCCTTGAGGAGAGCTCCATTCACAAAATAGTGCTGGTGAATGCCGTTGCCTCTTTAGCTCTACCTAATGTGTGCAGAGGCAGCCTGTACGTGCATCCTCCTAAAGCCATCCTAAACCCAGACGTCTGTTTCTTCAACTGGAAAGAAGGTATAATGTTGGGTAACTATGCTAGCAGTCAGCTGGGGCCTGCAGATGAAAAACTCTGGCTTGTCTCCTCTGCATCTTCCCACTATTCCTTTTTGTTCCACCTTTTCTTCCTATTCATAGATCTCCACTATGGCTGGTGAGCTGGATTAGAGGACAGAGCTGGCTGAAAACTAACCTGAAGAATTAAAAAAAAAAAAAAGATTAATTTTCAGTCAGGTCCCAGACCCAGCTCAGTATGTGGACACATGGTAGTGAACGCGGCGCAGGCAGTGGGTGCCACGTATCCTGGCAGCTTGCCCTTCCATTCACTCATCCATGAAGCTGCAGCCCAGAGTAGAGTTGTCTTTTACACACTCCTGAAGACATTGGTGGCAGCAAGGAGGCTAAGGCTAAGCTTTGGACTGTGCACCATGCTCTCTTTCAAAGGAATTAAAGGTTTGATTTTAAGCTGGAGCTAAGGCAAACCACTTTCACCCAGCTCTTTGCTGCTGTGGTAATGGGTGTTTTTGTAATGCAACAGAGAGACTGAAGTGGATTATCAAAATGTGGAGCCCTGTCCTTTCCCCGGGAGGGATAGGTTAGATAGCCCAAAAGATCTTTTATGTCTCACAGTCAGTGCATTATCAGCATAGAAAAGGCAGAGGATGAAAGGAGTGTGGGTTGAGATACATGGATATAAACATTGAACCTACCAGCTCTTGGCAGCTTGGCCACTTGTGGCTGTGTTTGCTGTTAAGAAGGACAAGGCACTCTTGCAGGAGCACCAGGTTGTGGAGGCTGCAGCAAGAGGAATTTCTCATTTCACTCCTCTACCCTATTGATAACTGTATTAGTTTACTTATACATTCATATTTGCTATGGTTTTGTCTGCTCTTTTTTTTTTTCTGAGGGCAGACAAGCTGTAGCTTCAGGTTAAAGGCTGGGCTTGCTCCAAGAAGTTTCCATTGAACATGATTTTGACATTACCCTATGTAAATCTGCTTTGGAATGAACTTTGGGTCAGTTTCCAATGCACAGTCAGGAAGAGTTTAATATCTGGCTTTTGGTATGTCCATCACTGCCGAAACGACTGCAGCTTCTGGCAATCTGGCCACAAATCTCATAAGAACAGGCATTTCTGGGGGATTTCTGGCCAAACAACAACAACAAATCTAACAGCTAGAGGCATCAATTACAGAAGCAAAAAGGGCCTGGCCAAATTCCTCTAAATGTTCTTGACTGTTGGGGCAGTCCAGCTCTGTCTGAAATTCAAGCCTGGCTCCAGCCTTACCACCTTCCCTGCCCCAGGAAGGGGCCCGTCGCGCTATAGATTCTGAACAAAAGCCAGCGGTTTCAGCCCATCTCAAATAGCACCACTCTCAGCTCTGCTGGGAGCCGGGGAGCAGGATGAAGTGGGGACAGTTGTTTATCAAACTATGCTTTTTTTTCTTTTTTCTTTTTTTTCCTAACATGGTATTAGAAGGTGCTTGAATATCAGCCCGTCTCTAAGAAACATCTGTGTATGTTTTAGGAGAGGAGCATCTGACAGTGCCTTGCTCAGTCCCTGTTAGGACAATTTGCTCATCAGCATGATTTTGCCCTTGTTTTTAAGAAAAAGGGCTCCGTCCTGGCAGCAGCCTCGTGCTCCGCTTGTTAGGGTTGGTGGCAGTGTCATCCCACGGGCATGTGTGATCGCTGCCGTGGCGGAGGCAGACGGACAGAGCCCACGACTGCTGGCCAGATATAGCTCTGCCAGAGATAGCAAAACTGCCTTGCTCGGCACAGCGAAGCCTGTAGCCACCGCGGCGGCGTGGGCTGCACCGTGTGCCGGAGTAGCTGGGTAAGTATTTGGGTGAGCAGCCCTGTGCTCTCACTGCTGGGCAGAGAGCAGAATGCTGGGCAGCTGACACAAAGCGAGCTCAGCTCCATCTAAACCACCTACCACAAGGGGACCCACCGTGTTTAGCGGATGTATTTCTCATTTAGCTTTCAGCTGACTGTCATGGCTGAGCCTCAAAAGAGGCAGCCAGCTCATGGTAGCAGAGAGAGATGCTTTCCCTGGCAAAGCTGGCTGCATCTCTGCATTTCTCTTTCCCTTCATCCTTTTCTTTTTTTTTTTTTAAATGCAAAATATCTCTTCAAACAGCTCACACCGTGGGCTCCTCAGTTCACAGTTGAGGGCTAGTAATAGGGATAAAAACTGAATCTTTGGTGCTGTCAGTCATAGACTGATTTATTCTAAGCATCGGCTTAGGTTGGAGGGGAGGGTCCAGTGATCATGGTGATATTTAAAAGTCCCTCCTATGGGTGTGTGAGAAATGTATTCGCTCTTAGCTCATCCTGCAGTAACATCGCCTCTACCAGGAGGTGACTGTTTGCTTTTACTCTCCCTCATGATCAGCCTGAGATCTGGCCCTGGTGAAGCTGGGATGAAACAGAAGCCAGTGACTTGTGTCTCTGTACCCTCCTATCTTGCAGGTCCCCCGAGAAGGGGGGACAGACTGACAGCTTTACAGTCCTACAGAAGTGGCTGTCCTTGCTTGTGCTGTGGCTTCTAGCCCTCAGCTGCTACTTTCCCTAGAGGAAGGTGGCCAGCCAGAAAAATACATGCAAATATCAAACCTAGCTGAGAAATGAATAGCTGTTCAAATAAAATACCCTCCAAGATTTTATTTAAGTAGAAAAATAATGAAAACACACTGAAAATGTTACAGGTAGGATTAAAGAAATACCTTTCGATAAATGCCAGACTTCTAAAGCTTTTTTGGGTGGCCTTGTTCATTAGACATCTGGCTTCATTACTGGCTGGATGCATCTGACTTTAGCTAAGCAGAAAAAAATGAAGTTATGTACCTGAGACCAGAGTTTGCCCCACATCTGCCTAGAAATCAGTACTCAAGTAGTGCTTGTCATTCATCATGAAAATAATTGTGATTTGATGCCTGTGAAAATATATTTCTGAAAATATAAACTGTTGCTGTGGTTCCAAATATAAAACTGTGAAAGAAAAAAGTATATGGCTGAGTGGATGTAGAAGGGATATGACTGCTTGATACTGAATCTTTAAAAGATGGAAAGTGCTGGGTAAGGTATTTGGAACCTATTTGACACAGAAAACAATGATCTGATATAAACTTAGAAAGTGATTAGAATAATGCAATCTTCAGCTTCAGCTTCTGGGATTTTCAAAGGGGAAAAACAGAATGACAGACTTCACTAGATTCATTTGAAAAGCTCAGCCTCTATGCTCATTCTTCAGTAATTTTCTCTTTTAAAAAGCAGTTTTAAAAAAACAGATGTCACTTGACCGTGATCAACTCATGCCAGCCAATCCAGCAAGGAAAGCACTATCTATTACAGAAACAGTAGTGTTTGCATTTAACTACACTCCTCAGATATATTTTTAGTAGGGTGCCTGTATGTGCACTCGAAATTCTGCATCTTATTAGCATGACCCCTTTATATCGGATTGTGGCACTGGCATTGCTGCTGAGCCCAGGCGAGCTGAGGGGAGGTGTGCAAGCCTGCTCTGCTCTAGCCAGATGGAGTTCACTCCCACTACAATTATGTTTGCAACACATGATTTGCTTAAGGTGCCTGTGGATGTTTCAAAGAGTAGGATGGTTTCACTAAAGCAGTCTCAAAAGAAAGCAGTATCAATCCTTAGCATCTTTACCACTCAAGTTTTCCTTCAAGAAACATAAACCTAAGGCCAGCCTGTACACTTTTCACCATAGGCTAGAGAGAAGTATATAGACCTGGAAAATGGCTGTGAAAAGGCTGGTATTGGTGGATTTCCTGGCATCCAGACTTACATTTGTCAGGGAACACAGAACCATAGAACAGCCCAGGTTGGAAGGGGCCTCTGGAGATCATCTGGTCTA
The DNA here is from genome assembly GCF_030463565.1 of Pelecanus crispus. Taxonomy (NCBI): domain Eukaryota; kingdom Metazoa; phylum Chordata; class Aves; order Pelecaniformes; family Pelecanidae; genus Pelecanus; species Pelecanus crispus. The sequence continues at coordinate 79,072,005 of NC_134644.1, read as the reverse complement.
ACTTTTTGTGGAAAAGGAAGCCTAGATGAGGTTGTCTAGCACCCTGTCCAGTCACGTCTTGAAAACCTCCAGTGCTGGGGACTCCACCACATCCCTGGGGAGGTTGTTCCAGTGGTTGCTTCATTATGGTGAAATTCACACTGCGTAAGAAATTGGAAGGTTTGTGGTGAGCTGTATGTATCATGCCAGAGCTGTTGATCACTCTCTGACATCCTTAATAGACACCTTGGTCCAGATACCAGTCATCCTGAGTGTGTGAGAATAACCTTGAATGCACTCCCATGGTATTAAGATAATTTCAGTTTCTCTGGTTGCAAATGCCGGTAACCAAGTTCTGGAACTTGGTTCAGAACCAAGCTTCGAGTCTGGAATAACAATGCCATTGCCAGAACACAAACTGACTGCACAAAACCTTTATCCTCAGTATATATCAATAAGTAATCCTAAAAATTTCTGGCACGTGAATGTTTCCTGCTTCCATGGACTTTGGCACCACAACTTCTATTGACCACAGTGAGATGGACTTTTCTCAGTGGGGTGATATTCTGATTCATGTGTTTCTTCCATTGATTTATAGAATATCTACTGCCACAGCAGTTATTAACCTTCAGTTACAGTAGGACTTCAATAACTGAAATACCACTCTGAGTTTTCTTTATAACAGTCAATATGATTCGTTCTAGAAAAAAACATAAATACATATTTTAAGAACCAGCCCTATCAGATTTCCAGCTATCATGAGAAGATACTGCTTCTACATTTCAAATTTTTCTTCATCAATCCTTAGTTATGAAAACCAAAGTTTCAGGGGAACTTGGGGATTTAGGGAGCAGGAAAACGATGTGTTAATTAATTGTGGGCTGATGAGAACATTGCCAGGACAGATGTTCTGCCAGTCACAGGCACACTGCAAGAACTTCAAGTGAGATCTCACTTTCCTAGGAAAGATGAAATCTGGGAGGAAGAATGTATACAAAGGTGAAAAGGGCTCTGTGACAAGGAAAAGCAGGATGGATCTGTACATGCATCTGCAATCTGATTTGCAGAGATGCTGAGTACATGCAACTTCTTCATCCCCCTCCTTCTCCACTATTAGCTTTAGGAACACATTTATGACACTGGAAACTGGGAAAGGTCAGAGATAAGTCCCCTGATTCTGTGTAGAAAGCTTCTCCTTGATGTGAACTGGGAACTAGTTTCACAAAGGCATGACTTTGTCAGAAGTATACATTCATTAAAAAACATCCTTTTTCAGAACCTGCATTTGGGCCATATTTGTCTCATGTGTGCCACAGTTGGCATAATTAACTCAAATATCATCGCCATGTGTCAGCTGTTATGCAGGTGATTGCAGCTGGAAAAGTCAAGAGCCGTACCATGACTGCTGTTCATAGGTGCATGGAGCAACTAAACAGCTGGCAGCCTCCTTCAGGACTTGTCTTGCTCCTCAGCATGATCTAGCAGTGCAATAAAGAAGCTGGGAAGTGATGTGGATAGCTGTGGACTAAGATGTTTCATGCATCACTTATCCATCGCCATTAGCTAACACACATCCAGGATTTAAAACCACCTTTGTGAGCATCAAAGGCCTTTACCTAATAACATTAAGGAGTTACGTCTCTTCCTCATGTTGTTCATTGCCTGTGTCACCCCGATCATTCTTGCCCTCGGGTTTTGTAATGAACTGTTTGTTCTGTTAGATCCTAGTAATTTGGGACTGAACTCCAAGGGCCTTGGATAAGCCCCCTCCACGTGGGGAGCAGGCAGTAGACGTTAAAGACAGACCGGGAAGTGGCAGGCTGTTGTAGTTTGTCTGTCCTGTCACTAGAGTGAGACATGCTCACAAGCATCCTGGGCTCCTCTTTTGGGAGGTGCTGAGCAGGCCTGTGGGGTGCTGGTGCTGGCGCGGGCACTGAGGGGGCACCGTGCACCATGGTAGACATTGGCATCCTCAGCAGGCTGAGCCTCGGGATCAGAAACTCTCCAGGTTACCCCATTCTACTGCACACGCATTTTTTTTTTTTTTTTTTTACAATTGCCATAGAATAGCTACAGTGGGCAAGGGGGTAGGAGGGACCCTAAAAATCCTTTGTCATGACCTCTTGATAGCCATGACTGCTAACCCCTGATTTCTGGGCATATGGGTATCTGATCTGATCTGTAGTCCAGCAGAGTTCGCCAGCATCTTTCTATTGACTTCCAAAAGACTTTGTCAGACCATCACACTACTTAGCCTGAGCGAGACCGAGCAGCAAGATATGTATTGCAGATATTTCTTGGCGGGCAGCAAGGAGAGTGAACTTTTTATTGAAGGGTAAAAAGGCAACGGTAGTTCTGACATCTAAATAAAATGACTTATTGAGGAAACTGCCCTCTCTCCCCCTCTGTGACATGCCCACCTGAAGACCCATGATTTATGACAATGTGTTTCAGAGGGTCCCATAAGGATGGGGTTTTTTTTCCCATTCTTTCTTTTTCTCAGAGCAAAGTGCGATGCCCTGCCAGTGAGTGGCTTGTGCAGGTCCAGACGGAGAAAGCAAGCTGCTAAAAGGTAGTGATTGCAGCACTGATCTCTTGCAGGCTCTGCAGTGTGAGGAGGTGGTTCTGAATCACAATGAACTTAATTGAACAAGAAATGGCATTGATTTTTCCTTTTCAGCCCTCCCCATTGCTCACAGCAACAGTGCACTGAACCCTCTGCCCATGCCAAGTAGCAGGATTGCACAGTGCAGTACAATGGAGATTTTAAAAATTTTTGTCCTATAATTAGCATGTATTTATTTTTAAATAGGGTATAAAACAAAGCTCTCTAGGCTTTGAATTGTCATCAGGGAAAAGCATTGCCTGTGCAGTATGAATTTCAGGAGCACAAGGAAGCAGGTTATGTGAGAAACAGTAGCTTACTTTATACTCCCCTGGCCAGGAAATAACATTGTTCTTGAGTTTATCCGATTGTTGAAAGAACTAGAACGACACAATTGCCAAGCTGCTGAAGGGCTCCTAAAAGGTCATTTTATTTTATTTTTTTTTAACTTAGACAGATAAAGGTGCATAAGCTGCCTCCAATCTGCAGGGAAACAAGGAAGAAAAGCATTCCATACTCCAGTTATTGTATTATTGTTATCTTTTGCCCTGTTAGGTAGGCATGTTAACACATAATTACATGTTTGAACAGCTCACTATTTCCTGCATAACCTGTTAAACATATCAGTGAACATGCCTGAGTGTTTACTCTTACTTAGAACTGTATGAGGGGTGGTATGCATATTTTCCAGTCTCTCTCCCCCTTCTTCCCCCAAAATGTCGAAAAAATAAATTACGAAGGTATGTGGGAAATTCTCTAGCAAATTCATGCTAGCAGTATTAGGCTGTGCCCAGATCCCAGCTCCAGTATCATATTTGGGTTCCCTGCAATGCACAGCTTGTTTTGTTCTTGAGGAGAATTCTTCAGCTGAAATTGCCAGGCTGAGCAGAGGAGGGAAGGACGGTTAAGGGAAATTTAGGTGCACAGCACTAGGTAGAGCAGTGCATGCTGTATATCACGGTGAGATCAGCTTCTGCCCTTAATAAACATGTATCCCCAGTAGCAGGTACTGGACACCAGATCAATTTGATCTTATGTTGGAAGTGGGAGGGGAGGATGAATGGAGTTAGCCCCGATAGCTCAGCTGGCTGGCAGTGACTTCTTACTATATGCTAAGCTGGCTGTGTGTGCTGTGAGCGGTGCCTCAGAGCAAGGGGATGGCAAAGCTGACCTCCTGCCTGAAATCCCTGATGGTGTGGAAAGAGTGACCCCTCGCAGGGGGTGCCAGGGGTCCCTGCGGGAAGGGAGCACAGCCACCGCAGCCCCACCACGCTCTTGATCCCGGCTGCCAAAAGAGCATTTTGGGGCTGTGATGAGCTGTAATGCTGGGGAGCTGGCCACTGCAGAGTCAGCGCAACACGTTTCTCTTGCCTGCCTCCTGCCACTTGATATTTTCATTGCTTTCTGAAGAGCGATTAAATGGATAGTGAGCACGTATCGGGTTTCATGGAAGTCCTGTCATTGACTTCAATAAGAGCAGGATCAGACTCTTCTAGAATCAATATAATTCATGAAAGTGCTGAACGTTGTACAAGAACTAAAGCAGCGTGTTGTATTGCAATATGATACATATAACGAAGTTACTGGCATCCAAGAGCTCTGTCTAATGGGGAAAAACGCATTCAAGAATTGCTGTTACCGAAAGCAGGGGCTGAGCTGGGTAGCCTGAGGAATGAAACGCAAGGAAATAGCAATATTTTGGGTTAGCATCCCTGTGACCTGCTTGGGCAAAGCAGGCACACCTCTCCTGCTAACTGTGCACACTTTGCAAACTCACCTCTGAGCTCTGCAGGGAAGGCCATGGGTTTCACCTCTGCCAAGCCTGCACCACAGTAACAAGAAGCTGTTTTTGACATTGGGAGGGATCAGGTGATATTTCTGCACTTCTGATAAAGGGAAGCCTCTAACCAGCTGAAAAGGTTGAAGAAGCCAGCCAAGACCAGAAGCACCAGGGCAATACTCACAAACTATTGGGAAGAACTGGGTGGGACTGGGCTTCTCTGTGTGAAAACAAAAGCAGAGCCATTCACCACAGCTCAAGCAGTGATTGTGGCTTGGTGTATCTGTTGCCAGCAAGACCTTCAGGCCAGCAGGTGAAGGCTATTGCAGGCCCTCCAGCCCAGTCCCACAGCTAATGCTCTTGTCCCCCAGTGATGAAGCTGCTGAGAGACTGGAGGTTGGATGTGAGCCCCTGGGCAATGTCTTGTATCAGGCAGCACTGAGCGCATTAGAGGATAGAGCCACACCGCGCATCCCAAAAGTGAGACAGCTGTTCACCTGCTTACAGCTGTATTGGTTTTGGATTCTGCCATTCTTCAAATGAAGGTCTCAAAACAGAAAAAAAGGATCAGGGAAAACAATAAGAAGTCTAGCAGTCTGAAAATCTATAAATACAATACAGTGAGACTATGAGGTATAGAGTTTAAAACCAAAAATATTTCATATATTAAGAAGCCTCCAGTGATTCCACTATGAAGATTATGCCTAGCTTTACATGCTAAGCCTCATTTTTTCTGACTTCCTGCAAAAATCTACTTTCTGCTTGCAATTTTTCAATTATTTTCTCTAGCCAGAGGAGGACTTCTGTGTACGTAAAACCTGAGGTTAATCTGACAAGGAATCTTAGAGTTATGAGCCTGAAAATTGAGACTAGAGTTTCCTGTTGGTACAGGATTTTCAGTTTTGGGTTTTTTTAAAATTTTATTTTAAAGCATCTTCTCTCAAAACTCAAGGTGTGGAAGCCTTTAATGTGATTATTTAGCTTTCTTCCCTGAAAAATTATTCTCCTATAAATATTTTAACAAGGGCATTGTTTAATTCGAAGAATTCTGCAGTGTAATCATTTTAACACATCCCTCTGCTTTTCATCTGCTGCATGTCAGCAACAACCTATGTTCTTATTTAAACAAGAAGTCTACCTACCTGCTAAGGTGCTATGCCTTTACAAGCAAAGCAGGCTGGGAAACCCTCTGCTGTCTATACTAGAACTTTATGAATGAAAAGAAAACCTTAGGCAAATTAAGGAAAGCTGGACCAGCAGCTTAAATCCTCCTAGAAGATCCGTATTTGTTTCTTTCTCTTACTACTTTCTGTAGTTTATTTCTTGTTAAACAGGTTGCTAGACGTACTTGTATGGCTGCTGTTGCTAGATGTGGAGGTACAGGTAGCCACTGAGAGCTGGGAGCCTTGGTGGTGTGTGCCTGGTTAGGGGGTGTCCCCCATGCCAGGACTGTGTCAGATGAGAGGCACAGGGGAGATGCTGGTGTTTTCAGTGTTGCTGATGGTGGGACAATGCCAGCCAGCAAGGGCTGCTGGGTCTGTTATCATCAGATTGTCATGAGGTCCTGTCTCAGATGCACCCAGGCCCTGCCCCATGAAAAGACCACAGAAGAAATGTCATTGTCTCCTCTCTGTGGATGACTAAGGAAACTCTCCCTCCTCTCAAACCTGTGAGGAACATGAGATGTGTCTTGGTGCTTCTGGGACATGGCCGAGAAGAGGTGTTGACCTTCCCTGCTCCTTTGGACAGTCAAATTCGCGTGCATGTTGGAGTTCCTAGTTCACAAATAAGTTTTAAATATATAACTTATATAATAAATTATGTCATTTATCCATTACTTATATTATCTAAATAATTTAGATATAAATTTCATTGATTGCCATACCTGCTGCTAGAAGCCTTTGATGCTTCATGCCAGAAGGATGAGATGTCATCCAAAGGGACCGGGACAAGCTGGAGAGGTGGGCCTGTGTGAACCTCATGAGGTTCAACAAGGCCAAGTGCAAGGTCCTGCACCTGGGATGGGGCAACCCCCAATATCAATACAGGCTGGGGGATGAGGGGATTGAGAGCAGCCCTGCAGAGAAGGACTTGGGGGTACTGGTGGATGAAAAGCTGGACATGAGCTGGCAATGTGCGCTTGCAGCCCAGAAAGCCAACCAAATCCTGGGCTGCATCAAAAGAAGTGTGGCCTGCAGGTCGAGGGAGGTGATTCTGCCTCTCTACTCTGCTCTGGTGAGACCTCACCTGGAGTGCTGCGTCCAGCTCTGGAGCCCTCAGCACAAGAAGGACATGGACCTGTTGGGGTGGGTCCAGAGGAGGGCCACAAAAATGATCCGAGGGCTGGAGCACCTCTCCTATGAGGCCAGGCTGAGAGAGTTGGGGTTGTTCAGCCTGGAGAAGAGAAGGCTGCGAGGAGACCTTATTGCGGCCTTCCAGTACTTAAAGGGGGCCTATAGGAAGGATGGGGAGAATCTTTTTAGCAAGGCCTGTTGTGACAGGACAAGGAATAATGAATTTAAACTAAAGAAGAATAGATTTAGACTAGACAGAAGAAAGAAATTTTTTACAATGAGGGTGGTGAAGCACTGGAACAGGTTGCCCAGAGAGGTAGTGGAGGCCCCCTCCCTGGAAGCATTCAAGGTCAGGTTGGACGGGGCTCTGAGCAACCTGATCTAGTTAAAGCTGTCCCTGCTCACTGCAGGGGGGTTGGGCCAGATGACCTCTAAAGGTCCCTTCCAACCCAAAGCATTCTATGATTCTATGATTCTATGATTCTATGATTCTATGCAGGCACAGTGCTAGGCTGGAGATGGCTTGGCCCTATTAGCACCAGCATCACCTTATGGATTGTTTCATCTCAGTGCATGTCCAGGTGACCACACTCCTAACAGCTCCAGTGTGACTCAGGTCTGGCATTGCAAGTATATTCAGGCTCAAGAGCTGTAAGTGGTAGGAGGTTTGCAGGTGCTATCCAAACAGAGAAGTCCCAGATAAAATGAAAACCTAGCCGGTCTTCTTGGTGTTCAGCTATTGTCTAACTGGAAGCTTCCGAAGGCGACCAACAGATGATTTCAGACTGTTTTTTAGGGTTGGATTTTTTCTTCTTTCTTTTTTTCTTTTTTCTTTTTTGAGGATCTTGGAAAAAAAGAGCGTTTCTTTAGATTTGTCACTTATGTGATAACTCATCACCCAACTGATATACAGCAAACCACACCAGTATCACCAGAGTGCTAAATTACTTTATTTCTCATTTCTTACTCTGGTAGATAGGAGAAAGCTCTATTTCACATTGGTGGGACTAAAACACAGCACAATGAACTGGAAGATAAGTCTGAAGTGCTATCAGATTTCTCAAATCCTAGCCCATGCTCTGCTCACTGGGGACTCTTCCAGCTCTGCAGCTGGCCTATATTTAACCTTGTATTTCTTGCCCTTGCAGCTCCTGGGCTTTAAAAAACAGATCTCCCTGGATATCACTCTGGTTCTTTCTGTTAGCTGTTTCATCCCAGATTTCAGCCTGTTAGAAGAATGGTTGATGGAGTTGGTTGTTTCTCTCATGTGATCCAACTGATATCCACTGTGGGAATACACTTTGTTTTTCCTTGAACACTAAGAATCCACCAACAAGAAATAATGTTTTTGTGTTTCTGCTCTGTGTTGGTGTCCCCCCTCCTCAGAAATTTACTTTAAAATAATGTTTTTTGCTCACTTATGCCCCTTTCTTTCCTGTGCTTCTCTTGGTCTCTTCTCCCATGTAATTAGTGATAGGACAAGAGGAAATGGGCTCAGGCTGCGCCAGGGGAGGTTTAGGTTGGAAATTAGGAAAAATTTCTTCACAGAAAGGGTTGTCAATCATTGGAACAGGCTGCCCAGAGAGGTGGTGGAGTCACCAACCCTGGAAGCATTCAAAAAACAGGTAGACGTGGCACTTGGGGACATGGTTTATACTACTCTACCCTTAATTGGTTTAGTGGTGGACTTGTTCGTGTTAGGTTGATGGTTGGACTGGATGATCTTAAAGGTCTTTTCCAACCTAAACAATTCCATGATTCTATGATTCTGTTCCAACACTGATGATATTTTTTCCTGTCCTCTTCCTATTTTCTTACTGCTTCTGTTCACAGACATGTACTTCATTAAAATCCAATTTATAAAACTTTTCCACCCATACCATGTGGCTTTTCACTGGACACTGTATGCAGTCTGTATTTTGGGTGATGGTCCAGGTTGTTTCAGCCATCTCTCTCCAAGACAGAGCTTAAACTCTGCTAAACCTGGTGTGACTTTCAGGCCAAGAGACTCCAATCTCACATCAATCATAGGAATATTCTGTAAACTAGTATGGTTGAAAATTTTTGGCTGTATTTATGATTTATTCATTGTTTTTTAACACTTATACGTTTTTAAGGAACCATCTTCAGCTTCACTCACTGTATTACACTTCCTTATGGCAGTAGCTGCTACCTATCAGGTCCCTCATGTCACTTCACATGTGGGCTGACTGGACCAGAACAGAGCATCTGCTACCATTCACAGGAATCCATGTGGGATCTCTCTCCATCATGGACTCCATTTGATTAAATCCATATCCCCCCCCCCCCAGTATGTCTTCTAACAGGATCTGTTTTCCCACCATAGATCTGGAAGCATCACACAGGAAGGACAGTAATGCAAGCGGCAGAATGCTCACTTCATTATAGGAAAGGTCCAACAACGTAATGAGGTCCACAAAGTGTATAAAGGTGAAGATACTGTAGATGTACAGACTTAGAAGACAGCAGTGTAACGAACCCCAGAAACAGTTTCACAAACTTAAGGAAATTCTGAGGCTATGATGGTACTTGCCACAAGAGGCAAAAAACCCCCCAACAAACTCAAACCAAACATCTCTCCTGTGTATCTTGTCCCAGGTCCTTGACTGTAGAGGACTGCTAGGCACAGAACTATTATTCTTATTAGCTTGAAATTGCATCCTGAGAAAGTGACTGAACTTGGAAAGCTGGAGAGAAGAATTCCACTGAGGAGCCACAGAGCTGGTGGGGAACATAAAACTGTTCATTATTCTTCAGGTTTGGGGAAAATTAGGCAGAAGTAAAGAATTTATTTTGAAATACATTCTGAATATTTCAGACACTAAGTGAAATTTGCATCAGCTTAATTGTTAACATGCCGCTTTTTCTGAAAGGGAAGAAAATCGTGTAAAGTCATGGCACACAGAGGTGCATTTTTTTTTTTAAAGCAAGATCTAAATTAGCACGGTCTAAATTACTCTGATAAACTTAGGAGAAAACTAGCCTGGACTTTTGTAACTGGGAGCTGTACCATTATACAGTGCAGCAGACAATACATACACCACCTCTCAGGAGTTGTGATTAAGGACTTGGGTAGGGGCTCATTCCTGCCCCTGAGCTGAGCCCACCAGGAGCTCAGAGAGTTGGGAAGTAAATGCTCTTCCTTAATCCTGGGTATCCAACAAGCTGATTTAATCCCTCGACCTGAGAATTGCTGTAACTTTGTCTCTAATTTCTTCAGGATATCTGGATGGCCTTGGGGGATAGAAAAGTAATATTTCCAGGGAAGATCATAAAAGAAGAGCTAGTCCAGGCTAAATTTTGCCTTTTGATGCATTTGCGTTAATGGTAAAGGAGTGTCTTGGGCTATAGAAGGAATCAGGTTTACATCTCATGTAAAGGTTTGGGTTTACTGCTACAGGATTAAACAATCAACTTTGATTCAAGGGTTTTATAGCAAGTGATTGTTGGCTTGCTTTTGTAGTAACAGCCACCACTAAAGAACTTTTCAGCTTCTTATTGAAGACACAAAAAGGGAGGGGCAAGTGGTTAAAGCACTTGAAATATAAGCCAGTAAATTTTATTGTATCAACATCTTTTTTCCTGCTCGCTTACCAATTAGAGGGAAAATTTTAAATTTTATTGTATTGTTGATGATTTCAGGGGTGGTCTTGCACTGCCCTGCTTTGGGGGAGAGGAAGAGTTGGGAATCCTTCCTGCCCTATGGAATTTGTTTACTAATTTACTCTTTTAAAGAGACAGCGTGCAAACCAGTATGCAAAGTGAGAAAAAACAGAGTAAATCCCATCACGAAGGATACAGTCTTCAGCACTGATGTTTTTTTCTAACAACCTGTCTGGAGAAACACAGATTCCTAACAGCTGCTCCAGGATCTGGCAAGCTGCTAACAATGTTTCACTGCTCCGGGTATTACTTTTAGGATGTTTTTTGGATCACACATGATAAAAGATGACTTTGTCTTAGCTGGTTATTAGCTAACAAGCACAAAAAGCAATATATAAAAGAAGAGAAGTAAGGCAGTGAATGAAAAGGATGTAGAGGGGAGAGAGAGGATGCGGGAATCATTGAGCCATGTTCTAGCTGCTGCTGCAGGTGGTGCTGCCAACCTGATGTAGTCATGTCTTGATGACTGTGGGAAGATGCAGCCAGGGTGGGGATGTTTGCTTCTTGGAGAAGTCCACACTGTACCTTTCAGTGGCCTTGAAATAAATAATGCTCCTCCAAGAAGTGTTGCAGCTTCATCCTATTAATGTAATCAATCCATACATTCAGAGGTTCTGACTCATGTCAAGCCCTGACATTGGCAAGCCCAGGAGGGTGTTGTCTGATCCGTGATGTCTTTAAAAGTCCACTTTACACTGGTGCATTTTGTCTCCACTGATTTTTTTTAAATCATTGTCATGTATCAGATTCAATTTAACTTTCATTACTTTGAGACCTGGCTTCTTCATAAGCATGTACCCACGCACAGAGAGCTCCACTGAGGACAGTGTTAGACACGGGCATACATTAAGGTCCAGACTAAAACCAAAGACAGTATTTTAAGATGAGTTATGCCTCCCCTCTTCGGTGACAAAGTTCTTTTCTGCAGATTATCTTGATGTATGTAGGTAATGTCAGTCCTCCATGACCTGAGGATTCATCCAATTTGTGTCCAACCAGTCACTATTGCTCTTTCCCAAAGCTGGGGTCTCAGCTGTCTCCCTTGTGGTTTGTGGTGATAGGGAGATTAGTGAGTTTGCTCTTGAACACAGCAATATCTTGAGTAACCCAGAGAGATAACATAGGCAGCTCCATGGCAAGCTTTCCAATACAAGCTTTGCCACAAAAAACCTTTGGACAACTTCCATGCAAAAGTAATTGCCATCTCTGTATGTGCCACTGCCTTGAGTCTGTGTGGAAACTCATGCCGCTGGACCAACAGGACGTCATCAGAGTCTGAATTTGCAGCTACAAGTCCCATTGACAAGACCAGCTGGTGACTATTCCAGCCATGGGTTCAATAGGTGTCATGGTGGTGCTTTGCAACTGCAGGTTGACTAATACCTAATCCTCTGTTCCCTCAGGGGCTACAAAACAGCCTTCTCATCATAACATCCATCAATCTCTGCTTTATTAGGTGTGCACCTGGGGCAGGAAGACCTAGGGGAGCCACAAGTACCCTCACACAGCTCAGGGCATTTCTGAAGGAATAACAAAACTTACAGTTCCTTCATATAATCTTATAACAAATTAAAGTTTTGAAGGAAACCTTCTCTTAAGCAGCTGTCTAAAGTCTGTTTCTATGAAGATTCACACTTGGGAACTAGCCTCCTTGTTTATCTTACAGAAAATAATTTTCCAGTGTTTCAAATTTTCAAGGGGTCTTGAGAAGGTGAGGAGCAATTTTGCTTGTACACAAGCTGTGGGAGAACATTTGGCATTTTTCTTCACACTGGAGTGTTTCTGTCTCCAGTGGGGACCCATCAGAGTCCCTCCACGTGGCTGCTGCCCTGCTGTCCTCCACACACAAGCAGCAAGACATCCATTTTCACTCTTTTCTCCCGTTCAAATGATCTTGTAATCTGATAAAAAAGGTCATTATGGGGACTGAAAAAACATAAGAAGTGACAAGTCTTGTCCCCTCCTGACTTTCCTGACATTACCTTTCACTCAAGCTGCCAGAAAGCAGCATCTGCTTCCCTCATTGCCCTGGCGTTTCCTCCATGTGACGAAGGAGAATCCTCTTCCTCATTACCAGGCATGCTTTGCCTCCTGCTTTGCACCTGCATCTTGTTTCCCCCAATTATTTTCTTCACTTTAGTTTACAAGTGTTAATTTAGAAAGGAATGAGCAAATGTAATTCTTCCCAGACAGTTATTCTCCTCCTTACCAACCTGCTGAAATGCCATAATAACTGGCTCACATCCTTCCTTTCCTTCCTCTTCTCTTTCTCTCTCCTCAGATTCACTCCTTTTCCCAGCCTTTGCTGTTTCACCTCTCCTCCCTCCTCTCCTTAAGGCTTGTCACATCTGCTTTGTGGTCAGTGGTGGGATGATCAGCCCTGTTGTGCAGTGCAAGCAGGGCTTGAAACAGTGGCTTTGCACTGGGAGCTCACGGTGCTACAGGCAGCAGCCAGAGATGCCAGCCAGCCCCAGGCGGTGTTTGGCATTGCAGCCAGTGTCCCCTGTGGGACCAACTTCTTTGTATCCCAGAAGAAGCCAACTGGCGACAGCTCAGAGGTTTGGTGGTGGTGCGGCAGAGCCTAGTGCAAAAGACCTGGTCTATTTTTAATTCCTAAAACCTGGAGGAAAGGAGCATCGCAGAGACTGCCTCTGGATCACCTGGAGAATGCTGTAAATTCTGGGTGAATCCCAAGCAATCTCAAATGTTTCCAACCCCTCAGTCCCTGTAGTTCTTTATAACACCCCTGTGATGCATAGCTATTGTGTGACAGTGGTCCATTCTCTGTGACAGCTTGTCCAGGCCCTAATAACTGAGATCAAACTGGCTCAGAGCCCAAGGCAAATGTTTTCTTCAACATACACTTGATGTGTAGCTTAATACAGGTAAGCTGCCTGTGAAACACATAACCTTGAAGGAGTTGCAATTTCTAACTCAAAATTTCCCTTCAGTTGACGAGAATAGCTAGTGTCAAGTAGGGCTTGCTGTGGTTAATGGCATTGTTTGAGGAACAGGCACTAGGGTTCAACACGAGTGGAGGTGGTGGGTTTTGACCTGCAGCTTCTATTGAGTGCTCAGATTCATCTCCACAGTCTTTGGTCTCTAAGTAGACAATGGCATGATGTGGCTGTAATTTAGCACTGGTGAGCATTGAATGCAAATGTGCCTTCCTATCAATTAAGCAGGAAGAAACATTCATTTGGCTGCAAATATCCTGACTGTTAAAGAAGGCAGTTTAATTACTGAATCTTAGTGAAATTCAGTTTCATTGAGAAATGAAGTCTAGTTCTCTTCCCATGGGGGTGACTGCACTTCTGTTCCCTCAAGGAGTGTGGTAATTTCTTTCTGTGGTCCTCATGGTTGGTTAAAAATCAATTTTCTTTATCCTAATTCTATCTACATAAAATCCTGCTGTGTGCTAACTACAGCCACCCCTTTGAGCCCAAATGGCTACCCGTGTTGACTCTTCTTAGGTGAACTTTACCTCATAAGCGTTGTGTCATTATTTAACTTGATCAAAGCTATTATAATGGGTCTGTATAATTAAAGTAATTAATTTAACTAATTACCTTTTTTTAATAAGGAAAACAGCTATACGTAATAAAGTAGTGCTCTTGTCTTAATCTTCCATCTTATTTCTATACAAATTCAGCCTCTCACATGTGGACCTTTCTCTCATTTAGTAAAAATAGAATAAAGCAATTTAACAGGATCTAGAAATTCTCCAGGACAGGTAATTAAGGGCTTGGTCTATTTTTCTGCCTAGCTTTCATAATCTGCCAAATACACTTATATTAATGCTTCTGGTCTAAAAGCTGGGGGATATGCTCTACCAGAAGGTCTGTGCTAGATTGTGTTCCTTTCAGATTAGCACACACTGAAATGTCTCATATGCAAATGTTTGGGATTTTGACAGTTAACATGAAAGAATAATGGAGGTGGAACTACTTATTAAGAAAAAATATTCACTTGGTTTTCATTATTCACTCCACCTGTTGCCCCAAATGGCTCAAATGCAAATGTTTTGACACCAAAATCTTGACCTCAACCTGTGATTGTAAAGTTAGTGTATTTTTTAGCTGTTAAGGAAAAATATGTTGCCAGTTCCTCATGTGCTGTAAATTGGCACATCTTTGTTGAAGCCAGTTGTGCTCTGTTGACTTCATGCTAAATGAATAGCCGGTCCATTGTATTCTGAGTCTTTATCCAGCTCTCATTAAAATCAAAGAATACACTTGCCAGCTTCCTAGAGAGTTAGATCAGACTCTGGGAAACAATGGGCAAAACTGTAATTTGTATGATTTTTTAATATCATACCCAAGGAAGATATTTATGCAAATGTCCTCGGCTAAAATCCAACAAGCAGAGCTGGTGGCTTCGAATGACCTTCATTCCCCCACCTTGAGGGTCCCAGAACCAATGCAAAGAGCTCTATAAAATATTTAAATTTCAGGTCTGAGGCCACTAATACTAACCATCACTCCTCAGCTCCAAATGCCAACCAGCTGTCCAGAGGGAAACACTTAATCTAAACTGCTGATCTCTGATAGGGTAAGAAAAATCTTAAAGTTTAAAATTTGTTCTTTCATCTTATCAACAAGCCACAATGGATGAAAGTAACGTGCTACACAATTCTAGTTCAGTGAGAAGAGGGAAAAGAAGTGTGACAATGAGTCATCTGGTACAAAGCGTGAGGACTCAATAAATAAAGCCATTTTCTTTTTTTTTTTTTTTTTCAGGTAAACTTCCTTTTATCTGATAAGGTCTGCATGACAGCTGTGTATTTCCAAGAGTACCACTCTCTAGAGGTAAGAGAGCATAAGAATACCAGTAACTCGTGGGTGACATACTTCTCTTGTGTATCAGCTTGCATGGTCTTTTTATTGGAGCTTCTATCTCAGTAAACCAGGGGAATCATGGGCAGCACATACTTATAAAGCCGTTCTCCTCTGAGACTGATCCCCAGACTCTAACTCAAGTCCTTGGACTGCTCACTTACAGATTTACAGTGCCCTCAATCAGTCCTACAAATAAAAACAAGGAACAGGGACTGCTGTTAATAAGAGGCTCTGAATTAGAAACCTTGTGATTTGCTGCTGGCACAGACAGACCGGCACAACCTTGTCAGCCCTGCTAATAAACTTCAGTCACAGTGCTGACCTGCTGACACACTCCACAAGCTGATGATATCTTGCAGCTTTTGAGCAAAGATTTTTTTGCATGTCAGTGTGGAAGGCTTCTTTATTATATTATTTTTAGATTAATGTTTTTATTAGGGAGCTAGAGTGAAAACAGAACCTGAGGAAGAGAGGAGGGCTGTGACATGAATATTTTCAAATGCTTTCCCCTCCACCCTGCCCTTTAATCTATGCTGAGTTACCATTCAGTGATGGAGCCTTGCAACTCCACTCGTCTCCCAGCAAGAAGTCAAGGACCACAACATGGCAGTGCTGGCTATTGAACAAAACACAGTTCATGAAGGGGGTCCCAACCCCAGTAATCTGCTCTCTCAATAGAGGATGAGAGATAATGCATGGTTGTTGGCAGGCAGGAAACAGTGAACTACAGGGATCAATGTAACCATCTTGGCACTGGTCTATACAAGACTGCCCACTGACACCACTCTGTCTGTGTCCTCACCCCTCATGAGCCGTCTGCCCCAAGTGCATCCATGCTGCACATCACAAGATACACTTGCCCAATGCTACACCACCTCTGGAAAGCTCCCTATAGTACCAGGCATGGATGCTGCCCCTCAGCATGCCCACTGCTACCTCTGCTCTAACATAGAATCATAGAATATCTCAAGTTAGAAGGGTCCCATAACATGCAGCATCTGGATGCTGTCTGCTTGGCGTTAGGTGGCTGATACCCACTGTACCTTGACAGCTTTGTGCATGCATCATGCAGACTCCATCTGAGAGATGTGAGGGGGCACCAATGAAGCAGGCGGGAATCAGAGTCAAACCAAACAGCAGGGGCTGTTCTTCAAGCAGCAGCGACTAGACCTGTGGGACTCTTTGCCAAAGGAAGCTGAAGCTCTTTATAGTTTACATGGGTTCATGAAAGATTGAGGTAACCATTTAATAACTGTTGGAGGTTGCTAAATATACGTAGAAACCTCCAGCTCAGAAAGGCCATGAACAAAAAATAGTTGAATCCTGGGGAAGTGTCAGTAGAAAATATCATATACATTTTCCCTGGCCATATGCATTCCTTAGACTTCTGTGGGTCATTGCTGGAGATACAATGTGGGGGCATCTAGACCTTTGTTATCACCTGCTACACCATCTCGATGTTCAGTAATGAGCACCTTGCATCTGTAGGAGCATGTGTCCTAACAGTGTCCCACTGATGTGAAAGGTTGCCTTCAGAGACTCTTGTGGTCTCCACTTTGGGAAGTAAGTATGTGTATTTATGTCCTTTTCTGGGTCCAAGAGCAGGTGAACTTTGCAGAGATCTTCAAAGCCATGCACTGGCTGGTCAAGCCACAAGTTTTGGCTGTTAAAGATATCTGGAGTGACACTATAGCATGCAGGAGGTATGACATTCCTCGTTGTGCTGGGACCTCCAGTGGTGATCACTGCTCCACCACCCAGTGGGACGCCACTGATAGGTGCAGGAAATTTATGCATGTAACTTGGCCATACTGGCCACACACATGGTACCCTTGGTGTATCTCAGTGTTGCCTACCTTGAAGGTGGGCTTGACACGAGGTTGGAGGAGGCCAGTAGTACTCCTGAGGCCATCAAGGTCCTTCACCCAATCTGTGCCAAAGTAGCAGGGAGCCTGACAACCCAAGCAGCAGAAGCCAGCAGGCCACTGCTCTTGGTGAATGTGATTCCCACATGGGACAAGCATCACTTGATGCTATCTGTGCACACACTGGCAGAGTCCTCTGTCTCCATAACCTTCTGTATCACTCTGCACCATGACTAGTCACACCTATGCTACTGCCTACCCCTGAGCTGCCTCTCTTTCCATCACTTCCAACTCAATCCCTTCTAATAGTTTTCCCTTCTCTGTCCCCTCTCTTTTCACATGGCAGACTCTCCTGTCCCTGCCCCACCAACGTGGCTGGATTTGCCAGCCTCCCTCACTGAAATCTTCTCTCTATGAGAAAAAATGTTAATTCTCTTTCAGACTCTTCATTGTCTGAAGCAGGAGGAGTAGCTCCACGCTGTGAGGACCAGCTGCCCTCGCCTCCCTCACACTCCTTCAAAAAAGGCTCCATGGTACCCATACTGGAGGACACACACGACAGTTTGCCATGATCTAGATGTGTTTCCCTGCCACAAAAAGGTCCGTGTCAAGAGGGACAGAATCTGCTTGAATCGTCCAAACATAATCAAATGTGATCTGACCTTCTACCTTGAACTAGTATAATCAGGTCACAGCTGAGCTTTTGGCTCGGTCAAGGCTGAATGTGGTGAGGGGAGAGATTAGCCCAGCACCAGTATAACAGAATATAAATTCTTGCCTCACATACCTCCCAGATTTGAAGGCCTGCTCAGCAGCCCTAGTTAATGTGCCATTCTACTTCCTACCATCTTCTGTGCTTCATCTGGAGACAAGTGCGAGTTGTAGCATTCTTCACAGCTTAGCTCAAGTAGCAGCCTTGTACATCTCATGTCCCCCTGTCAGCCACAGCTTGACTGCTGTATAGTGCTTCAGGGTCCTTGATTGTGCCGTGGTCCAATGACACTCAGAGAATAGGCTTTTATGATACACAACATTGATGGTGCCCAGCACATAGATGATGTTGTTCAATGGATCGTTTGTTGAACTGGGCATAGCTGGACATTCATACAGCTATGCACAATGTTTTGGAGAATACAGTGGTACTGGGACTCATGTAAAGGGTGTGAAAAAATCTTTTCCCTTGAATTATCACGGAACTCCAAAATAATGAAACTGTTTTGTTATCAAGGCCTGCATGGATGCCATGATGAGGGGAGGGGTGAGATATTTCTAAAGATCTCTGCACTTGTTGTGGGAGGAATGTCCCTCTGGCAGCTGCAGCCCACAAAGGAAATGTTAGCTGCCTCTTTCTTGTCGGCACTCTCATTGTGCCAAGGTTAGGGGATCACATATCACCTCACCTTTAGAAAGTTCTTACTGTTGACTGACTGGGACATCCAAAGATCCAATACTTCCAAATGTAGGTTTGGCCCTCCTCATGCAAACACTTCAGCATAAGGATGAGCAGAAAACTGGACAGTTTGACTCTTTCATACAGCCTCCATCGCTGGTGGGTAGCTGATGAAGATAATTGCATGAATTTCTGTATATGACTTAATACGCATACTTCTGGAAACCTAGGTAGCTTTTTGCTCTCCTGGACCTTTGTGGAAGCATTCCTTGCTTTGCTACAAGCTCATGCCATGAAAGGAGTGCTTGCAAGGCCACCCCATGCTTCGGTGTAGAAGTCCCTCCATAAAATGGACCCTTCATAGGCCATGATGCTTACATGTTGTCCACTCTTTGGGTAGCTGGTAGATGGGTGCACTTCTGCCACCACTGGAACAAGGTATACGGTGTGCCCAGCCAGAACAGCTGAGCACGACTCCACCAGTGGTGTCCTTTTCATTGAAGTATCCTTTTCATTAAAGGCAATGCTGTGGTCTTGATCCTGGTGTGACCATTTAGGCCTTGTGCCAGCGAACACTTCACGTCCCTCACTCCCCCAAACCTTGAAGACTGTCCTGTGCAGGTGGCTGGTGACTTGCTCTGGCTGACCAACATGGCTGGATGGGGGCCTGACCAAGAGTGACAGGGAGGCTCTCCTGCCTGTTTAGAAGAATGAAACAGGGAATGGTGGCTTGGGGTGCTCAGCTAGCATTTGCCAGGCAAGGATCTACCCCTGCATATTTTCACAGGTGTAGCATGACAAGCTGTTGTGCCAGTAGTAGAATGAGGAAGGTTAAAAAGAAATATTTACCTGGCAGCATCTCTTTTAACCCATGACTCATCATCACAAGCACATTTCTGATTCTCTTTCCATTCATATCTCAAGGACCAATATCTCAGTTCATGAAAATTTTAGTCAGTTGCTTTTCTGGCTGGTGCTACAAACTCTGTCTAATGGATGTGGGTAGTACAGATGACTTGCTATGAATGAACAGTGCTCTGTTGAGGAAGTCCATGCACTTTCTCCAGCTGCTCACCAGAACATGTGAGGCTGCGTGTGGGTCTGACAGGGAGCCAGAATTCAACTTCTGAAATGGAGCAGTGGTGGAGGAACTACTGTTTCACATGCTTATCAGCCATAGCAGCTTCAGAAAGCAAAACAACTTGGATTTCAGGGCTCTGCTTTGAATCAAGGTGCAGGTCTGGTTACAATACAAGGTCTCATGCCACATTATTGCATTGATTATTGTAATTATGCCTTTTCAGGACTTTTTCAAGCTACATTATATCCAATTATAGCTGTTTTAAATACCTTTGTACTGTACATCATGTGGTGTTGGAGAAAGGAGGTAGTAGATGTATTTTATTTAGCTTCCTGTTCTTACAGTAAGTCTTTTTATGGATAAGGGAGTTGGCATTATTAATATTCTTTATTTCACTGACAGCTATATCTGAAGCTATCTTTCTGAGTACCATGCCAAAAATGTACTTATCTGTGTTTCTGCAGTGCAGAGTGTCCAGTTTTAAAAAGGGATAAGGAATAGGTCCTGCATGCTCTTGGCCCATTCTTTTGTGGTAGGATTTATACACTGAATTTCCGTGCACTTCATTTGCAACAGAACATATGAAATTGTGGCATCACTGAAGTCCAAAGCAGCAGTGAAGTTGACTTCAGTGGGAACAGGATTTCTCCTTGAATATCTCCTTAGGTTGATCAGTACTGCTTAGAGGAGCTAAGCCTTCTGAGCTCCTTATGTAAGGGATCAGCTTTCCTAGGAGAGATACTCTAGATTTCTATCCTCCTTTCTTCTTTTCCTCCTCCACAACTTTACAATTTGGTCTTTATTTTGTTTAATTGTTTTGGGGTTTTTGCTTGCCTAAACTTGAAGACAAAATGCACCTAGGCTTTGATTTGCCTGGCTATGCATCCCCCTTTCTGCTGTGCAGAGGGTAATTGCAATACTGATGTGTGGCTTACTTCCACTAGCTTTAATGGATTTAAACAATGTGTTAGCCTTCTTTTGAATCCTTCATGGAAAATGATGTCAGACTGGGAGAACCTCCACAAAAGCCATTCTCAGATGAAAGTCACACTGTTTCCAATTCTTGAAACTGTTTTTCCAACCCAAAGGATTCCTTCCTTCCTTCCTTCCTTCCTTCCTTCCTTCCTTCCTTCCTTCCTTCCTTCCTTCCTTCCTTCCTTCCTTCCTTCCTTCCTTCCTTCCTTCCTTCCTTCCTTCCTTCCTTCCTTCCTTCCTTCCTTCCTTCCTTCCTTCCTTCCTTCCTTCCTTCCTTCCCTCCCTCCCTCCCTCCCTCCCTCCCTGTTTCCAGTTCTTGAAACTATTTTTTCATCCCAAAGGATTCCCTCCCCTCCCCTCCCCTCCCCTCCCCTGTGATTACTTCATATGTAGACATCAGTAAGTTTGCAGACGACCCCAAGTTGGGCAGGAGTGTTGACCTGATTGAGGGTAGGAAGGCTCTACAGAGGGATCCAGACAGGCTGGATCGATGAGCCGAGGCCAACTGTAGGAGGTTCAACAAAGCCAAGTACCAAGTCTTGCACTTGGGCCACAACAACCCCATGCAATGCTATTGGCTTGGGGAAGAGTGGCTGGAAAGTTGCCTGGAGGAAAAGGACCTGGGGGTGTTGGTCAACAGCTGGCTGAATATGAGCCAGCAACGTGCCTAGGTGGCCAAGAAGGCCAATAGCATCCTGTATCCAAAATAGTGTGGCCAGCAGGACTAGGGAAGTGATCATCCCCCTGTACTTGGCACTGGTGAGGCTGCACCTTGAATTCTGTGTTCAGTTTTGGGTCCAAAGAAGGGCAACAAAGCTGGTGAAGGGTCCAGAGCACAAGTCTTATGAGGAGCGGCTGAGGGAACTGGTGTTGTTTAGCCTGGAAAAAAGGAGGCTGAGGGGAGACCTTATTGCTCTCTACAACTACCTGAAAAGAGGTTGTAGTGAGGTGGGTGTTGGTCTCTTCTCCCAAGTGACAAGTGATAGGCCAAGACGAAATGGGCTCAAGCTGCGCCAGGGGAGGTTTAGATTGAATATTAGGAAAAATTTCTTCATGGAAAGGGTTGCCAAGCATTGGAAGGGGCTGCCCAGGGAAGTGGTTGAGTCCCCATCCCTGGAGGTATTTAAAAGATACGTAGATGTGGTGCTTAGGGACATGGTTTAGTGGTGGACTTGGCAGTGCTAGACTAACAGCTGGACTCAATGATCTTAAAGGTCTTTTCCAACCTAAACAATTCAGTGATTCTATGATTCTGTGATCATCAAGTCCTCTCATGCTTTGCTGAACCAGAACCAGATGTAGTTTTACAACTGAAGCATCAAGTGTCCCTGTGAGATGTAGTTTTTCCTCTGCTAGAGTACCAGCAAGCTGATTCTGGGTGCTGCAAATTACTCTCCCCTGCTCTGATCTGTCATCCCTCCTTCCTAGATTGGGACCCTCTGCCCCTTCTGCCCTGATCCTGCCAGTCTCCTGCAGCTCTGCCAGCCTCTCTGAATCAGGCCCATTGCTTGCAAATGCCTGCAACTTCCCAGCTGCTGAGCAACTGACTTGCCAGACAGGGCTCCCACCACAGCACTGTTTGTGGTATTGATGTTTCCCGCTGGGGCGGAGAGAGAAGAGGAAAAGCAGGCATGTACTGTTTGGCGGCCTGCTGGGTCAAGGCTGTTGGTTTAAAAAGGAAAAGAAAGGGAAAGAGATTATTATCCATTTTTTTCCCCAGTTCTCCCTCTGTGCTTTCAAATAGTGAAGGTCAAAACTGAATGCCAGTGTTTCCTGTGCATGTTATGAAGTGTCACCAGGGAAAGGAACACCAGGTGAGAATCTGCAGATGTCCCATGCACCCTGCCGGTCCCACTGCTCAACTCTCAGCAGTGGTGGCCCACCATGGCTAGTTTATGTAATGAATTCCCCCAGCCACTCCAGGCGTCCAATTGCATTTGGGAGCATCAGCCTTATGCTTTGCGTTGTTATGTATGAACTACTGTCTTCTGGTCTCTGAGTCACTGCTGATGAGTGTTTGGATGTTTGGAGCCTCATCCCCTTGCACGCACGAACATTTTCCAGCAATGTTAATGAGCTTCACAACCACTCGTTGTTGACTAGAGAATGCCCAGAGCCCAGCAGAGCAAACTAAGTGGGAGCAAAATAGCACACTGCTATAATCCAAACATCCTGATAGCCAAATCCTGACCTGCTGACCATAACACTTCTAGAGTCAAATACTTCATAATTACCTGTACCTTTGCATTGTCCTGTGTCAAAATACACATACCTAGTCAAAACCAGAAACCCAAAAAGCCCAGAAAGTCCAAAAACTATTTCTGTAATATGTCTGAAAAATACTAACTTGAGTTAGGACTTCCTACGTAGCATGAATATAAAGTTTCAGTAATTCAGGAGGGGATAAATGATGGTAAAAGGTTCTAAATCCCCTGAATATATATTTTAGAAAAAAAAAAGTGACCAGAACCATGATAGATTTTTATGTCTATGCTCATACAGACCTACTAGTCTCTGTAGTTGCTCTTCTTATAGTAGCAGGCACTGAGATCCTGCATGTAAATCATATTGCAGACTCATTAGTGTTACTGCTGCTTGGTTGCTAGCTGAGACACCAGTTCTGATTTAGGGTATTTTGACACTTAGCAACAAACTAAGCTTTGTGAGCAGGTGGCTGAGCCAAAATAGTAGCAGAGTTCGCAGTTAGCTGAAATAATAACAAGAATTGCTGGTCAGAATATGCTTTCTTTCTTGATTTATTAAAACAGCCTAGGAAAAACTCATTTGTGACAGATCCACTCCCACAAGACACCTGCTTCAAAACCACCATGGTACAGGTGTGTTGTTTTGCACACATGGGAACAGTTTCCACGCTTGGACTGTCCAACCAGTAGACCCATTCACCTGTGGTGGTCAAAGCAATCAACAGTGTGTGTGTCTTGCTCACCCAGGAGATCTTTAACAGCTCAGTTCTAGGCTCTCCCAGCAGCTTCTTGCACCTGCAACTCCAAATCCACTCTCCTTTCCTGATCTACATTGCTGTGCTCTCTGCCTGAAGAAATGGAAGATATCTCATTCGGTTTGTAGGACAGTCTCTCCCAGCTCTGGTGTGGCATTTCCCTTTCACCCCACTCAGGCTGTACAGAGACGCTAAGGACATCCACCTTTCTTTTGAGGGTCTCAGTGATACCTTGGACCGAGGACCTCCTCTCCCTGGTTTCCAGCCTGGCTGTCAGAGTTGACTATCACCTGCCCACCTCCACACACAAATCAACTTTCCAGGCAACAGAGACAGCATAAAGCTGTCACTCTGCTGTGCAGTGCCCACAAACTTCCCTGTTCCAAAAGGGAAGGAGACCACTGCTCCTGACAGCAAGACTCTCTCAATGTGTCAGACAGCTAGATTAAAACAAAAGAAAAACCTGAAAATCTGAGAAGAGCCTAGCTCTCCACTTCAGACAACGTGACTTGGTTGTACTCTCTGGTCACTCTTTATTCCTTTATGCTGCACGTTTGTAGTCTAATGCAGGGATATGAAACCCAGGGCTGAAGGGCAGACACATCTTGAAAATTCATCTCTCATGGCCTGTTGCCACTCAATTTTTTAAGGCATGACCATTGCCTTGCCCAAAGCCCTGTGTTTCGGGGGCGGCTGGCTAGCAGTGGTTGAAAGACCAGCAGTACATTTGTCAAGAAGGTAGGGCCCACCCTGGCCTCAAGACTGGAGGAAGGCACTCAGGAGGTCCAAGCATCCGGCTGCTAATCACAGCTCTGTGATTTCACTGTGAAGCCGTGAGTGAGCCTCTTCCAGAGCTCTTGTGCTCTGCAAAATGGGGCTAGAAATAGAAATTTTTCTCATGCGCGAGACTTGCCATCTGTTTGGGAACCTTGCTGGCAGGTTCACCGGCTGAAAGCTTAGTGTTAAAGGATTTGTATGGGATGATGAGAAGGTGCACATGTGTGTGTGTGGGAGGGAGCAGGTTGGGGTGGTAGCCTTGCAAGGACTCACGCAGCAATCGTGCCAGCAGCGGAGGGGACTGGGGGCACAGCCTTGGTAGAGACCACTGTGGGTACTTCCAGTGTGCCAAGCTGGATCCAAGGCTCCATGCTCAGGCCCATAGGTAGTTACTTGGTAGCAGGCATCCATTTTCTCGGTCATTTTCTCAGTTCATTATGGGCATCCAAGTGGAACCATTTTAGAGGGGCAAAACTTATCTTCAGAAGGCAGAGGAACATTCTTTCTGGAAAAACAAGCTTTCTTGCAGCATCTCAGTTTGAACTTGCAAAAATCAGTAGTCACTTTCAAAAATCTTGACAGTTTACATTTACAGATCACTATGTATAAAGAACTAAGTTTTATTAACTTTTCCAGAAGAAATCAATGAAGATATTGCAGAGAATTATGATCCCAATGAGGAAATAAGCTGCAGAAGAAGAGGAATGGTTAATAAGCAAGGAGCTTTTACCAGAAAAATACCATTGCCATTATTAGAAAAGCATGAGGAAAAGCGATATATATAACTCAGGACATGAGTGAATTGTCTGGCTTAGGGGAGAAGATAAAGGAGAATTGTTTTCTAAAAAGTTATTTTTAAGATGTAAGCAGGTCTTTAAAACACAGGCATGCATTCTGCATTTTACATTCACTAGCACAGGGAATCCAGCAAATGAACACCAAACCCGAAGGGCTCCATCCCAGATGATAATTCTCATGCAAGGGGTATTTAAGTGTACCCCTGGGGCCACATGGAGAGATTGGACAGGGACCTCTGCAACAATTGCACTGCAGAGAAAGAGGAGGAATAATCAGCAAAGCCTGTGGTATAGACTGGAGTTAACAGAATAAATTTAACCCTGCAGTACGCGGTCAGATCCTGGTATTGCTTCTATGACCACCTAGCCTAATTACTGCCATTTGTTAAATTAGATTATTTCTTAGCAGTAGCTCTTGAATAGCCCTTTATACACTCATGAAGAGACATTAAAAAAAAAAAAAAGTAAGCTGCTTTCTTACCAACTTGAGACATCCTAAAGGGCCAGGGCTCAACACTGTCAGACATACTTGAAGGTGAGCATGCATGTATGTGTGTAATGTATATGTGTGCAGATCTTGAGGGCATTTTGGTAGATGGTTTCCAAACACTTAACCAGAATGAGTTGAAAGACTGCCTAAGACAAAATGAATGCAGGGAAACAGTTTTGGCAACGCACAGGTGGCAAGTGTGAAGCACTGACCCTTGGGCTTCTGGTGCTCTTGCCCTCACATCTCAGTGCCTGATTTCTGAGTTTTTTGGGAACTCAATAATGTACTCAATGCTATTGAGTCAAACAGAACCAGGCTCAGAGCTCAAAAGTATTTCAAATCTTCTTGTGAAACCTCCAGGGGTCCAGGTTAACATTGAAGCTACAAGATATATAATGTACTTTACCACAAAGTTGATTCATGTCAACAGTCTGTATATGTGTTAATATTTCAAAAATCAGTAGGTCAGTTTAAAGGGAAAACAATTGGTAATGCTTTAGAAGCAATATCAACTGAAGTGATTGACTCAAAGGCAGTGAAAACCATCAAGGATGTAGCAATAGTATGAAACAAGCTTTTACAGAGATATAGCCGTGGCTAATTTTGAATGAAAGGCATCAAAACATCACTGGATGTTCTTCTAGGGTGCCAAAAAAGTTGCATCACGGTATTGCTCCATATCACTGTGAGCCACTCTGGGCCAGCCTTGAGTGTAGTGAGACACTTAAGATGTCTTACAAATGCACTGGGAGAGGAAATAGGTGAAAAGTGTTTCCAAGGCTGACACAGTAGTAACAATTTTGGTTTCCAATGAAAAAAGAAAACCTGGCTGGAATATGGAGATGTCTTTTCATTGTGATTGTCACATAGCAATGCTCAATTGATGTACTTCTCAAGAGAAATTTCTGAGTCAAAGATGACACAGCAGTGTCAAGTTCAGTGTTTGCACTAAATTAAATTTATCAAAGACTCAGGACACAAGCATCCTACCAGGGCTAATTAAAAGTAGATCTCTGCTGCAATCAAACACTATCTCTTAGTCAATAAAGAGCACAAAGCCAAACCAAGACCTGATGCAAGCTAGTCCAACTCTGACACAATAGCTGCTTTTGGTATTACTTATACCTGTCTTTACAACACAACAAAACATAGTTAATATTGATTCTTTTAAAAGCTGGCACATTATCAATGCCTTTGTATGTGTTCTGGTAAGACACACCTCTTCCTGAGAGGGGCCATGTGCTCCACTGAAGTCAGTGGGATCCAAGGACTTTTTACTCAGTACCTTTAAAAAACAGCCCTGTACCTCTCTGCAAACCAACCCTCACCAAAAGCAACCATCTGGGGCATTTATTGCTGGAGATGTTACATATAGGATAACTTTAACTCCTCTACCTAATTCTACATTATACACAGTATTTATAATAATCTAGTGTAATAATACCATGTTTCTAAGACTTTTTAAAATCCGCAGCCCATGCCAGTCTTTCAGAAAAAAAACCCCCAACATTCTGACCATCACACAGTTTTTCATTTGAAGCCAAGTAAGAATTAGCCCATGCTTTAAAAGTTCATTTATTCTTAGTATTTCTCCCCATTTTTTGTTTGCCTGCAAGTGTGAAGTTTTTGTAAGAAAACCAGCAGTGGTTGTTCTGAGGATCACTTTCTGGAGTCTCTGGCTCAGCATTGGTCCTTGGCTCCATGCAATGCTTGCAAGCAGTATGACCCCTTCCCAGCTGTAAAACCAGGACACAACAGAGAACTGACTTGCACAAGGATGCCCAAAAATCAGCCGCAGAGTTACTTTATCCTGAATCACCTTCCCTCTCTGTCTAGTTGGCCTGATTGCCTCCCTTGGCAAATGACTTAGCAGCAGAAATGTTTCCCGCTTTCTCTGGTTTCAGCAGTGAGTTCGGTTCTTTCCTATAGAATGGAACTATGGTTCCTGTTCAGGTTCTCTGATTTTATTCCCATTATTCCCCTTGACTTTCCTGTTAATTTTTGGGAATCCCCTAAAGTCAATATATGTGACAACAAAAGAAGCAACAGCCAGACTTCTGAAGAAGATTTACCAGCTCTTCTTTGTGTTACTGTTTATCTTTTCTGTTCTGCACTAGGAAGACTAGTGCTGCTCCTGGAGCTGACTTCGTTGCCCCATGTCCTTTAGCAGGAGCCTATTGGGTGGATTGCAATAGTGAATGGATCTACTGTAACCCAGCCAGACATCAACAATACGCCTCAAAATTCATGAAGCATGAGAAATAAAAAAGGAAGAGGAAAAACACTGCTGTCTTTTAATTATTTGGTGTTTTCTCATGTTCCTTACTTTATTTTCAAAGGACAGAGAGAGAAGCACAAAGTCAAATCTCTCTCCCTCCCTTCACAGATCGTTGTGATGGGTCTTCATGGCCAAGCAAAGGGGAGAGGAATGGATTTATGATCTCTGCTGCTACAGGCACTTGCCAAACTAATCTCAGTTACCTACCAGCCACATCAACCTTTAAGTCCAGGCTTCAACTCCATCACCCTGGGTTTGTGTTGCACCAAAGCTCCAAGCTAGTAGGCTTACTGTGGGGCTGAAGGATTGGCAGCCTCTGGACTGTGTCACACATGTCCGTCCAGACTGTGCAAGTCCAGCAGCCTTGTTCATGGTGGCTTTCCCTAGGGAAGCTCACCAGGCCGGGATTTACCAGAAAGCCCTAATCCTACTGGAAGATAAAAATGTTCAACTGTTCAGATACATAACATCAATTAATGTAATAAATCATTAAAATAAAAAATTATAACAAACTGGGCAAAGAAGTCCTTGTAAAGTTAGTTACTGCAGTGGCCCCTCATTTCAGCCACTACTGTCCTACCTAAAGCAGCATGGGATACTCCCACTCTCAAGCTAATAGTACAGACAGCCTACCCCAAGCATGTTGTCATGGCAGATATTTAGTAAGACCAAGGAAGGAGAGAGGGAGCCTCAGCAAAGTTTGGGGGAAGGGGTCAAGTAGCACCACAAGCCCCAGCTTCCCCTGCTTTTCCTCCCCACCAGCTATTCAAGCCCTGCTCAGAAAGCAGAGTTATCTTCCTTCACAGGCTTTCTGTTGTACATCATGACTGCATTTTCTCAATAAGCCCCATAACACACAGAGTGGAGAGAAGCCAGAAGTTACCTGGAAAATTGGGATGCTCAATTAACACGTGATTTTTGAGAGGATTTAGAGCTCCTGCTGCATTTTATGGGTTTAGTATGAGTCCCTCATTAACTTCTCCCACAGCAATGAGTATGCTACCTCTGCACACAGGAGCCCTGTGCTTGCAATCAATCATCCAAGGCTACAAACACCAATCACTCATCCCAGACGGACCCACCAGCCCACCACCAGAGGAGTGCGGTGTCAGTGAGGGCATACACAGCCTAAACAGTCATGACCCTCATCTTGTTGTTCTGCTAATCCCTTCCCTTATCCACTACATTTTCTCCTAGTCCTGCAGGAGATGAGACTGGGATCCAGCAGGCAGGGGTTGTACTCACTTCACAGTCTTCCTTCCTGCCCCACCGCACCGTCCATCCTGGCCAAGGGAGGGACTATTCCTGTGGAAAAGAGTCTGTAATTAGTATATACAGTGGTGATGCTGCCCTGCAAAGGGGCTAACTTAGCATCAGTCATGCACTCCTGTTTCTGAGCACTTGACTTTGTGACATGTTAATGTCTTCTATGTAGATGCAGCAAGAGTAGGGTAAGGTGAGTACCTAGGAAGAGCGAATTCCCCAGACTGTCTTTACAAGCTTGGACCTGCTAGGTCAGAGCTGCCAACCGTGCACAAAACAGACAGAATCAGGGGGAATGCAGCTGCTAAAATCTCAGAAAGGTTGCAGCTTTAGCCTGCAGCTGAATAGGCAGCATGTGGCCTGCCAGCACTATTATTTCAGTCCATGGCTTGTTTCTAAGTGCCTCTTTTCTATGAACAAGTGTCCTGGTTTCAGCTGGGATAGAGTTAATTTTCTTCCTAGTAGCAGGCATAGTGCTGTGGTTTGGATTTAGTAGGAGAAGAATGTTGATAACACACTGATGTTTTTAGTTGTTGCTGAGTACTGCTTATGCTAGTCAAGGACTTTTCAGCTTCCCATGCTCTGCCAGGTACACAAGAAACTGGGAGGGGGCACAGCCAGAATAGTTGATCCAAACTGACCAAAGGGCTATTCCATACCATATGATGTCATGCTCAGTATATAAAGTGTGGGGGGCTGGCCGGGGAGCAGCGATCGCTGCTCGGGAACTGTCTGGGCATCGGTCGGTTGGTGGTGAGCAATTGCATTGTGCATCACTTGCTTTGTATATTGTTGTTATTATTATCATTATTATATTGTTATTATTATCATTACTATTTTACTTTATTTCAATTATTAAACTGTTCTTATCTCAACCCAGGAGTGTTTCTCACTCTTACTCCTCCGATTCTCTCCTCCATCCCATCAGGGTAGGGGGAGTGAGTGAGTGGCTGCGTGGTGCTTAGTTGCTGGCTGGGGCTAAACCGCGACAAGTTTTGTGCAAAAGAGAGCTATAGGCTGATCAAATTGTGGCTGAAAGTCTCTTTAAATATCACCTTTTTCAAGGCCTTTTAGTTCTTGCACTAAACTCATGTGAAGTACCTCTGAGGCAGGGGAGAAAAGGCTTTTGGGTGGTGTGGGAAGGAGGGGAGCCACCTTGTACCCAGCCCTCCTCTGGCACTGAAAGGAGATGTGTCACCTTCCCATCTTGGCCATCACTGCTCTAAGTTGCTATGAGCATGTTCAGGGAGAACTTTTTTCCCAAGGCTTGCAGTCCAGCTTGGAAAAAAAACAACTGTTAACTGTGCTTCTGTTGAGCAGCGTTCCTAGCATCAGTCCCTTTGGGACAGTAGGAGATACACAGATGTGAGCAACGTTGCAGGCAGCAGTGCCACCAAAGCAGATAAGTGAAATGCAACACTTTTCCTCCCCACACTCATTTTTTTCTATGAGGTCTTAGATCATTCTTTCTTCAAATACCATTAAATACTGCTTTTCATCATTGCATAATTGTTCAAGATCTGATCAAGCAGCACCTTATTTGACAAATCAACCCACTGAGTAAATTGTGCAGCGGCATCCTGAATGGCAGGTACAAGTTGGGCTCTCATCAGTTTCTTTGACACAGTGGTAAAACTAGATGAGAAGCAGAAAACCCAGAAAAAAATCAGAAGCAGAAATTACACAATCTGTTACAGGAGTTCCCAAACACAGGCCCACTTAGAATCTTGAAAAGTAGCTAAAGAAAAGCTATGTAAAATTATTGTTGTCAATGAAAGGCATTCACATAGAGAAAAGAAGAAAATAAACCCCACTTTCTTTTCAATCCAGATTGGCCTACTGAGATGCAATACCGTAGGTACTGCTGTGTGTGCTTCTCATTAATTGTATAGTGCTGCACTTGCTCTAAAAGCCAGAGTGGCCTCTCTTGACAATTTTTGCTTAGAGGCCAGGTAATATCCATTCCGTGTTCAATACAGAAGATGCAATAGAACAAATTCACACTGCTCTAACACACTAAAACACTCAATCTATCGGTAATGGTATCTGGCCAAGAGCTTGCAGCTGATCCATTTGAAAGCAAAGCAAGCCCATTCCATGGGTTTTGCTACTCTGTTCTAGTACTGTGACTGTTACGACATTGGTTCTGCACAAAGTATAAGAAACCTGAAATAAAATGAAACAGCATTCACCTTAATACAATTCGTCCCCATACAAGTTACTTAGAGAAAACTGTTCTTAAAAGATTTGCATTTAGTTTAGGATGGCCAGAAGTTGTGTCTTCTGAAATGGGTGAAATAGGATTTCTGCATCTGTCCCAAATACTGCACAGCTGGCAACTTGGATGCCTGATTTGGGACTTCCCAAAGCATAGCTCACTTCTGACTGCAGTGAACCTAAACCAGCACTTCCCAGGAGAGGAAAATATCTCTGTACAGGAGTCTGGGCAGCTACAATGACTGTAGAGCCATTGAAGCTAATCCCCACACTGATCTCCAGAAATATGAGTCCAATAAATTCCCACTATCAGAGCTTTTGTCCTGGCAGCTGCCTAGTACCTCTCCTTAGAGGGGAGCTCCAGCTCTGACCAAGGAGAGTAATGGAAGTGCCAGGGTGGATAACTTTCTAGGCATTTCCAGAAGACTGGAGGGAAAGACAGAGCTCCTCATCATTCCCAGTCCAAACCCATAATGTCATCTGTATAAAGCACTTATTACAGCACTTTGAAGAAAGGATGGACTGAATGGGGCAGAAGGCAACAGAGATGCTCTTGCTACACAAGAAGGCATGTGAGCCATGAAGTCCATCTCCTGCTCCAGGGAGAGAGGCATTTGACCACTGTTTGAGCAGTGACATAGAGGAACCAAGATCTACTTGGTGACAGGAATTACAGACATCGGAAAGAAAACTGCATATCCATTTTGCCTGCTGGCGTATCTATGTTGTTCTAGATACGGCCTCTTCTGCCTCTGTCCCTCATTATTGTCCCTAGTTGTTGTATTTGTTCTCTGGCAATCAATGTCTAATACCTAAAAATCACATGCATGGATTTTCAGCATTGTGCCCTATAGACTTTAACAGCCAAACTGCCAAATATAAGAAACATACATGTCAACAACTAGCCTACAACACAAACTATTTTCCTGGGACTTTAAAAACTGGCTGGTCATGGAGGGATCTGGTTGGGACTATAGGTTATCATATGGTCACAGTGAGAAACTGATTATTGACAAAAAGGCAGTGAGAAGGATCTCCTTCTATGAAGCATTGAGGTCACACTTCTCTAAGAATAGCTGTAAAATGTGTGAGGAAGCATAGGTACGTGCACTAACACCCAGGACACCCCCCGCACGCACAGCCTGCTGTGCTCCAGGGCAAACACGGCACAGGGTGTGTAATATTGGAGTGGCCTTAGGGCCACACTGAAAAGCCAAACTAGGTATGGGGGGAGCCATGGAAAACATGATGATGGAGAGAGAAGCAGCTGGTATCGTTGTCTGCACTAGTAAGGAGTCAAAGTACCGCAAAGATGAATGCAGTGTCTTCACCTGATCCACTAGGTCAGTGGGTTTTTAGAAGTCCAGCTAACAAAAGGCTGAACAAACTAAATGCTGTTTCCCAGAGAAACTGATGTCTTACAAGAACATCCTGATGTTACAGAGCTTCACTAGAAAGACAGCAATAAGACACTTAATATTTATTTTATTTTCTTATGTTCCTGACCCCCCACAGTCTGAAGTCTGCTTCCCCCCTGCCCCGTTTCCTCAGAATGATGTTTTTTTCCATTTGCCTAACCTCACACCTTCAGTTGCAACTGCAGTTGGATGCAAGTTAATCTGCAGTTTGATGATGACACTTCCCCAATGCTAAGTGTCTCTGAACGCAAAGGCATTTTTTCTTGGGCACCAGTAACACTGATGAGGCCAGAGCTTTGGGAATATGTTTTATTAGTTAAAAGCTCTTCTAGAGCCAGCTGATTGGAGCACAAAGTATTGTTGTATAATACAAAAACTGTGGCTACCTTACTTAACCAGTTGAAAGGCAGAAAATAACTCACTAGTATGTTGCAGTCGGGTTTATAATGACTCTGTGCAAAACTTATCTTAGCACATGAAAATGCCTTACTATAAACTAAACTGTTTAGGCAGCAGAGGCTTTGGAACATCATCTTTACAACAGTCACTAAATTAGCTCAAGTTGTTTGCTTTTTAAAGGACAACAAACCCAACAAACTTTTAAGCAAACATCAGGGTGAAGTTTTACAGCTGCAAAGGGGATTTGGAGCAAGTGCACATCACTAATGATGTACATTGCATTTGTTTAAAGGGAGACAAGTTCCCAAAACATGCATCTTGGTACAATCACAAGCACAGTTACAGCTAGATTAGTGCAAAGATACTTTCAATGATCAAACCAGATCAGTGTGTGCCACTCTGCAAAGGGCACCAGGAATTCCTGCTGATAAGAAACCAGACCTGTGGGAGACTAGAGATTTTTTTTTTCCTTGAAGCTGGGCTATTAAGAGTTCATACCATTACTTCTAAAGGTGCATTTTGACTGTTGCTTACAGCGTACAGTCTATTTATGCCTCCTATAGGAGTGAGCAGTAGTGGTGCGAGTACTTTTGTACCAGTGCATCTATGCAGGGAAATATCAACTGCTTCGATGCTCTCAGATGGCACTGCCGAGGCAGAGCTTTGCCATGCAGCTGTCACAGTTGCTGAGCTCTTGACCGTCCCTCGCAACTTCTGACCAGGAATGCGTTTTTGAAACAACAGCTTACAGTGCTTTGGTTTGCATCAGAGTGGAGCACACAGTTTTTCAGATCAGTTTTGTCCGAGAGAGGGGACTGAAGAGTGCACCGAAGGCTCTTCAAGTGCTCATAGCCATTCAGACCAGAGAGGGGCAAGTCCAATATGAACCCTCCAAAGTACAGTGTAGCTATTGGGTACTTGACACCAGCCACTTCACTCTACAGATCTGCTCCTGTTAAACTTACTAATGCAAATATATCTGAAGAATACTAAAACTGAGTTACAGCTCACTAGACTCACCCCTTACTCCACAAGGTTTTGGCTGTTCCATTGCCTGCAGTTCACAGCAGCATTTCACTATTATTCTGCAGGCTATTTCCAAACAGAGTTTGGAATTTCCAAATTTTGTAATCAGATAAAACAATCTGAAGGGCACCACATAACCACTGTGATACCAAGACATATTTACTTTGAAGAAGAGCAGAATGCAGATAAGAGCATCTCAGGACCCTATGACTCTACATAGTGATGAAAAATCAGCTGGTTTTCAAATGTTAATGCTCTACTCATCAGTAAATTGTTGTAGAAAGCTGATCCATGGTCTTTTCAAGGGCAGTCACACTTGTGGTTGCATGAGACTGTGGGGCATTTAAAGAAATACTTCATGCAAGAGAATAAAATTTGTTCAACCTTGGCTGTACAGAGCTTGCGGTCAGGGCAGGTTTTGAATCTATTCATTTCAGCCACAGCTGGGTCCAGGTTTAACCTGATGAAACTAGATCCAAACAGACCCACATTCTCCCTGCACAGGCAGGCCATTCACTCATTAGCAGTGTCCTTTCAAAATACAGATGCTTAAAACAGCTGTCTTGTTTTTAAATGGTACTTAAAATGACATAATACTGGGAGAAGTTCAGAGGAGAGAAACAAGAATGATCACAGGTGTAGAACAGTTTCCATGCCAAAAGTGACAAAGGTAGGACTCCTAAGTCTGAAAAAGAAATTATCTGGGTGAAATACAGTGCAGAAGTCTATGAAATTATAGACAGCATATTGGAGAGGGAAGAAATTTTCCCTGACTCTTCCAGTATCAGAGATGTATGGTGTCAAAGGAGGTCAGTAGGAGAATGAGGTTCAAAGTAAATATGAGATGTTTTTTCTTATCTGTTGGTAGCACACCTAGGGAACTCCTTTCCCAAATGTGTGGTAGATGCTAAAGGCTAACAAAGCTGCAAAAGCGCACAAAAGAAAAAGCCACCAAAGCTACTAGAGAGACTACATTGTATTTGTGCCGAATAAGGAGGCTACTGTAGCATAAGCAAAATACCTGCATCTGCAATACCAGTCATTGCTACTACAGTTTTCACTAGACCAGACATTTCCTGTTTCTTATGATCAGGGGTGTTATGATCCATTTGGATTGCTCAAATTTACAGGACAACATACTCTGCAAATTAAACTTTATTTTATGAACACACTAGGAAAGAAAACAAACACTTCAAGCAAGGGCTAAATTCCCTTGTACAGACTAGTCTAATGTGAATTCACTGATTTGTCACTTAATTCATGATATTTCTAACTCAAAAGTTCTCTAATTCATAACTCACAACTCAAGCGCCTAAGAGCAAAATAGTTACCTAGTTGACAGTGAGAGTGCTCATTCTTCCTTCTTCATCACCTTGTGGGTGTCTCCTGTGTCACCCCTAGAAACACAAAAGCCTCAACAGTCTGGCTGCTGTTGGATCCACTTCAGAAGATTTTGGGGTAAGCTGATGTATTTATACCTTCCAGCTTGGAAGTTTGATCTACACTATTTCCATAAGTTAGTGGATTCTGAAGAAGCTGTCATACAATCAATATACAAGGACTATGGCTGCAGGTGATAACAGCTGCACAATGACCTCTAGCCCTCCCTGCCCACAGCATCCTGCCTACATGTTGCTCTTGCTTTGACCTAATGGCACTGCTCCCAGCATACATCAGACCCTAGCATGAGCTGTGTATTAGCCAAAACCTGAGCAGGAGTTGAGTGAGCAGTTGCAAGGGGTCCCTTTTATTCTCAGGCTAATACTGTGGAGGCCAGATAAACACAACCACATTTGGGCTGGGCTGCAGGTGACTTAAGGAAAATGCTGAGCCCAGCCTGGATCTCCTCATAGTGCACACTCAGCCATGCAGTTGGTTTGCAACTGCTGACTGCCTCACAGAGCCCATATTTCCAGCACCCAACCCACATTCTGACTTTCCCTTCCCCAAGATTTGCCAGCCTTGCAGACAAGCTTGCTCCTGAACCTAGCCCTGGCCCTCAGCATAGGCTTACAGACCCACCTGCAGAGGGGATAAAATCCCTGTGCTGCCAATCCACATCCAGCTCCAGTGACTGCCAGGAGGTCTGCCTTCTGCCACCACTACCTGTCTCTCCTGTTGATTCCCTGCATTAGGAAACACAGCCTTGGGGCCTTCCCCTCTTACAGCTTTCTGTTCCACCCCGCCTCTCCCCACCAGGAATCTTCCATCTACATCACTTTGGACATGTTTTCCCCTCTTTAGCATGCAGTCCTTCTTTTCTTTGTTTAATATTCAACTCAGCCTTTTCAACTTTGCCTTTAAGCACTGAGTATATCCCTCTCACCTGCATGTCAAAACCTCCTAGCTTCTCTCAGGCACTGTCTTCCATTACAGGTGCTACTCCAATATACATATCACACCCCTAGTCAGTACCAGCTATCATGCCAGCTCCAATATACAGGACAATCCCTCTCCTTCCATCAACACTCACAGTATACTTTGACTTTCCTCTTTCATAATGGGGCAATTAATTTTGAACAACCCCCTCTGACCTGGTGATCTTCCTCAATTGCACCATCACTCAAGTTCAGAAGCTAGCACCAGCAGCCTCTACCTCCTCCTCAGGGGAAGCAAGGACAAACGTGAAAGCAATATGGTGAGGAAAGGGCAGTATGTAAGTCCCCAGCAGGAGAAAAGGGTGGGGGGCACAGGGTGTCACCCATTTGGCAGAGCATTTATTGATTAGTTGCAGTTCAAACGAATTATCACTGGTAGCACCAGTCATTAGAAAAGCCAAGGCTCAGCCACATTCTCTGATTCTGGTTGACAAATAAGATGCTGCCATTGCTTGTGAAAGGTCACAGCTTGGTGGTAAGCTAGCAGCACAGGCATCAGGACTTGTGAAGCTTTTTCTGTGCTTTGTTTAGCTATAAGAGCAATTATCTAATGACCTGATGTCTACTACTGACTTTGTCTTAGCTTTTGCTTTGTTTATCCAATTGCATGGTGAAATGTTTACTGTTATAGCTACTTTTTGTAGCTAATAGACAGTAATAGCAGGTAGTTATTCTGTGTAGAATGAACTGTTTATGACACCAAAATAAAATGCAGCATAAAGAATCAGTAGCACAGGATGATAACAGGGGCCCTGGCAGTACAGGTGTAGGATGTTGTTGGAGGCCCCAGGCTACAAATAGCTCACCAGTGGTTAATTACTGGTCATCCAAGGGTGCAACCTTAGCAGGTGGGTAAGTCAAATTTTAGATGTAACAAAGGAGAACAAACAACGAGTACCCAACACATGTAAAATACATCACATACAGCAAATTTGGATCTACTGTGGAGTTGTGAACCAATGAAGAGAGAACAAGATGTGGAGTTTATTAGTAAGCGTGTAAAAATAACCTCTGGTGGATCATGTGGTGAGAAGGAAGAAATTTTCAGTTGTGCTTATCCCAGCAAAGAGGAAGAGAAACTCCCCCCACTAACGTCTGCTTGGTGGAGGACCTGGAACACCGATGACTTGCTGTTACATGTGCTCCTACCCCAGACTGAAGACATCAGAGGGGCAGTGTAGTGGTGCATATAAAAGCAGAGGAAAAGGAGTGTGCTAGAAAGTTTATGTGTATCAGTTTTACCTGATATAATTTGGACTGTGTTAGTACCATTGTAAGAAAAATACAAGATTATAATTTCATCACCTAATTATCTCAGCTAATAATAATTCTTTGATTAGACTATTTTTAATAAAACTAACAATATATTATTCCTAGGTTTGCATGTAAGATGTTTTCTTTTGCCCATAACAAGGTTTTGAATCTGACAAATTGATGGGAATTGAACCAACCTGCTCTGTAGCTTGGATGTAACAAGTTGGTAACACATGAGGTGTGCTTTCAGGAGTGCACAGACTTTTGTTTGTACTTGGCTTCTCTGAGCTGCTGGAGTGTGGGATCTGTGGAGGCAGGGGTTTTGTTTTGGACTTTTTCCTCCCCGGTCCATCTCAGAGATGTGATGGTTGGGTTGAGGACACAAGTTCACCCCTTTCAAAAGAGACCCTCAGCTGAAGAGATTGAACTCCAGCTCTTTTCAGGTTCAAAGATCCTCCAGATTTGGTGTTGCCAGTCTGACCTTATGACTGATTACTTCCTATGTGTACATATAGTGCTATTACAGCACTCACTGCTTCTTCAGTCAGATTTTACCCATGATTCACTTGAGAGCCCATCCACAGGGTGATGAGTGGCTGTAATCCTAGAGGCCATCCTCATTTTGTCCTTAGGGTTTTGTGAGCAATTCTGTACCGAGAGACTGGGTTGGTGATGCCAAGGGCTGTTGACATCCCTGGCCTCTATTCCCAGTCATCACTGAACTTCTTTTTACTTCAATATACCCCTCTGTAAACTATTAATAAAAATACTTCCAGTCTCCTGGTGAACATTGTTCATCTTAACGATTGTTAGTAAAATGCCTTGAAATATTTAGTCAAGAGAAACACACTTTTGAAGTGGGATGTAGGTAAGGTTTCATTAGGAGCATACGAGCCACTTAATGTATCTGACATGTTAAAGCAGTTTCCAGAGGAATCTGGGAATTTTCTTTGCTGGCACGGTGATGTGCTCTGGAAATTTTCACCTTCTCCAATGCATTAGGTAGTCAGTTTTTAAAACAGAAAGAAAAACAAAGGCAAATAGTTGAACTGAGCCTGTAAGTGGTTGGAGTTTTTTTGTTGGGTTTTTTGGGTTTGGGTTTGTTTTTTTTTTTAAATAAAGATAGGGTTTTCTCCTTAGCGCCAAAAAAAGGCACCTTTATCAGCATGGCTTAGAAGCAAATTTTTTAACTTTTACAATTAAGACGCAGCAAGTGATGTCTGTAGTGCTACTACATAGAAGAAGTGATTGATCAAAAATACAGAAAACAAGAAACAAATGCAATCAGACATGCTTTATTTCAAATTATTACACTGTGGTTATAAAAAGTCTGGAATGGAAAGCAGGGTTATATGCAAGAGCAAACAATGGATAATTTTGTTAGATGATGCAGACTCTGGTAGGACTGCTTAATTGCTTAACAGAGATTGTCACCTTGCATTTACAAGACACTGTTCAGTCCCTTGTACCCCAGAGGACTTATCTGGGAGTCTTTGACATTGCAGAGTTTCTAGTGTGGTCACATAAACTGTACAAAATGAGTGTGTGCCCATGCCTGAAGTGAAAGCCCCCAAAAATCTGGTGTTCCTGGATCTGGGAGTACTCATTGAGCATATGAGGTGGTGTGAATCTTTGCTTTGTTCCGCATCCTTTAGCAAAAGAGCAGCCTGCATTTCTCCCCTCGCAGGACTTGCTTATTTTTAACAACTCATCACAGGTTTTGCAGGAGGCAACATGTGGCAAGAAGAGGAGCAGAAGGCAAGTCATCTCCCTTGCTTTCTCAATAATGAGACCGCAAAATGACATAGCCATACACAGCACAATAAAGCCCCAGTCTTTAATGAACATGAGGATACTTTTAGCTTCTTTGGAAGCTCATTTAGCTCACCTGTGTTGTTAGTACGGGACATGCTCTTACACTAGGTGGCCAGTGGAGAGGAGTTGCCGCAGCTTGTGGTACATGTATCTTTGCTTTATGGAAAAAGATGCCAAGAAGCATTTCAGGGCAGATGAGAAATGAACATGGACACACGCCCACCCACCCCTGCTGCCCTAGCACAATCGATACATGGCTTAAGATGGAGTGGTACCCTGCACAGAAGACTAATGGAAACCACAAATTCGGAGCAGCTTCTGGGCCAGAAGGTCCTCAGGGAAGGAGCGATGCCTTGGGAGGCCCCACTGCACCTCACAGAGGAATATGCTGCAAGAAAGCCAGGAAGCAGGTCCAGTTTGTGGAGTTTCTGACTCTCGGGATAGGTCTTTATTGCTTTTCCAGCTGAGATGCTGTCCCTGTGTATTCCTGGGGTTGTTCATGTAACAGGACTTCATTCTGCAGTAGCTGTAATTCCTGGGAACTTTCAGGCATGGTTTAATCTAAAGTCATTCCCAGGTGTTTAATCTAAACTCACCCCCAGCTCCAGTGCAGGATATTCGCTAGGCTTGTGGGGCTGGCAGGAGAAGACCCTCAGGCTGCTCCATCCACTCCTCTCTCCTTCACCCCATTTACCAGCTGGCAGAGCCTGGACTGCTCTGGAGCAGTGAACCCCCCCGACACACACACATGTGGGAAATGGGGCTACTGGGTGGGTTCAGGAGAGAAGAAAAGGCAGAAAAGGATGAAGAGAGAACACATCATACACATGACATGTGACGAGGAAATGCAAGTTTGACGAGATGAACTCTGAGCAGGGGCATGAAAAACTCTCAATTTTCATCAAGCAAAGGACAGGAACAGCATTAGAACAGCATATGGGGTGGGACGAGGGCATGAAATAAAGGACTGAGTATGTGTGGGGGCTTGCACACATGAAAGAGTAGGAGAAAAAGCATAGGGAAGCAGCAAGAGGAAACAAGGAGCTGGGAATATTCTGGAGATAACACATCCTGAGAGATGCTTCCAGCAAAGCAAGCCTTCCATGAACTGGAAAATTATAACATTGTAAGATAAAGCAGTCCCTTTAGCTAGAAATACCTGTTTTTATTGCAGCCTGAATGATTTACCATAGGGTTGTGTAATTCAGTCTAAGAATTTATAACACTGGGTTCTTTTTTTTTTTTCTTTTTTCAGTGAAATATCAGGCCTTAATTAAAACTAAAGTTCAGACTACTTTGGTGAATGGAGCTTTTCAGATTCCCTTGCAGCACTAAAGCAGAAGACCATAAATACAAGTGAACTATAGGAATAATATGGCCTAGAATTGCCTTTAATTACATGTATCTAATTTTAAATCATTCACTATCCAGGTGCTTTTTCATGATCTCCCCAGTCTTACCAATTAGTTTTCTTTATCAAATTTTGTTCAGCACAAGGATGACCAAAATAACAATAAGCAGATTTCTACTGTTTCCCCCCCTCAAAATGTGATATTTTGAAATATAGCTAAATGAGAGATGAAGGCAGCACCTTGGTTCATGGTTTCTGAATCTGGACATTCAGCTCACCATACACATGCCTCAAAGCATCACAATTCAGGCTTGCAATCAGCTTTCGTAACCCTGGTCGGTTTGGGATACATTTTAATTCCCAGATCAAGGTAGAGTTCACTGGGATTTGCCTGCAGGGAAAAAGGAAAGTAACAATATTGTGATCAGTCAGCAAGTGCTCTCAACCTGACCCACAACTGGGGAAACTGATGGTGGACAGTATAACATGTCTCAAATTTTTTATGTTTCACTCATTCTCATAAGTGTCCTATAAATTATTCCCTCCATCTTCTATTCCTTTCAGAACTGACTCTGTCGAAGCATTTTCTAGCCTTTCCTCCAGGCTAATTTTAAATTTCCAAAATGAATCCATTTTCTTCTGCCTCCTGTTACTTCCTCTCACAATCACTTTCAGAATGAACTTCTTTATAGCTAACATATTTTTTTCTACTTTATAATTCCATTTTACCTGTTTAGTACAGCCTATAGCCTGCTGGTGATTCCTTAAATGGTTAAATAAGTCCTTGTTATCAAGTGTCCAGGGCATTCCCATGCAAACCCGATGCAGCACTGATGAGATGCTAAGCCCCTCCGCCAGCTCCTACCCTGAACCACCCTGTCACAGTTGTAACATCAGCAGATCTCCTCACTGGCCACATCAGATGACTTCTTCATGTCCATACAAATAAGTCAAAGTGTTCTTGGGAGTCCTGGTGTCAGCCCCTACTCTTTTACATTATGTATGACTCTTGATAACTCATACTATAAAGCAACTGTGTTCTGTGCTGCTCTTGGTTTTCAATTTTTGTTACAATTAAGATGCATGGAGAGCCTCAAGTATTGGGTTTCTGCGTTTTCTCAGTGCTTTCACTACGTACTGTGTGCAGATTTTGAAGGCTGATATTGATTGATTGACTATGTTTTGGGGATGTCAGGATACAGCTACCCCAAAAGAACCAATGGAGAAGGTAGTGTAGTGGGGACCTATTTATAAAAATGAACGTATTTTCCTCAGCATTAAGTAAGAGTATTATGAATTTAGCTAATGTTCTCATCTGACATGGCTATAGTATTCTGCAAACAACTGAGTAAAGTGAGAGTAAAGTAATCCTAAACTTCAGTCACTGTTTCAAATTCTCATCTGGTAGGATTTGGCTCTCAGATGCCATGTCCTATGCCGGGGTCAGGACAGAAATGACTGCCCAGGTTTAGCACGAGTTGCCACAAGACAAGAAACCTTAATTAGCTCTAAATGAGTTAGCCTGGGATCCTCCCACCTGAATATTTGTTTCAGTGCAAGTCTCCCCATGTTAAAATGAGAGGTATTCTAGCTCTTTAGAGTTTAGCTTAGGTATCTCTACATGGCATGGCATTGCATTTTGCATAAACAGTTATAGGTACCCTGGGGCATGTAATCAGGTTTAGAAAAGAAAAAGCAGAGGAAGATCATATTTTTGGTGTGAGCATGTGCTGACTGCTTGCAGCAAGTGTTTTCCCTCCTTTTATCTTTGCTCTTAATGAGAGATGTTCTGTTCCCCTCAGCTGGCCTGCCTGCTCCACTAAATGCCCACTAAAATGGTAGTATGATAAAGCAATGACTTCAATTGCTGCACAAGGTTAAGTACCTTTTTAAATTTAGAGTTTATGGGAATGATCTGCAAGGCATTATCTGTATGGAAAGTGAAGAAGATATTATACAAGTCTGCCGTGCAGCAAGGTTCAGTCTACTTTCTTGAGCACTTGGGAGCCAGATTCTCTAAGGACGAAGGTTTCTAGACCACATCTTCACAGTGCCCCAGTGAGAGAGGGTAGCACTACCACCTCTGATTTATAGTGCTATCATCTCTGCATATTTTTTTTTTTTTCATATATATATGTGAATGTGCAGGAAGACAACTGCTGTGCTGGGAAACCAAACCCACCTTTTCCTGTTTCTCTACTGTCCTACTTCTAAAACAACTTGCTTTTCTCTACAAATGCTAATACTAGCTGAACTTTGACATGTAGAAACACCTAAAGTTACTTACCTGCTAGTGTGAATGCATGCTTGGCTAAAATCTGTTTAACTCTATCCATCGCTGCCTGGTTAATTCTCATATGTCATGCAAAGACTATGCCCCATATAGGAATTGCTGTTGCCAAAGGCTTTTCCATAAGTCATGCTCCTCATCTGTCTGAGG
The DNA here is from genome assembly GCF_030463565.1 of Pelecanus crispus. Classification (NCBI taxonomy): domain Eukaryota; kingdom Metazoa; phylum Chordata; class Aves; order Pelecaniformes; family Pelecanidae; genus Pelecanus; species Pelecanus crispus. The sequence goes on along the minus strand of NC_134644.1, from coordinate 79,028,652 downwards.
CTAGTAGCTAAATATCTATCTATCTATCTAGTCTTTATGAATGGTCAAGACTGAAGCTCCCAAACCACTTCACTCCCAGAATAATGTTGTATCAGCTGGAACACACATACCTTTTTTGTGGAGTCACTCAAGTGATACAGAAAAGTTACCTTAAAAATACAGGGAGGTCAAAAGTCTCATCCCCACAAAGAATTGCAAAAGCCACACCCCATATGTGACAGTACCTAATGGACAGGGAAGCAGTGGAAGGTGGGGAAAACCTAGAATAGATTTAATTCCCTTTGCAAATGGAGTAAAGCCACACTAATCTGATTTTCCTGGGAGAGAATTCAGTGATGAATGTTTCTGCATAATATGCTGAGCCATCACCACACCAGAGCCATTTATCACTCTGAATGCATGGAGGCAAATATGATTATTATTTAAATAAACTACAACTGCCCCCTGCTCTGTCCTCTGCGTGTATAACCTGCAGCCTTCATTCATTTCAGAGAAGTTAAATCTTAAAATGACTTAGCTGCTCTATTTCCATTTTAAATGATGCCAAGGGCACTACTGAAAAGGGGAAAACATGGTGACTTGAAGGAAAATGACGTCTGTTCTGTGAGTCATTTTTCTCCCTAACTCCTGTGCCTTTGATGCACCCGACCACTTCTGCATCTTTGAAGGTGAGAGCAGCCCACGGCAGCTTTTGGATCAAGAAGGATGCAGAACAACAGGGGAGGCTGGCACGGCTGGCAGCAATGAGGACTACCGCTGCAACTTGTGTAACTCATGTGGACTGTGCTGAGTCCTGTTCAGCAGCATCTGTGACATACCACATGCACAAAGCAAGCACAGTATGATGCCCTTTCACAGTCATTTTTCTATCCAGCTCCACTCTGGAGACTGATTTTGATCTTTTTATTCCTGGCCCAGGTGCAATCAGGCTCAGACCTCCCCTACTGGCTGCAGATAATGCTGACAGTTTATGCAGCTGCTGGAGCACAGGTAATTTTTCAAACTCCTTGCGCGCACACCTGGGGACCATCAGCTCAGGTAATGATAGATAACATCACTTTGGCTGCCCAAGACCAAGCAATGGCTGCAAAATTTTCCAAGGTTCTCAGTTATATATCCTGGAACCGGCTAACACTGAGCTTGTAACACTGAACCCAAATGAAAAGAGGGTTTAGGAAGCAATTTGCTTAGCATACAGATACCACTGTGTCAGCATGAGGTGCAACTCTGAGTATAATGGAGGTGGCTTTCCTTTTCCTCAGGCTTGGGAGCACCCTGTGTTGGGAACACACCTCTGTGCCAGGGCAGCCCTGTGCAGTGGTGCTACTGCGGGGGAGATGTGTGCTCGCACACATCCCAGTGGGCTCTGATGCATCCGACACACATTTCGTGTCTTGACATAAGCTTGCAAAGATCATCTGAGGTACCTGAGCATCTTGTATAATCATGATTAACATGAGTGGAGAAAAGCCCTTTTTGAAAAAGAGCACAGGACTTGATCTGCGCATACAGAGTGAGTGGCAGTAAACACTTCATGTGTAGGATAAATCTGTCTGTCTCTCTGTGATAGCGGCTCCTAGGTGCTATTGTCAAGCGCTAAAAATAATGTAATACAGTGAAAAAGTAAACTCAGGTTGCATTAGCAACTACCCACAACCACTACCCCTTCCTCCAACACTGGTACTGAACAGATGAAATGCTCTCACAGTCTCTCTGGACAGCCTGACTTCTGACTATTGAGACCTATAGCTCCCCTGTGTATTGAATTTTAAAGTAAGGAGAGAGTGTCTGAATTGAATTACTCAGCACAGCATTAGTTAGGTGTCTCTTGTGAGCTTCTCCTGTGAGCAAGCAGGGGACAAACTCCCAGATAGTTGTGTTTTCTTCCCTACCTGAACTCCTTTTTCATTGTTCTCAGCACACCAGGTCCCTCAAGACGGAGTGTGACGTTCTCCAGGGTTTGTTTCAGAGGATTGGTGAATTCCACAGTCACAGACATTTCTTTACCAGCTACCGTCTCACCTTGGGTCTGCAAGACAAGGAAAGGACAACATTCCACAAGCCGATAATAATAAAATGCCCCATGGTGAAATCTGTAGGGTTAAATACACAATACTTGCAAGGAAGCAGAGGAGGGGGAATGGAGCACACAGCAAAACAGCATGAGGCAGAGAAAGCCTAGTCAGAAGAAAATTGTTGGATGGGCCCATAGGTACCACTTCAGATTTTTCTGCCCATTGCAATTTTCCCTCAAGCCACATGGCAAGTCAAGAGGCAGGCCCTCATTTCCACAGAAAAAACAGAAATCTGCATGCACATTCCTGGAGCTGAGTGTCCAACTGAGGGCGAGTCCAGCTGAAGGAGCCTCTCTCCCAGATTCTGCCCCCCTCCCCAGGCTCCCCACCAGCACTGAAGTGCATGGCCTGCTCAGGACATAAGCACCAGAAAAGAAGGGCAGGTCTTATTACCTTAAATTAGAAACACCAGGTCACATTGCTTGCACACCCCCCCCCCCCAAAAAGTGTTGTGCCCATCTTCCCCTTGCCTTGTAACCACCTCTCATGCTCTGAAGGGATTCTAACCCTGCACATGCACTCTACGTAGACCTGAGAACCAGTTGTCGTCCAAAACCCTTACATGGCAAAAAAGCAATACATCTTGCACTGGAAAATATTAAACTGCAAGACTAATGAACAGTGATTGCATTGACTTCCACGTGTATTACAGTACACAGCTGAAGGGATCTGTCTGTCCCTTCAGATCACTGATGGTAGTACAGCTGCCTGGGAAACACCTCCAAATGAACGTGTTTTTAAACAAAGACTACATGCATGGGGATTTTGGTATTTTTCCCCTAGAAACACATTTCTATCAGAATATAAAAGGCTCAGGCAAGGGTTTTCAACTTATGGCTGGCAGATCTCAGCTGGTCTATGGACTTTAAAGGGCCTTGAGAAAGGTAACTAAGAAAAACAAGTATCTTGTCAATGAATCTAAAGTGCTATGCTGGGGTCTGCAGCCCTACTGCAAATTTTTAACAAGTATGACAGCTGCGAAAAGCTGGAGTGACTCTGGTCTAAGGGATCACTCTGCATCAAATACCAGTATATTTACCGGAGTAAAGAGTGAGATACAGCTAAGCTCTCAACAGCATTTGCCCATCTGAATTTGCAAAAGACATCAGTGACATTTTCAGAAGTCCTAGCCCAATTAGAGATCTTAGATCCTCTTTATTTCAGTTGCCCCCTTAAGATCACTGTTACATGGGGGGATGCAAAATCATCCTGAACTCCCACACATCCAACTGAGACCCTGATCTGTATTTGCTGAGCTTATTTTTATAACCCAGTCTCAAGCTATATTAGAATAAGGTGTAATTTCCTACACCGTTAACTCTGACCATCTCCTTAGACTGATAGAGAAAGATCAAAGGTGTATCTGAAGACATGAGGGGAAATACATTTTTTTCATTCTTCTCCCTTATTCTCACATTAAGAACTCCAGTCTTGCCAGTCACATTCAGTGAAGAAATCTGACAAGAAATCTAGGGAGATAAGCTTCTTCAGATTTCTTAAAAAACCAATAAAGCAAAGTTTCCTATAGAAATACATAGGTATATACACACATACACATACGTCTATTAAAATTTCAGCTTATTTTCATACATCACAAAGAAGCAGAGAAGAGACAAACTCAGTTTTGCTAGAAGACATGGTTATTGGACAACAACCTATCTCATATACTAAACATCCTTTCTTCATAACAGCAGGGAGGATAAACTATTTTGAAGCTGAAATTTGGGATTCTGTATAAGACATTCTGTTTAAGTATTGAATTGAAAGAACTCTCTACTTTCTAAATCTGGTTATTGAAGACAGGTATTTGAAGTAGATTTTATCAGTCTCATTTATCTCCTCTCTAGAATGCTCAGTAAACCAAACATCTTTTATTTGAAAATACCAACAAACTGATCAGATCATAGTGACATTTCTGCAGACCATGAAGTATTTTGCAAACTTCACTGTAGTTTGATCTACATTTTTAAAAAAGATTTTTCTGCAGAAGGCTGCTGTTTCAGGTTACTACGTATATTATTATACAGAAACATGAACATTGGTTCAAATAAATATACAGGGAGGAAAATGTCTATAAACTTAGATTTCTTTCAAGGTCCTGAATTTTAGGGAGCTGCATTCATGTTTATGTAAAGCTTCCTGAACAGGTGTTCTGATTTTTTTTTTTAGTATTAGGAAAAAAGCAGATCCAAATGATGTCATTTAAAGCAGATGAAGGCTCAGCGTTTTTGAAAATGAGGCAATTTATTTCGATGCCCAGTTATGAATTAAGAACTCTAAGTCTCAGCCTTGTCTTTGCCATATGACATAGGGTCCTTGTCCTATCACAAACATTACACTTCTACATTTTCATAGCTACCATGCCACTGTCTGCAGAAATGCTTGAACTTTCAGGGAAATCCACCAACAGCACATTGATGGAGTGGCAGCAAAGCACTGAAATCCTGAAAGAATCGTCCCAAATGGACGCTGCCCATCCAAGTTTGGAGGAACTTTCCACCACACCTGCAGGAGCTTTCCAAGCAAATTCACCCCAACAGCAGTGTCCTTCATTCTTCAGCAAGAGGCTTCTGCGCTGCATTGCTTTAAATATAATAGACTTCTGAAGTAGTTAAAGACTTGAGTGACTTGAGTGAGTAATCTCCCTTACCCTTTGAGTTTCTCCAGCTTTCTCAGATCTTTTCCCCTCCTTCCTCCACTGAGATCATTTCAGCTCTCTACTACCAGTGACACTGTCAGCCTCAGACTCCAATGCAGGGATACTCAGTACAATATATAACATACCTATACATCCTCGTACACTCCAGCCATCTGCTGCTTTATAAGGTCCATGTTAGACTGAAGGTCTAATGTGCACACACACACATACACCCCACCATCCCAGAAGTCTATGTGACAGCCTTGTAGAGAACCTTCTGTGTGCAGCATGGTGGTCACTCCCCTCCACCCCAGTCCTGAGCTACCTTGATCTTCAGGGTGGGAATTTCCAGGACTGTTGCCTTCTGTGTGGCCAGAACCTTCCCCGTTTCACTGATCCGTGCCGTCACAAAAAAATGAAAGGAGGCTTGGTCCAGCAGGTCACTCAGGTACTCGCTCGATTTAATGACAACATCGAAAGTGCTAGCTGAGGGGAGAAACAGGAAAGAAAAAAGGCATCTGAAGCAATCTAATAGCTAATTGCTCCTCCCATCATGGCCAGTGCCAGTTACACGAGTGCCTTGGAAAAAAGGTGGCCCCAACCAAAGAATGACTTGGATTTTTTTTTCCCCCAAACAATCTTCATTTCTTTACCTCACCATTCCCCCTCTTATCTTGCCCTCTTTCAGTTTAGGCTGTAAGCTCCCTGGGGCAAAGGCTGGGTTTGTGTACAGCCTCTGCCCAGTGCCCATCAGCATGGGCCCAGGTTACTGTTGAAGGTTTCTAGGCACTACCACAAAATAAGTGAGAAGCAAGACCAGCAATAAATAGCTACTGGGCATGAAGGTCCAAACCAGCTTTTGAGTGTCACACCTGTAAATGTTTACTCTTTCACTTTATTCCTGTGCTTTCTCTGCCTCTCTTCCTGGCAGAGGGATGCCACCAGGGATGCCACCAGCACAGACACCGGGGATTTTGAGCCCATGCAGGCTACCTGGGAGACCACCTGCTCTCCAGGACATGTCTGGATATCTGCCTTTGTCTTACACTGGACTTGCCTCCAAAATTTAGCAAGAAGGTCCTCCGGTCACCAGCATGCCCTCCAGAGAGCTTTCACGTGCTCCCTCAACATAATTATTGGAAGGAACAAGTCCCTGTAAGCTAGATGGTTGAGATGCAGGGAGTCATTAATTTTAACAATATTGAACTGCAATTCCCAGGCCAACAATGGTGTGAGAATGTGATGCAGAGAAGCAGACCTGCTAACTAAGTGACCGGGCAGAATATATAGATCTGGAGCTCTTGGCTCTATAAACATTCATTTATAACCCTAGTAAACATATCAAGATCTCCCATCTGTTAACTATGATTATTACTGTTATCCATTATTTGTATTGTATTTGTGACATACACTGTACACACTGAGATAACTGAACTCAGTTGGGTAAATGACATTCACCCCTTTTCACTCTTTTGATCTGCTCACATCAAAACCAGTTCCTTGATTTGGTTTCAAAGCTATTCCCTTGGTGACCACCTGACCTGGATTTACCAGGCCAGCCTTAAATTTACTTGATGTGCTCCCCCTTCCTCCCTCTCTCCCTCCTCTTACTCTGTATCTATGTAAAAGAATTTCCCATAATGCCCCAAACAGTAAATTATAAATCAGACAAGGTATTTCTCATCTGTGTAAAGTAAGTAAATAAATAAATTAGTTACAATTGAAGAGAAATTTACTTTACAGTGGAAGGAAAAATGAACTTCTCTGTTTAAATTTAATCACCACAGGAAAGAAAAGAATAATAGACTTCCATTTCCTCAGCACTGGCTGTGCTGGTAAGTTGCCAGTACCACTTACTGCACCTAGGAAAGCCAAGGGAGACACAACACTGAGCTGCCTTACAGCCTTTAAAAAAAAAAAAGAAAACTAAATATAACTGAGTAGATGCGAGAGCACCTTTGAAGGCACTGGAAGGTTTAAGCTATTCAAATCCTCAAAGATGTTTTCAACCCACACAATTCCTTTAATCATTATTCTGAAAATCATGCATTTGTTTTCTGTTTGAAAACAGTTTGCTTCATTCGTTCAGTAGCATGAGCTGGAAGAATGCCTTTGACACATCTGTATTATGTTGTAACTTTTTGTTACCTCCATATATATATATATACACACACACACACTTCTTGCCATGAACAAAGCCTACGAATTCTGCCTGAGTGCCTTGGAAGATATCTTACCATCACACCCCTGACAGAGTATTCTCACACAGTTGCAAATGATCACGCTGCCCCCCTTCACACTGCCCATCTGCTCAGACACTGTTCCTGATTGCACGTCTACTCCTTTCCAAGGCAAAGCAGAAAAAATTAATGTTCAAGTTTTATGTACCACCTTCAGAGATGGCTTAACTGGTGAGGGGGTTTTTTTCCTGTTGTGGGACAAAGTGCTCCACAAGTCAATGACTGTACCTCAGCTGTAAGCTAATTTCCACCTTGAAAGGTGGTAATACCTTAAAACATGTCTCCTTGGCCAGAGGCAGTGATGGGGACATACTTTTAGTACACATGCAAAAAAATTAATGTTCTATTCTGTCTGATGCATCTCTCTAGTCTGTGTTCACTCGCCATCGGTCAATTCAGAGATTCCAGCACAGTTTCAAGAAGCTTTTCACAAACCATTTACTTAGAAAAAATGAATTATGAGGCTCAGTGATGCTTAAACGTTATCTATTCATTTCATATCTTGCACAGAGGAGATAGATGAGCCTCAAAGCACTGCAGAAGCTGTGTTTCAGGTAATAATACCTTACACAGACCTTTGATGCAAGAGCAGATGAAAGACTGAATTTTCCCCTGTCAAAGAAGTGTCACAGAATTTAGACTGAGCAGTTGAAATTGATTTTTTTACTGTACCTAGCCAAGTCTCCAAAAAGTTTTGCGGTATTTCAGATCAAATATTTAGTAACTGATGCAAGCCAATATAAAACCCCACACTGTGTTTTGATAGGCTGTATTGGAACAACCCAATGCAACCCAGAGTCAGCCCATTTCCAGACCCTTTGCAAATGAGTCAAGCAGTTAGGAAGAGCCAACAAGCAGCTGTCAGGGCTTTGTTATAGGCCAGAGATAGAACTTTTATTAACCTTCACCTGTAGATCCCTGTAAGTGGACTCCTACTTTATGGAGATTAATCAGCTCCACATCAAAACATGCAGTTTTAGATGATGCTCAAAGTGGAGGATTTTTTTTCACGGCATGGCAGAAACCGTGATTCCATGGAGGCTTCTCACTGAGACAAAACCCATACTTTTTGAGGAGAGAGGGCTCACAGTGTCTCCCGAGCTGGGATGAGATAGACAAGACAGATGACAAAGCTCAAAGGTCAGCCAAGGTTGCTGACCACCAAAGTCCTGCCACTCCTGCTGTGCTCAGCAGAGATTGCTTTTGCCCAGTAGCAGCATCCAGAAGGCAAAATCATTGCTCCTGACTTTCTCAGTAGGGAACTCAAGTAGAAGATCCTCTGACTTGGCCTCCATAAGAGCATGTTCTCATCACAATTGCTGAGCTGGAGGCACTGACCCAAGAGCACAGGCCTGTCAGAAGAACAAGTAATTGGCAGTCATTTCTTGCTGGAGAAGCCAGGGATCTACAGCCAGCCTGCTCCACAGTGCTTTAGAGTACAGCAGGTCCTCAGCACTTGCTGACTGTTTTCTGAATGGGGCTGCCATGGCTGACAGGAAATAAATTGGTTATGTCCAGAATAAAAAAGGAGAGCATCCCTCTTCCCTACTTTGAGCAGCGCAAAATCCCGCCCTCAACTGTGTGAGCTAGGCTGCCAGAAATGGCTTTTCTTATGAGAAGAGGGAGGCAGGATCTCCCCACCGCAGTCCAGAGAGCACTAGGAAAAGCAAACACTGCAGCTGTAAAGACAACACAGCTTTGGGGTGCCTGCCCAGCTGACAAATGTCCCTGCTTTATAGTGGCACATTCTAGTTACAGATCAACTTTTTAGACTGCTGTGAATATAAAATCCTGAACCACCCAGTCTTCCAAAGCCAGATGTGCACTTGGACCCACTCAGAGCTTGTCAGCTTCTTTCAGGTAAGACAAGATATTCACCTTTTCATCCTGTAAATGACACCTGGGGGAACCAAAACTTTCCTTCACTTGCTGAGATACTGTTAGGAGCCTAAAGGTATGAAAAAACGATACCTTGCAGCTTAATACCTGCATTCCTTTGCTTTCTTTTGTACTAAATAAGAAAAACTAACAGTTCCCAGACATGCAGCTTGGTGTAAGAGAGCATTATGCAGGGTGCAACAGCCTGAAGAAAACAAACAGCCTCAGCTCTAAACAACACTGGTGGCAGAGCCAGAGTTGGCAGCGGAGCGTCCTGATACCCAATAGAGTATCCTACCCCTAGCTACTAGAATTGGCTCTACCCATGGGTAAAGATATTGGTGACAGTTAATGACACAGAGAAAAAAAGCTAGCAGGTTTGAAAACAACTATGCAAGTCTTACATGAAGAGGGTTCCAGTTTTGCACTGAAAGAGTGTTTCTTGAATTCATTTTTTGTGACTCCTGTATAAAACACTATGTTGCCTGAAAGGTATGTAGTAGCAGTGTAGTAGTTGTGACTTTTGTTCCTGAAACTTATAGTGACTTTAAAGTCACTGCCAAGGACTGCTTTTTGCACTTCGAAGTCCATGTCAACATCCGTCTGTGGCTGATAAGTGGTATCTTGGGTAGTTTGCTTTTTAATGCCGTACATCACAGCAGTCTCAAGAGCCAGTCTCTCCTCCTCTGAGCCTAGAAATGAATGAAAATCAAATTTAGAAGAAAAACAGGGGGACTGCACTAGCCCCCTCACCGATCACAAGGGTGGGTGCATCTTCCATAGTTTGTGGTAGCTGAAATGAATGGATGAGTACAGTGAACCTTCCTGTGGTAAAGTTAATATTAGGAGAACTTCACAACTTCCAAGTGAGCTGGTCTTAAAGATTCAAGCCATATCAGATAAATAGTTAGCTTCAGTGATATTAATGGAGCTGCACTGATTTACTCTGTGCATACATCTGGCCTGAGTAAGAAGAGTCTAAACAGCTGCACAGAAAACTTTGAATTGTTTTGAATGCTGTGAGTTACTCCATGACTACCCTTTGTTTTCACTACAGCTTACTCAGTCCAAAGCATTTCTGAGTAGCAAAGTCTGTGCTGTTATCAAGGCATCTGCAATGTTTCTGGGATGGAGTTACAAATAGAGTTCCAGAGGGCACCTTGGCAGCTTTTCATGCAGCTCCTTCAGTACCAGAGGTCTGTAGATCCACCATCCAAGATCTGACTGAGGTAAATGTACATTGATATGGTCCCACCCCATTTCAGGTTACCTTCTTGGAACTTATACGCCTCAGTAATCTCCATCATTCCATCACCCCCAACTTCCTTGGTCACAATCAACTGCCCAATATGGGTTGTGTCAATTTTTTCTATCACTTGTATTCCATTCTTCTCCCTTCTTGAGTAAACAATATCACTATTCACCTATAAAATTAAATGAAAAAGGATTGAGATACATGAAAGTAGAAAGAGGAAGGGAAGCCAGCCTATCTCCCCTAAAAACAATGACACGTTGACTTGAAGTCCCACTCACATTGAAGTCCCATGTCTAAAATTAGTCATATGCTACAATAATGACTAGATTAATTTTACTATTCGCAGCTCCAGAACAACAGGGATTGTTTACTTGAACAGGTTACAGAGATACTGTTCGGACTAGGGGAGCATGATTACACATTCCTTGCACCAAAAAGCTTTAGACCATAGAGAGGGAAATGCTTCATAGATAAAATATCTTTATTGTCTTCTGTCCTAAGCCATATACAATTCAATTAGAGAGAGAGACACTTGCTCTACAGCTGCTGCAATTCTGGGCGCATCAGCTATCCTGGTGCAAGAGGTTAAAACTCCACACCAGGCCCTCTTGTCCCTTGTAGAGATCTTTTCCTCTCAGATCTGCCAGTCAGACAACCCATGTGAGCTCTCTTTGACCCACTGAAGCCAAAATGAACACAGTGAGAAAAGACCTCTTTAAAATCACTGCATCCATTTTGACTGAAATAAGCAAAGGAGCCTTAACATAAGCAGTTTTGCTGGCAAGCCTGAGAAGGAGGTAACAGTTAACAAGGGATGAAGATGAGCACCTAGATCTAGTGACTCATTTTCCAGCATAGCTGGAATCTGGGAAGCATAAATGACCACAGCCTGAAGTTTCATTGGAGCCAGAGTAGCTTTTTCTGCTTATTACATTGGTGAGCAGAGATTAGAGAAATCTCTGTCATTCATTACAGCCATATCACACCTACTGGTCTGCATGTCAAAATATAATTATGAGATTTTTCTTTGATGTGGAGTATACGTGAAGTAACTTCTCAATTCTTAAATTGTAGTGGAGTCTTATCTTCTGTCTCACCAATGGTCCCACTGATATCATTCAATGCACTAAAAATGTTCAGGTATGTACCTCAGCATAGACAAAAGGAGCATCAAATTGGAAGCAAACATGACCATGTTTAATGGCTTGAACTGAGGCTGGGCCACACCTGTACATACCTATGAGGAGAAGAGAGATAAAGTGAGAGATTAAATTAATTAAAAAATATGTCAAAATGTTATATTTTCTCAAAGAAAAAGAATTCTTGGGGTTTGATGGCCTCTTTTAATAGTTTACAGGAACTCCTGACCAAGAAGTGAAAAGCTTAATTTTTGTTACCAGACCTCTAAACAACACAGACTCAAGTCTGAAACAACCTAATGTTTCAGTACCTTAATGACACAGTAAAGTCCACTATAAGTCTCAAGTGCTTGAAACACAGTTACTACTGGTTTTGGTTAAAGCAGATCATTTTGGGAGGGCTCAGTTATACCACAGCTAAGAAATACCTCACTTCAAATTTGCTAAGAATGTCTTTTAAGAACTGGAAAATTAAGGACTGGAACAAACAACAGTGGCTTTTCACTTTTTCTCTCCTGTCTACCGCCTGCTCAGGAAATTTAGTAAGGGTTGCAGACATAAAATGAAGGAGAATTAATTTGATCAGGCTCCTGTATAGGTTCTCTAAAATTCTAGAAGCCATCTTTTGGCAACAGGACTACATCTCTTCTGTACCAAGCAGGGTCCTTCTCATGCAGGATTTTGTGCACATGCATCATGAGCAGTGTTATAATAAGGACAGATTTATTTTAGATCTCAAAACAAATCAGGGAAAGGCCCTGAGCACAGGTGAGTGTGGTTATCTAGTGCAAGAAGTTGTCACTGGCCATATGGTGCCACTGGCTCAGCTACTGTCAGCTCATTGTTTGCCACAAAGAACCCAAGCATTGGAAAGAGAGCCAAGGAGGACTTCAAGCAATGTTACCATCACTGGTTTCTTGGGGTGTCCCATCAACAACCTGCCATCCTCCAAAACCAACAGGAAGATCAGGTCTGGTCATCCAAGCTTCATTCCAGCAATGATAGTTCCTTAGACAAGAGATGAGACCAGAATATTAAATTCTTGGAAAGAAGACCAAAACAAACTTTTGTATTTACGTCCTGCCATTGCTTCAATAACAACATTTGCCAATTTAGGGGTAAAAAAGTTGGGTGTTTTTAGAGAACAGATTTTTAGGCCTAAAAGTTTAGTACCTATCTGTTAAAACCTGAAGGCCACAATCCTTCATTGTAGTTTCTTGACTACAAGTTGAAGAAGCTTTTTGATTCTTCTAATGTGTTCGGAATGCAAAAGTCTGCAAAGAAAACTTTCCAGTGCTTGGAGATTTTGGGGGTATATGAAGAACTACACAAACTACAACCCTTTCTAGCCAGACACCTCTACTTCAGTGTACTTGCTAAAGCAAGCTTTGAATCTTCTTGAAGCCATTGAAGCATGGTCTGCTTTATAACTATTAAGACTTAAGCTTTGTCACCTCTTCTGAGGAGATTTCAGGATCAACTCCATAACGTACAGTGTGTAGCTTTGTTTACATGTCTCAAAACAAACATGCTTAGCTGGTTTCTGTGTTGGTTGAGAAAAAGACCCTGCATAGGCTTTATAAGACCATCCTCATTGTGGATTCCTTATGAGGTCTTCCCAGTGTGTCACACTAGTGAGGGAGGTTGGATCTCCTAGAACATACAGCTTTCCATAAAACCCACCTACAACCACTGTGGGCCAAGTCTTGCCTTTAGGGCCCAGGACAGTATGCTGAAAGGTGAATTTCTGAGAGTGGTTCATCTAGGTGCTCAGGGTTGAAATGCCCTCACTTGGCTGGATGCTCAGGAAAAGAAAGAAACACTACAACACCATCACAGTCTGCCAGAATGTTTCAAAGACAAACAGAAAAGAAAGACAGATCTTGTAACTTCCTGCAATGCTACTGGTGCTCAAGGGAGAGTACAAGCAAGAAAAAAAGACAATCTAGGAAGCAGGTCTTGCAATAAAGCCAGCAAAGTGTTTGAATTTCATTATGGGAAAAATGTAAAAGAAGGAAGGAGTACAGAAAGGGGCAATTTTGCTTGCAAATTAGACATATCCTACAGCAGATACGAATAAAATTACATCTGTGTAGCTGCTAATACAGCCCCTAGTACATGCAATGATATTAGCAACCAAAAGGGGGACTGTTAAACTCTGACCATTTCATTAATAATAGGTGAAAACCAGCCACGGAGCAGAGTCAGAAGGATCTGAGGCTTGTCTAACAAGACTTTTCAAAGTGGAAATGAAAGCTTGCATCAGGGTAAAACTTGTCAGTTAGGAGAGTTAGTGAAGCAGCACTACAGAAAAAGGAATTGTTGAAGGAAAATGATGCACACTCAAAGAATTTTTGATGCTGCTGAGAGTAGTCAGTGCTGAATCATGCTCACAGAGCTTTGCTGAAGGCTACCAGAGAATGGGGACACACTTTGTGGTAGGTGGGTTTTTGAAAACTGTTATGCCAACATGTGAGACAATCCCTGCCCTGAAACCTTCACTGTTTCAGTTTGAATCAAACTCAGATGTCTCATTGGCTTTGTGTTCTGTGAAAGAAGAACCTGAAGAGCAGGCAGGAGGAAAGGATGATAAAACCAAGCGGGGGATAACAGTGCGGAAAATAGCAGCTCTGCTTCAATTCTGTAATTAGGTAATGCAGGTTTTTTCTATATTTTTTTCTATATCCATCCTAGGGGACAGGACCTTTCTTACTGGTTTCTATTGGTGTAGTGCTGCGCACAACAGGACAGCAATTTTTTTAGGTCTGCTGCCATGCAAATAACAAATACACTTAAGGATATTGAATGTGAATGGACAGAAAGACATTGCTTGTAAAGCATATAAGCATTAAGGAAAGGAGGATGAGGGGAACAGTTCCCTCTCCAAAATGTAGCAGAAACTTCTTTCTGGTAGAAGTGAGCACAGCTGAGGAGCTGGCTTCCCAGCCATAATTTGTTAAACTGATTCTGTAGTTCTTGTATTCTCCAGCAAGCCTGAGACATTAAAGAAAGCAAGAATGGCTATACAGATCAATGTAGTGACCATTAAATATTTACAGAGATAATTACAAATAGACTAAACAAAGCGATGGGGAAATTAATAAAAGATGACCAGGTGGGTTTTATGCCTGGAAGAAAATTTAAGAAGGGTACTTCGTATTGCTTATGAGACAGGCACATGCTGGAAACAGCTGCTGCCCTTTCATTAGCTATTAAGCTCAGGCATTGGGGTTGAGAGAGGCACTGATAACATTATTGAGAAATTAGAGAAAAGTGAGCTGGAAGTGAATGGAAGAGCAGAGGTATCAGAAGGGCTTTCTTCATGGGCTTAGACATGGATGAACCCCCGTGGGGCCAGGTGACTTGGGGCAAGTTTCTGCTGAGGTACTGACATCGGTCTGCTTGGACCTCACAGCAGGAGTGAGTCTTGATTCCCATCCAAGAGAAATATTCTTTAAGTGTCTTTATATCATCATTAAGAAAGACAAGGAGAACAAAGTAAGGGGACAGAGGCAGTACTGATGGGCCTAAATCCGGCCAGCTTTATAAAAATAACTTTTTGCAAAGTCTGTGTAATTTTGTATATGTGTTCTGTTGTTGTTGTTGTTTCCTATCCTGAGGGAGAAGATGATATTTAATAAAAATAAATAAATGTCAGATAACATTCAGAGGGAGTCCCACACTCAGAGATTGATTGGACTAAAAATCCTGGCTCCAAGTATCCCTGAAGTCTGAGAGTATTTAAAACCTGAAGACAGATCAGCTCCCGCAGTACAAGGCAATAGAAATGATATATTAATAAAGAAAAAGAGCTTTGGTTCCAGTTTTCAGGAGATTATAAATAAAAGTGAGAAATACATTTTAAAAAATCATTATAAATACCTTGAGCTTGTCCTCTTAAAAAAAAAGAAAAGAAAAGAAATAAAAGAGACATTAAAAATAAAATCAAGGTTAAGACACAAGCCATTTAAAGTCGGCATATGGGCCACCATGGAGTGTTACAGAGTAATGAAGAGAAAGGACACAGAGGAGAAATGAAAAGAGGTGTGTAATATATTAAGTCATGCCCAAGGGGTTATGTGCACCATGTACTAATAAATGCACCAGGAGGATAAAAGGATGAACAAGGCAGCTCAAAAAGTAATCAAGCCGAAGAAAAGCAAACGTAGGATGAGAGGGTGAAATGATAGTGTGAAGTTGCATATGGATTTCAGTGGAGCAAGGATGATTTTGGATGATCTGGCCCTGTCCCGAAAGAATGGAAAAAAAACAGGACTGAGTTAAGAAGTCTTGGGAAACAGCTGGGAAAAGGAGAAGTAGGGAGGTAAAAGGAAATGTCAAAAGTGGGTGAAAGGTGTTTCATGGATCAGGTTAGGAGAAGGGGAGAAGAGATGACAGTGAAAAGTCTGAACCGTGGCAATGATCCATTACTGGCTGTATATGGACTGAGCAGTGAGGTGGCCAGTCATTGGGTCTTGTTTCACATCATTTATAGGCAGAGGAGGTTTCAGAAGAGTGAATGCTCTGTGAGCCATAGAAGGACCAACCTCATGAGACTTACTGAGGTCCTGCTGTCACATAGACCAGGTGCAGCTTAGCAAACTGGGAACCCCCAAGGATCCTAACAGGAAGGAACAAGGCAAAAAGCAGGACCACAACCCTGGACTTAGGAGAGTAGGCTTTGGCCTGTTTAAGGCCCTGCTTGGAAGAATCCCATGGGAGGTGGTTCTGGATAGAAGATGGGCCCAGGAAATCTAGTTGTTTTTCAAGGGTCACCTCTTCCAAGCTTAAGAATGGTCCATCCCTATGTGCAGGAAATCTACCAAAAGTGGCACCACATGGTGAACAAGCTGGTCCCAACTAAACTCAAACAAAAAAAGTGCACAAGAGGTGGAAGCAGGAACAGATGACCAGGAGGAATGTAGAGACACTGTCTAAGCACACAGGGACAGGTTTAGGAAAGCCAAACCCCAGATCAAACAGAGTATGGCAAGGGACGTGAAGAGCAGTGAGAAAGGCAGGTACATCAGTATCAAAAGGAAGACCGTGGAAAATGTGGGTCTGCTGTTGAATGGGGCAGGGGACCTGGTGGCAAAGGACTAAGAAAAGGCCGAAGTATTCAATGTCTTCTTTGCCTTGTCTTTTACTGCTAATATTTACCCTTAGGAATCACGGCCCTTGAGACCAGCGTGGAATTTTGGAATAACAAAATTTACCATCTGTAAAGGAGGAACAAATTAGAGAATATTTAAACAAACTGAACACACAGAAGTCCAATGGATCTGATGGGATGGACCGAAAAGTGCTGAGGGAGCTGGCTGATGTCACTGTAAGACCACTCATATCTATCTTTGAAAGGTTGTGGTGACTGGGGGAGGTTCCTGAGGACTGGAAGAAAGCAAGTATCTCACTCCTTTCTTCAAGAAAGACAAGAAGGTCTACCCAGGGAACTACAGACTTGTCAGCCTCACCTTGATCCCTGGGAAGGTTATAGAGGAAATTCTTCTCTAAAACATTTCCAAACATATTAATAACAAGGTGATTGGCAGTAGTCAGCATGAATTTACAAGGAGCCAGCCATGCCTGACCAACCTAACAGCCTTCTGTGATGAAATGAGTGATTAAGTGGGCAAGGGGAGACCAGTACACGGGGGTTGGTTTCTCTTTTGACTTTAGCACCATCTCCCAGAACATCCTTCATAGACAAACCATTGAAGTGGAGACTAGAGAAGTGGATGATGTGACCTGCTACAATCTCAGCAGGTTTGCTGATATAGAAAACTGGAAGGAATGGCTGATAGACTGGAGGCTGCACATGAGGAGAGGCTGAGAGAGCTGGGACTGTTCAGCCTGGAGATGGGAAGGCTCAATAGGCTCTTATCCATGTGTGTAAATGCCTGGTTAGGGAGTTGGTGGGAAGAAACCAGAGCCAGACTCTTCTCAGTGGCCCTCAATGACAGGACAAGAAAAAATGGCCACAAATTAAAACACAGGAAATTCTGTCTGAACATCAGGAAACACTTTTTTTACTGTGAGAGTGGTTGAGCACTGGCACAAGTTTCCCAGAGAGGCTGTGGTTTGTCCATCCTTGGAGATACTCAAAACCCAACTGGACACAGCCCTGGGCAACCTGCTCTAGCTGACCCTGCTTTGAGCAGCATGGTTGGATGACTGTCATTGGTCTCTTCCAGTCTCGACTATCCTGTGATGCTGTGATACAAGCTTCAGATGTAAATGAACCTAATTGTTTTCCTTAGATTTCATCTTGGTAGCAGATTATAGAAAACACATAAAAGAGGTTACAACAACAAGTTCAGTCATTTCCTCCACCACAGAATGGGTTTATTATGGTTTTAATATAAAGACTTCCAGAGATTAAGTTGTTAATGAAACATGCTGATAAGCAGCTATGCTGATGAGTTGAAGGTATCATTGACACAAATCAGGTATATTAACACTGAATAGGACAAGTATCTCTTGAATACAGGAATATATACAGAGGTCACAATCACTGCTTCAGTCTCAGGAGGAGAGGCTTGAGGCCCCATAACCCACACATAATTTCTACTGAACAGAGTGTATAATCAATATATGCTACACTTCTCCTGTCAGACAGGAGACAGTGAGAGTTTGAGGAGGAAGTTAGTGCACTGCCTTCTCCAAAAGAATACGTAGACTCCATTTCTTGTTCCTAGGGAGCTTTCTTTTTATAAATTTGGTGATAGCACTTCAGTAACTTGTATGACACCTTGGCTTGTTTCCTTTTCAGCTGAACTGGACTTATTTTGAAAAGTATCTACTTGCAACAGTGACTGTATGTATACAATGTAAAACCAGCCTAGAAATATGGGAACTGGGCAGAAGCAGGACAAGAAGGGTGTTTTTTCCATAGATATTGAGGTACCCCTTTGAGCCTGGCTCCAGACTGATGGAAGTGCCCATCCTACTCCTTTCTGGTTTTAGAAATGTCCTGGCCCTAAGGAGCACAAACCCATTCCAGCTATCCTCCAGTGTGCTTTAATGTGCACTATACTGAATGGTAACTTTAGTATGTCTCTTTACATGACAGGCACTTTGTATTAGCCAGCCTACTAACAATCCATTCATTCTGTTTTACATAAGCTAGTAGTGTTCTTTAACGCACAGAAAAATAAATAAACCACAGGCATTGCTGTCATCTTTTTTACTACTTATATAGTTGACACATTAAAAGCGTTTGCCAGGAGAACTCACCAGACAGAGTCTTTTGTAAATTTGGTGTCCACTTGCCCTTCCTCATCCAGAAAGAAATCCAGCTGCAAATTGGCATTGTTATCATGGGCAGAAGAATAGTTGGTAACGAGTCTTGCAGGTATCCCCAAGCACCTCAGAACTGTGTCAAAGAAAGAAGTGTGATGAGAAGGACAAATATGAAGACTGTGCTCATGGATGACAGGATGAGTAGGGATAAACTATTAAGAACTAGAATAAAATGGAAAAACTCAGTCAAATCAACTCAAATAATTCTTCCTATCTGCCTTTATATATAATATGTTAAATATTTTGTTTGGTCCAAAATGATGAGAACTCAAGATACATAATTGTACAATGGTTATAACCTAAACAGCTGATTACCAATAATTTTAGAATAGTCTTGCACAGTGACCACACTGTAGCTTTTCAGGGCAAATCTGGGTGCAATGTGTCCACTGCATGACCAAATGTGGTATAAAGAAAAATAAGTTTGAGCTTGCAAGAAATGCAAAATATATTAGGCCTCCTAGTATCAGTAACCCAGGAGAATCATGAGACTATACTAAAAAGAAAATTAATGAGGAGTGTCTCCTTTTGGCTGATTTGGAGTTTTCCTGCTTGACATTTGCCATCAGAAGGGATCTGGGGAACGCAAAGAATAAAGTAGAAAATTATTGCTAACAAGGAGGAAAAGCTGCATTATTTGCAAGTGAAATGTCAGAGTTGGAGAGTCTGAACAAAATGCATTACATAATTTATATTGATTGCTAAGTAACAAGATTTTGGAGTCAATAGTCCCTTTCCTTAAAGGATCTTAAAAGGAGGATCCCCCTCCCCCCCCCCCCCCCCAAAAAAAAAAAAATAGCCCCTAGTGGTGGATTTGGGATATGTGGAAACGATGGCTATGTCTGAAGTGCAGTAGTGCATCATTAGGTTTCTGTGTTTGTGGTGCACCCTGGCTGATAAATAGGCATGGAGCACAGCCCCGAGGGGGTAGTGGGGCTGCAGGGTGACACATCATCTCACCTTCTCCAGATGAAAGATTTTGTCTCTTGTCTAAAAAAAGTTCCTGTTTTCTGATTTAGGAGCCAACACGGATCTGCAGAAAACAGAGGCTTTTTTTTCCCTAAAGGGAAAACATTTTTACTGAAAATCCTCTTTAAAAATAGTTCTGATGCTGCAATGTTGAACAGCCCTTGCTGCTACTGCTGGGTTTTGTATATTCATTAGCGTCACTACTGTGACTCCCAATAAAGTGTAATGCTGCACATTCATTTCAAGTTCCTGGATGACAAATTACCTGGATGCATCCAATACCATATGTACCTATTGATTAAACTTAATTCAAGCACCCTCCCAGGCTTCCAGCACATGAGCCATCAGGGCTCATTGAAACTAATTTGTCTGACAATTTCAAGATTAATGACCATTTTTCAGAATGTTTTAGCATTTTTAACAGATGACTATCCAAAGTATACAATATAGTAACCTTGGAAAGCTGGACTGGTCACAATGATAAAACATTGGCAGCTGAGAAAGACACAAAATCCACTCAAAACACCCCTTTCTTTTGCACACGGCTTTTCGGACCTTTGTTGTCCTCTCTGGACAGCAGTCAGCAGCTGGATGTGTCAGTGACTGTGTATCAGATCAGCCACTGGGCAACATTTTCATTTCATAATGCTCATCAAACTTTATACTTCAGCAATCCTTGCAGCAGTACAAAGTACCAGGTCTCTGAATTGACTAACTTAGTCAGCAAACTGAGTCTAGTTTTGCCCCAGATAAATATGCCTCTCCATTTAACACAGCAGGCTCGAGGCCTCTACTGTGTTGCTCCAGTTTCACAGCGGCCTGCAGGCAAAATACTGTGTAGTGGTGATTCAGGGCCAGTGCGGGGGAAAGGTGGGGGAACTGGTGTGTGTGTCTGTGATCTAGAGAAAACCAGATGAAGCAACAGGTGGAAGCCACTGTGAGCAACTGCAACCATAGGAAACCAGGGGGGTAAAGCCCCTCCTACTGTAAAGGAAGATCAGGTTTGAGACCACCTGAGGAACCTGAATGTACACAAGTCTATGGGACCTGATGAGATGCATCCCAGAGTCCTGAGGGAACTGGCTGATGTAGTTGCCACGCCACTCTCCATGACATTTGAAAAGTCATAGCAGTCAGGGGAAGTCCCTGCTGACTGGAAGAAGGGGAATATTGTGCCCATTTTTAAAAAGGGAAGAAAGGAGGACCCTGGGAACTACCAGCCTGTCAGCCTCACTTCTGTGTCTGGGAAGGTCACGGAACAGATCGTCCTAGAAGCTATGCTCAAGCAGACGGAAGACAGGGATGTGATTCGAGACAGCCAGCATGGATTCACCAAGGGCAAGTCCTGCCTTATTAACCTAGTGGCTTTCTATGAAGGAGTGACTGCATCAGTGGACAAGGGAAAAGCAATGGATGTCATCTACTTGGATTTCTGTAAAGCATTCAACACAGTACCCTACAACATCCTTCTCTCTAAATTGGGGAGATATGGATTTGATGGGTGGACTGTTTGGTGGATAAGGAATTGGCTGGATGGGCACATCCAGAGGGTAGTGGTCAACAGCTTGATGTCCAAATGGAGACCGGTGACAAGTGGAGTCCCTCAGGGGTCTGTACTGGGACCAGTGCTGTTTAACATCTTCATCAATGACCTAGACAGTGGGATTGAGTGCACCCTCAGCAAGTTTGCAGACAACACCAAGCTGAGTGGTGTGGTTGACACGCCAGAAGGATGAGATGTCATCCAAAGGGACCCGGACAAGCTGGAGAGGTGGGCCTCTGTGAACCTCATGAGGTTCAACAAGGCCAAGTGCAAGGTCCTGCACCTGGGATGGGGCAACCCCCAATATCAATACAGGCTGGGGGATGAAGGGATTGAGAGCAGCCCTGCAGAGAAGGACTTGGGGGTACTGGTGGATGAAAAGCTGGACATGAGCCAGCAATGTGTGCTTGCAGCCCAGAAAGCCAACCGTATCCTGGGCTGCATCAAAAGAAGTGTGGCCAGCAGGTCAACGGAGGTGATTCTGCCCCTCTGCTCTGCTCTGGTGAGACCTCACCTGGAGTGCTGCGTCCAGCTCTGGAGCCCTCAGCACAAGAACGACATGGACCTGTTGGGGTGGGTCCAGAGGAGGGCCACAAAAATGATCCGAGGGCTGGAGCACCTCTCCTATGAGGCCAGGCTGAGAGAGTTGGGGTTGTTCAGCCTGGAGAAGAGAAGGCTGCGAGGAGACCTTATTGCGGCCTTCCAGTACTTAAAGGGGGCCTATAGGAAGGATGGGGAGAATCTTTTTAGCAAGGCCTGTTGTGACAGGACAAGGAGTAATGGATTTAAACTAAAGAAGAATAGATTTAGACTAGACAGAAGAAAGAAATGTTTTACAATGAGGATGGTGAATCATAGAATCATAGAATCATAGAAGCACTGGAACAGGTTGCCCAGAGAGGTAGTGGAGGCCCCATCCCTAGAAATATTCAAGGTCAGGTTGGATGGGGCTCTGAGCAACCTGATCTAGTTAAAGACGTCCCTGCTCACTGTAGGGGGGTTGGGCCAGATGATCTCTAAAGGTTCTTTCCAACCCAAAGCATTCTATGATTCTATGAAACATTTGCCTTTTCGAAACCATTGCCTTGTGCAGAGGCTGAGGAGCATCAAGTACTGACCATGCAACCTCAAGCAGTGAAGGAAGTAGACATTTCTCAAGCTCTTTGGATGGGAGTGATTGCTGATTATCCCATTGTACCAGGAATAAAATGAACCATTTAATATGTCAAAGGACAGAGCATCTGCCAACGCCTCTGCAAATCATAGAATCATAGAATCGTTTAGGTTGGAAAAGACCTTTAAGATCATCCAGTCCAACCATTAACCTAACGTTACCAAGTCCACCACTAAACCAATTAAAGGTAGAGTAATAATTGCATGTTTCCTGGCTTGGTGGCTGGATTATTTTTTAATGAAAGTAAAAACTAGGAATCATTAAGGTTAGAAAGGATCTCTAAGATCACCAGTCCAACCATCAACCCAACACCACCATGCCCACTAAACCATGTCCCAAAGTGCCACACTTATATGTTTTTTGAACACCACCAGGGATGGGGACTCCACCACCTCTCTGGGCAGCCTGTTCCCATGCTTGACTACTCTTTCCGTGAAGAAATTTTTCCTAATATCCAATCCAAACCTTCCCTGATGCAGCTTGAGGCCATTCCCTCTCATCCTATCGCTAACTACTTGGGAGAAGAACCCAACACCCACCTCACTACAACCTCCTTTCAGGTAGTTGTAGAGAGTGATAAGGTCTCCCCTGAGCCTCCTCTTCTCCAGACTAAACAACCCCAGTTCCCTCAGCCACTCCTCATAAGACTTGCTCTCCAGACCCTTCACCAGCTTCGTTGCCCTTCTCTGGACACGCTCCAGCAACTCAATATCTTTCTTGTAGTGAGATGCCCAAAACTGGACACTGTATTCAAGATCAATCAAAACAGGAACCTGTCCAGATGTATGAAAGAGAAGCAGAGAAACCTGAAACTGCCTCCCCCACAGCAGCTGTGAGAAGCATGTGCCAGCAGAAAGGTGTTCAGAAGACAGCTTTATTTCCAAGCTCCTTACTGTTTTGAATAGCTTTTGAACTACCCCAGGTAACAAAAATGAGTTATGAAATTCAATTATCCAGATTGGAGGAAAATTATGTACAAAATTAAGCATACACGTAGAGAATGGGCAAAACCAAAGTGAAAATGCAGAGATGTCCAGGGATGCCTGAGGGTGAAGAACCAGTCTTGTAACTTGTCATTAATTATTCAATTTCCATGTTTGCTGCAGAAGATGGGTGATTAATATCTTTCATTTTTTTGTAGAAGTATAATGTAAAGAGAAGTATAATGCTATTCCTTGAGACAGCAACATGTGACAGTATTGAGACAGATGAAAAAGGGAACAGTTTCATGGAGAGTTTTTCTGTAATTCCCTGTTCATGTCTTAAATACAAGAACCAAAGCTTCAACCTTCAGCTGTGGCTGAAGAGTACTTGATGCAAAGGAGGCTCCAAGCCTGCAGACATACCCATTGTGCCCCCCTGGTCCTAAGCTGACCTGGTTGCCCCCAGTTTGATACTTAAATGCATATGTTTTAAGTGCCTGTAAGGAAGATCACGTGGGCTTAAGAAAGACACTTACTTTTAGTTTCTGTTCAGCTGCTTCTGTTGGCCAGTGCCATAAGTATAGGAACTGCTTGACTGGCTCTACATTGGCACTTGACATAAACATTGCTTCCAACATCTGTCCCCCATTATCTGTATAATGCACATTTTTTACACTCTCAGAGTCTTTCTTGACTCCTAATACACTGCAGTGTGTTCCAGTGTATTAGTAGTGTTCATCTGGGATGCTGCTATTAGCAAGTGCTAGACAGTAAAAAAATGGGACCAATCCAATGCTGCTTTCCCTACTGGGTTTTACAACCTGCAATACCCTGTTTGCTGCAACATTGGAACTCTAGTTCAGGTAAGTGTGTTTAGGCTTAACCTTGTAGTGTTAGACAATTCATAAACCAGGCCAGAATTTTTCTCATTGTTCTTGCTCACAAACTCCATAGAAAATGTTAACAGTGCTCAGTAGACAAGGTGCTGGGACGGTGCATGTCAGTCTTGCTAGGAACAATCCTCAGTAGGTGAGATTTAACCTTTCTGGAGCAGAGACACCATCACATATCCCATATTGGGTAATAGTTTCATGTTGCAGGTCTAGATAAGAAGCCTCCTGTTCATCTCAGATTTCCTAACAGAAATGTGGCGTGTGCCAAAAGACTAACTGTCTGTCTCCCAAACTTACCCTCTGTGAGTCACTGAATGCGTTTTACTGAACAAATAAATAGTTAGCAGATTTGTGTGGAAAAGCAGCCGAACTGAAGGAGATGCCAAAAGTTTATTTAAAGAGCATCTATTTTAGCCATGTATTTTTAAGTATCTCTACTACTTACTCCTCAACACCACAGAACCAGGAAGTATTTTAGCTAGTTTAACCTAAAAGCTCTCTCTGTTATGCAAGAATCATATAGCAGGGTGGAGCTTTTCTCACTGATACCTACATGTGTTGAAGACACCGGCAAAGACCCAGCACTGGCCGTATCGCACTGGTTGCTTAGAACTGTAATACTCCAAAAGAATGTCCACACTTCCTGTCCAGGCTGAAGGTGCGACCCCGTAAGTGTACGTATTGTCCCAGGATCCAGCAAGCACACCATTATCATCCCTGGAGTTGATCTAAAGACAAAGGAAATGAGCATTAGGGATGTCAGAGACTGAATAATAAAGAGCTCTTTAACCCAGCACACAAAGATAGGATGGGAGAGGCTGAATATAGCCAAGTTTAGGCTAGAAGTAAGACAGAAATGTTTAATTATGAAGGTAGGAGATGAACAATCTTGCTAAGGGCCATGGATTCTCCACCACTGAACAATTTTGAATGAAGGTCAGACACTTAAAAATAATGGCAAAGTTAAATCACCACACTGAGTATCCATGTTGCCGGTTTAGTAAGTTTTATTATCATTAAACATGCTTACTGCTATGTGTTTATAATAAACACGATCAGTTATACACTGATAAGCAAGCCTCAGAAATACCAAGCTGGATTCTTTCCTAACATCATCTGTTTCTTCTGTCCATATCAGCCCAGAGATTTAATAAAATCACTCCTGATATACAGCAGATTGAGAGGAGGACAAGCCCACTGTTATTTTTAGAGTAGAAACTAATTTCTTCGGTCCAGCACACATGAAAACAAGAAGGAATTTGCTGTATAAGTTTCCCCTGGTAAGATTATACAAAGCAAGGAGTTTTGCTGACTAATGGCTACACTGATAGGCATTAACGAGCAATACATCTCCTAGCTGCAATTTGAACCAAACCAGTTGAGGCTGTGCAAAAAGCTCATTCGCTCTGTACCTTTTAATTATGCTAATGTGGAACAGCTACTCGCCAGCCAAATAAATCACAATTCTCATTTAAAAGCTTTTGGCTGGATTAACTACTGTTTTATAATTAGAAAATCGACTTCCTGTGAACCCTAGGACTGAATAAAGATAAGTATTCAGAGTCATAACCAAAGGGTTAAGGGGTTGTGCCCATCTCACTGTTGTGGGAAAAGTGCCAAGAGAAGAGGCACTTCAAGGACAGGGCAGCGTGTTGATCTCCAGGCTCTCCTATGGCTGTAAAGAGACAAAGAAGGGGGTGGCTCTGCCTGCTCTGCAATGTCAGGAAGCCTCAGAAGGATCCCATCATGGGGCACCTCCTCAGATGAACTCAGCTCTACCACATTACGTCTTGAGCAAGAATGAGGGTAAGGAACATGGGAAGGACTTCAGCACCTCTTGGCCACTTCTTACTGAGGTCCAGATTTCAGATGGCCAAAACTCCCACTCAGCTATGGCTTAATCCTGCAGATTAGACTTAAAGTCCATTGACTCCTGAATTTCCAATAGTGAACTTCTCCACCTCCCTAAAATGACTGAGTGGCTCAAAACCACAAGTAGTACACAAGGCGCCTTTGTGTTCGTAAACTTTGTGCTACTCTGCCCATAGGGCTTCTAGGGTCCCTGCACAATCTACTAGCCCAGTGATGGGGGAACTACATTCAATTCTTACTTCTGTCTGAAGGTCTGAAGCCATATTTCTAATGTCTGGGGTGAAAGAACTAACCAAAAGGTTAAAAAAGAAAGAGAAGCGGGAGCGCTCTCTATCCTTCTTGCTGAAGCTATTCTATTTAACTTGATGTTATGCAAAAATCAGCACTGAGAGGCTGGAGATCCCATTTCAATGTCATCTAAGACAAAGAGCTCACTGTCTTAAAGTCTGGACAAATGCTGTAACAAGTGGGTTAAAGGATCATCCATCTCCAGCAGCTATGTTTTGCAGACAGTCTATTTTAGTAGCTGACTTTGGAGAACATCTAATGACACTAGCTCGATGAATAGGGTATTCTTCTGGGAAGCAGAAGGCATCAGTTCAGACCTCTGTAAGGCAGAGGATGAAGCCTCTGCCTTCCACATCCTGGGTGAGTCTTTCGTCTTGCATACCAGGGATGGGCTGCTATTGTACCCACAGCATGACTCCTGGTGTCTAGCAGCTGGAAAGAATGGACATGTGGGAAGTCTTCTCCTTACCCTTTGCTTCTGATTATTTTAGGAACCTGCATTCTGAATACAGTAAGTTTTGTGGGCCCCATGTTTAAGAGCACAGCTCTTACAGTGCTTTCTTCTGGGGCCAGGGTATCTTATGTAAATGTCATCAGCTTGACTAGGCCATCTGAGGCTTAAAAATCAACACATGACACCCACCATGGCAGTGTCTTAAGACCCCTTTGAGGTTAGTGCTGGAGTCCACACAAAGTCTCTCAGTTCTCCATCCCAAATTCCACCCATCATGCCACCTTACCATCCATGGCAGAAATAGCTTTCTCAGTTATCTCAGCTACCAGAAAGTGAGCACAGTGTCACAAAAAATGCTATCATGCCTGGAGTGCAATGTCTAAAAGTGGCTTTCCTACCAGCGGGTACCATTCTCAGGAAAAGGTGATGAGCTGACATAAATGTTTCACCTTTAGTGGATCGAAATAAAATGCCAGACCCCAGAGGTCAGAATGGACAATTGATCTGGCACCTGTTGGAGTGAGCACATCGGGGCACAAAGGCCAGTTAAACCAGTCTGGCTGTGATTTACGAGTTGCTTCTGACACATCTTAGGCATCTATTACATACCACTGCAGAGGCAACACGGCAGATTTTGATTGGGTTTCCACGCCCAGAGAGCTCCAGTTCTGCCTTGTCCATCAGGAACAGGCAAGCATCCAGAATGTTTTCTTCAAACTGGATAAAAGAAAATAAGGGAAACAGAGGGAAAACCATGTCACCTTTTATTCTGGAAAGCAAAGGAAAAGTTATCTTTCATTGATGTTATAATAGCTGATCAGCTTTAAAATTAGCTGGTCAAGGAAAAGTTCAGTGTTTAAAAATACAAGTTTTTTTCTAGACTAATCACCCATGTATAGCCAAAAAAAGTGAGATGATGTGAGGGAAAAGAGAGTGTCATTTTCAATTCAATCTCAGTCCAGTTTCCAGAAGGTTAAAAAGACAACACAGCCTTTCTCACAGGACATAGAATTTTAAGTGTTAACAAGTATATAATAGGAAGATATTTTAATAATAACTACAAGAAGCTAGTCTGCTCACAAAGGACTTCATGACCTTCACAGATTCCAGACCTGTTAATTTTAGGACCTCTCTGACCCAGCCAATGCAATGCTGGGAAGCTGAACAATTAGTGGTTTGCCAAAGTTAATTTGAAGACACTTACATTTTAAAATTAATTTTTAAATATGTTTAAAATTGACAAGCCAAAAGCTGATTATATAGATTAATCCTGGTCTACGAAACTTAGACATCAAAAATACCAAGTGACCTAAAGTAGTCTTCTTCAAAAATAGAGTGAAAAGGTAGTTTCTTCGATCCAGCATGAACAAGCACAAGAATGAATTGAGGGCAGAGGTGCCTAAATAGACCAGAAACCATTTGTCACAGAACTTGCCCTGTGAAGTATTTCATTTTCCTTAGGAGAAACTGCATAGCAAAGGAAAATACCTCTGTCCCCTGGAAAACAATAGGAGACAGGGAAATGCACATTAATGAAACAAATATCTTCTAGATACACAGTCTTATATTAGCATTCAAGGATGTCACAGAAACTCCACGAACCTCATTCCCCTTGCTGCGTTAGGCTTTATGTTCAGTGCTTACATCCTTAAAGATATGATTCACACTAACAGGAATTTTGCTCTCATGCTGCTACTAGAGCTGGACTGATTTTGCAACTGTCTGCAGCCTGGCTTAGGGCTCCTTGGCAGGTAAGGGCAATCTGAGTTTTGCCTCCTGAAGAAAGTGAGCAGGAGCCCAGGCCAACCTGCTGCTTCAGCAGCCTGGGGAGAGGCAGAGGAGAAGGAAGGGTGAGGCCGGAGAGCTGAAAAGGAAGCCCTAAAGAGTCAAGACTGCCTCTGATGCTGCAGGGAAGATGGGAGGGATGGGGGTGACACCCCAGGCAGCAGCAGAGCTCTGGCATAGGCCAAGAAAGAGGAAGCACCACCGTGTTTCACCACCCTTAGCCATTTCCTGGCCAAGTCCTTTTCTTTACCTGTGCCTTGAGCCTGCCTGGCTCTCATTGCTCAGGGTACCACTGCTCTATGGATCTTTTTCAGCAAACATCCTCCAAGGCAGCACACCTCTCCCATCATCACCCGCACTTGCATTGAATTACTTTGTCTGGAGCAGATGTTCACTACTGAGTCACACCTTATAGACTGAGCAAAACTGAATTCATGGTGTTTGGGCAAGTTGGGAGAGAGGGTTGTGTTTCCCAGAGACCTGCTCCTAATATTGTATCATCCCTGGGAAGGTGCATAATTGCATGGTAGACTCTCCAGTCTACTCCACTGGTATGTGATGTACATAATCTCGGGTGAATGACTGCGCTGTAGAGATCCTCTTTCCCAAGGATAATCCTCAGAACAGATAATGTAAACTCAGGTCCCTCATAGGCATCCTTCCTGCTTCACTTTTCTTCTGGTCTGGCTCAATTATTTATCTGCTTTCTGCACTTCAAGTCATCAGCAGTGTCTAAGACCTGAGTTAAATCAATAAGTTTACCCTGCAAATTAAATCTTTCTCATCTACAGTTTATGAGACATTGTCAATCTTGCCAGCATATACAGGAAGAATAAAGAGGAAAGAAATTGCTATCAGGGTTGTTGCCTTCCACCTTAGCATTTACAAAATGACATGAATGCTTGCGAAATAACTGGATTAACAGGAGAAGAGGTAGGACAAGCTGTAAAGTCTAGCTGCCTTACACTGTTGCAGTAGTGTAGGATGCAGAGTAGCCTTAACTCTAAAGCAAGTTTTGCCCTTCTTCACTATCCAGGGATTTAAAAACATTAAATCAAACTAAATCAGTTTCCTGCTCTCACTTTTGGCTTGAAAATGTTGTCTAGAGGGAAATGGAATAGAAACATAGCACTTGCAAGGCTGAACACCCCTGAAATGTTAGAGGAACCCGAGCAGTGGCAGGCAGCCAGGACAGGTGAGTGAACTTGGACCAGGTGCAGGCACTGCCTGCTCAACTCAAGCTGAAATGGAGATAAACCAAATTCAGGATGAAGGAACTTTGGCAGAGCCACCTGCGAAAGACTGCAGATGGAAAACAAGGCATGGGAAAACACACAGGCAAAGGGGTTCTGTCTGCACACAGACGTGCATTGTGTTACAGAGCAATGTATTTAGTCGGGCTGGCCTTCACTGGGCACCCTCTCTCATGCTAACCTGTTTCTAACAGATAACCTCCCATTTACATCAAAGAAAGAGGGGCTGTATCACCTTTTGTACTGGTTGAATTAGGGCTGTATTTCTTGCAGTCAGCTGCACGCAGATGTGATCTCACGTTGCCTGTGGTCTGATCTGACCAAATGCATGTGCCATAAAATTACATGTGCACAGTGGGCTGCAAAGCTAATGCAGCTCGACGTGTAGACATGAGACAACTCAGGATGGGAACAAGAACTCTATGCCCACCTGTTTTACTTCATTTTTCTCACAAAAAAAGCAATGTTAAATGATCAATATAGTATCCAATTTCTGACATTTCTCAGCCAGAGAATTCCTATGTGCCTAGATTTCTTCCAAACCCAAATTTCACCTGAATCCCCTGTGGGCTTTTCTGAGTGACTGGCTATTTACACTTTCTTAGAAGAAAGGAATCATAGTCATGTTACAAGGAACACCTCCATCCTCATGCATTACAGCCATGTTTCAACTGGTCTGTTGTTTTTCCTCAGACCATTTTTCTTGCCTTTCCTCCTCTCACGTTGATGCTGCTCATTAAAGACAGCAGCTGTGAGAATCATCTCCCACTAGTAACCCAATTTTGAACTGTATGTTCCTTTTTAATTTACAACCTGACTTAAAGCTTCCAGCTGTCATTGTTCAAAGCAATTTTTTAGCCTAGAACAAGTCTATCTGTATTTTTGTGTATGACTGTCTACCTTTCACCTCTATGACTGTATGTGGCCTTATGCTTTTTACTTACACTGTTGTACAAGGCTATGTGTCATAAATATAAGATGCATACATGTATGATATACCCACAATATAGGCCTTGCTGCTAGTTCTTTTACTCACTCACAGCAATGTTCTTATTCTTAACATCCAGGGTTGCTGAAAATGAGGAAGATACATGTTTTTAATGGCTGGAAATTGTCAGGGTAAGATCAGGAACATTATGTCCTCCATCTCACTGAAAGTGAGGGAACAAGAAGAATGTTTTTCCGTTGCTTTGCAGTTTGAGATGTCTGTTACACCCATACAAAATGATTGATCCTATTAAAACCCTTGGCTTGGGCCCCCTTATGTATCTGCCACACTCAGTTTTCACACAGCAAAAGGTGCACCATAGCACAGTGTGGAAATCAGGACCTCCAATTTCAGACAACGCAGGAATGAAAGTACGTGACAAAGGGATATGGAACAGTCCTAACCTCCCACAAAGAACTACCTCCTAGCAAAACCTAATAAATAATGCAGTTTCTCTAGGGAGGCTGGTGCTTGTGTCAGGAAGGTGCCAGATTTGCAGGATATAAGCACCTCAGGCCAAGCCACCACAGGCCATAAATTTAGCACCTTAGGACATAAATCCAGCAGCAGATTTAAGCAGCATGGTCCACCTCCAGCCGCTCATTCCCCTCTCTCCCTCCCACTTACATCTGTCACAGAGTGAATCCCAAATCTAGGAACAGCGCAAGCCCAAAAAATAACCCAGGGGAAAAAAAATAAAAAATCAAGGAGTTGCTTATTCAGCTAGATCAGCTCTCCAGTCTGATTCACTGCATGGCTGCACAAGCACTTGCAGGGGGAAGGAAGGGCCAGGAGGGGGCATTTTTGGTCAACTTAAATGCACACCCAGCTTTGGCCTCAGGATCTTGTTCCACATCTTTTATATCAGAGGCACCATCAGCTTATGGAATTGCTCCCCACCACCACCTTATTTAAGGGTTATTTTTATCTCAGTGAGGATGACAGTCAGACCCCGCAAACAACAGAGCTAACACAACGAAAGGAACAGTGCAGAGGCAGGAACTCCCTAAGGCAGTGCTGCCGCAGGAAAAAAGATGAAATTGTACCCTTAAATAAGGAAACAAGAGAGATGCAAGTTCAAAGAGCTCTCCAGGACAAGTACACTGGCAATCCATCCAGCTCATGCTTTGAGACTGTCTTTAGCTGAGGGAAAGAAAGCAAAGCAAGAAGGCCCCTTCTGCAAGGCTGTGCTGGGGAGGTGCCACAAAAACTGAATGGATCTGTCACCACAGCATTAAGGAAATACTTCAATACTTTCTTAATCGTGCTGCTGTGAAAATCCAGGAGGTGAGATGAGCAGAGTTCACCGTGTCCAATAACTGTCCTTTGGAGCCCCTCTGAGTGACAGCTAGGGTTAGTTTTGCTTGTTTTGATTCTGCTCATTAATGCCTTTTCCCTATTCTCAAACAACAACTTCACTCTTTCATCCCATAGAGATTTTCAGGCTGGTTAGTGCTTACAAATAGATTGAGGTAAAATAGACAAGCAAGCAATAGGAGTCTGATGTTATTGAAGGCACACCGATACCGCACACCAGCCTGGTGCGGGGTGTTTCTCACAGGCTGCAAGAGGCCACTGGAGACTGATGTTGTCAAGTTCCAGACAGCAAAGGGATAGGTTCCCCTGCTTTGTCACTGTGGCAAGGAAATGTAAAACTCTGGGATTACATCCCAGTTTAACATAGGAACCCTATGACAAGCTGGCCCCCCTCACCTCCCAAGCAGATGAGAAAAATTTCCATCAAGTTTCTAGAACTAAAAGGAGGAGTCAAAAAGCAATACAACCTATTGCTGAAAAATGAAAAAAAAAAAAAAAATCTCTCTACTCTTTCACTAAATCAGTTTGATCCTGAAGCAGCAATAACATAGCAGCAGAAATACTGCTGCACTGTGGAAACCTCAGCTAATGACTATAACTTTCAACAGGCAGCCTATTTGTATCTGAAATATGCCCCTAAAACAAGATCTTTAAATATTAGCTATTATAACATTGCTTTCCTGAGTTAGGCATATACCCATTTCATACAATTTTAAAATTATGCCCCTTGTCTTTCTGAAGGAGAGACCAATAATGCACTCCAGAGCCCACAGTCTCAACCACAGTCTGGCATCAATTAAATTCACTTGCTGTCCTGCTGGGAGCAGCCAGAGAAGGTCTAAATAGCTCACCTGACCGTAACTCCAGCTTCTTAATTTTATCTCGTTGATGTTTCCATGGAAAACAATACCAACATCATTCAGGACGTATTCTTCCCTTTCCTTCTCGTCATCCAGATACACGGCATCCTCTGCATCAGTTTACCAAAAATAAATGTTAACACAGTCACTTAAGTTTTTATATAGGACAGATAAAAAAAATCTTAGCACATAATACAGTCATCTTTGATGAAAGGTACCCCCCTTTCATCAAACAAAGCATTACTTGCTTCAACAGAGTACAAGAACAAGGAGGTAGTGACCCCAGTTAGAAATATGATACACAACTTAAAAGCATGCAAGATGCAGAAATGCTGACAACTCCTAACTGTTTTCTCAGGATCTGTAAAGTATGATTAAAATGTCACATCTTATCAAGAATCTTATGATTACTGTGTACCACTAATTTAAAAGTTGGAGCACCATGATGCAATTCTGCAACCATACAAACAGATCAAAGAACAATTTCAAACTTATTAATGTTAATAGAAAACAGCTCAAGTCAAGAGATCTAAAGAAAAATCTGTAGTGCATTAAAAAAATTGGAATACAGTTTTTATAGTGTATTAACAGAAGGGTTTGATTGCTTTCTCTGTACGTAAATTATTGACTGGAGTGTCCCTCCCCCATGTAGCTTGATTGACCAGCTAATATGAGGAGAAATTCAAGCGTCCAAGTGAAAACTGGAAGTAATTGGAAGAGATCTTTATCAAAACATATACAAAGGGTATATCCTAGATTGGTCTTATATAGAGAGGCAAGAGTGTATGTGTGGACCTTCACCCTGCAAACATGATTCACATACGTAAATAACCCATTATTAACATTCATAAGTAACCCTGAATGACATGAAACCATTCAGATATTCACAGGTAAGTATGAAGCACGTTGTGATTCTGTGATGTTAGAATAGTTGAGGACTTCTTTCCTGTGCCAATGCTTGTATTTTGAGACTAAGAGATACAGCTTAACAATTAATAGTATGAAAATTAATTAATTTGAGGAAATCAGTAATGTGGTACCAGATAGCAAATTAAAGGGAAGCAATAACCTCTGATAGTTTGATACAGGCAAGTACAAAACTACCACTCACTACTGCCACAGTGGATTTCTTCAGCATCCCACTACAAATTACTAGAAGATCATTTCACTTCTAAAAGCCTATTGATTTGTTGTATTTTGTTGAAATGCAAATCAGATTTGTATTTCCTTGTAAACCTCATCCTCAAAAACTTCTTCATTTGCCCATAAAACTGCAGTTTGGCTGAAAATAAGCTAAAATCTGAGCCCTCTGAAAAAATCAATGGCAAAACTCACACTGGCTTCAGCTAGGTGAAGGGTTTTGCCAGTCTACACACCTGACCCTGCTGGAAGTTTTTTATTTATATCCCTACATCTATACATACAGAAAGGATTATGCATAGATATGTAACATAATGACCTCCACAATGGTGTGCAAGGAATGATAAGGAAGCAGGTGTTAGATGTAAGAAGCCTTTATTGCACTTGAGGAGATCAGCACTTGCCATTATGCTTTTGACAGGGTTGCTGTAGAGGCTCTGCAGACTACATCCGAATCCGAGCAAATTGACAAGCGGCAGGTTTTATCGGGTTTTCCCTAAGGCGAGTAGGTCTGAGACCCACTCTTGGATTTGGTGGGGTGGTGGTATTCACCCACCTTCTAAGGGCTGGGTCATCAAGAAGTGCCTTTATAGGGTTGTCACTACCCATGACCTAGTCAATCTGCACCCAGGCACAAAGTGGAAGATCACAGGTTTATTATATTCAGAAGCTACCAGGTGAAAAAAGTGTTAAAACCTGACAGTGAATCAAAAAGCTATAGTCATTTATGCCAGCAGGGACTCTCATACTTATAAAGCTGTATATTACATTACTTTTTTGAGGTCCAACTCCCAGCTCTAAACAAGTTCTGCATAACATCCCACCAAAAATATTGCAGACATTACAGATCATCTAGGCTCTGTTTCATTAGGCTGGATCTGCCTGATTTGCTGATTGAACAATTACACATATTGACTCACTGAGCTTTGGATTTTATTAAAACACTTCCATAAAAATGGTACAGAGAGCACTTTTAAAGAATGAGAACTCACACCTTCTTCTGTACAGTTAGGCATTCAGTGGAGTGTGTGCATGTGCCTTCCTGACAGCTGTTGTTTTCTTTCAGGAATTAAAAATATCAATATTGATCTGGTTGGTATCAACTGAGATGCTTATGTTATTTTGAGACTGCGTGATCTTTGCTAAATCAGATGAAAATTGATTAACTTCTCTGTCAATTATTTTAAAATATTTGTGTTTTTTGATAAAGTAAAAGGGCTTCTGTGTTTCACAGAGAAGCCAGCTGCTTTGATTTTTTGACAGCTTTCACTACCCTTGAGACTGTTTAGAAGAAAATACGAGGCATTTGTGACTACTTTGATGCTAAGCGTGCTCTACATAGTACAACTCCTAATTATTTTGTGCAAGTGGAGGCTCACATCTGACAAACAGAAGAATTCCACGGAAATGTGCTGGGTTTGTTTGCTCTTTTTCTCTAGCAGTTTAGGAGGTTTTTTTACTCACTTCTTTTATCCTGGGAAATCACTAAGACACTAGCAATGCTACAAAGAAGCAAATTAGCCTCTATGCTTCTCTGTTTGAAGATGGATAAGGTGAAAACACACTTCATGTGAAGACAGTACTGCAAGTGAGGAATCCCCCTGAACTAGGCTCCCTATAAAAGAGATGAGGAGTGCAAAGAAGCTCTTTCCCTTTGGGAAGGTGAAGGGGCATGGGAGGACACTACCCGGTATGAGGGGATCTCCTTCCGCAGCACAGCAACTGGCTGGAGTTGGAAATGCTATTTCTTTGTGCAGACAGTGACCACTGAGCACAGCAGCACCAGCAGATGCGTGGAGGTAGAGGCAGCAGGCTTGCCCTGAGCACCCAGCCTCCCCTCAATGCGCTCCCATGGGAACTCAGGAGAGCAAGGCTGGGCTTTGTTGGAACCAGAAAGCTCCCAGGGCTCTTGCTGGGAAGAGGACAGTGCTGTGGCATAAATGGAGCTGCAAGAGCTAAATACAGTTATCTACAAAGCCCACCTCACCCAGGACCAAGCTCAGTATGCTTGCCATGCAACTGCTAGTGCTTGCCTACAGTAATTTATTAGAGACATGAAGCTCTGTGTGAATTTTACCCATGTGGAATCTATGATACAGGAGATCAAATTTAAGATCTAGCTACAAATGCCAGAAAATGTTATTGTGCTAAATTTGGATGACTGATAACACATAAGAAGAGTCCAAAGTCAACCACATGTTACTAATCTTCAAACTGTATTAGGAGATTTGAAATACATAAGCAGAAGAAATGTGCAATTGACTCAATAAAGCTGCAATATATTTAACCGCTTAAATATAATGCACTTTGCAGAAGGCTTGGTTGAATGAAACACACACCCTCCGCCCACAGAATCTGCGACCTATTCACATACACTGTGCATCTCCACCTGTGAGAGAGCCACACAAGTCAATGCAAGGTCTTTTCCTGATAGGCACTGAATGTTCCTCGGCAGTAAGTTGCTGGGGCTCAGCACCTCCTTGGAAAGAGCTCACAGTATTCATATCAAAGAAGGCTCTGCTTTCACATAGTCTGATACTGCTAAGAGTTAAATTAAATCCAAGAAGTTATCCTTAACTACTTGCCATTTGTATCTTCTGTTTCAGAACTGAAGAGGGCTCTGCACGCCCAGAAGCACATCTGGTTTTCCCAGCTATGTCAGCTGGCTGAGGAAAGAATGCTGTCTCTCCTCAAAGGCTTGCTTATTAAGTAACTCAAATTTCACCTGAGTGTCTGAAATCTCAATCCACTAGCTCGCATTCCCAGATGTTTGGGGCTGATCTATCTAATTTTGCAGGATCGGGCCCTACATCTCCATCTGTAAACTATTGTTGGTGATCAGCTTTAAATGTAGCTAAGGAGATTAAAACATATGAAAGTATCTGATGATTTTGGAAGCAAAGTACTCTGTAGCTTGGCTGGTAAAGTATTCAAACTTGTTCTGAAACAGCAGAAAAAAATCTCACATCCCTGGCTGGGAAGATATGTCAAAACTGAACTACAGTGAGAAAAAGAGTAATAAGAAAGGGCACAAATGCCTCTGTCTTAAAGAAAAGCTTATACCGACACATTGATGTTCCTCCAAAATGATGAGTCGGAAAGCTGCACTAGACACTGACAGAGCCCGTACTCCCCTCCCTGCTATAACAATCCCCATTCATTCCTGGCATCAGCCTTCTCTCTTTTTAATGAGGCTTTTCACTCAGACTTTTCTGCTTAGCTATTAACCCAGCAAACAAGTCTAGGAGATTTTCAAACTATTGTTTTCTCTGCACTTTAACTGCCTGAGTTTTTATACCCTTTTGTCATTCCACTGAACAATCTTTTCCAGCCAGGGGATACAGCGTGGAGAAAAAGTCCCTGGCTTTCTAACACAAGAAAAAGGGGGGAAAGGCAGATATAGGAGCCAATTAGTCCAAACTACCTAGGAGTAAAAGTAGGGGCAAGAAATGAGAATAAATCCAAATCCAAATCCAAATGAAACATGCAGAAAACGAAAACTACAATAGTCAGCAAGGGACCAGGACCTGAAGTCATTGAGACACACCTGAACATGTAAGCTGGAGATGAAAATGTGGTCCTCCAGGGGCGACCCCGAGTTGCCTCCCCTGGGCCTGGGCGCACGCAGCACATCCTTGCTGCCCAGAGACTCTCTTCGGCTTTCCTGAAGCAGAGCTTTTGCATCAGCTTTGCCTATGGCTGCCGCTGGAGACAATGCTGCATGTCTTGCTCCCTGTAAGGTTTGTTCCCATGCTGTGGTTTTAATCTTGCTGGGTTTTGGCCCCGTTCAACTCAGGTGTGAGGGAGGGAGGGCACAGGAGAGCAAAGCGCCTGTGTGCCATGAACAGATGTGGACCAGTCAGCACACAGAGCTGGTGGGGAAGGAGGTGAGAAGAAGGGATTGATTTTCCCTTTCCACACCCTGACTAGAACCTTGAATCAGCCTGTGTGGTCCCAGTCACACAACAGTGGGCCAGCCAAGCCCCCCGCATCACATTTTTTCTCCACATGATGGCTGTATGCAGACCTAGCTGGTTTTATGCTAGTCATGAGGCAACCTGAGGTAATTTAAGAAGCTTTTTCTCTGGGGTTTATCCCTTCCAAGGAGGTGCTGAGCTACTGCATAGCCACTGTGCTGACTAACAATATGGCTGTTATGACACTCATGACTAACCCAAGGGATGCTCTACCTTGGGGTGGAGAATTGCACCTCCCTAGCTGGAGCTGTGGCAGGCTGATGATGCCTTCACAAACCTTGAGCAGTTTTGTCTTCCCACAGTGGGTCATAACTTTGGTAATTATTCCTCTCTTTCTGTTAAACACTCTCCCTCCTCTCCCAGAATAAACTCTTAGTGTGCTGCTAAGAGGTATATACCTCTGTGCTGCTTTCAGAAGTATCTCATGGTGTCGTGGGACCTTGGGTCCTGCCCTTCCCTCCTGTTCCCACTTAACTAACTCCGCTTTACTCAGCGTTAACATATATCTTCCTAAATAATGCATAAGCTAATCATTGCTTATATTCCCTTGGACCAGGGGCAAGTAATGAATTCAGCACAAATCATTCGATGTACTGACAGTAGTGCAGCTGAATAATGGACTCTATTAATAACACTAAACTTACTCGTCACTTGGTAGGATGGCCCTTGTTTGGTACGGGATTATTTGATGTAAATACTCTGGTAAAAACATTGAAAGATGAAGGAATTGTGATGGGAGAATATTAAAATTAACTGGTGACCTAAATATATAGCGATATATATGCCAGACTTGGAGCCTTACAAGTGTCGGAAGCTGAGACACAGTGCTACAGCCTGTC
This sequence comes from Pelecanus crispus, assembly GCF_030463565.1. Taxonomy (NCBI): domain Eukaryota; kingdom Metazoa; phylum Chordata; class Aves; order Pelecaniformes; family Pelecanidae; genus Pelecanus; species Pelecanus crispus. The sequence goes on along the minus strand of NC_134644.1, from coordinate 78,989,853 downwards.
AAAAGGCTGAGCTAACCCTTCCAGTCCTCCTTGCCCTCTCCTTAAAGCCACACTTGGGGTTCATTGGGTAAAATACAATTCTGTCAGCTTAAGGGCTGATTTTACCCAGGATCCAGGGAGATTAAGAAAGAATAAATTGTTCTTCAACCCACTGGATTATAAAAAAAGGCCCATTTGCAAAATGTTCTGTTCCTCACAGAGGACAGGGTTGCTGGTAATTAGTCACCACTAAAGGGGAAGTTCTAAGGGCAAATGTCATGTAGCAGTGGGAAGGCATCACCAGCGATGCCGCAGCAGGTTGGCTGCATCCAGCCTGTGCAGGAGCAGCAGCTCCCATTGAATTCCTGCAGGCTTTCAGCTGCAGATGTTTGATCCTAAATGTGGCAATCAGCGATGTAACTCAACAGAACATGGGACAGTGCCACATCCTGCCCCACACCAAATCCTGGAAAAAAACATGCCTGTATTGACTTGTCACTTTAAGGCACACACAGGCAGGCAGGAGGCTCACGCTGATGCCTGTTAAAGTCAGAGCAAAGTCTTGGGGTATATTTACTACAAGAAACGGAGCATCATCGTGCTGCCCAAGCTGGTAAGCACAGGCTTGGCCTCACAAAGCTGCAGAGTGCAGCTATAGCACAGGCACAGGTCTGCAGCATGAAGCCCTGCTCACACAGGGCTATTCCCCAGCCCGAAAGACTTGCCTCTTGGCAGAGTTACTGTATAACTTCCAGACCCAAACTGGCTTGTCTCCAACCACCTTGGTACCAAGCTCCGCGTCCTGGACCACCCCCTCCCAAAAACCAATGAGCCTGGCAGCAGAAAGTGTGAACCTTTGACTCTGATGAGGTACTTACGCTGGCACCAGGGATTGAACAGGATGTAAGTATCAGTTGCAGAGTTTCTCTGTGTCCGGAGGATGCCAAAGGGAGTCCAGACAGCAACGTACAGGCGAAACTTCCCAACAATGCAGGTAGCAGAGGACATGATGGACAGGCGAACAGAGTTGTTCTCCTTGTGGATAATCTTGGCTCCCCAGCTGCCAGGTTTCAGCACATCACCTACTGGGATTGGGATGTAGGTGCCTTTGTTTTGCTGTGGGTAGCGACCTGGAGAGAGAGGGGGGATAACTCCATGAAGAGGCTCACCTTGTTTTGACAGTCGCTTCATTTCCTGGCAGTCCCTTTGTGTATTTCAATGGAGGTGGCAGGTTTTAGTGGGCGGAAACCACCTCCCCCACCAGAGCTTCACAGAGTGCCCAGTCACTTGGCAGTACAGCCACACGAATACATGCAACACCTCCCAGTAGGCAGCCTGTGCAGACACCCCCACCCACCTCGTTCCAGCAAGCTTCAGCCTTGCTGGCTGGAGCACTGTCAGGAGTGTAGCCCTGGCAGCATGAGTAGGGGCTGTCCCATGCTTTCCTTGCTCACCACTGTTTATCCTGGTGCAGAAAGCTGCACTCCAGCTTGCTCCTTGCCTTGGTGTCAGCTACACTGTTAGTAACTTTAAGTAAGAGCCCCTTCCCCAGTTCAGATGCAACCACCACCCTTGCCGCTAGCCCACAAGTGCCCACTGGGGCACGGACATAGGTTTTGGGGCTCTTTAGCAGAGCAGAACCTTGTTCTTCTCACTGCACTACTGCGCTGATAAGCAGAGTCTTTCATGCAAGTCCATGCAGATGGAGGAAATACAAGTCAGTCCACCAGCAGATACCAAATACTCAGTTCCTCCTGTGTGTTCACTCCTCATGGATGGAGTGGGAACCAACTCTGGACACCCAAAGTATAGATAAGCAAACCTGGGCTGGATAGCCAAACTTTTTTTGCAAGAAATGGGTCCCAAAGTATGACACACCTCCAAAAATGACACACCTCCAAAGTACTGCACGTGATAGTCTACCTCACAGTAAGACAAATCACACCCCAGAGAAGTCTATTTTACTCTGCCAACTATAAAAAGCATCTAGATGGATAAGCTACATGTAAACATGTACACTGCCAGGATTCAAAGTTGTGTGAGGATCCACCCTTTGGGCCTGAGGTAGAGCCAAACTATGTCTGGAAGCCAACCAGCTGCATAGACAGAAAAGACACTTGTGAGAAGGCTGAGTTCCTCATCTCATTCTCAAATCTATTCTTCATTTTATATTTTAGGCTGAAATTCAGACTGTCGTTCAAAAATAGGGCAATGAAAAGCAACGATGGCAGACACAGAGACAGACTTCTATATTTTTCATTCCTACTATTTAAGAACTTCAAAATTAAACTCACAAGGGCGTTGATTTTCCTGCTTGCTTATTTTTATACAGCTGGTGTAGAGATAATCCCAGATCTGAATACTGCTGCATTCTGGGAAAGGACAACTTGAGCTTTGAATCTGAAGCTTGTGAGCTGCCACAACATTGTGTTTCTGAGAAATCTGGGGCTACTGTGCTTCATCCACAACATTATTCAGTGCACATGAATTTCCATTTTGCAGATGTTCAGTGCTCATAAATAGCCCACTTTGCCCTGTGAGCCAGGGATGCTGTAACCCATGAAACCCATTCAGATCAGCGAGGGACACAACAGAAGGCAAAGACCTACAGAAGAAAAAAGGACTAGAATAAGAGACCAAAATCAATAGAAAACACTAGAAGATAAAGCACTGGACACTTCAAATATAAGCCATCAAAGGAAAGCCAGACTAGAGAGAAGAGTCTGTAGAGGTAACAGAGATGAGAGTCTTGTGCCTGCTAACAATTGCAATCTGAGAGCTGAACATATTCTTGTTCTTTGTAGTGCAACTGGGTATGACCTAGCTTGCCTCTACAGTTGATATTTTGCTTCGAGTTTTGACATAATTGTTTTTTTAAAAAAGCAGTCCACGCAAACGAAGCAGCAGAGCAAACCAAGTAATTGAACTGACATCCTTGAAAACTGTTAACAAGTGCTACTTTTTAAAATACCTCCTTTATCTCCTTCAGAAAGGTAGGAGAGGGGAGAGATTACTATTTTAATGTGGTTAGGAACTGACACTGTCATCTTCACTGGAAACTGCACGCCAGTGTAGGAGCCCACTGGGGATAGAAGGAGCTGTGCTGTGGCGGGGGCTTTGCACCACCATGTCCGTGTGCACCATGTGCACATGGGGAGGCTGCAGAATCACTCGCCAGTAAATCTGTCTATAGGAACCCAACAGGATTCCAAAGAGGCCATGGGGCCTTTGCAGGACATCCTTATGGAAACCCTCTCACTGGCACCTCATAGCAGTTTTGGCAAAGTACCAAGCCTCTGGTATTCTCACTTTTCTGAAACCTCAACACACACAACTCCCTTTGCCCTTCCAAACAAAGGTTCCTCCTGCATGCAAAGCCACAAGACACCCTAATCTACCTGTTGCTTGACAAGGGAGCACCTGTAGCTGCTGCTGAGGAGTATACAAGGTCCTTTTAGCCTAGAACCCGTGCATGCCCTACCCAGCTGCTCCCATCTGGTAAGAGAGAGAGGTCACTGCACTATCTTGCTCACCCATGAGGAGAAGGTGCTCTGGGGTATTGCCTGTATCCCTGCAGACATAGCAGGGGTGTCAGAGAAGGCATATGCTAGAAGTCATGATGGTTTGCAGATGTTATAAACAGTAAATACAAAAGAACATCCTTTGCTTCTGACAGACAAGCAGGGTTCAGTGCTCACTAATGGTTGCATAAATCCTGAACACACGAGGAAGCCTGGGAAGATGGGCAAGAGCATAGTGACCAATTGCCAATGTTTTCTTTGAAGAGAGGACAGGTTCCCTAATCTTCTGAAACAAAAACCTAAATGCAAACGGAAGAGCAAGGGAATTGTTACTTCTGACAGGAGCTTGTGGAGCTGAATTGTAATCACACATCTAGGCACCTGACAGCACCAGCCATACTAGTCTCATATACACACATCTGTTGTCTTGATACTAGAGTGCTATAAAGCTGAGTAACTTTGGCATTACATGCTAAGGTTGCTGGCAAAAGAATCCTTACATAGGTTCAGTACTATGTTTATCAACACCGTAGGGAAGTCCTCTCAGGATGGCTTGGCCATTTGACTTTTATCATCTTGAGCACACATTTCTGGCTGCAGTGGAAAAGTAGGGCCAACTTTGGCTCATAGTTGGGATATCTGTAATGTCAGCCCTTTCTCAGAAGGGATAATCTGCAATGGTGATTTCATTCTCTGGGTTAGAGTCTCTAAGGAAGAAGATTCAATGTTATCCAAAGACTCATTAGCAAAAGCCCGAGAATGCCTGGCAGAGCACTCTCTGCAAGATCTCTGGTGCTAACCCAACCCACGGAGAGGCAGGAGGGTGTTTGGGTGCATGTCAGGACCAAGAGCCATGTAGAGAAGATAAGCTCTTTTTATGCTGACAGGAGGGTGCTTCTGCCAGCAGCATCAGCTGGCTCAGGATCCCTCTCGCTCTGATTTGCTCCAGGAGTTGGCAGCCTGAACCACGCTCTGCAGCCAGTTCTTTGTAGTTACCTCACTCCCTACACGTGTGCTTTGGGTGTAGGAGGCCCTGGCCCTCACATGAGGACATTTCACAGCCAATTGCTCTGTGAAAGACAAAGTTGTTGCGTGACATCACACTGTTGGGATGTCCCTCTCCACTCTCTCTAACAGCATATGGACATGGGAAAATCCAGCCTGAGAATTCAGAAAGCCTGAAGGTTGCTGCACTGTTAGCACCAGGCACAGGATGAAAATTTTATAGGCTTCTTTTGCAGCTCAGAAGATATCAGGCACTGAACAGGGGCTGCTGACTGTCTTGCCTTCAAGGCAGGAGAGGACAGGAGAGAATTCACAATGGTCCTCTTCCATGGGCCTCCAACTCTCTGCATTTCAATGCTAGGTACTGAGCCACAATACTGCCAGAAGACTTTATTTTTACAGACAGCTCCCTTGTACAGAAGGTTTAATGGCCCAAACATATCTATTTCCCCTGCCTCATAGTGCACAGGCTTGCAACCCTTTGGTACTTCTTTCTTATCCCTCCTTGGTTTCTGTAGCTATCCAAGCTGGGCTCCTAAAGCTCCTGTTCACTTCAGTTGCAGCTCAGCTCTGCTCTACACTTCCTGGGCTTTCTAGGCACCCAGGAAAAGAGGAGCAAAATAGCTGCTGTTGCTATTAAAGGAGCTCAGATCTCCCTCAGTGCTGCATCACAAGGCTTTGAAAGTAAGTAAATATGAGTAAAGGTCTACATGGCGAAATGCATCATGACTGAAGGATGTATGGAGGTGGGCATGTATGGGATGCCCCCCGCCGTGCACACACACACACACACACACACACACACTTTACAGGGGCAAAAAGCAGAGTGCAGTGTTTGTTAAAGCTTGCCGAAGTCTTATTTACGCAGTACTAAAAGAATGAGCCGTCTAAAACACAGAACTGTGGCCACACGCACATGCATTCGAAGTGAGTTATTTTTAACATACACCTCAGGTCCTTAGCATGTCAGCTCTGGGCCCATCAGGCACAGAGGCAAGCTGTGTTTAATTCCGGGTAAAACTGCTGCACCAGAGAGGGATTTACAGCAACAAAGGGAGAGCGAGAGATAGGTACAGCAAGTTCAGCTGGCAAAACACAAGTGCTCCTCCAGCTACCCAAGGCTGCTGTTGTTCCTTCCAAGTGATTAACAGGGACCAGGGCCTGCTCAAACCACACTCTTCCTCCTCCCTTTCCCAGTCCCTGGAAGCCCCTATCTCCATCTAGTTTAGTTTTTCCCTTGATCCCCAATGGACATACACACTGCTGTATGTGTTTGTGCATTAAACAGCTCCTAAATGCCACTGCTGAGTTAGCGCCGTGCTGTTAGCACAGCCAGCGGAGGGAGCGACGGGTGTTCTTGGATAGGCCCTACACAAGTAAGCAGATGTTTCACTTTCAGCAGGGAGGAGGGAAAATTTGGCAGCACAGAGGTCAGAGATATAGTGAGCTTCAGAGGACATCTCCTCCCACATTTCCTCCCTGATGGAAGTAGGATACCTCAGAAGAGAGGGAGGTGAACAAAGCTATTTCTCAGTACTCTTTTTAGGAACCCTCCTTAGAAGATTGTTTTTTAAAGAAGTCAAGGAATCTGTCTCCCTTTGGGACATACATGACACACAGTAAGGTTAACAATTTTCCTGTTAGGTTCATTTGTTTTACCTAGATACATTCTTCCATTCAAAGGGTAAAGAATCTATTTCAATGCCAGCCCTGGAAGTATAATAATTGTGACAGGCTGATAAATAAATTTGAGCTGGAAGCCACAAACACAGTAGATGTGTAGCAGAGGTAAGCCTTATTGTCACATGCAGCCTGGGGATGCAGCATACTGGGACCATGCCTTATTAATCACTATGGATAACTACAACAAACATCAGAAAGGGAAAAGGGAAAGAAAGAAGAAGAAGAGAAAGAAGGAGGAGGAGAAGAGAAGGAGGAGAAGGAAGGAAGAGAGAAAAGAGAAAAAACAGAAAAAAAAGAAAAAAGAAAGAAGAGAGGTGCTGTAATAAAATCACAAGCAATCAAAACAAGCAAGAAGGAGAAACAAATCTTTGTAAAAACAGTAGTGTCTTTAAGCCATTGCTTTAATATCACATCTAGGTTCCTCCCACCCTCAAATCCCATTGCCTTCAGAAGTGCTGCATACAAACTTGGAAATGTAGGAAACCCCAATATCTTGAAATAATTTTTGCTTATTGCTCCAGTTAGGAATCCTTAATATCTGACCACTCTGTCCCAGGAGTTAATGGTTCTAGTACTTTACAGTTATAAAGCATACATCAGAGTCACGCACCTTAGCTATTAAAACCATTAAAAAATAGATTTTATGTGCCACTTGATGCTGTTGCAGCAGTGTAAAAGAGAGCATAATAAAGATTCCTTTGCATGAAATACTGCATTCACGGAGCACCTTGAGGGACTCCCTCCTCCCTGCTCCTCCAGGGCCTGGCTGGGAATTCCAGAGGGGAGGAAAAAAATACCCTAACACCTTCATCAGAAAGTGAATTTTGTTGTTCTTTGCTAAGAGCTGGCAGACAGGTCTCTTCTCTGTCTGGAGTACATTTCTAGGAAATATGTTCCACTGCTAATACATTATTCTTTATTCCCCAAAATGGGACTCCATGTTCAGACCATCAGGTGTTTCTGTATCTTTGTTCAATTTTTGTAGTTCTTTGTTAAACTGAGATATAGCGATTTAATAAACTCTCAGCCCTGGGTTACGTACCAGCACCAACAGAAATTGCCCCCAGTACCAGAGTTAGTTGCTCTTGTATAATGGCAAGAAGGCTCCTAAAAAACCCAAGATCCAACTTCTTCCAACCAGCAACTTTTTCCAAGAGGTAGAACTCAGCTCGACATCCCATTTGAGGTGCTGGGTGACACCTCATGTCCTGGACACTCCATTAGATACCACATGCCCTGCCCCAGAGCTGCTTAGGAGGATAGGTGACAGCAGGGGTAGCAATACTTCCCACTAAGACAGATTTACTGCCTGACAAAAGGAACAAAACCACAACCCTCCTGGAATAACCCATGTCCCAACACTGTCATGAAATTAGGGAAAGGCTGTGGATGCTGTAGGACAGCAGCTCCATTGATTCTTGAGGGGGAGGGTCCTGCACCAGACCTCTGGTTATTTAGTTGTACTCAGATATCCCTCTGACTATAGGTAGGAATTTGGTGTTGCCTAAATAAGCCCTATGGGATCAGCTCTAACTTGTTTTTGTTCTTAGCTTCTTTCATGTGTTTATAACTATTCTGCTGGAGCAGACCTGGGAAGACTGTTGAAAAAGAAGCAGCAAGTCTCTGCTCTCATCTCAGGCCAAAATCCAATGATTTACAGAAACCTGAGGAGTGCATATGGGCGGGTGCATGGGTGTCCATGCATGCACACATATGGAAAGGTGAGAGTACCCTGGAGGACTGGGATTTATGATCATTCCAGAAGTATGCCAATGAATAAAGCGTTCATAATAATATTTAGAGCTAGATCAATATATATGGATTTATGAAGCCATTTAAGGAAAATACAAATATACAACAATTTATGAGGGTGTGGGGAAATATACTGTTAGAGTAAGGATGCACCGTATAAACTCATCAACCACTCTGGGATTTACAGCCATGTACAGGAAACTACTACTAAAAGCAAGATTGAATGCCATGTAAGCCCATCTAGTCAAACGTCTGCTTTTCAGAGAAATCACTGCCAGTGCAGCAGTGACTGTGGAAACTTTGCAGCACTCTTGCCAAACTGGCTGCCCGAGATTCAGGAGCTGTGCTCAGATGGGCTGAGCCCCACCCCGTGGAAAGCCAAGAGCAGCACAAAATATCCCCATCACCACGAAGGTGGTATTCAGGAGAGATCAAGATGGGTGAAGGAGTCATTGGCTCCTCTGGTCTCCCTGGGGCTCCAAGCAAACTGAAATTGTTCCTGCTGTGGGGAACTGCATGTAAACACAGTATCTACACTTCTCTGGTGGCTCTTTCATCTCAACCCCAGCCCAATAAAATTATTATTTCCCAAGGCGTGATGCTCACCTTTCCTCTCATTAAAGCCAGGAAGTGGGCTGCAAGGAAGGAAATATGTGGTGATGGAGCAGCTCCCAAACCACAGGTGCTGAGGCAGGGCTGCAGTCCAGCACGAGAACTGGAATAACATCCCATTACTCTTTATAAATGGATATATTTCCATGTGGATTATTTGGCACATTCATTGTTTTCCATACTTTGGCAGACAATTATGGTCCTAATTTAAAGAAGCATTATGTGCAAAACTGAATTATAATAATTCACATTAGCACTTCAGCCATTTTCACTGATGATGACTACAGAAAACAGTCTTCTAAAGCAGAAAGGACTTTAGTCATAAGCAACCATCTCAGAAGAATATGAGTAAAAGTGACTTTCGAGAGATTGGGGTGAATTATTTATATATTTACATCTATATATTTTTTTTTATACAATTTAGCCCATGAATTCTAGACTCCATGTGAATGGTCTTTAAATGGACTGTAGATTAAAAAAAAACCATTGTTATTAAAGATTATTCTGTGAGTGTTTCAGGCCGAGTTTCACATGATGCAAGAAGCATTTGTCCCAGGTACCCTTGATTTGTTATCAATCAGAAGGATTAAGCAGTCTGTACTTGCTTTACTTGCTTCATTAATCATCTTTTTAATGATGCAAAAGAAGCAAAAATAGGAGCAAAAAAAAGACAAGTAAAACTAAATTTTAGGGAATAAAGGAAATAGAATAGTTCTGCACACACACAGGATCAAGTTATTACCATTGTCACATTTTTCAGGAGCAAAATTAGTCTTTAATGGATAAAAATTCTGTGATGGATTAACGTCAATGCTAGGAAATTTCCAGTACTGGGAACTAATCATTCCTGAATAGCTTTATACAGTGCTGTTGTATAAACAGCCCTCACTGTAGGCACAGCCCTGCCAAAAGAGACATTGAGTTTTCCCAGCTCCAGCTGAGTTCCCTGGGAGCCAAGGCCAGTCGTCCCTACCAAAGTTATCTTTGTACCTTATGAGAATAGCACCTTGAAACTCCCAAAAGATTCTACAGCTCGTGGACAACCTGGTCCATGTTGCTTGGGGTAACCTTCCCACCCTTGGAGATACTCAAAACCTGTCCCCAGGGTAAGGTCCTGAGCAACCTGAGCAAACTGGACCTGCTTTGAGCACGGGCTTGGATGCAAGACCTCCGGACATCCCTCCAGCCTAGGTTATTCTACATTTCTGCTGCACTGTTTGAAATCCACTGCTCAGGCGCACAGAGAGCTCCTTGGTAATGCCATTTTACAACAACCTGCTGATATTTCTTTGTGTCCATCACTTTAATCTCTCAAACTCAGCACTTTCCTAGGAGGTATATCCCTTGTTTCAGTGCAAAAAGCTCCTCGTGGCTCAGGCTGCCTCTGCTGTATGGCCGTTGCCTGAGCCAGTCCCTAGGTGTAGCTCCTGCCTGGCAGTACCAAAGGGTAGGGTTCGCCTCCCTTGTCTTTGGTGATCTTGAAGTCAGAGCCTGGTCTACCAGGGAGAGTCAATGGAGGAAGACAAAAAATCCAGAAGAGAGTTCATCCCATTTTAAGACAGCAGGGCTAAACTGCCACCCGGAGGTGCCTGCCTCCCTCGCCTGCTCACAGAGGCAGCCTAGGCAACAGCTTTTGGACTGGGCCCTGGGTTCAGGCAGCTGGCTTTACAAGAGGTGAATGGCTGCTCTTCAGGCAGACAAACAGAAAAAAACTGGATGCAAATGGCTACGTCTCCCTGTGACAAAAGGTTTGAAAGCACAGCACTGAAACCTTGAGCACTCAGTGCCCTTTCCTAAGTACAAGAAGTCTCCTCTTTTTCCCCTTCAGGGCATTAAACACTGGACTTGCCACTAAAAGGAGAAGTAGCAAGAGTCAAGCAGATCACCTCTGGATAATTTTCTTCTCCTTTGTGGACTGTTTTTGTTTTGCTTTCTGTTGCTAGCCTCTGAGAACAAATGCACTGTGTTTTCACCACATGTGCGTAAAGAGAAACATTTGTGGAGCACCGAGTATTAACCGGCTGCTAGAAGAGAAGCCTGAACATCTCTTCTCCCAGTTGAATCTCTGTGAGCTAAATTCCTTGTAGCAAGAGGGCAGTGGTGCTCACACAAGCAGACACTTAAAAAGCAGGGGAGGGCAATAGCATTGTATACTATCCTGAATATGCAGCACTTTCCTTCAGCTGATTGCCAGCCACCACACATGGGACATCATCATTACCATTCCCATTTCACAGAAAGGACAGTAACATGAAGAATGGGGAGGGGAAGTCAACCACAGACTCAGGACTGACTGCAAAGTCATCATTCAGAGCTGAGTTTGTTGCAAAGTCTCCCCTCCCTCAGGCTGCATTTAACCCTGTTCCTACCATGGCTGAGGATGAAGGGATTTTTATCTGGGTTTAGAGATTTAAGCTACAAACAATGGACAGATGTATTAGGAAAGAGCAACAGGAAAATAAGTGAACATGTTCTCTTAAGTGGACTGTGCAATGTCAAAAGAAGTGTTAAATTTCTTCTTCCAATATAGAACATCTGATTAAAACAAATGCAAACTGCACACACTGCAATAAAAAACAAATGTTCCATTTTCCACTTCTTGCTACAGCTGTTTGTTTTAAACATATAAAGATTAAGGGAACAGTCTTGAATTTAATTAAATCCCAAAAGAACTAATGATATTTATGCATATTAAATTTTTAAAGGCACTTGTGTCAGTTCAGCCAATCATTCACTGGACTGTCATAACATGCCTCCCAACCCTAATTTAAATTAGAAAGAAGACACCCATGAAAAAAAAATGTGCAGACAGTAACCTTTTCACTGCACATGTGTTTAAGAGATAAACACCCATCTAGCTTTAAAAGGCAACAAATCTAATAAATGGCCACATCATCATAACTCAACAGTGGAAAAAAATCAATGTTACAAATTTCGGAACTGCATCTCTCAGGAAAGTAAATTAAAACATCAATTCAAACCTACTTTAAAGAGTTTATAAGGGGAACATTGACATCTTAACACAGAGACTCCCAGACCACTCTAGATGAAGCTGGGGCTTTCCCAGAGCTGTGGTGTAGGGCTCAGCGTTTGGTGGGGTCATGTTTGGAGCACAGCAGGAAGCCCCACTCTGTCATTTGCTTTTCCCCTTCTCTAGTGAGGTCAAGCCCTTCTCTAGTCCTGTACCTTCAGTAAGCCAACAGGTACATTAGGACCTGGGTCTCTGATGAAGATCTCTCAGTGAGAGGAAAAATGCTTTCTTGCTCTTTTTGCAGTAAATCAAGAAAGCCTCTGATAGGGCCCTAAGTCTCTGGTCCAAAGCTACAATCTCTGAACCTTCTCCTTTGCTACCAGGTTGGCTGCAAATACAGCCTACGAAGTTGCAAGGCCTCCTATTCTTCCACCCTGTGTAATTTTTCCCCATTGTGTACTCAACATTTTGTTATCCCAGTTCATACACAGTCATCTCTCCCACCTTAAACAACAGCCTCCCCCTCCCTGCATCTCCTAAACACTAATAAAAGGTGTTTCCCATTCCACTTACCTTTCAGCATTGCCACACAACATTATCCAGATAGAACTTCGAAAGCTCAATAAAGTACAGCTTGTTGCTAAACAGAAAGTCCCAAATACTGCCCCTTCTCTCACAAACAATTATGCTGACTTTCTTGAGTAAGGATTCAGACCCCATTTAGAAAAGCACTTCCTTGCCTACGGTTAAGCCTGTTTTTATGGTTTATCAATCATAACAGGAAAAGACCGAGCCATTAAGTACTGCTGCGTTCCTGTTTATGAGAGACTCTTCAACCTTACTTTGCTGATAGGACACAGCCTTTGCCAGGCACTTACCTATCAAATACTCCAGCCAGAACTGGTCCGTCTCTGGCTTGTAGGGTCGGTTGAAGTCAATCTGGATTTGGAAAGGCTGTCCCCGACGCACTATCAGCTTTGGGCTGTAGTACTTGTCAGTGTGGTGCTGCTGCTTGTTAATCTCATGGGTCTCCTTGAACATGTGAATGTCCACAACACGCAGGTAATCTGCAGAGATGTGTAAATGAACAGAGAGAGAAGGAGTCAGTATGTTGGAATGTCCATGTTGATACCAACATCATTAGAGGCCCTGTCCTCCCCTTCCCCAGTGTTGCCTCATCATGCAACACCATGCAACAGAGCATGCTGGATCTGTTTGGGGCTTACATCCTCCTGGCTGAGCAGGCACTTATGGACTGAGACTTCTCTGTCCACCTGCCATTTTCACAGAGGTTGGAAGCTTCTAGTGAATGGCTAAAGAAATTGCAGAAAGGCAGGTTGCTATGGGTGGAAAGCTGAATATCCCCCAAAAGAGTTGGGCTCCATCTTTCCTTTGGCACTGGCTTTCTGCAAGTCTGGGCCTCGTTGTCACAAGTTTACCAGTGCAATCAGCAGGCCTTTGACAGCTGTGGCTTCACATCTCCCTTCTTGCAGCCCTCCATTTGTAAAATGCAAATTCACAGGGGTTTTGTGACGCTTAAATACATTAATGTTTGCAAAGCACTACTACTATTGAGAGCTGAAGAGCCTGAGAGGCAGTTAATGATCTTGCATTCAACTGAGAGCTTGGATTGTCTGTATTAAATAAGGTTTTGGTGTACTGTATGTGTCTAGACTCAGCTTCTCAGTACTCCTCCACTGCTATTAGTGTCTTCTTACAAAAAGTAAATATAACATTACAGTATATAATTAGAGCGTAGAGTTATAGGCAAACAGCAGTAGGTATCTATAACATGCACAGGCAAAGCTTTGCTCCCTTCAAATTAGGGCTGTCTAAAGGGTTATAGCCTACCACTGCTAGAAGTTAGGCTGCTCAGCTAATGACCAGTCTGGGGTGGCACTGGCATAGCCAAAGGCACTTGCAGTCACCACAAGCTACATGACTGTACCATACTAGGAATCTTCACAATGGGAGTCTTCTCACACAACCAGCAACCACATGAAAACGAACTGGACATCATTCTTTCGCCTCCATGCTTGGGCAGATAATCACGAAACCTCTGCCAGGAAGACCATTACTGCTCACCACCAGAAGAGAGACAGAAGAGTAAAGCTTGATTTGCAGCTCTCAGCTTGTCTTTCCAGGTGCTGACTGTAAGAAACTAGCTAATTTCTGCATTTTATACTGACGATGACAGAGCCAAATGCATGCCTGGCGAAAAGAGGTGCACATTTACAGCAGCTGGTGGAGCTGTGTGTACTTGTGATGGTGGCTAATTTGGCCTCCTACTGAGTACACTGTGAGCAGGAATGATGCACTCAGCGAATGAGTCGGATATTCAAGTCACTGAGGGCTGAACACGGCCCATTTCACAGAAGCTCAGGCAACAGCTTTGCACACTGCACACTTTCTTGAAGGCAGGGAGACCCTGCATAGCGGCCAGCTCTGGACCAGCAGCAGAGCAGCTCCCTCTTGGCTGTGTAGCCTCCAGACTACAGCAGCATGTGCATTAGCCCTGCCCTTCTGCAGGGATGTGTTCAAGACACCAACAGAGCCCCGCAGGCAGCAACTCCCCTGGATGCCAGCATGGTCCTTCTCCTGCCCTGGCCAAGCCACCCGGTCTGGGCACTGGGTGACACTAAGGGGAAAGGGGGAAATAAGGGCAGCAGGAGCAGGTCCGTGGTCGGTGCATTGTCACCACCAGCTGCCTAGCCTTGCCCTGCAGGAAACAAAAGGAAAGGAAACTGCCTGAGGACACAGCAAGATAAGGATCCTTTCATGGAAAAGCCCTGGACAACTGAACCCAAAACCATCCACCTCCTGCTAACCCTAATCTGCGGAAAGGCTGGAATACCCTGTTCAATACTGAGGCAGGCTTAAAGTTCCATGGCAATGCTATTGTTATTCTCTGCTCAATTCGCCAGGTTTCTAGAGGAACTTCTGTAGATCCCCACAAGCTTTAGCACTGGCTGAAGTTACAGAGATGGGTTTTGTGTGAAACATTAAATGTGTTTTGCTCAGAAATCATTCTCATTGGCCCTCTGTGAAGCAGGGCACGTCTTTGCCTCCCTCCCTGCAAAACTTGCCAATGCTCACTCACAATAATGCTGATAACCTCACAATTAAATTACGTGAGGCAGGAATTTCCCAGAGGGGAGGTAAAACAGGGACAGGGGAGAGTCTCTCCCGTTATGTCTCCCAACCCCTCCCAGGCTGAAAGCACTGCATGTAAAAGCCACATGTCTTGGGGCTCTGTGAGGGGTGAAGCTATCAGTAAGTTTGGCTCAGCTTCTGCCTCCTTCCAGAGAGGCATAAAACTGGAGGGTTTGTTGTGCTTTCATCTTGTGTTCTGAAATAAAAGGCAACAGTGCCCCTGCCCTTCCTTCGCATGTTAGCCCCTTCAAGGAACTGCTAAGCCAGCCTGGGCTGTCAGTTCAGCATTTGCTTCACATTATCTCAGGACTTTACATGGCTCTTGTCAAAACACAGCCATACATATCTACAGAAAACGCATTTCACTTTCACTCTCAGTGTTAAAATGTACGTTGAGCTTGCCAGATGAAGATAACCTGTGACCAAGCCTGTGTTAATTACACTAATGGTAATTGCGGAGGACAAAACATGAGCAGGGTAATGGGATGTGCTAACACCATCACCAGAGTACGATCAAAAGGAAGGGTCCAGGCGCTGAGCACATCACTGCTCATCCCTTTGTGAGGGACAGGTGGCCATCGAGGGCTCCTTTGAAGTCAGGTCCATTTGACGGTTTGCCCATAGCCTCATCTGCTCTTTAGCGTGAGCAGGTTTGCTGCATGAGAGGCAGCAGTCCAATGCTTTCTTAAAGCTTTTGCAACATTAACATTGCATGGAAATAAATGAGCACAAGCTCAAGCTGGTTTTCGAATAACAAGAATAGCCTTCAAACATCAGGCTTTCTTGCAGGACCAGAGAGGGCTCTGGATTACAAACGTAGTGTGAGTTTCCAAAGGAGGCACCCATCACTCTGCTAACAGGGGAAGCATGATTCCCTGGTGAGTTGCCAAACTTTGCAAAGAGGGTGCGTGGGGAGCTTGCAGACCGTGGGGCCGCAGGGCTGTGTCCTCCCACCAAGTGGCTGGAAGCGCCAGGCCCACTCATAACACATTGCAGTGAGATGAGCTGGCTAGGAAGAGCCAGGGGGAGGACACGGCACAAGCGTGTTCACAGAGACACAGGCTTCTTGCTGAAGAAGCACTCGGGGGCTGTACGTCCTCCTCACTGAGCATCTCCTCCCGCAAACAAGCTGGGCTCCCGCAGCAGGCAGCCCACTTGACTGGGCTGGGGAGGCAGCCATCCCCGGCAGCCTCTGCCGCTCACTCCGGCTGTGATTCAGTGGAGTAGAAGTGGGTGTCAGCAGAGAGCTAGTCAAGCACAGGGTTTTACCTCATCCTAGAGTAGCAGCTAAAATAGGTCAAATGAATCACACCCTAAAAATGCCTGTTTCTCTCTGTTGGCTGTCAAGGGAAACGAGGGTAACTAGCTCAGCTGTAGACACCTACACTGCACAGATCAAGGGCAAGATTCAGTTAAATTTAGGCATCTAAGTGATGTGAACCTGGTATGTAACCTCTTATTACGGCCAGTTGCTGCCACCAGTGGAGCTGAGAGAAGGGTACAGATCACCCTGGAAGTGACACCCACTGCCTCTCTGAACAGCCTGTGCCCTCAGCTCCACTCACTGGATGGCTCTGTGTTGACTATGATCTGACACAGGTGAAGACACTGACATTTAGATGTTTACCGCAGGTGTCCAATCCTACCCCAAGGGCTAGAAAGCACCTCAGTTGTAACAGCAGGGATAATTTTTTCCAGTGTGTTATGGCAATAAAATGTGGGAACCACTACAAAAAATTCAGACAACCCAGAAGTGTAGAGGTGTGCAGCAGAAGGGGAAGAAGGTGGCACAAGCCGTCCTCTGCAAGGATGCACTCGCAGCACTAGAGCCGTGTTGTACTCTGCCGCTCCTGCTCTGCCTGCAGATGCTCACTTTATCCCCCAAGCACAACACTGCGAGTGCTCTGGGCAGGCTCAGCTCCTGAATGTAAGTCGCAGTCTGAGCTCCATTGGGCTATAAACCTTTAACGTGGTCTGACAGGTGACTTAAGCATCCTACCCCAAAACCGTGTGCCCAGGGACCACGCTTACATCAGCTGGCATCACAGGCTTAGATCACAGCTGATGTGCACTGAAACAGTGCTACAGTCCCTTCCCTCCAGGTCCCCCCTTGCATGTTATTGCTACAAACGTAGCAGAGCTGAACTGCACAGCAGAGCTGATCCAGCTGTACAAAAAGTGTTTTGCTGTTATGCACAAATTTATTTTTCATCCATACCAGTCCCATAGCCAGGTTTATCCTGTGGTCACACAAACTCTTGCTTTGGACAAGGGCTGTTTTTCTCACCAGCAGCATCACCTTAAGCACGTGTTGGGTTCCTGCCTCAACTCACTTGACCTGACATTCCTAAGTTTCCATTACATTTCTGAAAAGAGGCTCCCACCCACCAGCACCGCTTCGTTCAGAGCCTGGTGTGAAGCACATCAAAAAGCAACAGGAGTCTTTCTCCTGGTACTGGTAGGCTTTAGCTACAGGCTGCATTCCTTCTAAGATATCCCACACCCTTACACATCTCCAGGTTCTGTGAAGATACTGGGTTTGAACCGATATCTAGTCAGGACCTGTATTACATTGCATTTGACAATTTAAACACAAGTACTTGCCCCAGAGCTACAGGGTTGTTTGAAAAGGTTCAAGCAAAGTTTCTACAGTCTTAACATGCCAGTTGGTTTGCTTAGGCATTTTTTTTAAGAAATGCTTTTTGAAGAAATGTATGTGTATTAAAATAGGGGAAGTGTGGTTAAGGCACATGATTAGGATTACAGAAATAATGCTTTGCAATAAAAATTTGAACTTGTCACTTAAAACCCCTTTGCCTGTTTCCCAATGTGTAAAATGCAGTAATTAATGCTTGCCCACATTTATTAAGCTTTCTTTCAACCCTGGATGAAAAGTCCCATACGAACATTAAGTATTATTACATCTGGCTACCCTGAGTTGCCATGTTCAACAAGTCCTACTGTTCATTTCAAATAGGCCAAAAAATAATGGCATTTTGTTGGTGACTCATTCAGGAGCCAATCCTGATTTCTTTTAAACCAAATCTTACCTATTTTTTTTCAGGTTCACTCCAAAGAGTTGGCACTGAGAATGTGGTTTGATTTGCCCATCCCCTACCATGATATTGTTTTCTCTCCCCAGCCAAATGATTAAAATGCTTTTTGCAGGAGAATAATTAAAATTATGGGGATTCCTTTTAGTTTTCCATTAGTATTTATGAGTGAGCTGAACATCCAGCAAAAGATTTCCCTGCCAGACAGCATTTTGCAGTAGTTTCACAGTCAGTTTAAGGCCGTACAAACCAGCAGAGCCATTAAGAGGGTGAGGCTCCTCCTGTCCCCTTCACCACAGTGCTGCCACAGCCATGCCTGAAGCCAGCAGGTCCTAAAATGACTCTGTGATTGTGATCAGACTGGGAAACCCCCTTCTTGCCTTTTTTTAACCACTCCCACAGTTCAAGCTGAAAACTGGTCACTCAGCTTCTCCACTGCTCACTTTCCCTACCCATAATCTGCGGTAACATTTCCATGCACACGGTGTTTTTAGCAAGTTTTTTCATGAGCAGCAATAAAGCTATCTGAGATCAAAACATGTAAGGAAAAAAGTGGTTTGATTTTAATTCACAGACCTGGGCAGAAGGGAGTATGGAAGACGTAAAAATAGACTCATGTCTTAATTGTACACTGTACCTTTTGGATTAAATCCTCTAGGTATCAAACCAAAAGCCTCCATCTCAGGGACCTCATTTTCTTCATCATTGGAGTTGTTTGGTGGGAGGGCTCTTCTCCCATTCAGAGGAGGTTTCTTCTTCTCTTCATTGGTGTTTGTTGTTTCAGACATCCTGTATGAAAAATGTTGTAATACCATGAAAGAAAGAAAGAGTGCAAGGAAAAAGCAAACATGAGCCAGCGTGGCACATGTAAGATGGGAGAAACCAAAAACGGTGTGGGGTGCCAGCGAGCTACACATTTTTAGACTCACATAAATAAAAACTGAGAGGCACAAAACATCAGTCTAATGATGGAGTGCAGCTCTCTAAGGATTGGAAGGCATTTTGTGTTTGTCAAAACACATGAATAAGAGAAGAAGGGGGGTGGGAGAAGAAGAGGGAAGCATAACACAGAAGTATTTGCCTAGGAGAAACAGAGCATTAAAAACATTAGGGAGTTTCAGGTAAAAGAACTAGAAAATCACTCACTCTCCCACCCTCCAAAACAGCATTATTGAATCCAAAATAGCAAATTATATCTTCAGAAAGTGCACCACACACTACCTCCCCCTAATAAAAATGACATTCTAAGTTATACTGCAATCATGCCAAATACTACAGCCTACAACAGTCTGTGGATGATTACTGGAGAATTGTGCTTTTGTCCCTATGCACACAAATACCCAAAGGGCTAACTCTTGTACCCAGAAAATCTGCTTTTGAGAAAGACAGGGAGAGAAAAAAAAAAGGGGGGGGGGGGGGGAGGGGTAAAGGGACAAAAAAAATAGAAAAAAAGCACTTATCCACTTATTTCTCTCCCACTAATGACCTTAAGGGAAATCTCAGATGTAGGCTGATCAGAGACTTCTCTTTGAGCTAGTCAAAACTGCTTTTGCATCTATTTCAGTGTAAGCATGTAGCAATGAAAAAGTCATGCCATCTTTCTAAGAAAATATTCATGGCTGAGAACACTTCTTCCCAAAGCTCCTGAAAACAGCAATTCAAAATGTAGCAATTATTTAATAGCAGCAAGCTCTTAAAGGAAGGTTTTTAGTTAACAAGGGTACCTTCTTTTCAGATAGTCTTTTTTTTTTTCTTCTCCCTTGCAGAATTTCTGAAGTGCGATAGAAGCCTGGAAAAAGTTGGGGGCTTTTAAGTAACCTCTGTATATCCTCCTCCCTCCTGTTGCAATAGGACAGTGCTGAAAGGGTTGCCAAGCCCCCCCCACATCACCTCCAAGGATCTGCCACTACTGCTGACATGTCTTTGCTTACTCCCTCCCTCTCTCTGCCTGTCTCACCCCAACCCCACTCACCAGGAGCATTTCAGGGTGCTTGGGCTAAGGAAACAGTTTGGGCACTGAAGTTTCAGTTCTTAGTGAGATGGAGTAGAGCTGCTCATGGCACAAGGGCAGATAAAGTGGGAGACTGGAGGGGATCTTCCGAGGGACACATCCCAATAAGCTGTGCTCACCATGTTGCCAGTCTTTAATGGTGTCTCTACCTCACGGTGCCTGCAATTCAACTTCAGGTGCTGGTTTTCAGAGTACTCCCAGGCAGACACAGCAACAGTTCCCCTGCCTGGTGCCTCACAGCAGTCCTTTCAGATGACTGTGGGGAACATGGACATGGAGAGCTCATTGGTGGCCCAGCAGAGAGGACCTTTTTCTCAAGACCCTGTGCAGTTCAGGAGAGTGAAGATATTTTGCACCAAACAGCTATGTTTGGGGTAAATGACCTTCAGCTCTTGCCCATGATAAAATGCATATCACCTAACAACCAGTGTCTGGGGCAGTACCTGGTGGAAGCATTTTAGTTCCATGTCAACATTTTTCAGTTCCACCAAGCTCCAAGGTAACTGGGGACTGTGTGACACCTCCTCTGTCAGACATAACTCCGCAGACCAGTGGAGTTACATGGAGAAAAAGCAGCGTATGGGGAATAATTCAGTCCCACTGTCCTGCCAGCCACGGCTGTTTGACAGCAGAGGTACAATTCAACTACTAAGAGCATGCACGGGCAGTGGAGAGCCCCTCTTACACACATGCGACCAGCCATGGGCACTTATTTGCCTCAGTTGCAGGGTAGACGAAAGAGCAAGGAGACACAGTGAAGAGGACTCCACTCTCTTTCAGCCAGCTATGGCTTCCAGTTCTGTAATATTAGAGAAGCCTTAAAGCTCTGCTGGCTTAACATCACTGAAATCAAGCCAGGAGGCAGAAAAGAAGAGAATCGGGTCACATTCCTGTAATGGAAAGAAGCAAGTAAGTCATCTGGAAGACAGAACCCCCATCCCGGTTCCCTGGCGATTTCCCAGTAGAGGCCACAGCCACAGTGAGGTAGCTCCACACAAGCCAGGACACCTGCACAGCGTGGGGCAGAAGTGCCAGCTGGGGACCGAGGAGCAGTGTGGCTGCACCAGCTCGTCATCGTAGCCAGACTAACAAGCCTGCTAGGGCTGATTGCAGAGGCACGGCACCAGGCTGCAGCGGTTTTGGAGGCAGCCTTGCTATCTGCACGCAAGCGTTGCGCTGCGTACGCTGTCTCACAGTCAAAGGGCTCGAGCTCTCCCCTGCCTCCCCCAGCAGGCTACTAGCCATGTAGCATGGAGAGCCACCATGCCTGGGGACTTCCCTTCCCCTGCCCTGCTCCCCTAGGAGTGCAGGCGCCCCACAGGGAGAGATCCGGTCCTATCACTGGCATCCTGATCTGCAATTTCCATTGACTCACTTTTAGGCAGATGGGCCCTGCAGTAACCATCTGGAGGGCAAGCAGCACCCCTGGCACCCGGGAACACAACGAGCTTTCTGGGGGAGGAGGCTTGTTGCCGATTTTCTTTTTTTTTTCCTTCCACCCTAATTTCAATGTGGCATGGTGTGCTTTGTGCCTCTTTCTCCACTTCCAGCCAGCACTTCAGTTCCCAAAATTGCAGCTGCTGCAACAACGTTACAAAAACTGATATAAATATTGCCTCAGTGCCATGCCTGCTGGGGGCCTGCAACACAAATAAGAAATGCCGTCTCCCGAGGAAGTCATGTGCTTCCCCAAGTGGCTGCGGTGCTGTCAGAGCCGGGAGGAAAACTTTCCGTCAGAGGGAGGAAGGGAGCGAGCGGATGCAGCTGAACAGATCCCACTCCAGCCATTGCGCTCAAACAGCCAGCGGTTGCAGATATCTCCCTGCGCCCATGCACATCTCTCCGGGGCTTTCGGCAGAAGCCGATGATCACGCGGAAAGCAGGGAGGACAAAATTTTTGGCGGTAGCGGCAGGAGCAGGGCTTCGCATCCAGGGACAGTAATGTTCCGCAGGCTGTAATTTATTTATTTGGTGGGGAGTGATGTAAATTCGTGCTTATGACAGCTCCAGATGGCAGGTATTTTCTCATTACCTTGACTTCTTAGCATTTGCTCTCCCTTGCCTATTAGACTGCACTGGCCTTAATTTAACTTTCATGGTTCAAAACTACTGACGTCAGGGCTGATGCAGGAGCGGGCATGGAGAACACGAAGCCCTGGTTTTCCTGTAGGGCCTTATATTTAATGAATGACGCACTGGGATGACCGGTGAGAGAGCACTCTCTCTTCCTGATGCTGCTTCTGCACTGCACCCTGTGGGAAACCACGAGCCCATGCCCATGTCTCAGAGGCAGCCTTCAGATGCTGGTGGCCTTTGCCAAAGACCTTTGTAGTCACAGGCACCCTTCCCACTGCAATGGACTTCGGATTATGGCCTTTCCTTCCGATCCCCGCAGAGAAGCCCTTAAATGGCTGGAAAGCTTGCACCTTAAAGGGTTATCCAAAATGCAGTTTCCCGCTGTCGCCAGAGCCAGTGTTGCTCTGTTCCAAGTCCTCCCATGCCAGACAAGAGTTTGTGGGGAAAAAAATCACAGAAAACACAAGAGTCAGTAAAGCTTTACAGCCAGAGGAGAGGGCGTGCCAAGATCTGCCACAAGCAAACTGATCAACCAGGTGCTCACATAAATGGGTTGCTGTGCTGCATGCCAGCGGCTGGATGGGAGGGATATTTTGCCTACCACTACTGTAGCTACACCAAGCACTCCTTGGCAGCAGCTGAGCATTGTAAAGCTCTGCAATAGGGTGACTTCATTTCTTCTTTTTTTTAAATATTACCCTCATGCCATTTGCAGTCTAGATGGGTGTTCAGACATACTGGGATGTTATACTACAGCATGTGCACGAGTGTACCTGTGAGGACATCATCCTTACTCCCCATAAACCAGACTCTTTCAACTCTGATCCTCTATACATAATAATAAAACATTACCTCTTTCTTGTCTTCTCATAGCTTCACTCAGGAACTTGCACCCTTCCTTAGATGATCAAGTCTGTCTTCCCCCTCCCTCTGCATCAGCACTTGTCTCCCAGAAACTGACGTTCCTCTTCCTACGATGCCTTGCCACACCAAGGCTGCAGGCAGAGTAGAGAAGATTCTAGCAGAAAATATGAATAAAAAATGATATTTTTAAACAGAAGCAAATTTCAGAAATGTTCATTTGGTGGTTTTGTTTGCATATTTTGCTTTGGGTTTTTTAAAAAACAAAGCCAGCTAATATATCTCTCTGTGTGTAACAGCTCTGGCTACCACACACAGTGGAGTATATTTTGAGTTAATGCTGAAAATTCAGAAGGCCCGGCTCTGAAACATGGCATGTGTACACACGTCTGTATGTGTGAACGAGGGGCAGAGGCAGAGAGAGAGAAAATGGCAGCTCTTCAGATGGTGGAACATTTGGAGAAGGGGATAGAGGGCCAGTTTTTAAAAGATACTGTTGCAAATGTTTCTGTTGCAGGAAAAAAACCACATATATATATCTATTCGTACACACATTCTGCTAGGAAAATGCGGCTTAGGAAATTTAACTCTTCTCTGAAAAACTGTTGTTCCAAACTGCAAGTTTAAATTCAAACTGCAGAGCCATCTAAGCATCTACATCTGAGCTGGCCATCTTAGGCTCCCTTCATCCTCCACACAGATCTAGTCTAGGCAGTGATTCATCTCCTCCTACAGCAGACACGTAAATAGGTCAGATGAATCATGGCCTAAAAGTGCCTGTTCCCTGTATTGACTGCAAAGGGAGCTTGGGGTGACGGGTCCTACCATATGTGTCTATACTACCGATGTCTACAGTAAGGTGAGATGAATCCTAGCCTAGGCACAGAAAAAGAAAAGGATTTTATTTGGTTTTGGAGGCCTGGCTTTCAAGTGCTAAATTATCCTTTACTTTTATGGAAGATACTGCTGTAAATCATTATCAGTGATACACAGCATACAGTTCAATACACTTTTTTCTCTCAGAATATGTGGCTGCCACTGCCAATTATGTAAAATATATTTCTTACAATAAATGTCAGATTACAGTAAAGTACATACAAGCTCATGAGTTCAGGCTTGGGAAAAAACATCCATCTTTTTGTACTCATCTGTGAAGGTGTTTTGCTTCCTCAGACAGAAATATAACTGTACATGTAGTAACTGCAGCAAAATAAGAAAACAATCGTACTGTCTGTTACAAACATACAACCCAGGTTCCCACTCCTATTCTAACTGACATCTGAATCCAAAGCATTCAGTTGGTTTGGTACTAGTGGCTGCCCTAGTTTCTTACAGAAAGAGTAAGAGTGAAGGCAAGCTAGGGCAAAGGGGTCTTTCATAAAAGATGATATTCACAGGCTCCAGCTAAGCTTACTCATTTATGTTTTGCTGGAGTTGAGGCCCTAAAGGATGAAAGAACATCTCTCAAAAATGGGAGTGGACAACTTCTCTGCTGTGGCCAGCTGACCCAGAAGCTGATAGAGACGCAAAGGCTGTGGACCTTAGATTTTTATTTCAACCCCAAAAGAAAAGGACAGGACATAAAAACAAAGCCATGACTACCTAGAGACTTAAGCAGGGAAAGCCATTTCAGATAAACCATTTGTTTGAATAAATTTCACCACACACACCGTATATTTGGGCCAAAGAAAGAGACTTTTCTAAAGGAACCGGTTCAACACCACTTTGACTTCTCAACCCCACACACCCAAAGAGAAGCTCTTGGCCTAGGGATCAACCCTACTTTGTCCATCAGGCAATGAGACTAAGATAAGGGACTGTAACTTGAAGAGCAGGGGAAACAGATGATTTGTATGATCCCCTTTCAGAGACTACCGACAGATACCTCCTCCCTTTTGAACAGCCATTTTATCTAGAGACAGAGAGCAAACTACATATTCAGTCTGGTAAGACTTTGTCTATCATTCTTGCTATATACTCACAGAGCTGCTTGAAATTTTTCCAATGCATCGGTGTCTTTTTAGTGAATGCTGATTCCACAACACTGAAACATTTTGCAAGAAAATTACAATTAATTATGGTAAAAGAGTTAGTAAGAAGTTACCAAAACATGCTTAGCTTTGATTTGATCATTTTAACTTTTAAGTTTGCAGCCAGGCTGCCATCCCCAGGTACTGGATGCTGGGATATCTATGGCAAGACAGGCTTGGGGAGCTCAGGGAAGGGAACCTTAAAGCTTCTGCAAAGACCCAGCTTGAGTTTAAGTAGCTGCAGCTCAGTCCTGCACCCAGACTGGCAGCTGCAGAGCTGCAGCCCTCAGCTCCAGAGGGACTTACTTGTCACATACAGCATCAGATGCAAATCAGGGTCATCCATCTGTGCTGTGCCCAAACTACCATGGCTCCTGGACAGTGTGGAGTCATCTTGGATACATCCAGGCCAGAACTGATAAGCCAAGGAAGACCCAAACCACCTACAAGCACAAGCATGGGGTCTGTGCCCTGTGACCCTGAAACACTCATGTCAAAGACCTAATACAAGACACTTGAGATGTCCCTACATAAAGACATTTGGGCTGAGCAGGGTTTAGTAGGTCCAGCTCTACATCATGCACAGATGAATATCCTTGTTTTAGTGCTAGGTTGAACAGCGATCATGCAGCATAGCACCTCAGCCAAGATGCTGGATCAGACCAGAGCTTTTCCTGCATCCAGGGGGCGGGTAATACACAACCCAGGCAATCCCGGCATGCTTAGCTGACAGTTGGTTCTAATTAATTTAGTAACATATGTGGACATGCAATGTTTCAATCTTAATGTCACAAAGCGTTTCAACATTACTGACACACAATGTTTCAAGAACACTCAATTACAAGATTTCTGGAATTAAAGATCTCCTAAATTTCATTTCAGGGTAAAACTTCCTGTTCCAGTTTGGAACAAAAATACATTTTAAAATGCTCAAATGTCTTGTAGAACAGCTTTTCCTCTTAATACAAACACAGATGTAGTGTGTAGGCCCATGCACAACAAAGCACTTAAGCACATCTTAACTTCAGTCGTGTAAGTAATTCCATCTTTAAGCATATGCCTAAATCCTGCAATGGGCTCAACTCAATGGAATCAAGGCTGTACAATATCTGTTTGTGTAGAAACACTTAAGCTGCCTGTTGATGTTGCATTTCTGCAACACGATGCTGCAGTTTTACAAGTCTCTAGTGCAACTGCTTCTTGAGTTGTTTCAAAGATGGTTGCCAAAGTGGGTTGTTGATCCATCTTTCAGTCCCAAGACTGACCTTATCTTTGTGCAAATGAGCTGAGTAATTGCTTTTTTAAGGAAGTATGCAATGTTTTGAGAAGTAGGTTCAAATGTGGATTGTAAAACATCACAACTGGTTGGTTTGTTAATGGCGGATGTTCTGGGGGGAGAAAGGAAATTGAAAGGATGAATCATTATCCAGATGAAGTTCAAAAGCAATTTAAAAGTCATTTCATAATCACAGATGTGTGCCAAATATACCCGTCCAGCACAAGCTGTAGGCTTTGATTTTTGTGAAGTCTGCAAGTTCTTTCCTTTGCTATTCCCACTGTAACCTCTTGCAGTGTGGTTTGAAAAAGGAGAACGTAAGAAGAAATTAATGCCTTCTAAACACTCCACATACCTGTCTCTTTCTGTAGTGCTGTGCTGTATCCACAAAATTACTGTCAATGCGCACAGTGGAATACAAACACTTTTCCTTTTGTGCTCGTAGTGAGCTCATGGTTGGAGTAAAGATGAAAGTCAGATCAGCTGAGAGACACTGCATCAGGAGGGCAACTGCAGCATGCACCCACAGCAAGGTCCCTGGCTGCTCAGCTGAAGTTAAAACCCTATGTTATGAAGAATAGGCGTGCACAGTATTTCTCTCGTGTCCAGAAGCTGTGTAAATCCTGTCAAAGCTGTACAAATTCCAAGGTAATAATCACGGTCTACAGGTTCCCTCTGCATTTGAGGCTTATCCATCCTCTCCCACAATTCCACCTCCAGTTGTGTGCCCCTAACAGATCAACCTCTACAAAGTTTTAGGCTGTGAGCTTGCAAGAACACATGCTAAGACAAAGCTCTGCAGGCAGATATCTTCTCCTTGACTCCTTGATCTCTCTCTGGCCCCTCTCTCCCCCAGCTGTAATCTTCACAAACTTTTGCAGATGTCATAGGAATAGTATGATCTTTCACTCTTTTCCTTTTGAGCCATTTTCTTCCACAACCTTACGCTGCTTTTGATTTCCTTTCAAAACACCAGTGGTTGGTTGCTGGGGGAGCATTTACTACTTCACTAATAGATTGGAAACTCATCCGGAAAACAGCAGTGCAAACAAAACAGGAATTGATCTATCTTTTATATTACAAGATCATTTTCTCAGAAAGACCCCTGGAATTCTTAATCTTCAGACTTGTAAAAAATTATAGGTTGTTCAACTCATACAAAAAGAAGGGCCTCACTGGCTGTGGCTCAGATGTCTTTACCCAAGTGCCTTGTTTGCCTGGGATTCCTCCTGAAACTCTGTAGTTCCTGTGACTTACTTGGATAATTCCTTGGAGATGAGCATGAAAATGGGGTACAAGCAGCATGTTAGGAAATTGTAAGAAATTGGTGGTAGCATTAGGTTGAAGAAGTAGCCAATGTATTTTCAGGTAAAAGCATAAGCATGTTTCAAAGGCATCCACTGGAATATACAGATGGAAATGGGTTCATTCAAAGTCCTGATCCTTAAAATGGTCCATGTCACCATCTTGTAGTCTGATTTCCCACCTCTTGCTTGCAAGTCAGACAGCTAATCAATGAATAGAAACAATATCATAACACCATAAAAAGCAGTTACAAGTTAAGGATAATGAGAAGCAAGTAACCTGAAAAAATGGCTTTTGAGCAACTAATAAGCTGAATTTGCATTATACCACAACAAATTCTAATCAAGAAAATGCATTCATAAAAAGCAAAGTTGATTTGTGGACCTCTGAAGGAAAATTTGGGGCAAGTAGGAAAATTGCAGTGACCTACTTGTTTAACTTTTCCCATTGGTAGGGCCATTGGCTGACTAATACTTCTGTTCCGTACCTGCTGACAGCTGGTGTTCAAATGTTGAATCTATAGCTCTCTGACACCACTGTTGCCAACACTTTCTATTGCATTCAATGGTGAATATAATTTTTGTGTCTGTTAATTGAAATACCAATAGCACCTCTTTAAGAAATGTGGCTCAAAATAAAATATGTGATTTGTGGGCATAAAAATCAGCAAACCCTTGGAACATCTAGAGAGGCCATTGTTGCAAGCCTTAGCTAAGGAATGCTACTTTAAGGTTGTCTTTATTCTCACAAAAAACACAGCCTTTCATGAAGGCCACTGAAATATACATGTAGAGCTTCAGCAATAACGCAAATTATCATCTAAACTAACTGTAGCCATGATATCTTTTAGAATGAAGTCCCATCAGAACTCTTCATCTTTTTCACAGCTCTGAAAGCTGAAAACATTACACCTTTTCAAGACTTTAACCATGCCAGAAAAAGAAGTGCTATCTCACTGTAATAATGTTGTCTTAATTATGTACAATACTTAGCACTAGTTTTACACCAGATGAGTCATAGTAGAAGCTTGTACTTTGCTGTTTGACTAAATCCCACAGCACTTAGAACTCCCTGCAGTGAATGCTTACCAGCTTGTGCTCGGCTCTTCTCTCAGACCACGTCTGCTGGATCCTTCAGGGGAGGCTAGTTTGAAGGGTGCTGCAATAGGATGAGCAGACACTGTGGTTGGAAATAAGGGCGCAGAGTCAGTAAGAACATGCCAGAGAAATGTCTTGAAAGCTGCTCAGATGTTTATGCTTCTCCAGTCATGTCCATTTTAATTAATTGGGATCCTAGAAATCATAGAACTGGGTTTCATTCCTTTCTTTTTAAAGGCAGTTTATCTTCTGAGTAGAAAGGTGGTCTTTTTTCGTCATCTTCTGCTGTTTGTTGTAACAATTAAGACAATGCCAAACAGGCAACTGAAACACTT
This sequence comes from Pelecanus crispus, assembly GCF_030463565.1. NCBI lineage: Eukaryota > Metazoa > Chordata > Aves > Pelecaniformes > Pelecanidae > Pelecanus > Pelecanus crispus. The sequence continues at coordinate 78,961,133 of NC_134644.1, read as the reverse complement.
GTAGTCATTTACGGAATCCCTGTTTACTTGCCTTACTCCATTTGATCTTTTACTAATAAAAATAATCCCATAGAAGCAGATACCTACCATTTTATGGAGAATTTTTACTACTGGGTTCTCCAATGAGATAGCCTGGTCTGCTGGGCACCTCTTCATTTGTGCAGATTTCTTCTCTTTTCTACATTTCAGTGCTTTCTGAGCTCAGTGAATCCCTGGTAAGCACTGGATCTTCCCCCAGGTCCCTCCACGTGCTCATCTCTGGGAGAAAACTGGCTATTCTCAAATCAGTTGTTACCTTGACAATTCAGCTCTCTTCGTCTGAAACATGTGAATAATACTTCAAGGCTTTCAAGCCTTCATAAATGGTGGTAGAAACTTCAAAGGAAAAACACTATTAGATAGATCTTTTAAAGATACTTATAAACTTCAAGACCAGATGGACTTGAAGCGGAGTATACTGCAGTCTTCATTCACAGTCAGCAGAAGAGGTAGGCTCTAGCATCAGGTTCTTTGAATCTCTGTCTGGAAGACCACATAGGAAATTTAAAGTTAGACATTGTGAAAAATTGTTCCCATCTGCCTCCCCTTCTTCACCCAATGGATATGCAGAGTGCCTAAGTACCTGGCTATCACAGGTCACTGGGAAGCAGTTGCTTAAGCCTCTGTATGCAAATAACAAATACTCTATTCATTAAACATCCCTGTAATGAATGTCCTGCTATGGCACCTTCCAAGGGACTCTTGATTAGTTGAAAGAAGTAAAATCTTCGTGTTGAAATAACAGCTGGTTATGATACTTAACAGTATCAGCGGATAGTCTAGAGACATACACTTCACCAGGAAGCTTTCACTCCCACACATTATTTAAATAGAAGGTGATTTTTGCAAACCTAGTACCTCTAAACTGAAATGTATTACATTTGGCTAGTAAGGTCTTTCTAGTTAGTGTTTTTCAAAGTGCAATACCTGTCTTATCAAAAGCTTTACCCGGAAGAAAACACGAGGGTTGGCATGCATGCCACACTGTTGTGTGGTGCAAAGAGAACGCGTCCAAGTGAAAGGACAAACAAATCATTCTGCTCACGAAATAATTTAATTTCCATTTTAGCCAGGAATACACTAAATAATGCATCATTCCTTGGCTACTCAAAAGGTCACCTTTTGGTCTACAAGCAGCTGCAGCAGCTGTGTTCCCCCAAGACCCTGCTGCGAGCACAGAACAAAGTGTGAGAGCTGATGACAAGCTCAGGGGATGCAGGTATGGGACAGGCTTCTGGAGGCCTCCCAGCAGCTCCAGTTGAGCACCACTGCCAAATTTCCTTTCTCATTTTTTACTTCAACCCCAAATAGCCGCCTTCTTTCCCCTCCCCTTCCTAAGTAAATTAGTCATATGTAAATTAGGAGAAAATAAACAGCCAACTCAGATTTTGACACCATGCAGGGGCAAGTATCCATGGAGATTCATCATTGATTTCCCATCACATTTGACAGGAAGGTACAACAAAGAGAATAAAATACCCCTGCAGTAAGGCACTCTGTGAGGCCAAGTTCAGCTTAGAGGCTGCTAAGTCTCTTATTCCCAAACTATAATGCAAGCAAGCTGATTCTGTGACAAAAATACATATGCAGTAGAAGCATCTGACCCACAGCTGGTCTAGATATATCTCTGATATTTGAGACTTTCATCCAGTAGATCTGGAATAAAGAAATTGGTGGCTTCTTAGATATTTTCTCATTATCAGGAACCCAGACATGAGTTTTGCAGCTAGGAATCCGTTCAGCTTTCTAGACCAGGGTGTTGGTTATAATATATGCACCTTAGTTTGGAGGGAGGGAGTGTGAAGGGGACAGAAAATCACCCTGGATTTTCATCTAGTTCAGAATCAGTCCCCCTAACAGGTAGGTCAGGGCGGTACAGAGGAGATGCCCTGACCAGGCCTGGCTTTGATGGGATGGTGGGTGAAACAATCTGGTGTTCTTGTAGGATTTCCTTGGTGATCTTTTCCACAGACCTAATCCTGTTCCATTTCCTGAACACCTAAATCAAAATTGCCTACAACCAGAATAGCTTTTGTTTCAAATTAAATCAAACAAGCAAGGAGAGAAATAACAACTACGAGAGAGAAAAACAAGCATGTAACTCACTGTAAGGGTCATCTTGCATTGATGCATAGCAATCCCTCCTAGACAACAGTCTGGGGAACACTTTATTTTTAAAGGCCCAGCACACAATAACAGAATCATAGTAGACATTCATCTAACCATATGCACCACTCATATCTTTCCTTACCCAAAAAACCACGTGAACCTTAAAAAGAGATGGGGAAAAAAACCTAATGCGCAAGCACTGAATGAAATATAATACAAAACAATTCTAGTGCATATGTATTCCTTAGCCCATCCAGATGTGCTTTCATCTCCTCCAATCACTCACACATCAAGATTGCAGCAGACCTCCATGAAAACCCCCTGAGCTCTGGGATTCCCGTCTCTCTTTCAGGGTGATGTAGGATTCATTAACTCCAGCTGTTGCTGCTAGCTTTTCCCCACTGCAATGGTTCAGTGTCACTGCCAGCCAGCACAAAATCCTGACCAAAAGCACGTGCCATGTGGCAAAGCTCTGCAGTTCAGCAGGTTGCCAGTGTTGGAGCCACAGTGGACACAGCAAGGTGGCAGACAGCAAAGGACAGAAAAAAGAGCAAGGGGTGGATAGGCCCATAGCGTTCTTGAAATGAATTGGCAAGCAAATTTTAAAATTTGCACTTTAAAAAGTGAAAACCAGAATATTGCAGAGTAACCAGTTTTGCCATAAACTGCTCTTTACAACATGCTCGAGGCAATGGCAGTGAAAGCCAGAGAGGCTCTGCAGCCATGATCAAACTTAAACCTCTTGCTTACTCATGTACCCCTCTGCCACTGGTACCTGAGGGCCTTGAACAGCATGTACTGCAAGTCAGGAGAAAGCCCCATACACTTCTGACAGCAGCTGTCTCAAACATTTTCCAGCCACGTTACCATCAGGTGGGGGTGATTACTGGAATTCAGTCTGCATCAACATTACAGTATATGCTGGACCCATCCTTCAGTACATACTCCAAATGGGGCCAGGATACAGCTGGCATTACTTAGCTCATCTAGCCAAGCCCAAGTCTGCACTGGCCTGCATGAAAGAAAATAAAGAAAAGCAAGTCTGTTATCAGTAGGCTTAAATTTGTTTAGCAGGAGCACGCGCCTCCTTTGCAAAACACCTATGAGCTTGAAAAGTATAAAAGGCTAAAGACAGAGACCAATCACACACCATTTATTTAAAATGCATCATCCCAGAAAAAATGAGGGATATTTCTAGCTAGAAACCCAAGCCAGAAAATTATGGCAGCCTGCTGGCCAGCTGACAATCGAAGGTTTACTACCAGACCAACAAACAGCTAAACAAGTGCTCTTCCTAATGGCAGGAGAAGCTGGGATGGAAACACACAGCCTTTGCACTCCAGACCTAACCTCGTCTTCCTGTGCTCAAAAGCCACATGCTTTTGGGCTTTCCTAACATGATTTTGGAGTCTTTGATGCATCCTGAATTTGGCAAAGATCTTGACATTGGTACCACTATTCTAAGTTACGTCCTTTCCTTGGGCCGCCTCTGAAAAAGCCAGCCTCTCTCTATTGACCATACAGGCAGCGGGGTAGGAGTCGTCTTCCACTGCAGACTCCTGCACAAGGTACTTGAAGTCAAGCAGTTTCAATATTGCTCCTGCCCCCCACCCTTCCATCCCTGCTCTTCTCTCCCTAGCTAACGAGATGATTTTCTTTGGCAAAGAAAACCGCACCCAACACATAAAAACAACTGCCAGACTGGAGTAAGAGTATGCGTGTGCTTCCAAATCGGTGTGAGCAAACTAGCCATGTCCTAGCTTCACACTGAAGCAAGACCAAGAGAGCGCCAGTGTCCTACATCCCATCTCCAGGCCACCACAGTCAGGGGAGCCCAGCCCAGCAGCTGGATGGATTCACCCAGCGCGGCAGTGAGCGCCACACTGCACGTGGTATCTGCTGGCCTATTAAGGTACAACCATGGTAATTTTTTTCTCTTGAGCGTATTTTCAGAGCCGTCCCCTTTGACGTACATATTTATTGGGCTGCAATCCAGTTAACATGTGTGCACACTCGCAGGCACACGCACAGAGCTGATTACATACAGCTTTCCTTGCAGTTCTGATAATCTGGATAATTTATTCAGGTTGGCAAAGTTGGAGTGTTTTTCCATTTCCTCTGCAGAAGGGGAGCAATATGATTGTTGCTGTGGTGATCCTTCCCTTAATATTTTTAGCCGTGATCTGGCTTAGAGTCATGACTTGCTTTGGAAAGTGTCATTTTATTAAGGCATAATATTAAAACATTGGTGAATAGCCTTTTATTTTTCACACTGAATAATATATATATCTATTCCTTGAAATTCACATTTACAGATGAAAACGTGTAGATAATCCTTTATCATAAACAGGGCTGGTTTTGGCCTTTATTTTGTAATCCCTGTTCTCCTTCATCCCCTTGGGATGCGCAGTCAGAACCTCTGCTCGCCTGGGTTACGTTTTCAGGAGGGTACATACTTACTCAGAAACATCAACGCTGACATTGAAGGTAGTTGCATGTGTAATCCTCCAGGCAAGAGGTTCAAACAAGCTACCTCCTTCCCTACTAGCGAGGTTAATGACTGCTCTGCAGAAAGGGAGCAAGGCGATTTCATTTTTTTCCTTCATTCCTGAGGTTGCAGAGCCAGCATTCCTCTCTCTGCAGAGGGGACAGCAAATGTCAGCTCCCTACTTTCATTTATACCTTGATCAATGAAGATGTTGGCAGAGAAAACTGTTATGCACAGTGAGAAAAGAAGTACAAAACTTCTCCTACTGATGGGAATGGCCAATGGCAAGTTATTCCCATTTGTAGCCTGGGCTGTAGATGTATCCTTGCATGGCTCTACCAAAGTAAGGGTGGTAGCACCACCACCACCAAGCCAAACCTATAGCTCTGCCATTGCATGACAGTAGTGCACAGCACACAAGGAGGTGCTGATGGGGGGTGGAGGTCCAGCACTCAAGCATCCTGCTTTTGTCTCCTTTCCCTTCACTCTGAATAACAAACTGGAGTGTCCTGGGAATGGTTGTGTTTTTAAAGTTGCAAAACTACTGTCATTAGACTGCTTTCCCATAATCTGCTTCACATTGACTTCTGCCATGGGATTAATCACGGAAAAGGATACCATGCAGTATAGATGAAAAGAATCTAAACTGGGCCAATGGAAAGCTGTCCTCTCATTTAGTCGTGATTTTCTCAAAATTACTGTTTGAGATGAAGTTTGTTTGTCTAGTTTAAAATCCAGGATTAATCATTCTGGCTAGTTGACAATTCTGTTTCTCCATTTTGTATCTCCTACGGGTGTTTTCCAACACTTCAAACCATTTCCAGATTATTATTGTTTGAGGTGGGAATTGAACAAGGGGCTTGTTTATTTTCCATTCAGGAAAATAAAAAGTGACATTCCAAATGGTTTTATAATTTCCATCATTTCAACCAAATGTGTTTGGTGTATCTGAATAAACCAGATTCAGATATTTGTTACTGAGATGCACTAGCAGAAGCTACCACAAAACTTTTCTTTTACAACGGGACTGCAAATATAGGTGATATGAAACTATATCTTTTCTTTATTTTAATAAGAAAAACTCCTAGAATCATAAGCAGAGAAACTGCTTAACAGACTTGTATGTATTTATTTACACAGACACACACAATTACTATGAACTGCAGGATACCACAGCATGAATGTGCCTGTGTCTTTTGTTTCTCACTGCTTCTCTAGAAATTTCAAGATTTTAAGATTTCATCTGCAAGCTTTTAGTAAGTGCTAGAAACTCATTCTTCCAAAAAGCAATACAATCCTCCATGGTCTTAACACTCTCTGGATAGACGCTGGTAGATTCAGCAGCCTGTTGATGCAGCAAACTACGTCAGAGGTGCAAAAAAACCAGCCTATGCCACACTGATGGAATTAGGACACGGCTTCCTACCACCCCTCCAGTCCTTTCCCACCATCAACAGCCTGGTGAGGGCACTTGGACTCTGCCTTCCCACTGATCCCTAGAGACAATGCCTCGGACATGGATGACACACGTGTGTGGCTAGACTGTACCCTGCATGATATTCTGGGGACGCCCTGGATCCTACGCAGAGGCTGAACAGGGACGCTGTGCTTGCGCTCATCTGCACGATGCCAGCACGCCTCCCACAGCTGCAGCCGGCATGTCGCCGCTCCACGCCAATTCCCTCACCAGACTGTGCAGGGCACAATCTACCTTGTGATCTTAAGTATGCACTGGTGTGGGGAGGGCAGAATTTGACAGCTGGTTTGCCTTCACCTTGGCCGTTTCCATGCTCTGCCCCATACTGTGATGCCACCATTACCCGCATAACCTGCGGGCATGCATTTATGCACATTGTGTACGTGTGTATTCTTCCCCACGCTATGCCTTAGAAATGACAGAATTCTGCAAAGAAAGGAGGTGACAGCCCTTGGAACTGGGAAAAGCATGCAGCATCAGCTGAAACTCTTTTCTGGGTTATTTTGAGAGTCAGATTTTACTCCACAGACCCACTGTAATTTAAACCCAGACCCATCGCAGGAGAAACAAAACCAAAGCAGACTCTGTTGGATGGAGCCCAGCCTGCCTAGAGCTACTTTGATACCTCTCATTAGCCATAAATGCCAGGTCTCGCTTCCTGTGCACCAAGCCAAAGGTGCTGGATTTTGGCTTGCTTCCCCTTAGTGTGCACCAAGCCTGACCTAACTGCAGGTTCATGGGACCAGACTGAACCTTCAAAGTCCCGCTCTGCCGCGCTCAGCTCCATTTCCCTGCAAACTCTCTGCATTAAGGCAACCGTCCAACACATACTCCAAGCAATTAGAAGATTTCCTACCTGCTGTAAGGCAGCCTTATTGTGAGTGCATATCATAACATAGCTTTTTACGTGTTATTCCACACCCAGATTGCTGCCTTTTGTTGCAGGGGGCTGAGCTACAGCCCCTGTGGGAGCTATGAACAGTGCATTTGCAAGCAGAATGTAGGTTTCTGTACTATTTCTGAAGCTCTGCAATTCACTTCCTGCCTTGCACGCGGACTGGGGTTTTGCTTAGATGCAAAGCTCAGATTGAGCTGTCAGTCACAATATACTTCTCTTTTTCCTGTTTTAGAAAAGGGATTTATATCTGTAAAGGATGGAGTCAGCTCAAACCCTGTAGTCTTAACTACATTGGCTCTGGAGCTAAATATCAGAGAGAGATGAAGGTGTGTGACAGAATTAAGTCTGTGCTATAGAGCAAGCCTAACTTGTGTCCAAATCCTTGCTGAAGTACAAACAGTAGTCTCCTTTGGCTGTACTGGACTTGGAATCAAATCCCCGCAGAGCTTGATAAGAAGTTGTCCAGGTAAAAACAAACTGATTTTTTAAACAGCATATTTCCTAGCAATTTCAATGATTCCTGCTGACAGTTTAGTTTTAAGCACCAAATTATCAGACAATAACTCATGACCCAATTCTGAAGTCAAGACTACAGTTCACAAATAATTTTCCCCATACATCCCTCAGCAATTTTGGAGAGAAAGGATGCTAAAAGAAGGCCATAGTAAGCACAAAGGAGACAAAACCAGTTGGCCAGATATTTAAACCAGAAAAACTCAAGTTAGTAATAAATACACATTTTCAGCAGCAGCTTTTGCAAACCCATAGAGGGGAGCTCAGCAGCTCCTAAGTCAAGGCATGCAAGAAGTTGGAGAGCCTTTACCAGTTACTGCCTAACCACACACCACCTGCTCACCTCCACCCCATGTGAAATGAAGACAGAAGGTAACTCACAGATAAAACCACACTGAATGTCTTCAATTCTGACTGCATTCCTCCCTCCTTCCCCACTACCAAAAGGTATTAAATGTTTACTCATCTTTAGTCAAATCAGTATCATAAAAGACAAAGAGGGAGCTCAATTTGGCAGGGGTGGGGGGAGAAGCAAGACTAGGATATTTACTGTCTCACCTTTCTCCAGAGCTTAATTTGGAATTAGCTTTGTGGCTTAGCTAATTAGCCTACACACTGATATTTTAAAATTATGATTATTTTTTCCAGCTCCCTAGAATACAGGCTTAATTCTAGTAATCGCAGCTGCTCATTGTTATAGCTTGTTAATGCTTATTTAATCTTCAAGGCCCCAACTTAAAGCCTCCATCTCTGAATACCTTCAAGGAGAAGTTAGACACATATCTGTCAGGGACGATGTTGATGTAGTTGCACTTGCCTTCAGAAGGAAAGATGGTTTAATGATTTCTTAAGGTCCTCTTCAAGGCTAATTTTCTGTGACAAAGTCCAATCATAATGCAACCTAATTGCACTATTTCAAGAGAAATTTACCCCATCCCAGTGGCTTCCCCCCGTTCCTGCTTCTCTTCTGTTTGTGTGTTAATAAATCTTTTCTCTTTAGCGTACTTTGGCCATAAGAAAAGCAAAAAGCATATCTTTGAGAAACTACCCCTAGGCCACATAGACAACTTTCAGGTGGCAGGTAGGGAACTGACAGCTCTATCTTTCTATTCTACCATCTGTTGTATGTGACATAAAACTAGGATATTTGATACTGAAAGAAGAGGGGTAAAACAGCATCTCTCACCAGGGTTTCACAGACAAAGGCTCTGGGTCTCTCCACCAGCAGAACACTCAGCAGTACAAGTTTGATCTGGACTGGATCCAGGCAGAAGACTGCGTTTCTATCAAGTTAGTCGTAGTACCTGAGATATGGGTAATATCTGCTCCGGCACAAAATTTGTCATTGCCATTTCCAACCTCAGACAGCCTTTGGACGTTTCAACCTGTCATGGTTTAACCCCAGACAGCAACCAAGAACCACACAGCTGCTCACTCACTCCCCCCAAGTGGGATGGGGGAGAGAATCAGAAAGGTAAAAGTAAAAAAACTCATGGGTTAAGATAAAGACAGTTTAATAGGTAAAGCAAAAGCCAAGCAAAGCAAAACAAGGAATTAATTCACAACTTCCCATCGGCAGGCAGGTGTTCAGCCATCTCCAGGGAAGCAGGGCTCCAGCACACGTAATGGTTACTTGGGAAGACAAACGCCATAACTCTGAACTTCCCCCCCTTCCTTATTCTTCCCCCAGCTTTATGTGCTGAGCATGATGTCATATGCTGTGGAATATCCCTTTGGTCAGTTGGGGTCAGCTGTCCCAGCTGTGTCCCCTCCCAGCTTCTTGTGCACCCCCAGCCTGCTCGCTGGTGGGGTGGGGTGAGAGGCGGAAAAGGCCTTGACACTGTGCAAGCACTGCTCAGCAGCAACTAAAACATCCCTGTGTTATCAACAGTGTTTTCAGCACAAATCCAAAGCATAGCCCTGTACTAGCTACTATGAAGAAAATTAACTGTATCCCAGCCAAAACCAGCAGAGAACCATATCTAGAGACACCTGAATGATACCCATGCCACCAGTGCTCTGCACTGTGTGCCCTCTATGTTTATAAAACACTCCTGGGGACCTTTCTGTTGGGTTTGCTCTACTGTCAGTGTCTGGTCTAAAAAGAAATGAGTGCCTTGCCCCCCTGGCATTTCTGACAGACTGTTTGAGGCAGGTCCTGTAACAATTATGAAGCAGTTCACAACCCACATGTGCATATTTTTGAAGTGTAAAATGCTCCAGAAATTCCTGATGTATTCTCCACAATTTCTAACTTCTGTGCTGCTTTTCTTCTTTTTTTCTTATTTCCATTCTCTCACCACTTCAGTAAAGGTCAAAAGTCATTATGTTGTTCTGTCTGAGGTATCAAACCCCTCTAGACTAATCTCTGCAATAGCACACAGATCTGCAAACATTTTTCTTGAAAAAGTTAAAAACCATTTGAATATTGTTCCGTATATTATAACATTTTGTCTGTTCATATTCAGTTACCTCTAGAGTGAAGCTTTATGTTTTTCATTTGAACACAAAGATTTCTTTTATGATGCCCGAGATGTAAATTAGCAGTGGGCAAAGCAATTGCAAAAAGAGAAAAGGAGAGGGGCTGGACATTTCACCTCCCATCAGAAAATAATGAGCCCACAGTGAGTGACAGAGGACACATGCCCCCAGCTAAAGCCTCTCCATCTTCCCACTACTCACTGCTGTGACTTGGTGCAGACCCAAGCCTACCCACACCACATAAGACTCCTGTTCGAGTGCTCTCATCCCAGACAGACTTTGGAGACCAGCAAAGAAGCTTTAAACCTCCCACGCTCAAACTGAGCCCTCCCCTTTGCTTCTTTGCCAAAACCATCTGACAGGACTTCAGTTGCACTCTTCTACAGATGCTGTTTCCTGAGCTGGGGCTGTACAATGTGGCAAGCCATAGTAGCAGGTAACTGAAGCCCTTCAAGTGCCTGTGTTTGTCCCTAGAAAGGAGTACAGGGATGAGGGGGCAAGGAGGGAGGAGATGACTTCTGGCAGCACCTGGCCTGAGCGGACTTACCAGAGTTTTCAGCAAACACGGAGTAAACTAGAAGGGGATGCTTGGTTTGTAGCCTGCTGGCCAGCAGTAGGAGAAGGAGCAGAAGACTAAGGAAGGAGTTCCCCGGCCACGGAGGAGGATGAGAGCGCTGCATTATCGAAAGCACATGGACATCAGGGAACCATCTGGACCTCTTTCTACAGTTTGCAGCTGATGTCCAAATATTTAGTGGAACGCTGCTCCCCATGGGTGCAAATGTTTTCTCATCCTTACAGGAGAAACAGTAACACACAATTAGAAGCAAGTTTTGTAATCCTGTATTGTTTACAAATATGCTGGCTGGGAAAGGATGAAAGTTGATTCTGTTTCTAAGTGATTCTGGTTTATATTTCAGTTCTCTAGAATTAACCATGGTAAACCTGACTGCATCTGACAGCCAGACATAATAAATTCAAAACCTTAATGTCTGTCTCTAAAATCAAACAAAACAAAAGTTATCCTCTGTTTTCCTTTAAAATTCTCTGACTGCAATTGCCTCTGACTCCTTAGATAAAAAGAAGGTTCTGAATCTCCACCACTGGCTGTATACATCTAAGGGTATATACAGTACTGAAGACTATGGCATTTCTCCAAATGCATATAGCCAGCAGCAAAATCTGGCTGGGTGACTTCAGGAAGGGTTTTCCTAGTGGTACGTCTGTGCTGTAACCTGGTATGGGGAACAGCAAATCTCTCTGCACTCTTTTGGTACAGCACACCCATTACAGAGCCCCATACATGTGGTAATACTGAGCTAAAATTATGCACTACAGACAAGGTGTCAGAGACAGTAAAGAGGTAGCAGAGAATAATAATTTTCATTTTCTGATTCTCTGGCAGATGTCACTGTCAGCACTGAGCTTTCCTTACCCAAGGAGGGGACCCACAATCAATATGTTGCTGCCCTCCCAGAAAGGTGTCCTTTGGAGCAGAGCATGGTGGGAGCCAGCCCATCCACAGCTCTCCTGCCACCCTCCTGCCAGCATAGCGTCTTAAATGGTGGGGTCTTACTCTTAATGTGCGTTGTGCCCAGTCTCCCCTGCAAAGGCTTGATGCTGTCTACAAACATAATTTCATCAAGCTTTCTTCCATCTATGCTGAGAAAACACATGGCACAGTCCCTCAAGGAATCCAGTTTGGATCTAATGAGATATATCAATGATGCTGCACTAACATGCAGTCCTCATAGTCTTTTGTAAGACCATTGGTGTTGCCAGAACATTGCCTGGTTTACGCTAAACCAACAATCTCTTAATTCGTTTCTTAGGTACCATGTCATTCTTCTATTTTAAAATATTCTGTGATTTGTTTGGGTAGAGGTTTTATGCAAGCACGTGTCCTTGCCTATTGGCTTTGTTCCAGCCTGAGGTGTCACACTTTTCCTAGCATAGCATTGGTCGCACTACAAATAGACCTCACATATCCCACCCTAAAGGCTGCAGTATTTCAATGTTGTTTGAAGTCACTGTGTCTGTAACCCTGCCCCTCCAAGGATCTGATGAAGGATGCTAGCATATACCTTATTTTTTAAACTGTACACCAGTTAGGAAAAAAAAGGCACTACATGGGAAGTATCATTGTTGTGAATTGGATTTATAACATTTAAAGAACCAACAAGTGGACTGGTCATGTGAGGTACCTAGAGATTCAGATGCTAACTTCTCATGAGATGGACTACTTTCACTGAGTGCTAAACACTGAACCTGGTTATAGAAGAGCTCCTAATTTTATTCCAGCCTGGTCAAACATAAACTTTTGTCAAACAAGGAGTTACTGGCTTTGTCAAAGATGTAAAGGAAACCCATGTCATCCTAGAAACTGCAGCAGATAACCTAATGGTGAGTTTTCAGCCTAACACCTAATGAAGAATCTGGCCTATACTGTAAAGACAAGAGTAGTCTGGTCAGACTGTGGATACTATGCTATGAGCCCACAGCAGAGACTGCCATTTAACAACGCAGTTCTGGGAACTACAAAGTCACATTCCCCTTGGGAACAACAGCCCCAGGTAGGTTGGCTCTTTAGTCCCTCTAAGCATTAAAAAAAAATTAGGGGTCTCAATTACAACCCTCTACAATGAAAAAAAAAAAAAGTAGATCAAGTACATTTGGACTAAGATGCAATTTGTTTTGATAGGGAATGGAGTACAGTATGGTTCGGCTGCAAATAAAACCTGATTGCTCTTAACAGCATCCTGCAAAGCTGTTAATGACCTATACACAGACAGCAGGATCAATATAAGCTAAACTTACATTTCATAGCTGGTATCAGAGCCACTTCATACTGACAAAATAATAAAACAGCAAAAGAACAATGAGACACTCTGGCACATGTGTACATTTTCTAAAACCACACATAATGAAGGCTTTAGCAATGCAGAACTCAACCTCCCAACTCAAAGTTTTATTGGCCGTTATCTCGCTGGATTTGGAGCAATGGCTCTGAATGCAGTAAAAGACATTCATTTTTCACAATGTTTCCCCACATAACTGACAAATTTATTAATGTTATAAAAAAGGACACAATTTTGAAATCCTCAGAGTGCCTGACTTGTAATGGTGCCAAATATGTTTCTCTTTTCATTAGCATTCAGGGATCACTATGCCCAAACCACCCTCATCTACTTTTTCCACTCACATAGATGCAGTTGATGTTGGATCACCAGCCATCTCGGTTCTTGTCCAAGGTAATAACTTTGGACTACAGCAGTCAGATATACTGAGAGAGTGTTTCCAAATTAGAATGGAAACTGCTAGATGTCCCCAATATAGCCTCCCACTGGCCTATATCAATATAGTATGAACTCCATTAATATCTTTTGGGTACCCCACCTCCCTGCTTGAGAATTATAGACCTTCTCTCAGTTTAGAATGGTTGCAAAAGTAGATACATTCAGAAATTCAAAAAATTATCTAAGAACTCGCAAGTGCTACCTAAACCTCTGGAATTCAAGTATTCTTCAACAGGCTTTGCACATCTTCCACCTCCAAGGAAAGAAAGTGAATGAAACGGCAGCACAACATGTTTCAAGTGGTAACTGTCTGAAGAGGTCACAGGCAAAAGAAAAGGACAGATATTAACAGAGCATCAAGGTACTTGGTTAGCCAAATTTTGCTTCTCCCAGGGAGAAGTACTGTCCTCCCTTCATATATTGCAACCCTTGGAGCCAGAGACCTCCTGCTTTCTCCTGGGGCTGCTCAGCTCTTTGGACCTCAGTCCAATGACCCAGACCTTAATACCACATCATTCTGAAAATATCTTTGGTATCTTGTCTCACTCCTTCACGAAGTCACTTTGGGGGCCTGATACAAGACATAAACATCGTTCCCCTCAGCTGGACATGCATAAACTTCCCTGCTGGAAGAGGGCTTCTTCAGGAAGGCTGCACTCTTTTACTTCCCTGACTTCACTGGAGACTTCCTCACTCTGCCATCTTTCATCCTGTCTGCCCTCCTGGTCAGCACAGACCTCTGTCTCCTCTTTGCCTGCAACTCTCCTTTCTCTTAGACATCCATCCTGCAGCTCACCACAGCCAGTGACACCAGGAAATGAGATGTGGTGGCCTCATATCATTGTCTGTGTCCTGGTTTCAGCTGGGATAGAGTTAATTTTCTTCCTAGCAGCAGGCATAGTGCTGTGCTTTGGATTTAGTAGGAGAAGAATGCTGATAACACGCTGATGTTTTAGTTGTTGCTGAGTACTGCTCATGCTAGTCAAGGACTTTTCAGCTTCCCATGCTCTGCCAGGTGCACAAGAAGCTGGGAAGGAGCACAGCCAGGACAGCTGACCCAAACTGACCAAAGGGCTGTTCCATACCATATGACATCATGCTCAGTATATAAACTGGGGGGGGTTGGCCAGGGAGCTGCAATCGCTGCTCAGGAACTGTCTGGGTATCGGTCGGCAGGTGGTGAGCAATTGCATTGTGCATCACTTGCTTTGTATATTATTATTATCGTTATTATTATATTGTTATTATTACTACTACTATTATATTATTTTGTTTCAATTATTAAACTGTTCTTATCTCAACCCAGGAGTGTTTCTCACTCTTACTCTTCTGATTCTCTCCCCCATCCCACCGGGGCAGGGGGAGTGAGCGAGCGGCTGTGTGGTGCTTAGTTGCTGGCTGGGGCTAAACCACGACAGTCCGCTAGCCCCTTGAATAACTCTTGCACCAGTTGTATCCCTGTCCTCTGGGATAGTCAGGTTTCAGCAGGCAATGGTATCACAGAAAGTGCCATTAACCCAGTCACATCTGCACATCACATTTTACCTTACAGAGCCTGCAGTAAGGATCTGCTCTCTTTATTTCCACTTAGCTTCTTCTCACCTGCCTTCACTGTAGCCCTCACTCCTGATTTTCTTTGTTTGTCATACTCAGACCTAGCCCAAGTGAGCAAGGTTGGCTAATTCTCCTCTCACCACAGCCAGCTAGGAGTTTGGCATAGCCTAAATCAGTTGTCTCTGCTTTCTCTGCAGTAAATGGAGACAGCTCCAGAGGGCTGTTCAGGTATTCAGGTATGCCAGAGAAGGGGGAATGCGTCACCTTCTAGAGAGCAGGAGGTCAGGCAGCAAGCTCTAAGATGAGAAGCTGAACATTTAGATAGATGGCTGCAGTTCAGCAGTGCCCCCCCTACAGCACGAATAATAAAGATCTGAAAGACAGAGATTGACTGACTGATCAAGAGCTTCACTCCTCCGGAAGCCCAGATGTCCTCTCCTTTCCATTATCACTTTCAAGCTGGGGGCGGGGAGCGTGATTTCTGGTGTCCCCAGAAGGCTGTGAAGACCATAAGGGCATATTCAGCACTGGACTGTGGGGCTGACATCAGTTCTGTGCAACATCATTCTCAGTGTTAGGTTATCATTTGGGTCAAGAGCTACAACTGTTTCTTTCAAACTTCTTTTCAGACTCTGCATCAAGGTTAAGCCTAGTTCTCCAGGATCCACATGAGTCTCCATTTAAGGCAAGGAAAACAAAGGAAACGGTTCCTTTGAAACTACTAACGATTGAAGCCTTTTAATTCTTTTCCTGTTTGCCATTAATTTCTGCCCCCGTGAGTCTCAGAGCTTGCTGCTTTATCTTCTAAGCTTCAGAAGCCTTGTTTTCTTCAAGGACACCTTGGATTTATGAACATTTCTTTCTTTGTTCACCATGCCCTTCCAATTTTTTTTCAATATCAGGAAGTCATTACAGCATCAGTTGATTCCTTGCAAGTGAACTTCGAGTTTGGAAAGTAAGTGTTTTCTGTATGCAGGGAATCCTTTCTTGATTATTTTCCAAGTAATACAGAAGGTGTATCATAAGAAAGAAATTTCTATATATTCTTACAAAAACATAACATTAATAAAAAGAGATAAATCTAGATTGATCCTCAATTTCTCCACCCCAACCTTCAAAACAACCAAAAAAACCTATATATTATCTTCATTCAGTGAAAAGATTGCCTCCTTCTTAAATCAACAAATTCACCTTTTCTCAAGCCTGCTTCTCCTTAAGTCTCATATATACTTTCCTCCTCGCCTCAATTCTTCTCTCGCTGCTCATTATCATTAGGAGTCCTATTCTTACCAGGCATGTAAACGGGAATCTTGAAGACTTTACTGATGTCCACATCTATACTCTCATTTTTCCTTTATGTCCTTCCTTCTGAGTCCAACCTAAGCAATGCACAGTCGAGTCAGAGACTGCATATCCTTATTGACAATGAGTCCTACTTACAAACACAAAAGAATTCAATCTCCCCTCCTGATTTCACAAGTCTATTTAAAAGGATATTCCTTCAGTTTAGGATATATCCTGATAATAGAGTTAAAAGTTATTTCAGGTCTTTTAATTCCTCTTGCCAACTTGTACAGCTTTTCAGGCAGACATTGTCCAAAATACTGTTCAAAATATTTTTTCCCTGGTTGTTGTGACAAACCACAAACAAATCAATAAATGCCTAGCCTGCTGAGCAAACATGAAAAAGAGTCTGTATGACAGACCGCCAAAATATGTTGTTAGACTATCCATACTTGCAGGGAAAAAGTAAGTACTGAAATAATGAACCAACGCCAGGCTGAATTGCCATACGTGGTTGTTAGTAAAATCATGCTACCTATCACTCATAAAGTGAGCAAAAGAAAGGCCACCCTCATGCACCTCACTGATGTGCTGTGGAAAGCATCACTAAAGCAAAGGGCAGAGCCTGGCCACATGCATGAGAACAATGGGATCCCACTTGACCTAGAAGAGTGAGGTATTTCCTGCTGGAATGCTGCATGTGATCCACTGGGAAGGATAGATGGGGAGCAGATTTCTAGTGAGTGATTGCTGTGCTTACTAGAAGACTGAAGAAGGAGCAGCCTTCAGCATGCTCCTAATGTTGCCAGTGGTGGGAGGGAGAGTCTATCCATGATGAGTCTGCCAGGAGGCAGTGAAAAACAAAAAAGAAGATAAACTAAGAAACGGATAAATTCATAGTTTATCCCTGGCTTAAAAGTCCACCTTGCATATTGCTCCAGATCACAAGCCCAAACCTGCTTCTAAGGAAGTCAATGACAACCAAGGATCAGGGTCCATTCCAGTTAAGTATTTTATATCCTTACAAGGGATATTTGGAATATCAGTGAACATATAAGTTTCTGGTTCCTTTCAGCACACAAACACCTGTGTTCTTTTAGAGTATAAATATTTTAAAACTGTTGATTCTTGCATCTTGCTCTTACCTTTATGGTCTTCAGAAGCTAAAACATAACAATCGTTGCCTGTACTCACTACATTTATTTAAAATCTCATCAGCTTGTCTACACAACCCATAGATGAAGCCACAGACACTCTAGACATTCTTGGCCTGCTCCTCAGAGCTCTGAGGAGAGCAAGACACAAGGTGAGCAGCAGCCTAGGTCTGAGAATCTGTCCTGGTCTTCCTGCTACACCGAGGTGCAGCAAGGCAGTGCAATCTGCATGAAAGATCCTCATAATGACAAAACCAGCAAAGGAAGATAAAAATCAGGAAGAGAAGTGGCCTTCAACAGAGTCCATTTCAGAAGCACAGGCAGAAGCCCAGCCTGAGGTTTAGCTAGGAAGGTCACAGGCAAACCTTTGCCAGTTCATGACATCTGCTTGCATGCAGATCATCCTCTGAAAACAACAAAGCTGTTCTTCGTGATGAAAAACCACAAAAAATGTCAAGACCTACATTCCTGAGAGCTTTACAATCCCTTCAGCCACATTGCTTGGGGTTTTAGAAAGCAACAGTCCTCAGTTTTTTTTCACAGTGGGATTCTTTTCAGTGGTACCTTCCTAGCAAAAGGGAACCCCACTGCATCCCTTCTTCTTGTAGCAGAACAACGCAGAGTGCCACAGCGTCATCATTGCATCAGGCTGGTAGTGGTCCCCAAGACCAAGAACCTCAGAAAAATGTTATTGGCTATCAGTTTATTCATGTTTGATCCTCTTCCTCATCAGGCATGTGACCCATTAGGAAAGGCACCCCAAACAATTGCCAGCAAAGCTTTTAAGCTGCCTCCCAATTTATATGCACATTCCAGATATATAACTGGAAGAACTAAGCTAAGCAAGTTTTTTAGAGTATCATCTCTGTTTTACTGGGATGATTTCTGCAACATGCTGCTTGTCTTACCAGCACTACAGATCTTAGAAGGAGCAAGAAGGAGATAATAAAAGAAACATCACAAAAAAATAAGCTAAACCAGGTTTTCATTTTAGCATCTTCTAGTGCGAAACAAAAGCTGTACAGCATGTTGTAATGCTGGTAATCTTTGCTTTTCATCAGTATTACACTTTCATTTCTGGCTCTTGCTCTGGGTAGTCAGGGATTCTTGAGAGACCTAGCAGGATTCAGACTGTGTAGAAATTAGGTATTTAATGGTGCAGGATAAATGCACATAATTACACAGCATAGCATTTCAGTGTATCAGTATTCTTAACATCTATAGAATACAATCATTTCTGTGTCACCATGTAGAATGACTCATTTAATCTGGAATTAAAATTCATTCAACTCAAGGGCAAAACAACATTGCTGTTTGACTACATGTAATCGTAGGTCAAGAAGTGAAGAAGTATATCACATTCAATTAATGCTTCTTAAAGCCTGAAAGCTGCAGAGTGGAATTTAGTCACATAGCTGGAGGGAACACTATTATTCTTATGAAAAAGAGATGGGAAATTTCCTCATTACAAATATAGCTAATTAAAAGATGAATTTTCCATCATGCAATAAATTCCAAGATACCGATATCTAGATTTTATTCAAGACAAAAAAAAAAAACCCCAAACCAAAAACAAAAATCAAAAAAACCCCTAACTTTTCAAAGTCGAAACTTCCAAATATTTCATGAAACAAAATCCTCTATAAATATTTCATTTGAATGCTTTTCAGAAAGCCTAAAAGGACTGTTTGGATAAAATCATTATCTTTTTGACTTTTACATAAATGAATGGAATATAATATATCTGAAATGAAAATGTCAATAAAGCCAATACATGTTTCTGTTAAACATTTCAATTTGTCAGCTGAATACTGCAACAGAAAGTTTTCCACCAGGTAGCTGTACAAGCAGGCATCAGGAAAAGAGGTTTTCTGTAACACAATTCAGACCATTATTTCATGGAAAAGAAGTGTTATGAACTTAGGATTAGCAGTCAGACACATACTTTTCATGAAAGGGCAGAGAAAACTAGGTCACATGTTTGTACCCTTCAAAAATTCCTTAGTCCCTTTCCCTACTTGTGTCTCCTCCTGAGTATTCTTTGAGGGGGTGAGGATGTGCGGGAAGGTTACAGCTTTCCTGACAATCTGGGGTCAAGCTGGAGTCCAGATAGTTTACAAGAGCTGAGACTCACAGGCCAAAAAAGGCTGCACAGCAAATAAAGGCTGGACACCTCACCTTGCCCTGTCCTGGAGCTCTCATACCAAGTCACAACATCAATATTAAGTCAGAAGTAGTGAGAGACAAATTCACATCAGTTTCAAAGACCTGTAGACTGAAAGGTTGTGGAGGAAACTGCCAACCCTGGAAAAGAAGCAGTCTATATGAAATTAAATTTTAAAAAAGAGAGCACAATTTATTGATCTGGGCTTTGCCAGAATAAAATATTAACCATAGGACCCTTCCCTCACACCAACCACAAGCACTATACTGCTAAAAAGCCATGAAGACAACAAAGTAACCTCACAAAACAAGACAGAAAATAACCCAGGGAGATTAAGAACAGCATTTGCCCCAAACATGTTTTCTTAAAATATTTTGCTGCAGACAAAGGGGCTTCACTTAAAGAGCTTTACTTCCTTTTCTTGGGCAAGTGCTTGTAAATCAGAGAGGAAAATGGCCAGTAACAGTCCCTTGCAGATTTACAGGAACCTTTTGGTTGTGTATTACATGACCCTTGCTACCATGTGAAGGTGATGTCCATTGGGTTAGCTGGGATCACAACACAATAAATCGTAGAGATTTTTAATAAGTGAATCTCTCCTGCGGCTTCCCCTGTCCTCTGTCAAGTCATCCATCTCTCTGCGATTTATAGGATAACACATCCCAATCCTACAGGTAACTCCAAACAGCAGCAGTTTATAAATCAAGCTACCTGGTAAAGCTTCTCTCCTTGCTCTGAATGAGCTGCCTACCCTCCAGCCTGACCCTCAGGACTTTTTCAGTTTCCTCTTCTCCTATCCTGCCAACACCGAAATAAGAGCTCTGTGACAAAGGATATGGGGAATTTTCAGTTTTTTTCCAGGGGGCAGAAAGGACTTAGTTGAAGCCCTGGAAAGTCCCAAGGCTTCCATTTAGTGTCATGAGATTATTTAACTTTTTCTGGGATTTTATGGTCACCTTTTAACTCTAAAAAATCAAACTTCTAACTAAAGCATTTGTCTTTACGAACAGATAAAAACAGTTCCAACATATTTTCCAAATCTGTTTAAAATAGTTCTTGATTACTTCTACTGAGTTATGTTCTAGGAAAACCCACATAGCTTATAAGCCATACAACTGGCAAAGCCACAGCCCAAATAAAACTTATAATCCTACACCAGCCACAGCAGCATGCAGTCCCTGAGTGACTGAGAGTGTTTGTATGCACATACACCCACAGGACAAAAGCACTCCAGCATCAATACTCTTTCCATACAAATTACATATTGACTGGTGTCTAACACACAGTGGCCATGTCTTGGTTTCTCTTTCAGAGCCCTCCTGAGAAATGCCGATGTGACAATTCTCAGGGTATCTCAGGAGCTCAGGGCACCCTGCGTGGAGCATCCAAAGAGAGCCAGATACATTCCTATCCTGACAGATGCCACCTATTCCACAAGTCCACAAATCCTTGCTGCACACATGGAAAAAAAAAGCTGTTGCGTACCCTATTGGAGCCACCAAGGAAAAAATACAGAGGACTCAAGAGCTACGAGGTCATGGAGAGACACTCTTCAGTGGCTTCTCACACAGCCCTTTAATAGGACTGTAATGCCCAGAAAAGACCTACAAACACAGCACCCAAGAAGAAGATGGAAGTGTTGCCCAATGCAGGGCATTTAGTGAGAGGCAAGGTCAGTAATGTCAGCAGCAGTGTAGTAGTGAATGGTTTTGAATGGGAGAAGTTTCAGCTTGATATTCAGCCTACAAAGGAATTCAAGGAAGGATGGCAGAGTTTAAACAGTGGACATGCAAAAAAAGCTCATCACTAGCAATTGGGGGAGACCAGTGATAGCACAGGGACAGGACTACTGAGAGATGCAGTTTTCTGTAGCGCTTTAACCAGACCAAATCTTTTGGCTTACATTTTTCCTGAGCCCTCACTTATACAAGTTCTCTGTCGTGGTTTAGCCCCAGCCAGCAACTAAGCACCACGCAGCCACTCGCTCACTCCCCCTACCCCGATGGGATGGGGGAGAGAATCGGAGGAGTAAGAGTGAGAAACACTCCTGGGTTGAGATAAGAACAGTTTAATAATTGAAATAAAGTAAAATAGTAATGATAATAATAACAATATAATAATGATAATAACAATAATAATATACAAAGCAAGTGATGCACAATGCAATTGCTCACCACCCGCCGACCGATACCCAGCCAGTTCCCGAGCAGCAATCACTGCTCCCCGGCCAACCCCCCACACTTTATATACTGAGCATGATGTCATATGGTATGGAATAGCCCTTTGGTCAGTTTGGATCAACTATTCTGGCTGTGCCCCCTCCCAGTTTCTTGTGTACCTGGCAGAGCATGGGAAGCTGAAAAAGTCCTTGACTAGCATAAGCAGTACTCAGCAACAACTAAAAACATCAGCATGTTTTCAGCATTCTTCTCCTACTAAATCCAAAACACAGCACTATGCCTGCTACTAGGAAGAAAATTAACTCTATCCCAGCTGAAACCAGGACATTCTCAAAGACATTTTTGTGGGAGTTTTTTCCCAAATGAAAGCTGAGTAAGAATTTGGCCTAGCCTAACTTGCAATTAAAAGAGCCATGAAACCACAATAGGAGAAACTGCTTTTGGAAGGATTGACAAGGAGCATTGATGCTGTTGCCAAGGTAAGATCATTCAAATATACTTGATGAAAATCAAATAAAATTCCAGCTGTTGCCATTTCACTGTGATGTGGTCCAGTATTCCCATAGGAGAAAAGTCCACATGAATTCAATCCAGATGTGATTAACATGTCCCAAGGGTGGGAGACTTGGGATAATAAATGTATCTTATAAGCAACACACCTTCTCTGACTAGGTCTGCACTGGAAATAGAAATTGCATTATATTTAAAAGAAGTTTAATAAAATAAATATGCGCTTGTTTCTAACTCTTAAACTAGAAGTCAACTATTTGTCAGACAGATGGAGCTTGTTATAGAGTGCTAAGGAAAACCTTATCATAAGAGAACAGTTTCCTTACCACCAAATTATTTAGGATTTTTCTCTACCTTCTCCCTAGGTTCTTTTTGACACCATGACAACCCTAGCATATCAGGGGTCAGACAGAATTCAGCTTCAGAGCTAAGATGGTTTTTGTCTGGAAGGAATTGAGCCAGTTAATTCTGAGCAAATGGTTGTTTCACCAGCACGGGACCAGTAACAATAGTATTGAAAGAGTAACTTCATTTGGTTCAGTTATTAAGGGATTAAGCTGCCTGACTGCTTCTGGAAGAAAATTTTTGCTGATGCAGTCTCCTACTGACATGAAAAAAATCCATGGCTACCTGATCATGCACAGGATTGTATGAAGTGCTGGGTGCCATGAAATACGATGGAAGGAATCAGGAAGTAGGTTGGTTGTAAGATCAGGCTCTCCATTGCTGTGCATGCCTAGCTGGGTTATGCTTAAATGAAATTTTCAAGGTGGAAATTCCATTAGAATCCTTCTGCTTTCTGCTTGTTTCTACTGCAAGGCTTATTGCTCAAGGGATCAACAAATCCAGTCAGCAGACCCACTCCAAACCTGGTTAGCTGCAGCAGTAACCATTATGAATCAGCTGAAATGTTCAGTGGAAATTTCTGTTGCATTTCCAAAATCTGTGGAAGAAGCTACAGGCATGTATTTACAATGTTCAGATTTGCATTCAAATGATCCAGTTTCACCATTGGGAATTTTCTGCTTATGTCTTCAGATCTGGACTGGAGTTCACACAGATCACCTTCATTGAAGTCAGGTAGCCAGCCTGCCAGAACCAGAAATGAGAACAGGCTTCAACGATGACACAACACAACTGAATCTTGACCTCAGGGCAACAAATTCTTCTGGTACAGCTAGAGATTTGTGAAATGAACAATTACACAAGAGTTCTCAGAAGTCAGAAGAGGTTAAAGGAAAAACACAGAGGTATCTTCCAGAAATACACCAACCCTCTGCCCTTGCTGGGATGCCAAACAAGAATTTTGACATCAGCTAATATCCTCTTGTGCAGTTGGGCTAAGACTTCTTAATTTCTTCATCACCTACTGAGGGCTTTGCCCTATAGGATTTGGGGGAAGGAAACTATGGGTAGGTGTGAGTGTACATGTGTGATGAAAGGCAGGGAAAAGACAGAGGGGATCATTTCCAAGAAAGTGAGAGGTTTTTGGTTTTTTTTTTAACTCACATGATATTTCCTCTTTCAATAATTACAGTTATCTCTGCTTGTTTTTGTCATATCAGCAGAGTACTAAAAGATCACCACTTTGGCATTGAAATTCTCTTCAAAATGGAGAGGTGATGGTGAATGCATTGCCCATGATTTCAGTTCTCTTTGAATGTTTATTATTCCAAGGCTCCATCATCCATTTAGTTTTGAATATTTCTGCTTCCTGCATCCCCTCCCAACATGATTTCATGTGTCTGCAAAGTGCCCTCAGCTGTGGTTCAGACAGGTCAAGAAAGCTGTGTGTAAAGCACAGGAGGCTTGCTTAGGTTTTGGGGTGTCCAAATGATGACTAAGAATAATAATAAAATCTGAAGTCACCTGCTGTTTTTGCAGCTCAGACTCATGATTTTATCAGTCTCTGTCATGGCACTCCATCACTGACAGGCTGAAGAGTCCAATTATATTCAGCTGCTGCTTGTACAGAAGTTGTTTCATACCTTTGAACAGCTTGGTCTCCCTCTCCGTACTTTTCCTATCCCTCCCCAAAGACCCTTCCCTGTGAGCTCTACAAGATACACAACTACTTCTCTCACCAGTTCCTTGGTTTTGCTGGGGTACTTTCCTGAGTCCTACGTCAGTGGTGTCTAGCAAGCCCCAACAGCTACCATTCAGGCAAGGGTACATTTGAAGACTGTATCCCTTCAAGTACATTATTTCAGAGCATGCAGAGACAGTACCGTATCACAGATCCCCCACATACAGCACGGTAGATTAACTGACCTGAACTACTCTTTTTCTTGGCTTCTAGTCAAACTCTGGCTCTGCTCATTTCAACAATCTTTTGAGCTGCAACTACCTCAAAGGGCATCTTGCTGGCAGCAAAGTCCTCTCTGGTTTACACCTGAAGTCTGGTTCTCTGTTTCCCGTCACAGGCTAAGAAGGGCCTTTGAATCACTCTGTCTCCTCTGGAGGGTTGCAGGCACACTTGTGGTTTTCTAACCGCAGGATGTTCTGAACAGAGAAATTTCAAAAGACACATAGAAATAAGAAAGTGCTGATTTACAGGTATTCTACAGCAGGAAAAGTGGGAGTATTTCTTTAGCAAACTACTGAAATATCTCTCTTTTACTTCAGGATGAACATGTAATTTTAAATACCGTATTATGAGTCCATGTATATGTCATACATTCCTTCCTGAATGCCAGGGCTGTGGCTATCTGCTCTCTGCTCTGCTGCAAGCCACAGATTTTTCCCAGATGTCATTAGTCTGTGGAAGACACTTTTTCTGTCCTTGATGTCTGTGAGATCAAGTCCCAAACCAGGTTGTTTCTATAGACCCTCATCCTGACAAAAGTGCACTGGGGAAGTGGGTACACAGTTTTGATTTTAAAGAGCCTAATTTAGGAAATTCCATTACCATACATCTAATGTTGTTGATATCTTGCTATAATTTAGAAGTAAATACATACAGAATGAATAAAAACACTGTAAAAAAATGGATCTGTTTGGCACTGTCATATCTAAATACTTTCATACCCTTTACTTGAAAACCAAGCAATTTTTGGTTTTCCAAGAAATACACAATATTTGGCTTTCCTTCTGAAGTTCAAACAAATGCATTAGAAATAATGGAATTCCCTGTAGAACTGAAATTTCAGTTCCGAAAAACCCCAGGTCTTAAGCTTTGGATCTCTGTTTTGCTTTGTTTTTTAATAAGATCAGGTACTATTTAGATAAGATACTGAATAATAACTAATGTCTGCCAAAATGAATGGTTAATATAACACTAGTTGAGCAACTGATAATGATTGTGAGGTCTTCCAAAGGTAACTGAATTTTATATATTTATTTCTAAGCAAAGTAACAGTAAAAACCCAAAGATAACGTAACTCCATTTTTATCCTTTCAGCTGTTCAATTTTGAAGAAATATTGCTAAATTAGTGCTACCTTGTTCTTCAGAATTTGTAAAAACAAGCTTTTGCAAAAATTTCTAGACTACAAAAATATTTCCTTTCATGTTCTCATGAGCAGAACTGAATTAATAAAGTGAAATACTGCTTTTTACCAGTTCCTATCTTAATAGAGATCCTTTCAAATTGGCATTGTTCCTTCAAATTGAAAAAAAAGGTTCAGGCTTATTTTTCCATTTCTCATTTTCATATATATATAGGTATATACATATAAAGAAAAGTGAGCAGGAAAAAAGCAAGGGAAAATGGAATTTTAAATACTTTTTCAAATTAAAAATGAATTTTTTTAAGAGAGGCAGGTAATTTTTTGGCCTGATTCTCAGTACAAATATGCAAAGATATAGAAAGGAAAACTTTTTAAAATAACCTCTTCTCTGTTAAAAAAAAAAGCTATAGTCCAACGTTGCACAAAAGAGCACAAAGTGTTTTCACTTCACCCTGTCAAATGCTTTTTCAAATTCTTCATAAGGTTCCCTATGTAGGCTGTCATTGGAAATGGCTCCTTAGTGTAAGGTGGGCTATGCCAAATAAAAGTTCTGCCCTGTAAGAGCAAGAATATTAAAACCTGTGGCACACATGCTACTCAGCTTCAACTGGAACAAACACAGAAAAGTAAGAGTGCTTGGACATGCGGCAAATTAGAGCTGAGAGTTTGGGCTGACATGAAGGAAAGCAGTGACATGCTACATTAAGAAAGACATTTTAGGAAAAAGGCCTGGAATCTGTCAAAAACAAAAGTTGGAATTAAGGAAACAAATAGAATCATCAAGAAAGCTCGCTGGTCAGAAACCAGGTGGCACCCAGTATGAGAGGTTAAGAGGAGGGATGTGAGAAGGTACAGAGACTTTTTGTCCATACTAGCACCAGCAACACTTAGTCCCACATGTAACCTGGCTGATCTGAACCATTTAGATGAGGATTGCATCTGCTCCTGGAAGTACAGTGGCTTCTGAAAGAAGACCAACTCCTTTTGAATCACATGGTGTTAGCAAGAGTTTTGGGAAGCCTGTTGTGGCTGCAGTTGTGGATAGCGTCACACAGTCACCACTTGGAACAGACATGTGAAGTGTGCAAAGGTGCCTTTGCTGTGGAGAGGCATAACAGCACCTGTACGGGGTGCCGCCCAAGGTGATTTGATGAATGGTGCTTAAAAATTAATCCTTAAGACAGAAATGTTTCCACAGAATTCCAGAAAACCTAAGCCACCTCGTTTCACCACGTGCTTATTTTCTTTCAGCTTTTGGAGCCAAACAACTTTCCTGCCTGTCTGAGATTTTATAAAAATGAATATTGATCGGAAAAGGTGGTAGAGGTCTGGGTTTCTTTTTCTTTCAGCAAACCATCACAGTCATTTTTGTCCAGCTGCAGAACACTAATATTAAGCAATGCAGTCTCACACATTGTGATGGTTGCATTTTTTGCCTAACCTTTGAAGCCTGTTATTTTCTCCACTAAAAGGCCAAGAGATGCAATTTCTTTAAAGACAACTGTTTCCATCAACACAATATCCCTAGAAACATTCAAGGTCAGGTTGGATGGAGCTCTGAGCAACCTGATCTGGTTAAAGATGTCCATGCTTACGGCAGGGGGGTTGGGCCAGATGATCTCTAAAGGTCCCTTCCAACCCAAAGCGGTCTATGATTCCATGATTCTATGATTCTAATATCATTTGGTCAACCAGAGACCTAGCTCTACAAGGCTGGCCTTAACAAGCACCATTTGTATGAATAATCTGGAAGCTCTTGCTAACAGGTCATAATAATAAATTTACCCAGTGACTGTTGCTCTAATGTGTATTTACAGGAGATGTGAGAAAGAGAACTCCAATTTGGCCTATTACATAGGCATATTTTCCTCATGTGGACCCCCAAGTGTGATTGTTATTGTCATTACAGCCAGCACTGTTCAAAAGAGATGTCTGAAGAAGCACTTCGGTGGTCAGTATTGGGACTTCAGGCTATTATTTATTCTCAGACTAAGAATTGACCTAGCGGTGCTTTCTAACCTAGCTACAGCTTTCTGGGAAAACAAGAAATGCTCTTGATCACACTTCATACAAGAAAAGGAAATTGAATGGGATATGCTCAGACATTTCAGATACATTTATTATGGTTTATCAGTTTTAGGTTTCTAAATTTGTCTCCTCAGAGAAAATTTCTCTACTTTAAACCTGTTCCTCTCAAAATGATTTATAACCTTCACCTTCAATGATTCCAAGATCTTTAAAAGATCTGAGGCTTGAATTAGAAACCAGCCACCATTGAATCACCGTTGAATCACGGCTATTCCATGGGGCAATGCTGCATGATATTTTTTGACAATACACGCAGACCTTCCATGGTTTGCATTACTTAGAGATATGCTGCTGTGGTGGAACAAGAGTTTGAGAAGGACAGTAATTGTTGTTTTTCTTCAGAGGTGACTTAAATACTGGGATTGCAAAGGTCTGCTTTGGAATGAGTACAAGAGCATTTGCCTCTAGCTTGTTCCAAAAAAACTGAGATCCATCTCTCATCCTAGAACTACAACTTGCATTCCAGTTATGGCTGGGACTCTTTACACAAGCTATTCATATGACAGATTACCAAAAAGTTCTCCAGAACAAGCTGTTACTAGAGTATACCAAATTGGTCATAAAAAATTATTTCAGAGGAAAATGCCAATTCTGACAAAATCTTCATCAAGGTTTCTCATGTGAGATTTCTTGATTTCTAGAGCAGCAGTTATTTACTGATTTTCAGAGAACTCATCCAAGACACAAGAGAACAGCAGAACAGGAACTTTACCATGGGTTTCCCTCACGAGTACTTTAGTCCGACAAGCCATTCTTTACCTGAGGAAAAGGATAAGAGATGCTGATTTCTCCTTTGCCACCATGAGAAGTATCACCATTGCAAGTGAACTGAAAAGGGGCACTGAAATGAAAAACACTTTTTTTTGTCCAGCTATAACATATTTAAATATTCAGTGTAAGTACAGATATGACTCAAAGACTGCCCATACAATAAGCTTCTTGTGAAAGGTTAAAGCAAAGACCTTGGAATACCTAGCACAGGTTTCAAGAAATTTTCAGACTGAGAAAATTTACATCACTAATTCCTACTAATTAGACACCTTGAGAATGAGACCTGGGTTTGTGAGTGGTGTGACCTGAAGTAGGTCTGAATACAAAAGAAGGAGATCCTGATACACTTAAGGACAGAAATCCCTCTTTTCATGACCTTTGTCATTGAGGCTTAATTTTAGTAGGTTTCTCTTAAGTCTTTAAGTCATTGGCTGAACTTCATTCTGACTTGTGAAGGACCAGGGGAGACAAACTGACATGGTCAGAACCTAGTGGACCCTGAGTATAACATAAAACCCCTTAATTAATCACCTTTTTCCATTCTGCTCATTTCCATCTTCTGTAACTCTTTCTTCTCCATGATTTACTCACTTTAAAGACTTGATGGATTGTCAAAGTTCCCTAGCAGCTACATTTTCCTTTTCTTTCTTTTGTAAAGTATTTACCTCAGCTAATAGTGCCAAAACAGGCTCTAACAGAGAGGTGGCACTATAGAGATGCGAGCCATGAAACTTAGTCAAAATATGTAGGTGTTGAGATCATTCTCCTCCAGCAAAGAGGACTGGCAAGAAATTCCTCAAAATAAAGGCATTTCCTGGTCCTCCATCCACTTTTTGAAGGTATTATCAAGAGGGGCTGTAATTCAGCCCTGAAGGTACATACTGACTCCATTAACTAGGAATCATCACTTTATTACTGTGCTAATAATGTCCTCCATTATGACAGCTATAAAATAATTTGCCTCCACTGTTTTTCAGCATTATGCCGTTTTTGTTAAGCAGGCTGGATGACCAAATGGGAATTTGAACAGGATTTAAGACTTACTGTAATAGAGAGAATTAGAAGACAGTATATGTTTCATAAAGGAAAATCTCTCTCTTCATGCATCTATCATACCAACATATACTTCAGCAAAGGCTACAGATTCACATTAAGACCCAAACCCCAGGTTGTTTAGAAAGAAAGGCAGTATGTCCTTTTTCACAATACACCCTTTTGTCACAGAAATAGTGTAAAGTTCTTCTAAGAGACTGCAATAGCCTCACGGCCAAAAAGCCCAGCACAGCAGATTAAAAGGAAAGCTGTGCAGGGGCAGCAATGTGTTGTACCACCCAGGGAGATCTTGGGTATACACCAAGTGAGCCCAACCATCAGTGTGTGGGTGTGCTGAGATTTTTAAAGAGGTTTCCAGCTGATGAGAAAGAAGAGTCTCCATTTTAAGCTAAGTGCCACATTCCATATGCATTAAGCAAGGTAAATTCCTAGATTTCATGGAGCTTGCCCAGGAAGCAGTTAAGGTATTTTGACAGATAAAAGCCTCTCTCCACGCTGCATTTAAAACACAACTAGCTGAAAGACTGACCCCTGCTCTGCTTGTGGTCCTTGATTCAGCAGCACGCAGCACAGCAGAGAGACTACAAGGTGGAAAACCAAGGTAATGCAGGAAACCAGCCGCTGCCTGTCACAGCGTAGCTGGAAGTCATTTATTTATTGGCCTCATTCATTATTAGCCACAGGTCTAAATCCTGATGCTCTGAGAAGCTTGGCTTTTTGGTATACAGTCAGAGCTGTGCCTGGGCTCTTGCTTGCCTTCCTCTGTGGCCTCCCAGAGAGCCCCACATTCACCTGCTGTGCAGCACTCAGCCGTGATTCCTCTGCACGCATAAATGAATGCACGGGCTGAGAAAGAAAGCGTACATGGAAATCCTCAGACCTGGCTTGCTGCCCTGTGGCAACATGTGGCTCTGCCAGCTGAGACACCACACTGCAGCAAGGCTGGGAAAATCGCCCTGTGTGCATCTTCCCAGACCACAGGGAAAACCCAGCCCTGCCCTACCAGGAAGACAAATGACAAAGCACGGGTCTCAGGCTCCTCATTTTCACACTCAAAGCTGGGATGGCTTTATAGCATTATGTCACAGTAAATAAAAATAGGAACACTATTCACCTCAGATCTGAGAGCCATAAAGATGCTCAATAGAAATCTTTTTTCCCTTGTCTCAGGACCATCTAAAAGAAGAAGGGCAAGTGCATTCAAGCTCTCACTGACATACAAGTAGGGATGTAACAAGTGTATCCATCTACCAAAACTACCAACTTTTTCTTTGTAAAACCAAACCAAATACCTTCTGAGGGCGAAATAAAGGTTATCTAATTCCGTAAGATTAGCCAAAGGAGACTGATGTTTCAGGGTGGCACAGAGCTGTACATGTATGACTTCAAAATAAAGCGGTTGAGACTCTCAGGTGGCAGAGACTCTGGCTCTTTTCCTCTAAGTACACATATGATCTTCTAAACAATATTTTCTGGTTCTCATTCATGACTAACCAATGATCCAATGATATTTGCAGTAATCTTTCTTTGAACTCATTTTATCACACAGACTCTGATTACCCATCAGCCCTTCTCTTACCTGTGCAAGTACACGCACAGCTTCTGGGTTTCTCTTTACCTCAAAGTCAAAGGCTTCAGGCAGCAGCTGATTTCTTGTCATGAAGATGTATTTTTTCACAGGCAACATTCAGGTGGGGATCAAACCAGTAACAATACTGAGTGACTTCATCGTTCAGACCTCCTCCCTGTCCCGGTGGGGATGCCATGCTGCTGAGGTCTTGGAAATACAGAAGTAGCAGCAGGGAAGATCCCAGCCCTGTAGCAGCTCCTCAAGAATATACGGAGTTCTCCACCAACTCCTCCATTTCTCTGAGGGGTTCTTCCCCCAAACCCAGCACTCCGGTGCCTTTTTTTCCATGTGCATTGAGGTCCCTCCCTACCCACCTCAGAGATGAGTGCTGCACTAGCAGAAGGCTGGGTACTGTTTTCCGGGACCACACGCTGAGCATGGGGCAGCACCCAAGAATGTTGCCTCCTCCACCGGCTGCTCTAGCCCGTGCCTGCAGTAAATAGGTGACTGACATCAGGCAACACTACTGTGTCATAGCTTTTGCAAGAATGTGCAGAAAAACTGCCCATAGAGGAAAAACCCTCAACTTAAAAGAGTACATGAAAAAAATTGTACTTTCACCTGCCAATAACAATACACTAAAATCCTCTGGAATTGAGGCACCTTGATGAATAGCAAATTGTTCTATTTTAACAGCTGTAAAAAAGAAAAGCTATTAAAAACCTTGGTCTAAATAGTTGTTGAGAGATGTAAAATATAGCAAAATTTTTTTTTTAAAAAATCAACAATTAAAAATTAATGTTTCTGGCTTGCATCATCGTTTAACACTTATTTGGAAACTTCCAAAAGTTTAGACTGTAATAAGAATTTAAGCACCACTTAATGTCTTGGCTCCAGCTGAATATATCCTCATTATGCAAATATGTCTTAAGTTGTCCTGATTAAGTAACAGTCATCACTATTCACCACTGTTAGGTGAAACAACTTCTAGAAGGGTCCCCAGTAAAACAGACATCCCAGCTGAACATATCTTTCTCCTCTTAGATTGAACCCAGGATGTTCAGACAGGGTCCTTCTTTAATGCCCACAAAGTGTTTAATCTGATACTATGATTATTTAGAAAAAATCCCATACTGCCAATGATAACATCTCATGCCCAAAACAGTGGCCCTAGATAAAGCAAAAGAAACTTCTCAAAACCTTTGACATCGCCATGAGTAAAGGCAATAGAGTAGATATTTTCAAGGCTGAGAAGGGGTTAATCCTCATAAGTCTTATTAAAAACAGCAGTTAAATCCCTAGGAAGACTTTGAAAATTTCAGCCCAGACCTTACGTCTCGTTATTCTCATGCAGGATAAGCCACAGACCACGAGGGACAGCTCACCTGCACAGGCAGGCACTCCTGCCAGCCCTCTATCCAGGAGGAGATGTGCTACAGCTTCCACAACACTGTTATTTGACACAATGATATTACTCAAAATGCAAGTTAAATACGGGTTATACACTATGGGATGAAGGCCCCGTATTAAACTGTCCAAGGAAGGAAACACCTCCTGCTGTGTTTCCAGTGTACCATGTAATTTACAGTCACTGCTGTGTGTTTTGTGGGAGAATATTAATGTCTCCACTTCCCAGCCAGAAATATTAGAGTCATTACTACCATCTGAAACTGGAGGCTACAGGCTGAAAAGAAAGGGGGTTCTCTGCAAAGACATTCTTTCCTGGCTAGGAGCTGAGTGTAATACACTTTTTCTTGTGCTTTTACTGAAATGGGCTTCCACATCATATTCAACCTCCGCCAAATACCCTGTTCACGTCTCTTCATCAAAACCACATGATTTCCCTTATTCATATTTGGAAGGGAACAAAGCTGATTTAAGACAAAGTCTTTTGTATATTTTTTTGGAAAATTTATTTGTAGCAAAAAAATGGGAATTTCAAAGGATACAGATTTTTACTGGATTTTTTTTTTTTTAAATTAAGATCTTTATCCAGAATCTGTTTTTCTAGCACACACTAAAGTAGAAATGGAAATAGCTGCTTAGGTAAAGCATAGCTGAGCATTAGCTGAGTCCTGTGGTTTTTCCTCTCCTTAGTAAGGTAATACTTTCAGATTCCCATTTACTTCTGGGAGCTTTGGGCAACTTCATCTGCTAATACAAGGGGTTTTGTGTTTCTGTTCAGTTTGATGTTTCTCTCAGTATGCAGGATATTACCTAGACAATTCAGACCATCTTTGCATGATTAGCTAGTGTGATAATTGCAACAAATGTGAGAATGTTATCAGCAATAACGTTTCTGTGTCTCTACAGAGTCACTGGCCTGAAAGGTGACAATGAGCAGATGTGCCTTCTGTGCACCATGCAGCAACTCCACGCAGCACTCTGCCACAAGCTCTTGCTAAGTGAAGGAGGAAATTTTGCCTTCAGTTTTTTAATTTCAGCTATGACCATGCAGTCATAAAATGGGAGAGCTAATCAGCCAAGCACAGCAGCAGACCTCTGCTCTGGAGAAACTTTGCTATCTTAGTAACTCATCCACCAACCATACCATCACAATTTGACAATGCCAACTATTTTATAAAGAAAAGTGTGTAAGTGATGTCTTTGTATCTTATTATGGATGCTGATATACTCACATGGCAAGCTGGGAACCCAGTAGGAAAAGGGAATTTTTAAGGCGATCTGAACCAAAACATTAGAAATAAATGTAGCAAGTAAGAACTAAAACAAGTAAGGCTCGTGATTTTTTCAACTGATATTTCTACAAAAATACAAATCGACCATACTAACTTGAAGTGTGGGGACCATCCATTCCCAGCACAGAGCTGTTTCACATTAGTGTGTTAATTTTTATCAGCAATCTATCAGCAATGGACCAAACTGAGCCAAAAAAATACTGATCTCTCACATGACAAGATACTAATAATGAATCAGAGAACACTGATCACAGACTAATCAAACATGAAAATACGTATTTTTTAGATAGAGCTGGAAGAACAGAAGCAGCCTGGAGTATTGCTTGACAAAAGCTATAACCTGAGGAGGAGTTCTGAGAAAGAACTGGTGGAAGTAGATGTCTGAGCAAAGTTCAGTAAACAGCCAAGGGCTTACATGACCAAAGACTGAACGGTATGATTCAACACCTTATGCAAACCTTAATGGTCAATACAGCCTTGCATGAAGATACTGGAATTTTCCAGAATTGCAAGAAGCAACAGTTAACAACAAAAGACATAATCTGGGCATCTGACATCTTTTTTTTGAAGAATGGGTCACTTTGAGTGGCAGACAACAACTTTGCAAGACAGCAACCCAGGCCATGATATGAACTAGGAAATGTAAAAGGGCACATGTACACAGACTGTTGTAGACTCAAACATTTCACTGCCCATGCTCCGTGTTGGCTGGACATGGAGCAGTGTGGAATTTCCATAGTTCTCAGTGTGGGCAGAATGTTACACTGTCAGCCCTAATTTATGCAGATGTGCATTCAGACACCCTGCTTCATTCAACATTTTACTCTCTGAATGCACAAAAATATGCATCAGAGAAACAGCGAATGCTGTGCTCATCTCTCCTTTAACTAAATGTATATTCATAAATCATTCAGCACTCTGAGGTACTCAGCTCCTGATTCTTATGTATGTCAAAAGCCATTGTAACATTCTTGCAAGGGCAAAGGGCCTTATCTGTTGATGATGACACATCAAGTGGGTAGAAAAGGGTCTGTATACAAATAAGAATTGAGTCTACAGGTCTTTATGGTCAGTCTTGGTTCATGACCAGCAGTGAATTAATAACTTTTACTGTAGCACTTGTAATACGAGAAAACAAATTTATAATAGGTGATTGTGGCTGTTCACAGCCATATACTCAGAAGTTCGGGCAGAGGGTAAAGCTTCCCTAGGCAGAAGTATATGTATGTACATAACATGGGACATGCATTGTGAGTCCAGCACTTCCAGCATGCACAGAGATGCACCCAGGCAGAACTGTGAGCAACGGAGCTGGTGCTATAGAATGGGTCTGCACATCCGCAGGGCATGCGCACTGGGTTTCCACATGGTCTACAGTCTTGTTGGAATTATTATAGCTCTTTTTGCTGCTGCAATTCCTTTTGATACAACAAGGCTACACAACCACTTCGAATCCTTGAAAGAGACTGAAGTCCTCAAATTCTGGGCAGAAAAAAATCACACAACTGAAGAACCCAAATGTAGGGTTACATTAGCCAAGGGGTACATCCAAGCATTAGTCTAAAAAGTTCACAGCCCAGGTTGGGGAGGGGGGGTTGGAATTTTTTTTTTTGGGGGGGGGTATTTTTTTCTCTCTGAACTAAATGACAGAGTAGAAACACCGAGTGACCTGCAGAAAGCCCGCCTACTTGAATGGTTAAATCAAGATGCCCCCCACTTGTAGTGGCTGAGGGCAGAAGCAGCACATACTAAGCAAGAAATGAGAAAGTGTTAGAGATTTTTTACCTCAAGTTGGCAGTATTTGGAGTTGCTGTTTTGAGATGTCCTTTGTTGTTCCCACATGGCATAAGGTACTGATCATCAAATATGTTTAAAAGGACTACAATTCAGAAGAGCTCTACAACTAAGGTTTATCAGCCTTAACATTCCTTTTTAAAGTGTCCCTGCAGTGCAGAAGGTCACTCTGTAAACAGAGAATTCTTGTGCAACATGCATTTCCCCCTGCATTTTTATGTCAGCTTTGCTGCATTTTACAGGGCTTCAATTTTAGGTAACCCTCAGCATGGTCATACCAGTGTGGCTTACAAAATCCAACTTAGAATTTTTTTTTTTTTTTTCTTCTCAGTAGTATTCTTAACCCTCTTTAGAGACCATTCTGATAGCAGAACAGAATTCCTAATTCAATGTCTAACAAGTCAACTCATTTATGTACAGAAAAGCAAGGATGGGCCAGAAACAGTCAGCCAAGCAGAGCAGAGGGCTAAAGAAACACATGTGGAATAAATGCTTCTGGAAAAAGAAGCCTCCCCTGTTAATCACATTAACCTGAACAGCCAAAGGGACATTTTGCCTTAGCCTCAGGCTGTGGAATTTCATTTAATTTTTACTCACCACTTTCATCACCTGTTTTCAAGGTTATGTGTTTGAAATCAGTTACCTAACTCCACACTTGGGCTCACAAATAACTGACAGGATGAATGACAGAAACACTTAACCGTGCCACATTTTCAAAAAAGCCCACATGGTTAGGTACAATAAAAGCTGTAATGGTGGAGTCTCAGCTGAAATATTCAAAAGTGAATTGAGGTACTTAATGACCATTTTAATTTTCTGTAAGTGCAGAGCACTTGCCTTAAGTAAAGCAGGCTCTTCTGAGAGCTTAAGTTGAGCAATTGATATCACAGATGGTTTTTAACATGTTGGTCCATAGCCTGAAAAATGCAGTTTGTATTTTTAAAACACGGACGTATCTAATGAACTTGTTTAAATATTAGGCATCACAGCAAACATGAGGTGGAAGTCACAGAAGAGAACGTGATAGGATACAGACATAGAAGCCCACGGTGGGAATGTAGTGCAAGCCAACTCATATGTTTTGGGCCAAAATTTAGTATTGCCTAAACCTAGAATTTTCATTTAATCCATTATAAAGATCCACAAACCCACAAATTTCACAGCTAGATCTAAACCTGTGAGTGGGACTGAACTTCCACCAAATTTAGGGGGTGGCGGAATTTAGTTTTCAGTCCAGGTCTCTCATGAAGTGAAACATGTACAGTAAATATATATGCACCTTTACATATTCACTTTTCACAATTTTAGCTGTACCTTAAATTAGGAGGATGCTTTAAAAATGCATTAAGCTTGACAGCTGGGAAAAAAAAAAAATGAGGCTGATCTAACATTTCAGAGTACAGAAGATTTTTACCTCAACTTTAGAGAGATATCGAACTTCTGCCATGGGAGATCAAGACCATCATTGCTAAGAGATGGAAAAAGCTGGTAGACAAAAGCAGAGTGTTTTTGAAATATTGCTAGATTATTAAAATATTAACTATAGTTGACCCACATGCAAGGCTTGAAACTAGAAAACTAGAAATACAACCTATGTTGCAAGAACGGTGTATTTTGTTTAAACAGGGCTCGGCGTTACCTCTCTGTAGGCTGGTAAGTTAGCTGCACTGTTCCAGTATAAAACTACTTTCAACAAAAAAAACCCCAGAGCTCCCGCAAAACTGAGGTTTTTGTCTTGTTGTCACTCACGAAATCAGAAGCTTGCTCTCTCACCCACTGTGAACTATGCCAGCCACATCACTCCTCATGCTTCCAGGGAGTTTTACCCTCGAGGTCACAGTGTTTTGTCACTCTACTGTGGGGCACTGCGGCAAGGTTTTGCTGCAGCACAGTGAAGGCACGTCCCCCGAATGCAGAAATGTGCTGTAGCAGCACATCACAAAAGAATTATTCATTCCCTGGGGCAAGTACCAAAAGGTCTTAACCTCAGGAGTTAGGTCTACAAGGACCAAAAACTGGCAAGCAAGTTATTGCTTTATTTCCCCATACAGCAGAGAATGTGATTAGTAGATTTCTCCCATCCCTCAGCTGCTTGTCAAACACTGAGCACAAGCCAGTACTGTTCAAAACTTCTGACATTCAGACTGGAGATAAGAGGATTTGAAGTATAGCAGGCCAAATTCAGATAGACTGACAGAGCCTGAAAATGCATGCACACAGCCTTTTACCTTAGGTGCACTCATTTCTAAAGCAAAATTATCAATCCCACAGACACCAAACTCAAAACATGCTTTGAAAAAATTCTAAAGAGCAACATTACATCACTGAAGCTATTCCTGGGCTGTGAGATGCAAAAAAAGAAGAGAGTCAGAAATATCACTATCAAACCTATTCATTAAAACACCCTTTTCTTACCTCGCCACACTGTCCCACTTGGGATTAGCAAAAACAGCAAGGTTGACAGGATTAGGACACTCTCTTGGAACATGACTATCCTGTTAGAGCGAACACCATGCGGTGTTCATTCCCTTTACCTCACGCACAGTTTCTTGGCACATGCCTTCCGTACAAGTCTGCTGCTCTTCACATCAGTGTAGAACACGAGTAAACTCATTGAAATGCAGGCATCCGATTTTCAGATCTCTAACTGGTAGAAGACTCCCAAGACACAGGCTGCTTTATATTCACTACTGTGGCCTTATGATTTGATATGCTACCACACCTGTAAGTAACCCACAGATGCTCTGAAGCCATGAGCTCACGTAAAAGGAGGCGAGTCGTTCCTCAGCTTGGTAACTGGCTGTTCACCTTCAGACTGTTTCAGTACCAAGGCAAATCATGGGAATACACTAAAGGTATCCCACTTTACTCCTCAGCAGGGTATCCAAAACAGCACAACTGAACACGACTGCTGACGTTTCAGGTTTCAGGATTTTGCATCAGACTTGGGGCAGGTGGCATGGTTGGTTACTGCAGCTCCATGGGGGACAGCAACTTGCCTATGTGTGAAAATTCAATTCTTTTCAATCATGTAATCACACCCTAATGGGGCCAGAAGAAGCAGTGCTGACTGCTGGGAACAGTCAAAGCCCAAAGAGACTTTATCATAGAATCATAGAATGCTTTGGGTTGGAAGGGACCTTGAGAGATCATCGAGCCCAACTCCCCTGCAGTGAGCAGGGATTGAACCTGCGAACTTGGCATTATTAGCGCCGTGTTCTAACCAACTGAGCTAACCTGGCTGGTCTGCTCATCTTCCCACAAGCAATGGCTCTGCATGTGATTTGGGAGCAGCATGTGGGGATGGAGTTGGTATTCCCTAAGCTACTGATCCACCCTTCACTGCCAGACTGGATGGGTTTGAATGGGTGAGGAAGCCAAACCATTCACCAGAGAACTGGGCTCATTTGGAAAATTAGGTCTTGTCTGTTCAGGACTAGTAAGGCAGACGTTTTCGCTAGAAACCACCTCCTGGTGGTGGGCAGACACCTTACTGCAATTATCTGCATGAGCTGATTTAAAAGGGTACATGGGTCCCTTCCAGTATCACTGTGATTTTAGATCCCAGAGTTTGCTATTTAACAGGTCTTCATGACACGACTTGTCTACATGTCTGTAACACGTACACTCTAGTTCCACATTTCTCTTTTCTTTCAGTTGCCATCAAACAGCCCTTTCTCCACACCTCCAAAAAAATAAAAATAACAAAGCCAACCCCGCTTATTTTAAATGGCAACTTCATGCAAGGTTTCAACCCAAGGTTATTTTTTTCTACCAGTTGTTTCTTTGAGAACAGATGGCATTTGCAATGGTTCAGGATGTATCCTATTTTTAAGTGTCATGTATTTTTACTTTTCTGCAGTGGACTTAGCAATCAGAGGAAAATGCCACGAGAGCTGGGCTTTTTACATGATGAACAAACCACACTGTCTCATGCCACTTGGGAAGTTATCTCCCTTTGCAAGTGCCCAGCAGCCACCCTGCTCTGTGTCCACCCTTCTGGTGCAATGCTTCCTGCCAGCACTCGATAAGGAACAACCTGCATCCGGCAGTGCCAGCTCAGCAGAGCACTCAAACATTAACACAACAAAACTGGCAGTGAGAAAGTTCAAATTAAAGTTATGTACCATGGCATGATCTCTAGTATGCGGTGTTGCAGGGAACAAATCCCATTTCCACCACAAAGTTCAATACCATGAGAACATCCCATACGTTGCTTTATTTTCTTTCTGGTATTTTCTTCCATACATATCGTATTTTGACAAGGCAGCAGCTCTTCCAGAACAGGAGAAGCAATGAAAAATGGAGTCAGGAATTGACATGCTATTTAGGTTTGTTTTTTCTTATACTGCAAATTCATAGGATAAAGTCATTCGTACTTTGCAAGTAACTGCAAGCTCAGTCTGCCTCTATTTTGATCCATCTGGACAAGAACCCACTCTTATAATGGAAAGCCAGCTAGCAAACTCTGAGCTTGAGCTCTTAAACCTAGCCAGAGGGATCAGGCCAGGTTTTGGACCATGCTAACATGGCTAAACAGCTGCTGGGTCAAATCTGGCTTCTATCCAGCAAAGAGAATTCATTCAGATTTGCAAAAGTCCACGTGGAGTATCTGAAGTTAGTATTTGGAAGTAGTCATATGAATAGGGAAAAAAATGTTGTTGTGAATGCTTAAAAAGGGAAGACGCACAGCCACAGTGATCCATTCACCAAGGAAACACAACAGCTGACATCTATAACCCCCTGCCAAAGGCCTCTGGGTTGCCTCTTCCACTGGTACCAGGAGCACCTCCACTTTGGTTCATGTTCCTGATTAATTTCCATTTTGTTTCTCTGTCAGGCTGAGAGCTGAAGCAGTAACAGCTCAAAGGCGGCATTGTCTAAGGCAGCTCTGGCTGGCTCCCTCGCTGCCAACCCCTCAGGGCTCAGCAAGCCCTGCAAGGAACTGCGTTGGCAATGGCTTGTGTCAGGGGCTTGAGGAAGAGACAGCCAATTACATTGGGATGGATCCCCCTCAAAAAGACTTTGAAATTCAAGAGAAAAGAAAATGGAATCAATCTGGGATACGACTTAACATTTGAATCCAAGCAGGAGCAATCTGAAAATGAGGAAGGGGAACTTTTCACACATGTGCTTCACACCAAGTCAGCCGGGGGACGGGGAGAAGTCTCTGACTTTTTTCCGCCAGTTCCAAAGAAGAAGGTATTCATCTGGGACACTGAAGACCATGGTTCTCCTTTCTAATAAAATAGGAAAGGATTTGATCTTAAGAGAATTTCTCACCTGCTAGTGAGAATCTCACCTGGTTCCTCTTCACCTAACATACTTAAACTGGGTATCTCTGTTCTCCACTAAGACCCCTGGCTGGTACGATATCAAGTTATTCTCACTCTCTTTGACCCCATGAATATATATTGTTTGCCAAAACCCCAAACTGATTTTCAGCTCTGTTTTCATCCTGTCTTTCAGAACAACGTGCGATTTTTAGATGCCTACAACATTTGGAAAAACAGAATGGAAACGTTTCTGAGAAATTTACTGTTTACTTATTTCTGCAAGTTTCTTTAAATCAACACTTCTTATAACAGACAAGTCTCAGAAGGAAATGAAATAAGACAATATTCCTAGAAAACTGAAGCTGCTTCACCATAAATATCATAGACAAAAATAATAAAACCTCTTGGGTACCCTTCAACCAACTTACACAGTCCATTCGCTTAATGCCAAAGTTTAATGTTTCTGCCATTAGGCTGAGTCCCCAGGGCATGTCACAGTAAGCTTGAGTGAACATATATGAGAACTGCTAGTAGGATAAATGGCCTTCTGGTCTCACATATGCTTATTTTCTTCCTATTTTTCTACAGCACTTAAAACAGCTAGTCTTGCCAGATACTTATCTCCATACTAGTGCTGTTTTGTAGCACATTGCTTTGAACTTGTGAGGCTACTTGTCAAAGAAGGTGCTCAAGTTCAGGAATAAAGTCAGTCTTAAGAAATCACATGACTACAGAGAGCAAAAAATTGAACAAAAGACCCATTTTCAGGCAGACTGCAGAGGCTAGTTCCCTCCCTTTCAGAAAGACCAGGCACATAGTCCATGCTTCTCAGTTCAAAGAAATAAAGTCTTGCAAATTCCAGCCCCCAACAGTCAGGAGATGCCTGTGCAAACTGTATTCCCATGGATTGTATACTCCAGGATCCAAAGTTTAATTTAGTTATACAACATTTTCCCACAGTTTCCAGCCTCATTCAGTGTACAGGATGAATTCTGTTTTGGACACAAAGGGGGCATATTGAAGTGTGCTCTGGTCTGATAGGACTCACAATCGCAGGAGTTGGGAGATGGGTGGTACTTCCTTTTGATGATAAACCTGGAGATAAAGTGGCTTCACAAATGAAATGTATCAGGGATTGCCTACCTGCATACTCACACAGGAGCTGGAGACTTCATAGTGTGGAGCAAGAGCCCCTCTTCTTGCCCTAGATCCCCTCCTGCAAGGTCATTAGGAGAGTGTGGCAGAGGACGAAGGAAAAACTGCCTATGTGCCAAGGTCTGTAGATTGGAGCCTCTGGGGCTCACTGCAAAAAGGTAAAAGGAGTCCACAGGGAAGATATGGAAATGCTTTAGGTTTTGCAAAGGAGCTTCTCTTGTTCAGGACCAGAGGTCCTCACCCTCAAACTGAACAGCAGAGAGAGGGGCTGGCAGTAAAAAGTGCCCACACAGTCAACATCGGAGAGAGGGGCACAGCCAAAACACCTGTCGCAAGGACAAGTTGTAATTCCAACAGGAGGTTTGACTGAGAGAGATTGAGCTGTCTCCCAAATTGCCTTGGAAGGGTGGGTTTGTAGTACTGGCAATTCTGTGCCACCCTGGAAAACAAGATTTTCACCCTTCTCTGGGCACAGCTTTCCTACATCACCGAGTTCCCCAAGACACTTCCTAAGCCAGCATCTTAAATGTACCCATGTCTCATTTTCCAGATGCCCAGTTTGGGACATTTGGTACATGGATAATGCATAAGAATTCCCACCTCCCACTGAGGGTCAATGAGAGCTGTGCTTTAAATGCAAATACAAGAAGAGAACAAAATGCCAAGTACTCCGGTCCCCCGTATCCCAGATACAGAATCCAAAATGAGTGGGCACATCAGGCAGTAACAACTTTAACATCTGCATCTCAGAGGCTCACATACAAGATGAGGTTAACACCACTTCACCTCATGGAGTGCTAGCTGCAGGCAGAAATTCATCTGTGTTCATGAACAGCCTGGAAACTACGATCAGAGTATTTGCAGTCCCTGAGGAAAGTCTGTATTCTGTGCAGGGTTCAGAGGATGTGTATGAAGTAACGTAAAGGAGAATAAAAGGAAATGAAAAAGCACCATCCATCTTGACTGAGGTGAGAAGTCCAAAGTGAGAAAATACAGTGTGGCCACCTACTTGAAGACTGTCTTAATGCAAACACACACACAGCAGAGGAAAAGGATGGGGGGACAAATCAGCGGTCTGGACAGCTGAATTTAAATCAGGCACATCTGAACATTTAGCTTTCAGTGCACAGGCAAACACACACACACACATACCTGTGCTGAAAATTGATCCAGACACCTTCTACTGCCA
The DNA here is from genome assembly GCF_030463565.1 of Pelecanus crispus. NCBI lineage: Eukaryota > Metazoa > Chordata > Aves > Pelecaniformes > Pelecanidae > Pelecanus > Pelecanus crispus. The sequence continues at coordinate 78,917,943 of NC_134644.1, read as the reverse complement.
CCAGATAAAAAGATGTATTTCTATGCTATCAAATTTACAGCCCAGGTTACTCTAACCTTAGCTTCTTCCCCATGTGGACATATCTCATACATGGTATACTTAAATAGCCTTAGGCAGTGAATTAAAAATACTATTTTATTTACAATTCTGTAGCAAATGATTCACTGTAGATATACATCAACCTTTTCATTAAATATTCATCATTCAGTGGTTTGCTCCTGCTGCCATAAGGCAATGCAGTGGCAGTACCAATGCTTAGATAACAGTGCCTTAGAATAACTGAGAGTACCTTTCTCTGCAATGGGGCAATAAATTATAACTTATTTTCCAGGCATATATGTTTTGAAAATAATTTGATTTTTGTTTTAAGTAGCACTTTGACCTAAAGTTCACCATCAGGTAGTGAAGTCTCTTTGATGCTACAGTCATCTAGTTTGCTCCTAGGATCAGACAAGTTTCAATCTGCAGTACTCCAAAGGGTTTGCAGGCACTGTGTACGTCCATCAGAAGAGGTATACAGACTTTTTCAGAGGAGGCATCCCCTTTCTTGAGGAGCCACCTTGAGACAGATACTCACTACCATAAAACAGTTGCACATTTAAAAGTAAGTATGAACCCACCTTGCATACCATAATCCCAAATTTTGAAGAGATCAAATATGCTCCTTTTTATGTAAAAAACCCCCAACTTATGTAGCTAAAAACATACATTGCCTCACTCACTACTGAAGTACCTGTGAATGCATACGCATTTCATACAGTCTCAATGGGAGATACTGCTTTTGTGCTGGACTTGGGGCTAACCATGTAGCTAGAGAGCCTGGAAACATTTCTGCCAAGTTTTAGTTATTCTGCAGAGATATTTTTTCCAGAGCTTCTCCTTTTTTTTTCCTGTGGGGCTTGCTCAGTCATACACAAAAGTAGGGAGTTGAATTTCATGGGCCAAAACTGAATAAGGTCTTACTTCAGGTGCTTAAATACAAGCAACTTGAAGCAGTTACATCTCAGATGTCACCACAATCAACAACAGAGCTCCAGTGACCTGGATTTTTCTTTTCATATCTGAAGTGCCACATGAGGGCTGTTACACTGAAGACAGTCAGGGAGCAGTTTACACTAATGTGTTTCCCTTAGCTGTTGGGATAGGTTACAAGAAGGCATGTGCTCAGCAGCCACAGCTCAGCTGACTGATGAGAGCTCACTTGGTCAGCCACAGTAAACTAGTAATTTGCAACTGTACAGAAATATCTCTAAAAACTGATGCATAAGATGGTTAAAGATAATGCTGTCTTTAATGCTGTCTCTTAGAACAGCAAAGGAGAAACCTTTACCTTTTATAGCTACTAGAAGAAATTCACTTATAACCCTGTATTTGACAGTCTCTGGTACTGGGACACCACTTTCTGCCAGTGAAACCACTATGGCAGTGTCAGATGACTGTTGTGACATTAATTGCTGGAATCCAGGTTAAAAATGGTCAATGTATTGCCCCATAAAAATACTTGTATAATTATGGGAAAAAAAAGGGAGGAAGTGCTTAGAAAGATTACCATCTGAGCAAGCCTCGCCTAGGGTGTTTGTTCCAAGCCAGACACACTGCCCTGCACTACTGCTTTCAGAAATAATGACATCCCTCCTACAGCCAACTGCAAAATAATTTCTGGCTTTCAAACCCTCAAAGAAATACTTTCCATTCTGTTCCTGAAACCAATCAATACTGCAGTATCCACAACTGTTTCTAATACAACTGCCTGAAGAGTATATGTAGGCACTGGGCAAGGATTACCAGAAAATGACACCTTTCCAGCTGGAACATAACATTTTCTGCCCAGTTCTGTTTAGCTCTCTGCTGCAGCCTCTGAATACACTGCTGGGACTGTACTTCTGTTTCACTAAGAGTCCTTACTGAAAGAGAGAAGTCATGAAATGAGATGGTGAAAGTTGGACACATCCTTTAGAAAGCCACTCTGAACTGATGCTTACGCTATGCTGAGAGTTCTGTCTCCAGAAACCGTGAGGAGGTTTCCCTTAACTCTAGTTTGCTGCGCAGTCCCAATGTTGTGGAAGATCATGGAAGACACAACCATTTTGTAAAGCAGAGTCAAATAGTTGACTTAGTTAATTATCAAGATTTATCAGGGTGGACAGCGAGGGTCAAATCAATAAGGAGCCTGTCAGCCACAAGCGACACTGACTCCAGAAAGTCAGACTCATGTGTTTGGGGGCCTGAATTTTTAATAAAGTTTTCTTGACATGACAATTCTATGTACTGTAATAAAATTCACTTTACTTTTACACTGAAATTTGCTATAAAAGGTTCCGTCAACATCTGTACGTCTATGTGCTGGAAAATACAACCACCCTCCATGCACTGCAGGGCTGTCAGAACTCCAAACCGCATTGCCACATCCCATCCATGGGAACACCAGGCGCTGGTACTAAAACCAGCTCAGAGGACAGAGGAGGATGAGGAGGGTTATGGCCTCCAGCCAGGCTGCACCACAGGCTGGTAGCGGGGACATAGCAGAGACTGTACCCATGCTCACACAGGCTACAAATCTTGCGGGGCTTGAACAGGCCACCATGGTTGGTAAGGATTATGTCTTGTGTTCACCAGGAAAAAGCATCCCCTTAAATCATGACCCCATATACCTCATCTCAGGCAGCTCCTGTTGTCAGAAGGTAAATCGCCAGGCAGGAGCAGTGGCTGCCGAAAGCAGCTGGCCCCAATCTCACACACCCTGATCCTTGCCCTGGCAGCGGCAGCAAACCTGATTTCCCCGGGCACTGGCAGAGGCAGAGCAAGCGATGAAGACATGACCATTTTGCTGTGCCCTTGGCAGGCTGCTGTCGCCCAAGGCAACAGCCTACATCACCTATGCTCCCAGCTGGCCTTGTTTTGCAGTCAGTTCTCCATTATGTCTGAAATTACTCTATTAGCACCTTGAAATAAGTCATTTAGGCCCCACCTAAGATTTGGAGAGATTTTAACAGTTGCCTTGACTCACAGATCTGCAGACTAATTGCAAGTACTGTCCAGGAACATTAAAGCCCACACACAATTGTGACAACTTCGATATTATTGCTTAGAAAAGTGCCCGTTTGAGTCATGCTTTAACTCAGTCCTAAGTATTTTCATGGAAAACAGCGTATTTCCCCCCAACCCCATTTCACAGAGTGGGAAGCACACAGGAAGGATTTATCCCACATAAAAATAAACTGCTATTTGCATGTCATAAAATGACTGTGGAAAACAGAAAAACATCAATTATTCAGAACAGCAAATAAACAAAAAGGGAATTTTTCCAATTTTTAAAAAGAAATAGCTTATCTGCAACCAATGGCTCCATTTTTCCCCCCTTACAAAGCAATTGCTATATCCTCCTCTGTATGGAGTATGCATATCAAGTCTGACACACTGGCTTGATTACTGTGAGAATGAGCAAAACAATGAACTTTTACAGCCAAAGAGCTTTGAATTTGAACAGATGCCAATTCAACCTGTAGAGAAATATTCCATTGTGCCTTTGTGTGCTGGTTTGACCCTGACTGGATGCCAAGTGCCCACCAAAGCCGCTCTATCCCTCCCCTTCTCCACTGGACAGGGGAGAGAAAATATAATGAAAAAGCTCCTGGGTTGAGATAAGGACAGGGAGATCACTCAGCAATTACAGTCACGGGCAAAACAGACTCGACTTGGGAAAAATTAGTTTAATTTATTGCCAGTCAAAACTGAGTAGGGTAATGAGAAATAAAACCAAATCCTAGAACACCTTCCCCCCACCCCTCCCTTCTTCCCAGGCTCAACTTCACTCCTGATTTTCTCTACCTCCTCCCCCGAAGCAGTGCAGGGGGATGGGGAATGGGGGTTGTGGTCAGTTCATCACACATTGTCTCTGCTGCTCCTTCCTCCTCAGGGGAGGACTCCTCACACTCTTCCCCTGCTCCAGCATGGGGTCTCTCCCACAGGAGACAGTCCTCCACAAACTTCTCCAACGTGCATCCTTCCCACAGGCTACAGTTCTTCATGAACTGCTCCAGCGTGGGTCCCTTCCATGGGGTGCAGTCCTTCAGGATCAGACTGGGTCCAGTGTGGGTCCCCAACGGGGTCACAAGCCCTGCCAGCAAACCTGCTCCAGCATGGGCTCCTCTCTCCCCACAGGTCCACAGTTCCTGCCAGGAGCCTGCTCCAGCGTGGGCTTCCCACAGGGTCACAGCCTCCTTCAGGCACATCCACCTGCTCCGGCGTGGGCTCCTCCCCAGGCTGTAGGTGGGTATCTGCTCCACCGTGGACCTCCATGGGCTGCAGGGGCACAGCTGCCTCACCATGGTCTTCACCACGGGCTGCAGGGGAATCTCTGCTCCGGTGCCTGGAGCACCTCCTCCCCCTCCTTCTGCACTGACTCTGGTGTCTGCAGAGCCGTTCCCCTCACAAATTCTCACTCCTCACTCCAGTTGCAGTTTGTGTCCTGGTGGGTTTTTTTCCCTCCTTCTTATATATGTTATCCCAGAGGCGCTACCACTGTCGCTGATGGGCTCAGCCTTGGCCAGCAGTGGGTCTGTCTTGGAGCCAGCTGGCATTGGCTCTATCGGGCACAGGGGAAGCTTCTAGCAGCCTTTCACAGAAGCCACCCCTGTAGCTCCCCCCCACTACCAAAACCTTGCCAATACACTTTGAAAACTTGCCCAAAAAATTAAAAAAAACCCAAACAATAGTCTTTCACACTTTTTTTTTCAAGAGAAGAGAGATTTTTCCTTTTAATCAGTGACCTGAAGATGTCAGTTCCGCTCTTACACATTAACATGCCATTAGCACACGAGTTCAGGGCAATTACCTTGGTGAATGTGACTAAATACAATCTAAGACACCACAGTGAGAAAGAAGCCCATAAATCTCACTGTTAAATTATTCACATTGCTGTTGCTGCCGACATGCCTGTTGGGAGGGGACGATATTGCTGCCATGCTGCCTGCACTCTCAGGTTGTGAATGTGGGTCAATGTCTGTGCCCCTCTGTCTTCTCCACCACTTTTTGCCATACAAGCTAGGACGAATAGCCCATCCTGCATCGCAGATGCCTACTGATGTGCCAGGGTAGTTATTGCCCCTCTTGCACTGAATAGGGTCCAGCCTTGACTCAGACACCATCAGGAGAAGGAACAGCCTTCCTGCTCCCAAGACAGAATGAGCTCACTGTGGATTTAACTCATTTTTTTCTTATCTGGGCAGGTTTTAATGAGGCTGGGAAAAAATAGTGAACACAGATAACGAAAATGGTGTTTTGTGTGGAGAGTGAGTTCAGTGTTAGTTTGACAGGAGAATAAAATAGCAGACTGTGGATGGTGGGGTTTTCTGCTTCATCATCTATGTTTCTTAAGATGGCAAACAGCTAGCAAAGTGCTCATTAATGGATAGTGACAAGTAGTTTCCTGTGGTCTTAAAACAAACCATCAGTTACAGACAGTGTTTTCAGTTCTAGAGGCTAAAAAACACTCAATACCATTCAGCTGGTTGCATGTTTTTCGGGTGATGAGTGATCCAAGAAGTAAAAAACATATAAAAAAAGAAAAAGAGAGAAACTACTGTGCTTTCTCCACACCAGCGTGCTTCAAAACAGCCTTCAGCTGAGGCCTAGATATTCAGTGTCCCTGAAAAACAAATGGCTTTTTGAGGAGCTATAGCTTGCTCTTCATTTGACCTGATTACCTTTGTTCAGCAAGTCAGTAAAGGCTCAGGTCCCATAAAGCAAAGCATGGAGCGGCAAGAAGGCCAGGCTGCTTTAATGGATACTGCCAAGAAGGTTTGTTCTCATTACTTTTTCTTTCCATTTTAACCCTTACACACTGACAGGTCAAGAAAAAGGAGACTTCAAACCAGTTACCAAAAAAATCACATACAAAAGGCAGGAAATTTTTCCGCCTCTAGAGTGGCAGAGAACACCCCATCCTCCTAAACCAGCCCATTTTTCCTTCACTGGAAATGATCCTAGTGAGAAAACAGAAACTGTGTTGGCAAATGTTACAAGACCGGCTCCTCACTGTAATATGCAGAAAGGGGAACCGGTTGCACCACTGGAAATATGCAAAATAACAGCAGCCTGACAGAGTATTGGCCATTATGGGGCTATTTATACCATCTAAAGTAAACCAAGAAATCTTTCCAGGTGTGCTTGCAGGAAATTTACAGGGTCTCAGGAAAAACACAGCTACTGTATTTAAAGTGGTGACAGAAATGTGCTCCTGAGCTGTGGGCACAGTGAACTATCTGGGTGTTCAAGTACATCTACACCTGTTACGCAACAGAGGTGAGGTCTGGGAAACGTGGCTCTAAAAAGCACAGGGTCATACCCAAGCAAGCTCTGGTATTACAAGCTCTAGAGAGCATTTCCAACACAAGAACTAATTCCCAGTTCCCTTTCATAAGCAGATTGCAGCACGTTATAGAGCCGGTCTGAGAGGCCTCTGCGTTAGGTATTAGCTAGCGTCATAGAGTTCAGAAACAAACTGTGACAGCGCAACTGGTTTTCGTGCATCTATCCTGTAGCCCAGCATTAGAGCTGCCCATCAGCCACGACCCAGAGCCCTAGAGCTCAATATGGGTCTCAGACTTTTTTCAAAGTTTCATGGGGTTTGGATCCAGAGGTCCAGTTTAGGACCAACCTCTAAGTCACCCATCCCCTCCTTCACCAAGAGAGACACACACACCCCACCTTTACAATGGGCGAGCCGTACAACTGGAATCTAAACCAATATGAAGAGCGTTCAAAAAAAAAAGCTGCAAGCAAGAAAGCTTTTTCTGGACAAGTGTAACATAGATATCTTCTTTCTAAACATGCTACAGTCCAGCTCCAGCAGGACAACAGCTGCCAGCCCCTGTCACCCACCCAGGGTGCTCAGAGACGAAAGTCCTGCCCATATCGCAGCCAAGTGCCACGCAGCAATTACTGACTGTTATGCTGGCACAAAATAGTAAGCGTGTGCCCAGCCACAGCTGCTGTTAGCGAGTTGTGTACGAGGCAGCTCATCATTCATGAAAGCTTCCTCTGCTCCCATAAAGCTACAGCAGGGACTGATTTTGTCTTTGCATGTGTATGCTTGTTGAACTTACAGAAAATGTGGAAACTTATGAAATACAGCAAAAGGCGTCTTTCTGCAAGTGGAAAGCTCTCTCCAGAAACCTGACTTCTCATGACAACAGAGACGCTTGTTTGCTTGCGCTGTTGTGCTCCCTTTGCATGCTCAAAAGATCCTCCCCATTCCAGCTGTGTGCTCATGCCATGACCGATAAATAAGGCCTGTCAAGCCACTTCGGATTCAGACCATCCTTATTATTCACCCCAACGGATATTGTGTCAGTTAGATAGACCAGTGGTTTCACAGCAACTGCATGGGTTATCTTGCTATAGTATAACCACAGTGCCAACCACAAAGAAAATATTTCCACCCATATAAATATTTAATAGAAGCATTATCATCACGTAGAAGAAAGGATAGCAGGGACCCCTTTGAGACTATCCTGAAGCACGCTAACTACAACAGTACCAACTCACTTCAGTAGACATTGTCCATACCTGCTATCTCTCAGAGCCAAGACTTATCGATATAAGTTTTATAACCTTATTCAGGGTGAGTTTACTGAAGTCAGGAAAGAGATATAAGGACTCCTATTAGCGTGACCTATCCACATCTTGGGTCAGATCCCAGGAAAAAAAACCTGCACTCCCTTTTCAGCCATAAATTATGTGCTTAATTATCCAAATGTCAAACTGTGCTTGCAAATAACTAGGAAGGTCAGATCAGAGTGAGTTAGACCTTTAAAAGCCAGTTTCAGGAGCCAGTCCTTTCCACGGCAGACATGTAAGTACATTACAGTTAGAACTCACTGTCACTTTTTGCAAGTTGCTTCTACAAGGGCCACGAACAACAAGTGAACTCTTCTTTCCACTTGGAGCAGTTAAGGAGCCTGTGATGCCAGGGTCTGTGTTATGCACTTGCAGGAAGACAGGATTTCAATTCCAGGACTTCCCTATGTGAACATCTAACCATACAGAGTAGGAGGTAACCAACTCTCTCTCATTATGGAGAACTGTTCAAACTCCTCACGACCAACTACCATTTACACTCAGGACAATCTCAACCTGGAGTAAATCCAACAGAGTGTGGGACAGAGGGCAGATTACAGCCCAGGGTGTTTTCTTTGAACTATTAGTCACAGCAGGAAATTACTAAGTCAATATTGGATTGCAAAGGGCTTCAGGCAGGGACCATGGGCCAAATTATCATGGCTGTAAGCAGAGACATACTGAATGAAATTCATAATGGGAATAAGTATTAGAGTGCAAGGGAGATGCACCCAGAATTTGGCTTTTTGGTTTTTCATAGTACATGGCTACAAACAGGCTAGGTCCACCTCCACACACTCAAACCTGTTGACATCAGTGTGATTTGGATGAAGCCCAAGGTGTTTATAAAAGACATTAACCGACAACAGGCAAACACACACGTTTCCTGACTTCTGTTGGCATGATGGGCCTGGAAGCAACTCGGAGGGAAACCACTGGCCAGATGGGCATTGGCTTTGGCAGCAGGCAGCCAGCCTTGGTCACCACCGTAGCGTAAGCTTGGCGAATCGGGACTGCTCTGTGCATGCTGCCCAGGCACCCAGCACAGCCAAACCAAGGAGCAACTGGGCAACCACTGGGGCAGAGATCAGATGCACTGTACGGCAGGGCTGCCAAAAAGCCCCAGATCTTCCACACACAGGTTTCGTGTTTGTTTTGCCAGATATGCCAGACCTAAGCAAACACCATGAAGCCAATCACATAGTAACAGGAAGGCTACAACATGAAGCTTCCCAACCCCGATACCACCAGAAAATACCAGCTTCCTTGCCTGGATAAAATCAAGCCAACCAATCCCACAGCAAACTGTTTCACATCTCCAGAAAACACAGGTGCCATTGCCTGTCTGCCTGATGCTGTTCTTAGTCTCTTTTCCCTTCGCAGGTGTCGTGGTTTAGCCCCAGCCAGCAACTAAGCACCATGCAGCCACTCGCTCACTCCCCCTACCCCGATGGGATGGGGGAGAGAATTGGAGGAGTAAGAGTGAGAAACACTCCTGGGTTGAGATAAGAACAGTTTAATAATTGAAATAAAGTAAAATAGTAATGCTAATAGTAACAGTATAATAATGATAATAATAATAATGATACACGAAGCAAGTGATGCACAATGCAATTGCTCACCACCCGCCGACCGATACCCAGACAGTTCCCGAGCAGCGATCGCTGCTCCCTGGCCACCCCCCGCTCAGTTTATATACTGAGCATGACATCATATGGTATGGAATAGCCCTTTGGTCAGTTTGGATCAACTCTTCTGGCTGTGCCCCCTCCCAGTTTCTTGTGCGCCTGGCAGAGCATGGGAAGCTGAAAAAGTCCTTGACTAGCATAAGCAGTACTCAGCAACAACTAAAAACATCAGCATGTTATCAACATTCTTCTCCTACTAAATCCAAAACACAGCACTATGCCTGCTGCTAGGAAGAAAATTAACTCTATCCCAGCCGAAACCAGGACAGCAGGGAGGCAGTGCTCCTGGTTCTTTCATCAGCACAAGTTTCTTCTGCTCCCTCCAGAGGAAGTCACTGCATGATGTCCTCCACATCTCTAGTAGTCCACTAAGTTTCTGGATAACTCTCTTATTCTCTCCAGGCTGTTCCTTGTTCCCACTGAACTCAAACGCCACCCTTTTTGCCAGCAAGGGTAGCAGCTGTGCCAGCCCCTCTGCATTCCTAAAGAAGTAACCATTGAGCTCTGCATGCCATCACACAGATGTGCATAGGTTACCTCTGCAGAACAGAATTGGTTTTGGCACCCTGAACAGGAACTGTGTCCAGGCCATCTCTCCTCCAGCATCAGCTCTCCTCCCCCCCCACCCAGAAAGAGCAAATCAGGTCTTAGTGAACCCAAATGAAATAATCCATTTCCCAGGTGCGTTAAGGGGCCATATGACTGACTGGAATGATTTCATCGTGGCTGAAAGTAAGAATAACATCCCTTCACCAAGAAAAAGTCACTACCTTCTACCATTTCATGCATAAATAGTTGCATCCTCTGCTTCCACCAAACCTCAGAGATCATTACAGTTCTAAATGGTTACCCATGAGAAAAGCCCAGAACAGTGAAACACAGCATGGAGACATTACAGATTTAATCCTTCATAGGATTAGCTTGTTTAAATTTGATGAGATAGAAGGGAAAATAAAGGATACACATGAAAAGACACCTGGTTTCATCACCTCAGCAGTTCCATGAGCGTGTTTTCTTGTACTTTTTTCCTTCGCTTTCTTTTTTTAATATTTCTAGGGATCTCAAGTGAGCCAAAGTGTCCTTTACTCTCTCACGCACAAGAGGAGCTGCAAAACATGTCACAGAAGTTACATCTTTGAAAAGCCAAACACAAAAAACAGATTCTGCTGCAGCATTAAACATAAATTACACAGAACAAACCCTGAGCTTTCCCCTACAGCTGGCACCTTGCTTTTCTTGTCTCCAAACACGCAAGCAATGCTTGGATGTGTTTTGTGCACCCCTGTCATCCATTCTCCAGGAAAAAAAAGACTAACTCAGGGGAGAAAGTGTTCCTTTAACAAATGAATAACAGAGGGAAGGAACCTGATGAGAAATGCTAGCGTCAGATATGGGAAAATGAGAAACCAAAAGGGAACTATTGTGCAAAGTGCTTTGGGTGTCCAGGAGCAGCAAAGGAAAGTTGTGCAAGACCAAAAAGCAGGAAGAATCATGTACTCTCTATGCGTGCATGTATTGGGAGAGGAAACAGATGATCATAAAAGACACACAGGCAAATTTTTGTCAAGAAGAAAGAAACTTGGTGTCCTTTATTTTATTTTATTTTTTTTTAAACTTTTCATTTCCCCTTCCCACCCTGAGTGTCTGTATGTGTTTGACTGGATCACTCAGCCCAAAACCACAGACCTGAGTGCTTACACCTCACATCTATGTATGTGACCCTTTTCTCATAGATGCTGGACATACAACTTTCTCTAATGATAGGCAGAGATACACATGCTTGTTGTCTGTAAAACCACTGCTTTTCCAATTAAACTGAATGTAGGTGATCGCCTCTGAAAATTTAACCTAGGAGCTTTCATTCCACCCCCACAATAAAATGGATACAGTGAAGAGGTTCTTCAGAGCAGAGTGCAACAGTGAGGAAAAAAATAGTTGGATTTATCACATCCTTCTTCACTTTCTAATTAGGGAAAAAATGGAGGAAAGACACTGGAAGCAAAATCAATGTGCTGCTCTTGATTTGGCTTTTTGTTTAGTGATAATTTGACTCCTAAGACCAAATTATCTCTGGGGAAATAATTTCACTTACTTAAAGGCAATTTCTCCAATAGATAAGTTGCTTACCTTTCTTTCTCAGGTCTGTGTGCTTCCCCCCTTTGTTCTCTGAACCTGAAAATGTCTTTACTTTCAGGGCATTTCTCCATCAGCCCTTCAAACGAGATCTTCAAAGTGAGGAGCATTTCCGCTATATGACTAAGCTTCTCTCCATAGCTATACCAAGTTTTAAAGCAAATTAGAAATTACTTCAGCTGCAAAATACCAGGGAAAAGAGATTTTGGAATATGCAGCATTCTGATTAGAAGAAAGAGCAAGTGAGACACACTGACTGATTTGAAGTCTATGTGATAGGGAAAAAATGACCTTTCATCAGAACTATAATTCATTAATACAGTTCCCCACCTCCCATCTGGAAGCCAGTCATATTGCTGGATAAATTGTGCATCAGCACAACTATTTAAGCACTCTCAACCCAAATTGCAACAGAATAATTGTCATTTATTTCTGCTACTTTTTTCTTTACTTTTCCAGGGCTTTAGCTTTATCTGGAACTTACATCAAAATAAATTTTGAGGATCCTGACTGTGGGTTTAGTTGAATCTAAGCTGTTTGGAATTTATGTTCTACTTCTCGTTTGCAGCCACTGGAAAGTAACGAGAAAACCATTTCCTTTTTTTTTTTTTTTTTTTTGAGGATCTTAAAAGTCACATAAGAAAGATGAAATGACCATCAATAGGTCCCAGGGGGAAGACTGGAAATAGAGAAGATTCATGAGCAGTTCTTAATGCATCAGCTTCTCTCACACATTCAAAACGCACATGAAAATCGGAACCCACACAGTAAAAGCCCTTATGAGCTTGTGCACCACTTAAAAATTTAAACAGTCTTCTAATGGAAAAAGATGTCCTATTAAAAGCAGCAGTGCCCATCTACCAACATAATGTTCATGCTGCTCAGACTGCTGGGGCTCTCTGTTTTGCTATTAAAGACCTTCCTGCTTTTTTGTTTTGTGTAGCACCAATGGAGATGGAAGCCTAACAAAGGTGGTGTTACCCAGGAGGGATCTCTGCTTCCTCGCTTGCCTGTACTGAGGGAACTGGGAGACATTTGGAGGTAACTGCTAGGCAATGGAGACGAAATGCTGACAGCATGGCAAGATTAACAGGAGCTGATCCACTGGCATTGTCTTTCATATCTCTGCAGTCCTTTGCAATTTGTGTTTGATAATCCAATTTCCCACTTCCAACGTGGGCAGCTCCCTTCTTCATTTTTTCCTCTAACTAGCATCACCTCAAGGTTAACCATGGACCAACCACTATCAAAAAAACCTCTGGAAGGATGAAATCCACATCTCTCTTTACCCTGAGAAATCCCCTGAAGGAATACTCCCATCCAAGGGGGATACACTGCTATGAGAGAGCAGTTGATGTAAGAGCAGTCCTCATCCTGGTGAAACGTGGCTTGAGACACAGCAGGAACACTCATCTTACCTGAATGTTCAGGACAGTATTTCTATGTGAACACATCCACCTTTCATTCCTGAGGCAGGCTGAGAGTTCACATACGGTGAATTACTACAGCTCAAGTTGAGTGACTTCGTCTCAGTGGAGAAGCAGCACAGGACAGCTGAGGCCATCCAACATTTTGCTGCCAGTGTTGAAAGGGGGAAGTCCTACACCCCCTACAGCACTCTTAGACATGCTCTCTTGCTTACCTTCCACCAGCTCTGGTGCTTGCTGGAAGCCTCTAGGAATTGATACAACCCAGTAATCCAGCAGCAAATTATCTCAGAAAAAGCAATTGAGTTTTCTGCCAGGATAGGGGTGGAATTGGTTCAGTAAAAAGTTTTACAAGCTGCAGAGTCAGCACGAGACTGTACAGCTGAGAGCAAGGCTAGGGAGGACAAAGAGGAAGAGGATATCCCCCCCTCAGCAGATATAAGTTGTATGTAAGACTGAGCCATAACATGCAACTTCACCTTTGGGATCACGCAGATGTTGTCTCCTGTCACTATGAAGGCATCCAAGCAGAGTGGTGAGGTAGGAAGGGTAAAAATTCTTTGGAGTACACACTGACCAAAAAAAAGAAAAATGTGTATGAATAGAGTTGTCCAAACACACATTTTTGTGGAAGAAAATTGCAGGATGATTATTTTAGTAGAGAGGATATTTTTATTTATTTATTTATTTATTTTAAACTGCTTAACATTAATCACAGACAAACATTTGGCACAAAGGATAGCCTTGTTAATGATTCAGTGTCTTGGTTCTTCCAGTGAGAGGAAGCACTGAAATCCAGCATTTACAGTCTGGATAACAAGCTGTTAAACAATAATTGGGAAAACTCCTAACCTTTCTAGGAAGGAATAGAAAAAGGAAAGGGAAGGGGAGAGGAAAAGGGAAAAGAAAGGAATAGGTAATTATACAGCACAAAAATAGATCACAAATTTAATTTTTTTTAGTTCTTTGCAGGTTCCTTTTCAAGTAAAAGACATGACTTTTTAAAAGCCTGTAACAGCACTGCTTTGCATTTTTAATAAAGACTTCTTAAAGACATTAACTTCCATGTGGCCCACTGCCTTTTCCTATGGGGGAGACATGAAATGGCTGTTCTGGCAGCGACCACTGATCTCACAGCCAAGTATCTCCCCTGTAACCAGGTTAGCTGGGTGCCTACCCAGGAGCAGTGCCCACAGGGATCCTCTTGTCAGTGTGACTGGCGAGGCATCAATGACCAGCAGCTGCTACCATCACACCAAAGAAGTCCTCAAAAGTCATCCCCCACCTGGGAAGCAGGCCTGTGAGGGTAGAAATTGCATTGTCCAACAGTATATACCTACCCATACTCGGGAAAAAATCAGCTTGGAAACACAGATGGACAGCCCGAAGTTTTTCTCTGCATACCTACTTCATGGGTTTATGTTGTTACATGATCTCCTCCTCTCATGGACCAGAGATGAGCTCTGCAACACCGCACAAAGTGCCCACAGTGGCCTGCAGGTATTTATTATTTACTGCGCTCTCAGGAGGTCCATGCTAAAAGCAGCCTGGGAAAGCGGGCTATGTTTTATCCACCACATGACCTAGTTTTCAGCAGCTCTGTCAAGCACTTCTGTCACCAGTGACAGGGCTGAATAATGTTCAGTGAAGTAGGTGATGAGTTATGTGAAACTAGCTTCCAGAGGAAATTAATTTCCACAGAGAGGCTTTGGCTACTTGAACTTTGTTTTAAAAAGCTGTGTTTTATTGCAGTCTAAGTTAATGAAGAAAGGTAGCTGACAGGCTGCTGCACCGTCTGTGTTATCTCTCAGCCACCTTTCTTCCAACGGCAGAAGCAGCAGCAGAATAGAAACATCCACTGAAACGAGCTTCCATTTGCACTTATTTCACTGTTTCTCTTCCTACTGCCACATCTACTGCTCTACTATTGCCATGAGAAATAATTAAACCTACTTTTAATACAATGCTGTGCATACGGCATCTCTGCCAAGACCATTCTTGAGCAGAATAAAGATTGCAAATAGTACTGGATGTTCAGCTTTCTGCCTGGGAACCTAGGTAGGGCATAACATCTGTATAACCCCCACCACTCCTTACGAGCACCTGATTTCCAAGAAACTTTTTTTGCTTTTATTCTGCCAGACTTGCTACAGTGGATCTCCCTCCAGGGTTTCTATACCTTTGCCCTGTGCTTGACCTAGTCTTTGCATGCAAGAAGATTTTGGAGGCTCTCAACTGAGACCTTAATACTACCTTTATCCTACTACCTGGACTAAGTCCATTAATCTGAAGAATGTGTTCTCCATATTACATCCATACTACAAAATTTACCCTAAAATTTAAGATAAACTACTCTGTAGAACCTGTGTACAGCAAGTACTGCATTGACACTCAGGCAGGTTACTGCTTCTAACAGCACTTACCTCAAGTAGCTCAGTTACAACATCTGTTGGTTCTCAACATGCTCAAAAGTATGACTTTCTACATTTCAAATACATGTTATAGAAAACGTGGGGAAAATGCAGAAGAGTCTTTTACTGTGGAGCGGCTGCTATTCCACACTGTTAATGTTAGCACAGAAAATCAGGCACACTTAGCTCTGCTTGGGATCCTTTGCATGAATGTTGCTGGAAAACACACTTTGATGTGATCGGATGCTTCACAGTAGTTCCTCACCAAACGTATCAGGAAACAGCAAATGGGCTGAAGCAAAGACTTCACAAGACGGGATTTCCTTGTGGTATTTTCTATTGTTATTTTGAAGAAAAAATGATGAAAAACATGAAAACCTTGAAGGAGCTTTAGTTTACAAGCCTTTGAGACCCCATGCATTTGCAAAGAATCAGGTAAAAGCATGTGCAAACTGTAAAAAGAATTTTAAAAAGCAATGCTTAAAAATACCAGAAACTGAGAGCTTTTTTAGCATATGCCTTAGCCTAGACACAGTCACAGGCAAGAACAAAAGGGAATATCTCACCTACATTTTAGCTGCCCCAGGAAATGTAGATACAAGACTAACAACTTCTTGGTCTTTACCTATCTTTACCCTACTCTCTCATATAGTATTTTACATGTTTGGCTAGGTGCCATAAAAATGCCCCATGCACTTCATTAGCTGAAAACCTTCTCAATAGCATAGTGGCAAGGTTTCCTACAATAAAACGCAAATGTGCAGCAGTTTTCCTTAACGCTTCTAGATCTTCTGATCAGTATTAAATTCAGCCATGTCTGATTCATTGGAGTGCATACACAGCCTTCTCACCAGTACTCACCAGCCGTTAGCATTCAAAATTAATGACTCAGTTCCTCGTCAGACTGCTTTAGAAATAGAACAATTTTTTAAACAACTGTGAATTCTGAGATTTATTTGTCTTCAGATTTTTTACATTGATGGGTTTTGGTTCTCAATCTCTTCTTTGTAGACACCAACATCAGAATCTTACTTCTTAAAAATAAACACAGGAAAGTTATATGAAATAACATTACTCCAGAAGTCCATGCTATATAGTCAAAACAAATGCATGAAGCTTGGTAGCATTGTTTCTTTGTTAACTTCACCAGCTTCATAGACAATCTAGAGCAAAGTGTCAGGACCAGAAATATGCAGTCCTTGGTTTTTGGAGGGACAAGAAGCAGCAATGGGGTGAGAGATCCCTGCCCTCAGGGGCAGGCAAAGCAGCAGGTAAGAGCAGAACCCTGACTCTTCACATGAGCACCCCACAGAGGTGCAGAAGACGAGATGCACCTTTTGCAGCTATGGCATGAGTCCATAAGCAATACACTTGCTCCCTAAATTTCAATTGCAATGAAACCAGAAGCAATAGACAGAAGCCTATAAGTGAAGGACAAGATTTTGGTTGTCTTCTTTGAGTCTAGGTAGTGGAAATGTGCATACAGACCTAAGTCCTGATGTCCCACAAAACGCACTAGATGCACAGGTAGTAACACTACCACATAAAAACTAACTTCAGATCTTGGGAAACCTGAGGGTACTATTCTTCCAAGAATATATTCACACCAAATAATTTATTCCTCCTCTAAGCCATTTTAGCTGTTAAAAAGCCAGAGGATAGAGGACACCAAAGCTTGTTTTTATAACAAAAAAGAGTTTTCCTTTTCCATTCCCCTTCTAACTAGAGTTGATCAAACTAGACTATATTTACTTCCAAGAAAAAGATCAAGTTAGATTTTCACTGGCAGCATAAATGGTCTCAGAAAAATGTGCGAGTGCCAAAAACAAAGTAAAAACCTGAAAAAGAGGACTAGAATCAAAATGTTTATGTCACTTCACCCTTCCAAGTTTTTCTTTTCTTTCTGCAGGTACATCTCAATTCTCTCAGCATCTCAGTGCAATTGCCATTAAGCTGGGATCTGTTCTGTGGGAGAATGGTGTCATGGCAAAGACGATTCCTAAGACTTTTACATCTAATGAGAGAAGAAGTGCTACTCTCAAGGTCTAATGGGGACCAGGCTGTCCTGGTGCCTGCCTTGTTTGTCTATAGAACGGTGGTGTCAAGACAGCTCACAAGAGAACGCAATTCCAGCTGTGCACTGTAACCTGGTGGGGTGTTAAGACAAATAGACTAAAACAGCAGCCCAAAGCAGATGGGTGAATGAAAACCCTGCTGCTACCCTGGATAGATCAAGGGTCTTGTCTGTCACATGGAGGTGAAAGCCCACTGCATGCAGGCAGGTGCATAGCCATCAGAAATAAACATATATCCTAAAAATAAATCTCCTTTTGAATTAAACCCAGCAAAAGTTCTTGTGTGTGTGTATCTGTGTGCTTATTTGCATTGTCTTACCTGCGTTTCTGTGCTGTGCACTGACTCTGGTCTGCACAGCAGGGGCAGGTCACACAGATAAAATCCCTGACATTTTGCAGCTCCCTTTTAAAAGTCTGCATCCATGCAGAGACCATGACAGCTGCTGGACTGACAACCCTGAAGCAGTGCGTTGCCACAGCTCGGAGCAGCTGCAGCACAGTGGGCAGTGCTGTGCATCTCCCCCGCACCACAAAGGGAACACAGTGAGGGGAAATCAGACTCAGAGCCAGTGCCTTTTTAGCTTCTCTGCTGAAAGGTGCCAAGTTTGCAGCCATCGATTAATTTTATGCAGGGTATCCCCACAGGGCAGGGGCAGGAGCCACCACCTCGTGTCACCAGCTGGTGAGCAGGCACCTTGAATTTGTACCTTCAGTCAAGAAGTGCAAAGGCAGATTCTGCTCTCTGCAGCATGGATAGAGGAGAGCTCCGATCTGCAGAGCAGCCTCAGCCTGTCCCTCCAATTCAAGCACTTCAGAGCCTTTTCCGAGGAGACAAATGTTTCATTTGCATTTCCCTTTCCCACGTCGGGTACTGGGAACATATCACTGACAGCAATCATGCAGACTGTACATCACGCAGCACTTCTGACATCTTCTTTTGTGTGTTTCACAATAAAAACACTATGAAAATCCACAGTGGCACAGGTCATCCTCCAAGTCGCAGTGTTTGCTAGGCGAAGAGAAACATGCAAGGCCTAATGTTGTATCATCCAGGGCAGCTCTGACTACATGCTGATAGCTTCCTCAGCACAGTAATTGGTAACACTCGAGGTTTTTTTTACAAAGTGTTGAAACTGCAGTTTAAGTGAAATGCATCTGCTAGCAAAGATATAAGCTGGTTTTGAAAATACAGTGTATATTACAGAGCCAGAATACACTACCATTGTACCAATGCCCTTCTTTGAAAGGTGGGTAAAGGAAAGGGTCATGCTTCCTGATGTAGCAAGCCACCCACATAGCAAAATCTTAATTTACCATGTACCAGTCTCCTACTGCTCACTCTGCCTCCCCCAGCCGGCACCTCATCCTCAAACACCTCCATGTCTGAAAGCCTGGATCCATCCCAAAACTCTCTGCATCTGAGGGCCTGAAGGACCCCAGCCTTGCCACAGCTCTTACCGGAGGTGCTGCCAGTCCTTCCGAAAGCAGGCAGAGGAGCCACGCTTTGCTCTCTCACACAGAAGAAAGCTCCTGTGCCGCGCAGATGTGTGCTTCAATGATTTGCAATCCCCAGGAAGCCCAGAAGCAGCTTCTTGCCCCCCCTGGGTTGGATGCCTTTCAAAATAGGCATGGGCCATGCCTCACCTTTTCTTTGCAAATGCACAGGTTTGATTCTTGCTACCTTTTAATTTGCCTCTAACTCAGAAATCATCCCATCACTTCGAAAGTTAATGGAGAAACTCTGAAAGAGAACAAATATTGTACATCCCCTAATATCACCCGTGACCAGCTAGTTAGAAAAGAATCAGAGCAAATAAGATCTCCTGGGCCTGGGAACCTGTGTCTGGAGAGCAAACCAAGAAAGCTGCTTCCCAAGGGGCCCTTTGTATGCAAGTTTGAAAGGATGGGGCTGATAAATCAGCATAGGCAAAGGAACCTTTTTTTCAGAATAGTCCTTCAGTTGTGGAGGAGTAAAGATACTTTCAGAAGTACTGCTGTGGCTTAATCTTCCTAAATACCATTTCACAGGAGGCCAAGCACCCTGCATTTTTAAGGAGATTTCACAGACTGTTTATCTTAATATAATCTCCCACAAACGTTTATAGGGAGAGTTTTATTTAATGCAGTCTGCGATCTGTATAAACATCACCATGGTATTAGGCTAACCAAGCTCTGAGCTGAACTGGAAGTCGTGTGGGAGCTTTATTTGGGATATTAAAGTAGCACAGTTCAATATATGATTTTATTTGCAGTAGACTGCTGGGAATTAGAGATTAGTCATATGGGGATTTTAACAGTTGTGTAGTTATGAGAGGCTGACTCAATGGTTTTCATCTTGTAAAATGTCACCCAACTGTCTTGTTACTTCAAATTACAAGATTAAGAAGTTAAATACTTAAATCCCCAAAGAAAGGCTTGAATTTTGGGGTGGGAGGGCAGGAGAAAAGCACAGAAGGAGAGAAGTAGAAAGGTATCTGCAAACACAGTTCCACACTCTTCTCACAAGTAACTAGAAAAATGGCACTAGTGCTTCCAAATTTAATTTTCTCTCCGTGACCCTGTGTCAGATTCATTCAGTTTACAAGTCGATTTCATATTATTAATTGTCAGCCTTGAAAACACCACTTGGTATCCACAAATCAAGTTGTGTCTCTTTATGCCTCCTAAATCACCAGTAATGAAGATTCTGCCCTTTGTAATTTACTTGTCGGTGCTTTGGAGCTCCAGACCCAAATCCATCTTACTCACCCCTGCAGTGCCTGCACGTGCTGGCTCTGGATCTTCTCTGAAGAAGTGCTGTTGTTTCAGCTTGGAGGAGACTAAGACAGAAATTTCCCAGGCTACCTCACTTTTTTCTCCACTCTCTGCAAACAGGCTCTATGTGTTGTATGCAAGTTGCCAGGATGCTCAGAAAATCTATGAAAGATGGGTCTTAAAACGCTAGAAAAGTGAAGCATCAGATGTGATTACCTGCTGCTCTGCCCTGATCTATATGTTGACTGTCTCAGTAGCAGAACAGGCAGAGGATGAAAACAGAAACGGACAGGGACAACCTGACCACCATAGCAGAGTTTCAATATACCCGTCATTCACTAGGTTTTATTTCACATACACACAGGAATCCAGGTTTCTGTGACATCTGAATTCTTGGCCTTTTGCTGCTAGTATCAATAACTACCATTTGTTATTAGCAGAGAGCACTTGTCCTCTATTAGAAGTCTATCTTTCTTCACATTCTAGGCTTGGTATTGATTTCTTCTGCACAATCATACAGTCTATTTAAGCTTGTACTTTTAGGAAAGTGATAGTGCTTTACATTAGGAAGTGTCACTTGCTAGATTCACATATGGCAATTGCATGGCGAGTTGAAAAAGAAGCAATCAAGGGCTGTGCGTGGGAGTTCCCGATTTGTGCCTTGGAGTTACTGCCTCTCTGCCAGGTATAAAGGCAGAGACAGAACAAACTCTTCTAGCAAAAATAACACTATTTTTGACTGCTCGCACATAACCAAGATCAGGGATCAGGTTTCTTATGTCAGTCATATTATCTTTTCACCCAACTCCAGACATTGTGTATCGAAACCTGTATTTTACTGCCTGCAGGCCAGTTTCTGGTAATTGTTCTGCTCCAGAATTAGCATTCAGATGGGCAGAGATTATCTGATCCCAGAACCTTCACATTTACTCCTCCAAACGTGAAACCAACTCCAAAATCCATATATCAATCTTAAGCATAAAACTTTGTCTCCTATCACTTTGGAGGATGGAAAAATGCCAATGGTCCATGATTTTCACTCCATTCATTCATCAAATTCTTGGGATGTTGGAGACAGGAAGAAGAAAATCATCACGTACCTGTTAAACAAATGCCACTACAAAACTAGAACCTGTTAGGAAAAGTTAGCTAGGTAAGACTTCAACAAATACTGAATGTAGTTCAATCTCTACTGAACCAAGACTTTCCTTGCAAAAACACTTTCTCTTTAGCAAGTTGCTTGAAAGAGAACCTTATACGGGATGTTTAAACAGTTGCAGAACTGAAGTTTCATATATGTTCTTACGATCTTGGCTGTATCTCATTTTTTCCCCTGCCCTTATTTCCAATTAGCCACTGTAATTGATTAAACAGAGCAATCCTGATGTAACTTTAATCTTGGGAATTCCCTAAGCACCTGACTGTGGGATGCAGGTGATGCATGTCAGGGTAGGCATCAATCTCTGACACACCACGGCAGCTGTCATTTTCTTACAGTGTTTTAAAACAAGTATGGTTATGATGCTACTCTTCCTCTGGGAGACTGAGTGAGAAAATACACCTCAGCCAGTAGTGCTTTGTGTCTTTCTCCCTTGCTCTTCAATGTTTTAGCTTAAGAACTTACATCATGCAAAATGGCAGTTTTGCTGTCACAGGTAGAGCAAGCTTAGTACCTAGAATAACCTAGCGGGTTACACAGTGATGCCAGCAACCACTCCTAGAAGGACAAAGGATAATAATTTCTTATTCTCCCTTTGAGATGAATAACCCATCCTTACCTTCCTTATTTCCACCTACTAAACACCTTAATCATTGCTAAACTGCCATCAAGGTAATTACCTTCATCCATGTCATCATTTTAACTCCTCTTAAACATTTGGTCTTGCCCACATGCTGTGGCAGTGAGTTTCACTGCTTATCAATCACTGTGAGGAGAGTTCTTCCTTGAAGACCTTTAAACCTGCTCCCCCAGTCAATTTCACCAGGTATTCTTGCATTATGTCAGCCCATAGCAGTTCCTTACTCACTTTCTCCATGCCAGTCATCACAACAGATGTCCATGGCACCCCTCAACTGTCTTCCCACAGTGACTTTTTTTTCCCCAGACTGAAGAACATGACTTATTCTCATGCTATAAAAGCTACAGCATCTATTATCCGTCTTGCCCTTTTCCAAGCATTTTCCAGTCCTATTGCATCTTATTTGAGATGGTGTGATCAGAACTGCATAGATTTATATAGAGACATAATGATAGATCTCTGTTCCTTTTCTGATCATGTCTAGCCTTCCATCATGAGGTCATGAGGGAACTGAAACAATAGCTTTTATAATGCAGAGGCAGTATCTTCTGAGCCCCAGCTGAAACAGCTTTGGTTACAGGGAATACAGGCTCAGATGAATGAGAGGATGCCACCAATAAAAGAAAAAAAATAAAATAGAATGAAATAAAATGAGCCAGTCAGATTAAAATTTATTTTAAAAGAGGAGATAGTAAGATAATAAAAAAGAAAAATGTATGCAAGCTTTCCTAGCACAGTGTTTTGGAGGGGTGAAAAAAAAATCGTATTTTATTTTCAAGCTGTGGTTTGAAAAAGTGTCACTGAGGAAACCATACCAGAAATTTAGGATATGTCTATGCTGCACAATGCTAATTTACCCAGCTGAGCTCTGTGCTAATGCAGCTATATTGCTTACAGTACTTACAGCTAACTAGTTTAGAGCTCTCTGAAATCTCTTCACCAAATTTCACTGTGCAATGGAAAAGTACCTTTTTTTTTTTTTTTGTCTTCAGCTCTGCAGAGCACCTTGAAAAGGCAGGTAACACACTACTATCTCCTTTATACCAGTGGAATAGTGGCTGCGGTACCCTTGCAGACATAGGGTGTTAAATATACCTTGCAGAAAGACCTCATCCAGGACAACCTATGCAGCTTAACTGTGCATAGATGAAATATGCCTACTGATTTCAACAGAAGTGCTCTCAGGCACAAAGTTAAATCCAGGCATATGGGTCTTCTGTAGCAGTAGGGCCTAAAATTGGTAACCCCCCCACGCAATGAAAACTAGCTCTTCAAGAGTGCCTGTGCAAGATATTATGCTATTGGGGTGACAGTGCCAAACACAAGTGGGTGTTGTACCTTGGATACAGCACTTACTGCACACTTGAAAGCACCTTACTCTACACAGGCTCAAAATGTAAGAGCTGGACTGAGTCTTGTATGATCAAAAATGCAGCTGCAACAAGGGGACTTGCTGTGTTAGCTCTGATCTAGAGAGAAAAGTTATTTCTGCCTATTTCTGCCAACAGAGCAACACCAACTTGTGCACAGAGGGTTGGTGCTCGCTGAGAGCCCAGGTCATCCTCCAGAGAGGAGTCCCAAACTGTTACAGCCTGGTTGCTGCTCTTGCCTAAAGCCCTTAGCCACAAGCAAACCCATAGGGGCAGCCCCACCTGCTTTGTCCAGAGCCATCGGGTGTGCCCCCAAATCCACAAGGAATGCAAAACCTTTGAGAGCGTGCAATGACACTCAACGCTGAGTAATGTTTGGAGGGAATGGAGCCGAACATTTCTGAGGAGCTCCTCGCTGAAACAGGAACAGAATAATCACACCTCCTGGACACTAGAGTAGCTATCCACACAGGCTGGTCTGGGAGAAACACAGTACTAAATTAACAGCTACCCATGACACACACAACTGACATGATAGCTGACGTATTTTTGGCCTCATTCCTGTCTGTCAGCTCCCTTTAGTGAATTTTCTCTTTAGCTAATTTTAACCAAATTTGAAAGAAGGGCTGGAGTCTCACAGATAATTATATTTTTATAAGTTTCAGGGATCTGGCAGCTGGAGAGAGAAGACCGACCAAAATTAGTGCTTTCCATTAAGGGAAAGCAGGCAAAACTCAGACGCTATATATTCTAGCGAGCCTGAGACAGCCAACAAATCCGTACACATTCAGTGGCAGACTAGCATCGCTGGTGTTTGCTTTTGCCAGAGCTGGTAGTTTTGCACTGGTATATGGTTTAGGACACAAATTCGTAGGCATCCAGGTTTAATTAGTTCTGCTATTCTCGTAACAGTTTCTATTATTTTGTTGAAGTATTAGTAATAGCAGAGCATCCACTGAAATTAGGATGATTTGTGAAGGAGCAGTCAAAAATATCTATTCTGTTGTAGAAAAACATATAATAATGACATCTCACCAATGACTTGCACTCTTCTTGAGCAGTCTGTTTTTCAACTTTTAATCCTACAGCTATTAGAAAGTAAGATTGGACAGTGAATTTTGTAATTATTGAAAAAGGAATTCAAAGCATCTCAGGCCAATCTTCTGTTACATGTCAAATTAAGGGAAACTGTGTTTTGCATTTAAATTAAAATGAAAAAGAAAAACAATTCTTGAAAAATAAAAACGTCATTGTTCAAGGAAGAGTAATAAAGTATGAATGCTTCTCCTTCAGCTGACTGTCTTTGTAAATGAGCAAGAACACTGAAGTCAATAAATTACCATTACCCAAGCTTCATAAATCCTCAGTGGTTAGATTTTACCACATAGTTAAGTTAAAAGACCTCAGAAGAGGCTAAAGCAAGATTCATTTGGTGTGTTTATAGGCAGAGACAAGGTCTCCAAACTTTTTCAACTGTCACTTGCAGTCTCAACATAGAAAAAGTTGCTCGTCATGGCAGCTGGTGGTTCTAAAACACAGCGCGCTGCATGTGAAGCCATAAATAAAGGCCTATGGTTACTCAGTAGAATGAGAGGTTTTACCTGCTCATTATCAATCGCAACTTTGCTAGCAGATTATCTGGGAGATGTAATGAAAAAAGCAAACAAAAATTAAGTTAAAAGTAAGGCCAGCATAGATACAAATAGCAAATATCCCTGAAACCTGGAGCACAATCCAGAAAGTAAAAAATGGAAGAGTTGATCAAAACAGGAGGTAAGGTATGACCATGTATGCACTAAGCTGCATGAACCTTACAGGGAGCTATCTGAGGATCAGTGACCACAGATGAGTTCCTCCCATAAGGATTTGGCCCCTAGATGGAGCAACATCCAGAAATGTAAAGGATATATAACAGCACAGTTTGAAAGGAGAAAATCAGAAAAGGTAAACAGAATGTCTAGTTTACACCACGAAATTAAACCACTGCTGAAAAGGGCTTTGCACCAAGTCTAAGCTTGTCATGCGTTGTCCTGTGATTAGGGAGTGTGAAGGAAACGTCTACATCCTGAAAAAAATCCAGGAGTCTAGGTCTCTTTAACTGTCAGTGAAGTTTTGGCTTTTAGGTACCCTAATCTCCTTAAATTTGGAGCCTGTGTCACTTACACGCTTCTGATGATTTTTACTCCTTCACTCCCTTTGAACGAAGTAAACTCAGCATGCTGGGGACTGTCTTACATGTTTATCTCCTTAACTGATCCCAAAATACAAACCATAGCTTGACATCCATTTCTAGAAGAACAAAAAGAGAGACCTCTATGGCAATGGGCCGATGAGAGAAAGACGCCATGAAGGAGCCTAGAGCCAGACCAGAGGGGGACAGGGGCTTAGGAAAGCTGTTAATTAAACATTGCTTCTACTATTAATAGGCTGATGGAGGTCATCATTATCAAAAGGAAACATGTGTGTCAGTTCAAACAAGCTGTTTCTTATACTTGCTTGGTTAACAAGGAAGCCATCTGAGTATGTCAGATTAAGATTACTGTTACATGCTGTCATGGGGAGTCCCTGAAAGCAACCTATGAGCTTAATGACACACAGTATATGATAGCGTTCAGAGCACAGCTTTTACCATTCCCGTGTCTTTGAACAGCACTTGACAACCTTGAATATTCTGAGCAGGCACACAGTAGGGCTATATTAAAAAGGAATTATTAATTATTGATTTTTTTTTTTCCTCTGGCATTGGGCGTCAAGATAAATGCCAGAAATTCATCTATCCTGTTGAAACTGACCTGGAAAAGGTGATTCATCAAGTTCAAGTGCATAGAAAAGGAAACAGAGACAAACAAGTGAGAAACTTTTCCATCTTATCAAAAAAGTAGCTAGTCTTTGTCAACTTTGGAGCAGATGCTTCAAAAAAGCTTCTGCAACTGGTGTTAGCGCAGACACAGTTAGCCACACTGTTCTACACTCCCATCACAGATCCATTCACTCCTGAATGCCATCCTAATATGGAGACCACAAAAAGTTTGGCAAAGAGGACTTTGGGGACTCAAAAAGGACTTTGCAAGTGCTTACGCAGTGCCCAGGAAATTTGCTGATCCAAAACCTGGCAGTTGTCTGGCTTCCCACAGAATGCAGGCCATAATCTTTTGACCAGGAATTCCTGGGTCAAACTCAGTAACTTGTGGCATCTTTCCACTAAGCTGGCATACGCTGCAATGTTCCCAGCTCACAGCAGCTTCTGCAAAGAAATTTCACAATTAACATACCTTTGCATGAGTTCTCAAACAGAAATCCTGAACTTTCTTTCTTTACTAACTGCTAACAAGAGAGTGCCCTGCAGCAATTGTTTCTCTCATTCACTCCAAATTAACAGAAAAAACCCCATGTTGCCTCCAGAGTTCAGCTCTGGATTTTAAGGCCAGCATGACTTTGTCCAGAACTGGATGAGTTCCAGGGCTAAAGGCAAGGAGAGTGCCAGCACTTGTGATTGCACTGAAGCTCAGCTGCAGGATACAGTCTTTCTGGCACCTCCAGTGCTACTGGATCCACTTTACAAAGTGAAAGCTGGAGGACATTTTAATGACTTATTCAAGCCATAGTCAGGTTGCTCACAGTTCTCTGCTGACAATGCGACATATTCCTCTGAACTAGATCTTCATCTTACCAACATTTTTCCAGAAAATTTGGAAGAACAGACCTCTTTGGAAGAGTCATAGCCCAAAGAGGTTGTACAGTTCTTGTCCTTAGAGGTTTTAAGGACCCAACTAGACAAAGCCCTGAGTAACTTGGTCTAACCTCATTTCCTACCCTACTTTGAGCAAGAGGTGGGACTAGAAATGTCCCAAGATCATTTCCAACCTGAATTATCCTATGATCTTTTGAAAACGTGGAAGACTTGCAAACAAACAGTCCCCTGTAATTGTTTTTCCCATGGAATAGGAGATGAGATTTTTTTTCAAAAATGAAATTCAAGAAAAATTAGATTTGTCCTGTACCCTATTCAGATATGCTGGTATGGACTAAACAGCATTGGGATGATCCAAATCACGGATCCTCATTTCAACCTCTTGAGACCCAAGCCAAGTTCTCTGTTTCATTTTAATTGTTGGCATAGTGGTTATTTGCTGTCTGTTTAAGCCTGGTGTCCCAAAATTTTAGGGAAAAAAAAAAGGAGAGAGTTCTTCAATGACATCTGTTGGTGAAAAGAGAGAAGAGCCCTCCCTCACAAGTCCCTTAGTAAGACTTGCTAGAGGAAGAAGCTTTCCATGAGCATCTGTTGAGGAGCACAGGGAAATACCTGGAAAGCACTGGGCTGAAGTAGGCCTAATTTTCATGTGTGTTTTGTACTGTTTCAGGCTCTTCATTAAAGCAGAAGATGTTTTCAGCTGGGAATGGGTCTAACAGCCATTTTCATATACAGGGAAATGCAGGTAGTCAGAGACAAAGTTCATTATGCATGAGGTGTGGAGTGGCAGCCTGCAAAGTTGTGGCAAAGCTGCTCGTGGTATGGACAGTCCTGAGGGAGTTTTGTTTCTGAAAGGGAGCACAAAGATGCTTGCTTGGAAGTCTTTCTGGTGCATTAAAGAGACAGTACAGATTGTGTAAGACACTTGCTCGAACTCTTGCACAAAATCATGGAACCGCAGAATAATTTAAGTACAAAAGGACCTCTGGAGGTCATCTAGTCCAACTTTCAAAGTTGAATACCTCCAAAGGTGAGATCCCACATTGTTTCTGGGCAACCTCTTCCAGTGTTTGACTACCTTGCCTGTGAAGTTTTTCTTCCTTATATCTAGCTGGAATTTCTCATGATGCAACTTGTGTCTGTTGCCTTCATCCTCCCTCTGCTTCTCCTTGTACACCATATGCTCCAGCCCCCTACATCTCTTAGTAGACTCACTCCAACTTGCCAATATCCCTCCTGTGCTAGGGACAGTACAACAGACATGGCCTAGCAAGTGCCACACAAAGGAGAATAACCACCCCCCTTGACCTGATGGATAAGATCCTGCTAACACAGCTCAATCTGCAGTTGGTCTTCAGCATGACCAGAGAGCTGCCAGAGATGGAAGTAGCCAAGCAGATCTGCATGGACTTGTAAAAGGAAGATAAACAGAGGGATTTCCTCCCCCCACAACTCCATATTTCTTTGGGGTTCTTTACCAGCACCTTTGCCTGCCCAACCACCACCCTGGAAGCAGTGGAGAACAATGGGACAATGGGAGGGCTCAGACCAGTTTACACTGAGGTCTGAAACACATTTAATGGCTCTCACAGTTCAGGCTTCCTTAAGAGATGGACAAGCAAAGACATCAGCCAGCAGATTGACTGACATACAGCATCCATGTCTGGTGAGAAAAGTGACTAATGGACGACACGGACAGGTGGAGCATCTACTTTTTAAGTAAAATGTAAAATCTGCTATATTTACTCTTTTGTGCAATATCTGAACTTACTTAACTCACAGCTAAAGTACTGTAAAATCACAGTGTGAAAAACTGGGAAATGTCAGCGATGCTGCTGAGAAAATCTACCCTGAATCAAAATTTAGACACCCTGCCTCAAATAGCAGTTTCCATTGTAAGTGCCCTCCCTTCACCAGGTTTCTCTAGAATGGTAATAATCCTTCTTTTGTCTCCTAGAGCATAATACAAGTTCATTCATTTGCTCTCCACTTTGGCAACTAACCAAGTGTTATTAAAAATGACTGGTTTTTTTCTTTCTTCAGGTACAGTTTCTGTCACTTGTATTTGTAGTAAGTAATGTTTTGCCTTATGACTAGTCTGGTTTATTTCTAGGACAGAAGTGGCAAATTTTGGCCCATAATATCTGTGTGTATCAGAAAGAGAGAGTGGAAGAGAGACAGCAAGAAGTGATTAGAGTACCATGTATTCTCAGTAACCACCCACATATGCCTGCACCCCCACAGAAGTCTCACTCTACAAAAAGTTATTAATTATATTTTAAAGATCTACAGGTTAATCGAGCTGTTTTTGGAAGAACTGGATACAGAATCAGTTTCATTCTGTCATTACAATTGGTCAAATTAAAAATCCAATTATATTAAAAAAAGTCTACTGAGAAGCCCAATAAAGGCTATGATGGAGTCTAGGACACCCTCATACTTTTTTCCATGCTGCCTGCTTTTCTTGCATTTCATGAATATTGGCATCAAGTTCCCATACACCTAACTTCCAGATGATATCCTCCTTTTACAAGCCAGCCTGTCCTTCAGCAGTTTGCAGTGAGCACTTTGTATCATAAGGTACCAGCCCCAAAAAACCATGAAGACTTTACTCAAGTTCAAAGAGAAAAAAACAAACCACAAACCAAAACCTTCCAAAACCTACTTTAAAAAGCAGAGATGAAGCACAAAGAGGTTTAAAGGAGTCCAAAAGGTTGATTTTCCCAGACATATAAGCAAAGCTTCTGGCAGGACGGAGATTAAAGTTTCCGGTCACAAAAAGTCCATCCCAGCCTCGGATGGTCTGTTGCATAAGGGCATGCTGTACCAGACAAACTGCAATATTGAGAGCAGCATAAACTAGTAGCATAGTAGTAACATACTACTGCGTAACGTAGACCAAGCAGAGATGGAAAAGTGAAAAGAAGAGGAGCTTATCTCATTTTCCACCCTCAGAAGAGTTGTGGAGCCTAGTTCTAAACTACCAACCTTTCTCCTCTGCAGCTGACTTTCCACACAACTACGAAATTTGATATATTCACAGCTTCTCTCCTTTGCTCTAGCTCTGAAGCACCAGATGACCAGCCAGCGGTAAATGAAGAGCAGGCGCACTTTGCAGCCCATCCCTGTGGTCTGGGCAGCAGAGGGAAGCTTCTGAGCACGCAGGGAAGCAGACGACTTCGAGGTACACATGGCCCCCTTTCCATCTCTTGTCTCTAACAGTTAAAATAACCTTTGTTATGGGCAGACCCCCAGAGCGTGACTTCAGCACCGCCAAGGGAGAGGGCTGAAGAAGCTTGGATGGTTCCAGGACCTCTTTGGTTATATTATTTTCTCTCTAGCGAAACACACTGTGCCCTATAGCACTAGTTATCAGTGAGACATTGTTCACCATGAAAGCCGTGCAGTCCAGAAAATCCAGGAGTGCAACACAAACTGGTTTACAGTAACATGCAACATCGTAACATGAAAACACCTTCCCGCTGGCTTTTCCCCAGTCAGCGGGTGAAGTAAGAGGCACTGCCACCAGCACATCTGCACGATTCAGCATACAGCTGGGACTTTCTGCTGCCACTCCACTGCCGTGATACAGCAACATCCTCCCTCTCAGCTGGCAGCTGCTGGGTAAACTGTCTTTATAGACCCCTGCTGTCAGCCTGGGTACTCTGTCCTAGCCCGTTTTCTTCAGTTGGCTCAGCAATAAAATTCCTAATGATGCTGGTGCCTGAATCATCATTGGACACT
The DNA here is from genome assembly GCF_030463565.1 of Pelecanus crispus. Lineage (NCBI taxonomy): Eukaryota > Metazoa > Chordata > Aves > Pelecaniformes > Pelecanidae > Pelecanus > Pelecanus crispus. The sequence continues at coordinate 78,887,231 of NC_134644.1, read as the reverse complement.
GAGACAAACGGCTTGGGTCTCCCCCTGCAGAACTATTGCTCCAGGCTCTTTGCGGTCTCAAGCAGGCATTAACACTGGCATGTGTCCCTTGCACACTGTGACCTGCTTCCACAAGGATGTTTTGCAGCAAGATAAATTGGTCTCCCTACGTACTCTGCTGCAAGTAGTCACTCTTCCTGGCACATAAGAGGGAGTCTCTGAGTCCAGCAAAGCCTCCCTCCTGGAGGTGTGGCACTGCAGGAAGGAAAGCCAGCCTGAGCAAATGGGAAGAGACGGCTGCACTTGCTATTTCACCAAAAGAGCCCCTTCCCCAAGCAGCGCTGATTCCAGGGATATTTAAGTAGAATCAAGGTGAAATAAAGAGTATTATTATATTAATCCATATATGTATTCCTCCCCCTTCTACCAACTTTACCTCCTCAACGTCAGCAATTAGCACGTCTGACAAGAGATGCAACAAGGAAACAATTTCAGGTTGAGTGCATCACATACTGACTCGCTGCCACAAAGCTCTACACTTCAACAGAATTCCTGGTGAACGACAATGAAATATTCATCAGCTCATATTTGTAAATGGCCCAGCAACATACTGAGTAAATGACCTCCAACGAAGCGCCTCGCATTAAAATGGAACAGCATCCAGCTGAAGCAAGGGAGCTACAAACTACGCATGTTTTGTCAGCACAGACAAGCAGCAAACACAAACAGAAAGAAATCTAGTTGGACTCATCATCCTGACAGTGAGAAACAAATGAGGAGCCAGCCTTTTTCTCTTCAGAGGGACCCACTGGTGGTACTGCCTGTGGCAGGAGCGAGTTGGGCAACCTGGGCTAAATTTTACTCCCTGCCCTCTCCCACCATCAGAAAATAAACCAGGCAAGACAGGAGGGCGAGCTGTTTTGCTCTCCCCCATATGTTGGCCCTGATTGCTCACACCAGTCCCCCCCATCCCTGGCACCTACGCTGCAAAGCACCACGCCACTAGCCTTCACAGCTTGGTCCCCAAGATGGCAAATGTAAGCCTGTACCTTCCAGAGCAAACAGGGAGCCTGGCCTCCCCAAATAGGTGCCTGGCACTGGGCAGAAATTTCCCCAGTTTGCATTTTTTGCCTTGCCTGTGCATTTCGATGTAAGCCCCTGTAGAGAGCAAGCTGGGCTTGCGAGGGGGGCAGGCTGTGGAAATGGGGGTGCTACCAAGTGCTGCTCTTTGTCTGCGTGGTGTTACCCAGTGCTGATTTAAGGAGCAGAAGGGTGGATTTTGTGTCCTGCTTTCAGCTCTCATCATTATTCAGGGGGCGTGATTTCCAGGGAGGTTGCCAGCGCTGCACTGCACCGCTTGTGACGGTTAATCCTCGTGCGGGAAAGCTCCACAACGGAAATTGTGAGAGGAATGCAAAATAAATTAGGAAAACCCAGCAAGCCATCGTCAGCCTCCACAAAACGCAGAGGCACCCAGGCCTGGCCTCTCCCAGACCTTTTCCAGGGCACTTTCTTGAAATCAATCTTAAAAAACCCATCAGTTGTTGTCCCGGCGCCTGGGAGAAAGGTGAGCTCCCACCGCCAGAACCAGGTGAGCGATGCAGACCTTTTTTTATCATTTGTTTTTTAATTGAACGCCCTGTGATCAGGCAGATCTAGATGCAGGTCCATAGCTCTGCAGGCGAGGAGCACCCACCGCGGCCGGGAACCTGAACAAACAGCACCATCAGGTGGCTCGCCTGGAAATAGATGTGCGGAGCCACCCGGGGCATCTCCAGCTGGACCCGGCCATCCCTCTGCTCTCCTTTCACCCCTCCGAGCAAGCAGGAGGGCCCACAGCCTCTCCCAGGAAAACCCGAGTCCAAAATCGTAAGAGAAAGCTTCAGCGGCAGCAAGGCACGTCTCCAAGCAAAGCCTTAAGGGAAAACTTCCAATGCGCTTCTTCCCTCCTTGCTATGCAAGGATTTTAGGTCTTGTCCTTTTCATTGCGGACAGCTATATCTATCTCAGCTTTAACTACATGGTTTAACTGACTCGTTAACAGGCTACCTGCTCTGTCATCCAGAGTGCCAGTCTGAGCAGAGTACAAGTCTCGATTCCCTCCCTCAGCCTCTTCAAATTTTGGGGGCACTGGCAAATTGATGTTTTCACCTTGAAAACTATCCCCAGTGTACAAACCCCCTTTGAGCTGGCATCCGCCTCCCCCTGCCTGTGTAGGGAAGAAGGAGGATACCCCGTTCAGCCTCAAGCAGGTGCTCTTTCACCAAAGACTGCCTTTGAAATAACTTGGTTCCTCCAGCATCTTTACTGCCTCTGCTTTCTCTTGCTGGTTACATACTTAGTTAGCGCAAACTGGGAGCAGAAGCATTTGCCACTGATGAGCCAAAGCCCCTTCCATCCCCCGAGAGTCACAGAGCAGATACAGTCCCAACACACATAAAGATAACGGATAGGAATTCAGCTCCCAGACTCCAAACCTTGGGCGTGTCACAACCTCTGCCCTCAGTCTCATGCCTGTCATCCTTACCTATCCTCATAAAGAGTGGAGAGCACTGGCTAAGACAATCTGAAGGAAAACAAAATACTTTTTTGCCTGCAGTGCTGCAGGGACTACAGCCAAACCGCACTATTGGCATGACTACCAAGGGAGGAACCTATCCCATCAGTCCCAGTTGCTTTTCTCATACCTGGATTTTAAAAGACTTTTTCTTCAGGGTATTCTCCACTCCAGTGAATAATTAGGTATTTCTAATTGTCTCCTAGGAGAACTTAGGTCATCTAAATAGAAAAGCATATAAATAAGTATTTATATTTAGTTGTTTGTATATTTATTTGTTTATACATAGGTATATTTACTCACAGAAGATAAATATTACATGTCTTACATTTATATGATATAGAAATAAATACACAAATAAACACATCTACAGTCATGTTTACAAATTTAAAGGAAAACTATTCAAACGTGGTTACTCAATTCCTCTAGGAGACATCACAGCTCAGAGTTTCAGCCTCGAGTGCTCAGAGTTAGATCTTACAGCAGCAACCCTGAAAATCGGGACCTTCCATACTTATGTTTGTGCTTATGCATATAGAAGGGTTGATTTACATATTTAATTTCAGGCCTCTCATTTTCAAAATCTGTGGCCTGATCAGGAAATCCCATGTTTCCAGTTATACTGCCCCAAGGGGCACTTCTGTACAAGGCACATCATCCAGTCACCTTGAAGTGATGTTAAAGCATTGCAAGCTGTTGACAGCCCATCTCAAAAATCTCTGCCATCTGTAATAAAGAGACCTCCCAATTCCCAGCTATGCTCAATGCAATAAAATTTCTGAACATCCCACATAAAGATGGTAACGGAGCACCTAACACAAAAGAAGAAAAAAAAAAAAAAAAAGAGGAAATAAGATTATATTTCCCATCATGGCATCTGCATTAAGCTCCATAGCTGCTTATTTCTACTATAATTGTGCCAGAGTCATTCTGAATTTCGTTTTCTTTATGCACCTCGCTCTGAAGCTGAGATATTTTGGGAAAAACAATGCACAAAACGGCACTTAAATACACAGCAACGTCTCACCAGTTGCTACTAATGAAGTCAGAGAAGGTCAGGTGGGCACAGAAGTATGAATTGTCCCTACATTTGTACATTTTTTGAGTGACTAAACAGCACCCAGGAGAACAGAAGTCTTCCTAGGGCAGTAGGAACACAGAAAACTAAGAAGAAGGAATGTCTTTTTTCCTGCCACCTTAATTCTCTTTGCCTTCAAGCCCTTGCCTTTTATTTTTCTGTAAAAGGAGAACGTAGTGCTAAGGAAAGTCAGCTTGCAACAGCATTGGTTCATGGGAAAACCTGCAGAAGCCACCTCCAAGCACTTCTGTAAGTACATTTTTTCTATGCTGGGCTGTCAGTTGTGCTGCTCTATTCTAAGCGTAGAGCCATGGAGCAAGATGCTTGGGGTGGATTTGTTGGCAGATCAGTAGGGACTCATAGTATTCCTGCCAAATTCATTTTCTCATGTGACCTGATCTTGACTTGGAACATGGATTTCCTACAGAGACAAGTTTGAGCAGTGCCAGGAATTTGAAGGCCAGGTGGTCTGCAAAGCTTCTCTCCAGGCTCTGAGATCCTATTTCCTCACGTCATTCTTTCCAGCCAGCACAGAGCTTGGGCTGGGGTGCTCACAGCAAACTGAGTCCTCAAAACCAATGCAACTGCTCCTTCCCACCATCACCAATCCTCTGGAAGAGATTGCGACAGAAGTGGGAGGAAAGATGAGCACGTTTCTACTAGGAAACCGATTCAGACAGGCTTTGACCAAGACTGCTAGTGAAACTTTTCTCTGCCAGAGGAAACTCTAAAAAAATCCCACTTTTTCATCTCAGCAACATCCAAATTGGGCTTAGCTAGTCCAAACTGTTGTGCTCTTGCTAATTCAGAAAGCCTGTATTTGACTACCTAGAAGGGAAAGCTATCACACAAAAACAGACAGATAGACTTTTCTGAAGAAAGCTATCCGTAGCCACACTGGTCTCTTGGGACAAGAAGGTCCATACATTAATTTTAGATCTCTGGCAATCTGCATACTAGAAATACCTTGTGGCTCTGATCCATACTGACTTCTATTAAGGAAACAGAAGCTAGAATGAGCTGGAAGCTCTCCCAGATGATGCTCACTGAATCTCCATTGAGAAAAAGCAGCCTACCCTAATATATTACTTGCCCCATCCCTAAAAAACTCTTATTAAAGAAAGCAAGTTTGGCTTCCTGAAGAGGCACAATAGTATTGTCAGCATTGTAATGTGATATCAAGCCAGGACCTGGACCAAAGGTGGTGCTTTTCTCACTGTTTTGTCTCGGCAGCAACCAGGAGCAATGCACAGATTACAGTTGTCTGCTGCTGGACTTCTTAATCTTCTCATACCACTAAGGAAGGAACCCTGCTGTCCCACCCCTGACACAGAGCAGGGAGTAGCAGGTAGCAGTCTCATCCTAAAACGGCTCCTGTCATTCTCCCTAGAAATGCTAGAGAAGTGGCAATGGCCCTTCATACATATAATCCCATATCTATAATTGCTGCCTTGTTGGCAAATTCCCGTCACAGATTGCACTCAGCTCTATCCCACCCTCACATCAGATGCAATCCACACCAACCTGTGCCTGCTGGAGCGCCTGGCTGAGGTAGTGGGGTAGAGAACAGCTCACTGCACTGGCACCCTTGGGAGACTGAGCAGAGAACTCAGATTTCAGCAAGTCTGAACCCCCCCCCGCTTCCGCTGAAGCCATCCCTGTACCGACTCTGACCCCTGAGGGCCTGAGGAAGGGATGGATGTAGTACATCCTTCCCCCCCACCTAGGAAGGAGAAGCCTGTACCACGCTCTGCTCCCTCCTGTCAGACTTCGATTCGGTTGCAGCAGCCAAGCTCTCCCTGCACAATTATAATAATGCTCAACACAGAGGGAGTGGTATCTTCCATCGAAGCAGCATTTGAAACAACAGCACAAGTCACTGAGTAAGTGACCTCCCTGCATTCCTGTCATTGGCATCATGCTGATGACAAGGGGACACTCAGAAACCCCGTGTTTCTACAGTCTGAGAACAGTGGGATAAACTCAGGAATAGCTTCACTGAGAGCAATTGCAAACTCCCTTAGCAGACACGCTTCTGCTGGAAGAACGTCAGCAGCAGCTATGAAATTCATTTGCATCAGACTCACCACTTTTTGGCAGTAGGCTGACCAGTCTGAAATTCACTCCTAAAATCCATCAGAATCCAATTTAAACTTAGTCTTCCTTCAGCTGTAGTTCCTTTGCCTCCTTTTTTCCATACATCCAAACAAATCCAACCTCACCACCCATCTGTCAGAAAGGAGAAGAGAAATATAGGTTAGGGAATGCTCAGGTACCAAAAGGGAGCAAATGGCAAAGTAGGTCAATGAAATCCAAAATTCTTGCCTAAGTTAAGCCCTGCTTTCTTGCCTGGAAGGGCCAAGCTGCTTGTTCACAATGTCTGTTGCTGGTAAGAGAACCCCGCTTTCAATTACTCTCCCTTTTACAGTGGTCTCAGTGAACAGACACTTCTTTACACACCTGCCAGCACGTGACTACAAGAACATTTTTCAAGTTTCATGTCAGGCCTGTGTGGAAGTCAACCGGATCATTTCAGGTGAGAAAGACTCTCAGTGCTAGGTGATCCAGAAGCACAAGGGCAGCTACTTTGGACATTCATCCCTGCTTGTGGATAATTATTCAATCCAAAACCCTGCTGAGTTACCAAGTTCCCCAACACAATACTTGGATGACTACAAGATTTCGCACCATTCCACTGTGTGCATTTAGCTATAGATACTTGATATCTATATGTAGTGCTTCCTGCCCTGTTGAGTCACCTGTAAACAGAATTTGTCTGTAGGGCCAGAAACTCTGTTCCTGACACCAAACATTACCCAGTCCTTTGCTGAGTCTGCTTCATCACAAGGTCCTAGGGCTTATGTTGAAAGGAGCACCTGGACACCGCTGAGCATTCCCCAGGCAGCAAACTGAGCTTATTCTACAGAAAAAGCCACGTCCCCATGAACACAGAGGAAACTCCATTAGCCAGGATAGAGTAACACCCATTTCCACCAGAATTACAAAAGCTGTCACCATGCCTCAGTTCAACTGTCCTGGTGTGCTGTGCCTTACTGCCTGACCAGCACCGATCTGCATCGATCCAAAGTTGCACACCAGCACCACAATGTTGGCAAACAAATTCAGTCCATCCAGGAGGACCATGGGGTTTTAATAGAGGCCATTGATCCCTGTGATCCTGATTGAACACCAATTTAAACATATTGCCTGGCCAAAGAACTGTTTACAAGCGCGGCCATGGAGTAACACAGGACTCCTGACATAATGAGACCTGACAAGTTCATGCTAGGCCAGAGACTGTTTCCTTAGCTAATTAAAGGTTGCTCACCAAAGCAGTTCCTCACCATATTGCTGCCACTGCCATGCACTGAGAGGCAGTCCACCGAAGGGACAGCAGAGCAGCGTGAAACACCCTTTCTCACCCCTTTGAAGCTTGAGGTTTCAAAGCTTCTCCCATTCTGAGCTTCATCTGAACAGAAGGAGGCCACCCCCATGGCAGCTCAGAGTCTGTTAGCCCAGGAGAAGTTCCTATACAAAAGTCCTTGCTTTGAAATCCAGCCTTGCAAGAAGTAAAAAAGTTCCTCAACCTGTACAGGCTATTCTGGAAGGGGAGCTTTCTGCTAACTGCAGTGCTTGCTCCTAGTGCTGAGAAAACTCCCCTGCTGGTATGTACACCACATATTACCAGCATTTCCATAAAAAGCTCTGGACTCAGTGAAGTGGTATTTTCTGAGAAGAACAGTATTCACTAGAAAATTCCTACCCACCTCAAAACCCGACTGCTGCAGTAATAACTGTGCACAGCTATTGAGATCGGTTGATGGAACTGAGGAGGGGAGATGCAGAAGCAGAAGAATGCTTTTCTCTTTGCACCAAAGCTGGTTTTGTTGCTTCCACCCCTACTACGGTCTGAGAGACCACATGACTCCAAGGCCAGAATTTCTTTTCAGCCTTAGGCTTGTGTACATATGCATCATGAGCATGCAATGCAAACCAGAAATAAATGTATGCATGTATCATTGCCTCTGCTCTGAGTGGTGCTAATTCTGCTTTCCTTCTTCCCATTCCCTTACTCAAAAGTGCACACTACGGACGGGTTGACAAACACAGCAACGCTCATCCAAGAGTAACATCTCAAACTCTCGGTCACTCCCTCCATACGTGGACACATGTCACCTTAACCACAAGTACAGCTACCCTCTTCAGAGGGCAACAGAACAAACTCATCCTACATTTTCTTCCTGCGTGCAAACAAATGGCAGACAAATAGTATATAAAAATCACCTTCCTGCTCCAAACCTACCATGATCGAATGGTTCTGTGTCTCTGATATACAGAAAGAAGGTGCCAAAGAGAAGAGGCCATACAGGAAACAACCCAGTTCTTTCCTTGCAAATGAGCACAGATTTTGTGTCACTACAGAAGAGTGTCTGGCACAGCAGAACAACTGAGGGCAATAAAAACATATAGTGATAAATTAAAGCTGGAAACCAGACAACTGCTCTTGCCTGGGTACCACCCATTGACTTCATACCTATGTTTCAAATGCAGCTGCTGCTGCCAGTAGAAGTCTACAACCCCCAAAACCAGAATCTTTCCATCTTGTCTTCCAGCACTTTATAAATAAGTTAAATGGAGTTTTAACAAATAATCTATGTTTTTATATGAAGATGCTATATAATCACAGCACAAAAATTTCATACAAGTCTTTGAATCATTGGACATTATAAGTGTAAGAATTCAGATATTAAAATCTAGGAGTATTCATAGAATGTTTTTTGGGACCTTTAGAGGTCATCTAGTCCAACCCCCCTGCAATAAGAAGGGACATCTTCAACTAGATCAGGTTGCTTAGAGCCCCATTTAACCTGACCTTGAATGTTTCCAGGGATGGCGGATCTACAGCCTCTCTGAGCAACCTGTTCCAGCGTTTCACCACCACCCTTATCGTAAAAAATTTCTTCCTTTTATCTAGTCTGAATGTATGTTGTTGTATACCAACATGTGTATGTTGGTGCAAATGCACACCCTCTCACTTGGTAGCAGATGAACCGTGAACCTTTAGTCCATCTCACAGGCTGTAGACGCCAGATGGAGTCCTGAAAAGTTGTAAGAACATGCAAACTTAGGTAGTTTTCTGAACATTTATTATAAATGATAAAAAGGAGAAAGTTTTTTCCTTTTCACCATACCACAGATCACTCCCTTTTCCTGAAAGCTTTAATTTTAAAAAGAGCAATTCAAATTAGCAAGGTAGCTAAGATAGTAGTCTGCTACTATTTGAGGTGTCAAAGTAATTAAAACCTGACCTGTATAAAACCATGTAGGCTCATGCTACATACAAATAGCACTAGTGTTTCACAAGGAGCAGGTACTCCTGAGCAGCAGTCCAACCCCGGACAGCCACAGAGGGTTTGTGCTGAGTGCATGCCAGGGCTCAGCAAAGCTCAGCTTTACGGTGCTCAGAGAAAGCACACAACAGCAGCCCTGTCTGAAAATCCTGCTTGCATCAAATTTTGTCACTTTGCAGCAGTCTAACCCCAGCTCTCAGTTTGGTCCTGGAGCACTTGCAGGTACAAGGGGCAATTGCAAGAGCTGGGTGCCTGCCAGGAAGGTGCTGCGTTGGCAGCCGACAGGGCTGGTGGGTCCCAGAAACTTTCCCACCCCACGGAAGGGAGAAGCCTCAGGGGCTTGAGGACCTGCTGGTCTCTGCTCCTGCAGCATTTACGCTGTGCACGAGCCCTGTCAGGCGCACTGCTGACAGCGCAGCGCACCCCCAGCACTGCAGAAATCTCAGAAAACAAAACTCACCTTCTCTCAGGTGCAGCTGGAAAGGGGTGGTGGTGGCCCATTAGCATGTATTGCATTTCTAGGGATTCTTGGGTTTTAACTAAAATATTAAATACACTATTACAAGCACAGTAGAAAAAGTTGACTTTAATGGAGAGCGAAGATATCTCCTCTAAAAAGTCTCATCTATTTGCTGAGCAGTTTTCACTCGCTAGAGATCCATGCTGAGAAATACGAAGCAGAAACCTTTTGTTCAGAAAGAATTGCAAGAAAAAGGAAGATAAATCAGTGAAGATTTTAGTGTGAAGCTTTCCCTGTGGAAATGTTTCATTGTACAATACAGGTGCACACAAAGATGCCAAAGGCAAGAAAAAAAAGATTTTGACTTGAAAGAAAGAACTTAAACTTTGGTTAGGACTCACCTTATACTGGACTTGCACAATAGAGGGGAAAAAAAAACAAAAAAAAATCTTTAAATAAAAGAAACTTAAGAGGAAGCCCCATTACTGAGATCAGGTGAAGCACTATCCAGGTCTACGTTTGAAAAAGTTTTGCAAACACAACTACTTGGCTAGGAGCATAGGAAAACCAACATACCCGTAGCTATTTTGGCAAAAGCCATAGTGTAGGTGCCATCATATAAACGCGAGTGAGAAGCCCCGCTGGAGCACAGGGCCTCATGACTAGCTACACCTCTGCAGGGAACCCAGAGAGTAATTAAACCAATTCAAGAGCAAGGATGCTGTGTGAGCATAAAACAGAGCATGAAAAACACATAGCTTTGTTGCTCTGGTATGTAGGCTGCGCCTCAGATATGAAACTACTTGCATTAATTGGAGGTAGGTAGAAGAATCAAGGCTAAAGTAGAATAATTTGCCTTAGTAAGTGTGTGAAAAAGAAAAAAAGTATGCCAGTATGAACCAGATAATTGTAGGGCAGTTTTGGGATGTAGTCTTAGGAGGCTGCCTGTGCCTCGGCAACTGTATCAGTAATACCCCATAAGGCCAACATTGCCTGAGTAAAGGTGTTGGAAACATCAAATTTGAGGACAGATGTAGCAGAATTGATACAAATGGGGCGGGTGAATTGCTTGCTTGCAAAGCATTAAGGTAAAGAAAGGGAGATGGTAAAGTTAGGAAAAAAAGGATGGGTCCTGCAACAGAAAAAAAGGGAAAGAAGATACAAAATAAGGAAAAGAAAAAAAGATCTTCTGAGTGCAGGCACCTACAAATAGCACTGAAACTACCTGTGCATCCAAGCCCATCAGGACACTGAAGGAAACCCTTGCGGACAGCCCACACAACTCTCCATCAGGTCCATGCCTGAAAGACTCAGTGTGGGTGAGTAAAGAGGGACAGGCTTGCACTCTGGCACCAAGTAGTGTGGGTGGAAAGCGTGGCAGAATTATAGTAAAATAGTTGGGTGTGATTTATAAGATCTGAGAACAAGAATTAGTTTTATATTTGGTTGTAACTGTGCAAAATGATACAATTGTAAATTAATGGTAACTGTGTATAGTATATCTATAATCAGGCTACTTAATAGTATGTTGTTTAATCAATAGATGTTGTTGTCTATTAAATCAGTTATGACTCAATATTGACTGCAGTCTAAAAGGGGAGAACAGGACCCTGAAGTAACAAGGAACAAAAACCCAAAATCAAACCAAAAAACCTTCTTTATTGCTGGCTATTGGTTATAGGTATGAGGGGCTAGGAGTATAAGCTACTTGGGCATGTGCGTGTGATTTGCTGATACAGTTATATCAGCAGTCTTGTATCAGCCAACCCAAGGAGTTACAGACATTGATGTAAGATTTGTCTGCTTACTAGTTTGCTAGCTTTTACTCTTCCCAATTATATTACAGATATAATAATCTTCTTGATAAGGAACAAGAGGCTTTTCCACTCTTTAATACTGCAGAAGCATCCAAACAAGGTGAAGAGTGCTCTAGATATATGAAGTCACTACCCCTCTTTAAGTAAATAGCTTTCTTTACAGGCATTTTTGAGCTGCTTGTATCCACGGTCAAAGCCTTCAACCAGACAGATAAAGAAACAGGCTTGTTGGCCAGCTAAGCAACAGAATTCCCACTGCCAGCACTGATACCACTTCGTTTAGATGTAGTTTCTCATCCCACAGGCTTCGGCTGTTTGAAGGGAAAGCAGTTCTCAGAACAGATGGAGTTGGTAATAAAGCTCTTTCTAGGAGATACAAGGATTACACAGGGAATGAAACGGTGAAACAGTGTCTGGAGTACACATTGTAAACTTGAAACACTCCAAGTAAAATTCCCTTCCCACTGAGAACAACATGGTGGGGCAAAGTGGAAGTGACAGCACAGCTTTCCAAAACATTAGCTATCATGGCTGTTTCCCCTCAGAACATTGGCTACCCAAAAACTACTTGAGACACACGTTCCAACCTCACACCCACACACAAAAAAAAAAAAAAAAAACCAACCCAAAACCTTGTGACTTGTCATTTTGAGTCAGTGTCAGGAGCACTGCCAAAAAAAAAGGATGAAGTAGCTGTCTCAAAAGAGCAAGAGCAAGAGAAAGTCTATGCACCAGACGGGGAAACAGTGCAGGCACTTGTCTGTGTATAGCAGAGCTCCTGAGCTCATCTACAAAGTCATATTTGGTTTTTGCTAGGAGACCTACCCCAGCCATCCTGTGCTCGGTGAAGCAGGAAGACTTGTATCCCAGAAGTCCAGTGTTGTTCCACTTTCCCAGGCTGTCTGCTTGTGCTTAGACTGAAATCTCTGCAAGGCAAGGCCCAGACTCCTGGATACCTGCAGGCTAGCTACAACAGGGCTTCTGCAAAGACAAAAGACTGCTTTGAGTCAGCATTTCAAAAGCCACGAGCAGTGGCAACACTGTCCAAGAGGTTGGGGTGGGCAGAGGGGAGGTAAAGAACAAGCCCAGTGTCCAAGTAAACCATTCTAGTCCAGACCAAGGCTCCATTTAACCCAGTAACCTGTTCCCAGCAGCGTAGACAAGCACGCATGCAGAGAAGAGTAAGAGCAGGGCAAGCATGTATGGTATTTCTCCTATGTATTTTCCCAGCTTCTAATGACTTTCATCTCAGGAGAGGTCCTGAGCCTCATTTGGTTTATTTAGTGATCCCCAGTGGGTCTCTCTTTGAAGCATTTGCCCTACCATTTGATTTACTTTGTTCATGGTTATTGAGCATTAAGCTGACATTTTAAATGAAGGACCATGATGATGTCATTCCTAAAAAAAAAAAAAAAATCTGGAGGTTATGTTCTCACAGTCGTGATCTGAAACACTTTGCATTTTGTAACAAATTGCTATATCCAGTTTTGACTGTCTTTGTAGACCTTAGTGGGAAGGGACTTTTACTGTACGTGATTCTAGTTTAAATGTATTACAGCAATCCTAGACATCGTCTCTCCTCACTGTTCCCTTTGCCACTGCACTTGCTTTCATCAACTATCAGCTGGGTACAAAGTCCAGTCAAACCAGACAGATCTATAACCCAAATCTCTTTACGTGCCTCATACACATTTCATACCTAAGGATAGTTGCCTGGATTCTCACCCTGGCCCTGGACATATAATTTACCATTATGATAGTATCAAAAAACACGAAGCAGGCCTGAGCCTCATTATTCAAAGCAAGGCATCTTGGATTGCATTGAATTGGCTTTTAAATTTAATACATCATGGCTGAAATCATGGCCCCCTTTTTAATCTATGGGATTACTTTTATTACCTTCGTTCAGGCAGGGATTTTGCCTGAAGAACATCTCTACTGGTTAGCATTATTTCATAATTATCTTGTTAGGTGCTCTCCTATTTGCTAAGTACATAGGCTTTCCCCTCTTCAACTTTCCTCAGTGGCAGAGCAAATGATACTCGCAGCCTTCAGAGCAAGAAAGACTGAGATGGCCAAAGTGATCTTTTATCCAACTGTCATGCTACAGAGCCAATTTCTCCTCGTCTCCAGCTCAGAGAAGTCTATTGCAGATATTTGCTTTAGGGTTGAATTTAGCTTGTAGCTTTTTTCCAGTTGGTGCTCTGTCCAGGAAAGACCTTTTTGGCAACTGCAGTTTGAAATTCTATTCCAATCCTGGATCTTAAATTGAATTGGAGAAGTTTACTGGAGCTGCAGCAACCCTCCCTCCTTTCCTTACTGATCATTCCCTGCCATCTGCAACAGCCACTAATTTTCGCATAAAGCACAGCTTTAAAAAAAAGCTAGTACAAATAACAAGTGCACAGTGTCACTAGGGGGGAGTTAAATAACCAGGAAGACAGAAGGAAAAGAATTAAGTCTAGGGTTACCTGGGTGGGTATACTGTTAAATAGTGCATTCCTAAGAACCATTGAACAAAATGAACAAAAATGCAGTATTTAGCATAGTCAAGCAGAAAGGATTCATTCCTAAAAGTTTCAAGGCTTGCTTATTTGGTGTCAGCTCCATCAGACACACCTCCCTCCCCTCTAGCAGACAGATTTGTTACTAAGAACATAGAAACAAAACTGTCCGCCTTGCAAAATTTGGTCTGACTTTGTGCGATTAAGATGGGGTGATTTGGATGACAATGTTTTGCGGCCAGAAGGGCTAAATAAGCCTGTCTAAAGTCTTGACCCAGATGCTTTGGCTTCAAGAGAAGAAACTGGCAGTGAGAGAAAGACTAAACAGTTTGCTGCATTGCTCCAGCAGGCACTGAGGCAGGACTATGCCGTGCAGTGAGTAGGTGTGATTAGCTCATTTGTCATTAGTTTAAACTAACATGAAGCAGAAAGCAGAAGTCTAAGCACACAGAAATAACACCCTCCAATTCTGATTAGCCTCTTGTTTATACCATGCTGTGGTAAGCTAAGGCTGCATTGGCTCACGTAACCCTTCTACAGGCGCAAATGTAGTAAACTCCTGTCTCCCTTGGAGAAAGGAAGGAACACCTCCCTCCACAGAGGGTTAGCAAGAGACAGAGAAGTAATCCTGCAAACTACCACCACCACCATGAAGACATCAAATGTTCTTGTTCTCATCTTCGTCCTGCTTTACATCAATGCCAGCACAGAATGGCCTACGCACACAGTCTGCAAAGACGACAACTTGGAAATACATTACAAAAGCTGCGGTGAGATTTTTTAAATTTCCGTTTTCCTTTTAGCTGGGCAGCAAAGTTGTTCTTATGCAGCGAGAGAGGCTTATAAGCCAGGCAATGAATGGAAGGGTTCATTCCCAAGCCAGCACTGGGTTTCTCAGCTAGACTATTTTTAGTCTTTCAAATATAGCTGGTTTGGTTGACACACACACAAATCTAACTGTATTTTGATAGAAGATAATAAAGAGGAAATAATGTAACCTAATTCAGAATAATAAACAGCTGTGAAAAATCCAGATCAGCATGAAAGAGATGACTAGGATTTTCATCTTGCAGTTAGGTTAAAAAAAAAAAAAAAAAAGAAAAGAAAACCCTAGATCTTTATCTTTTCTACCCCTGGGACGACACAGACTCTTCAATGCACTGATCTGCTGTTTTCCTAATGTGTGGTGAGGCTGTGGTGATATGCTTTCTGTCCTCCCACTTGGAGTGACAAGGGACCCAGCATGATGACAGTGGGAAGGATTGGTGTTCTCCACTATTGCCGCTGTGCTTAGCTAGACTTCAGCAGCAGCACTTAACAGAGGCATTTCCCAGGGACCGTAGGGTTTTGTTTGTTCTTTAAATCTGTAGAGAAGAAGAAAAGGAGCAAGCAGCACTGGAATGACTGAAAATGAATTCACTGAATGGTGCCTGCTTTCCACCTCTTGCTTTGCTGGCCTTGTGCCTCTCCTATTGTGCTGATCTGCTTTACAACTGGGACAAAGGGAATTAGATTCACAGACGCCTCATTCATTTTCCGCACGTGATGTGAAAAGCGATTCATGGCAAATGAGCACCCTAGAGTTTGTTTTTCTAATTCATCCTGATACAAAGGGTTTCCTGGGGGGGGCCTTTTCTCCCCTGTAACTTTCATGCGGTTTTGCACACCCATTAAAATAAAGCCAGTGAGGTACAAGAGAAGTAAATAAATATTTGTAATGCTATTCTTTACCGGCCTGCTCCTTGGAGACTAAAGTCAGGCTTCACATACTATAAATGGGTATACTGCATTAGGAAAATATTTAATTAGATATTGAATACAAGCTTTGGTATTACCTTTATTTTAGTAAGAATTCATTGTACCAGTTAATTCTGTTCTCTCAACAGGTCTCAGTTAGCAAGAGATGCCTTGACACAGAGGCACAGGCTGCAGTTTGAGTCAATTCAAATGATGATTAAATTTGTCTGCTGGGCCCCATGTCAGTCAGGCATTGCTTCTTACTATGCACACCACTGGCCTAGCTAACAAAATGCATTTGTTTACAGCTTATATGTAATTTATTTTGGTTTTCCACACACAGAAAGGTAAGAGGTACATTCATTCAGGAGGAATTCACAGCTTGAGAAGCACAAGCCAGGTGTCAGGTCAGGTCCCAACACTGAGAGTGGTTTTCTGTTCTCCCAGGCACAGCTATGGGAGATGAGAAGATTACACAGACATGGAAACAATGCAAGAATTAAATCAGATTCCTTGTTTGAAGCCCGATTCCTCGCTCCCTTACAGCTCTGGCAGATTCAGTTGTGGCAACACTCACAGCTGCTGTCACAATGTTCTGCCCTGCCTTTTTCCAGAGGCTACCACACCTGTAGTGTCAGATCAGGATGTACTGTCTGCTGACCCAGCTCATAGTCTGGTAGCTTGCATAAAGCAGAAAAGTATAAGACGTTTTGGGCTCAGCCCAGAAATCTACAGGCGGGGAGCATAAATCCAAATACACTAGTCCACATCCCCTTCAGAGAAGGCACTGGTCTTACTGACCTCAGCGGCAAGCTCACAACAGCACCAAAGGTGCCGATCACCCTTTCAGGAGAGGGGAAGCTTTGTCTCCACTTCATTTCACTGTAAACCACAACTAGATAAGCAGAATATATCTTCGCTCTTTAGCTGTGTCCCACCAATTGTTCTCTCCCAGGAGGGAACAGACATGCTAGTGCCTAGGTTTGACAAGACCCTTTCCCAACAAACCTTCTCATGACAACTTTGTAATGTCAGCAAGCACAGAGTCAATGCTAGGCAACTTCCCAAAGTTTTTAGCTATGTCAAGGGAAGACTGCCCTGCCTGTCCCTCCAGTCTGAGAAATCCCCATGGTATTTCCTGCTCCACTGAAGATTCCAGAGGATGACACATTTTTGGGATACAGTGGCCACAGTGAGGTATCCAGCATGAAATCTTGGAGAAAGGTTCCCCTGTTGGCTTCAAGAGGGTCAGGGTTTCACCTCTATTGTTGTTACTATGAACTCTAGGATGTTATCAGGGTTGAATCAAGTAAAATTTGAAGAAGTTGAGAGAATTTTAGCCAAGTATTTCACAACTTTATTTCTGGAGTTGAATGCCCTCTATTAGCAGATTAAGAGAGTTCAGTCTGAGCATTTAAGAAGGAGCTAAGTGTTCATTTTTACTTCGCAGTTTCAGATCCTTTCCTATAATGCAGTAAAAATCTGACTAAAGCCAAAAATATGAGCTAATATAACTGTGATAAATGTAGCAGAGAAGCTTAGGTGGATAATGGAAGACAGAGAAAGCATAGCAACCTCCTGTACCCAGGAGCAAGTCCCAATTCCCTGTAGCAAGCACTTGTTCTAGCTGCATCCTACCCCTATGATGCATAAGATACAGGCATGCATCAAGCCCCCAGCCTCACTCCATGTTCTGGATCCTTTAAAAGGATCCCCATTCCCACCCAGACATGTCAGACTAAATGTTCAGTGACCAGGACCCCGAGGGATGCATCAAAAGAAGAGGGTGGACAAGATCCCATTGATCAATATCATGCACTTGTAAAAAAAGCCATTTAAAAGAACTCAGACAAAAATTCTCAGCAGCAAGTCCACAGTGAGAAACTGAGGCTGAGAGATGGGTGGTCTAAAAGTAAAGTAAATAGACAGTATGCTGCCTCCTCTATATAACCGCAGGAGACATAACACTGAGACAGTCTATAAATAGCAAGACATTTCCCATCAGTGCCACTCTTCCTCCCAGCAACAAGTGACAAAATGAAGGAAGATCTCAAATATGACCACAAATCACTTTAGAAACCTGGGCAGGGATCTTGAGATAAAAGCATCACAGGTTAACATCTCCGACTGAGAAAAGAGAACCGTAATTGGCAAGTCTATGCAGAGACATGAAAAGAACCTGCTACACAAAAGGTTGATTCCTATCCCTTTTAATTTCACAGTGATTTTTACAGTAATAACACTTTTGATCTTTCCAGCTACATTTTGAAAGGCAATTGTCTGGGAAGGGAAAGGTGGGAAGGCGATGGTAGCAAAGTGCCCCGAGCAGATTCCAGTGCTATTTGAGTATCAGTCACCCACCTCAAAGTGCAGTGCAGTGAGAGACTGCAAAACATAACTCTTCAACACATCTACCAGCATCTGCTTCCAGACCATTCATGTAAGCCTAATTGTCTTAATTAGCCATGAAAACATTCTTACAATGTAGCCTTCAAATGGGGCCCTTTTCATAGGGTAAAGCAGGTGATTGCTGCTGCAGATGTATGAAAAACATTTTCCAACTATTTTTACAGCTCTTTCTTGAAATGTTAGCTGGGCCTACATCAAGAAATCAGTATTTCAGAATGCCTGGTTTTGTTTCGACCAGCAGACCCAGACCAGTATGCTCTGTGATTAATAAAGCTCTACGTTTAGATTAGGACATGGGAGATTTCAGAGTTGTCTGCTGCCTGAAACTGTAGATTTCTTGACAGTGCAGAAAAGGTTACTGGTAAAGCAGAAGGTTCTTAGAAAGGGTCTGGAGAGCATCAACTATTAAGGACTCTGTTTTCTGTGCACAGGAGGAAATAACAGGAAATTTCAGGGGATCTTCAGGAGAGTCAAAGTAGTAGTATTTGAAGATGACGTCTTGAGAGATATTCCTTAGGCTTTATAAAACACTGTTCAGACCACATGGGATTTTTTTACTACCACAGACAAACACATTTCCCAATTAATGTTTGACATTCTTTGCTTTTTATTCTTTTTTTCATCTGAAGCAAGGTTAATAGCTGAAGTTTTAGGAGAAGGAGCAATCAGTCGGTATTCATTTCAACCTCCAGAACCTAAACCTGACAACTGGTTGCACCGTTCTTTACAAGGTTTATATCTGCGTATCAACAGATTTAAAAATAATAAAACATATTTAGGGATATGGGTAACCCTCTGCTTTAATTAGTGTCTTCTGCTAGACAAAGAAGCAGGGCCCTATGGTCACGTGGAGAATTATTTTTACAAGCCAATGCTCCTAAACAGAGCAAAGTCAGACTGAACTTATGTCCACTGAGCTCTATGACTACTTGTATAGCTCTGTGTCACACTTCAAGCAGGCCATTTCTATAAAGCTTTTTCCTGCCCTACATTGGTACAGTAGGAAAGAGAAGCACTGCCCACTTCAGTACAAGCTTGCACTGGATTGCATTTACAGGTAGAGAAACTCTCATTTGTATGGCTTTTCTTTAAACTTGTGAGCTCAGATTTGAATCTCTGTAAAGTGGTCCCTTGATGTCAACAGGGTTATTCTGATGTAGAACCTGCTCTGGTCAGATAGCGCAGTATAGCCACCCTCCTGTTAAACTCTGCTTTGAGGGAACTTTTCAGGGCTTTAAAAAAAAAAAAAAAAAAAAAAAAGTGGAGACTGATAGACTGGTTAGATTACAATTTTCTGATGATTTGTCTGTCCATGCTGAATAGTTTCAGTCTTACTAGGGTCCCCCTCATACACTCAGCCCATCATATCCTTTCCTTTCTCCTACATACTGAGATCAAATATACAATTTCTCTTAAAATCTTCTTCTTCCTTTTTTAAAAATAGACCTGTAACACCCATCCCTGCTCAATCAGAATAGCAACTTGTAAACAAACCTGCTAAATTGTCATCATTGTAGCACTAATTTTACAGCACATCACTTTGTTTTCTGTATCAACCAATGTTACTAGTCCTTTTTCCTCCCTGGCCACACACACTTACATCCTTTAGTCAAAGGATACAAGTAATCCGATAGCTTCAGCTGGCAAAGAAAAGTCTGAAAAAAATTCTCACTTCATGCATCTTCAGGGCAAATGTTCTTCTAGACACTTGGTAAAAGAAGGTTCTTTTTCCATTATTCTTTGTTTTTTTGGCAGACAGATTGAGCCAGATGCTTCTCTTGGACTTATTTATTTATTTCCCTCAAGCAGTCTCCAGCAATTGCTTCTGCTTCTGAATTATTTAAAGACACACGACACCGACTCCCCTCTGATCTTTTGTTGCATAGATAGCAATGGGCAAACAATCAAAGAACTTAAGGATTTCACTTGAAAATGTTTTGTTTGTTTGCTCTGTCCAAGCCATCTTAGGGTCATAGTCTTGCTGCTATACTCATCTGGTATAACTTACTTATTCCAGGGGGAAGGCCAGATGTTCACATGCGTATTTCTGGCACCAGATCCTAACAAACAGAAGCTATCATCAGAATCAAGGTAGCGTAGATGTAAGCGCACATGCAAATCTTCTTTTAAAGTTTTGGTCCCTCCATGAATTGAAACTACCTTATCTGTTTCATTCTCTGCTTCATTAGAGAGGATTAAAACTTTCTTTTCCTATGTGACCTCTTAAGGTGATTCTGATTTAATTTTACCTCTTCTTTCAGAGAGGGGAAAGTATGTAGTAAATTTTAAAATGTAAATTGTAAGGAGGAGCAGGAGACAATGTCATACCTCCAAGGTACCCTGGCAAAAATGTTAGGTTCAGCATCTAGACTTTGAACCATTTAGTAAAATCAATATTAATGTTTTCACTGAGACTAGTAGTGGAGAGAATTAACCTCAGCTGAAATTTTCCCACCATGCTTTAAATTTTTCCATCTAATTTAGTTCTAAGAGGTTTCCTCACCATGTCCATTTCTTCACCAAATCAGTGAAGGTCCAGCATCATGGACTGCAAAAGAGGGTTGTGTGCGACAGCCCCTCCTGCTTATTTCCAGCTGCTAAATCTAAACTAGTAGACATGTTTTCCACCTACTGACTTTTGCCATGTCTTCAGTTGTTGCAGCCACTGAGTCACTAAGGAGTCACAAGCAGGAGGGGCAACAGCCCGCAAGGCAAGTCATAGGAAAAAGCATTCTCCCCTTTGGAAACAAATAGGAGAGACAATACCTAGAAAGCTGTATATTGCATTACAGTCAAGAAGTACTGTGGGCAAGGCAGAACTGTCATTTGCTACTGCACGCTAAATTTGGGTCTCTATGGAAGGAGCGGTCTATGGAGGGAGTGGTCTAATATACTAAAGAGGTGAGTCACAGCTATGTTAACAGTTTGATGAAAATTTGACATTAGCTCCCTGTATTACATAAGGTAGATATTATCAAAAGGCCCATTCACTGCATCAAGTCCGGAGCAAGAACAGTTGCTCATAAGTGCTCCAGTGTAAAGCTTTCTGTGTAAGCATATGAAGCATTGCTAGGTGTTCTTGACATTGCCACACCATCTCATCTAGAGCTGTCACTGAGGCCTCAAAATAGCTCTGGACCCTACAATGCTTACAGTTTACCAAAGAAAATAGAGGCAGAAGATCAGATTCTCATAGCAACTTAACATCCATCAGCAAAAATATCCAGAATAATCTAAGAAAAATTAACACACCTCAGAAAAATGCAAAAAGGACTTCAGAAGTATTGTGTGTTGGTGTCACTGCACCAACTTCAAGGAGGCTTATAGCAACCTAAAACTAGGGACAAACAGTGGTCATCAGGGACAAGATACCTAAATACCCTGTACAGAACCATGTACAGAACCATGTACTGAATCCAAAACCTCTGATCTGTCCCAGATGCTGCTTTTAGACTCAGCAGAGCTTCCAGTTGCCAAAATCTAGGATCTTGAAAGCTACCACAAATTAGTTCAGTGCACCAGTTTCCTCTTCACCTGAAGATGGATGGCTCCTGTCAAATGATCCAGCAGTGATCGGGCAGGCAGGAACCCAGCTAGTTTCCTCAGCAGAAGGAGCATGCCATTCCAATTATAGCTTACTGCCACACTCCTGTGGTGGATTTCAACTCATCCTGGGAAAATAGGAACATTTAGCCTATTTATATGCTGCTGATTACTGTTCTGTATAATCAGCGGTAAAGCCTGCTATCCCAAAGCATGGCATGTGTCTAACAGCAGGGCAGTTTCTAGTAATGTTTGGTTCTATTTCTGACACAAGTCTGCAAGTCTGTTGTGAATCGCCAGTCATACTGGCAAGCACTGATGTCCAGAAATCTCTGTCTCAAGTAGAGCAGTATAAAGAAAAGAAAGACACATTAAGAGAGAAGAGACAGATCTGATTAGGAATAACAGGCAGTTACTGTATGCATCTTACTCATGCAGCGCATGGTGTTTTCTTACCAACAGAACAGAAGAACAAAGACTTTCTCTCTCTAATACATTCCCTGCTGGGCCAAAATTAATGCAGCATTTTCTTGTTACACTGCTGTAGCTGAAGCCTGCCCTGCCTCCCTTTTTCTCTCAAGTTAACTAGGACAAATCAGGATTATCAAATACAAATACCTATCTGTATGTGCTATCTCTCAAAGCCGGCATCTTTCGGTTTTGTCTTCTCAAACAGGATTAGACAAAGCTTTGTCATACCACACAAAGAACAGAAACCTCCCTTTCCAAATATCACCACTGGCAAAAGGAAGGAAAGTCTCCATGAACCTTCCGACACCGGCCCTCCCCTCAAGCCCCAGCAAACAGCTTTAACAAGCCTGCTGTCAAGAAAGGTGGTTTGGGCAGGAAAAGGCAGGGAGACTCAGGTCAAGTCTTTGGCAAGGCTGCTTTATACACGCTGGTGACACCCCATCCCCAAACACAGCCCTCCAGCTGCAAGGAGCCCCTCACACCTGCCGTCTTTACAGGGGCTTCCCTCCAGCTCATCACACCACACAGCACTTCGCCCAGGCCACCAGCAGCTCCATGGCCACAGGTGGCAGCTGGGTGACCTGAGCTTGGTACCAGGAAAGTCTTTTCCTCTCTTCTCCATCTGCCACCCTTCAAGCCCTTTGCTCACGGGCTGAGCCCTCCATCCCGCATCTGTTCCTTGTACCCCAAATGCTGCTACTATTGCAGTCAGTGCCCCAATAACTCATTTGGAGAAGCTACTGGCCTTCTGAGTTAGTTTCTGAATGCTTGCAAATTTGGACATCAGTTATAAGCAACAATGAGTTTTATTTGAAATAGTAATAGACAAAGTCTTCGTCCTTTATTTAGAATAATTTCATAAGACATGAATCGCCTTGCTTACAGGCCAGTAATGCCTGTGCCTTAATCTAACTGAACTGCATATAATTGTTCTTTGTATTACGTGTGTTCAGTATTCTTGAGAGGGGAGTGGAAATAATTTAAATATTGCATAAACACCTTTTTTTTTTTTTTTTTAACCCCATACTTTAAGTTTCTCTTGCTAGTGTTCTGGGGTTTTTTAGCTTATAGATTATACTGAGACCAAATCTTCAGGCTTCCCTCTACAGCCATGTAAATTTTATCATAAAGGAAGCAGTTATTCACTCCACCAGCCATCTCCAAGAGCTTCAGGTTTAAGTAGACCTCAGAGACCACAAGTTGATAGCGCTGTTTCCAAAGGGAAATTCCCACAGTCTGTACCCCCAGGACATTAAGGATACATGAACTGTAATCTTCCCTATTCCTTCACCTCCATGTTGCCTAAGTAAGCCAGAAAGGTGCAGGAGATAAAACATAGCATGACTTCTGCAAAGGAGGCCAGAGTGCCTGTCCAAGCTAGGCAAAAGCCCAGAGCTGGTCATGTCTGAGGTGAGCATTTTGGGATAAAGCATCCTCATGATAAACTAGCCACAGCCAACATGAGTCTCACAATTTGTTCTGCTCCCCTCTGAAGAGAGGGTCACTGCTTCTCCCAGCCACGTCTGGCCATGGCAGTGGCACGTAGGGAAGGCAGGCCCAAAGGGAAGCTTATTAAACTGAAGGTGCTCAGGGAAATCTAGATGCACAACTGGAGGGCTGCTAATTCAGCTCATGCGCCTTCCTCAGTACCTTATAAGTAGATTCCGGTGTCAAATATAACCTTGAGCATTCAGGTTAATTCATTTAAATAGACATTAAAGAGAAAATGTTCAGTGAATACATAAAGTCTGAGATCCCAAACAGTTCCTCATTCTTTCCCTCTCCTTTCATCACCTTGAATGTTATAAGAACTAATGATTTAATTTTATTAAGAGCTTTGAAGGTGAGGTAGTTGGGTAATTACTAAATATGTTTCTTCCTTGTGCTAATTTCCAGCTCCTCTAGCACCAGTCTGTCCTTGCATGACCCTAGACAAGTGCAGCTATGTCATTCCGTTCAATTATGTGGCCTATCTGCTCCTAAAAAGTGTTATTTTGAAACACCCAAAGCTTACCAATTTGGAAAGTCTTCTTACCACTGCAGGACTTACAGATGTGGGCTTTTACAAGCAAAGCTTGCCTGGTTACTGCTCCTATTCACTTGTACTTCTGATTTTCATGCTCATATGGAAACAATGTGATTTTAGAGCAGATTCAGGTGAGAGTAAAGCCAGTAGAGGATAGTTAACAAGACAGGGGGAGGGAGAGAGAAGAATAAAAGACAGAGACTGCTGTACACCAGCCCAGCAAAATTCCTATAACAGGTGCTTCCCATCTGGCCACAGAGTTTCTGTAATGCCCAGTTAGTCATCTGGCAGCTCAGGCTCTGAGGGACATAACCGTAGCGGGTTAGCACTTTATCATTCCCAGCTGTCTGCTTCATCTTCCTGCTGGAGATCACCTCCCAGAGCACAGGAGGCTGAATGGACACGTGGGGTGTAAAGGCAGCCCCAGCTCACAGCCCTGTGGCTTGGTGCACACCCATGTCCAGCAGGAGCAGGAGCTGGTGGCCCCACAACTGCAGTAACTGAGGCATGAAAGTGTGTTCCCATCTGTTGTCCCTGTTACTGGGGTAATAATCTCCATCAAATGTACAAGGTTTGCAGCTAGGAGGGTGATGTACACCACTTTAATATATCTGAGCTAATTTACCTATGAACCTTCTGCCAAAAAGAACAGGAAAGGAAACTCCAGGAAGAAGAGGTGAGGAACTCATCTGAGCTTCTAGGCTGTGCTATGCACATCTGCTCATTTTCTTCTAGAAAAATGCAGCCGAATTCATTGCTGTGAGCGCCTCGCAATAGTAAGGCAGGCTGAAATCTTGCACTATGGTGCCACTACAGGTTGTATCCATGGAAAACCACATACCAAGCCAATATAGCAATAAATCTCCACTAGGTGCTTGGGTAAGGGTGAAATGGGAAGTGGGATGCATGGGGTCCGCTGGCACTGTGCTGCGTAAGATGGAATCAGTGGCAGGATGCCAGGTACATCCCAAATTTACCTCTCAAAGCAGGACTGTACTACAGAAGCCAGTCTTTGGCAAGCGCTGTATATTCAGTGCTAGACACAGTTGAGGACTCAGCATTAGCCACAGCATCAAGTCCAAATAACAGGTCTAAGAGATCTTATGGTGCATTGACTGTTTACAAAAGCCAAAGACTTGCCTCTTTCTCAGAACAGTCGCCTGAAAGATTTAGAACTGTCTAGAGAGAAACTTCAGTGAAAATCCTGCTCCCGGGCACCTTCATGCTAGCTACAGATATGTTGTGAGAAGGGCCTGGGCTGCATAGATACACAGAGACAGAAAAAAAATGCCCTTTTTCCCCCCAATAAGCAGATTTTCACTGAGAAACCTCAACATGTTTGCAAAATTTCCAGCAACATTTTAAGTGTTGGTAATATATCAAAGCTGAACTGGAAAAGCAAAACTCCGTAACCAGTTGAAGAGTTTCTAGTTTTAATTATGGAAGAGGGAGCAGATTGAAGGGAGTGGGTGGAGGGAAGTCTGGGAACATACAGTACTGTGCACTATGAAATGTGCAGGGAAGTGGAAGGCTGAAGGGCAGCCCCACATATTTTAGAGATTTAACGGTAAATGTTATTGCTCTGCACATGTGAAAGACATAACATGTATTTTTTCCAGTCTAACCAGCTCACTTCAGATTGAGGCAAACAAGGAAGAATAAGTATTAAACCTCCATAAGAGACACACAGTGACTCACAGTTGTGCTTCTGAGATGAAACAAAAATGGCAATTGCCTCGAGTTGGCTTTGCCACACGAGGGATGACTCAACATTTAAAGAAAAAGGGGTATAGGCACACTACCTTAGATCATAGCACACAGCTGAATTTACAGACATCTTTACTTATCAAACGGTTAAAAATCACTATTTTCTTTAATTTCCCTTTAGCAGCAACCTTTCTGCCTACATGTTGTGGAATCCAGACTCCCTGGCACCGTAGCTTTAGCAACACAGCTATCCTTTCAATCAATTTCAGCAGGAGGCCCCTACATAAGAGGTTGGACTGCAAAGTCATAGCCTGAATTTCCCACAGGGAGATGGTCAGAAAATTAATTGGGATTTCTTTTGCCAGTGGAAAAGTTTACATTTCTCAGCAACAGAGTAACAACACAAAATCCATGTGCTCTAATTCACAAATTTTTCTGGAATTTCGCATGTGAGTGCTTCCACATTCTCTTGCTCTCTGTGGACCACACAACACTTCTCTGGATATGTCAGAGTCCTATGCTGCATCACTAGTGGTGCAGTAAAAGACACCAATGGCTACAACGCACCATGAAATATGTCATTTAGCAGAAGAGCTCACCCCATAGGAAAAAAACAAAAAGGCACGAGACATCCAAACTAAAACAGCCCTGAGGTCAGGTTTGTTGTAAGAAACGTATGCTTTCCAGAGAAGCTAGGTTTCACAAACATCCCCTTTCCATCAAAACAGTTACTGATGATAAATTTTGAACTAAAAGTTCAACTTCTAGCCCTAACACCACAATTTAATTTGTTGACTAAAGACAGACTAATCTCTTTGAAAGAGAAGAGCATCATAAATGTTGGAGTGCCATTTTTGACCATAGCTCCCTCTGGAAATTACAGAGCAAACAATTTTAGTCACCTAACATTCAGCACTGTTTGTAGGCATCAATGCCCAGGTTGCTCTAAATCTGAGCAGCTGCTTCCTGAAGTTTATCATCGCACCACACACAAAACAGAAATGAGAAGGGCTCTTGCAGAAGTCCAGAGGAAAGCGGAAACCAAGCCCTGAGAGGTGGTAGAGACCAGAGGGGAAGCAGGCGTAACGGTCCTGGAGAAGAGACAAGCTTGACACGTTTTCCGGCTGGAGCAGGAAACTGTTCTCCTACCCAACTGCAACAGCTTCTGAAGCTGCAATAACAAAGTGAGAACTGACAGGAATATGCAAAGGGAGGAAAGACAACCCTCTGACTCTTGTCACACTTGAGCTGATAAACAACTCCAGGCAGCAATTTTTTGTCCCAAGTAGATCATGCAACTGCAGAGACTGCTTTAGTGGTGTGGAGGACAAAATCCAGCACAGGGACACAGAGCTGTGGGAAATACCAGTGACTTTTACCTCCCTCCTTTAAACAGTTATTTTCATTTACCAGAACCTAGGACTCGGGAGCTCCTTTTGGACCACACTGACAATCCATGTTCTTGCAGAGCCTAGCTTAGTTAGAGCCCCCAGCTCCTCCCAGCACTTTCCTTCATTTCATGCTCCCCTCTAAGCAATCAAGCTTTGGTCACCCAAGCTTGCTTCCCACCAGCTGCTACAGCTGTGGGGCACTGCTAGAAAAATAGGGTCAGACTACAGAGATGCTAGCTCAGCCTCACAGAGGACACAGATGACTCAAGTTTCACCACAGCATCAAAGGAAAATTCTTCCAACCCATTATTTTCAATTCAGTGAGAGGATTACCTCAAGCAACAATAACTTAGAAACAGAATTCAATTCCCAAATTTGTCACCAGCAGCTCTATGTAAACTGGGGAGCCTACAGCTGCTTCTGCACGTGCCACAGTCATCTCTCTGGTTTCCACAGAGAAGGACATTAGATGCACAGGCTGGCTGGAAACCCACCACAAAGAATAAACCTATGCCTAAAGCAAGCCTTGACACTCAACATGATATGCTGCCAAACTGGCCAAATCTTTCACCTCCAGCCACAGCTCTGGAAAACACTTGCACGCTGTTGGTTGCAGCAGCTGAACTGTCAGTTGTTGCTGCCAGCTGTCACCAGTGTGACACATTGGCAAGCCTTCAGGCATCTCATGGAGGCTAGCAAGGAAGAAGGTGGAAGTGGGGGATTGCAGTTATGTTTGTACAAGAGTTTTGGAGCTTGATGCAGAGAAAGGGATACTGCAGGAACTGGTAAGAGCCATGTTCACGTCAGTCATCAGCTGAAGGGCTCCCTTCAACCTCAGCTCTGCTAAAGTCTCCCAGAAAGGGAGACGTGTAGAATATTTCCTGGGTTAGAAATATCCCACAATCATAATAGTGGGCCCAGCATGGAATACTGCAGGATCTCAGTTACACAATTTTATTTTCATTTTTCAACTTTTCATCCCACTTCAGGATTCAGTTTCCCAGACAGTCTTGCCAAGCCATCCTGTGATACAAATGAATTAAAAAACATCATCATAACCAATTACTCATCAGTGCTGAGGAAGGAATAGTGATGTGCAGAACCTGGGAAGAGCAGCTGTGTTAAGACTTCCCTGTTGAATGGGTATCGACTACCCACCACTGTGGGGAACTTGCTTTCCCTGAACTTGGCTCATTTTCCCACACAGTACGCTTTAGGCCACATATAGGCTATCATCTGAATGTGCTTCAGATTTAAGTGGCAGGAAGGACAGAAGTAGCTATTAAACATGGGCTATGGGAGCTTTGAGCACATCCTGGAGAATTTCTAAGGAATATGTAATCTCTTTTTTACAACACTTCTACATTTTATTCTTTTCTTCTATACAGTAAGTATCTCATTAAAAATACAACTTGTTACCCACTGCATTCTGTTTCCAAACAGATCCACAGCAAGATTTTGCTTTCAGCATCGACCGTTGTTCTGATATCTCCACCCACACCTTTAACATCAGAGCTGCAATAGTCCTAAGTAAGTGAATTGCTATTTTTTCATGCCATAAACAGGTAATTCATGTGAGTGCTCATATTAAGTAAGCAAGGATGACAACCTCCTATAAAATATGAATGGGCTGCATTTCTGAGGAACTTCAAAACCTGCGTGGGGCTACAGAAATGTCAGTTCTGTTATCAGCTCTGCCTCAGACTACACATGTCACCCTAAGCAGGTCATATCAGCCCTCAACCCCTACTCCTCTCTTACCCTTCACCTGTACATATGGATAGCCAACATGGGGGCCGCTCTAGAGCTTGTCTTCACCGCTAAGTCTTCTGGGGAGAGTCTTGTTGAATGAGACAACTACAGCACCAGCAGTGCTTACCAAATCACCAAGGCTGACCCTTGCAGGTGGGAGACTGAACTAAGGGACTCTCCAGAGTAAGGTGGGGCCACCTCCCTGCCATGTAAAGAAGCATGCTGGGGATCCAGAGCATTGCTGGAGTGCTAGCCTGAAACAACAGTCATGCCATCAGCTCAGCACCTGTGCTAGCTGAAGTTATACCCTCCAGCACTTGACTTACCAGTAATAAAAGGTCAAAAGCAGAACTGCATTTGCTCTAATGGTCTGGGTGCACAAGTTAATATTAGCCATAGCTTGACTTGTGATCTTTGCACATGAAAGCCACCTTCTTACAACCCTGTTGGTCCCAAGCTCGCCTAGAACCTCTACTACCAGAGCATAAGTACATGAGCACTGCTGCATGCTCCTGGTGCTGAAAATAAGTTTGTGTACCAAGTATCTTTTAGCACTTGGGAATGCTTCCTTGTGTGCAAAAGGTCTCCCTCCTGTGAGACATGCTGCCCTTTTGCCTGGGGAGCACCAGTTTTCAGGTGGCTGCAAAGTTAAACAAGCCTGCAAAATCGCATTACAGGCATTTGCAAATACTTTTCCAACAACTTGGAGTACAGGACCTTCCTCTAAATCCAGTAGCCTCACTGGCTGTATCTATGTTAGCAAGCCAGGCACAAGCAGGCAACCTCCCAGCACTGCCAAGCTGCTGTGCTGGTCCCTGGCACAGGTTTGGCTCGAGCCAGCTACCGTTTTCCCAAGCAGCAGGTACAGGCCACAGGCAGCTCCCAGGGGTCCATTGGATATGGTCCCTCTGCTAGGGACAGTAGGAAAGAAAGTTTAGATATATGGACACAAGATTTACTGTGCCAGTTGGCCTCAGAGTGAGACAACAGTCATGGGCACAGTTTATCTAACAATGAAGATATATGCTATTATGTTCACTGTTATATACACCTTAAGATACTTAAAGACCTGTTCCTAAAGCATGGATTTCTATGTATCAAGAGTTCTCAGTGAAAAGAAAACATTCAATGGCTTAAACAGCAGGAGAAAAAAATGGAATCTTTTTAAAAATAAAGTAATAAACCTGATTACCCTTGTACTTTCTCTGAGCTCTCCTTCTGCTTTGTGTGTAGGACACAGCATCAAGGAACTGTACATCAAGATTGACCTGATCATAAATGGGAAGACCGTCTTAACCTACTCAGACACGCTTTGCGAGCCGGGTCATTCTAAGCTTATTTTCTGTGGAAAGGAGAAAGGAGGTAACTTAAGTAACATTAAGTGTTTGATGGCTACTGAATAGCCAAGTTGGCCAAGAAGGCCAACAGCATCCTGGCCTGTACCAGGAATAGTGTGGCCAGCAGGAGCAGGGAGGTGATTGTCCCCCTGTACTCGGTGCTGGTGAGGCTGCACCTGGAATACTGTGTCCAGTTTTGTGCCCCTCAGTACAAGAAAGACATTGAGGTGCTGGAGCGTGTTCAGAGAAGGGCAACAAAGCTGGTGAAGGGTCTGGAGCACAGGTCTGATGAGGAGCAGCTGAGGGAACTGGGGTGGTTTAGTCTGGAGAAGAGGAAGCTGAGGGGAGACCTTATTGCTCTCTACAACTACCTGGAAGGAGGCTGTAGTGAGGTGGGTGTTAGTCTCTTCTCCCAAGTAGTTAGCGATAGGACGAGAGGAAATGGGCTCGAGCTGCGCCAGGGGAGGTTTAGGTTGGATATTAGGAAAAATTTCTTCACAGAAAGGGTAATCAAACGTTGGAACAGGCTGCCCAGAGAGGTGGTGGAGTCACCATCCCTGGAAGCGTTCAAAAAACGGGTAGATGTGGCACTTGGGGACATGGTTTAGTCTAGGCTACCCGTAATTGGTTTAGTGTGGACTTAGTAACGTTAGGTTAATGGTTGGACTGGATGATCTTAAAGGTCTTTTCCAACCTAAATGATTCTATGATTCTATTCTATGAATACTGCAAGCAGAATGCACCCACTCTGCTGTTGAATGCACCAATACATCGTAATGTTCTTTTTACTTCAACAGCATGTTAATAGATGACAGAAACACAGTAGTACAGAGACATTTTAATTTCAGAGTCTGTTTTTTCCCTTAACCTGTTTGCTTGCTTTTCTTTTCATCGCTGAATATTGCACGCACATGGGATTTCAAGTCCATAAAAAAAAAAAAAAATGACTGTGGTAATGTGACCTCATCCAAGAGCAGAGAGGTTCATAAGCCCTATTTATAGCCACATAGTTGTCATGTGAGCAAGAAGTTTGACAAAAATAAAGGCCAGTTCTGTAAAAGAAATGGCTGAGCAAACAAACAAGCCGTTCTGAACACGTTCTTCACTATTAAGCAAGTAACACTTCCTGTCCTTAAAGGCAGTTCTTAACTCACTTTAAGAGGAATTATGCTTGAATAAGGATATTTGGACCAAGATACTATTTGATACCATCTACTGTTTGCATCTTGTTTCTGTTCAACACGTGCCTATGCAGCAGTCAGATTATTTCAGTTCACGCCAGTCAAATTGCCAGCTGGAGCAGACTTGCACTAGTTGGTTTACAGTGGCATTAGCTGCCCCCAGAAAGTAGGCATCTGTGGTTCCA
This sequence comes from Pelecanus crispus, assembly GCF_030463565.1. Classification (NCBI taxonomy): domain Eukaryota; kingdom Metazoa; phylum Chordata; class Aves; order Pelecaniformes; family Pelecanidae; genus Pelecanus; species Pelecanus crispus. The sequence continues at coordinate 78,855,746 of NC_134644.1, read as the reverse complement.
GGTGAGCCTGGGCAGCTCAAGGTCCCTTCTGCCACGACCCACGCCAGGTAGTGCAAACCTAGCCATGGTATGTCCAGAAGAGCTATAGTCATGCCTCTGGACTGTAATAACCATGTATCTTAAATGGTTATTTTGAAATCCTTCTTAGGTCATGATCACCTCTTTAAGCTGATTTTAAAATAAACAGGTAGAGCTGCAGGGAAGTTTCAGAGTTGTTAGAGCACCAATTAGTTTCAGCTCTGCTTTCCTTCCATTCACTTGCATGCCTGTACTGGTAACACTGCAATAATTCACATGCAAGGGCTATGAGTTTAAAGACCATGCACAGTACTACTGCTAAGACAGCCCCAGAAAATTACTAAGACATTTCACACAGCATAGAAATATCACAAAAAATAATAGAGAAATTCTGCATGAGCAACCAATTATGTAAATCCTGTAAGCCAGATAGACAAAAAAAATTAAATTCAGAGGTTTCTTCAATTGTGTACTGAATTACAAGGGGAAAAAAAAACCCACCCACAGACCTACCGAAAAACTATCTTATTCTGAAGTACTGAATAACATCCTTTAGAGAATAGATTAAGGGGAAGTAGAGTCAGTCCTTAGCTGAGCACAAACTGCTATTCACACATTAAGTCACAAAGCCAAAAACCTCCTGGGGTTTCCGAGTCCTTTAATCTTAAACTGACAGGTGATTGTTTCTACTAATTGAAGTACATTATGATATAAACCCATGGTTGGTTGTTTAAATAATACTATATATCTTCATTTAGAAGCATCCTTAAGTTAGTGCAAGGACCTCTGCCACACACTTTTTTTGTACACACCCTCTTGTTCAGTAGCTGTTTTTATTTAGTAATGAAGTCACAGTGGGAAAGAAGTGAACTTTCTCAGACTAAGGTTCAAACTGAAAACGTGGTATTTCTTAATTAGTTGACATTTGATACTAACCCATGTTTTAGGACACAGAATTGAGCTGAAGACCAATTTGAGGCAATTCAGCACAGCCATAATTTACCATATTAGCACAGCTGTAAATGTGACCTAATAGCTATGCAGAAAGGACAACGTTGTGAGTGGCCAAGTATGCAGCCTAGCAAAGGTACAGAGGAGCAGATAGCCCTTTCAACTGAAGCTTTTCATGCAGAGCCCCTTTTTCCCTGTTGTACAGGCAACATTTCCAACATCTGGCCAGACCTGACCTGAGTTTAAGTATAGTTCCAGGCAGAATTTTGCCTTCCACAAGGAGGCCAAAAATTGCCTGTTCCTCCTCTCCCCAAATGAGACAGAACATAGTTCTATACAGGCTTCGTTGGTTCACTCACTCATGAGAAGTTACAAGGAAAAGAGACTTATAAGAGCTGGATGTGGCAAAGTCTTGGGTGTTTGGGGTTGTTTTATTTTATTTTGCTCTCCTATAATACTGCAGTTTTGCCATGACTGGAAATACTTTAGGAGCCTTATAGCTGGAGGTTTCATATTCATCATAGTCATATAGTGTTTACTATTTATGTTAAGCAAAGGTCACATATGGCACACTGGGACTCCTAAATAGTATTCCAAGATCTTTTTCTTTGAACTATATGCCTGTTGTGAAGTTGTTAGCTCAAAGGTTGCAAGGAAATGGGACGTTGTCCATTTAAGAACAATTAGAACGAAACTGCTAAATTCTTTGTGGCATAACATGAACTCAGCTCTTCCCCTTTTTTAGTAGGAAGTGCTGGTTATTCCCCATTTCCTCCAAAGAAAATAGTTACATAATATTTAACAGATTTCCCAATGCAATCACCAAAATCAGAGAAAAAGACCTACCGGGGTTGTATTTAGCAATGTGCCAACCACAACTTGCGGGCTTAAACGATGCTTCCTGACAAAAGATAGTTGCATCCTCTGCAAGTCCACAAGTTTTCTTTCAGCCCCAACTGACAAAGGCACCATCAGAGCACTTGTATGATTCCCTGTGTACACTCCCAAACCATAGAGAAACCCCCCCTTGCTTCAGACCTCTGTTCCTTTACATTATTGCCTCTTCCAGTAGGTGTTACAGTGAACAAGTTCCTAAAACAGTATTTGTGAATAAAAGTAGAGAACATAGCATGAATTACAGAACTGGTTATCACATTAAGAGTTTAGATATATGTTTCCAAGGAAGCAGCCACACCGCAAAGCTAGGTCTTTGGGCTGATATACAATGCCACCTTTCTTAGCCCCTTCATCTCACTTTTTCCTCCCCAGTAAAGAGAGTGGATGTTTCTCACCCAGCTATATATTTATATACATTTTTCTCACTCAGCTATAAATCTATAGCTAGCAGTTATTCAGATCATTCCTGCATTGCTAAAACTCACAGAAGTTGTGTGTTAGTTGCATGGGTACAAGATCACGTCCCAGAAGAACTCCAACATGGAGCATTTAAGTTCTAAAATGATTTAAAACATAGGAAAAGGAAGAGGTGGGTGCAGATGTACAGGGCCTTTATATAGTACAAGAGTGTGAGAACACTTAAAGATTTTTCAGTGCAAAGAAGGTTTGAGAAAGAGGAGTGAGAATTTCATTATAGGTGTTTTGTCAGGAATGAGAGGCATCTTCATGATAAATGATAACTAGTAACTCGAAGTAATCCTCAGGAAGTTCTTACACATTTGAAAGCTCTGCATCATACTGGAAGCTACTAGAGGCCTGGGAAAAGAACTAAGTTACTTTTGGTAGAAACAATAGCGAAAAGCTGCTACAACAATATCAAATACAATAATATCACCTTGTAGTAGCAGTGCATTAGAAATGTTTTCCAGGATGCTCTACAGAAGTCACCTTCATTTAAGTCTTTAAGAAAAAGGGCTGAAAAATGGAAGATGGACTGAAAGCACATCACAGATGACAGCATGCTTGACAGATACCATAACTTATCAGCAGACCAATGAAGACATACAGAAATTTTTAATTGGAAAAATACGCTCATGATTTATGCTGTTCCCAATGTTCGTACATTTTTGCAACAACATCTGGGTTTGCTCTAAAAAGACGACAGAATTCTTTCAATGAGCTAGGCTCAGTGTTTGTGACAGTTACACTTACTGCAACAGATGCGTTCATCCTCTTTCAATGGAGGAATGCAAAAATATATGAATATTTGGAGAAAAATGTATGACTATATGAAGGATGCTGTGATAAACTACAGTCTTAAAGCCCTGGAGGACGTTTACACTTCTGGAATTTTAGCAGAAACCCTCATGCTAGAGGAACATTGAATGGGCTTTGAAAAGCCTGATCCAGCCAGCATAGGCACTGAGGAGGTTGCTATGGTCCGAAGTGAATATGAATGATAAAATTCAGGAGATCTATGGATCCATATTATTTCCTGGCAGGTCTCAACTAGCTGAAAGTGAAAGCTGCCCTTGCTTTCCTATCAGGACATAGTTTCAAAGCAGCATAATCCTTTTTACACCACACTGTTGAGGCAAGGAAAGTCACAAGAGTTTTCTAGAGGCCTGGTTACAGAACCACAGAACAGTTGAGGTTGGAAGGGACCTCTGAAGGTCATTTAGTCCAACTCCCACCTACTCAAGCAGGGCCACGTACATCTGGTTGCCCAGGACCATGTCCAGGTGAGGGTTTTGAGTATATCCAAGGATGGAGACTCCACAATCTCTCTGTACAACCTCTGCCAGTGCTCACTATCACAGTAAAAAAAAAAAAAAAAAAAAAGTCTTTCCTGGTGTTCAGAAGAAGCCCCCTGTGTTTCAGTTTGTGCCCACTGCCTCTTGTCCTGTCAATGTGTACTACTGGAAAGAGCCTAACTCCACCCTCTTCACACCCTCCCTTCAGGTATTTCTACATACTGATATGCTGTCCCCTAATCTTTCTGTTCTCTAGGCTGAACAGTCCCAGCTCTCTCAGCCTCTCCTCATTGGAGAGATGTTCTAGTCCCTTAATCATCTCAGTGGCCCTCCCCTGGACTCTCTTGAGTAGCTCTATGCAATTAATAACTGTGAACCACTGCAAGACCCCTGGTTAGAAAGAGCTAAGTAACAGCAATGCTGAAGCACAAAGCAGTAAATATACACCGCAAACTGGACACACAGCACCCAGCTCTACAGTTTGAGGCTCCCTAAAAGATAGTACAGCCCATGAGAGTGACTCCATTGATTACCAAGCAAAGGCATAGCTGCCACAAATCAGAGCAATCATGGAAAACTTCTCAGAGGGCTGAGGCAGAGCCCTAAGACTGCATTCATCTAGCTCTGATGTAGTCATTACTTTGTCACATCAAAGTAGGAAAAAAATAGCTTCTACCTACACTAAAGGAGAGATTAGCATTGCCATCATTTCAGAAGCAAATTTATGGCCTGGTGACTCCTACTGCATTTTAAAATATAGGCTTTGCAGAGCTTGAATGCTGCATCTGTATGTTTAGATGCTGGATGGCTTTCCAACAGCCTTGGTGAGACCCTAACAAGCCATGTGATCCAAGAGGAGTTTTCATGTCTCTGTGGAGAAGGACTTTGGGGAAGGGTGATAGCTCACAGCCCAGTTTCCTCTTTACTCTCCTCTGCTGCCATCCAAGATTTGCTAGTCTCAGAGCTGACTGAAGGAGAGACAATCAAACAAGGATCTCAACAAAAGGACACACAAACCACACCATTGCATGGTCCACACCACCCTGAGGGGCAGCTCACAATATGGCTTAGCACACATCAACACACACTGCTCAGGTCCCAAGGGAGTCATCACCCAAGTCATGCAGTCTGCAGTGCCTTTAACTCCCATTTAGACTCCAGTAAGTTGTGAACTGGGAAGTGGGCTGTACTGTATTTTTAAAATTCTTGAGTCACTGCTCTCCACGGCAGAGAAGTGTCAGACTCCAGGGCTCTTGCTTCATGCACAGAAGCAAGCATTGATGGTGACTGCTCTTTCAAAAGCAAAAGACTTCTTGGTGTCCAGGTGAAGTAGCCACGGACACAGAAGGGAATGAGTACAGTATGAGTGCTGCAGCATAGTTGATCAGTTTGAGTGACAAGCCAAATCATACTTATTCTGTTCTCTGTTTTGGTACTAGGTTTTTCAGGGCAACACTGAGAAGCTCTGCATCTTCTCCACCTCCCAGGAATATCAGGGCATTATGTTTAACAAACTCTGCGTTAATGCAGACTTGTAGGACATTGATGTCGTCTCAGGTTTCTCCTATTTTTTTCCTAGTTTATCTTACAGTCATGATTCTTTCATATAAGTTTGTTATAAGGCATTGACTAACATTTCATAGCATGTGTGGGGAAGACCTTCTGTGGACTCTTTTCCAAGTCAGATGCCTACTGTGTGGTGGGATGGACCATATGACTTAAACATGCTACAAACCTTTTGTCCAACCTTTTCCAAGAAACAGTGTAAACCAGCACAGCGAGACTGGACTAAAACAACTCTCTTGAAGTGACAAGCATCAAGATGCCAGCACATACTCATAAATATGATTAAACACTTACTCCTCTGTCACTGTCAAAGTAAAGAATATTTCATGACACCTTCCAAAGAGAATCCTTAAACAGTTCCTAGACTTTTCCACGACTTGTGGAGGGCAAGTTGTGCAAGAAATTCTGAAATACTGAAACATCTACAAATTTTATTTTCAGTCAAGTCTGCACAGTTTGGCCCAGTAAGCTATGAAAAAGTAGGAGGAACTGCAGAACAGCTTGCTAATTCTGTCTATTAATGCCAAAGTTTCCCTTTCTTCAACAGCAAAAAGCAAGCATGCCTCACGATTAGGGAGAAGAGGATTGGAAGGTGGAACTCCTGGGCTCTATTCCAGTCACCAACACAACTTGTGATGGCTTTAGCACATCATGTAACTTCTTGGTGAACAGTCCCTCAGCAGTGAGGCAGACATGTTCTTATTACTTTAAGGTCATGCTCAGCAAGCAGTCAGAAGTCCACACCTACAGAAACACTCAGCTCAGACTGGTTTTTCTTAAAGTTACCAAAACAGTATAGTTCAACTATTGCAGCTGCAGGTGTTTGACAGATCATGCTAAAGGACTTCTGTCTGACAATCCTCCTCCCCTTTCGTTTCCCCATTTGCAGGATGCAGGCTGACATAGGAACACCCACCCAGTTGTGCAAAGCCATGCCCACATCCTCCACTCAGACAGGGACTGCAGGTCCTCCTTTAGCCCAGGCTTTGCTCTGCTTTCCCCATAAGGCAGTAAACATCCTGACATTTCTTTCAGGAGGGTTGTTGCAAGACTGTGTATAGAACACTTTGCAGTTCCATAACACTTGTCACTGGAGCACTTTGAAGTGCTATTACAAAAAAGCATTATGATCAGCTGCTCGTTTCCTTCATGTGTTGCATGTCTAACCACCCATCACCATTTTTGCTTTTCAGAATACCTCTACTATGAGGGACCAGTCACACTAGGGATCAAAGAATTCCCACAGGTAAGTTGGTCACGGCTGTGCTCCCAAGCAGGAGGGCTTTCTGGATGAGGTATGGTCAGAGGGCTATCAGCAATCACACCAGCATATTCCAAGCTTCCCCAACTTGCACACTGGATCTGATTGTGTTTACATGACTAATCCTTTTCAATATGAAATTAAGTGGCTTTGCTTAAAGCATTAAAGGCCACCATTATCCAGAGAGACAGATTTTCTTAGGATAGCAGATCCCCTCTACCAGCACTAAGTCATGCAGCCATACAGTTCTTTAGTAGGCTCCCTGTCTATTACTCTTAAAATGGCAACAAAAGAAGCAGCTCCAAGGGACTCCTGAGAGACCAAGGCTGCAATTCAGCTCACTCCTTAGTGGGCTGAACGATTTGGAGCAGCTCATTCATCCTCACTGGCTATAAAGGCAGTTTAGATAACTCTTCCACTGCATATATATGGTGTTAGACAGAGACAGGTATTCTAGGTTGCAATTGAAAGTACAAGTTACTGTGCCAAGAACACTTTTTCTGGACTTATGGAGCCTTAAAATAAGAAAGTAATTTCTTAGAAAGGTGAGAAAACAGGCAGGACTCTAGGCACTGCTCTGAATTTCCTGGTCACCCATTACAAATGCTCTTTACAAGCTGACTTCTCCACACTCAGCTAAGTCTCCTTCTTAAAGGTCAACGAAATCACATTGAAAAGCAAGATAGGTCCCAAATGCTGAACATGCCACAGTGTCTCTTAACTGGGCACAACATGAAGCTATATTTGACCAGTAAATAACAAAGGATTTTTAGCCACATACATTAAGAGACTGGATTGAAAGGGAGAAGGCAATATCTGGATCATCAAGGCATCTGTTTGAGAATGTGGTGAGGAAAGGTCACCACTGCAGAAGCACACAGTTCCGGTGGTCAGTCAAACACTCCTTAGGTTTACTCACATAGAGAAGCACAGCATGAGCTCTCAGTTCTTCAGCAGCAGACATAAAACCTATGTCACAGCCTCAAAGATGAGGTCTGAGGTTGCTGAGCACTGGATTGGTCCAGGTGCAGGAAAAGACGACAGGATCAGAACAGGGATACAGAACAAGGACATGAGTCCCAGAGAGCCAGACTTGCCAAGACCTGCAGAGGTGATAACAAGGATAGCTAAATTTTGGGAGGATTGAGCCTCCATTACAGCTACCATCTCATACATCTCAATCTTCCCTTGGTGATAGCAGCAACCACAACCTTCATTTTCCAAGGCATTCACACAGGGAGCTGGGCCCCCTTATGCAGACTGTTATCCTACCATTACTAGCCTTTAGGGAAGCAAGCTGTGCCTAGAGATGCTGTGTTTAGCAATGCCTTTTGTTGTCTCACACTGTAGTGCCCAAGCTCATATCAGTCAGCATCCTGCTCCAGAAACAGCTTTACCAACATACTGAGGACACTTCTGTAGTAAACACTCTAGACAAACAGAGTAATAGGTCTTTAGACCAAGAGGAAGCCCTAGAAATGCCCACATAGAACAGTAAAACTCCAGTTCTGGGCAAACTAGCTGTATTTGGAGCCAGAAATTCTATTGTTCACAATCCTCTTTTAATAACAATTTTTACCCATGAGCAAAAAATTATTCTGGAGGAAGGAAAAAAATCTAATCATTAATGAGCAATGGAAATGAGTTGTTATAAACTCCCTTCAATGAATGAAACTATAAGCTTTTGGAGAATTAAAATGCTTGTAAGAAAGGGAATAGGAAGCCTTTTTGTTAATTAATCCGTTGGGCAAATAACATCATCCTTCCATGCCAGCAATAAGGAGTTATTCCATGCAGCAATTTTCTTCTGCTCATTACAAAGAACAGACTCATCTGAGCAGCCCAAAGGACATTTGCACAGTCCACACAGTGATTACAAGGCCGTATTCTCATGAGTATGTTGCCATTGGGCCTTTCTCTAAATTTGGATGTTACACTTAGCTTGAAGCTCTCTGTGAGGACACAGGCCAGTTATTACTTTAGAAATCCCATGGTAAAAGGCAAATACCAAGAAGCCTGACTCATTCTAGCTGTGCCTCCTCGTAGTCCACAACCAGAAGTGCCCTGAGCAGGGCAAGAGCTTTCTATGGTTCCAAGCCAGGAGGCCACTTCTGCCAAGCTCTCCTACCCCAGGTTTTGCTCCCCTCCATACTCCAGAAAAAAAAAAAGAAAGAAATACTGCAGCACCAGCAATCTAGAGTGAAGGAAATCTAATTCACCTCTTTGTCAAAATCTGTTAAATGAGCATTGTCATCTTCTCTGCCCAGTGCTTCTCCTTCTCCAAGTGTCTGGAGAGAGCAGTTTTGACCAATACAAAAAGGCATGGCTTCTTTAAGGTTGAGATTTTTTGCGCAGCAATGATACAAGTTCTCCCCAAAGCCTGAATTATTAGTAGTTTTAACTACATAATTTGAAATTAAACTACCTCTTGTTTTATTATATAGGAATTCATCACAGATCAAGTCACCTATACACAAAAATCCCCAGGATCCTATTTTTTTTATAAAAATTCGTATCAATAACAGTGTACACACTGAACAAGATCCAAGGAAGAGAAGTGCCAGACAACTGAGCACCTCTTCCCCTTCCAGTTACTAAACAGCACAGGCCATACTGTGCTTGCTCATAAGAAACATAAGAAGTTATACAGATTTGAAAGGAATTTTTCTGCATCAAAATATTTTGTTCCCCTTGTGTTGTTTTAATTTTGAATTTGTGCTGTCAGCATTGATATCCCTGATGAGATTATTTTGGCAAAAAACATGGGCAAGTCCTCTACCAATTCTGAAATATTTGGACATGAAAGGTTTTGGAGGAACTTGATGGGAAAAGTGTTACTCTGTTTCTAGGAAGAGGGGTCCTTCACAGAAACAGAAGTAGTTCTATACTACTGGTGGACTAATCTCTTGCTTTGTGTTTGTCTCATACAGGGAGATTACACTATTTCAGCAAAGCTGACTAATGAAGATCGTGCCACTGTTGCTTGTGCTGATTTTACTGTGAAAAATTATTTAGACTATTATTAGCAACAAACCAATTTCATGAAAGCTACAGACTACCAAAGTTATTGAAGCCAAGTGAGCTGTTTGCATGCTACAGTGATTCTGAAAGAAATAACCCCCACATGGTGGTTCTGATGCTATTCCTCTCTATAATTCACTATTTTCAAGAAGTCACTAGACCCTCTAGTGGTAATTTTATCTCTAAATGCACGCTGTAGCCCACTTTTTGCTTCTAATATATATAGCTGCAAGTAGAAAGTATCTGATACCAACATTCTCATCTTAGGATGAAAATAGCATGAGGCAGAACAGGCTAGAGCCTAAACTTTTTTTTTTTTCAGTAAGTTGTGGAGGTATCCATTTCTAACACAGGTTAAAGATGACTTTCATATGTATCACATATTATGCAGTTACAGCAGTCAACATTTTCAATCTTCCCTGGGGCCTGTCTGGATCCTCCACTAGAATAGATTTTGTTATAACCGCAGAACAAAAACAAAATAGGATGAACGTGCCTTTTTTCCAGTGATCCATGTCCTGTCACTGGATTCATATCACTTGAGTCTTCTGGAGTCCACCTGGAATTTTTTGTTCTTTTATGTCTTAAGTGATATGTGAATTGTTCTGTACTTAAGCTATGTGCTTTTCTTGCTTCTCAATAAATTCATAATGAGAGAATACTTTTTTCTCATTTTCTCCTCATGATTCTAAGATCTACCCAAAGCTTAAAGGGGGGGGGGGGGGGGGGGGGGGGGGGGGGAAATCAAGGGAAACAAGTTAGATGAGCACTTTTTCTTTTAATATGAAATATCAGTCATGTTGACACACATTTTATGTTAGCAGAGGACAAACCATTTCTTGCTTTGAGCATGAAGCCCCAGGAGAAGTAAACACAATTACACTCCCAGGTGCAGCACATTCCCCAAACCCTCTCATTCCAGGAGCCTTTGCAGCTGGCATAGCTGATGGGTAGGCAGATAGAGAACCAAGCACAGGACAGCACATGGGATTAGGATCTTGGGTTGGAGAGAGTGGAGGCCTCTTTGGAACACTTGAAGTGTAGGGGAAGAATCAGGAGTAGGGATGAGTTCCCATTTGGGAAGGCATGGGCAGGAATCAGAGCCACAGGAGGGTCCTGGAGCTAAGCACAGGCTTGTGAAGGATGGTAGCAAGCACTGGGCTGCATGCCTCATCTTGGAGAGGTTCAGCATGTACAGCTAGGGCAGCTGTGGCTCACAGCTGGCCACACAGGAGCTCTGACACATGGCCTCCATCCTACACACCCACATGCTGTGGCTTAAACAAATTCCTGAGCAGCAAGACCATCCCTGCTGCACAGATGACCAACACTGCAGAGCAGCCAACAGCTAGCGGCAAGGGATGGTGCCTTGCTTCCCTCCTGTGCAGCGAAATTCTCACCTGCCATGCCAGCACAGGTGAGCTAGTCTTTGAGGCCTGACTCACATTAGGGAGGCTTACCACTGTTGAACATGAACCAGCAAGCACCACAAAATGGGATAGAGCATATTTAACAAACACACTGTTGTTTCAGCCCATTTCTGTTACACCCCAGTTTGGGGGGGGAAGAGAAGAAAGGCGGCCAAGGGCGTTCATCACAGCTTTGGCCACTACTCCTCAGATCAGGGTTCAGCTTCAAAGTGCTGATGCTGTCTTGGAAGCAGTTCATCCAAGTCACCACCATTGCTGTGTTTTAGGTCTTCATGACTAATAAAAGAGTATCACAATACAGACACAAGCTCAGTTTTTAATTCTCACATCAGTAGCTCTTTAGATTCACCTCTCTCGCCGTGATTCCCATAAGACATCAGAAGAGCCATGCCTTAAGGAGAAGCTAACAAAACTGCATTCAGCAGCAGCACTCACACAAGAGTCCACTTGCTCAGCTCCATTCCACCACAACCACACAACAAAAGCATGACTAAAACCCAAATTCCTTCCACCAAGACTTTTCATCTGATAACAGATGAAAAACAAACCCAGCACTAGTTTAAGCACTTCTACTTAAAATGGATCCCATAATAGCCAAGATGCTCTTAGCTAAATTTGCCAGGCGCATTACACCCTGGGGCACACCTGGAAGGGACTCCAGGCCCACCACAGCAAACAAGCCAGCCTTCACCTCCACATGGTGCAGGGGCTCCCCTAGAGCATCTATAGCAGAAGCTGCTGTAGGTCTCAGCTGCCCAAAAAGCAGGCATTTAATCTCTAAAGCATCAGACTTCTGGCCCTTGAGATCTTCCATCACTGACCCTTCACCACCCAGCTCACACAGACATTGCAGAGCCTCACTCCCAGCACCAGCTGAACAACGTTTAGCTTCCTATCACAAAAATTGCTCGCCCTTTTTCTCCTGGAATTACACTGAAGAACCAAGACTAAATCTTAAACCCACGCTCCAAGGCTTTAACTGGAGCTTTTTCCATAGCAGGAGAAATGTATGTTTGCCATACCACAGGGCCATGGAGCTTTCTTGTCTAGAAATCATTCAGGGCTTAGCAGCTCAAGGCCTCAGCTGCTCTCTAAATTAAAAAGGGTTCTGCCCCTTCATCCTAAGAAGCATCTGTTTCTTCCGTGAATTCCTGTTTCTAATCATACACCATTGTGCATGGTCAAGCAACAAAATCAGGGCTCAGCTTCACTGATCCCAGCACAGCTAACAAATCCCTTGCTGTCCCAGAAGGTCTGTGGTGTACTCACACTATCACACCAGAATTCAAATACATTTGGTAGCTACTGCAGACGTCTTTCTGAAATAGCCTCAAAAAGCTTAGTAAGGGCACTGGAGCAACATCCAGGCTCTGAACATAGCTCAGCTGCACAAGGGTGAGAACAATATCCTCCAGGGATTTGCAGCCTGAGCAAAGAGGCAGTTGGGTTTTGCCAAAACAAGGATCTGCACCTTTTCAGCCAGCTCTCCTTGAAGTTGGGGAGATGAGGCACAAGTGAACCCCACAGCCCGATTCTGGGCTCTCAGCCCTTGCTGGCAAGATTGCCCGAATTGGAAATATCTTTATGCTGTTGCTTCTGTTATGTTGAAAGTTGCTACTCTTTCCATAAAGATCCATTTTTTAAATTTCTCATACACCATCTTCTATACCCTCCACTGTAGCCCTAAAATAATCCCAGAGTGGCTCCATTTATTCTTTTGATAGTGCTCTGCAGCATGAGAAAGGGGAGTGAGGGAAACAGGACACCTAAAGGGTGTTATTCCAACCAAAATCAAGTTTTTGTCCCAGAGGACCCTGGCAAGGTAAAGCATGAAGCTATCTTTACCCTCAGCTCTCATGCAATGGAGTATGATGGAGGATCTGCCTATAGACCCCAGTCTCTTTCAGGGATTATTCTGAACTAACCTTCCCAGGACTAACAAATGCCTCAGTGAGACAGATGGGATGGGAGTCTGGTCTGGTCCCCAGGAGTTCCCACAGGGCTCAGGCAAACACAATGATCAGTGTGCTACGAATACACTCAATAATCAGTTAAAGCTGAGATAAAACAGGGACTACAATGTTTCTACCAAGTCATGCACAGCCTAGTCAGAGACTTCTGTATCTCAGCAGGCAAAGTCCAAGATTGGCAGACATGAACAGAGCTCCCACCACTCCTTTACACCAGCTCATCCCCAGATCACCATGAAAGTCCACCCACAAACATAGCTCTTGCCCACCCAGCCTCACTACATGGCTGTACATTGCAGAGACCCTCATTCCTGTGCAGCAGTAGGATGGGGCTCCCCTGGAGGAGAGCTCTCAGGCTAACATGACACAGGCCACAATGTTCAACCAGCCTAGAAGAGGAAAGCCTTCCTGGACCTCAGAGCTGGCCATGGCAGATATGAGGACAGAAAGTCACATACAGTCCCCTGAGACAGCAAGGGGAAAGTCTTGCTTGGATTGCTCTGCCAGCCTTCCAGATTGCTCCAGCTTATCTTCAATACCCACACCTCCAGGAAGGGCCCCAAAAACAAGTACTCTGGCTGGATAATAAAAAATAAGAATTGTAAAAAAACATTCTGAAGCAATCGTCTGCAGACAACACCCACAAGGTTAACTTCCTGCTGTCTGCTCTCTTCCTTTGCTGCTCCGCCTGGCCTCTCCTTCAAGGCAGGGACACTCTGTGGTGTTTCAGCACTGCCCTGACCCGGTGAGGAGAGCCATAATATTAGCAGGTACATCCAAGCCCAGCTCCCCACTTGTCTCTCAGGCCTGTCTAGCATAAACACATTAGGAGCTGGCCTTAAACTGGCTCTGAACTCAAACACGCTGGTGTCTACAACAATCTCCCCAACAGAGTACAGAAAGGACAAAAATGGTAAAAAAAGAAACCATGGAAAGAAAGTCTGAAATAAAATTGCCCTTATACTACTTTTAATATATGAAGTGAGATGCAAGATGTTTGCATAAAAAGATCCTGCTCATGAGGCCTTAAAACTTTCTCCTCCTTGTGCCTCTCTCCATAGCACCGCTGCATTCCTTGCCCATGTTACCTCCTCCCAGAAGCTCTTTAGGTATTTCCCCCGCCAGTGAGACCGCGTGAGAACACCACATTCACCAAGTGAGCCCCCCTGCCAGACACCAACCATGGAGCCCGAAAGGATCAGAGAGGAGCAGTTCATTTCAGCCAGGAGACTAATTGCCAAGAGGGATTCAAGCATTTCTAGTCGGGGAAGAAGAGGGGAACCCTGAACAAAGAGATCAGACAGAGAAGAGGCTCCCAAAGGGCCCACCCAGCCTGAGGCTCAAGGGGATTTCTGCCAGCGGGGTATTTCATTGATAAGAGTTGCAGAGCTACTCAGTCTGCCAGGCATGAGCCTGCAAGATGGTAAAGCATTCCCTGCTGGCCCTGTGATAATGCCTGTACTATCTAGTTATACAATAAGCCTTAGGTTGTTTTCCTAAACCAGGCAGCAGCTGGCAAAGCTAAAAGAAGCTACTGTTGTCTCACACTGCAGAAAAGCAGCCTCACGCATACTTCCTTCTCCCTACTGATACCTTCCTTCTTCCACTCAGCTGCACAGAGGCTACTGATGCCATCAATGCAAGAGCAGGGCACTCCCAGACCAGGCAGGGAACAACTTAAAAGAGGTTCAAACTCCAACTGCTTTGATCAGGAGAGTGGCTCCACTAGAGCCAAAATAAATGTTTGCCAATAGTCCCATGCCCTCTGTTCACTTGTGCGGCTCCCATTTTATTAGCTTTCCTATGGTAAGTTTTACAGCTGGGCTTAGCAGAGTGATAAAATGCACAGATTATTCTTCACTGTTGCTGATTTGCTTCTCCCCAGTTTAATGCAGCTTTACCTTGAAAAACCAAATACTTTGATCCAGGATGCTCTCTTGCCCCTTGCAAAACTTTACCTCCTTCTACCATCTGACAAACGTCAGTTTGGGAAACAACAGGCTGCTCCAGGGAAGGAGGAGAGCAAGTCATAATCAGGTTTCCCTACTGAATGCTTGAGATGCTCTTTACTAGAGCACCCAAATCAAAGATCCTCCTCAACTTTTGCACCACTGTGCTGACAATGATTTACCCCCCTCCCCGCTGCCTCCCTCCCAGCAGTGCTCTACCTGAGCTCCCACAGGACCCTTTCAGTGCTGAAACAGAAGTAACTGCAGGACCACATCAAATCATAGGATGCAAATAATTTTTTCTCACCCCATCATCACCGAAGCAGAAACTCCAGTGTCTGTACAATAGGTTTTAATTCAGCCCAAAACACAATGCCATAACTTTCATCTGTTCTTTCTACTTGATTTATTCAAGTTATGCCCCAGCTATTTCCCATTCTGAATGCCAATACAGAAGCCAACAGAAAGAAGGGTTTTCATTTACCTTTATTTTTTCAAGTTCAAACTGCTCAGATTTGTGTAGTTCCCAATCTGCATCACTTAGCTGGAAACACCTTTGTTGTATCTAGACAAAAAAAAAATCAAAGCTGAACAGATTTATTAACTGTGGTACAGCAAAAGCTGAAGAAGCTGTCGGTAGCTTTCTAGTCCCAACACGGAGTTCTTATTGCTTTGCAGCAGGCTGAGAAATTACTACTCAGTTTCTACCATGGAATTTTATGAATGGAAAACTGTTTTGCCCCAGAGCTTGTATTTATTATTCATAGCTTGGTTTGTTCCCTAAGAAACAGGAAATTAGCATCAAATTCAGGGTCCCCCTGGATGTTAGGGAACTGGAGATCCAGGTCAGGAATATACAATACTTTTCCATCCCTAATTCTTCCATCAATGTCTCCAAGGGTAAACACAAGAGACATGAGAGTTCAAAATACATCAGTACCTTGTGGTTGAGGAGTACAAATAAACAAACAGGCCTAGAGCCACTACCACAATGAGCTTTAGTACTGCAACTGCAGCAGGTGGCAAGCAAACAATGCAGGATTTTTTCACCTCCAAGTCACTGCTGCTTGCTTACACAGATCTCCCATATAGTTGTGTCTACAATGGCAAACTGCTCCAACTCTGGCATTTACTGGCCAGCAAAGAAGAGCAACATGGACACAAATCCCAAGTACAGCTGAGGTAAGAAACTTGATCTCAAGTAGACTCATGGGTACCTGAGGGTTTAACCACACCAGAGTATTCTGAGGCAAAAAGAAAAATCCCAGTCTACCTGTGACTGTTCAGAGAAAGTTTTCTACATCGGCTTAGAAATCACAGTCTCTGTGCAGGCCTTCGCAAAACTGATATTGCCATCAGGATTAAAAGGCATTTTCTTGGCAAATTTTCTGGGTTTTTTTACCTCTCCCACTTGGGATGAAACCCCAAACATGGGTGAGACAGAGCTAACAGACAAATACTAAGGTTTGAAGATCTTCTACTCAGTTTCAGGGGAAGCAGCCAGATCAAGCAAAGCAGTTTGTCTGGAAAGGGTGGTGGCTAAAGGATTGATTAAACAGACAACCTCCCAGACACAGACCGGGGTCACACAGCAGAAAGAGCTGGTAGGAAGAAGGCTCACTCATGAGTGATTTGGAAGAAAGTCCAAAACTATTAAGTTGTACCTTGATGACATGGGAGCTTCAGCAGCAAAGCTGGCTGAAGGAATTCCCAGTTGTGTCACACTAGACTTGCGCTGTAACTTCATTTTAGTCTCAGCCAGTTCTCCAGCCTGGCTCATACCATAAATCCCTCAGCCCAGCTGAAGGGTCGAGATCCCAGGATGCAGCATTCCTCATGTCAAAAGCATTGTGGAGGTTTCTGCATTGCCCCACCATGGACTGAAGTGCCACTCAGGAGGCACTACCACACTACCAGGTTTTTCAATCACAGCCATTTCAAGACATTCCTGCTGCTCCTGCTTCCTCAGTAGTAACTACACCCACAGGAAACAGCATAGGATGAGATGAAAGCAAGGAGGATGGGGAACACCATGAAATACAGATATAAATCCAAAGAACTTGCCAAAGTGGTACAACAGAGGGAAGATTAGAAAACTGGTCTGCTGTATTGCGTAAAGCAAGTATATTTTTTGTACCATCTAGAGAAAAAAAAAAAGAAAAGAAACCACCCCACGCTGTTACTGGAACCTCTGCAAAGATAAATTGTTTCCTTAGAGAGGGAAAAATACTGCCTATAAGGTTCTGAGCATCTTTAAGTGCTCTTGAGAGTACACCAAGGGAGCTGATGTGCTTCAGGAACTGCACGCTGCTGCTGAAGACCTGCCCCAGCCGCACTGGGGCCATCACAAACACAGCACCCAGGGCAGAGCAAAGCACGAAGTTCACTGGGGCTGTGCTCGTGCCCTTGCCAGCACAGCTATGTGCTCCTGTCCCCTCCCTCACACCCACGCTAGGTTCACCCTGCTCTGCTGCACGTCCATTTGTGAAACTGAACCAGCAGAAAGCTGCTCACGTCTGCCTTGAGCTTTCTGCTGGTTTAGCTTCTTGAACTGGCTCTGCAGGGGTCATAGGAGTGCCGTAGCCAGGAGCAGGGAAACAAGGCAGGAGGTTAAGAGCTGCCTAAACTGCTGCAGGACTGCCACCCACATGCGATGCAGTTGTGGATCCTGCTCAGCTTCATGGAGACTCAAGTGCAGTAGTAAAAATAAGGCTGCAAACCCAACCCTTTGGGGAAACCAAGGTTTCCTGCAAAGCTGAGACCCTATTCTGCTGGCATTCCTTGGGACAGCCTTTTCCACAGTACCCCAAGCTGCAGCTCCTCAGCCCCAGGCAAGTCCTCACTCTTCAGCTGATACCCCATCTCCAGGAGCCACCCAGCCATGCCACCCTCACATCATCCTGGCTCAGGAGGCATTTTGCAGCAGCACCCAGTGCAGCCCCAGCAGGGCTGCCTGGCTACCTCCATGCAGCCTTGTGCAGCAGCACACGTCCTGTGCTAATTGGTGTTAATAGGGAGATCAGGTGCCTAGAGGATGGGGCAACAGATACCCCCTCACACCAGGAAATCCTGGCCTGTTCCTAAGGAGAAAGCTTTACAACAGTGCTATAGGAAGGGGCTTTTCATTTCAAGATACCTTTCTAACTGTTGCCTTTAATTAACATTTTATGAAATTTAAATATCAGCATTTGGACAATTGATCTGACCTTAACAAAGACGACCCGTCCTGCCCTGCTATGAATCAAAACGTTGTATTTTCTGAGCCCCCCCCATCCCTGGGAGAGGAGGAGAGATCAGGACTTCTTTTCATCCCATGCAGATGAGAAATATTGAAGACTTGTGGGTTTTGCATGAAGTGGAAAAATCCTGCCTGGGCCAGCCTTTGCACAGCAAAGACCGTTCCTGGCTGCTGCCCTGACTAGGTGCAAGCTGCAGCCGATTTTCCCTCTTCGCAGCCCCGCACCGTCCAGCGCTTGGCGAGAAGTCCGTGTGTGGGACCTCACAGCAGCTGCTGGTAACCAGGCAGTGCGGGACACGTCAGTGCAAAGCTGGGACATCCCTGCCTCGCCCGGCCATCCAGGAGGTGGCACTGTTAAACTACGGAGCCTTGCCACCAGTCTTGTCTTTTTTTTTTTTTTTTTTTTCGTTCCCCCTACTACCTCCCCCCAGTAATCTTTTTTCCTGCCTTGGGGATGGGAATACACCATTGCAAAAACTTGACTTAAAAAAAAAAAAGAAAAAAGCTTCTTAAACAGACGGCGGCTTTGTGATTGCACGAGTATTCCTCTCTCGCATCAAGCTTTTAAAGAGCTGGCTAGCTAAGACGGTGATGATTACTCGGTGTAAGGTGATGTTATACAACTTTCTCCCTCCAGCAACTGCCGGAACTGTTCTGTTTTAACCCTCTGACACCTGGAACCAGCCCATTCAAAGTTTCTTTTTTAATTTTTTTTTTTTTTTTAAACAGCCTACACCCTTAACGCACAGCGATGCAGAACACCTACCTAGCTCTGACCGAGCAGGCAAACAACAAAAGCACTTTATCACGAGGGACACGTTATCACCCTGACTCCCGCTCCCTGAGCAAACAGTAGCAGTGGCCGGGGACAGCAGCACTCCTCTGCCCAGTGCCCAGGCTGCCAGACAGTGAAATGGCACAGACCTACCCCCTCAGCAGTTTGCACCAAGATTTGCTGAGCTGAGGGGACATACTCTTTCCTGCTGGCACTCAACACGTCCCTAAACCCCAGGGAGGAAGCAGCGATGCTGCAAGGTTTGCCAGAACTCATCTGTCCGTACTTTCATGTCCCAGCAAGGCCCCATGGGAGCATGGCTTGTTCACTGAAGGAAGGTGACTGAACAAGCTGCTGCAGTTCACAGCAGTGCTTTGAAAGTAGGAAAAACATTCCCAAAACTTCCTGAAGTTATCTCCACTAACACTTCGATACTGCAGACACCAGCTTTCCTCATAGACACCCCCCACCTCCCATTTGCAACACTCACAGCAGTGCAAAGCCCCATCATTCAGGAATTACTGTTATGCCTGCAAATATTTTGTTGTTTGTAGGAGAAAGATGACTGAGAATCTATCTGCTGGATTTTTGCTTCTCAAACTTGTTTAGCAGCAGTGGAAACAACAGGTGGGAAGAAACTACCCAGCCATGACCTGCTAGCTCTCCCTAAGCTGCATCTGGCCTTGGTTAGAGGGAAATCAGTGGTCAGAGGCTCAGCATGGGAACCACTCACCTACACCAATTCTGCTTTCAGGGCTTCAGCAAGTTCACAAATGAGTGGTGCTCTCTTGAGCAAGGAGGTCCACAACTGCTCAGCCTGCCTTTTTCAAATAACAGCCCAGATGAGTCATAGCAAAGATTGCAGTGTCTGTGTCTTTTTTTAGTGATTTAGAAGTTCTCATGGCCACTTTTTTCCTCCCTGAAACTTGGCCCTTCTCTACCACAATTGCAGAAACTACCAGCAAACGAGGCTTTGCAAGCTATGTGCTCTGGGACAGCGGTGCCCAGATTTCTAGCTAGAGAAGAACTTGCAGACTGTCTCACCACATGAGTACTACACAACTGATTATGCCTGAACATCATATATCACACAGAGGTGGAAGAGCTGACCTGTGTACATGCAGTCAGCTCAACACCTCTCTGAAACACTGCCTTTGCTGCAGGCATTCACACAAGCCTGTACCCACCCCGCTCCCCACCAAGGCCATTCAGGATGGTCCTCGGCTGGTGGTACCAGAGCAAGCCATTTTCCAAGAGCTCCTGATATTCATTAGAAGAGCTACCCACAAGCACTAATTTTCTGGAAACCAACCCAGTTACCAGCTTTCCTGAGGACCTGGCAGCCCCACTTCTCCCATAGAAAGAGCTCACACCTGGCTTCCTGATACAGGAAAGACCATCATGAAACACAGATGGGGCTGCAGTGCCTCAGCTGCTACCTCTGCCATCACCAGCAAAGTAAGAGTGGCCTGCTGCCTGCTTTGAAGGACCCTCCAAAAAAGGTGACAAGGGCCAGGCCACAAGCCTTATGAATTGTCCTGCTGGGACCTTACTTGTTGGGGCATGTCTAGTGTCATACACCAACAGAGTGCAAGTGCCATAAACATAGAAAGTTTCCAGTTAAGCAATCTTCTTGATTTTTATCAAAGCCACTTTCCTAGGACTTGATCATGTGAGGATGTATTTATCACTGAAGTGTTAATGACTTAAATATCTTCTGTGTCCACAGTATGAGATTATTTCAGCCTATGTTGACAAGGCAGAGCTCCCTCCTCATAACCAGAGAATGCTAACCCCAGCGCAGTGCTACTGTTATCCCTTCTGACCTCAGCAGCCAGCCAAAAATGTAGGGAGCGGCAAGTTTCCGTTACAAGCAGATTCGGTAGCTGAATAAGGTGTTCCCTCCATCCCTTACAAAGAATGCACAAATTCCTTTTTTCTCCCCCCCCTCCTTGTGAACACAGGAGAGATCAAATAACACAAAGCTATGTATTTGCTCACATTCTCCTGTCCCCTTTTGAAATTCATACTCCATTTAAAAGCCTCTTCAAACCTTGACAGTGGCTCGGGCTAGTCCTACTGCAGGACTCAAGGACACTACCAGTTGCGGGCTGCCAACCCCTTCTCTGCCAAAGACTACTGCCTTGCAGAGGGGACAGCTGAGCATGGCATGTACCTGCTCCTGAGCCCCCTCCAGTAACAGGCTGGTGCACTACCAAACTTGTCAATACCATGCATTAATACAGCTGCCCATCTGCTGCTGCAGATCCACAGCCAGTTCATTAACAGCTTCAGCTGCCAGCACAAGACTCAGCAGATGTTTTTTTTTTTTCCCTTCCCCCTAAGAATCACCCTCAGATCACTGCTTCTTACCTCCTCACAACCGCTGCCTGCAGCTGTGCTCCTCCCTCAGGCCAGTACAACCATCCCTGCCATCCCACAGCAAGCTGATCCTACTAAAAAAAAAAAAAAAAAAAAAATCACTGTTGGGAGCATGAGGGGTGCTGGGTTTGTTTGTGTCTCCCCAAGTAGCTTGCTTCAGAGTTAAGAAGGAGGAACAGAGGAAAGGGGAGAGCTGGATGGTGTGTTCAGCAGCAGTCAGGCATTAGGACAGCCTTCCTCCATTATTAAAAAGGCACCATCATTTTTCCCTGCTCTTCTCAATCCTTTCATATTTGGGTAAGTCAACAGCCAGCTGAAGCCCCTGCCGCCTGTCATGAGTATGCATTTGTGGCAGGGACTCCAGTATTTCCACCTTTCAAGTTCCTTTAGGGACCTTATCCATTTCCTACTCCTCTCAAACAGGAGGGACACAGATTCTCCTCCACCACCAGTTTCAGCGAGGTTTAGTCTATTTGCAATTTCACCTCAGTCTATTAGTGTCTGCAGCAGCCCTCACTGAAAGAGATAGGAAAGACCCCATTTGACCAATTAAGGTGGGAATTAAATTCCTTCTCTTTCCAAGCAGCCTTGAAGTATCACTTTTGCTCCTCAACACTGTTGCATCCTAGAAGCAGGGGCTGAAATGACCCCTTCTACTTCTGCTTACTTTCACAGAAGTGAAAATGAGGGAGGACAAGTCTGACATGAAAACTGTGCTTCAACCTATGTTGCCCCAAATAAGGTCAAGGTGATGTTTTCAAGAAGTTTAATTCTGTCTCCTTCTGTTGAGATTTTAAGGCTGCTTGCAAAAAAACATCATTATTAAATTGGGTTTCTGCTCTTTTTCAGGGGAGTTTCTTGGGGCTTGAGAAATACTTGATCTTTTCCCATGACGGGGGGAAATTAAGTGTGCTTCCTTTCAGGTCTGGGGTGGGATTTCCCCCCCTCCAGATTTAGGAATACCAAGAAAGCTAAGCATAGCCTTCTCTGGTTTTGCAGAGATCAAGATGTTTTTAGGGCTAAGTACTGAGTGCTCTCATGACTTGTAAAAAAGAGGAGTACTGAATGCTTAGGAAAGCATCTCTCCTAAATACTTGGGCACCAAAAGCACTTACCACATTAGTTCCTCATTGCCAGGTTGTCTTTCAGGCTGGTCAAAACCTCTGTGTTAAGATTTAATAATAATAAGGACCTGTTCAGTGCATGTTAAGAAAAAAGGGTACACCCTCTTTTTTTCTGTGACTATGGTACAAAAACTTTAAAGAAAGTCTTAATCATGCTTATTCTCACCCTGCACTAACAGCTGATGCAGAAGACCCTGAACTATTTTGTCAATTGTCTTGAGCTCAGTAAAAGAATAAGCAAGATACCCAATGAAGAGCCTGTTAGATCCCCAGATTATTCCCATTTTAATAAGTGCCAGTGTTGCTAATCAAAACAGAAGTGACAGTCTCATGAATACTCCCTTAAGTAATGTTCAATATTCCAGAGCTTGAACTTCCTGGTAGAGTAGTTATTAGCCCTATTTTGTTTCTAGGGGAAGCTGAGGCCAGTAGCGCAGCTGGGAATCTCTCCTACACTTCCAGATTCCTAGCCCAGCATCCCCACTAGAAGCTAGCAGTCCCTTTCCTGTTTCTAACATACCTCTGGATCCTCCGTCAAGGAGTTGCCCCAAGAGTAAGCAAGGAGCCAGCCTGCGACTCAGCTGCCCCCAGCCGAGTTTCATCCATCTCCCTCCTCCAGCAGGGAAGGAGAGGGGCTGTGCCAGCTCCCCACCCGCGCAGGCTGGGGCAACGCAAGACCTCGTAGCTGCGCGAGCTCGCAGGCCCGCTTGCGGCTGAAGCCCAGGTGAGCCGCGGGCACGCCGTCAGGGGGCTATGCCAGCAAACACCGACGTCTTTCCCAATCGCTGCCAGAGCAGACAGCACCAGGTGCGCTGCTTACCCAGCCCGGGTGCGGCTCTTATCCATTACAGTCAGTCCCCGAGATACTTCGCCTTGAGTCAGCCGCTGGCAGGGCTCCCAGGGAGACGGTCTGCTTTGCATCTTCCGTCGCAGGGCAGCCCTGGCAGTAGGGAGAGGATGGGCACGCAGCGGTACACCTCTGTTCTGGGACAGCACGACACCCCCTTTTTGCTAATGTACACTTTTATAGGAGGGAACAAACGACATCTAGAAGCAGTTGAATCAAAACAGGGTTTGAACTGTTGGGCTAAACATGCACAAGCCCATATGAATGCACTTATGCGAGCCGACAACCAGTTTTTATCTGGTTAGCGCTCATCAATTAATTACAGACCAGCATGTCCACACCATGGTTTCTCTGTGATTTAGCCAAGTCAATTTTCCAAAACAATTTTAAGTAACCCAGTCACAACTGAATATGTAGAAATATATTTCATGATCTGGGACAGCAGAATACAGTCAGGACTCTCAGGCACATAGTGCACATAAATGCAGGCCTTCCAAACCCATTACAGAAACTTGCTGGGGCTGCTTACGATATCCATGCCTACCCCAGCCCTCTTGCAGGGACTGCTGCAATTCCCAGCAATGCTGGGGGAAAGGGGTACATGCCTGGGTCTTATTTGCTACAGGTTAGAAGCTGGTACATTAAGCCTAAGCTGCTAAGGAAGGTTTGTGCTCAAACCCCAGCCTGCAAAGGGAAGGTAACAAACAGCTGAGGAGCAGTAGCATCTTAAACAGCTGCAGCTGTTTCCCCAGTGAACGTGATTCAGAGCCACAGTGTTGAAGAGCTGAAGCTCAGAACATAGCAACAATTCTTGCAAAATATTTTGCTTCTTGTCTTTTTTTTTTTTTTTTTTTTCTCCCCTTCTCCCCCACACAGCTTTTTAACCTCTTGGTGCCTATGCCGAGTTCCTCCCTAAAATAGGTTTAAGGGTGGAACATACTTGCCACTTGATCCGTGGCTTGCTAAATTTAGCCAAACACAGACTGCCTGTATAAGATGGTTCTCTTGAAATGTCAGTAGCCACACATAAAGTTGCCAATGTCATCCAGGAAGTGGGACACCACGGCAGTTATATTTTTTACTTAAAATAATAATAAAAAGAAACTTTCATACTCTGTGGAGAGGCAACCATAAATTTGATTCCAAAAAAATAGAGAGGGAAAAGACAGACCTCAGCAAAGCAGCACTTGAGCCAGAAGAGAACCTTTGTATTTAACATATATAGAAGAGATTAACTCTTTGAATTTGACTAGAGTCACTGAGAGCTCAAAAAGAGAACACCCCGTTTCAAATGGCTTTTGGCATTACAGAGTTAAAGTAGAAAACAGACTGGTAGTCTAGAGGAAGGGAAGACATGAAGGAAAAAGAAGAATACATGAACATAACATACAATTCCACCTTCTTAAGTTACTGAGTGTTTGATGTCAGCATCTGACTTTGTAAATACGTGACTTCTGAAAAAGTATCAAATACCCAACTGCTCCTCCATCCAGCAAGGCACTGTGATTCATGGAAACAGTTTTCCCAGGATCTTTGCAGGGGTGACTCCATTGGCTGCTAAAGACCCTTTCTTTTGCAGTCTGTAGGCAGCTGTTTCTCCCTGTGCTCCTTGCAGCATCACAGAGAGCCAAGTTCTGATACTGAGCACCAGCCTAGGTCTAAGTATTCCCAAAGTAGCTTTGTTTTAAAAAAAAAAACAAAAACAAAAAACCACACCCACCCAAAACAATAAAAAGGACAATTGTCTATGAACTTAAGCCCATACTTAGAGAATTAAAAATAAACAATACACTTCTTTAAAAATTGCCTGGCAACAGTACCTTCAGAGTCAGAGAAGCTCCTGTAGATAGAGGGAATATCAGGTCAGCTTATCTCTCCATGAAGGAGAGAGCAGGAACCTGCACTAGGAGCAATGTTTCCAGCCACCTCACCACCATCCTTCCTAAAGGGAAAGCAAGAACTGCAAGCGAGACCAAATCCAAACTCTCTTCCCTGATTGCTGGAGGGCCAAACATAAAGGTGATGAAAATGGTGGCTTGCACCAGCTGCTGCTTCATCACTTGACTAAAAGCAGGTGAGCAACTTGGGACAGCCCTAAAGGCTGAATTAACCCCATTAGCTCCACTTTGCAAATCTCCCCCTGCTGCCACAGAGGAACCTCCTGCCTAGGCTCTGTTGGACCTTATAGCTTGGAAATCATCCCAGCTGTAAATAAGCTCTTCTCTATCAGCATGTAAGACTTGTCACCTACCATACTTTCAGGCACATGATGAACCACATGCTGTGAGCTCAGCTAAGCTGAGCGAAGGGGAGGAGGCATGTAAGTGCAATTAAGGGCTTGTTAGCAGGCAAAATCATCATGGTTCCCACCCAAAACCTATAGCAAAGCTAAGCAGAAGCAGAGCTAGGCTGGTCCAGGGCTGCTGAAGTTCTCATCCCAAGATGTACAAAATAATGAGGGGCCCAAAACTTGGGGGAGGTTAAGAAGTGTTTCTGGACGTGGGGCTCTGAGAGGAAGCTGGGGTATAGGTACAACTGGGCTGGAGAACTGGCTCACTGTGTTGGTGGATGCGGTGTCTTGTGTCTGACCCATACTGCAGTGAGAAAAATGTGATATTGCGCCCTCCTGGTAAACACAGTCCCCAGCCTTAATGATGCTTCTATGGAATAACCTGTTGCATCTCAAATTTAGCTGTCTGGGCAACACAGCTATTTTCAAGGCTAAGGTGCCTGAACTTTTCCTCTCAGAGACTGAGGCAAAGGAATGAGAGATTGACTGTGAAAAATGTGTGCATATGGAGAAACAGAGCTGTTGTTCAATATCATGCAACGTCTTCCCATTTGAAGAGTAGCCTGACTCTCCAGATAGATAAGCTTTTGGCTGTGATGGGATGGCTGTGGGAAGGGATAATGCAGGGTTTTGGACAGCAGTGGGACAAGAAAGTGTTCAGAATGCAGCCAGCGGTACAGATGCTGTAGTGTTTTGCCATCAGTATTTTGCAGGACTCTCCATAAACTGAACTGTTGACCTACTTGCCCAAAGTCACGGGTAATTATCTTCATATCCAATATAAATTAGCAAGATGTGGGTGTCACTGATACTGGGACAGTGTAACTTGCATCATTTCTGGCACTCAGTGATCTGTAAAATAATTTTAACTACGTGCAGAGAATGATTACAGCAGGAAAAAGGGGAAGATGCATGATTAAAACAGGTGGGTGGAGCCACCAGCATCAGAATTGTGCTGATTCATCTTTCTCATATTTTACATTTTAAACTTAAGCTCTTTTCCTCCCCCTGCTAGATATCCCTAGGGTCAACTGAAGATCCAGGAGGTATATAGTTTCATTGTCCCCAAGGCAACAACATAAAAACATTCACCTTTTTTTTCAGCTTACTTAGAACTTTTGGAGTCCTGATGACTGTAGCACAAATCAGAAAACTCAACTGAGTCCCTTGGAGATGTTCACCAGAGTAAAAGTTGCAAGCTAAAAGGGAAGCAGGGCCTTTATTCTTAATTAATTTTTATTTAACTCAAATATCTAGCAATCAGTTGGATGAAAATCTCTCTTTGTTTAACATTAAACAGCTGCTGTTCCATTAATGCCTGCATAAGCTACTAATCTGGGTTCCCCAAGGAAGACCTCCAGCAAGAAAAGCGTGAAAGAAATATCAGATCCTAAAAACTGTGGTCTTTTTTCTTTAAGAGGTGGGAGGGAGGGAGCAGGGGGTTCAGAAACTCTTTCTTCTCCAAAGCTTTCAGAGGCTTTGCACAGTCACACACTCTCTTTAAATTCAGAGCTCCTGGCTGGGGGCTCCCACTTTTCATGGCCAACTGCAGCAGCAAGCTGCGTGGATGCATAAACCCCCCAAAACCAGCATGAAGAGGGTAAGCCCGGCAAGGAAACATAGGGCATAGTCTCAGCAGGTACTCAGATCTGTAGACCTGCAAACCTGAAATTATAAGAAACAGACCTGAAGCTTCATCCTGGACCAGAGCTCCCCCCCCGGGTGCTAATGGTTTCGAAACCTGAGGCAGAGCCTTTGACTGCAAGGCTCCTCCTGTTCGTGGTGTCAATCTCACTGTCTGCTAAGAAGAGAGAGAACTGCCCAAGCCATGGCAGCATTAGTCAGGTTACACTACCGTCTTGGCTGACAGCGGGGTAAAACAACCATCATTTAGTCCAGTGCAAATGTTATCCTCATTAAGCCTGTGCCAAGCGATTTGCTAGTTCAGCTAATCTGAGCTGGCTGTGGGTATCCGAATGCGAAATAAGCACTTTCCCCTCTTTAATTATAGTCTTTATGTTTCATGATTTAGGTTGCTCCTGTCATTGTTTGCGAGAGGATGGGGTTGCATAACAGTGTGTAACACGATACAGCTGCAGACGGGGCTGCTCAACCAGCGCAAGCCCAAATAGAAAACAGCTTCTGCTGTTAACCAACAGCTGAACAACAGCAGGGAAATCTCACCCATCCCTTTTCCACTGGTAGGGGCAAGGGAAGGCCTGTGGGCTGTCCCTTTGCCCTGTTTATATCCAGCTTATTACAGCCACCAGCATCTTGGCAAGATGCGACAAAATTCTCTCTGGTGGGTCCTGGCTGGGAGAGGAAGCCAAACTGGTTCTGTTTGGAGCGTTGCTTTTGATGGGAGTGTTGTCATGTTTATTTGAAGAAAACGGGAAAGTCACCCCAACAATTTCACTTTTCATTCACCAAGTGTCAAACCTGCTAGGTCTCCCTCAGGCAAAAATCCAGCCTGTGTCAGCAGGACTGTTGGGTTTGTCTTTTTTGTTTTCTTCTGTTTTGTTTTAAACAAGGCCTCTAGGATCCAGTCCAGCAACTCTTCAGCCATCATGTTTGGGTCCAGGATTAGTCTGTACTTGACCAGATCCTCATTCTTCTGAGGAAAATTCTGCGGAAAGAAGGGACCGTGTTGCACCATACAAGCATCAGTGTTTGCTTTGCACACTTCTGGGGCCTACAGGAGGTTCTGAGATCAGAGCCTGGGACCAAATTTTCTTCTTGTGTTCTTCCATGTGGTTCCTCTGAAGTCACTGCTGCCAGATAAGCTATGGAACATAGCACAACCTTATGTGGACACTTGGGCTGAGTGACTTATTTTTAGCTCAAAGCTCTACCTTAAGAGTTGGCCTGTTCTAACAATAGAGCAACAACCCTTGGTGGTACCCATGAAACTTACCCTACACAAGGTGCTATGCTTGGGTGGTACAATATTAAACTAAATGAGTTTAAAATCATACAGCTGCTTTAAAGTGTTGCAGACATGTGTGGATGTTCAGGTTAGTTTGTCTGGCACCTTGCATCCCAGTGTTTCAGCAGAAGCTGCACAGATGTAGCCATTTTTAAAATCAGTGCAGCTTCTGGGGTAAAAACTACACTGCAACTTATTGGTTTCACTGTTGTACCCAAAATAGAAATTTCAAGTATGTTGACTGTTATTCTGGAATACGAGGTGCAGGATTTGTCACATGAAATGAACAGCTGCACATGCTCTTTGCTGCGCAGACACAGACTGGGGAATTTAGAAGCTGATGAGTGCTACTAGATATAGAAAGACCACCTGAAAACCCCACGGGTGCAAATTCACAGTCACAGGGATGTGACCTAGAAATCCTTTTCACACATGGCTTCTAGTTCAGTGTGTTGCACTGACCTATAATGGCAGCTTAGAAAAAGCAACCTGTCTAACAGAGCAGTTTTTTTCACCTGGTGCATGCCCAAGCCTGATCCAAGCACATCCCATAGCGCCTTGGCTACCAAATGCGGATTGCTATTAAACCGACTGCTGCCTACATTAGTCAGGAACATTGCTTACTAAGTATGTTCAGACTTCTGGTTGTCTTGCACCCGCCTATTATCTGATCTTAAAAAGCTACCCAGCAATCCCCTGCCGGTGAAGGCATTGCAGATGGCTGCGTGTCAGAACTGCAGCTCTCTGCACACCAGGTTGGTCTGTAGGACATCATTCTCAGTTCAGGCAGCAAAAGAGAAGATGAAGAGCACAAAAAAAGCATCTAAAACACGGCCAGCTGAACACAACTTCTATGCCAGTTCAATTTCCTTGGGACTTTCCCAGCATTTTTACCCCAACTGTTTGCAACAGTGAAAAAAAATGTTGAGATTCAAGACTTCTTTTTCTGGCCCAGGCATCCTAATAGTTCTTCAGCCTGGCTGCAAAACTACATAAACAAGGATGAAAATCTGGCCTGTACAAATCATGGCAAAACTCCTGCTGATTTGAATGAAGCCAGGCTTTCACCCCCCACCTTCCAAAATGTACAAACCCAGATTTAAAATACATTTTATAAATAGAGCACTAAAACTGTTCTTTCCAGGCTGGATAGAAGAGGGAACATCAAAGATTGCAGCCTTGCTATTTTCATTAAACTTTCACCGAGGCTGGCTAACTGTGATGAAACAACAGTTGTGATCCTGTGTTCTCATTGAGATTGTTATCAAAATTAGCAAAAGTAGTTAAGTCAAAAGAGGGAGAAAGCTGTGAATGAAGTTAGGCTCCAGCCCTTGGAACTTTCCTCCAAGAGCTCTTGCAGTGCTTGTTTGTCTGCTTAACTGCAATTCATCTTTCGTTTTCCCCTGTTGCTTATGGCCTCCAGTCCTCAGTAGGATGCTAGATTCCTTGGCAAAGAGATGCAGGCTGTGTCGGTACCGTTCTCCGTACTCCACTGATCCTTAACCCATCTGCAAAATTCTTTCCAGATATCTTACTGCTTCCCTTGAGCTGCTCCAATACAGCAGTGTACCTCCAGACAGTCTTAAAGGTTTTGGTTTGGGGGAGAAAACCAGAAGAACTCCGCAACACTGGATGAGCATCAGGCTTTCCAGGGAGCCCGTGCTGGTTCCGGAAATGCTCCTGAGGGAGCAACATGCTGTACCTTGCCCGCAGATAAGAAGCAGCAAGCCATTCAGCAGGGAACTGCACGGTCCCCGCTTGGTAAGAAACGTAATCCCTCTAAGTCAACAAGGCAGGCAGGGCACCCATAGCTTTCTCAGAACAGAGGAGACATTATTACACGTCTGGTAGTGAACTAGCAGAAGTTGACACTATGTGTCTCCGTTACCACAGTAAAGCCTTTCACAAATAGAGCTGTCTGAACTCTCTCCAAGTGTTTGGCAAGTCCATAGCAGTGTCTCTCCGACCATGTTCTGCAGGTCTCCTGTGGTCTGCAGAAAGCTGATGGAGTTCAAGGGCTGCGCTGTTGTTTTTCTTCTTTGTCCACCCCTCTAAACCGCATCTAAAGCTCTTAGGAGAGGCAAGTACTTCCTTAACAGGAATCAAAGCAGAATGGGATGTGGCAGAAGCAAGGAGCAAAAGATGGGGTTTGCACTGAGTGCGGGGAAAAGGAGGAGGCATAGTATACCATGAAGAGTAATGAAGAGATCTCTCCACACTCTCTCTGCAGAGATTTGCCCCATGCTATGAAATCGCTGGAAAAAGCTCTGAGCTAAGCAGATTTCTTTCACTGAATGCACAAAACCTGTGCTGTCCCAAGGCTCGCAGGGACAGGCAGCCATTAGAGGGCAGCAGGTATCTAACACATGCATTGACGGGTCCTTTTCTGATACAGGATGTCCCAACCAGCAGAACTCACTGGGCAAAGCAAGAGAAGAGGTATTAAAAAAAAAAAAAAAAAACCTCCCCTTAAAGAAGCACTGTCAGCCAAGCAGCCAAGCACCTACCCAGAGGCAGTACAGCGACATACCATCCTATGCCAGGAATAAAAGTGTTGTAATGTCTCGTCCTGAATGAGCCATCCGCCATCCTGCCCAGCTATTATTGTGGAGATATAAGAAAGAATTACATTTCTGGCAAACATCCTGACTTAACAGATGAATGGAAGCCCGGAGTGAAATATTCATCCCATGGGCCACCCTGAGCCCCACTCAATGAAAACAGAAAAGGGTGGGAAACCCTGAAACACACAAGCTGGGATACTTGTGACCACGAAGTTATTTGTTTTGCAAGGAGCAATAAAAGCCAACCCTGCCAGCTAGGTATGGTCTCCATTGCTTTATGTCACTTGGTCATCAGATGGGTGGCCTGGCCACCGAAGGTGGGGTGTGCTCGGAGCACTGTACCGGCAGAGCATCTGGAGAGCAAGCAGCAGCATCTTTCTGGGGAGGAAAGGCAGGGCTCCTGCCCTGGCCGAGCGCACTTCAGCAGGAGGCATGGTTTCAATGGCAGGTCCTCTCCACCCCACTGATCCGAAGGTGAAGTCTCTCAGCAAGCATATGGCACAGGGTGGAAATAAAACCGGACTGGCAAGCCAGCAGCCACTTGGCTCCCATCACCAAGAGCAACTCACTTGCCCGCTCGCGTTGCCAACATTTCTAGCCAGCGAGATCTGAAGCCTGAGTCAGAGGTTTGAAGCACAACATGATGTGAGTGATTTCAAGTGACAGACACCCAGAGAGCGCTTCTCAACCGTGGGCTAACTCCAGCAGCTGACCACGCTCTGTGCCAGGAACAAAATGTCCGCGGCCTCCTGGGGATGCCCCACGCTGCTGCAGCACCAGCCCTGGCGAGCCGGCTGCGCTCCTGGGCCCCGGCCCCACGGCCAGCAGCAGGCCAGGACAGCCGCCTTCTTCCATACCCCAAAATCCCCCATCAAAGCCATTACAGGGAAACCTCTCTCCCTCGGCCGCGAAACAAAGCGGGTGCCAGCGTGCCCCATCTCAGTGGCTCTTCCTCCCTCTCCAGGCAGGCTTCAGCAGCCTGAGACTACTACGGCGGATGGGTGAAAGCCCTGCGTGGGGATCAGCACAGCCCTGCGCTGCTCACCCCCAGCAGCAGGGCTAACATGGCTGGCGGGTGCCTGTCCCACAGGCTGCAGGGAGTGGAGACCGGCCCTGCTGCGGCATCGCTGGGGCAGGGGCTGACAGCCCTGGGGGCTGACATGGCGTCCCAAGCCATGGGGGAGCGCTGGGGGGCCAGGCAGGGACATGGGGGTTGGAGGTGCCCTCAGGGTCCAGGCAGGCTGGGAGCTGCAGACCTGCTGTGCCACCTCCCTGGCA
Source organism: Pelecanus crispus (assembly GCF_030463565.1). Taxonomy (NCBI): domain Eukaryota; kingdom Metazoa; phylum Chordata; class Aves; order Pelecaniformes; family Pelecanidae; genus Pelecanus; species Pelecanus crispus. The sequence continues at coordinate 78,823,505 of NC_134644.1, read as the reverse complement.
CCCCACCGAAAAGGCTCAGGCAGGTGTCTCCTGCTGGGTCCCACAAGCCCGTGGCTGCTGTGCCCAGCCCGTGGCACGGGTAGCCACAGCTACGCAGCCTCCCGCGAGCTGCCTGAGCCCCCTGCCCTCACCCTGCCAGCAGCCATGCCTAACGTCTGCCCAACTTCCCACCTCGGCTTCTGCGTGACAGGTTTATGATGCCCATTTGCTTTTGTGTCAGCATTGTCCTTTAACTGAAATAGCTCCTCTTCCTCCTTAGCATTAACCTCCAGGATGTATTTATAGAGAGCGATCATATCCCTCTCTCAGCCTTCGTGGTGCTGGACTAAATAAGCCAAGCTCTTTTAGTCTACTTTTATAACCTCAGCTCTTCAACACCCTAATCCTCCCGCTGCCTTTCTCTGCACCTGTTCCAGCGTGAATCAATCTTTTTTGGACATGAATGACCATAGCTACCCCGCATTGTGCGGATGGCATGTCACCTCGCTTTCTACAACGGAATTAGTATTTCCCTCTCTCAAGCACCAGAACATTGCGTCAGGCAGCCGGGGACCTCGTTTGCCTCTTTCCTCACAGACTCAGAATCAAAACCAGGTCCTGAGAGGACCACAACGTGCTGAGGCAAAATACCAGTAACAGTGATATGAAGAAGCACATGATATAAACCCAGGAGCATCACATTTTTAACAACTAGAAAAATTATTTGGGTGCAATGCTGTGGAAAAGATTTTTTAAACGTTCAAGAGCCAGAAAAAAAAATCAAAATTCTTTTTCTGTGACAATCTTACACTTAAAAACCCGTCAAGTTTAATATGGAAAAAACATTGTGAAAGGGCTGTGTGGAAAAGGAGTGTCATGCAAACTGTTCACAGGCGGTAAAATTATTCTTACAACAGAAGAGCTAACCAAGTAAGATGCGTGCTATAAAGAGCAAATGATGGCCGCTGTCCCACATGCCTTTTGCAGCGGCTCTGAGTGACTGCATTACTGTTCCCATGCGGCTGCTGTGCTTCTTTATCTTCTAGCATCCCTTTCGACACCCACCACGATCAATCCCAGTAGTTCCATCTTTGATCCTTCCACACTGACTGGTAAAAGGAGCCAGTTTTCTCTCTGTACGTGTAGGATCCTGAACATCCATTGCTTAGAGCAACTCCAGGGCTTCTCTGCACTCCAGTTTCCTGCGGTGAGCAGCTAGGGATCCCAGCCACAGCCCAGATGCACCGCACTGGAGCTCCTATCACATCTGACCAGACAGCTCCGTTCCTTTCTGAGCCCCCCAAACACCAGATGCCCGCATTGATAAAGGAGGAGGACCGTTCCACATGCTTTCAGCTACCGTCCTTATACTAATCCATTAGGATGTTTCAAAGGCCTGGAAAAGTCATGCAACACATGGACTCTTTTCCAGCGCAGCTGGGGAGGAGATGGGGCAAGAGAACTTCTGGCCAACCTCCTTGAGACCTCCCTGCCCGAGGAAACGGTCTTAGTGCCACCAAAAAAGCTTAAGGGTAATAGTACAATCTTTGTACAACTGCATCATCAACCCAAGCGTTTTTCTTCTCCCATTTGTTTTCTGTACTAGATGGGTCCTGTTTGTTTACAAAAGGTGACGCTGGGGGTAGCGCCCGTTGACCCCCCGAGGGGCCGTGAGTGCCCTCCATCCTGCCACGCTGCCGTCCATGCCCAGCCCGCTCGGGTGCTGGGCACTAGGGGCCACTCTCAGAGCTGCTAAGAGCAGCCAGCAGCTGGGTCTTGTCACTGTCCTCCCCTCCCACCCCTGCCTGCTGCCCTGCTCGCTGGAGCTTAGCTGGGAACCGGAGGGGAGAGCTGGGAGGGAGGCAGAGACAACTGGCAGGGATGAGGAGCAGGGCTGGTACTGGCTGGGAGCGGTGGGAGGGGGGAAAGGAGAGGAGCTGAGGCTGGGAGAGGAAGAAGAAAAACATGCCGCTGCAAGTCCTTCCCCCATGGAGGCTGAAGAGAAGAAAGCTGATTGCTGACAAGGAAGATTAGGAGGCCCTCCCTCGCCCGTGCCAGCCCATCCCTGTGGAAAACTGCTGCTTGGGTCCTGCCCTGGGACCTGTGGCAGAGCAGAGAGCTGGACCCGGGCATGGGAACAGAGGGGCCTCCGGCTTGCTTGGATGCAGATGGGGCACAGGCTTCGTACACCCGGGTTTCATCTTCCCCCAAAATTCCAGCTGGAGGTAGCACCCCTTGGGCGGTTCATCACCCCACGACTTCCTCAGCGAGGGAGGATCTATAAGGGAGAAAAGGGGCAGAGGAGGGGGAGGCTCTGGGGAAGGCAGAGAGCAAGTGAGGCCAAGACGGGCCCTTGCCCCCGGAGAATCCCAGCAGACAATTCTGAGACGCTCTCCTTAATATAGCACCATCTGCCCAGCTATTTTCTCCTCTGGCGCACGCATAGTGATCTCCACATTACAATCAGCGTGGCTGGCATACTTGAGCTAGCTGCAGCCGAGCGAGGTCAGGCAGGGAGCAATCGCAGCAGAGGCACAGCAGCGAGGACTTCAGCCCCGGCTCACAAAGGCAGCCAGTTCTCCAGGTCCCTGAACTGCTTTTTTTTGCTGAGCGCCATGCTGCTCCCTCTTCCCTGCTTTGACCTGTACGGACTAGATCAGCCAGCACGTGCTGCCTTGCACCCATTTCAGACCAGTCTGGTCCCTGCGGAGCCTGGCTTCGTGCAGCAGGGGCTGGTACATTGGATGGGGAAGAATAGGTACACTGGACTGAGAAACAGTTTGACAGGTCTCATGATTTTGTCACAAGTCACATTATTCCGTGTTTTTTCATCACACCTCAGAGACAAGAGCTTCATTCTTCTGCACAAACATCACCTTGCAAAAGAAACCAGTAAGAAGAATACCACATTTGTGGTTTGCTGTTTATTTATTTCTCCGAGCCTTGCAATTTTGAAGGTAAATTCATTTTTTGCTGGTTCAGGATGGTGGTAGAAGGAATATGAAAAGACAACACATGTCTGTTCTTGAAGGCTGTGCTTGCTTACATCTTTTTTATCTTTTTGCTTCTTTTATCTACGCAGACTTTGTGCTCTCTGGTGCAGAACCAGGGCTTCACCTGTTTCTGTGTTTACCCTGCATCTCACAAAGTTGAGCTGCTGTGCACATAATAATTGCAACCATTTATATGGCTGAGCAAAAGCCTTATTTTTCTTTTCACTAAAATGGGTGTGACACAGGGACAGACTGGGCAAAGTTTGCGAAACATTCTGTACTGTGTGCTGATTGCTCCTTCTTTTAGACCAAGTTAGGGCTCCTGAGAAGAGAGGGGATTTGCCAGGGAAGTTCCAGTGAGGACCAGTGACTCGCCTGGCACAGCGGAGGCCTGTGCTTTCCCTGTAAATATAGCGTGATGTCCATCTACATACACTGAAACCAAACCTGATGATAAATTTCCTCCTGCATGAAGTAATCCTATAGCACAAATCAAGATTAATTGACATCCTCGTGCCTACCACAGCTGCACAAATGGTCGGTACAGCACAAGTGGGGCCTGTTCGCTAATCGTGAAGTAGCTAAGAGCAGACCTTGGATTACTGTGGTCTATAGTAATATATCACTTTCCATAAAAAGAAAAGAACATTGTGCTCTCTTTCCCAACACTGTTTCACCCCAGCTCATCAGTTGCCCAGCAATCACTCCCCTCTCCCAACACTTGCACAGCAAAAGGAGAGGTTTTTAATCCCAGAGATGTTCTGCTGCGCTGAGCTAAAGCTAAAGAAGCAGGGAGAAGCACCTGGGTGCAAAGGGGAGGAGTTTTTTGACAAGAGCAAAAAAAAAAAAGCAGTACTAGGGGAGTTTCCAGGTTAACAGATGGCTAAAGGCCATTCTGTCCTTCCTAATGGCTTCAAAGTGCTCAGCTGCAACAGGGACAGGGAGAATATCTGACTCAAAGGTGCTGTTGAGTTACTGCTCCATTTCAGTTACAGCAGCCTTTTAAGGCACATACGTTATGTTCTCTTATTGTGAAACCAGTTGTTTCGCAAACTGGCTGAAGTTTTCAGTCGTTTTGCAAAATGCCAGGAGATAATAGGTATGCACACGAAATCCTCACCCTCTGGCTATTAGTCAGTTAGTACTCCCTAACTCAAAGAGAGATGCAAAATTATTCTTATGTTCATTTCTACAACCAGGCAATCCTTTGTAGTTACTTCTAAAGCTGGTCAGCAACATCCATCCCTTGACAGAGCTAACCAGTGTTTTCACAACTGACCATTGTAACATCAGCCATTACACTTCAGTCTTGCCTGTAACATCTGCCTCTGTCTCCTGGTGCTCTGGCCCACTGCAGCTCCATCACCCAAGCTGGTCTCCCCCAAATGAACATCAATCAACTGTCTGAATCACTCATAAAAATTTCTTTCCATTAACCACAAGAAAAGTGAAGAAATGGTCACAGAGAAGGGGAGTGCATTTCAAGTGACCCAAGTGCAAGGAGCTATATGCCAGGAGAAATACGTCAGTTCCCGGATCCAGGATGGAGATGCCACTGTCTCAGTACACATTCTGCAGGGGATGATCAAGGCCATATGCCAAATGTCAGTCAACAGTGCAACACCGTTAGGAAAAAGGCAAACAATGTACTGGATGTATAAACAGGAGAAAAGCCCTCAGGGCAAGTGAAGAAATCCTTCCACCCAGGACTAGCCAGGCCAGAGCTGAACTGCTGTCCAGTTTTGGACACAACATTTCAACACCAACCAACTGGAAAGAGTCCAGAAGAGAGGAGTGTGATAGGCCGGGAGTCTAGAAAACATGATCAGTGACGAAGGACCAGAAGAACCGCATCTGTACGAGAACATCCCAGTCAATACAAGTTGCTGGAAGCTCAGTTGCCCACAGAAAAGCCCATTTTTGATGGCCACAGTGCACCAGGATGCCCAGAGTGCCAGCATTTGCCCAAGTAGTGCGACGACAATGCTAAGCAGCTTGTGAATGTCTCCAACCTTCCATCGCTTGGTGCAGCAATGGAGAAGAGAAATCAAGCAGTGAGGTTAAACAGTGTCTAAACTTTTAGTCACTTCATGAGTAAAACATATCGCAAAGTCAAAGAAAACTGCAGTCATTCCATGAAATTATTTTACAGGTTGACTAACCCACATATGAAAATACTTTTAAAAATTATTCTAACCAATTGGGCCATGCTGTCATAGTACCTGAGCAGCATGCAATCGCAGGGCCCAGCAGAGACTACGGAGGGCAGCTTACTTCTTTTGCAAAAGGGCAGAAGGCTCCAAAAGCTGGTTGACATGATTTGAGCATAGAAACCACAGGAGTCTCTGGCTGAATCGAGATCCAAACCAAAATCTTCTGAGTTCAAGCCCACTGCCCTCTCCATCAGAGCCTACACACGCTCCCCACATTTCGTGCTGTTCTTGTTCCCGTTCACCCATTAGGACGAGTAGCACTGTAACTATACGTTGCACAGCATGGCAACATACCTGCACCCTACTGGAAGTAACACAGCTTATCCCTCCAAAATAGAGCTAAACCTAGTCACCTTTGACCTTGCGGGGAAATTGGGATTCAGAATCCAAGCTGTCGGCTGAAGTCACCTCCCACCCCAGCCCCTGCAAAGCAGATGCGCACCCATGTGATCTGTGTCAGCTTAGGGAAAGCCTTTCCTTGCTGCTGACATGTATGCAGAAACCAAGCATGGAAGTATCAAGAAATATCAAGAAAAATATCTGGTTATCACAGTCCTTGTTGTACAGGGCAGTAAAGGCCTAGCTGCTTTCTTGTTTGGCTCGAGGCATGTATGTACACAACTTTCATTTCCTCTCCTCCATCCCTGCACTCGCACAAGCACACATTTCCCTGGAAGGGAGCTGCCTGGCAGGCCTCACGATTGTTTTCTGACTACCAGAAGCAGCCTCTCTGATACGAAAAAAAGAGTTGACTGGAGTCAGACTTTTCCTGGCGGCTCTTCTCCGGTGCCAGCCGGACCCTCTGACCAGAGCTGCTTCGACACGGCTGCCGGCGCCGCGCTGCAGTGCAGCAGTACCCAGGCTGGGTGCCTGAGGTGCAGCGAGGGCTGCAAAACCCCATGCGCCAAGTTAGGTGAATGCTTCGGCGGTGAGTCCTCACCCCAGCGCTGCGCTACCCCAGCTGTGCTGACAGGCGAGCCCAGGCTGGGGAGGATAAAGTTAACTCCGCTCCGTCGGCACAGCCTGCGGGGTAGATTGATTGCAGTGCAGACACATCCCAAATTTCTAAGCCTGCCGGTCAGCCTCAGGACTCGGCACTGATGCATCCCCAGAGAAATCTGAAAAAATAACTGATTCCATAAAAGTAGCCTATCAGTGTTAACTTCCAAAAGGCTTTTTCCTCCGGTTTATGCTGACAAATGCAAAGGCTCGCCCCCTGTTAGCTATCGCAACAGTCTAGCCCCGTCAGGACCCGTGGCTGCCGAGGCAGAGGTGCGGATTTACGGCACTGGCTTTTGCAGAGTCTAATGCTGAGCCTCAGGGATCAAGGGTTATGACATTTTTATGGCCTCTCTTCTCCCCCCCATACAAAAATGAAGCAACCGTAAGGAAAAACATCTGGTTTCACTTTTCTTTTCTCCACCACTGTTCCCATCTGACAAAACCTTAAAAACTTGCCAGTGCTCTAGCGAGCTGTGTGTGCCAGCAGCCTGCAAGGAGCCAAGGTTTTTTTGGTGTCATTGCAAGCGAGAGTACACTGCCCTGGAAGGACCAGCTCCGTTGTTGCTAGAAGGCAAGAGTACCCGGACCTCGTCCCGCTGACGGGTGCACTGGCAGCCCTCCTCCGTTGCTAGAGCAGGCCGAAGAGCTGCTAAAAGGCTGCCCCTCCATCTTGATCTCATTACAGCCTGCATCTCCGGAGTGAAACGCAGGCTGCTGCAGGGAATGCCGCGAGAGGAGGCAACCCCTGCTGTGGGCAAGGAAAGCAAGCTGTGAGGAGAAGTCCTGCCTCACTTTGGAGTCCTCAGGGCGGCAAAACGGGCTTGATTTATGTCTGAACAGTGGCGTGCTGAGGAAGGCTTGTGCCCGCCTCTGTGCTCAGGGCTAGCCTGCACCAGAAAATGGAGACTGGCCCAAAAATCAAGGTCAGGTCCCCGACTCGCAGGAGCTACCTGCACCACACCTGGGTCCAGGCGGGACCCACACTACCAGTCAGGAGAAGAAGTGTAAAAGACTACAGACTCCAAGGCTGGTCTGGCAAAGGTGGCCAAGTGCCTGTTTCCACAGCTAGACACCAAGAAACACGGTGTAATCGGTTCCCTCAGGTTATCTTATTTATCTGAGGAAAGACAAAATTAAAATATTTCCAGGAATCTGAAAGCATTTCTTCCTTATCTATAGGAGCGGAAGGCATCTATGCAACAGGCAGTGTAGCGGCTCTGGAAAACCTCCAGAAATAATCTCCCTCTCAGTCTCCCATCTCAGGATCTCCCATCTTCAAACCCCCGGAGGAAGCCAGATGGACTCTTCGGACACACCTCACGAAAGAGGGACAACTGCTGACTGCTGGCCCCAGGGATGTGCTGTTGAGTACCACCAGCTGCCATGGAGGCCATGAGATGTGAGGGTGCTTCACAGGGATGAGGTCCCAGGACCACATGGCAATGAAGATCATATGTTAGGCATTAGAAACAAATCTTAACAGCGGGGCACCCAAATAACAAAACTGGCCTCCAAGGAAGGTCTCTGAGGGACAGGAACCAAAAGTGTTCATGGAGAAGGATATTGAGCATCAAGGCGCGCAAAGAAAATGTCTGTTCTGTGCTGTGGGCTGCAAGAGAAGACCCAGGGTATTGTTTTCCAGTTTCTTTCTCTCTTTTTGACTGCCCTTCTTGACTATGCCAATAAAAAAACACCACTCCCTCCTCTTATTCTTTTTCTTTGTTTACTTTACTTAACTTTTTTCCTCATAGCAACTGCATAAAGCTGAAGCCATCTGATATTTTCAAGTAACCAAGACCATTATTCACTGAAGGCACTGGCCTGGATCCTAATTGCTGCTGGTCTCATACTCAACACAAGCGTTGCAAACAGCTGTAAATATCTCTGTACAGTACTCCACTCATGTCAAGCCGACCCTAATTCTTACAAGTCCCCTGGGATACAAATAGAAGTTCATCAACACACTGTCAGAGAAAATAGGTGTGCTAGGCACACTTTGGAAGGACAAACAGCAGCAAGAGAGCAGACAGGGTAGAAATACAGTTTTACACCCTTTTCTGAGGCATGCAAAGGGGAAGCAGGTGAAAGGAGTCGTGGTCACTGGTATCTGCAGGCACATGATGGGATGGAGAGACCTTACAGCTGAGTGACACTAGGGCAATGAGGACTTTCTGGATCATGTCCCAGTGACCAGAGAATGTTTGAGAAGGAGGTTGGATCCTCCCCCTTCCGACATTACCGTTCCAAGCCTTTGTTCCAGGCATGCTGCTATTCTGGCATTACCCGATTTCTTCATCCTATTTCCCTCTATTCACACAAAGGACCTGTGTTTCATATGAACCTTTGTTTAAGGTTAAAGAGCATCATAACTGCCAGGTAACAACATTGCATTATGCGGGTGAGAGGTCAATATAAAACCCTTGCTAAGGAGGAGAGGTCTCTGCTTTGCGCCTCTCCTTGCCAAAGTCACAGAAAGGAGAAAAGGCCAGGGCAGCAAAGCCTGTGACAAAGTGCAAAATATGGTGGTTTTGTTTTTAATCTACTTCACTGCTATAACCAGAGGAATGCAAAGAAAAAAAATCATAGTGCAAGAACCTGACTACTTCACAACAAAAAAAAGATAGTCACTAAAATATCTTTTGGGTTTTTTTTCTTTTCAAAATACAGTCCCAGTCAGAGATGAAGGGGGGAGGGAAGTCCAGTTTCTTACCAGCTCCCCAGAAAGTTACACACTTATAACACTCCCTCAACTTTTATTGCCCTTATTCTTCAAATCCTGCCCATCCCCTGGGTGATTTTACACTGCCCTTCTGCTCTCCTTCCCATCTATCACACAGTATCTCCCTTTCCTGCTCACTTCCTCCTCTTCTCTGATCCACTCATGCATTCCAGCTTCCCTCACTCATCCCAAAGTTTGTTGGAACATCAACATTCCTCCAATGCCTTCAGCCCCTCATCCCATGTGGCTGCCTGCGCCCTGCCAAGGGGCTCCCATCCTGACAGCAGGGCTGCAGGAGCCTAAATCCACTGCTTCTCGTGGCCGAGTCAATTCAGGCAGGCAGAAGAGCAGAAACTTTGGCGAGAGATTTCAGCCTAGCTGGGGGAGGCGAAGAAGGCACAGTGCAAAAGTCCACTGCTACATACCAGGGGACGGAAATCAGTACAGCTGGTACTGTGTGTTCAGCTCTCAGCCAAAGTCCTTTCTCTCAAGGTTGTGCTGACAGACTATGAAAACAACGGCTAAAAGCACAGCATGAAAGCAAGCGATGGGGAACTTGCCCCAGAAGAAAGAATTCATGAAGAGGAAGGTTTAATGCATTTTGTTTAGATGTCAAACCCTTGGCAGGGACTGGTCAGGAAGGAGGATGAAAGGTGTTATTCCAAAACACACCTAATGCTTCTTGATGTACATGTGTATTTCTCCCAGCCTTTCCATATAAGTGCTCTCTTTAAGACTCAGTCCTTAATGAGCGACATTTCAGAAGGACACCCCAGACCCCCCCATCTGCTCCAAGACAGGAGATATGCTGCAAAATAAGACATGTGGCAAGAAAATTTTTACCAGGAACAAATATTTGCCATCATTCTGGATGGCTGCTGTGCCACACTACATTCTTCCTGGCATGCTAGAATGGATAAATATTCTCGGAAAAGTAAGTAGATTTCTACCATCACAAACGGCTGACAAACACTTCAGGCTGCTGAACCCTGGGTCTTCATTTCTTCTTGTCAAGTTGGAGGCCCTACCCTGGGTAGGATTATGCACACAGCTGGCTTCTCATGTGTGCTGGCAGGATGAAAGGGTTAGAGAGTCAGATAAATAATAGTTGTTAGAAAGCTATGGACACCCAGCACGGTGAAACCTGTGTTAAGGGCCGCAGACACATGCACTGTGCTAACTAGCTGCCTCTTAAGATCTCTCAAGATGTCCACTGCCATTTCATTTAATCTCTTGTTCAAGTGCCACGTCTACTGGGCAAACGAATTCCCTCTGTTCCCCTATGCCAAGTTTCACTCCAGCATGTCAAAACCACTGCCCTACACTGCAGCATTCCTTTCCAAGTGAACTATTCCCCCCTCCCTCCCGCAGGTCCCGCTGATGGCAGCTCGAGGTTGTATAACTGCATGCTCCCTCCTTGAAAATAGTGAGAACCAGGATTTCCTGGTATGCCAGAAATGGGTTTGCCACTCCTGCCTGTGTGAAAGGGGTGGAACAGGAGGCGAAGCAGCCATCGGGTATTACAGCTCTGGGTTGTGTCTGTGCACCTTGACATCCCGCCAGGCTATAATAAGAGAGACCTGCAGGGAGCAACATATGTCAAAGTTGGTAATTTTCCTTCCTGCCTTCGCTCCTCGAAACCGCCTCAACTGGATCAACGCCCGCCCAGTTCCTTCTTTCGATAGCCAATGAAGCATGCACGCTGCAGGAGCAGCTGCCAGCTCCGCTGGAAAATGTACAGACCGAAAGATCACCTGTGAGTGCGCAGCCTTGGTGTGAGCTGTTCTGCACGTCTGCAGCTTGACAATGCTGCTGCGGCTTTGGGAGGCAGCAGCAGCAGCCAACCGCAGCGCCGACCGGCCACTCGCAATCCACAGCCAGAGGCGCCTCTAAAAACATGCTCCCTGCAGCAGGGAGACCTTGCAGAAGCCTCCCAAACCTCCCCTCACTTTTAAGCCAAACCATCCTAATAATGCTTACTCTCCCCTTCCCTCCCTCAGCAATTTCCAGCTTCCCTGGACAGCCACGGTGTCAGTCCACATCTGGAAAGGGCATCCCTGGACTATTTGCAGCCGGATCTGAGCCAGATGTGGGAGATGCTTGAAAGCTCCCTTGCACTGTCTTCCTTCAGGCTTTCTTGGTGCGTGCCGTGCTCACGCAGAGACTGCAGGTGACTTCAGGTGGTGCCTGCTCATGCCCCCGTGCCATGCCAGGCGTTCAGCTGAGATGCAGCCCTGGCACTGGGGAGCTGGGCTTGAAGAACTAACTGGTGCCATTTTCTGTGGGGCCCCCAGCTTTGGCCTCCCAAGCAGAATTACCAAAAATTGCACAAAGGAGCCCCAGTCTCTTGAGGTTTGCAGAGGTTTCGTTAACTTGTTAAGCATCCAGGTTGTTAACTGCTACTATGGGCATAATTCAGATGCTGCATCGTTTGAGGCTGTCCCATCCCTCATCAGGGCCAAGCTGGCTTAAGATTTCTTGTGAAGAAAACTGATAAACTCGCCTGGCTGGCGATCTTTCAGCTCCCAGAGTTGCCAAAGCAGATCTGCTTTGCCTGCCTCCTTCCTCCTGCCTCCCTTCCCCCAGCTCTCCACACTGCTGTCTCCTCTCCAGCTACTCACAAATGCTTGTGGCCCACTTTACACTTTCTAAGCCCCTGTGTGAATATGGGATTTACAGGCCGTTTATTCCTATGACGTTAATTCCAGGGAAAACAGGAGCATCGGTGTCGTTATCACGTTACTGGTTTCACCGCGTTGTCCACATCGAGGGCGGGCAGGCAGGCTCGCAGCACTGCTCAACGCTGGGATGCTCTCAGATCTGGCAGTGGAGGGTCCGGCAGCTCCTTTGATGGGAGCAGAAAAGACCACGTACTCACACTGACTAATTCAGCTGGCTTATTTTTAAATGACGTATCAAGGCAGGCACGGCATGAATGGAGAAGTGCAAACCCACTGAGATCTAGAAGGCGCTCCGAGCTGCGTGTTGCTTTATGCCTCTGCCTGCCTCTCAGTTGTCTCTGTGAGTGATTCAGAAAACCCTGTTTAATCAGACTCAGCTCCTGCCATCTGTTAAGTGAGACACTATGGGGACCGGGTATTGTAACGTGTTGCATAACAGAATTGCCTTTGATTTAGTGTACTTTGTGCAACATGTCCCATTGCCATCGTTCACAGGGATCAGAGTGAGGTTTTAAGGCTCCTTTTCTCTTCGGGGCGTAATGACTCACTGTGGTGGATGAGCGGGCCACACTGACCCCCTGCATCCCCCCAGCTCTGAGTCACAGGCTGGGATTATATGGACATGTTTAGGATTACAGACAAGCACTCTTCCAGAAACCTCCTTTTCTCCCACCTCTGCCAGCCTCTGCTAACAGAGGGTTGTGTATGCTCTTGGACGCGGCAGAAAGGATAGAAATTAAGGGACTCCCTGCATAGCCTGCCACTGTATCGCCAGGTGTCACATCAAAGGCACCAATTGATCAGCTTGGTCAGTGACGCCCAGGCACATGAAGGTGGGATGGCAGAAGTCCATCCATCCTCGTGCCAGGAAGTCTCTTAATAGTAAAACAGCAGTGTGTGTTGGCAGTTTGCACAGGCAGGTGTTTTGCAGGATGCCTGACACTTCTGAGTGGGCCCTCCTGACGGCACGGAGCAGGGGCATCCTTTTACGAACCTTCGAGGCGACGCGCGTTGCGCTTTTTGAAGCAGTCACATGTCTGCTGTGGTGGGACAGCAACCTTATTTCTTGAAGACATCGCTCGTGCCATGAACCCAGCAAGATGCATCTCAGCGTGGCGGCCAGGGGCCAGGGCCCTTCTCCCTGCCTACGTCAGACCTGGCTGCAGGCGTGGGGAGAGGGAGCAGGCTCCAGGCGAGCCACGCCGGGCAGTGCCGTGGGTGAGGCCAGGGCAGCATGCACCACAGGGCGCTGGGGTGGGGAGAGTGGGGAAGGGGAGGCCTCGTTAAGGGGATGAGATTGGTGACTGTGTTAGCCTGAAGGTCTGGTGGTGCTGGAAATCAGAGATGGCGGGAGCCGAGCTGATTACCTCCTCCTGGCAGGGTGGTTTCACTCACCTCTCACAAAATCCCTGGCTAAGCAATACCTGCCATTTTGGACAAACATGTGCAGTGGCCCTAGGGGATGCATACCTGGCCCTGCTTGGGAAACACCTCCCTGGGTGCTTCACTGTGTTGCCCAGGCTACTGCTGCTGAAATACCTGACCTGGTTTTATGGGGATGGATACAGCCAGGCACAAGCACCAGTGTTTGGAAAGTGACTCAGAGAGTCAGCTACAGACTTTAATGAAATGCATTTTAAAAAAAAAGAAGAAAATGAAAGAGGAAGAGCTGACGTCAAAGTGAGCAACAGAGGACCCAGAAACTGATGGATTTCACACTTGGTTGATTGTTTGAATTAATTACGTGGAAGGAACTGTGAGTGTGTGTCTACCAAACTGCTCCCCCCGCACAGCTGGACGTTCAACAGTTAGCGAGGCCACGGGAATCAGATGTTGCAGAGGATCCAGTTGCACCATACATTTCCACATCTTGCTCAAGCTCCCCAGGTGAGTGTCTGGGTTTGGTTTCTGCGGTACTGTGCCGTATGCCCGAATTCGTCAGGGACGGGCATGTTTGTGCCTGCTACCAGCCTGCCGCGTTTGCCTCCCCGCGGGGGAAGCGGGGAGGAAGCAGAGAAATTGTTGGGTTTGCATTTCACAACTGCCTGCATAATCCAGGTTGCTGTGCACATCCCGTGGCTCGGCCTCTGGGGCGCAGTGTGATGGGAAGCAGGAGGGAGTGTTTACACAGCTAGCTAGCCGCTCTGCAGTCACTATAGCAACCCCCGAGGGTCAGTTTATAGTAGGAGAGGAAGTTCACTTTTGGGGAGTTCAGCTTTGCAACACCAGCATCAAGCATGGCTGAAAAACAAAAGGCCAGACGGTGGGAGGAAACACATTTAAAGGAGCTTCCTATGTGCAAAACCACCCAAGCTTTCTCAGTCATCAGGAGATGCTGGGTTCCTTTCCCCTCTGTCAAAGGCACGCTGCTGTCCGGCTGATGCCTAGGCCAGAGGGGTATCTCCCCTCTCCCGCAGATAGGTGCCTGTGAGCATTTGAGAGCAGGGCAGTAGTAAATCAGCGCAACACTTCCAGAAACACTACTGTGCTGGCACCTCCGAGCTGAGAGCCACAGGACCGATGGCCAGAGTGTATTTACTGCACGCTCTGGCTATGCAAAGGCTGTTTGCAGACCTTTATAATGTCTCCCGTGGCTGGAAGAAATAATAGGCACTGGTTTGGTGCCTTCCTGGTCTGGAGGTAAACCAGCAGATGTCTATGCATTCAAACTTGGGTGCCCTGTGTAGAGACACATGGGGGTTTTGTTAACTTACTATGCTGAGACTTAGTCTGCATCTGTGCTGCCGGTGGTACCCTGAGCAAATCCAAAATAAATGACAGACATCTCTGAGGTGGTGCCTAGGGAAACACCCTCTTTCCAAACACTGTTGTTTTCCCCAGACAGCTCTCCTTGACCTGTATGGCTCCTTGCTCTGTTGCATCTCACTAGCAAAATGGCCTGAATACTGCCCAAGGGCTGACAGAGCATCTGTCAGCCGTTGTTATAACAGTGGGACAATGGGAGAGTGCAGTCACCCTGGGGAATTGTATTTTCTCAGGGAAGGAGGTAATGAACACAGCATCTCCTCAGCCACAAGGGAAAATAGGCTGTGTCCTGAAGTCATTCTCTCCCCAGCAGTTCCCATTGCTGGGACTTAAGCAGCAGAAGAGAAAGGCTGCTTGGGGCACTGGGGGCCAGAGGCTACTATAAAAGAAGGTCCACCCCCAGCTGAAAAAGTCCAACACTAGATGGGAAAACAGGCCCAAAATTTGCTGAGTTTCCCAGATGAGCTCACCACTGTGCATCATGCTCCAGGGTTTCAGAGCAGGGTTTCAGTTTACCTACCCTGCGTGCCACCCCTGTGTGACAGATATAAGGTTATAAAGGGATCCCTGCACTCAGCAGATGCTGGAGAAAGGGCACTGAGGAGTTCTGTGCTTGGTCGAGGACACAGGGGACATGCAACGGGCACTCCTGTGCCTGGCCTTGGCCACGGTGGGCAAGGTAGAGAGAAGGAAGCCTGGTGAACCCCAGCGAGGTGCATTGACTGCAGTGTCAGGACTGCGCATCCCAAGGCCCGTTTTCCCCTCTCAAATGACAAGTTACATCAGCTAAGGATCTTTCCAATAAAGCTCCTTCTTCTGCCCATGAAGCATTCATCTGCTGGCTGGCTGGGAGCTAAGCTGGGTGATGGCATGCTGCGCTGAAGCCTGCTGTGCAGGCAGAGCCTGGGGGAACTAGCACGGCTGTTTCCCAAAGGACCAAGTTCAGCAAAGAGGCAGCAAGCCATAGTCGAAGGGAAGAAAGAGGGATAAAGAGAGGACATGGGGAGAGGAGATTGTGAGGATCTGCGTGTAGGAAGATAGGGAATTGTGATACATTTTGCTAGAGAAAAACAGGCAGGAAGACACAGCATCGTGGAGACGCACAGGCTCCAAGTAGGGGAGAGGGGAGAGTGACACCATGAGGCACTGTGCAGGAGGAAGAAAGAAGGACCACACGGATGGGAAGGAGTGAGCCATAGCTGAGACCTCTGAAAACCAAGTGGTAAAACGAGAGGAAAGATGACGAAAATGAGTGTGGGTGCTGCAGGGGAGGAATGGCAGTGAAGGGTGCAGAGGTGAGAAAGGTGGCTTTGTGGGCTGAAGGAATTCATCCGGCCATACAAAGATGTCAGATCTGCTCGAGAAACAGATGTATTGAAGGTGCAATTCATCTCGTCCCAAAGCAGATGTCAGATACAACATACATCTGCTTCTCTCTGAAAAGAGGACCTACAGTAATGATGCCAGAAGAAGACATCCATGCCACGCAGGTCAAATTTCAGTGAATGAATACTTTATGCCCAGTAATCCTCTGTTCTTGGGTGGCAAGTGGAAAGGCAGAGCTTTTGAGATGAGAGCTGTGTATGTGTGTTTGAAGGCAATCTCCTGGGAGATTTTTCCCCAAGCGTGGGTGTTGCCCAAGGAAACATGAGTAGGTTTCGGTGCTGCTTCACTCCTGAACTCGTCAGCAGGGAGGACTCTCCCAAGGAAACTCCACAGATGGGTTTCACTTTTGCTGGCAACACCCATCTCACATGTTTAGCCCCACAGGCTTTGAGCAGAGGATGCATATAGGGCCAGCAAGCAAACGCTATGTCCAGGAGTGGCAGGCAAGCCTGCAGGACAAACCACGAGGGCTAGTGGCACAGCCTGCGGGCTGGCATGGACCCTTGCCCTGCCAGTGGCTATGGCACAGCAGGGATGCCCACAGGATTAGGCACTGCTCCTGTGTGCCCGTGGCAAGCAGGCTTCAGCATCTCTCGAACGGGCTGCTGTTCAGGCCCTGGCTTGGGAAGCCCTTCTGCCATTGCCCTCTCCTTTCCTGCTCTGCGTGTGGATGAGTCAAAGCAGCTCCTGGTGTCCTCAGTGTCACCCGAGTTCCACACAGCCTGCTGCTAGCCGTGGTTACAGGGCAGACCTGCCTGATCTCCTTATGGTGATTAACAACAGCCCTTCAGATGGTTTAATGTCACGAGGAGTCTTTCCACAGGCTTGGCTCACCTCCTAGAGCAGCGAGATGTGCTTCCCACTCTTTTTCCCATGGCGGTGAGCAAAGGGGGCTCAGCCCTCTGCCCTGGGCTCCATCCTGCAGCAGCCCCAGCTCCCTGCATCTGCCTCGCTGTACAGCCCATGTGCAGCGCATGGGGATGCTGCAATATCAGCTGAACTGGGCCACCTAGTATGGGAAAAACAGGAGGACACCCAGGTGACTGAGACAGCAGCGATGCACACAGCAATGGCTCAAACCCTTGGCGTGGCTCTTTGGAAATATTATTTGGGGCCGAGGGGGACAGGGAGGTGGAGGAAGTGTTGTCAACATTCCTTTATTAATACTGTATGAAGAAAAATGCCCCAAAATAACGTGGTGGGGATTGGCAGCAGTTGTGAGTCGCTTGCCAGCTCCCCCCCTGGTCTTCCGCACCCACGGCAGCTGGAGGCGAGGGGCGACAACGTCTCAGCAGCGGCTGCGTCCGACGCGTGCTCGGTCCTGTCTATAGGGCAGAGGTCCGTGTGAAACCCCAGCCACGGCAGAAGTTTAATCTGGCTCCCAAGATGTTGCATAAAGGTGTAAAAATGTGAGCTTTGGTACTGGCTCACCATCTGCTTCTAGGTACATGTAAAAACACAGTAAATACTGTTTACATGTATTTGCATATTTAATGGTCAGATAAGTGGTAAGGATGGTATGAAAAAGGTCTGCTTAGAAACAAGTAATGTTAAAAACAGGTATCTTCATCTTTGTTGCTGCCACAACTTTGTATGGAAATAATGCTTATATTAGGCCATAAGTGGTCATCACAGACGGTAAAAATAATTAGGGAGGAAATAATAGGAAGGATGTTATTTAACATTATAAATGTTTCTATACTCTCACCTGTGCTTGGGTGTTGCCACTGCACCCACCTCAAAGGATGTTTGTTGAAAGAGTAAGATTATGGAGAGAGGGGACAAAAATGGTATTGAAAGAGATGGAAAAGAGTTGTGGAAAAATCTTTGACTCCGTAGGCTCCTCTGGCTCATTAGAGAAGACTTAACACCCTCCAGCCTAGAGGAGGCCAAAACAGCACAGAAGAGGCTAGAGAAATATTTCTGTTTGCCCACTCTCATCACTTCTGCCCTAGGAACAACCTCACCATCTTAAACTGCCTTTCTCACCCTGCAGTGTTAACCTGCCCCAAGGCACTGCCACGGGCCTAGGACTCAGCACAGTGCCTCGATAGCTTTGGGAAAGACATGAGCCCTCAGGTTTCATAATATGACGCTAGTCACCGAGTGATGGTTAGGAAGGAGGTCACCCTCCAGGCAACTTAACCCTTAACTGTCTGATGTGAAGCATTTTGCCTTGGCCCGGAAGCACTGCCACCTTGATCCTGCACGGCACTTCTGCCCTCCCAAAAGCATCACGTGGGAACAAAAAAGCCAGTTCATTTTGCCCACGTCGTTGTGCCCCTTCACTCTCCACTGAAGACAAAAGCCTGGGGGGTTTATTTCTGTTTTCCATGAGTTGCTGCTGTCTGAGGGGAAGCAGAAGCCAAATTTCCACAAACATCTCAGGGCACTCAGTCTGAGCTAGCTTTCAGAAAGGGGCATCAGCGACGCACCTGAAGGTCAGGCCTTCTGAAAGGCCGGGAGGCCGGCCATCAGCACCCTGCTGGGAGCTGGTGGAGGATGAATCCTTGTAAAAGTGCAACATCGTCAGCTTGTTCAGCTTAGTGTAAAAGTGTCATGTTTGAGACTCTAAGCGGGAGACGGGGAGGGCTATGTTTGAATGTCTTTGATGCAGGAGTCCAGACAACATAGAATCATAGAATGCTTTGGGTTGGAAGGGACCTTGAGAGATCATCGAGCCCAACCCCCCCTGCAGTAAGCAGGGATTGAACCTGTGAACTTTGGCATTATTAGCACCATGCTCTAACCAACTGAGCTAACCTGGCTGGTCAACATGTCCTTGTGATGGCGAGGACCAGTACTTTGTCTTAACACACAGTCAAGAGAAATGGAGTCATGGACCATGGCAGAGATTTATCTGTATTGCAGCATTGCCTATGCTAATAACTGTAATAATTACTTCTCACTTAAGTCTTCTTTTGAAAAAATGCCCTGCGTACAAAAGGTTTTCTTATGAGATAGCATAGGACAGATCGCATACTTTCAAAATACGTTTCTTTGCATCTAGCCAAATCTTCAGGGAGAGGATTTTCTTCATCCTTTATATTGCTCTGGGGGCTCTAACTGGTGCCTGGCTCGTCCTGCCCCTTGAAACTTCCATGTTTCCACCAAAGCAAATGGCAGTCAGGCCCATCCCACGTACATCCCTTGTGACCGAAGTGCTCCAGAGCAGAGGGGATGCTTTAACTTTGGCTTCTTTTTGCAGCTTTCTTATGACTGCTTCCCTTCACGCTTGACTTAGCCTGGCTCCCGAGTACCCGGGACCACTTCCCTTTCTGTTTGTGTACAGTTCCAATTTCTCACTCTCGTGTGGTGGCACACTGTGGGTTTATTTATGTTTCCAGCTCTCTACAGGGAAGAGGTTTAAAGATTATAAGATGTCCCCATGGAAGCTGCACCACTTTTCAAACATGAGAGGATTCATACGAGGCAGGAAAGCCCTTACTAAAAAAGAAAAATCTACTATGTTTTTGTTCCTTCTTCTTGATGGTGTCCCTTTAACAGCACTCAACAGCTGTTAAATGGGATAATCGCCTGTTATCCTCATGTCGCTAATTCAAATGCTAATGGCTCTCAGTGCATGAGAGGTTATTCAGCCACCCGGCACCCCAGGTACACTTTGCATGAGGAGGATGCTGAAGCGATTAAGCTCCCTTCTGGGATTCTAGAAACATTGGAAAGAAATGCTTCCAGATGAACTCAGAGAGGAGATGATGTCCAAGACAGAAAGGAAAACCGGGCAGGGAGGAGGCCGGCAGGAAGGATTTGCATGTTTTGATACCTCAGAGAGGCTCCATCCCCACGCTGAGAGACCCTGTGCCCAGCCCAGCCCCTGTGCCAACCAATTCAGCCAGGGCTCGGTTTGATCCCAAATAACTGCTTGTACGGTGGTAGTGCTCAGCAGGCCCAAACAAGGGTCATCATTTCACTGTCCTAAATAAACTGCTATTCCAGCAGTGCAATTATTTGCTATCTACACAGAAACAGAGTGTGGTGGTTTAACGCTGGCTGGATGCCAGCTGCCCACCAAAGCCACTCTATCACTCCCCTTCTCAACTGAACAGAGGAGAGAAAATATAACAAAAAAGCTCGTGGGCTGAGATAAAGACAGGGAGATCACCCAGCAATTACCGTCACAGGCAAAACAGACTCAACTTGGGGAAAATCAGTTTAATTTATTGCCAGTCAAATCAGAGTAGGATAATGAGAAATAAAAATTAAATCTTAAAACACTTTCCCCCCACCCCTCCCTTCTTCCCAGGCTCAACTTCACTCCCGATTTTCTCTACCTCCTCCCCCGAAGCAGCTCAGGGGGACGGGGAATGGGGGTTGCAGTCAGTTCATCACACGTCATCTCTGCCGCTCCTTCCTCCTCAGGGAAGGACTCCTCACACTCTTCCCCTGCTCCAGCGTGGGGTCCCTCCCACAGGAGACAGTCCTCCACAAACTTCTCCAACATGCATCCTTCCCACAGGCTATAGTTCTTCATGAACTGCTCCAGTGTGGGTCCCTTCCATGGGGTGCAGTCCTTCAGGAGCAGACCGGGTCCAGCATGGGTCCCCCACGGGGTCACAAGTCCTGCCAGCAAACCTGCTCCAGCATGGGCTCCTCTCTCCCCACGGGCCCACAGGGTCGTGCCAGGAGCCTGCTCCAGCGTGGGCTTCCCACAGGGTCACAGCGTCCTTCGGGCACATCTACCTGCTCCAGTGTGGGCTCCTCCCCGGGCTGCAGGTGGGTATCTGCTCCACCATGGACCTCCATGGGCTGCAGGGGCACAGCTGCCTCACCATGGTCTTCACCACGGGCTGCAGGGGAATCTCTGCTCCAGCGCCTGGAGCACCACCTCGCCCTCCTTCTGCACTGACCTTGGTGTCTGCAGAGTCGTTCCTCTCACATATTCTCACTCCTCTCTCCAGCTCCAGTTTGTGTCCCAGTGTTTTGGGTTTGGTTTTTTTTTTCCCTTCTTAAGTATGTTATCACAGAGGTGCTACCACTGTTGCTGATGGGCTTGGCCTTGGCCGGCAGTGGGTCCATCTTGGAGCCGGTTGGCATTGGCTCTATCGGGCACAGGGGAAGCTTCTAGCAGCTTTTCACAGAAGCCACCCCTGTAGCCCCCCCACTACTAAAACCTTGCCATGCAAACCCAATACACAGAGGCACCTCTTCCTAAGGGCCAGGTCACTACCACAAGGTCGCTAGCAGCAGAGGAGCAACTGTGCTCCTGGCCAGGTGACACCAGGCTCAGTGACCTTCCAGCCATGCAACACAAAGTACCAAGCTGTTGGTACCCTGAGGGCCAATCCTGCTGGTGCTCCTTGCCTCTGTGACAAGAAAGAGGCTGCAGAAGGCAGCAGCAAAATCTTTAAAATCAACACCACTTTTATGGAGCAGAGCTTGCAACTAGATCCACGCTTCTCTGTGTGTGTGTGTGTGCGTGTGTACAAAATGCAGTTCAATGCATTCATTTATCTTTCACACATGCAATTTCCCAAAAAAGATCCCAGTCCCTACAAAAGTATGTAGTGTCTTTTACATGGTAATAACCACAGATTGTATAGTCGCACTGTTAAACAGGTCACACTATTACTGTCAGTGATATCAACACAAGAGTAGAGCCAGAGTTAGGCCTAAAACTCTCTTATTATGAAACTGCTGATAATACATGACTGGCAAGGAGGTAGGCCATTGGTGTCTGTCCTTCCCTTGCACAGAGACCAGACAACAGCGTTATGGGTGATGCCAAAGGAAAGGAACAGTGGTGACTTCAGTTTCCACTGCAGGCACTGGTGGATGTGCCTCACCCATCCCTCTTGTTCTGCAAGGAGGATACCCAGATCCCAGACACTGGTGTCATGTCATCTATCTAGAAAGTGGCAAGTAGGAAGAGAAAAGGGGAATTAACAGATCAGTATAATACCCTGGAGATGGCGAGGAGGGTAAATGGCTGGAAAAAAGGATAGCTCTTCCACAGCTCTTGGCCATGATCACCTGAAATGTTTGTGACCACATTCTCCAAAGGGGTCAATAATCAATGAACACCCAGTTTTGTCTTTTGAAAAACCTATTGTGATATCCAAAAAATGGTGCATTTCTAAACCTGTTCTTAAGCCAATGGAGGCCACTATATTTCAGGAAATTCACTGGCCAAAGCACCTTGTCAGCCTCAGCATCCATCTTTGGCCCTCTTTTTAACTTTGAAATGATCCTGTATCCAACTCTGCTGGCCTGGTATCTCCAGTCCCCTCAATATTTCATCCCTAATTCTACTTTCTTGACATCTTGTCCTCTGAAGAGTTACTTATGGGCAAGAAAAGTTGTTCTCATTGCACGTTCAAAAAATATATATCTCTCTCTTGACATGGCAGTTACAACTAACCATTTTAGCCGCACTAGGTTTAAAATGGTAACCAAGTCAACAACTCTTTTGTTTCCTCCTGGGAAATAAAGAACCAATGCAGTCAGCTCAATAACAAGTGCTGGGACCTGTTTGCTCCTGCGGGCTTACGGGTGACCCCCAGGCAGCCACGGCTGGTCCCCTCCATGGGCTGCAGGGCTGACCCAGTTTCTCTTCAGAGCTGTCATGGCAACCTCCACGGTTGCGTTTGCCGCTTTGCATGGCGAAACATTCGATTTCTGGCTATGGCAAAGCAAGAACACAAAACCAGTGGCAGTGCAAGCCGGAGGGTAGCTCAGCCTTTCACCCTGGGTCCTGCTCCCGAACAAAACCTGCATCTATGCCATAGCACAGGAGTTGGATGTGGGAGGGAAAGCAAACTGCCACTTTTTTCCATTCTGGTGCTGCTTTATTCGTCATCAGGAAGCACATTCAGCCTGGCTTGATAAAGAAATGAGGCGCACACAGTTATTTCATGTGTGCCCAGCGCGGGGCAGAGCCTGCCCCTCTTCC
Organism: Pelecanus crispus; assembly: GCF_030463565.1. Classification (NCBI taxonomy): domain Eukaryota; kingdom Metazoa; phylum Chordata; class Aves; order Pelecaniformes; family Pelecanidae; genus Pelecanus; species Pelecanus crispus. The sequence continues at coordinate 78,800,856 of NC_134644.1, read as the reverse complement.
CTCCCCCCTGAACTTGAGGCCATCGCCCACGCAGACTGAACTCAGCAGGGAGCTAGCAGCCTGAGATCCATGAAATCCACAGGAAGAAGGACAAACAGGGGAGAGCGATCGTGCCTCCGCACGGGGGAAGGCGACAGTGGGAACTCAGCCTGTATTTGACATCGGAGAACCTGCACAAGAGCAGTGCTGGCAGAGGGGCACCCGCCTGGGCTGCTCCCAGGACCTCCATCTTGAAGGTGGTTGTGCATTTACCCATCCTGTTCATCACCCGGAGAGCTGGCTGCCTGCAGCGACAAAGAAATGTCAGCACTTTACTGACATCGTAAAAAGCCTGTCAGCCCAAACAGGAGAGGAAAATGTTCCGCTCCATGGGGCAGACACCCAAAAATCACTCCTGTGTCATGGGGAGGAGGGAAAAGAAGAAAAAAAAAAAAGAAAAGAAAAATTGGCTGGGGGGTGGGGGGGGGCTTGATTTATAAAGGGAAATGAGCCGTAAGATAATGTGCCCAGACTGGCTAAGCTGAGGCGAGTGCGAGAAAAGAGGGTGATAGCCAGCAAACACCAGAAGAGCCCAGGCAGCGGAGAATGAAAAGCATCAGCCTGCTCGGAGGGAGTGAGAAGGGCAGAAAGCGCACGCTAAGTAGGAGTGCTGGGATGACATTTGAAAAGGGGAAAATTTAGGTCGAGTGGCAGGAAAAGCTTCCTGACAGTGAGATGCACGGACTAGAGCCATCCCACGGGAGAAGCCCTGGAAGCCTCATCACTTGGCGTGCGAGGACTGAGCTGGAGGAAAGCTGCAAGTCCTGGAAAGGCCTTATCCAAAGCTCGCTGAAAGTCAACAGCGAGGCTTGCATTAATTACAGGATGCTTGGTGGGGAGACCAACCCCACTGCCAGGAACGAACCTGCAGGGAAGAGGGGAACTCCCAGTAGGTGACTGGGCGGTGGCTGGTCCCCGACACGAGCATCCCCCTCCCCACAGGAGCTGCGAAACAAATGGGTGAGCGCAATGGGGAAATAAAACATCACTTCTCCTTTAAGGCAATGTTATCTATCCACGAGGAGCTGCTCTGCTCTGGCCCAGGCACAGGCAGAGTCAGGGCTCAGGCTTCTGTTAGTCTGGGCCCCTGGGAAGGCCAGCTGCCAAGAAAAAGGGCAATTTTTCTTTAGTCAGGGGGTAGGGCACGGGTGGGTGGGGAGGGAAATGAGAGAGAGTCAGAGGGAATGCACACAGGAGAGCAAAGGAGAGAGGGGACATATGCACCGTGTCTCTGGATGTGCAGCAAGAAGCCCAGCAAGACGGGGCTGGGGACCGGCAAGTGGTGTAATTTCCCTTGCAGGGGGCTATCCCTGCGCCCCAGCCCTGGCCATGCCGCTTGGCTGGCCGTGCCCAGCCGGGCCAGGCAGAGCCTCTCCATCGTGGCTCACGGAGAGCTACAGCACGTAGCCCCAGAGGTGCGGGCTGAGCTTGCAGGTACCCCTGTGTGAGCTGAGCATCATCCCACCAACTCCAGTGGCCTTACTGGGAGCTGGCATCACAGCCTCTCCTCCACAGCGTGAAACTGAATTTCAGCCTCCGATCCCATGTGGGTTCCTTCTACCCCCAACCGAAGCACCTGTGCACGAAGGGTACCCACACACTCACGCAGGAGACAGCCAGGCATGAGCAGTTAAAGCACTAACGGGGCTGTGCACGCAGCAGCCCTGGAAGCGCCTGTGGTGCGTGCCATCCATCCCCCGCCCACGCTTTCCCTGCTGTATTCCTTTATTCGGCTACACCGCCTTCTCCAGTTAAACAGCAAACCTGGCAGGGCAGGAAATGACGACCCGTGCTATTGCCGAGCCAACAGAACTGGAGCTAAAGTGGAAAGCCTACTTTAAGAGTAAAGTACAATATAGAGAGGTTGCACTTATTTCCAGCTCAGGCATTACAAACCCAGGGAATTCAGAGTTAAAGTTACGCTTAAAATAAACTCAAACTTGTTGAAGTGTGGCAATGTGCAACCAAGGCATGCAAACAGCCTTAATTCTGCCCTGCAGTGACACATAACCATATGACTGTGATTAAAATGTTTTAGTACTTGTGCTCCTAGACTAGATTACCCTGATAAATACTTTTTCATATTCCCTTGGTTTGCACCCCGCCCCCCAACCCTGTGCCCCAGATATTGCCACTAGTACAGATTTCACTACCTACCAGGAAAAAAAGATATGTATCGCAGGTCCTTCACATCTGTAACAGGAGCCCCGGGCTAAGCACTGTCTTGGAAATACCCTCCCTCCTACTGTCGGATGCACAGCCACCCCTGCCCAAGGCTCTGAAGAGCACAACTTAAGCGTGCACAAGGCAAGCATTTACTCCTGCTGAGGAGAAGGGAAGGGCTTTCCTCACACCTTTTATACTACTCTAATCTACACTCACGTATTTATTTTACAAGCCCATTAAAACCTTGGTTTTGAAGTGTGGAGAAAATAAAAGACACAAAGAAAAATCATCTGGATAAACAATTATGGCTTTTTGTCAAGGGCTCAGGAGCTAATCGAGTCCAGATCTGTTCCACATTCACATTTACATGCAAAATTGTACTTACTGAGCTAGAAAAAGTCAGATTAGCATCAAGAGTCAGCTCTGCCCTCAGCTACATAGTGCAAACTCCGTGGAGTGAACGAGGGCTCCCAGGGCGTAACAGAGGGCAAAGTCTGGCCCCAAATACTTGAAGGCTGTTTGGCCTAGATGCACGTGAAAGTGGCTGCTCTGCACTTCAGTCCAGTCTGAAATGACTCTCCAGAAGTTGTATTTACGTAACAGTGTGGGTGGCCTGAATTTTCATGATGTGTTCAAATATTTGGCACTAAATCACAGCTGTCCACTTATTTGCACTTTTGCTGCCAGGCAGCAGGAACACCCCTGGAATTAGCATCAGACGCATTAATGAGCTAACAGATATATTATAGTTTACAGTTTAAACTTCTTTTGTTCACATAAATACACAGCCCATCTCTGCTTCTTTCCCAGAACAGCGTATCTTTTCAAACATGTTGACTTTATAAGCTTTATTTTATTTGGCCTTTATTAATGAGCTTGCAAAGTTTTCTGTTATGCGGAAAAGCACTTTGCCCCTAGCAGGCTTTCTGTGCGTTGCAGACAATCCTGAAGAGACTCGTTGTGTGAGGGGAAACGGTCCAGCCTCAGAGAAGTTCCTCTTCACAAGCCAAAAGCCATCTCTGCATGCAAAGACCCCAACTAAATATGGAACCAATAACAACCGCAAGTGAAGACCTTTGCATACACAAAATATTTACAAACTCCATGTTACAAATCACGTCGGCTGGAGAAAAACACTTGCACCTTTGCTGTGCAGAAAGCAGGCTATCTGTTGCACAAAAGGAAACAAAATCTTGTTTTCTGAGTTAACACTCCTATGTCTTATTCATCCCACTTCTCCACTGCCAGTAACCTTATATAAATCACAGGCATAGCGTAAGCTCATGATTTAATAACTTGCTGACAAACTGTATCCAGTACGGGAGGACCGCGGTGTTAGTATTAATTCTTTGTGACTTGTATGCCTAATGGATGCTAATTGCAAATCATAATAATTATTTGTTAAACAAAACACTAGAGATTTTACCAGGGCAATGCTCTAGTATGGAATCAATGGGAGCCATTTTTTTGTGTGTGTGAATAAAACAGTTTTTCATCAAAAAAATGCTTATTTGCTGACACTGAAGTTTCTTGTGGGAATACATCACTTCTGTAATTAAATTTTCATCTGGAAGATTTTTCAGGTCAAAAATGGAATTTCTGGTCAAAATCAGAGCGGGGAGGAACACACAGGAAGCTGGGCTCTGAACCGAGCAGAGCCGAGCCTCTCGCATCCTGAGCACTTGGCTTAATTATGGAGCCAACAGCTCGTCTGCCATATGGCTGCTCCTCGCCTGGTCTTGCTCATTTTTGGCCATACTCCTCCAGCGCCGTTTCCCGGTTCTCCCTCTGACCCCTCCCAGGAGCAGAAGGTGCAAAGCCACGGGCTGAAAGCATCTGCCCGCTTTGCAATTGGATTTGCTGGGAAGCGTCCCCGAGCGGGCGCTTGCCTCCAGCCGGAGGAGCAACCCCGCCGCCAGCAGCCGCTCTCACCCACACAACAGGACCTGGGAGAGGATGTCTGGCCATATCTGCCTTCCCCTCCGTGCGCAGGAACGCGCCGTATCAGCAGAAAGCACCTTCAGTAAGGGCGTAAGTGCATCCCTCCCCGGGCGGCTGCACGGCTTTATCTGCAGAGGTGCAAGGAACGGGGAGAGCTGAGCTGCCGGCAAGCCTTCGTACCCTCACAACCTGATTCACCAGAACAGCCCAGCTGCTTTTCACCACCATAATGACGCACCAGAGCTGCAAACCTGGTTTAACCGGCCAGTTCGTGGCACTCTTGTGTCCACAGAGTGGTAGAGAGTAGCTGGAAGGGGCGGGTGAGCCCCTCCATTGCATACCTCAGCCAGGCCACTGCAGCAGCGGTGGAGACCGAGCTCTCACCAGCCACCACAGACAGCCTCACCCTCCGTTCACCTTAGGCAGGGTAAATCAGAAGTGGTTCAGCTCAGCCACCGCACTCAAATGAGTCTGAAACACTGTTAGGAGGGATCAAAATCACGTGTGTGTGTGTGTGTGTGTGCATGTGTGTGTGGTTTCACAACACCTCCCTCTCCCCACTGCCAGCCACACCAGTTTCCTCAAAGAAAAGCAGAACAGCAGAGCACAGACCCAAAGCTACGCCGTGATGTATTAAAGCCTTGTTTTTCCCACTGCTTAAAGAACTGACCCAGCCCCCTCAAATGTTCCCAGCATATTTGAATTGTGAGTCAGAGACCACAATGGAGATACTTGCCTAGCTTGACAAAGTTTAAGTATCTCCTGCCAAATAGTAATCGCTGATTTTTTGCTCTGTCACTCATGAGTCCTGTTTCCGCCACCCTAACCGTGCAAAACACACTGCCTCACTGAGGAAGCGAGGATTACTTCTTGGATGCTTACCTGTAGCATCTCCAACTTCTCGGTCCCTTTCGTGCAGAGCACTGCTAACAAACAGGATGGAAACCTGCAGGTATTGAAAGCTCACATCTTTGTACCCATAGTGGAAGCGATGAAGATAGAGGATGGAAAGAATAGCAGCAATGCTGAACAGTGAGGCCAGGAAAAACGTCATCTTTGCAGGCAGGGTCTAACATTAAAAAAAAAAAATTCAAGACAGATTTCCACAGAGTGGACGAGCACCTCACTTAGCAAAACATCCTAAGGCTTAGGAGTTAATCTGTGATGGACCACCATACCCTTCCTTGGGCCATCACCACCACCACCACTGCAGTAAACTTTGGCAAAAGGGAGCAGCCAGGAGTAGGAAGCACCAACCATGTTGTTCACCATAGCTAAAGCCACTGGTTGCATGCGTTAGCATCCAAAGCAACAAAGTAAGTTTTCACTGCTCTTTCTTCTGCATGGGTGACAGGGCTGCAGTGCTGAGCAGGGCTCTGTTCATTCCTCACCATCACCCGAACAATTCACACAGCCCCGCTTGAGGCAAAAAGGTAGAATACAGATTTTATTATTATTTTACTATAGATCACACTCATTTCCCATTTTTAAATTTCCCTACACAATCATGACTGCTAGATGCTTTTTTTCTAATTAGTTCCCCCCTCCCCCCCCCCTTCCTTATGTTGAAAGCCAAGATTCTCAGGCAATCTCAGCATGCGGGCAGAGAGGCACGAGGGCTTCAAGGAAATCCCCGAGTATCACAGTGCAAGGCCTGATCTGCAGCGAGGAGGGCTGGCAGCACCGCCGTGCACCTCAGCACTCCAGCTGTTGCTCCAGTGGTGGAGCCATGTTGGGAGGAGTCCAAGGACCAGCAGCTGAGAAAAAACTCAGACACAACCAAACCCTTCAGCATTACATGAGGCTGAGATCGTGTGTGTGTGTATATGTATGCGCTTCCTTTATTTTTCTTTTCTTTCCACTGCAACTAGACTTAATATTTCTTCAGAGGTTTCATGCTCATACTTGTACCAAGAAATCCTTCCCATTATCTTCTCCATCGCCTGGGCTGCAGTGCAGGGAGCAGCCTGCTGCTATCCATCCCTGCTGTCTGGGGTTTGGGACAGCTGGGCTGCGAGGCTGGCGAGATGGGGGAGTTTCCGGGCTCTGAGGTGCACAAGGAGGAGGGAGATCATTTTGTGTGCTGCTAATCTCGCTCTGCAGGAGCGCTGACTTTCGCCTCTTTAGCACCTGCCATGGGGAGCTTGGGGGTGGGACACGGGGGATAGCAAGAAAAAGAACTTCAGGATTTACTCACTTCCTCGTTAGTTAATGCTTGCCCAAAGAAATGGTGCAAAGGCAGGGGGGTGAATATGTCCGAATAGACTTCACATAACAAACACAAACATCACACCTCAACATCTCACGGCTTTTAGGAAGGGGGAGTCTTTGACTGAAGCTGCGTCCAAAGCCCCTGACAGAGACCCAGGAGCTCTAGGATTTCCTTCCCAGCTCTGCCTCAGGCTTGAAATTTCAGGACTGTGGTGTCTTGCTGACAAACTTGAGCCATGCTAAACTGCAGATAAAATACCAGTGATCCTTTTAAACTTCCCATCCCCCCCGAGCATGCATCGCTCTGAGCTGTGCACATGTACTGACCTCTCCCAGCTCGGTCCTGGCGACAGGGTGATACACAGCCCAGACCTGCACTCCTGAACGCCCCACGGGCTTTCGTCTAGCACAGAGCCAGGCACCAGAGGTGCATAAAAGGGAGCAGAAAGAAAAAGCAGCTGAACTCTGCAATCTGCAGCGAATACGGGTCCTAATATGGCTCTTAGGTTCATAAAACAATATGGATCCTAAAACTCAGATCAATCAGTGAGGGTTTCCAATGCCTTTACTAGGCTTCAGCTGAAAACAGTAAAACCAGGAGTAAGTATGATGGCAGCAGGAACAGATTTTAGTGCCCCAGCTGATGTGTCAAACCCTGAACTGAACACTGAATTCACCCACAGAGGTGATTGCTCCAGGACAGCCGCATTGGCAAAGCCATGGGGGGTGGGAGAAGGGTGCTTGTTCTCCCACCCACTGCTAGTTGGTAGGTGACCAGGTTACTTCACATGCCCAAGCTTGTTAATCTGACATCATCTGTGAGCCATAAAATGTGTCCATTAAAAACCATCTATACTGGCTAGAGCTATTGATGGGAGACAGACCAAAACAGCAGGCAAACAGGGCTACCATAAAGTTGGAGCGAGAGGCCTCAAAGCTCCTTGCCTCACACAGTTCAGGTGATGCCAAGCTTACCAAGCTTGGTAGGAGAGCTGCTCTTGCAAGGCGGTCTTCTGCAGCCATCTGCATGAGACCACTGTCATCTGAGCTGAAAGAAAAACCCTGTTGTAAAGCCACGGTAGGAGGTTGGGCCAGCAAGTGCAGGGGGATGCAATGCATTTTAGAGCACACTATTCCGGACAACAAGCTTTGGAAAGTGTTTCTGGAGGCTGAGCCAGCCCCACAGTACTGGCCCTGAAAATATTTAACACATGCCCTTCTTGAAAAAGGCATTTTAAAGAAATCTGGATTGCAATCTGAATGCAAGCAGCTTCTTTCTGCCCTCCATTCTCAGAGGCAATTGCAAGCAGATCAAGCAATTCAAGGGGCATAAACTGGCCCTGGAAGAGCCTTAGCCCAATGTTTGGGCTTCTTCCTTAAGCCAAAAAGAAAGAAGATGGCAGCAAAACCATTGCATATTCACCTGGAAAGTTTTTAACGCTGTTAGCCGGAGCGGTGGCTGCCATCAGGAGCACACCAGAGTCCTCTCCCTGGTAGTGTGCCGCCACCGTGCCATCGGCTGGGCCGTGAGAGTGTCAGCTGTTACTTAGCAGCCCAGGCTACTCGCGTTACAAAATCTGGAAGAGAGATGGAAGCAGAAACCAGAGAAACTGAAGACAAGGGCTAGCAGCCTCCCGCAGCAGAGCAGGACAGGATGCCCACCAGGAGTAACGCTGGTGCTTGGGAGAAGACAGGTTTTCAGTGCTGGGCACTCAGAAAACCTCTGTGAGCACACGCATTTGCAGGGTGCCCAAGAACCACTGGCTCTGGACGCGTGTACCAGCCTCTCGCATCTGGCACTCAGATGCAAGGACTTCCAAGGCCTAAAACAGGGGATGCACCTCTCTCCTGCCCCTGCTAACTCTCAGCACTTGCAAGGGGGACCACAGCAATTGCCCCCCCTCCAACACACGGCTGGCACGTCCATCCCCAGCAGTCTTCCAGGCTGTTACGCCCTTACGAACGGGCTTGGCGGAGCAGCCTCCCCAGCCAAAGTAAGGTTTGTATCAGGGGCTAAAGATCAAACCGTATCTACCTGTGAACACACCTTTGTTAGTTTTGGCTGCACCCTTTCAGGTATCACCTGCCTCCCCAGGCAAACACGTTCCCATCCCAAGCTCCACAAGCCGGCTGCGCTCCTCCGAGGACTGCTTTCGCTTGGCAGGTATCTGCGCACCTACCGCATCCGCAACAGCGGCGAGCAGCCGAGGAGGGGGAGCCCCGGGACTAATGTGGCTGCAGCGAGTTTGTTGCAGGGAGCGGAGGAAGGAGCTGGAAGCAGATTCACGGTCAAGCTGCTGTTTGGCTTTGCTGGAAACAAGAGTGGAAAGCTGGCACTGACATCCAGCCGCCCCAACAAACATTGCATTCATATGCAGAGCTACGGAGCAAATGCTCTGTCAGTTGTTCATCTGGAGAACAGGTTTCACCAGCCTGGATTAAACGATTACGTTGCCACAGCATGTGCTTCTTGCTGCTTTGGGAGATAAAGGAAGTAAGGCGAAAGCACCGCAGAGAGAGGCCCGACCCTGCAACCCAGCTCCAAGCACCTTTACGCTTGGAGAAGATTCGGACCGCCGTAGAGCACGGGGGACGTGGTGCGAGCGCGTTTAAAAGGCAGCACTTCGGTGCCAATGCGCTGAAATTGCTAACGCAAGAAAACACCTCATTCGAGCACAGAAGGTGTATACTTTGCCTTACATTACTGCCTCCAGATGTGCGCCAGACTGGCTGTGTTTCTGAGCCTTCTGCTCCTTGTTCCCACAAAGCTGAAGGCAGGGTGAGTGCACTTGGAGGTCTAACAGCACATGTGCAGCAGTGACAGGCTCCACCAAAGCCTGCGTCCTGCCTTCACAAAACCCCCGTTGAGTGACTCCCTTAGGATGTAATTGCAGTCGACTTCATTCCAGGCCCTGAGCATATGTCTGGCTACGGCCATTACTGCGAGCACACAAGGAAAAAAAAGGAAACATAAAGGAGAAAGTGCAAAACAACACTCTTGTAATCCAAGCCCAGTTAGGATAACGGGTGTTTTCCTCTATAGGAAAAGGTCACTTCGCTACCTTTGGCAGTCTGGCAGCTTCCCTGCACTAGTCTTTTTGCAAGGCAGAAAAGAAAGGCTGACATCAGCTTAGCAGGCTCAAAAACACGACTTTGCGCCAAACCCACGGCCCCCGGCAGCACCCCCTGAAGCCCTCCGGAGCCCATGCAGGCAAAAAGCAAATGCCCAAACAGCCGACACAGCAACTTGAGCACTCTCCCAGACCTCAGGGGGCCGAACCCTCACACCAGGGAGCCCACGGCATCTTTCTCCACTCTGCGGCCTTTGGCAGGTCACTGGAGCTTGCCCCACAGCCCCATCCTCCCCAGGGGAGGATGCATCTGCAGTGGGGGAGGTGAAGGGTGCGGGGATGCAGCCACAGCACACCGTGGGCAGCGGGAGCCGCAGCCACCGCCCTCTTCCCCCACCGTGTTTCGCAAGATGAACGGTAGCAGCAGTGTTATCGCTTTTGTATTTGCCTTTTTTTTTTTTTTTTTTTTCCAGAATGAGCAAACCAGTGCATCTGTCCATAGCCCACCATCGGGAAGGGCACAAACACTGCTCTGGGGGAAGCTTCCTAGAAATAGCCTGCAGCGAGCACCCAGCACCCAACGCTCCCAGCCCAAGCAGTTGCAGGCTGGCAAATTTCTAAGCCGTCCAAAGTAAGGTCTTATCAATGGGAAGTGTCAGGCAGGCTTAAGCAACACTGAGCTGCCCTCCCCACAGCAAGTGGCCGTGAAAACACGTAGGATTTGTCCAGCTGGGATGGCTCCCAGTCAGGCATTTACGTTTGTGTCCTGTGGACGAGTCTTTAAAAATACATCCCAGTGCACGTACGGACGTACTCCAAGATACACTTACATCCACAAGCACATGACCTAAGAGGTGGGTTCGAACTAAAGTGACTCAGCCTCCCAGTTACAGGAACAAAATTAGCAACCACTCATAAACGTCTTATGTCTCAGACAGGGCTAGATGGCACTGTAAGTTAGTTAATGTGCAAGCCCTTCACCTCCGGAGATTTTACTTCAGCATTATGATCAGTGGAAAACCAGGAAAGCTGGTGCTCCCTAGGGTATATTTTCCAGAGCTGGGCTAGTAATTCGCCCTGACAGCCTGATTCAACACATTTTCTAGGTACCTAGATAGGAACTGTGTCCAATAATTTAGTCATTCGCTGGAATTTACTTATTTTATTTTTTTGGGCAAATAATTCTTGGCTTGCAAACACTTAAACATGTAATATTTATTATGAAACATATGTTTTTCCCCAATACTTAGCCTACATTTTCCCTGCTTTAATTTATCCCATTTCTCCTCATTAACCCCTGCCCCCCACCCCCGTTGTTCCCATGCTGAATCCCTCTACCTCTCCCAGGAGAACAGTGATGAAATGACATGCGCCTCCCAGACCTCCTGGCACATCACCCCTTCTCTTCGGGATCAGCTTGGCGAGGCAGAGAGCCCTCTGGCCCCGAGCCCCTGAATCACTTAAGGATGCACAGCTGAAACAGAGCAAGGCAAAGCGGTGGAGGGAGGCGAGGACCAGGCTTGCAGCGCAGGCGCCTGGCTGTATTCAGGTCAGAACATTCAGGTCCCGCAGCCTCGGGCCTCTGCGTGAGCTGGTTAGGAGATGAACGAGTGAGGATCTGCCCTAATCTCATGCCCAGACCTTCCAGAGCCTCTGCGCTCCCTCCTCAAGCGAGCACGCCGTGGCTAATGGCACCGTGCCACTACAAGGGAACGGCATCCACATGTCTGGGGGGGAAGGAGGGGGACGTTCCGTCCTGCTGCAGCACATCTGCCTCCGGGGCTGGGAAGAAGATGGCCACCTCTTTAACACAGACCGTATCCATCCCATCTTAACACTCAGATGAGTATCTCTCCCATCATTTAACAAGGGGAGCAGCCCTCTGAAAAGAAATTTTCCCCAGCAGAGAATCCCATCAGCTTCCTGACAGCCTGGGTCATTCGTGCCTGTGAATCTTCCTCCCCGTTCCTCAAGTAACAGATTAGTCACGTACATTTGCAATGGCAGCAATTCTGCCAAATAGCTGAGGAGCAGGGCAGGAGGAGGCAAACGGCAGCATGACAAGAACAGACAGAGGAGGGGAGAGAAGAAACGAAATGTTTCTTCCTCTTCTCCCATGCCCCTTCAGTTTTCAACAGCATTTGCAGGCACAAGCTGCAGAACAGCTGCATCATGTGCTGGAGGTGAAATCCAGGCATTATCTAGGCGAGATACTTGGACATCCCTGTGTCTCCTCTTTTGCCCCCAGACTGGCAGGAGCGTCACCCAGCAGCAAGAACACCAGCAGCTCCTCCAAGGTTGGGACCAAAAGCCTCCCTAAATATGGACTTCGTTTGGCAACTGGGAAAAGCTCTCGCTTGGGCTCCCATCTTCCAAGTGACTGACAAATGCCAGACCCCAGCAGGGCTGACAAAGGCTCAGGGCTGCAAAGCAAGTCACTGGGGGAGAAAAACAAACGGGCAAAAGGCCCCCAAAATCCAGCTCCTGATTAATACGTGGCTTACTGCAAACAGTTACTTCCTTCTTCCAGTAACGTGCATGAAAAATCACTGTCGGCGTTAGAGCAGCAGCGCATGGAGCTTGTAAGCAGGTCAGACTGCTCCTCCGTGCTGTACATGCTTGTGTCAATCTGTCCCTGTCCTGACATGCTTCCAGCTACAAATGCCCCGGTAGTTAACAAAGAAGGAGATTCAAAGCAAGAGCACCTGAGTGATCTAGTAACAGGAAAAAAGAAAAAAAAGCAGGCTGTTTCGGGTCATCTGAGGTGTGCACACATTCCCAGACACTCAGTCTGTCCCCTGTAACTCAGGGAAATGCTAAATGGGCAGCATGGCCTGGAGAAACTGTGAAGAGGGGGAAAGCAGACGAGTGCCTGGGGGAAAGCAGATGAGCAGGTTTTTAAGACAAGTGTTGCTACTGCAATAAGAGATAGGGACACATGTAGGCGGTCCCTGTCCTGACAATAAGTAACAGCTACAAAACTCTTATTAACCTCTGTGAAACATGTTGGCTCTGCCAGTACGTCCATCATGAAGTTATCTGTCCCATGTTAGCACTGCGGTACTCACTTCAGCAGTCCCAGAGAAGGACAGAAAACACAGCAGGCCGGTCACAGCATCCTGTATGCCAGCTGAGGGGAGCCACAATCTCAAAGGATGCATCCTTCTTATCATAAAAATGATGCTCCCTTCCTGTATCCTCTTCCTTAGGGGGGCAGCGCTGAAAAAGGAGAATAAAATACAAGCATCACTTCTGAGGCAGGAACCTCACCATAACACAAAATACTAAAGGAAACCTCAGAAATGTTCTAGCTTTCCTTCCTAGGAGCAAGCAGGTATGGGGCTACCTGTGAGCATCTGGGCTGGTGCATTCACCCGCAGTCCAGCGCAAGCCTGGCCCCATTCACCAGTGGGGATGGGAAGCGCCGGGCCCCTTCTCCTCTTGCTATCCCACTTCCCAGAGGGGAATTCAGGGCACCGATGCTGGCAAGAGAAGTCCCATCCCACATGCTGTCAGGCTTCCCCACAACCCCATCTAAATGCTGTCCTGTTTCAGAAACAACATGGGCAAGAGGGGGAAACGCATAAACCGGTGTTCTGATATCTGGCACTACACCAGGACATAGATTAGACTAGTTAATCACTTTAATCACCATCTAACAGTAATAATCTATTTATGCAATGTACGTGAAAATGCGCGTAGCACTATGGTCTGTTTTTAACTCTAATTGGGGTGGTCCTGACCCAAACAACCGCCCTGGGTAGCAAAGCCATGTATGTTGGGGGATTTTTTTGGTTGGCTGTTTCCAGAACTGCCCTAGACTACTGTTTTGCTTAGGTTTTTACTTTAACATACATATTTTTGTCTGTTGACTTTTCAATGTCACGTATTTGGCAGGCAGAAAAAGATGCAGAGCAGTAACCGATGCCACACATACTTACCATGCAACACGGGTTTATTCTTCCAGGGCACCCATGTCTTGTTCCTGTCCTGGGTATTCATTTTTGTACTCCTGTGGGGACTTGGATGCTCAGGAAAGATGCTGGGTTTAGAATTACTGGACCTAAGGAACTAGAGGTACATAAACAAGCAGTATGCTTAGACCCGGGAGGAGCCGATGGCTTTATTAGGTCGTCAGCTAACCTACACAGCCAGGAGTGCAGGGCATCAGTGAAGGAGATAAGCTGGCTCCAGGACAGACCCCAGCATGCCTCCACAGGAGCTTTGTACTCCACAGAAGCACTTCATTCTCCCTTGAGGAAGAGGGAACATCAGTGAGAGTTCCTCTTCCCTCCATCCGCGCCATTAAAGTCTCTGACATTGCATGCATTGGGAGGATGTGTTGGGTGTGCAGAAGCTATTACCTGCCATATACTGAGAAAAACCATGGGGAAAAAGATGGTGAAGCCTCTGCTCTGTCTGTGTCCACCCCACATGCCAATGAACAATAAAAACAGAGCACTGAAAAATAAAACCCACTGCTTCAAAAACACCTCAGGAGACTACCTTCAATGGTATCATATTTTTTTTATCTGCTGCTTTCTGATCCTTTTTTTACTGTTGAAGTTGACATCTTTTCCTCTTGCTGAACCAGCATTTACTGACAGCAAACCATTGTCAGAAATTTTCCATCCAGCTCTTGAGGGGATTTCAACACTCGGTCCTTGTATGTACTTATGAGAAGAGGTTAATGCCAATCTCAGAAAATTATCTACAGGACGTGCAAAAGAGTACCACCAGCGAGGAGCAGCGCCTTCGTTTGGAGAAGTTCAGATCCTGCCAGTTTCTTGGCCTCAAAACTGGGGTCAGCTCCTCTCCGCTCGATTGCGGCTGTGATGGTGATCCTCCTTCATGTGTTTACCACCCAACTGACTTGTCACTTGGAAAAAAAGCCTTCCATGGGGAACACTGCCTTTCATGACACAGCACATCCCCTTTCAAATGCCCTGGGGACATCTTGATGGTTTTAAAACTAAACATCTCAGAGAAGAGCATTGCTCTCCCAATAAACAGCAGTACAGACAGGCCTCAGAAGCTAAACAAGCGAGGCAGGCACTTGTGGGAGGAGATGGTAATAAACGCAATAGCCAGCTGCTTAATCACCGCCCCTGATCACCATTACCTTGTCACAGCTGCCCTGTGCATAGTGGTGATGGGACGGCTCTCCACGTTTGGAGGACTTTACCCAGCAAAATCTCTCCAAAGATGAACATGCACTGAATTGCAATCACACCCAGGTAACTTTTTAAAAAGTTGGAAAAGAAAAATCCCCTGCTCCATCACAGAGCCATCAGGCACGATGCAGCCCTGGAACAGCAGTCCCCAGTCTGCGGTGGTTGTACTCAGTGGGTGGGGGGGGGAAGCAACCTCAACAGCCAAGGCTTTTTTGGGACCAGCCTGTCCCCATTCAGAATTTCTGCCTGCAGGGCACTCAAGCTAAAGCTGCCTTAATATGCTTTTAAAGGCAGGCAAATGACAAGCAAGGCACCTTTCCCTTCAAAGCCCAGCACTCCTCCTCCTCAGAGGCATCTATAACTGCTATCATTAGCTTAAGGGGCAATAACTTCACCAGCAGGTGAAGCTGGTTTATGAGGGGGAGGGGGAAGGAAGAGTTAACCCAAATTCATCAACCCACCCGCTGCTGGGCTCCAAGCACACTCGCAGGGAGGCGGTGGGGGACACAACACCCTAGCAGCACGTCCAAGAGAGGATGCCTTTTCTAAAGGACACAGCTGATTCATCGTCCCGCTTAAGTATCACAGGCAGGTTCAGCTGCAGAGGCTTGACCTGTTTGGCAGCAGCCAGCCGGCATCAGCTGCCTCCTGGAAAAGGGAGAGAAAAGAAAAAAAAAAAAAAAAAAAAAAAAGAGCTTTGAAATGACAGAATGAGCAGAGGAATGGGGGGAAAAAAGGGGGTTGGGGTGGTGAAGGAGGTGGGCTTGCAGTCTCTGGTTGGGTGAAAGGCTAATTTCCCCCTGCTCCCTGCCCGCAACTCCATCTAATTACCCCGTTTCCTCTGAGCTGATTGGAAAGTGGCCTTGTGTCTGGAAAAGGCCGTAAGCATCTTACATGCATCTGTTCGACCTAATCCCTAATAACTAGCGCCTGTGTGTTCAGGGAGAGGAGGAGGTGGGGGAGGACGTGCGGGAAAGGGCCGGGAAGGGTTTCCCATGAGCACTGACTGCCATGCGGCGGTGGGCAGGGCAGGGCTGCCCTGCCGCTGGGACTGGGGGCTTTCGGGGAACTAACGCTCTTCCTCTTCTGTCCGTTTCACAATCTGGAGGCCCTCTTTCCTCCTTCCCCTTGCAAGAAAGAAAAAAAGTTTATTTAAAAAAAAAAAAAAAAAAGAAGAGAGGGCCGGGGTGGGAAGAAGCATACGTTTTGCTGAGCCTCGCTGCAGTTCGGATCTGTTTAAGCCACTCATTTTCCCCTTGCCCTAATCCTGCATTATCCTTTAGGAATGACGTTCAATTCCTGAAGGGGGGGTGGGAAGTGCTCTCCAGGGCCCTGCATGGTTTGCCCAGGAATTTGGATTGCACTTTTTATGCGCAGCTCCGGGAAGGGGCAGAGGGACAATTATGCAGCCGTTAGTAGCAAGGCAGGCACATTTTCAGCAAGCCCTTCCTAGCAGGAGCTAATTCAATGCGAGGAGAGCGTGGGGATAAACAGCTCCATTTGCCAGTAAAAGGATCATCACATCTGGAATTTACACAAGTTACGAGGAGCCAGGAGCCACTATTTTGTTTCGCTCGCACGGCGTCATAAAACATGTTAGCACTTTAAAAGGGTTGTGAGGCAGGCGCACGCAGGACAATGTCTCGCACAACCCCGCCGTGCCCTCGCCCTCCCCTGCCATCGGCGGGGAACGCCGGGCTTGGCCCCGTATCTTGCTCAACGCCCTCAACTTTGCTCCAGCCCCTGGGAAGGGAGGCTCTTGGCCTCCAGCGCAACCGGCTGGCGGTACCACGTCACGTCTCCATGTGAGAGCCCTGGGGGGGCTCCCGGCCGGGAGAGGGATCCGCTGTGCCCTCTGCACACTTCGCAGGGGAGGCCAGCCCTCACCCTCCCTCAGCCCACGTGGAGGAGGACTCAGCCGCTGATTGCTTTAAACCGATTTCGAAAAGGTTGGCTGCGCCTCCGTGGGGTGTTTTTTTCCAAGCGCTTTCCGCACTTATCCAGCCAGCTTTCCGCTGTTTTGCTTTGGGATTTTCGCAGTTGCAAGCCATAGGCACTCATCCTGCAAGAGCCTCCTCACTCATCCCTCGGCACACTAACCATGCCAGAGGTGGTAATGAGTCCCGCGGGCTGAGACGCACCTGGTTTCCATAGGAAGCCCTCGTCCTCACCCCAACAAAGACGCTGGGAAGCATCCTGCAAAAGAGTGGTGGGATACGGGCGTCCACAGGCTGAACCCATCCTCTCCAGGAATGGTGGAAATAAAAAATTAAGGGGAAGAAAGCTGAAGTCAATGGCATTAGCTGAGATTTTCACCTTCGGTGCTTCACACCTGCATGCAGCCCTTAAGGATGAGCAAGGCAAAACCTAACAGCCCATGTTTTCCAATTTCTTTTTTTTCTCATTTTGTATCACCAGGCAGTGGTTACCCAAGAAATCTGCTGCCCACTGGCTTTTGCAAAGGACCGAGCCAGCCTGGGTGGGAAAACGAGTATGAGCACAGAAGTCATCTCTTGACCCACCGTGGCGGGTTGCGAAACATTGTGCAGAGCTAAAGGCCTGCGAGTTACCGTGTGGAAACCCAGCTGTGATTTACACCTCCTCCTCATCCTCCCACCAAGGGATGAAGCGCTGCCACGGGGAGGCTCACGTCACCCTGCAGAGGACTGGCAGCATCGCTGTTTGCTTTGCTGCCTGCCGGCAGGGCGGAAACCCAGCTTTTGTGAGTCATCCGCCTAGCCCATCCAGCGGCGGGTCCGCTGCCCGGAGTCCCACCAGCGCTCACACGTGCGTGTCAGGGAGCAAACCTCGCGCCAGGGACGGCTGCCCCGCAGCGGGATGCACGGCACTGGCCCCGCGAGGGTGATGGGGAGAGTCGGCAGCTGCCCTCTGCTCCAGCTCTCGTGACCAGCTGGAAAAGCGAAGTGAAAGAGCACAACGGGAAGCTGCAAGGTCACACTTCGCTTGTAACGCTGTCCTCCTGGTCCACAGACTTTTTTTTTTTTTTTTTTTTATTTTATCATAAAATGTTATCTTTTAGAAAGAGTTACTTTTAGAGAAAGATGCAACAGTTGAACTTCAGCTTTGCTAGCGTGATGCAGAAGGCATCCCACATCACTCTCACTAAAATTCAAAGCCCCTCGAGGTAACTCGGTGCAACTTTCCCATGAGCGCAGGCTCCTGCCACTTTAAGATTAGCAGATGAAAGAAAAAAAAAAGTGTCTTCACAACCTCCATCTTTAGGTACCAGATAAGTGGCATAAACACTCAAAGTACCCAGAACTGCTGGCAGTTTTCTGTTAATTCAGCCTGAAGTGCTGTGAAAACAGAGGCCACCTTCCTCCCAGGCTGCAAAGATGGCTTTGGTGAGGAGTGCTCAAGGCTCCTGAAAATCAGGCTGTGCATCCAGGGCCCTACGTTACCATGTCAGAGCTTGCTCAGAGCCTTTCTTTCCCTCTGTTCTTAAAAGAGAGAGAATAAAACCTGAAGTTTGAGCCTCTAAGCTGCAGAAGCACACCTGAAACAGGCAGGCCATTGAAAACACACCAGGGTTCCCCCCACCACCACCACCTACTTTGGTTTATCAGTGCCTGGGAGTCACTTGGTGCACACCTGGATCCCGAGACTGACCACCTTCTGGCTGTGACCACAGGCGGCCCAGTAGCATGGACTCACCTGAATGTGCAAGGGTTGGCATGGAATATAAACAGGAGCAAGGAGATGGTGTTTTAGGATGAGAAAACATCCAGCTGATCAAATATAGGGCCAGGGATGGTGCTTACAATTACAACTGCAGTCTCACTCCTTCCTCCTCAACATCCCACCAGCTCCAGGTAGGAAGAGTCCAGCCGTGCCACAATGGCTCCAGCCCTCCAAACATGTTTTCCGCAGCCTGGTCATCACACCTTCAGGAAAAAGGAAAAAAAAACCAAAAAAAGCCAAGCTGTTCCTCAAAAGACACACTGGCATGAACTCTGCCCCCAGCTACACCCCCGACTAATGGGAACTGCAGAGGGGTAAGGAGGAAGAAAGTTTGGCTTGAATAGGTCTCTATTAAAGAGTCAGCGCAGGAGGACATTTACTTGCACCAAAGTACCAAGACAAGCTAGGTATATAAATACTTCTGAAAACCTGTTTTTTTCCAGCTGATCAAAAATTACCTAGCATTTACTTGCAGAGCTGGGAGGAGACCGTGGAGGTACGGCCATCTACACTTCCCACAGTTAGTGCCTGTAGCAAGAGCAAGTGACCCCGGCTCAGGAGCTGTGTCTCCTGGTCTCATGCTCTACACGGAGATCTGCAACCAGTCCCTCAATATCTTGCGTTCTTTGAGACCCCTTTCAAACCCTTTATAAGGGTTTTTAAAAAAAACAGAAGTCTTTGCATGACAGATTCCACACACTGCATACACAGACACGTGATGGTTTTGAAAACTGCTAAAGGAATAAATTCACTGTATCCCAATTCATGGTCTGCATATGGCACAATGCTCCCAGCCTAAATGTATGAAATAAAACAATAGCTATATTGTATGATAGGGCCTAGCATGAAGAGGCCCTCTATTTTCTACTCTGTTTTCACTGAGGTCCTATCTTTCCAGGGTGAAACCTTCATAAATTTTCAGTTTGGGGATACTGAGCAGATTTATTCTGACACCCCTCTCTGGGGAAATCTGCAGCTTCCAAAAGACAGGCCATGGATGCAGCCCACAGAAGGGCATTTGTTATCATCCATCCCAACTGAGCTGATTAATCCTCGATAGCAATGGCTTATTTTAATTGTCTGACCTCTGTTAAGGCAGGACCGAATCCCCTTAACTCCTCTAATTCTAGGAGCTGGATTTTCAGCTTGCTTCATGGTTTTTTTCCCTTTCAGTCTTGCACTCTCTTTGCACTTATCACATACCGCAGACCATACATTGGGAAAACCCGTATCTGCGGGTCCCTGTCCTGGCCAGGGGAAAAGCCGATCTAACTTGGACAATGGCCCTACTTTGAAGGTGTCCCTCCAGAGGTCCTTTCCAACCAAAATGTCCCTGAGATGAAGGCATTATATGACTTGAATGGGGAGAAGCAGAGCCGAAGCTGCATGAGGCGGGGCTGACCCAGAGCACGGCTGGGGCACTACGCTCCCCTGGGAGCCTGGAGATGCTGACTGGGGGGACGTTGCCTGGCCAAAGATGCACCGTCTCCTTTGGGGCTGTCGATACTCAGCAACAGGTTAAAAAAATTAATGCCGCACCAACGGGCTTCAGGACTGAGTGACCACTCCTGAAAATCTCAGCGGAAAGAGCTCGCCCAGGGCTAGGCAGAGAGCAAACTGGCGGAAGCACAAATGGTGCCTCCGTTCCCCGCATTCCCAGATCTTTCCTTTAGCCACAGGCTCTGTGGTAAAAACTTAACTCCTGCAACTTTATATAACAATTATGTCGCCATTAGATTTCAGAAAGGACCTGCAAAATCCAGTTAACTTACTGCACAAAAAAAAAGAAAAAAATAAAGTACTTCAGGTGAGAAGATAAAACAATGGCATTATTTTCAAGGGTGAAGCCTTTGCGGTTTATATTTAAATATAACCCCCTATTTAAGCTATTAACCTAACTTTAATGCAAATCCTTGAGAACTTTACCTAATATTCTGTAATGGGATAATGTAAATGACAAATTTACAAAGCAGATAATGAACTGCTTTTACAAACGGCAGAAGGCATTTCACCCACACCACAAACATTATAGGCGATCCAACCGTGGGGGCTGAGCCGACACAAACCATACACGTTTTCATTTCCGTAGAAACTGGTGTAAATCAGGAACAATTCAACTGTCCATTAAGCATGCCAGAGACCTAGGTTTTCACTCTGGCTGTGGCTTATTCACCTATGGATTTATATTTAAATGTTTTTACAGTATCTTTGTCACTGGGGCTTGGGGGCTCCCAGGCAGTCAGTGATGCGATTAGATAAAAGACCAATTTAAGGGCTATTTGACTTTTCATCCTTACTTCTTACTGCCTTGCTCTTGTGGGTTTAAAGCATAATCTTTTAACTAATTAAATACATCTGAATATTCTGGTGCCTCTTCAATGAATATATAATTAGACTCAGGAGAAAGATTATGTGCTCTCTAGCTGATACAAACACTTCAGCATAAAGGTACCCAAGACACCAGTAAATATAACCTATGAGCTTCTGCTAATAGCATGCTGCCTCTGATCTCCAGAGGATTATCTTACTCTGGAGCTCTTATAGGAGCCATATATTGAAAGGAGCCTGAAACAGATACCCTGTAATTTATGTCCCTGCTTAGTGCCTCAGTGAGGAAAGGCGGCC
The DNA here is from genome assembly GCF_030463565.1 of Pelecanus crispus. Lineage (NCBI taxonomy): Eukaryota > Metazoa > Chordata > Aves > Pelecaniformes > Pelecanidae > Pelecanus > Pelecanus crispus. The sequence continues at coordinate 78,779,927 of NC_134644.1, read as the reverse complement.
TTTGCTCCAAATTGCAAGGGTTTCTTTCCTTCTCTTTTTTTTTTGGTCTGAAGTTAACGCACATGATCTTCAGGGAACAGGAGGCTGCAAGGAACCTCTGGGTGGCTTCAAGGAAGAAAGCGTATTTTGTTGCCCAAGCTCCATCCTTTATTTTTTTCATGTCCAGGACCACTTTTCCCCCTTAGAAACACAGAGAAACCTCTTAAATAAATTATATTAGGCAGGGCCCTATCTCTCTGCTCCAAAATTAAAGAAGAATGTCTGCTGCTTTGTCCTCACCAAGCACATACTTTGTAAGCAGTGCTACCTCCCAGTGCTATTATTTGCTATACCTCATAAATATCAGAGTCCTTTTCCTTTCCCCTCCTTGGCACTTCTCCCATTGCTTTTAGGTTGCCGGAGTTTGTTTTTGTTGTTTTTTAACAGAGGTTACCCTCCCAGCCATCACATTATAATGCTTCACCCCCAACCTCCCGCCCCCGTGGTTAGACCAGCTCAGACAACTAGATGAATATTGTGGGGAACTGACCCTTAAATATCAGGTTTGCCTGTACTTTTTCACAGAGATCTTTATTTCTTTAAATTGTAGGTGGTCTCCTTAAGACAGCATGGAGACGAGACTGTTGTATTGAAAGGGGGAAAAAAGAAGCAGCAGAAAAATCCCCTCAGGATGTTTCCTGTGGTAAAACAGGGTAAGGAATATTTCAGGAATGGTAAGGAATATTTCAGGGCAGCTCCAGACAAATTCAAATCCAAATCTTCTGTGAGGTTCAGTGAACTCTGCAAATTGCATGTTTCCTCCAAAACCCCAAACCAGGCAACTTGAACCTGATTTTGGAGTGAGTATGGGGGACGCTGGCATTTCTGTACCCCTTGGCAATTGTGAAGAAGGTTGAGTGGGTTTTTTTAAGATGTCTGTTTTTTCAGAGTGAAGTTTACTTAAAAAAAAACAGTGGGCTAGCTACTGAAAATCAGCCTCTATCAACTAGTGTCAGCCAGATTTAGACAAGGAGGGGAAAAAGCTCCTTTACTGGAGGTATGGCCTCAGCGTAAGCGATCCGCGAATTTCCTCTCATCTTAAAAAGATAATGATACTTGGACAGGCCAAGAGATAACAACAGACATACAGCCTCAATGTCGGCAACACCTGTGACATTGCTAGCATTACCCTCACGTTAACACAGCAAATCGCGGCTCGGTCACTTTTCCATAGGGTCTTACTCCTTAAATAACTTCCTTCAGCAGGAGACCGGCTTTACTTTTTTTGTTGTTTACATTGCCAATAAAACATGTCCTCTGCTGGCATTGAGAAGTGTACCAGAGAAGATGTAGGACCTGTGTCAGTGTATTTGATTTCTGGATTTCATCACGCATAACATGCTTCACTGCAATTGCTTTGCTTTACCCCTTGCTCAACACGAAGAGGTACCCGGACTTCAGAGTTTCATATCCATGCCTAAACTTCCAAGCTGACATACCTAAATGTCAAGAATGAAGCGCTGATCTCTTCTACAGCCCCAAAAGCAGACAACTTGGAAAGCCTGGGGATGAAGCAGACACTTGGCTAGAGCGCGCTGTGCATTGGTCCCAGCTTACGTTGACCAACTCAAAGTAAAACTGCTCCAGCCCCGGCGCCACAGGTAGTCAGGTCGGCCCCAGTGCCATGCCACCCAAGCACACCCCCAGCCGCGGTGGAGCTGCTCTGTGCCACTCACTGCGCTCTGCTTGCAAAGCTTTGATGGTTGCAGGTACCCGACGTAAGCAGGCATCTGCTGGGACCCTTCATTCACTTTTCTTGAAGCCCTTTCCTTTGGGGAAGGAAAACCCAAAGTATCTGCCTACTCACATGGAAATGTACCACATATCTCAATCAGAGGTGCTGAGGCAGATTGCTAAACTTAATTACCAGTTCCAAGGGCTGAGACTGAATGACAGGTCAATTCATGCAGTGAGCTAGCAAAGATTGCTGATAAATGCTTTCTAATTGAAAGGATGATAAAACACCTATTAGTCACTCAGGAGCCTGAAGAATGAGTTAGTCCTGGGTTTTTTTTTACACTACGAAGATCAAGAGGTGCTAATCTTGTCAGCACTCTGCCGTCATTTCCTACCAGCCTAGTCACTCAAAAGGTTCAGGAAGGATCGTGACATTGCAGGGGGGTGACCAGTCACTGCTCCCTCACTCCTATTAAGGAGATGAATAGAAATAAGCATTAGCAGCATGGATGAAGTCTATTGTACTCTGAAGAACGTAAGACATTTTTGTGAGTTAGGAAAACAACGGAGAACAAAAATAACCTCTTGCACACAGCTCCCTTGGAAAAGTGACTGTATTAACAACATGATGTATCCTTTGCACAGCACCTTTTGGCCTGAAGCATACGGTGGAGGCTAGTGGGCATTAGGAGTCCAGGTACTTAAGGTCCACCTCCAGCGAGACCAATGTTCTGCTGTACACAAGCAGTTTGAAACTCAAAGGCTGGACTTTACCCTAGAAGGACACTACGAAGGCACATGTACCTTTATCCACTGACTGTCCATTAGGACAGTTGCTCTGGCAGTAGGACACGGCAGTCATACAGGACAAGAAATGCTCTTAAATTGTCACAGCAGGAAAAGGCACCAGAGCTGCCCTGCAAAAGCCCCGTACGTAGATCTGACCCAAAAGTTACATTCTGCAGCATTAAGTGACACAACCCTCACTGCTGGGAAGGCACAAAACCAGCCACCACCCATTAACAGGAACCTCTGGTGCCTTTTTTCCATGCTGGGTGACCCTGGATGCATTTTTTCAGCTCTCTTTTTCTCTTTCTCTTCCTGCTCTTTTGCTGGTCCGTTTAGACCATGAGATCTTCAGAGTGAGACTGCCTCTCACAGTGTATTTGCTCTGTGCCTAATGCAATGGGTTACAGTCCTCGCTTAAGCCTCCAGGTACTACTGTCATATAAATAATAATTCATGACACTTGCACAAACCGCATTGCTGAAACGTAGCCACAGTAGAGTTAAGGCTGGGACATGGCCAAGTGACACAAGCCACAGAGCACGTATAAAGTGAAGTTTTGCCAAAGACAGAAGGTCAAGCCATTTCTAAGTCCTTAAGCAGCAGACATCACCTTACCTGTTAAGATGTGCCTTACTTTCCCCTTTGTCCCCCACCAACATACCCACAGATTTCTTACTACATGGTATTTAATATCTACATCGTGAAACCCAAGGTTTTCCAGGAGGCTGCAGCACTCCTGAAACTGTGCTTAACATGTTTAACTGGTGACAGATTTACTGTCTCTACCTTGAAAATTGTGTAAATTCTTTACACAAAGAAGAGCATTTCCCATGGAAATAAGCGTGCCCAGCTGGCATATCTACCTAGAAATTGGCATGAGGGGAGAGGGAAAATAGTTGTATTAACCAGTGTGTGAAAGTAGTCCAATGATGGCATGATCAGTGGTGCTTGTATTTACAGATTCAAATAGCATAGAAGCTTGTAAAACTGTTAGACCCTATTCTTTTAATTTCAGATGCCCAAACTCTTGAAAATCCAGATCAGATCAGTCTTGGTCAGCTCGTTCTTGTTGTACTTGATATGGCTTGCCTCAAGCCAAAAGCCTCAGGCTACAGACAGATGCCCTTCTTCATAGTCAGATGTTCAGGTAGATATTTTGACTGAAGTGCACAAGGCAAATCAGATCAGCAGCTCTGCCAGTAAATCTTAGAGATGTAACTCACAGAGAAGGGACAGTGATAAACAACTGTGAGCAAAAGGTTCTTCCAGCAGCTGGGTCCAGAAGATATACTAACTGGTAGTGTCGTGCCTACGTTACATTAACATTTAAAACAAAAAGAGTCTCATTTAGTGCCTGGCCATGAACAAAGGTCATCTCATGCCACTCACTTTACAGCACACATCTCTCAGACCTGCTCTCCATACACACTCCGCACATTATAATTATGTGCCAAATATAGGTGGATGCTACTATATATATTTTCTAATTGATGTTGTCCCTAAGAGTAATATCCCTGCTCTGCAGGTACCTATGCTGGCATAAAACTGCTTTTTACTGATGAAGTATATTATCTTTCTAACTTGGGGATAAGCTATGCCGCTCTACATCCATCTAAACTACTACACTCACATTCTCACTGCAAGATTTTATACTAGATGTTTGGAAAATTACACCTGCTGAAGCAGGCCAGTCCACAGTTGTGGTGGTTACACAAAACTTCAATATACATCCCAATAAAGGCTCCCCAGCCATTTTCACACATAATCTGGAATAAAGGACACATATCTCAATGAAGCAGAAGCTTGTTTCCCTCCCTCTGTGCTCTCATCATCAGTGAACACCCTTCTGATCAAAGGTTGCTGTTTGATCCCAGGGAAAGGCTAACAGTGACTGCAGTGCTTAGGCAGTTGCTCCAACAACTATTCATAGGGTTGCACTGCAAATCAGAACAGGCAACGGATTTTTTTCATTTTTAAATAAAAATATGCTTAATTTTTCAGGGTGGGTTTTTTTTTCTTAAAACACTTTCTTGAGCCAGCTGCAGCTGCAGCCTCCACCTCATCAAGCCACAGCCTGAATTAGCATCCATTCAAATGTATAAGACAGATATCCCAAGTTTTATGTTTCATGCTTACTGCAAAGCTGAGCAGATGTGAAGCATGTTTACAAATGCAGAGACATTTTGGGAGTTGCCCTGTTTGATGTCTGGACTTGTTTTGTACACACTCCTTATATTGCTGCAAGTTCTTGGAGGAGGATCCTTCCACGGTGACTTTACTAAATGAAATAAAATGAAGCCTCCTTCTGTTTAAGCCAAAGGGAATTTGGCTTAAAGCTTTTTCTTTTTTTTTTTTTTTTTTTTTCAGTTGCAAGATAGCTCTTTAGTTTATATCTTACTGTGTCATCAGTAATTAGCCATGTACAGGAAATCAATCTCAACAGGGATGTAAGAGTCAAAACCTGCCAGTAAGCGTTAGATAACAATTCTTTTTAAATGCAACCTCTTCAAAACAATGCTTATTAGTGAAATACAGTGTCTGAGTCAAACTCCTAGATAACCTAACGATAATTAACTTTGTTCAAAAGAGTAAGGCCAAACTGTTTTGGTGACCATAGGAATACAGACCACTAAGATAAAGCCTCACCAGAGTTCCTCCAGGCTGAGAAGTATGAATAGGCAGCATGACAATTGCTAGGAGGGATGCCAATGTAAAAAACAAACTCCTACCAGAAATTTAGGCTTGGAAAATGCATGTCAGCCTGTAAGGAGCTCTGTTCCTGTTAGCCTGGAGATGCAGGATGTCCTTACTGGGTGCAAACCACAAGGACCGCTTTCAAGGCATTTGTTTCCTCCAGTGGTTGTTTGCGTCAAAAAAGTTTTCTCCGATAGGTACTGTAGCTAATGTTTCCCACCTAAGCAGACAGGAAAACACAGTAAAGCATAGATATTTTGTGTTCATAGACATACTTCCATATCTCTAGACTCACAAACACATAAAAACACACACAAATACAGAATAGGTCCAATGTTGAGCTGAAGGGAGGCAGTGTCACTCCTCTGATTACATGTCTGCACACGTAACATCAGGTTCAAACACTGAGGTGATGTAAATTGGAAGTGCTATGTTTAAGTCAGTAGAGTTAGGACATTTGATGCTAATCCAAAATATCTGCTTTAAGTATGTAGGCAGGGCATGCCCTCTTAAATCTGAGCAGATCCACTGAGTCAGAGATAGCTTGCAGAGAGTCAAATCTACCCTTTTTGCCTTCCACCTGCAGCCTATTAATCCATAAAATTTGGAAAACAATGAAAACCCATTGCAGTTTATTATTAGATTTTAGAAAGTCCTGCAGACCATTGGAGTTACTTGCAGGAGTTACGTTAGCAAAGTCGCTCTAGCAACACAATTCTTGAGATGGAGTCAGCAAACCAAGACTAAAAAAACAAAAGAACCCACAAATCGAGCCTACAAGGACACACAGCTTGTTTCATTGCTTCTGACAGCAAGGTAGTTTCAGCCCCACTTTCATTTGGGCATGTGTCCTTAGTGATTTTGTAACTGCAAAGGACCTATTAGATATGTTGAACTGGGGTACTGCCAGTAGCTATTGCTTTCAAGACCTTTACACACTGAGATGGGAAGAATGCGTCCATGAAATAGATACCAGCCCATGTGTGTTTGTGCATGTGTGTGTCAGCTTCAGAACCAAAAAGGCCTGAATGAGTTAGACCTGTAAACTTAGCTCCCTTTGGGAAAACTCCTCCTCCAGAAACCTTCTACTTTTTCGGAAAATACACATTCTTGTTATTCCAGCTCTCCTCATCTTATATACTTTGTAATTTCAACATGCAGTGAGATCAGTGTTTACACTGGCATAAAGGATTCCTGCAATTATGGCACAAGTGAGGAATAAAATAATAAGACTGCTCCACAGATACACAAACTGACCTGTAAGAAGGCTTAACAAGCTGCTTGACATTCATGAATAGCAGTGCACGGGTACCCGGATACATCTTCATCCTTGCTCATAATAGTTTTCACTTAATGACTTTCTTTAGTCAAAATTCTTCTATAATGTAGAAAGAGGCACTGGAGGACATGCTGGAGTTGAGCGGACATCACAACGCTCTGCCCCTCTCTTTCCATCTTGCATCCATATCCTGTGGTTTCACTTCCACCTCCAAGTTGGAAAGAGGCAGGACTGGAGTGGAAGATAAACCAGCAGCCCCTCCGCAGAGTCACTCTGATGGGGAGGGAAAGATGCGGGTGGGAGGGAGAGCAGCTCAGAGGACGCATAGCTGACCACGGTCCTGTTCATTAGCCCTAACTTCCAGCAACTGTCCATCTTGATGTTTGTAGAGCTACCTGTTCTCTCCACAGCTAGTAAAGGAAGCAGCCAGCTGGCTGGAATGATAGGCAAATCCCAACCGCCCTCCCATGGGATGGGACTTGCCCTCGCATCCCCTTGCAGAGCTCTCTGGACCAGGAGGATGGAAGGGACGAGGCCCTACCCAGCGTCCAGCCATGGCAGCTGAGCTCAGCTGGGCGGCGCCTGCAGCCAGCTCCCATTCCATCCCTCCATGTCCTGCAACGGGGATTTCTCAGATGAGTGCTCCCGCCCTGGAGCTCACTCCCCTTGGCAGCCGCTCAGACCTTGAGTCTAATGACCTTCCGGGCACCATACAAGCCTCATTCATTTTGCTTAACATTCGATTAATTATCTCTGGGTTTCTCCTGCAATTTACTCTGAGATTGAGGCCTCCACAGCAAATGGGATTGAGAAATAAACTTAGTTCTTAAATTTTTCTGCAAAATACGGCATGGCAGCAAAATAAATACAGTTACTCCATGCAATCTAAACCAAAAAACAATACTGAAATGTATAAAAGAAGACAACCCTAAAATTGATACACCTAAAACCACCGTCAGGGGTCTGCAAAGAGTTGACTGCCTCTGCATGTCTCCTGGCAAAAAAAACCACTTCAGACACAGAGTGGAGATATAGCAAAGGGCCAAATGCACAACTAATTTCTTTTGTAAAAACACCTGTTATGCTAAGGATGCAAGAAAAGTTTTTCTATTTCTTTTCTCTCTGAGAAATTGCTAGAGCTGCTGCAGAGATTTTGCAATTGTGAATACAAAAGGAGGTGGTTTATCTGGCAGTCAAGCTGTGGTTGCCATGATGAAAGAGTCTGAGGACTCTGACGCTGGCGTGCACGTACCAGCTACTCCCTCGTGTGATCCTCTGTGCGGCAGCTCACCCAGTCTCCCATTTTTTCCATGTCAGGACTTTGTCCTAAAGCTTCTGAATGCCTTGCCATGGCTTCAGGTCCTTTCCAGTCACAAATGAAGGGACTGCATCAGGGAATGACAGCCTAGCTAAAGGCTCGTGTCCCAGTTCCTAGGACAAAATAGGGGAGGGGAGAGATTTAAGGGATTTTAAAGTGTTCCCTGTAATTTGACAGTTACTAATCATGTTCCAGCTAAGTGCCTCCAGCTCCTTCATAAGTCAGTATGAACCTGCAGAACTCCAAGTGTTTCTGTGGAGCTGCATAAGGTGAAAGGAAAAGAAAAAATACGGAATGCTTCCCATAACACTTCAAAATTAATTGGGTAAATTATGCTGTTGAGGTTTGTTGAGCTTTTCCAGTAATCCTGACAATTTGCATGGACCAAAACAGGGCAGAGCTGGCTTTCAGAGTCAGCAGGGCTAGAGCATGTTGCATTTCCTCAAAGATAAGAGAAAGAATCATTTCACACTTTGCCTGGATTTGCAGTAACACTGGAGGTATGTGAATCATGATGATAAATGTTGCAATGCACAGCGGACTCCTAATTCAAAGTCCTCTCTTTATGAAGTTTTCCTATCTCTAAGAGAGTATGATGTAGCTCTTGGGTAGATTCCAGGTGGTGGAAACCCACTTCAGCACAAACCCCACTGAGACCTTTGTGGCTGAGACGAGTCTTCTCTTCCCGGGCAGACAGCGCAAACACAGCTCAAATATGCTCATCCTCTGTGGGTTGGACCTGCTGAGACCTGGAAAAAGGAAGACACGAGTACTACACTTTTTGGGCCTCAGCCATAGAAAAGTACAATCTGTCGCATGGCTAACTCCTATTAATGCAGCTATTAATGGTGCATCCATCGGGCTTTCAGCTCTGCCGATTTTCGGTTTGATCCCTGGTAAGGCAAGATAGCATTCAGCACACATACAGCCTCACTCTTTTGGGAGAACCAAGCAAAACCCCACACCTTCAAAATCTAGATCTGCATCTATATTTTGTAGTTCTTGCCCAGCCCTGCTTTTCATTAATAGTTTTGGAAAACACAGTTACAAGAAGGGCAAATCAAAAGTTTCCTATTCTGCATGATGAAGGTCGCACTTAGGAAATCACCTACCCCACTGTCCCTGCAAGCAAGGTACCACGCACAAACATTTCACTCAGCTGAAAGCAAATACATGTCCCTCTGCTAAACCTGCAGTTCCAGGCAAACACCAAAAGGCTTAAATGAAGTAGAGAGGCCAACAATGAACTTCAGCAGCATGAGTAGGCACATTGTTGAGAAGAGAGTAGCAGAGGTGGAAATCATTTAGCAAGAGTACCTGGTGGGAATTTGAGTGACTCACAGGAGTAGCAGCTTTCACCATTTCCAACCATCGAAAAACACCCTTGGTCCCCCGCACCACGGTGTGGCTGCACATACTGGAGGTGTCTCCGGTTCCAAGTGGCAGAGGTGACCGTGGGGCGCCTGGGCATCCCCAGGACTTCTCCCTGCCCCTTCGATTCCCCGGCACAGCAGCAGGACCCACGCATGGGGTCCGGGCACCGCTCCAAAGGGCCGCCTGCATCCCCGCTGCTTGGGGCCGGTCAGCATGGCCAGGGGAGGCAGGTGCCCCTGCACGGGGCAGCTCAGGGGTGCACGCCTGTAGGGGTATGCTGGCAAGGGGATCAGGGCCTGCGTGCTGCTGCAACGATGACTTTGATCTTCTTCCATCTTCTGGCAAAAGTAAGGTGGTGGGAAGGACAGAGGAGATCAAAGAGTGTGTAAGCACCCAGAGGTATCACCCACCACCTGGGAATCCCCCGAACACAGGAGAGGGCTTCCTTTGCCAGAAAGCTCAGCCAGCTGTTTTCCCAAAGGGCTCTTTGGGGCTTCAAGTATCTACACATAACAAGGAGCATCTTTTAGCCTGCTCTGCTTTTTATTAAGGGCTTAGTAAGCACTTTCTTAATTCATTTAATGACATCTTTCCTTCCTTTCCCACACCCAGTCATGCACTGAAATCAGACTGACCTTAGTAAACAAAAAAAGAGAGTATCACTCTTTTCATGGAAAAGCTTGGCATTATTTCCCAGTAACAACTGCAGAATCCTTACGGAAGAAGCAATTAAGCAATAAAGCACAATAAAGTACAGCCTATTACACTAACATAATAATTCACACCTACAGTATTGCTACTAGATTCACACCTGCAGTGTTACATAAAGCCAAAAGCCAGGAACTATTAAAACAAGCTAGCCAGTTTATTATTACAATATAATTTGTGCCTGGGGATACACTGCAGAAATTATAAAATATTGATATGTATTTTTATTTGAGTGTGAACAAAAATCCTAATTTTAAAAGGGAAATGGTCGAGTGGTTTAAGACTAAAATCAGGTGGAGCTTGATTCATTTAAAACTATACAAGACAAAATGTTGAAAAGTAGCCAGTGGGGCAGGGGTCTGCAGCAGGAGGGGAAAGGAGTGGATGAAGTGACACCATGGTGTCTCGCATCTGCTCTGTGGCCTGCTCTCATGGGGCAGGTACTCAGCTGACCTTAGCTGGAGGACCTCATTGAAGCCAACAGAGCTATTATGTATGCAGAGCTAGCTGCTGGGCTGGAAGCAATTTGAAGGAAAAAAATTAAGTGCTTAGTCAGAGTATCTAGCATGCATTCCCTTTGAAACATCCCCCAGTGATAGCTATCATAATTATACTTCCTTGCTTAGATTGGTTACAGAGGAATTAGGCTGCCATCATCCATTCTTGCTCTGTGAAGAGTTTCAGCTGAGTTGAAGGCACTGGACATGGCACTGCTCAGCTGTGTCAGCAGCAGGTCACCCCATCCTAAAGCACTCCCAAACAAGGAAGAACTAAAACCAACAGATCCAGAGACAGTAAAGGCTCCCTCTGTTACGACGTTCCCCAGATCATTCAGAAAACAAAAAAATATGCTGTTTTCTTACACTTGCAGCATGAACAGGGTTGGACATTCCCATTTCATTTGGTTACGACCCTAATTGAACCAGTTGCAGGATATAAACGAGGGAGTTGAGTGGTGCTCTGGTGCTACACCTTTTCCATTCAAAATTTGGGCAAGAGCAGATGTAGCCTGCTCCTGCTCCAACACCTGGTGGGTACTGCGGGGCATGGGGGAGTTGCATGCCGGCATTCATTGTTAGTGCACCTGTAACACAGTGCCTGAAGCCATCCCTGGCGTTACAGGCAAAATACAGGCATTGCCCATTCCCGTGCAATGTCAAGGAACCGTACTCGTTACTGTCAGTTCCTTTGGCAGGCTGGGACCCTGACTAACAAGCCCCACAGCTTCTGTGCCTCCTCATCGACCTGATGGCCCGCGGCTGGTCACCTCAGCTCAGCTATCGCATCCTCCTCCTGCCTGACCTCCCCTGCCTCCTCCCGCCCATCCATCTAAAGAGCTGCCACAGAAATAACCTTCCCCTCCCGCTGCTCGGACCTTGTCCCCAGGTGCCCCTGGGCGGCGACGGGCACGCCAGCTCTGCTGCGCAGAGGCTGCAGCCGCCTTCGCTGGTAACACTTTAACTCCCAGCAGCCGGGAGGGCAGGCGAGAGGGCAGGGTGGTCCCTGGATCGCCTCTGCTGACCGAGTCTGCTTCTCCAGCGTGGCCCTGCAAGGCCCCTCGTGCAGTCGGCCTCCTCGCACCATTGTAAACCCCGCTGGCGTCCATCCTGCCCTTGTCCTAGCCTGCGTCCTGGATCCCCCCCCCCCGAGGACCTTCGGGACAGCGGCCAGTGATGGGGCTGGCCTGCCAGGAGGGGCAGGGGCACTGCAGGGGCACTCGACCTCCAGCCACATCCCTGTGCCCCGCGGGGCTCCTCGGAGGTCTCCAGACCTTGCCAGACAGTCTCCAAGAGTCCATGTGCTAAAACGCCCCAGGGCCCACCCTCTCCATGAGGAGCTGAACACAGAACCTGGTGGAAACCCTATAAATTACAGCCCACAGAGCAGCTCAGGATTACCACTAAGTAGTTAAACAATTCTTATCCACTGTGATTTCTATGGAGACTCAGTGGCCCCCGCCTCCACCGCTTTAGCAAAGGTGCTGAGAAGCTATCAGGGGCACTTAACTCAAAACTGGGTTGTCTTGCAACATTTTTCCCGAAGTGCTGTTTGCTTTGGCCTGTGGATTTCTGCATGCAAACCAAAAAACAAACCAAAACACAACACAACAAGCAAGTAGATAATTTCTAGGAACAAACTAATGGCTTTAGTGATCAAGATGGGGGAAGGGAGTGAGAAAAAAAAACAGTGGGAGCTGAGGGACTTAAGAAATGCCTGGACCATGCCCAGAGCTTGTGCTAAAATGAAAGGGGGTGAAAATGGGTCAGGTCTTTTTCTTTTAAATTTGTATTCTACCTGTTTAAGGGGCTCCTTGAAAACTTCTAGTAGCCAAAAGTGTGTTTCACAGCTCTGAGCACTGAAGGGAAATAAAAGTATTCGCATCCTTCTCTGCTTTTTTTGTGAAATGACATCCCTTTGCAAAGGCACAGTGCTGTGCTCTATTCAGTAGCCAAGCTGTACTATTAAACTACCACACATACATACAATTAATTCGAAAACCTGGAAATACAGGGGACAGGGATGGGGGGGGGGGGGCACTCTGTTTTTTTAAAGAAGCCATTTCTAAAGATGTGGCAAGGGAGGAAAAAAAAAAGGCAGAAAGACACATTTTATATTAGCACCAGATGTGGAAAGGGGGAAAAAATTAGGTTTGTGCCAACCAGCATCGAGGAGAATTTTTTATGTTTCAGCTTCTGAGTTGAATCTGCAGCGTGCCATGCCACATGCTGATATCCGTCAGTCTAATGACTACGGCGTATTAGCAGCATAACACTCCCTGCCAGCAGAGAGAAGGGAGTTGGTAAACTAAAAGCAACCTCTTCTCTCCATCTATTACGATATAACCTTTTGGACAGTTAGTGAAAACCGGTTCAAACCCTGCTGTCGTCCAAACTTCAAACCCATTGAAAAGCTTGCATTGGCCCCAGGCCAAAGTCCGGTGTTTTATTACCAGTCTCATGTCTTTCTGTCCCTCGCCTTCCATTATCCACTTATTTTCTTAGCTTTTTAGAAAAAAAAAAAAATAATAAAGCATCCTTATAGTACAACAACTATCTTAACAAATTCTGGTACATGTCGTGGACCTCGTTAATTGATTCCACATCCAAAACACAAGACTTTGGGCTATATTTGTTGTTCAAAGCTGTACATTGGCCAACATCCTCTGCATATAATTAACCCCCTATTTCCATGGAATCTCTGCATTAACTTATTACAGACTCGGCTGGTAATGAACTCCCAGAAGAAGTCCACATACAAACACTGGCCATTGGCTTCGCTGCCCACGTGGATTAAACAAAAATTAATCTCATCTATTTGGTTATTCATTTGGTGTCTTTAAATTGGAGGCGTTTTTCTGCTTCATTTGATGCACACAAAGAAAGAGGGATCTGGCTACTGAACTTTATCCAGAAACATCCATGTGTGGAGCAGATTAATGGGAACTTTTCATACCCATAATAGCTTTACAGCAGTGAAGTAGAACACGCAGTTCTCCCTGGGTGACTATAATGCTCTGGGAGACAGGGAAAACAAATGTGGCTAGAAGATAGTAATGTTTTGCTCATCAAGCGCTGCGTAGTTTAGACATCATTAAAGTGACATGTTTAGAACCGAGCCTGGGAGGAAACTCAGCTACCAGGGGTGGATTTTTTAATGCCTTTTTTTTTTTTTTTAATGGAGCACTGAAGCTTTTGGATACTGAAATAAAAAGAAGGATGTGACAGATAGAGATGTCCCAAAGCAGCTGCTGGTATCAAGTGACCATATGTAAAATGGTAAAAGGGAACTGACAGGCGGGCTAGTAAGGAAAAACAGCAGCTACAGCAGGGCTTACCAATTCCCCCTCTACCTGCTTCCTGCTGGAAATAGGAATTTCTAAATAAAGAGAGCAGAACAGCTATTTTTATACCAATTATCTTATAGTGAGCACCTGGCTGGAACCCAAGAGAGAAAGGTCCTTCTCCGGGCTTTGCACTGACCGCAGATCAGTCACCTTACTGCTGCGTGCCTCAGTTTCCCCATTAGTAAAGCCAGGGTAACAGTAACAGTAACACCATCCCCTGGAAAATGCTCTGAGAGCTACTAGGGGAGAAGACTGTACGAGGATAACTTTAAATGAACTCACTTCTCCCCTGCCGCCTCCCCACCTCATCAAACTCCTCCTTAAAAAGAGGGTGGCTTTTGCATTTTGGGGTTACAGTTTTCAACAGCACCCTTCTTTATACCATGTGGGCATCTCTCTGGTCCATTAGGCTCACATGGAGGCATCCTGAAGAGGTGTCATGGGGCCTCATGGTCTTTTCTGTCTGTCACGGACACAGAAGCTGCTTCTTGGCATGAATTGACTTCTTCATGTTAAAAACATCAAGGCTGCACTAAGGAGCTTCCTCAGTTTGGCCCTTCCAAGTTCATGGCTTAACTTTAGTGGATGGTACTAGTCCAATTTCTCACATGAGGTCCCAGTGTAGCAGACTCGCCTTTCCTGTGAACACGCTCCTGCCTCTCATGCGATTTTGGTCCTATTGAGGAAAACCTCCTTACTTGGAAAGATATTTATACAAATTTTCAGTTGGGGATGGGGGCCAGTTAAAGCCCATCGTCCTGCCTAAGTCACCTCCTTGTACAATATTCCTGTTGTTGTAGGACCTTCTGGAAGAGGAGCAGACCCGGCCAAATGCTTCAGGGTCCTTGGGATTTCCCCTGGCCCAGACAAGTGGTCCTTTTCCTGCAAGCCAGGGATGGAGCCCCTCACAGATCAGGACCTTGAGTCCACCTTGGGGATGGCCTGAGCAGCCTGAAGGACCATCCGCAGTGCATCCCGTCCCTCACAAGGGAGCTGCCAGCCAGGATCGGTGCCAAACAAAACCTCTGCCTTTCACCGCAACACTGCCATTTTCAGCCTGAGCTTTTCAGATGCACTTGGTACTCGCTCAGGTGATTAAAGGCTGGGGCAGCAATTCTCTGCCCAAGCCAGCTGGATTAAACCTCGCTGGTGTCTGCCTACGTGCATCAAAGCCTCAGGTGGCCATGCAGACATCACCTTTGACAAGCAGGGGAAGATGGGCTCAGAGGAAGGCAAGCGCAGTGGCCTAGCTCTTCTCTCCTGTCCCCCACCTTTCTGTCCAGCATCTCCCCCATGCAGTGGGGCTGGGGCAGCCGCCAGCTCTTCCCCCCATCCCCAGCAGCTGCTGTCTCCCTGACACCTCAACATCCCGCTGGCGTGCTAAGTTAGGTTGGCAGAAAAGCAGATGGGATTCACTGGTGTATGGCGAGAAGCAAAATCAGTCATCATACCACCTCTGCAAACGGCCTGGCCCCCCACAATGCAAGGAGAGTGCATGGGTGAAGCCCCTCATGGAGGAGGGGACTACCTGCCCTGCACCCCCAGCCTTGCTGGAGGGAAGTGGCAGGAGCCATGCACCCCTATATTACCCATTTCAGATGTATCTGAACAGAAAGCGTTAAAAACTGCTGAAGGGGCCAGGAAAAAGGGGTCTAGAGAAAGTGCTCACATCCATGACCTTAAGTGCTCTGCGTCTGAAAACCACCAGCCGACCCCTGGGTCATGCTGCCGTGAGTCTAACAGCAATGCCCCCAGGGTGGTATGTCCTGGGGTGCCACCGTCACTCATCTCCCACATATTGAAAGACGAGCAACAGGACTGGGACTGGGCATCCCATGCCTTCTGCGAGGTTTTCAGGCTGGGCAGAAAACCAGTAGGCTTTGTTCATCCAGCGGAGGTCCCTGTTCACTTCTGACAGCCTGCCACAAATCACCGGCCAGCATCTCCTGCCAAACAAGCAGAAGAGCAGGAAGCAAAGGGTGTCCAGAAAATGGAAATCAGGCTTGAGGGTGCAACACAAAAGCCAGTGGGGACGTGGCCGAGACCCACCCACTTCTTCAAAGCAGCTCTGCAAGTTCCCTTGCCACCAATATTTAACCAGTCGACCAGTTCATCTAGTCAGCTACGTCAGCAAGCATCTCCACTCCAACCGCACCGCTCTGGTCCCCCGTGCAGTTGCTGCAGGGACGTCAGCGCTGCTCAGGCACACCCCGGCCAGCTGGAAACACACTGGCTCAGGTATCGAGGCCATGCAAATGGGCAGCAAGGCACAGGGACGGACTAACCACTGGAAGGCTGACTCCAACAGAGCTGCCCCGCTCCCCTTTTTCCAGATGCAGATGTCTCTGGCCCAGTAACTGAAAGGGGAGCACAGCTATGACCAGCCTAGGGCACAGCAAGAAGACAAAGCAAAGCAGAAGTGGCACTTCTGTTCAATGCATCAAAGCCAACATTTGATGGACAGTGCTGTCATTGACTCTGTAAATAGTGCAAGATGTTTTCTGCAGGCAAACAAATTGGTTGGACGTGTCCAGGCCTGTGTTCATTACTGGCTTGGAGACAAAGCTGGTGGGATTCTTGCAGTGCTGAGTTACTTGGCTCGTTACAAGCACACCTTCTCATACACAAGTTTTGCACCAAAGTGCAAAAAACAATGCATAAGAAAGAGTTGTGACTGCAAGAGCAGGATTGCATCTAATCTAGCAGTCTTACTTTCTTTCACAGTTCCCATGTAAGCAACAGTGTGATTGCCCTTTATTCAATATTTACTAATGCTTCTAAAATACCAGGAAGAATTTCGCTAATCATCCATTTTCTTATGCTTCACAAAGCAGCTGAAATAAACCCTTAAAAATTACAAGATGTGCAAAAACTAGCAGAGGTTTGCAAGCAGCACCAGTTAAGTAACCAGCCAGCAGATTACAGCACAATCACCTTTTCAAAGGGAACTTGATAGCAGAGCGTTGCCAAGGATGCAATGAATGAAGATTGCTGAGTTATCTCTGAGGAAGGATTTCGCTGCCACTGAAGTCAATGAGACCCTAGGGAAGAGATTTAAGGAATTCACTTCTCATTCAGCCTGAAGTCTTCTCAAAGAAACTTTGATAGCCATACCAATATCCAAAGCCTCCAGATCAAGCACACAAAATTCAGACCACTCACAGCTCTCACACACATTCAGACCCACCCAGCAGAGCCAAGGCGAGCCCGGTGTATCCTGAGTTTCCCATTTCTCTGCTTCTCCTATTTCCTGACCCCATGGAAACTACCCTCAGCACAGGAGGGAGCTGCCTGTATTAGCAGGGAGCTTGGGCTGGAGAGGAAGACAAGAGGAGAAAGCAACTGCTCTTCAGCTGACCTGACCACCTGGTGAGCCCAT
The DNA here is from genome assembly GCF_030463565.1 of Pelecanus crispus. Classification (NCBI taxonomy): domain Eukaryota; kingdom Metazoa; phylum Chordata; class Aves; order Pelecaniformes; family Pelecanidae; genus Pelecanus; species Pelecanus crispus. Next base: position 78,762,826 of record NC_134644.1, on the reverse strand, counting down.
GCAGCTTCGCAAGGCTCTGCAAAGAAGAGGATGAACCTTGGGGAACCTGCGGCGCAGGCGATCGCCCAGTGACGGTGGTGACAAGCTGCCACAGAGGGCTCAGAGGTCTCCCACATGGATGAGCCTTGCCCTTGGCAGGTCCCTCAGAAGACTAGTCACGCGTTGGAGGGAGGTCGAGCTGCAGGTTGCTCCATGGTGGGGTGCAGTACTGTCAACCCACTAAAGAGAAAGCCAACAGAAATGGTGACTGGGCAGCAGCCTGGAAACCCTGGGATTTCAACTGCTTCCCTGCAGTTTAAAACTTGATGGCAACCATCACACACCTCCAAATCAGGCATCTCATGACCCTCATCCATTTTTATCTTTACTCTCCCTATGGTGCTCTGGGTGAAAGACATCAATCCATCTGCAATCACCCCCCCAAAAAATGCTATAAAAAGTCCCAGTAAGCTGCTAGGACCCAGTAATTTCTAGAAAACACATTTATTATTTAAATTCAGGGAAGAAAAAAAAAAAAATTGATCTACAGTAAAGACAGACAATGCCGTATCAGGCAAGACTAGAACTTCCCAATTTATCAGAGCAATGTCAGCTGGGGTTTTAAAACCCAACCTCTACATGGCAAAAATGTAAAATTTACAGCAGAGCCAGGCTTCCAAAGGTTTATCCATGCAGTTGCAAGCCTTATGTAGACATGAGGAAGTTCTACCATCTCAACAAATAACATGATTTTTAAAGTGAGTTATTCAGGTCAGCTCTGTGAACCAGTATTTCATTTTTGGTTTCTTTTGGTTTAGCTTAAAATTGACTTCAAGATCGATTACTCTGGTTTCAAACAAAGTTGTCCACCCAGGGCTTTGTAACAATTTTAAACTTTGCTTGCAGTCATGGAAAGCAACTCTCCCACAGAGCAGAGGACAGGACAAGTTTTAATTCACACCTTTGTTTGAGAATTCCTGTGTGAAGCTATTCTTATTTTAGAATAAAAGCACTCATGCAGGGACTCAAGTAACAAGAGAGTTAGAGACCATATAATTATTTCCGAACATTCTGTGTGTACGCCAGCTTTGTATCACAACACCCACTCTGTATGCCAGTTCTGATGTAATGACATAACTCGTTGTAATAGATTATTTGGGGATTAAAAACAAAACAAACAGGTATTATAAGGAAAAAATATTGCCACATGAGGGCATGCTTCATCTCTTTCAAAAGCTTGCCTTTTCATCTGAGATATTTAAGGCAAGTTACATTTTCAGACCTAGTTTTAGGAAAAGGAAAACTCAGTTTTTAATTATGATTTGCTCAGTTTCTTACATACCAATTAAGTGCAAAATTATCACGAACTTTGAAAAGAAATACTCTTTCCTCCCATCTGTGCTGACAGCAGCATATGCTTTGGTCTTAGGGCAGAGGAGATGAGCTACCTGGAATCTCAATGCATAATACTCAGATTTTGTACCATTTGGTACAAAATGACCACAGGACACACAAATCAAACACAAAGCTATGAAAGACAGAAGTTTCACCTTTTGCCCAATGGGAACAGTTTCCTGGTCGGCCAGCTACACCGAGGCAAAGTGTGGTATCTTTTACTGTCCTCTGGCAAAAGAAGGGCAAGGTTGCGGAGTTCCCCACCTCTAGTGCACCACTGGATCCATCTCTTCCCAGGAATGACCGCCCATGCATCCGTGCAACCCCTGCGTCCTCAGATCACGAGATCACTGCCAAACCTGCTCTATACCTTTGTGGGGATTCCTCAAATCACACGGTAACCCCGAACAAAGTCCAAGTGTCCCCTGCAAAGTCCACCTTTTAGGCAAAACTAGCACCATCAGGCTTTCAGAGCCTACCAGGTCATTTGTGGTAACAGCCCAGAAATAAATTAGGTCTGCAGATGGTACTGACGGGCAGCAAGAGGTTAATCTCTCCACCCAGAGAGTGGCACCAGAGCAGGAAGGATCCTCAAGGCCATAAACTTTCTCTGGTCCTCAAAGGAGGATTTTGGACCCACAGTGGAGCACAGTGATTAACTAGGAAACCACAGCATCCAAGCCTTTGAGTCACTAGAAGTAATTTTTCTTCTGGTGAGTCAGAGTATCTGCACATCCTTGTTTCCTGGAAACTTGAGTACTTAAACATGCAACATTCCGCTTGAGTATCATGCCTGTATCATGGAAATGATTCGCAAAAAAGTTAGGTTTCTCCCAGCTCTAGCCAATATCCATGGATGCTCAACATGCTACAGGACCTGGCCTCAGGGTGATTTGTTAAAATCAAACAGGAGGGTGTTTTCCCAAATTCCAGAGGAGCAGGGTCACATGCCAAGTGTTGCATGCCTGCCACTCGCCTAACCTGGGTGCAGCAGCCCCTGCCAGAGGAGCACCAGCTCCCGGAGCCTTCATCCTTGGCTGATTCAGGGAGCCAGGGAGCTGCAGGGTCTTAGCCTTGACAGCACCCGGCTGCACAATTTTGGCAGTCTGGGCTCACGCTGACTAAGACGTTCGCGCTGACAATAAGAGCCAGCTCATGGGGGAATTTTTCTTCGGCTTCTCCGTTTACCCCAGAGATGTAAATCCACTACGTGCATCTTTCACCACCGCACCCATGCTCCAAGATTATTTCATCTGGCCACAGAAAAGATGGACGAAATACAAATGCTCCGATGCTTGTGGAAATACGTGCAGTAGAAGCCATAGGTGCAAGGGTCAATAAGTGGAGAAACAGGTTTTTAATCCACTGACCCAGACAATATTGAATTGCCACATACTTTTGTTGTTCTAAACATGTTTCAGTTATAAAATTGAAAGATGCCAGGCTTTACGTTCTCACTGTAAAATATCACAGGAAAATGCACTGTGGTATTGGATGGGAGCATCACTGGTATTCTGTGCTAAAGGTAACTAAAATTTTACTCTTTCTTCTGCGATTTTACCAAGAGTAGTTTTGAATTTATGCCCCAGCACATAAGTAACTGGATATTATAAGCATCCATGGGGCCAGATACATTGTGCCCCTGGACGAGCATGCCTGAAGAAACAAGAACCCCGAATACCCACTTGCAGTTTTGGGAGGGACCACATTTCTCCCTAACTCCCTTGCCAGGCCATAAACTGTTTTTTTGTGTGTGGCCTGGCTTCCCCACCAGCTTTTGCACCGCAGCCCAAACCCATCCATCCCCCCCAGGCCACCACGGCCCCACCGAGCCCTGCAGCTCCCGGCCGCTCCCGCTCACTCCCCGCTGCTGCCCCTTCCCCGAGAGCCTTGCCCAGCCACCCTGCAGTTTGCTAACGGGGTGGAAACGGCAGCTGGATCCCTCTGTGCCCACCAGAAATAAAAGCAAGGGCAGGAAGATGACCGGGCCGTCATCTGCTGAGCGCCGGGGGAGAGGAGAGGTCCCCGCTCGCCTGCCCGCTCCCCGGCATGCACAAGCGACAGCGTTATCTGCACCTCTGAGCATCCCAGGCTCGCCTGGCGCCGGGAGATAAAGGAATCGTGTTGGACCTTTAAAGAGGGACAGGGGTGCAGGAGAGGCCGCCTGCGGCCCCATCTCGGACCTTGCAGGAAAAGGTCAGTGAGCACATGGGAGCAAGCGGCCGCAGGAGCAGGGGACGCCCGAGTCGCACACGGCGAAGACCAGCCTGGCGCGGGCACTGCTGCCCAGCCGGGGCGGCGGGACGGCCCTCCCGGGGCTCCTCAGCCGAATGGTGGACTACCTGCAGGGACGAGCGCCAGCACCCGAGGAACAACCTTCCCGCTGAGCACAGAGAGGAGGAGGTGCAGAGAGCGGGGTGAGAGGGACTGTCCGCCTGAAGAGCGCTTGGCGGGGGGGAAAATTAAATAAGATAGAGCTGGGCAAAGTAAAATAAAAAAAGAACAAACTAAAAATAAATACAGCAAAGTAAAAATAAATCTATTAAAAAAAAAAAAAGATGGACTAGGATGAAGTAAAATAAAATAAATGCATTTTAAATGTAAAATAAAATGTGGTGGGGAGGGGAAAGGAGAAGCAGCCACTTTCTCACTGGCTCCTGCCTCAGCCGCACAGCCCTGCCCCAGCTGATGGAAGGACAAGGGTGGCCCTCGCAGGACTCCATCCCTGGAGGAACACAACCCTACGGACGTCCCCGCTGCGGCGGCGGGAGCCTCCTCCGGACAGCGGGGGAGCTGGCCACGGGCTGCAGGGGCCGAGGAGGCTGCCCCGTGCCCAGGCGGGCGGCGAAGGGGCCTCCCCTCGGCCCCGGGTGCCAGCTCACCCCGACCCACGCCGCCGCCATTCCACAGGCAGCTCTGGCTGGGAGTCAACAGGAACCCGACGCCCGGGTCGAAGGCTGGAGCGGCTGGCAGGCCGCAGCGGGCTTCCCGGCAGAGCCGGTGCCGCGGGCGCTCCCAGGAAAATGCAGGAGCGGATTTCGGCAGCGGAGGAGGAGGAGAAAGCGCTTCCTTCTTCAGTTCACGCCCTCCTGGATTAGGCAGGACGAGGACACCTGACATCACCTGCCCGACCGGGTGGTGACCGCTGCCACCCAGCGCGAAATCTCCGGGGAACACCACAGGGCGAAGGAGATGTCCTCTTCCCTGGGCCCGCAACGTCTAAGGCATCGGCTGGCTCACCAGCTTCCCCAAAAGGCGCTGGCAGGACACGTGCAGCAGGGGCAGGCTGCAAAATCTACAAGCCCTTGATTTCATGCGGGCTTAGGTGGTGTTTCTGACCAGCCGCCGCTTCAGCGGGTGGCCCTCCAGCTTGGGGGCTAGTACGTGCCCTTGGAGAGCTCTCTGCCGAAACTTGATGTTATTTCACATCACCGCAAGCGTGGCCTGTCTGGGGGGATTCCCCGATGGCTGGGGAGGAAGGGAAACAACAACATCCCAAAAGCTTAAAAGGCAATACCCGTGCGGGAGTCAGGTACTGAAGTTCTTTTGGTACCACTGAAAATCCCATCCAAAGTCCTCAGGCCCAGCGCAGGCAGGTTATACAAGCCCACCTGCCTGTACACAGGCACCAGTCACTAGGACGTTTGCCCTGTTCATAAGTCTATTTATACAGCACCAGCCCCACCACCGGTGCTCGCAGCATCGACGAGCGAGCGCTGGCTAAGCAAACCCCTGCGACTGCGGGGCTGCCCCTCGCCGCTCACCGCCCGTCCCGCTGGTGGCCGGCAGGACAAAAAAAGCCTGCCCGCCCCAAAGGGGCTCCTCTGGCCACTCCACCGACCCCATCCGCAGCCTCGGTTGTGTCAGTGACTCTCACGAAGCTGCTGGGCTCCGCTTGGCCACAGCCAAGATGCGAGGACACCTTTCACTTGCCTAATGGCTGGTAGCCTGCGGCAGAGAGGAGGTGAGCAGCTGGGCTGAGCAAGCCTCCGCCAAAGGCACGCGAGTCGAAGCCCTCGCAGCGGTACGTAAACGCAAAGCACAGGTAGAAAGCCAAAGGATCAGACATTTGAACGCAAATGAAAACCTCATGGTGTACTGAGAAGCACAAGGCGAAAAAAATCACTGGTTGACATGAAAAAAAAAAAAAAAAAAAAAAAAAAAAGCACTAGGCTTTCCACGGAGTAAGAGCTAAGCAGGAGCTCCCAGTTCAGCCCAGAGACAACTGCGCCTGCTTCTCTCTCCGCGGATGAGAATTCCTCTTTGACCGGGGAAGAAAACAGGGAACAGGCATAAGGAAAACAGCACATGGCAGCAATCATGGGAGAGTGAAAAACAGCCATCCTAACTGGTGGTCACAAAGCTGTCCAGCAGCTGCGGGGCGGGGGGGGCGAATAAGCCAGAGGGAGATGGAGCGGAGGAGGAGGGGAGGAAGCTTTAAAGAAGAGCAGATTGAGGGCAGCCTCTCAAACAAGTCAAAATTCACTGAGACATGGTCACAACTCCCTGTTTAGCAGGAGGCATCCACGAATGAATAAAAAGGAGTAAAACCTGGACAAGTAGGAAGTCAAAGTCAATCGGATTCATACATATTTAACAGGGACATTCATCCAAATAGAGGCCTGCCTGTAGTGTGCTGGAAGTCACGCTGCCTGGGAGGCTCACACAGAAAGCCTCACTCCTGGCCAGCACGGGACAGAAAGGCGGGGGATTGCTCGCTGTTTTCAGGGGAAAAAGCAGCCCTGATGTGAACCGAGGAGAAGATGAAGGAGTGGGCGAGATGCCAGGGAAGGGATATCTCCCGTGCTGGTGAGATGCCGGGGACAGGGCACGCTCTCTGCACCCCGACCCAGGGAGGGCAGGAGAGACCGCGCTCCATTTTGCAGCTGAAACCCGCCTCCTGGCACACGCTGCAGGGGACAAGCAGGGCTGCTGCCTGCGGAGCCAGAGCAGCTGAGCTGCGGCCCAGGAGACAGCACGGCTGCCCAGGCTGGGATAGCCCCAGGAAAAAGCTTTAGCTCTCATTTTCCTGAGAGCAAGAGCTCTGGACCAGCGCAGCAGCAGGGCTTTGACAAAGAAGCCCCAGAAAGCTGGAGGAACGTGTGCCAGGATCGTGACTGACGTCAGGAGGACGAGGGATGGAGGGATCACATCTCCCTTAGTCCTGTCTAGCAATGGCCTGGATCCAGGTACGGACCTAGGTTATAAACCTATTGCCACACATCCCCATAGGCCCTTTCAGACCCAGATTAGTGGGAATTCAAGCCTAAGAGAACCACGCCGCAGCAAACCACGTTGCTTCCGCTCCACCTCTGCCTGGGCACTGGCTGAACCAACGCCCTTGCGCAGGGCTCTGCAATGGCATGTCCTGTATCAGAGCTGCTCCACGGGCAGCCCTCAGCAACCCTTTGGCATTTGATGTGAACCCCATTAGTATAGAATTGGGAAACCACCTTGGGTACTACTGGCTTGGGAAGCATCATCACAGGGTTCCCCTTGCCTACTCTCCTCCATCAGCATCCCTGTGAAACGCATAAACAATTTCCTCTCTGCCCAGCACAGCCTGTCGTAGGAGTTCTGCAACCCAGGCTATGTCCTCGCTGACACCTGCTCAACCTCAGAGCCCGCCAGGGGTTTGCACAAGCACAACTGGCTGAACTTCCCGACGAGGCAGAGGAACACAGGCACTCTCATCCCACAGGAATTGCTACAGCCCTGTTGACACGGAGGTTGCTAGATGGTGTTTCCAGAGCAGATTTCCCTCTCTCCTCGATGCGGAGGCTCTCCCTCGGGGTAGAAGCAATGGCTTCGGGCCACCCCGTCACCTGTGGCAAACAAGCATCAGCCAGACAGGGACAGGCTCTTATCTGGCAGATGGGAAGCAGGACATAGCTGCAGAAAAAAGGGGAGCGCACCTAGAGCACACGACAGTAGTACATGATATGCTCCAGAGATACGTGAAAATGACGGTTGTGAAAGAGACAGGAGGGGAAGGGAAAGAAAAAAAGAGTCTTTTGGCCCGTGGCCAGGGGGAAAGGTTTATTTCTGTCATCAGACTTAATGGTTCAGCCCAGGGAGAAATGCAAGCGGCATCAGGTCCTCCCTTCCCCGAGAGAGCGAGCGAGCAGGGTCAAAGGCGGCACCGCCTTTCCTCTCCCCGTGCGTGCCATCTGCCTCAGCCTGACCCCAGGCGGGAGGTTGTCCTGCACTGCCATTGTAGCCGGGTTTAAGGAGAACAGCAGTGGTCTGGTGATCCCATCATGCAAGGAAGCAGAAGTACTTCTGCCTCAGGCACCATGGTAAGCTCGGTAACAACCAGTTTTCACGCATCAGATATATTACATGGATGCCACACATCCCATTTGGCAAGTCCCTCAAGTATTGCAAGCTTCTGGACAAAGGGACTCCAAACTCTCAGGATCTGGCACAGCACTCGCCAGGCTTGAATTTAGCCTTACATTCTTGGCCAGCAGCCCTGAGCACTGGGAAGGAAGCATCCTTATCCCCCCTCTCCTCCCTCCTGCCCCCAGACAGAAGGCGCATTGGATCGCTCCTCTCCGCGGGTGAGGGAGTGCTCTTCTTCTGGAATAACACCCTCTGCACAGGGAGCTCTGCTGGTCCTACTCTTCTCCATCCACGAGGAAAAACTCTCTGCTGGAATCCTGTTCTGCTGGAATCAAAGCACATCACAAAATCCAGCTGATTTCGCCAGGATTTCCCTTAAGAAGAAAATCAGGAAAACAAAGAGTTCCAGCGGTGTTGAAACATTTTTCAGCATGTTTGAAATGCAACATAGCTGCTTTTTTTTTTTTTTTTAAGTTTCAAAACTACTTTCATTTTAATTTTGTGTCTGTTTGTATTGCATTAGGTAAGCTGCAAAACTCAATCAAAGCTTCCAATTGATCCAAAACAAAAAAAGCAGCTGGGAGTAAAAAACCAGAAGATTTTAAAATTGCCAAATCAAATTCTGAAAAGTAAAAATCCTCTACAAAACCAAACCTAAATCTCAGTTTTCACCCTCTGTACAAATGTTAAACATTATTTGAATACAATCCTCAGTCTGTGAAATCTCCTGGCATAGATAAGCTTTTAGCACTAGGTAGGATGGGAAAAGTGCTGTATTGTGTAAAAAGCTGTTATAAAAGTGCTATAACTCCAGTAAGGGGTTCTACCAGTACAGCATCTAAAATTCTTTTAAAATATATATGTATTTTATCACCAATAAAAGCATACAGCCAGCGGAGAAGCTATCTCTACATCAGGATTTACAGATTTAGGAATTATAGTATCCTAAATGACATCTCCCAGCATCAGTCCTCTAGTCCACATGACTCTTCAAAACAGGGAAAACAACTTCAGCATCCTGTTAACTGTGTCCTCATGTGCATGTATGTAGCTCCATTGGTCTTACAGGTGTAAATTAGGGCAGGATTTGGTCCATGACATGCATAGTCCAAAAGAGCAATTGCGAATCCTTAAAGAGGAGAGGAAAAAAAAGAGACAATAGACCTAAAACAATTAGTGAGATTAGACACAAAAGAAAAATAATAGTGTTGACAAAGGCAATGCTGTATGTTAACTTGACCCTAACTAAAACCTTAGATACCAGCTAGTAAGTACTCTGTCGAAATCACTGAACTGAACACTAAAATAAAGCCACTTCGGAGGGGGCAGCAGCTTTAAACCTACAGAAAGCAGCTTTACATACCAACCGCAGGCAGCGAGTAAAGAACACTGTGTTTAAGCAGAAATTGCAGGAAGCATGTGGGTGGCAATGGCCATCCTCCACGCTGGAGTTTAGTGGAGGACACTGTGACCATTCTTGTGGCTGGTCCAGGGAAATCTCCATGCCGTGGCGAGACACACCACCAAGGCGCACCCTGCTTTCCAAGGGCTCAGCAGCCAGGCTTGGGATGAGCCTCCTGGAATTGCCAGGGACTGAAACGGAATTAGAAGAGCCAGAACTGAAAGGTGAGATTTTGGACCAAATACAATAGATCTTGGATGCTGTACAAAAGTCACAGAGATCAGATGTCACCCAGCGATTAGGGGAAGATGGGATAATATAAGAGAGAAGTTAGGCCAGCTATGTTAAGAGGAAGAAAACTCCTTCAGTTATGGCCCAGACCTATGAGTCAGAAAATCTACTTTATACCCTTGGCAAAGCTGAAAACTTCCTGTGGCATCTTAAGCAAACCGGTTTGCTCCTCGATACAACAGGATAATAATTTACACAGTCCAGAGCCTTAAATTAACTGAAGTTCGTAGACTGCTTGGAGCTCCCGAGGTGAAAAGCGCTCTTAGCTTAAAACACAGCAACGAAACCCTCCTGCCGTCCATCTGCTGAGCACAGTGGGAACACTCCCGGTAGGGTACCATACGCAGCCAGCTCCCACTGATGTAAAACATGCTTTAGCGCTGGCTACTTAGTGCCACTGACAATAAGGTCCCAGCACACCAGTTCCTCCTTTGCCTCCTATCCTTTATAACCAGCTATATCCCACCACATTCTTCGTGAATGGAAACTATTCATATCCTTATACTAGGTATAGTCAAGTAAACAGAAAAAAACAGAAGATTTGCTAGCGGGTGCTGGGGGAAGGGAGGAGGTAATGGCCATCAGCAGCTTTGGCAGCTATGTAAATGGTACCAGGCACGGCAATTTCATTAACCACCTCCCCATCAAGAAATCCAGAACCGTGGGGATTCATATTTAGAGAAGGCTTTCCAACATGCTGTTGGCTCTTATCTTGACCCAGCATTGCATATGCTATGCATCACAGGTCATGACAGAATTTATATCAGCATCAGCAGCAACCAGAGTAGCAGAATATTCTGCACGGGGCAGGGGGGGGAAACCAACCAAAAAACCACCAGTGTTTACCGTGAATAATGCCAGTTGTACTACAGTTTCCACCTTCCATTTGGAATAATTTGGCTCTGAGCTGATGAAAGCACTTTCAGAATATCGGCTGGAAGGAAGACAGCATCCAGATGTATTTGACAGGAGTAAAAACCTATGTAAGCCCTACATTTCTCATCTAAAAGTCACCACCTCAAAATAGCTTGTGATCTAGTTATTTTTATTTAGAGAAGAGCCTGTGCCTTGAGTTTGGATCTGAGTCCAAATTCCACTAGAGTTTCAGACTGTTGTTAAGGTAGTGTCCTGGTTTCGGCTGGGATAGAGTTAATTTTCTTCCTAGCAGCAGGCACAGTGCTGTGTTTTGGATTTAGTAGGAGAAGAATGTTGATAACATGCTGATGTTTTTAGTTGTTGCTGAGTACTGCTTATGCTAGTCAAGGACTTTTTCAGCTTCCCATGCTCTGCCAGGCGCACAAGAAACTGGGAGGGGGCACAGCCAGAATAGCTGATCCAAACTGCCCAAAGGGCTATTCCATACCATATGACGTCACGCTCAGTATATAAACTGGGGGGGGGTGGCCAGGGAGCAGCGATGGCTGCTCGGGAACTGTCTGGGTATCGGTCGGCGGGTGGTGAGCAATTGCATTGTGCATCACTTGCTTCGCGTATCATTATTATTATTATCGTTATTATACTGTTACTATTAGCATTACTATTTTACTTTATTTCAATTATTAAACCGTTCTTATCTCAACCCAGGAGCGTTTCTCACTCTTACTCCTCCGATTCTCTCCCCCATCCCATCGGGGTAGGGGGAGTGAGCGAGCGGCTGCGTGGTGCTTAGTTGCTGGCTGGGGCTAAACCACACAGGTAGGATGCTCCATTCTGGCCCAGTTCAGGAACAGGATGAGCAGTGAGTTAGGGATCTCATTTAGAGCCAGACTCAGACATTAGGGTGGCCCATTTCTACAGGTTTGTGTCATACAATAAATCAGCAGCTTTACACGAAAGGACAGGTTTGTTTCTTGATGAAGGGAGAATTTAAAAACTGTGTGCTCATTTCCATGTTTCAGAAAGGCTGCAGATTGTTTCTGGGATGATGGGAAGACTCCCGAGTCTCACCAGTCCTCAGAGAGGACTATTCAATAATGGAGAGCACGTTTTGCTATCTGAAAATCATAACAGTGTGTACTATCAGCTCTCCGTGTTAAAGCACTACCAGCACAAAGACACATTTACAACTGGGCCACACACAGTATTACAGCTTGCTCCATTTTGCCTGTGCGTGCGTCAAGGATTCCTCGACAGTTCTGTATTTTTGGATCTGGAAACCCTGTAAGAACTCCAGGATGTCTTAAAAACTACCCTCACGTTTTCATCCTTCTTCCTCCCATTTCTGAATGATCCCTTGAGCACAGGAGCTTTCTTCTTTGCCCCTAACTAGATATTCTTAAACATTTTATTATAACTTGTTTGTTCAGCTTTAACCACAGTGGTACTAACATAATAATTAATACAAATTTCTTGTAAATGCTCTGTTAGTAAATTTGGATACTAATGACCTCTTAGTTACCTGGGCTTCTACCACACTGTGTACCCATCCTACAGCTCTTGTTTACACAAGAGGCTGACACAGCTCCAAATACACCATTTTAGTTGCTTGTGTAACAAACAAGTGCTCCACACGTACTTTACGCACACGCTTGGTCCAAAATATCCAACTACATATTCACCAAAACAAGAGTAACATGGTCTGTTCCAGTAGATGTATCCAGTCACACACACACACACACACCTTACTCATCTTCAGACCTGTAGGAGGCAATGCAGGAACTGTCTGGGGCTATGGACGTGTTCAGTGGGAAAAGCTGCAACCACCTTCTCTCTGTCTCCCTCCTTCCTAAAACTGAGGGTAAGGCTGTGCTGGTAAACAGCTCTCTCTTAAAGGTAAAGCAATGTCACCTGGGTTAACTAACACCACCTTTGTCAGCAGTTAAAACCATCTGAGACGCTTCACCTGACAGATGAGGAAGACCTTGGACCACCTTTTCTAATAGCAGAGGAAGTGGTACAAGTGCCATCAGCAGAGGATTGGTAGCAAGCATCTGGAATGGCTGTAAGATCTCCAAACAGCTCAGCTGTTTGAAAATAAATGTCTGTCCGCAGCCTCATGGAGCTGAGCTGGTACATCTTCAGACATCCCTTACATAAATCTCTTGTACACTGAAGAGATTTATGATAAACACTTGCTCTTTCCTTAACCTCCAAAACCTTTTCCACCTGCTGAATAACACAAGATTCTTTCCTCTCACCCAGCCTGTCCAATATCTATATAAAGCCTCTAGAGAAGATTCGGTGGCACCATGGACTGACTCGTCAGCAGTGCACATATGACACCCATCTCTACATCATCTTCACCTCCCATGCAAATAACACCATTACCCAGCTCTTCAAGGGCTTGGCTGAGATCAGCAAATGAATGAAGTTGGCAGAAGCCGAAGCAAGAGCCTGGGCTGACGATGGTATAAGAAAGTATTTTGCATTTCCATAATGTCGTCCATTCGCCATCGCTGGCATTAAGACTAATGGAAGATGTAATGTTCATCTGAACTCATTCATCCCAGAAACCCCAGTAACTGTTGCTGCAAAAACCTCAATTCTTCAGCGCTGTTTCTGATCAGATGACTTGCTGGATCGAACTTGGCCCTGATACTTGATTTCTACAGCCTGGCAGGTTTAGAAATGATACCCTGTACAAGAATGCTTCAGTCCACTTACTCAGCAGCACAAGACCACCAAACAAGCTTGAGCTCTGTTCTTTGCTCTGCTGACCACTCAGTCCCAGCTTAAATTCAACGCTTTGCCCTTATTTTCAAAGCCTTCGTGACCTTAGCAAAATTTGGTTTAAGGACATCCACACTTCTAATATTATATTGAAATCTGATGGTTGTACTGCTCTGTAACAAAATAAATACCAAATTTGAAGGTGTGTGCACCAGAGATTCCCCAGTGCCTAGGACACAACTATGGACTCCTGATCACCTGCGGGAGACAATCATAAATCTCAGAAGTGCAGAACAAAAGAGAAATTCCAGTTTTTCAACACACCCTTCCCATCTCTATTCTAACTGCACCAAAACCACCAGTACAAACAAGTAGTCCATGACTGACAGACAGGACAAAGTCTGATTTCCAAGGGTACATTCCAGTGGGAGTTCTCTGGTGCCTGATAAAAGGTGAGCTGAGCTGACAGCACCATGATGCTTCTAGCACAAACGGGCTCTCTCGTGTACCCATCTGCCCTCTCTTTTAACCTTATAGGAACTTCACTTCCAGATCTGTGTTCTTTTGCCAAATTAACAAATCACTTTTGGGGAGGTGCGGAGGTAGGGCACATGGAATCACATACACAGACACACACATACACAGAGCATGAATTCAGAGGCATTGCTTTACTAGGAAACAGTTATGGGCAAAAGTGCCCTCTGTAAAAAATAGGAGAGGAAAAGAGAGAGAGAAATGTCAAAGATGCCCTGTGTTCATTTTCATGAGCTCATAAAGTAATTGGAGGCAGATATATAAAGGTATCCAGGAACATCTGAGGAGTCGTTTTCCAACACACCAGTGACAGTCAGGGACTCAGAACCTGGAGAGAATCACACAAACATTTTCAAATGACAAATGAGTCACCAATGATAATCAGATCTGAAGGACATTTAATTCCTCCTAAAACAAACACAAAAGCTGCTTTTCAATTATATGAGATGCAAAACAAGTCAAAAAGTCTAGAAGATATCATTGAAATACACCTGAATCTATGTCCATAACTCACTGCTACACAGGGAGGGGGCCTTGTTTTAAGGTTGCATTTCCATGTGACTTTCGAATTTCCTGACCACTGCTCAGTTGCAATATACCTAATTATGTTTAGATTGCCTGCCAAGGAAAGTAAAACAGACCTCAATAGGGGAACCAACCTGCTGTGTATCTATACAATATCTACAATAAATGCTCTGACGATGCAGAATCCTCACGATGCACCTAGCATTGCATGAACCCCCCAGCTGGTTTTGCCTGGGAGGAAAAACATGTATGCATGAGCAGTGATACTGTTCGGAGACACTAAAACAGGTTTATAATACTCCATCCTGTTTTCTTCAGCACAAAAATAAGCCCTGCAGAATACATGCATTTCTGACAACAGCTGGCAATAACTTTGTGCATTTCAAATGCCAGTCGGAGAACTTTTCAAATGATGAAAAGGTGCGTGAAGGTCAAAAAGCTGGGAAGTCTTGCCAAGGATGATAAAACTTTGCTGAATTTGTTAAACTTATGTTCCCATGAAATTTTCACCACAACAACCGTTCGGCTTGACATCTGCCTAAATCTGTCCAGACCTTTGGGCTAATCTGGCAAGAAATAAGTGACCAAGCAAACCATCAGAAGAGAAACTTGGAATCACCAAGGAGGCCCACTCAAAGGCTATGCCATGGTGGGGTTATATCTTGTCAGGCTCTTCCAGTGGTTGATTCCAGCAGCAACATTTGGGTTGGCACACCGTGCCAGTGAGTCAGCATTTTTACGTTACAACTGAGAAAACAAGAACAAGGAAGAAAAGAAAAGAAAAAGAAAAAAAAAAAAAGGAAGCTGGTTTAATTATTTGGTAAGGCAGCTAGCATCATCATAAAAGTGCCCAAATTTTAGTGCAAAGCAACCTCCTCCCTATTCTCTCCCGAAACGTTATCTTCTTTTCTTAAACTGACAATTCAGAAAACAGCCAGGGTGCTGCTGCTTTCTGCCTCGTATCCTCTGCCCGGCTTGCACATGTGCTTATCCAGTAACAAGCATCAATAGTGAAACAGGATTATGTTCCACTGGTTTAGAGCATGAGCACAGCCCTGGGTGGGGCTGCTGGAGGATCAGCTCTTAATAAGGTGTCCAATTTATAATCTAGCAGGGCGAGGAGCAACTGGCTCTCAGAATGAATAGCTCTTCTGTGTGACCATCTCCTGAGGCTGCCTGCCTGGCCAGCCCGCCTCATCCTTTTCTCTCTCTCTCTCTCACAGATGTTACTCTTTTCACTAACTTTTTTGCCGTTTCCCAGACTGGAAATATAAAGAGGAAGGAAGACAAGAAGTATCCACCCGCATCTGGTCGGAAGCTGCAAACTGCAGCAAAATGAACAAACTATCCGCTAGCTTAAAAGGAAATAAACCCCTGGTATTTACTTCTTCCAAGAAAGTTTCGTTTCAACCTCGGATCCCGCTCCCAGGGACCGTCTTTGCGCCAAGAGGTGTCTTTACGAGGAAGGCTGTGCGCAACAACCCCCGATCCGTGGGACACCGGGCCCCGCGAGGGGATGCGATTCCCAGGCTGACGCTCTCTCCGGTTTTGCCTTAAGCCTCTCCTGTTGAGTGATGCCTGGTGACTCTGCCGAGCAGCACCGGGCCGGTACAGCCACCCCGCTGAGCGGCCAGACTGCCTCCCTCGCACCTCGCACCTCGCACCTCGCACCTCACCCCGCCGCGCGCGCCCCCGCCGCCACAGCCGCCGTACCCGCCGCGACGACACTCGTCGCCTTGCGGCGCAATACAGCCGCAAGCACTCTCCCCACGGCTCGCCGAGGTGCATCCCACAGAGCGGCCGAGCCCGCGGGCCAAGCCCGGCCAAGCCCCGAGGGGAGGCAGCGGCGGGGCCGAGCGGGCCCTGACAGCGGCGGCGGGGCCGGCGGGGCGGGGCGGGGCGGGGCGGGGCGGGGCGGGGAGGGCGGCGGCGGCGGCCCGGCCCCCCCGGCGCGGCGCGGCGCGGCGCCCTCTGCTGGCGCGCACGAACCCGCCCGCAGAGCCGCCTCGCAGGGCCCGGGCCCCAAGGGAACACCCGCCCTACGGGAACAGCCCCTGCCCCACGGGAACACCTGCCCCACGGGAACACCCCCTGCCCCAAGGGAACACTCCCTGCCCCAAGGGAACACCACCCACCCCACGGGAACACCCGCCCCACGGGAACACCCCCTGCCCCACGGGAACACCCCATGCTCCACGGGAACACCACCTGCCCCACAGGAACACCCGCCCCACGGGAACAGCTGCCCCGCGGGAACACCCCCTGCCCCAAGGGAACACTCCCTGCCCCACGGGAACACCCCCTGCCCCAAGGGAACACCACCCACCCCACGGGAACACCCGCCCCACGGGAACACCCCCTGCCCCACGGGAACACCCCCTGCCCCAAGGGAACACCCCCTGCCCCACGGGAACACCCCATGCTCCACGGGAACACCACCCACCCCACAGGAACACCCGCCCCACGGGAACAGCTGCCCCGTGGGAACACCCCCTGCCCCACGGGAACACCCACCCCACGGGAACACCCCCTGCCCCACGGGAACACCACCCGCCCCATGGGAACACCACCCACCCCACGGGAACACCCCCTGCCCCACAGGAACACCACCCGCCCCACGGGAACACCACCCGCCCCACGGGAACACCCCCTGCCCCACGGGAACACCTGCCCCATGGGAACACCACCTGCCCCACGGGAACACCCCCTGCCCCACGGGAACACCTGCCCCAGCGGCCCAGGCGGCCAGCCTGGCCCTTGAACGTGGAAGCGAGTTAGCTCTGTAACTGCCCAAGCATTGCTTCGAAGAAGCGTCGTGACTTAACCGTGCAGGTCGGGAACAGGCCCGCCGATGAACAAGCACCCATCCTCAGCTGCAGAAAGACCTGCAGGAAGGTGCGGCGCAGCGCAGCGGTTCTGCAAAGACTGGCAGCGCCGCTGAGCATCTCTCTCCCCCTTCTCCGATCGCCAAAGCGGTTCTCTGCCCAAAGATTCGGCCTTGCCCTGGGAGACTTGTCGCGGAGCCTCCTGTTACCTCCAGGAGACACGTTTCATAGATTTCCTTTCCACAGTGATGGTCTAATCCGACCTCTCACAAAGCAAAAGTCTGTAGCACCCTGCATTCAGGAATGACTGCTCCTCGGTACCTACAGTCCTTTTTTTCTGTCTCTGTGCTGGCGCTGCATTGTGTAGAACGACTCTTTCCCATCTGCAGCTCTTAAAACAAAGCAAAACACTTAAATACAACTCCACCTGAAAACTTTCCATCACTCTGTGCTTCCCCCCTTGCCAAAGAGAAGTGAAAGGTGATACGACCAGCCACTGCATCAATCTTTGCCAGGGTCGGGTGCATCTGGCTCCTGTAGGATTTTTTACAGTAGGAGTCTGTTTCTAGGACCATTGGCCCTTCTGCAGCAGGATGCTGTTTTCAGGATCTGATTTAAGCTGAACTCCAAAAGACCACAGAGAAAGAAGAAGCAGGGAGCATGCACTTGACTTCCTGGAAAAGACACCCGAGCTGTTCTTACGGCCTCCTGCAACTGCAGTCCCTCCTGCCCGGGCTCCACGGCTCGTCCCGGCAATTGCCAGCACTGTGGGCTCAGAGGGCACGGGAAGCAGCCTGCAGCTGGCCCCCGGGAGCCTGCCTGGTTTGAACAGTAAAATGCACAGTGTTTTCAATTAATAGCCTGCTCAGAAGCCACATCATGGTCTGTGAGAAATGCTAAGTGTCATTAGCGGTCTCTGGGTTGAAAACGTTTGGGAGGGCCACTGTTCTGTCCCCATCCTCACACGGTCTTTGCATCTGGGAGGAATGCCTGGGATGGAGAACACAAAAGGACAAGCTGGACCAGAGTACCCGTTATGCCATTGAAAAAAATGAAAATAAGATGTCAACAACTTCTGTGGGCCTGATTGTTTCTTCTCAAACAGATTGTTAGCTTCTGCGAATCAGGGTAGCTCTGCTGAGTAAACCAAAGAATGGAGAGAGGGAGGGGGATAGCCTTGGGATCAGAAAGGCACAATATGGGTCTTTATCCCCATTGCTTGCTGGCTACTGAGAAACATCAACTTATTGCCACCACCCCCCGCCACCAAGAGATAGTGGCACTAAGAGAGACGAAGAGACACAGGGTGGAAAATAGTAAGACTGCGTTTCTGCAAACACCACCATGCAAGGCCACCTGAAGGATCGGGCCTTGACTCCCTCTCTCTGCAACTCCTGCTCTTGCCCTGCTGCTCAGCGCTATCGTGAAACTGAACTGCACAAAACCAAGCTGATTAAAAACCAGAAACAGTTATTTTCTGAGCCAGATTGCTTCCCTGCTCTGGTCCACCTTACAGCCACATGCACTCTGGACTAGGTACAAGGGAACAGGTATCAAAAAATACAGCTGCTCCTTGCAGCATCAGCCCCAGCTTGAAGAGTTCATCAGACTGCAGCCTGGTGAAACACTGGGAAATCCCACAGAGAGCAAAAGAGAAGGAAGCTGTAGTTTAATTTCAGCAAAACACTGAACACAGGCAAAGAGCAGGCAGTGAGTGAGTGATGCAAATGCGCCTAAGTCAGATTTCTCCACTGGACCTTCAAGAGAAAAAGAGGTAAAACATCAAGCACAAAGGGCAGCCTGAGTTCTCCAAACACAAAATCAGGACAAGCCAAATCCTGTCCAATTGCACAACATTAAAGAGTGATTCTGTGCTCTCTTACCTTGTGCTAAGGGAACAGCAATGTTCTGACCTGCAGTGATTTATGTGTAGCAAATTCGTGCTCATAAACAAGTGAGAGGAACCAAAATCTCATGTCCTAATCCTTCCAAGCAAAACCAAATTCTTTATGGGCATGCAACATTTAGCTGAGCTTGCTGTTGAAGGAGGTGATGTTTATCCTTATTTGAATCCAATAAAAAGACCAAAACAAGAGAAACAATGCTCAAAGAGCTCTTCTCCTTTACCTTTGCAAATAATGCTACCAAAAAGAAAAAAAAAATTGCTTCACATGCTTTACAAACATTACTTAATTTAGCCTGATGTCTCCCCAGCTGGACAGGTGTTATCATCTCCACTGAACATATGAGCAAGCTGAGTAAGACAGAGCTGGCCCTGTTTTTCTAAGTAGCATCTAATTTTCAGTGCACTTCTGTGTACAGGCAGCTCCTGTTAATTTTGGCTAGAGCTGTATGTGATTAATACATGTGCAAGACAGATTCTGAGTATCTCAAGCTACAGGGCTAAAATTAAAGCCCATGCCTGAAAATGTGAACCTAAAGGACTTGCCCATGGCTAGGCAAGCCAGGAAATCTGTTGCAGGATCAGGAAAATAAGCCAAGTCTTCAGATTCCTTGGGGCTTGTCTCCACAAGAAACCTAGGGAAGCAACGTAAAATTGCAGCATGCCAGAAACGTTCTCCCCAGGTGGACCCTTCAGTGTTCGCTGCTTTCAAAGAGGAAATTTTAATCCCTCCATAAATTCATCCCTTCCCCACAAACACAGAGAGACCCACTTCTCACTTACTGCTGAATACTGTAGCTTGCTGCCACTTTCTAAACTGAAAGTTGATGGTGACAAGAGAAGGATGTGGTGACTCAGGAGGCAGCAATAAGAAAGCCAAGGGCACAGTTTCGCTTTGGTTTCAGCAGAAAATTTCCCCATGAAGATGCTCTTGGTTTGCAATCAGCGATGAAGGAGCTTACCTGCATTTCAAAGAGGGCTGAGCTACCTCCCACTGAGCGTACACAAAGGTTACGTCTACCCATTTTAAGCAGACACAGATGACCTCAGTAGCTGCCCCCGTTAGCCGGAGCACGATGCCAGCCCAAAGGAGGAGCCGTGTGGTTTCATGCTAGAAGTAAGCAGCAGATCTCTCTGCAATAAAGTCTCTAGAGATAATCTAACAACGTCCACACAGGGGGCTGGGCTACAGATGCACGTCCTCCCAAGCCAAGGTGCTGGTGGAAAAGGCTGTCCTCCCAGCCTGTGGTTACCTTCCCTTCCGGTCTGCTTTGCTGAACCATGCTTGAATGCTTCTCACATTTTTTCAGTCTGAATGAGGTAGGTTAGCAGAGGCCCAGCATTTCAATGTTACAAGCTACCACTCAACGCAAGACGGGAAGTGGTCACCCCACAGCCTACTCCCTGGACCTGAAGCAGCAGGAACCTCTGGTGCCAGGGAAGAGCTGGAGACTCTAACTTCTGCCACAGCCTACAGGAACAGCTGTGGCCTAAGTGCAGCATGACAGTGTCCAAGAAGTTCAATACCCTCACTTGTCACATGCCGGCCTTCACATGGAGATGAGCCTGGTGCTAATGCATTAGGCTTGGCTAACATTTTAAATGGTGCGGGCATAGCTTTGCAATTATTTAAATTCTCAAATTGGTATGATACAGCTTAACTGGCAAAAATCAGCATAGGCTAGGTCTGCCAAAACTGGTGGATCCAAAGGAAGACATTGTGCTGCAGCGGGTACCCCGCGGTGAGGATGGCAGCTGACCACAGCGTGACCACCCAGTAGGTGCATACACTGCGGAGGCAGGCGTAAGGTCGCTTTATGGTCTTGGCGGACTTGAGAAGAGTAGGAACACCAGAACAGATGTAACGCTGCTTTCGCCACTTCAGGTTACGGACTGTTCGGACTGTTCAGACTGAAGCAGAACCCCATGGTGTTGCTCCCTCTCATCCCTCGCACACCCACTTACACTAAGAGACACTTACACCTGCTGTCTCGTGACACCGAATCAAGTGTTTGTGTAGCTGAGCTCTAAAGATTTTTTTAAGGACCTCTGGGTTAAAAAAAACCCCACCATACATCTTCCCTGAAAAGCACATCTTTTAAGTGGATCATTTCACAGAACTGGCTTAAAGGGCAGCTAGACAAACAGCTGAATCAGCACAGCCGATGAAGCAGTAACCTGGGGCAGCTGAGAAGGAGCCGACCGGAGCAGCCGCCTCGCTCGGCTGCAAGCTGGAGCAGGACACCCGACTGCGGCCCAGCTCTACCAGTACTTTCCAAAGTGTGTGTTTTGATTAGGATTGGGGTGGTGGTGGTGGTGTGTGTTGTTCTTTAGGTTTTCTAAGGAAACTAGGCTTCTGCAATTGCTCTGTCCCTCCATCTTCCTGTAATCCCTTTCAAATCTGCTGTCCAATCTCAGTCAGATCCAAAAGTCTCAAACATAGCATGTCCCTCTAAATCAGCCGGTGTCTGGGTAGAAGCCCAAACTCGTGTCCTCTGCAAGGAGAAAGGCAGGCAAAACCCAGCTGCCAGCCAGTGCGGCCGGTTAGCCAACACACGACTCTGGCCCACGGTTTCAGAGGGACAGGGAGGAAGCTGAGGGGGCGAACCTGGTGCTCATCATATGATGATAGGCTTTATCACTTTGATTGCTCATGCACAGCCTGCTTTAATCCAGACTTTGAAACTTACGGCATGTAGACTTCAGTATGTACCTGTGTTTTAAAAAGGTAAGTAATGACTTCGGTAAGTCATTAAGATGTAGTTAATACCTTTAACTCCATTCAGTGATTTCTGTATCAGGCTATTGCAAGAGTGTCTTAACAACACAAGTATTACAGACATCCTTAGTGCAGAAAGGGTGATACTGAATTCTGTGCAGGGGCTCAAATGTACCATTTGTGCAACATGATGCCTGATACTGTATTTATATTGCTAAAATGCCTTTTCTGGGGGGACCTCAACACAGAGATGAGTTCCATCTAACGTGAGAGGAAAGAAGTAACTTGTTATCTAGATAGATTATTCACTGATCTATAAATCAGAGAGAATAACAATGCATACTGTATTCCCGCCTGTTCCCACACACTCCTTCTTGTCATCGCAAGAGGTCTTTAGTACCCTGAAATACAGCTTGACAATAAAAATTAATTGAAAGTGCGCTAGAATCATTAACTTTTGGAGCTTCACAGTTTGCCCATCCTTAAATAACACTGGTTATAAAATCCTGTTTGTGCTACAATTCCTTGGCTCTCTGCCACGTAGCATGTACAGAAATCAGCAATATGTGCAGCAGGGACTTATCTGGCTATAATACGAGCGCACATAATGGACTTTCTTCTTTAGCTCAGCAGCAAAACACTGATTCAGATCTAGAGACGGGTTATAGTCCCAGCGGCGTTTACTCCGTGTAATTAGCAGTATCAAGTGTGTTGTCTTTTGGGTAGCCTGATTGTTTCCATATGCACGAGTACCTTCTGTGAACGTAGACAGGGCAAGAGGCAGACGGCATTCAAAGCGCGCCCAGCGCTACGGGAAGCACGTAAGTTTTAAATACATTATCTCTACGATTAAGAAGAGTTTATGAATAGGTCATATCAATCTTCAAGAACGGGGCCAGCGGAGCAAGAAAAAGACCTTCTTTCCAAGCAGGAGCTTCACCTGGATAACTACTTGCAGCCAGGTCCCCAAGATGGGGCAGGCATCTCCCTGCTTGCTGATGGGAGAGCGGCAGGAATCAGTGGCTCAGGCGGAGCTGGGAGCCTTGCTCCGAAGCCGGCGCGCGTTGCTCCAGGCGGGATAAGGCTGCTGATGCCGTGTTGGGGCCCAGAGGAAGATCGGGCCGGCGTTTGGGGTGGGGCGTGCCTGGGAATGCCTCACAACATTCATCTCAGGGGCAGGTACTTGCTGAAATTCCAATTACCGAAAGAGATGGCTGAGGCAGAGCGAGGCCTTGCCTTCGCCATGCAAAGAGGTGCAGTTTTTTTACCTCGGGGTAATGTTTCTGACCGATCCGGAGGTAAAAAGCAGTGAAGCCGAGCAGCTTCAGCCTCACTGCAAGGCAAACCAGGTGAGGTCAACCCCAAATGGGGGTGTGCTGCTGGCCTCGCCCGCTTCACCACATCAGCGGCGCTTACAGCAAGGTTTAAAATAAAAAAAAAAAAAAAAAAAATCCTTGAGAGCTGGAAAGACAAGACCTAATGTCTGTTTTGAAATAAAGGGTATAAAAAGGGGTTTGTTTAGGGTTCTTTGCAGCTTGTGCTCCCCCTCCCCTCCACGCCCCCCAATTTTGCCACGTCTGACACGCCGTCTCGCCCCCAAGCCTCGGGCCGTCACCCCGCGGCCGTCGGCGTGGCTGCGGGCCGCGGGGAAGTGGGGAGAGACAGGGAGAGCCATTCCTGCTGCGGCCTGGCTCCCCCTGCTCCTCGCCATCCTCGGGATCCCCCAGACGCCTCCCATTAGGCAGGGACACCCACACCCCACCCGTCATAGCGGCGCGCCTCGAGGCGCGCCTTGCTCTTTGGGAAAGGCTCTCCCGGGATATTCCCTATGGCTGCAGTAGGTGCCTGAATGAAGGCCAGCTTAAGTAGCCGTCTCGGGCTGCTCGCTGGCCCCTGCCCTCGTGCCGTCCCAGCAGCCCGGGACAGCCGAGGGCAGCGTCCCCGCCACGCTCCTCCGAGCCTTTCGAAACCTCCTGCAGACGCGTCTGCTTTGTCGCTTTGCTAACGATATCTCAGCATCTCTTCTGCAGCAAACCACTCCTTATCCGTAACGCGAACTCGCCGAAGGAGAGTGCCTGACCAGGGTACTACAACCATCGTCTTTGCTACAGCAGGTACGGTAAAGATTTAACCTTAAAACTTGCTTTGCAATACAGAAAATACATCCCTGCAAAGCACCTTTAAACTCGAGCAACTGCGGCTAGGCTCAGTGTCTGTACCAACTTGCATCACACAATTTCGCCTCCCTTTCTCCGCTACCCCTAGGAACAATCACAAAAAGCTCCCCAAACAAGCTGTTTAATTAAAAAATCTTCACTATAAAGTGCTGCAAAATAATATTTTATGCAATAAATCCAGGTAATACATTCTTGTCTACAGCTCTTCTTGGAAATATCTTGCAGTTGCTGATTTGGACAGGATTTTTGCAAGCCTAGTAAGAAGTAAAAATCCTTTTGAGAAAAAGGCATACACTGCTCATCGACAGTCGCTCATTAAACAGCCTAGCAGTTTGGTTCAATCGTGTCTTCCGATGTTAGGAATGGGGATGCTGCTATTTTAATAATAAGCTATCAAACAGTATTGCAAATAGTCACTGTTCTTTCATTTCTTGACAAGCTCTGAAGAGGTGAAAAATGCATTTGTAGCACAGCTACTGCTGCCTATTCAGAAGTGTGTTTTATCTCAACCACAAGATTTGGTTATCCCAGTGAAAAATACTGCACTGGAAATTCATTTAGTAGTTTTTACATCTATCCCTGTTGTTGTTCTGCATTTACTATTTTCTTGGTGGTTTCTCCTGGTTCTTTTCTAATTTTTCTTTGCTCACTTCCACTTAAACATCTGTCACTGACAAGCGCACTTCATGATACGCGGTTGCTGTTGTGGTCACAACAGATGCAGGGAAGCCCAGTGTATTCACTCGACCTAAAAAACATTACCGGGGAGTGAAATAACCTGTGTGCAATCTCGTGTCCTTACAAACACCCCTGCAGGTGTGTCACTCTTCCCTAGTGCATGGCTACCTATAGGCGTCAACTCACTGTTGTGCAGAAATACCTGAGGAAGGTTTAAAGATGCTTGAGGTACTGCTACCAGCTTAGTGCTGGCAGCTCACAGGACAGCGCAAGCCAATTTAAAGCTTACATAAATAATAAATATGTTTTAAGTCCCTTTTATGTGTAAAACATTAGGTTAAATGAGAAGTATGAACATTTAGTTCAATTTTAATAATTAAAAATACAAATGTACTACACACTCAGTACCTCGAACTCTGTTACATGCACATTTATATGGAGTATCTGGAAAACCACCTTTTCCGTCGTGATGGAAATAATACGCTGCTTATGTGTTGTGTTATTTTGAGTCATTATTAATCTATTATTCAAATAGTTTTGTAAAAGTGGTACAGCACTAAAGATTTAGGGTGACATTGAGGATTCAGGCCCCCAACTCCACAGATAGAAGCATGCGTGTAACATGTGCTGAAGTGCTTACAGGAACAGAGCAGAAATATGTATCAAGCCCAAACTTGAAAACAGGTGGTTTTAGGTTATACAAGCACAAAGAACAGTGAACAATTTTTTAAGCAGCCACTTTTTGCGTTCAGAAATTAAACAGCTATTTTTATTCCCACTTCCACCACCACCAAAAAAAAAAAAAAACCCCAACAAACAACCCGCGGGCTGAGAAAGCAACACATGAAATCTAAAAGACGTAATTTTAAAACTGAGGCTCCTTCCCACTGGGGGCGGGGGCGGGGGGGAACCACTTTTTTTTGCTTTTTTTTTTTTTTTTCCCCCAGGGACTGCCGGGCCCGCAGCAGCTCACGTCCCGGGTCGGCGAGCACCTAGCGCCGTGGGACGGGAGCCCTTCCTCGGTGCGAACCCCATCCTGCACCAATGTCCCAGGGCACCCTGGCAGCGTGGGCTCTGCGGCATGGCTGGAGAGCAGCCTGCTTGCAGTCATAGCTGGTGTTTTGCGATAACAGAAGAAAAAAAAAAAAAAAAACAAAACAAAAACCCAAACCCCAACAACAAAAAAACCCAGCTGCCATTAACATCTCAGCTGGCAGCAGGGCTCCCCTGTGGGCCCGGGAGGTGTTCCCCCTGCCCATGCCCTCAGGGCCCGGCACACCCCCTCATCGGGGAGCTGCCCCCCTCCAGGTCCCCGTGAGGGAGCTCTGAAACCCGGCACCTGCTCAGGGACCGGGGCGGGGTGCGGGGGGCCGCCCTCCCCTCCCCTTGCCTCAGGGGTGGCCCCGTGCCCTGAGGGGAGATAGGCAAGGCCAAGGCTGGGAGCCAGGCCTCGTCCGCCCCCGGCTGTCACCCCCGCTCGGGGGCTCCGCGAGGCCCAGCCACGCTCCGAAAGCCGCTACCCCCAGGGGGGCACATGCCCCCCCCGCCAGGCCTTGCCCGCGCCCCCCAAGCAGCAGGGCCCCCCCAGGCTTGTCTCCGCATCCTCCCCAAATGGCAGGGGCCCGCCGTGGTCTGGCGAGGCCCGCGGCTGCCCACGGCGCAAGGCCGGGGTTACGTGGGCAGCCCCGGTGGCGAGGCGAGGCGAGGCGAGGCGAGGCGAGGCGAGGCGTGGGGCTTAGTGTCTGCCCCCAGCGTGGGGTGAAATCCCTCTCAGCTGCCCGAGGGGAAGGGAGTGTCCCTCGCAGGGTAACAGATGGTCCATGAGCAGCCGCCGGGATGCAAAACCAGTCAGGAACTCCCTCCTCTTACTCACCTACTTGCCCGCCGCGCTGGGAGGTGGGAGGAAGTTTTGCAATATCTGGGGAAAGGGACGAGCCCCGTGAGCGTGAGAGTGGGAGAGGAATGGTGGGGTTACATCAAGGAGGTGGGCGAGCAGGGGAGCGGGACAGTCAGACGCACGCACGCACCCAGGCTAATCCGGAGGCAAGGGCACGGCAGGCGGGGTGTTGGGAGAGGAAACGAAGGGCTCACCCAAGGGTGGCCGGCCAGCTGGGGAGCTGGAGGGAAGGGGAGCAGCCTTACGCTGCATTTGGTGCGGGTACGTGCTTCGATGCGGGCGCGTGAAAGCGCCGGACAAAAGAGAGAAGCGCCATCGCCGCCCATACAGGGCGGCAAGGGGGAGGCCCTCCTTGCTAGGAGGTTTGCGGTTCCCCCTCCCGTTCCCCGCACGCTGCTGTGGAAACCTGCGCTCGCCCCGCTTGCTAGGAGACAGCACGCAGCTTGGTGGCTGCGGGTGTGCGAGGCTCTGCTAAATGGAGGCTCCTGCTGCCCGGCTGGTTGCTGCTGTGCTCTGGGAGGGAGGAGGAGATGGGAGGAGGAGGAGGAGGAGGAGGAGGAGGAGGAGGAGGAGGGAGGGATGTGAAAGTGGGTCAGGAATGTAACCAGACTCTGCCCCCCTTGTTGCAGGCACAGGCGGGCGCTGCCTTAGCGATGGAAAGCAGGCATTTCAGTCTTGATGTTCCCCAGTCCTACCGGCTGACGGTTACTAGGGAATCCTGAAGGATGTGTTTCCCTGTGACCCTTTGAGAAGAAAAACTTAGTTGCCGCAGTAACCAAGTTTGGCTTGGATGCAACGATGCAGTAAATACCATAGGTGAGCCTTGCTAACGGAGGAGGAGGAAGCTGAAACTGTATAGGCTGGGTAACTCTTGCAGTCAGGTCAGGAAACGTTTAAAAAACGTCCCAACAAACTGTATTACTTAAGTACACGACTTTTACATTTCCTGATGCAATAAAACTCTCAGAATTTATCCCCTATGTATTGTAAACTACTAAGAAAACAGAGATAGCAATAAACTGCCTTACTGATGTAGCATGAGGTGCAGAGCTCACCCACAACTCTGCAGTAGCCCTGTGCAGCCCTTTTGCATGCATGTAATTTTTGTTTGATGGCCTGAATTTTTGAAAGTTAAGGCGTGTGAAAGAAGGTGAACTCTGACTCAAAACCTTAAGTTTGCATCCATCTTCTTTTCAGCATTGTTACTTTAGATTAATGATTTTCAATATGGTTACTTAAAGAGAGAACTCATCAACCCTGCTCCTATAGGAAATCCCCAAACTAAATACTTTCAAAGTGGAAAACAAACTAAAAGAACATGCAAAAAATATTCAACCTGAGGCCGTCATGCATCATTTCTCCCTATTCACTCCAGTTCTTATCGTCTGATTTCCATCTTCCTCATACAGCAAAATAGACCTTTACTCACAGGGGTGGGGAATCACTTTTCAGGGTTAGAATGAAGAACTGAAAAAAACCACGGAAGACAGATACCGTGATATATCCATTTCTTCTTTAGTTTTCTTCTAGAGTTGTGTTTTTTCTAAAGCACTGGTATACTGAAGAAAAAATGGGTTACGGTACATGGGACTGATTCTGCTTCCAGCCTGAGGATCGACAGAGGAGAACTGAGCTGTCGGGCTCACAGATGCATCAGGAGAGTGAGGGGACACACCAAGTGTGTCAGTACAGGCCACGCAGCAGATAGGTGTGCATCCGGTCGATGGACGAGGGTATGCGTATGCGTGTACATTTCATTAAGGGAACAAAAGTCAGTGGAGCAAACTGTGCAGCTATTCCTTTACTCCTTTGAATTATTTGTCAAGGAGGTATTGCTATAAATAAACACCCCTTTAGCTTCTTTCATCTCGGAAAGCTACTCAGTGTTTAAAAGGATCCATGCCCTTTAATTCAAGGACATTCAAGGATGCACAATGAATGTTACTGTTTCTACCTTTCATGTGAGATAATTTGTCAAGTTGATTTCCCAAATCATTTGCTACTAAAAACTAAATTTAATAATAAAAGTTACATGGACGTAAGTGGTGAAATGTAACTAATCTATTGTACCGTTACTCCTGTTTTAAGAAAAAAGTAGAAAACAATAATGGTTTAAGTGCTGTGGGCCACAAAGCTTTTCTTAAAAAGAACTCAGCGGAGGGCCTGGGTAATACCTCATAGATGAATGTAGCCCATTGCCTCCAGTCCTGGAAAATATTTAGATAGTCCTTATCCACAGTTTTAAGATCAGTAATTGCTTAGGTATGTCATGCTTATTTTTTGTGGAACAACATTACTTGGTTTTTTCAACTCTCCTGGCAATGCGGAACAGTCAGTGGGCACAGTCTTTCATGCCATCTGCTTGCATGGGCCTCTGCCGCCGGGCAGTCTTGCAGATCTGGGCAGGGGGATCCCGTAAGTCTCCCTCATTATCGGGTGAAAATGCCAGGTTAGAAAGCTTCCTCTTCCAGCACTGCCACAGAAAGTCTTGAAGGTCCCACCTATTATCAGCATATTTCTATGTGTATTGAGGCAACCCAGTGAACTGGGAAAACTAAGCATTAGGGAGAAGAAGCACTTGGGTTAGCAACCATTCACCTACTGGCAGGGAGGGTCCGATTTCAT
This sequence comes from Pelecanus crispus, assembly GCF_030463565.1. NCBI lineage: Eukaryota > Metazoa > Chordata > Aves > Pelecaniformes > Pelecanidae > Pelecanus > Pelecanus crispus. The sequence goes on along the minus strand of NC_134644.1, from coordinate 78,733,922 downwards.
TGTTAGCCTGGGCCCTTCTTATGCCCCCCTGGACACGCAAAGGGCATGTTACGCCTCATGGAAACAGTCATGAGACAATCCTCCTGTGCTAGCTGTAGAGGCATGGTGTTTCCTATCTATTCCCCCCGCCCCTTTCTGTAGGGATGATGTGAGGAAGGAGGTGGGGCCAGAAAGTTGCTGCTTTCTAGTTATTCTTGGCTCTGGCAAAGGCCTTTAAATTCAAGGGTAAATGGCAGGGACCTTGACGCCGCTCTAAATCTGTACCAATGTCTTAGAGGTCCCCAGAAGGACCAGATAATGTGACAAGGCACGAAGCACAGCTTAGGTATAACGGAGAATCAGACCTACAACCTGTGGCTGCTTTGAACAGGAGTTGATTGTGGCATCCCAGACCAGTCCTTTACTGCCAAGCTTTGGGCATGGGCCTAGGCTGCAGTGAGAGGCTAGTTAATGAAAAAGTATGGAAAAGGAAACATGGCAAAGTTCCAGGTCTGATACTTGAGTCCATCTGCAAAAGTATTTTTGCTTTGTTTTTGCTTTAACTTGTACACTGGAAAATTAGGAGGGGAAAAAAACCCTATTTAAATAGGGCTTTTTCTAGCTGTGTTCAGTAGAGTGCCCTGGTTATTAGAGAGAAAAAAGATGTATAAAATTTTACCAAATCATGTTAGCAGGCTAGTGTGTATGGTTTAGTAAAATACTTCTTTTCTGAGTAATTTTAGCATGTTTTAGCTTTTAAAACCATCATTTCCAACACAGATAATAATAATTTATAATAATAATAATAATAAAATATATAATTTTATAATAATATTTATATAATAATAATAAAATTTATATAATAATAATAAAGGTTTCCACCTTGCAGGGGAACTATTTTGCATGCTACTGAAGTGGCTGAGTGGCTTCAGGGAGAGGATAGATTGGGCCCTATTAAGATAGATTTAAAGATTTAGCCACATGCTATTTTGGAGATTAATTTCCTTAGTTAATATCTTGTTCTTACCAGGCTGAATTACAGAAGCTTCTCTGTAAACAGGACGAAACAATAGCAGCAAAGGTATGATGCCATACCATGCTGAATAGGGACCTCAAAGGCCATTACCATTTTAATGATGGCATTGTTAAGCAAAGTAGTCTCAAGATTAAGTCGTTTACTTCATTGAGAGAAACAGGCTCTTTATTGAGTGTTTTACCTTTAGCAACCAAAATACAGTAGTGTCTGGCTTTCTTTTGAAACTCGTTCATGTCGTTTCAAAGCTGTTTGCAGCTGGAGACTGTCAGCCACTCACTGTACTTACAAAACAGGTTTAAAGGCAGACACGGTTAACAGGATGTGACATAGACTCTCTTCAGCACAGTATGTGACACATCCCTGTACTTTTCTAATAACTTTGAGAGAGGCCGCTTAAGCTTAGAATGCAACAGGTCTCCTTAAAGTTTGAATTCAACAAGAAAGCCTTAAGAAAGGTATATTCCACATGTATCTTATTGAGAATTATTTCAGTGAACTTTTGCTTATCAGTACTGAAAAGATGTGTTAAAACCAGTCTGACAACTTTTTTCGTAACGCCATGTGCTGGAGGGCCTTGAGAAAACAGTTTTTGAAACAATATCAGAGCCTAACTACTGAAATGCTTTGAACAAGAAGAATGTTCATTAAACACATTTCCCTGGTTTTTGTAGTGGCCCAAACAACAAAAGTCAGGTATTTCATGATTTATAGCCCCCTTTTCCAGTGAGATGCTTCAGAAGGAGCTCGGAAGATTTGCATCTTGCAAGTAAGAACATGGTGGACTTAAAATGCTTAACCTACCCTATTTTTTCAAAATTTTAGCCATGAATTTACTGGATCCTGCTTCAAAACATGCATATAAAAGTCTTAATTACCCGTCAGCTCCCCTTATCTTAATTCGCTGTTTTTCAGCCAACACCCACGGGAGAGGCTATGCAGTGACTGGACCATGGGAGATGCGGGCATTTTGTACTGCACTGGAAACAGTCCCTGTGGTATAATCCTGCTTTCTCTGAGTTCCCATTAACTAGAACTCCTTGGAGTGAAATTAGGTTTCATTGCCCAAGGCTGTACTCTTTTTCTCTCCTGCAAAAGAGCTGCGCTTCAGGTCACAGGGCTGTGCATGGATCCTCCCACCCTGACAGATCAGCTCCTCTGCAGCCACCTGGCAGTGCTTGCTCTGCGCTGGAGGTCTGAGGAGGAAAGACACAGATAAGGACTTCGCAAAGCACACTAGCCTCCTATTTGGTTCCCCCTTTCCAAACACAGATTTCTCAGTACTTCTCAGCACCCCCTTTTTTTGATGTGTAGCAAAGTGTTTCAGGTCAAAACAGGTTATTCAGCACCTCTGGAAAACCTAGTCTCATTGTATACAGCTTGCTCTGAAAAATCAGAACTGAGTGGCACAATAACGTAAGATAAGATTCAGAAGAAATCAAAAATGTCATTTTTCAGAACAGATGCTTCCTAACACAAAAGACAATGCAAACAAATAGTAGCATCATGTTAGAGCAAGGGGAACTGGGTTTGAAGCATAGCAGCTCAGACTAAAAAAGAAATTTTGCTAAAGGGGAAGGGCCTTCCAGTACGGCTGGTCAGCAGCATAAGAATTTAAGAAAAATCAGGATAGTGAGAGAAATGTACATATTGTGTTATAAAAATGTAGGGCCCAACTCCAGAAATGTACATGAGTCACTGGGGATGCTACCCAGCAGGGAACAGTAAAGGAAGAATCTTCTTTACATCTAGGGCTGTTTTGAAGATCTGCTGTTGATGGTGCTTCCTCCTAGGCATTCTCAGGAGCTGTATCTGATTCTGCTTTGGTAAGTAAAGAATAGGTGGTGGATCCTGGTATTGGCAGGACCATTTGCACATCCCTCTTGGTATTTTCTTTGAAGCCTTGGGTAATAGCAAACAAAAGTCTCTGTAGGGATGACTTTTGCAACACAGGAAACACCTGTACGCCCTCCTCAGATTATTTCTCTGTGCGACAAACGCACGCCAGCTCTACTGTGTCACAGGGCCTTTTCACCCTAAAAGTTAGGGCTAGGAGCGACCTCACAAAAAAGCTCTGGACAAGGCAAAATCCTTCCCTTAACCCTTCCCTCCTCTCACCTCCTACTCTATGTTCTGACTCGCTGCTTTTTTCCTCTCTATTCTTCAACCCACACCTTGCCTTCATAAAAGCATCAATCTGTCATTCCCTGTATTTATTTCTGTGTCCGTTCCCAAGCGGCCAAGGACCAGCAGATTCTCTTTTATTACCAGTGTGCGTAGAGCAGAGGTCCAGCTACAGGCTGGCTTGCGTTCAAAAGCTGTGAAAGTAGAACTGTATCAATCAGTGATGTGAATTCTGCAATTTCTAAAACTTTTTCTTTAAACATGGTTATGCAGCTGACACCTCTCTTCCCCGTTTAATGAGAGCCTATTCTGTTTCACGCACTGAAGTGCGCGCTGTTGATATAGGCAGGCACGGAGCTAGGAGAGGGGGCTCCTGTTCCTGGCCTTTCTACATCTTGCTGATTAGTTCCCTTCTCACTGCCTCTGTTCCTTCAGCTGTGCGATGGGGCTCACAAAACTGTCCTTTTCATTATAAAGTGATTTAAGATTCTTGGTGAAGAACATGACATGAAATTAGACAGCAATAGCTGTTGGAGAAGTATTACATACCACTGTCACTGCGTGGGGAGTTCTCCAACATCCTATTAATATACGCAAAGCAGCAAAACTTTTTTCAAGGTTAGCATCTTCTACTCTTCAGCCTGGCTAGGGTAGAATAGCAACTTAGATAAGAAAATGTTTGTGCAGTGTGATATCATTACCGTGGTCGTCTTAAGATCTTGTCAGGATCCTGGCAGAAGTTACTTGCAATAAGGTGGGGGGGGGGGGGGGAGGAATTTCTCTTTTAACCAGTTATTAATCTTGAGACAGTCTATACTTAAAGGAGGTAGTAAATGTTGTATGCACAGTATCTCTTTCTTTGTTTTCTGAAATCAGGATAGTTTCTAATAATTTAAGTGTTGTTATTTTATTACTAAATGCTACTGTATATCTCTTGATATTTTACAGAAAACTGATAGGTGAATTACACAGTTCTGGAATTCTTTACTGTTGTGTACATCAGCGTTTCTGTAACTTCATCTTTTCTCAGAGCAGACCTCAGAAACTAGTCTTGGAGGATGTAGCAAACATTGGATAATTCAGGAACAGTTTTATAAGAATTCAGACCTGTCAGTTACACTGCCTTGTTTTCTTGCTGATGAATATGCCAAGCATGACATTGAGTTTGTTTTAGGAGAAACTCAAAGTAACTTGGAATGACAATCCTTCCAATTTAAGAGGAAAAAAACAACCAATAGTTCATTGCACTGAATCATGTACACAACTTTGATACCAGAGGCACTGTTCCTTAATCTGGTATCTCAATTTACTAACGGATAGCTTTAATTTTGTTTTTAAAGTAACTGAAATGCACATGCAGATTTAGGGTTAGGCTGGTTCTGGAGGGGGGACGAAAGTAATTGCATTGCATCTTCACCCTCCTCTGACTCTAAAATAAAAAATTCTCCAGCAAAGTGACAGGCTATATAAGCTGTGCAATAGTTGTATACGTTGTACATTTTATTAATCTGAAGCTGAGCCTTTTCACCCTTACACCATTTTGTCCCCAGGTCCTGTAACAGCCTTGCACTGGGTCAGACACCCGTTTTCCAAAGAATGCCCCAGAAAGCACTGTGTGGGTGATATTATAATTCTGTATATTCCTACAATGGAGCAGTGTGTCTGCGTCACAGGATCAGAAATTTTGCTTTGGAGAGTTAATGTGAATGCCAAATGATAAATAAAATGCTGAAATGAAAAATAGGCCCCGAAGAAGGGAAAGCATTGTAGTAAGACAACATTTGTCTTTCTAACTGTGGGCCCTCTGAAGTCTGCAGAAAGGGTTTATGGATGAGACATGACCAGCAGAGAGCATGCAGGATCATCGCTAAGAGCAGATCACCAGAATTCTGTAAAGTCACAAAACGCACGGCTATTTAATGTTCGAGTTAATAATTTGTAGGACCTTGTGATATTCAGAAGCATTTGGCAAACATCTTCTAGTATTACTGGATTGTTTAGAGATGTTTGCAGGTCACATTTACAAGTGGATGTCTGTTATCTGGCATTTTTTATACACAATACTTTTAACAGCTCTTTTTGCTGTTACCTGCACCCTAACTCCTTCCCACTGTACCAGGAAACTGTATTCTATTCATGGATAGCTGACTCAATCCTCTAATTTTTCATGCATAAAGCCTATAGCAAAATATCTCTTTAGGAGATCATTTTGTTATCCTGTTTCCAAATCCTTATTATGGGTACCTGATAACCAAGGAAAACCTTACTAATCATATACATTTTCAAATTATCTATATAAACAGCTCTTAACTTATGTCACTCTTCTTTAAAGTTCAACCTATTTCTTCATTATATTATTTGTATTCCTAAAAGCCTTTTCTTTTGTGTTCATAGCGACCTTCCTATCTCCCTTTAATCACAGTGGCCTCCACCACTTTTCCCAACTGTTTACAATTCGTTGGGAAGAATTTAACTGCTTTTCTTAGTAATAGTTTTTCAAGTGTTTCAACGTGCTGCAGCATATTTTAAAAACTGTAGAGGATTCTAAATGAATATTTCTTACCGAGTTTCACTTTTAAACTAACTTCGTGGTATTATTCAGAGAACAGATTATTGGTAAGTAGATTTGCTCTGGAATTTTTCCACAAATTTCTGAAATGCAATTTTACTTTTACATCCCAAATTTTTCACTTAAATGTTTGAGTGCTGATTAAGCCCTTCTTGGGAGGGTTTATTGAGTCAAAGGCGACTCATTCAATATCCCATTAGTTTGGGCAGTTACCTGAGATACAGAGAAGTGTTTCCATTCATTTTCATCCCATTTTCATCAGAGATCACACATCTAGTTATATGCACCACGCTATTAATTTTTAAAATGGAATGACTGTAGTTCAGCATCTAATTCATACTCACGTGCTTAAGTTTCAGGGTTGCTCAGCAGCCATAGAAGCAATGAACATGCTCAACATCTCTGAAAATCAGCCTATGTAGGTGCCTAGAAAATACAGAATCAAATACCTAACTACAGGCATCCTAACTGGAAAAAAATAACCTCATTTTTTTTTAATTTCTTGAATATGGATGAAGGATTGGTTCCTAGCAGAAGCAGAGCATATGACTTAATGGATCTCTTGCTCATTCAGATGTGGTAGATCTGATACGTACATTTATGATGTCTGGCAAATGTCGTGATTTTTCTGTTTAAAAATTAAAATGTAGTTACTAATTCTGTAGTCTGACTTTCAATGTATTTGTTTCATTTTCTAAAATCTAAACAAGGTAGTGTTATGTTCCGTAAAATTTGGGGAGAAAGAGCTGGCAGTGTGAATTGTGACACGATGTATTTTACTGATCCTGAAAGCTTAGTTTAGGTATTCCTAATTACATGAAGTTCCCTCTTCTCACATAGCCCTGGGATAATTGGATGGTATGGCAGTCCAAAGCCTTTGGGATGCTAAAATAATCATGCATTAACCCTATAAACATACTTTTGCTTTGATGTTATCGCCACTAGCTGCTAGCCGAATAATTACAGTTCCCTTGTGATCAACTTTCATATGATAAGAGTGATAGCAATGATAAAGACGGTGAAAAAAGTTGCAAGACACTTGCCATGTGTTTTTAGTTCATATGAAGAAAGGACATCAGTTTATAGAAACTGATGTGGAGCATGCCATGTAATTAAAGCTTTTGGTCCCCATTTCATTACTGCAGGCAAACGGGGCTTGCACTCAGTGGTGGGGAGCAGCCACAGGAACTGGTTGTGGCTCTCTGGCTGAGATAAGTTTATGCTGTTCCCTTTGGCAAATCATTGTCTTTTAAATTCCTCAACGCTTTGTTCAAAGTACAGCTGTGTTTCAATAATAACTTATTTCTGTATAATTCCAGTTCAGTGGTTTTTATTACATACGCTGCTAACATTTTCACACGAGTACTCCAGCTGTACAGCAGTTCTCTGCAGTCAGCGCTAGCCCAAAATCATGCCAGGAACTGTCTCTATTGGTTTCCGTGTTACCAAACTTTTGTATACTGAAGTATTATACACCACTCTCATCTTACTTTCTCTCCATTCAACTGTTGTCCCAGCTCTCCAAAATTCTCCGTTTTTATGGTTAGCCCCAATTTGCTGCCACAAGATTTTGCTGTAGTTCCTATTTACACGCAGTATTATCCAAGTACCAAGTTTCACAAGCTGTCGGTTTCCAGATATGAAATCTGAGCCTGCTCCTTCTTTTCCAGCGTGGTCGGGTAATGTGGTGTTCATTTTAGGACAGGACTAATGATACCAGCTCTACTGAATCACTGCGTGCAAGTAGGCACAGGGAATATCCCCTCTCTTTTGCTGTGCCAGTGACCTGGACTCTAGACCAGAAACATCATCTGCAGATGTGCGGACTGTGGTGAATTGTGTCCATTGGCCGGTGGATCAGGGGTTTCACAGCTAACGCAAAAACATCGGGCAGGTTTTTTACTGATTAAGTCTGTGCCCAGAGAACGACAGACTGGATCTTCTGAGGTGAATCATCCCCACTTACAGCAGAAACCACAGTTCAGAATTTCATGTCACTTAGGAGACTGTTCGCTACTCAGTTCTTCACTGCATGTAACTATAACCGTAGCAAAGCTCCTATAAATACCAGGTAAAAATGAACAGGAAACAAAAGCAAGCTTACTTTTCAGTCAGAGAGACTTTCCATGCACCTTTCTAGCCTTACTTAGCATGTGTGTGCGTGTAGGGGGATAGGTAATTGTGGAGGACATTGGTGTCCTTCAACAGATGGTATTTTTACATGTGGACCACTGCTCAGAAGGCCCTAAGGTGAATTCATCACATTCATTTTTATGTGTATTTAAATCAGGCTTTGCATCCAAATCTCTAGAGGTAGAAAGCCAGTGCTCCAATCCACTGTGCTACTGGGCACCTTAGCAGTGTTCTTCTCAGCCCTTCTCTTGGATTGCCTTCTGTATAATTCTTATTCTAGTGACGTCAGGCTTCACCCTCAGGCCTTCTCTTGTTTGTTGGTTTCTTTGCATTTGACCATTTTTTAAATAATTTTGCTGAACTACTCAGCCTGCTCATTTGCACTCTTAAGAATTACCTTCAGCCACTTATGAGAAGCAAAGGACATAGAGTAAAACAGACAGCTTAATGAAACAAACTCAGAAGGTCTATGTGAAGTGAGTACATAAGATTGTTCAGAAAATTATTAGAGAAAATCTAATTTGTGGTTGCCATTTAATTAAAATTAATAGCTGAGAAGATTATTCCACTGGTGAGTTTAGGGAGGCACAGCAATCTATTATCAGTTCACAAGAAGTTGCAGGAAAATTATTAAATGACTGTTAGGATTTCAGGATGTTTTCATAGACATTAATCCCAAACAATTTAATCCTTTGCTGTAAGCACATGGCCACTGACTGCAAGATGAAAATTTGGAATGTAAATGTTTTCTGCCCTTTCTAGTTATTCAGAGTTCTTTTGAGGAAGAGGCTGATGTCTGTGCCCTGTTCTTAGAAAACATCTGTTTCAAGACTCGAGATTTCCATTCAGTGAATCATTTCAGGTAACAACTCTCTTACGCTCATTTTAATAATAGTGGTTTGGGGTTTTTTTTTTCCTTTTCAAGTTTCATTTTAGATAGAACACAGTCCTATCTGACCACCAAAGTAATTGAAAAGTAAAAAAAAAGTTTAGTAGCACACCTACCCTGTCTACCAAATCTTTCCTCTCTAGATGCTCATTAAGAGACTTTTCACCTTCTTTGTATTGCACAGGAGGAAACAAGATTGTGGAACATGTTATCTATTATACACGTTGAAGACAGGAATGCAGAAAAATGTATTGAGAATACTTTCTTCTCAAGAATCCTTTATTTAAAAATGAAGATAAGTGAATGTTGGATGATAAATGAAAGTCAAAGTGTCAATATTAGGACTTAAATGCTCTTATCCACATTTTCCTAATATTTAGACACTTTGCAAGTCTTGAGTTTTCTTTTTGTAGAAGCAAGTATCTTCTTACATGAAAGCTCCAGAAATTATCTAAAACATGCCCCTATCTTACACCCCTCTGGTCCACAAAGCTATCTTTTTCTGCCAGGAGAAACCTTCTGGTGACAGTTTTTGCTGTTGTTGTTGTTGGAGTCATTTTATTATGTCAGTGGAATTCCTTTTACCTGTCTTAATCATGTCTCTGTTATGGACAATCTGCGAATACAACATGGCTGTTTTGACAAGCAAAGAGCCCTACTGGTGTAGTTACACCCCTGTACGCTGCAGCGGAGGTACATCTACCCCCGATACAATTTACATCAGCAAAACTGCTTTTGCCAGCGTGGCTTATCTTATCGTTGTCTGAATGACACAAGCTGCACTGGTGAAAGTATAGTTCTGGCTGCATAACTGAATATTCACTGCTTTTGGTAGCGTAGCTTGGTTTTAACCTCAGCTGCAAATCATATCCCTTTGTGTATCTGACTAGTGTAAGTAGGCCTGCACAATTTTGTGGCATAGACCTGTCCTGAGGCAATTTTGTCCCTGGTTTAAGGAGGCACAAAGCACAATTTAAGTAGGTACAAAGTTAGCAGCTCTTTTCATGCTCATATACCTGAGCCCTATGATTTTCTTCTGCTTCCCCCTTGATTCTTTGTCTACCGCATCCACCGGCCGTTTTTCCTTGGTAGTTCAGTTCACCTCTTCCCTTCCCCAAACCCTGTCACTGCAGCCTCCCCCAAGTTAGATTAATCTCTGCCCTTGAAAACTGTCCTGCTTTTTCCCTCCCTGCAGGGTAACTGCTCCCTTGCATACTTTCTTCATGACTGCTGCCACACTTCCTATTTCTTCACTTCTCTGCTGCTTGCTGGACCTCTCTGCCTGTTTTCTGCTGCTTTGTGGGCGCATCTCAAAGCACTGTCTACAGTATTTTCCCTGCGCTGGTTGGGGTTTCCTTCTTCCCCACCCCCTTTTCTACTTGCACTCTTTGAGCTATAATTAGCTGTGGCATGAAGCGAAGAAAGTAAAAATGTAGGCTGGAAAAATCAAGAGAAACGTCCCAGCAGCAAAATCTGCAAGAGTATGGACCAAGCTCCCAGCAGAAGCTGTTGAATCCTCCGTTAACTGAGGATATTTAAAACTAAACCAAGACGGTACTGAAAAGCATATTGCATAGAGCAATACTGTGGCAGCCTCAGGGAATGAATAGCAGGTATTTTCCGTCTCTAGCCTGTAATACCAAAAGATAGTAAGTAATGCTTCAGCTGGATATTGCTGCCTTCCTTCAGCTGCTGGTGCTTCAGCAGCCCTGGGAATGACTGAATGTGAAGAAGTCACTGTTAGCATGAGCATTTATTTTGTGAGAGGTTTCAGAATCAGCTCTCCCTAGCAAATGAGACATGGGGAAACACACAGCTGCCTTACTACTTGCCTTCAGGAGGGAAAATAATCACATTTAAGCTAACAATCAATTAGGTGTTAGAGGCTGGGTGGTCAATAAGAATGAAACATGTCACATTCAGTACCAAATCACAAGCTGGGCATTAAACACTAACTTCTTTTTGCACACCTGTGTTTTTTGCATTACCTAGCAACAAAAGCTTCTGGGCAACAATGCAGAGTTTTTAAAAAAGTGAAAGTATTGCAGTGGGTGGTTTTGCTTACTGTTGTTCTTTTTCCCGCTCCATCTCTACACAGACACGCTTGCACATGGGCTATACAACCTGTTTCTGAGGCTGTACATTAGTGATCACAGAACCGTTTGAGAATGTGAATGTCAAACATCTGCTTGCTAGTTTTTTCACGCTACGTTTTTAAACAGTCTGAGGAATAAGTTGGCTGTGCTGCTCCAAAATTTGCTAAGTAATTAAGTATGCAGGGGGGATCTTACTTAATTTTATCTATTTAAAACGTAGTATTTTTTTAAATCGTCCTCTTCTAAGAATTTTGGTTACTAAAATTGTAATAATATTCTTTTGTGTCCCTGTTGTTTGTTTTGGTTACAAGGCTGAAAGACAAGTCAGTTGCTTACATATCACTTTAGCCATTCTCTACAGTTACCATTGTATATAGGATATGCAATGGTATATCCTATATACCTGAAAGAATAGGTTTCAGTTGTTGATCTTCCCCAGAAAGGATTTAGAAACATTGGTCATTGCTAAAGTAGTTTAGGAGAATAGTTTATGCTACTTTTTACACCCTGAAAATCAGGGCTGGGGAAGGGACTAGTTCATCAAGCTGGTCCAGTCCCAGCAGCAGGGCTGCTCTGCATTGCATCTATCTGCTGGAGACTCCCACAGTGAAAGGAGAGGAGGAGATGGGGCCAGCAGTTATTGCAGCCAGAAACTTCAAGCAGTCCTGCAATATGCCCTACGGGCTGTGATCTATGGGGGAAAAAAGCGGTGTGGGTTTCAGAAATACCGTCTTCGTATTTCCAGATGAGTCCTTAGACAAGAGGTAGTCTTAGCTGGCTAGGTGAGTCAGCTCAAGGTCTGTTTTGCACTGTTGAAATGGCTCAGAGAAAACAGGGAGCAAATACTTAGCACTCGATCTCTTATTTTTGCTGTGTGTTACCACTAAAATACTGTCTGCTGAGAACAGATCACAAAGCAGAGTGGATGGCTTGGTACCTGAAGAACTACACTGGGATTTTGGGGGAAAGACGGGTTTTATTTCCAGCTTTGCCACTGCTAGCCTGTTGGGATGCGAGGGAAATTGCTTAAGCACGCTGTGTTACCTCAGCTTTTCTTTCACTCGCTAAAGGCTAATGTTAAGGTAAGTTTGGACTGAAGCTTTGGCCTTGACTTTCTGATCATGCAAAGCTGCCCTTGGAGATAATGGGTGGGGTTGCTGCAGGAGCAAGTTCCACCGCTCCGCTCCCTCGCGCCCCAGCTGCCCGATTTCCAGAGGCCGAGGTAGCTGAGCATGGTGGTGCATCGCATTTACCCGGACGGGGAACACGGGAATGCTGTATGATGCCGTGTCATCCGACAAACGCTCTGAGAGAGACTGCGTCTGGTCTTACGTGACGCGCTTTTCTGCTTGGTTTTCCACTGCACAAATTCATCAAGTTTAGTTTTCCCAGCATTGTTTAGGAAATGTATTTAATTGAACTTTCCCCCTTTTATTCTGTATAATTACCCTGCCTGTATGGTGGTCACACTTGTCAGTTCTGCGTTTGTTCTTACGGAGTTTTTGATCCAGGAAACCCGTGTCTCACTTGAAGGAAAAAAGAAAACTCAAAAGCAAAACAAAACCCCAACCCATGAGACGACCCAGCAGTGGCATGTTTGTTCATTTAAAGAAATACCTGGTTGAAATGTAAAGGAAATTCAAGCATTTCTTTTGGTCTTAGGTTTTATAAAGACTTATTTCTCACAGCCCTCGGGGCTGTATTCTCTGATCCTCCAAGTAGGCTATTCCCTGCGTTAGTACGTCAGCCGAGTTCTGCCTCTTGGCACGAGCGAGGGCGTCAGAACGGGACGGTGGCGAGAGGACTCGGGACGGTGGCGAGAGGACTCGGGATGCTGCGCAGGCATAAAAGCTCGGGCAGCGAACGGTGCCTCCGGTGCCTCCGACCCCCTCTGTGGCTGGGCAGCCGCGTGTCAGGGCGAGGGAGCTGGCTGCTGGCACCCACCCTCACCCAGCCTTCGGATGCGGTCGTGCGGCGTTAGAAGGTCAGGGCCCAGCGCTGCCTCGTGCAGCGTGTGAAACACTCCTGGTTAGTTAGAGAATGGCCTTACCCCAAACTGAGTTACTTTTGGCTGAAAGGGATGTGTAAACATCGCAAGAAATTAAAGTAACTTCTAAATGCCATGATCTAAAGCAGAAAGTACTGATAACGTCTAATAAGAAGGGGAAAAAAAAAAAGATTTTTTTGCTAACCTTTCACTAAAACCTCCTCTTTCAATGCTAATGTCCGCTTTAGTCTCTGTGCTTTAAGACGTCGTCGTATCCTCAAGTTGTGGCCTTCATGTAAGCTACGCATCCTGTTTTTCTTCTCTCCTTGAATACCTTTAATCAGCATCTCTGATATTTGAATTGTGGGTGGGGGCAGAGTTGTCCTTTTCTTGGGACTGCAGCAGGTGGCTTTTATGTTGCCAACATGGCTATGTCACCCAGTGGTCTTAATGAAAGCGATAATACACAAAATACCTTCACAAAACTATCGCTTTTATTTGTACTACGGTTCATTGCATTTAAGATCACTGTGTAGGACTAGAGAGGTGTGCGAGGGTTATAGAGAAGTCAGAGAAAGTCGTCTTGCCCCTTAGCATGTTTACCGTCACTGCTGAGTATTGATGTCAGGATATCCAGAAAGTATGCAAACCGTGTGCAGTCGTCAGAAAACAAAGACTAAATTCTTCAGCTGTCACAGACAGAGTGATCAGAGGAGACAGGATAAAACACGGCAACGCAGATGGTAGAAAATGCAGAGTGAAAGGGATAGCTGTATCACATAAGCAATGTAGTAACGTTTTGGGAGAGTAATTTTACTCATAAAAGTGTTTTTTATCAGTCAAAAATTATCTCTACTTTCTCTTTCACTGGAATAATAAAAAAAAGAAACAGTTTGCTCAAAATTTCACATTCAGTCTTAGACCACAGTAGGTTTTGACCTCTCTGATGCGTTATAGAAGTTCAAATAATGGAAAGTTTGAAAACTGAGTTATTGTAATTTCTCTTGCCCTGCAATCGCCCAGAATTAAAATTCATATCTAAACTGTTAAAGATGTATCACTTTTTACTATGTCATAAACCTCTGCAGTTAATTTTTGTTATAACTTGTTTTGCATTTTTTAATTTACACCATTAACACAGCATAGTATGTCCTGATTCACCCTTCATTACATTTCTCTGTAAGAATAGGGATGTTTAAAACATAAAAATATAAATGCGATTAAAAAATCTACATATTTTCTTCAAGCATTAAAATCCTGATTTTTTTTTTCCAGCGCGAGCTTTACAATACCTACATAATTGCACGTCCATGTTTCTAGAGCAGATTTCAGATGCTGAATTGAACACCGCTTGGTTTTGTATTCCGTCTGCCCGCTTCCTAAACTTCCTGCGTGGAAGGCTGCTTAAGCACCTCTGAAGTTAGAAAACACAGCGAGGGTGGATGGGAATCTTCATGCAGAGGTGGTCCAAAATGCCTGCAAAGACTATTCTAGAGATATTAGCCATAGGTCAATGAGACATGCGTTGCCAGCCTCCAAAGATGATTATCCATACAGGATTTTGCACCAGTATCAGTTACAGCAATTTATGTAAACGTCGGTGCAAACAAGGCCTTAGGTTGGAAACTCGTAGGCCTAATCTCCACGCAGTTTATATCTATGTGCCATGCAGGCTAAAATCACGGCAGTCTTCCAATGTAACATGTTTTAAGGGCTGAGCTCGAGACGGACAACTGCTCAGGTTTTTGTTTAATCGGATGCCTGACCGCAAGAGATACTGAAGTAAAGATGTAAGCTGGCTATAAAGCTATGGAATTTACCGACCGTTCTGCCACTGCAGGTTGGCAGGTGTAACGGGGACAGAGATGAAAAGGTTAAAGACACTTTACAATGAAATTATTCTTAATGACTTCCCTTGATTGTTTTTGGGTAAAGTAAGAGCCTCGTAGCAGAACAATCAGAATGCACTTTCTCATGTTTGCTGCTACGTCGTGGGGTAAACTATTATATAGCTGTTCTGTCAGTCAGCGACTCCACTTTAACAGAGCTTTATGGTATTGAAATTTATACACAAAGCTCACGTGTAACACTGCACAAAATTCGGCTGACAAAAAATTCAGCCTGCAGAAAGCACCGCAACAAACGCACGTAAGTTAAAGCTGCAGTTTCGTGTTCTGAATACACGTGTGTGCCTTTCGGTTTTGCGATTTTGGCATTTCCAGGTTCCGGATCACCAGACCTGCAGGTGTTTTACTTGGAGTCGGGAAGGGAAGTGGGTTATTCCTGACATGAAGCACAGCTCGTGTCCTTGAGATAGGTCCTGTGTACTCCTGACTTGTATGGTTTTGTCCAGTATTTTAAAAGAACGGTGCAAAGGAAGTTACAATAATGACCCCTTACAGGCAAAAGACTGTTTGTGAAAAGAGTTGGTTGAGGGCTTACTGCCACATACCTGGAATTTAGCCTTCCTTTCCATGCGAATCCCTTTTCAATCAGGAGATAGGATACCAGGTAAGCTGGTACAAGCCTTTTGCCTACAGGCCAGGACTTGATTGTTTAAAAAAAAAAAAAAAAAAAAAATCAGCCTGCAACTTCAGGTTCCATCTCACCAGTAACAGCTTTAAAAGGCCTCGTTTTTGTAGCTTTAGAAATAGTGTAAATAACCGTTTCCTTAAAGTGTAAACTGGTTCCTCCTATACTCGTTACGGCACTCCTCGCAAGCAGTTTTGCTTTATTCTCCCACACCCCCCCCCGCTCCATCGAGCTTTCAGGATGGAGTCTTCCCAGATACGTTATTTTTATGTACTATTTGTCACACAACCCTAAAGCGGTACCGGCTTTAAAGCGAAATCCCCCACGGCTCCATCCATCACTCGTTGAGTCTTGCGCACCTCTGAGCTTGCACCGCAGCGACAGTGACGGGCAGGACCACACGTGCGGTGCCTCACCATGCAGCCACCCAGACGTGCAAACGCCCCGAGCTCGCCGGCCGTGAGGCGCAGCCTGCCGACCTCCCGCTCCGGAGGGTGATGCTCTGGGTCTCCTCAGATTCCACGTCCTTGAGGTGCTGCCAGCCCGATGGGTGCCCGAGCCCAGCAGGGACCCAAAAGCGCCCAAGGACGAGGAGTTTTCTGAGGAAACACACACACGCACACACACACAGAGACACCACCACCCCCTCCAGAAGCTGACTCCTGCCCGGGGAGCGGCGGATTCCTGCCTGCGGCCGCCGTACCTGGTGAGGCGCCGGGCTTGGGAGGAGGAGGAGGAGGAGGAGGAGGAGGAGGATGCACGGACCCTTCCACGGCCAGCGCACAGCCCCGACGAATTCCTAAAGCCGGCAGCGCGGCACCGCCGGCGGCGGCCGCGGATGCGCTCCAGCCCGGCGCGCCCGCCGCGGCCCGGGGGACAGCCGCCGGCGGCCGGGGGCCGGGCACGGCCCGGCCCGCAGCGGGGCCGCGGTGGCCCGGAGCGGGGCCGCGGTGGCCCGGGAGAGCCCGGCGGGGCTGCGGGGAGGGCGCGGGGCGCCGCGTGGCACCTGGCCGCCCGCGGGGGGCATCCGGCTGCGGCGGGCGGCGGCGGGGGGGGCCGCGGGCGGCGGCCGTCGGCGGCGGCGCCCCTCCCGCGCCCAGGGCCCGGCGGGGGATGCTGCCTGCAGCAGGCGGCCGCCGCGGCCGCGCGTCCCCGGGCGAGGAGCCGGCGCGGCACGTGATGCGCCTCCTTATCGGGGCGCGCGGGGCAGCGCGGGGGCGGGCCGGGGGCGGGGGCGCCCGCGGAGCGCGGCGCGGCGCGGCGCGGCGGGGTCCCTAAGCGTGCCCATCGCTCCCCTCCAGGGAGGCGCGGAAGGACGGGAAGTTAGCGCGGAGTTTGATGAACTTTGCACATCCACAGAAACGCCATTTTGATTCCTTTTTCCGGAACAAGTTTGCGGCTCCCTCCCGTGCGCGCTCCCCCCGGCGCGCCCCCGCGCCCCCCCGGCGGCCCATCCTCCCGGCATGTCGCGGCGCAAGCAGCCCAGCCCCAGCAAAGTCCGGCGTAAGTACCGCGGGGCTGCCCGGCCGCCGCGCTCCCTCACAAAGGGCACCAGCCTGCCCCAACTCCGCAGGGATCTCTCCCCCCCCCACCCCCCCCCTTCTTCTTTTCTTTTTCTTAAGCGCGGGGGGGGGGGGGGTGGAAGAAAGAGGAGGAAAAATAAACTTCTGGGAGGGGGCAGGCGCGGGGGTGAGGACGTTGCAGCGTGTCGGCTGGTCGTGCGACTTCTTTAAAAAAATGAAATGCTTGTTAGGGGGGGAAAAAAGTTTCCTTTAAAAAAAAAAAAAGAGGAGGAAAAAAAGTTTGGCTGGCAGCGGTGGAGATGATGATGAGTTCGTGTAGCCTCCCTCTTCCCTTCCCCCGCTCCTCCCCTCTCCTCTCCTCCCTCCGCGGCTCCTGGTTTTTTTTTTTTTTTTTTTTTTTTTTTCCCCTTCCCTGTTGCAGACTTTCTACCAACCAGCGGCACCAGCCGCGGCGTTTTGCCTTCAGGACCTGATGCTCATCCATATTAAACCGTCTGAGCTCAGGAATCCGGCCAGATCATCCCCCCCCTCCTGCAGCAAAGTTTATTTTTAACCAGCCACCGCCACAATTTGGATGGGGCTGCGAGGAAGCAACATCTTCTAGCCCGGCTCGCCCCCGTCTCCCGAGCCCGCAGCCGCTTGCCTTTTAACTTTTCCTTCGGGCCGATTTTCCTGCCGGCGGTGGCGGCGGGTCCCGCGGCGGCCCCTGCCCGCTTTTCCCGGACGGGAGGGCCGCGCCGGAGCTGGGAAGTTGGGATGAAGGCGGCCCCTTCCTCGCAGGTAGAGCCGGCTTGCGCCGCGCATCTCTCCGCTCGCTTTCCGCCCCCCCGGCGGGGCCGGCCGTGCCTGCCCCTCCTCGGCACCCCGGCACCTCTCCCCTCTCCTCCCTTCCCCTCTTCTTTACTTTATTTTAGTTTTTCCGCTTTCCTCCTCTTTCTCCACACTCCCCCCCCCCCCCCGCCCCGGTAGGGACGTGCGTGTCCTTTCCCCGCTCCCGGCCTGCGCGGCGGCGGTGGCGGGGGGGGGGGTGGGGAGGCAGCCCCGGGGTGTTTCGGGGGGCTGCCCCCCGCGGGTCCCCCCCTCCCCTTCCCGCTGGCTTTGTGCGGTGCCAGGGACACATCCCAGCGCGGCGGGGCCGGCGGCGGGCAGGGACGCCCGGGCGGCGTCACCACTACAGGAAGGAGCCGGGCAGCATCCGAAAGCCGGGGGGGGGGGGGTCTGGCCCGGGGCCGCCCTCGCCCCCCTTCACCCCCTGTCCCGGGAGGGGGGGGGGGAGCGGTGGAGACACCCCCCACCCCCTTTGCAGGGGCGGTGTTTTGGGTGAAAACAAAGTTTCGGGCCGCACGCCTGCCGCCCCCCCCGCCCCGCCGCCGTGCGCGGTGCGGATGGGAGCCGGCCGCGACCCCGTCTCTCCGGCGGCCGCGCTCCCCATCGCCGTTGCTACGGGCCGGGACCCCCCCGCGGCTCGGCGGGGGCCGCCCCGAGGATGCGAGGCAGGTCCTCCCCCCCGGTTAATATGCACGGAGCTGGGGGGGATCTTCTCCCCGACGCCCCCCCCCCCCCCGTCCGCCGCCGGTGCGGGGGGCGCGGGCGGGCGCGGCTGTTGTTGGGCAGAGCAGGGCCGGGCCGGGCCGGGCCGCGCCGCGGGGAGCGCGTTGCGCCGAGATGCTGCAACTTTTTTTTTTTTTTTTTTTTTTTTTTTTTTTTTTCCTTTTCAGCAGAGGAGGGAGGGCGGTGGATTGAACTTTGTCATGTCGCAGATAAGTTTCCTCTGGCTTCTTCTCCCTGCACTTCTCCCCCGCCTCCCCTCCGCACGCACGCTTGCCCCCCCCCCCCCCCACTTTTTTTTTTTTTTTTTTTTTTAAATTTTCATTATTATTTTCCTCGTTTCACCTCTCGGCTGCAATATCTTCGCCTGCTCGGCATCCTCGCTGGGTTATGCAGGAGGAGGAGAGCGCTTCTCCTGGCTCAGCACATTTGCCTGCGCTCCCCGCTCCGCTCGGCTGCGCGCCCCGCCGAGGCCCCGGGCGCCTCCGTGCCCCTCCGTGCCCCCCGCCCTCCCGCAGCTGCGCCCCGGTGTCCGGCCCGGAGCTGATGCTCTGGTCCTGCCCGCCCCGAGGAGCCAGCATCCTGCCCCGGAGCCGCTGAACCGATTGCTGGAGGGAAGTGCGTGTGTGTGTGTGGGGGGGGACACACACCAACCATCCAGTTTTAATCCCCACTCCCTCTTTCCCCTGGCTTCTGTTGTGGGTAAGATCGCGTGGTTACGTCTTTGAGAGAGTAGCTGAACGTCTAGTTCGGCGTGATTTGGGTGTAGGAGAGACAGCAAACGCAACCGGTGCTTCTTGCCCTTCCAACACCAGACTCCGGCCCCGTGCCTTGGAAAAAAATTTGCTTATTACCGACAGTTGTTAAATAACGCCGTCTTGTCACCCCTGCAGTGCGCAGTAGACAGCTGTTGCGATGGCTGAAGTTTTTTCGTTGAGGTCTGTCGTTTTGACACAAGCACTGAGTTTTGTTACCGCAGTTCCTGTTTTCCACAGGGTCAGCGTGCGTGAAAGGGATGCAGTGACTCAGGGTCAGGCCAGCCATATTTGTTTTAGGTTTTAATTTTCTCTTTGAAGACTTCAGGGTATATAGGCTTTTCTTGGTGTGCCTGCATAATGCCGATTAGCCTTAACGGGAGTTGGGTACATCCAGGGAAGAATAGGCCCTTTTGTTTGTTAGAAACCCAGAAACAGCATGAATCCATCATCCAATCAATCAGAGTACCGGGGCTCTCCCTCACCTGCCGGCAGGGACGCGGCCAGCCTCCTACGGGGCAGCTGTGCTCGGCCCCGCGCGGCCTCCTTTGCTCCCTCACCTTCCTCCTCCCGGCAGCCGTATCTGGGACTGAGTTTGTATCGTGGAGTTGGAGAAACACCATCCTTTAAGTACCATCGAGTCAGCTTCTGCTCTAATTCCACAGGCAGCTTGTAGTTGTCAAACTGTTGTTTGTCCATCAGTAGTGACTATTTATGTAGTCAGTCTTACACATTCCTTTTAATAGCTAACGACACTAAAGAATATATATATATTTTTTTGTTTGTTTGTTTGGTATTAAGACAGAATATAACAGGGTGTTTGCTGGCTGGCTTTTTTTTTTTTTTTTTTCTTTTTTGTTTGTTTGTTTTTTCACCCAGACCTGGGTGTTTGAAACTTTGCTTGCAGATTTCAGTGTAGTGAAACATCTTATTCTGACTCAGCTCACCCAGGTTGTGCAGCCATTCTTAAGTCTTTAGAACATTCACTGACCCTTTGACCGAATGGCTTTTATTTTTGATTCTGAGGGTCGGGAGATTCTTAAAGTTTCAGCACGGGGAAAGACGAATGTCTTCATTATCTGTTAGTAATATCTATAATCTCCTTTGGTACCAAAGGCAAGCGCAGTGTTTCCCAAGGCATACAAACATGGACTTCTGTAGTGCTTTTCTCAATCCTTAAGGATTTTATCACTTTGCCTACATTGAAGTCACACTGCAGTCATAACAGTAGCTTGGCTTTAGCCTGTGAAAGTTTCTTCTTAAGCGGAAATGGTTTGGATTGCTCTCAGTTGGATTTCTCATTTAAATAAAAACTGTTCATGTACTTACATTGTATAGATTAAAAACATATAGATAAATCCCTTTGGTTATATTCATTATCCCTTGTAAAAGTAGGTGGTGCTTAGAAGGTCATAGGATAAGTGTTGCTAAGCAGCTAAACAGAAGGATGCTAAAATTAACCTGAGTGTTTTTGTAAGGGATTCACTTTTTAAGTTGCAACAATTTTTTAATTGACTTAAAATACATTCTTTTGATAGTAAAACGCCTGAAAAAAATGCTTAGATGCATGAATAAAGCTTTCCAGGGGACTGTGTCGAGTGTTCAAGTTATCTACATACACAGAGGAGTAATTCCACCCTCCCCCAGTATGCCTAAATTTTGCCAGCATTGGGCCCTTGATTTGTGCCCTTTGCAAATGTCCTTCCAGAGTTATCTGGTGCTCCAAGAGCATCTGATGTATGTTGGATAGCAGCCTGTAGGGACAGTCTTGGGAAAAAAGAAACTGCAAAGGTTCCCCAGGAACAGGCAGAAAACAAGTAAATCCTGTTAGTCCGAAATCTATGCATGTGCAGAAAAAGCCCCTTTTAACTTTTTGATGAATGATGCCTAAGTTTGGAAATCTGTGTTTTAGGTGTACACTCTTAAAACATGTGAGATCATGTCTTCTCCTTTCAGTGCAATAAAGGTTGTTTTCAAATGAGTGTATTATTGGACCATGTTACTGGACCAGTTTGAGATGGCTGCCTTGATGATGTGGTAGCTTCTTTCTTGGAGATAATTGTCTGTAGAGGAGGATTGTAGCGCTGCTTTCGGTTCTCTTGAAGGTAGTGAGAATGCCTGTCGCACTGTGTCTTTTCTTTTACCTCCTTTCTGGGTTCAAGCAAGACGGTCAGTCATGGGATTACAGCTTTAAAATACGCTTTTTCAAGAGTATTCTGCAGCTTGGAAAGGGGCCAGGAACTGCTTCGTGTTCTTTTGAGTACAGCTTCATCGTGGATGGAGTGCTCAGGTACCCTGCAGCTTTGCTGGGAAGCGTCTCAAGGAGCAGATGTGAACTTTGAGGGTGAGAAGGAATTGCCTTCTGAGACCATGCAACAGCTCATTTCTTATTTTGAGGCGGGAGATCTGACTTGCCAAGTTGTTGTTCAGCAGTTAAAGCAGATTTTCTTTGGGAAGGTGCATGAGGAATCCTTTCTCTGTGTGTGTTGGTTTTTTGTTTTTTGGTTGGTTTTTTTTTTTAATATCCTGCATAAACCAGCACTAAGGGGAGCTGTGGCTTTCAACTCCCTCCCCCCCACCCCCCCCCCCCACCCCCCATTTAGAAGCATCTTTATAGGCAGTGATTTAAAAGGCAGGACTTGGGTATCTTTGGAAATGCCACTCTCTGGTGACACACTGAAAAGTTAGCTATTTGTGTGGAGCCAGGAAGGGCTTGCAACTTGCAGAGCTTTGCCAGGCCAGGTTTGGTTATCAGCGTTTGATTACAAATGAAAATAGGTGAGGTTGGCTGAGGTGGGAAGTGCTGGCTCTGTTCTGGGGTATTTCTGAACAGGAATTTCAGGAGCATTGACTCTTTGTTCTTCTTCGGTGCAAGAAATCTGATGATGGCTTATCTTTGATGTCTGCCAGTCATGATGTTTTTCCCACCTGAAGGTGTTCCCTCCACCCCACCCTACCGCTCTGTTTTGAATAGCAACATTTGAGGGCCAGTGGCAGCAGTACCGGAGCATCTCACCCCCCTTCCCTCAGCATTTTACTGAGAACAGGGCGACAAAAAGTACCTAGAGCTTGTGCTAATGCTTTATTATGAAATGTTAAAAGTACAAATAATTGCCAGCTGGGGCATATGCGGTGGACTCCCGTTGGATGGCCTGTTCGTGTTGTGCTGGAAAAAAGGTCAGAACAAGGAAAAGGGCTTGGACAAAAGGGAGAAGGGTCAGTGGGATACTGGGCTGTGCCAGTGTTAAACCTGTAAGAGCAGCCTCCTGCAGTCAGAAAGGAATTGTCCTGATGTAACTGAGCAGTGCCTGGACCTGTGCTTCCTTTAGAAACAACACAGGCCTTCTGGTATATCCTGCTTTTTTTTTTTTTTTTTTTTTTACTGGTGGCATTTCAGCTTTCAGGTTGGCCAGCCTAGCAATCAATAAAGGTGGTTGCCTTTGAATAGGTGCTTTACACAAAAGAAGTAGTTGATGGGTGGAGACTGTTTATTCAGAGTGATTCAACTAAGTAAGGCTAAGAGAATCTGAATATCTCTTTAAAGATGTAGAGACAGGCAGCTGTTTTAACAACAGGATTCACCTGCAGAGTCCCAGCCATCCGCAGAGGTGCTACAGCAAGGGAAAAGAAAAGCTGTCAAAAGGCCCCACGGGCGTTGTTAGGCTCCTGAACTAAAATAGGTATTCCAAGGACCATTAGAGAGGGAGGCTTTTCAGCCCTTGATTACTGCCCTGTCTCCTTTGTCGATCTTCCCACAGAAGCACATGGAATGCAACTTTCAAATTCCACTGTTTTCCGGCACCTAACCTTCCTGAGCTAAATGTGTTTTGTGTTTAATCTTATTTAATTATGTACTTGTTTAATCTCAGGATTTCGAGAGATCCTTTTCCTTTTGAAGAAGACATCCCCTCATCCTGGTGTCTGAAGCTTCTTTGAAGATCCATTTGCACGAGGGACGTTACTTGTGTAGAGCTCTCGAAAAGTGTGGGAGAGCTGCTTGCAGACAATGGCCAAGTGACTTCCCAGTGTAATTTCTGTCAGCTTTGAAAAATTGAATTTTGACTTTTAAGTCACTCTGGGTAAAAAGTATGTTAAGCATCTTGGACATTTTCTATGCTGATGTGCCCGAGTGACTTGCTAATTTGGTTCTAAAAGAGAAATGTATTTTGTGGTTAATAGTGGAATTGCCAGCCTCTGATACACGTAAGACTTCTCCACTTGTCATCTTCTGGTGGATATTTTAACAGGTGTTAGCATGTGCTTTCTTGAAACAGCACAAACATACTCCTAGGTGGTTTAGGAATGGGTGGCCCGCATCATCTGTCCTTTGAAAACGGAGGATGATCAGCCCTTGACAAACATTTTTTTAGTTAGTTGAAGTATGCGGTTCCTCTCTGAGGATGAGAGAAGCAAAATGTTCGCTTTGAGGTGTAGCTGGCCTTTGCTTTTATTGTGTGTGATTAGCTGGCTTTAATTCGAGCCCTTGTTAGTCCCGTTTCGTACGGCAGGTGATGTCAGTGTTCAGGTGTATCGGTACCTGGGAGTGCTTTGCTCAGGGCGCTTGCATCACAGCAATAAATTCCATTCCCATGTTCAGGCTGAACACTGCTAACGTTACCGCTTGGACAAGGAAGAACTGCTTTGGATTTTGCACCAATAAGCAGCAGTACTTCCTTGTATTTCCTTTAGGGAGCAACATCACTTTTAATTTGGACCACTCGCAGCTTTGGGTAGGGGAAAGAGCCTAGTTTAAGTTCCTCTTTTTGTTAAACAAGATGCATTTTCTTCATTAAATTTTAAGTTCATTATGTCTCATTGCTCTTAGTGTTTTGAGAACATGAGAAGCAGCCAGGACATGCATACCTGTGTGCACCAGCGTTCGTGTGTGCATTTTTTTCTGATGTTGTTGCAGTTGCTGGCGTATGGAGGACAACATGCGGCTGTGGCGTCTTGTGCATGTGCTTGCCTGCTTTGTCCTCTCGTTCTCCCCAAAAGCCTTACGGTGTCCTGAGTCGGTGTTCACTTGGATAACTTGCAGCACAACTCACATATTTTGCTGTCTGTACATCCTGATGCTTTTGGATGGAAGGAAGGAAAGCTGCAGGCGGAGGCTTGCTTTTTAAGTGAGACTGTGAAGGTCCAGGAAGTGCAAGTGCATGCCATAGAAGCCGGCTGTGGAAGAGACGTCGCTGGGTTACTAACAGCTTCCATTTGTGAGGTTTGACTGTTATTTTCCAGGGGAAGAAGTATGAGTGCAATGACAAGTGCTGCTCCACAGAGATGTAACTTGTGCCTTGTATTTAGTTGATTTGGAGGGTGTATTTCTTTTGGTCTCTTTTTCTAACAGCTGCAGGTATTGTTTGTTCTTCTTCCTTGTCAGATGGCCCAGCCAGGTGTCGCTTAGTACATCTTACTACATTTCCAAGTAAGCTTCAAAACTGTGGTCCTTGGCAGCTTCTAGGACAAGTCTTGGAGCAACTTCCAGCCTTTACAGCAGATAGGTGGCTTTTCTGCTTGGTAAGATCTCCTGGCAGTCTTTAAACTGTCAGGACCTGACTGTCCATGTTGCAGAAGGATAGAGAGAGCTGAATCGCAGTGCCCCTGTTTCCCTGGTGTATTGTTGGAAGCTGTGCTTTTCTTTAAATAGTGAAGAATTCATTTTCATATCGGTACTACCTGCACTTTGTGCGAGAAACCTTCTCCATCCTCTGTCTCCATTCCTTCTTTTGGGAAGTGGCAGCATCTTTTTGCTGAGCATGAAGTGGCTACCACGTTCGACCTAACCAGAGGGTGGATTTCTAGGGGTGAGTGAAATGATCCGTACCTCAGAGTGGATGCCGGTTACTTTGGGAGGAAGTCATGCAGATTATAAACTCTGCAGGAAGGAACTGGTGGATTCTGTAAAATCTGCAGCCCCGCTAACTGCAGTTCAAGCAGTTCCCAATCTCTACTTGCAAAGCTTTTGGAACTTGTAAGCTCTTTAAATCTAGTGACTGAAGATTTTCCATGATTCCCTTTTCCCTGGAGAAAGAAAAAAAAGATAGAAATAAATGATAAGGTACTCATTTTAGGTGCTCAAAAGTCAGCAAACGAAAGTTAAGGTGTTCACAGAACAGTTAAGTGGGCCAAGCTGAACAGAGATCGTGTCCCGTTGCTGTTCTGTGTTTAATAAATCAATAGATGTGTACATAGTATGTAGAAGCGGAAAACGTGGCTTCATTCGAATCAACAGCAAAATTCTTTCAGGCTTCACTGGACTAAGATTTTATGTGGGGTATATACAGCTGAAAGCTTTTGAGCATTCATAGCATGAAAGATGCCAGGAAACTTTAAAAAACTGAAACACTGACAGTGTCTTTGTATTTTTCTGATGTCTGAAATTCCTACAGGTGTAGTTACAAAGTCAGTGCATCTGTTTTAGGAGCTTGTTTGATAGACAGCAAACTGAATTTGCGATATAATAGCCAGTTTTGACTGAATTCTCTTCCGTCCTGGTTTTGGGCATTGCTGAAACAGTGTGGCCATTGCTGCATCTCTTTTCTAAATCCTAGAGGCTGTGCTTTAACTTTCTTGAGTATATTCGCTCTGGTGAGTGGGAGGAAGACTTGTTCTTCCCAGGCCTGTCCTTCCCTGCAGGAAAAGGGGAACGTAGAGGATTCTCCCTGAGGATGGATCTGGGGCAGAGATGGCCCCTGTGTGTTTGGGGCCAGAGTTTTTATTTACACCATTGCGTAACTCTTAATCTCCATAGGAAAAGATGTGGGTTAGTAGATTTGCAATGCCACAGACTCACATGTGGCCGTGGTCCGCCTGATAGCTGACGTGTGCTGGTATTGCATAGTAGATGTACTGCTGCCTGCCTGGGGTCGTCCTGGAGTATTGGGTGACCCTGTGCAGAAGGATCTGCTGTTGCCTGACTTTCGACCTCGTGCATTGGCAGCCTCTGTCGTGCCTGCCCTGCCTGAATTGTCTGACTTGCAGTAAATGTTTCCGTTTGTGTGCTTGCTGTCTTTTCAAAATGATTGCTAAAAAGTATTTGGGCCAAAAATAATTTACCCTGGACAAGAAGATGCCAGCAGCATGTGCAGATTGCATGCTGTAGTTACTGTCTCAGCTAGTAATTCAAACGGAGCTGCACAACCCAGTAGCACAGATGTGGATTAGGAAAGTCCAGACTGCTGTTTTAAAAATTTCCACTGTTTCTGGTAATGGATGTTTATATGAGCTGCCTAGTCCAAAGACCCAAGAAATGAGCTGGTGGTGGTCTTTGATTAATTCCCAGTATACAGATGCCAAATGTTACGCTTTGATTTCCTACACTGTAAACTCTTCGGGGCAGGGATCAGCATTCAATTACCAAGTTTTGAAAAGCCACCTAACACATTGTGGAACTGACCTGCTCGGCACTACCTCAGTATAAATGTTTAATTATAACGATCTTCTTACCCCATAATGGAGCCTTTCCAGATATCAAGGTTGAGGCATGCTGGGAACCTGCACTGCTGCTGCTGGGGTGTCTGCTTATGAACAGAGAGCTTTGGTTGCAAGGCAGAATTTGGGCAGCTCTCATAAATGCCTAGTTTGCACACGAGGGACAAAGATTCTTTTTTTTTTTCCTTCTAGGCAGTATAGGTGCAAGTATATACACATGTTCAGGGGTCTGCATCTGGTTGTTTGGTTTAGAAGCAAATACACTCCTAGCTTTAATACGTGTTTTAAAGCATCACAGTCAGACCACGTCCTTCTCTCTCCCTTTTGCTTTAGGTCTGTGTGTAAAAGTGACAAATGTCAAGGTTCTGAAATTGAGAAATTAGAAGAAGAAACCAGGAATAGGAAGATGTCACCCCTTCAGTACGTCACCTTCCCAAGACTGAAACGAAGTGCAATTGCTGGCTCTTGGCATTCACAAAGTAATCTAATTCTCTTGCCTTGAGTGACTTGCGTGGTAGCTTTAAACTGAATTCTTAAATCATCCCAATGGTGATGTATGTATCGTTTGTTATGTTTATACAACATGAAAGCATATGGAGTAATGGAAACATCTAGAAATTAGACCTCCAGAGAAGACTCCCATTTTAATCAGGTTACTTACTTGGATTAAACCAACCCAAATTTAAAACATGTGGGCTCATGTACTAAACTAGTTGCATTTTCAGCACTCCGGGGGTCCGTCTGGGAGTTTATCGGTGCGTTGTCGTAGTCTGTTCCAGCCAGCTTCATAGGAGCAGTTTGGTGTTACTAAGGTTGGAATAAGCTGATGTCAGATTTTTGTCCACAGTGCATAGCAAGTAGAGGTCAAACACTTGTACAGCCGGTGATACTGTGACTTGTTAAGAATGTACGCAGCAGGTCGCTTTTCAAAACATCTTTTGAAAAGCAGCCTGTGAGAGCAGTGCCATGTAGAAGAGACATGCATCTTCCTCTGGCATCAGCAAATGGATGCATCCTATCACATTGGACTGCTGAGCATGTTTAGTCATGTTACTGTAATAAGCTCTGGGAACAGGAATGGGTTCTGCCCTGTTGCGCTTCGGGAAGATTTGAATGAATTTGACTGGTTTGTTCCAAGGAAACTCACGTTTGTATCTGCTGCTTTTGTGCTCGGTACGGAGAAGGAAGGAATCGAATTTGTTTCTTGGCTGAATGGGTGTTTCTTTGCAGTTTCAGATTGCTAACATTACTGTACTTAAATTGTTACTCCTTAGAAGAGGTAAAATGAAAAAAATCGTGACTCCCAGAATCGCCAGTGTTTCTGGTGCTGACAGTGTACAGATCCGCTTGGTTTTGAGACTTCTCTTTGTCCAGATAAACTGAGTATTAGGGACCCTTCTCTCGCTTCCAGCCATAGCCTGCAGGCATCCCTATTTCTCCTGCCCCGGTGAATCATCTACAACATAATGCAGATGTAAATTTTAAATGTGCTGTGGTGGGGGTTACCGTCTTTATCCTTTTCTTTTTGTCTTAACGCAGCTTAGCCTGATAGCTCTCAAGGTATTTTTTAAATTTGCTGGAGCGTGTGTGTATGTCGGAGGCCAGTCTAGATCACGCCAAGCACTGATCCTGCAGACACTTTAAACACAGATATAATTCTACTTAAGTAGGTTGTTCCATTTAAGTCAAAATACTGGCATGGACGAAGTTAGGGGAAGTGTTTCAGGACTGGGGCCTGCGTTTAACTTTCAGAAAAAGTATTCCTGACACAAGCCAGAATATTTAACCCGTGTGAGCTGCAGCTCCAAGCTCGTCTCAGGGACTTCAGTTTCGGCCCTACTTGAGAAGGTATCGCTCAGCCCGAGGAAGTGTCGCAGGTCTTGCGGCCTGACAAGAGTCGGCTTTGAAGGGAGACGGCAAGAAACGTGGCCGTGAACCCAGACTCCTCCAATACGCGGTGTCTGCGAGAGTTAAACGAGAGGCACTCCAGCAGCTCATGTGCTCGCTGTGTGTGCATACTTTCCTAATCTTGACATGGGGTCTGAGCTGCAGGCTCCGAGGGCTTATGCGAAGTTGGCTTGGCTGTCACCTTTTCGCTCCCCGGATCTGGCTGCGGCTCAGCACGGCGACGCTCCCCGCCGCTGGGATTGCCGCCTGCAGATAGCCAGCTGCCGAAAACCTGCCCCCGTGGGGCTGGCTGGGCCCAAAGGTGCCCTGGCCGCCTCGCCTGCCCTTCGCGCGGCTTCCTGCCCTTGCGGGGAGCCGTAAAGGGAAGAAAAAGCGCTGCGGTGGCCCCTTTCCTGCGCCTGGAAGATGTCTTGCACCCGCCTTGCGCTCTCGGGTTGGTCTGGGCGAGCTCGCTGCTGCTCTGCTATCATCATTTGGCTGGAGAACAGCTGCCTCCAAGGATGGGTCTGCTTTAAAACAGGGGAACAGCTGTACGGAGCCGGGGCCCGTCGCTGATGCTGGCGGGCTGTCCCTGCGCGCGGGGAGAGGGAGGGCAGAGCACGCGTTTTAATTCTTTAGGTGACAAAGTCCTAAGGGCGACTTGGGCCTTGGCTGTCCGGGAGGAAAAACTACAGTTGCTTCATCCCACAGCACGCTGTCAAAAATCGCTGAGCATTTCTGACCAGAGGCTGGAAATGAAAGCTGCCTTTTTTTTTTTTTTTTTTTTTTTTTCTTCCCCCCCTCTTAGGTTTCCTTGGAAAGGCTGCCAGTGGCCACCTCGCCCCACCCTGCAGACGTGTGGGCGGGAGTGGGGGTAGCCGGCAGGAGGGAACATCACCAAAAAGGCAGAGCGACTTGGCTCTTGGCCACGCACAGGAGCAGGAACAGCTGCCTGGATGGCCCCCGGAGCCTCACTGATCTCAGCATAACCAGCGCTCCTTAAAACGCGGCACCGTGTGTGGGGGGCGAGGGGGAGCAGGGCCGGGAGCAGGTTTAGGGGGGTTAAGCCGTATGTAAAACAGCCTCCACGATTCTTTGGGTTTTTGCCCCCCACCCCCCTTCAAAACAGCCCTCTGCTTTCTATAGGAATGGGAAGGTTTTGGACGAGTGAGTGAGAGTTACGAGAAATTTGTAAAAGTAGAACAAGTTACCGAAAGCAAGGAGCAGGAAGAATACACATTGTAAAATTTGTGTGTGTCTGCGGTGTGTCTGTTTGCTTGATTTTTTTTCCTTTTAAGAGAAGTGTGGCTAGGAACAGTTCAGCGCTGTTGGGTAAATCTGTCAGTGCCATTCCCTTCTCTCTCCCCTGTGTTGTCTCTGAGAAACTGTCACACTGTGACAGATCACACTGTCAAACATCACACTGTGTTTGAAAAGTATCTGGCTTGCCTTGGGATGCCGTATGAAATACGGCAGGATGTGGCATCCTGCAGGGAGCATGTCATGTGCGCTCATTTGGCCTCCTGCGCTTGCTTGAGCAGAGGAGGGGAATGCGCATCAGAAGAACGCAGTTGTTCGCAGCTCCCTTCCACTCCCCTGTGTTGTTCCAGGGAGATGGTACTTCGCGGTGCCCGTGAGTTTTTCCGAAGCTGGCTGGCTTTGTATGTTGACACCAAGGGTCCCTGATGGTGAGAGCCTCTGCGTGGTGAAGGGTGGTGGGGCTATCTGTCTGACCTCCGTGACGTGGGATGCGCAGGGCAAAATTCCCCCTGTGATAGGTACTGAACGGAATGAATGCGAGTTCCTCTCGGGCCTGGGATGACTTCTTCCAATTTAATAGCTAATACAGTAGTTTCCGAAAGTCGCAAGAGAATCTGACGCGTAGCTGGAAGTGCTGAGGGAAGAGGATACCAGCTTTTCCAGAACTGTGCAGCTCAGTCGCAGAAGGAGGTTGGACTGGACATGAAAACTGGATTCCAGGGTGATGTGGTGATTGCAGCCTCTGCCGGCTTTGCTTCTTCCCACAGCTGGAGAGTTGATTTTCCCAGTAGGCCTGTGCCAGCATAGTCCTGCTGCTTGCCTTGTGGTGTTACCCCAACACAGAAGTCGTGCTTGAGTTCCTTGCAAGTGGTATGCAGCGCACAAATCTAGGCAACAGGGGTAAGCCAGTCTATCTGGGCTTGTTGCAAAGCTGAATTTGCAAAATGCTGTCTCCATCAAGGCCAGTGTAATAATAAGTTGCAGAGATTCCGTCTTGAAAAACAAACAGCGTAATGCAGGCATTTGAGGAGGAGGGTGTTGTGCTCTTTTATAAGGCTCTTGCTTTTTGTTAACTCAGGTTAACTTCACGAGTCAGATTAACATTCCCTGTATCATTCCAGAATTCTTGTAGCAATTAGCAAAAATGACACAGGGTCACAGCAGTTGTATGGGACCAAGTAAGCATCTATTCACGTTCTTTTCAGTTGGGACAGTGGCATGAAGAATTTATTTACTGAAGGTCACAGAGGGAGACAGTAACAGAGGCAGAAAAAGAACCCAAATGCTCGAAATCCAGTCCTGTGTCTTCGCCATTAGGTCACGCTTCCTGTCTAGGCAGATGAACCCACATAAAAACCTTGGTTCACAAACAGATGACATTCAAGTACTACCAGCATTGTAAAATACGGCTAGGGCTATTATATTTGCACTGACTTTCATCTTGAGTGCCTGGTGGAACACCTGTAAGTATTTACATTTTAACATGCGCTTTTGTGCTTGTGAAAGCAGACAGTTTGACAGCAGTGACCTCTCGCACAAAAGCCTGAATAAGTGATGAACTTCCAACAAATCCATGACCTGAACTCTGCTGGATGCATATTGAAGGCGACAAGTTAATATGGCCCGTGGCAGTACCGACAAGAGGCCTGGCTCTGTTCTGGACTCTTCTGCTGGAGGTGGTCTGCAGACGAGCCTCTGACCACCGTCCCTGCCCAAAGGCCGGGAAGCGAGTCTGCCCGTACTCGCTCAGTTTTTCCAGAGGTTTCTTGTCCTGCTGCTCTGCTCTGGCCCTGCTGAAGGGCTTGGTTTGTGTTGCAGAGAAGGCAGGAGGGTGGATGTGCCTCTTCCCTCCCAGGCGGTGCGCTTCAGAGTTCGCTGCGCTTAAACTGAATTGAGTGGTAGTTAAAACTTCAATTATGGGCAGCTCCCGAGTTGGACGTGTCTCTGCTGCAAGTGTGGTAACCGCTGGCCATCGGACAGGGAAGACAGCTGTGGTATGGTAACCTCCGAAATCACTCTGACCTGAACCGTGCCGAAGCTGCGGCTCCGGCGACATTTCCCCAGGACTGCCCTGTCCTGGAATGAACAGTTCCTGGTACCTCCTTCTCCAGTGAAACTTGGGTTCGGAGTGGGGAATGCCTCTTCAAGCTGACAGAAATGCCGCTGGATATGCGGGGGAAGGTTTTTTTAGTCCTGTGGAGTAAGTCATGCTGCATTTTTCACCTGCAAAACTGAAAACTAAAGGGAGTCCTACTTGTGTCTAATACCGAGTCAGACCAAAAGCCCGTCTAGCCCAGGATGCTGATCAATGTGGATTTATCAAAACAGAGTATGGCAAAAGGGCACCTATTAACGATGCTTTCCTGGTATAGTTTTCCAGCATCGTGCAGCTTTGGGAATCTCTTGAGCCGAAAGCGTTTTATATATGTCAGTATTTAGGTTCAAGAATCCTTCTTCCTGAGCTTGTCCAGCAGCTTTTTGGACCTGTACAGACACTCGGCATGTTGCGGTAGTGAGTTTTGCAGTTGACCTACATGCTTTGTTGGAGGGGAGGTGAAAAAACAACCTTCTAAACCTGCCATTTGATGCTTCCACTTGACGCGGTTTAGGACTTGTACTGTGGGAAATAGCTAGTGCTCATTCACTACCGTCCTTCTCTGCACCTTTCAGGATTTTGTGGACCTCAGTTGTATCACCTCTGTGGCCGTTCTCCCAGGCTGGAGTCCCGATCCGAGTATCGGTCACTATGCAGAAGCTGTTCCATGCTTTTGATTACGTTGTTCTCCGAACACTTGTTAAGGCTACAGTTTGCCTTGTTAACATCGATCACAGGCACATGCCAAAAGTACTTTATTTGCCTATATATTTATTGCTGTAAGACATATACTTGGACAGGCTTAAAGATTTCCAGGTGCTGCCAGGATTCTCCAGCAGCTTTTTTGGGAAACTTTCTCAGTGTTGGCAGGTTACAGGCAGAAGATGCTGATCGGTGAGGGTGTTTGCAGGTCTGGCTCAGTTACTTCCATCCTGATTGCTTGAGAACTGCTTGTTTAAATGGTGCTTTGCTCACTGCTTTCCTTCCCAAATACACTACTGGTTTCTAAGAGCAGTGTCCCTGTATCTCTCCACTAAATATTTTTTTTCCCCCCTACAGATGGCAGCCTGAAGCACGCCCTGCGTATGTAAAACCTTAGTGAATGCAACTTATCCAGAGACAAGGGGCATTTGTCCTTGCCAGCTCTGGGGCTATTTCTTTGAGCTCCGCACAAGCCAAGTGAGACTACCCACAAGAAAGTTTGCCTGCTTTCCAATGCTAGCCTGCTTATTTGGGATGATAACTAGGATTCACCCATCTGTTTGGTCTCGGCAGGTATCAGAGGACTTGTTTTGAGCTCTCTGAAGTAAAATGTTGATGCAATTCTATTCTGTTCCTGTCCCTTTTTTTTTTGGTAGTCTGCCAACCCACTTGTCCACCTGTAGGGCTACTCCGTGTTGCTGGACTTGGAGATTTTAATTTTTGCAACCAAAAGAATCTTTCCTCAGTACTAACCGTACCACTAGTATTTACTTATGTTAGATCGCTCCCGGGGTGCTTTACAGATTGGTGCCTACAATGCTACTGAAATGCAGCCGCTTCTGAAGTGGAGAGTGAGAAAGGAGAGGTTTAGTTCAGGTCATGCTAACCCCTTTCTTTCTCTGTGTAAAGTGCTGCACATTCTTCAGTACTGACATAGCCTAAAAAGGAACCTTGGCTTTTAAAGCCCTACCTTAACCTGCCTACCAAATGATGCATGCTACTTGATTTGTGTTTAGCTGATGAAAAACTTTATTCCAGCTTGCCAGAACTGGGAACTTAGTTGCCAGTAATATGAAGGGTGACGCTAGCGATTTCAAGCCTTTTGGTAAAGCAAGCCCTTCACAGTGCGAACTCTTAGGAGAAACAAGCCCTGTTCATCGTGTAGTACTGATTTATAATTATAATCTTTCAATGTCGCTGTGTATAAAACCATTCTAATAAGCTGTTCAGCACTTAGTGCTGGACTCTGTGGGCTCTGTGAACTATATAGTGTTTGGAAGTAGCAAGCATATCTGTTCGGAGAAAGGAGGCAGGGGCTGTTCTTTTAAACTTACTAAGTTGTGGTTGTAGTTCTGATTGTTGAATTCAGCACTCCTCTTTGTATTGCTCTGCTGCTGCTGTAGGCATTTAGTATCCTAAATTTAAATTTACTATCCTAAAGGCCTCGTGAGGACCAAGGAGTGGAGCCCTAGCGTGGCGTATGCTTTGCAGGTGTCTTCTCTGCTCTTGGATGTTAGATCAGGAAAACGTAGAAGCTAAAATAAAGTCATTGTGTATGTGTAAGCAGGAGGGCATGTTTATGTTGCTTTGATTAGAAGTATTTCCTTAACTGCCTTTTTTCTTAGGGTACATATCCTAAATATTAAAGATCTTAAATATCTTGGTACGCCCTAAAGTGCTGGGCCAAGAGGCTGATAAGGACTTTTTGTATTTGTCCCTCTGTCTTCTGAAAGTTCAGTTTCAGCTGGATCGGTTCCCTAATCTGACTTGCTATGCAGCTGATTTGGTTGTGCTGGCACAAGGAGGCAGTGGAGAAGATGTAGTAGAGGAGGGCAGGACTTCTGATTGCAGTGGCGATAGGACAGATTTTGAAAGCCCATGCAACCATCGTTAAAAAGACCGGTGCTCAAACCATCAAAACCATCATGTCTTTGTAGTGAAGCAGGGGCTGGGAGGAAAAGTGGAAGAACCAAGCGGAATGCCTTTTTGCTGGTTTATCTTTGCGGGGGCCTTGAATCAACCTTGGATGAAACAGGAGGCATGGCTTGCTAGAATGGATCCTGGAATCCTTGCAGCAGTGTTGCTGGGTTGATTAATTCCTGCACACAGAGCCTAATCTAAGCTCTGCTCCGTGGTGGGGGGTCATTAGCAATGTCTGTTGTATCTGTCCTTGTATATAGGAACTGCATCTGCTGTGTTGTTGGGCTTAGGATCTTTGCTGGCTGGGAGCTGCGATGTTGAAAAACCAGCACAACCGTTTTTTGGTTTGTTTTTTTTTTTCCTGAAGATGCTTCATTTTTAACTTGTATATTCTTACCTGCTTTCTGGCTTCCAGCTTCGTTGAAGAGTGAGCGTCCACTCCATGGCTACTATCAGTTCGTGGGTATCTCTGTACCTTCAGGCCAGTAACTGTAGGAGTGGCAGGCTTGTGTTAACAGAGTCACTTTCCCCTGCCCCCCCTTTTTGCTTTTCCCACTTGCTCCTGTCTTTCAGGTACATTGTGGTGTTTGCCTTCAAAGGTTGTATTTAACACCACTTGTATTTAACGCTTTTTCCCCCCACCACTTCAAGGCAAGTATTCTTCCAGGTATGTGACTACAAACAATGCAAAGGGAAAAATCTCAATGGAGATCTGTGCGTGATGTTCATTGTCTCTTTGAAGTTGCCTTTTTCTTAAGAGTCTTTTGATATTTAGGTATTTCCTTCCAGCTTTCCCATTTCTGGTGTGTCTTTGCCTGGGTGACTAAAAATTCAGAATGATGTTGAATTAGTGACTTCGGGATGGTTTCCT
The DNA here is from genome assembly GCF_030463565.1 of Pelecanus crispus. Lineage (NCBI taxonomy): Eukaryota > Metazoa > Chordata > Aves > Pelecaniformes > Pelecanidae > Pelecanus > Pelecanus crispus. The sequence continues at coordinate 78,698,588 of NC_134644.1, read as the reverse complement.
TGGCAACCTAAATGTGCATTTGACATCATCGGATGAAGAAGCGGTTTATAATCTACAGCAAAACCAGCTTAAGGAGGGGGTTTTAGGCTTGGTTTTCATAATGTGTTTACCCCCTCACCCCTAGCAGTTCATTCCTGTTGTACTGTAACTCACCTCCTCTTCAGAGATGCTGATACACGGGTTTGTGGGGTTTCTCTGCAAGCCTTATCTCTAAAATGATCTGGATGGCCAGTCCTCGTTCATTTTTTTCTGTCTTTCAGCAGTCACAGCCCACAAATTTTTGTTTTGGTCACTAAAGGGGAAGCAAACTGTAGGCCTTCCCCAGCATGGGAATGAGCAGCTGGAGGAAGGGGAAGAGCTTCTGGAGAGCTGTTGACCCAGTGCAAGCGGCGCAAAACTACACGCTGTTTGCATCAAGGTGCTGGAAAGTTTCAGCTGTGAAGATAGTCTTGTCTTCCCACCTTACTACACATTGACTGTCTGCTCTCTTGGTACAAACCTCTTTATTGCATTAGTCGTGCAAAAATTCTGTTGCTTTGGTAAATTGCACCTCCTTTAGCTGTTCTTTCTGCTCCCAAATTGATTTCCATCTTAAGAGACTATCTTTCTTAATCACGCTTGATACTGTGTAAGGAGATCATGTTTCATCATGTAAGATTGTGGTCCAGGTTTTGTTCTGGCTGAACTGGTACAAGTCTGGTGCAACTTTGCCAGTATCAGTGCAGTGTCTTTTTGTGGAAGAAGTCAGTTTGTGTAGCCAGGAGCAGAGTATCAATCACTGCACATAGATACCAGCTTAAAGAAAATAATAGTGAAGAGTGATGTAGGTTTTATTGGAATGCCCAGACTTCTGTTATAAGATACGGAACTAAACATACGCTAAAGGCCAAGTAAGTACAATAACTGCAGCAGCACATTTCCAAGAAAATTGTCTTGTTGCAAAGGAACACGGACTGTGAAGGGGCTTTATGGTATCTGCACACTTGATACAGGCTCCATCAGTGGTTAGCATCAGTTACAAAAGCCCATTTGTTTTTAGATTTCTGAAGTTATTTTTTGTAACTGTTTGGGGGAGTAGCATGTAAAACAGGGTGGCATGTAGAAATCTAAAACTCCAGCCAAAAGACACCTCCTTTCTGTGTCTACGTGTTGCAGCTGTCTATCTCTTGGCAGCAGGCAGCCTGTGTAGAATGTGAGGTTTTAGCACTGAAGCGTGGAAGAGCGAATTAAGGAGTTCTGAACTTAAAACATTCTTCTTTTCTAGGGAATTTCAGTCCTCACCATTGCTTAGTTATTTGGAGACTATTTGTAGGGCTGTTTTTTTTTCTTTCAGTAACTCCTTATATTCATGATATGATAAACCGAGACAGGTCGCTAACTCTTCAGTTTTCTCAGTTACTCTGCAGTTTAGTAATCAGATGAATTGGAGTCAGTTGCACAGATACCCAGCTGGGAAGAAATACAAAAAAGAGCACGCGTATATTTTTTTATGGGGAGGAGAGGAGGAAAGGGGAGATTTCAGTTTTTCACCGTGAAACAGGCTTTTGTATAAGCCAAATAAATAACATTTTTGTTTTAGGGATGTCAGCACAGGACGTGTTTCTACGTAAACTATGGATAGCATCATAACACCTAGGGCATAGTTACACCTTTCAATCTCCCCTTGTTACACCTGGAAGGGGAGAGGATTTTGTGAAATGAGCCAGTGTAGCAGCTTCCCTCCAACAACTCGACACTATGACTATTTGCATTTTGGAGTAAGTAGATGCACACTTTTGTACCGTGCAGGCAAACTGACAAGGGAAAGGTGTAATAACACATTGTGAGGCTTTCCACTAAAAGCTCTCTTTTTAAAAATAGGCCGCATGTTCAGTTACACAGGTGGTGTCAGAGTAGAGGGTGGAAACTGCGTCCTCGGTGCTCCGAGAAGCGGGGTTGGGGTGACGACCTCCATCTCCCTCGCAGGCTGAATCCTTGCCTTTTGCCCAGGCTTTTCGTTATTCCAGACGGGTCTGGGATACGGTTTTCCTTTCAGCTGAGACATTTGTACTGCTGTAGCTGTTGCATCTGCAGTAGGCAGGCGGAGAAAGGCGGCACGGGCAGTTTCGTGCGCTGGTAGTACTGCTGCCGCGCTCGAGGGCTGGGCTTCTCTGACTTAACAAGGTATGGTTAAAGTCGTTCAGCTTTCGTGTGCGTGGATGAAGCCTGACTTTTCGCTCCGTAAAAAAGGCTAAACCTTTCCGAAAGACGTGTAAGTTGTAGCGTGCAAAGGCCGTGCGGTGCTTCAGCAGGTTTTGGCTTTTTTTTTGGGGGGGGGTGGGGGGAGGGTGGGGTGTTCATAACTTCATAACACAGCTTTTAAGCCCGCGCTCTTCGGGAGGCTGGTATGAAAAGGAGTGGAAATCATCCCGGGGAGAGGAAAAGGACGAGCTAACCTTGGCACCTGGGGCCTGGCTATTATGTTGCACTTCCTCTGCGGGGCGGCGCGGGGCGCGGGGCCGGCCGGAGTGATGTTCTCACAGCAAATGGAGGAAGTTGCTCGAGCAGAAGCAGCGCTTCTGGATCTCCTCTCGCCTGGGGGATGGGGCAGGGTGGTGAAAGAGGGTTACACAAAGCACCGAGTCGGGGGAGAGGAAAAATAAAAAAAAACAAACAAACAAACAAAAAAAAAACCAACCCAAAAACCCAAACCACCACCAACCCCGATCCCTCAGCTATGCGCAAAGCTCGACAAACTTTTCGGAAAACTGAATACTTTGGGGGGGGGGGCCGGGAGGGGTTGGGGAGCAGGGGTTGTTTCCCTGACGGCTGCTGGCGGCGGGGAAGGTACCACGGGAAGGAGCCGGGGAAGGATGGAGGGGGGCGGCCGCTCCTCTCCCTGGTTGCTGACTAAACAGTTATGTCAGCTGGCAGTCGGCATGGCCTGGGGATTTGCGATATAGCTCCTGGAGGGTGGGGGTGGCTGCGTGGGGGAAGGGAGGGGAAGGGCTGGCCCTGCCGCAGCAATTGCTGCTCCTGCCTCCCCTGCACGCTCGGGGCAGGGAGGCCCGGCCGTGGGCGCGCTGGGCTGCGGCGTGACCCCGGGAAGTTTTCGCGGTGATGCCCGAGCGAAGGGGACACGCGTGCAGCGTCTGCCGTCCTTGTTTGCCTAAACGTCGCCGCGGTGCCTCGGAATAGCAAACCCCAGCCCGCTGGAAGGCTGTCCGGTGTGGGAGAGCGTTCCTGTCCGACTGGTACCCGTGCCTTCCTCGCTCGCCGAGTCTGGGCCCTTCGGAAGCACGCGCCTCTGCCGAAATAGTCGGAGCCTGTTGCTGGGGCACGGGGAGCGCGCTGCCATCCCAACCTGGTGCTGCTTGCAGATGCTCGGGGAGGGGGCAGCCCTCCGGGGCAGAGCTGCATATTTGTCCCTCTGCGGGCTCTGGCTGGAGCTGAGGGTGAGGGTGCGAAGTGCAGAGCCAGCAGCAGCAGCAGCAGCAGCAGGAGCAGCAGCAGCAGCAGCGAGGCTTGGCCGAGGTGCTGCCTGCTGGTCTGCCGCAGGTAGAGACTTCCCTGCCTAAGCACAGCCCAGCGCTGTTCGAAGGGAGACAGCGAATTCTGGCTGCTGTTCAAGTTTAATGTTTCCTTTCTTGGCCTTGAAGGCAGATGGAGCCCAGGGTAGTCCTTACACAGAGCAGGAGGTATTTATAATGATTCTTTCAGGTCGGTAATGTTCAAATCCTATTTTTCTGTTCTTCTGGTTTTGTTTTCCATAAATCGTGTGCTGTAAAGTTGGAACAGCCTTGGAACAGCTGCGGCTTTTCACCCATGTGCTTCTCTCCCCTCCACCCCCCATTAGGGGTAAGTGAAGGATGGGTTGCATGTGAATCACCTCTTATACCTATTTCACTTCTCCTGTCCCAGCAGTGGAAGACAGAGAAGGACCCTGTCTTGACAGGCAAAAAGGGTGTGTGTCTCAATTGTTTGAGGTCAACTGAGTTAGCTGAACACAATTAAAGAAAAAAAAAAAAGCGCTCTTGATGCTTCTTAAGCTTACAGCCTACCGTGTCCGAAGCCGTGTTTGTGGCTGTGCGAGACCAGTTAATGTGTTAACCTGCACCTTAATGAACATTAAGATAGATTTTTAGTAATGTTAATCTGACTCAACTGAGCTACCATGGTTGTAGTCGTGAGTGAACCTGTCTGGCCCACATGGACAAGCTTGCTGGAGGCTTTAGTTAGCAGGACAGCACCAGTCAGTGTTTCTAGTGGTCTAATTAAGAAGATTTGCCTTTTTTTTTTTTGGCCAAAGGTGAGTACACTATGAAAGGTGAGTGAAAGCTGTAGAAAAATGTTTATATTGTGATGTGGAAATCTATAGATCTTGCCCCGGAGTTGCTTTGTTGTACTCTTGTGCAGCTCTCATCACCTCAGTGCAGTTCTCAGCTGGGTGTGTTGTGCCTGGCACTCCTTCACAGCACACCTGGATGCTGTGTTACGCACAAGTCAAATGGTAGCATGATTTCATAGGGCCTCGCAATCCTTTGCCAAGCGGCCTTACGGATGAGCTGGGCAGCTGGACGGCTTCTGTCAGTTTGTTCTCAATGGTGTAGGTGTCTGCTAGCCCGTGTGGGAAGGTTACAAAGCACTGAAGTATCCAAGCGACGCCTCGGTCTCCATTCTGCTTCAAACATTCCACTTGCAACCGGCCACAAGAGCAAGCGCCTTGTCAGAGGGCGTTAAAATAGATAAATCTAGCTTTTTTTTCCTGCTTGTTGTAGGTAAAAAAGGCTTGTTTGGTGGTGGGGCTTCTTTGAGCAGAGGAGAAAGTCGCCAGGAGATAGGAAGCCACTCAGAAGTTACTGTTAAGCCAGGTGTACATCCTATGTTTTTTTTAAAGCAGTCAGCTTGTCCGTGACTCCACGAAAATGGAATCAGCTTGAAAGGAGAGGGGTATGTAACTGCTCCAGTGCTTAGACATAGGGTCTGAAATGCTGAATAACCACAATTCTTGCTAACTTCACAAGGAACGCTTCTGGAAGCGGCTCTTGATGCATTGGGTACAAAGCACTACAAGTGCGGGTAAACAGTTCTTTAAAATATTTTGGCACGCTGAGAAAACTTCAGTGAGTGCTACTTGGAAACTGAACACTTGACTTCTCGTGGATAAGATCAGTTTAAATAGGTGCGTTTTTCTTCCTTCTGTGTGTATGAGAGAGGGGAACAGGAGGGCAAGTAAAAAAATCAGAGGAAAGGATCTCATTGCTGACTTGGGAGACGTGTTTGACCTTCTGAGCCCCGTGCACTTGTCTGTGGTTTCCAGCCAAAGGCTCTCACTTTGAGAGCGCCTTGCTTCTCGTGCTGAACTATTTTTTGACGCACTGAATGAATGCAATATGTTAACACTCCTGTAAGTCCCAGAATTGCTTGGCTGCCCCTTGCCCTGCCTGCCTTGAGCTGGCTGAAAAGGTACCATTGTTTGTTCTGCAAACAGTGGGCGATGGTTGTTTCCAAGGTGACTATGGCACTGTTGCTGCCCTCTAGTACAAAAAAAAAAAATTGGCTTTAAACACCTGAGAGCATCCCACTGTCACCAGAGACGGTGGGAGGGAGGAAAGAGCTGTTTGTCAGAGCTCTCTGGGCTGGTTATTAGAACAAAAGATGGAGAAAATGCCAGTAAGGTAAGAAGGGGCGATGCATACATTTGGTTTATGCTACAAAACATTCTTCCTAAATAGTACACGGGTACAGCTATTGAAACACGTATTTCTAAGGATGTGTCCCTGATGAGAAGAAATTAAAGTGAATTTAAGGTCTCTCAAACATACTGATCAACTGTTAGTTGTAACTTGAGTTTACAGTAGTAATATTCTGCTTTTTCGCTTCATTAAGAGGATGTTTTGAAGACAGCTCATGCAAGGGTGGATGGACTTCCTACGAGGAAAGCTAGAAGGGAGCACTCAGCAGTTCTGCTAGACTTGCAGGTTTTCAGATTGTTTTGGAAAACAATTATTTGGGGATAAAGTGTGCATCCCCCAGAAAGAGAACCCCAATAGTCAGTTCTTTCATTGCTTCTGTGTATTCTTGGAAGGCTAATGGTACTCAGAACAGTGACTTATTTTGAAGTGTCTAGGTGGATGGATTAGCAGCATTTTTTCAGTCCTCTCTTCTGTGCTGCCTGCCCATCTACTGATGCAGCTGTTTAGTATGGGGGGGAGTGAGTTTAAAAAGAAAAACAAACCAAAACCTTTTTTAATTGGTCATGGATGCTGCTAGCAGAACTTTGCCTCCCCCCCCCCCCCCCCATCAGGTTTAGTACAGTTCATACGGAGGTTTCAGTAAACATTAACCACTTTTATCAGGGCTCGCAGCATGCTGAATGGTTAGCAAAGAGCATGTACTGAGAGAGACAGAGAAAACGAACAAGTCCAAGGTCAAAAGGATGGTAGATTTTTCTTTATTAAAATGAGGGGTGGAGAAGGTTGACAACACTTGGTGGAAACAGTAGGCCTGTGTGAAAAACATGGTTCTTGTCCTTAAGCTTTCATCCAGGTGAGAGTAGGCGGGGGTACTGCGGGGAGGATGTGCATCTTTAATTTTTCTTCTGCTCTAGTGAGATGACCAGAACACATCAGACCTCCTCGTGCTCTTGCTGACTGACAGCATGAACTCCTTATGACTCAGATCAATCCGGAGCAGGGCATGATCTTTGCTATCGCTTGTCGCATCTTTATATGGGCCTGCTCTTACCCAGCATCCACAGAGCTCCCACCGACTTCAGCAGTGCACAGCCAAGCACGGGCAGCAAGAGGTCACAATTTCCTCCCCTCCCTGCCTGCGTGAAGCAATGATGCAAAGCCATCCTGCTTAGGAAGAGTTGGTTAAGGAACCGTGGTTTAGCAGTTTGCCTCACCTTTCTTTCTTTTGGGTGACTTGGATGTTTATAGCTTTTGAGGAGTGCAGTGCTGCTAATTTTGCTGCAGAATGAATTGCTGTAGAGATTAAAAAAATAGTTGATCAGCTTAGCAATGAAAATGAGTTAAGCTGCAGGTAAATTAATGAAATGATTTTAAGTTGAGGTGTGGAAAAAAAGCATTTTGGAAAAAGCATGTAACCTGCCCTGATGAAATTTGTTGAAGCATCTGATGCCACAGTTCAAATTGTAAGTTATTTTTAATTGTGCAAATCAGCATATCCTGCCCCTCCTAGCTCCTTTCAAATAATACCTTGCAAAAGAAAGAAGCAGCAGCATTCACCTGCATGTTTCCTAGAAAACAGCATCATTGAAAGGTTGTACCTCATTGGAAAAACACAGGTTTACTTAAATGATACATCAAACACAGAAGAAATCCAAACCGTCTGTGGCTAATCTGACAGTAGTTTAAGAAACACCCTCCGCTGCATGCCCCTCAAATAAGAAACGTGTGCGCACAGTTAAAAATCTCATCTTTGTGGTGACACAGATGATTCAGTGCAGGAAACGAGAGGAATCTCGTTCAGCAGTTAAGCATTTGTGGGGCGGGGGTGTGAGGAGGTCATGGTGTTCAACACACCCGGTTAGAAACCTTCGGGCTCCTTTCCCTACTGCATTTTATACTGATTTAAATCAGGGCTGATACTTGAAGCATCAGTGCGAGAGGCAAACCCCATCCTGTTCGTTCCACCTGGATCAGCTGGGAGATAAAAGAGAGATGAGAAGAGACTTTGGTGGTGGTTTTAAATTTTAACTACGGGCATTAGCCATCCGACTCGGAGCCGTCCCTTGTCATGGGAGGTGCAGGGGCTCAGCTCTCGCGTCCCGCCGGAGCTGAGCTGTGGGGCGGCCGGGCCGGCGCACGGAGGAGGGCCACCCCCAGGGCTGCAGTGGTGGCCCCCGTTCTTCCTCCTGCTCTGGCGGCATGGTCCTGGGGGTGGCAGAGGGAGAGGAGCTTTAGGTGCAGGCTTGCAATTACAGCCCCTTGGAAGATGCTGTAGTTCATCTAAATATAAAATACGGACTGTGGTTTTGGTCTTAAATATTTGTGGGATTTTACCAAACCACTACAAACAAACAAAGTAAACAGCAGCGAAAAGTGACACATTTCAGGCAGGATTTATTTTTTACTTTTCTTTTGCAAGGTGATGCGGAGACTTGTATTCTGTGACTCAGTGTTCAAAGGAAAGACATTTCTCAAATTGAGGACTTCTTTGTTCATCTCTTATTCACAAACTTCCCAAAGAGCTTTGTTTTAAAGTTTTTCAGGAGGCCGGGTTGTAATTTTCTTTTTAACTCTGTTGATGTTCCCCCGCAGCTTTCCAGGTGTTTTCACCGCCTCCTCCAAATTTAAAACAAAAACAAACAAACCAAACTTCCTTTCCTAATAAGTCAATCGTGTGTTGTATTAGAAGCCTTTGTAAAGTCTGTGGAGGGAAACAAAATCATATGTGCTACTTGAATTCTAAAATACATTCACTTAGTACTAAGGGCAGGCTTAATGGGAGCATGTACAAAACATTAGGTGTGTGTGTAAACTTTTGCTTTGCCTGGAAAGTCACCAAGGAATAAAGTAAGAAGGACAATTTTTAGATTGCTTTGATGCCTCTGCAAAAGCATCTGCAGTTTTGTATTTGCTGTAGGTCTCCAACTGATAACCGGCACTAATGAAGTGGCTTTTCATACAGTTTTATTGAAATTATTTATGCAAATACAGTGCAAACTTTATTGCAATAGCAATCATTTACAGCGCACAGCTGGTAAACAAAAACACTACCATTCATTCTCCAGCGCCTCAATAGCTTCTGCTCGGTTCTTGCTGCTGTAGCTGTCCGTGTGCGCTCCCAGCATTTATTCCTTGACTCCAGCAGACCCACAGGTTTTGCTGGCTTGCAGCACTGAGGTGCGGGGAGGGCTCTTGCTCTTGAAGAACCACTCATCCTGTTTTGCTTTTTTTTTTTTTTTTTTTTTTTAAAAACCTCTGTGGAAAAATACTTGTACTGTCAGTCTGCGAGACCACAGTCCTGTTCCCCTCTGAAATTGTTTCATAAAAGGTTCTCAGAGGACGGTTAGGTGCACTATGGCCAGGAAGAATGACATGTGTCCCCTTTTTAGATACCCTTGCAAAGGCTTCAGTGTGAGAGTGTGAGAGTACTCTCTTAAATTTCTTAACACATGAAGTCTTCTGATAATATAGTGAAGGGACTCATTCTGTCAACCATCACACAAAATTTCTGTCCTCTCTCCTTCAGCTGGGCTCCCCGTGGCTGGGGAAGACGGTCTCGTTACTCCCAAACTCTCGTGGTCAGGTTTGGCTTGGTAGAAATTTTTTGTTGGGCGAGATGTGAGAGACCTCTGTGCCGCGTGAGTGCCAGGAGAAAACGGGGTGGATGCCCCACCGCAGCCTTGGGGCAGCCAGGAGTGGTTGAGGAGGCTTTTTTTTTTTAAAATTTCCTATCAACGTGCAGGTGGGCCTCAATTCATTTCTCCTCTTACGGAAACTTTCACTGGTTCTCCCACTGAACTTCAGTTACCGTGTGTGATTTGGGGGTTTTTTGTTTAATTACTGAGCTCAGTAGAATGGAGCAGCTGACAGGTTTTCGTGAATGAGCCATGCTGCTTAGCTGCCCCGTAGGAACACTTTGGCGTCGACTTGGCGTGGGCGTCTCATGTATCTTGGGGCAAGCAGGATTTGGCTTCAACAGTGCAGACGCCAGGTGCGTTTGGGGCAGGCAGCGGTGCCCGCCTGGCGTTTCGGCTTCAGGAGCCAGCGCTCCCTAAGCCAAGGGCAGGCTGTACGGCACGCTCCCATCCTGCAGCAGGACCTGGGCATCCGTAGCCCGGTCTGGGCTCCCCGGCGCGGGGTGCTGACCGGACGAACCATCCCGATGGGCTGCACGCTGGCTGGCGGCCGCGAGCCGAGCATCCCCGTCGTGAGGTGACAGGGGGGCCTGGAGAGGTGGCCCAGCGCACGCCGAAGTCACTGCTCTGCCTGGCTTAAAAGCCTGGATTGTTTCAGTCTTGCAGCTCTCGTGTAGGGTCTTACATTCAAAGCACTAATGACTTCCTCGTTGAGACCCAGACTCTTTAAATTTTTATTAAAGGGATTGTCTGTGCTGACATTTAGCTAGCACCAGATGTTGGCTTTTAGTTACCAGTGTGGAGGTGGCATAGCTAATAAAGGCAAGGGTAAGAAACTTGTGAGAAACTGCCTGTCAGATGCGGCTTTGTGTACCGCAGCCTGCGTGATGTCTGTCGCTTCTTCATGGGCCAGCGTTCTACAAGAAAGCTTTTTTCTTTCCTCCTTCTTCTTTTTCTTCTATACTCTTGACTGGCCAAGTGTTTTCCAAGCACATGTCTTTTTCAGGTGGCCTTGCTCTTTTGTTAGAAGCTAGCCAATGCAGGGAGAGAGCAAAGGTAACTCAGTGGCAGATTTGGGGGTTTTTCCCTTATATTTTGGTATTTCTTCTGTACATAACTTTCCTGGAGATCATACTTCTCCCCCTCAACCTCTTTTGGCCATACCCTCCCTCAGAAAATGTCAGCAAGCAATTGTTTCCTTTGCAGAGCTGCGAGCCCCTAGACAGAGGCTTTTCCAGTTTTATGAATGCACCATTTGTTGCTGAGGGCACAACTGTTCGATATAACTGGCTGCATCCCACTCTGCTTGGGACCAGCATGCACTACAGCCGGGCTATGCATAAACCAGATTTTTGTATTAAATGGCACCATTTTGTCCACAGCAGCAGTCTGTCTGTCTTTTGTGTGTGCGCGTGTGAGACTTGCAGTTTTCAGATGCAAAATATATAAAGAACAGCAGTTTTGCAGAAAGACATGCTACTCAGTGAACGTACCGTGCTATTTTAAGGTTTATTTTTCTTAGGGAGTTCCTGATGAGTGACATTTCTTCATTATTTTGTGTAGGCGGGCCGAGGCAAAAGCACATTTTAAAATGTTTTATAAAATGGATGCATGGTGTAACATTACAAATGCAGTTGCTTTATTGGGGACATACTCAATTATGACTTAACATACTCAATTATAACTTAACTGAAAATACATGTAGCACTTTGAAAGTGTATGTGCTCATTTATGTTTTACTGTATGTCATCAACCCACCATATCCACACACACACACACACACACCCCCGTCTTGTTAAGTGCCATAGGGCTGGAGACTGTATAGATGTAACCACTTAAAGATGCGCTGTGCTTTACGTTTTTAACTATGTCTAGGAAACGTCATCTGATGTCAAACCTGGCGCTCTTTCTCACCGCCTGCCCCGCTTACCCCCCTTCTAAGGTCAGCACAAGTCACTGGTTTTGGCCGAAACGATGCGCACGGCTCCGGGCTGCTGCGCTGGGTCGGGACGTGTCAGGGGAGGCCGGAGGGGCTGCGCGGCCATCGAGCACGGCTCCCGTCCTTGCTGAGATGCAGTCTTCAGTATTTCCCAGCACAGGTTTCTCCAGCGCACGCACATCTGCGATGCTTGGTTTACACTTAAAATAACGCAACGCCGGCCTTCTGGGGGACTGGGAGGCGCACGAGGAGGGAGCGGAGGTGCATTTGGGGGTTAGCGGGTACCGTGCTGTTTGCGTGCCATTTCTCTGTCGTTTCCCCCTTGGCCCTGAAAAGCAGCTTTTGGAAAGCGCCGTCCCCCTTCTCCGTTAGGCGAGCGCAGGCTGTAAAACAGGGAGGTTGCATGAGGCTCTGGTCCCAGCAGCTGAATCATAGCTTAGGCTTTTAGTCCGTGCTGCCTGTCATCTCAGTGCCAGGAGTTAGTTTCTCTTCGGAAGCACAGTGGGCTCTTTCCCCCATCTCTCCTCTCTCATACCTAAGTCCCCCTCGGCAAATAAGAACACCTCCAAAGCAACCCCACCAGCTTAGAAATTGCCCACTCATGCTCCAGTAAAAATGCTTTCCACGCTCCATCATCATTGTGTTTAAGAAATGGGAAAAACTGGAAACGCCTCTAATTTTCCCTCTTTAAAGAAGGTGGTACTGAGTGGAGAGGATGAGGATTCCCCATGTCACCCTCCTTTGGGTACCTGAACGAGTCTGACCATCGGGCAGGCTTGTCTGAAATCCATCCACCAAAAACAAGTAATAAGAAAAAAGTACAGCTTTGCAGCCTTTCTGTGGAGGTTTTCAGCCCCCCCCATCTCACCATGTTCCTTCGTATGTTCACTGCCCACATAATGTTACCCACGGGATGAGGGTGGGAGGGGGAACCTTGTTCTCCTTCATGTGACTGCAGCAGAGTTAATAATTGTACCAGCCTTGAGGCGCTTGCGTGACCAAAGGGATTGATCGGATTCGTAACAGGACAGGAGTTTTTCAGGCACATCTTCGTGCCTCGGCATCCCAGCAGATTGAGAGAAGGAGCCAGATCTGCTTTCTCTGTGATTGCTCATTTGTTATGAGCTGGCTAGCGTATAGCGTGCAGAGACAAAGGCCGCCCTGGCCTGAAAAGCCCCCAAAGAAAAGCAGTATAGTAAATACATCTGTAAAACTGTGTTCAAGTTACAGACTGCATGCGTCTCGCATGCTCTCGCTCGCTTGTTCGCTTCATCTCCCCCACCCCCACCTTGCTGCCTTAAAAAAGGGATGGCAAAATAGTTTGATAAAATGCATCAAGTGCTAAACTGTTGATACGATTTAAAAAAAAAAAAAGTAGTCTTTGCTCAAGCATATGTTTCCAACACTTTAATCTTTTATGGACTGCATACTTGCTGTGGGAGTGGAAGGGGATGTTGCAGGCTTACTTTCAGTGTACTTAGAAATCTTTCCCACAGCATGAAAACTCCCCAGAAAACATGTGAAACAACGGCCTGGAAACCAGGAAGTTTCTGATGCCTAGCACTCGCTGCTCTGAGGGATTTGCTGTGCTCTAGAGATCGTGTAATAATCTTTCTTCTTTGTTGCCTTCTCTAAGTTTATTTTGCACATGATGGAGGGATATGTGTGTGTTGCTGAGCTTTTAGGGGTCCTCGTTTCTGTAGCGTGTTTTGCCCCTGGTTCTTTTGTTATTGCACTCCCTTGATTAATACGTCTGCTGCTTAAAATGGCTACTGAACCACCACCAAGTTCTTGCCACTGGTTACCAACTGCTTTACCCCTGTCAAAAACCACCCAGCGCAGCTTCGAGTTGATGCTTTTGTTGCTTAGCAGGTATATTTCTGATCTTCGGGCTATCCATTAACCCTGTGAATACCGTACACAATGAAGACATAAATCTGCTGTGGTGATGATGGTACGCCCTGATGCTGTGATCGCTGCTGCTGCCCCCGCACCACACTCTGGTTAGATTTGCGTGGCGTGCAGCCTTCTGGGTGTGTGGTTTTGGGTGGGTTTTTTTTTTTTTTTTGCTTGTCTTCCCACCCCCTTACCACTTCGTATAGTCTTGGGGGTTTTTTTTGAGGAGCTGCAGAAGTTGCTAACGTAGAAAAGCAGCGACGAGGGTGGGAAGTCTGACACTTGAGGGCTGGTGGTCCTGGTGAGTTAATAAGGAAGATCCAGTTCTCTACGGTAAAGAAACGTGGCATCCAGTTTCAGTCTGTGATGGACTCGGCGTTTTGTTTTCTGGCATCTCCTTTCCGTGTGCCTATGTTTGTGCTGGAGTGCGATGGAGCGTGAAAGGAGTCGGAGGAGAGAAGGGGCTGCAGCTTGGGTCTGGTTGCCAAAAAAAAAACCCCAAAACCCCAACAACCTCAACCAAAAGGAGAGTTAACTGGAACATACCACGAAACAGGTTAGGCAGGACGCCGAAGCCAGATACGAACCTTCTCCCGTGCTTTAAGGCATCTTCAGTACGCCCTCCTCCCTCTAACCCCGTCAGGATTTCTCCCCCTCCTCCCCGTTATGAAATAGTCCTGTGCCGACTGGGTTTGGACATGGGGCAGGCGGATGGTTGCAGCGCTTGGTCGCCTGCTGCCAGCTGTTTCTTAAGAAACAGAGGGTGCACTTGTCCGTGCCCGTCATCCCGTCGCAGAGGCAGGACTCTGCGCCGCGTGCGCCTGCGCGTCTGCCTTCGTGCCCTCCGCCGGCTTGCCTTGCGAACAGTCCCAGCCGAAAAGTAGCGGGGGAGGAAGAGCAGCGAGGAGGCAGGGAATGCTGGCGGGTGGAGCTTGGAGGGCTGATCCTCCACATAGTTAATCATTACTTGCAGCATAACCTGTTCCTGTTTTCTAGAGGTTTCACTGGCGCCCGCAGCCAGAAGCCTATGAGGAGTATGCGATAAACTGCTTTCCGAGCAAGATGGTTTGCCTTGCAGCAGCAAGCCCAGCATCCAGTACAAGACATCATGTCTTCTGTAACATGTTTATGCCTAATCGTTCAGTAAACATACCATATATAGTCCGGTTCGTGCTCACTATAACACCCTGCTGCAAGGCGACTTTGCTAGTACCGCACAGATTCCTCAGCTCCTGGTAACCGGCTGACAAATAGGATGTTGCCGTATGTAACATAAATATTCCACACAACTGGGGGTTTTTTATGCTCCTGCTCATAGTGCATAAAGCACGCGTTTCTGATCATGACAGTCTTAAGTCTAGCACTTCGAAAAATGAAGAGAATTATACAAAACAAGGTGCCTTATCAAAGGATGGAGTGGGTCCCACATGTGCATTTCTGTTGCAGAATAAAGATTCCACTCTTTCCGTAAACGTCAGATGAAGCTTGTATTTATGAATCAATGCTTCAGGGTCTTTTTTGTTTCTTTTCTTTTTTCTCCTCTCTCCACTTTAAATGCCTGTTGCTTCCTAGGGTGATGGGTCCCAAGCTGGAGCTATGATTCACTGAGAACTTTCTCTTTTTATTCTAGCATCTTTCATAGAATGTCTCCCCTTCCTCTTTCTCTGTGCCCTCTTTTTGTTTACCCCGTGCTAGCAGGGTACTGAGCACAGCAGAGGACATGAAGAGCAGCACTGCGGCTGGATGCACAGCTTTCTTAATCAGCTGTTACATGTAGTTTGCCTTCAGCTTTTTTCTTTTTTCCTTCTTTTTTTTTTTTTTTTTTTTTTTTTTAATATTGTGAAATGACTTTAGTAACATTCTGACTCTTTCTGCACTAGCAGAAGTGGTTCAGGAAAAGGAGATGAAGCCTGCCTACCTAGACCGGGGTGGGGTATTTTTGCCTTTTTGTGCCTCCTACTTCTTGAGCTGTTCCTTGACGTGTGCGAAGACAGCGCGGTGGTGTGGACCCCAGATAACGGTGCACGGAGCTTTCTGGCTGTCTGCTCAGTGATGGCTGTTAGCGCCTGGATCCAGCAGTTTAGCGGCTGGCAATGGCTGCAGTACCACCGAGATGGTTGCTTAAGGACAGAGGGTGCCGGTTGGATGCAGATCCATACAGGTGGATTTTCCTCCAGTGACTTGCTCCTTATTTAGGCAACGCTTCCAGCAGGGGAGGCTTTTCAGGGGGAATGTTTGGGTGTTACGTAAATGGAAAGGACATGCATTTTGTCGACTTGTCTCTCATTGGCCTCATCAGAGTGAATTATGTCTGACTGCTTGGCAGTTAATTGGACCATCCTTCCCGTTGCCTAAGCTGATAAGCCCCTCACTGTCTGCCTCAATCAGGCTGCTTTGTTTGAGACGTTACTAATGCTGCAGAAGAACAGAATAACTACTTTCCTATGTACTGTAACCACGTGAGGTGCTCTGATCGATAAGGCGATGAAGATTCACCATAGTTCTTCAGCAAAATCCTTTCACGGGACTTACTTGTACTGTAACACCAGTAGCAGTAACACCAGTAGCAGTTCACAGGCACTGAAAAGTAGGTATAGCGGGTGTATTTAATACGTACCTTGTCCCTTTTTGAAAAAATTGCATTTGTGTTTAAGTTATTCTGTGAGCAGCTTTATTCTGGCAGATCCTAGTAGCCGGGCAGAATACCACGGGTGTCTGTAGTTACCTGTCCATCAGGATCGGGTCTCAGAAGCGGCTCCCTTTTACTGCAGAGCCTTCAGACTGGGACTGTCTGTCTTGATGTGTCTGGACGGTGCCTAGCTTAAAGTGGGTGTTGCCAGAAGGTGAGTAACAAATGATGATTAATCGTCTCTGAGCTATGGATGAGTGTGTATGAAAAAGCACTTGGCTAAAGGCTGTGCTTCAACAAGCTCATCAAAATTAACCACGCAAGAGACAGTAGCACAGCATCCCAAAGGCCCGATTCTTCCATCTCTTGACTGGTTTTGTTTTGACTTCCGCGGATTTACTACATCTGATTGGTGGAGAAACATGGGTCCCTTTGTCTCCAGTGTTAAATGATATCAGTATTACAGATTGCAAATGGGCTGAGTGATAGAGTTGTATGCACTAAAAGTAAACACCCTTTTGTTAGATTGCTCAGTAATCTTTTTAATGCAAAGGTGTGGTTATGAACCTTGCAGGTATGCATCCTCGTGTTTGTACCATTGAGTCTATGATACAAATGCATAGGAAAGATGCAAAGGTACCAATTCTTGTGTTAATTGTATCTTGAAGTTGAAAAGTAAGTTTATTCTACAGTAGACCACTTGTCCTTTGCTGTCAAAACTGTAAATAAATAAAGCAGAAAACCTAAAGCCATAATGGTTTTTAAAATAGTTTCCATTCTGAGTTTACATATTGATTTGAGCAATGCATTGCATCTGTTTGATCACACAGTTATTTCTAAAACATTGTGAAAAGTAGGATTCGTCACAGAAGTCTTCCTTCTCTCCCCACTCTTCGACTATGTCTGGTAGCTTTCAGGGCCCTAAGCACACAAAGTGAGTATTGGAGGATTTGCTCCTTGCACAAAAATTGGGAGGACTGGGCTTTTTTGTTCTTAAAAAGTTTTCCAAAATGGGGTTTGTCTTGACCTAGGCATAGAGGATGTGAACTATGCAAAGAAAATAAATGCGCATTGCATCGTGAGCCTGCATCCGTAGGTACGCTCTGACCTTGGGAAGCGACCACTGGTTTATTTTTTGTTGTACCTCTGAGTTGGTGTTGTTGAGCCCCAGGATGTCTGTGGGACCACCGGAGAATGAGGAGAGGACGTAGACGCTGTTGAGTTCAAGCGGCCATTAGAGGTGTTCAGCTGTTACTTGTTCGTTGTGTCTGAGAGACGTGGCAACTCGGGTGAGCTGAACACGGCGCCCGGTCAGTAGGGCAGGATCTGGTGGAGAGGCTAAGGGAGGCAACCACCAGCGGTGGCTGGATCGCCATCCCTGCTTCCCAAGGACTTGTTGGCAGTCATCAGACCCCAGACAGCTAGCCAATGACCTCTCGTACTGTGACTTCTTTTATTAGCATTTTTATTGCCTGACATTCAGGGTGATGGGCGGAGAATTTGCATTTGGATTTTAAAAGTTTCTGGAAGAATGTCTGTGCTTTGTATCTTGTCTGAACCTTACCCAAGCTGGTTCCAAGACCAGCTGGCAGCCACTGATTCAAAGGCCTTGCCATCTACCATGGGATCAGCGAGCTTCAGTCTTTCTGAGTGGAGGTGATGAGGAAAGAGGGGGAGGAGGTGTCCGTGTCATAAAAAAGAGTTGAAATGGAAAAACTGGGAAACAAGCAACTACACACCATGAAGTTCTTGGAAAGAAAGATGCTGCCTATGTAGTAGTTAATGTGACTTGCACTCTGCATGCATAGTAGCACACTTACGTGGCTTACGGGAGAGCAACTCGGTAGGCTGCAGTGGAGTCTTAGCAACTGTGAGTGGAGAGAAAGCAGGAGGCAGCCTGGCTTCCCTGAAGGAGCTCAGGGAACATTAGGGATGGAGAATTTTAGGAAGTGTTTAGCCTCAAAATCAGGGCAACTTGAAAATTAATTAACTGCTGGGCTTGTAGTGATCTGTGTGTTCATGTATGTATAGGACCTTAAGCACAGAAAGGTTTGGGGTGAGTCTGGAAAGGGTCCATGTTTAAGGAATGTAGTTCTTCTGGCTTCCGAGATAGCTTTTTGTGTAGACAGCATGGAAAACGATTACAAAAACAAGTATTGCAAGACACTTAATGAGATGGGAAACTGGCAGTGCTAAGGCTGTGGCTCTTGGACTCGAGCGATTGTGAGAGAATTGCAGGTTTTTTCTGCTTTCTTTTTCCAAGCAAACATTTTCTGACTCGTGAACAACCACGAGTGGAGTTTATCCTACGGGCTTAAAGTCAGCAACCCCAGAAATGCATTGAAAATCTCTCTCGAATTTTGGGATGAGGGGCTGTGACAGCAACTGGACTCAAGGAAAAGAAGATACTTTCAACGTTTGCTGGCAATTCCACCAGTGTAGTCTGAGACTTAATCCGCTGAGATGTCAAACTGTCTGCTTTCACCGTTTTGGAGCGGGGTGACTGGGACTGACAAGACCAGTTTTTAGGGAGCTTAGTCAGCTTCCTAATTTCCAGGTAACTGAGAGAGTCATCAGGGACAGGAATGGAGAGAGAATGTCAGTAAGGTCCTCTGCATGAAAGAAGATGGGCTGCCAGGGGGATTTTCTATTGGAGATCACCAGGCAGCTTTATTATGGGCCCTGTCTTCTCCTGTGGCTCTACCAAGCTTTAACCATTTGTGCTGAAACACTGCATGTCAGGTGTTTCGCTTCAGGCCACATTTGTTTTAGTTGAAAGAAAAATAAGTAATTAAAAAAAAATTCTTAAGCCATTCCTAAGAATGCAGCTAAGGGAAAAGTAACTTCAGGTTTTGAATTCTTTTTCATGTCCTCTCTTTTCTTACTGAAAAGAAGGAAAAACACAACCAAACCTAGAATCCCTAGAAAAGGGGGAGAAAGTCTGATCTGCTCTTCTAGTCCTCAAAACTGTAATGCAGGGGCACTGAGATTTGGGAAGGGCAAAGCGGGTGGGAGATTGCAGTTATAGCTGTCGATTGAATAAGCTAGCTATTGATTATCATAGCTGATAATCATCAGCAATGGTGATTTCTCCAGTGCATTCTGTCCTTAATGCCTGTTGCCATACAGATGGTAAAAAGGACTGTGCGTGACCCCGTGAAAGCCAAGCATCCTCGTGTCCCTCTTACTCCGGACCAGAGTAAGTCAGTTCAGCTCTGTGAATACTGAAGTTGGCAACCCAGTCCCACATCTTGAGTTAGCAATTTAGCAACCTTGTGTACCTATATATTTGTCTTCTCTTTCGTATGCAAAAACCACATGGGGAACGCATGACCGTTTCTCTTGCACTGTGATGTGCAGGTATAGCTATAGAATCTCTGGCTGAGGGGTTTGTCGGTGTAGGATGAAAACGTTGCTGTCGTGAATGTGCTTTACTTTGCAGGCACTTCTGTCCTGTATTGAGTAAGGGTAGCCTGGAAGTTGTCTGACAAGATTTGCACACCTTGCAAAACACCACTGGTCTCCTAAATAAAAACAAAGGCCAGAAGTTCGTAAATACCTCTGTATGTGATGTCAACAAACTTCCTGATGCAGGGGCCACGCAGCCCTCCCTGGCAGACCACAGCTTGCACGGGGACCTTTGTAGCTTCTCTTGAAGCTAATGGGTCTCTTCCATAGAAGGGGCCTGTTAGTATCAATTCATTAGCAAGACTGAGGCCTTGATTTGTAACGAGCCCTTAAGTGTAATTTGCAATAGCCTGCTGACTGTATCTTACTAAGCTGCTGTGGGTGCAAGAGGGAAACAGATTGAGGCTGGAGTAATATTTACCTTCGCTTCCAGTCAGGAGGAGTATCTAGAGCAAAAAGGAATGTGCCACACCTAGGATCTCTGGAGTTGGCTTTTCTGGGAACTTGGCCACAGAGAATGAAATACCCCTGATGCTGTATACGCAGGGGGGAGGCGGCTGCTGTCTTTAAAAATATGCATATGAAAACGGAACTGGAAGTTACTGCAAAGCTGCATTTGCAGGTATCATAGCAAGGAAATTTTTAGAAACCAGACCTGAAAGGTTTTACAACAGCGAGTATCTTGGGATACTTCCTGATGTTTCTCATTTGCTTTGCTGAAGTGTTAAAAGAACCCCTGGTTTCTACAGTTATGGCTAGCAATTAATAGATTACCTTAGGATTTTGTTTTGTTTTGATTATATACAGTGTGTATGTATAATATGTATTTTAATGTGCATTTAAAAACTCCTTTTTTGCTTGATTATGGAAGGGGAGACCATGGAAAGAGTATTTTAGTATTTTAAGTTCTTTGACAAGACACTTTTTTGAGGTCAATTATTTATGTTAAGCACCCCAGAGCAATATTGAACAGCTCTGTCCTCCTCTGTTTCGAGAAACTCCTCAAAATGAAAGAAAAATCCTTTTTTTGTTTGTTCTCCAAGAGAGAAAAAGCTGAATTTCAAAATGGGTTGAACAGTTTAGCGATTCGTATTCCATTTCTTGCAAACTTCCCCCTCCCCCCTGAGCCCAACCACTCTTCCCCTCTGCTCTTGCCCACAGAATTACCATGCAACTAATTTTAGAGGTGTCTTTACAAGTTTGTTTTAAAAATGCTGCAGTCTCCATCTCTGGTAATCCACCAGGTGGAAGCAGATGTGTAGAATATCTGTACGTGTATTTGTAAATCTTAGTTTGAGCAGAGGGGGTTTCTAAGAGGACAGGGTATGTGCAAAGGCAAGGCAACGCTCGGCAGTGTAATACCGTCAGTAAAGCAAAAATTTGCAGTTAACCACTAGCCGGATTCGTTGGTGGTTTTTGTTCATGTGGTGGTCCGGGTGACATTGTATTAGCCAATGCTTCTGATGGATGGTTAGAGACCAGTTGCCTGGCTGTTCTGAATTACAATAGGGAGAAGGCTATTAGGGAGAATAAGATAGGAAGTGGTTTCTTAGAGATGGGTGCTCTTCTTGTGCTAACAGAAGTTTTGGTCTATTAGCCACGAGTGTGCTTTCCTGACTTATGAGAGCTCATTTGTAGCTTACTGGTGTCTTCTCCCCTTCCGCCTGCCTTCCCGTTAACCACCTGGCATCCCTGTACCTCTCTGCTCTTGCAAAAAATGGCCTTTTTGAAGTTTGGGGGATATCGCTTCTGTGTGCAGCCCTCACAACGATTTTGCTTTGAGTGCATCTTTGTCTGGAAATACGCTAAAAGTGCTAAAATTTTTATTTTGTTTGGTTGATGGATGGGTGGGAGGGCAAGGTGGGGGGTCTGTGTGGTGTCAAAGATGAAGCTTGAGGTAGCTCTAAGTGACCTGAAAGCATCCCTCCGGCCTGCGAATGCTCGTGGTCTCCTAAAGGCAGTCATTTGGAAAGGGGCTGCGCTATCCAGATTCACACTCCCCGCTACACTTCATGCAACAGAAACGCTGTGGCTGTGTACTGCTGCAGGTTTTTGTGCTGGCCTTCTACAATTTTTCTTGCTGTTTCTTTGCTGACCTGTTGCACTAAGATTCATGTCTCTGCCTGACAAACTGTGCTCCTAATAACTGAAGCTTCACTCGTTGGAGAAAGCCTGGACAGTAAGGTGTGTTGAATATATGTTGATTTAAATAATTTCTTCACTGACTTGTTCTCTTTGAGCTTTGCTTGATTCTGAGCATGTTACAGAGACAATCAAGTCGCCTAAAAGTGAAGCGTTCCTTTCCAGCTGCACCAGTGAAGATATTTGCGTTGTAAGTCCAGAGTTGCAAAACTTAGTCCTCTATGTGTACTCGGTGCATGTTAGGACAAAAATAAAATGGAGGAAGAGCTGAAAGCAACCGTTTGCATCACTTGAGGCCCAGTGGGAGCTGAGGGTCAGGATCACTCTGAGAATTAATCAGTTCACTAGAGAATATGATAATACAAGGAAATGATGGTATTGCAATAAGGTTTTCATTTTTTTTTGATTAATAGCAGAAACTTTAAAAATAAAAAAAGAGCCAGAGAAAGCCTGGGAGCAGAAGTGGCCTGAAGGGGAAATGACCAAGACCAGCTTAGAAATGCAGAGGATGGTGGTTCAGAAGTGCTGCTTCGCTGCATCTTTGTGTGAAACTCCTTTCTGTCTTGTGGAGGGGGGAGAGAGCAGGAGAACACAGCCCTGTGAAATCTGACTTCTTAATGCTGTTTTGAATAAAGTGAAATAGTTCTGGGCCTTCCGCTTTCCTTGTGGATTGAGGATTTTAAACAGAGAATGCCAGGCCTGTGGAAAAGCGACTAATTGCAAATTTGAAAGCGGCGTGCGGCCTTTCTTGTCATTTTTAACAAGCCAAAACGTTGCAGAAATCTGCCCAGGCAAACTTTTGGTCCTGCTGTGCCCCAGTGCAATAATTATAATGCAGAAACAGCTGATGGGTCACGTCTCCAGCCCTGCGCAGCGTTCTGACTTGCTACCTACATTCCATGTTTAGCTTTGAGCGATCAGATGGTGCAAGCAACGTGAGCTCGCAGCGCCTGAGGACATGCAGCCAGGCAACACGGCCTTTCCCTCTGCAGCTTTGGTTTCTTTTCTCCACTTCTGTCCCATCCCGTCCCCTTAAGCTGATGCATTTTACAATAAATACCGCTCTCTGGAGGGGGCCAGCTGCCCACACCGGGAGCATGTGTGTCATTCCCACTGTGCTGTATTTCAAGTCCAAGGGCCCAAGGTTTGTAAATATTGTTTCTAAAGTACCTGAGGACTCCAGGTGAGCTGCTTGCCCTGCTTGCCGGGGACTCTGGAGCCGTGGTTGGTACATGTGGTGGCACAGGCTGGCAGGCTGTTTCAGCATTGTTACTGATGGCACTTAGTGAAGCGTGAGCTGTATTGGGGGTGTAAATTTTGTCTTTGTGCATGGGGAGAGGGTCATTTACAAATGTTTATAAACGAACAGAAAAGTTGAAAATGATGCTTTAATTCAACCCTGTAAAGACTGAGGGAGGCAGGGAGGAAGGGGGATGTTTTGGACTTGAGTTTGTTTTGTGCTTAGCACTGTGCAAAAGGTACACCCAGTCCTTGATCTAGGAAAAATTGTATAGTTCAGCAGAAAATTACTAACTCATTGCCTGGGACTGCTCTTGCTCTCTTGCTCCCCTCTTCCAGGGATGCCACGGCAGAGGTGTGATGCAGACATTTTAATTGTGGTCGTTCATTTTGTTGTGAACTTAGTTTCACCGAGTTTAGTTGGAGAACTGAACTTCAGGTAGACTTTTAAATGATAGGAGCGTTCTTTATGGCAGGGGGGTTGCAAGTGAGCTCTGAGCTGGAGAGAAGGGAGCGAGCGGGAGGGGGAGTCTGGAGATGGAGCTGGCTGTGGGGCCGTTCCACTGCATCTTTTCATCTTTCCCCGGTACTGCAGCACCGCGGGAGTAGAGTTACCGACAACATTCTTGCTCAGGTCTCTCATCCCTCACTCAAATAGAGGGTGTAATTTGACGATGTCTCAGCTCCCCTGTGTGAAGACTGTTGGTGAAACTATATGTGTGTACGTTTTTAAGTGAAAAACAAAAAAAAAAACCCAAACAAATGCAAATCCCAAACCAGACCAATTCTGTGATCCCGGATCACCCTGTGGTTGTTCAAACGCTAGGACTGGCACAAGGCCGGAGGGAGAATGTGTGGCTGGAGCTGCGGGGTGAAGTGAGGACTGGCAGTCTGTCCTTCTGAATGACAGCCATGGCTTACATCAGGTTAAATCAGTCTGTACGCTGCAGGCTGAGGCGAAGCAGAATGGATTAAAACCAGGTTTTCACTTCTAGCCTTGAGTTTCCTTGCAACTGCACTTCTCCATCAGCTTGTGGGGGCTGTATTTCTGCATTTCAGCTGCTGTGGAATACGAGAGACATCTTTTTACAGGACAGTTCTCGCAAACTTTAGTATTCACTAAAGTTTTCCGTATTTGAACTGCTGCGTCCACAACTTGCACAAACAGATTTTGAATCTGGATTTTTATCTCCTCCTTCTCCATCTGTATCGGCTGTTATCGGCTGCAAACAGGTTAACAGCGAGGCCTGCCGGGCTGCTTAATGGGTGGCCGCCTGGCGCTGCCTTTGGGCTGATGCAGATCATTTCTATTGGCCAAGGTTATCTCCCTGCTGACCTTGTAGCCAGAACTCAGCCTCTCGGTGGCATGGTAATTGTGAAAAGGAGGGCTTCTGAAAGAATTCGTAAAGGCTGGAACATCCTTTCTGTTTTTGTGAAAGCTGTGCTTTATTTTCATCACTGCTCTGAACGAGGACAGAAAGTGCCTTGATGCTAAGTGTGCAAATTCAGAGAAGGTCGCGTTTGAAGATTCTTTTCTGCCAAAATCCACTGTGGGGACTCCCCAAATTTGGCATGGCAAGATGCTGCTGTACCGCAGCTCAGCTTAAAAGCCCACTTTTACTCCTGTACTTTCTTGGTCGTTTGCTCACTGAGCGTTGATAGCTTGCTGTACGTGATACACGGCATCTGATTTCTTCCTAGCTGTAGCCTTTCATAGCAGAATGTCTCTTCCCTTGGTTGTAATTGGTTCAGTTAACTGGACTAAATATGTTTGCATGCTTTTGGGATGAAGAGGGACTTCTGTTAGCTGTGTTAACGGCATGAGGCTCGGGGATTAATGGGGGGAATGGGGAGAGAGGGAGGAGTCGGGTGGGTTTTCTTTTTTTTTTTTTCTAGAAGCATCAGGCTCCTCCCGTAGCAAGGGAGAGCATAGTACATCGAACCTAAAGACCTTTAAAGTACATGCTGAAATGGATGCTGGGAAGATACAGTACAGTGCTTGGGCACAACTCCAAGGCTCCCAAGGCAAGTAATATTTAAACAAGCTGAACAGCCCCTTTAGGCAAGCAGCAGGAAATCCAGCACTGAGCTTTGTGTTGTTGCATGGTCAGCAGAAGATAAAAGCTCAGGCTATGCAGCTGGGGTTCCCTCCTATCACTGGATGGCAAACTGTTAAGAAAAGATAAAAGGGCAGAAAAGAACAGGGGGTCGTCTTATTGAAAAGCATTCCTTCATATTTTAAGCCGTCGAAGTACTTTGAAATACATTGGACCTGATGTAAGTCAGAAACAGCGTCATCGGCAGCTCTGGTGCGTGTTGGAGCTTTTACATCAGTTGGCAGGCGAAAGGTGAATTCGTCCCTCTGCTTCACCAGAGATAAATGTTTAACATGGGTAGGATTGTGGTACGTATAGGTGGCTCACTGCCAACCTCACAGTGTGCAGGAGCTTCCCAGAACTTTTTTAGAAGCAGGGCATGTAATGGTGGGGCTGCTGCTGACTGGGGGTTTCATTCTGAAATGCAACCAGCGTTCAGCCATATCTAGGTTTTCCGGGTCCCACTTTCTGCAGCTGATCCTTGCTTGGGGACTATTTTAACAACGAGGAAGAGAATTTAAATGAATGAGATAGCTATTTCAAGTTGTCTAATCATTATTTACTCTATTCCTCCCCTCCATCCCGCCTCCTTTTTTCCTGCATCACAGCACTGGTGTCTTGGGAAAGAAAATGCTTCAGAGCATTTGTTACCAATTTAGCAACAAGTACGTGCTCAAATTTGGGATTTCTGAGATCTGTGTGTGCCATATGTAGGCAAAATGTAATATTTGCTAGTTCCAGTAGAAGGGAACAAACACAAATTTGCTGTTCTTCAGATAGTGTTTCTTTAATCTAGTGAGACTTACATTTGTGCAGCCTTTTTGTTTTGGTAAGACAGTTAACTGTCCTCCCTAGGGTGCCTAATTGCTTATCATGAACTAATCAGTCCCCTGGGTATATGAAGGGATGAAACACTGCCAAGATAGAGCCTGTGACTTCCCCCAGAGGTGTGATAACCCTCCCAATTACCCCACCCTTCGGGGAGCTTGCTTACTGCTATTTTAAAGACCTCGTTACTTCACAAATTATCCATCTTTAGAGACTGTAGAAGTTTTAAAGGAGTGTATTTGCTGAGGAACCTTGGAACTTGTCAGCTTTCATATTTTTAATGTCAAATCTCTATTGAATAACGTTTTAAGTTCAGCATGAAATATGCTGAACATGCTGCTGCTACCACTTCTGTTTATGAAAGTGCCTACCTCCGTAGCCTCCATGGCATGCCAGACCCTAACAGATGAGGAAGGGGCCAGTTTCTGTCTTCAGCTGTCAGTAAGTAGGGATGGCGAAATCTTCTAGCTTCAGAAACCCCATCTGAAGTTTAGATGAAGGAACGAGTGAAACAAATCTGGTGGTGACTCTGTTCTAATTTTTGGTAGAATGATAGTTGCACATTACCATGTGTGAAATGAGTGGGTAGACTAAGAAAAGTTGTTCACCTTACAGTAAAAAATAATTTATTTAGCTGGTGGTTTTGCTTGCTTTCTCCTTTCTTGTTTTAACTCATTCAAATACATGCTTGTCTGCTCTACGGGTGAGATGGCTACCGATTTCTTGAATTCTTCTCTTGTATCTCTTTATATTGAACGGTTGAGCTCCGTAAGGCATATAAAACACAAAACATTACAAAACAATAATGTCTCAGCTGGAAGTAGAAAATAGCTCCTGCTATTTAGTATCTGAGAGAAAGTATGAGTTCTGGTGTTGAGGTTTTCTGTCTTTTACTTTTGCTCTCACTGAACATCATTTTTACGTGAAGTTTGGAGGACGGGATCCGTCAGTTGGGTAGAAATACAGTTTGTTGCTTTAAAGAGTTGTAACCTAATCAAAGAACAAGATCAGGTTTTTTTTTTTTCTTTTGTGGCTCTTTTAAATCACTTTAGGTCTTGTTCACCTCTGTGGTAGAGCAGATTCTAAGTGACCTCAGCAAGATTAATGTAAATATATATATTGCCATAATATGTACTGGCTTAAAACTGTAAAGCAAGGTGATTTCATTTTTAGAATTAAAAGAAAGTGGCTGTGTGGGTGTGTACGCATATATGACTGAGAAAATGTTCACACAGAAACATCACTCCTCAAAAGAAGTATGAATTTCAGTATCATAGGTCTGATTATAATACTTCAGTGTTGCTTCACTACGTGTGCATATATGAAAGTGATTAGTCAAGGTTCCACTGGCAAACTCTTGCTGTCCTACTGCAGAAATTGGGGATGGGTGTGAGTGGGTGCACAGGCCACTTGGTCTGGTTTTTTTAGTTGTTGTTTGTTTTGCTCTATGGCGAACACTTGCAACTACTACTTTACCCAGAATTGTGATGAACCTATCCATAATTCATACTAGCTTGTTTCAGGCTAACATTTTGGTATAGTACATGTCAATGGGAGTCAGCAGAAGGAAATGAGTTTCCCTTTTCATACGTGAATTGTGGGAAGAATTGTCTGTATCATCTGTTTGATGGCAATGTGTGAAGCACTAGCAGTGGAATTGTTTTTTTGGAAGAGGAGGGTGGTTTTGGACTAGCAGCAGCAGTTTTTGGCTGGAGGAATAGCAACTTGAAACTTCACTTGCTGAAGAAACGTGTTCACAATTTTGTCCTTTTTTTTTTTTCCCCCCAGTGTTCCTGAAATAAACTTCCTGCAATTCTTTGCAGTGTGCAGGTGTCCAGGCTCCCCTTTACTCATGGTCGCCTGTGCAGCCTGTCAGGCGACTGAAGGCTGTACCTAAAATTTTGCCAGCAGTGCAGCGCACTGCAATGGTCTTGATACAGTTACAGTGAACGCCTTGTACATCTACAGGCTGTAGCATCCCCTCCTAGTCCAGACAACTGAGTATTGCATTCCGGGAGTCTACACATGTGGAGGACTGCCTGGAATAGAAAAAGGAAAGCTGCAGAGATTGTAAGCTGCTGCTTGATCCGTGTGGCTGTTGTGCCAAGGAGCATCAAAACTTTGCTGGATGGATCCGACAGCTCATTGCAGAGTAGAGGGTCAGTCTCACTGGTTATTTGCAGTTATTAACCTTAGTGAATTTTAATTTTTTTTTGTTTGCTTTGTTTTTATATTTTCGTCTGCATGCACAAGAGGATTGTGGCCTCGCAAACTAGAATGCTCATGTTCAGGAAACTTAAGGCTGTTCCTACTGAAGGGCTTTGAAGATCAGCAGGCATTTCCTCCAGGGTTTACAGCATTGTTGGAGGAGCCAGTTGCTGCAGAAGTCTTCAGGCCTATCCGCCCGACTTTGGTCATTCCTTACCTCACCAGCACGTGGATTATGCTGTTTGCAGACTGTCTAAGCTCCACAATGACCTCTGTAGATTCCTCATGAGCTTTTACAAGGCCGGGCCTGTGTACTTTGTAAAATCCTTCAGAAATGCCTGGTAGGCTTTTGAAGTCCCAGAGCAAAGGCTATACTACAAGGAACTTGGAAGGTCAGCAGCTGGATGTGGTTGTGGATGAAGGGGGATTGTGTCTGTGTGTGCGTATGCATTTCTTGTTTTGAAAATACATCTTTTTTCAAGTCAGATAGAGATGGGTTCTTGTGCGCACCTGATAGAGCTGAGGGACTTTTGAATTCCATAAGAAATTGTTGAACTGGATCCCTGTGCCCTTTTTTTGCACGCGTGTTGCAGTCTGCGAAATTAACAGATGCTGTTTCATTTTGTCAGTGTGCAGGAAGCACCTCCCACAGGTTAGTTTCACTGTGTGTACTTCAAAATAGAAAGAAAACTAGTACTGAAGAATACCATTGGCAAGTAACACTGCTGTTTAAAATTTTCCTAGTGGCTTTCCTGTGAGGATCTCAACTTGGAGAGGCTTGCCAGCACCATCTACTGCTATAAGTAATTTACCTAACTAAATCAAGAAAGAAACTTTGTATTTCAGAACGTAGAGCTCTGCAAACAACCCTGAAGGCTACCTGCCCAGCTGGTATAAGTCAGTGGGTACACTCACAAGACTCTGGCAACTTGTTCATCAGTGATGGGAGAGACACGTTTTTCTCAAGGCTGGTTTCTCCCTTCATCTGGAGGAAGCAATAAACCTCCGTTTGAGCGATTTGTGGTACTCTGGCATCTATGGCAAATACATATCTAGAATAACCCCAGGTAAAATTAAACAGCTAGCTTCTATCTTTTAACTCTGGTTGAAAATAACATGAGAATGGCAACCGATGGTCATCTATGCTTGCTATCACACGGAGATGATGTCGATGGCGTATATCTGTTCCTGGTCCGTAGCAGACTGTAGGAGGTGGTTGACTTGAGACCTGTTTGTGCCTCATACGGTGCAGGGCAGGGGTTGGCTTTGGCTTGTGGGTCTGCGGAGGGTCTGCCTGATGTGGAGATAGAAGCTAGGAAGGACTGCTACGGGTTATCTTGTTCATGAAAAAGCTGTGTAGCTGCTTTGGGTATGGCAGTTGGAAGCTGACATTGCAAATGCCTCCTAGAGTGGACGGGAGAGCGAGGGTTGTACAGAGTGCTTCTGAATCCCTTTGCTCCAGCACATCTCTTTCCTCCCTGTGGCATGTGGTTTCCCCTCTTAAAATTACAAGCTAAAACTCTCTAATTAAAAAACCTATTTTGGGGGGTTTGTGTGTTTCTGAACGGTTTAAATTGTCTTGATTATAGATTTTTTTTGTTGTTGTTCGGAGAGTGTGATAGGGGGAGTAGTTCCTGTGCTGACCAGAAATGGAAGACAGGAAGATAATGATGTTAACAAGGTGGGGGAGAAAAGGAGGTGTTTGTTTAGAAAAAGCCTAGTCACTAAAGCCTGTGGAGCAGAGGAACCCTGCTGATAACACAGATGAAATAGTCTGCCTCTTTCCTAACTTTAGAGGAGTGGAGCTTTGTAATAAATGGCTGCCATGTGGCAGCTGTCTCCCAGCTTCGTGAGCCTGGCAGTAGTTAATCCTGTCAGCAAGTCATGCTCCCTGGAAAAGAGCAGCGAGAAGAGCTGCAAACTCTTGAATCATTCTCTCTGCAAAATATTTGCATGTTGAATCTCTTTCTGCTTCGAACGAGTTTGGTAATTTGGTGGAGGTTCTCATCGTTAAGTAGCATTAAAGTACAGCTGTGCTGGCTTTTAAATAAAACGTTAGAAACGTGCTGTGATATTGCAATTCTTTTCCCCTCTTTAAAAAAAAAAGCCATTTTAGTTTTGAAAGGTATATGTTCCAGGGTACAAAAACGTGCTGTGTAAAGAAGGGATGCTCTGTGTTGCTATCCCTGTGTGTTAAGAAATTACAGGTTGAACATCTGAGATCATGATTATCCTTAAAAGCTTGAGGCTTTAAAATTAATCTGTTCACTTCAGTTTGCTTTTTATATTTTACTGAGCATGTACTGTTTCTGTCCTTTCTCCACAACCTGGAAAACTAGTACTTTGACTTCTTAAAAAAAAAAAAAAAAGGTTTGAGATTTTTGTGCAGTAGTGTAACACCATCAGATTTTTACAGGGCTCGTGATAAAATCATGATGGTTGACGCTACCACCAGGAAATGAGTTTTAATCCCTGTAATTTCTACTCTTTCTTTTCTCATGTCGTGCATCATTTTACTGTGTTACCTTGCAAGGCATAAAGTGCTTTGGCGTGCTACCTGGTACGGTGCTCTGGTACTGGCATCTCCTGCAAAGACAGCACGGTCAGGCTGCAAAGGATGCATTGGGGGCTCTGTGGTAAGCGAACCAGTGCTCTCCTCCTTGGGCTTGCCTGTGCAAGGAAGTTTGCTGGCATGTGGATGCAGTTACAGTGGTGAAACGCCATGTGGGACGTAGCTGCTCTGAAAGGAGAGTCTTTTCCTGGTTTAGCTTACCCTGTTTCCAGAACGGTGTTTGTAAAATTGCCTGTGCATTCAGGCCCTCTGTGAAGCTGTCTTTAAATCCATCCTGGAGGAAGAGGATCACAACCAGGGCGCCGCACAAGAAGCAGGGCACTAGCACAGGAGGTTTTCTGTGTCCTCCTCGGCGTGATTCATCCTGCCTCTCTAATCCCTGGCGAACCCGTCCTGCTGCGCACACACAGCTCTGGCTACGTGTGAAGAGCAAGTGTGAAGGGGTGAAACGTTTGCTCGTTTCTCCCTCTAGAGATTTGCTTTAAACCTTCACCTCAAGTCCCGGGTCCGAAGCTGCCCTTGGCTGAGCCGCTGGCCATCAGGGCGAGGGACAGGGATGGGGAGGGGGACGAGGACAGGCCCTCCCTCCCTCCCTCCCCGACAGCTGCCGGCGCCAATTGCCAGCAAGCAGCCTGGCCGCATGGTTTCGTGGCTTTTCTTCCTCTCGTTGCTAGTGTTGTTTCCATGATGCTGTGCGGAGGAACAACCGGACGGATTGTCTCCTCTCGGGGTGGGTGCCTGGGCATCTGCACGGCCAGTTGATACAGCACGGGAGCCCCTGTTTTTTCAGTGACACCAGGGGCTATTGATGGCAGGGCTGGGGCTGTGCTGCTGCTGGACAGATGCTTGCTCTTGGCCCACCTTAAAAGGACAAGATATCCTGTGGTTTAGACTGGCCATATATTGTCGGGGATGTCAGCATCTCCGTCACAGCTACCCGGCTGAGCCCAGCGTCCCGCTTCTCCCGCCCCGTGTCCCTGCAGTCGGAGCCGAGGGGTGCTGTAATTTGGACTGCTTGGAGGGGAGGTCGCTTTTCTTCTCCGTTACTCAGAAATGTTTTCCATCTGGCTGTCCCAAGCGCAGTCCGGCTAGCTCACCCCTCGGGCTCTCGGACAAGTATCATTCCCTCAGCGCAGTGCGTGCTTAGCCATGCAGGTGATGGGACGTCAACCTATAGCTTCCCCGCGCCCCCTCGGGGTTTTAAGTTAACTGAGTTTGGCAGGGCAAAGCAAAAATGGGAAAAAAAAAAAAAAACCAAACCCAAACCCACAGAGCTGTGTTTTAGATTGTTTCCTCATTTTGCATCCCCCATCCCCTCTTGCTTGTCTGAGGCGGCAGCGGCAGCAGACCAGGTTTTGTGTCCCGGGGCCGTGCTTCCCTGGGGTACCCCTCGGGCAGATGGGGGTGCCCGCTGGCCCTCGCTTCAGCTCCCCTCCCGCCCCTCCGCTCTCTCGCCTTGTCCCGGGCTCCTGCGGGGCCGTGTGGGCAGCGGCGGTTTTGGCAGGCGGCGTGGCGCCGCTCGCCTGACCTGTTCCCGCTTTCGCGAGGCACCTCCATCCCGCGGGCCGAGGGAAGAGCCTTCAGGGCCCGTTTCCTCCGGTCCCTGGCTCTGCTCCGGGCTCCCACCCTCTCCCGTGCCGCGTCCCAAGGCCGTCCCCTTGCCTGGTAGGATGTGAGCCAGCCCTGGCCCGAGGGAGAGACGCGCTGGCCGGACCGGGGAAGGCCGATCGGTGTGGGGAGAGACCCCGGGCCGTGGCCCAAGGAGCGCCGCCCCGCTGCGGCTGGTGCCAGCCGGGGGGACGTGAAGGGACTTTCTCGGGTTGCCACTTCATCTAAGGCAAATAAACTGGAGTCAAAGCCAAGAAACACATCGACTTCCTGGAACTCTGCGAGCCGTCCGCACAGCTGTCCCCGCTCCCCGAACACATGCAAAGCAGAGCTTATAAGGACAGACAGTATTGCTTTTGTGTCCCTCCTCGGCCGGCGGGGAGGGCGCAGGGGAGGGGATGTGCCGGGTGAAGCCCAAGGCCCTTCTTGTCCCGTGTTCCCCCCACGTCGCCGTGGCTCCCGGTGACTGGGGGCAGTCGGGCCCCCTCCCCAGCGGCCTGCTGGCGGCGGCGCGGGCGGGCGAGGGCGAGGATGGAGGCGTGCTTGCCGTTGTCTGCACAGGAAGGAGCGGAGGGATGCCTGCTTACAGCCACTTGTTTTACTCTGCCGTTGCCCGACTTTATTTTTTCGCGTGTCTAAAAGTGGTGCTCGTGGCCCCAGGTTTGTTGAGCTGTCTTAAAATCTCAGTATCCTTTTTGCTTCAACAGGCTCTCAAAGCTGACTGCAATTCAGTGACAAAGGCTTCCTGGAGGGCCAGGTGCTCACCCGCAAGCTGATACGAACAGCGAGGATGAGGAACAGCTTGTAGATACTTCTTTGCTCGGGGGGGGGGGAGGCTAAGGCGTTAGAAAAATCTCAAAATTCATCAACAGCTGTTGAGCCTAAATGCGGGCGCAGGTTATTGCAGCTCTTGCGGTGCCGTGCGTTTTGTGCGGCACTGCCGTCCCCGAGGATGGCAGTGCTGGTCGGGAGCTCGGTGCAGGCTCGGATCAAACCCTCTGAGGTGCCTACTGAGCGTGCTGCTGGAGACCTGGCCTTTCCTGTTGGGAGCCTGGGGGCCGTCGGGCTTTTGCTTTTGCTCTCGGTGCTGGAGCAGCGTGTGCCTTGGTTCTCCTTTCTAGCCTAGCAAGACCGCAGGCTCCTGTGTGAGGGCAATTCCCACACCACACCACGCTTGCAAAAGGAGCAAATGTGGGTACCCTGTTCAAGTTAGCAAATTAAGCGCGGGGCCAAGAAGATAGGTATGAATTCTTTTTATGTTAAGGCTGCCTGGTGTCGCCTTGCATTGCTGTAAACCAGCCAGACCGTATAGGTGAATTTCATCCAGGAAACCCCTGCTTTGCTGATACGGCATCTCACTGCTAGGTTAGTATAGCTTCCTTGTTTTCAGTGTATTACATCAGTGTACAGAGGTGATTCAGAGTTGTCGTTTGCTTAAGGCATTAACTAAGTTTGAATTCTGGTATGCTTTATGGAGGGATGCTTTTGGTCATCTGAGCCAAAGTCCTGAGGACCATTAGTGGTCCATAAGTCATCAGAAGGTGATTTTCAAAACCTACATAAAAACCTAAATGCACACGCATATCCCATCATGCACGCAAGGAAATAAAATAGGAGGAGTAAATATGTTTGAATATTTAAAATTTAGCCTAACTGTTGGGGTTGTAGCAACAGTATACAAAATAATCTGGAAATAGAGGGGTCGTCTTGTCTGTGTTTGGTGCTTCTCCCCCTGCCCTGCCCCCAGAACAGAAGCTGGTCCCTAGCTCAGTTTTCAGGCATGGCCATGAGCGTGTGCTTCACTTGTTTATTCTGGGTGTATGGGTGTCTGGGTGTATCTTTCTGTGTACACGTTAGGTAAGAAAAGGCACATGGATGTTGTAGATTTGTAGGGTTATTTTAGGAAGCAAAGTATTTCATGGGTGCTAACACAGGTAAAACAATTGTATTGCTAATAGCTCAGAGAGTTGGTAGCAAGAGGAGCAGTCTGTCTTTTGCTGCTCAGAGAGTACCTTTCAAGAGATGTTGCTCCTTTTGCTTGTTGTTTTTTAGGCTTGCTTTGGTTTGGTTTGCTTTTTCCCTGGAGGAAGACATTAGTTACAGGTGCAAGTTCAAAACCTTTGGGGTAACATTCTTCGGTTTTACCGAATGCGAAGTGAAAAGAATGACCACCAGATACTCCCGTGCCACTGTCTTTTCTTTTTATGCTTGTCTTCCTTTCCCCATAGGCTGCTCTGTACTGGTGCTCCAGCAGTGGTGACAGTGAGGTGACGCTTCCAGTATAATTCTCTACCGCTGGGGTGCCGAGTCAGCACCAACACTTCAGTAGCAAGGGCAGAGTTGGTATTAAAAAGGTCAGTCGGGAAAACGTTTTTCGTTTGGTTTTCCTTTGCCTTGAGGCAGTGCTTTGAATAGCGTTAACCCTTTTTTCTTCCCACACGATGCCTTTTCACCCTCTTTCCTTCCTGCCAGCTTTGATGCAAAATCACATTCAAAATGTAGTGTGGGTGATTGTG
The DNA here is from genome assembly GCF_030463565.1 of Pelecanus crispus. Taxonomy (NCBI): domain Eukaryota; kingdom Metazoa; phylum Chordata; class Aves; order Pelecaniformes; family Pelecanidae; genus Pelecanus; species Pelecanus crispus. Next base: position 78,664,197 of record NC_134644.1, on the reverse strand, counting down.
CGCATCTCTCGGGGTGGGAGTGACCATTTGTGCTTGGGAGTGTCACCATGTGCTCTGGGAGTAAAATCTGCACCTCTGTGTAGAAGCTTATTCGGAGACCAGTGCATCAGAAACCCTTTGGAGCGTGGTGTAGTGATTCTTAGGTATTATAATCTCAAGGGTAAATGGTAAACTTTTGTTTATTCAAATGTGATATCCCTCTTTGAAGTTCTGTTCTTGTCTAAATTTGTATACTAGAAGGTTTGGCCTTCATTTAAATGATCCTTGGGGTTTTTTCTACCACTTAGAAAAAAAAAAAAAACAAAACAGTGGGAAAGCCTTGAATAAGCTAATAGCGCTGCTAAGATGGAAATGATGAAGAAGGCTCAGGATTCCTGTTTGGGCCTCATGGGAAAAAGTGGTTTGAAGTGCATGTGTGTGGGGGTGCACATTCCTAAAACTGTCATTTGTTTCCCCTGTTTCTCCTCCCCCCTGTGTTCTGTACTACCTACTACAGCACGTTTAATGAAACCAATAAAAGTATTTGGCTGAGAGTGTTAATCTTTCCCTGGCCCAATTAGTGCATGGCTTGTACTTTAACGTTAATGTGGATTTTTTCGGAAGGCAGAACAATGAGCAGCTTTGTGCTACACACCAGGTTTTCCCCCTCCTTGCCTGTATTGTGTGTTTCTTCCTATCTATTCCAAAGGGAGAGCTCATGTGCAAAGACAGTGGAGCAATCTGGAGCAGAGACTTATACCAGCTCCCAGGGGCCAGGACGTGCTGCTCCATGCTTCTGTAGCTGCCTCTCAACGGCAAGTCAAGTGACTGTGACTCTGAAGACTCATCATTTCTTCTCCTTTCTTCTTCCTTCCCCTGTGGCCCGTGTTCTCCTTTTTGTTTCATCTGTGATGCTCTTCACCAGAAGGAGAAGCAGCTGTAACTCGAGAGTGGTCTTAAAACAAGAAAATTAAATACATATAAATACACATAAGCGAAGGGGGGAAGTAACCGTTGATGGGCTCAGCTTTAACATACAGTGGAGTCGCACTTTATCCCAAAGGAGGAAATAGGTCTAGCAAGTGTCTTCCTGTACAGACTGAATGGGAAGCAACAAGGCCTTTTTCAGTTTTTTTTTAGCGCTCTGCTTTCTCAGTGACTCTCCCATTAGCTGGTTATGTGGGGCATCAGGCATCCTCTGTCAGAAGCAAGAGCTAAAGGCCACTTGAGTTCCTCTGTGGGATCAAAGTTGCCCCAGTTTCATGGTTTCAGCAGCATCATCAAGTTGGGGGGACACGTTCCTGCAGAAGAGCCAGGTCTCTTGGTGTGGCCGTGCAAAGAAGGCTCCTGCGTTGTTCTGTTTGGTCCCCACCCCACGTGTGTTAGCACTCTCGCTCTGTCGCTTGCTCTTTGCTTTTCCTCCTTTTCACAGTGGATGACTGTGACACTGGGGGGTTTATTCAAAGTAGAAGATGACTTGAATGCTTGTGACCACTTCCCTGTTTCCTAGAGGCTTTGGTCCGATGTTGAATGCAACCTGAGGCTGCACTGTTTGCCAGCTTATTTCCTGTTTGTCCTCTTTCCTGGAGGTCTTTGTTTTCTTTTTGGGAGAGGGAGGAAGAAGGCTCCATCAGCACAACCTCCAAGCAAGGGCATTTGGTGTGAGCTGAGAAGGCTTGCAGTCCTGAAGGCAGCATGGCTTAGGGCATCCGTACTGATTGCTGCCTGTCCGATTCCCTGAGTTTCGTAGGTGCTGTGGAAAAAAACCCCACTTCCCCATCCTCAGTGATGCATTTATTTAAAGGAAAAAAAAACCAGGAAAAAAAAAAGCTGCAAGAGAAATCTCTCAGTATGTTCCTGCCTAAAGGCGCTCTGCCATGGGTTTTCCCACAGGAAGGAGTGATTTGGCCCAGTATTCTTATTGTTTCTATATCCTATTGCAAATAGAAAGTTACGCTTCTGAAATCGGTGTGTGCTGCTCATGCAGTTGTCTTTGTTTCAGTGGTGTATTTTTGCTTCATGCAAGAGAGTGGAAAATACATATGTAAATAAAACCATGCAACAATAATACCTATTTTTTTCAGAAATTAAGTTGCTATCTTTCGACTGCTTCCAAAATAGGAAATTTTTAATGTACAGAAAACATTTTTAAAAACAAGATCTGTGACTCTACATCTTTCTTTGCGTTAGCAGGAAGGTACTTAGATTCAGAAATAAAATAACTGTTGGTTCCTAGAAATAGCGAAAGGCTGTAATAGCACAATACATAGTTTTCCGCCTGAAAGAAGAACAGTGAGCAAGCTGGCAGGCGTTTCTAAACCAGGAGCTAGGTTTGTTAACGTGTGCATGTATGCCTACCTCTTCTGTTTGTGATGAACATTTCCCATTTCACTGTTGCTAAAAGCAGCACTAGGAATTATGTAGGATCTAGTTCTCTGGGAAGCTCCTCAGCTATCTTAAAGTTACCTTGGCCAACACAGGAGTCTTCACAGTTACACAATAGATTGACTTTTTCCAGGATGAATCAGTGGTGACATTAATGTCCTAGGTATTGACTGAAAGAGGAATGAATAGGTCTACTTTGGAAGGAAGAGTTGGTTTTGTTTGGTTGGGGTTTTTTAAGGACTAAAGCACTTATTTGCATTCTTTTAACAGAAATCTCTCCAAATAATTTAAACTGGTCCTTAATTTTGGTGGTACTAAGCAGATACAGCAAGCAACTTAGAAGATTTAGGCCATTAGTCTCGAAAATAGCTTTCGTGCTTATTCTGTTCAAAATTAAGTCAGCTACCACATAAGTGGTTAAAAAAAGGTGGGGGGCAGAGAAAGAGATGACTGTGTTGCTCTCGAATGAGGTGGACCTTTTATAAAACCAAACAAAGTAACAACAAAGTTATAACAGTTAAGGACAAACAAAGAAAAACAAATAAACAGCTCCCATAATTACAGGAGAAGATACAGAAGGATGGGTGCTTGCCCTGTGTCGCAGGGACCACTAGTGTTTTTGTAGCAGAAAAGTACAAAAATGACTAGAGAAGAGTTACCTTGAGTTGTTCAGGATAGCATAAAAATAGTGTTTTTGTCTGGTTTTGAAGATGCAAATTGAAAACAGTGTTTTGTTAAGAAGTTGATGTTATCCAGAGCCTTAGACACTGGGCTTAGTCGGGTCCTAGGTTTTGTCTCTAGACTGCGCTGGCTTGCTATGTCAAATCATCCGTGTGCTGCTCCTAAGAGGGTTGGTGGTTAAACGTAGGAAGCTTGAATCTGCTGCTTTGTCTGGCATCGCGTGAAATGAGGAACTGCTTGACACAAGCTGGGCCTTTTCTCTTTGTCTGCCGTCTCTTCTTGTGCACTCTAAAATGTCAGTAGTTGGGATAATGTAGTTATTTATTGTTTGCAAATGCTGTTCAAACAGCATTTGAAGACAGGTTACGTGGCTGATTTGCATGTCATCCTTAAGAATATGTTTTTTTAAAAGGAAGAAACCCTGTTGAGTTAACTGCAGTTTGAGGCTGACGGTCTCTGCTTTCTGAAAAAAGGAAAACCTGTATTAAGTTTGCTGGATGCGATTTGTAAAGCTGAGATGATGAAATGTCCACAGTGTGTTCATTTCCATAATGAAATAAATATTTTGCTTGTAAGGCTCTGAAGGTGAATTTCTCCATTAAAAATGTATCAGTAGTTTTCCATATTACAAACGACCTTTTCCAGAGGCTGTCACCATGGGTGCTGCGGGCAGAGAACTCCTGTCTTTCTCATGCGCCGATCATTCCCAGTCACCTCTAAAAATGATGTTTAACTGCCCTGTCATTCTCGGGCCAGAACAGGCATCCTTCCTGAAACCCCAACGATAGTGTGATAAGTTTGTGGTTTCAGAAGGGGGTGTGGAGAAATTCTGTCGGCACATACGATGGTTGCTTATGTCTTCAACTCGTCTGGAAACCTTGGGCAGTGGGTATGAGGAGTGTGCCAAATGGTCCCAGAAACCTCAGTAGCCTTTTCACCACTGCTAGAAGGGAGAAAAAGGTCAACGTGAATCCATATTTTGGAGTAAATGTTAATCCTCCAAGAAGAGAAGGGGGGAGGAGTGTATGTATGAAATTGAATTACTTAAATTCTCTAGCTACAGAATATTCTTCCAACTTCTTAACCAAATGTCACGACTGTCAGTGATATGCTAGCTTGCTCTCTCCTTCTCTCCCTCCTCCTTTTTTGGCTGGCTGCATACCGGGGACCAAGCCAGTAAGGGTTTCTCTCTTCGTTTGCCCAGGTTTCACCACTGGCAGAGGCAGCAGCATCATCCAGCCCAGTGCCCAGCCACTCGTGGGAGTGGGCGCTTGGCCGCGCTGGCACTGTGTACGCGCTTCTGTCATCAGACCCACGTACCCGTCAGGGGAGCCCTCAAACTAGAGGGCTGTAGTCACATTTTGCTGAAATGGCTTCCAGAAAAACTTACTCCCTTTCTCTCTTTCCTTTCTCCCTCACATAGTGCTAGAGGGTGCTGCTGAAGAAGAGGCTGAAGAGCCAGACGCTACTATACATACTACACTAAGTGAGGAGACCAGCAACCAAGAAGAGGGCCACAGTCAATCAGGGGATAAAAATGAAGGTAACTGGTTTGACTAGCTCTGTGTGACTGTAAATTAGGGCATTGATTAAGGCTTGTAGAAACATTTCTTACCCATTCGTACCCCTTATCTGTGTGAAAAGTATAAGATGCGTTGAGCAGAAGCACTGGTGCATACATTTCTTTCCCCATCCCTAACCTTTATCTGTCTGAAAAGTATAAAATAGGTTGAGCAGAAGCATGGGCACATAAATACTTGACTACCACTGCAGGCTTCCAAACTAAGATTTTCTTGGCTCCCAGTAACTTGGCACCACATTACTTAGCCTCAAAAAAACACCTGTTTATAATGCTCAGACTTATCTTTCAAAGACAGTATTATGCAGAGATCAAATGTTCACAGGCAAACATGTTCCTCCTTGTTCACCCTCACATCCTCTTGCGTTACAGTGACTTTCTCACAACATGCATTAAGATTCTGTGCTCTCCACCAGAGGTGACAGAGCAATATACTTGCGGGGTGTTCCTGTTTGTTTGGGAGACTTCTTTTCGGGGAAAAGAGTGTTTAATTTGAAAGCATTTTTATTTTCAAACTTGTAAAGAGGAAAGTGGAAGGCCTTACCTGTGTGTTTGACATGTCCGTATGTTGGGAAACCAGAGGTGAGATTTTAGGTGTGTTTTGAATTTGATATCTGAGACAGGAGCATCCCTGCTACTTACAGAATGTGATGGAGAAGTCTGAATCTGAACAGCTTTAGCTGTGGCATTAGTTGTGGATGTAACACATATGCTCCATGGACTTATATGGCTTGGTAGACCAAAAAGAAAAGAAATCTACATAGATGCCAGCTGTGGCAGCAAAGAGGCATTTGGGGGGGTTTTGGGGTTTTGTTTTGGTTGGTTTTTTTGCTAATTTAGCTTATTCCATATACAGAGCTGGCTTAAGCTATGCCAGAAAGAGAACCCAGTACCCTACACTGTGTTACTAATGCCTTAATTGTGCAGTTCTGCTCAAAACACGTGCTTGCTTGAATGATTGTGCTTGCCAGAGCGTGCATTCATCAGTACTGCTCTACTAGTTCATGGTGATCACAAGGTACCATGAATAATACCATTTTACAGCAAGAAAGTCTAAGGTAAATCACTCTATAAGCCCCATGCTGAATTAAGGTTGAAAATGAAGATAACGTGAATGTCCTATGAGGAGAAATGTACGCCTTGCCCTATGCATTCCAACATGAGAAACTTTACCTGTTACAAGAACTCCCATTATTATGGGCTGTTACCTGCACTCCATGATGATCCAGCAGAGTGTGATGCAAGTTACAGGCAGCTGAAAATACTGTGGGTTGTTTTTTTTTTTTCCCAGATGGCCTAGCAACTCCTATGTGTGTTTTTGTTTTTAATTCCAGAGAAGCAGTTGGAAAGCTTAAACAGCTACAAGGTATCACCAAGCTCACCAAACAGTTTGGACGGAGCAGACTTGTCCTCCATTGACGCCATGATGTCAGCGGTGATGAATGTGGGGAAGATTGCTGAGAATGGTGGGAACTCTCAAAATGTCAAATCCCCCTCGAAGTCTCCTGCACCAAATCGGATTGGCAGGAGGAACCAGGTATGTAAATCCAAATGCAGGGAGGGTGGAGGGGAGACAAGCAGCTGCATGGGAAGTGACAAGACATAATTATGTTTGTTTGACTGTTTTGCCTTTTTTTCCTTCAATGGGTGTTTCTTGTTTCCGCTGTTGCTCCTCTGTGTCTGTTTTCTGGTGGCTCTCCAGAACGTAAGTTTAGAAAAATGGGAATTGAGGGGGTCTGCTTGCTTGGATTCACATGTAAAACATTTGAGCACGAGCTCTGATGTCATGCAATGGTGAGCTGGTCTAGTAGATGCCACTAGCAGTGGCAAAGCTGCCTAAGAATTGCTGCTTCCTCCCCGCTGCATCCTTTCTCCAGGCTCTTGCATTTGTGTAATCTCTTGGGGCACCAATGCATTTCGTGAAACTAGGAGAAAAGAAATAGCTCAGAGAGGAGCAGAGTGGTGTGGCAGGGAGCTTGGCTTGGCCATCATTTTGGGACCCCTCATGAGGTATGCGGCTGTCCCCTGGGGAAGATCCAAGTGACTTAAGGTTAAAGGTGATGCTAGAATGAAACATCCATCAGGACGCTCAGTTCACACTTGTGTAGTGTAAGGTGCCCTTACTTTGTTGTTATTAAAACTATGAAGAGCTATTCCAGAATGCTTTGTGCAAATCTTGCAGAGCAAATATATGTAGCTTTTATCAGTTTTTTTCCATTTACCAGTTGATGGCACCAGTTGATAGCAATATTGATCTAAACAAGTGAAAGTCATATCAGTTAAAGTTGTGATTATTTATAGCCATGTTTTGCTCCTGCTGGGTGAAGCCCTACCAACGAAGGTGCTGCGGAACAGCAAGAATAACCCAAATCCCTGTATTTACTTGACTTTAGAGCTTGTAGTGAAGCACAGAGAATTTGTAAATGAATCAAGATGTAACAGGGACCAGAAAGGTTGAGGGCATGACTCATGTGATGTTCCTATAGTAGTTTATTAATAGCTTGCCGAGTAACTGCCCAGTTGACAGAGTTATGACTTGTCTTGGATTTTTTTGCTTGAAGGAGTTAAAAGCCATTAGCTGTAAATGAACATTCTTAAATGGAGAGCCTGGAGAGTATACTGGCAACTGTGTTTGTGGGATCATACTGTCTAGCATCTGGCTTTAAGATTTATTTGCAGTATTCCCACTCAGGGGCTGCCCTGGTTCCTTGATTTCATCATGTGAAGTAAGGCACTGGAATTCAGACTAGTCTCAGTGGTAGTGCTATTACACAGCTGTCCGCTGGTACACCATGTGGCTTGGCTTCAGGGAAGTTTATTAGCGTTAGTGACCTTTATTCCACCTGATATTTCTATGGGCATCGAATCAAAGGAAGCTCGAGAGTAAATGTGACAGGATTAAGAGGGATTCTTGCAGCATAAAAATAAACAAATACATTGAAAACATAGTAAATAGCCTATTTGTTTTTAGGCTGAAAGATCGTTATTGCCAGAGGGGCAAATGGCTGCATTACTGAGAAATAGAAGTGAGATGTGAAATATTAAGTGGGTATCAGTCTGGTTAGCAACTTCTAATACAGCGAATTCCCACTTTCAGCATAGCAGAATGAAAGCACTGAATTGTTTCAGGGTGTAGCAGCACACAGATATCACATTCTGGTCAGAATGTGCTCCTTATTATAAATTCAAGGATAATAATAGCTAGTTTTCTGGGTCTGACTGCTGTTTCCCATGAGTTGGCAGTGAAACATTTTGCCCTGAACCTTTGTCCCAAAGTCTATGGTTCTCTTTATAATGCTGACTTTATCTTGGCTCTAGTCTACCCATAGCCTAATAAACATGTTCTCACATCAAGCAGCATCCATTTTAACTTCTCATTTGTTTTGCTCCTGGAGAAAATAAAAAAGTGTGACAAAGGTGTTTCTTGAGCTGGAATAAAACAAATAGCCCAAATGCACAACTCCAGAAGCATTTGCCATCACTTGAATGCATAGCAGTCATGCCAGTTTGACTTACTGAAGGGAGAGTAGCTAACAAATTAGCTGCTAATTTTATCTTTCAGTTCAGGAAGTGTGTTTTCACTAACCTGGCTTCTGGTGGGGTAGCTGAATCCTGTTTTAAATTCATGAGTGGGGGCGCTTTTACTGTAGGGATGCTAATGTTTTTTGGTCTGGATTGGGTCAGTCAGCAGCATTCCTGTTGTAGCTACCCTGGATTTGCTTGAGCTGTGTTACGGTATGTGGCAGGTACCCTGTGTGACCACTGGAGAAAGTTTGGGTTTTAGTTAATAATAAACCCCAGATTCAATACTAATCAGCTCTGGCTGAGCTATAGTGTGTTTCTGATCTTTGCTTCAAGGTGAACCAGTAATTATCTTCTGTTAATGTGCTGATTTGAAGAGCAGGCAGTCTAGAAAGCAGGCTTTGAAACAATCAATGTAGAAAGCATCATGTAGAACTGCAGTACTTGTTTAAGGGGTGGGGGGCAAAAAAAAAGAGGTAGGTTGATAATTTCACAGAAATACCTGGGGATTAAGCACCAGCCGAACTGTCAGCACAGCTGCAGGGATTTTCCTCATGGCACAGTGTGTTTGTTCTCTGTCCTGAGCCAACTTTAACAGGGTTGCTGTATAATTGGAGCTGAACATTACTCCACAGACAGGTTGCATATAGTAAAATTAAAGTTGTATAAGTAGGATGGAATGCGCATACGCGAATTGTATGTTCGTATATAAAAAGAGGGGGGCACTGGGATAATGCGTTTTAATTTTCTTGGGGTGTTCAGACTTCATAGTGGCAGCCTTGCTTGCTTGCTTTCTAATGTTTTCTGAGTAATAGTACATTAGGCCTTGGCCCGTGCGCATGGCCTACAGTAATTAGTTTTGGGATAGAGAGCCCTGAAATACAGTTAAAAAAAGATGTACAAGAGAAACAGTAGGGAGGAGTGGGAGAACCTAATCCGTGCAGTCCTGATACTTTTAGAAGTGAGGTCACAGGTTTTGTTTACTTCAGGCAAAACAGGAAAGTAGCTCTTCATCCAAATCCACAGGTCACTGAAGTTAATAGAAAATTATCATGGCCCTGTTTTTGAAAACACAGTGTTAGATTTTTAATAGGGGACTCTCCAGAATGGTTCCCCAAATCATGTAGGCGGGGATATTCCTTTACTGAGACGTAAAGAAACTTTAACACTGTGTCAGCACCTTTCCTCCTAACATGCCAGAGAATTTGTCACAGAGGCTTGGGTTAGTCATTCTCAGTGTTCTCTGCAAACGCTTGTGTCTGACAATCTGGAAATGGTTGCTTCCGAGTTGATGACTTTTGGGACAGCAGTGGGGGAAAAGAGCTGTGTGGAGAGAGGAAATTCACAGATACGCTTGTACCCATCAACTCCCTCCTGACTAAAGAGCTACTTAGGGTGGGTTATCTTTTTTGCTTGTTTTCATGATTTTACTAGTGATACTTAAAATAGCCAGCAAAGAGGTTCAGTAGAACATTTCCTTTTGGCATAAATATACTTCCCATCGGTCATGCAGAGATGGTTTCTGTACTGTCTTGTCACCAGAAGTGTAGGTAACAGGCAGTGGATCTGTCTAGCTGGTGAAGATTTGCATCATTCTACAGAAGAATGAGGTTTAATTTTCAGTGCCAGACTATCTTCCTTTTAATATACAGGTGTTGGCAGAAGCTGCGCCTGGGCTTCTTAGTGAGGTGGTGAAAATACCCTTTATGTCATGCAGTAGCCATCCTTGCGGACAATTCAGGCAAACGCCTTTGGTTCCTGCAAGAGTGCCATTTCATCCCTGGCTGAAAGACTGGTGGCTTTGCTCAGTGTCTCAAGGGCATACTTAACTCAGGCTGAGCTCTCTGGTCAGCTTCGTTGTTGGTACTCATGGTTTGACCATGGTTACTGCTGATTCTCACCTGGGTGGAGAATAACTGGGTTCATGATGTGTTCTTTTTGAGTCACGTACACTCCTGCATTGTCACCTCTTTCTCACTATGATCTCATCAGATCTTGCAAGCTTCAGAAGGGTTGGGCCTGGCCAGTGTGCCTGGATGGGATGCTTCCAGGAGAAACACAGGATGCTAAGGGAAATGGTGTTGGTGATTCAGTAAACGCCGCTCTTCCTTCTGAGTCAGCCATGGAGCAGAACATGCAGCCCCTAGAAAAGGGCACCGAGCTAGTGCCTTGCCACCGCGATGGGGTGGAAAACCTGAAGTCTCGACGACTTGTGCTTATTAAAGATCTTTTGGGAAGATAGTGGCGTATGCCCACATACTCTGGCGGTGTTCCAGTAATTACTTTCTGCTCACCTAAATTCCTTCTGGCAGTTTGAGCTGGTCGCAGTAATTGCCTTCACTTCCTGTCCTAAACTGCTACTGCTGAGTATCCGTGTGCTCTTAAAACAGCTGCTGTACTTCTGCGGTAGTTGAAATGGCCCCTATTTATAAATTCAGAAGTTTCTGAAACTTCCCTGAGGGATCTATCAGGATGATAAATGTATACGTGCAAGTTGTTCTGTTAGCAGTGGCCTTTTGTACTTGGGATGGATTATATTTTTCCCATCCCCACCAGTAACAGCTTTCGAGTTCTTTCATATCAGTATTCCTTCTGATTTTTTTGTTTTGTTTTGTTCACAGGAAACAAAAGAAGAGAAGTCTTCCTATACCTGTCCTCTGTGTGAAAAGATTTGCACTACACAGCACCAGCTAACTATGCACATTCGTCAGGTACGCAGAGTATCGGTTCTTGATTTCTTACTTTTAAGAGTGTCTGGTTTGCCAGTGTGTGTTTTGCAACAGTGAAAAACATTTCCGTGTGCAAACCAGAAATGTTTCATTATAACTTTATTCAATTGTTTTGCTTTTATTTTAGCCTCCCCCTTGTATTTTCTTTAAAAAAAAAAAAAACAAAGCACAAACCCAACCCTGAGGTGGGTAATTTTCCTCCCTTCCTTCCCCACCACTCCCCCCCTGCAGTGGCTCAAACAAGGATGTGCGTCCTGTTCTGCATAACTTAAGGTATCCCAAGGATCCAGAAAACCACTTCCATCATGAGGCATAAGTCCTGTTTTCTTATCCTGTTTGAGTACGGATCCGTTTACTGGTCATGCAAATTAAGAAGCAGGAAGACACAATTTTTAAATCCTCTCTGTGTAGAAGAGCCTCTCAGTCCTTCACAGGGTATAGTAATTTTGGGAGGCAGAATTAAAATACACCTTTTTAGTGGGTGATGCACTTTTTTGTCAGCTACAGGCCTCTTCTTGCTCCTCTTGAAATATATGCATACTTTGCAAGGAGGTTTGGCCTTTTCTATGTCAGAAGGTTCTGCTTTGGATGCTAAGGTTGTGGTTCACCACTGTGAGTCCACTAGATACTTACTACTTCAGTTTTGTCTCCTGTACTGTAATTGTTACTTTTTTTTTTTTTCTTACGCTCCTGGGGGGATTTTTTTGGTATGTGAAGAAATCTTCAAGTCTCTGAATGCAAGTAAGAAAGAGTGGTACATATAGCACAGTAGCTAATGGGCATATTTTGGCTCTGTAATGCATTCTTACGGCCATAGAAGTCTGCATGCGCACTAAGGAGCAGTTTACTTCTGTTTTCTTACTACGCAGTCAGTTTGAAATTAATACCTTTAAAGAGTATTTGGTTTTAGGTGTCTTTATTCTGCCATGAAGTTCACAATTACATCCTTTTTCTGTTTTCCCCCTTACCACTTACTCAACCCCAAACCACTGCACAGTTTAAAGTATCTCAGGGTACCCTTTGTCTGATGGGTTGTTGCTGGATCCCTTTCTATCCCCTTCTGCTGCACACCCAGCAGAAATGCTGCATGTGGCAGGCATTGCAGGCTGTATGAAACAGCTACTTGTGCTGGTGCATTAAGCAGTTAAAAATGAAGGGTGGGGGTGGAGTTGAGGGGAGAGGGCTGGGGAGGAGAGGTATATCCAGGGCACACCTTAGTATAAGGTATTGTGCCGAGTGGCTCTTTAAAGCTGCTTTTAAGATGTTTATACTTCTTGCTAATATTTTACTGGCACTTCAGACGGGGCATTCAATGAAAAAAAATCATTGCTTTCTCTAGCATAACACTGACACTGGAGGGACAGACCATTCCTGCAGCATCTGTGGAAAGTCTCTGAGCTCAGCAAGCTCCCTTGATCGCCACATGCTGGTGCACTCAGGTGAAAGGCCTTATAAATGTTCTGTATGTGGACAGTCCTTCACCACCAATGGAAACATGCACAGGTGAGTGCTGATTGTGACCCAGGAGTTTAGAAAGGATTACAGGATAGGGGCCTGTTTTGTTTCCTTGGAAGGACTTGCAAGCTGACTAAAGACACTTACTTGGGCAGGAAGTGTGGACTGTCTGTGACCTACAAGTATGGCATGACACACATAGACACTGCAACTACTAGGATGCTTGAGTTGTGGGAGGAAGTCAGAATTGAGAAAAGTCTGTTAGCTCTCTTCACATACTATCAAGAGTTGTTACGGATATCCAGAAGTATTGCTTTTTTGGTTTTATTAGTATTACTGTTATTATTTTGACAAAAATGTATAGCCAAGCTGTATAGGAGCTTCTAATTTTGTAACTTCAGAGTCATGGATGCAAGTGGACGTGTTGGAACATCTCTGGTGGTGGTGTATGTTATGTAGTTAGGTACCCAAGTGTCGTCGTGAAGATGCCTCTTTGGAATAATTGATCTTTTTTTTAAATACATACATCAGTACTTGCTTGTACTGTGGACAGCTTACTGCACTATAGATCCAGGAAATTCTCTGTAACACAAGTTGCCAACGTACTTCATGTAGTTGCCTTTGTAGGGATGTAGCAATACTTACAGTTGTCAACTGGGGAAACAAAATGTTAAATCATGTGGATATTCCTTCCCCTCTCTCATCCCCCGATTCACTATTCATTTATTTGCATGGGTGGAACACCTCAGAGCTGATTAAGACTTCGTGAATTCCCACATAGCTTTAGTCCCCATATCAAAGAGTTTACAACCTACAAAGAATCTGCAAGACAGGTGGGGGAAAGGAATACAGCTTATAAGCAAAATGACAAGAATGATGGTTACGGACTGGTTCTGTGTGGGAGGGAAGACATCTTGTTTCCTTGATTATTACCAGTCATTTTCCAAGCAGGGTGCTATAGGTGGAACGAAAGGGGCGATTTTGGTGACAACAGGAAAGAGAACGTAATGCTGCACAAAGGAAGCAATAGCTGCTTGCGGCTTTACCTTTTCTGTATCATATTGTTCAAGTTAAGTGTTACGTGAAAACAGGCGGAGAAACGGGAGGGAATGCAGTTTTGTAATTCTATATTTATTTAACTTCTACTTGATTGGAACTGGGGAGAGTTGGAGAGAGAGATGTAAAATGAGAAGGGAAAGACGCAAAGACGCTCAGAGGAGATACTGGCCTTGGGCATTGAATAAATCACACGTCTGACTCATGTGACCAGAGGTGTTGCGAGCCACATGTTTGCCAGACTGGCTCATTACTCTGTCTGCCATGAGGAAGGCAGTGCAGCTGCTGAGTTGCAGCTGATGCCATTGTCAGCATCCAATGGTGAATTCCAGTGCTGGGACTCCGGGGTGGTCGGACACTTGTGCCCAGGTCCTCGGCCCGGGCTACTTGCTGAAGGACTGCTTGCGGGGTTGGTTTGGCTTTTTGCTCACTAGGCATCTCCTCGTCCTTTCCCAGAAGCAGGAAAAGGAGGCTTCCCCTGAGATTTGACGCCAGGCCTATCAGACGTTGATGTAGTGTAGTCACCTTTGCTTATGCAGGTTTCCCCATGTAGCAACTCTTACTGTGCTTTAGTAGCAAATTTGCCAGAATTGCCAGGCTCAGTGACTTGCCCAAAAGAAGTTAAGTACGGACCAGAACCTTCTGCTGAGAAGATTGGTTTTAAATTTTTCTCTTGAAGCTACCAGGATGGAGTGCTGTGTTTACTGACTGCAGTAAGAAGGTCCTAAGTTCACACAAGGAAAATCTTCCATTCTTTCCGCCTGATAGGTTCCTGTCTGCTCTGTAAAACTCGTTCTTGTGTAGGCCTGCACCACAGCAGCTCCGTGGGACATTGCAGAAACCTGTTTACTGAGCTTGGTGGCACTGCAGCAAGTGACCCCAGACCCATGACAGGCAAGATCCTGAGCACACTGAAACAGGCTAGTTTTGCTAAAGGACAGTTGTGGTTGGCAGGACTGTGCCACTGATTTTTTGCAGCGAATAACCTTTTCTTGTCGCTATAACAGGCTATAATAGTGAATCCTGTTGCTGAAGTGGAAAGCATGAATGTGCAAGTAGGCAGATGAGGGTAAATGCAAAGTGAAATGAAATTTGTTATCTGGTGCTATGACACACTCATAAGGAAGATGTTCATTTTGCCCACTGGGTACCTCCTTCCGAAACAGGTATTTCTAGTCTAAGATGGTGTGAAGTAAATTATTCTGTAGGCATCTCAAACTTAGCTACAGCATCAGGTCCAATGGCCTGCCAGTGCTGGGGCTGAGTGCCTCTCGCATCACATTCAAAACTGCTTCTGCCTCAGGATCCCAGAGGAAGGACCCGCTTGCCACGTCCTGCCTTGTGTGCAACTCCCGCAGGCCTTGCTTGTGGTGGTGTCGTGTCTGTTCTTCCGAGCCAGCTGGATGATTATACAAGTCCATCTTTCTCTGCTTTTGCGCACAGTTCCTGAATTCACTATTTCTGTGCTATGGTATCTAAGTGTAGTGACAGATACATGCCCAAAACAACAAAGAATAAGATTTCTAACGTGCCCCATGGTAGTATCCCTGGAGCGTCTCACAGAGTGCGGGATCAGAGAGAGACATTATAGGCTTAGCAGAAAGTTGTGAATGTGCTGTTAAAGAATCAACATAGCTTATGAAGGTCCTGCAGGAGCTTCCCCAAGTATTACTGCATTTATATCAAATAAGCTTGGTGCGCGAGAGAGGAGTGATGGAGAAGTTAGTCTGCCAGTGTCTGAACAGGGGGAAAAAATGTATAGGCGCACACTACGCACATCCTCTCTTCTCTTTCTCCCCCTCTGCCTTGTTCTTGCTCTTATTTAACTGTCTATGCTATTTTTTTAATCCAGACTTTTAGAAGACTTTTTAGGGGAAAAATTCCAACAAAATGTTTTTGTCAAGGGAAATACTGTGCCATAGGAGTGCTTATACTGTTCCAGCAGAGGACGAGATTTCTGATCCATTTTTCCACCTCATAGCAGCCAGGTCATTAGACATTCAGCTGAGCAGAGGAGGAAAGGAGTTTTGGTTGCTTTTTTGGGGTAGAAAGTATCAGTGTTGTTACACTCTCAAGTGCCTGTCCTCTCCATAGAAAGCAATTTTTCTTCTCCCTCACTTTATTAAAGTCAAGGAATCAAAAGACCTTCCAGAGCTCTTACTGGCTGTTCTTTGGCATGTGGGCAAAACTTTTGCAATAACTAGACTTTTTGTGGAGTGGGAATGCTCTTTTCTGCCCATCTCTTCTCTGGGTAAGTCTAGCTGTGTTGGGGTATTGCATGTACTATTTACCTGTTAAATTGATGCTGCCCTTCCTGACTCCCACAATACATGCAACACTTCATTTGTAAATGAGTCATAGCCTCTCACATAAAGTCCAGTTTCTTTTTGTTGTGCTCCTTGGCTCCTTGTCAACAAGTCAAGTTGAATGGGCACAGCAGACAGGGGTGGAGGGGGAAGGTTCTCTTGTGCAGCACCATTCAGAAAAAGAGGTTAAAACCTGCTTCCTTTTCTGACCAGGGTGACTCTTGGCCAGGATTTTCAACAGGGAACCGTGAGCCCGGGGCATCTCAGAAGGCTCTCTTACAGACTGCTCAGGAGTGGCCTGAGCCTCCTGTGGGGACAGTCGCTGTTGAAGAGAGCAAAGGTCTCTGGAGAGTGCTCAATGTCCAGCACAAAAAGCTGATTTTCTCATTCTTTCAAATGTGCTATCAAGCTAACTGCCTCCATATCAGTGCTACTCCTACTGTTTGGGGTGTGTTGTTGCAATCTGGTATGATAACTGGGAGATCTGTCACTGAGATCTATCAGGAACAGGTATTACTCTGGAGGAAGAGAGCTGGAGATGATGCTGAGTTTTTTATAGAGATTTCTTTTTGTCCAGTACTGGAAAGAGCAAATCTTGGAAATAGCGAGCCTTCTAGCATCAGGGACTGATTTGGGGGTTTGGGGGGTTGTTTTCTTGGGGCTTTTCAGGAATTTTGGAGGAAAGAGTTACATCATAGTAATTTTGAGTTCAAAATTCCTGTAACTGGAATGGCACTGCAATGATCAGTACATAAGAGAATCTGCAAGTTAGGTTAAGCTAATCCTCACACTTTTACGCTAGAGATGCAGACACTATGGCTTTCTCTCAGTCACAGTAAATTAAGGTGGAATGTTCTCAGATCTCCCAACAGGAGCATAAACTGTATGGAAGGGAGGGTATGTGTGTGTATAAAGAGTTTTCTGTAGCTCTGAAAGAGCTGGGGATTTCCGAAGTAGTGTCTCCAGTCAACAGATTGCAATTACTAAAGGCTTTCCAAAGGCTTCCCATCTGTACTGTCACGGTAGATCTCTAGAGAGTTTATCTACAAGTAGTGCCAACTCTGAGGAGCCTTTTTCGGTCTAGACTCTGCCACTAAATAGGAGGTTGCAAGCCTCTTATTCCGTCTCCACTACTGCATCTCCCCAAAATGCAGACAGAGGAGTTAGGCTGCTGCTGTGGGTTTTAGTGGTGGTGGTGGTTTGTAAGCTTTAGCAAGGGACCTTGAGGTAGAGAAAAGACTGCTTGACTTACTCTGTTGCATACCAGTAGAACATGCATCAAGCTTCAGGGGGGAGGGCAATGCCTCCACTTGCTCCAAAAGGGTTTCCTTTGAGGGTAGGAGACTTTGCCAACGGCTCCTTTTCCATTTCCATGACTGAGGATGGTCTGTGCCTATCACTTTAAAATCACATTTTCCTCCCTGCCAAAGACATGCTCTCTATGCAACTTGAAAATGTTAATAGGATATAAGTGCCAGAAGGGAGGCGAGAAATGACCTCCCTGCCAGTTTCCAGTGGGTAGCTATTAAAGGCTCTGTGGCAAGTCTGAAAAGGCTAAAGGGATAATATATGTATTTCAGCCACAGCTTCCCCAGTTTGGTAAACGAAGCTGCAGTGTCCATGGCTGATGTTCACCAGGCTGTCCATTAAGTGCGGTAATGCAAACTAACTGAAGTGTTTCATATGAAACCAAAACATCACAGGTATCTACCTTCTTTCTCTCATTCCGCTCCTTACTCCATACCTAGCAAAATTCTTCATAATGGCTTTTTATTTACATCCTACTTAGGTACTGGTAGACTGTTCATGCACCATCTCAGGAACAGGTCTCAAAGTTTGGGGATTTATTTTTTTTTTTTTTTTGGCACATGCGAAACACCACATGCAACAACCACATGCAGAAGTCTTTGAAACTCAAATTGGAAGATCTGGATCGCAGAAGCTATGCTTTGAAGCATGCTTACAAAGGGTCCTATCAAAGAAGGTATTTCTTCTTTTAATTAAGAAGGCACTTTCATTCTC
The DNA here is from genome assembly GCF_030463565.1 of Pelecanus crispus. Taxonomy (NCBI): domain Eukaryota; kingdom Metazoa; phylum Chordata; class Aves; order Pelecaniformes; family Pelecanidae; genus Pelecanus; species Pelecanus crispus. Next base: position 78,646,483 of record NC_134644.1, on the reverse strand, counting down.
AGTCCTCTTTTCAGTGCAGGATAATTTTCCCAAACTTCTCTTTTTAATGTGCTGTGGAGAGACAAGCAGCTGTTTTTGTTATCAGGGTATGCTACTATTCTGATGTTCACATTAAGTCTTTTTTAAACAACACTTTATGTGTGCGTATATATTGCTGAATGAGTTTTTTGAGAAAGATAGAAAACACACGTGCTAGAGGGTAACCTGTGAATTCTGGTGTTTTAGCCAGCCGTCTTCACTGGCAAATGAAGAGTGTGTGCTTGGCAAAGATTGTAATGTGCTGGTTGGAAGACGAGTGTTGGGTCCTGATAAAGGCACGGGGGTTGAGATGCATATGCTTTAATGATTCCCCTGCTCTCTTTGACACGGATCTGTGTTTCTTGGGCAGGCATGCGTACAGGCTGCCTGTGACTTTGCAAATACCCAGTAGGCAGAGTGTCCTCAAGATCTGGCTGAATCCATCCTCTCCCTGCATTCCACCTGTGAACTGCTCCTGTGTTACTTATGGCATTGGCTTGCTTCCAGTACGTTGTGTGTGCTTTGTAAGGTGCAGTGCAATAACAATGCCCAGCCTTTAAGTACAAATAGGATCTCTACAGTCTAGCACATGCAGTCTGGCATTTGCTTAGGATGGGAGTTTTTGGAGGCAGAGCATAGCCAAATGTGATGATGAGCTTTTTTTTCCCAGAAGAGGAGAACTACTCCCTTATTACAACAGGGTTTGGTTTCTGGTGGTTTGCAAAGATGGCCAAGTGGAAATTTGGTGTTAAATGTTGGGTAGCTTTGAAAAACTGAACATACAAGATCTTGAAGCTAAAAACAAGTAGTCAAGGAACTTGCCGTGCTGAAAATGATTGACACTTCATGCGTGTGAAAAGACCTCTTCTTACTGTCTTGCACAATAGAAATGTCTCTTCGGTCATCTCCTAAGGAGCTTTTATTTCGATGTAGTAATTGGTAGGCAGTGCTCTTAAATATGAAGCAGCAGTGTGTATTACAGGCTTTCAAATCCATTCCTTATACACGGGGGATGATTTAACCACCGTCAGCATACTAGTGAAAGATAAGCTTCAGCAAATGCAAGTGCCCTAATTCTTGAGCAGGGATAACGAACACAAAGGACTAATTTCTGCTTCTAGTAATTGATAACTGTAGTTGTAGGAGACAAGCGAGATGTGATACCTATTTTGGTTTCCTCTGCAATTAAAAAATGTTTCTTATATTTTTGCTAATACATTTTGTAAATAAGGATGGGGAAACAGGTGGAGAGAAGGTTTTTTTGGTCTTTTTCCTGTCAGCAGATATATCCAGAGTAAATGTTTGGTATTCTGTTGGGATCCCCATGTTTTGAAGAAGACTAAAAAAGAAAGGAGGAAAGAAAAGGTCAGGCTTTTTCAACAACAGTATAGCAGTAAGAGTCTCTTTTGCTGTGTCTTTGATGGGAATTAGAAGACCACAGTATTTTTAATGGTCCGAGGCAGAAACTTTTGTCTGTCTCACTGTTGCTTAGTAGATTGGTCATCTTTTGTAAAGACTTTATATAAACTTTTATTTAATTCACATGACACATAAATAGGGCACTCCAGAAAACCCCTCCGTGGGTATCTTGAGCAGTAAGAGACTCTGAAGGAGCTCTCATGCCACAGTACCTCTGTGAGCTGTAAGAACCAAAGGAGATGCCATGATTTCAGACGTGTTACATGCTGCTTGTAGCCTTGGACAGTATCCCCCTTCAGTTATCATTAAAGAACAGCAAAGGAAGTTAACACAAAAACACGAATGCTGAGATCTGATTAGAATCAAGCGAAGCAAGGAAGTGCAGAGTTAAGATTTATATGCTGACCTTAATTAGCTCCATTGTTCTTGAGAACCGAAGCGTACACAATGAGGAACGTTAGACTTGCATCTCTAGAGCTCTTCAGTACCTAAGCATAAGAAAGACTTCAGTGTGCTTTTCAGTCCTAGTTTTTTTGTGTGTTAAACCTTTAAGTAGTAGCTAAGTCTGATCTTGTACTTTGTAAGGTTGTGGATTTTTATGTTTTGGTTCTCTGCAGGCAAAAAAAGGGGACACGCTGCTCTCAATACATTTAGGTTTCTGGTGCGACTTGTGCTGAGGGGAAGGTGGTCTGACATAGCAGAGTAATACCACCCTCTTCATGGGCGATAACATAAATCTCTGTATAACAGAGCGTATTGAGCGTAGCTTAGTGCTGCTTTGTTACCCGTGTCACAGTTCAAATGAGCACAAGCCACTTGACAGATTAGACTCTAGTCACAGAGCACATGGCAGCAAGAGACCTTGATCTTTCTGCATAAGTACCCCTTTCAGGAACATCACCTCCTCTGAAGGTGTAGTGTTCTCAGGGATGTTACCTCCCCTTCTCACCTTGAAGAGCTACAAAATAAATACAAGCCTTAACTTCGCAAGCACTAGAAAATCCAGGCGATCTTTGCGGGGAATTGAGGTGCTTTTAGTCCTTTGCCATAAGCCTGACATTAAGGTGATTCTTGCAGAGATGTTCGCTCTCAAGGTTAACAAGTAACACGTTGTTTTGTTGGCATTTTGGTTGGTGGTTTGTCTTCTGGCTTGTACTTCGGTTTGATGATTCTGTGTAGAAAATGCTGGTGGTGAGAAAGTTTGCTGGGAGAGTTTGTATGTTAAGGTGATCTTTGTTCAGCCTGTTGTGCATGCACGTCAGAAATACTTGCATCGCTTCTCTAATGAATGTGTGTTCACTGTGTTCCTCCTGTTGTCTGAAAAGACTCCTGGGCCAAGTACTGATGAGAATGAGGAAAAAGTCTATCTCAAACTGCATTTGTGGTTGGTGTCGTTCCACCTTTAATGTATGTCTTCCAGCTTTTCCCTTTTCTCCCCCCAGTATCTAACCTGCTCAACCTGTTCTAGTTCAGCATGCTGGAACCAGCAAACTGCAGAATGTACCCCCTCTCAGGGTCAACAGGTTTTTTCCTCTTTCTTTTCTCCCCTCTTTTAAAAATAGGCTGTTTGTTAACAGTAGGTTGTCAGCATTTGGGGAAACTTCTCTAGCTGTAAAAAAAAATGATGAGGGGAATCTTGGCATTTGGGCTTAGCCAGGGCCTTTTGCTCGGGTTTTTGAGCCATGATGCTCACCTGCATGATGCACACAGCTTAGGCAAAGACACGGTCTGTAAAGTAGTAGTGCCATTGTACAACTGGTAAATAGAGCACAGTATGCAAATACTGCTTTCTGTTTCTTGAGGGCATCTGTAGATATGCTGCATGCTTGAGGCTGCTCTCTTAGCTGAAGTTTTCTAAACACTCTCAGCAATTTTTTGGTAAATCCTCAGTAATCCTCCTTTGGTAAATCCTCTCCAGTCCTTCATGTGGAAGGAAGTCTTAAAACAGAGGAGGTGTACAACTCCTGTGTGGCTCATTTTTGACATCAAGACATCTCAATGTGTCGTCTGTCTTGACAGTTTCAAACTGAGGGTAAAGAGAGTAAGGCAATCCATATTGCTCATGGACTGCACCGAAATTAATTTCACTTGAGGGCGAAAGCGCCCAAACTCCTGTAAAGTAGCACAAGTCATGCAGGGACATCTCTTTGCAGCTACTGCGCTTGACTAAACAGACATGTAACAAGATGTGAAACCTTTTCCTAGTGCTTCTCTGCTCAGCGGGGGAATGCTGTGAGATCACCGCTGGTGAGGAAGGAGGACCACATGTTCAGGAACAGGAGAGGAAATGGGCTGAGCACGTGAAACCTCATTTGCTAGGATGCTGTCCTCAGCGCTGGGAAAAGTTTGCACAACTTGTGTGTGTGCAGTGATAACCCCTTACTTCCTTGCCCCTCGAGTTACTTGGTGACTGCTGATATTGGGGTGATGTGGAGACCCTGCTTTAATGAAGATGTGCTTCTCTTATCTAGTGCAGCTTCCTTGTTTGCGTGTGTGTGTGCAGGGGGAAGGCATTCGGCTCCATCTGCGCAGCATCCCCAGCATTGCTGTGGCCGTCTATTTTTTCCTCCTTGAGCTGTGTGACGCAGCAAGTTGTTCTGTGCTGTGTGCCATCAGGATTGCTCAACAGTGGAGTGCAAGAGGGAAGCAACTGCATGAGGGCTTTGCCTGGTTCTGGGGAATAGCTGGGGCTTATGTTTGCTTGGTTGGTAAGGGGGTGCAGGATGTACCTGGGACTTCTACAACTGTATCTGCTCTGAAGGATAAAATTTTTCCCTCTTCTGACATCCATTCTCTAATTCTTCCCCCCACCTTTTTTTCCTCATGCTAAAATTTAAAACTGCTTTAATTGTCTAATAACACTTGTTTTCTCTAAACATAAAGTTTCCTGAAAAAACAGCAACGAAGTCATTGACTGAGGTTATATACTGTGATAACTAAAGGATGTTCCTGAAACCCACAAATTTCCAAAAAGATGAAAGAAAACAGCAGTTCAGAATGTCCCGGGCCAGGTTTTTGGTACACTTTTAAAAAATGTATTCCTGCTTAATTTTATTGTTGTCAATAAACTTTTATCTCCAAGCTTAAGGAGGTATGGGGGCCTCAGAAGAATCGTGTTTAATACTGTCCCTTATGAAAGAGTTTCTTATGGCTTGGAAGTCTCCTTGCAGTATTTGGCATGGTTAATTTAGGTCTGCTCTGAATTTAATGCAGACTGTGGGCAGGCAGTTTGGTGAAGTGATATGGGAAGCTCACACTGCTTTTCCCTCCTCTTTTGCCCTCCTTTATGCAAGGGTTGATGCGAACTGCAAATGAATGCTTTCTTTTGCTGTCCTTTGGGAAGCTTTGCTTTGGAGGCATGGTTTGAATCACTTCCCTGTCACAGCATCATCAGGCAAATATTTGTCTTCCTTTTTTCCTTTGAGGTGTTCTGACAACGCTGCTGGTAGGGAACAGGAGTAACTTTGAGCCAAGCTGGGAATGCAGTTGTATCAATCTCAGCCTGTTTGAACTTGCTGATTCTGCGTAGCAAGTAGTTGCTTAAATGTGAATACAGCATAATTATTCAGAAGTGGTACCCCCCCTCTTTGGATTTGTAGATCGGTAGCTTTCCTCTCACTCATGCTTACAACTTGCCTTTATTCACAGCAAAGCAAAATTTTACTCTGGGATAAAAATACAAAGTGCTTTGTGTGCATGTGTGTGTATCGTATATCCTTAGGTATCATGTATTGGCAGCTGCATGGCACTCGTTAACTTTGCAGACTGTCCTGGTAGCACTGAAAGGGGATTTCTAATCTGTCATTTGAACGTAATCACAGGTGGCTTTCGCAGCCTTAGTGCGCCCAGCTAGTCTTGGTGGATCTAAATAATAATGCTCATGTCATCCTAATGATGCTGTCTGCCGCCCCGCTGTAAGGCTATTTTTGTTTTGCTGGAAGAGCCTCATTGCACAGGGAGATAGACAGCGCGGCAGCCCGCACTGAACTTGGGGGGATGCTTACGGCACATCTGTGCGCACCTCGGGCTGCAGCAGTTCTCGGGGCGGGGGGTGCCAAGGGGGCTGCTACACCCACATGCCACCGCACGCTGCTGCACGGGGAGGCTCGCCAGGGCCGTGTTAGCCCTGATAGACAGAGCTAATAAGCGCTGGGGCCTCCATGAGGATAATGAGCCATGCCACTGCGCCGGCAAGATTGCAGCGCCTGGGTGCCGTGGGGAGCGCTGGCTGGGGGATCTCCTGCTGTGCCTGGTTGCAGACATGTGGCTAAAATGAGTCAGTGCTTCCCAATCTGATCCTTCTTGGGACCCGTTCGCCCCACCCTGCTCTTTCACTGCATACGTTGCAATGGGTTTCTTACTAGCATAGCCACAGAGATTTCTTGCTGTTCAGCTTCATTTTGTTTATCCCATGCTAGTGTTCAACACTGATTAGTTACCACTAGAATATTTGGTGGTACTTGAAATTTGTTTTGAGATTGCTCTGCAGTTGTAAGAGGGCGTTTCCCAAGCGGTTGGGTTTTTGGTATTTGAATGTCTCTTTGACTTGCTGTGAAGTGTGCGGGCTTTTTGGGTCATTTTTGGTTTTTTTTGAGGATACAAATAGCAAACAAGCCAAGAAGAGAAGACAAACAGAAACTCATCCACGTACAGATCATGTCTGAATATGCAAAATTACCTGCATCTTTCTGGTTCCTGTGATTACAACTGGCAAGGGCTGAGTGGATTGCTCTCTTAAGTGGGTGATGTTGGTAATTAGCACTGGAAATACATTGTCAATACAGATTCTCTACATGTTTTAACAAACAAACAACTGACTAAACTCTTTAACCCAAGGGTATAATGTTACTGCACTTTTGACTTAAGTTCCAGTCATATTCACGAGACTCTTAAGGAGGGAGTTAGCAGCAGTATATTAAGTGATGGCTCCTAAAAATGCTGCTGCTTCACTTTTTGTTTGTTTAGGATTTACTTCCCATGCATATCAAATGGCAGAAGCTTTGAAGAGGAGTTCCCTGTGTTTTCCTACACTTCTAGACAATTTGTGCTGAAGTAACATTTGTTAAGCAGAATGAAACAAAACCAGTGACAAAGATGACTGTGACCTAGAAATCTCTCAAAAGAGGCGTTATCAGTGTAATTTTGAAGACTGTCTTCTTTTACTCTCTGAGCCATTTTTCATTCCATGGGGCCTGAAGAACGCCATGGTCCAAATTTCAACCTGTCTTGGATGCATCCTGCACTCTTGCTGGTTCTCCTATGGTGGCAAGAAGTTGAAGCTTAGACAAAGCAGACTTATTTTTTAAAAAAAAAACCAAACCAACAGATGTTTGGTCATGTTCTGAATGATAGACATGCTTTTTCTTTACTGTAAATTATTGAAAACTTTTTTTTTATTCTTTCGAGATTATTTACTGTTATTTGAAGGTAGAAAAGTAAGTGAAAGATCTCAGGGAAGAAAACAGTGGAAGAGGTAAAGCAATTGTATCAGCTAAATTGTAGTTAGGCCATCTGACCAGCTCAGTCCTTCCCAGACTAGCTTCGTGAACTTGAGTAACTCTGTGTTGGAGGAAAAAAAAAAGTACATTTTAAATAAGGTGAAGGATGGAAAGCACTGATTTTTATTCTTAGTCTCTGAATGGTTAGATGTGTGGCTCCCTTGTCTTTAGATAAGCATCAGATGTATGAGGATCATCCCCTTGGTTTTCATATCAAACTGCTCAGAAATGAGCCATGTGCAATAGAGTAGAGTATAGGGTACATCTAGTGGTAAAGTGGAGAAACTTAGAATAATATGTGGGATATGAAGCCAGAACCTGAACTTGATACTGTCAGATGATCTCTCTGGACTGATAATGCCCGGATTCATTGGCCTCCCCACTGCGTTTCCACAGGCGTGGAGATGTGAGGAAGGAGGAGGGTGTTTATACATGCACTGAATCCTGCGCTCAGGAATTAATCTTGATTTAGATGCTGGGACTTTCCCAACCAGGCCTCAGTGAAATTGCTTGCTGCTCCCCCTCTGGACATGCTGCTCCTTCTAATCAGACCTACCTGGCATAAACCTCTCTTGACTGAAAGCCAGCAATGCTTGTGCTGCCATAGTTATAAGGGAGAGGCTTAACCCTGGACCTTGCTCAGAGATTGCAGATACACCCTTTTGTTCCACACCTTCCTTTTGCCTGGCTCTCCAAGCCAGGCAGGCCCTTTCTCTTAGGGATGTGGAGCACATCAGCAGCTGTGGAAAGCCAGGGTGCAGCTATGGTGTGGTTTTTCTCCCCAGAGTTAGAGGTGAGGGATTCCCACGCATGCTGAGGGATGCTTCTTTTCCAAGAGCCAAAGTGGCGCTGATCATGTTATCTGCATGCAAAGCAGGAGCTCCTGGTTTTGTTCATAATTCAGTGGGACCCAGAGCTGGGAGCAGCTGCGTCTTGCAGTTGCCTCTTTCAGGACGCTTTGACTCCTCGTTCTAGCCTTGAGCCAGCCAGTCAAAACCTGCCCACGTTCTGGTTTTGGCATTGAAGCTGTAGGCTGCCCTGTTTTGAGACCTCCAGAAAGCTTATATGATCAACATGCAAATCCCCTCGGCATTAAGAAAATACAGCAGCCCTCTTTGGAGATGCGGTAAAGACTGGGATGTGACCAGCGGGAGCTGCATGTCATTTCAGTAGGACACATGCTCTTCCACGCCTCCCTGCATGAGTCACCCCCCTTAGGCACTGATCCAACACCATCCACAGGGAGAAAAAGGAGTAAGGCACTTGAGTTCTACATTTGTTTATTATTACAAAAGTCTCTTCTTCAATGTAAAGTATCAAAGTATTCACTTGCTACTATTCTGGTGCAATAGTCACCCTTCTGAAATCATGCTCTGCATTACAGTGTGAGGCTGAAAACTTTTTCTGCCCATTTGTTCTAAAAGCAAAAAAAAAAAAAAAAAAGGAAAGAAGCTGGGGGAATTCTCGAGCAGTATCATCTTAGTCATCCTGTTCACGTGACGGTTAGAGGGGAGAGGAAAGTTGTGGCAGAAGAGGGGAAGCGGAAGGTGATTCTCACGGGGAGGATGGAATGAAAGGCAGTCAAGCACTTGAAAAATGTGATTTTGTTGGGAGGGCTGACTGGCACACAGTCATAGCACAGTTGGATCCTCTTGGCTCACCTGTGAAATTCCTTGTGCAAGGGGGAGGAAAGAGATTAGAAGGAGAGCTTTTTCATGTACAGCTGTGCTGCGAGAAGCATACTGTGTAGCAAGTTATCTGCATTTTTAGCATAGCAGTCCTTAAACGTTAAGAGTTTAATTCAGAGGTGGATCAGACCTTGTTTGGAAAAGACTTAATTTCCTCTTTCCATTTCGGGATTATTATTTGCAAATTCTTCTGGCTCTCTGTCTGGTCTTATTTTAAATAGAGTTCCACCACTTTCTCTGAGAGGTTAATCAAGGCTAGCTAGCACTTGGTGCAAGGGAGTCCTCCCTGATGTTAAGCGCAAATTCTTATCTCCTTCCTTTCATCCTGTGTATCATGGTTGCATTTTAGTGTTCCACCCTCAGTACTGTCCAAGTATATGTGTACTTGCATGCGTGCTGGGGAGACTAATAAGCACCATATGAAGTACAGGTTTCAGGGCTCTGCACCTTCCTAAGCTTGTCTGCTGTTCTTGCGTTGCTCTGTAGGATGGCTCAGAGCCACAATTCATTGATTTAAATTAGAAAAAAAAGCCAAGTTTCATCTACTGTGGCTCTGGCTCTCTTCTGAGCTGCTGTAGTGGTCACTTTGGAGCTGCTGGCACATGTTACTGGAACTTGCATCTGTGACTGAATGTGAGCATTTCTGTGCATGTCCTTATTTTGCCCTTCTTTTTTTGCACTACATTCTCACTTAAAGTGTTGAGTGTTTATCTGTACTTGTTGGAACTGATGAATGTCATATCATTTTCCTCTATCATTGTAAGATGCTGAAAGCCAGGCTGACTTACGAGCCTGGCTTTCGTATTCAAAGTATGCCAGCGTTGTCAGGCCAAAATATGTTGTTATAGTCACAACGGGAAAATAATTTCTAAGCACAGCTTTGTTCCTGTTCTCCTTGTATCTTGGCAGGCTAAGCAGTGAGGTCGAGCATTTTCAGTGTTACATGTAAGATCTAATCAAGGCAAACTCTTCTAAAGGAGGATAAGGCAACACAAATTCTACACACACCCCCCCCCCCCCCTTAATTATAGTTAGGAAACTTTTTAAGTAAAAGAAGCCGTGGTGAACGGAGTGTTTAACTTTAAAAGAAGGGTTGTGGATGTGGATGTGACTTGGCATCTGGTGCAGTTCAACCCAAGCTGGGTGATAAATGTTTTCTCGAGGCAGAATGACATCCATGTTGCAAAGTAAAAGAGAGATGAAGATTGTGTCTATCCTTTGTACTGCTTGACTTTATCTTCCCGCTTATCTTGGGCTGTAGCTCTAGTAATCTTTTTCCTCTCCACCCTTGTCTTGATGTAGTGAAACTTGCTTAACCTGCCAAAGGAACAAACCTGCTGGCTGTGATGTGGACAGGTTGCGACTCTCCTTGAGAACTCTGGAACCTGCTGCTTTGGTTTCAGATTTTTCTTTTTTCCTTAATGATCACATGCAGAGAGCTATCACAGCGGCTGTGATATTTGACCTACACAGTAAAAGTCAAAGGTGCAGTCAGGGTGTCTTCCTGTTTATAGCTCAATAGCTTGGGCTGCTTCCTTTCAAATATGCAAAACTAAAACATGAAGGGATTACCACATTCCTTGCTGTGGGTATGGATTCTGCTCTTGCTTTTAGGGCATGGCAAAAACCCGCAAGTTGCAGGAAGGAGAACTGCAAGCTGGGGGCAGCTGATGACTTTGATACCAGACGTAGCAAAGCCCCGTGACTGTGGTGCTGCACCCACATTAGCAAGCCCTGCCTTACTAGCAAACACGGCTGGACTACTTCTGGGACTCGCAGGGGCCGGTGTGCTTGCATGCATTCGGTCAGGCCAGGCAGAGGTGCCAGGCTGGACTGGCCCTATCCTGGAGGTCTCAACAGTTTCTCCTCCTGGTACACTGTGGATGTGCCATCGCATCCCTCTCCATTAGCAGCAGCTCCATTGAAACAGGTGGAGTTCAACAGGTGGACGAACGGCAGGAGGAAGGAACTTGGCCCTGAGGAAGCTGGTTTGCATGGGTGGCTACTAAACAGGAGTTCTGCATCCTTGTTACTGGCAGAAAGGAGACTTTAAAAGAAAATAGGAGCAAAAAGTCCCACGCTTAATGCATAGCACGTTTTTTTGTTGTTTGTTTTCTGGGTGAATGTGATTTAGCTTGACTGCTTTTGCTCTCTAGCTCTCTGAAAAGTAACTGGCCCAGTAATATTAGCTACGCATCAGCCAAGCTGCCAGCAGGTTAAGCGTGCAGGCAGTGTGTCTGTGTGTCTGGGGTGGGGGGACAGACGGGCACGTGCAAAAGCCTCTGTGTCACTTTCAAGAGCTCGTGGAAACTGAGAAGTGGTCTTTACCAAAAAGACAAAAAGAAGGGGGAAAAAAAAAAGACCAACTACCTTCCAGGATTTGCTTTGCTTGTGCAATTGAATACTACGTTTTGTTGTTCCCACATGCTTTTCAAGTTTTATCTTCAACCATTGTGGACAGAAAACCTTTGAACAAATAACGAGTTTCTTTCCCTTATTCTTGCATGAATACAGGCAACTGCTCCTCACCCTGTTGATTTATCACCCGTAGGAAGCTTTGGGCTTGACTTATCTAGCACGAGAAGTTGGATCAGTGCTGTAGGGTGGGGAAAAAAAAAAAAGACTAAAAAAAAATAAAGACAATGAGGCAGTACAATACCTGTAGATGCCTTCCCTGCAGATTTTGTGAGACCAGGTGGCACTGGATTCATACGGATAAATCAGTTCGCTTTGGTGCCTGTGGCGGCGGGGCTGCCCGAGGGCCGAGGCAGGGGAGTGCGCTGCGCTGCGGAGGCTGTGCCCCGGCTCCGACTTCTCCCTCGGTCCTGTCGAACCCAGAGAGAGCCAAACCCTCGGAGCTTCCACCTTCCTTCTGCTCTCAGTTGGGCGATCAGCAGGGAAAGAGATCAGACAGATTCAGCAACGTTTCCGTGATGTTGTGCCCAGCGTGCTGGGCACTGCTTCACACAGATGCTCCCTCCTCCCTGAACCTCCCACAGTGTGACTGACAGGTGTCACCGGTGTCCGTCCACCCTTTGTGTGACCAGTGAGGGTTACTGGACGGCTGGGGAAGCCACGTTTTTCCTCATGTGGACCTGCTCCTCCCAGCAGGCCCAGCCGTGCTGGGCGTCGAAAGCAGGCAGTAGCTGAACAGCCATTTTAAACTTGCATCGCTTCTGGTCCGTGCGGTGCTTTTGGCTTGAGGCTGTTCCCGCATAGCGCCCTCAGAAGCCTAGCTGTGGTTTGAGATTGTAATTTAGATGCCTTTTTTTTTTTTTAAAGTTTCAGAGGTTGTGAAAGGAAACGTTAAAAAAAGCGTTGCGTGAGGAGAGAGTCCTCCCAGCAGCTCCAGCGGAGTCTGCCCGTGGGTCAGTTTGGTCCAGTGTCTTATCTTGAAGCATCATGCCCTTGGCATCCAAAACTAAAACAGATTTTGTGTCATAACACCCAAGCAGTTACGGGGGCATACGAGACTCGTCTAGGTTACAACATTCTCTCATATTTGAACATTGATAGCGTGCAGTGAGGTTAAATGGCATGGTCCTGAGCTGAGTTGGGGGCGTGACTTCTGAAGGATGTGCCCAAATGCCATGAACATGGTCTCCCTTGTGCTGCTTTGAAGTCAGTCTTGTAGACAAAGGGCAGCTCTCTCCTGTGCTCCCATTTCTACCTGTTAGAAGCAAAAATTTCCATTGCATGCAGGAGACTTAAGTTTGATTTTTTTTTCAAAAGCACTATAAATTTGAAGTGAGGCTAAAGGCCCTACATTTTTTTTAACAAAGAAAATTTACAGTTTGAGCTTTTAGTACTCAGAAAAAGAAGCATGGGAGCAATACCCCAGAACTAGACAACAGTGTATTCCTCAGGTTGCAGATACGGAAAACCAAGAGGCAAACGGGTCAGGTATACAGATACTCATGAGATTGCTTCCTGAGCCATTTTGTCCCTCTCCACTTTCCAGGGTCTTTGTGACAAGAAATAGTTGTTTTCCTGAGGAAGCAGGTTTGTGAACATGCTTCGGCAATATGGAGCTTTGCGAGCCAAACCTCCTGCAGCTTAACAGTGTGCCCAACTAGATCTTGACTTTGAAGTTGCGGTTAAAATTCGATATTGGGGTGCACCAGTGTGTTAATGATGAGAAGGAAACAGATGTGCTTAATAAGTGTTGCCCTGATGTTGGCATATACCAATCCACTTTGGGTACTGTCTGAAACTGTAAAAGGAGAGCCAGCTGAAGATGGGGCACTTTTTTTTTTTTTGCACTGAGAGAAGTGGATGCTAAGCTGCAGGCTTTTACTTACTAGACTGCCACAAGACTGGGAGGCTGGGCCTGTAGATTACCGTGCAGTATTAGGCAGAGGCAGGGCCTGTTGATGGGGTGATGGGGGACGGGCACGATGCTCATGGGGCCAGGTGGTGGTGGGGCAAATCCTGTGCTGTGGGTCGGGGCATGGGGGAGAGGTGCCGGGCTCCCTGCCACGGGCGCTGCAAAGGGCCCGTGCTGGATCGTGCCCTAGCTGTCTTTCAGAAGAGCAGTGCGATTTAGGGGATCTCTGCTGGTATCCTTTAAAGGCAAACATTAGAAGTGGTGGTGGCATTAAAATTTACGTGGACCTTCCGCCCTGATTTGCCTGCTGACGGTGTCTTCTTCCTTCTGCTACTCAGGCACATGAAGATTCATGAGAAGGATCCGAACAGCACAGCAAGCACAACTCCCCCGTCGCCGCTGAAGCGCAGGCGATTATCTTCGAAACGGAAGTTTAGTCATGATGCTGAGATGGACAGAGAAGAGAGGACACCTGCAAAAAAGGTTCTTTATGGGGCATAAAGCAAAAGACTTTCCTCGCTACCTCCTAAACTGCCAGCTGTTGTGTTTGTGCAGTCAGCATAGAAATATTAAAATGTAGACTTGTTACAGCCCTGTATATATTTCAAGATGCCATGCTTTTCCTGTGTAGCCAATGCTGTTGTCTGAGACGGAAAATTAATTTCTAATTTCAGAGGCTGAAAGAATTCAGGGTTTTTTAATTCTTTAAATTTTTGGGTTTGCTTATGATTTATAGTAGACAATTGTTGTTGGATGACAAGAGGATGAACTATTCTTTTGCTACTGCAGCTTTTCCCCTAGTTTTTTTTTTCCCTCCCATTTACTTCATAGTAGTCTTGCAGGATAGTGATTTGAACTTTTAAAAAAACAGTGTTTACTTCAAAAGCAGCAACAGCTTAAGTCTGTTTTTGTCTTGATCTGGAGGAAAAAAAAAAAACTCTATACTACATTTCCCTTTCACAGTAGCGTAGAATCATAGAGCTAACCAGGCTGGTCGTATAATCCTGCATTATTGGAGTTGCAAGAGCAACCAGAAAATATTTATTTGAAGGCTAGACATTTCCATTAGGGTTTTGGTTATGAAATATTTTAGTGAATTTGTATGGTGGTTGCCAAATTAACTCAACACTTTCCACTTACTATCTCTAAATGGCAAGCTAGTAGCAGTTCCATTTAGCTCAGTATCCCTTGTTTCTGTGCATGCTTTTCTCCCTGTAATCAGAAGAGGGCTACAGAAAACACGCAGAACTTTATTGCTTTTCGCTGGACCACTTGAGTTAGGAGTTGGCATTATGTCAGTGGCATAAATAATTGAGGCTGACAGCCCACCTGGTTTTCTGAAGGGGGAGGAATGCTAGTTCAGTGGTTTATAAACATACGGGTTTATAAGTTGTTCAAATCGCAGTTTCTCATTAGAACTGATGGATCTGTGACTTAGCTGCACACTTTATCTCCTACTGAGCCTCCTTTTCCAACGTGCATGTTCTCACACATACGCAGAGGCTGTGTCGCTCCCCCCCCTCCTCTGTTGCAGAAATTAGTAATTCCTGGTCGCCTGCAGCAAAGTTGTGAATGAAGCCCGCTGCTTCATTTTTAAGAGGACTTCAAACGGATTGCATGTTTGGTTTGTTGCTTAAACTTTGGTCTAGTGAGGTTTTTTTTCCCTCTCTCTGAAGGTTGTCGAGGATGGTCACTCTGGTGAAGGGGATAAGAAGGCTGAGGAGGAAGTTTATCATTGTCCAGTGTGTTTCAAAGATTTTTTTTGCAAGTATGGGCTGGAGTCCCACATGGAGACACATCCAGATAATTCGCTAAGGTAAGAAATAGTCTCGAGAGTGTTTCTGGTCACTGGGTGGCCTGAGGGAGCGTGCTGGGGAGGGGCAGGAGCCATTCAGCCCCCTGCACTGTTAACTGCCCCCCTTTGTGATTTTGAACAGGTTTTTAAGTGTTTCTGCCTCATCTTATGTCACCAGGGTGCTGTAGGGCTTAATTTTACTATTTTTTGCAAACACAAGAAATCTTGCCAGATAACAGCTGGGAGTGTTTTTAGAAGAAATTAAAGCACCCGTTTCTCCCCTCCAAACCCATCACTGTCATTACGTAAAACTGTGAAATGTCAACATTGCAAAATTTTATTTTAACAAGTTAAACTAAAGATGCTTAAAACATGAAGCAAAACTTGATAAAAGTATTGAAATACCAACCTATGAGATTATTCTGCTTGGGGAGAAGGCGGCAGCTGGATATAAAGGTTTTCTTGTCTGTCATGGGAGTGAGTGAAGACAGATGAGTTTCTGATTCCAGACTTTCAAGAAGATGTGTTATGCTTTTCTGCCTGTTGAGGTTAGGGAATGATAAGGATTTGGGCTTAAATCAGCTTCTCTTAACAAGGAAAAATTAGTTATTAATTGATTGGGAAGGTGCTTGGGTGTTGTGTTTTGGTTCAAGTAATTGCCCCTGGGACTCCTGATACTTTTTTATTTCCTGTTTTTCACCACAGAAAAATGTAGAGCCAGATACATGAAGATACGAAAGAGATATTCCAAGTCTAGTTTAAACATGTAGAAAAGCTCCTATTTTAGAAAATGAGAGTGTCCATTTGCAGAAGCTTGTCAGTGTTTTAAGCTTATTTTGGGACATTGGACTCTAATGATCTTTTCAGAAGGGTGCAGAATTCAGCATCTTGAAGTGTCAACACTGTCTCCTGAATACAGTTTCTTAATAGAATGGCATGGAGCAGAGCCATCCCATTCTATTAAATGGAATTAATTCTATTAAATTTTCCGTTTTTTTTTTAATTAGAAAACCTTGGTAAATACGTGTAAAACCATTTTTAAAGGCATTGTAAGTGCTCTAATTATTGGGGAAAGGAGTTGGAAAGCTCTTTCTTAAACTTGGACCAGCAAATAGTAGTTAATGAAATGAAGTTTGCTGTTTCTGAAGTAAATGAAGTAGATTTTCATTATAGAGCAAAACTGAAGCACTTGTTCTCTGGTAAGAGCTCTGCAACCCCCACAAAAGGCAGTCTGAGATAATTTCGCCATATACTTTATGCTTTAGAGAAAGTGGCTGTCATATTAGGCTTATCTGAAGCTTCTATGAAGATACGACCTCTTTGCAAGGTTACATGCCATGGACCTGAGTGGAGAGGTGGATTCTCTTGCTTTGAGTGATGGATAAAAGACAACAGAATAGATACCCTTCTAGCTTGGCAGCTTTGCAGTCTGCTGCGGCAAGGCAGAAAGACACACTGGCTGTGCCAACGTGCTGTTCCTCTTCATGCAATTCTTTCTCTAGGATTAGACTTGCTTTTGCATAATATTCTCCTGAAATGGATTTTGCTACCCTTGATTGTGTTGAGCAACAAAGACTAAAATGTGTCCCTAAATCAAAGCCACGATTGTCAAGATCTATGGGCATGAGTTATGGCTGGTGCTAGGATGCTGGTCTTTATGGGCTTGTCTAGACTATGGTAAGGGGGTTTTTGTCAAGTATTTGCTTTAGCAATTTAAGACATGTCAGTGGAGATAGGGCAGGACAAGGAAGCTGTGGTTCTCCCTGGTCAGCTAACATACTCACATGCAACTTGCCCTGCCTATCGGGTTTAAAACACACCTTTTGTCCTAGTCTAGACAAGTCAAATGGCACTGTCTGGTTGGCCCAACATAGCAGAAAATCCTATGGTAAGCAGAGCAGTCTGGGCTGCTGTTACGGTGACTCTTTCATCCCAAAGGAAATGGGTTAAAATCCTTGGCAGGCAGGGGCTGTAATCCCCTGGTTTCCAGGGTTCTGCAAGGTTGTTTGTAGGATTCAATAAGATACGCTGAATGCAGCACGCCATTCTCACTCCTGAGTTCATATGACTCAAATGATTCCTCTTGGTGAGGCTTCAGGGTGTTTTTTTGAGTGAAAGAGACGAAGAAAAGAATATTTTGCTAGAGTATCAGAGCAGGAGGCACGTGTGTATGGGCGTGCTTGTAGCGGGAGAGCAAACTGCAAAAAGTTAGAAGGCATTCATCAAATCCTGGTGTTTCCCAGGAAGACAAGGAGGAAGAACTCTCCTTAAACAAAGTTTAGACAAACAAAAAAGCATAGCAGCTGTGTTACGAGCAAAAAGCAGGGAGCAGAACGCACTCAGTCTCGTTTTATTGCCAGTATTATAAAAGTAGAGTCACTTGATTAGGACTTCTGTGAGGCAGGTATCAGATCTTGTGCATCCCAGAGCCAGATGCTCTGGGTCTGGCACTTGGTTTGCAGCTACCGCTTTAGGTAGCCCAGCACAGACTGTTTTGTCATGACCAAAAGTAAGTGATGCTCAATCTGCCTAGCCGTGCCTTTCTTTGTAAACCACAGGGCAAACATCTGACTCCTTTCTGCTCTCCCAGTAGTTAGGATAAAAATGATGGCGGACATCAGTTCTGGAGCGATGCACCAGCGTGCATTGCCTTGACAGTGGTACCCACCTCCCTTCAGGGACGTATCCCCAGCAGCAGCAAAGTGGCGGGGTGTGCAGGAGCTTCTGCCTGGCTTCCTTGTGGTCCTTTAATCCTGCCATTGTAGTGCTGTTGTGTAAATACAGCCTCTCGCCCTCAGAGTGCCTGTCTGTCCATCCTGGCCCCCCTCTGCTAAGTAGCAGAAAAGGTAAGCCTGTCTGACAGCCCTGGGATCTGTATGTGAGCAGCTAATTTACAGGGTGGGCCGTTACCCTTCCAGATACTGTCAAATGAACAACTTTAAATCACAGGGTTAGCTGTTCAAAGTCAGATGAAAAGACACCCTGCATTGTCTTCCCCAGTACTGCTTTTTCATGTAAAGCCCCGAGCGGGGAGCAACTCATTGTTTACTTGCAGCAGAATAAACAATACTTAATCCACTGATTGTGTGAGAGGGGCTCCCGCTTGGGAGAGTATCTCTTGATTATGTAAAATCCTAAATCGTGTATCTTTGTCTCCTAATTACGGTAAGAACTGCCCTGCTCTTGGGAGCAATAATAGGGCCCTTTGTCCGTCTGACAATGGGCTGTGGCCCTGCATCTCCTTCATGGCATTACCCCCCCCTGGTCAGTGTCTGTCTCTTTGAAGCCCTGGGACCTGCATCCTAATTAGTGACATGAGCTGGTCCCAGCAAGGTTGTCTGCAGTCCCCATTAGCAGTGGGAGGTGGCCCAGGGGTCCTTTCTGACCCCCTTTTGCCTCTCTACCTGGATTATTTAAGACGTCGTCTGTTTCCCTGCAGCTGGGGCCTCAGGACACTGTCTATTTTGGTGAGTTTGTATCTGAGTGTTGATATAATTAGCAGAGCACTGAAATGCTGTGCAGCCAATAGGGAAAATGAGAAACCTCGCGGAGCCGGGTAACTTCTCTGGAAACTTTTGTGGCAGAGGGTTGCTGTCAAACATGGTAATGTGCTTGTAAAGGTCACCTGACAGACAGCTCTGAGCAACATCAGCGGTGCAAGCAAAGGAGACATGAGGATTTCCTGGGGAGAAACCTCTTGAGGCACTATGTGAGGTTTCTCCTCTTTCCTTTGGCAAGTACAATGGAACAGGCTTAAAGTAAAATGTGCGGCTTTTAAAAAAGTACATGCACTATAAAATTCCTCTGTTGGGTTTCACTGTAACCAGAGCATACCCTTTATATTTCCTCTCCGTCTCCTCCAGGAGGCTTCTTACAGTGCTCTCTGTACCAACAGCTAAAGGTTTTTTAATTTTTCCTTCCTCACAGCAGCAGAGAGACATTTATGCTGCCTCTCATGCCTGTGCATCTTCCGGAGGAGAGGAGGAGGGAGGTGGTGGTAGTGTTGCAGTTACCTCCTTTCTTAGAGGCATGTTTCAACATCAGTTCTCAGCAGGGATAGTTGTGTGGTTTGAACGTGGTAAAAGCCTGGATCTTAGTGAGTGTTATGGGGGCTTTCTGATCACATTTGGTTCAGTGTGGCATTGCCTTCAGTTACAGAATTTGGTTTTGCTAACTTTTTATAGGAGACAAGAAATAAATAGACATGGCAGAGTGTGAAAGACACTGTCTGCCTCAGTCACTGAGCTGACCTGGTGACCAGAACCAGTAGATGCCTGTTGCCATGAATGGATTCAGGGTAGATTAAGTTTTTTGACCTTTTACAGAGCATGTCCAAACAGTGATATAATATATTAAGCTTTGTAACTTGCCAAATCCCAGGCGTATTTTCACAAGGACAGCAAAAGCAGTTCTCTTGCCCCAGGGTAATGTGCTTCTGTAGAACTTCCAAACAAAGAAAACCAAAGCCATTCACCGTCTACCTTGTTCTTCAAAACAGCCTACCCAAGTTTTGCTGAAACTTGTGAAGTCAAATTGGCTAGCGGTTGAACGTCACCATGGAAAGCTGTTGTTTTGAATAGTTAGATTGGTAACAGGGATAGCAACAGAGGAGCTCAGGTCCCGGAATGGAAGGTGTCAGGACAGCCTGACCATTGGTGTCTGTTGTCATCTGCCTGCAGTTTTGCCAGGGTAACCACTGTAAGCTGTTGTTTCTGAAAACGCTCCCAGGTAGAAAATGCTGTCATTGTGTCTTGGTGTTACTGGCTTCACTCAGAAGGAGTGGACAACTTAAATGCCCTAGGAATGGTGTCCTGGACTCTGTGGGTAAATTGTTTCACAAGATGTCACGTGCAGCTTGCATTTCAGTCAGGCTGGTCACCAGGCTTCCCCCTTTGCCAGCACATCCCCATTCTTCAGTGCATGGTGTCAGGTGGTAGGATGTTGCAAGGCACCTGGACCTACATCCCAATCTTAAATCATTTTAGCCAATGCACATGAGCAGCCCTGTTAAGACAAAAGGAAGTGGGTTTTGAGTCAATGTTATTCCAGCTACTTAGAATATTACATGTTTATTGCCCAGTTACTGTTATTCAGGGCAGTTCTGCACATCAGCTTTGGGGAGATAAAATAACCAAGAAAATAAATTAATGTAAATTTAAAGTGTATGGAGATTATTTCAATCATTAGCACCTGTAGAAAAGGCTAGTACAAGACTAAGTTGTGTATGGAGCAGCGATGTGACTGCATAGAAGTACATTCTACAGGATGTAAAAGAAAAAAAAAAACACCAGAAAAAGCCCCTTAGGTTTCATTCCTGTTTTTGCCAATGCCTACTTAAGCAACTTTAGGAATTCACTTTCTATCTTTTCTTTCCTTATATAGTAGGGAGTAATCCTGCTGACTTCATTTTTATGAAGCATGTTGCTTTCTACACGTGGTCAGCCTTTTGTGGGAAGGGGGTGTTACTGACATTGCAAACTTAAAAGAGTGCATGTGTTTGAAAACTAAATGTTGTTTGCAATTTATATTACTTGTGAGACAAAACTATGGGTTTGTGTTGGGGAGAGAAAGATTTTTCCTAGTAGTTGACATGATACTGGAAGGAACTTGAAGCATGAGTGACAAGTCTTCATGCAGCATTGTGAAATTTCATACTACTTTTCCATCTCTGTCACAACTGTTGGTGTGCACATAGATAAGCCTCATTCCTTGTTACCACTTCAAAATATGAAACGTTGTGCTCTTTTAATGCAGCCGGATTATTCTGAGGTTGTTGTATCCTACACAATTGTTGAGTACTGAGAGAGATGGAGAGCGCTCCAGCATAGACATGTTCATGGACCTCCTTGACCTTTGGTTTTGGCACGCTATACTTTGGCTCCGATACTTCCCTTCTTAGTCATTGTTTGAGATTGTACCAGCAAAGATAGTTTAGGTAGGAACTGCTGCTAGAGTTACCGAGTTCTAACAGAGTCAACACTACAAGAATTGTTATGGCCAAGGATGGAGGTGGACAAGGGTCAGTTGCATGGCATTGCTGATTTGGCTGACTCTGCTCTGCTCTGCAAGCTGCTTGCTCGGTGTCTTGTTGATAGGAACTAGGAACCAAATCCTGATCTCTGTTGAGAGCATGTTCAGTGCAGGAGCAACTCCATGAGCCAGCTGCTGACGATGAAATCCAGCTCTGGTAAATGCTAGGACCAAAAATATGCTGTGGTACAATGCAACTCTTAATGTTGATAAGGCAGAGGAGAGGGTATGCAAGCAAGCTGGTGAGTGCATCCTTTTACTGAGCAAATGGAGAAGTAAAATCAGTGGGTTGAGCATCTGTCTGTATGCTGGCTTGCAAAAGCAGACCAGAACTGCATTTTAAGTGCTTTCTGAAGTTTCTGTTCAGAAAAGAGAGGTGGGAAATATCTGAAGAGCAGCACGAGTCCAACACTCGCCTAGAAGCGGTCAGCTCACATCTGAGAGCTCATTGTGCGAGGAGACTGGGAATCCAGAGCAGCCGGATAAAAATATCAGATAGTGAATGGACACGGGGAGTGACGCTCTCATGAGAAACTGTGTGGTGTGTCACATGGTGTTGAATATCTTAGCTCGGTTGCAAGAATAGAAAGTGGGTAAAATGCAAAGCTGACTGTAGAGGAGAGCTTCTCGTAAAAGGGAATACAGGAGGGAAAGAGGGCTGAGCCAAAATAAGTTATTAGCATGCCTGGCTGATCCTGATGACCAGGGTTTGTTTATACGCAGGCTCTCTCAAAGTGCTGGCTGCTGCTATTGTGTTAGCAGTCACGTCTGCGTGCTGAGCATAGCTTACCTGCAAATGTAGATAAGGGCAAGGGTGTTCAGTCCAGATTCAGCTGCACCTATTTGTGAGCCTTGTTATCATCAGTGGATGGTCCTAGGATAGACAAGTGCATGTAGATGTGTTTCTTCTTATGTTGCTTGTGAAAAGTGATGTTGCTTTTTTAACATGGTAGACACATAGTTGTTTTTTTTTTTAAACTCTTGCCATTAATTTTAAAACTACATAAGTACTTGGCTTCCATATTTGAAAGATGTGTTAGAAGGCAGGAAGAGCTTTCCTTTTCTTATCCTGAAAGAATACCAGAAGGTCCGCTTGAGTTTTTGTGCAGAAATAATGACTTTTATTCTGGATGCTGTGCAGCTTCCAGTTTTGGTAGCTGTAGAGGACTGTACTGGTCATGCTTCTTTTTTCCTCAGGTATGGTTGCCCTAATTATTAAACCCTTCGTTGTTATTTATGTTGATCTTCAGCTCTTGCTCCATGATTCTGTCCAGCCAATTTCACGACACTTCTGGTTTTTTAAAACTTTGACCTTTATTAAGTAAAAAGGTCATTAGGAGAAAATGAGCTACTTTGTGCAAGTGTCTGCAGGCCATCTCCCATTTTCTCATTATTTGTTCTTAGTTGCATGTTAATTCTGTTGAAGTAAATGGTAGAGTAAGCTACTGTTCCACTGGGGCAGAGGTATTTAAATCTGGCACTGTTGAAGTGTTGCTGGTACATGCAGTTCATTACTGTGTTGGGAAGAAGTGAAATATTTTTTCCTTATTTTTCTTTGCTCACACACAAAGAAAGTTAAAAGATGGCACAGGATGGCTCGTGCCTTTTTATTAAACCTTACAGCAGTTAACTTCACTTGAGTTACTCTGACTGTGGGAGTCACGATACGCCGGTACAGACACTGGCTCTGCAGCATGCCGACAAGTTTCTGAAGCACGACATCACCCTGGTTTATATTGGATCTGCCCTGGCTCCTACACGATACTTTTCTCGCCTGGACCACAGCATGGCTGTAGGAATGCACATAGCATTGTGCATCCCTCTATTAATAGAAGGGCTGGCGCAGTGGTTTCAGCCTTTGCTGCACCCAAGGGTGGCTTCTTTGAGGGAGGGGATTAAAGGGAGCGACGGGACACGTTGGTTACAGAGTCGGACAGCCAGTGGGGAGGTGGGAGGGAGGAAAAGTTAAAAGGAAAGTCCCGCCTTTGCTGAGGAGGTAGAGCAGCGTGCACTGAACTTCTGGCGAGCTGTGTCCGTCCCCCTACGCGCTGGGAAAGGGGAGGGGAGCCTCTCCAGCCCGTCCTGGCGGGGAGTTGGCTGCCAGCGCTACCGTGCCGCTTGCGGTTTCGGCACTGACCGATAGCATTGCGCGAGGTGGGGACGGGAGAGCAGCAGGTCCTTCGGGGTCAGACGCGCTGTGATGCTGCAGGGGAAGGAGGCAGAACGGTCATTGCAGGACAGTGGGTGGACCCAGAGGGATCCCCAGGAGGAAGGCAGGAGCAGCGTTCGCAGCACTGCTGCTTTTCCATCACTCATCTGCAGCAAGTGGGAGAGATTAGTGCAGCTGTTGGATGTTATTTCCCAGGGCCCTGGGTGTGGAGGCCAGGAAGGGTTTTTCATCCAAAAGGAGATGAGTATCTGGACCTGGGTGGGGTTGCACAGGAGCAGAAACCAATTTGCCTGCTCTCATCTCCTTCCCTTTTCCTTGCCCCAAAAGAAGCGAGAGAGAAGCAAAGGAATCCTTTCCTGAAGGGGAGTCTGTCTGTAACCTGCTAGTTTTTCTTTCATAGGTGGTGAAAGCCCTTAGGTTTAAAACCATCCTTTCTACATCTCCCCCTCTGCAGTGCACGTTACCGGTGCGGAGGCTGGGAGCCTGCTCCTGTCCTTGGAGCGGACGTGAGTCAACAGCAGGGAATCGCCCATCTTTCTCTTCTGCCCAGTTGTATTATTTTTAGGTCAGCATAGCATTTTCTTTGCTCATAAGGAGAGCTGCATTAATTCTGCAAATAATGTGAGACAAAAAGGAGAACAACAACGACAAAAGGTAGAGTTTTATATACGGTACGTGTTAGGGATTTCAGTGGGAGGAGTTAGATGATGTAATAACATGACTGTGTATTAATGACTTCTTTCTCAGGATATGTTTCCTTCTTGTTTAGTTTTCCTTGCTTCTGTTTATGACAGTTGCTAAAGAGCCCAGACAGGAAAGGAACAAAGTGGTACCAAGCTATTTATTTTAGATAAGGCCTAGAAATTAACACTGTTTTTATTTGTTGACATCCACAACATGGGAAGCATAGTGTTAGTGAGCCGCACGGGTGAAAACTTAAGGTTTTGGTCTACTCTGGTGTGCTTTCAGAAGTGTAATTAGAAGAATGCTAAATGTCACTTTCCCTTTCCCACCACCAGTCTCAGGTAGTGCAGAGCATAGTGTTTGTTTAATTTCTTGGTAACAGAATGATGGATATAAATATTTGGCATTTGCATCTTGACTCCTGAAACATAAAACTTAGAAGGATTGAATGTTTGACTGCATTACCCGTAATCAAAATCAAGACTGATTAATTTTGCCTAAAATTTGGCTCTGCATTTCCTTTCTAAAATGTCTTTCCTTTTCTTAAATAAAAAAAGCTATTTCCATCGCTGACGAATTGGAATTGGCTCAGAGGAGAGCGTAATGCAAGGCAACAGGCATCACTTATGTAAACTTTTCTTGCATAGGTGCCGCTTGTCATAAGTGTAGCAAATCCTGGCTTGCCTCTTGACCAAGCTGCACAAAGCATTGACTATTTCTTAAAGCCTGTTAAAATGCTTTTATATCCTAATTAGTATTACAGATTTCAAGAATACTAACTTATTTGAGTAGAAAGCTTTTTAATGGTGTGTTTTTACACAGAGACCTTGTCTGCATTTAGAAAAAAATGAAAAAGGTGCACTGGTGTAGTAATAATCAAACAGACTCGCCTGGTGTGATACGTGGCCTGAGCACCAAGGTCAGCCTACTCTTTGCACTGTCATCGCACAGTTATATTTCGGTTCTGCTTTTGTGTTTCAGCCGTTCTGTTTTATTACCCACTTGGTTTTGTACACCTCTGCCAGCGAGCCAGAGCCCTAGTATTACGTTTGCATTGTACAGGTATGAATGACTCCGAAACGTAAAGGCAATTGAGAATGAAGCTCATTTTAAAGCAGTCTTAGCTGCTGAAAGCAGTTTTTTCCTTTTTACTTATGATTGAATCTCTGTTCTTGGAACTGAACAGCTTTCTTCTCTCTGCTCTGTAATCATATTTATAGAAAAATGGAAAACTGTGGCCAAGACTAGCAATCACATGATAACACAGCAGCTTTTATTTGCTACATCTGGAAACTTACCTTGCAAGTGGAGTGCTTTTATCTCTGCTCAGGTGTTGAGCCATTGCTCTGCCTGTTCTGCTAACAATCTCAGAACCTGTTCCCATCTCTGTTCTCTGCAGCCATACCATCCGTGTTTGACTTGGCACTACACATGAACAGACTTGTGAAACTGTAAGGAGTTTTGTGTGTTTTGTTTTGTTTTTTTTAAAGTTCATCATGAGCAAAGTATTACCATATGTTTCAGATGCTTTATTTGATATGCTGGACTTTTCAGACTTTCCACAATTACTTAACTTTTTTTTTAAAAGCCATTTAAGCAAGATGAAAAAATGTTCATATCACCTAGGATTTCTTTCTCTTGTCCTTCTTAGACTGTGGTTTTAGATTTAAAAATGCTGTAGGCATTGACACTACCTAAAGATGGAAAATAGTACTGATGACAAAACAGAGAAATTAATGGTTAGCCTTCCTTAAAAAAAAATTAATGCTTCCAGTTAATGCATTGCTAGGCATGGCAGCTTACTCCATTTTAAATTAACACAAGCCTTAGTCAATCCAGCACGATGCTTGCCTTAACTAGTTAGGTTTTGAAGCTTAGTACCTGTAAGTTTTTCTTGGAGGTGGTACAGGTCCATATCTGTATCTGCATTACTAATTGTATTCAAAGCTCAAGTCATGTCATTTGGGAGAAACTCAGGACTCCCTGCTTGAGGTGAGGAGCAGGGAACTCAACAAAAAATACACACACGTGAAAAAAATGTTGTGCATACACTTGGGCAAACGGGCCGTGTATTTTAAATAGCTTGCATCCGTAGCGAAGACTGACAAGCCCAAGTGAGGTCTGCAGAGCCCGAGAGACCTCCCGAGCCGGCGCCGCGGCGGCACCCCTCAGCATCAGGAGCGGCTTTACAATGACCTCCCTTGTCCTTGGCGAGCGGCGCGGGCGCAAGGTGCCAGCGCGGGCGCTGGAGCCCGCCAGGCCACCTGCTCGCCTGGGGAGCCTGCCCCAGAGAGGCTGCTCCACACGTCTCTCAAGAAGGGCTTTTCTCGGGCTGTTTTTATTCCAGCTCTCCAAGCTGCGGCTGCCTCTCTACAGGTGTGCCTGGACCACGGAGGAAGGGAGGGCATCCACGGGTCCCTCCCGTGCTTCAGCTCCCATGTGATCCTGTAAACTGTGACACCACAGGAAGGTGCTGAGCCAGGGCGCAGTGCATTTATATGCCCTGAAGTGCCTGCATCTTGAGTTGACAGGAGTAATTTATCTGGATGGGGTTTTTTTTTCAGCCAGGAGCTTCTTTTTGACCAAATGGAAAAAGAGCTTAATCCTTTTTCCGACTTCTCTTTTTGCTTGCTGCTTCTTCATTCACCGCAAGGAAAATAAGAGAAGACTAAGGAGGAAAGAGAAAAATACAGAGGGGTGTTTAATTCTATGCATTATAAAAGAGAAAAAGTACATATTCCTTTTTCAAGATAGATTACTTTTCTTTTGGGGGAGGGGAGGCAGTTCCCTTTGCATGGAAAACACCATTTTTAAATTGCAAATTTTTACTGTCCTGAGGCATAGTAGTTGATACAGGTGTACTGTGAAGGACTTTCACATGGGTCTCTGCTCTGAAAGATTTACTCTCAAGTGCGGCTTTTGATGGGAGCCCTAAATAAACCAGTGCTTAAAATCAGCATGTTGCACAGCCGATGGAGGTGGGGGAGTGCAAGATGGACGAGTCACACCTCCCCACTGTGTGTGGGGGCTGGCTGCTTGCCCAGGAGCACTGGCTCCTACTCAGCCCAAATCCTGGGGTAGCGTGGCAGGCACCAGCTCTCCCAGTAGCTCTGTGGTCCCATCAGTGGTAGCTGTGCCTGCCCCGTCATGCACGAGGGGATACGGCCACTGTGTTGGGTTGCCAGTCCGGGGGAGGCCAGGCACATTGGGGACCCTGGAGCTGCCTCAAGACGCCCCGAGGTGAGGGTCTGCATCCCTCTGCAGAACAGCTGGCCCCACAGGCTGCCAGTGAAGCTCCCGGTGGTGCAGGAGCATTGCTTGCAAGTCCTCATAGGCTGTATGCTGATATACCAGGAGGAGCGTGCCAGAAGCACTGCTTGCTTTCACACGAGGCGTTTTCATCACTTCTAAAAAATAACTTATTTCAGTAGCCTGCAAGTTCTTCAGGTGACTGCTCTAACCCTTTAATGCCCTCCTTTCCCCCAGTGGTTTTGGTGGTTGTGTGTTTTTGTTTTTGCTGAAGATGAAAGCTTTGCATCACGGAATAGGTGCTGCCAAGTGAGCTGGAGGAGAGCTGTAGATCCTGACGCTTGAGGACCGCTACGTGTTGGCATTCCCACCGCCCCACCAGAGATTGTTGTCATATTTAGCAGACCTCTTCAAGTAAACGTTTGCTTTGTAAATGGCATTGGTTCAGTATTTAATGGAATGCAGGAACTATGCTGGCAATAATTATAAAGGTAGGATGCAAGTGAATTGACAGGGGAGATAAAACAGATTAAACCTCCAGCACATAATATTTATGTCCCAGCCTTCTTGGTACCGTGATAACAAAGGCCGTGTTACATATACTTCACACTTGCTTCTTTCACCACTCAGAGACTATGAGTCCAATTGCTTTGTGGGTGACTTGGTTATCTCTTCACTTTCAGGGAATAAAAAAGGTCTGTGGAAGTTTATGTAGTAATAAAAAGAACAACAATGGGAGTTTGTAAGGGACAGGACAGGGAGGGTGTGGTTTCACGATTTTGTTATAAGTCATTTCTAATTGCAGGATGTTTTTTTAATGAACAGGCACATGTCCTTTTCCTTGATGTGGAGGGCAAAGACAGTATGGGGAGAGCTAAGGCGGCGGGGGACATGTGAATATAATACTCTCACTGACAAAATCTGACTGCTTCATATTCACTGGTGTTTGCTTCTGTGAAACCCATGTTTTGGTTGCGAGCTGGAGCCGTAACCACAAGGAACCATGTTGAGTGAAACTGTGTCACTTGTTGAATGCAGAGTGGACGTGACCTGTCATGCTGCAGAGCTGAAACCCCAGATATTTAAAAGGCAATAGGCTTGTTTGTTGATGTGTTGGCCAAATGTTGCTGCATAGTCCTTACTTGCCTGCAGCATAGCTACATTTCCAATACCTTTGATTGTTTAATGCAAGTCTGCTTTATGTGAGAAACTTCTGTTTAGCTGAATTTGGGATTTGAGAACTTAAGAAGAACAAGAAATCATAGCAATAAAGTGTGGGTTGGAAAAGATACTGCTTCTGCATTTTTTGGGGGGGCACACTGGTTGTGAAGGGGATGTATGAGTGTCAGAAGTGTTGAACCTGTTTCAGGTCTTCCTGTTCTGGCCCTCCTCCCCTTCAAGGAGCACTAGTTTTCCTTTTAAAACAGTGTATTTCTCATAACAGCTTTGACAAAAATCAGTGAAAGTTTATGGAAAGGCAGTGCAGAGAAAACTCATACATGGGTATTTGAGTGGCGTGCAGTAGTATGTTCTAATCAGTAGTTAAAAAAGGTGCTATTTATACATTTGCAGCTGCTTGCTACTTGGGTCTGATTTAGTCTCTCCTTCTCACTTTTTTTTTTAAATATCTTTTATTTTAATAGTCCTTTTTAGTAAAAATGAAACAGTGTAAAGCCATTGAAATATTTTATGTTGGACAATAGGAAGGTTGTCAGAAGGCTGAGGTCTCAGCTGCCACTTCACCGTCTGCCCACATGGGACGCTCAGTTCTCATGAGTCATATTCTTTGAACTGCCAGTGAACTTAATAGCCAGAAACTGGTAGAAAGTGACTGTGATTGAAATCACCTTTCTGTGGTGATAGGTTTTTGACATGCTTTGGCTTCATTTTGCATTTAGCAGGTTCTTAGTATTCTGAGGCAAGAGGAAGGAGGCTGGCCTAATGCGAGAAGAATGCTAGTTCTTAAGCCTGCAGCAGTCAGTAAGTCATTTCTGTTTTATTCCTTTCCTTTCCAGGTGTGACATCTGTTGTATTACCTTTCGTACTCATCGGGGCTTACTGCGCCATAATGCCGTTATCCACAAGCAGCTTCCCAGAGATCCCATGGGAAAGCCTTTCATTCAGAACAACCCTTCGATTCCGGCAGGCTTCCACGACTTGGGATTCACAGACTTCTCCTGTAGGAAGTTCCCCCGCATTTCTCAGGTACGCTGTGTTCTTCACTGCTGAAGGTACCAGCTGATAACAGCACCTATCTTCTGAATTCATTCAAAGACTCATCCTTGATGAGGCAGAGACAGGGTGTAGAATGTTTTGTGGAAAGCACATTACCACCGTCTGTAGGCTTTGAACACTTTCTGCCTTTCCTTTTTCTTTTTTCATCTAAAGAATATTGGGGTTTGGGGCGGGGGGGGTGTGTCAGCATTCCAGTGGATAACTATTGGTGTAAAGATCTATAAAAATATTTTAAAGGAAAACTTCGGTGGTGTTAGATCGTTGCCCCTTCCAGCCTGCCCATTAGTTCTCTCCTTCTCCAAACCATCCCACATCTAAAATCAGTAGGGAGGACACATGGTAAGGAAGACATAATTTATTTTAATTTACTGCAACAAGGATGTAGTTGCGGTGTGAAAGATTTTATTATGAAAAACTTTGGGAAGTCATCTTACTTACTGAATAGTGACATCTTCAGTGACTTCTTCAAAACAGTCCCAGGCACCTTTCCACTGTGTTCCTTATGTGAGGTCTGAAGATTTTGCACTTTTGAGGGACAGTGGCTGAGGAAAGGCAGGGAGGTAGTCTGTAAATATTTTTCTGAGAGCCATAAAGCTTTCTATTGGATGGTTTATTCCTCCCTCTGTCAAACCTTGCCTGCCTTAGTTAGTTTGGGTCTGGATGAAGCTGCTTACCTATTTAAAAAAAAAAAGAAGCAAATCACCAGCACAATCCAGCAGGACCATGCTTATTCAGTATCTGCACTTTTCTTATTTTCCTTGGATTAAAGCATTGGTTTCCAGCTCTTCTGGCTGCAAGGTGGTAGACCTTAAATTTACTGCTGGTCCAAGGGAGCATGTAGGTCATTCTGTAACTCTAGTAGAGTTTTGGTGTAACAGTTAGAAAATCAGAAGAGAGAACTTTTTAAACAACCTGGTTTTATTTCCTTTGTAATTAATGGCAGACATTTAAAGTTATTAAGGTATTTAAATGTTGGGACTTTCCTTTTGTAATAATCTTGCTTGCACTGTGAGGCAAGACCTACAAAGTATCAGAACAAAGTGTGTAGAATATATATATAAAGATCTTGCTAGCCCTCAATTTATCACTTGTGCCCTTGTTTGGTGTGGAACCTTTGCAACATGTGAGCTACCTGGGTAGCATTTAAATACAGCATTTGGATTCATGATTGTTTTCAGAGACAGATATAAAATCCATTTGTGAGCTTAGTATTTTTCTTGGGAGAACAAATATAATCAGACTTCACTAACCAAAAGCCTTTCTGCTTTGGGCTCTAGGTTTCATTGATTTGCTTTTGGGGGATATTGTTTTGGTTGGTTTATTCTGTTTTGCCTTCTTGGATGCTGTTTTTTTTCTCCTCTCCTCCTAGTTTCTTTGTAGTAATAAAGCTAAAGGAGGTAGTCTTACTGCCCAGCTTAATGAAGTTTGCTGTATAGCCTACTAAGGCTCCTGTCCTGTCAGTGAAGTGACAGAGATTTCTGGAAGGGAAGTTCAGGATGGAAAAGTATTTGAGAGTCTGAATAGCCCTCTGAAGGAGTTTGCCTTTATAGAAGGGAACTTTTGGAGAATCAGCCCCTAATTTAGATACACCACTTAGGTGACTAAAGGCTGTGGAGCAGGAATATCTCCATGCCAGGTAGGTGGTGGCTGCTCTGAACTCCTTAACTTGGGCAGTGGAAGAGGGAGTGAACTGTTTTTGTTTTGCAGCAGCATGTGATGCCTTTCCAGTTTGAGATGTCTACTCTAAATAATTTTGCATGTCTTGCAGGTCTGGTGTGAAACGAATTTGCGAAGGTGCATCAGTGACTTCCATCGATTTATTTGCGAGACGTGTAACAAGGCATTCCCCATGCTTTCGGCGCTCAAACTGCACACAGAAACTCACGTGGTGGATCAGGGAAAAGACAAGCACAAGCCACAGTCCACAATCCCACCTGGTGAGAACCCAGACCAGAAAGCCTTCATGGCATCCTTGGGCCTACAGTACACCAAAGACATCAAGCCTGTCAAGCAGGAGGACAATACACAAGATGAGGTCCAAGAAATGCGGCTCAGAGCACTGAAGAGTAACCTACCTCAGGAACCCGGCAGCACCGGTCTGCTCAGCCTCTCTCCTCTGGAAGCTGCCTCCATGGGAGGGTCATTTTCAGTCCTTCCCTCTACAAAAGAAAACATAAAGCTCTTCTCGCTGCAGCCTTTCCAGAAGGGTTTTATCATCCAGCCTGACAGCAGTATTGTGGTAAAACCCATCTCCAATGAGTCTGCCATTGAGCTGGCAGACATTCAGCAGATCTTGAAGATGGCTTCTTCCGCTCCTCCTCAAATCAGTCTTCCTCCACTTTCTAAGGCACCTTCTGTCCCTGTGCAGTCCATTTTCAAGCATATGCCACCGCTGAAGCCAAAGCCTTTGGTAACGCCCCGAACAGTCGTCGCAACCTCTACACCTCCTCCTCTTATCAGTGCCCAGCAAGCCTCCCCTGGCTGCATCAGCCCAAGCCTCCCACCTCCCCCTCTGAGGCTGATCAAGAACTCGGTAGAGTCCTCCTCCAACTCTCACCTCCCCCAGCCAGGAGCCAAATCGAGTCCTTCCTCGCAGTTGCTCCTCCAACCCAAAGTAGAGCCTTTAACTCAGCACGAGATGAAGACGCAACTGGAGCAGGACAGCATCATCGAAGCTCTCCTGCCTCTGAGCATGGAAGCCAAGATCAAGCAAGAGGTGACAGAAGGGGACCTCAAAGCCATCATTGCAGGGGCAGCGAACAAGAAAGCCCCAACCATGAGGAAAGTTTTGTACCCCTGCCGTTTCTGTGACCAGGTGTTTGCCTTCTCTGGTGTCCTGAGAGCTCACATCCGTTCTCACTTGGGTATTTCCCCATACCAGTGCAACATCTGTGACTACATTGCAGCTGACAAGGCAGCGCTGATCCGGCACCTGCGGACACACAGCGGGGAGAGGCCTTACATCTGTAAAATCTGCCACTACCCGTTCACAGTGAAAGCCAATTGTGAGAGGCACCTGCGAAAGAAGCACCTCAAAGTGACCAGAAAGGATATAGAGAAGAACATTGAATATGTCACCAGCAATGCCGCAGAGATGGTGGATGCCTTCTGCTCCCCAGACACTGTGTGCAAGCTGTGTGGCGAGGACCTGAAGCATTATCGGGCCCTCCGCATTCACATGAGGACGCACAGCGGCTGCCAGAAGAAGAAGCCGTTTGAGTGCAAGGAGTGCGGCACAGCCTTTTCGGCCAAGAGAAATTGCATTCACCATATCCTCAAGCAGCACTTGCATGTGCAAGAAAGGGAGATTGAGAATTACATCTTAGCGGTGGACTGCAGTGCCCAGGAAAGCCAGACAGACCCTCCTTTATTGGAGGACAGCACTTACATGGACCGCAAGCCCATGACGCCTTTCCTGGAGCCACAAAACGGCTTCTTGCTTGGGACGTCGTCTCACGTTCCCATCAAACTTGAACCTGCGGGCAACTTCCCGATGGATTTTGATGAGCCGTTGGATTTCTCACAGAAGAACAAAAATGTGAGTGCTGTGCAAGTGAAGCAGGAGAACCTGTTTGGCTCTTCTCCCCTGTCCCTCTACGACTGTTCCATGGAGCCTATCGACCTGTCCATCCCCAAAGTCCTGAAGAAGGATAAAGATGATGTCCCATGTGAAGCCAGGAATCAAGAATTGGCTGCTTCTGGGAACAGTGACAAAGCCTTTAACTGTCTGCAGTGTCCTTTGGTTTTTGGTGCCAATGGGAACTCAGAGAACAGGGCTGTCAGACATCCCCAGCCACTGAAAGGTTCATTGCATTTGACTGTCCCAATCATTTCCCCGGCTCTCCTTGGCAATTCTGCCTTGCTGAGACCCCTGAGGCCTAAACCACCACCGCCACCTCTCTTGCCAAAGCCTCCAGTAACTAAAGAGCTGCCACCGTTGGCTTCCATTGCACAGATCATTTCATCTGTGTCTTCTGCTCCCGCTTTGCTGAAAACAGAGGCTGCAGATGCCAGTCCCAAGGTAGTGAGCAGCTCCACTGGGTGTGACAAATCAGGGAACGCCAAAGCAAAAGTGACAATCGTGACCGCTGTTCAGAGAGACTCCGGCCTGCCCAGTGACCTGACTCAGGCATGTGATCCAGAGCAGTCTCCCATTGCCGATGCTGGGTTGACTAAGAAAAGAGGTAGAAAGAAAGGAACGAAAAATAAGCCTAAGCTTAGCAGTGGTGTGGATCTGGAGTCGAGTGGGGAGTTTGCCAGCATAGAGAAGATGCTGGCTAACACAGACACTAATAAATTTAGCCCATTTCTGCAGTCCACTGACAATTTCAAGGAAGAAAGCAGCAGAAATGGAACAAGTGAGGATGAGAAGGAATCTGCCGAAGATAAGCTGCTGAGAGGGAAGAGGAACACTTACTCAGACTGCCTGCAAAGTATCCCTTGTCCTTACTGTCCTCAAGTCTTTCCATGGGTAAATTCCCTGCAGCAGCACATGCTCACTCACACAGGTAAGAGTGCCTTGTGCTCACAGAAGGGCCTCCCCATGGAGGAATCCTCCTTTCTTGCCCTCTCTCTGGTGTCTGAATAGTATTCTTCGTTATTCTGCAAATCCCTAGCCATTGCCGTTGGGTGGTGGTGGTGGTAAATTTTTCAGTAATGGAATAATCTCTATGCCTTTGAGTATCAAGGGGGAAAATTAAACTGCTAAAACCCATTTGACTTCAGGGGCATAGCTTAGTGTACCTGGGAAAAGACTGGTTTCAGGTGTTCTGTTATTATTGTCTTATCTTGAAGGTGAACACGTGTGTTGAAGATTTCATTGTGCCTTACATGGTTTGGCTGTTTCCAGTGGCTGTTTGTCTGCATCAGTAATGATAAAAAGGTCCGTAAAATGAGAGCAAATAAGTATAGAATTGTGGCAGGAAAATAAAATAATACAGTGTTTGGCATCTTTTTTCTTGCGGTGGCTTTTATTTGACAGATCAAAGAAAGAGGGTGCAAGAAACATCATCCTGAGCATTACGTAGTAGCTTGCCTCTAGGAAATGTTTCTTCTCAGTGCTAGACAGCTAAAGGTGGGCTTATGCCCTAAGGCGTGGAGACGTGTATGGAATCTTTAATATTGTGCCACTGTGTAAGTAACCTCAGACCTGATGTAAACAAAAGGAGGAATTGGGGAGGGAGATTTATTCTGGGTTTAGGGTTATTTTTCATTCTTCGCTATGTAGGAAATACTGTGTTGAATGCTGTGCCGATTTGAAGTTCACTGCTTTTTCCACCCACACAGTAATAAAGTAATTAGTAGATTCTCATCCTGCTCAGAGAGAGAGAGGACAAAGCTCTACTTGCCGTTGTTCCCTTTTAAGTCAGTCACAGTTGTTGATACTATTTGCTTCGTTATGCAATCTCCAACTCCTGGCGTAAAGAATAGAAGTTGGGGATATTTGTAAGAAACGTAGGGGACTTGTGTACAGCCTCATAAAAGATAGCTGCATTTTTTTGAAGGAATTGAGGTTTCCTGAAGCAACTGATTCATGTCTGTGCTGAAGAGGAAAACCTGAAGAGGTAAAAGAGGTTAGATAAGAGGTTTAAAGGGAATCTGAGCTGTGGAGCAGTCCCTATTACAGTTTGCTTTGGGTGACATGAGGACATAACTTGCAAGGTATCAGTGCAACAGTGAGGCTATTGTTTTCTGGCCCGCAGAGACCAAATTATTTCATCTTATTAAGCACACAGTATACTTTCAATGGTGAAGGAGAGCTCTTTATTCGTATCAATTGTTTTCTAACACCCTGCTCTCCAAAAAGAATACACCATTATTGAAGAACTGTTCATGAGACAGAAAACAATAGAGAGGCTTTTCCCAGACTAAGGGGTTTGACCTGCTTATTGATGGCAGACTTCCAAGGTAGCAGCACTGGTGTAAACCCTTAGTGAAGACAGGAAAATGCACTTGGCCATGAGTTACACTGGTAAAACTTGTCTCCCCTACCACTACTGGGCTTGGAAGGAGACACGGTCCTTTCAGAAAGCCTGGGCTGCAATCCTCACAAGGAAGGCAAGCAACTGCGGCCGTAGCAGGGCTGGATCCTCAGTGCAGATACAAGATTTTTGGTGATACTACAACAGTGGCAATAATCAGATTCTGCTTGGTGCGGTCTGGCAGCGATAATACCGAGCTCTTTTCTCATCATTATCAGAGCAGCGTTGAGGGAGACTTGTTGCTGGAGGACCACCCCACAGGAAGGTTTGACTGGCCTTGGGGCATCTCCTTTCAGGTGACACTAGCACTCTCTTTCTAAACTGGGAATTTGCAGCAGCTCCCCTGTGGCAGCAATGTAGATGAGGCTTACTGGAGGGGAGAGGGAAAGGTCGGCTGGGAAGGTAGAGGAGATTCAGGCCAGGGAGGTGGTGCCAAAGCAAGCGCTAGGATGCATTCAGGTGGAGTGAGCCCTGAGTTTTTGTGGTGAGTGTCAGGTGCTGGTGGCATGGGAGGAGCTTGGCAGCTGCGTGACAGATACAGCAGTTTGTTGGGTTTGTGTTCTGGGTGGGTGAGTTGGTTTTCTGATGGAGACATCTACAGTGTCGTAGTGTTTCTGTCCCCACCTATTGCATAGGCAGTGACTTGTTAGATAGCTCTGTTTTTTAAAAGGAGTTAAGAAAAAGTTCTATTCACTAATCATATTGTAAAGAGAGAAGGGGAAGTTTATTGTCTGGGCTTGATGGCTGCTCCCTGACCTGGGGAGGGAGGGGGCCAAGAGGCTGGTGTGATGGGACAGATACAGTCCTGGTACAGTCCTGGTACCTGCTTCCAAACTGCATGTGTTGGGTATCTGCTTCATAGGGAATCACTGCAGGCAAGTTGGTCCTTGCACCTATATTTCTGTAGTATGTTGCTATCAAAAAAACAAGGCAGTCATTTAGGCAAAAAAGTGGCAACTAGCCCTTCTCCGTCCATTTGTAGAGAAGTTGTTACTGAAGTAATTTATGTAAGTGGCCTAAGCTGATAATGAATGAGCATGGTTATAATTTTGAGCATTTAAGTAGTATCTATATATTGATGGTTTTAAACTAGTATGTTTATACAGACGTGAAAAGATTTTTGCAAGTGTGTCTTTCATGTTCAATTAAATTTTGACATGGAGGACTCCTTCCATGCGGTGCTAAGATTATATTTACCTTCTGTGAAAGTGCAAAAATGCACATACCACCAGTAACCCACATCCCTGACACAACCAAAGGTATCTCGTGAAAACTTTCACCCTGCTTATTCTTGCTTCA
The DNA here is from genome assembly GCF_030463565.1 of Pelecanus crispus. NCBI lineage: Eukaryota > Metazoa > Chordata > Aves > Pelecaniformes > Pelecanidae > Pelecanus > Pelecanus crispus. The sequence goes on along the minus strand of NC_134644.1, from coordinate 78,610,090 downwards.
ACACCGTTGTGCTTTTTAGTTCAAAAGCATTTCCCTGAAGAAGCATACACCTTCCTTGCCGTTTTTTATTTTAATACAAAGCTCACAAGTGGGGCACTGGGAATTTGGCATAGCTTGGTTTCATACGGTGTTTAGCACAGTACCTGTGTTTTGTTTGAACATGCTTGAACACTTGCTTTTAATACTTTCTTTCTCTTGATGTCTTTATTGTTTAATTTACTCTTCTATGTTCAACTTGGTTTGACTTTCTTTTTTGCTTTTCTCTTCTGCTCTTGACTTTTTTACATTCTCAGAGCAGCAAGTAAGATGTGCCCTGCAGTTAGTTTTGCTCCTTTTGTGGCATGTGCATCAGACTAGGTTCAACATAAAATTAAAATAACAGTCTTTTTTTGGCCATTAGCTTGTTATGGATAACCTAAATCTGTTTGCAGAGAATCATGTGGGGATATTTTCAGAGTGATACTGCCAGATCTTATTTTGCCCAAGATTTTTTTTTTTTGTAGAAGTGAGAGTTAATGACAGAGGAGGGGTTTTTTTGTTTTGTTTTTGTTTTGTTCTGCTGTTAAAACAGGAATGAACCAGACAAGAAAAGATCTATAAACAAAATAAAGAAAAAAATAAATAATTAGAATACAGTTAACACCTAGCAGATGAACCTGAATGTCTCCTGTTGATTGGAGGACACAAGTCTTAAAAATAAGGACTGGAGGCATTTTTATTCTTTGCTTTTATGACTTAAGTCAAAGCGAAATTGTAGACCTCTTTACTTTGCAACATTTGTCCTTACCATGGCGATAATGTGTTTCCACTAGGACAAGAGTGGCAGGAGATATCTTTAATTAAGGAATTATCTTCTTACATGCTGTGATTATTTAGATGACCCTTTATATTGAAAAAGACTCCCTTCACGTGACTGACTTCCATGAAGTGTCCAGCCTAGACTCGTCCTGCTGTGCTGCTAACTAAATTTTACAGTCAGTTCTGTGTCAATATGTAGGCACAGATGTATTTTAATCCAGGCTATGACCATTCTTATGGAAAAAGTTTAATTAAAAGATCAAATCATATTGCGTGTAAACTGACTGTTTAGGTTACCCTCCAGTGAGTAAATATATTTTATCAGAAGAGCAGTTGCCTTTAAGGGACAATGCAGGAAGCAGAGAATAACTGCTTTTTTGTATAATATTTATTGTGCCTTTAAAGGTAACATTTTTGGAAAGCAGTCTGGTTTCCATTTGGGAATAGGACTGTAACTTGGGGTGGGAGAATTGGAGTTTGCACAGTATGCAGGGTTTTTGTTTGGGTTTTGAGACCTCCAACATGCATGTGGAAAGAAGAATCTCTTATTTGTTGTAAGTATTGGTCTGTATGACAAACATCTGGTTGATATGAAAGTTTTAAAGGCTGAAAATATGAGAAAATAGTGACCTGAGATGCAGGTTGAGTTTCAAGTAATTAATTCCCAGCTAATCCTGTCATTGCATGCTTGAAAAGAAATGTAGAAAGGAATTGGGCTATCATGAAGCAAAAGGATTTCTGCTCAACTTTGAAGTTCTGTTTTGTATTTGCATTGTGAATGAAGCCAAATAAAAGTGCAGAAAGTGGTGGTACTTGTAACCATAAATTTGTGGTTGACTTAGCAGGCATCTGAAAAGAAAGAGCGACTTGAAAGCCTGCAAAAAGCAGTGCCTTGATGCTTCTAAAAAGTTGTGTTGACACTGGAAGAAAATTAAGAGAAGGAAACAGCGCCCAAGATGTCTGCAAGATGCAGGGAATCCCTCGTACGGGTTGAGATGTTAATTAGAACAGAACCAACTTGCGGAAGATTAAAGTGAGAAACATACCCACAATGTTGTATCAAAGAGGCTGCTGGCTGGGGTGGGGGGAGGTTGTATATGTTCAGAGGTTTTGGGTGTGAGGTGGAAGGTGTGACAAGAGCTGATCTCCTTTTACACATAACTATCCTCACAATCTCTTTCTTCATCACGAAGATGTCTTGCAGGACCGCTTTCCTCATTGCACTGCATGATCCTGGCTTTTCTTTCAACTCTTCTTGTACTCAGTCCCTTCCCTTGTTCTAGTCATTTAAATGAATTACAGACATGAAAAACTTTCTCCTATGGGGAAGTAACTGATCGCGTATTCAACATATGGGGCTTGATTCCACTGAATTCAGTGGAAAGATGCCTTGTGGCTTTGATGGAAGTTGTGTCAAATTCACACGGGTGATAGACATCTCAGGAGAGAGCCTGCTGTTGAGGAGCTTGCAGTTAGGATGTTGTAGTTGGTCACCAAGCAGTAAAGGGGGAAAAGGAAAAAAAAAAAAAAAAGAAAGAAGTTTCTTATTACACATTAGAAGGACAGGTAGACATGCTTTTTTCTTGTGTCAGGCCTGAAGCCCTTCTTCTGTCAAAACTGTGCTGTTGTCTTTTCTGCCAAGTCTAGCAGAATTTACACAAATCTGGAGTTGTCAGCTGCTACCTGAGGAGAAATATGCTTATCCCCCAGTCTAAGGAAGAGGATGCTGGATCTCACAGTGGCACATGCAGTTTTTCCCAGCTGTTCAGAATAGCAAGCCCAAGTTCTGTTTGGTCAGACTGAACACTGCAGACAAGCGAAGCGTAAGGACGTGAGAAGCACCCTGCCGCGTTAGAGCACTGGTACACGCAGCCAAATACTCGTGTCTCTGATGGTAGCGGTAGGATGTGCTATTTAGGGTGAGCATGTGGGCCTGGCCACTTCCTGCGGTCTGGTCCTCTTAATGCTGTATCAGCATCCACAACTGCTGTATGAGGGTTGCGTGTTAAGAGGGCACATCCCTGCCTGCTCCCTTTACTACCTGTTTATGGACCTGCTGTCTGCAAGTCTCTCCATTTGCTTTCTAAACGTGCTGATGCTGTCTGCCTCCAACCTCATCTGGCGTCAAGCTCCAGAAGTTCACTACATGCTGTAGAAAGAACTATTGTTTAATCTGTTTTCAGCTGATCCCCTGCTAGTTTCAGAGAGCCCCAATTAGTTCCAGTATTGCAGGATTTTGTGAATTGCAGTTCCCTGAGCGCCCTCTCAGCTGCCTTCGTGATTTGTAAACCTCAATCATAACAACCCCTTCTCTCCTTCAAAATGAGAAACCTGAGCCTTTCTGGTGTCTCCTCCCAGGGTGACTGCCCCATCACTTGGATCGGGTTTGCTGTCTGCCATCTGCAACACGACTATCTCCTTCCTGTGGCGTGGAGACCACAAGTGCACACACCACCTGAAACAAGGGCACACCAGGGCTTTATGCAGCAGCGAAGGGACACCCTTGGTCTTGTTCTCAGTGGTACTTGCTCGTGGTACCCACTCTTCCTTGGCTTTAGTTTGGCTGCTGCTGCAGGCCAAGCCAGTGATCCTGGAGAGCTGTCAGCGATGGCTCCGAGACCTCCTGCCTGAATTTACCTGCCAGTAACACATTCAGGATCACACAGGCATGTTTTAGATTATTTTTCCAGAGGTGTTTTACCGTATATTCATCTGCATTGAATCTCACCTGCCATCGTATTGCCCCCTCTGTTTTGAGAGTTCAGCAGTGACAGAGATTGATTGTCAGATCGTGCAAGGCTTTGTTGTAGGCAGGCGAGTGGCATTTAGTCAGAAAGGACAAGCTGACAGAAAACCAAGGGTGAGCGCAGTCACTCAGGTTTTTTCTCTGCTGACCAAATGGGATGGATGCAAGAAGGAAGCTCAGCAGATAGTGGTACATGTCCCTTGCCTGAAAAGTGTTTGCACAAGGGAGCCGTTGCTGTAAGGTGTTCACACCTCCAGGAGAGACAGGGTCGCTTTGTGTCACTTTGAGTCGGTTTCACGGCAGAGTTGTTGAAGTAACAAATGTAAAAGCAGCAAGAAGTTGGCTCCGTGCTTCAGAGTAGTTAAAATTACGAATTGAGTTGTTACTCAACCTCAGGGTAGCTGCTGATCAGATTGCACAAAAGTGTGCACAGGATTTTCCTCTTACATTTCCAAGCTCTGGTTTGTTTGGGAAAGTCTGCTGTCTTCCCGGCCTCTCTCATCCTTTCTTCTTCTTTTAATACAGCAGGTTGCCTTGCAGTGATTCAAATGTAGTAATACAGGTCTTGGTACTAGTCTGACATTAAAATCTGCCATGCTGGGGACATGTTACGACGTGATTTGATCTTGCCTATCATGAAGAGACTGAGTTGCCTTGTTACCATGTTAACAGCCTGCAACTTCACAGGGCTGTAGCACGGTATCTGGGATGTCACGTGGGCTCATCCTGCCTATGCAGACAACAGATGGCTGCAGCGTGAGAGAGGAAGACTCATGTTATAACATGATCCCCTCACAGAACAAAAGTCTGCAGAAAGGGCTCTGAAAGTGCTCACATCTGACAATCTTCATGGCAGAATGAAACTAAAACGTCCTGCTCGGGTCTGTTGAAAACTTTCTTTGTAGTCAGAGGGATCCTAACGCAGCTTAGCTGGTTGGTGGGGTGAGGAGGCAAGCGTTTCTAAAGCCGCTCAGATGAGCACTGGTGCGGCACGTAGGACGGGTAGGACTTCGGTGGAACATAGATGTTGTTCTTAGCAGCCGGCACTGGGCTGGTCAGAGTGGTTCGACCTGCCCCCAGCAGACAGAGCCTTGGGCCACGGTTGGATAACACAAAGCACTTGGCCGTACTGGCTCGACCTGTTCCCAACTGTTCATCCCCACAGCTGTAGCTGACCCAGCTGCCCAAAAAAATGAAAAGGGCAAGGGGAGGGACCGGCAGTCGTGAGATCAGTTCCCGGATCTGGCTGGCGGTACGGCCCTAAAAGAGCACATTGATGCAGCTGAGGTGTGGAGTTGGCAGCATCTCCTGGGAGGCGCTGGGGAGAGATGCTGTTGAAATTGGCTTTGCTGTCAAATGCTTTGTGTCTTCAAATAGCTGCTTTAGACAGTAAGGAAGGAGCCCAGATCCTATACTGTTATAGTTACCGCATGTGCTTTACAGCGCAGCTTAGTGTTTATAACTGGCTTTGCCAAGTGGTGTTTAATCATGGTCCAAAATCATTCAACAGCTTTGGACTTGTGGTCTCCCTCCATTGTCCAAGAAAAACGGATTTCAAAATCAGTGGAAGTAAATTAACAATTTGAAACTGTGGCTTAGTTTAAAATGGGGCCGTTTCTCTTTTTGTGCTGGTTTTAAAAGGTGGATGAGTAGCGTGTTTGGGGCTGTCATGCAGAGCCCGTGCGAGGGCTGTACTTGGAAGTGAATAATCGTCCAGATTTCACTGTATGCCAGAAGGAAAGGGAATGAAGGGAGATGCTTGGATGGTGTTTGGTCAGCCATAAACGAAACGAAGCTTGAAGATGAGGTGTAAGACAGGAAGTGCAATTCAATAGAGTGTCACTGGGAACAAGTTTATAGAGGGTTTCTTTTGGTCTTGTTTTAAACCAAAACAAAAACAGGATGGCGGTTTTGAATAGGATTCAGAGATGAGGAGGCTGTGTAAGAGATGGGGCTTGTGTGTGTTCTTGCTGCATGGAGAAGATGGGAATGGTCTGAAGCACCTGAAGGAAACTGAGGACATCTTGCCCGGCTCGCAGCAGTCAGACCAGGGGAGACCTGTACCGGCGGAGAGGCGTACAATGAAATTGTGGAGCAACTTAATGAATCGCCCACTTTCATCACGTTAAAGCAGCCCTGCCTCTGTCTCCTTAGGGCTTTCTGAATGCTCCCTTCTTGCAACAAAATATAGTTGACGGAGGAGAGATGTGGGATGGGAATGGGGTAAGGGATTATCTCTTACGTAATAGAGAAAGAGACTTTGCTAAGGAAAGATCCCTTTCTTAAAGAGGCTTGCCCCTAATGTGAGAGGGTCCAACACAACTGCTTTGTGCTAACTAGGCAAATATTGACAAAGTAAGTATACTCAACAGTGAATTTTCCGATTAGCATTTAGCAGAATTCATCTTTGCTCTAGATATCTGCCACTCTGTGATCCCTCCAGAAATCATGTGAGCCCTGGGTATAGCGGGGGACTTTTTGTTTTTCCAAACTGTTCGAGCTGTTTGTACCTCTGAACTACATTTGTGGATATTTCCTAGAGGACAAAGGGCTTGAAACTGCATTTTCAGTGTCAGGCAAAGTTTAACAACCACTCCAGAGCCACAGCTCAGGGTAAATCAAGAGCTGCTTGCCGCTGGGGGTTTGCCTGAGTGCTAGAGCTGTTTGGAAGATACTGAGGAGATGGTGTGTAACTTGCTCATTGTATTGCCGGCTCTACATCAAACTGCCTTTCTGTTAAATGGTGGAATTCACCCGAAGCTGAAAGTCTGGGGTTTTTACCCCTGCCCCTTCAATGCAGATTTCCACTTGGTAGGTGCAGTCAGAGCTAGTCCTGAACACTTTTCTTTGGGTAGGTGACTTCAGCTGCTCTCTTGAATGTACTGGGGGATCATACCTTGTGTCAAATGCAAAAAGTGGGCTTTTTTCAGAATTGGTTTTCTCCTTTTCCCCCAGAATATATTCAGTTCCATTTACTGTAAATTGTCCTTTTCTATCTCAAATGTTTTCATTTCAAAAGGCATGCAGATATGAGCGAAGCTCCCTCAACTGTGGGCTGATTAAATATTTAACTTGTGTGTGTGTATGTGACGTAATGAAGGTGGCTAAATTTTAGTGTTTAGAGTGTTTACAGTAAAAATGGACAAAGATAACCCCCAAATTTTTGCAAGTTGACTCCACAGGTTGGAAAGATGTTCTCCAGTTCGTGAGTGGAAGTAGCAGCAGCATTGCGTGAGTGGGTCCAAAAAAATCCCAAATTTACTAGACTGCTACCACCTAGTGGTGGCTGCATATATTGTAAAATATAAGCATAGCTGGGGTTATTTCAGTTAATGTAGGGAAAATAGTAAATCGTTAGCTCATCTGTCTGATAATACCAACTGCTTGTACAACATCCATTTCCAGTGCTCTGTCTGCTCCAGTTTTGATCATTATTTATTTGATGGGTTTTCTAACACTTCTCTTGGGATGTCAAGAATGTTTGGCAATAAACATTTGCTTTAAAGTCACGAAATAGTTTCCCTTATAACACCGTGTTTTATCTAATAACTCCTTAGTATCTCAAGCTCTACTCTCTATTCCACCTTGGTTCCAGGAAAAAAGAAAACCACGGGAAAACAGAATCAAACCAGCAACCTCCCCACCTTGATCTGTATCTGCTCTTTTATGCGAAACTTTCCACATTCGGTGTCTCTCTTGATAATTTGGTTTGTGTATGCAGGAAAGCAGTTTACTCCTCATTCTTTCTTGCCACCTATAAAAGATTAAGCGGACTCTTCTGACTGGGCTGACTGAAACTGCAACTTGAATTGTAAATAGACTTTAGGAAAACAGTCTTTTCTTTCCACAGTTTGAAGGAAAAATGATTTTGGCTACAACTATATAGTGGTTTCTTTCATGCAAGCGGAAAAGTTTTTGGATTCTCAGATGGAGTCCTTGAGGTTTTGCTTATGAATATATTTCCTGAGAAGTTCGTTTTTTCCCAGGAGCTGACAAGGCAGCAGCCAAGCTACCGGTGGTTGCTTCGTGTTGCCTTCCTCTGTACATCCTTACCCCCCTGCTCGTCTCTTCTCTCTCCCTTATCTTGCCCATGTTCTTTGACTCCAGTGTCAGAACTGACATCATCAAATAGTGTCACCTTCCTATCCTCGCTTTGGAGGAGTGACACAGACTCTTGTTGTCCATGACAAGGTAGTGTATTCTGCTCCCACAGTTGCTGCAGAAGTGGCGGTATGTGGGAGCCTTGGCAAGTGGACCTCTCCGCTCTTGTCCTCTTGACTTGCCGAGTGTAAATATCTGTGGGATAACAAATGGACCGGAAAGCATTTTACAACCTTAGTAAGTGAAAGACAGGAAGGGGGTGAAAGAAACGGCAGGCCTTTCCCATGCACCTTGCCTTCCTCACCGCCTGGATGCAAGCGGCTGCTCTGCACCGTAAATCAGCAAAATTCTGGAAACAGGAATTATTCTTCTAAGAGGAGCCTCGGCCTTGTTAGAGGGATGTTTGTCCAGATCTGAGTGCTCGGTCAAAATCCTCCTCCTTCTGTAAGATACAAGCCTGCCGGAGTTGTATGGCTGGCAAAGTTTTCTGTTGCTGCAGATAGGCATATAAGCAGGGAAAATCCAGTAGTGTAGGCCGAGCCCAACTTCTGCTGGAGCGGACGGAGCAGCTGCCAGTGTGAGACTACCCTTGCAACCATCCCTTGCACTGCAGGAGAAATTCTGCATCGGACCCGACATGGCTGTCATCACGACCGTCATGTTTCCCACACACCTTCACAGCTCCCCTGCTGCTCTTCTAGTTCGGCTGCAGCAGAGCCGGGCTGATTCTCACCCATCCCCAAACAGCCAGGGTTTGTGGAAAGCAGCTTGGTTTTTCACCAGCTGTGAAACCAACCATGCAGGCTGGGGTAACCACAGAGCAGCTCGACTAGTCGGGAGCTGCCACTTTACGATATGCATGAAATTTCATAAGGGGCCTGTGAAACTCCTTCTCGACAAAGGAAACAGCAGGTCTGGTTTGTGCAGGTAAGGAGGAAGAGCGCTCACCCAAGCACGTACGCGTGTCAGCACGTTCCTGGCTACGTCCCTACCTGAGTTTTGAATGTATTCATTCAGGGGTGGATGGCCAGCTTCGGAAGAGAAAGCCTGTGTGCATCCGTGCTCCTGGGGTCTAAAGTAGTCTCTGCCCTTCGTGAAGACACGTTGTTTAAACTTCACGTTCGTTTTTCTAGATGTTTGACCTCATCTGTTTGCCTGTGCTAGTAAGGCAACGTCACTTACCTGTGGACCAGCTATCCCTTGGAGCGTATCTCTCGTGCGCAGGAAAATTACGGGCCAGCCACGCAAGAACAGCATAACAGCTGGGAAGGGGCCCAGGGGACAGAGAAGAGGAAAAAAGGAGATAGAGTTCGGGTACAATTCATTGAAGGATGGGTATACTATAAGAAAGAAAAATAATCCATATTTTTGGAAATGCTGAAAGCAGAACAAGAAGTTGTTAGGGAAAAATAGGGGGAAAGTGGAAAATCATGCACGATATACAACATGTTGAACATAAAAGTTGTGGCTTTTGCATCTGAGTGTTTTAAAATGTTTTCGTTTTGATTTTCTCTTACTTGAGTGCTACTGGTGTATATTCCCCTCGTTCACTTCACTCCTGATATTTCATGTTGAAAAACAAGCTTACTCTGCATCTGCTGTCTTCTGTTTGGTCATCAAGGAATTACAAAACATCTCTCTTGGTACGATAAAAGGGGAGGTCCTTCGATCTCGGTCTCCTTGTGCTCTTCATTCCTCTCCACCTTAACAGAGCTCACGGGGTTTCCTGCCTTGCTCCCTCCTGAACCCCCTGCGTGCTGTGCTTGCAGGCGTTCTCTGGCCTGTCTAACACGCGTCCCCTCAGGGGAGCGTTTCCTCATGGGACGGGGTGGCCCACGCCTGCTGGGAAGTGGCCCCCACCTTGCTGAGGATGCGCACCGGTGGCGGGGGTGCAGCAGAAGTTTTAGGTGCTGTCTGGTGGTGTCACTTCAAGGTCTTTGTGCCTCAGACCCACTTTGTCACTCTGGTTTTGTCTCTTCATCCATCGTCCACAGATATGTCTCTGATGGTAGCACCCAAAGGCTGCTGGGGAGGAAACTCCTCTTCCCTGTTCTTTCCCTTTCCTCCTGCCCTTAGCCTTAAAGGGAGCGGTGATTACAGAGTCGTTTCAGTCCAGCATAACCCCGTGTTCTGGCGAAAAAGGCCCCGGTCACTGTGCAGCCGTGTGAATGATAGGGCTGTGCCAGGGCTGGGGCGCGAGTGGGCGGCCAGGGAAGCACAAGGACCCTTTCGGCAGCAGCAGGGAGTCACATCGGTTGCAATTAGTCCTTCCCTTCATCCCCGCTCTCGGGCCAAGGCGAGGCACTGCCAGGGAGAGCCAGACGCGCTCGTCCTGCCCCCAGTGCAGTGTGTGGAAGAAGACAGCAGGCAGGAACCCATAGCCATGATTCCTTTTTAAATGTATCCCCTGTGTAGACAGAGCCTGGGCTTGGCTGCTGGGCTCACTCTCTTGCCTGCAGCGGCAGCTGTGAGACTGAGCTACCTGCCTTGCATCCAGGAGCACCATGCGTGGGCCCAGCTTCTCATATGTGCCTGGCGCCCGTTGCTCTGCATTGCAGAGCAGTGCTTCCCCTTAATTACTATGCATTGGCATTTCAGCTTGAATTTTAGAAATTACCTCTTTTTGTTTATCACAGCTTGCCTTCCCCCCCCCCCCCCCCCCCCCCCCCCTTATTATAGCCAGGAGATAAGCAATGAGTCAAAACACAGAATTCAAATGCAGATTCATAGGGCACTTGTAGGTGACCTTTTTTTTCAGATGTCACATCCTCGAATTCTCTAGCATTATACAGAGATTATGGCTCGGTTGTGTGTTTTAATGGGCAGATAATTAGATGAGCAATGAACTTTGTGGAAAGCTTTTGTGTAATCCACTGTCTATGTAAATGGATCTGTTTTGATAAAAAGGTGAGATTATTTTTTTTGACAGGTCACTTCTTCCCCTTTCTCCCCTCCAAGAAAAAGCGTATCAAGGATTATGCTCTACTAAGTGATTGTTCACGATTACTGGAAATGCTGCTTAGCTTTGACATTTGTTTAATGGCCATTTACTATCATTTGTGCAAGGAGATGGGGTCAGTGCAAGTTACGTTGCATTCGAACTACTAAGTGTCCGAGAACTATCTTCTTGTCTTCTGTCATTACCCCTTGCTTAGGAAAAAAGCCTGTAATAGGAAATCTAGGCAATTCGGAGACAAGCAGATGTTGTACTATGTCAAACGGAGAACTTAAACTGCTCTACTAGTGTTTCTAAATCCCTGTAGTTACTTAGCAGCTATCAGGCATGCAGATGAATGCTGGAATGCCTGTTAGGCTGTGTGCTCCCTTGACTGCATGCTGTCAACAAGAAGGGGGTGGAGGGGAGGACTTAAAGCAAGGAAAGGTTCAACTTTCAGAAAGCACAGCTTGCTAAGTTCGTCTTCTGGATCGGTTGCTGGAAAGTGGCACTGGGGATGCAGTTATATGCCGTGCATCATTGTCAGCTTTGGCCTCCAGATCCAGTCCAGCTTATTTCCTATTTACACGTACACTATTTGTATGGCGTTTGGAAGAGGTACAGCTCCAGCCCTTTGTTCTCCTTAAGCGCCTTCTCTGTTTTCTTTTTTGCAACACGTTACGTCTTCAGCAATGTTAATGCTACAAACTGATAAGGAAGCAGAGGAGGTGATTAAGATGGATGTCTTAAGCGGGTTTTGCATCTTTTGCTTATATGATGTGTACCCAACTTTTTTAACTGACCTCTGTGTTATTTTCTGCGCTAACCTTTAACTTTTAATTGTACCAGTTGGTTGCATGAGGCCTTTACATTCCCTTTGAAAAGTGTCTCCCACTACTTAGAGTTTATAAGTTAGTTTGATTAATATGTGACTGTATATTACTTCCACCTATATCCAAATTTCATACATGAAATATTCTAAATAATACATCCATGTGTCTCTGGTACGGTGTATTTGTAATAGTAGTGATCGCAACTCTTCTTTGATGTCTCAGCATTCTGTGTTCTCTGGTAAAAGTGGTTATATTAAAAGTGACTTCAAGAAACTGCCAAGAAAGTGAGTGTATTTTGGAAGAGAAGTCATTTGGTTACAAATTTTTATCTTGTTAATTGGGTTCTGTGGTGTTTTGATCTCTTTTCAGCTGTAAGTTACTGCCCTGGGTCACAGATAAGAGAAACAGATGTTGGGACGCTTGATCAGAAGCAATGCTCGTGGGTCCGTGCGCAGCCTTACCGCTGGTAGTTGTGAATTAGCAGAGAGCATCCCACTGAAAGTTTCTCTCTGTTTGCTTGCAGACAGCCAGTCTGATGCGGAGACACTAGCGACAGGAAACGAAGTCTTGGACCTGACCTCCTGCGAGAAGGAACAGCCAGAGGAAATAACAGAGCTACCAGCGCGTGAGTGCGGCCCCAAGGAGGAGCAAAAGGCTGACTCCCTTCCGGCAGAAGAGGATGCCGAAGAAAAAGCGGATGGATATGAAGAGGGCCCTGAGGAAGATTCTGTAAGTAACAAAAGTCTTGACCTCAATTTTGCCAGCAAATTAATGGACTTCAAGCTGGCAGAGAGTGACCAGAGTGCAGGCAGGAGTTCTCAGACTGAAAGGAAACATGCCTGTGACATTTGTGGCAAAACCTTCAAGTTTGCTGGCACTCTTAGCCGTCACAAAAAGGCCCACACTCGTGAGGACAGAAAGGATGAAAGGAGCAGTGAGGATGAAAGCAAAAGCATTCAGGATGATGCAGGAGCTCCCTCGATGCAGGACTCGGGTCTTGAGCAGGAAGAGTCTCCGATGGACTTGAAGGTAGTGGAGTCTCCTGTGGACTGTGAGGCAACAGGAAAGGAGAATGAAGAGAGCGAAAGCATCTCTGAGGGGGAAGGCACAGAGAGAAAGTCCACTGAGAAGAGCAGTGATGACAAAAAACCAAAGACTGATGGGGCTAAGAGTACTGCAAAAGCAGACAAAAGAAAGAAAGTCTGTACTGTGTGCAACAAGCGTTTCTGGTCTCTGCAAGATCTGACGCGACATATGCGGTCTCATACAGGTAAGAGGAGACGTGAGGGCAGAACAGATTACGAGCAGGTCTGCCACCAGACTGAGGCATCTGCTCTGTAGGTGCACCATTGCTGCTAGCACTGGAGGTTGGAGACACTGCTTTTAGTCCTACTGGTATCTGCAAGGTGTCTTCTCTGCCCCAATCCCCCATGCTGCATACAAAGCCTATCAAGGGAGCGGGAATTGTCAGCATCTTCAATTCCCAAACTGTTTTTCCCGATGCTTGCTTGCAGAGTTTAGGGCTGAGGGCAAGTATGGAGATCCCTGGGCAGTTTTGCTGTCCAGCTTCTGACTCCCTTCTTGGCATGTGCGTGTGGCTCTACCTCTTCCTGGTATTTTGAGGGAGCAGTGGAGAAACCAGGCAGTATATGATCAAAGACTTAATCTCTGAGTGAAAGTTTAGAGAGGGAGAGTCTGGTTTTGTCTGATTATCTAAGCCTGGTATGGGTAATGTGCTGGTGATCTGCGTGACCTGTTGCTTGAGTGAAAGGCAAAGCTACGGTGAGCACCCTGCTCTTCATTCAGGCTTGGACAGGGAAAGTGGAACACAGGTACTAAAACGCTTGTCCGATGACTTGACTTGTCAGTTAAAATATGTGGGATCACTTTATGCAATACACAGTTTGCAGCAGTACCATGCAAAGGAGGTGAAGCCATGAGCCAGCTCAAAGGTGAATTAATCATTCATCCTTATTAATGTATCCTTATTAATGATGCATTTTACCTGTCAGCGAGCTGCCCTGACATGGGAAGAGCGGTGCAGTTTGACATTTTTTATCTTTGAAGGTACTCTTTGCTGAAGGCAAGATCTTTGTGATTAACAAAATATTTGTGCTGTAATTGACAGTGATGTTTAATAAACTACACCAAAGACAGTTGCCTTAACCAAACTTTTTACCCTTCTGAATCATAAATATGGACCTCTTGAGTGCAAAATTGACCCGTTTTCATCTGGCATTGAGCCACAAGTGAAACAGGGGATGGGTCCCATTCTTGTGCTTGTTTTCATACTAAATTCAGAAGTCTTGGAACAATGCTAATATCTAAAGTACTGAGCTTTACCCCAAAATGACACACTGGTGTGTGCCTGTGGAGATTCCCACACCGTATGTTTTAATTGTTTTCATTGCATGCTGAGCTATGCAGGTCTTGTCAGTACTTTTTTTTCCCATTTGTTTCTCTATGACACTGGTGGATGTTTTAACATAGAATAGGTGTTGAATAGGAACCTGGGTCGGTGCTTTCTTCAAATTTAATATCTGTAAATACCACCTATCTTCACTGCTAAAGCAACGCGTGTTCAGCTGAGGATTTTGCCTCAATACTGTGGGTTGACTCTCCTCCTCCTTCTCTCCTTCCCACTTGTTCAGCTATATAGACAAAATACCGTCAGGCTGTAACATCGCTTATACTTTGGTTTTAATGCGGGGGGTTTTTTAAGGATAACTGTAAGGTTTTGGAATTCCTTTACTCAGAAGAGGAACGTTTGGGACACACTGAAGTGTGCAAGAAACTTCTGTCTGCCTGCTGAATGGCAATTGGGCTGGAAACGTTTCATTCTCCCAGTGCCGGCTGCTTCCCAGCAAATAGTTGCGGGGTGCTCCGGTGCCGCCTGCCCAAGTGCAGGGTGAGCCATGGCGCTGCGTCGGCCACAGCCAAGTGCCAGATGGGCAAAGGCTGTCGGCCGAAAATGCTCCCGGGGAGCCGTGCCCTCCCTTGATAGCAGATGCCCAAGCAGGGCACTGGAGAGAAACGTTTCCAAAAAGTGTCAGGCTTCCCAGGGAGGGCAGGATGTACTTGCACATTTCAGCCAGCCACCTCAAGTTTGTCATTGGTTTTCTTTTAATGATCCCAAGCGTTATTACAAGTGAGAAATGAGCCGCAAGTGTCTTGTTGTGTACGCTCGTTGGCACAAGATGGTGTCTTGATGGAATTGCAGCACTGAAAAATCTTTAATAGGTGCAATAGGAAACAGAGAATGAAGCGGTCAGGGTGGGACCTTCTGTTCTTCAGGGCAGACGGCACCTTGGGGCACTGTGCTTGGTTGGGACTTTGGGGGAATTTTGTCTGTGGGGCTGTGGTTGCTTTGTTTTCTGATGAGCTCATGCTTAGGAAAGTATTCGAGCACTTCAGGTGCAAAAAGCAGCTCTGAGATCGGAGCAGACTACCTGTTGATTACAGCAGAGGATGCCTGCAGCTGCTCTGCGGCTTAATGTTGCAAAATAAGAGGAGGAATTTTGTCCTCGGAGTAGCATTTCTGGAGTGGGCGTGAAGAGGTTTTTCAGGGGCTTTCACATGTCACTCCTGTCCTAAAGCACCAGTGGTCTGAGGAGCACCAGCTGCTCGGTAAATAACATCCCGAGGCAGGCATTTTTCACTCGGTCAGTAAATTTTGATCGCCTCTAACAGACACCTCCTGTGTCCCATGAATGCCTGACAAGTTTAGGTCCTTTAGCTGCTCTGTGTCCGCTTTGAAACATGGTGATACTGTCTTCTGCTTCACAGGGAGAGGCGGGGCTGTTGTGGCAAGGGTAATTCCTGACAGCTTCTCTTCGACTTCAGCGATTAACTTGCGCATTTCATCCTTGCCCATCTGTCAGCATCTAAGAGAGAGGGAGATGTTTTCTCATGTGCTGTTCAGTTCGGTTTTTAGGTTGACCACTGTTGACCACAGTTACCTGGGCGGTATCCTCATCCTTCCATCTCAAGTCCTCTCTCTCTGCGTGTATCAGGGGCTGGCCTGCAGCGGGGAGCCCCGTGGTGGGCTGGTTTCACAAAGGCTTTTGGGCTCCAGAGGACGACTGCAAACTTCTTCCAGAAAAGTTGCTGACTGAATTAGATGGGATGCTAACGAGCACCTGGGGCTTATGGTCTTCCTCCCTTCCTTAGTGCAGGGCCATACCAAGCTTGTAGAAATCTCAAGACACTTAGTTTTGGGTTTTCATTTGTGCCCCAAGGGATTTATCTGTATTCCTGCTTGCATGCCATCAGCTAGTTTGCTAGTACAGAAGCAAAAAATCTGATTAAATGCGACGTCCGTGTTTGATACAGGTACTGAATTTCTGAAGTGTAGAGCTTCTTACACTGCTTGAAACAAGAGGGAGGTGCGTTTGTGACCTTATGGCTGACTTTGTATTTGAATTCTCTTCTAGGTGAGAGACCGTACAAGTGTCAAACCTGTGAACGGACCTTCACTCTGAAACACAGCCTGGTTCGTCACCAGCGCATACACCAGAAAGTCAAAAATGCCCGAAACCATGGGAAGGAGAGCGACAAGGAGGAGACCCAGTCGAGGTGTGGAGAAGACAGCGAAAACGAGTCTAGCCACAGTGGCACCAACCCCATCTCAGAAAACGAGTGCGACTCCGCGGGGGGCATCGGTAGCCATACATCATCACTCATGGGAAGCCGAAAAGAGTCCCTGGCTGGCGCGGCCAAGGACTCCCCCGGCAGAGAGGAGAGGCCGAGCGGGCGAGGAGCCGGCACCTGCCTCGCGGAGCCCGCCAAGAGTGCACAGAAACAGACAGCAAAAGAGCAGGAACCTCGGGGTAGCTCCGAGCACGAGAGGCCCTCAGGTTTCATTCAAGACGTGCTGGAGATGCACAACAAAAAGTCTCCCATGAATCACATCCTTGCCTCTGCAGACAGTGCGCCTCAGCTCTTGGGGGTTGAGTGACTTGCTAGGAGGTTGGACCCATCCCAGCATGCAAACTGAAGCCCGCAGAGCAAGGTTTCCGGAGTCTTTGTTTTTGGAAGAGCGACCTACAGCTGTGGGGAGAGTATGGCAGACTGGACGCGGTGCCATATGCCTTTCAGTATAATAATGCAAGAGACTACAGTATATACTGATTTGAGTGCCTTACTACTTTATTAGATCTTTTGGTATCATAGATTTTTTTTTCAGAAATGATTTTTTTTTTAATATTTTAATGAATTATTTGGAGAGGACCTTTTTCATTTAAGCATTAATGTTACCTTTTGTATTGGTGTGCGTGAGCTTGTTCTTGTATATCTGTGATAGTCGCTGTGTTTGTTCTCTGAGCTGGAAATGGGGGCAGTGGGGTGGGAGGCCCTTGGATACCACAGCCAATAACTGGAAGAAAAATTATGTGAATTTCATATGAAATAGTCAGAGGAAATGCAGATGAAATGTTGATGTATTGTTTTTTCTCAGTAGATGTTCTTGCATTTGCCACATGGTGGAGCATTAAGCCTGTTCCAGGCCTGAACAACGTGGCAGTTGAAGGTGTTCAAAGTGGTTCAAGCCAAAAGCAGGAAACACAACGATTTCAACCTCACGCTTGTTTCCACTTTTCAGCATTAGAAATGGTCTTCTAAATCCTAGGGGGATTTTCTGGCCGTCGTGGACTGAGCGTGTATACAGAGAAGAGTTACATAGCAACGTAACCTATGGAAATTATGCACCCGCTGTTATATATGTTTGATTTGCTTCAGTATATTATTATTATTATTATTATTTTATTATTATTTTATAAATCCATCAGTTCGCTTGTCTCTGCAGTCAGCAGAAACCAATGGGCAATATTTGCCCACGCAGACGTATAACGCAGCTTGGATCCCCTCTCGAAATGTTTTTGACTTAACGCTTTCACCAGCTCCTCTTCTTATGTTGCAGCTCTTCTACTGTACTTTAAATGAAACCCTTCCTCTGACCGGAGAGTCAAACGGAGGCCAGCGAGGTATCATCACACCGGTACAGGGGAACATCTCACTCGTGGTGGGGTGCGAGTGCGTGCGTGTGGGTGGGTGCGTGTTGCGTGCGTGTGTGTTGGGGGGAGAGGTGTGCGAGAGCGGGGCCGTGTAAGGCCCCTCCAAGCGCGTAAGAAAGGCACTGCGAGTACTAGATTAGTCTTGTTGCAATCGCATCGGTGACAGCGTGCGTTACTTAAAGAGCAAAGTTACTCCCGTCTTCCAGTTGAAAGCAAGCAAGAGAGAAATGCGAGCCTTACCGTCATCTTGCTACTGTCATGTTCTAGAGCAAGAAAATACTACTGGTAATAAAACTACAGATATAAGACATGTTAAAAATAAATAAAATAAATTAAAAAAAAAAAAAGAATTCTTCCTGAGATTTTGGGGTTGATGCTTGAAGACTTGAGGTGTGTGTCTAAATTTCATATCAATAGTTTAACCCCTTTAATGCTGGCAGCTGGAATTTCTCCGTAGGGCTCCTGTTGCCGGCAACAGGTGACACTCCGGCCACCAATATTGAAGGGGTTAAGTGAAATGTATCCTACTGTAGCTGCGCATTTTTAGGAGTGCCCAGCGTTTTTGTTGTCCTTGTTGTTGTTGTCCTTGTTGTTGTTTGTTACTTGTCCTTCAGTCATGACCTCTGGGACAGACAGAGCCATAATAGCATTGCCGGAGCCTCACTGTGCTATTCCACCACTGCAGCCCCCCAGCCCGCCCCGCACTGTGACCCTCCCTCCCTCCCTCCCCCCCGCAGAATCGCTTTTCCTGCTCTCACCAGACATGGAGGAAGTGGGCCTCGGACCCAGTCTATATTATATAATATATATATATATCTATATATATCTATATCTATATTAAAAATTCTCCGAAAATTTCTGGAGACTGAAATCTCACTGTCCAGAATTCAAAGGAAGAGAAACGTTCTCGAGTAATATTCTTGCAAATAGAATAAGAAAAAATGGTTGAGGTATATGTGATTTCTATTTTTTTTGTTGGTTTTTTTTTGGTTTTTTGGTTTTTTTGTTTTTTTTTAAATAGGGATGTTTGAACCAGTTCAGAAACGAAGCTAACGCCAGATATAGATAAATCAGTCGCAACCAATGATTCATTTGAAACTCTACCCAGGTGCATTCTACTTAATTAAAACCAGTTCACGCATCCCTTAAATTGTTATTACTATTATAATTATTATAATAATTATTATTATTATTTTGGGTATATTTTGGTTTTTGTCGTTCTGGTTTTTTTTGTTTTGGTTTTGGTTTTTTTTTTTGCAACTCTCCACACTAAACTGCGCAATACTGTGGGGGAGAAGCCATTACTAAACTATATGCTGCAGAACAATGTAGCAAGTAATTAATTCCCAGCAGCCTGCCGGGACATCTGCTAGCAATAATCACTATTGATTTAAAGCTTTATTTAGCCTTTATCTATATCCTAGTAGAGTATAAGATCTTGCCACATTTTATTGACATTTTTATTAGTTGAGTTTGACTGAGAACCATTGCTGTTGTTGGGTTTTTTTTGTTTCCCCTCCTCCCCCAATATTAAACTGTGAAATTTATAATGTGTTTAAACTATGGGTGAATCTTAGGCTTTAGTTTGCATGTTCAGCTAATTTGTCTCTATACGATTTTTGTTTGAATCTTTTTATTTTTTTTTTCCTCTCTCAGGGCTTTTACAAAAAACAAAAAACAAACAAAAAAAAAGGATCTTCTGAAATTCTTTTGCCTGAGTTGCAATGGACTTAACATTGAGATAATTCAATCACTACATTAAGCACTTGACTGTGAAAGCGCAAAAAAAAAAAAAAAAAAAAAAAAACCACGGGAAAAAGGAAAAAAAAAAAAGAGAACCTTTTTTGAGGCTGTTGTGAAATAACTCTTGGGGGCTATGTGACAGTCTGATTCCATTTTCAGAATGATTCATCATCTTCTCTCTCCTCTCTGTGTGTCTCCTTTCTCTTCTCTCTCTCCACGAAGGAAGTTTAATCCTAGTGATTTCATCCCATGCAGGAAACAGTAATAAATGTGTAGAATTCATATTTTTCTAAAGGGAACTTAAACTGCTGCTACGAATTGTGTACAAGACTGGTTTATGCCACATGAACAGAGAATCACACATTTGTTTTGGTACTTTTATTCCTCTTTTTATTCAGTTGTACAGTACTTCCAAATTCAAAATAAAAAGTAAAAGTTGTTCTGTATCAAACCATCTAAGCAATAAAATGTTATATTTAAAAATTATAGGTTACAAAATGGACGTGGCTTTTCTTGTGGGTTTGTTGTAACTTGGTTTCAGACTTCTCTGCTAGAGGACGACGTACAGGCTGGAGCTTATCTGTGTAAATGGCATCGCTCTTTCTCTTCCTTCAGTTGGACTGAGTTTGAATTGGAGAGGATTGTAGCACTTTGAAAATTCACGTTCATTTTGACCATCATTTTCTGGTAGTCACACCACTGACTACGGTCAAACCAGTGACTGCCATTTTCTGGTAGTCAAGCCCCTTTGAAATGGTGCTTTTGCTCTCGGTGCTGTTCCTTAACGTAGCAACCAAAGACAGCAGGAAGGTGCTTTGGTGCTGATTTTCCTGCACAGGCGCTGGGTCAGGGTTCTCTCTCCTTTTTTTAATTAACTGTAGCCCCGTGATCGTGTAAGCAAGCGTCCTTCTGGCACCTTGTGATTAACAGCGTATCGGTCATTTTCTGTGTAAACAAGGTAGGTTTCTGCCACCGTAGTTTTATTTTTACATAAATGTGAATGGCTGTGAAATCTTCAGGACGTGTTTGAAAGCCATGTGCATGTGTCAAAAAAAGAGAGAAGTCCTTTGGTTTAGCTTGCTGGAGCCACCTTAGCTGCATTTTACATGCTTTCCTAGAAATAAAGCGGTTCACGGGACAGTGAGACAAAGAATCATCCGGGTTGCGTATCCAGTTCTGGAGGCCAGGGAATTGCAGCGAAGCTGAAGCATCCGCATCTTCCTAAGTCCTGGTGGGATGGCTCTTTCTGGTAGAGAAGCGAACCAGATTCGGAATCAGAGAGACGTACCCGGGGGGGTCAAGCGCCGCTGCCTTCCTCCCTCTAGCCTCCCGTACCTTCGTGACACAGGTTGGAACTCCCCCCAGCGCTCCGGTGCGGAACCTGGTCCCTCACCGCCCAGCGGGGACAGGTTCAAAGAAAACGGGTCCGCCGGCCAGCCCGGCCCCCAGCCAAGGGCACCCGATGAGGCAGGGCTCTCTGAACTACCGCTGGGTGGGCTGGAGGGGCGGAAACGAGATGTCTGAGGGAGGAAACCTGCGGAAAACCACTTTCTTCCCTCTCCCGTCTTGCGGGACGGATGGGAAAGCTCGCATCCAAAGGGTGTGGGGACCTGTCATGAGGTGTAAAAGCAAATGGGATGAGTTTCTGTGGCTAGGAGGTGATTGTGACTACTTACTTATGAAAAAGACAACTTAGAAAGCACGTGGGTTTTGGCCATGGAAGGGTGCAATTTGTGTACCCAGCCCTTTTCTCCTTCTGCCTAACTTTGTGACCATCCCCGAGTTGGGCATTTCCCCGCTTTTCTCGCCTTCGACAGGGTAGCGTCCTGCGGGCCGGCTGAACTTTGCTCCTTGTTGGCATTTCCCTCTTCCTCCTCCTGCCTCCACTCCTCCCCGCCCTAACTCCTGCGGCGGCGGTAGCTAGAGCTGGCCCGAAACATCGGGTTGACCGAGGGGTGGGGAGGTGGTGGTGGTGGTGGTGTCTCCATGTGCCTCCTCCAACTTGCTGCTTCCTTCCCTCATTCCCTAAAGCTTTTTTCCCCACCATTTTGAAGGCGAAGCCACAGGCTAATTCTTGACGTGGGTGGAGAGAGCGGCACAGCCCCCGTGTTGTGGATCTCTCTCACAGCAGTGCCTCAGGTGTGGAGTCCACGTGCTCACCCCAAAATGTTAAGGTTTGGGGAAGACCCAAGTCCTCTGCCAGCACGGGGATGCCTTGGCGGCAAGGGGCGCCAGGAGGGTAGTTTTTTTGGAAGCGGATGAGCCGGGGGGGCTGGTTTGAGATAGCCAGGCTTGGGTGAAAACTGGCTGTCCCAAAGTAGGATATGGAGCCTGGCTACAGCATCTTGTGCATATTTACTGATACTGAAATGCAAACTGGTAAAGAGAAAGGAATAAAAGTATTTGTTTTCCATTATCCAGCTGTCACAAAGTACCCAGCGTTTGGGGGATGGGAGGGCTCTATACCTACACTTCAGATCTTCAGAAAGTGAATACAATGAGAAATGATCTGCCATTGATACTACTAACATAGTGTTTGGCCCTGCTCTGTTGAAAAAAGTCTTTCTCAAACAAAATTAGATTAGTCACGACTCAACTAGCAAGGAAGGCAAGGGGCAAAAGTTTGCTTGAAATCTTTCCTTGTTCACAAGCCTCTGGTTTGGGGAATCACACGTGGCTTTTTCTTTAGGCATTTCTGTAGAGTTCAGGAGTTAAGGTGGGATCAACAATGTGACTTTTGGAAACCCTGAAGGTTGGATTGCCTGCCAAAGGGAGACGCAAGACCCCAGCATGGAATAACTGGCACTTTCTGTGTGTCAGTCTAAGAGGCACCATCTTTTATCATCCACTCTGATAACGCAGGAAAAGAAAAGGATGGAGAAATGCATTTGATTGGATGTTTAATCGGGACATCTCTAACTGCCAGACTGTGGAAAAATGGGCCACGCTGGCATTTCCCAGGACTTGGGTACCTGAGCAGCCGACACCAGGGAGGAAAGTGAGTGAAACCTGTACAACACACCAGTATCTTCTGGTGACATGGGTCACCTGAGCTCTCCAGCCTGGGAGCTGCGTGCAGTGCTTTTCCTCTCCAGTCCCTTTCCTGGGCAGTAATTGTAACCACCTGGCAGGGGAGAAGCTCGCTGCAACTGTGCTGCAACAGCAAAATAGGCAAGAAGGAAGATGCTAGGGTTTGCTCCCCCATCTGTTTAAATAAGGGAAGTGGAAGAGCCACATTTTGACTTTGGGGGCTTTTGAAAACCTCCTTCCTGTCAGAGAGGAGCTGAATGTTTCACAAAAAACGGTCTGAGGTTTCGGGATGGGGGAAGAAAATGTGCGTATGCAGGGGGACAGGTATGTATCTAACCTGCTAGTGGGATGACATTATGTGACTAGGCATCTCCATCTTAGAGTGCCCGTGCTGTGGCTGACGTGGGGAGATAGAATCATAGAATCATAGAATCGTTTAGGTTGGAAAAGACCTTTAAGATCATCCAGTCCAACCATTAACCTACACTACCAAGTCCACTCTAAACCAATCAAGGGTAGACTAGACTAAACCATGTCCCGAAGTGCCACATCTACCCGATTTTTGAACACTTCCAGGGATGGTGACTCCACCACCTCTCTGGGCAGCCCGTTCCAATTCTTGACCACCCTTTCTGTAAAGAAATTTTTCCTAATTTCCAACCTAAACCTCCCCTGGCACAGCTTAAGCCCATTATGATGGGCTGCCTGGCTGCGTACGTACTGCAGGTTGGTAGCACCGTGTCACTGTGGTGACCCCTGGGCATGCTCTGGAGCTCCTGGGTTTGGGTTTGACTTCCAGCCCCACACTGGAGCTGGAGTGCCCTCCTTGCCCCGTGTCCTCACGTGCACACGCAGAAACGGGAGACAAATGTCCAGGAGCATATTGTTTTCACTATCTGAGAACTGGTGACTGATACCTGCAGATTTGCTGGCAGACCACAGGATTTCCCCAGTGTCGGGCAATCGGTGCCCTGCTGGGTCACAGGATTAGAGCAAGTGGAAATATCTCTAAAACGACAGGAGGTTCAGCACAGCTGGGGTTCCTGAGGCAGCAGCTCTGCTGAGGGAGTATGCGGTGGCAAGTCTGTTCCTCTGGTTTTGAAGTAAGAACACGAGCAGGAAAAGCATTTTGTTCATGCAGCCCCCTCCGGAGCCTAAATCGTGTCCCGCAGGTGCAGGGACTTGCACTCAGCAAGTTGGAAGCTCTTGGCCTTTCTCCACATGGCCGCACCCGGTGTCTTTCCTCGTCACCTCAGCTGAGGGCTGTGTTATTTGGGATGCAGTTTTAGGTGATTTAACCCCTTCTCACCAGTCCCTGAAAGGCCAATCTCTACCACGTAAGCACAAGGTCTTTCTCCTACATGCTGAGCGGGTGTCAGATGCTGGCGGTGTGTGCCCTTGGTCCCGTGAAAAGTTACGGACTTGCTGGCCCTGGTGTTTGCTTGGGACTTACTGGAGGACCTGGGGGTGGGCACAGCACAGAGAGGGGCAGAATTATTTGGTGTTTTAGGATGTCTCACCAGCTGCACCTCTTGCAGGTGCAAAGGCTGCAAGAGCATCCCCGTGTGCTGCCAGGGCTCATCAGTGGCTTCACCTGGGCAGCGAGGCCCTGTTTAAAGCAAGGGGTGGGGTGGAGGGGAGGGTGTGGGCAAGGAGAAGTGGTGGTGTGTTTGTGTGCTGCTGAAGAAGGAGCACTTTTGTACTGTAAAAAGATATTTATGAAACCATTTTTCTGGTAAGGTTGGGTTTTTTTCAAAGAAGTTAAGTGGATCAACGCCTGGGAGACAGATAATGGAGAGGCAGAGGGAAGTTGGCCTGCGCAAAGACAGCAGTGAAGGCGCAGGCTGATGGCAGGTTACTGTACGGAATGGGATGCCTGGCAGATACAGGAATGTCGACCCTGCTGTTACTGGCTGCGTGTGTCACCTCAGGTAAGGGACAGGTAGTCTGCATGCGTGTGTCACAGTGTTAATGGGGTGCCTGACAGAGGGAAAAGCTGATTGAATTCTCTAGGCAAATGAAAACCTTCAGAGTATTCCTAGGTAAGGGGCCAAGGTGCCTTCACTGCAGGATGCGTCTGAAATCACCCCGTAGAGCTGAAACTAAGTAAAGATGGAGTTGAAAAGCATTGCTGAGGCTTTCCAAAAATTCTAGTATTGCCTCCTACTTTCAGTTCCCAAGTCCCTTCTCAGCCTAAAAAAAAAAACCACATTCAAAGGAAGCAGGAGTTTTTCATATGTTAAATACTAGCAAGTGGGAAGAGTTCTCTGGCTCACCAAGCCTCACCGCGTAATGCGGTAGAAAACCTTGTAGCAATCCTTCTGAGCAGTAGGAACTGAAAATAACTTTCTCCTTTGCTGTGCTGCTTGTTTATTTCTCCCGTGCCAGATTCATCTCTCGTTTGGCAGGGAAAGCTGCCAGGAGCGTATGAGGAAACTCTGGACGATGGGCGTTTGGAATACGCTGTTGTGAAAGCGTTTGAACTTCTCTAGGGCCTTTCAGCAAAGGGTTGTGAAGCAGCTTATGAACATCAGTTAACAGGAGGCTGTAAATAAGAGAGAAGTCTGCTGGAGAAAAGGCTTTTCATCATGAAAGGCCTGATCTGTTTTCATAATCTCGGAGGCAGAGGTTAATGCGGTAAAGGCCAGCTCTGCTGTGGGCTGACTTGCCATCAGTAATTTTTAGCCTGTAACCACATAGGGAGCGTGGCCATGCTACTCGTAAAAATGTGCAAAGGTTAGGACAAAATGTCAGCCAGAGGGGTCGGTGGCTCCGCTATAATGCGTGGTAAGAGGAACAGCAAAACGTGCCTCTCCGCAGCGAGTATGCAAAGAAACAGTCCTGCGTGGGTGTGGGGGGGGTGTGCAGGCAGGACTAGCAGCCCCTGCCCTCAGCCAAGGAGCGTGCGCAGGAACGAGTTCAGTTACGTTTGGGTAACTAAAGGAATCAATGTGTTAACCTTCCCTCCCATCTCCCGCTACCTTGTTGTACAGCGAATGATGACAGCTTAGGTTGGCAGCTAGATTCGTTGTTTTAAATGAGCAGCATCTGACTTTTAATGAATCTGCACCCAAAAGAAATATTTGTATTTTATTTTAGGGTGAGGGCAGTGCTAGTTGTGAGATGTAGGCTTGCTTTGACCAGTAAATATTTCTCCTAAGTGTTTGCAACTCAAGCTTTACCATGTGACCTATGCTTGGGAATGGAAAAGTGACTGGGTAAAACCTGGCTGTAAACAAAAAACCGTAACCTTTTTCATTGCCCTTTTCCTCTCTCTCTACTTCAGCACGGCCCTACTTGATGCATGGGGCTCCTGGGTAGCAGCTGGGGAAGAGGCAGAACATAGGAGGACACGTGCTATCTCATGCGCTGCTGCTGAGTGGGACACAATACTCATACACTCGCTTGCTTTGCCAGTAAATCCCTTTTTGGTGGCAGGACACTTAACACCATTTCCTCCATTGCCTTCAATGACACTCATATGGCTAAAGCTTTACAGGCTTCAAGGTTACATACATCAGGTCCATTATACTCCACAGCTGGAGAAAACCAAAGTATCAAGCTGCCTGCGTATACACAGCAGTCCATGAAAAGCCTGCACCACAACACAGCGAGTTTGATTTTTTTTGGTCTCCTGTCCAGATCATTATCTGCCAGTATCTTTTGGAGGTGAAACCACAGAGGCCTTCTCACACAGCTACCTGAAGCCTAGAATTGGTGCCGAGCTGGTTAGAAAAGCTTGCCAGGGTTGTAGGTAAGGGAAAGGGAGGGATCTGGAGAACTGAGCAACCTGTGCACCTCACGGTAACGCGCTTTGCCGCAGGACACAGAGCCGCGTGCTGCTTTTAATGCATCCGGTTGTTACTTGGCTGGTGAATGCACCTCTCAAAAGTTTTGAAGGTGGTGGTTTTTTCCTGAATGAAAACATTCTCTTTAGCAGCAGTGAAACACCTGCTTAAAAATGAAGGTACTTAATTTGAACAACACTTAATTAAAAGTGATAGCAGCTCCTCCCAGGGTTCCTTGTGGCAGTGTTTTACTGAACTGCAGCTGTGGGTTGTTTTGCAGTTTGCCAACAGATCCTTGGTGGCCTGTACTTATTACCACTGCAGTAAATCAGTGACATCTGCTTTTGGTGCAATTCTACGAAGTCAACAAAATAGCAATGATGGGGCGATGGGCCCTTGGTGGGGATTGTCACTAAAGGAAAACTGGAGTAACCATGAGGAGGCTGCACCTAACTAAAGGCCCAGTAAATGACACCCAGCGAGATGCTTCCTAAAGGAGCAGAGGGAGCTCAGTCCCAACAGGACCTTGAGGGAATGTCTTGCCCTCTATGAGCATGGAGTAACACTGCTCAGTAAAGCCAGCGATTGTTCTGGCTATCGGACTGCAACCCACGCCTCGTACTTCATCCTCAAAATACCTTTTAGTTGGGGGTGGTGGCAATAAGGTGCTGCAGTATCACAACCTGTCAGACTACCAATATGTTGGAAAGGAGATGGTCCCTGTGTTGTGTGGCTTTTAAAATACAAGCTAAATCCTGTTTAATTTGTTTTTTTTCTTTCTGAAAGACTGCCTTTCCTGTGGTGCCTGACAGCAAGATGTGCTTCCTGGTTTTCAGCTTGCTTGTAGTAGCAACCGGTTAGTAGTAGTTGGGCACAAAGCCATTTCCAGCTGTGAGAAATACTTTGACTCTCTATGAATGAACCATTATTACAACCAACCAAGCATTAACTAAGTCTTAAATACTGGCTCTAGGAAAATATAACACACTTCATAATTAAGTTTGTTAGGGTATTTACATTTGCTTCTAATTATAACCTGTTATTTTGGCGGCAATGTTTGCCATACTGTATGCAGTAGTCATCAGATGCTATTTAAATTCTAGCTTTTCCTTTCCAATGGAAACCTGCAAGAGGGTATTTTAAGACTTTCCTCCTTTCTGTGTGGACTCCTGCTAAAGAAGAGAGTTTGTTCGTTCGTTCTGTCTCTCTTGGAAGCTTACTGGTGGGCTTGCCAGCTGAGGTTGGCAGCAAGCGTGCTGTGATGGCAAGGTCCTGCGCACTGCTCGCTTCTGCAGTGCTGTGAATCCAGGCTCACGCAAAGAAGCTGGCTTCAGTGCTTGGATGGACTGGCCTCTTTGGTTCAGTTTTCATGGAAAAAATACCCCAGCTGGAGACAGAACGTGGACCTATTTGTATCTGAACATGGTCAAGGTGCACATGGAGTTAAATGGCCCAATCTAATCTAACTTCAAGCGCAGGAAACCTTGCTGAGGAGCCGAGGACCAGGAAACCAGATGACAAAAGAAGCAGTGCGTATGCAGCATCACTGTTACCCCTGCTTCTGCAATACCTTAGGCTGACCCTGTAGGTAGCTATAGCCCTGGCTTTTTTTTTTTTTGGAGGCAAATAAAAATATGTAAATACATATTTACAGCTTTTCAGAGTTTAAGTTTCACATTGTCAATTATTTTCATAAAAGCACAGAAAAATGCAGTGCTCGGACTTGCCTCAGTGACCAAGATATAGCAAAGAATGATTAAGAAAAGCCAGACACAGTTGCTCTAGCCTACCCATTTAGATGCTGCTCTTTGAGAAGGGACTAAAGATCTCTTGGGCTTCTCCGTTACAAGAAACAGCTGCCACTGGCTTGGGAGATCCCTCAGCTGGCACCTTTTGGTATTGCTGGCTATAGTAACTTCCATCTAGTGAACCTTGTATTTTATCTTCAGGGTAAATGCCTTCATCACACATGGTCCACCAATGCAGCCTTATCTGCATGAAAACTGTACCATCTAGCTCTATCCAGGCCCTGTAGGGCAGGACTGTATCTGTTTCACTAGAATATACACTGAGGTTATCCTGAAAATGTCTCCTGTTCAGACACTTGTGCGGCTATCTATGTTAACTCTGAGTATTCTCTTCACTACATGAAAGATCTAGCTCTTAAGTTACAGTTTCATTATGCAAATTTAAGCAGCACAGGGAAAACTCTATTAAGGCCCAGGACAAGCTGTGGTTTCCATGTAAGCTGGACAGACCAAAAGCAACCAGGAAAGACAGGTTAAGTTTCCTCTCACCAGTTAAGGGACCGGAATGTTGTAATGCTGAACTTGTACTGCATCTTGATTAATATACATTTATAATCAAGACTACTAACATGAGGGGACAGAAAAATAGCCTACTGAAATTAAGACTGTAATGTCTGGCTTAGAAAGAGACCAATATGAAGTCTCAAAAAAAAATCTATCTTGATCTTTTCAGGGAAAGATGAGGCAGACTTCAAATTTGAGTTATTTTTATGTTTTCTGGGAGCTAAAAATACATCTTAACACATCTGCTTTTAAGTTTTCCCTTATTTATCCACAGATGTGGTTCACAAATACAGGACTCTTAGCATCCTTTATTTTTAAGCTAACAAAAGCAAAACAAAATGTCTCTCTTCCCCAGCAAGCCTTACCTTCTTCTGTTTGGATGCAGTACACCTGCTTGAACTGCTACTTTCAGTATTACTGCCTGGAATATTACTGTTTGCTTGGCCAGACAATGGCATGTGCTTTAAAGCTATAGGGGTTTGGCCTTGTTATAACCTTGTGCTTCAGCAGCCTTTAAGCGTCTTAACAGATTCTTTTCATGCTGCCTACAGTTTAACAATAGGTTATTATTTCTGGAAATGTAGGGGACTATGGCTCAGTTTTAACAGATCAGGATTCAAGAATTTACTGAACACTTTCCCAGGGCCCTCCCTTATTCTTACAAAGAATTTTAATGTTAACATTAGTCCATTGTCCAAAACATCACAATACCTCCTTGCTGTTATTCCCATTCCAAATACACTTGTAGAAAAGCAGCTTTTTAAGAATAGTATGTTTTTACTCTCTGCATATTTGCTACTACAGGTTGCTTATCAAGGAAAAGAGCACCAGCATACCACTCAGGCTTTTTGGTGCCATAGTCATGCTTTATTTAAAAAAAACCAAACCAACACTACATAATGCTAAGAAAAAAAAAAAATAAATCCAAGTTTACTTTACAAAAAACCTGCAGCCATTTTCAAGAGATCTGATCTCACTTATAAATGAAAGTCAGCAGGTAAGAAAGTGAATGTTAATTTAACATTTCAGTTGCAGTACATCATCTGGACTTAATCATCCAAAACAGTCAGTCATTCTTAAACTGACTGTTGATTGTATCTACACAAACCATCATCTGTATCACTTGATTAAAAAAAAAATCCCTGGGAAAATTTAGAGATAAATGGAAAAATGTCAGAATAATGTTATTTAGCCCACCTATCAACTCTTGCAGAAACTGAAAGATCTTTCTGGCTTTGCTCTCCTTTGTAAGTTAATTGCAATTCCTCTGTGTATTTAAGAGAACTCCTGGTGTAAAGCTGCTAAATTCTGTTCTGTAAGGGGATTAAACTGGTATAACATGAATCTATGTAGTTATCATCAAGTTACACTAGTGCTATGTCTTACTATCTCCATGGAAGTGTATTGTGCAAGTCTCAAGTAACTTCAAAACACTCCTGAAACAGCCCTTGTGTCACTCCTATGAGGTAGGTACTGTCCTTCCTTTGGAGCAGAAAAGAGAACTGATTCTCAGCTGCTGCTCAGTACATCAGGCACACTGAAAAACAGGACAAGCAGCCTACATTAGTATTTGACTTTCCTGCTGCTTCCCTGAATTCAGAGCTTTCAGCTACAACATGCTGTCACAAAGCAGACAGCATAGAGGGCTACAAGTATCAAATGCAGTTCAAGTGTAGCTAAATCAATGCTTTGCTACCACTGTAGACTTGAACTCTAAAGCAGTTTTTCTTACCCTAAGTATAGACTCATTAAGTCTTCACAATTTTTTTGCATTAGTTAAGGAGCTGTGAGAAAGGAACTAATAGTGGTCCTTCACACTAAGGCCTTAGTTTATTTGCAGTCTAAAACCATTTAGCATCTTTTATTAGTAAGGAAGAAACCCTAGTCCACATCTTCTTTCACAGTCCTTGTTCCTCTTCTCGTAACCTCACATGAGCAGTTGTGTGGTAGTGTAGCAAGCTTGCAGAAAATTAGGCTGGTAAGAATACTAGATTATACAAATGCTTGTGCTACCACATGGAAAGGGTGGTATATATATGGTGTGTGTGTATATGTATATATACACACACACACCACATGGTATAGGCAGAATTGCTGCTTGTTCCATCTTAAAGTCAATGCAACTATACCCTACTCAGGTAATGGTAATAATGATATCCAGTAACATACCTGTAACACTAAGCTATCTGGATGTGTTTAAAAATTGAGTAGAAGATTCAGGTACCAAAATAAAAGTTGTTAACCAACAGGATAAAGCAACAACTATGTTCTCCCATTTGAAGAAATCTGAGTGTAGTGGACTGGCTTATTCAGCAGAAATAATTTAAGGGATGCCAAAGTTCAATTCCCACTACACACTGGAATGTTACTGCTGAATTTCAACTACAGCAAACTAACAAGAAATTCAAAACTGTTACTTCATTTATCATGAGAAATAAGTAGTGGACTGCTGGCCACTGTGCTTATGAACTGCTGCTGGCTGAGAAAGTTACTATGAACCATCCACAGTGAATGCCAAGCTGTGAATCAGACAGACAGTCTTGGTACAACTGGACTTTCCCATTGCTAGTTCCTATGCAAGCTGCTAAACTGTTTCATCTCCTCTCTTTTTTCATGCTTAGAATTTAAGCATTTGGATGTTAACCAATGAATGCAGAGAAGAAAGCTGAAACCTTCAAATACTTTTTTCTCATTTGTATGTGCTTCAGTCCTTTAGCTTCTATTAAGTCCTGGTCAGTGTAAGATTTCTAAAGGCCTAACTTGCTCCAAAACTCAATCAATAAGGGCTAAACTATTTAACAGAACAAATAAAACTAGGATATTACAAGTTAGTAACCTCTGTTCTGATCCTTTGTCTTTTTTCCCCCCGGAGTACCACTGTATCTAGAGCAGCTCTCATCATCACCCACTCAAAATAGTACCTTTCTATCTTGGGAAGAATTAGAGTATACAGTTTAAGATTACCTATTACCAGAAGGCTTAAAAAAAAAAAGTAATCTCTTGGTGTCAGGTTAGAGGCAATCCAAGAGAAGGAACTTAGAAGTTCACTACATCAGGTGCTGCAATAGCTATAGGGCTTTAGTATACAAAGCTTTTGATACATAAACACTTTGTTGAATCAATGCAAGCTTGAATATAAGCCCATAAACCTACCACAGAACCCCTCATCACTAAAGGCAAAGTTGCTCCACACAATTTGAGTGGAGATACCTCTTTGAAGGTAGCATTCAACTGTTTGCTACGTGATCTGTATGACAATTCAGCAATCTTAACTATTAAAAATATTCTGCCTGGGCTAGCTATATTAGCAGGAAGTTAAACAAAGCATCTTTGGGGTTGCTTTTCCTATTCTTATCTTTTCCATATCAAGATGAGTCAAGAACATCTTCACAGTTCATTCTGGCAAAGTGTATAGTAAAATAGTGCCAGTACAGGTAGCTGCAGAGCTTAGATGCTTCAAACGTGCTATGACATCATTTGCAAGTATTGCTCAGTGTTCATTGGCTCAGAAGCTCAGTCCCTGCAGAGCAAGTGTAGATCTAGAAGAGCACTTTCACATGTGGGGATCAGGAAGGGGAGGAAAAGAAGAAAACAGAGGTCTCAGATCAGTGACTCTTCCTGAGCTCAACAAGCTTCCAGATAACCTTCAGACACAGGAAGAGATGCAGTTGAGATGCAAACAATTCAAGCCTTGTCCAACATGCCTGAACAGCAGCAAACTGACACTTTTTACTGCTCTTTTTACTGTCAGTTGAATTCCTGAATGCAATGAATGTGGATCAATACCTCAGTACCTGGTAATCATGTAAGCTGTGCCTGCCACAAAAGAAAAGCCCATTTTGATTGCATATAGCTTTTCTGCTTTAGTACTGAACTAACATGTAGTTAATAATGGATGTGCATCTGTGTTACTAGTAGGGAAGACAAGGTGATTCAAAACAAACTCAGACCAACGTACTGACCAGTGGAAAGAAGTCTGACATTTAAAAACTGCAAAGGGTGAATTAAGTAGTTTGCCATTTAAAAAGATTATTTGAAGCCAACAGTTTTTTAAATTCAGTTTCAAGTGTGTACAGTAAATGCAAAGTCCTTGCCCCATGTAAAGCTTTAAGAAAAGTCCACATTTTGATACATATGACATTCTAGTTTTTGTGGGAGAACCATGAACTTACTGAAAAGTTGTTCTGGCTTATTCAAAGATTTCTTCAGTAAACATTGCAGAGCTACCACTATAATCAGAATACCTAAGCTGCTGGCACGACTCAATAACTAACCATTTAACAAGTTGGGTATAAAAAAAATTTATGTAGTAATACCAATTCAGCACACAAATTCCATGCTTCACGAGTTCTGCTGCTGTGTAAGAGTCTTCCTAACACCTATGCAGATAAGTTCAGATTTTTAGGTCACTGCATGCCCAGATCAAAACAGCAGCAAAGTATCTACCACTATGAGCAGCTATACCAAATTGTGCCTTTAGAATGCAAACTATGCAGAAATCCAGATGATCAGTGCCTTGGCACTGAAATAGGACCACACACAGGAACTTCAGTGTGTGCACACTGTAGAGGATAAAGTTACTGACTGAAAAAGAAAAATGCATACAGATTCTGATACAGACATGATACAATCAAGACAGATTGTCACTAGACATTCAGATTTGCGGGAGGAGAAAAATCTTTCAAAAAAGACAGTGTACAGATGACAAGCCAGCATTACAAAGAACTCTAAAGGCACATTTCAGGTAACATGGTTCTGTTAAGACCAACTGCTTACACACGCAGGCACAAATCTTAATGGCTACCTCCCTCCCACCCCCCCCAACAATCAACAAAAAAAAAAAAGAGAAGTGCATTTTCAGTAATATTAACACCATTCAGTTAATCTGTTCAGTCCAAATGTTTAGCAGTATTTTCCTTATGGTGACATGGATTCTCTGCACTACTCCAATCCAAAAAAAACCAAACAGGCAAGATTAGTAAAGGTTCAACCGTTATACTAGTTAACATTTACTCATCAGAGCCCACTGATCTCTTCTGTGCCCTCTTGTAGGGCAACCTCCTTGGTGAAGCTTTATCTAGATTTAAAAAAAAAGAAAAAAGATAGTTACATCAATTGCTACAGCTACTTCAGATTAGATGTTATATGACCATGTATTTTTCTCCTTCCCAAACACAAGCCAAACTGCCCTTCTAGTGCAATGCAACACCACAGAGAAGCCAGATCAAAAAACTTGTTAAGGTTTTTTAACTATTAGCATCCTAAATAGACGGTAACAAAAATATTCCTATTCCGTAACATGCAACTCCAGGGTGAGGGTTGTTCAATTTGCCAGTTACTAAAATGTACCCCCCCCCAAAAGCAACCCCAAAAACCAGACCCCACACCATGTCCTGATGAAACTCCATGCTCTCCTGTTTCAGAAAGTTTCATGTTCAGTAATTACTCTTTTAGAAAGTTAATTATTTTGATCATTACTGGTTTGATTTTACCTGCCTGAAGAATATGCGATTGACCCTCCTTGCATGAAATAGTTCCACATTCATACAGATTAATAGCAGAAGATAAGTGTTTTGGTTGTGAAAAATCACACTTTTCCAGGAAGCATCCACACTTGACTATGAAGATGTCACTTTGTAATCAGATATACCATATGGGGAAGCTACACATCTTTAGCTGTATGATCAGCAGATGCCAGAAGCATCATCCTACAATTAAGACTTTATGACAGGCCTATAGTTGTCCTTTACAATGATGGTCCTTACATAGATAGAATTTCAATCCTTGTAATATAGTAGAGAAGCTACAGTACTTTGTACAAAGTGCTAAAGTAACCGCTAAGTCTATCTGTTGACTTAAAAATGCACTTTTTTTTTTTAAACAGAACCATCTCCAACAATTTCACTGTTTAGAGCATGGCAAACAAAAGCAGCAGCCACCATGCCATTACAGGCCAATCAGTAGAGTATGAAGTTCCTTTCAACAATAGTCAAGAACCTCTGAGGATCTTGAAGGCCATGTATTTCAAAGGGTTCTAGTGTAGGGTTCTAATTAAAACTAACCTGGACCTGAAGAAAACAACAATTAAGGACAACTGAAACATCACTTTTTCCTAGACTTCAGGTATTAAGTTATGAATACTTATTTAGCTTAAGAAAGGGATGGGGGACAGGACCCAAACATTGCCAGGATTTGAACCCATTTAAAGACAGCTTGCTCCTTGGAAAAAATTACCATTTAGAGCTTCAGCCTTTCTTGCTAGACTGAGGCTTTTCAAATTCCTGTGTCTAGATTTTGTACTATCATTCTTGTGTCTCACAGAAGACAGTGTGCAAGAAAGTTTACATTTTCAGAAGTAAAACACCAGTCCTTATACCTATGTAATGTAAGTACAGTTAAAAAGGGCGAAGGAATCAAAAAAAGTAAAGTCATTAACTCCTGACACAACTTCGTATCAGAGCTAAGGCCTCTAGCCCCTATACACTGAACAAAGCTCAGAATACGCCGATTTCATCAAAACAGGAGTATTTTTCAAGTAAAGGTAGTTCCTGCAAAGGGTTTCCAAAGCACTTCTCTTGTCTAGGATGCACTTTGTTTTAAGTGAGGCTACCTCACCTCACACCAGCCAATGCTACTGGTGATAGGAGTTCACATGGGATAAGGAAGACCCTGGAAGATAAACCTGACTTAAACTATTATACTCAAGGCTGAGGTTTGTTTCCCACTGAAACAAGATGCACTCAGCCATTGGTCATGATCAGTCCTCCACCTCCCTCATGTAACATCAGCTTGACACTACACCAAGGTAGCAGGGAAGGCAAAATGCACATCTGCATTTTAAACAAAGGGTTCTGGGAACTGTTAGAGGAGACAACAGTACTTCAGCAATATTCTACTGAAACTACATTACTACAATATAACCAGAAGTAATATATACACACATATTTAAAATATACAAAAACATAAATTTATATATAAAAAATGTCTTTGTGTAGTTGCGTGCATCTGTTCTGTAATCTTTTACCGCTCATGCTACATCATCAATCACTGCATGCAGGAAGCTGTACTTCTATCCATGCCTAATTATCAAATGGACAACACATTAAACACTTCCACTCTTTGGATCACCAGAGTTTGCCTCACCTCTTCTACTCTGCACTGAAGCCATGGGAAAGCAAAACAGAAGAAACAGCAAGAGAAGTTAGAAATATCCACAAACATGCAAATGGTCTAAAGAAATCAGATATTGGGCTTATTGTTGGCATTTCAGATATCAAGTAGAACTTAGTCATTCTGGACTTGTGAAGGACATTAATACCAAGTCTTGATGTGGCTTTAGTTAATACACACTTCTAATGCTTATTTAAAACTTTGGTCTATAGGCAAACTTCCAAACAACTTACAGAAACTTTGAGGTGACAGATATTTTCTCCTATTTAAACCTCCTTTGTGATCCAGCTTTTGGGTAGAGATTTTATACTGTTGAAAAAGAGTCTACAGAACAAATTGTAAAAATCGCCGACAGTCATTATTGCGTCAACCAGTGAAGTTTGTTCTATACAAGAATAGGCTACTAATGTAATAGTCTAATAATTAATCATGGTGCTTTAGACAATTTTTTATTCCCTAGAAGAGATGTATGCTGTTCTGAGAAATCGTTATCAGCTACTTATTCAGTTACAACTAATTGATTAACTAAGTTTGTTACGCTCTAGTTTGTGGAAGGCAGACTACTTACTTATTTGATTTAAAGTTTCTTGGGGAATCCAGCTCATATCAACATCATTCTGATTTGATGTTCCCATCTCTACTTTCTGTACTGGTCTTTTCCTCTGAAAATTCAAGAAAGCAAGATTTTTCTTTCCACAAAGCTTCGACAGCACAAGTATTAGAAATAACTAGTAATGCTATATTTAATGAATTGCAATGATTTCACTAAGACATGAACTTAAGGCTAGTCAATGAATGAAGCTGTCTTTGTAGCTTAGCTTTAACTATCTTTACCATTAGCAATTTATTCACCCAAGCTTGGCATTACCACTTCTCATGCCTCACCATACTTATTCCACACAAAGATACCAAGATTTCATGCATGCCTGGGCAAGTTCATTATACCTGTTACGAAAAATGGCTGATGATTAATCAAACTTTGATGACCGGTTTTGTTATACTTTCTCAGATTAGCACAATATTCTCATATGTCACCTTGCAAAATAGATTTCAAAGCACAATAATCATTCCATACTTCTTCCCAAGGGAAGCTACTTCAAAAGTATCATAAGCCAGACTGCTCAAAGACGTAACCTATGCATTGCATGCAGACGAAACTTGTGAACTTTCAATGGCTTTTACTTGCCAGACCATTTACACAGACAAACCGTTAGCTGTTATAGCATTATAAACAGAATCCAGAAGGCCCTGATCAACATCACGGCAAAGCATTGATAAGAACTAAATAAAGGACTAGACAGCCCCAAAGTTTGACCTAGATTAAACTAATAGATAGAAAGAGAGAGCATGGGAAAGTCTGCCCAGTATGTATTTATCAGTAGTTGCACGCATCCAGTGACTGGAAGATATCAAAGCTTCCAATTCAACCACTTCAGTCCAGTGCCAAAGAGCAGACCCAAAGAGCATTAGGTAAGCAATCTAAATGTCTCCAATTATGAACATTTTTTAAAAACTCTCTGGTTTTCCCAGTAATCTCTAAGGTCTTAGTTCTACAAGTAAATCTTCTAAAGTTCTACCTGTACCATCGTGTGCCAGAAGCAATTACTGAATTGCTTTCTTTTCACATCAGTAAGGTCTTGTATTAACAAATACATAGGCAAAAATACACTACCCACCTTCCTAGATTCTAGTAACTGATGTAGGCCAACAATGACAAGCAGACCAAGTCCAGCGAGGAACATGTACATGAAGATCCTTTAAAAAACAGTTTAAGAAACCATTAACTAAAAATCTTAAGTGTTTAAGAGAGTTTACAAAGAGGCATAGAAACTAAGCCTAGCTTTGGCCACATGTCCACTTGATCTTTCCCAACAACTTTTGTAGGGGGTGGGTGGGAAAAAAACCCAATGCATCTGAAACTGAAGTGCTAACAAATATTAAGTAATTATTCTGACTTCAATTTCAGAAACTGTAATCCTAAATTTAATTCTGAACAACAGAACATTTGAAAAATGCTGTATAAACTGGGAAACTGTTATAAATAATTACTGACATTTAGCAACCACAAGAACTCTTTTGCAGTATCATGTTTCAAGACGTTGGGTCACAGGTAGTATTTATGTTTGTGACAGCATCAACCACTTACAAAACCCTTAAAAATCTCTTATATGCTCTTAGCACACTACTGCAAAGCAAGTACTGCTAGAATACTAATTTACTGGCAACAGAGCTTTGAAAGGCTTTGCTTATCTTGCTCTGTGTTCCACAGTCAGAATTCTACCTATGCAAACAACCATTTTTTAAACCTGTGCATTTTGGTTTGTTTTGAAGAATTCTATCCGAAATACCTATCGATACTTAGCAAGATGTGAACACAAATCATATCTAAAATTAATCTGGGGATAAGGCAGGAGTTTACAGGTAAAGAGTCTATTCCAAGTTGAACATCTTAACTCAAATTTTTGACAAAGGAAATTATGGAGTTAAACTACAGAAGAGACTTAATGGAACATCCCTGGTTTAGGATAATTATTTATTCACAGGACATTAACCCAAACTGGTTCTAATAATCTGAATTCTTTTTAGAGCTCCTTTATCAGAGTATCACACCTTTTCACATGACCAATTGTTCTTTCATTGATACTATTCTATTTCAGAAGTATGAGTTAATGCAACAGCTATTTCTTTTGGTTGACCTTTTTTAAAAGGAAGCTTGCTCAGCAGGCAATTTCTGCCTGCAGCAGGAGAACTCAAATATTCAGCATCGTCTACAAGTATTTCTGAATTTTTTTTAACTCACAGGTTCTCTTAAAATTCCACTCCAGTGTTAAGAGTATTCTTCACAGTAGGACCACAGACCAATACTATGGACCTTCGACATCTTTAACTCTTAGGAAAAAGCATAGTAGCGTAACAAAATCTTAACAGCTTTGAATTGCTATGTAGCTGTATAACATCAGATCCTATTCCAGGCTTAAGCCCTCTGAGCCAGAGCAGATTTTTCAACTACTCATTGACATAGTACCAATCCCAAAGATCCCTAGTATTAATACAGATCTTAATTTGGGGAAAAAGTTTGTATTTTCAGTCTATCAACGTTGTACAAGTCAAATGCCTGCTACCCCATCGGCAAAACACAGCAGACCTAACATTCAATAAAATGAGGATGAGAACTATTCTCATTGGCACCATCAATAACCTGTTCTACCAGTATACCAACTAGATGTTAATCTCCAGCCTCCTTACGTTTCTCCATCCAGCCCGTCTTCTTTTTCAATAATTGTAACAGTTTGATTGAAGACAGCATCTTGAAACACATTGCCCTGTAACAAAGTTTCCACATAACATTTTAAATTAATTTCTTGAACACATACACAAATGTTTATCTTTTCCCATGTTCCTGGAAAAGCTCTAGAAAGTAGTAACTCCTGTACAAGACTTAAGACTTGATTAAGTTTGTAAGCAGTGCAAGTTTGACTCAACACATAAACACACAAACTTTTTGGTGCAAGTACAAAGAAGTGTCTTGATATTAGCAAGAAAGTCACATCTAGCCTTCACTATGTTATCTCCTATAACATATTACATATGAAGGGTTCTTATTAGAACAGTCAAAACACAAAGGTACAGAAGCCTGTTAAACTTTGACCTGCACTAAGAGAGAAAAGAATCCCCTATTTTAATCCCCATTTATGCTTTTGAACAGTCTTCCCCCAGATTGCAACTACTGGCCATTTATTTGCTCAAAGTCAAGTTTGCAGATGGGATTCAGGTTGATAGTTAAGTTCACTAGCAAAAACCAATCTGAAAAGCACAGCGAAATGTAAGTTATCCTAAAGAAAGCTTTAGGGTTTTTTGGGGGTTTGTTTTTTTTTTTCTTTTTTTAAATGAGTACAGCCCACTACCTAGCTTCCACTGCTGACGTAACTTTTAAGTCTAACATATACAGAACTAAGTGTACATGGGGGGCTATTGTGAAACATGTAGACAGTTGCTTACTGTGCTTATGCATCTACTGATTTGCTGAAAAACCACAAAGGCATTTGCTTTCTGAAGAGGTAGTACCTTGACTAAGCAGTTCCTTCCTGACATTTCCACATCAACTAGAAAGATTAAAATGAATTACAACATCAGGCTTACATTTATGTCTCTGTAGTTGAGATTGATAACTAGTCCGAAAGGACGACCACCCATAGGCTCAGCAGGGATGAAAGAGTACTCAAACGTGGCTTGTCTCTGTGGTGGAACTACCGTATTCAGAGGGAGAGCTGTGAAGTTCTGAATATAAAACTGGTAGTCTTGAGGATACCGGAAAGAAGCATCAAGAGACTCGACAATGAAATCCTCTGTACCCTTATTGGTGAAGCCCACCAGAAATTTTACAATGTTGTTTGCTGGAAAGTCTAAAACACAAAATATTCAACCATTAGAAGCTTCATACACAACACCTAGCCCATTTCTAAATGGAGAGTGTCTAGAACAGATTCTGTTTTTTTAGAGCTTCACTGTTTTATGCATACATTGATAAAGTCTAAGCAACAGCAAAGAAGATAGTAGATTAGCACAGGACTCTTACCTTCACCTTTCACAAATAAGATGGTTGTATCAGCACTAGGTGAGGCTTTAGGTTCTCCTGACAAGTCGTCATCTTCTTTTTCTTCTGTCTAAGACAAGAGACTTTTTTGAAAAATCCTATAATGAACAGTGAAGCAAAGACCATGCTTGTTTCATGAGAATCCCATGTCTCAAAGTATGCAACAATGGCAAGCGTTAGTGTCAATTCCTGCTGTTGCAGGATTAGCATATAGTCTGTTCTCCCTCTAGATTTGATTAGCATCATTTTCAGCATTTATCCGTCTACTTGTTATATCTGACACAGTGGTTAATCTGAACTGCATTTAGCTATATTGAAAGGTTTATAGCCAGAAAACAACAGGAAGGTCTCTGTTTGGGGGTGGAAGGAAAAGAATAGAATCTAAATCTTAAGTGTTCACATCTAAGCTATTTCTATTCAGAAAACAAGCCTTTCCAGAGTGATGGGCAGCCGTAAGGCAAACAGAGTTACTTTCACTACAGAGGGAGGATTTACAGAAGCTTTCTATTCAGTTTTAATTAGTTAAGTGTTATGTATGCCTGGAAAGGGATGGACTGTTGGAGCTAAGTAAGTTTGTGGATTCACTTGTTCAAGCTCACCTTTGGGATGATTCACTTTTTAATTTGGCAAATGCAAGCACTAAGGGCTTATTTTCCACATGGGGATCATGGGATCACCACCTCCCCCACCCAACAAAAACAAGGCCGACCCCATTTTGAACTGTCTGAACTAATTGCTTGCGAGTTAGTTAGATCATTTGATTTCACTACTTAAACAACCACTTGAAGCAGTGGATAGCCTACAATCAGTCATACATGTACCATGATCTGGGGCAGCCATGAGCCAGAGCTGAGCACTTAGCATCTTGACTTCAGGATGCTATGCAAAACTGTATCTTTTATTTCAGTGACACATAAAAGAAACTGCCTAAAAAGTGTAATGTTTTGTACCCAAGTCATAGACTATTAAAAGCAAACTAGATCCAAAAGGTTACTTAGTAATATTCTGTCAGTTCCGAATACCTAGCATACCTCCTACCACTTAGCAAAGCTGGTCAACCATAAGCTCATCAACTTACTAACATCAATAAAAATCTAACAGAATCAAAGAACAGCTTACCAGGTCGCCATTTTTGAATGATTATGCATGTCTTCTCCTCCTAATAATGTCCTAAACTTTCTTATTTTACACCACAAATTTGAGAAATTTTTGTACCAATTTAAGTACACTAAGTGTCTAGCAAGCCTAATACTCTACTGCTATAAGTAGATCACGTAACTACATAAAATATTTCACTTTGTCAAGCTGAAGCAAGCGACCCTGAACAGCAATATGGCCACTGGTATAACAGGCATACCCTGCAACAAGTGTCAGAGACTAGGAATGCAGTAAGTGAAAACAGGCTGCAAAACAAGGTTTTCACAATTAATACAGAGCTTAGCTAAGATTCTGTTGCCCCTTGAAAATCAATACCAAAGAAGCCAGAATGAAGTGGTCCTATACCCAAATGTCCTTCTCGGTTTACTGAGATGCAGCAGAAGATGCAGAAAAGAACTACAAGGGGCTCCTATGAGAATCTGGTTCTCTCACTTGGTGTTCTTTTTTGTGAGCTGCAGTTTTGGCAGTCAGAAATCAGGCCGTCCCCATGTGGCTTTTCAACTGGTAATTCAGAAAGAAAAGATAAATCCTTCTGAAACTTCAAACTGAACGCGACTTCAATTGGAGACTTGGAAACAGCTATTTGGAAATAGCAATGTTATTAAACTCCTATTTAAATATATCTAAACTATGTAGCTTCAAGCACTTTTGGTCTAATTCATACTTATGAAGTTACATTCATGTACAATTACCAAGTCTGTTGGCTCATCTTCTTCAACTTCAGCTTCATCATCTTCATCTTCAACTACGGTATCTTCCACAGCTTCCTCATCTTCCGTAGCATCTTGAGCTGCAACTAATAAACCTGAACCTACCAAAATAAAATGCAAATGCAAGAAAGCTTTTTTAATGTCTAGTTAATCAACAGAAATCTGACATTGTAGTACAATTTTCAAACTAATGTTTGAAGAATTTCTTAAAAATCTGTCAAATTCAGCATTTTGAAGCATCAGTTGCAGAAACCTCACATTCAAATGATTGTCTGTGTTGAGCTTTCAGCCTTTTTCCTTCTCTAATAATTCTCTGAATTACTCATTTATGTGCCAATAAGCTCAAAACCAAGATGTTTACAGCTGGATGACAAAAAGTTCAGCATTCACACAGCAATGCTTAAATTCACAGAAGGCAGCCAACTTGCCTTAAAAGCTATTGTTTAATTTTTGAACATGTCAACGTAAGAAAATGTTTTAATTTTGTTTTTTCATTACAAATGTGAAAATCGAAAGACATTGCTACTACCAGGAAATTAATTCAGTAAGTACTGTTTCTTCCAAGACTAGTAAGTTAATAAATAATTAGCATATGCTTTTCATCTGCTGGTACCAGAACACTACACTTTCACAGACAGTTAAAAAGTTATTATTTTTGCACTTATTTTCATTCAAGTTCTAAAACATAAAAGTCTTTTTTAATATGACCTCCTCGATATCATATACTACCATATCCGTATATTCAACAGAACCACAACGCTAGTCAGAAAAGAAACCTGACCTAGAGCATGGCTCCAGAGCAAGCCTCCAAGACAAGCACAATCTGATAGTTCATCGCCTCTGCTTTCATGGAGCCGAGCCTCATACACTCAAACACTGGGCAGATATGATTAATACAAATATTGGCCACAGGACCAAGCTCTGCCTGTTTGCAGTTTAGAGCACGTGCGGGCTACACTGAGAACTTTTAAAACATATACACAAAACCACACATTCTTCTTTTAATAAACCTAACGTTTTCCAAAACTGAAGGAGTAGAAATGAATGGATGATTGATTTACACAAGCCTGGAAAAAGACCTAATTGCTATGAGTACACACTTAAATATTTAAAAGCTTTCATGGGGAATAAGAACCCTTGAGCAGGGCAAGTATATCCAAGGACTTCAGGATTGTCAGTCAGAGCTAGAAAAAGCAAATACAACCCTTCCTCTCCAGTGTCTTTAGAAGGTACACTCGAAGACTTTTGCTCAACCACGTGCAATACTTAACCTAAGACTAACCGCAGTGATTTTATCTGCCGAAGATGTGCACTTGTAAGTCTACAAATAAAGATTTAAAAAAAAAAAAAAAAATTAAAACCTTTGTATCTGAACAGGGTAACA
The DNA here is from genome assembly GCF_030463565.1 of Pelecanus crispus. Classification (NCBI taxonomy): domain Eukaryota; kingdom Metazoa; phylum Chordata; class Aves; order Pelecaniformes; family Pelecanidae; genus Pelecanus; species Pelecanus crispus. Next base: position 78,566,777 of record NC_134644.1, on the reverse strand, counting down.
GATAGGTATAGGCACTCTTCACAAGCAACTGCGCTAGCACGTTCTCTTAGAGCTCTAATTTACGGTCGTTTTCATGGATGTCAGAAGGGCTGATGATGTGGCAGTAGCGGGAAAGCAGAGCTGCCCGCTGCGGGAAGGAACTAACACACGGCGTGCGCTGCGGGCCCGCCGAGAAGCCGGCTGAGATGGCTGCCCTCCTGCCCTTCCAGACTTAGTCGTGGGGAGGCAATTTTCAGACGGTGAATCAGATACCGCCGCCGTGTAAACAGAGATCAGCGCTCGGCGATGCGAAGGACACTTTGGGGGACGGGACGGGACGGGGACGACGAGACGAGGCGGGAGGGCAGGCTGGCAGCCAGCGCGCCTGCTAACCAGGCACCGCGAGGCCAGCGCCGCCCGAGAGCGGCAGCGAAGGAAGAGACGGACCCGTTCCTACACCCCCGAGCGGGCTGTTGGTTTTTTGGAAGGTTTTTGGGGTTTTTTTTGAGCGGCACAGCGCGGGTCGCCCCGCCGGAAAGCAGAGGCCGGCCCTGCCCGGAGGAGCCCGCGCCCCACGGGAGCGGAACCAGGCACGGCAGCCCCGTCCCGGGCCGAGGGGGGAGGCCCCGGCGGCCCACACGGGCAGGGCGGCCGTGAGGCCCGCACCGCCGCCGGCGCAGGGCGGCGATGAATGAGCAGGGCCCGCCGCCGCCTCCCTCCCTCCCTCCCTCCCTCCGGCAGGAAGGCCGCGCTGGGCTCCCCCGGCCCGGTGACAGCCGCTCCGCCACCCCCGGATCGCTGAGGGGAACCCGCCGCTCCCCGCGGCGGCAGCGGCCGCTCGCCTCCCCTCACCCTCACCCGCTCCCACCTGGGCCGCCGCGGGCGCCTCCCCGCAGCAGGGCGGCAGGGAAGAGGAGCAGGGCGAGCAACAGCAGCTGCGGCAGGCGCCTCATGGCGGCGGCAGAACGAGCACCCGGCACCCTCCCCGCCCCACAGCAGCTCCGCGCCTGCGGCTGCGGGCTGGCTAAATGGCGGCGGCCTCCATCCGGCGCCGCTCCCGCCCCGCCCGCGCCCCCGCCCCGCCCCCGCCGCAGCGGACGTGGCCCCGCCGGGGAGGGGGGAGGGGGGGCGGGGCGGTCGCGTGAGCTTAACACACGTCGGCCCTCCGCCGCCCCGCCGCGCGCATGCGCCCCCCACTTCCGCTTCCCGGTCAGGGCCGGCCCGCGCTTCCGGCTTAAAGGCAGGCGGGCGGGCGGGAGCCGTGGCTCTCAGCGCGCATGTGCGGGGCTGCCTGCCCGCCTTCCCGGGGCGCTGGCGGCGGTGCGGCTGCCCCGCCTGAGGTGAATCACGGCCTAGCGGCTGCTGGGGCAAGGCGGGCGGCGGCGGCGGCCCTCGGCGCCCGGGAGGCCGCGCTGGGGCGGGGCGGGGAGGGGGTGGGTGTCCCGCCGGAGGGGTGGTGCGGCCTCTCCCGGCGCCCTGGGCTGCGGGGCCGCGCCTCACGCTGCCGGCGCAGGAGGCGGCCGGGCGGCTCGAATCTCTCTGCGGGAAGCTCTGCGGGAAGCGCTGCGGGAGGCGGCCGGGCGGCTCGAATCTCTCTGCTGGAAGCGCTGCCCGCGGCTGCGGGGCCGTCCTGGCCGGGGCAGGTGCGGGAGGGCAGGGCGGTCTCGGCCTGTGCCCCGAGCGAGAGGCTGTGCCCTGGGCTTAGGGTGCTTGTAACGCGATCGTCTTTGTTAACGTGCTGCGAGGAGAGGAGTAAAATCCAACGGATGAGGATTTTTTTTTTTCTTTGTAGACTAACATGCCTCTGGAAGGAGTGAGGATAAAGTATATTACTGAAACAGGTGCTATCAAGATCTCAAAGTTCCGCATCGCTTTAGAGTAACTGCTTTTGAGCCGTATATTTGATGGTTTAATTGAAAAAAATTTCCCAAAGTGTGATAGGCCACGCATATGAAAGTGATACAGTACTTTTATCTCAGTGGATCATTTTGTTAAATGAAATGTAAGGCATATTAAGATGGAAGGCCTTCTCAAGTCCCACAAAACATTCAGTGAAAATGCCAAGGCCAAAACCAGCCCCCAAGCTTTCTCTTTTCTCCCACAGTTAATTCAGTGATTTGCATACAGGGTACAATGAAACATGAGTAGTGTTAAGTCACATTCCATATTTTTTGGTAACTTTAGTTTGTCATTTGTAAATATGCAGCTTGCTGTGATAGCAATGGTAAATGTAGTCTTGAGTCTTTCATTTTCCGTGTTACTTTCATTTGATTTTCTGAACCTGCAAATTACACAAAAAGAATTACCTGAAGTTACCTTTCTAGCCAAGTTTTATCTTAATCATATTTTTAACATGCTCAAAATGTTACTGAAATGCTGTTACGTATTGACGAAAGATGAAGCTTGGTTATGAAAACTGAAGAACATACGTTGCTACTGAAAAGGTATTTCTAGTCAGATAATATCCACCCAATAGTATACTACTACTTTTTCTGCAAAGGTCTTTACATTTATTTAATGTCATGATCTTTGGCCAAACATGTTTGACTTAACCTAGTCATGGTTTGGTTGTTTTGTGGGTTTTCTTTGTTTTGGGGGAAAAGCAGCCAAATATTTTTTCTTGAGGGAAATAGAGAATACTAGCATGCTATAGGAGGTTTTCTATTTAGCACTGTAGGATCTGAAACATTCTGTGTCTTCTAAGCAGTGGCTATGTACTTTATGTGCTGCTTTTCCATTTGAGTTAACTGATCCTGATGTTACTAATTAATTAATCTGGTGCTCTTACTGTGTTTGCATGTGGTGGGGGCACAGAAAGGTGTTAATTAACGGTGTGTGTGAAAATAATTGGGATATCTTGACTAGCTTTAGCAAAGCAGCAAGCCTGGACCAACTGCAATATTACAGCTGTGCCTAAAAGCCTGTTAGGCTGCAGTTCTTTTGTGCTAAGTGCTCTATCCATATTAAACAATTTATAATCTGAAAGGAAAGACTGTATGAATAACTGAAGCAAGCTGCAGAGGTGTTTTTTTTTCTGCACAGACTGCTTTGTGTGTGTATTCCCAGACAAAACAAATGAAGTGTTGACAATAATTGCCATTATTGTAACTTCTAGATTTGACATCTCTTATGTTGGGTGCTAATTCTGAGAAGGCTGGCATTCACTAGGAGTTCACGTTGCCCACAGGAATTCCACATGTGGTCACAGCTATGTACAAGCATTGTATCCTTGCTTTTAAAAAAAGCTTTTCAGTTAGAAGCTACAGGTAAAACTGTTATTAGGAAAAATGCTTTCAGTTTTATAACGTGTATTACAAAAAGGGTGAGCATTTTGTGGACTATAAATAAAGTTTACCTCGTGTTTCCAGTTTCCATTTTGAACTTCTTAAATGATTCTCCCAGATGTGTGTTTCTTTTTCTAAGATACCACCAAAAGGCAAATAGTTGTTTATGTATATGTGGTGAGACTTACTATTTCTGCATTAATACTTGCTTTTGGTGTGGCAAAGTGTTTAAGAATCTATTGCACTGCCTCTTCAGCCATTTACTCAGTGGCTTCTATGAGAAATGGATTCAGCAATGCACTTTTAGGAGCAGTGTCATACATACAGTCCTAACCTGCTGTCTGCTTCTTGATTCTCAGTTTTGGATGGTGTACTGGGACGTCTTGGGGGGAAAAAGCCACCTGAAATGTAACCTGACTAGGACAGGGATCTTGTAATGTAGAGGGAAATTTTGTCACTAAAATCAGGAGGTTCACTTTTTCACTTGCTCCCTGAGTTTTCCTGGAATTTTACATACTAGCAAAGGGTATTTTTTTTTTTTTTGCTCAGTTGTTTTTCTCTGGACTTTGCTATAGCTGTCCATACCTTGCAGTGCCACTATATGCCGAGAACTGCACTACTTCCCGATTCTCTTCAGGTTCAGGTCAGTGCAATAGTTTTGATGAGTAACCCCCCTAATCCAGTGCACCCCAAAAAAGGTAGCTCATTGTTTTTGCTGGGACTTTTCATGGGCTCACAGATAAGACCAATTTTTCTGCTTTTCAGAAAGTGCCAAAAGCTGTAAAATTTTCTTTCAATAGTTGGTGATTTCGTACCCCTCTGTATTTTGTAGTGCCTGCTGAAATCAGGAGAGATGATACTATACTTCCAAGAGAATTGTATCAAGGATTATCTCTTCATTCCTTTTTGTAGTTTAGGGAAATAATTCTATGGATATGGAATTCTGAGAATTTTTTCTATTAATTTCTATAGTGCTTTTAAAAATGACAAACAGTTACTATATGTGGCAGTTATTAATGATTCCAGTGAGAATCTCCCACTTGGACCTATCAAGGTGGTGGTATTCTCTCTCATCACTCATGATAACTGGGGGATCAACTTACTTGAAATTGATGCGGGCAGGAAGTACTCATATCACAAGCCTCAGCCTTGGGAGTCCTGTTGGCTGCTTCTGACTGGGTGGTAGTACAAACCAGTGTTCGCAGGAGCTCTTAAAGAGATCTGCTAGGTTTTTGCCTGAATTGTGGGGGTTCTTTGAAGGTCAGTGCTTTCACTTTTTTTTTTCCCCGCAGGAAGGAGTTTTGGTTACCCTATTGCAGCAAAATTGTTTCAGACATGCATGTTCCTTATTTCATCTGAAAAAAAAAACCAGAGAGGGATACCTCTCTGCAGATCTTCCTGATACAAATACATAGAGAAATTGTGTTTCATGAGCTTGGCTAATTACATGTGTTTCTGAAAAACAAAGAATCAACTGAAAAATCTAGTAATCTAGAGAAATTTGTTGTCACCTACCATGATTGCTTAATCAGATTTATGAATTCCATATGCTTGTTATATGGCAACAGGAAAGGAACATCAGCACTCCCTGTGGCCTAGTTCAAGGTTGCCCAGCTTAAGACTCTCTCTGGCTTTGCAATATATACAGCTTAAAGCATGCAGATTATTTTAGCCAGGGGATTTTTGATCCTAACCCTGCATGAAGAGCAGAAACAAAGTTGTTGACACCAAAAGATAAAAGGCTATTTTTATTCTATAGTGTAAGTTAATTTTTGTTACTAATTCAGTAATAGTCTGGCTACTTGGCAGATTTTTATGTCATTGTGGGCATGGAAATCCTAAGTCTACTCTCACACCAATGAGGATGCTGCATTGTAAAACTAGGAAAGCATGAAGTTGGAGAGTCCTGACTTCTGTCTTAGTTGTGAGACACCAGTAAAGAGAGAACCTAATAGACTATCCTAAGTCTATCATCTTCTTTACGTAAAAGATCAAATATTTTGTTAAACAGTTAAATTACAGTATATAAAGAATAAATAGTATCTGCAACATTTTTAAATTCTGCAAGAACATTTAGCCTGAGTGTCAAACGCCTGAGTGTTTCTGGGTTTGGTGGTACCAGACTGAAGATTCATCATGTCAATTTAATTATGTTTATCTACTAATCTAATCTATCTACTAATCTAATCTAATATTGGTTGAAACCTAGCTGGAAGTGCCAGAGAGGTCAACTTCAAGATTACAGATTAAATTCACATTTCTGAATGCAAACCAAACAAATTGGTAGGTGTGAGAGTTTGCTTGTATTAAGAGCCTTGGTGGTTTACTGGCTTAAGGTACAAGCATTCCCTCGGACTCACACTGCAGAAGAGTTCAGGCGTGGCAATGAATCTGATGGCGTAGTTCTGCAGAGCTAACTGGCACGGTTCAGAGCTGCCGACAAGTTTGTTCTGCAGGGGCTCGGGGCTTACACAGACATGGGTGTTGTTCACTAGAGGCAAGCTCCGAGGGGAAAGGCTGCAAACCACCTTCCCACAGTTCAGCAAGAGATCCCATATGTTTTTCTCCCATCAGAAGTAAAATGGGACAAATGTTCACTGGTATTTTTTTGGCTAGTGTTCTGATTTCCTTGATGCACTCTTTACTTTCTTTGGCTGTACTACATTACAGACCTGAAAAACAGCAGTATGTCTGGTTGCTGCAAAGAAAACGGGTCCAGTTCTGAACACTATCATGTCTATACAGTTTGTCTTCTCCAGAAGGTCTATATAATAATAATAGGTGTGGTGTTGATGAGGCATAAGCCTTTGGAAGTGGATGAGGAAGAGGGAACGAGGACATCTCTCTACTAGAGAAGTTACCAGGCTAATGAGATCTTAAGTGCTGCTAGCAGTGTTCAGCCTTCCTGTAGCGCTTCAGTGCAATTCTATCTGTCTGCTGTGCTTGTATAACAATGTGGAGGGCAATGTACACATATTTTACTGACTGTGTCTACTCATGCATCCCTCCCAAAGGAGCTCGAGTAGCTGCCTAGCTGGGAGCTAGTAGCAAGTACTCAACTAGCAAGCTGAGGAGGCCTGCACCTCTTGTATTACATATTTATTGCTAGGACATTAATGCACTGCAGGGCCCTAATCAGCTTCCAGACTCTATATATAAACTCTCCATGAACACAGAATAACATGGAGCAAGAGGGGAAAGGGGCACAGGACACAGTAGTATTTGTTATCAGTGTTCAGTACATGCAAACAACCTCTGATTTTTATCATTATGAATAATGAACTCACCTCAGTAACTTGATCTTGGAAAGTTTTCATTTCATTAATTAACTGTCTTGTGATTGCTATGTTTTTCATGTACTTTGTAACTAAATGTTCATCGTAATGAAGTCTGAGACTCAACCGTAATTTATATAAACCTTGTCTTATAAAAAAATATCAAATTGCAATAGCAATTTTTAAGAACAGGTTCGCAGTGATAAACCCCAAGCTGGAAATAACGCCATATACATTCGATGTGGAGCCTTCTTCTAGTATGTGTATTTAAATATTCTTTTAGCTGTAGAATCACAGCTATCAAATGTAACCAGCTGTTCAGATCTTTGTATCATGCCCTCCAGTCTGTACATTCAGATATCTTCAGCTAGCTTGGGCTTTTCTCCATTAAATTTTATCTAGTTGGCCTGAGATAAGCCTATGGAATAAGTTACAAAGCAACTAAACCTTTTTATTAGACACTCCCTCCCTTTGTGGGAGGTAAGGAACATCAACTCCTGGGCTTGCCTGGAGAAGGTAAAGCCTGCAGAGTAAAGGAGCTGTAGGTTCGGTTTACATAATTAACTCTCTGTTCCCTCTTTGGGTGGAAGTATCTCCTAAAGGATTGGTATACACTCTGTGACATTGCACATAAAAGTACTGTACATCCTCAGGCATGTGCTTCTTGTATTCATTAGAATCACTGGAAGCATGTCTTGACTCCATTCTTGATCAGCTTCCCAATTAAGAGTATGTTACTGAGTAAATAGTACAAATAATTTGACTGGTTTTGGCTTATGCTGTAATGGAAACCTTCAGGTTTGTTTTAGAAGTGACTAATTTAATGGAAGGATGTTAACACCTAGTGTCATAGGTGAAGGGTGCTTTTTTTCTGAGTGATTTCCAAAGTGACCTAGAAATCTCATAATTAAATCTCAATAGGCATTGTAATGATAGAAAACTAATATGATATTATTTGTAATACTGGGCATAACTATGTGTTTACTGAACATAATCAAAATCAAATAAGCAATAATTTGAAGAGTAAACTTCCTTTACTGGGAGGCACGTGGAAAGTGTGATGAAAACATTGTGAATCAAATAGCTTTCATAATCGGTCCAGTAGAAAGGATTACTAAGATTTCTATGTTCTTGTACTACAGAACCTTTCTTAATCAGCTGGACAGATCCATCTGTACATTCCTCAAGAATTCAGGAAACATCTACCTTTTCCTTCAAGGTTTTCTTTTTGAGGGCAAGGTTGTTCAATTTTTCTTGCAGTTCAATAATAGTTTCATTCTTCCTGTTATGTTCTGTGTCCTAGTGAGCATAACAGTGGAGGAAAACTAACAGCGTTTGAACAGATGGAGAACCAAAATTTAGCATACGGTTTATCACTGCCTTTCCTTAGAGTTAACTGAAGGGTAACTGTGGTGTCTTGACCAAGACTAGCTATAACAAATGGCAAAGAGGATTGCTAGGAGGATCCTGAGCACATAAGCTACTGATAGGTAATTGAGATTGTATTTATTTCATAATTTGCTTTTTAAGTATCAAAATACAGAATATATGATGAAACCTAACATTGTGTGTTTGAGGCCTTCTGAGCCTCTATTAAGATGTGTTTAGTAATGTTAGTACAGGAAAAGAATCTAAGAGCAGGCCAGTGTCATCTGTTGTATATGGTGAAAGAAAAATTATATTCTGAGCCTGAGGTTTGTAGAATAGGGAATAAAATATAACCAGTAAGAGAACATGTCCATGTAACTACATATGGAGTAATCAATAAATAAGAAAGCCACCTATGGCTATGGTAGAGTTGTCAATGTTAAAAGCAAAAGGGAAACTGAAGATTCAGTTAATTTCTAGACATTATGCTTTATGCTATGGGAAAGGAACAAAGCAGATCTGTTTTCTTTGTTGGATGGCTTTGGATTTCTTTGTTGGATGTGTACTGCCATCAGTACATTCAAATTTGAACAATACTTTCTGGGTCTGAACACCATTTGCTTTCCCTGCTCAGTGAAGAAGGAGCAAAACTTTCAACAGGGAGAAAAAAGTCTCTTTTACCTATAAGAATCACGCCCTTTTTTATTACCTATCTAGTTTTGCAACTGAAACCAACCGTGCTGCATTTCATTCTGGTTTTTATTTTGTCATGGCTCTATTTTTCACACAATTTATATACAAATTTAGCATATCAAATCAATAAATGGTCTAATAAAGTGGTAAAATAACATATCTAACCTTTGTCAGGTGCAGTAGGAGTGTTTCAAATATGAAACAATGATACAAGGATCATCAGCTGGACGAGCTGCTGACTTTTCAGAGGTTGAGATCCTTGCGAGTCACTGGCACTCCTGGCAGAACCTGTTGCTCTCACCACCTCACCCAGGTACTGTGGTTCTGTGCCATGGTTGGTGGGATGCTGCCTGTGCCGGGGTCACCCTCAGCTTCTGGCCCATTTTTCTTTGTGGATCGGCCCCGTTCCTGCTGCATGTTCCCTAACAGTTAGCTTGGGCTTTCTTGAGCCCTGAACTGAGTACTGAGACCTTGCCCCCAGGGTTCCCTGATAGTTCCTGGTAAATCTCCAGATCCTTGCTGAAGACTGCAGCCAGGCTACAAAAGCAGATCACAGCCCTACATGCTTCTGTACCCTAACTGACCCCTGCCCCAAGGTCCCTGAACTCTTTAATGGGGAATAGGTGAGGGTATGGGGGTTTATGAGTCAGATGTGACTAACCTCTATTGTCTAGCCAACAGTCATTATCAGTTCAGCAGTAATCTGCTGGCTCTTGGGAGCCTCATCTTCTACCTGAATGCCAGTAACAAGGGCAATACTGCAGAGGAATGTCACAGGACCTGTTCAACTTAGTTTTTCTATCAATGATTTGGAGGGGGCAAAAGTGCTTACAGATGGCACCAAATCGGGTGGTGGTAGGGGCCTAGCAGATATGCTTGGGTGCAGGGCTGCCACGCAGGGGGACCTAGGCAAGCTGCAGGACTGAGCCAACAGGAACCTTATGAAATTCAAGAGGGACAAAGAGTCCTGCCCCACGAAAGGAACAGCATATCAACAGAACAGGCTGGGGACTGACTGGCTAGGGAGAAGCTTCTGCTGAGAAGGACCTGGGGGGATGCTTGTAGATGCTAAGCTGCCATGAGCCAGCAGTGCACCCTGGCAGTGAGAAAGGCCAAGAGCATCCTGGGCTATATCAAGAGGAGCACAGCCAGCAGGTCAAGGTGAGTGACTCTTACCCCTCTAATTGGCGTTAGAGTTTACCTAGAATAGTGTGTCCAGTCTTGAACCTCCCCAACTCAGGGAAGATACAGACAAAACTAGATGATATTTAAAGGTCCCTTCCAACCTAAACTATTCTGTGAAAGCTGTATCTAGAAGCTTCTGCAAAGATAAAGAAAGGCATAAGGTGTCAAATTTTGGACCATTATCATAACTTTTTATTCCCTTATTTATTTCAAATAATAAATTGCAAAGTGTTCGATCTCTACCTGAAATTAGAGGATTGCAGAAATATCTGTATAAGACAAAATTCCACACTGGGACTCGAGCCCAGTAAAGGACTCAAGAGACGGAGTGCTATCTTAACTTTAATGTTCTTGAAGAGAAACACAAGCTTATATACTTTCCTGGTTCTCAATTTCTTGGTCAGAACCCTCAGCTTGAGTCAGTGGAAGCTTGTCCCGAGAAGGGAAGGTGAACTGCTGCACATGGCAACTAGGAACTCTATCCATTACAGATACTTACGATGCTTCCAGTGTTGTATCAGTCTGACTTACACCTTAGCTGTCTGTGATTCTTTGGTTTTATCATATCTCTCTTTGCATCTGGCAGTTTCAAGCTGCAGGATGCAGTTTTGTTCTTGGTCTTTCACCCTCTGTTGCTGCAGCTTTTGGTTCTCTCTTCTGAGCTCACAAATCTGCTGTTGCATTTTCTTCATCTCAGCTTGTTCGTTTTCAAATTCTGCTTGCAGGATTCAAAGCTGAGCAGCCAGCTTGTTATATATGGATTGCAGCTGTTGACTTTAAGCCATCCTTTTCTCCCTGGAATTTTTTTTGCAAGGATAGGAGCCATTTCCATGTATTCTCCCTTAGCACATGCAGCACTGAAGATAGTCTTGGCCTCGTGTTTCTGCTTTTTTCTGAGATGCTGCAGTTCCCATATCTTTTTGTCTTTCTTGTGTATGGTATGATCCGTCTCCAAGCACTGTCTCCTAAACCTGGTCTTCGCTTCTGCCTCATGGTTTATTTGAAGGAGATAATATGCAGATTTAAGTTCTTCCACATGCTTCAGAAGGGCTTTTTTTTTTTTTCAGTCTCAGCATCCTCAAGACATTTGATAGCACTGAATAAAGTTTCCTGCATGACTATTAGCCAACTCCTAGCTTCACTTTTCTCCTTTGTGAACTTGCCTTTTGTTTCACATCAATCTTCCTTCTTTAACTTGTTTACATTTTTTTCCCAAATGCTGTTGCTGGACAGTTTTTGGTTTTAACTCTTTGAAATTGGTCTTCAGAAAAATGGTTTCATAGTAAGAATCCATAATCTGTGTTGGCTGCTGCTTCTGATTCCACTTCATCCTCCTGGTCACATCATCTAGACCTAAATTCCCTTTGTTAAGCAGTAGTTTCCCCCTATCTTTAACCTTCTCCAAAACTGTATCATCACACTGAAGATCCATGATCTGGGTTTGTTCTTGCTGAGCCTGCCCTAGGTCCTTGATGACCCCTCTGAAGTTTGTAACTGTCTCCCAAAATGGTAATTTTTCCAAATGGTAATTGAAACATTTTGTTCCACACATACCTGAGGATGCTTCGTAAGGACTTGGACAGGGGCTCCCTATTCTAAAATTGGAGAGAATCCCTTTATTGCTTCTGTCTCCTTGCTTATATCCTTCCCTGGGAGCAAGTGATATCTCTGAATGCTGGAGTAAAAAGTCCTTATCAACTTTTGGCATTTCCTAGGAAGGCAAGCATATTCTGTCATCAACTAATTAGAAAAATGAGAGGTCACATGGCTTGACAGAGAAGGTGGAAAGGCAACTGAGGATAAACTTGAATAAGCTTCACCCATGCTGTTACAGTACTAGTAGAGTTGTGTCATTCTTCTATTGCAGAACAAGAGGTGACACCCTCTGTTCAATTTATGCAAACTATTTTTTCACTATCTTCAGGGGAAATTTTCCATCTGTGAAGATAAATCAATGTGGGCCAGCATTATGAAATGATGAAACCGAAGGAGCTCACCCTTCTACAATGTCTACAGTCCTTGCACCTGCATCAAGGTCCAGTGGAATGAAAAGTCTAAAGAGTGTCATTGTCAGATTTTGGCCTAACTTACAATAATCTGTGACCTTAAAGCAAGAATTTAAAAACCTCCAAAAATCTAAGTTAAACGTGGCCAAACAACTTGATTGTAGAAAATGGAGAAAAAGAAATGTTTACATGAAAGCAGTAAGAAATACAAGTCTTCCCATGCTCTATGCGTTGCTCTATTTACTGACTTTTGAGAAGACTGATGAAAGGGAGATTTTACTCACTGAAGACAGAGGTAGAAGGCAAAAAAAATGCTTGAAATACTACTGAATTAGTCTTATGTAATAGGCCATACAAGCTTTTTACTGTATTTCCTAGATACTATAATAAAACTAATAATAAACAGGAGTAGAGTTTGATCCATCATTTTTTTAAATGTTTGGTTTTAATTTTTTTCTTATACTCTTTGTAACTGAAAAAAATTAGAAAACTATAAATAGGAAAAAGCATCTCAGATTCTGGTGGAAGCTCAGTACTTCCCCTTTTGTTGTACTGTATCACACTGTTCTTTATACCTCTTTTCACTTCTCTGTTTGACTGTATCAGACTTGGTATATACACCATGTTCTCACGCAGAGAATCAGATGATATACTATTGTTGTGCTCTCTCCAGTTTTTTGGAGGGTCTATCTTGTCCAGTGGCTGCCTACCAAACGAGTGTAATTTGTAATGTGTACTCATTTGTAATAATTATAATTAAACATAATTTAATTAAAAAATTAAAATTAAAAATTTTAATCATGTGTAATCTGAATGGGAACGTCAATGAAAGTGCACTGCCCCCTACATTCAGAACTCAGTTAATTCAAGGCGTAACTCCAGCACCTCCATTTGATGTTCTTAACACTTCTCTTTTATATAATACATCTGGGAGGCCCAGTACTCACATATAAAACATTGCAATATACATGTGATTTAAAGTGCTACTACTAGTTTTATCAGAGAAAGGTATTTTCATCATTCAAGCAGCATGAAATCTTACCATGACTTCTTCTGGACTGTGAGTTTTGTTAGCAAGTTCAAATTATCCTCTCCAGAAAACTGCTTCTCAGTACCAAAACCTGGATATATCTTAAAGAGCCATGGGGTTGAGTGAGAAAATAAGATGCATCTTTTATGGGACATTCTTTAATAATGTAATCCAGTAGTGACTCCACCATTTCTACAAATGGCTCTTCATGAGGAACTATGAGGGGCTTAACTGATAATTGTTCTGGCAGTGAAACCTCGTCTCTCCTAGATTCCTGCAATTCTTTTTTAATAGTGTCTTTTCCATCTATGTTTTCTTCTCCCCAGCCCAGCATTCTCCTTTGGCGTGCTGGCTCTTCTTTGACTATTGTTTCCTCCTCTAGGAAAAATGCGTCCCCACCTGAAGATTGCTTCCAGTTGGCTACACAGAAAGGTGTGCTGCTTCTACAGCAAGTGTTTCTATGACTTAGTGACTCTGTTGTTTTCTGAGAGGTATCCTGAAAATTTATGTAGAATCAAAAAAAAGAATTAAGCTTCTTACAACGGTTTCAAAGAATATTCATGGCAATAATATAGGTGTGGAGAAGAGGTACTTTGCTTGGAACTTAACACATGAATCATTTGCCTCCTCAGCATGTGTCATTTTGGATCAGGCGCCACCTAGCCAAAACATGATGCAACTACATGAATGTTCACAGTAGCACTGAAGCACAGTATTACCTGATTTCTCCTTCCTATATGTGTATGCCTCTTCCATTTAAACCAATGTATATATAAAGTAGGAATATAACCTGCAATATTTGAATATCAAGCATACTGCATGAGATGGAGAAGATCTTGGCCTCCTGCTGTGCTGCTGTACAAAGAGAGTCAAAGTAAAGGGACTGCAAAAAGCAGAGCATGATTTCTCTTAATATCCAAGACAGCATGAACAGGTTTTTCTGATGGTCACATAAACTTGCTTGCTATCAATCTTCGATATAAGCCATTGTAGCTGCAGTGAGGTTGGAGAGCCTGAGCTCACTCACCTGGATCAGCTGAGGCTGTATCTCAAGAAAAGGCCACCTGCCTTGACAGGTGTGTGTAGCTCCTCACAACTATTCTTGTTCTGTGTATTGTGACAGCCTACTGTGATCATGGGTAAGAGAGAGGGACTCACAGCTTGGAAGAAGGTGGAAGGACTCAGCTGCGAGAGAAGTACTTCACTCTGTTACACTGGCAGAGTAAAAGGTGAATGTGTCAGCAGCAGCTTGCTTCTAAAGCTACACTTAAGTGAACTGAATGCTGACCTTCTACTACTTCTCTGTATGATTACTGTTCAGGACGTAGATGCAGTTTCCTATTTTCAGATAGCTTTTTATGTGAATCATCTAATTTTAACAGTTCCTTGACCATATGCTTTCTCTTTCCCCCTCTTATGTCTCTCCATGCTCTGTACAGTCCCTATTGTTTCTGCCCTTCACTCATGCCACACCAGTAAGGTATAAGCAGCTGACCTCAAAATCTAATGAACTCTTGTTGATTTCAACAGGCTTTGCATCAGCTCAAGATCTGTGAGACAGCACTGTCTGTGAGCTACAAAGTACTGCCCTGGCATATTTTGGTAGGGGAGGGGTGTGCGGTAAGTAAAATGTCATTATAACTCATCCTAGCACATGGCAGTTGAAGTCCCTCTCATGTTTAACATCACCAACAGGAACATACCACGTGTCAAATTTTCCAAGGCAGGCTCAGAAACACAGGTTCCTTTGCAAAGCTGCCAGTCAGTGTCTTTTCTTCCCTTTGGATTCTACATTTTGTCCTGTAAATATAAAGGGAATTGTTAGTGGTCATCTCGAGTTGCTTTTCCCAGGAAGGAGCAAGACTCCCAGAGATTCTGAGTATGGTCTCTGTACCCAGTTACGCAGCTTCAATGTGAACCAGAATATATCCCTGTCTTACATAACATGCAGTGTTAAGTACAGACTTGGTGCATCTCCAAGCGTGAGCAAACATTGTGACTCTTAATTTTCAGGAAAGATAACAATGTAGTCATAGGCAGAGTAAGGGAGGCAATATTTTTGCAAGGGCAGTCTTGCGTAAGGAACATGGAGCTACAGTGGTCCAAGCTGAGTATGTAGGCTGACAGAGGTCTCTACTCCCAGGGATTAGGGATGCTGACTGGTAAACCTCTGTCACCTCTTTTCACATGCCACATGGTTGCTGGCACATGGAACCATAATGCCGCTTCTTCCCCTTCCCTCCTGCTAACTTGCACAGTGGTCAGTAAGGAGTGGAGAGCCTGAAGTCCCTATTTTCCTTCAGTGTGAACCTGCAGGGGAATGCTAAAAATAAGTTACCTCTTCAGGGAGATTGAAGGCGGAGGGTAGTATTTGCCTGATGCAATCTATCTACATAATTATACGAGCATCCCCTCCTTTCTACATGCCTTCTATACACTAATGCATTTATCTTCATGTCCTGTTGTGTGAACACAAGAAACGTTGCTATTTCCATTTCAGAAATTAGAAACTACAACCCTGGGAGTTGCATGGAGGGAGTCACTGAAGGCCACACTGCAGTTCAGCCTGTGATAGATCTGGACCAAGAGTCAAAGCAAGCCTAGCACTTCATAACATAGGAGGTTCTCCTTCTGAAGGTACCACTATCACCTGGTAGCCTGTTTCACTTAACCCTGTTGCAGGTGAATCATTTGTAGAACAGTCTGTGCCTGTTTCCAAATGAGTGCTTAAAGCCTGGGAAAAAACAAAACATGCTACAGTCTATGGCTGTAGCGGAAGTTATGTGGAAGCTTGGAGCAAAGAAGGAATAAAAGTGATTGTGGGAGTCCTCTGGCAGTGTTACATTTCAAACAATTCCCTGTCATTACAATAAATGGGTATTTTTACTTAAGAGCACTGAATAGTTTATTAGACTGAAATAAATCTGTAGGATAGCACATTCTCTGCAGCTTCACCCACATGGATTAAGAATCCTCCAACAGCTGGTTCTAGGAAAAAGATCGGTAAACAGGTGATCTTAATCCAATTTCTGTTGCATGTGGCTGTGTGTTGGGTAAAAGAGCTCAGAGCATGACTGAACAAAGACAGATCTCGCCTCCCAAAACTACTCAGATTGGGTGACGGCAAGGCATGCTGGCAGGGCAGCAACTGGAACTAAGCTAGATGACCATGTGTCTTGAGATACTGGCTCAAGTCCTGCCTGTCCCCAAACCAGAGGTGAACCCTGCACTGCTTCTGCCGCACTCATTTCGCAGCTAAATAAAGAATGCCATACATAGCATTGCATCCACTTTCAGAGAGGATACTTGGCAGCGAGTTCCTTAGCGTACAGGCTCTCATTTTTGTTCAGCATTTGTATAATGTCTAGCACGATGAAGCATAATGGGAATTTCCAGGTAATACAATATAATAAGAAATAACAGGGCAGTTTGTTTTCATATGGAATCTACCTTTCCTCTTCCAGACCTCCCTTGTGACATGTTAGGGAACTGACTTGTGTATCGTAGCAACTGAGTAGCATGAGGGTCCTCCAGCAGTGCTCCATCTCTCCTCTGACTGAAGCCACCAGTGTTCAAGCAGAGCAGTGTTATCTTCTCACACAGTTAGGCCTTGTAGGTTAAAGAGTTCTTTGGAAAGCAGTTGTAGTACTGCTTCTTCAGACTGACCCTGTATCTTCTCTGCCTTACCAGCTGGCACTTTATTACAGAGAGACAATATTTGACACAAGATGCCCTCTTTTATACAAAAGAAGGAGAAAGGGGTATTTAGGTTCCAGGTGCTCTAGTGTCAGAAGCTTAAGTGGCAGAACTTGAACACAGCCTGAAGTCAGGCTGTAGCTTTAGAAATGTCAGAAACTGGCTTCTGGCTTTCCACGTTCAGACACTCTCAATGGGCTGACTTTACAGAAGTGTTGCGGATGGAAATGTCATCTATTCCATTCATTCTTTTTTAAAGATACAAGCATCCCTGTTTTCTGCACAATTGCAGATTTTTGATAGCCTTTGCATATAGCACTCAGACAATGGGGAAACATCTACAAAAAAGACTGCATTTTTAGATTTTACCATTATGTACCAGACAGCAAGAGACCAGCACTCACTTTTATTTTCTTAATCCTAAGTTATATCAGCATATAAACAGATGAGCACATTGTTCAGTGTAAGGGGTGTTACAGTGACCTAAGGTGCTTCTAGCAAGGCTTGAAAATTTGGAATTCCTTTGGCTTCAGTTGCACCTTTACTTTAATAAAGATTGGCATTTAGTATTTCCGAGTGTTTTAGATAAAACTCTGTCGATATCTATTACAGATGACACGGATCATCACTCATGTTTTGGGGAAAACAGCCATGAATCTGTGCCATAAATGGTCATTTCTGTAAAGAGCAGGGGGCTTGAAGATGCAACATTTTTCAGGCTGTATAAGAGGTACCACAGACGAGCATTTACTTTTTATTTACTTACCAGTGCGGGCTGTGAGTTCCCCCAGAGGAAAGCTGTGGCTGCCGGATTCGCCCTCGTAGCGCTTGTCGGCGACAGGCGCTGTGTCACAGGCTGCGGTGCCCCCCACAGGCTGCGGCGGGTCCAGGCCTGCGGCCCCAACCCCGGGCCCGCTCCCCCACAGCCGCCGCCATTGCCGCCCCCCCTCGCACCCGCCGCTCGCGGCTGGGCCGAACCCAACGGTAAGACTGACGTCAGGCGTTCGCAGCCAATCCCCGCGCCGGAAGCTGAGAAGGGGGCGGGGACAGAGGCGGGCCCCGCCCTCCTTCCTGGTACGGCCGCGCTCCCCCTCGATGCTTTCGGTCCCTCTGCCGGCGCCGTAGGGGCAGCCCGTAGCCCCGCGTGCCAGCTGCCCGCCCACCCCCCCGCCGCCATGGATTACCGGGCGGCGGCCATGAGCCGGGCCGTGCCCGGGCAGTTCGACGATGCGGAGTGCTCCGACGGGTAGGAGGCGGCGAGGGGCCGGGCCGCCTCTGGTGCCCGGCGCCGGCGTGAGGCGAGGCCGGGCGGGCCTGGGGCGGGCGGGTTTGGGGGCGCGGGCCGGCTGCGGTTCCCGCAGGCCCCGTCGGAGCCGCCCACGACCGGCAAAGAGCGGGGAGCGGGGCTGTCGTGCCCGCCTGGAAACCGCGGGGGAGGGCGGCTGTGCTGCCCGAGTTAGAACGGGACGCCTGAGGGAGAGCTGCGTGCGCTCGCTCAGCTTTTCTTCTCAGTTATTTGTGATTGCTGCTTCACTGCTAAAATGGCCTGACCCCCCCTGCGGACTCGGGGGTGGTAGAGGCGATTTTACCTTGGTGTTATGTGCTTGTAACTGAACACGTGAAACCGTGTAAGAAAACAGTGGGTTGCCTAGGACAGCAGATCAGTTTGGTCCATTTTGGAATTAAAGCACATTTTCTGTTGGACTGAAAGCCTGCAAGTTTTTATATGTAGTGGGGAGCGAATAAGGAATGGTCTTGTGTGTTCGAGCCATTTTCTTTCTAGTTTACCACTTATTTAGTTACATGTCAAATGCAGGCAGAGAATCTGCTTTGGGATGTACTTGTTCTGGCAGAAAAATGTGACGTACTACAGCCATTAAGACATGAGTAAGTCAAAAAGGTTCATTTCTCCCACAAACTCCTTTTTAGGTCTGACTGTTCCCATGTAGGTTGTGCTGGTGCCCTGAGTTACCGGCAGGTTGGCTGTCTGCCTCCAGTGAGATTTTGGGTGATACCTTGTCAGGTGGAAACCTGCTGTGGCAGCAAGCAGAGTGGTTCATCCCTGGTGAAGGAACCAGCAGCCCTGATCTGGTGTGTTCATCTGATTGAAGTCAGAAGGATCCAAATATGTGTAACTGCAGAACAAGTTAGAAGGCGGCACCGACATGGTGAAAAAGATAATTTAAATGTAGTCCATCCTTTAAAGGCAGTGACATCCTCATGTATACTTACTTAAAGACGGGTGAAGTGAGAAACATCTTGTGGAGAGCTAACCTTGTGAAATCATTTGTTGGGATAAAGGTATTGAATTTTTGATGACTGTAACAATCATTTGTAGTTATAGAAACATCTGTCTTTGTTTGAAGTGAATTTACGCAAGATGCAGAAACAGTTAAAGAAGGTGAGGTCACTGAGAACTGCCAGTCATGCATGTGCAAAGAAGTTAACGCTGAGGAAGGAGATGGTGATGATGACAATGATGATGAAGAGGAGGATGAAGACTGGGACTGGGATGATGAGGTGGGAAGACTCACAAAGCGTCACAATGCTGCTGGTGGATGCAATCCACAGGTATGTTGCAGACTGCTTGGTGAGCATTGAGGGTGCCCAAGAGCAAATGAGGCTAACCTGATGGCTTTGTTCTTTGTTAGTATCATGTTGAGCATAAATGCAAACAGAAGTTTTTCCTCAAGAGAATCCCCTTCCTTTGAGTCTGTTCCTCTGCCGTGCCATGTGTATATGTATGTTGTAGCCAGAGCTCCTCTTGATTTCCTTGTCCTTATTGGTGGATTGTCTTTGTCACTGCAGTTTTCCTTCTGTTCCTTAGCTTTCTCAACCTCTCTTTGCCCACACTGATCTCTACTGATGTTGCTTACTTTTTAGTATTTTTCCTCTCTTCCCAATATTTTCTATTTAATTTTGAGACCATCCCTGCTTGTCACACCCAGGGTGAAACAGGTTCTTTTTGGACTAGTAGTGAAGGACGAAAAGAAAGCATATGAGATGGGGGGAGATGCTGGATGTGGATTAATTTAGAGTGTATGCTGTTGGCATAGAAACTCTGGCGTTGTGCAGAATGAAAAGCACACGTGATGTGAGAACTAGCATCCTTCTTCCCCTCAGCTTGGACACTGGAGGTTCAAAACCTCTTCTGTTTTCCTGTTGATACCAACATATAAGAATAGTTGAGATAAATTTGAGTGGTGCTGGTCATGGCATATCATGTCTGACTCGCAGCACTTGTCCTGGGCGATTTATTCTTGCCTTTAATTAGAGGTTTTTGCTGCCCAGTGTTGGTGAAATTGTGTTCAGATATTAATTGTGTTTGGAGAAGACTGCCTGTAAGAAAAGATAGCATCTTGGAAAGTTTTCTCTGTTCATTAACTTCTCGTTTTTTCTCTCATTTTTCTCCTTGTTTCTGTCTGCTATTTCCCTTCCTTTTCCAGATAGAAAAAGTATTAATATGAGACTTGCAGATCAATTCCCAGACTAAAAATAACCCTGAGTTGGGGCACTTTTTGGAATATTAACTGATGTCACTTGTATTTTCTTTTCTTGAATTAATTAAAATCTGATGTTAATCCATGCCCATTTCCTCACCCTTTCTGGTTTTCTATTTATAGCTCTAGGCATAGGCATTTGAGCTGACTTTTCCAATGATACTGTCTGTATTTCAAAGCACCGTCTAGAGAAGGCAACTTGTATTAATAAATCATTTGTTTCAGGCAAATAGACAGACCCTCAGTTCCTATGCAGCAAAAATGTCTACCCCTACAGACAAGGCTTTAAGGAAGTTTGAACATAAAATCAATTTAGGTGAGTGTAATTGCATTGTCATATTTTATGAAAACAGATACCGCTCTGTGATGTTCTCAGACTAATTCTGCTTACTTTAAGCCAGAACTCACTGGAATGGCAGTTAACCATTGCCAGACAGATTAAAAAAATGGCTTTTACCTACTTGAAGTTGCCTTTAGTCTCCACTAACCAGCTGTCATACCCCTTTCTCTCCCCTTCAGAGCCACAGGGCTGTTTTGGTTGGTTGGGGCTTTTTTTCCCCCCTTCCTCTTGACTTCTCCAGACCACATAAAGTATTTCTTCCCTAGCTTCTCTGTAGGAGCAGGCTGTTTGGCTGGAGGGAGGGTATCAACTCCCTGTTGTGATGTTGTTAGTCATTCCAAAGCTGCTGCCGCAGATAAATTTTCTAGACAATTGCAATCCCGTGTAGTATTAGGGTGGTACATTATGCAACAGTTACCTCACAGGGGTAGAGTTTCTGTGATAAGCGAAGAGGCTGCTGTCCTAGTCAGTGTAGTTTGATGTTTACCATGCGATGGAAATGGCTGTTCAGCTCAGCCTGTTAGGGCTAGATGTAGCTGTGATTGGGGCCTTTTGACAGGGTAGTAAATAGAGGTTGTGTGTTACTTCATAACGAAGCAGTTCTAAATTGAAGGCTCAAAAGACTAGTGCTGGTATATGTAGCCAAATACAGCAGCTTTTATACATTTAACAATTAATCAAACACCATTTTAAATACATCATGAGGAGAGAATCCTGGAGTCTGTTGCTTATTCTGTTCAGAAAAATGGCATTTGATTGTGGTAAGAGAATGGTGGACAAATTTAATGGTGAGATGTTATCCAAAAGGTTTTACTTCTGGATGGCGTTACATCTCCAGTTCTGTGGGACTGCCTCACTCATCTGTGTTGTTACCTTGTAGTCCTTGAAACGTAGACAGAGTGGAGTGCTAGGTTAACTCTGGTATGTGGCTAAGGTTCTGGGCTTGTTATCAAGAGTTCCACCTGTGTTTGAAGGTTGTGTTGTGGCATATCGGCTGGCAGCAGAATTGCAGGGGCTATTCCAAAAACAGGAAACTTCTTTGATTTTTGGGTTGTTTTTTATTTTTTTCATTTCTTCTTATGTGTTTTTTAGATAAGCTGAATTTTGATGACTCTGTTATAAACCGAGTCACAGAAAAGTCTAGACAGAAGGAGGCAGACATGTGAGTATTACTCCTGGTTCTATTTTCATTTAAATAATTTGAACCCAGAAGAGTAGTTCTTATTTCCTAGTGGAATCCTGAGTTTTGAATAAATTATTAAGAAAACAAAAATTTGTAAATAGTCTGCATGCAGTTTCCTTTCTGGTCTTAAACTTTTTGGTTTGCAGATCAGTTGTTTAAATCATTCCGATGTTTGGATACTTCTGTCACTGCTGCTGGTAGCACGTCTGATTATATTGGTGTAGTAAGACAGAAGTGATGGGTGTCATTCCACTAGCAAAAAACTATTTTATCTTTGATGCTCTTTTTCTAAACAGAGGTCCTTAAGCATTTGGGCTAGAAAAAAATACTGAAAGCCTTTTGAAGGTTCCACCTGATGATTTGGTGAGGAGAGGTACCTTTTTTAAAAAAAAATGTTTTTTAAGCCCGCAGCTTATAGCCCTAAGTTGTTAAGACAGATATCGTTTTTCTCCTGAGTGAGCATAATTCAGTAGAGGCAAGATGATGTCTGTAAAAGTGAAGGGCACTGATGTTTATGGATTCTTTTTTTAATTTTTTTTTTCCTGCCTGCAGGAGAAACCTTTGCTTTTGTATGAACTGAAAGCCTTACTTCTTGAGGCTGTCATCTTCTCTTTGATACAGAATGTCATGTTTTACTCTGTCAGAGTACTGAGTCCATGTGTGGGATTGTATCATTTTATTTTCGCTTTTGCTAGGTACCGAGTCAAAGATAAGTCAGACAGAGCAACAGTAGAACAGGTAAGTCCTTAATGCATCAAATTTCCCTTTTGACCAGAACAAATAATGTGGATTCAATGATAAAATGGATACTGTAGGAACAGAGTTTTGCCTTGGAATTCTGTTTCCCTTGTTATCCTGAAAAGACCTGTTGTTTCTTTCTGTTTCTTTCTTGTATGAAGGTTGTACTTGCTTCAGTAAACATTTAGGAGTTCATTTTTGTGCTTAGCATTGTGATTTGATTGTATATGCAATGCAGAATTCCATCTTAAGCTTTTATTAAATTCCAAAGAACAATAAAAAAATGCTGGGTTTGCTTTTTTTCCTTTTTCCTTCTTTAGCAAGACTGAACGGCCACACAGCTGCTCTGTTTCAGTTATGATAGCTCTATCTTAAGAGAAACCTTGTTTTAACACATTTAATGCAACTGTGGGCAGGAAATCATTCTCTTATGTCTCTTCTAGAGCTAGCTCAAGGACATATGCCTAGGTAAAAAAAAAACATCTTGAAAGAAAAATGAAGTATCATTCTAGAATCATGGCAAAATTCTGAGTGGCTGCTGTTTGGATTATCATTTGATCCTTAAGAATAATCTGGTGCCGTGGGTCCTTTAATGTGGTACTAAGAACAGACTATTATAGGTTTTGTCTTCTTCAAAGAGAGCAATTTTGCCTACTCTTCTGTATTAAATTGCAGGTGTTGGATCCAAGGACCCGAATGATTCTGTTCAAGATGCTAACTAGAGGTGTCATAACAGAAATCAATGGCTGCATCAGCACAGGGAAGGAAGTAAGTTTTATTACAAATGACGTGACAGTCTCTTTCTCAGCAAGCTAGGTGGAAGCTTGTGGTGCTCAGAAGATGTATTGAAATACTTGCGTTTAGTAGTACTACTTTTGTGTGTGTGTGTGTGTGTTGCTTGATTGGTAGGAAGTTATCTTAAGATAAAATGCAATTTATGTTAAAGGAAACAAGTTTCCCCAAGTATGAAAGATTTCTCAGAATACTTAAATGTTATCTTAAATTTGTAGATCTTGTTAATTGTATGTCACAGCTGAAATTTTTGGAAAGGGTATGCGTACACTCAGTATTAAACAGCACCTGAAAAACATACAAACTCAGGTAATTCTTTCTTCATGCGAGGCTCTCTTGCATGCAGATCAGATCAGCTCCACGTCAGCAGACATGGGAGTATCTAAATGGCGTAACAAAATTCTGTTTAAAATACTGTTAAACCTTCATTGCTTTTACAAAACTAGCATGTTTGTGTGCTGTTATTATCAAGTAATATTGCAGATAATTAAAACTAGACAACAAATTTCCAAGTAGATTAATAAATCAGTTTTAGAATGCCTAGTCCCTAGGCTGATGTGGTTTTCTTCCAAGCCCTTGGGTGCTGATTAAACGCATGCTTCCACCCTGTGTAGAGGTGTCAACGGGAGATACTTAGGCCATGCTTTCAGGCCTAAATAGTGCACAGACTCAAATTAATCCTTCACACAAGGGCTTGTTTCAGTCTCCAAAATGTGGATGAGGCAGAGTTTTCTTGTGCATTGTTGTTTTGTCCTATATGCATTGTCATACCCTTATCCAGTCTTAGGTACTTCCCATAAGCTGTGTCTGGTAGAAAAAGAAATTGCCCTTGTGCGCAGTCTCACTCAGCTGGGTGCCTAGTAGGGGCTGGGGTCAGATCAGATCTTTTTATCAGATCTTTTCCAGGTGTCAGAAAGAGAAGAAAAGAGAAGGTTATGTTGGTTTAAAGAGTTTTTCTTTAATATTATTTTTTCCCTTCATAATCTGATAGGCTAATGTATATCATGCCAGTACTGCAAATGGAGAGAACAGAGCAATAAAGATTTACAAAACCTCTATTCTGATGTTTAAAGATCGGGATAAGTATGTGAGCGGTGAATTCAGGTGAGTTTGACTTCTGCCTGGTTTTACTGGGGAAGAGGTGTTGTTCGAAAGGTTGTAAAATCACTGGTACTAATACTGCATTGATTGGCTAAGAGTCCCTGTTGTCTTTTATTTCCTTATTTAAAGATTCCGTCATGGATATTGCAAAGGCAACCCAAGAAAAATGGTGAAGACGTGGGCTGAAAAAGAAATGAGGAATTTAATAAGGTGATTTTTCCAGTTTTTATTTCAGCATGCAAAGGTAACTGAAACTTTAAGTTTATAGGAGGTACTCTCCTATTGCTAGACTGTGGCTATCACTATGTTTTAGGGTATCTGGCATATTCAGGAAAGTGTCTTAAGCTTCCCTGTGGGAGAGAAAAGAAAGGGGAGGGAGGAATAAAGATATCCTTTTGTCTTGCTGCTCATGCTCTAAGCTCTTCAATGTCTGAACATGTGTCTGCAATGACTGAAAAGTGAGGAAAAGCTAGAAATAGCTGCTGCTGAGTAACAGCACGCTGTGTGATATAGGTTAATCTAGGATTAACCTGAACTGTGTAAAGATTCTTTGTCTGACATAGGAATGCTTAGAGAAGGGTCAGAGCCAGAACGGTGGTGGCTTTTTGCATTCATTTCCTAGTTGTTCTCAAGTGAGAGTTTCCTGAGTAGAGGAGCTCTTATTGTGTATTACGTTTAAAGCAATAGAGCTCCTAGTGCAATGTAGAGTTGGGTTTTTTTTTTTTTTTTGGCTTTGTTCTGTGTTACAGGTTGAATACAGCCCAGATACCTTGCCCAGAGCCAATTATGCTAAGAAGTCATGTGCTTGTCATGGGCTTTATTGGTAAAGGCGATAGGTAAGTATCCTTAGAAAATAAAATATTTTTTTTTTTATTAGTAGCTTTCCACAATGTTTTATCAAAAGCAAACAGACCAACCCTCTGAATTTACCTACTATTACTTTAGGCTTGTAAAATGAACATGTTACTCTTACATGTGCACGTGACCTGTAGAATACCCAGACATTTGCCAGCTACTACTGCAGACAATCTGCGTGATTCTGAAGCCTCGGTTTTGTGCAAAATGAATCCGTAAAGTGGCTTAACCAGAGGTTAAGGCTGGAAAGGCTTGCTAATCATACACAAAGATAGCTCATTGTTTTGTATTACAAACATTAGCATAGCATGGTCCAAATTAGCTGATGTTGGAAACAGAGCTCCAGTATCTTTGGCAAGCATATACCAGGCTTTGCTGCCCTTCATGCTGGCTCCGTGCACTTAGCTGCTCACGCTGACTTGCTTGACATGCTTAGTGAGTGGGTCAGGTGCAGCACTTAAAGCATTTGCAGCTGGTGTGAAGAAGGAAAAAGTATTCACTTTCTGTTATTTGTGTTGTAATTTCAAGGCCTGCTCCTCTGCTGAAGAATGCTCAGTTATCTGACTCCAAAGTCCGGGAGCTGTACTTGCAAATCATCCAGTACATGAGAAGAATGTACCAAGATGCCAGACTTGTTCACGCAGATCTCAGTGAATTTAATATGCTGTATGTTTTTAAACTTTGCTCTGAATTGTGACATCTAAAATGTATGCATGGGCAACCTCTATGTGAGAGTACTAATCTACCTTTAAGGGAGGGTGGGGTCCTTTTTATGACTGGATTTTGTAACTTGTGTCATTAATTATGTAGCTTTTAACCCAGATCTGAGCTTTCTCTGTTTACAAAAAAAACCAAACCAAAACCAAACAAACAAAAAAACCCCACCAAAAACCCCCAAACAAAACCTCCTTGCAAACAAACAAAACCCCCTCAACTAGAGTAAGGTATAATTTTTTTTTTTCTTTTTCTCACCCCACCAATAACGCTGCTTTCTGTGTTCACGAGAAGACTATTTCTTTAAAGTTTAATAATACAGCTTGTGTAGAGGAGGGAGAGGATTGACCCGAAAATGCCACTCTGGCCCCAATAGGCAAGGTGTATGCCAGAGAAATATGTTAAGATTGTTTACTGGTTCTTAACTTTGAAGCATACTTTGTTCCCTGCCCCTCAATAATCTCCCATGTAAGAGCGGTGGAGTTAGTGCAGCTCTCTGTGTTTGTTTGCAGGTACCACAGCGGGGACGTGTACATCATTGATGTGTCTCAGGCAGTGGAGCACGACCACCCGCATGCGCTGGAGTTCCTGCGAAAAGATTGTGCCAATGTTAACGGTGAGTGGGCTGCACTTCAACTCTTGTTCTGATAGCTGGTTTATTTAGGAAGGTGAACTGTGTTCACCTATGTTCTTTCAGGTATAACTGACTGTAGAAGCTGTCAAACTTCTGTTAAAATGCTCCCCTCCTAGGTTCTCATGGCTTCCTCAGGGAGCAGTGTACTGTGCCGAGTTCAGAAGAGTGTAGCCTATTTTGCTAGAAATCATCTGGCTGAAATGAGTCACCTGGCTGAATCTCAGATATATGATAGATCTGAGATCAATCCCAGACTGATTAGAGATCAGTCCAGTCTGCAGTGCACACCCCAATCTTAACTTCCCTTACTTAAGGGACCGTGCAGACATACTGATGTGTTTCCTTCTGTGAGTGGAATCCACATCTGGAATTCCTCAGCTGGCAAGAAGTTACGAAGTTCCCTGCAATTATTTGTCCAGGTCAGCTGAGAAGACCGAGGCATAGAGTAATTTATTAGACATATTGTCATTTGTCATAGTGTTTTGATAAGCAAAGGTACCTTTATGGTATTTTTCTCTTGAAAATTTGGTCTTTGTGTGTGAGTATGCATATTGTATAACAGATACACACCTCCTGGTAGGGTGTGTTTCTCCCTGAGGGCAAGAAATCTGTCGCTGCAGCTGCTTTTGTCTCCCTTTCTTTTCAGATTGACTTTTTTCTAATTCTACAGAGACTCTTGAAAGTCTGTGGAAAAAGCACTGTGTGCATTTTGATGCTATGTGTTTATTGATACCCAGTATGCTAGTTTTTCCTTATTCCTTTTCTGTTCATGGATTTCTAATAACTCCCTTCTAGTTCAGATACTTGCACCCTTGCTCTTTTTTCATGTCTTTTGGTTTGCTCTCCCTAGATATTCAAGTGCCTCAGTGAGTTGCAGTGGTTTTGGTGTGTTTTGTTTGGGTTTTTTCTGTCACTGCAACTTTCTCTGTGTAGTCTTTCTGCAGAGACTCTGAGAAATACCTTGCTTTATGCTCTGCCCTAGCTGTGATGATTGAAAGGATTTGTGGTTCCTTGGGCACAGAGAGCTGCCTCCAAACTAATTTTTTTGGTTCTTTCTATGATTAATTTCTCATGGTGAGAGGTCTTCTGAGAACTTTAGTAGGAAACACTTATTAAGCAGTCCCCAGTGTCTTTCACTGCTGTTTTTCAGTACAGAAGTGTAGCCTCCGAATTTGATTATACTTGACTCAAGAAACCAATTCTGAGTGTAGTATTGAGAAAAATTCCAGTAAGTTAATGTGTCTTCCCTTCTGGGTGGTTGTAATTAGGCTGCACCATGTTTCAATGTATACTTCTGTTTCTCTTTGGCAAAAGTTTCGAGGTCTCCATTCGTTATTCTTTGAAAGACATTTTTCAACTCAGTCATTGCAATTATTACACCTGTCTTCAATAGTTTACTTCTTAGCCCCTACTCCATTAAGTCTGGCTCCTGCTGAAACTGACTTGGCTTTTATATTTATCCAGTTATTCTCCTTTCAGTATTTGTTGCATCTGGAAGATGAACAGTTTTATTTCAGATGGCCAAGAGTCATCTGATGATAACTAAACCCAGTATGATGCGGTACATGCTGCTGAGACTTTCCCAAGTCATCAGGGCTATTGGCTTGCTCTAACTGTCACTTTAACATTACAGCTGTGTATGTTACACATAATTACTTACATTTTTTGTCTCTGCCCTTTTGTTTCCTGGTAGACTTTTTCCAGAAGCACAATGTTGCAGTGATGACTGTGAGGGAACTGTTTGAGTTTATTACTGATCCTTCTATCACAAGCGAGAACATTGATGACTATCTGTCTAAGGTAAGACCTCATGGCCTTGTTGCTTATGTAGGAAGACCTGAACAATAAAATCAGACCTAGTTCAAGCTGCTTCGTCTCATTTACTCTACATCCTGCTATTGAAGGAAGCTGGTACATGACATTATGATGTTATGCTGGTGCTTCGAAGATGCATACAGGTCTTTTCCATTTATGTCATTATAGGATGACAACACTTTTCATTCTATGTTTTCTCAAAAAGTCTAGTCATGAAAACTCAAACGTCTGTTTCAGGTGCTACTAAAACCAGGGTCCTTTAAATTAGTTCGTTCTTTTTGGCAAGGAGAAGCTCTGCAGAAATATAACCATGCTTATACAGACAATGGGGTTAAGGATGTAGATTTGAGCAAGGTGGGCTGAGGGAGGAAGGGAATGACTCAGGGCAGTGTTGCTCCAAGGTACACGGCCTTGCTAGCCAAATATAGCGGCTGGCAGAACATGTTGATTCTAGGAGGAGATAAACTTACTCAGTGCTGCTAGCAGCACCCATGTATTTCATCTCTAGCTGCCAGTCCTCTGCTCCCAGTTAGATGTTTCTTTAAAAAGGGAGGAGGGGGGGAAAGAAGCTTTTTAAGTTAACACAAGAGAAATGGGGGCCATGTATGCCGTGCTCAGAGTAGAGATTTGATGCGTCATTCCTGGTCAACACCACGTGAGTGTGGTCCAAATACCAGCACAACATGGGGATTTCCAGATGTTGTGTACTTTCGGTCTGTCATACTGGAGGCTGAATGAGACAGAGCCATGCTACGTGGTTCCCCTTAGTTGTGCTCCTCTGGCTTGCTCAATATGCGTGAGAAGAGCCAAGTTCCAGGACTGAGCACGGCTCACTGTATTCTCCTTGCGCTGTTATGTGCTGTAGTCATGCTGGGCCTGCCATAATTTGGCCTGGGAGGAGCAGCAAGCATGTTTTCCCTCTATTAATAAAGCAGATCTGCAGTTCTAAGTGTGCTTTGCAGAAATGTTGGTTACCATTAGGTGTCGCTCAAGGCATTGTCATAGGGAAAACTGGAGCATTTATGAGTGACAGTGTGGCGTACAGGGAGAAATACAGATGGGAATGGTTAGTTGGATTAAGTGATGCGATTCTAAAGAGTGATAACTTTGTATTGTTTTATGTTTCTTTAGGCAATGGAAATAGCGTCGAAAAGAACAGAGGAGGAAAGATCCAGTCAAGATAAAGTAGATGAGGAAGTAAGTGAGGATTTTTGTTCCTGCTAGGAAATTAATATTAACCTTGCCCCTTCTAAACAATGAAAAATGTTCCGTTTTATTTGGCAAAATGTACAGTTGATAAGCAAACCATTGTTTGTGATACTGAGATGTCTTGAACTAGTTGAGATGTGAAGTATTAAGGGATGCCATGTGTAAAAGCCAACAGTGATAAGGTGTTAGAAGGCAAATACTCCATTTCCTAAACGAATATGTTTGCTTGTAGCTAGGTCCCTTGATGTATCTTCCAGGTCAGGTTCAGTTAACAAAAAAACTGAGTGGAGAGTTTGATTATGCCAGTGTTTTTGGACCAGTGATACAGAAGCAGGATATTTGGATACATGCATTGACCAAATTGCCTATCTAGCTGCAGTCCCAGTGTAATTTAGTTCTTCCATGTACTGTTTCTCTCCCTTGCTTTTACATGAAGTGAAGCTGTTTCAAGTCCATTATAGAAAACGGCTAATGTTCTGGAAAGGCTTGATGTAAAGATAGAACAATTTCTATCTTAGTCTTATCTATCTGTCCCAGAAGAGTTTTAAAAAACAAACAAACAAAAAACCAACACCTGCCCCCACCCCTGCCAAACCAACTCTGTGTTAAGCAGAATTTGTATCAGTGAGAACCTATTTGTACTGGTTCATGTGGTGTTTTATCTTTGGAGTAAATATTACTTGATTTATCAAAGACTTTTTCTCTTGGAGCTCTGCAGGTTTTACTAACTGTTTCTGGCTCAAGCTTGGCCAAGGAAAGATTTTATTTTTGTTGTTTCCTAAGATATCCTCAGCATACAACTTCTGAACTATAGGGTCAGATGCTAGTGTTTTGTTGCAAGCCCATCTTTTGGAAGCCAGTTATTCCTTTCTTACATAAAGGTACTGACCTGTAAGAGAGATGGTTTAGTAGCATCTAAGTTCAGTTTATTTCTCTTAGACTTCTCGTGTGACCACGGCTAGTTTTTGTTGCTTCCTTCAGAAAAGAGCAGAGCTGATTAAAGGCAAGCTCTGTGGAGATGCTCTTTGCACAGCACTCAGTCTAGCAGTTATGACCATAAAGTGCACCGAATTTGTACTCCTCTCTGATCTGGTAGTGACTTAAGTTTGCTGGAGGACTGTTTCAAAAAGGCTGCATGACAAATTTTTTTGTTGATACTGCAGTTAGGTTTTACTGTACTTTACTGCTGCAAGAACCTTTTTTGAGTTGGACTGTGGGTTGAAGCAGGTGGTATTATCTAGAGATTAAGTTCTAACAGTGCATTTTAATGGAGTTGCCTCCTGAAGGCATTTGTAAACATCACAATAAAAACATGAGAGAAAATCCTTAGAATACGAAACCTTAGGACTCAAATAGGTTAAGAGGAGGTTGGAAGGATTGGAGAACTTTGTAAGTGGCCTACTGGTAGTCATGCTAAGGAAGGAGCCTTATTAGTCATAATCTATCAATAATGCGTAGGTTGCGTGTTAAGTCTGCTCCTGCAAAAAAAAAAAAAAAAATACACTGCAGTTCAAGTGGCAATGGATGACTGCTGTGTTCATTTTTAGTTTCTCTGAACCATGAAATCCTTCACGATTATTCTCTTAAGGATGCATAATTTGGAAGGAAGAACATCATGAAACTATATGTAAATTAGGAAGTCTGTGTTTCCTTTTACTCTACTAGGTGTTTAAGAAGGCTTACATACCTCGAACTTTGACTGAAGTTAAAAACTATGAGAGAGATGTGGATATAATGATGAAATTGAAAGAAGAGGATATGGCATTGAATGTTCAGCAAGATAACGTGAGTAGACATGCTGAGGCACTGCAAAAAAGAGGGAGGGAATATGAATTCTTCTTACTGGAAACTGATAGCAACAAACAAAAACAGAAGCCTTGTTACCAAGGCATGGGGTACTGAATCTAGTGTCATACTTGAAAATCGTCTGGTTAGTACTAATGCTAACATTGTGGGGTTTCTCCTATTGGTTTTTTTTGAGATAATAATTTTCTCTAGGCACGAAGATTTAAGACTCGTATTTTGATAACGTAATTTTCTTTCTCTCTCCCTGGGTGTAGATCCTTTACCAGACTGTGACAGGACTGAAGAAGGATTTGTCTGGTGTTCAGAAGGTGAGAGGGTCTTTTTGAAATCCTTCGTTTCAGCCGTTTTCAGAAAAGCACTTATAAGGAGTACAGAGAATGCCTTGTCTTGCAGCTGACACCATGAAAGAAGCCTCTTGTCTGCAGAATGACCATTTATGTCTGGGATGGGTCTGGCATGACAGTGTGTCTGCACACCACATGAATTGCTTCCCTGCACTGTGGCTGATGCTGGGTTGCTTGAGAATGAAATGACAATCCTTGCTATGGCCATGACCTCTAAAGTTAAGGTGGAGAGGAGGGAAGACGTTTTCATTTATGGAAAATGTAATTGGTTTAAATTGTAGCATGACTTCAAGTTTTGATATGTTCAGGGTAGCTTTGCTGTAATTATTGTCTAAAGAACAACCCTGCAGTATAAGGCATAAGATATTATGTCTTACTTTATTTGACGTACTTGACAGTGACACTTCTGTAAAGTACATTGGATAAGAAGTTGGGTACAGATCAGTCTGTAGCAATGTCATTCAAGGCAGAAGCCCTGTGTGGATTCCCCTTCCTTCCTTTGTAAATGTTATCTAGCAGTGGTGTGGACTCTGTTTTAAAATGGAAATATAAATATGGATGGGATCAGGCTGTGGCACAGTCTCCAGGCTTGTTTAAGAATAAGTGAGTTTTCCAGTGTAGATATTTGCGTTTGCAATAAAGCCTACATACAGTGCCCCCAAGGTAGATTTGGATATGATCCAAGTATAATTAAAAATTGCCTTCCATATATGTTAGCAAATCGCTGTTTAACTTACGGAAATTAGTTTGGGAGTGCCAATACAGCTGTGCTGTGAGCCATGACCTAAAAGATTCTGTGTTGTACATTCAGGATTCCTTGTTCTTAGTTTGGATTAACCTTCTTTTCATTCTTTTTCTTGAGACTCAGTGGTGGCTGTAGTAAAGCAGATGGCACAAGCTCACTCACGGGTTTCTTTGCAGCAGATTCTGTTTTGTTTTATATATATGTATGCATGCATATATATTGCCATTAGGCTTCCTTGTTTTGGTTTGATATAATTCTCTCTTGATATATCTTGCAGATTCCTGCACTTCTTGAAAAAGAGGCAGACGAGTCAGAAACGGACTCTGATGATGGTGGTGGTGGCAGCTCAGAGGACTCTGATTCAGGCTGTAAAGAATCTGTACATCCCAAAGATAAACCTGTTGAAGTCAGCGTGGACAAAAAGGTCAGCTGGCCCGTAATTGTTTGTTTTTCCCACCTCCGCCTGTGTGACAGGAAAAAATCCAAACTTAGTTCTAAGTGGTTCTTGCTACTTCTAGTCTGAAACGATGTATGGACTTTTCCTGTTGTGGAGAATGAGAGCAACGAAAGTGAATTTCATTATGGATGCTTTATTAATGGTGTTTTTATGTAGAGGAACATGTAACATAGCTCTCTGTAGCCTAGACAAAGCTAGAAGAGAGATCTCTGCAGGGAATTCTAAGGCTACACAAAGCAGAGTTTAGTGAAGCCTCAGCAGCTCTGTGTGCCTCTGACTGCTCTTCCAGGCTTCGGTGTTCAGGTTTGTGGTCATGGTCCCTGATTAACCTCCTTTTGCCCAGGGAACTGAGACCACTTGATCTATAGAACTGGAGACTTGGTGACAGTGTTTGTACCACAGAGGACTTTTTGCAGTACCATCAGTACAGACTGGCTAGCTTGGCTGTGGGCAGGAGATTACATTTTGGGTTTTTTTTCAAGGTTTCATTTTTCCAAACTACAGAACAAGTATGCTTTGCTTTGGTGAGGCTCTTCTGCGGAGTATCACCCATGGGTGAGAGCCTTTTGGCAGCCTTTTAGGTGCTGTGCAAAAGAAGGATGAAACTTGCTGGGCTTAAGGGGTTTCAGATTTTGGGGGTTTCCTTGTTAAGTTTTTCTTCCTAGACAAGGTAAGATAATACATTCCATCTCTGTCAAATAAAAATATAGTGCTCTACTAGATATTTGCTACCAATCTAGAGCTGCTGCCTTTCAGATGTGAAGCAGGGAAGTCTTGGTCACTTCTCACCCTTATGGATAGGTTTTCATTTGGACTTCTTTTTGTGTGAGTAAGGTGAAGTTTCTGGTAACCTGTGTGTTCAGCTGTAGGTTGAAAAACTGATTAGCAGCAATTACTTCCACTCTCCCCACCCTATTATGCTGACTTTGCATTTTCCAGTTGAGTGTAGTCTCTCCGCTGTCTGGAACAAATGATAGTGTATTGCAGTAGTGTAGCACCCTTTCTTGCCAATCCTCATGATGATCAGCTTGCTCAGAGTTACCACCAGTTACTGGATCAGTATTTTTGTATGATATGTAGAAACATATTCTACAGTAGCCCTGTGGGTAGCAGAAAACCTAGATCAGGCATCCTGTTGTAGTCTTAGGTGTAAATAGCATGAGTTAAGAGCGCCTCTTGTTCCCTTTCTTCAAAGGCTGCATGAAACTCACGTTTTAACTAGTTTGAATTTTGCCTTGTCATTACCAGTGTGCAGCTCTGAGCTCTACCCCCAACCTATACTTCCTTTTTCCTTTCCCCTCACCAGTCCTATTGATTTTTTTCTTTTCTATTTCTTCCTCTTGATAACCTCATTTTTATGTTAATTAACTTGTTAATGTAACAATTGATTGACCTGCTCAAAATCTTTCATTCCTTCTGCCTTTAAATGAACAGTGTTTGGTTCTTTATAGGAAAGGAAAAAGATGGTTAAAGAAGCCCAAAGAGAGAAGAGAAAAAACAAAATCCCAAAGCATGTGAAGAAGCGAAAAGAAAAGACTGCAAAAATGAAGAAAGGCAAATAAAATCAGCTTTGGCTTGGGGAAAGGGGTGGTTTGTTGTGGGTTATTTAGTCACCATCTTTTTTCTTTTTTTAAAAATTAAAAATTCTTTATTTATATACATACAGTATTAACTGTGAGGGTGGTTTTGTTAATAGTGTGGTGTAATTGTTTGAACAGAGCGTATGCCATGGGTTTCTCAATAGGAAAGAATGAGTTTAACACTTGTACCTGTTAATCCTTTACCTGTGCAGGTATAACCTGTTGTTAAACTCGCATTGATTTGTTCCTGGGGTCTTGCTCCCCTGCCTCACACTGCATACAAGCTAGTTTGGTTTGTTCCAGAGCAGTGATTTGATCCAAACAATTTCTCGGAGGAGGGGGAATGGTGATTCAAAGGCCCATGCCTTCTTCACAGTATGGAAGCAAATTGAGCTAGCTGTCCTCTGCAGGCTGTCACAGTCACCTGTGCATAACCCTGCAGGCGTTGTGCCTTTGCTGCCTCTCTGTGCTTGCATCACCTTTGATACTTTCTAACTGAAAGAAGTAATTGTGATTTGGGAGGCAGCTGTCCTCATTGCCTAGTGCCCTTCTGAAGCAATCAAGCAGGCAAACAGATGAAAACATGATTGATTTTCCGCCCCACACACCTTTGGATCCTGACATAGGGCACTGTTGCTCTTAAGAGTATTATGAACCAGCTATTTTGTAAGCTGGTCAAATGAGTATTTGCTGTCAAGATTAATCATGTGTGTTCGAATTCAAGGCTGTGTAAAGGCCTGTGGCAGGGACCTCTCTGTGGAGTGGCTCGGCATTACCAGTACCTGTTGTGCTAAGGTGCCCCAGCTCTTTATTAGGGAGAAGTTGGCAGAGCTCTGCTCGTAAGTGACCCACTTGGGCTGGCGCAAAGGCACGGTACTGAAGACAGACCACCTTCTCTCTTGGCAGCTGCTTTGGCCACTGATGCTGGTAAGTCCCGGGAGAGGTGTCCTCCTCATGCACATCAGCTGTCTTTTCCCACTGCCTGCAGTTTCAGAACTCCCTGTGCCAGCACAGAGTAAGGTTCTGATTCCAGTAAAGGTCTTGATATGTTCTCCCGCGTTAGGGGTGGAGTTGATGCCCTGGGGATTTAGGCTTACAGGACATAGTCCTCTGATAAGAGGACAGCTTTTATCTATCAGCGGATATCCAACAATGATGGGTTGGCTGGGGCAGGGTGGAGCTTCCTTCTCTCTGCTCCTCACCTCCTGCACCCTAAAGAGAGATGGTGTTGGCCAATTGCACACGTGGTTGCACTCCCCAGTTTGACCTTCACAACCTCTTTGGTGCCTTTGGCTAGAAATCTGGTAAGAGAAGAACTGGTCAATGCTTCCAGATCTGTCCCTGTGCTCCCTTTCTCCCTGTCCATACAGGGATTGACAGCACTCTCATGTACAGTATGCATATACTGTATGCTGGAGCATGTTGGGAAGCAAGACTGGTATTTCCTCAGCAAGTGGGGATGTTTGCTGGGAGACTGAGGTGACTATCTGCATTTTGGAAAATGGCATTACATCAGGTGCAAGAAAGGGGGCAGCCTCTAACTTGGTAGTGAAGGGAGGAGGAGGTGCAAGACCTACATCCCAAGGTGGGGGAGTACTGTTGATGGCCATTTGCTTTAATGCTAAGGGCTGAGATGCTGCTAGATATATGGACACATAATTTCCTGCTTTTCCTTACCATCATGGGAGCTTGCATGGTGACATAATCAGGCAGAGGTGCCCTTGGTGATAGCTGCCCTGAACCTGACTGGTTGGTTGTAGGTGCAGCGCTGAAGGTGACTGAAACAATGACAACTTTGTGCTCTTTGCACTTGAAATCCCATTGTATCTGGGATTTTTCCTGCTGACTGGCAAGGCTATTGTGTGCGCATCTGCGATAGCAGTTGTGGTTCGTGAAGGTGTGTGCACCAGTAAGTGTGCGTAGGGACTAGGGGTTGCAGGGCAGCGGGGGAGGATTGTGTCCGAGCTGTTGCCTTCCTTCAGCAACAGGCTGTGCACTGGGCAGGCCTCAGCGTTTTTGGTGAAGCGGGCTGAGCGTAAGTGAATCTCTAAGTAGCTGTGTGTGCTTTAATTCCGTGTAGCTCAGCAGTGGATGACTCCACCAGGAAGCTGGTCCATGGCTGATCAGTGTGAGTCGGGGGTTGTCAAACACAAGAGACAACCTTATTTTCACTGGGGCTGGGTGCTCTGAAGACAAGGATAGATGCTAGCTCTTGGCAAAGAGACTGGAAGCCCCAGAGCCAGAGTGTGTGTCCTACTGGGGGGTGTTTACCTCCTTTACCTGAGGAGACACTTCAGAGAAAGGAGGCTGCTATCATCTGTGCTTGAGGGAAGAGGAAACAACCCAGCCCACGTAACCTTGTCTTCCCTCCAGCCTGTGCACCACAGCCTGATCAAATTTGCCTAGCTCTCGCCATCTTGTAGCACGAAGGAGGTCCTGAACCAGTCATTTCAAGGACTGGAGCAAGGATTGCAGCCTTGCTCGCGGTGATGTGCAGCAGGACTGTGCAGGCTGTGCAAAGCATGAGCTATCTGCCTCAGGTGTTTTCTCTAGGGCATGTTTACATAGTCAGGGCGTTTGCAGAGCACCTGAGGTGGAGTATGCCAGGAAAGGCCACGTTGTGCAAGTGCAGATGGCCTGGGGATAGCTGTTGCAGCTGGGTGTGCGCTTGTCAAGGTGGGCTCTGAGTGCAGTTCGCGTGTCCTGGCCATTGCAGGCTTGAGAAGTATGGAAGTGAGGCAGTCCGCAGGAACGGGGTGGACCAGGAGCTCTTTGGGCCAGGACAGTGAGATGAGCACACTTTCTGGTGATCCCTGAAGCAAGAGAATGGCCATTAAGAAATGTTAGACATAACTACCAAAAGGCAGCAGCCTGATAGGCGGTGGGGAGGATGGGAATGGGATGGCAGGACTTTGTATCCCGCGCTAAAGAAAAAGCTTCAGAGAAGCACAGATACTGAGTTACGCTCTATTGATATCCATGTATGATGTGGTAGGGTTTTTTTCTCTCCCCCAGAGATTAGGATCTGAGAAGGCCCACTCACTTTGTTTGCCGTAGCAGCATGTTTATGGTGTGCCGTGCTGCTGGCACCTGTGCAGACAGTAGGATTGCCAGGGCAGGAATGCCAATACCTTGTGTAAGAAGAACTGGGACACAAACAGCTCAAGGTAATGCTTCCCCTTTATCTTCCCCCCGCCCTTCTCTCACCAAGATTACACTTACTGGGAGGGCTCTGGGGTCTCTTATGAGTGATTGCAAGTGCCTCTGTCGTGGAGCTCACCTGATGGCACATGGCACAAGTGACGAGACCCTG
Source organism: Pelecanus crispus (assembly GCF_030463565.1). Classification (NCBI taxonomy): domain Eukaryota; kingdom Metazoa; phylum Chordata; class Aves; order Pelecaniformes; family Pelecanidae; genus Pelecanus; species Pelecanus crispus. Next base: position 78,529,135 of record NC_134644.1, on the reverse strand, counting down.
GAGAGAGAAGGGCTGTGGCTCCTGGAGATAGGTTACTGCAGCGGTGAGGCTGAATTGTGGGGCTGTAATACCTTCCCCTAAGACTGAGAATTCCCTTCTGTTGACTGCAAACCTGTTCCTCCACTGCTCACTGGGTGTTCCAGTGTCAAAGTGGAGCATCCAGATTATTACTCTTTTTTTTCCCCCTTTTGAATGAGAACATCTGTACTGAGGTCATGGCATAAACTCGATTGTTTTGTCACTGTGGATTTGGGAATGTTTCTGCAAGCAAGGCTTTTTGTGTTGTCTGATGTGTTTTTCAAAGCACAAATGCTTTGTTATCTGTCTTCTCTGAGAATGGATTGGAGTCCAGTTCTGTCAGGCAATCAATATGAATTTTTACAGCTGCAAAAGCATAGTTAACTGTCAACTGCTTTAATACTCCTTTCTGGCTAAAGTAGAAACACTAAACATCTAAAATACCAGTTGTGAAATCAAAGCCCCTATAGGTAAAATTTTCAGTTGGAAAATGATGTTATATTTTAATTTAATGAGCATATAGGTTTCAAGCTGAAGATAAAACTTGTTTGACCAAATCGTAAAACTTAATGTGCTGCCTGCAGCTCCGGTCTCTGCATCACCGGGTTGGTACAGGAAGGAGTGTGGCCAAGGGGATGGAGCAGCTGCCTTGTGAGGAGAGACTGAAAAGGTTAAGTGAGACTCCTCCATCTGAAGAGGAGAAAGCAAAGTAGTGAGATGAGAGAGGTTTAAGAAATCTTGAAAACAGTGGACGAAGTGAACGCAGAAGTGCTCTTCACCAAACCCTGCAAATAGTGGAGCTAAAGGGAACTAGCTTAAAGGAGTGGAGGATTGGTTTAAAATGGGCAGGAGAAGGCACTTTATGCAGAGGGCAGGCTGTTGGGTTGCAGCAGAGTGCTGCTTGTGGTGTTTGCACCAGTGCAGGTTAGATGGCTAATTTTCAGCCCGTGCTTATCTGAGATGCTGTTACTTTTTTTTTTTTTTTTTTTTAGAACAGGCTGAGCATATGAAAGACATCAAATTCTTGGGCACAGGTCAGATGCTTGGAAAAATGCACTTCTGGGAATTTGCGGCCAAAAGATTTAGTGACATTTGAAAGCTTAAGTATGTAGAGTGGAAATATTTACAACTCTGCTATCAAAGATAAAAATGTACAAAAGCAATTAATCCTATCTTTCAGTGCATTCCCAAGTAGTTCCGTCTTCCCAGTCATTCACTGGGACTCAGTGGGAGAGGTGTGGGGGGGAGGACTGGGAGGCAGATAGTCCTAGCTAAGATATGCTAAGTTCCAAAAAAGTTCATCAGTGAGGTGGTGGAGTTTTTTTGGGGGTTCACACCCCCCTCCCCCCCATCTCCCTGAAGTCCCGCAGTGCCGTACAGCTGGCTTGCCCTCTGAGCAGCTGGCATCAGGCTTCGTCTCAGTTCCAAGGTCTGTGCCAGGCTGGTATCAATTTGTTGGTTCTCCTACACTATAGATTTTATTATATGTAGCAAGAGAAGCATTGGAAGGTGGAGTTTTGTGGATTTGGTTTCCCTGTGATGGAGCCAGTAAAACCAGCTTTGCATGTAAGGGTATGTCTCCTTAGAGGGTTTTAATTTCCGTGCTGAAATATTTTGATTAAACAATGCAAAACTAGCTGTGGTAGGCTGCATGCTTGCTTTTGGCATGTGTGCTCAGGCGAGAGTCACACCTGTGGTCCTTCAAGATGTAAAAGAAGCGAAGCCAACATTTTCCGCAGACCAATGTGTCCTGCATTTTTTGGTCACAGTTGATGGAGAAGCTTGTTAGGTTAATGGTTGGACTTGATGATCTTAAAGGTCTTTTCCAACCTAAACGGTTCTATGATTCCATGATAAGGGATGCAAAGGTGAGAGATGGATTCCAGAATACTGGATTGCTTACCTTGTTCTCCAGCTGAATCTTTACCTGCTACTTTCATCTGCAAAATTGTACAGCCAGTTTGAGTACGAGACTGCAAATATGATGCACAGATGCAGAACCCAGCAGGTGCTTTGTCTCTGTGTGCCCTTCAGCCTGGGCTTCTCCCCTGGGGTGAGCTTGCAAAATGATGGGGGACCACTGGGGTGGGAAAGTGTGTAGGGGTCTCTTGTCTGGTTATGGGGAGCTGCCTGTCTTCACCTCTCCCCACTAAGGAAACGAAAGGATTTGGACACTCAGTGGGAGGAGGACTTAAAGAAACTGTGTTGTCACTCTCATTGAACTTTTAAAATGTTTTGTGGTAAACAGCTTCACAGATTCTTTAAATGCGAAAAGCTAGCTGAGAATTTATTTTGAACTTTCTAGGGCACCGCTGTAAAAATAAATACATAACTTGTTGGTTTTACAGTTGTAATTTTGGTCCTTTTAAAATGCTACTAGACTTTCAAAGCAAAAATGCTGACACTCTGCCTTAGCATCTCGTTACTTTCCTGGTCTTGACATAATCTTACGTTCCTTGTGCTAATTTTCCTGTCCTCTAGAGGGAGAAGTAAGTTCTTGCTCAGACTGTTGGAAAGTGTTAAGGCTTCCTTAATATATGAGAATCAAGTGCTAATGATGTTTCATTTCTCTATGTAACTTCCTATAAACTTTGGTGGATTCATATGTGGCACCTAGATTTTCTTTTTTTTTTTTCCCCCCCTCCTGAATTTGTAGTTCCTGGACAAAGTTTTATACTTTCAGAGGTGATAGGGGCATAATCTGTTCTGGGTCAGGCAGGGGCTGCAGCTATGGTATTAATGCTGGGTTTAGGATCAGGTTCTAGATGGCACATGACAAACACTTCGGAGACTTTTTTTTTTTTCCCCCCTGTAAGTATGAAGACTCATGGTGAGAATTTAAAAAATGGTAAGGATGCCATTCTGCAACTGTCCAAATTCATGGTCATAAACAGCAATCTTTTGTGTAATGCAATGGTTAGCAATTGTTTTGCCACAATCTCTAGCCCTAAACACAGTTTGAGTCATTGACAGCTGCTCTTTCTCTTTTTTCTTTTTCTCTTTTTTCTTTTTCTCTTTTTTCTTTTTCTCTTTTTTCTTTTTCTCTTTTTTCTTTTTCTCTTTTTTCTTTTTCTCTTTTTTCTTTTTCTCTTTTTTCTTTTTCTCTTTTTTCTTTTTCTCTTTTTTCTTTTTCTCTTTTTTCTTTTTCTCTTTTTTCTTTTTCTCTTTTTTCTTTTCTCCCGTTCTCCCTTTCTCCCTCCCTCCCTCCCTTTCTCCCTCCCTCCCTCCCTTTCTCTTCTTTTTCTCTCCTTCTTTTTCTCTCCTTCTTTTTCTCTCCTTCTTTTTCTCTCCTTCTTTTTCTCTCCTTCTTTTTCTCTCCTTCTTTTTCTCTCCTTCTTTGTCTCTCCTTCTTTTTCTCTCCTTTTTCTTTTTACTCCCCATGGTTGGTTTTTCTTATGTCAAGCCTTTGAAAATAAACTTGGCCCTTCTTCCTGACGTGCAACAACCTGCCTCTGACCTCTGCAGCCTGTGTGGAACTGTAAGCTCTCCTAAGCAACAATGTGAACACTAGACCTAGCCTACAGCACTAGATTTGAGACTATCTCTCTAATCTAGCCCAGAGATCCATGTCTGCTTTGGAGTTTGCAAAGGCCACGAGGCTGGGATTGTTGGGCAGGACTTGCATTTGGCAGGTATTGCTTGGGGTTTTTTGTGTGCGTTTTCTTTTCTTTTTTTTTTTAAAGACAGCAGGCTATATTGGGTTGCTGCAGAGCAGGATGAAAGATGGGCAGTGACCCTTCTCCTGGCATTAGCGCTGTGCTAAGGGCTGGCGTGGAGACCAGTGATGGGGATATGAGGACAGAAATCTTGGCTCCTCTTCCGGACAGGCTGCTGGATTCAGAGCGTTTACTTGGCATTCCTGCTCTTAAGCTTTGCTTTTCATCCCTTTACCTAATCTAAGCCCCACCCCTTGAAGCCTAGCATGAACCCCATGCTCCAGGCTGTTGCGCCCCTCCCAGACTCAGCCAGGGCTGGTTGTCTGTAGCTGGCTGCAGCCCCCCACTACTCATCAGGGTCTGGGGGCAGGTCTAGCTTTTCAGTGCCTCCAGCCCTGAGCGCTAACCCCAGTTCCAACTCTAGCCTTACCCTGAAACAGGAAAGTCCTGTATTCCCCAGCCATCATCCTGGGATGTATGATCAGCATCAGCTGTCATCCCAATCCTCTGGCACCTAAATGAGCAAGAAACAAAGCTGGTTCTTCAGCCCCTTCGCTCCCTAATCTAAACCTATGATCAGATGCAGCCAGCAGCTTGCCAAGCTGGTATTGTCCGGAATCAGCCTTGTTTGGTGGTACTTACAGGATCCAGAAATGAAGTTATCTGTTCAGCCCTCTCTGTCCTTAGCCGTGGCTGTGGGTTGCCTGAAAGGTGGATGGGACTTAGGATGGGCAGTACTGCAAAGTCTGAATGAGTGTTTGTACCATCAGAAATGATGCTGAATTCAGAGTAGAGAGATGTTGTGGGTCTGTGGCCAACACTTTGGTTAGGGATCTGGACAGCAAGTCTGAAAAGGTTTAATTTCTTTCTGGATCTTCACCATGCAGATTGGTGTTCACAAGGTGCGTGAGTTAAAGTCGTCATATTGGTAAGGTTGCTGTAGGCCTACAAATAGTCAGAGCAGGTTGGAGTCAAGGCTTGGAGAGGTGGGGCTGGGTAAGCAGTCTTCTCACTAGATCTAGTAAGGATTGAGTGTTGAGGTGGGGTCAGGTGCATAGAGTTGTTTTGGGTAAGGCTTGCTCCAAGGTGGTAAGAGTACCGGTTTTGGTCTGCATACTAGGGTTTGCGTTTGGGATGCACAGAGCATGGAGAGCTGTGAGTTGGCAGGACTAGATGAAGGCTGATGCTGACTAGAAATGGGGAGTGGAGGGTTTGCTGGTTGTTGCTGTTTAAAAGAAAAATTCTGTTTAATTGGTGTACTTGAGATAAGGTGTTGCTTTTGATGCTTTTATATTTTTGGTTAGAAAGAAACTTCAAGAATTGTTTGTCCTCCATCCTCGTTAGGTTTCTCATTCTGTGGTCCTCAGAGAGGCATGAGCTTGCGAAGTATAAGTGTGTACATGTTGCAGAGCATTGTGTCTCTTTGGGCTACAAACAGGCCTTTATGTGGACTTGAGAGCTACCAGTATGCATGGCAGACCTTGGGTCTGATGCATATTTGGGCCCTCGAGGAAACATAAGGAGGTAATACCATACTGCATGAAACACACTGTTTATACAACTTGCTTTGCTCTAATAGTGGTGATTATGGGAAACAGTTGTTCTCTGGAGATGGTGGTAGCTCAAGCGATGGAGCAATGGTCTGGATAGACAAAGCTAGAGGGGAAAGAGCAGTTGAGGAGAAGGAGAAGGGGTTGCCACTTTGTGGTTCTCCAGCCCCTTTTGCACCATTGCTCATTCTGGATGCTGTTACCGATCTATCCGCCATGCTCTGAGTGTTTGTCAGTTCCCCTCCCTTGTTGGTCCAACCTGACCTCAGCTCCTCACCTTCACCATAGACTACGCACCAGCTACACATGGCGCAAAACAAAGAAACAGCAGGGAGAGCTGGAGACTCTTTTCAGGGCGGTTTTTGACTTGCTTGAAAAGCCACTCCCTGCGGGGGTATGTGACTGAGGTGGTAGATTTGCAGTGACTTGCCTCCATGACATCAGGAGCATTGGTGCAGCACAGGGCGCGATTCATTGTTGGGGATGGGTAGGGACCAGACCAAGGGCTTAATCCTGCTAAAGGCTCAACTCCTGATGCAACCGATGGGAGTTGAGCCTTAAGGCTGGCTTAAAATGGGGCTGAAGAGTTTGCAGCTGCGTAAGGGAGACAGGCACACAGGTTCATGAATATGTTGCATTTTTGGTGTTCTGGCACATAGTATTGGTGCAGCAGGAGAAAGTGAGTGGTTCCTTCAAAGCTGTTTTTCAAGGATTTAAAAGAACAGTTCAGAAGAGTCAGTTACCTGTGTGTTTTCTTTTTCCTGAGCTTCTAATAATTACTGCTTATAGCACTGAAAAAGAAGAAAATACCATATTTGTAATGAACTCTTTCAGCCATCCAAAGTGCTTGCATTAAGATGTACTTCAACATTATACATATGATAGATGGTGGAGAGAAGCCAGGCCTGATCCTTCCTCAAAGTTGAACAAGGTCCAGCCTGCAATGAAAGTATTTATTAAAAAAAAAGGCAACATTTGTTTTTGTGTAAAGGAGTCGCAGAACAATTTGAACTTGCCTTCAGCATTGGCTTTCCAAGTACTTAAACAAATATAAACCTTTCCCAAGATACTGGCAAGTCTTTGTCAAACATGTTTTATGGACTATTTCCCCTCCCACAGGTGAACCAGGAACTCTCTCTCGTCTCTTTCATTTGGGGAAACCAGTAGCAATGCCCACAGACGCTACTGCTAAGTGATTTCCACTTAAATAGAAATGAGATGTCAGCCTTCTGCAACCAGCCAGGCCCTTTTCTGGGGAGTCCATCAGCTACACCAAGTGCCCTGTGGCTGTCTATGGGTTGCGCTGTGCGGAATTAAAGGATTACCGTTTGTATTAACAATATCTGTGGTGTTTGTATTGCTCTGTGTACAGCTTTGAATGATGTTTAATGAGTACTTTTTATTGACAATTGGTGAGGCTGGGTGGTGTGATGTTCTCTTGCTTTGTACTGACTGGGATGCTGAAAGTGTTAGAAATGGGAGCTGAGTAATGAAATTAGTTTGGTGGCAAGGCTAAAATGAAGCGCATTTTAATCAAGTCTTGAAAGCACCTGTTGTTGGTGCTATGAGTTTTGTACCGACGGGAAAGGGGACAAGTGAGGGAGAAAAATAAGGTGGCGCAAATGAAATCCTTCAATATAAGGCGTGGATTGCAAAGAGCCGTGTGTGTGCTATGCTGTCAGCCATGCGTGCCTTTAGGGTGTCACTGCATGGTAAGAGCACCTTTAGACTTGAGCCAGCTCTTTGCTGATGCTTTTTGCTATCTCACAGTTACATTAGCCAGGACCGTGAAGAGACGTAAGCTCCCAGACCAACACAGCGGCTCTTGCAAAAGCCTCCGGTGCATGATCTCTTCTGGGAGTCTGCTTCGTTTGCAAGGGGCAGTGCAGGCAAAGGATGCAAAGATTTGTGTGGGAAGGAAGCTAACAGCAGGCACGTCAAAACCATACCTTGTTAGGAGCGGTTTTACTCCCAGGGTAGCTGTAGCCTCGCGTCGCTGTGTGGCTCCCAGGCTATTGGATCTGGCAGCATTCATCAGGCTGCACAAGACGAGGTGATTGAACTGTTTGTGCTTTGGATGAGGCTGTGATGCCCAGCCACCTTATGCTCATAAAATTTTTTGCAGTTGGGCAGTTTGGTCAGGAACTGCGATGCTGTATAGATGTGTCTAAAAGAAAAAGCTGCAGAGCTCTTCCAGCATTTGTCAATGGCAAGACCCAAAAGCTGAATGACACAAATGGCTCGATGGGCATGGGTGTAGGAGCAGCTGCATGGTTCAGGGCTACGAGGGAGTTTTGGTACGGACTACTTACAGGCCCAGTTTGGTAGCTGTCAGCGTTTGTGTGTGAGGCAAATTTAAAGGGTGGTTTAAAGGAGGATGGATGTATTGAGTGACACCTGGAATTCCTCTCATTCATAAGAGGAAGATGGGTGGCTTTTGTGGGCAGGAGATGGACAGCAGGCAAGGTAGTGCTTCCTCTGCTATTTCAAAATGAGGATTCTTCCACATCCCTCTTGCAAGTTACAGTGAAACCCTTCCAAATGCTACGGGCCAAATTTTGTTCTCAGTTACACCCATGCAACCTTACTGAAGTCAGCAATTGTCTGTTTTGCAACCATTGCCTGATGCAATAACTTGAGGGCTACGTATCTTAAAGGTTTAAGATGTGCTTGCATTCCCAGCACTGTGACAGCGAATCATGCTGGACATGAAATTGCTGTTGCCTGAGTAATTGCTGAAGAAAAACTGAGGTCAGTGGCGTTGCATGGTTGTAACTAACTGCACGGGGCCGGGAGCGCTCATACGGTGTCTGTGAGTTCATTGGGACCCAGGAGAGACGGCCCGTCTCTCCCTCCAGCTGGAATGCCACTTTCCCACATCAGACACTCCCTGCGGTAATTACACCCTTTTTAGACTCGCCCTTTAGCAATTACTCGCCTAAGCCCTGCCTCAAACTGACATCACTGGAAAGTCCAATAAAAATACGGCAAGCTTGCAAACCATCCCAGGAAAGCAGAATACAGTGTTACTAGCAGTAGTATTTCAGTGCAGCTGTTTGATTTTCTTAACCTTATCCTGTACCAGGAGGAGTTTGAGTTCCCTCCCAGCAAATGGCCTCCAGGGTCAGCAAAGTCCGTGTCTTGTCTTCAGTGATGTACTGGCCTCAAAGGGCTTCTTGTCGGTTCCTTTCTTTTTCTTCTTTTTAATTCTTCTTTGCAGTACTGAATGCTTTCTTCTGGAAGGTCTGGTCCTAAGCTTCCCAGACCTCAAAATATTAGCCATGTCTAAGTCAGCAATTGTCTTAGTTGTTTTTCAAAGTACTTCTGTGTTCCTCTTTCTTTCCTTTATTCTAAATTTCATTTTCAACTTGACCACCTCTTTAAGAGCATAAGGGTCTATTTAGAACTTCCATTTGCTCAGGAAGAGAGGAAAGCAATGGCAGCTAGCTTTACTTTTTAAATGCCTTGGGGTTTGGGGTTTTTTTGGTAATAAAACTTAAAATGGCTCTATGAATTGGACCATCTATAAGGACACAGAAAGTTATCACTATTTTTGTTACACCTAAGGCTGAGAAGTTGAACCTGAATCAGAGCAAATAGTGGACGGGTTTGGTTTTTTTTTTTCCCATTATGATCCTGTCTGAACTGGCATACAGCTCATCCTATGACATCAGAGTTTTTTAGGTTTTGGGGTTTGTTTTTTTAATTCTTGGTTTGCATGGGAGCAGGACTCCAGAAAATAACTTTCCAAATAAATAATAAGAAAGGAAACTACATGCAGAAAAAGTCAAGGAAGGTAACTGGAAAATTTTGCGGGGAATGATTCCTGTTCTGTAACACCTGATGATGGAAGCATGAGGTTTGCAATTGTAAACAGAATTTCTTTCCACCCTGCTTGGCAATCGCATTCATTTTTTTGGGTGTAACCCTTTCATGTACGCAGCTGCACTCCCCATTCCCATAGCTAGGCATGCTGGGTAAACCTTTTGATCTTGCCTTCTAGCCTTTTTATTACAACTTTTTCTACTCCTCCGGACCAGGGTGTGATGGATGATCCTGGAGGAGCTGCCCTCTAGATCTCTGTGATTACACCAAGTTGATGGTTTCTCCCTGACAGGTGCAGGCAAGTTGATTAAAAAAACAAAACAAAACAAAAAATCATTTTAGTAGAGCGAAACCTACTTGGTGTCAACTCCTTCCTCTGCTGTCATGCTCAGGTCGGGAGAGCGGAGGCTTTACTTGGCTTCCACTGCTGCCTCTGGCACAATCATCTCTTTGAATTGCAAATACCTCACCTCATGCTGGCTCTTGTCATTTGGTACCAGCCATGGCTGTTCCTCCAGAAGCCAAATGCTCCAACCCCTGGGAGAGCGCTCCAGCCCTTAGCAACGCGCTTTTTACCTTTTCCTTTCTTCTCTCTGTGTTGTTTTGTTTTCTTTTTCTGTGGTACTTGCCCACTGGCCGCGGAAGTCAAGGGGCTTCTCCCACAGTTTGCAGCAGGCTCTGCAGCAGGTGTTAGACCAAATCCTACGCTGGTTGCACACTGAAAGCCCCTGTTAACATAAATCTCCATATTGTGCCCTGGTACATGCCACAGACTGTTCGGAAAGGTACTGCCGGTCTTTCCAGCAGCTCCCCTGCCCCTGAACTATGGTGCAATTTGCAAGTGTTTGGTGTGTTTGCAAAACACCATAAGTAAAAACAACTGTCTGATATTCTCCCCCCGCCCCCCACCCGATTTAAATAGTTTAAAAACTAGTTACAGACCTCAGGCTCCTTGTAAATCATTAGTGTGTCTTCTTGCTGGTTTGGAGGTTGTAGCATGACTGTGATCAGCCAGAGCAGACGTTCTTGAAAGATGTGAAATGCCATTCTTCATTCCCTGTGGTTTGATATTAAAGAAATCTTTTAATTTTTGAAGTGCTGCACATGTGCTCTTGTCAGGTTTGGGGAAATACAAGAGTAGCGGGGCGCACAGGATACTTTGATATTGGGGAGAGCCAAGTATGTTTCCCATTAGCTCTGTGCAGGTGTATTGGCAAAACTTTGGTTGTCTGCTGCAAGATAGTGTGAAGTTATCATCTGCATATGTGATTTGTGAAGCAGAAAGCACATTTCTCTAAAAAAATATATTTTCTTGATTGTTTATGCAATTTGGAGAACGGTGCTTTCTGTATTTTTGGGCGTGCATGCACCACTTCAAGCTGATCCTTTCAAAAAATATATTGTGGATTTTTCTTTTTTTATAATGGAGGAAAAAACAAATCATGTCGCCAGTCCACCATTTGATGCCTGAGGAGTTTGGATCGAATTGCACACTGAAAGAAGATGATATACAAAGCACTTAAGTCAGCTCAGCTACTTTTTAATCTGTTCCATGATTTGTCCACACTCAGCAGCTTTTTTTTGGCTGCAGCAGAAGCCAGCGCAGTGCTCCAGGCAAAGGCGTCGCCCAAGCTACCTTAGTTGATGAAACTAAAGTTGCCTCCTGAGCGTTACTGTCCTGTCCATAGTTGGATGAGCTGGCTCTGCATCTGCGGCCAATTTGGATGTCTGCAAGTGATTTACTGTGCTCTGAAATGCAGCTGCTTCGTGTACGGCATCTGATCTGGGACCACCTCTGGGAGCCGTCCTTGCTGAAAGTGAGGGAGAGATTAAAGCCAGTTGAAGAAAAAAGGGATTATTTTTTATGGTCCTTCTTGGTAGTTTTTCCTATTAATTCTTTTAATAAAAGATGGAAAACTAACTCTCCAGAACATCTGAGCTCCAGTCTTTCCTAGTGGTTTCCTTTTGCTAGTAAGTTATTGGGAGATGACATGAAGTCTCACAGAGGGCTACCTCTTCTAAAGCCTGTGCAAGGCATTTAAAAATACGAATACAAGACAACCATTCTTGTGAGCAGTCAGGCCTGGATTCACAGGAGAAATTCATTAGGATGCATTTGATTTTGATGATTTGAAGGCAGCAGTACTTCAAGGTCTTGCATATTGGTGAAACCCCACAGGGACAAGCTGAGGAACAGTGATATTGCAGCAGGAATCACATCTCCTTTTCCCCTTACTTTCTCATAGTTACCTTTCCAATAGGTAGTCAGTGTATTTCAGGTTTAATGCATTGTCATATTTATTGGCAGTGCAGCATGTGTCATGTAGGTACACGTGAAAACAACATTTGGCATGAATATTACCAAGATACTCAAAAGTGTTACTTAACTAGTACTTGGATAGCAATACTTACTTGATACAGTAAGTATCACAGTGTCACAGAAACGTATGGGCAGTCATGTATGAGTGTAGGTATTAAAGCAGGTATTAATACATACATTCTTTACACAGCGATGTGCTGACCTTGTCTGCACTGATTTGCAATGAAGTATAAACACAATTATCATCAAAGAGGTTTGTCAGAAAAAAAGTCAATACAGAATAAGGTCAGAAAATATCATGTTTCTTAATTTTAATGAAAACAGACGGTATTTTTCGAACTCTTGAGTCACTGTAAGAAAAAACCCAACTATTTTTTTTCTTCCAGTGAAAATGGTTCTGTGTAAAAATGTGCCATAAATATCCTTCTCCTTCCAGCCACAATTTATTAATGTAAACCTCATGAGTCTAGTACGTAGGGCATATCCAGCTATGAATATTTAGACAATTAAAAAAAAGTAGGTTTTGATATTTTCTCAAGCTAAAAAGTGAAGATAATACAAATAATGTTAACATACTTACAAAATTCAACAGCCTTGGCACAAATATAGAAGTATCCTAAACGAGAAAAATGCAGGCAAGTATGTAGCACTTAGCGTGACAGTTAACATTTTTGAAAGAAAGTAATAGATATATTTCGTAGTTATTTCTGTTCTAAGTTAATGCATGACAAGCTATCCCACCATAATATTTCTGACCAGATAATAACTGTGTGTGGGCATGCACTTAATGCTGAGATGTGTTTTTGCAATCTCTTGAGTAGCAGGGACAGGGCTGTGTAGAATTGGCATGACTCTTGGCATGTTTCTTGGGCGTGAATGTGTGACCTGTCCTAAATCTGATGAACTTTCCATGCCAGAAGAGCCTGTCTCCTACATGCAGACACTGTGCAGCTGCTGAGTGCCCTAATCCTTGGAGAAGGGCGGCATTCCTCAAGCAAGCATGGAAACATATTTCATCTGCAGTTCTGTGCCTGGTACCCCTTTGCAGCTGCTGTTGGGGGTTGAACAGCAAGTTGGCCTGAAGGTTGAATGCCTTCAGGACTGAGAAAGGCCAGGTCTCTCCTGGGAGAGGCCCTGCTGCAGCACGCCTGCTACCCCTCTGCTCAGCTGGTTGGTTGTTTGTTCTCTGGGGAAGGGATGGGATCTGGTGCTGTAATTACAGAAATCAATTAATAATGATAGTGAACGATTGGACCAGACTTCAGTCACAGGGGAGCGGTGCTCACCAGTGGCAAATGCAGCACCAGCAAACACGCTGGGCATTCAAACCACTGGTCTGGTGGGAGCGTGAGTCCTCCAGGAGCAGCATGTGGACTTCTGTGGAAGGCTTCACTGAACTGGGAGATGGTGCTCACGTGTGGATGCAGGTTTGCTGTCTATTGCTGAAGTCAGCATTTGGGTGGAGTATAAATCCTAATTTTATAGGTACTCTGGTGGATCTGTTGTCCCATGTGTCCATTACACCCATAAATACCCGCACAGTGTAATTACTGAAAGAGCAAAGTCAGTTAAAGGGAAGATTAGTTAAAGAATTATTGAAAAACAAGAAGCCTTCACCAATTGCTATGAGAGATGTCATCCCTCGGGGAAGAAAAAGTGAATGCAGAAGCATGGCGATGAAGGGAGGTCATCAGCGGTGTCTTGCCTGAGTCTGTGCTGTTCAACATATCTGTAAATGATCAGGGAGAGGGTGAGTGGTGAGCTGAGAAAATCTGTGGGTGATTTTGAGCTATCAGTGTGAGGAGGTTGAGGGTTGATTGTGAAGGGCTGCGGAAGGACTTTGTGACGCTGACTGGATGAGGAAATACCAGACAAAATACAGTACAGATAAGTGCAAGGTGATGCACCTGATGAGGAGGGGGAAACAGTCCCAACCTTATGTATACTGCGACAGGTATCAGGCTGGTGGTTGCCATGCAGGAATGAGGTCTGAGGTTATAACTGAGCTGTGAAAACCCGCATGATCCTAATTTAAAAAAAAAAGTCAAGTAATTTTTAGGAAAGAGATGGTGAACAGAAGTGAAGGTGTTGACATGTCACAGTGTACATCTGAGGCTTTGGTGTCTCTATCCCAAAAACAAATTTGTAAAACTGGAAGAAGTACAGAGAAATGTGTCTGGGGTAAAGAGAAGTACAGAATAGCAACTCTGTGAGAATGTATGCAGCTCTGTAGGTGTGTGCCCTTGGCTACCCAATGGAGCCTGGATGCTGAGAGTGATGGAGCAACCTTGTGTTTCTCATTAGATAAGCTTGTTCCTGTTCACAGCGTCTGTCACTCAGCTTCTCTGAGCTGCATCTGCCTTGGGTATAAGGAAAGAGATCAATCTGAGGCATGGATTAAATATATAAAATGAATCTCTTAAAGCATCCCCTTCCATATCAGTTGGTACTGGTGCTCACAGCTTGTACTGGACCATAAGTCATGTGTGCCCATGGCCTTTGGAGCCTCAGGAGGTCTGAATAAAATGTGCTGTACCGTTGTTTGTGATGGTTCAGGTGCTAATGAGCATTTTGAGAGCATTGTTAGTGCTTTGCAGTTGCCCAGGTGGAGCACCATTCCTTCTGCTTTGCCACGGGCAATTTGGTCATTGCCTGCAGTGATTCTTCTTGACCAGTTCACATGGTTTAAGTTGCAAACTCTGTAATGTAACTTGTCTGCGGACACGGACATGGGAAAAACACCACAGGCACCTTTTACTTAATGGCAGAGGACTTGCTTATGTAAAGCTCAGTGGGATCCTCTGTCATTTTTGGAGGGTGCCAAGCATAGTAAGGTCATGTGCTATTGTCCACACAAGTCATCCATTTGATGCTGTCACACCAGTCTGGCAGAAGCAGACAGCATGGGAAACATGATTTGAAAAGACAAGTTGTTAAAAAAGCATCTATAACTTCTCACTTTATTAATATGCTTCTTTCTCTGAAGATTGCATCAGTGTGGTGGAGAGCACGCAACTGGAGAGGTTCCTGTGCCGACACTGGGCAGCACACAGATAGATGGCTGCTGGAGGCTATTGCTGACACCTGTGACAGTAAGGAGAGAGGGGAGCACATTCCTGTAGCTCACTCCTGCCTGTGCTCTTTCATGAGGCTCCTTGTAACCACAGCAGCCTGTTTTGCTCCATATTGATGATAAGACCATAGCAGATAGGAAGAGCAAGACATTGCAGGACTTGCTCCTTCATTCATAAATTTTACAGTGGTACTATTTCTTGCATTGCAGTGAGGTTTAAGGACTTTGAACAAGTTTGGGGTCCCTTTTGGCTGTAAAACAGCTTAATGAGAGGCAGCCTTTTCTCAGAAGAGTGTAGCAGCTGAGTAGCAAAAGGTGTGGACAAGGAAGAAATATTGTCACTACGCCATGCTGCTGTGCAAGATCGCACTGTGGTTCATCTGGGGCCAGGAATTGCTCAGCGTCTTCCCCAGCCCTGTAAGAAGGCTTTCAAATAAGAAACTGGACGAAATAAATCATGAAATCCAGCAGGCGGAAACATCTGCTGGGAACTGCTGCTTACCTTTTTGCTCCAGTGGGAGAGTAGGACTGGGCTCATGGAAGCGGTATCCTGAAGGACTGGTTTGACACACAACCATGGGGGTGAGTCGCAGTCCTGGGCCTCATAGCAGAAAGGATTGGACTCTCCTGACGTCACTTGGAGATGCTGTCCTTCCCTGTCCATTCCCGAGATGGAAGATAGCGGTGCTTTTATTGGCACCAGCCAAGAGTGTAATAGGTCAGGACTAGTTATAAAACGATATGTTCATCCATGCAAAAATTTAACGTACTGGTGAAAAAAAATCTTGTAACAGAAACTTAGCTGGGCAGCTTAACAAGCAAAATCTTACTGGGCATTGCAGTGATGGCATGGGTTTTCCCTCCTTCCCCCTTTGACCTGCTGTGTCACTTGTAATCTCTACAGGCAAGGGACAATGTCTAGCTTGGTTTTGATCTTTCTGCAATATAAAAGTTGTTATTCAGTGCTCATTATCCATATTGTTTGCTTCGATTATATTGTCTTTTCAGGTTGAATACATAGTGCATTAAAAAGCACACAGTAATAAAAAGTAATAAATAGTGGAACTATAAATGTATTTTGGCCTGCTCCTCAGCTGCTATAAATTATTCTGTATGCACTGAAACCTCCTAATAAAGTACTGCCTTATTACATGGCATAGTGAAAGATATATTGGAGCAGGTTTAGGAAGAGACATTAATAAAGTTAAGACCAAGTGACAGGCTAGTTGATAAAGTGGCTTGAAATAAAAAGCTTTTGGCAGAGGTATTCAGCAGGATGGGTTTATGAGCTCTGCGCTACAAAACACAGCAAGAACACAAATACCCCCTGCAGGCTTCCTCCCCAGAGGTCCCCGGGGCAGCCTACAGAGCGGGTCTCCAAACCGGGCTGCTTGGCTGTCGGGCTGCAGCAGCTACTCAGCCCGTTTGGGGCTGAACCATTGATGAGAGCCGTGGCTGCTAGCTTGGGCTGCTGCGGCAAGGCACTGGGGAGCACCAGGAAAGGGCATTACAGGAAATGTTAGGTTTTGTTTATAAACAAGTGGCGCTTGAACTAGGCGGCAGGGAGCTTCGCTCTCTTCCTATGCTGATCGTGTGCGTTTTGAGGGCGAGAGCATGGTCAGAAGTAAGGCAGGATTAAAACCAGAGTGTGTCTGAGAGCAACGCTCAAGGATGACATTTGGTATTGGCAGGAGGCATCAATGCTTAGTGTCATTAAATGCTACACACCAATCATGTTGTTTCATGTTTGTGCACCTTGGCATTGGTTAGGGGGTACAAATTGGGCAGTGAGTCTTTCCCTGAGCTTCTTCCCTCTTCTGCTTGGCATGGTGCGCTAATGAAAGCCCTAGCCATGCTCTTTCATCTTGTCCCATGTTTTCCTTTGTTGATGTGGAAAAGGAGCGAGGGAGGGGGCCCAGGCTGGAGAATGAGAGATAAAGCAAGTTTGTTTATGGCTGAGTCAGAGGACAGTCAGATGGAGAGTTTTCCTTGTAACTTAATAGCTGCATTAATCACTGGGACTGCAGCTACTCCCACTGACAGCCAGAAAAGGGCCTCGGTATCTCACAACTTTGCTGATACCAAATGAGTTCTCTGCAAAGGTGCTCTCCTAGCAGGTACAATTAGAGAGTTTTTAATAGACATGCAGGATGCGGAAAGATTTTTAATTATCTTGCATTAAACACAGCCTAACCTCAGCAGGAACAATCTCTATGTAATTTCAGATTAAGTGAAATTATTTTGTATAGTAATGATGTAATCGGAGCATCCCTGAGCAACTGGCTAAGAGTGGCTGTTTCTGTAAAGGAAATAAGGTCTGCTAACGCTAATACCTTATCACATTGCATATACTAACACAGGGCTTAGTGAGAAGCAATCAGTTTGGTATGGCCTGGGTGAAATCATGGGTCAAACTTACAGAAGCCTTTGACTATCTATGCTCAAACACATGTGTGTCAGGGTCATGTAAATGGGGGGGGGTTTCTCCCCCTGGTGTCCCTTAAAGAAGGGAGACGTAAGATTTCGTCGGTGAACAGTTTATCCCAGTGGAAGTTCAGCACTTTACCCACTGGGCTTTGGCAGGTGCCTTTCACTGAAGCTTTTTGGGCTGTCAGCTTTCAGCTGGATCCATGTCCCTCAGTACCAAGCAGAGGTTTTCTAAAGTAGCTGCCTGAATAACTATAAACCCCAGTGAAAACAAATGGGACTCACTAAGGCATCTTTGAAAAGTCTCCTCTTAAATTGATAACAAGGCAGAGGAACTAAAGTGACAGATTATTCATTTATCTGAATGAGGATAGTACAAGAATGGGGGAAAGTGGGGTAAAGGATCGCAAAACCCCACATACTTATTTCAGTCCTTCTCAGAGTTACCACCCTCATTAGATCCCCAGGTGCTGCATTGTCTCAGTTTCTGACTCTTTGGGCGTGCTCAGCCTCTGCTGTGGGCAGGGACATGTTCAGTGCCTCTAAAATCAGAGCTGCCTTTCCTTGCTCCCTGCTGGGTCTCCTGCCCATGCCCACACAGGCAGCAGGCTGCAGCAGCAAGTTCCAGCGGCTCCCCAGTCCCACCCTCCCCTGCCTCTTTAGCCAGAGCTTACCCTCTCCTGCCTGGCACTGCTGATGGTTCCCACCTGTCCTCGGCTTTCCTCTTTGCCTGCCGTGTGTTTGCTGGAGCCAACATAATGCCTACAATACACACAGCACACAGGATTCAGAGTTTCTATTTATCTGATTGCCTAGTGCGTGTGCTTTTTTATATCCCCCCTATAAAAGTTACATCTCCTCAATCTCCGCAAGTCCCCCGGATGACTGCACGCAATCCCACCCGCTCCCAGGACCACACTGGCTGGCAGTGCAGGCATTGCTCCTACCCAGCCCCATTGCTACAGGGTTCTGTTTTATACCACCACAGGCCTTTTTTTTCTTCTTTTATTCTTCCCCCCCCACCCCCCCCTCCACTTTTTGTTGTTGGCAATGTGATTGCCAAGCCGGGCAGTCATTTTCAGTCTGGAAGGCAAGTAAACGGCACGGAGGAGCTGGAGGGTGTGCAAGTAGAGAGCAGTGAGCACTTTTGGCTCTCTGGTGCAACACCGCGGCGGGGCGGACCCATAGCTGCAGAGGGAAGCGGGCATTTCCTCGAGTTTAGAAAGTGGAAAGCTGGCTGGATCCACGCTGCAGAGCACTCCCTCTCCACTGGCAGTTGGCCGTGTGGGTTATTTTCAGCCTTTATTGTGGTCCCCATGTAATCACAGCTTGCTAGACCCATAAAAATAATACCTCGTGCTCTCTGCAGGGCTGACTGCCAATTACTTGCAGCCATCGGTGGCAGAACAAACCCAGGCAGCCATCCAGATGGCATGTTCCTACCTGTGAGCCAGTGTGAATGATTTGTGTTTTATTGATAGCGAGGGATGGGAGGGTGGAAGCCGCCTGCCTTCCACACCCATTGCTCTGTGCTAGGACAGCCTCGCAGGAGCTGCGTCAGGGATGCGAGAGGCAAACTCTCCCTTCCTAGCCCAGGACAAGGGTACGCCCTTTGGAAAGCTCAGATCCAGTGCAGCTTTGGAAAGAGTAAATGGGAAATAGCTTGTCCTGAGGGCATTTGGCTTGCATGTTGATGTGGTTTCTTGTGAAGGCGGCTATACTTTCAGACCAAAAACGGCTGGCTGGTCAGCCTGAAAGTCCTTCACACCTAAATGTGTGAAGGAAATACCTGTGGACAGCCTCTGCTTCAAGGTAAAGGCTTGGAATACATGGAAACTTGTATGTGCCACCTGCTTTTTGTTTCTTTGCAAGTTTACTCTGTGTGTCCTCAAACATCACCTACCAGAGGCTCTGGAAAATTTCCACCAAAAGATGGATTCCAGGCCGTTGACTGTTTCAGATCACTTCTCATTAGTATAGAGGAGAAAAGGAAAGCAATTCCTTCTTTCCTCTTGAAACACAAACAATTCTTAGCACTGTTACAATCATATTTACCAGGGAATTATCCAAACTTTTTTCTTCATGAGGAACATTTCTTTCTGAAGACCACTGCTGGAGGGAGAGTGCTGGGGCTAGATGAACAGCAATTCTGAGCCAAATCTGGAGCCTCTATGCTCCTCTCCACATGGAATTTGCTCACCTCAGCTTTCTACTTTCCATACTTGCGTACCTTCCTAGCCTTGCTGTTTCACATGGGGTTGACGTTAAATAGCATTGCTCCAGGAATCACATAAATAAGGGAGGTGGGCTGAGGGCCAGCCTGGCCAGGACATATACACATAAAGCAGATAAAGCCACACAGTATTTGCAAACATCAGTCTCTGGTATCTAGTGGGGAGCTGCAATGCAGCAAATCTATCCCTCATGCACAGCCACTGATATCAACAGATTTAAATGTGTTTGGCTCGGCGGGTGGAGTTGAATATCTATCTAATCTGCTCTTGTGGCTTTTAGCATCCAGGACCACAAGTTGCAGACAGACACCATCCTCCTTGGACCTCCCAGGTAGGCTCCAGGAGCATGGGGAGTAGAGCAGGGGCCTCATCTCTCCCAGGTGATGCAGGAGGAGGCAGAGGGCTAGATCCTTACCCCCTTCTTATGCCTGTTAATTAGCTAGAACTCAAACGAGCTTATTAAGGACTAGGGCTTATTAAGGACATCCCATATGTTGGGTGGGGGCTTGCCTGTATTTCCCAGTTCTCCAGGACATGTGTGAAGATGGCAGATATAATGCAAGGCACCACAAATGGATCATGCTGTAAAAAGAAGCTGACTGCAGCTTAGAAACACAGCAACCTTATAATCCAAAAAGGGATTTCTGCATGAAATTCTTTTATGTAAGCAACAAACCTGTTTCACTATAAATCAAATATTTCTCCAGGCCACATGTTTGTACAAAGTGAGCTTATGTGCCAGTCACTGAAGTTAGTCTCCAGTCCTTTTGCATCTCAGGAGCTTTTGGTGCAACCGTGCCTTGGAAGCACTAAAAATTATGCCTGCAATGTGGATGTACATTTACATTTGTTAGTCTAAGTTAAGATTTAGATACAAGAATACCTAGCTGGTGCCAGACAGTACCTAATCTTCCGATAAGTCTTCCGAGGTACCATAAGCATGGAGTGCCACTTCACAGGCTATGAAAGATTAAATTCATTTCCTTTTCTTGTATTAATAAGAGGAGACCAGGTCAAACAGTTCATTCTCCACGCCACCCTTGACCCACAAGAGGCTGACTGTGCACTAACAATGAGCTATTTCCAGCTCATTTCAGAGCTCAGGAGAGTTTGCTTCCTACTGGTGGGATGATGAATGCAATGGAAAATCCTGCTTGTTTCAGTCAGAGTTCTTTTATCCTGGAGGCAGAGGGACCATGCTGCAGGAGGAGCACTGTGAGGATTTCTGGTTTGTGGCCATGCCCCATCTTACCCCTCCTCTTTTCAGAAGGTAAGTTTGGCAAAAGCCAGTTTTCTGGTGTGCCAGGCCTCCCTCAGGATATGCTGGCTGGCCAGGGTTGCGAGGGGAGGGGAAGGGCACAGCAGCTCTTTGTTGATGCAGCACCACTTGAATGGAGCATGCCTGAAAAACTCTTAACCACAGATCTGTTATTAGCTGCAGCAAGATAAAAAGCATATTTTATGAAAGTAATACATTCCAGCATTGCACGTGCAAGTCAGGAGATGGACACCATGCATATGAGTGCATTGTCTGTTTGTTTGAATGCATTATTTTACATCTATAGGATGAAATGTTTGTTACTTATGCAATGCTTAATAACAGATCTTGAGACCATCCTATCCGGCTGTGATCTACACAGTGGGGTGTAATATGCTTTGGTATTTTGCTGTGATTTTTCTCTTTTGTTGAAAGACATTTTTTTGTGTATACCATTTTCCAAGGTGAGATGCAAGATGCAGGGGTAGAACTGTGGTAGCTGGGATGATTTAAGGATAAAAGAGAAACAAGGTTTGTCAAGAGACTAAAAATCTTTTGTCAGATCAAGTAATACATCTGGAAAGACAGACAAGCTTTCCACCTCAGTATCCCTTTATCATGTCTCTTTTTTTTTCCCACCTAAGCTTTCCCAGCTGGTCCCCTACAGGGTACCACTTCTCCCATAGCTGGGCAGGACTGAGGTGCTCTCACGCTGCTTGCTCACCCAGGGATAGGGGGAGGTTAAACTGTCGGCTTCATAGACCCATGATCCAAAATGATCCTTTGAAGTTGATCTTTTGCTCTTGAAGCTCTTAACCACCCGTGTCATACACTCACCTGAAGTAAAATCAGGATTCCCTATCTTTCCAAAAGTTACGCTTTAACTCAGCCGCAAAATACAGGTTTGATTCAAGATTAGATTTACAAGGTGAGATTACATAGTCTGTCCTGTGCCAGGGACCAATTGTATTATCAAAACAGTTCCTTCTGGCTTCAAAACGTTCATCTCTGTGAAAAGTAGCCAGCTGTTTTTCAGCTATGGCTGTATGCAGGATAGAGCATGAGTAAGAAAATGGTCTGTTCCATCTCTCACAGCCATCTCGTGCTGGCATATCCAGCTGTTCATTGTGCTTGCTGTTTTTCTGCAAGGCAGTGGTTTGCTGATCTCCTGACAGTGTCTGAGGGCTTTCGCAGATGAGAGGAAGGCGTGGAAAAAATAGCTTTTACCTGGCGCAAACTGGGATTCCTGCAGTTGCAGGGCTGGCAGTCCCCAGCTGGATGAGTCTCCCCACTCCCCTGTGCTGGGGGCACGAACTGTGTGTTTGCAGGGTGTGGGCACTCAGCCTAGGATCCTGGCTGTCTGTGGAACTGCTGTGTTCATGCGGCAATCCAGTCTGCTTTCAGCCCTGTGTCTACCCCTGCCTGCATTGCTCCCGAATGTCTGAATTGCCTTCCAAGACACTGCTTTTTGCTGCTAAGGCTCATGCTGTACCTCAGCTCCACTGAAGTTTAAATCTTTAGTACAGGGGCAAAGTGCCCTCTGCTAAATGGATATTACATTCATAGAAAAGCATGAACATTGCATACACAAATACGTTGTGTTGCTCCTTTCTGTGACCAGTGTTCAGCCCTCTTGCAGGTGTTAGAGAGAACATCAGTAGATCAGAGGAGGGAAGTTCTGTATTTCATACATGGTAATTTTTTCTTGAATCCTTTAAAATGGACAAAATGTATTCTTTTAATAGAAATCAGCTATATTGAAAACTTGTAGGAGAAATCAGTCAATTTGTTTCTGGTATCTTTATGAGTCCTTGCTTCCCAGCATGGATTAGCCTAAGCGCATCTGCTGCTGAAGTCAGCCTCCCTTCCCGCCACGCTGCCCCCCTCACACTCCCTCCCTCCAGGTTTTCCTGTCTCTCTGCACTGAGTTTGGAGCCTCTTGCCTTTGCAAGCGATGCCCTGCGTGACCCCCTCTCTCTGCATCTGCTCACACATTCCTTCCTTATCTTGCTCTCATGCTGCTCCAGATTCCCTCCTGACTATAGACCATACGTGTTTACAGATCACAACTTGGTGCCTTCTAACAACACTGGCTTTCATCCTGACAGTGAGTCATATGACCTTCCTGTCTTTTTTCCAAAACCTTCTGTATGTGCATGAACCCTTTGAACAGTGGCATCTGAAACGTTTCTCCATCAATCTCCATATTTGTATCTGTCTGCTTATATGATCGATGTTTCTATTAGGTAGTTATTATGCTGTTCTGAATCTGTTCTAGCTGTATTTTGACTAGACTGCAGTGACCTTCGGGCAAAGACTCTTCTGCGCCCGTTTATACATCACTAAATACGCTGTTGCTGCTCAATAACTATAAACATTATTCATCTTTGAAATTACTTTGAAATTGTTTTTACATGAGGAGCCAGCTTAAGAAAAATCTGTGGGGTGAGACTTAGGGTCCCCCTAAAGTCAATGGGAATTCTGCCATAGGCTGTTTTAGGGTACAGTCTTACAATTACTGTTGTCCCTTTGTAGGTTTAGTTTATTAGTTTGCTTCATCTTTATTTTTTTATATAGATGGAATATTGTCTATATAAAAGTTTCCTTGCTTTAAGTGTTGCAGATCTGAATGACTTCTGGGTTTGTAAATTTGTGAATTTTTAAATATTACTACATTTTGCCTGTTAAAATAACGTGACCCCACTGAAGCTTAATTTTTTTCCAAATGGGTCGTATGGGGCAACACCTCCTCTTTTCGGGGCAATACTCAGCTTCAGGGACAGCAGACTCCAAAATACACTGAATGCGTGTAGCCATAATGCCTGTGCCTAAATATGTGGTGCTGTTGCAAACTTCAGCCTTGTAGAAACTCTATTGTTTATCAGTGTGAGAGGCCCCAGCCCAAACGGTAATTAGAGTGAAGCTCATGTCATAAATCTGCTGGCATCCCAAGTGAAGCCGGTGTTCCCTGGGAACGGAGGTTATCTCCTCCTTTTGCTGCTGGTCCTTTGAACTTCCTGTGGTCAGGGAATCCTTCTGTTTTCAGCTAGAATAACAATTATGAAACTACCCCTGCTCTCCTGGCTGGAGTTCATGTCTAATTAACTTTAACAGGAGTCATAATTTTAAGAGTGATTTCTCAAAAGCGTTATAACTCAAGACAATTAAGGCTTGAGAGAGAGCACGCGAGACAGGGAGGGGAGGAAAACAGAGGCACTCCTTGGGGCAGGGCACTTCATGAGTATTAAACAGATGTGACTCATTCCTGCCTCTAGTCCCAGCAGAAGTAATACCTTTTGAATAAGTTCTGTGTGCTAGATAAAAACTTGTTTGCTGGTGCGAAAATCATACCACGCATGTTAGAACAAGCACCCTGATGGGCTATTCCCTTTAAAAAAATAAAAGGGCACACAGCAGTGGATTTTTCAGTCTGTTGGTGTAAATTTGACACAGCTTTTTAGCTGTAGAAACTTGTCAAAGTCTGCAGAAGGAAGGGATAAAGGGGAAGCAAATGCAGACCAAAGAATGAATGAATGGATTCAGTTGCCCTTCTGGAGCAGAATGGTTTTATTCTTATTATGCATGAAATATGTAGTAGCATATATAGAATACATCCGTCAACCAATTTGACAGGCAAAACCTGATCTTCTCAAGGCTGTGTGAAACTAGAAAGGAGATTATAGCAACATAGAACATAAAAATGCTGGGGACCCCTAGGCCTGACTTTCTGTGTATTTATTTAAAGGTAGTTCTGCATGCAGTACTGAAGCCTTTGTGTATATGACAGGCATCCTCTTAAGCCAGGGCATCCCGCAGACCTCTCACAGAAGTGGTGCCATGGAGGACAGCATCTCTATGTGTGAAGGACTCAGCCTTCTGTGAACGTAGAGAAAATCAGGTTTTGTAACAGAGGGCTGTAGGGAAATCTGCTGCTGCTACTACAGGGGTGACGCCTATCTTTGCTAGTGGCATGAGGATTCTAGAGGAAACAGGGGGTTTTTTTTACCACAAAATTGGCTCAGAGGAAGGTTAGCTGGAGTAATGGTTAAAACAGAGCCAGCCAGCCTACACAAAATCCTTACCAGTGTTCCTGGGGATAGGCTGTTGCTAAAACAACGGTGGACTATTTCACTTAAGGGCTGTATGCACAGAGAGGATGCGAGATCTTTCCGGAGGATGAGGAGGTGGCGGCGGGAGGGACAGCTGATGTCCTTCATCGTCACACTGATTATCATCTGCCACACAGAACATGTCCACACCGCAGCTGAAGGTGCAACTGCAGCATGGGTGGACTCCGCTGGGCTTTGTTTAGTGGCATCAGCTCAGGACAGCAATGCAGTATCAGCACGTAGCTGCCCGAGACCTCGGGCACGTATTCTGGTCATCGGCCTTGCCAAGTCCCTGCTGCTGAGTTTCACCGCTGCTGGCATCCGGTTGAAGCTAACCCCCCGGCTTCTTGCTATGCTGCAGTCATGGGCGACCCCACAGCCGGGTAGTCAGCCCCAACGGTGGGTTGCAGGCTCCTTCTGGTACAGTGCAACCACACGTGTGCCCTAATTGCAGCACTCATCTAGTCAGGAAACAGGCATATATTTTACCTTAAAAGTACTGAACAGTCACGGTACAACTGCAGGTTTCTTCAATCAGCTCCTCATGGTAATGCTTTCCCCCCTTCCTGAGAAATCTTTGATTTCAGCCATTCAGTGCTGCACCTCCTCCGGCTGTTCCCACAGCTTCCCCTGGAGCAGCCTTCCAGCAGCCCTGCAGAAAACTGCTCATCTGCTCCAGATGAAGCAACGCAGCAAAATGAATATCTTAGTATGACGAGAGGCTACAAGTGAGCCTACACAATCTGTGGTCTGCTTGGGAAGTAAACCCTGACCGCCTCGGGAAGAAAAGACTGACCTACCAAGCAGTGGAGTGTCTTGTGTCCTTGGAGCTGGGACTTGGGAATTTTGTGCCCTCTGGGAGGGAGCGAGTTGATTTTCTCAATGCGGGAGCCTGGGGGCAAACCAGCATGTAAGTGGTACGGACAATCAGGGGCCCAGGAGTGAAACAGGGAGCAAACCGCAATGATAGTGTAGATGTGTCCTAAGGATGATGCTTGATAGTTTTACAACATATTGTTGTAAGCAATGAAAATTAATCTTAAACTGTAAATCAGCTTGTTTTCCATTTATTCATAAGAATTTTGCATTGTTTTCTGCTTGTTACATTTCTAATGTTAGCACAGCCATTATGTTGTCTCATCTCATTAGGCTGGCTCATTTGGCATCTCTTGGAGATGCCAAAATACAGGGGAGGTTTTTGGAAAGTATTTAATCAGTATTGTTGCTGGGAAAATTATGACCAGCTCTAGTGTTCTAACAAGCTTGAATGTGGACATCACTAACACTTGGACACATCTATATCCCTTATTCTTCCATTATAAAAACAATGCTGACAGCTCCACCTTCTTTTAAAAGCTATCATCCAGCAACAAGAATTAAACAAATAAAAAAAAATTCCTCTGTGTAAAGTATTGTCTTCATCCACCCAGAAGATAGAAGTATCAGGGTCTCTACTGAGTCTGCCAGAACTTGTGTGTATGCTACTGAATAACGAAGGAGGTGATTTATGCCCTTTGGGGTAAGGACATTCCAGGGTAGATATGGTGTGTTCATGCTGCTATCAAACCTTTCTGAGGGACAGTGGTGAATGTGAAAGCTTTGTTACATGAATGAGAAGAATGTGATTGGGAATAGCCCACATGGATCTACCAAGGTTAGATTATCAGATCATGTAGGCTTTGCGGGACCTCTAGAGGTCTCTTGTCCCACCCCTGCCCAAACCAGGTCCAGGTAGATCAGGTTGTTCAGGACCTTGCCCAGTTGGGTTTTGAGTATCTCCAGGGTGGAGACTCCACAGCCCCTCTGGGCACCTGCTCCAGTGTTTACCCTCATGGTAAACTTATTTTCCCTAATATTGAGTGGGAATTTCCCCTGCTTGACCAACCTGATTGCTTTGTGTGATAAGGGAAGAGCAGTGGTTTTTATCTATGTTGACTTTAACTGAATGCTAGACATGATCTCCTACCGCACCTTTGTATCTAAGCTGGAACATTCTGGTCTGGACAGCTGGATTGGCAGATGGGTGAAAAACTGGTTTGTTTGTTCAGCTTAAAGGGTTCATATTCTACCCAGAGGCCTTTACAAGCAGAGTTCTTCAGGGATCTATTCTGGCAATTTAACATCTTTGTCCGCGATGCGAAAGTGGAGACAGTATGCACCCTCATCAAATTTGCAGTTGACACTGAACTGGGGAGAGCAATTGACACACTTCAGGGCAGGGCTGCCACTCAGAGGGACCTGGGCAGCTGGAGGAAGGGGCCAACAGGAACCCTATGACATTTGACAAGGACAAATGCAAAGTCCTGCAGCTGGGGTGACGTAGCTCCTTGCAACAGTACAGACTGCTGATGAGCTCTGCAGGAAAAGACACAGGGGTGCTGCTGAGCAGTAGGCTAAACATGAGCCAGCAGTGTGCTCTGGCAGCAAGGAAGGCCAAGACCCTGATGCAGCCTGGGCTGTATCACCAGGAGCACAGCCAGTGGATGGAGCGGAGTCATTATCCTGCTCTACACAGGACTCATTAGATCCATCTAGAGTACTGCATCCAGATTTTGGCAGCGGTTGATAAACTTGTTACTAAGCCACCAGGATGGTCGGGGTTTGGAGATCAGCCCATGAGGAGAGGCTGAGGGACCACACCTTGTCCATCCCAGGGATGAGACACCTTCAGGGGAACCTAAAAGCATCTTCTCAGTATCTATGAGCCACCAAAGCTCTTCACAGTGGTGCCTGGTGAGAGGACAACAGACAGTGGGCATAAACTGAAACAAGAGAAGGTCCAGCTGGGTATGAAGATGAACTTTTCCCCAGGAGGACAAGAAGTGGTGGAACAGGCAGTGAGGTTGTGCAGGCACAATCCTTGGAGGTTTTCAAGATCTTGTTGGACAAAGCCCCAAGGAACTTTGTTCTCATAGCTTAAAGGGCTTTGAGCAGGAGGTTGAACTACAGACCTCCTGACATCCCTTCCAGCCCAAACTATTCTGTGATTTCTTGTTAAAACTGGGAAGGGAGACGTTATTACTTACGTCGTCCAGTACCTAGAAGCTCTGGCGTTGTCCTAGTGATAATCAGGAACTTCCCAGTGCTAGTCAGTGCTCACACGCAAAAGCCCAGACAAACTTATGGCCTGATGAGGCAGGCAAAACTTTATAACAAAATATGTCCAACATACATGAGAGTCCCTTCCTCCTCCTGCCCAGTGCTGTTGCATAGGAGGTCCCCTCGGGTGCAGTGTCTCATGCCATTTCCTGTACACCCTTTGCCCAGCTCAGAGGCAGGTGGAGCGAGCCCCAGGTGCTCCTGCCTCTCCCAGAAGAGCCAGGTTGTGGTTCCTCTTGTTCTTGTCTGCGTCAACAGAGTGCATTATCTACAAAAGCACAAGAAAGCACAGTGCTGTAAACAGTAGCCCAGTTCATAATTATTATTTTATTGCTTTCTTGCAGACAAAGCTGGCAATTTTCAAGGATGTGGCTAGAGTCTGTCCTGGAGGCGAGACCATACCTGTCATGCAACTGGCAGGACTGGACTTATTCTTAATTTAAACTCCTAGTACATTTAACAGAGTAGCAGGGACAAGTGAAATTTCTGCTTACGTTGAAGGAAATCACACGCATACAGTGTGTTACATAGTGTTCCACATAGAGTGGTCTTCCAATAGCTGTTCACAGGCATTTTAAGGACTACTTGAGCACATTTAGTTCACTGAGACATGTGCACAAGGAGACATTTTTACGGTAAGTTGATCTTCTTTCCTACAATGCCATTTGGAGGTGATTTCCCAGGAATCCACACAGCAAATACAACTAAGTAGAGCTGTCAATCCCTCAGTGCTGGCATAAGGGCTCAGAGCTGTGCCAACAAGGTTAACATGAAGCAATCCTTTTTCTTCCCTGTTTCCCATCAAAGTCTTTTTTATTGAACTTGCTGGTTCTTACGCTGCTAATCATGCAAAAGATGAGTATTTTTACAGAAACAGCTGACTGTCGCCTAAAGGGAGCTATATCATCCCAATAGAAAAGTGGATCTGAACAGAAAAAGAGGAAATAAAGTGATAATTTTATTTCCTGCCTGTCTGACTCAGACCTACTTACATAGAGAAGATATTGTAGATACCCACAGACACATCCAAATCACATGGAGAGCTGGGAAGAAAACATTAATGCAAAGTAGCCTCTTTAGCATCTCGTATCATATTAGGGCTCTAATCCTCTGGTCTCTTTATCAGACTTGTATAATTACATGGAGCAGAGAATGAGAAGGCAGAGAGCTAAATGCAATTGATTCTGCTATTTGAACTACAAGGTTCGTGTAGGTGTTTGGAGGAAGGAAGCGAAATGCACCAGCTCTTGAACACTGAGCAGCAACACCATAGCAATAATTGAAGACTGAGGCGGAGGAGAATATTCCATTGCAAGTCTGAGTGAAACTTAGGCAGTGCTGGAATTTGGTCTAGACAGGAGAACACTTCCACATTTACATCGTCACATCTTGAACACTGCAGTAATCACAGATGTTTCATGATCCCCAGTGGCTGCCTTGCAGTATTCTGGTCCCACTGATGACAACTACTCAAGATTTAAATGGGTTATAGTGATGGTTGTGCTTTTGTAATGGAGGAGAATATGGTTGTAATAAAAGAGCTCCCATTTCTGTTCAACATGACTCAGCTGGAGGGAGGAGGAAGGCTAACTTCAACTTCTCACTCCTGAATTTGTCTTTAGAGAGTTATGGGATGTATGTGTGAACAAGGAGGCTTCTTCTTTTTTTTCTCACTTGTGCTGCAAACTTTGTAGTAACAAAATTCCCTGTTAAATGTTCGGAATAAAAATGTCTCTTAGGAAACTTTCTTAAGCCAAGCTTTACACGTTTGAAAAGACTTTTTCATCACAAAGCAATTCTTAACGCTGCCTTTACCAAGTACCTGAGGTCCCTTTGGTGTGGGGAGCTCTTGCTGGCTGGGTGTAC
Organism: Pelecanus crispus; assembly: GCF_030463565.1. Lineage (NCBI taxonomy): Eukaryota > Metazoa > Chordata > Aves > Pelecaniformes > Pelecanidae > Pelecanus > Pelecanus crispus. The sequence goes on along the minus strand of NC_134644.1, from coordinate 78,499,700 downwards.
AAGCAAGCACAGCTGGAGCACACAACGCTGCGATAACATCTGGAGTTTGTAGAGAGGCTATCTTGGTAAGGAGGTTTCCAATTCTACCAGGAGATAAATTGCCCTCCATAGCCTTGGGGTTTTGGAGAACAAAATATTCCTGTAAGGATGACACCTCCACTCCTCAGCTGAGAGAAGCAAAGCTTCTGGCACAGTAAAAAAACAAATATTTATCTTCACTGGTTGTTATCAAAATAGTTGTGGTATGACCCACAAATTGAACATGAAATGACAGGTCTGCTTGCAAAAACTAATGCAAAGTGAGTTAATTGGTGTTCTTTTATATATATTAGATCCGATTCTCCATTGTCCCCCACAGCCTGCAGCCATTATACGCACCATAAAAGTTCAGCATAGGGGAGATGTGCATGAAAATCTGCTTTAGAAGTCTTACTCTTCTCCGTTAAGTTGGTAAAGATACTTGGGACCTTTATAACTGCTCTGATCTGGTATTCCCTCTTACAGGTTACAAGGTATTTTTAATTATGGTGGTAACATTTTAATAAGGCTATCACTGCCCAAGGCCAATGCCATAACCCAGTTACTTGACGTGTTGGGATCACAAGCATCTGTTACAATGTGCAACCTTGCTAATGGAAAATTTACGCTAATGAGGGGGAACCCTGGGTGTCTGCAGGGCTACTGTAGCAGCAGGTACCATTTGACCCTTCTCTCCCATTTCCAAGAATGAGGGCACAAGCAGAAGAAACAGATGGGTGTCAATAAAATCATTGTGCTCCTTATCTCCTTGGGCTCACAGATACTTGGGTGTAAATGAGAGCCGCCCCAGTGTGAAGCAAATGTAAAGATCCCTTGAGAGCTTCCACTGTCCCCTCTCTCATCGTCTCATACTCGCTCCATTGTGGCTCAGCTGCACTGTGGTATCTAACACCAATTATCAAACTGTCTGAATAATGAGGGGGAGATGCGCCTTGCCAAAACTTCATGTTTTATTAAAATAATTCATCCTCACCAATGAATGCGTTTTGTATGCACGTCATGTGGCTGAGAAGATTTTTGTCCCACTACTAAGGAATAGCTAGCCAGAAATAGTCTTGTATTGCTCTCAGGACTATTAATTATCTTTCTGTATGTTAACTTCTCAAGCTCCAGCAAATGTCACCAGGTGTTGATGAAACAGAATTGTGAAGTGAGCTTTTAAATGAACAGAAATAACGTAACATTAAATAATTGACCTTGTACTGCCGCTGTTGAGGTGCTCGGCTTGCAGCAACATGAAATCAAGAGCTGTGTAGAAATATTGTGTGCATGCTCTGTTGGTCATGATGGGACCATGGTGGGAAAAGGATGTCACATGTTGGTCTCCTCCACCTGAAGCAAAACAGCGAGGCATCCTGAAATGTTTTGTCTGAGTAGTCAGTCAGGTCTGACAAGGCTGACGCATCCTTCACCACACCCTCTACTTTTGCATGGTATAGAAGGAATTGTGCAGTCCTAAGATGCATTACCTTCTGCTGAATTCAAAGACTTCTTTTTTTTAACCCTACCAGAAACTAGTAGCATAATATTTCAGGGACTGTCTAAAAGGAGCACAATGAACATTCAGGGACCTGGGAATGACAGCTCTTGGCAGGCAGTCCCAGGCTTGACTAGTCACAGGCTCGCACTGAGCGCCTTTTGTCAGTCATTCCCTGCCCTCCCCAACCCCTCCAAACGCTGGGGCATATCTACATTTTAAAATGGATTGTGCTGCAGGGCACTGTAAATCTGCCCATAATTAAGCACCAGTTGAGTGCATTTAAGGTATATCTTCCCCATGACAGGGACATCTTTGAGTAAATTGTCTGAGCCCTCTCGGTTTGTTATTAATGACATTTCATACCACCTCTGCAGTTGCTATAGAGGTGTTGTTACTGGCACCAACTGGTGAGCCTCTCTTCCCATGCAGAGAAGAGCTCAGACTGCGGACTCGGGAGTGTTTACTGTGAATTTTCTGAGGAGAGTTCAGCCTGAGTGAGGGGAGGAAGTGAAAATTCCCAGGACTGACCTTCCTGTTGTAATAAACACGGACTTTATGAATACTATCACTCAGCCTAAGCTATCTCTTCCCAGGCAACCCTTGCACAGGAGTGGTGGTGCATAGCAATCACCTTACAAAGACACATAGCCAGTTTAGTGGCTTGCACGTGCAAACTTGTCCTTACTGCCCCAAACTGTAGGAGTTAGGAAGACAGGAGTCACATGCTGTTTTACGTGGATGATTCGATCTCTATTTGGAATGCCAGATCTGATTTTTCGCAAGCTACAATAATGGAAATCAGCTACCAAGTCATATTCAGATTTGTGCTTTGAATGTCAGATGTCACTGGTTATCAGGGTGTTTCAGCTATTTTAAATGTATTTGGTTCTTCTGCAAGCAAGGAGGACATAAAAGAGAGGATGTAATTAAATAAGCTCGGAAGATGGCATGTGAAATAGGAGGGTTACTGTTAACAGCTACTGTTAAAAGTTGTTAATTAACAAGCCATTGAGGGGAATTTCAGTGTGGCCTTGGGAATTCAGTTCTTAAGATAAAATACAGACATCTCCCTGGTATAGGCAGGGACAAGTGCAGCTTGTTACGTTCACCTCAGGTAGTGTCCTGATTAATTAAAGATCCACTATCCAACAGCCTAAGCCTAAAATAGAGCTTTCGGGTACACCATTTGGGGTTAGGCAGGAGCCTTTTACAAAACATAAAGAGATAGATTATGCCTACTGCTAGTATTATGTGTAAAGCAGCTTCCCTTTGTTTATTAAAGCAGTGTTCGGCCACAATTGTATCCCCTTTGCCTCCTTGGAATTGCTTTCTCCTAATATCCTCATGGTGTCTGTAATTCCAAGGAAAGTGAGTTAGGTTACAGGGCTGCAGCACAGACCTTGGCTCCAGCTTGGGTTAAGGAGTCTGGAGGGAATATTACATCTTCTTTAGACTGACTTGCTTAAAGAGGGTCTCGTAAGACCCAGACAACTTTTATGTATCCATGTGTTAAGAAGCAGAACACCACCTTCTGATAAGGGAGATGAGCAAGAAACTCCAAATTACTGCATGTTATTCTCTCCTGCATGGAGTTTTCCTTAGGAGGAAAATGAGACTCTGTGGCTTTCAGTTTACTGGACATTTGCTCTCAAAAACTCTTTGAAGCCAAAGAAAGTCAAGGAACATAGGATGTGGCCTTAGGTACATCAGGACCGGGCCTTTCCAGAAGTAGTGGAACAAGGTTTAAGCAAGATCTTCCAGTTATGACACTGATATTTTCCTGTAGTCAGTAGAATTTTAAGCAATACCCATGTGACTTGATCCTGCTTCAAGATGACCGAGGCCACCTAGGGTAGCACCCAAGTAAAACTGACTGTTTCAGCAAATAAAAATATTTGTATTTACTTAGTTTGCCCATGTATGAAAACAGTTCAGTTAGGAGCACTGAGCTGTTTTCAGTATCAGTTCAGTCTTATCCTCTCCATTTCAGTGGGGCTAATCGTGCAAGCAGGACCAGCAGAATCCACTTCCCATTTAAGTACATTTTTCTACATGTCCAGGTAACAGTGACTCATTCAGGCCTCTGGGTGTATCACACACATGCTGTCTCCATCACAGATAATGGAGTGTCTCACTGAGCTGGCACAGCAGTCCAAGCTGAAAGGTGGGGCTGATTGGAGGTGGTGCTAAAACTCAGCAAGAACCCCAGATCAATGTAATACTTTTGGATTTCTAAATACGCATACATATAAACGGACAGCTCTCAAAGGGACTTGCTGAAAAAAATGCTTTGTGTTTGTATGTCTAAATACAAGTGCCTGGCTTGAGGCATCACCACTCAAAACCCCTGACTTTTAGGCATGCTGGTGGCACTAACACAGTGGTATATAGGTATATTTATGTTTCAAAAATTTTGGACTGGAGTATCAAGGCATAAAGCTCAAATTTCCCTCATTCTGCATCTCCCTGGTATTCTACATCTGTTTTCTAGCTTTGTACTTCCTTCTTTATAGCATTAAGCCTATGTATTTGTTTTTCTTACTCATCCTGACTGCTTTTGTATTCTGTTCCCTAATGACTTTGGAATGTAATGTCAAATCATCAAATCGTGCAGATGTAATCTGTATTCAAAAAAGCACCCCAAATCCACATATATATCTCTCTATATACACATATATATGTATGTATGTGTGTATACATATATGCGCACTGATATATAATGACTCATGTTATATATAATACAGCATATATATTACAATACAGAAGTCACTGTATGACTTCAGAGATAATAGCCAACTTGCATTCTGCCTCTTTGTAGTGCTCCACACAGCTCTGGGCAGTGCTGTCAGGATGCCTTACGGGACCAAGCAACCCCATGTTTGCTTGGAGGAGCTCTTATGCCTCCGCTATGCTGCGCCCACTGCCAGCAGCAGGGCAGGTTCTCACATAACTTGTACTGTGGTGCTCCTGCAGAGCCCCAGCAGTTTCAGTGGCATTGAGGAGAATTGCTCTCATTCGGTTTTCTCTGGAATAGTTCAGAAAGTCTTGTCCTTCCGGTGTGTTTGTGTAGTTGTTATTTACTGTCCTGTGGCCTATCACTTGCATTTAAAATACCAGGAAAATGATCAGTGCAGGGAAGACAGAAGCGGGCCCAAGAATTTATGGATGGTGTGGGCTGCTGGTCATCTCCCACAAGTTTAAAAAGCTTACAGCACATGCATTGTCGCAGAGCATGAGATGACTGATGTGGCTGGCTCCTGTACTGCACTTTGGGATGAAAACCTCGGGATTATTTCAGAAAAGTGTGGCAGGGTTATTCAGGAGTGACTGCTGCTTCTTAAAATCTGGCCATCTTCTCTTTGTCTTCTAACACCATGGGCAAGCGGCCAGACCAGCTGAGGCAGTGCCACGGAGTATAGCTAAGAAATTATTCTCGATCGACTCTTGAGACTGACCCAGTGGTCAATGGCTGATAACGAAGGCACCGCAGGCATCCTACAGCAAACTGCCTTTGCCGACACCCTGCATGCACACATATGTATTAAAGTGATTTTGTCTCTAGCATCTGGCTTATTTTTTAAGAGTAAAGCTTAACTTTCAGAGCACCAGAAGGCAGGAATCAAGAAAAACTAAGGGAAGAAGTCAGTTTAAACACCCGTTTCTGGATATCCTCTTTCTCATGCACAAATGCAGTCAGCACACGACACAATTCAAACATCTCACGCGGCGGTGTGTAAGTTTCAGGGCTGTTTCAGAAATGAACTGGGCTTGGAGCATCAGCAGCCTTCCCAAATATGGGACCCGACGTATTTCCCAGTTGATGAAAGAAACATTTACGCCGCTTTCCTAACAAGCAAGCTGGCCCTGTGATGTGCCACACCTTGGTGCAGGGGGAGAGGGCTGCCACCAGCGGACCGGACCCACTCTCGATGTAATGGCGTCGATTTAACCGGTGCTGCCTTGCTCAGGCGCTGGTTGCTTTCTGGAGCGGCAGGAGGGTGTTTGGCGTCGTGGGCACCCCTGCCCCGGCCGCCCTCACCGCAGGGCTCCCGGCCCTCCGGCGAGCAGCCCCCTCCCCAGGGGCTCTGCGACAGCGGGGAGGGGAAATGATGAAGCTCCAGAAGTTTGTAATGGGCTCCAACCTCCACCGGCAACTTCCGAGGGCAGGCCACGCACCAAGGAAGGTGGAACCAGCGGTGCGAGGCTGACAGAGGCCTTGCGGTGCCCGGGCGGCCACCGGGGAGCGACGCGGCCGCCACCGCGGGTAATGGGCGCTCCACGAGCAGAAGTTTGTAATGGGCGACGCGGCCGCCGCCGCGGGGAGGCCTGGCCTGGGCCGGGCGCGGCGGGGCGGAGGCCGGGGCGGCGGAGAAACCTGAGGCGGCCGCCGAGGGGGCGCGGAGGGCGCAGGCGAGGCGGCGGCGGCGGCTCCACGCCCAGGAGCGCCGCTTAAAACCGCCGCCGAAAGGTGTGGCTTCGCCTTTCCTCTGCCGCCGGGGAGGGGACGGGACGGCACTTCGGCTCTCGCCGCCGCCGCCGCCAGCAGCCTCCGCCACCGCACAGCGCTCCGCGGCGCCCCTGCGCTCCCCTCACCTGCGGGCCGCGCCGATCCCCGGCGCTCGGCCCTTCCCCGGCCCTCGGCGGGCTGCGAGGGAGAGGCGGCACCGCGGCGGGCCCTCCCGGGGGTGAATGCCTTTCCCCGCGGCGGGTCTGGGCCAGCCTCCCCGTCGCTTTCCCCGTCGTCCCCTCTCCCCCCGGGCGGCGGCCCCCCGCGCTCCCCCGCCGCCATGAGCATCAACGGCGGCTCGCACCCGCGGATCAACACCCTGGGCCGGATGGCGCGGGCCGACTCGGGCACCGACCTGCGCTACGAGATGAGCTCCCATGTGGTGGGGGGCGGCGGCGGCGGCGGCGGCGGCACCCACACCCACAAGACCTACTACTACCAGAAGACCTACGGGGGGGACTACGCCTCCGACGGATACGGGTAGGTGCGGGCCGGGCTGGGGGCGAGCGGGCCCCGCCGGCCCCCGGCCCCGCTCCCTCGGGCCCGCCGTCGGCCTGCCCGCCCGTTTCATCCCTCCTAGGCGTGCGAGCGCGCCAGGCCTTTCGTTGTCCTCCCTAAGGAGACGCGGCCTCTCCAAGGCGCTTAGGTGCAAGCGGAGAGCTTTTCGCTTTTACACTTGTTTCGAAAAAAACTTTTCGGTGGGGACTGGCTGTGAAGAGAGTAACGGGATGGAAGGCGTGGTGGTGCCCTCGATGCCTCCCCTGGGCATTCCGGGGTGTGAACGCGCCTCCGCGCTGGCTGCGCTGACCCCGCCGTTCTCTGCTGATAAAACCCCGCTTTGCTCGGTGACGCAAACCAAGCTGTCCTGAAGTAAATTGCTTTATGCCTTATAAACCCAGGCTCGGCTCCCACTGTCCTCACCAGCAGTTGCATAACTAGGGCTATAAAACGATTTTAACTAGTGGGAATCGTTCTCTTACTCATTTTTTAGTTTGTTTCTAGCTTGTGCAAGGCCCGGGAGATTAAGGCCGTCACCTTTTATGCAGCAATCACTGATATTTGGTGGCTGGGGAGCAAAGATACAGTCTGCTTCCCCCCCCCCACCACCTTCCTAACTTTCTGCTTGCTGAGTTGCTGTGAGCACAGCGAAGATCTTGCGGGCAGGGTGCTGGCTATGGATCCTGGGTTGGAGAACACCTGCTTTCATGGATGCCCCTGAACCAGCAATCTGCACAGAGGGAGTCTGGCAAAATAAGTGCAGCGGTCTTGAAGACTTCTCCATTAATACCCTCGGCTGGGAGTTCACGGGACTGAAAAGCAGGCAGCAGTTACAGTCACTGAAGGAAACAGCACTGGTGTACGATAAGGGGCTTACACAAAAACACTGCTGGTGATTACTCTTTTTTACATGTGGAATGGCTCCATTAAGCCTGTTGGTCTAATTATTGATGCCACTGACTTAGGAATTGATTCAGAAGTGCTGTCGTGTAATACGTGTTAGAATTTGTCCCCTAATTTTACGGAGAGTACATCATTATTAGATTGCAGAAGGATGAGAATTAAACATGTATAGCAAATAAACAGCAGATGAGAACAGGCAAGCTTTATTAAATCAAGCAGATCTATAAATGGCTGTAGAGAATTAGGATGACCCTAGAGAGCGCAGACACCTCTGTTTAGGTTTGTCAGTCCTGTTGCTAGAGGACCACTGAATGAAACACAAAACTTGCATTCTACCTATTTTTTGTTTATTACTTTGCCCGGTTCTTAGTTTTAGTTCTTCATGTGACTTTCGGCTTGGTGTGTGCACAGGTAAGTTAGTTAACAATGAATTGCTGCTATAACATGTCTAGTCAAATAACTACTACTATTACAGTAGTATGAGAATACCTGTTTATTGCTATATAATTATAACAATTCAATACTCTGCCATGGGAGAGTGCACATACTAGGACTCACAGTGCCGTTGTCATCTTGGATTTGTGAGGATCTGTTTTGCTAGTGGCGCTCCACTGCGAATACCTTTACTGTTTTCAAGAGACAGACGTGAAAAATTAATGGCAGAACATGCTGCTTCCAGGCTGTTCTCTTTTTTCCCAGGCTTATTCCAGTGCAACTGTATTGGATTCACTGGAGTGACCTCGCTATTCGTTCTGACTTCCAGTGGAGGAGAAATACCTTCCTTTAATTTAGCATTCTTTGGGTTTTGTTACATATTTTAAACCAGTCTGTAGTTTGTTAGGCTCTTCTTTCTTTAGTATTCAGTAGTGGCGTAGCAAGAATGGAAAGGACAGACCTGATCAAGATGTTAACAACCTTATATCAACATCCTTTCATTTACTCTCTGTAACGTAATACTCGTATCTCCTTTTTTGGAAGGTATATGTGGCAAGGAGGTTGCAATGAAACTTCCTGTTCACTTCATTGCAAGGCTTCTGCATAGAACTAAAGACCCCTGTTAATGAGATCAAAATACGTACATATATATATTTTACATATAATTTTTTTGTATATGACAACATCTGACGATATGAAATAACCATTATTTGTAAAACAATTATGTGTTTGCACCTTACTGAGTTGCATACGTTTATTTTTAATTAGTGCTGATTTGAATTAAAATGTCCCCCACAATACAAAAAAAGGTTTTTTTTACCAGTTAATGGCAAAAAGCAATCACTCCTGATTTTGCACATGCACTGCGTGCAGTAAATCCACTAAATCCTGCCATGTTGTGCTTGCAGGATCAGAGCCATCATCTATGGAACTGGTTTTAATAATTCATTCAGCCTGATATCTTCCATGCCAAAGTTTAGTGGCAGTTACTGAGCCTACAAAACTGAGGCTTCTTTTTCTAATGGGGAGGATTACTGTACCTTAATTTTAAATGCCGTAGGATTTAACTTAGGGTCTAGTCTTGTAAGTTTTGGGGCGTATTCTGCCAAACAAGTCTGTGCTGAGTATTACATTACTCACAGAGCAATGTAAGACGCTCCCTACCCTTAGGGCTCAGCAAGGTGCTTTTACAACATTCCCGGTTTCTTCTGGCTTGGGAACTCAGGATAAGCTTGGCCCAGAGTACAGATGCTCCGCTTGACGGTGAGTCACACGCTCCTAAACTGCCAATTCATCAGTCGAATATTTATCAATGCCTTTGCGATGGAGAGATAAAATCTGATATGCTGAGAGAGAAGGAAAAAAGTGGCAAGTTGTGCAGTTTTATTTGTCATTGCTGAGATTAGGGAAAAAAATAGCCTAGGATTCATGGTCACCATGTGATAAGAAAATAAATTCATTTACACAATTCTGCTTAAGAGTTAATGTAGCTTCATGCTTTAAGTTAGAAAAGGACTTAGAAGTACATATCCCATGCCCTGACATTACTTTCAGGGCCTGACAGATTCAAAGCCACGTTTTTGCCTTTCCCATCAGTCTTGCAGAGATCTGCAGGGTCCTGGCTGAGTGGTGTGGTAAGGTCCCCTTGGAGCTCCTCTGCCACAGCATTGTACCGGGTGAGGGGTGTGTTGGAAACTGCCCTGGTGACAAACAAAACCATGGGCAGACAGAAAGGGAGGAGGAATGCGTCTGAATTGCTGCCAAATACCTGCCATGCCGGCAGAGCCTGCGCTGTGCTCAAGCTGGCCAAGAAATGGGTTTCAGCAACAGCTGGTGACGCTGCCACGCCATGAGAAGAAAACCAGATTGTACCTATCCCAGCTCACCTTTTCATAGGTACATGTGCGAGATTTCAAGCTAGATACCTTTGCAGCTGTGAAAGCCTCTGTCAAGCAAGGGATTTGCTGGTGTTTGGAGCGGCTGATCTGTGGCACAGGTGTATTTCCATGGTCCAGGCTGGACCCTGCGTTTGGCCAGCCCCTCCCAGAGCCGGAGGTGGGAGAGGCCGCACGTCTGCAGCCTGCTGCACTGGGCAGGTATGGCCTTTAGAAACGGTGCCGTTGCCCCTGGTGATTAATACCAGTGGGAAAAAGTGCAAGGGTTTTCTGTGAATAGGTGTGGCAGGATCCCTTGTGAAACACTGCTTGCTCTGAAGGCACCTGGCCTCAGGGGTCTTAAGATTTCACCAGTGACTCTTAAATTTTTGCACGTTTCTAATGGTATTTAGAGCCCGATTGTGCAAGATGCAGACATCTTTTGAAGTTTCCTGTCATTGTGCCTTAGTCTATGTGCATACTCGGCAGATGGGACTAGTTTGGCAAGGCCATGGTGTGCCAAAACTGATCCTAGTGAGAACAGAGACGTACGGGGAGAGCGCAGTTACGAAACTCTCGATAATTTCTGACACTTGCATTCACCTTCCTTGAGGCAGGGGGAAAAGCTGTTTTATAGTATTTTAATTTCTGGTTATATTCTTATGGATATTGTGATTCACCACCTTTTGCCAGCGTATGCCTGTGCCTTCTCAGGGGCACACACACCCAGCTGGCAGGCGGTGGCAGATGGGTGGTGGTTTTTAAGTCCCATGGTGTGTGCAGGCTGTGTGCTGGGAATGGAGGTTCCAGGTCAGGTTTTTCTTCTGACTTGCCTACCCTGGGCATACCAGGTAATCCCTTCATGAATCTATTGCTTGTTCAAACAAGTTTGGTCGGGTAGTAAAAGAAGTGCTATTATTTTGCTCTCATTGTTGCATTATGGTAGTCGCTTGATACTTTGAATCTGCAAAACGACCTTTTTTAAAGCTTCCTTTAGTTTTTGAATGAAAAAAAATGCTTTGCATTTTTTTAAAGGCTAAGTGTTTTGTGGAGCAATCAGAAAATTTAACAAGGATTATTCTGATTTGGTTTAAATTGGATCTTTGGGCGAAGAGTGTCCCATTTGTGCTTCCAAAGCTTTAAGGAACTGTGAAGCTGCTGGAAGGCTCTGCGGAGCTCCTGGATGTACTTCTGCGTGTCTCCTTTGCCCTGCTTCTCTAGAGGCTAATCACCCCCCGGATAACACGGCAGCCTCTTGATGTCTACTAGCAAAGGCAGAAAGCAGAGCAGCCTCCACGTTGCAGGCATTTATGCTTGGGGGTGTGCAGGTCTTCAGCAGCAGGAGGCAAATGAGAAAGCAGAAGGTAACTGGCTTTCTTCCTCGCCCCTCGGGTTCTGCAGTAACGACTCGGTTGGGCCTGTAAGGGTGCAAGCCGAGTGTTTACAGAGGATATATAATTTCTTCAAAAAGTATCACTTAGGTGATCTTTTGACTGCTTGAATTAAGTCAGTGACAGCAGTAGTCAGCTCTGCTGTGTTCCGGGGACATGGGCACAGCTACGTTTACCGTGTCTGTCTCAACTCTCATAACTCATCGCATGGCCTCGAAAGCGTTTCTCAGTCCCATTTACAAAAAGCAGGAATAGTTATTTCTTGTTTTGTAAAGCTGGGGGTCTTGTGAGCATCACTGATACTGCTTAACAGTTAAGTGCAATCCTCATTCAGAAATTCAGGATTCACCGGTAAGGTAATGGCTGAGTTTAGCTCAGGTGGGGTATATTGCAGCAGGGGGATGTTGCCTGAGCTACCATCCTGCCCAAAGCCCGGTGGCAGCAGGGGTTGGGCTGTCCTCTCATTTCTCTGGGAGAGCACTATAGCAAGGGAGCAATCAATGTATTCTGCCTTGACGTGCAGCAAGCAGGGTGGCTCCGGTACAGAATGACAACAACATGAAGATGCTGTGCCTTTCCTAGGGCTCTTCTGGCAGTAGAGAGATCCAGTGCTACATCTTAAGATGCCAAATAACAGTGATTCTTCTGTGTTTTGAAGTATTCTCATCATTTTAAAATAAAGATGCTCCTCCCCTTTCTTTTCCTTTGTTCCTTGGATAGTTAATGACTATTAAAACTAAGTCATTTTAATAAAGAACTCAGTTTAATAGTGTCTTTTTGAAATTCATGAGTTGCCTTCAAAATAAGTGTCATGGTCTAAAATTTTGAGTTGTAAGGACAAATAGGTAGTTGAAGTCTGAAGCAGTCCAGGCTGTTTCACTCTGTGCTGTTCTGCAGGGTTTACAAAACCAAAGGAATACAGCAAATAGTCAGATTCTTGCAAATGCATGTATTTATTAGTAGGAGTCCCTGCACTCTTGTGTTACAAATTCTGCTAAAAGACCAAGCCCCAGTTCTTTGCCTTTCTGCTGGAATGCTTGAAAATGTACACTGTATTTACAGGGGTCCGATAAAACAAGTGAAAAACTTGCCAATGTTTTTACTGTGTGGTGTGCCTACAGTGTTTGGTGCAGCAGGATCATATTCACAGGTTTCAAGCTTTAGATGCTGCCAGAGTTAAATCAAATTGTCATCATAGCAGCAGTAGTTGTAACAATGACCAAACATTACTTTAAACTCATTCAGTTTCCTGTAAACAAAATCAGACAAAGCAAGAGAGACATTGACAAAACACCATCTATAGTAATCCACTTAATCTGTGTCCTGTGAGGATTGTTGGGGTCCTACATCTTTCTGAGGGACATAAATGTATTTTTATATAGGATCTAGATTACATGGCTGTACTTTGAAAATCCAGCTTTGTTCTTGCCTCCATGTTGTGATGCCAGGTAGCATGTTCAGGGGTTAGGGTTTGCCTCAGTTTCTTCAGTCCAGGTTTTTTTTTTGGTTTTTTTTTTTGTTATGGCATTGTGTTGGATATGGTTTTCCTTTGGCTGGCTGTTTCCTTCTGCCTCAAGGTTGGATGTCTGCTTACTCTGCATTGGGGTTTCTGCTTTGATCTACTCATTCCCATTAAAGGCCTGTTGGCTTCAGTAAGAGGAATATTACACTGAAGGCCTTTGAAACTGCTTATTAAATACTCCCCTATCACATGGGTGAAAAGCATTGAAGATGTGTCCATGTGAGATTGTGCTAGTGCCATCTGATGTATCAACCAGTATATGTTGAGGTATTGTCTTGCTAAGTATTTTTATTTTTTATGTTCAGAGATTGATTTATGCCCTCCTTGAGTATATTTGTCCAGCTAAATCCTCTTCAGCTTTGAAGTCTTTGTGTCCTGTTGACTTGGTAGAGCTATGCCATCAAACATCAGCTCCCATACTGGCATCTGCTGTCTCTGGGTATGTCCCTTAACCCAGCGTAGCTCCGTTTGGCTGATGGTTTTGAAAACCATTTAGCTCTCCCAGTGTCATTAGCTGCCTTTAACAGGCAGCCTCTTCACCATTGTCCTGGTATTGATCTCAGTATTTTGACTAGCAAAACAGTTAGTTGTTCAACAACAGAACCGACATCCAAAGTATTAAAGGAGCATTGAAGAAGTATTGTGCTCTTTTCGGTTTGTATTGCTCCAGCTTCTGCCATTATTTTGGTTATGTCTTTATCTACTACATTGGAAAGCCTTAAATGCTTGCTGCTTTCTTCTTGTGAAGGTCCCGGTGAACTGTAAACAAGTAACTTGTCAATCTTTATTTGAAGATCTAAATAGGGTGTGCTTAAGCCTCCCACTTCAAGGCATTTGCTTCTGCCTTGGAAACAGTTTTGTGCATCTATATTAAACCATCTTCAGTTTTCCAACTTTTTTTATTATGTGGACAATAATTCTGGATGTGGTATTCTAACATCATTGGGATGAACACAAAATACCTGTAATTCTACCTTTTCTATCCTTTAAATTGTTTTAGTAGTTTGTAGATTTATTTGAAAATAGCTTTTCTTCACAGTTTCTTAGCATGTTAACTATGACAGCTGTTGTTTAGACCTCCTCTCAGTGTGAAATAATGCCTTTGAGGTCAGTGAAATTACACTGAAGTCAGTGGAGATAAGCTGATTTATTACAGTAGCATTCTGGTCCCCGTCTATAGTTCTTTTGGCTTTAATGGATATCCGGCATTTATAACTGCCAGGAGATGATTGAAAAAGCGATTGAAAAGAAATACTCTTCTGATGCTCTAAAAAGAGAAAATCACTTGGAAGGTTCCTCTCTCTTGTTCATTATGTTTCATTCATGAGAGTAATTGTTGGTATAATTAAATGTAAATTTTAGATGCAGTCAGATACTTCTAGATCGAAACACAACAGTGGTGCCTAAGGAGAAGGAATGATGTAGAAAAGGAAGCTGACAGGCAGCCTGGCACAAAATCAGACCCATATGTTATTTTTCACAATTGTTTTCTTTAAGCTGTTTCCAAGATATACAAGGGTGCATAGCACAGTAGGGCACAGCGTTTGTGCAGCCAAAGGATCATAGTGCAAGCCATGAGTTGCGTGTGTACAGCTCATTTTAAGTCACCCAGTGATTCTCCAATCCTGCCTCTGTGTCTTTGAGGGTCTGCTCTGCAGCGCTGAGGGAAGCTGGTGAAAAGTTGCTCAAACTTTTTCCACTTGTTCAAGAAGAGCTGATAGGAAAATGGCAGGCTGCTGAAGCACCAACTGCACACACTGCAGAAGAGCTCTTAAAAATACACCATTGAACGTTTCTCACCACTGCAGTGATTTTCCCAAGGACAGCTCTGCCAAGTTTTTTACACTGTCACAGTTCCTTCTGCAAAGGATGATCAGAGTCTGTTGAAGTCAGTGGAAAAATTTCCATTTAATCCAGATGACTTGCTGGCTCTGAGCTGGACAGGTTTGCACCAATAGTCTTTTTGATGTTGGTGTTGTATGGAAGATTTGGGCCTTCAGTGATTTGTAATGGAAAAGGTTACCTACTGTGAGCACAGGAGTTAGAAAAGGCAAGGCTTGGAAGCAGCTTAATTTCTTACCGTCTCTTAGTAGTGGTTTATTTTAGTTTCATTGGCAAGTGCTTTGGTTTGGGAGCCGCCTGGGCTTGCTTGGGAGCTCTGATTCCATCAGCAAGGAATGGTTCCTTGCTTGAAGCACTTCACCCACGTTCAACTAGCAGTGGCTTGCTTTGGTGGCTGAATCCCAAATGCTAGAAAAGCAACCTTCTGGTGGTAGGGATGCAGTAGATTATGTGTAAGACAACAGTAACGACGCTGTTATTTATCTTGGCTTTTTCCCCCACTAGTGTTTTCAGTTCTGGAGCTTTACTTGGAACCCCCAAACTCCCACTTCATTTATGTGCAAGAAAACATGTCCTCTAACTCCAGCCCCCACATCTGTTTTTGTAGTAGTGTATGCAGCTTGCAATGCCTTTTTAAGACACTGCACTAGCTTCATCCATTTCCACTGATGAAAGGGCCCTTCATAGGTTTGTATGGCCTTGTGTGCTCATGTGCTTGCGTAGCGGAGGATCCTGCTTTCCTGTTATGCTCTGACATTTGATAGCTGGTGTCACATACGGTAACATCACGCAAAGGCTACATTCTAATGTACAGACTTTAACAAAATCTTGGATAATTTAGTCTCACTGTAATACTACCAAAGTTTTGCTTATCAAAGCTACGAATACCTGTACTGGAAGGAGACCTTTCTCCCTTACAGCATGCCAGTTTCCACCTTCTGCTTGATCCTGTGGTGAAGTCAGTCCATGCCTGCTCTTCCTATAAAGTGGCTCTGCCATCATGGAATCGACATTAAAACTTCACAGTGCAATTATGCAGGAGGGCCAGATAAAACGTATGTGTCTCTGTGAAGCTTACTGAGATTGATTATTCCATCTAACTTCTCTTAGCTGTTGGGAATTTGTGTTTCTCTTGTCTCTTCAAAATGTGTGATTACTCTGTACTTACTTAATTCTTCTCCCCCGCAACAGTCAGAATGGGACCTGTACAGTGTCCAGACGCCAGAACACCATCCAGGAGCTTTTGCAAAACTGTTCGGATTGCCTGATGCGAGCTGAGCTCATAGTACAACCCGTGAGTGCTTCTTGTTCTTCTTATCAAAAGTGATTATGAATATTACAGGGAATGAATGCTGCATTGTTTTCCGGACTCACAGGCTCTGCTTCTTCACCTCCTTTCTCTTTCAGCTGTTTGTGTGAGGCAACTGGGAGTGGAATAGTGCACTGCCTTCCTAGGTCTCCCTCCTCCATCTGCACTCAGTGTTCAGTAGAACTGACTGAAATGCATCCGATTAAGAAAAAGGGCAGTTACTAATTTTTAAAAAAAAAACCACCCTTCAGGCAGATTCTACTGCATCTTAATTTTCAGCTTTAGATCAAGGCCACTGTCAATGTAAAGAGCTGTTAATAATGTTATGACCACTTGTAGTCTCTTACTGTGTCCTGTAGAATATTGTCATCATTTTCTGGGCCATAATGAACCTGAACCGCCATAGGAAAAACTTTCATTACCTTTGTTTTATTTTTCCAGATGATTCCTGAAGAAGTATATGAAACTAGATTAAAATACTCTTGACTGTTTCATCCCAAATGCATAGAGATTATCTTTGCTGTACGCTACACTGATATAAACCCGTAGTACCTGGGGGTGGGTTACTGGCTGATGCTAGCTTCAGTCCTGGCGAACATGGGACATCCTCTGTTCCTGCTGAAGTCAGAGGAGGTGCATGGTGGTGAGTGCATCCTGCTGTTGAGGCCACTGAGATCCAAAAACCATTTGCAGTTCTGGCAGTAGATGTGATTTAATGCACACTTTTGGACCCTCTGTGGATAGAAAATTTGTTCAGGAATGAACTCTGTGGTTAGTAGTTCATTTCCTTTTCAGAGATACAGCATGTGTGAGCATGTTTATATAAAAATCAATGCCAGAGTAAATACTGCCTCTTGTTAAGGATTAATATTGTTCCAGTGAACTTAAAAGAAAGTGATGTTTAGGTCCAGCTTGGTGCCACAACATGCATTGCTTACTTTTTTTTTTTTTCTTTTCTTTCTGAGGGACAAAGTAATGAGGTCCGTCAATATTTTATTTCAAAGTCAAATCACAGCTGGCTAATGTTTTGTTCAGCATGGTTGTGTCAGTGTGGGATCAAAAAGCCATGTCTCCCACTCGAAGCACCATGACCATACTGTGGTCCACTGCACAGAGAGGGCACATGGAGAACTTGCCGAGACTTTGGGTGATAAGGTGGGATGCAAATGTGACTGGGCATGGAGCTGGTCCCAGGCAGACAGGGTGCAGTCTACGTTTTTGCAGGGGAGGAGCAATGTCTGTAAGTCTTAGAACCTCAGGGAAACTTCTGAAAAATCAGGAGCAGTATCTGCCAACTCCCACTAGGACAGAGTGTTTGCTTCTCGCCCTCTAAACACCAAAGCATAAGGTCTTAAAAACTTAGCACACCGTGTGAAGCCTTGGCTCTGCTGAAATAAACGTCAGTCAGGATATGCTGTTCTTTATGGAAAGGTTTGGTTGGTATCATTGTTTGATAATTTTCTTTTGTATTTTATTTGTAATAAGGACTTTCCAATGACTGTGGATCCTTTTGTTGATTGGCCTTCTGCCAGGTAAAACTGGCAATCAGAGACCCAGCAGTTGAAACCTATCACGCTTCTTAAAAATAATTGGTCCTCATAACATCTCTTTTAAAACAGCCAAGCTGAAGCTTAGGTGATGAATATTTAATTTAATCTCCCATCTCTCTCTCTCTTTTTCCCCACCGCCCCCCAGGAACTGAAATATGGGGATGGTGTCCAGATTAGGGGGAACAGAGATCTGGAAGAGTGCTTTGCGCAGGCAAATGACCAAATGGATATCCTGGATGGGCTGATCAGAGAGATGAGGCAGATGGGCCAACCCTGTGAAATGTATCAGAAAAGGTATTGCCAGGGAAGGGCTGGGGGAGGGAATGTGGCTGGTACAAGTTTGTGGTGTCTCACGTGCTCACCTTCCCTGGTGTTGCAGGATGTGGCAGAAATCAGTCGAGTTTGTTTGGGGCATGCAACATGGAGAAGGGCCTTGCAGTAATATATTTCTTACAGAATTTTCATGGTTGTCCCCATGAAATTTTAGTCAATCTATTTTTTCCACAGCCTGTGCTTTCAGCACTTTATTTTGAATACTTGGTGGTCCAGTGGGAGAGATTAATTGTGTTGTTTCCATGTTTTCTGGTTGTTTTCCTCATAGACACTAACTGGTTCCATCCCTTTCAGGCTGCTTCAACTTCAAGAGCAAATGCGTGCCCTGTACAAAGCCATCAGTGTTCCCCGTGCCAGGAGGGCCAGCTCCAAAGGCGGTGGTTGCTACTCCTCTCAGAGTGGCTCAGGCTGGGACGAGTACACGAAACGTGTCACAAGCGAATGTTTAAACTGGATGAGGCAGCAGAAGGTAAATCTGTGCAAAACTCAGACACAATGCTAAGACCTGGTGTTGTTTATGAATGCCGCCTCGCATGCAGTAATGTTTTGGGTGCCAGTAGAAAATCAAAAGTACATGTGAATGCTTGTATATTATTCCAAGTTCCTCTTTTTATTAATTGCAGTATTGTACATGTAGTGAGTTTCCACTGAAATATGAACATGAATTTGGGGTCGTCTTTTGCAGAGGAAAAAGTGTGGAAGTTAGATTTGAAAGCTAAATGAGACACAGCTGCTAACATAACAAAAGGCATTGGCATGTTTGTGTTAGAGATTATTATGCTCGATATTTCCTTCCTTCCTTCCACAGATTTCCTTTATGATTCATATTTATCTTAACGCTTTACGCAGATAGGACCAGCTTTACAGATTTAACCATTGTCCAGTATTTTACAGTTGTTTTCCCGCTCTACTCTATCTTTACCACAGTGGGAGCCAGAAGGTAGAGCTGATTGCCACAGGGCTTGACTTTCAGAAGTCACTGCTGAAGTAGCAACTTCAGCATGTTTGTGTATATCTGTTGCATGTGCAGAATAATTTGCCTATGCACAGCTGTTGATGATGTAACCTGGAGTAGAAAACACAAGTTGAGAGCCTGTAGCCTGTTTTTGTGCTGCTGAAGTGGAAGTTGTGTGTTTGTGGTTGGACAGCCCTTTCTGAGAGACAGGTAGGGAGGGTGCCACAAGTTGGCTGAAGTTTTGCAGACGCTTTGCAGACTCCTTGTAAATTGAAATTGCGTTATTTTTATCTCTATTAGGCTGTTGCTTAGTGATCCTGTCATTGTTATCTGCATATGGTGTTTGCCAGGTGGCTGCTATGCAAACCAGATGAGGAGGGGAGAACTCTGTACAGTTCCCATACTTTCATGTGAGTGCTAGTCATAGTCTAGTTTTTCAGTGTCCTCCCATAGCGTGGCATGTTTTAGAGGAAGAAGGGGAAGTAGAGATGCACTCCTTGAGTGATAACATGTATAAGCATCATGCCAGGAGAGCAACAGCAGATGTGATTGCTCTATACACACTGTGGGAGCGTAGGCTAATTGTCAGACCTGCCACGATTCGAGGAGTGATTTTGCACAGACACTGGGCACGCTTCCAGCGACGAAGGACCGTGAACATGCTGCACCTCCCAAAGATGCCACGTGACACCCTGCTCAGACACCCCTCGCTAAGCACAGGGAGCATAAGCAAGTGCTTTGTAACTGTGTTCCCACACAAAAGCTCCCGTGAAAGTAAAAGGCTTGCTGACTCTCCCTTCTTCAATCCGTAAGGCAAAGCTGAGGTGCGGCCAGTAAGCACTTAGCTTACTTACAGGCTGAAACCCTGTTCGGCTTTTGAGTTTTTTTAGGGAAAAATTGTTTCGAACTTTCCACCATGCCTCTTTTTCCCATCGTGCCTTGCTGTGTCTCATTACCTGTTCACATTGGGACCAGGGTAATGTTTCTTTTAGTAATGTGGTGAGATGTGGGAAAAAAGTCTGAGCAGCTGTGGTTTTCTGCTGGTGTTTTTGTGTTTTCTGTCTGGATGATTTGCTGACAGGAGAATCAGGTGTTAGGAGGGTCGGTCAAATTTCCAGTGCAGAATTAGAGAAAGTGCAGTGAAATCCAGACAGCCTTTGTTCGCGTACTGGCAGCCAGCCAGGACTGCCACTGTTAACTACAGGCTCTTTAGACTGTTTAAATATAACGAGAAGGGTCAAAGTCCTGTAACTTTTAGATGGTTGAATGCAAAAATGGTTTTGTTTCTTGGATCATTTTCAACACTGCCTTTGAACCCCTACGCCTGAGTGTGGTTTGGACTTTATTGTCATCTGTTGACTCATAGAGATTTGGCTCCAGGCTGGTAATTACCAAATTCTGTCCCAACCCAAGTTTAAGATACCTGTTTCTTTACTGTGTGTGTGTACAGACAGGCATTCAGACTTAGACAGAGTGTGTCTTTACAGCATAAAAGATGATTTGGAGTTTGAGGAGCTGAATTGTGAATTCAGTGGCTTTTAATATTTGAAAATAATGAAACAAAGAACAGCAGTCAGATAGTTTTTGAGTTAGAAATTATCCAGGTGTATTACTGTTTTTCAAAGGCTGTTCCTAGAGATTTTCACTTGGCCTCCTACAATAAACGTTGCCAAAATGCAAGATAAACAACACATTCGATAATAATTTCCGTTTATCTTCTGTTTTTTTCATTTAGTTTGACTGCATTTAGCTGAAGTTATTGGAGTTTACATGAGCATAATTAAAATGGAAACGTAGCATACTGGGCTACAGAACTTGACTGGGTATTTTCACATGAATTGCATGAATAGCATTGTTTGATAAAGTCATAATTTGTTTTCAGAGTGATAAGAATGTAACTGTACTGTAGAACATAAAAGAACAGTTTGGGCCAAAGAAAACAGATGAAAATACACTACTGAGTGTGCTTCACCTAGTCTAATTTTAAGCAACTTAAATATTTTCCCTACTTTGTTTCTTCTAATTTGGGAGCCTATCACAGAGTTTAAGTGATGACAATTTTAAGAAATTGTAACCCGCTATTCTGAACTTCCCTTTGTTCAGTTTTACTCTGCTGCATAGTCATGTTCCCTTCGGTTCAATTCCTTTATGCTCCGATTGAGATAATAATGTTGGAAATGAAAGTACAAATACTGTTTCTTTCTCCTAGGCTGAAATGGAGCTAGTAAAATGGGGGTTTGATGCAGCATCCATCGAGCAACAAATCGGTGACCATAGGAGGACTCACAATGCCATTGGAGACTATCGCTGGCACCTGGACAAAGTCAAAACAGATCTGGTAATAACTGTCTTCCCTTACACGTTGCTTAGTCTAGATTTATATCATTGGCTCACCGGTGTTCTGCTTCAAAAAGGAATGCTGAATAGCTTAGCTTCTCTTCAGAAAGCACTGGTGTCGTGGTGGCAACCACTTTCAACCCTAATATTTATTATTTCATGATTACTTTGTGTTCCACTTCTTTCCCCAGAATTTTAAAATGAAAAATTAGTAGCTTTTAACATTTTGTTGTTGTGTACCAAGGACGACAGATAAATATTGCAACATTTTTTGTGAGAAGAATGGCTAAGAATGATTATTTTCACTTTCTGTCTAGTTACATTAAAATAAAAAAATGAAAGGATAAGGTGGGTGCTTAGATACAGCCTTGAGTAATGAGGGAATTTCTGTGAAAAATGCCCAAATTCTGGGCTAAGCTTAGAGCTTTGCTTAGGTATGGGCTTTTTCATAGATTTTTTTTTTCCCCCCTCCGAGGCTTCTGTTCCCCTCTGGATTTTGTGATTGGAATAAAGACGACACTGAAAATGCAGTGGTTAACTTTCTTTCCTATTGGACCAGCAGCTAGGTGTAGGAGAGAGAAGGCTTATTCGTTGCCATTCTTCTTTTCTGTTAATTGCTCACACAGACAGGAGGAGAGGGAGTTGCATCTAAAGAAAAGACACTCCGCTCTGGAGCTCTGATCTCTCGGCCAAGTTGAAGAGTGGAAGGGGTGTTACTCCCTTTTCCCTTCTGGTTCAAATAGGAAAGGTGATAGTCTGGCCCTGTGGAATACCAGTTCCAAGGTTGTACAAGTTCCCAGTCATAGAAGTGTGAATAAAAATTTGAGCCTCCTTCTCACATCATCGTTTACACTACTTCATAATCTCCAAAGCTAGCTCTAGGACTAGCTGGTTCCCCACAGCTGTTTAGGAGTTTGGTACAGAAAGAGATCCAGTTTCAGGAGCTGTTTTGGTATTACAGGGGTTATGTGCAACCTTGCTTATGTATTAAGCATTCCTGAGGGAAGTAAGTTTGTCCAAGCCTTGGTTTTATACTTCTTGTGGTCCTCCAGTGGTGCAGATCTGCTATTCACCTACATCTCTTGCAGGCATTTGCAAGTTACCACCTGTAGTTATTATGATACTGACACTGTAAAGGAAATATCAGCAAATAGGCAACTTGTAAAAGGCTCACTAAATATTTGCTGTCTCTATTTCAGCGGGAGAAGGCTGCGGTTCATCAGCTGGAGGAAGAATACGAAGGACTGCTGGTAAGCACGAGATGTGTTCATGTCTGATAAGCTCTATGATGAACGCTCTTTTTGCTTTATTAACACTGGTGTGATAGTCAAGGGACACTTCAGGTTTCAACAGAGTGACAGATACATATTCAAATAATTCTATTCAGCAGTAAACTGACAGTGCTTTGTAGTTTCTATAAGGTTCAGTTGGAGTCATGAACCTGAGATTAATTCATTACCTGCTGTATAATTGACTTACCCTCACAAGGAAGTTTCTAGTTTGCATCTTGTAAAGGGATTTGGTCACTAAGTGGGTGAAGAGTAGAACTCTACCTCCTTAATGTCAGTAAATATAGCAATGAAGTCAGTCTATATATGAGGCTTTAAAAGTTACTCAAAGGTGGGATTGGAACAAAATTCTGTGTAGGGCTGTGCATCTTCTCGGCTTTGGATCTTCATGTAAAATACAGTGAGAATCTTGTGCAGATGGTAGATTTAACCCTTGGGATTGGAAGCTGATTCCTGTATACATTTCAAGCAACAGGATGTGTATTATGATGTGAGGACAGAGAAGGAATCTTTTCATGAAGTGTCATCTGTGCAAAAGGTGCTGCTACAACGTCAAGGATGTACTATGAGCAGCAAATGCAAGTAAAGGTGATGTTAAATGTTCAGACATTTCTTGTATTTTCCCTCATGCCTTTTTGCTTGCCTGCCTACATGTCTGCTACACTTGTGTTTGAAGTGATTTTTGGAAGCTGCTGACTTCAAGTTCCCATTGTTCTGTAAATCCAGACATGTTGTCCACTGTCCATTGCCAGCAGGTTTCATAGCTATAAAAACCCAGGTGCATTATCTGCTGTCTGTTGCCAACAGGTTTTATAGATGATTGGGTTTTACTGTTATTTTAGTTTAAAAAAGAAAAAAAGACATGCTGTACTCTTGGCTTCCTGTTTTCCACCCAGCACAGGCATTTCTGTGATTATGGCTTCTCATTTCTGGAATTCCTTGCAGAAATACTCCTTTGAGAGAATGGATCAGCTCCGTCAATTCCAGAACCTCATCCAAGCCACCAGCAGAGAGATCATGTGGATCAATGACTGTGAGGAAGAAGAGCTTCTCTACGACTGGAGTGACAGGAACACCGACATCGCCAGGAAGCAGGAGGCCTTCTCAGTAAGACAGCTCAACCTCCCTATGCTTTCCATGGGCTCTCTTTTGGGATAGTGAGGGAGGAGCAGCCTGGCTCAGGGGGACTGATCACAGAACAGGCATTTCTTCACTCTTTTGAAGTTCCTGGGGATTTTTATCAATGCTTTTGTATTAAGTAGTGAGACAAGCTTTTGAGTCAAGATTGGACATCTGTTGGAAGATTGTGCTCCCATTCAACCAGTTGTCATGGTTTCTCTTGACCTTGGAAGCTGGCCTTATCAGTACAGTCTGCTGTGGACTAGTAATCACACATAGCTTGTGTACACAGTCCTTAACGTTGGCATGGTACACTAAGGGGCTTGAATCAAGCAGTTTACTTCTCACTGTTAGGACTATGTAGGGGTTAGGGGTCCCTGAATTTGGCCCTGATGTCTGTCACCAGGAAGTAGAGCTGTACCAGAGGGAACTGCTCTCTCTTCCTCTGATGGTTTTGCCAGCAGCATGTTGAGTGCACTGTTGGAGGTAGTTTGCACTGCTCCTTGTCTTCTGTGGGTATGTAGGGAAATTGAGCATGTGTGTTTCTTTAACCAATATCGGTGCTGATCACCAAATTAAAAAAAGAATGAAAGTTCACACCATTAAGGAGGTACTTTTTTTTTAGTTCAGTTGTTCTGGATGTTGCATTTGCAGTCATATTTGCTTCCATCATTCCTAGGAAGGGCAGAACTTTGGGTGCTTTGCTCTGTGAAGCAGCAAGCCTAGAGACTAGAACTGAGATGATTGTACCTTCTTTGTTTCTACTGTCTTTATAATTAACTTCAGTACACTGAATAGAATTACTGTGTGGTGTTAGCATGGATAATTTTACATTATCACGACTGTCTGGAAAATTTTCAAGTTAATATCCTGTGCAGCATATGTTTGGGGACTTGTTTAATGCTGTGTTTTGGTTGTTTAGAAACGCATGAGTGAACTGGAGCTTAAAGAAAAAGAACTCAACAAGCTAAAGCAAGAAAGTGACCAGCTAGTGCTCAACCAGCACCCTGCTTCAGACAAAATTGAGGTGAGTTGAACTTTATGTGATTTCACTTGCTCCTCTAGTGGCTACGTGGGAAAAATTCCCAGTGAAAGTCCGCAAATTAAATGCTGCATTTGGACCTGAGAAGGGTTTGCCTGCCAAAAAGCATGTCCATTTTTATCCAGCTGTATGAGCTGCTGTAATAAATGTTACTACCTTCCTTTACAAACCTGGCCACGCAACTTCAGGCTTCTTAAGAGCTATGGGGAGAGCTCTCATTGCTATCAAATTTGTTGATAGATGCATGTAAAAATTAATACGAGGCTTAGGGAGTTTTCTGAGTGTATTGAAATTGCTGTGTCTCGTTTGAGTTGACTCAGTGCAACAGAACTTATGGTAGCAAGGCATGTCATGGTTCTTCTGTTATCTTAGTAGGCATGTTTTGAAGAAAGCCACACCCTTTGTTGACAGTTTATATTTAATCCAGGTGCAAATGCTTTCTGCAACTGAAGTGCATTTTACAGCTTAGCCAAGACATTTTTGCTCACATCTTGGTGTACGTTTACCTTCCAATTACAAAGGCTGCAACAATTTGGAAAACCTCATTTTATTAGGAAATGCTGTAGTTGTTACAGTTTTAAGAGTGCACAAGAACCCTGAAACTGAAAGAAGTTAATAGGAAAAAAAAAAGTCCTTTCTGCTTTTCAGCATATTTATTTTGTTAACTGTAACCATGTTGTGTAAAATCACCATTTGTGTTTCTTCTGTGGTCAGTTTCTGCCTTAAAGGAAAGATCCTTGTAAGCTCCACCAGTGAAGTAAAAGTTGTGTGTAATTTTCTAAAGAATATACATGAGAACTACTTGAGAAGTTTGAATTTAAAAATAGCCATCATAAAAAAAGTCATATTTGACGGTATTCCTTGGAAGGAGGGCATGACAATTTGCAATTGAAATATTTTATTTGCACTGCTGTTTGTGCATTTCACCCCTTTTTGTTCATGCACTTCAGGCTTTATGCTGATCAAACAAAATTCAAGTCATGAACAAATTTCTTTCTGCATCCCACAAGCAGGTATTTAACTCTTTTCAGTTAGGTAGATGATTAGAAGTCAGGGAACTATTTGCATGAATTACATTATTCTGGTGTGAATGAACTTGCTTTAGCAGATTTTTCATCTGCATTTATGTGGAGCATAAATAATTTTTCTTGAGTCTAGGAATGGGAGAGAGATCAATATGGTGGTTTGTATTCTATATATTACTATTTTTGTTAGGCCTACATGGATACCTTACAAACTCAGTGGAGCTGGATTCTTCAGATCACCAAATGCATTGATGTTCATCTGAAGGAAAATGCAGCTTACTTTCAGGTCAGTAGTGACGTGGAGAATTCACACTACTTTTGTTAGAAGTGTGAATCCCATCACAGATATTTTTTTCAGTACCAGAATCTTTCTAAATCTACACACAATTATGCATAACACAGTGTTACCGTATTGTAAATCCTACAGTTCTGCCAGATGTGAACTGGGATTTCTCATGAAAGGAATCCATTGATTTTTAGCAGACATTTTTAAGAGCTGTGTACAGCTGAAATGACCACTTTTCCCCTGCAGTTCTTTGAAGAGGCCCAAGCGACAGAGTGCTACCTGAAGAACTTACAAGACTCCATCAGAAAGAAGTTCATCTGTGATAAGAGCATGTCACTACAATCTTTGCTGGAGCAGATCAAAGAGCTGGAGGTACTGTCACACCCATCTCACAGGTTATGTTCTACTTACCTTGGAAATCAGTTGCCCTCTTCAGATACCAAATGGAAGCCCAGGTGTACTGCAGTGTTTATATACAGTGCTGTATGAACTTGAAAGGATAATGGTATATTCCTCCCCATTTCTTAGCAAAGCCCACAATTGGAAGAGTGTTGTTTTAATTTGTGTTAATACTGTTTGGGAACTCTGATTCTTTTAAAATCTGGATTGAGCCCAACAAATTCTCAAGTTTCTGACATGCTAACAAATTAAGAAAAGGAAAGACTTTCATTCATAGGTGATAGAATAAATTTTGCCTCAAAGGGTAAGTGCATTTAATAAATTATTCATCATGCCACTTTATATCACTGTAGTCTCTTTGAAAGGACTTAACTTGTAGCTGTTTTAGCTAACTATTTGCTCATCATGAGTTAGGTCCTACAATTCCAAATTAAATATGCTGGAGGAAAAATGTTCAGTGATTTAAAAGGGTATTTGATGAAGTCAGGTTTGAGACTGTAGTTACTACTAGTTTTTTTTGGTTAGCATTCATGTTATAATAGATTCTTCCCATTTATTCCTGTGTTTTTTACATATCACTTTAACCACATTGCAGATCTGTGTGAGAAAACTGCTTTGCAAATTTTGCGAACTTTGCAGCTTGCCAGAGCTGGAGCTAAAGGAAGTTTTGCCTACAGTGAGCTCTAGATGTATCCCTCTCTTAATAAAACAGTAGGAACTAAACGTGGTTTCTTTTTAGAATTAATTTTTAGCATACAATTAATCTTTGCAGAATGAACGAGAGAGAATTCTTGAATACAAGAGGCAAGTGCAGAGTTTGGTGAATAAATCCAAGAAGATTGTACAGCTGAAGCCACGTAACCCAGACTACCGGAGTAACAAGCCCATTATTCTCAAGGCTCTGTGTGACTACAAACAGGATCTGGTACTGTATCCCTTTTTGGCTGAGAATGAACATCGTGTAAACTAGAACATGGCAAATGACCCTTTGTCAGCATTTAAATTTCTTTGATGAAAATGCTCTGACTTTCATGCAATTATGAATAAACAAGCTAGGTTCTGGTTGGTTAGTAAGTTTAGTAAAAATTACTATTATTAGTCCATTAAATAGCATTAATACTCATAGTTCAAATTAGCACAGAAAAGTCTCATTGATAATTGGGTTAATGTTGTTACACAGATGCTTCCCAGCATCTTCCCCTTTCTTTTGGTGATTGCTCACCCTTCCACTGTCCTTCTGGGTCTTTAGGTCAATACTGTTCATCTAACGAAAGAAGAGGGAATGTATAATGAGTCATTGGTATCCCAAGTTTTTTCTGGATGGAGTATGAAATTGATGGTGGTGGTTTCTTCCTCCTCAGTACTGGGGCTGCCTATGTTTATTTCTATATTTTTTTTCTTAACAGTCTGCTTAGATGCATTTTCTGCTTATGTGCACTTTCTCTTCACTGGCTCCCAATTACCCAGTTGTCCTGTTCTGTTATCTGTACAACTCGTTTTACCTGATTCACTAGGTTGCACTCGTGCAGTGACCAGAACTGACCACTGTGATTTGTGTTTACAGTCTGGGGTTTCTGCTGTCCACTCTGTGTCTGTGATCTTCCATACCACATTTTATTCCAGAGTCACAGAAGTTCAGCCCACACAGAGTAACTACTTGTTGTTACCGTAAGCAAAGCCAAACAAATTTAGGCAATGGTTACCTGACTGCTTGGCAATTGCTCTTGGAGTTAAGCATGCTAAATTCTGCTCAGGTGAAGGTAAGCCCAGACAAGTCTGGAGCCCCTGCATGGTCAGGTCAGTGCAAAGCCTGTGGCCTTGTACTAGTTCTGTCAAAGATCTGTTTGCTGGCTGTAGAGGTGTGATGGAAGGAGAGAGTCCTGTCAGGATAAATGATAGGAGGAGCTTCCCCCTCTTGGGTGTGAGTGGTTTGTAACCTGCACCATGGCCACACCTGTGGCTGCAGGGTCTCAGGATTTCTGGCAGTTGGGGCTAGTGGGTCTAGCTCTGCCACACTTGTTCCTACTCCCTTCACAAATATGGATGCAGCACTAAGCATCCTTATGCCTCCAGCTCACTGGTTTACAGCCATACATGGTTGTGTAGCTTACTGTGGCCATGTGTCCGCAGTCAGCCTTTGATGTTTGTCATGGCAAGCACCACGTCCGATGATCAACTGCACTGACAACTGCTCAGAGCATTCTGTGGCTCCCACTTGGTTTTCTTGCGGTTTTTCACATGGAAACCAGATTCAGGAAAAAAGGGGTTGATCGGTGCTGATCTCTTGCCCCAGGATGAAGCTAAGATGCACACCCAGACCTGGCAGCTGGGAGGCATTCCCACTTCTGTGATCTAGATACATCTTCCTTGTCTGTCTCTCCTAGAAACCCCATCTTACTTAACTAAAGAAAAAAATGTTCTGCGTTCCTTGCAGAAAACAGTGCGCAAAGGAGATGAATGTATCCTGAAGGACAACAACGAGCGCAGCAAGTGGCTGGTGACCGGCCCCGGAGGAGTGGATATGCTGGTGCCATCTGTTAGTCTTATCATCCCACCCCCCAATCCGTTAGCAGTGGATCTTGCTACCAAGTGAGTTCCTGCCTGGGTTTGGACACCTACCACTGGGAGTAGATAGAAGAGTTTGCTCAAAATATCAACCAACCACAAAATTTGGTCTGTGCCTTGATCAGAGTGGCCCCCCGCCCCGCCCCAAGGTGGGGGATTAAGGACTAGACCCTTGATGTGAGAAAATTCACTTCAGTGAAGCTTGCTGGGATCTAAAAATATTGAAAACTTAACTTTTACAAGATTTTTCTCATCTCTAATAATGAAAATCATGGATAAATTAATTTCCAAGATTTTTTCTAGTAGAGAACAAGCCTTAACACACTCCATATCTGGTAGACGTTTCTCAGGATGTTTTGTAGCTATGCTACAAGGACACATACATTTTGACCATGAAATTTTTTTTCTCATTTCAGAATTGAGCAGTACTATGAAGCTATTTTAGCTTTGTGGAACCAGCTGTATATCAACATGAAGAGCCTGGTATCTTGGCATTATTGCATGATTGACATTGAGAAAATCAGAGCGATGACTATTGCCAAGGTAAGAATCCAGCTGGCCGTACCTATAGACCAGGGACATCCATGACCTGACCTCTGCTGTCCCAAAGAGTGCTTGCTGTGTCCTGTGCAGATGTATGTTCTGCAAAACCGCGGGCCTTCCTTTTGTTGGGTTGCACAGCTATATACAGAAGTTGTCGTTTTATTAAAGGAGAAGCAAAATGCTTTTGCATTCAAACATGATAAGGATAAATGGAAGGATTAGCTAACGGTATTTATTACATGCTTGCTGTACTTGTTCCCACTATGCAAGGGCATGGAAAGACAGAGTAAGACGTAGAATTTCAAACTATTCTTAAGTTATGAAATGGTTATAACAAGAATAGATTAGCTCAATGGGCACTTTCAGCACCATACTTTTAGAGGCAGCCTGGGTAGGTTTTATTCTAAAATGTGATTCCTTTGCTTTTTTCTATAGGTGTATTAGTTTGTTCCTTAATGATTAACTAGTCATAAACCTTCCCCAATTGCTTCTTTTTTCAAAATTCTCTTCTTCCTCATTTCAGCTGAAGACAATGCGTAAGGAAGATTACCAAAAAATAATAACTGACCTGGAGATCCATTATCAAGAATTCCTAAGGAACAGCCAAGGCTCGGAGATGTTTGGCGATGAAGACAAACGAAAGATCCAGACTCAGTTCACTGATGCTCAGAAGCACTACCAAACCTTGATTATACAACTGCCCAATCAACCACGGCAGCCACAAACAGGTTTGTTTTTTGTAGAGATTGTACTGGTTGGGCTTCTTTGTTTGGGGGTTGGTGGTGCATTCTTTTTATGTGAAAATGTTCTCATAGACATATGAATGGAAACGTGTTCAAGGATTGTACTGCTGTCTCCCAACATAACAAAACTGTCCATGCGCAGGGAAGAATATGTTTTGTTCTTCCTTCCTTTGGTGTGAATCTGGGAATAGTCCTCTGAAGTCATGGAACTTGCTGGGAAAATGACAGTAATTTAGTCCATCTGATATGTTTTCCGTTATTAGGAAGCAAAATCTCACTGCTGCATTCGAGGAAACAAGTATCTCTTTGTGAAGGGGAGATTTCATTACTTGAAACAGCTGCACAAGGGCCCAGATCTTCTAGCTGTTCTCAGTTCTACAGATCAAATCAGTGCTTAGGTCACTTTTGCCCTGTTGGCTTTCTGTATGTAGGTGCTCAGTTCGCTGGCAGTTGACATTTACCGAATTCATTTTACAGTGGTCCCAACTGACAGCTGCCCTGTGGGTTCCTCAAGCACCATTATTGTTAATGAGAGAAACCGAGAACATGAGAAGCAGGAGGCCTGGCTGCTGATGGAGCTTCAGAAACTTCGGCGTCAGATTGAATCTTCTGAGATTCGGATGGTTCAAAGAACTCCTCTTGGAGTGGATCAAGGGGCTTTGCATGACTTTTCAGTCAGAATAAAGGATTTAGAGGTAATCGTGGATGTTTTTCTTTGAGCATCTCAAGCTTAGTATGACTGTGCTGCAGAGCGTGCTGCAGTTGTATTTCTGATCAGCTGGGAAAGACATGCATCCTGTGCAGAAAATTCTCAATTGGAAGCTAACCGTGATGATTTGGATTGGAGTTTAGCTCCTAAGTAGAAGAAGTTGACTCTTGGATTTTAGAAGTCAAATTCTGTCAGGCAAATAATACAGAAAGCCTGATGTCAAGTGGACATGAGCTCATGTTAAGCCTCATCCAGGTTAAAGCACTATTAATATCCTTTTGCATGGACCTCACTTCACTGCCAACCTCTGAAGTGCTGTCTGTGGGATGCAGAATGGATAGATGAGGCTTACAAACTCTCTCGTCTCTCAGTTCTTAAGATTTGAAGCAGACTGGAGAGACAAGATTGGTAAGAAAAGAGAACAGGTTCAGTGTATGAGAAATTCCCCTGAGGCAAGGAGGTCGCAAAGGTCTTAAGAGCAGAAGGACCTTGGCACGTCTACTGAGTGCAGTAGGTAGCTGGCAGTAAAGCGCTCTGCTTTCAACAGAGCTCAGTTTCAGAGTGGATGAGATGTTCAAAAAGAGGTACTACCTGTTGTGGCTGTGCAAAAAAGAAACTGCCCAATGTTACTTACCTTGAAGAAAGCAAGTTCAGGCACTGCTTCAGTCCTCAGTCAAGGTAGTTAGATAACAGCGTGCTACTTAGATAAGGAGACCAATTGCATGTGTCTTGTAGAATGATCATTCAGCCACCAAAAATGTGTAAATCGGGCATTCTCTTTCTTTAGGGTGTGCAGAATGACTCTCAAATAATGGCTGAAACCCTCAATAAACATAAGGACTTGCTGCCTAACTTCAGAGGCTGTGAAAAGTATGTGTACTTGCAGTCAGAGATAAATGCCCTGTTTCAAAAACTGGAAAATATTAATGGTGTTTCTGCTGGCTACTTAGACAGGTAAGAAAATTGAGGTTGTAGCAATAAATCATTCACTTTCTTCCATAATTCTTAGTCCTGAAACCTGCCTTTTGTTACCAGTAGTGTAAAATTACACCTTCTTTCCTGCAAATGCTGTACCTGTGGGTAGAAACAGGCACTTACGTGAATTTCTTCACTTTTCTGGAAGACTTTAAAAAAAAAAAAAGTGAGAATCATGGGTATCACTGAAATTTCTTCTGTATTGTCCATTCTCTTTATCTAATGATCTGCAAGCAATTAGAAATACCATCTTTCCTGCCCCAGTCCATAATGGATTTGTCTTGTATTTTTTGTTTTAGCTTGAATGCACTGAGGTGTCTGCTCCAGATTATTCTACAAACAGAAGATGTGATCAGAGTTTTTGAAGTCAGACTGTCTGAAGAGGAGACTGTTCCTTTGGATCTTGATAAAGTGGAGGCTTATCGGGCTTGTCTGAAGGTGAGAGGCCAAGACCCAAGGGCACAGCAAGGCAAAATTCATAGCTGCCAGCACTGGTCTCTTGAGCTGGATGAAACCTTTCCGAAACCACAGGACATGGAAATGCTGATCTTGTCATATTTTATAACATACACATACAATGCTTTTGCCAAATTATTGGAAGGACTGTATGAGTTACTACTTCTTCCATCCCCTGGTTGTTGCTGCCCCCACAGCAAAGCCAGTGGCACAGAGGGTCTCCGTAATCCACTTCTGTACAAAATTATCTCTGTTTATTTGTATCACTTAGGAAGCTAGATTTGAAGGCAATACCTTCTTTCTTGCAAAAAGGCTTGTTAAGTGTCCTTGTTGTCACCTAGTTGTAACAAGTAAATTTGAGTATTATTGTGTGTCCCCGTTTTGATATAGAGTCCATTTCAAATATTACAGTGAGAACTATCCATCCTGTACAAGGGGAGAAGGCAAAGAATAACTGCTTTGCTGAGCACAGAGTTGGCCTGCAGAACCAGTCTTTATCTGGCTTTGAGCTGGTCCTTTTGTGCACAGAATGCCGTTGGGAGAATAGGGACTCTCTCATTCTTTTCTGTTCTGAGGTGTAGTAGGGGAAAAGTGTGTAAGTGGCACAAATGGAGCACAACCAGGTTACCTTTTTATCACGTTAAATGAGAGCTGCACTTCAGTTGCTGGGAGTTGTTGCTGGTGTAAATTTGAGCTACACAAAAAAAATGCTTGAGCATATTATTGAATATCGCCTGTACTGTGTATGCCATTTGGTGATACCCCACAGTATGCGAGTATGTGCATACAAACAAGTGTGCGTGTAAAGAAACATCTCCATGGAAGATGTTTATAAAAATGTAAACAGGAAAAAAAAATCTGTGCAGATTTTTAGATAACATTTAAAAACTGGATATGCCAATCCTGAGGCTTGATTCCACAGCTGTTGCAAGTGCAGGAATCTTTTATACTTCAATGAAATTTTCTAGTCAATTGTTTCTAGGAACAAGCAAGGCAGGCTCTTCACTTTTTTTTTTTGGTTAACTGCTCTACACAGTTCTGAGAAACTGAAATGTTAGCTGCAGAATATGACAGCAGAGGGCTTGGGTTTAGCAAGTTATTTAAGAGCGAGTCTAACTTTAAACACATTCTCAGGTCAATTTCTGTTTACCAAAGTAGGTGTTTCACTTTAAATATATTAAGTCCAGCTAACATCAGCGTACATACTTTACTGAATTAGAAACAACATCATTAGATCCCAACATACTGTGCATGCTGTTGATGGCTAAATTTGAGTATCCTCTCAAGAATAAAATGTGTGACAGCCTTTTGGTTTTTTTCTCCAGAAAATGAAAGCAGACCTAAACATAAAGAAGTCACTACTGAATGCCCTGGAAAATGAGCTGCAGAAAACGCTTCAGATTCACTCACAGTCTTGCCAGTCATATACCCTGTATGACATGGACATTGGAAAGTTCTGTGACAAAGTTACCCAGCTAATAGACCGCTGGCAGAGAGCTGATAAGCAGATAGATAACAGGTTTGATCATATTTCCTAAGAGCTGCTTCCTTATTGCTATTGCTACTGAGATCATCTTAACAGTGAGTCTAAAAGAACTGCTGTGCACTAATCATCACTTTCAGAGGACAAACGATAACTTCAGGGCATTAAGACTAGAGCACCTGTGAATAGATTGAACATACTTTAAAAGGGATTGTGTAAGACCAAGCAGGAAAATGTAGTTATTAATGTAAATGTATAATCTACGTGCTAAGGAGTTGTTCTAATTATTTTTTTTATTCTTGCTAATGTTCTTGGATTAAGTACTTCCAGTCAGCATTTTTCCACTCAAACAAAGAAGCCCTCTTATTCCTGAATACCCTATACCTGAGGGTTAAAAAATTAACACTACAAATTAAGTAAAAAAAATCCCAACAATTTTTTCCTAATGCTTTATTAAACTGAAGGCATATTCTGATTATTTGTGGGGTTTTTTGGGGGTGTGGTTTGTTTTGGTTTGGTGTGGTTTGGTTTGGTTTGGTTTTACTTCAGGCCACAATCTAGTCCTATTAATAAAAATTGACCGGTTGCTGGTTGTTTTGGTGAAAATTGAGAACAAGAGTACTGAAGTCAGTGAACTTGATTCTTATTGTTGCAAGGTTTTACCCATCTCTCACTTTGCTGACAGGAAGTACCAACCCCTGGGTATTGCAGAGTTACTCAAAAGTGAGGCAATAAAGCCCATGTTGGGTGACTAATAACCAGTACAAGTCTCATATATTTGAAGTTTTTGTTCAGAATCTCCTTTTAGGGCTTCCTAGTTTATTACTATCCTTACCTAGTTTATTACTGTGTTTTACCTCTGAAAAATGTTTAAAGAGAGAGCAGGAGAATGCACTTTCCATATTGACAGTTTTCCCTGTTTTTCTCTAGATCATGGGATTTAGAAAGGCAGATCAAACAGCTGAAAACTTACCGAGATCTCTACCAGGCTCTGTGCAAGTGGATTTGTGATGCTAAGCGCAGGCAGGATTCTATCGAGTCCATGAAGCTGTGCGATTGCAACACTATCATGAGATATCTACATGATCAGAAGGTATGCAGCACCTGAATGACTTGTCTTCAATTATCTGGATTTGAAATTGTTTTGCTATTCATCAGTATTCATCAGTATCAATGCAGTCTGCAATACAGTGGCCTGTTTTGAATTACAAAGTACGCAAGTTACCAAAAAACACCACATGAGTAGAAGGCAGGAGAGAGGAAATATTATCCTCATTACTTTCTGTCAGCACTGCTACAGATTATGAACAAGACTGTCTTTGGCTCCTCCACGATCACTGACACTTTCACACATCAGCTTTGAATTAATCCAAGGGACTGCGTGATGGTGCAACTTATGGGACAAATTATAGCACAAAAAAAAAAAAGCAAGGAAATACATCTAAGTTAAAGTCAAGGAACTCCCCCTCCCTAGCTCTGGGGGTTGTTCAGTTGCTAGGTGTTCTTTCTGAGAACAACCTTCTCATGCATGGAGAGCTTGCCATTGTAAAAACTGCACAGCTACAGGTCATGTCAGGTCTCAGCCTCTGGGGTTGCAGTGGTCTCATACTGCAGGTGCCTTCTGATGGAGGCAGCGTGTACAGGAGGAAATACTGGCAAATCTTGAGGCAGCGCTTCACAGTTCACTTTTTTTCTTGACAGAACTTGCACAGTGAAATCTGTGGGAAGCGAGACAAAGTTGAGGAGCTTCTCAAGCATGCAGATCAGTGCTCAGCTGCAATTAAGGTACTTGGATTTCAGCATTTTTATGGGGTGTGTTTTTTCATGGTCAGATGCATCCCATTGTCTTTGCTCTGCTGGCAGGTGAAATGTCAGCTCCCTGATGTGTGTGTGCAGAAATTGCTGCAGTGAAGCACTTGTGTGAATATATGAAATGATAATGAAATGATAATGAAAGCAATTTGTGTACTTGCCACCTGAGGACTGCAGGATGGTGCAGGTCATACCAGTGAGATATTCAGGAGAATCAAAGCCTCCTTCTAGCCAGACCAAACTTTCCAGTTCACATGTTAAAAAAAGTAAGGGAGTAGAGAACAGATTGGTAGCTTAGGAATTAGGTCTGATTAGGATCTGGTCTCGGAGGCAAGACAAATGCAGATTAGCAGGAGGAATGGTATGCAATAGCCATGAAAACAAAGAAGATAACACAGGGAATGGTTTTGTGGTCTTTGCATTTTTGACACCTTTATGTCTGTGCTTTCTCCAGCTCAATCTTACTTTCTGTGACACAGATCTTGCTATATATGTGGCGTGGCATGTGTGATATGAAAGAGATGCAGAGACAGTTATTTCTGATGAAGTTTTGGTTCATAACAGTACCTAGACCAGTTGCTCCCATGAATCTTTTTCACCTCTGGGTAGCCCTCAACTAATGGAAACACTTTTCTTCCCTTTTTTGTAAAATGTTTTTTCTCTTTTTCCCTTTGTCATTCTCCTCCATGAGTCTCCACAGTGGTACTTGGACTGATGAGCTTCTGTTTATGACAGAGGTTCATCTGTACCTGGCCAGAAATATAAACAAGGGAAAATGTAGCTTTTTATTTAAAAAAAACAAACCCAAAACAATCCCAAAATTTTATTTGCATTTTGGGAAATCCAGATTCCCAGAGAGTTCCTTGGCAGTTGCTAAATGGGTCTTACCTTTCTCTGTTGTTCTACAGGATTATGAACTACAGGTTGCTTCCTACAGTTCCGGATTAGAAACACTGCTCAACATACCTATCAAGAAGAGTGTGGTTCAGTCTCCTGCAGTGCTCATTCTGCAAGAGGTATCTTTCTTTCCTCCCCATCAATCTTTTGAATACATTTGTTTGTCTGTGTGAGCCATTATGAGTCATATCCAGCTGTATTCTAATAATTAACGCTGTCATTGGTAATGTGTACTAAGCATGTAAGCACAAGGAATTAGTGCAGAATAGTTGCTGTGCTGTAAAATCATACTTGGGCTCATTGAGACAGTAGATTAGCCCTCAGGAATTTACCTCATTCTTATTAAATATCCATTGCATACATATTGTGAGAAAGGAAGATTTATGCCCCAAGTGGTTTAGTCACTTTCAACCTGGGAATTAACCACTATTAGAAGTTTAACTTAGGTTACTTGTGACTGTCAGACAGGAAGAGCGTGATGAACCAGGGGATAAAGCCTTGGATTTAATATCACAGCAGCCGTGGGGGAAAATAATCTTGAAAAAGAAGGTGTGGGTTTATCAGAAGGGAGAATTTATACATTTTGGAGTCCCCAGAAAGTCATGTGAATTTGTGAGGAGGAGAATTTGCTTTTTGCTTTGTCAAGTGATATGTTTTCTCAAGTGGATTGGAATCCTTTAAATGGTCTGAGACATAGGTATGTTCGTATCTAACTCTGTAGTACAAGCTGCTAACAATTCTCTTTCTTTTCAAGGCCAGCGAGGCTCAGTCTCGCTACGTAGAGCTTCTTACAAGATCAGGAGATTATTACAGATTCTTAAGTGAAATGTTGAAGAGCATGGAGGACTTGAAGGTAATCTGGCTCTTTTATTTTCTTTACTTCGTATTTTTATTACAGGTTAGCAAGCTATCGCTGATCAAAGACTCTCTGCTTAAGTACAGTGCAAAACAGTCCACAAAACTAAATCCTGAGCACAGTGGTGTCCCATGAAGGAGGCATATAAGCAATTTCATGCATCTTTTGTCAAAGAGCACAGTATCTTGCAAAGTTACCTCCAAGGTCATGTGTGAGGTGGAGAATATTAGCCTTCTTGGTAACTAGGAGGTGCTCATCAAAGCACACAAGAGGTCCTTCTCTGCCCATCAGAGCCTTGACCTACAGTGTTTCAAATGGAGTAACTCCTGATTTGATTCCGCTGGGTGGAAACAGAGAGGCCCATTAAGAGGCCCCATTCACACATACGGAATGTGAATCACGTGTTTGAAAATTGTGGATGTTCTAAATGAGGCTATTTAATACTTTGCTGGTGAACTGTTGGTACATCAGATTTTACTATCTGTATTGCATCTCCCTCCCCAAATCAAGTACCATGTCCCCTCTGAAAGTCATTATGCTGATTTCTGAATAAGGTTTGACTCTGAATAAATAAGGCTTCCAGAATTTGTCTTGATGACATTAAATAAAAAAGGATTTTGAGCTCTCATTGAAGCAGAGAAAAAAATGCTTTGTAAGTTGTCAAGTGTTGCAAATGTATATTGTATTGCATATGATGATTTTTAAAAAGTTGTCACAAATGTTTATGTGGGTTTTCTTGTTTGTTTGTTTTTCTGCTATCATTTTGCAGATGAAAAACACCAAAATTGAACTGCTGGAAGAAGAACTCAGGCTTGCCAGGGATTCAAACTCAGAGACAAGCAACAAACATAAGTTCCTGGAGCAAAATCTGCAGAAGTACCAGATGGACATTTCTCAGCTCAAGGCAAAGCTGATGAGTTTGGAGGAGATGAAAAGACAAGCTGAAATGGATGGAAATTCTGCTAAGCAAAACCTGGACAAATGCTATGCCCAAATAAAGGATCTAAATGACAGAATAACCAGGCTGACTTATGAGACTGAGGATGAGAAAAGGAAAAGGAAGTTGCTGGAGGACAGATATGAGCAGCAGAAGAATGACTATGACCAGCTGCAGAAAACAAGACAAAATGAGAAAGACAGCCTTGGTTGGCAAAAGTTAGAGTCTGAGAAGGTCATCAAGGAGAAGGAGTACGAGATAGAAAGATTAAGGGTTCTTCTTCAGGATGAAGGCACACGGAAGAGGGAGTATGAAAATGAGCTGGCTAAGGTAAGAAACCAGTTTAGCGAGGAGATGAGTAATTTAAAGAACAAGTATGAAACAGAAATTAATATTAAGAAGACCACAATCCAGCAGATAGCTGCACAGAAAGATGATGATGCAAAAGGCCTCAGAGCCCAGGTTGACAGACTGACAAGAGAAAACAGAGACCTTAAGGATGAGATTGTGAGGCTGAACGATGCCATTCTGCAAACCACAGATCAACGGAGGAGGGCAGAAGAAGATGCTCTTCAGCACAAGGCTTGTAGTTCTGAGGTGTCACAGCAAAAGCATCAGTTGGAGCTGGAGCTGAAACAGATCATTCAGCTTCGTGGCGAAGACAACACAAGATACAAGCAGGCTCTTGAGGAGGCTGCCTCAACTATTCAGGATAAAACAAAGGAGCTGGAAAGGCTAAAGGTTCAGCTTCAGGAAGAGGCTAAAAGCCGATGGGAACTTGAAAATGAATTGGCTAAGGTAAGGAACAGTTATGATGAGGAAATTATTAGTTTAAAGAACAAATATGAAACTGAGATTAATATCACAAAGACCACAATTCACCAGGTCACCATGCAAAAGGAAGAGGACACAAATAATTATAGAACACAGCTCGATAATGCCATGAGAGAAAATAGGAATTTGTGTGAGGAAATTAGGAGACTGAAGAATACAATAAGTCAGACAACAGATAATCTACGGAAAATAGAAGAGAATGCTCAGCAGCAGAAGGCAGCTGGCTCAGAGCTTTCTCAGAAGAAACAACAGCTGGAGATTGAGCTAAAACAAGTTATTCAGAGGCACTCTGATGAAAGCATGCGGTACAAACAGTCACTTGATGATGCTTCTAAGACCATTAAGGAAAGAAACAAAGAGATCGAAAGGCTGAGAAAGTTGTTGGATGTAGAAACAAGTCAGAGAAAAGAACTAGAGGATGAGAACAGTCAGTTAAAAAGAGTCCAGTTTGACCTGCAGAAAGCAAACACAAGTGCTACTGAGACAATTAACAAGCTGAGGATCCAAGAGCAGGAACTGGCCAGACTGAAAATTGACTATGAAAGGGTTTCACAAGAGAAAAAAGGCAGGGATCAAGAAAGTGCAAAGTTCCAGAGCACTGTAAAAGACTTGCAGATCCAGAAACATAAGCTGGAGGAGGAACTTTGCAGGCAGAATAAAAATGTAATGGAGGAGACGTCCAGGAGGAAGAAACTGGAGGAGGAAGTAGAAGGCATGAGGAGATCTCTCAGAGAGCAATCGGTTAAAATAACTAATCTCACACAGCAGATAGAGGAAGTGTCTATTGTAAAGAAGAGGAATGAAGATGACCTTAGACACCAAAGAGAAGTATTAGACGGTCATGTGAGAGAGAAGCAGAGATACATGGAGGAGATAAGAAAATACACATCTGATATTGAGAATTTACGCCGTCAGTTGGTCCAAGAACAGGAGCAATTAAAACAGGCTCACCTACGATATGAGCACTTACAGAAAACCTCTGAGGAGAAAAGCAAAAACTTGAATGAGTGCAAAATAGAAATCGAAAGGCTTCAGTCTCTCACCGAGAACCTAACCAAGGAACACTTGTTACTGGAGGAAGAGCTGCGAAATGTTAGATTGGAGTACGATGACCTCAGAATGGTCAGAAGTGAAGTTGATGAGAAAAATACTGCCATTGCTGAACTAAAGAATCAGCTTCAGACAAGCAGCAAGCAAACCCTGGAACTTCAGGGGTTGATTAATGATTTACAGAAAGAAAGGGAAAAATTGAGACAGGAAATTGAAAAATTCCAAAAGCAAGCTCTAGAGGTATTCACACATATTTTGATCCCAGCTTTACTGTCTGTCAGATATATAATTAATTGCAGTGTCCGTTTGAATCAACT
Organism: Pelecanus crispus; assembly: GCF_030463565.1. NCBI lineage: Eukaryota > Metazoa > Chordata > Aves > Pelecaniformes > Pelecanidae > Pelecanus > Pelecanus crispus. The sequence goes on along the minus strand of NC_134644.1, from coordinate 78,459,388 downwards.
TAATTCACACTTTGCTGTTTAAGTTCACCGTACTTGTGACTAATATCCCCTTTATGGCTTTTTAAACAAAAATGGCAGGATTTGGCCACTTTCTTAGCCTCTCTACTCTCTGGGAGCTGTGCTAGGGAGCCATAAGCTGTCTTATCGTCTAGCTGAGCCTCGCCCTCAGCCCTTGCCCCAGGAGAAAACCTGGGTCTGTGCCAGCCTCCACCAAATGATCCTAGGGGAGGATGAGCATACATGGAGCACCACTGTTCTTTAGCTGTACCCTGCTGGCTGCGTGCTTCCCCAGGCTGTTTCAGCCGGGATGGGTTAAAGCAGTCCTTTGAATCTGACCTGAGTGGTAATATAAACTAAACCAGCTATAAAATCCTACAACCAACGAGCTGTCAAAGTGCTGCTTAGCTGGGTAAAGGTGTTGACTACAAGTGAGGATTACAGATTATGTTGTCAGCTGTACCTAAGGTATACTTAAAGCCTACATTTATTTCATCAACTGTTTGGGGGATTTATGTTCCTAAGTTACTAAGGGCATTTGCAGATTTTACTGTTGGCCCTTATTTCTTAAACTTGAGGCAACAGCATAAACAAGTTAAAGAAAACATTTTTTCATATTTCATTCTTCTGCCTGGTTTCTTATCCAAAGAGCTACTGTTTAAATATATACAAGTGAGCACTTGTGAAAATGTTTCTTTGCTTTTTCCTATACTTGCCCTTTATATTTCTTTTCTCATTCCCATTCTTAGCTATTCTTCCCTTTATTCAGTTTTTCTTTCCTTTATTTTAAAAATCTTAATACTGATTTTTTAAAAAAATATTAACATTTAGGATTATCTGACATCTGTGCATATATATATATATGCATGTATTACAAATATATAAACTTGTATTCCATTTAATATGGACTGCATGCAAATGTGCATGCTTGTAGGTGTTTGTGTATGTGTATACATACATGAAGACATTAAGTAAATTAAAATGTAAAGGAACACAGGTAAAATTGTTTGGAGTAACATGTGAAACTAATAGGAAAGTGAAAATTGAGTCATATATTTCCTTTTTATCCATGTATGACCAGTCCTTAGCTGATACAAATTCATCCAAGTTAGTAGGACTATGTTAGGGTACATCTGCTGAGCATCAGACTCTTTATGAGTCTTGAATGCTCTGTATGTGCGTAGATGTACTATGAGAAGTATTAAAAAGTTATAAAGAGCTAACTAAATCAGCAGAAAATCAAGGCTATGGGTAACAGAATGAAGTCTCTGGTGGTACTAGAGACACTGTCAGTGAAGGGACAATGTTCCTTTACTGGCTTATGTGTATCTATGGTCTTGGGTAAGGCACTGCTGCGACTAGAATGTTTTCCAGCGGCAGCTTGCTGCAGGTTAAATGACAGGCTGAAGAGCATTGTAAGTGGAGAGCATAACACTAACCAGCATAAACTCTAACCATCCTCTCTTGGTTTATTTCTTCTTTAAAATTGTAGGCAACCAATAGGATTCAAGAATCCAAAAATCAGTATAGTCACATTATGCAAGAAAGAGAAACTTTGCTGATAAAAATGAGTGCTTTGGAGCAAGACAAAGCCAGGCTGCAGAGATTAGAAGAGGAGCTGAACCGTTTGAAAGTTACCCTGGAATCAGAGTCTCGTTTGAAGCAACGCCTGGAAAGTGAGAAGCAACAAATCCTGAATGACCTCAATCAGTGGAAGAGCCAGCACTCCCGGACAGAGGAATCCATAAGGAAGATCCAGTGTGAGAGAGAGAAGAGCGAGAGGGAGAAGAACACCCTGAGGAGTGAGATTGAAAGGCTGCAGATGGAGATAAAACGGATTGAGGAGAGATACCGGTGCCGACTGGAAGAGACTGCTGTCAAAAACCAGTCAGAGTTGGAGTCTGAGCGTCTCAGGCTGCAAAGAGAGATCGAGAAACTCAAGCAACGCCCATATGGGTCCCACAGATCTACACAGACTGAGGAAGATTTCTGTATTGATGCCTCCAAATTGCTGTTCAGTGGGCTGCGGAAGAAGATCACAGCAATGCAGCTGTATGAGTGTCAACTGATAGACAAACTCACACTGGATAAACTGCTCAAGGGGCAGAGGTCAGTGGAAGAAGTCACAGCTGACATTGAACCCTACCTCAAAGGGGCAGGTGCTATTGCAGGGGTGTCTCTTTCGCCCAGACAGAAGTACTCTTTTGTTGAGGCCAAACGGAATCAGCTGCTTACAGCAGAAAACGCAGTCCTGCTCTTAGAAGCCCAGGCAGCAACAGGAGGCGTGATAGACCCACACCGAAATGAGATCTTAACAGTGGACAGTGCTATCGCCAGAGATCTGATTGACTTTGACGACAGAGAACAAATCTATACAGCAGAAAAGGCTATTACAGGATTTAAAGATCCTTTCTCAGGCAAAACCGTGCCAGTATCTGAAGCCATCAAGAAAAACTTGGTTGACAGAGAAACTGGGATTCGTCTGCTTGAAGCCCAGCTGGCTGTAGGAGGGATTGTTGATCCTGTCAACAGTGTTTTCCTACCCAAAGACATAGCTTTATCCCGTGGGTTGATCGACAAAGACCTGTACAGGATCCTAAACAACTGCCAAGGAACTACAAAGAACTTCATTGATCCCACCACCAAAAAGGCAGTCACTTACATGCAGCTGAAAGAAAAATGTAGGATTGAACCACACACTGGTCTGCTTCTTCTCCCAGTGCAGAAGAGGAGTATGTCATTCCAAGGGATCAGGCAGCCTGTCTCAGCAGATGCACTGCTCGAGGCTGGAATTATTAAGGAATCAACAAGGAATGACTTGGAAAGAGGTGCAATTACAGTGGAAGAAGTGAGTGAGAGAATTATTGATTTCCTTCAGGGCTCTAGCTGTATTGCAGGTATCTACAATGAGGCTACTAAAGAGAAACTTGGCATTTACCAGGCTATGAAAATAGGTTTGGTTAGACCGGGGACAGCCCTTGAACTCCTAGAAGCCCAGGCAGCCACAGGGTTCATAGTGGATCCTGTCAGCAACGTGAGGCTGCCCGTTGAGGAAGCTTACAAAAGAGGCCTTGTTGGAATTGAATTTAAAGAGAAACTTCTCTCTGCTGAAAGAGCTGTCACTGGGTACAAAGACCCAGAAACTGGAAATATCATTTCTCTGTTTCAAGCAATGAACAAAGAGCTCATAGAGAGAGGCCATGGCATTCGTTTGCTGGAGGCCCAGATTGCTACTGGAGGAATCATTGACCCCAAAGAGAGCTACCGCTTGCCAGTAGAGACGGCCTACAAGCGTGGCTACTTCAATGAAGAGCTCAACCAGATCCTTAGTGATCCAAGTGATGACACCAAAGGGTTCTTTGATCCCAACACAGAGGAGAACTTGACCTACTTGCAGCTGAAAGAAAGATGCATAAAGGACAGCGCAACAGGCCTCTGCCTTCTACCCCTGAGAGAGAAGAAGAAGGTGGTGCACACCTCGCAGAAGAACACCCTTAGGAAGCGCCGAGTTGTCATTGTAGATCCAGAAACAAACAGGGAAATGTCCGTGCAGGAGGCATACAGCAAAGGCCTCATAGATTATGACACCTATACAGAACTAGCTGAACAGGAGTGTGAGTGGGAAGAAATAACTATTACAGGATCAGATGGCAGCAGTAGAGTAGTCCTTGTTGACAGAAAAACAGGTAGCCAGTATGACATCCAAGATGCTATTGATAAAGGTCTGGTTGAGAGGAAGTTTTTTGACCAGTACCGTTCTGGCAGTTTAAGCCTGACGCAGTTTGCAGACATGATTTCCTGCCGTAACGGCACTGATGAGGTGTTTCGGCATGAGTCGGTGACTCGGTCTCCCACAGTGCTGAGTGTCAGGAGTTCTTCCTCACTGATCAGGAGCGGTTCTTTCTCAGAGACCCCAGAGGAGTGCAGTCCCATTGCAGCCATATTCGACACAGAAAACTTGGAGAAAATCTCCATTTCAGAAGCTATACAACGGGGCATTGTGGATAGCATCACTGGACAACGGTTACTTGAAGCCCAGGCCTGCACAGGGGGCATCATATGCCCTACCACAGGCCAGAGGCTTTCGCTTCAGGAAGCTGCCAGTCAAGGCATCATTGATCAGGATATGGCCACACGGCTCAAACCAGCCCAGAAGGCCTTCATAGGGTTCGAAGGCATAAAGGGCGGACGCAAAAGGATGTCAGCAGCTGAAGCAGTGAAGGAAAAATGGTTGCCTTACGAGGCTGGGCAGCGGTTCCTTGAATTCCAGTATCTCACTGGAGGTCTCGTGGACCCAGAAGTGCGTGGCAGAATAAGTACTGAAGAAGCCATTAGGAATGGATTGATTGATGGTCGCGCTGCCCAGAAACTGCAAGACACTAACAGCTATCCCAAAATTCTGACCTGCCCCAAGACCAAGCTGAAAATATCCTACAAAGATGCAATGAATCGATCAATGGTGGAAGACATCACCGGGCTTAAACTCTTGGAAGCAGCCTCCGTTTCCTCTAAAGGCATATCCAGTCCTTACAATGTCTCCTCAGCACCCGGATCACGCTCTGGCTCTCGCTCTGGCTCACGTTCAGGCTCACGCAGTGGGTCTAGGAGGGGAAGTTTTGATGCATCAGCAAGCTCTTCGTATTCTTACTCATACTCAACCTTCAGCAGTGGGTCTATTGGGCGCTAATGAGAAGTGAGGGAATGTGTCTGCATTTTAATATTGTTTAGATTATTCTATATCCCCTTTCCTAAAAAAAAAAACCCAAAACAACAACAACAAAGCAACCCAAAGCAACACCTTTAAGTCTCTTCTAGGTGTGTTCAACTTCTCTTCTGAAAAAGCTGTAAAATGCTTGAATGCAAATTTATGGAATATAGATTAGGGGATGCAAAAAGACATATTTGTGAATTTTGAGTTTTGGTTCCCATTTCCTTTTAGAGTTTGGATTTTAATTGGTCTCTGTATATTTTAAATACTCTGTCATGTGCCTTCTCTTGTTACCTCTAACTGTCAACCCGTAAGCTGATAACTGAGGCTTGAAAGGCTTGCAGTAGTTAATTTTTTTCCACATAGACCTGTTTCAATTTGCTATTAGGAAGAAAAAAATATCAACAATATGGACAGAAAATGCCTTTAATATTGGTTTAGAATCCATACTATAACATGAAAAGCTCTGTCTTCCAGATGCTCTATTCTCTATGTTTGGCTAGCCATTTTCTTAAGTATAACTTGGTGGATATAAAGGGCTATTATTAGGCTGGGCTTTTGTTTTACTGTTACCCATATATATTTTCTACTGTTTTGCTTGGTTTCCATGTAACGAAAAAAACCCCTCTAACTGCACCAAGTGAGCTATTCTGGGCAATAAACTTTTGAAGTTTTGAAGTATTTGTTGTGTGCTTATTAAATTTAGCTATAGACATTCTTGGAGGTATAGATTAGAGAAAGAACCATTTTAAAAAGTAGCAAATACTAGTTTTGCCATAAAAATAATGTACAGGCACATTATTTTTCATGATGCTGATCCATCATTTTTGTGAATGTGGACTTCTGATTCTGCAGTTTCAGTAGGAAAATGAAGACGGCACCAATAATGGAAACTATGCCCCTAGGAGCAGAAAGCCTGTTTCTGCAGTAGATTATAGACTTGATGATGACCAGAAGCGTATTTCTTCTGCTCGTGATCCAGCCCATTGTCTCTGCAGCTACCAGGGACTGAGTCAGATTCTCCCTTGCACATCAGTGTAACTTTGGACAACGAGCAGAATAAAGATACAGTGATAGGGCTTAGCTGACCAATATGGTGGTACAGGAGGGTCTTTCAAAACCTGATCGCCTCCTGTAATATCCTACCACCTCTTCTGCTGGCTCCTGAAAGCCTGGGTTGAGATTTCCAACATTAATGATTCCTCGTTTTACTTTCTTTAAAAAATAATCCACCCACCAAGCCAGGAAACATGAAATTAATTATTACTCTACCCTTAACTGGTTTAGTGGTGAACTTGGTAGTGTTAGGTTAATGGTTGGACTTGATGATCTTAAAGGTCTTTTCCAACCTAAACGATTCTATGATTCTGTAATAGCAGGAGTGTATCAGTGCGTGCATGATGCCTTGCTGTTGTCAGTTCTACATAGGCTGCTGCCTCTTACTGAGCCGTGAAAGCTCCTGAGCTGAGAAACCAGAGCAGGACCAAGTGACCACAGGATTGGAGGACACAATGTGGTTTGAAACCACTTCAGCTGCCATGAATGTTCTTCAGCCAGAGCGGAAAATGATCTGTATACATCAAAAACTGTCCTGTCTTCTCCCATTTGCCACACAGTGCAGGTACCTCTGGGTAGGCACTGCATTCTTAGCTGGGTGATCACTTAGAAGAATTTAGTGTGATTTTAGACAACTGCTAGTACAGAGCTTTAATGACAAAACTATTAGTGTATTTGGCCAGTACCTGAAATAAATTCTTTCTGTAAGTAGCTGAAAATGTTCCCTGAAGCACGTACCTGCTTTTAGCCATGTACCATGTAGGAACTCCCTATGAATTTTATCAGTTGCTGCAGACAGAAAGAAGCAGCTGATAGGCACAAATGCTAATCACTCTTAATGATGCTGCCTGATTTTTGTAGCATGTTCCTATTCTGCAGTAAGGAATAGCATGAGTTTCGATACTGCTGTCTCTGGCTAAAGCGTACCTTCTAGTCTGAAAGGTGTTTCCAGTGTTTTCTGAAGATGAGGGCTGTGTATAAAATCTCTGCCATATATGAAGTGTCCTCAGTTACTGGACTAAGAAATTAAATAGGTGGTTACAAGTAGGTGGTAGAGACCTCTATAAAAAGTAGGTGAGAAAGTGCATCCCATCTCCTAGGAAACTCCACAGCTTCAGAGGTTTCTGTCTACAGCTGAAGTTCATTAACAGCCACAAAGAAAGATCCAGTGTCTGAATGGCTTTCTGACTGCTAAGGAGAAACAGCCCTGTAAAAAAATCACTGCTTTATTTAATCCAAGCTGTTTCTGAAGTTTTAACTGGCTAGGAGGTTCATGGGCTCTACAGTAAAAGTAAAATTGGTCATTACCAAAGGAAAGTCTGCTACTGCATGCATGCACCCCTGCAGTTTGCGTGGGCTGTGGAATGCTGTGCACTCTTTACAGCAGAATTGCCACAGGACTGGGCTTATGTTTTGCACAAGACATTCCTGGCACCTCTGTTAGGTTGTTTAAAGCTCCATCTTTACATACTACCTTTTTTACTGCTGGATCTACCTTCTGTCCTATTGTGGTGGCCTAAATAGAGCAGCATCTCCCAGAAATGATGGCAACACTGCTGTCCTCTTGCATACCATCCAGCAGCAGATACTAGTATGGCATTAGTCACCTGTGGCCTTATACGACCAGAGGTTTTTGGTGCAGGAGACCCAGGTGCCCAGGGCCTGAGTAGCAGCTGAGCCAGAGTAGGCAGCAGGTGGGGCAGGGTAATGATAACGCAGGGTGCTAAAGAGGTAAGTGAAGAGTTTTCCTCCACTGTAAAAAAGTGCTGAGGAAAGAGCTTAAGGAAGAACCTCCAGAACTGAAGTTTGGCAGTTGCTGTGTGGAGGCCATGCAGCAGAGAGAAACATGGCAGGTGAGCACATCCAGAGGGGCAGGGTGTTGTGGAGCCGAGGAGAGTGGTTTTGCGGCAGTGCCTGGTGTTTGTGACATAGGAGAGCTGTGCCTGGGGTTTGAAGAGCAGGGCAGGCTGTGGCTGGTTATGGGGTGATGTGGTGGGGCTGCTGCTGGGGATTTGGGGCAGGATGTTTGTAGGCTCTGCAGCTCTTTTACACCAAATGTGAAACAAACCTTGTTCATGCATCTTAAAGAAAGACCGGCAACTTTGGATGGTCTCTGCTCCCGAGACTAATTCCTTAGTATTGAAAAGCCAGAACAAAGTTGTTGGTCCAGCCTGTGGCTGTGAGCACTTCCCCATGCAGGAGGAGTGCTGGGCTGGGTGTACCCACCAGCAGCCTCGTGGTTTGCAGTCGATCCTCTGAATTTGCTGTCTCCAGCTTTCCTCCCTGTGCCTTGGGGTAGGTGATCCTCACCATGTTCAATAGCAAATGGTTGCCCAGTGTGCTGACTCGGCTGCTATGGCTGGGGCGGGTTCAGTCATTAGCAGGGTCAACTCCTTAGAGAATTGGGCTTTGCTCTGAAGAGGATTGGAATTTATTTCTGAGAGTTTTATTGCCTGAGTTAATGGTCTTGATGTTGTGAATTTGCTGTCCTTCGGCTCGAGGCTGGGAAATAACTGCTGCTTAGAACCCGAAGTATGTAAGGCGCCATATGGTTTGCACAATGCAGCAGCGCTCAAGCCAGAGTTTTGTCTGTCTTGCGCTATTTGGAAATGTGCATATGCCGTGGTTAATTAATAGTCTAGCCTTATGAAGAGGGGTGGGGAGACTTACAGAATAGCAACTATGTAACTTAGTGTAAAATTGTCTGAATTATTATTAAATTATAAGTATTTACGCAGGGGGTGGGTTTTGGTTGGTTTTGTTTTTTTTTTTTTTTTTAAGGATTTGTTCTAATTTCTATACCCTTTTATAACATAAGTCTGGAAGAGTCATTGACTTTGCTGTAGTTTCTGTGAACCTAGGCTGTTCTGAGATGAGCAGAATTTACTTGTCACGTGTAACTCTATCAGAATAATGCTATACTTGAAAATACTTTTTTACATGCCCAAACAACTTGAGACCAATTCCTAGGCCCCTCAAGGCAGGCTGTGCATAGGCTTTCTGCTTCTTTCTGACCTGTGTTTGCTAGCCTGGTGTTTAATGATTGTACACCTGTGACTTGAGGTTAACTTTATTTGTCCTCACAGTTACATCAAATGCACAGTTGGTACATACATAACTGCATCATACGATAAAGAAAAAGCAATATTTGGGGCTCCATTCATTTTCTCTTGGAGCCAGTTTCTGCTTTAGTAGTAGTTGTGGTTTAGCCCCAGCCAGCAACTCAGCACCACGCAGCCGCTTGCTCACTCCCCCTACCCCGATGGGATGGGGGAGAGAATCGGAGGAGTAAGAGTGAGAAACAATCCTGGGTTGAGATAAGAACAGCTTAATAATTGAAATAAAGTAAAATAGTAATGATAATAATAATAATATACAAAGCAAGTGATGCACAATGCAATTGCTCACCACCCACCGACCGATACCCAGACAGTTCCCAAGCAGTGATCGCTGCTCCCCGGCCAACCCCCCCCCCAGTTTATATACTGAGCATGACGTCATATGGTATGGAATAGCCCTCTGGTCAGTTTGGATCAGCTATTCTGGCTGTGCCCCCTCCCACTTTCTTGTGCACCTGGCAGAGCATGGGAAGCTGCAAAGTCTTTCACTAGCATAAGCAGTACTCGGCAACAACTAAAAACATCAGCGTGTTATCAACATTCTTCTGGTACTAAATCCAAACCACAGCACTATGCCTGCTACTAGGAAGAAAATTAACTCTATCCCAGCCGAAACCAGGACAGTAGTTTATCAGCAAAATATTTTATGGTAGAGTTAATCCAGTGGGAGGCTCCATTAGGAGAGCTGAACATCCATCCCTCTGTTAATACATCAGATATTTAAGTTGCTGATTCCTCTGTAGACTCCTGTTCTGTCGGCAGGCTGGGGATGTATGTAATGCAGTCCTTTGCTTCATACAGTCCAGATGTACCTGGTGAAACAGGGAGTGCTGCATGCCCAGGGTGGCTACCGTGTCTGGGGAGGATGTGTTTTGTCTGGCTGCCTATCTTGGGCAGCCACAGGATATCCAGGAGACCCTGAAAAGGGAAAAAGAGGCTATATAAAGGAAATAAGCTGAAAGAGTTGATTCTTCACCATCCACCACAGTTACCTGCTCATGCTGCTCTGACTGGGAGTGACTCCATGAGTGGTGAAAAAGTACTAGTATAAAATTTGAGGAGGCTGTGAATCCAGTGCGTTTCAGAGAAAAATCAGTATCGTGAGCAAATGGTGAGGATTAGGAGGTCGGTGGGAATTGAGCAGCAAAGCACGGAGGAGGGATGTGCTTTCTCTTAAATGCTGCACCCTTCTCATGCAAATGGACTAGGGGGTCCTCACTGCTTATTTGGTATATGGCAAATACTTAAATGAGGGTGGCTGAGTTACCTGGCACTGAAAAGGCTGCTGGGAGATGACGCAGCCTCCTCTCCCTCTCCTTCAGCATGTCAACAGACATGCTTGTGCTGTTTCTCTTGCCAAGGCCCTAGGGACACACGCTGTTATCTGCCTACATGGTGGCAACTGTTGGAGAAACTCGGTTTCTTGCGGAGGTTAAATGAGTACTGTGATTCCAACATGCTAAAACAGTAAATACAGAGGAGCTGCAGCTGTTGGGTATCTGACTACAGGAACTGTTGGGTATCTGACTACAAATAAACCCTTTACTGTATGAAAAGCCTTCCTACTCCTATGAAGTTGAGTTTAATGGCTGAATCAACGGTAAATAGAGGATAAAACTAGTCAATAAGAGGTGACAGTCATTCAATGTGTACATTACCTCTGAGACCTTGGCATCCATCTAAGCCGGGGAGACCTCTGCTCAAATTGCCCTTCCGCCCTTTACAGCCTTTGTCTCCTGCATGACACAAAATAAGAGGAGAAGCATGTCTGGCCACTGTGAAATTTTGCTTTGTGAACTAACCCTGGGGGCTTTTGTGTTCCTACCTGGTTTCCTGGCTGCTCCCTTCACTCCAGGAAATCCTGTAGGCTCTCTGGGACCAGGCTCACTATTAAGTCCAGGCAGACCAGGTTTTCCCTCTTTTAAAAATGTTGCAGATTTGATTTGGTGTTTTTTTGGTTTTGGGTTTTTTTTTTTTGGGGGGGGGGGGTGATTGTTTTTTTGTTTGTGGGTTTGGGTTTGTTTTTTTTTTAAATTAGGCCAAGAGTAATGTGCTTGGCTTGTGGGTTTGGGTTTTTTTTTTTTTCCACCTATGAAGACAAAGTACTGGAAAGTTTTTTACAAGCAACCAAGGATAGAACTCGGATAGTGCTCGGTTTCTTGGCTGAGCTAAGGGGTTTAAAAACATAATCCAATGTTTCATTTTCATATGGTTTTATTTTTAAGACTTTATGGTTAAATTTAGTTCAATTCTAAAATGTTGCTATAAACATTTGCATTTAAGAAATATCAGGAGAATCTTTAAACCTCTAGCTTTTTTTTATTTGTAAAACTGTTCATGGCATTTAGCATAAGTTTCAAAATAGTTGTAATTGATCTGGCATTGTTTGGTTTCCTGCAAATAATTGGGGGGTGGGAGGGAGCAGGAGGAATGCACTTATCTATAGCCTGGGAACTTTAGAGCCTCCATTTCTTTCAGGTTGCTATTAGAGCTTCTGATCCAATATCTACAATTTTGTTCAACTTATTTGTGGACCTTCTGCTGTGCAAGTTGGAGGAGGAAGGGTGTGGGTTCCAACACTGTTTGACAAATGTAACGACCTTGGCCTTTGCAGACGATTCTATTAAGTAAATCCTGGGACAGAATACAGAAAAATATTGAAATTTGAGGTCTTTTGTGATCTGACAGGCCTCAAAACACAAGAGAAGTGCCATGCCTTTTACATCCAGCCTACAAAGGACTCCTATATGATCAATGACTGTCCAGCATGGACAATAAATGGCACACTCCTCGAAATGATTGATCAGGGTAGTTCTGAAAAATACCTGGGTATACTTACGTATAGACCCATGGGTTGGAATATCTAAGCCAGAACGAGTAGAAAAACTGAATGGATGGTTAAAGCAGATTTTGAAATGGCTTTAATGGAGCCTGCTCAAAGTGGACATCTTGAAGGGATATACTATCCCATGACTGATGTACTTAGCAGACCAAACTGATGTGAAAGCCACATACCTACAAAACCTTGATTTGGCAATTTGAGCAGCCATCAAGGACTGGTTACACCTCTCTACCTGTATGTACCTGTGATGCCATCCTGTATGCCAGCACTCATGATGGGATGGGTATTACCAGGCTCTCTGGACTAATTCCTAGTGTGCAGGTCCATGGGCTGCACCAAATTTCTCAGTCATTGGATGACACCATAAGATCGGTCATCTGGCCAGAAGGTATAGAGAAAGAGTTTGACAAACTATGGCTTGCAGCAGGTGGTAATAAAGAGAAAATTCCATCTATTTGGGACCCCAGAGCAGTCATGGTGATCTTGGAAGTTGAGGGCAGTGAGGAATCAATGTCAGGATGGGAGATGCTGCTCTGAAGGTCATCTTTCTGAGGTGCTGTGACTGGCAAAAGCAGGAATTTTGGAATTGGACCAAGTTGCTGTCCCAGGGCTGTGAGATTACCAAATTTGAAAAGGATAAAATTAGTAACAACTGGGTTGAACATGACAGGGGCATTCCTCACAAGCTCATCACAGTGTTACAATTCAGTGCTAATGTCTATCCCGTGAGAGCAGTTTTGGCAAGAGGTAGATAGGATACTCAAATTAGGAACTGTCTTCATTGTCAAGCAGAGAGTGAGACTTGCTCACGTATTATTGGGTATTGCCCTGTGGTTCAAGATGCTAGGGTAAAGAGACACAACCAGTTATGTGAACTATTGGCAGAGGAAGCTAAAAAGAAAGAATGAGTACTATTTCAGGAATTGCTTTTAAAAGATCATAAAAATGAATTATGTAAGCCTGATCTGATATTTGTCAAGGGAGGTCAGGCCTTTGTGGTGGACATAACTGTTAGATATGAGAGTAAACCATCATCACTTGCTGATGCAGTGGCCAAGAAAGCTAGGAAATATCAACATATAAAGGAGAAAGTCCAGGAGGTGACAAATGCTAGTAATATAAAATTCACTGGATTCCCTATAGGTGCACATGGGAAGTGGTATGAAGGCAATTATGGACTAGTAGCTGAATTGGGACTCTCAAGTTCCTGGCAAGAGAAGGTTGCCTGTTGCCCTTCAAATTGGGCTCTGTTTACATCTGTGGACATTGTACATGTATTCAGCAATCAAGCAAGAACTACTGTAAAATCTTAATCGACTAAATAAACTGATTTTTCCTTCCTCCCCCCGCCAAGGCAAGAGCCAGACCCAAATGAGGAGTGAAGGAGAGAGGTGGGAGATGCCTGATAGCACATAGGGATGAAAAGGGACTTGGTATCATGTGTCATCTTTCCCACAGATGCCAATCACCAGCCTTATTTAGGTGCACAGGCCACTGTTACTTAACCTGGAAAAGGAACATATATAAATTATATATGTTTGATAAATAGCTTGGGAACTTCAGGGTCTCCATTTCTTTCAGGTTGTTATTAAAGCTTCCAGATTCAATAAGGAATGTGCTATACCCACTGCGAGCTCATGGCGGGGAATGTTTGAAGACAGGGTGCAAACCCTTCTGTAGTGGTTGCCACCTCCTCTTACTGCTGTCTCTCCAAGGTGGAACATGTGAACTCTGGTCTCATCCAATATCCAGTTCTACAAGAGTATGCTGGACACTTACCTGCTGTGTGTGATGTGGAAGCGAGAGTACTTGCTATGTTATGTTGCAATAGGCCATGATAGTTTGTGGGGAGTCAGCAGGGATTATTGCTGTTCTGGGTTGAGCTCTGGTCCCTGTGACTGAGCTGTCACTGGGGCCAGGACTGCATTTTGGTCTACGCTGCATTACACTGGCATAGTTCTTACCTTTTTCCCAGGTGGCCCTGTCATCCTGGGAGGCCCCAGGGGACTGGTTAGTGTCGCTTTGGTAGGGGGACAAGCACTGGCACATGTGTATCAGATACCAGCTGCATACTTGGCTATCTGAATGTTGACCATGCTCTGACAAAGTTCATTCACCTGGAACCTAGGAGAAAAACATAGGCTTAAATGACCAAAATATTGTTGATTCTAGCTGAATGTTGCCCAAAGGGGTTTCTAATAAATCAGTTTGAGTGTGTGATATTTGGCTCATGGGTTAGTCTGCGTATCGCTCGGTTTGGCCCACTGTATGTAGAGAATGGTTACTGAAGCCATGTGCTATCACACCTGACTCGGGTGAGGCTGTAGAGAAAGGCTTTTATTAGACCAATGTCATAGTTGCACGAGGGAAGGGGGAATGGCTGTTGCTGCTGCAAGTGTCATAGGTGCTGCATTTCATACTGCTCTAACTCCTACTCGCTCACAATCTTAGCATTACTCCCTGTGCAGCCAGACCACAGTCTTAGGCACTTTGAGAGCCTCCCAAGTAGCTGTGCTGTCCCTGGAGGAGTGTGGAAAGGAGGTCTGACCTACCTGGGCAGTGTGAGACCAGGCTGGAGGTGGGAGTTGGAAGTCCTCTTTCTGCCCCCTGGCTTGTGGAGCAGCTGAAGAAAAGCCTGGAGAGAGCAGCAGAGCTTGAAATAATCTTCACTGCTGGCCTCTCTGCAGACACTGCCAGCAAAGACGCTGATTAGTCTCAAATCTGAGGCAGACTTGTGTGAAGTCCATCATCCTGCTGGGAAAACTGGATTCTGATAAACCAGCCATTTTGAATGAGCCATCAAGCATTGTAGTTGCCTTGTTGAATGAAACTAATGCATGGCTATTATTGATATACTAAGTGTATGTGAATTGTACATGAGCTCAAAAGACCTCCTTACTGGATGTATATTTCTCTCTGGATAAGAGCTTTCTATAGCAATGGCATAGGGAGTAAGACTGGAAGTTAACTTTATTCCCTGCCTCCCCCTCAGGCTTCTGACACATTGCAGTAGGCATTGTGATTTTTTTTTTTTAAAAAAGGGCTTTACGAGGATTAGAAATTACTGATTACTTGAACTTCAAAGAACATTGGGTCTACATTTGATCTAGCACCCTCATCTCCTTTTTCTACAGTATCATCCTCTAAAAGAGGGAATCCAGCTCAATGTCCTTGCACTTTCTCTCCATAAAGAGATATTTCCTCATTCATTACAGGGTTTTTTTTTTCCAGATGTAGAAAATATGAGCCTTTAAACTCAGCGGGGTGTGAGTGTTACCTGTGCTGCATTAGGCTTGAGATCTGGGGATGGAAAGATTTATTCCCTGCCAGCACCATATAACTCAATTCCCTGCTAAATTAAGGACTTGGGGCTAGGGTGAACCTTCAAACAGGCAGGGCATAGCCCACCTGCCTTCTCAATCTATCATTTGCTGGTCAGGGATACTGGAGTGTTCTCCAAGCATGCTTTTGTGCCAAAAGCTGCTCTATTGCCCCACAGAAATGCTGTGCCCCACTGGGTACAGGGAGCCTGGGGGGAATATAAGGGAGCCTGGGGGGAATATAAGGGAGCCTGAGACTCTTCTGGGCCTTTACAGTAAGTCCCACCAAAGTCTCAAGAGAAATCAGCCGTCATGGGATGTTCCTGCAAATCCCATCCTCCATCAGCTGGGAGCACACAGCCCTGTGCACACACACCATAAACGCAGAGTGACTCTGCAATAGCTCGTCTATGGCCATGTTTTATAAGGATTTGCTTCAAAAAAACCAAATAATGAGCCATACCTTTGGACTATCATATCCAGTCTCACCTTAAGCCCCCTAAACTGAAATTACTCTTGAGTAGGTTGAAGTCACAGGTTTTTGATCATTCAGTGTTAACCGTAGGGATTTACCTTTTGGCCTTTTATTCCTGTGAGGTTTGGCTTACCAGGTGGGCAAGGTTCTCCCACCTCACCTGTGGTGGCCTGGATGGAAAAGAGAAATTAGCCAGTGAGAGAATTCAGACAGACATAAATCCAGTTACTCTGACTTTAATTGACCTCTCTTCTTTCCTCACTCTAGAACAGTAGCAGAAGAGGCTGTGGGAAGTGTTGCTGTGCTTTCAAAGCCTCAGTCAGCATAAGAGAAATAAAAAATCAAGTTAGAACCAGGTCAGCTCAGAGAGAGCAAGTTTAGTGTGTAACAAGTTACCATGCATCTATGGTGCTGTGGAACAGGGGTCATGTGTGTTCCTCGTCTTCCACAAATAAAAAGTAAAGTGACTTAAATAATTCCTCTTTCGTGACTGGTAAAGTAGTTGGATTATCCTGCCTCTTCTGTGGTCTGAAAGCATTTCTATATGGCTTGAGTGTGGTTCAGAAGACTTCTTAGACTCTGCTAACCTGGTTGTATGTCAGAGTCCCAAATTAATCAGAACTGAGACTTGTTCTAGATGATATAAAATAGCAGTCTGTATCTAGACTTTTCCACTAATGTGCACAGAGACTGTTATACATCCGTTTGATTGTACTTAACATGAATAATACATTACCTTACTTAGGTTACCTTTACATGTACTTATTGAGAGGTTTGTAAGTTTTATTTTTCCCATGGAAGATTTGGCTTATCTTTCTTCTAGAGGTCATTTTGAGGCAGATTCTTTTACAGATTTGCCTGCTTTACAGTCCTCCAATTTCAATATTTGAAATATCTGTATCTTTAAGTAAGTCAAATTCAGACTTGGAGTTTGAACTCTCCCAAAGTTTTGGTAAGCAGGTCTCCAGAAATACTCAAGAAGACTTTTTTTTCTTCCTTTTTCCCTCTGGAAACAAAAGCAACTCCTACAAACAAGGCTTTCGCCTCCTGCTGGCAACCTTGGAAGCATGGTCAGGTGACCATTTTTCATCATGCCCCATTGACCTGCTGCTGCACAGTTTTGTACACATCTGCCCCAAGGACCAGTAGGACCCTGCTTGTAACAGGGAGGTGATGCTTCCCTTCGTTCCAGTTGCACCCCACATATTCACATAATTCACAAGAAGATTGTAGTTGTGTTTCCCTGAGATGGTGCAGTTAGACCATGGCATCCTCCTGCCATCCACCAGCTTCTCTCCAGACTGCTGTCTTTCCTGCTCAGGCTTTGCAGCAGCCTGGAAATGGCATTTGAAGCAGTTAAAAAAAAAAAAAAAAAAAAATTACTGCTTCCTACTGTGCCAGCACATAGTCAGGCACGCATTACCACATATGTATTTGTACCACATTGGGTCCTAATGCTGGTACCAAACCTCCACCACTGAAGTGGATTGTGCGGTGTAGCACAATGAAGCCTGGTCTTCCTGCATCCTTGGCCATGCTCACCCTCAGCTCCTGCCAAGGCAGTTGAAAATATCTGGGACCACTTACTTCTGCAAAAGGCTAGTTAATGGTAATAGGCTTTGATCCAAGATCACTATGCAGTTAAGGTGACTCTTAAGAGACTTATTAAGCTGGACTTACCACAGCTTATGGAGCTTCCTTTTTTTTTAGTTCTGGAGGAATGATAAAATCTACATTTCTAGCTCATTTTTAGAGCAACCCTGACTAGCAGGAAAGGAGCATCTTAGAAGGCAGCAGCAATAGCCAAGGATATTATTGGATTATGTGGCAAGCCTCTTGGTGTAATCGTCATAAAAATTAGGCTATAGGAATCATCTGGAGTTCTTTAGCCACTCAGATTTTGGCAAGGCTTTTAGCTGTAAAGTCAGTCATGTACTGTTGGAAGGTAAAGCCCTGGAAGATGCTACTTTCTGCTATCGTTTCGTTTCTCTTTGTTCTGTGTCCCAGTTACTGTGAGTGCTAAAACTGATTTCTGCTAGCCACACTGTATTATTGTCTTTTGGTCCCAGGGATCCTGTCTTGCCCCCTAGCCCTGCAATCCATGAGGGACCCTGAGGAAACAACGAAATCTTTGTTAGGGTATGCTCTTAGTGCCTGAAAACTGGCTTCATTAGCATTTTGAAGTAAACCCTAACTTGCATGTTTTCTGTGACTGCCATCCACTCTTGAGATCCCACATACCCTCCATCAGCCTGGAAATAACAAAGCACTCCAAATAAAGCTCCCCATCTTGCTCAATATTTCTCAGTGTTGTGGAAGATCTTTTTGATTTTGTTTGTATATCTAAGTGAATTTAGTGCTCTCCAATAATCCACTTTGATACTGCTAGACAATTATTTCCAACATAGAACAGGACCTGCATCAAAGCTGGAAGTTTACACATCGTGTTCCGCTTACATGCTTTTAGTTAGCCATCTTCAGGCACAAGAGAATAACTTTGATTTCAGGCCAGCTGAACAACGTATGGAACAGTTTGTTCCTTTCTGTTCTCCAGCTCACCCTCAAGAGAAAACCCTGTTAACCTTTCAGCGAACCAGGGAAATGGCATTTTCTGCACAATACTCTGCAGTGAAGCCAAAGTATTGCAGTGAAGTCCTTCCAGGAGTAAGAATAAGGTGCTGTTTCACAGCAAGGATGCTGGCAACTTCCAGAAAGGGAAAAAATAGGATAAAATTTTTTCATTACGGATTCCTAAAAATCACTTTTTAAAAATTACATTTGCTTTTGCAGAGATTTCTGGCACCATTGATACCGATGACACAGGACCAAACTCAAAATAGACCTTGTTTTATATCATACACTATCTTCTCCAGTCTCTCCCATACCTCCTGTATAACCTTAGGTAAAGCAAAATTAAAGGAATGGTGGTGTAATTGAGTTGCCTGAAATTTTGTGTGGTATGCAGTGTACGACATTAAAAAGATTGTGATCCTTTGAATAAAAAGCATCAGAAAAGCACCTTTTATAAGCTTTTATCAGTCTTCAATCTCAGAATGGCTGTTTTGCAAAGACCACAGTCAGGACTAATCACCTTGTACAGTAATAATTTGCTTAATTTTTGCAGTAAAGAATAAAATATACTCAAGGCTACAGTGTGTCTGTCTAACAGGTAGCTGTATATTTGAATCCTGTCCTTTGGCTGATGAAGTGCTCAAGTGCTTTGTGCCCTTCTTAAGTAACTTGTGCAGAAATAGCAACCTTAAAGAGCGGGCAGCTCTTGGTAGTCCTATTCTTTCAGCTAAGCCTGCTGAAAGTCACTGAATCCTTCTTTAAGCTTGATTTTTGCGGTCTTCTAGGTCCTTGAGTACTCAGTCCTGCTGGAGTCAGGAGGGCTCATTCTGGGGAAAGGTATTTCCATAAGAGAGCAAGAATAGTGACCTGGTCCCTGTAAAGGCGTTTTTGTTACAGTGGTGGGGGCTATGATGTATAAGGCCTGTCTGGGATGTATAAGGCCTGTCTGGGCCTCTTGGGAGCACCAGCACTGGGATAAGCCCTGCCTCATTGCTAATGTTCCTAATGGTTTCATCAATGACTACTTTAGTGAGCACACACCAAAGCAAATAATAGTTCTGTATATAGGAGGGCTATAGCACCTAAATCTGCTGTGACTTAGTTCTGCAAGATTTCTGTAAATTTATTTGACCATGAACACATGAAGGATTTGCATGTTCAGGATGTCTGTTCTCAGCATCAATAGAGGCACAACTGCTGTTTGTCCTGCTGTAGACCTACCATCTCTCCAGGTAGACAGCTGGGTCCATTAGCACCAGGAAAGCCCTGGGATGGAGCCTGAAGAGCTGTCATTCCAACACAATTGTTTATTCCTCACTAAATTATACTTGTACTCCTGTAGCCTCCACAGCCAGCCCTCTGTGAATTCCCTACAAATTCTGTGCCATGATGAGTTCCTAAAACAATACCAGATTTAATATGATAAAGGAATAGGGCAAGTTCAGTTCAAATTGGGCTCAAGCACCTCTCTCCTTGTCCTGTTTCATTTTAGATCCATCTGAAGCCACATGTCAGTCAGTGACACCAAGTTCAGCAAAAGTGACGTCTGGTGCTTTCAAAACTTCATCAAACTGCAGAATATAGGACATAGGGATGTGCTGCTGTGTGTACCTCTAGGGATCTGGGTCCCTCTCGCTGCAAGGACTACCTCAGGTTAGCCACCCCTAAAGAAAGGGCTGGAGTAGCCAGAGCTGGGCAGTGCAGATAGCATGCCACACTTGGAGAGCTGTTGTATGGAGAAAAATCTGTTTCTTTAGGATGCCTCTCAATGCAATATGCATTACCCACGTTTCTAGCCTTGGACATTGAGCATGGAAAGAAGCAAACTGAAGTTTCAAGTCAATGATGTTCAGAAACAATTTAGAATTCTTGCCAGGGCAAGTCCCTAATTTCAAGACACAGGTCCAATCAACGGATTGTAACATATCATCAAAGAACCCCAGTGACCCAAGAGAAGCCCCTGTATGCAGTTCTTCCCCTTCTTCCTCCTTGTTCCCAGGTTTGTACCACCAGTAAATGATTATTTTCCTTTTGCTCCTTAACCCTATACAAGCAACTGTTCTTTTCTGGAGAACAACAAAGCTGGAGATTTGGCCTATTGACCTTCATGTCCCAAAGATCTGGGCAGTCAATGTAAGATGTACTGACAGTTCTTGTTCTCTTTTATACACATGTCCACACGAATCCTCCTGCCAAACCTCAGCTTCACCTTGAGCTGTTTTTTTGAGATGACTTTTGCTTCTTTCTCTTCCTTTAAAAGGCTACTTGAAGTGAATTCTATTTACATCTAGCTGGATTTGGTAGGCTGGTTCTACAGTGATGCCATCAAGCAATTACCTTGGGTCCACCAGTTCTTGGAGATCACTTTTCTCAGTGTTATTCCAGGACCCTAGTCCAAAATACAAACCCAAACCAATATTTTATTATTTTAGTCCATTTGCATCTAATAAAATGTCTTGTGAAAGTCTTACTGTAAATCCAGGCCAAAGTTTCTGGCTTTAGCCAGTGCTCTCAGGCTCTTGATGTCTCTGAGCAAAGCTATGTTTTTTCAGCCAATGTATTCTGCATGCTCCCTGAGATTATCTGAAGATGTAATTTAACATGCAAATTATACTGTTCTATGTGTGGGCTGTGAGTGAAAGGGGAATCCTGCATTCATCTTGCTTTGGCTGACTTTTCTTACATAGCCTGAGCAGTTAACAGATGTGGCTGGAAGCCAATGCATTAAAAAAAAAAAAACCCATAGAAAAGGTATAACTGCTTAGAAATGGTGTGAATTTAGGATTGGCTTCTGTTTACTGTTAAGCCACGCCTAAAGAGAACATCTAGAAGCTGTGGTGGGCCCAGTGGCTGTTTTAGCTACTTCATGAGCACTGATGTGTCTCAGAGCACTAAGTCAGTGGGAGTTGGTAAACATGAAGAATGTCATTTGCATAGAGGAGAACACACACTAATGTTTGAACTGAAATTTATCTTGAGGATAACACTGACAAAAGGTATCATGATTAAATATCTACTTGCAGCAAAATGTTACTATTGAGAATATTCTTTTTTTTGGACCTCTGTTTCTTATGAACAAGATCAAATCTCATAAATGCAGATTATAAATAAGGCTCATACTTCATACCTTCTCTCTAGCACATGAGCAAACATCTCCCTCAGTCCTATCAATACCATCCTGGAATGCAAAACCAGATATTACTTTCGGGTTTTGAATGAGCTGTGTGATTACAATGATTCTTACTTAGCTGCTTTCAGCAAACAATGTGAAAATGCAAGGTATTAACTGTGTATCCTGTCGTCTTTTGGTTTACATATACCCTGTGGACCTGGCAAACTAGGATGTCCCTGTGATGGAGAATTCAGTTAAAAACAGACACATTGAATCAATTGTTTCTTCATTTCTCAGCATCACAATACACACGGTTAGATGTTATTCCTTACTGAGTATGAATTCATCAAAACTAACTTTGGAAAAGGTCAATGAACTACCAGAGCCCTGAGCTGCTTGGCTTCATTAAAACAACTAACAAAAGATAGTCTTGGACTGGGAAATACCACAATCTAAATACAGGACAGGAATTTGCAAGTAGACAGGAATTTGCAAGTAAACAAGGGTGATACAGTTATGTACTAATTAAGTGAAGCTTAGTATTAAAGGTGAGATATGAGGCAATGTAAAATATTGGCTTCCCCACCTTGAGAGCCAACTTTGTTTTTCTTCAGAAAACCCTGCAGTTGTTCATGTGATTTTTATACAAGTAAGAAGCTTCAAACCCATGTACTGTGTGGTAAAACATCTCTCTTTTTGGAACCACAGAAAGCCAAAGCTATTGAGGTCCTGCTAACCAATTTGCCTAAGCCTTGGTACCTGGCATCTGATAATGAAAAAAGATAATAGGTAATGAAGGGAACAAAAGAACACAGCAACTGGTATATGTTTTGAAACTACATAGATTGTAATTACATGTGTTGTCTAAGATTTTTGATCATTTACCATAGCTCCTGAGTAACCAGAGGATCTTTCAGAGCCTACTGGGTCTGAGTCAACCTGTCAACTATAAAGCAAGTACTAATTGGTAACTCTGGAGCAGGGACATCACAGATAAGATGAAATAAATTTCAAGCTGACATTCTGGTACCATGAGCAGTGGTACCAGTTGAAAGATGGAGAAAGGATAAAAGTACTTCTGTAACAAGTAGTTATACAACACTTGGTGCCCAATGGTGATACGCTCTGCAATAACTCATACATACCATATACCTTATGATTTTATGTATATGCATGTATTAGGCTAGTCTAAAAGCAGGTTGTTGGGGAGGAAAATAAACAGGAAAAGAAAGCATCTATCTTAAAACATAATGATCCTGTAGTGTTTCATTGAGAGTCTGTGTTAAGAATCATACTTGATGTGTTAGTTGTGGATGTTCTTGGTGCTCAGCCAAGCTCCTAGACTTTCCTTTTTAGTACTACTAGCCAGAAGATAAAGATTATAATCTGATAAAGAAAGAAAGCATTTGCTACCTAAACACAGAAGGAATTTTGGATGAAAAGCTGTCCAGATAAAAATCAATGCAGGTGTTAGAGTGACTTGTGGGGGTGTGGGGTGAAGTGGGCAGCAGTGTCAAAAATGTAATTCACACTGCAATCACAGATTTCTTGTAATTTCTGTTTTCTTATAGCAATTATTGGCATTTCATATATTTTATATTATTAACAGATGCTATCACTTCTTGTTAGCTGCAGTTCAAATAGAAGATACTGGCTTTTATAGTGGGAATAAAGTTAGAGCATGAAAAAAATTATTTCACTTCTAAGCATCTGACAGATAAGTATTATTTCTTATTCCTAGGTGTGACTACATGGTTGTTCTCCCGGTGGTGACAGAATCACAGACTGGTTGAGGTGGAAAGGGACCTCTGGAGGTCATCTGGTCCAACTTCCCTGCTCAAGCAGGCCCACATAGAGGTGGTTGCCCAGGACCATGTCTGGATAGGGTTTTGAGTATCTCCAAGGACAGAGAGTCCACAATTTCCCTGGGCAACCTGTGCCAGGACTTGGTCACCCTCACAGTAAAGAAGTGTTTCCTGATGTTCAGAGGGAACCTCCTGTGTTTCAGTTTGTGCCTGCTGGCTCTGGTCCTGTCTCTGGGCACCACTGAAAAGAGCATGGCTCTGTCTTCAGATATTTGTACAAATTGATGAGATTCCCCTGAACCTCCTCTTCTCTGGGCTGAACAGTCCCAGCTCTCTCAGCCTTTCCTCATATGTGAGTTGCTCCAGTTTCCCTTCTGTTTCTAGATGCCCTTCATTTTCATCCCTTGGATGAGGAGCACAAAAACTTTTCTGGAGGGTAAGACATGACTGCGAGAACACTTGATCAGTCTTCGCTTCTGCTGTCTTCCCTTGGACATAATGTGCTTCAGACTATGCTGCGTGAGTCC
The DNA here is from genome assembly GCF_030463565.1 of Pelecanus crispus. Taxonomy (NCBI): domain Eukaryota; kingdom Metazoa; phylum Chordata; class Aves; order Pelecaniformes; family Pelecanidae; genus Pelecanus; species Pelecanus crispus. Next base: position 78,435,856 of record NC_134644.1, on the reverse strand, counting down.
CATGTGAAGGAATGGTTCCAGAGTCATACTTAAGGACAAAGAATATAAATCAGTAACGGATTGGGATACTATATACAAGTGCTTCTAATAGATCATTGCAATGTGATAATGCACCATACATCACAGAGACAGGAGAGTGGGGTCGAGACTTCAGGCCAGAAATATGTAAGGGTGTTGTATGAATAGGCTGCAGGTTACTAATATTTTACTGCCTTTGATATTTATGAATCCTTCCCCCAACCCAGTGTGCATCACTATTGGTAAAAGCTGATGTGTCTGTAAAGAGTTAAAAAAAGGAAAATATTCAGACACTAGAAAAAGCCTCTCTTCTCCAAAACTTAAATTTTCAGTGGCCCTAGAGCTGAAATTCACACTCAGATTCAAATACAGGTCCCAATCAGAGTAACCACACCTGTTTGTAATCTTAGGGAAATTAAGGGGAATTAGAAGTACTTTGATTTGCAGCTATAAGGAGAGGCTTTGCCTCCTGGAAATCTAGGATGAAGTTCTGGTTCTACAAAAAGAACAGGGAACTGACTACTGAGTCCAGTGGGACCAGTTTTTCACCTTAGTCCTTTAATATTTTCAAACAAACTCAATCTTTTAAGCAAATGAGTAATACATTTTTGCAACCCCTAATGTTTTATGTGCTATTAGAGGCTTACTCTGCTTGTATTGGTAAATGTATGTCCTCCTTACCAGGTGGACTGGTATGACCTGGCTCTCTAAAAACACTGCTGCAATCTGTTGGAGTTTCCACATATCCCAAACTAGCACCCTTGTGGGGAAGGGAAGAAACATGCAACAAGAAAAGCAAATCAGTAGAGCATAGCTAGGCTAAACTTGGTACATTTAAGCAGTACTTGACATACGTATTTTCTCCCACTTGGAACACAGAAGGAAAGTGTATGTCTAATTTCCATATTTACAAATCCATAAAGTAAGAACCTTGCCTGCTCATCTTCCTGTAAGGCAAAGAAGAGGTGAAGGAAAGAACAGTGAAAACTAGGTAAATGAATTTAATTAAAATCTCAGGGAAAAGGAAAGACAAGGATGTGTTATTTGCAATCAGTCAGCTCACCACCCCAGGAACTTCACAGCAGGTTTCCCCTGCTGCCATGTTATGATCTACATGAAATTCAAGCTGTTGCACATGAACCTATGGGATAAGTCAATAGAAAGGCAGGTTTTAAAATTCCTGAACTGTTGCAGTCTAGCTCCAGTCTGTCTGTTTATCCATATAGACATTTTCACTAGTGTAATAATTAATTCCCAGTTTGTTGGGAGAAGGAGCTTGGCAGGTTTGTGGATTTGTCTGCATAGGACGGAGAGGACTTCTGGTGCTGTGGTGTTTGCATCTGAAGAACTAATTCATAGAATCATTTAGGTTGGAAAAGACCTTTAAGATCATCCAGTCCAACCACTAACCTAACACTACCAAGTCCACCACTAAAACAATTAAGGGTAGAGTAGCAATTTCATGTTTCCTGGCTTGGTGGCTGGATTATTTTTTAATGGAAGTAAAACTAGGAATCATTAAGGTTGGAAAGGATCTCTAAGATCATCAGTCCAACCATCAACCCAACACCACCATGCCCACTAAACCATGTCCCAAAGTGCCACGTCTACGTGTTTTTTGAACACTTCCAGGGATGGTGACTCCACCATCTCTCTGGGCAGCCTGTTCCAATGCTTGGACTACTCTTTCCATGAAAAAATTTTTCCTAACATCCAATCTAAACCTCCCCTGACACAGCTTTCCAGCCACTCTTCCCCAAGCCTGTAGCGTTGCATGGGCTTGTTGTGACCCAAGTGCAGGACCCAGCACTTGGCCTTGTTGAACCTCAGCTGTGGCAATATTAAAGCTTAAGAAAGTATCTTGTGCATTTAGTTTGGAGAGTGTTAAGGTCTGAAGCAATCTCAGCTGGGAGTGAGTTTCTAGAATTTTTTTTGTCTATGAAATCCTGTGTTACTTTTTCCAGGTCGGTTAGCCCTGTGTTGTTCTAGTGGTGGCTTTCTGTAGCAAGTCAGAGCCATAGAGGGAAGGCAAATGTTATGACTGCTGTTTTGAGTCTCCAGGGTTATTTTGGCTATGGGACAGAGACTCATTCTGTATTTTGGAGGAACCAAAGCAAAGGGCAGAGCACATTTATCAGTCCCTTTTGTTAAACAGAAGGGTTGAAGAATTTTGAGCCAGTCACTTCTAGTTACTGTAGAGTACATCCTTTTCACCTGAAATAAAACAAACACTGTTCCCAGACCCTGAATTCAGATGGCTAACCGCAGATCTGCTTCTAGCAGACAGTAATCTGAAAGGTAAACGTTAATGAAGTAACAAATTCCTGCTATGACAATACACAACCAAAGTTGTATATAGGGTAACTCTTGGCAGCTGAGGTCAAGTGGAGCTCTACATACACAATAAGGCCCTGATGATCACCCAGGGAGTAACATTGTCCTGGGCTCACCTTGACAGGGCACTGTCTCCATCTACCCTCCTTGCTCTGTGGTGACTGATAGGGGCTGTGCCTGCTAGCTGGCAGGCTACACACACAGTCAACTGGCTTGCCCTAGCACTCAGGGCAAGTTTGTGCCAGGCTCATTCAAAAACCTTCCACATGTTCTTGAAGATGGTATTCTCACTGCCATACCCTTCTCCAGCTGCACTGTAGATACTAATTGCCTTGCTCTCCCCATGGAGACATAGCCTGAACTGGTGAGCCCCATCTCTGTCCTTTACCTCCCAGAGGTCCCATGTCATCTTAGAAGTATCCTGTCTCATTCTGAAAGGTGAAGACCTCAGGAAGAACAAATCTAGAAACAAACCACAGGACCATTTTAGAAGTATTTATTCTTTGCTGTCACTGCAACAATATGAAACCCCCTTCAAATATCTTCCTCCCCTGCCCCACCCCCGCTTAACGATACCTGGCATGGGGAATTAGCACTGTTGGTGAAAAAGCTTTCAGTCCATGAAAACTTGCATTTGGATGTTCTGCCACATGGATATTGTATTTGACTGTCACAACATACATAACATTTGGTGTTGCTATAGGTCTCTGTTGGAGTGGGATAGGTATAGCTTGCTTTCTGTGGGTCATATCCAGCAGCTGTGGACTCCTGATAGGCATGAGTGGTTTCCTCCACATAATATGTATCAGAATAGTCTGTGATGTAAGGCATGTTTGTGGTGGTCATCTTTTGGTTGTTCCCTGACTTGTAGCTACTGAAGGGTGTACTTCCAGGTTCAGGGGCAGCTGGGAAGGAGTCTGAGGCTGTTTGCCTATAGGTCCCATCATAACCTAAAACACACATGAGATATTGGTAACAATGAAGATTAATGTCTCTTGCACATCAGTAAAGCTCCTCTTTTAGCCCAGTGTTTCTGGGACTTTCATCCTGCAGTACATACCTTTGTAGAAATCCCATTGGACTTCAAGGTCTACAGGCATGTATAACTGAATTTATGGCACACCAAAGGCAGGGTTAATCCCATCTAGCTTTAGTCATCTAGATGTTAAGTGGCTGCATTAAGCTAGTTAGCTAAGCATCTTCTATATTCAGGGGAAAAAAAAGAGAGGCAATATCTAAATAAGCTTGCTGAATCACGCAGTGCATATCAGCAGTGCCTGTCTCTATTTTTACCCATTGAGGGTAAGTTAGGTGATCGGCTTAGACTAGGTACCCACCTTTTGGGGAGTTAAAGTTGGATCTCAGCCTTGCAAGCTCTGGGTGTCTGTTCCATGCTGGCTTAATTTCTGCTGTAGCCTACCAATAGTTGTTATCATACGCTTGTATCTTATTCTACTGGCGTTTCAGCAATTGGATTCACTGTCTGACTACTTAGAGTAGGGTCTAAGTTTAACAGTGGGAAACCTGCTGAAAACATCAGTAAACTAACTGGAAATTGTGAAAATAGAAGAGGTCTGTTTATTTTTGCCTTTAGCCAAGCTGAATTAATTGATTTTAATATCATGTACCTGAACTGTGTGCAGACAGCTCTTCTCCTTTGACGTGGAATGACTCCACAGCAAGACAGAGTAGAGTTCAGGTCCCCACTGTTATCCACGTCACAGAGGAAACCTGTTGGTACAGCCAAAGACACTTGGGACCTGTGTGATCAGAAAGACAAACTTTTTCTAGCTCATGGCCAAACTACAGTGTCTTTGTGGACTCTTCAGAAGTTTTACAGTTCTGTGTTCATACTGTTGCCTTGCATTTGATCAGGTAGCTGGACGAGATGACCTCCTGAGGTCCCCTCCAACCTGAATGATCCCATGATCCTGTGATAATACACTAAGCCAAGAAAAAACCACAATAACCTGCAGATTGAAAGAAAGAAAAACTGTTACTCTTCAGGGAGACTTACCACCTCCATTAATGTATATTGTTTGGTATTTGTTGCTAGGTAAAATACTGCAGCATTTTTGGTATGCAGATGCAATACAATGCTACATTGCAGGGTAAATAAAAAGCATTTTTATAAACCAAGTAGATTCTTTTCTTGGTGAGTGTCAATGGCTTCCTGCAAATATTGGAAGTGTGTTGTTTCTCAGAGAAACCATGCAAAACTCTTTTGTAAAAGTAAATTCTGGGCAACTGGAATTCAGATGCTGGACAGCAGTTCCTCTAATAAGAAATTTAACTAGAACTTGCCTGTGTTTTCAGTGACCTATTACATACCAGCAAAAGTTGACACAGGATGTATCTTTAGAGGAGAGAAACTGGAATGCCTGTGACAACTCAAAAATGGATTTGTAATAGAGGTGTGACATACTGCTACTGTGGCAGTTATGGCACAGAGGCTTATTTAGCTGAAACCCATGTCAGCTCTTTGCTAGGAATCACTTGGGAGCTACGTGCTTCTTGTAGACATTTAACTCTCAGAATTGGTGGTGCAGTGCTGAAAGTACAGACATTTCAGACAGCTTTTTTTCCAGGGAGGACTTAGTCTTTTGCTCTTTTACAAAACCACCTCTAGCAACTTGAGTCACAGCCCTCAGGGAAAGCTTAAAATGCTCACCCACAGTATAAGAATATGTTTTCCCTAGAGAGGGAAATCTTTTTACTGTCTTAGTTATAATACCAGGGATACGCAGAGCTTGGGTGCATGCCTAATGCTAAGTACTAGGCTTAGGCACTTACCTGAATTGCAATTCTTTTTAAAATCAGTGGTAAAACCTGAAGATGGCTTACAAAAAGTGTAATAGTTTAGTAAACTACTGTGAGATTTAAAAAAAAAAAACAAAAACCCAAAAATATAAAAAACCAACCCGGAGACCGGAGGGTTTCTGTAACTGAATAAGCTTAGGAAAAAAATAAAAATGTTTCCCCTCTTACATTGCTTTATTTTTTTAACAATGTATCTAATAATAAAGTTTGGGTGTTTGGGTTTGTGTGTGGTGGTTTTGGTTTTTTTTTTTTAAAGCAAGCTTGAAAATATATTAAGGAAAAACATATTAGCATAACTTTCTTCATGACTTATTTTTGTGCTTGCCTATCTAATTTTTGGTCACTTACTAAAATAACATTGCTGAAGATACTCCTTAAATTGTAAGTAGAAAGAAGAAATTGAGTTACCATTTTCCCCAGTATTTGGGAACTATTAATCTGGTCAGGAATGTGAGTAACCAGGCAGCAATTCCTGTCCAGAGGAGAAGGTTACACAGAGCCTTTTATGAACACAGATTAAGAGCTCCTTTTTGAACATTGCTGAGATATATTGGTTCTTTGAGTTTGTGAAATCAACAGGCAAGTGCAAATTCTGAGTCTTAGTTTTGCTTTTGATCCAACATCTTTACTGAATGGTGTTTTTGTCTATATACAGAGATACGGACAAAGATTGACTTCAACAAAACTTCAACATTTAAAAAATGCAAAGCATAACAGAAAATGGTTTCACCTAAAATGTGATTTAAGGTGTCTTGGTCTGTGACACATGGTAATTTTCACTGCCTGCCTTTTCTGTCTAGCAGTTTGTCACTTGGCTAATGTGCCCAGAAATCGCCATGAAATTCCTTTTAACTGGTAGTATTTACAAATGAGTGCAGGTTAAACTCGTTCACTAACATTCATTTAATGACAAAGGTTAACAGAATAATTGAGGTTTGAAGGGATCTCTGCAGGTCATCTGGTCCAACCCCTCTCTACTCAAGCAGGGTCACCTAGAGCAGGCTGCCCAGGACCATGTTCAGAAGGTTTTGTAGTATCTCCAAGGATGGAGACTCCACAAACTCCCTGGGCAACCTGTGCCAGTGCTCGGTCACCCTCACAGTGAAAAAGTGTTTTCTGATGTTTGGAGGGAACCTCCTGTGTTTCAGTTTGTGCCCACTGCTTCTGGTCCTGTCACTGGGCACCACTGAAAAGAGCCTGGCACCCTCTCTTCAGGTATTTATATACATTGATGAGATCCCCCCCACAATCCTTCTCTTCTTCAGACTGAACATTCCCAACTCTCCCAACCTTTCCTTATATGTGAGATGCTCCAGTCCCTCTATCATCTTAGTGTCTCTTTACTGAACTCCCTCCAGGAGTTCCATGTCTCTCTTGTACTGAGGACCCCAGGACTAGACATTAGAGGCACTAGACATAATAACTTGCAATGACTAATGAAATAAAACTCAATGAAAAATATTTGATAATATGCTTTAAAAAATCAATTTTAATGTGATTTCAGTGGAAACTAGACTTATGTGAATGACCAGCTCTTTCTCTAGACGGCTACAGACACTTAGCAACTCCTGCATGTTATTTCTCTTGATGTGCCTTATCTCACACTTCATCAACACTGAATTATAACAGCTCTGGTGCTTCCTGATCTTTAAAAATGACCCCTAAAATTTCCACAAATCTCTCATTCTCATTGCTCTAAATAATTTTATGTCATCTGGACATTTTGCCTCTTCACTGTCAATCCCTGTCTTCTGCAAAATCAATCCTCCTGTATGGACTTTGGGATTCCTTTCTGCAGTTTCATGAAGTTGCTCTTTGCTTGGCAGGTTTCTTAACTGTCATGCTATTTTGCATCTTACTGGATGGTCACTTACTTTAATATCTTTCTGAGGTGTAAGAAGGGTGGCCTTGTTTTCTTAAAAGGTTGGGAGGGGGAAAGGAGTTGTCACTTCCAGGTTTAATTTTGAATTAAGACGCTATGGAGCTTGAAGACATGTTTAGAATTATGTACATGGTTAAGTGTTTTGTTGCCTTTGAGCATGAATGATTACAGATCTACACAGTGATGGAAACAGGCAACTTTAATGATTCAGTGGTTCTCTGAAATAATTTTCTTGAAAAGTGGAACAAAACTTACCATAACAGATTATTTCAGTCACTGCGGCTTAAAATTCTGAAATGGCAGCAACTTATTCAACCTTCCTGTTACGTTAATGTATCAGAAAGTCAGGGGTTTTGTTACAATTTTAAGCAGGAACTTTGTGTCTCCCAGTTTTTGTTTCAGGCTGAAAATCATAGAATAGAATCGTTTAGGTTGGAAAAGTCCTTTAAGATCATCCAGTCCAACCACTAACCTAACACTACCAAGTCCACCACTAAAACAATTAAGGGTAGAGTAGCAATTTCATGTTTCCTGGCTTGGTGGCTGGATTGTTTTTTAATGAAAGTAAAAACTAGGAATCATTAAGGTTGGAAAGGATCTCTAAGATCATCGGTCCAACTATCAACCCAACACCACCATGCCCACTAAACCATGTCTGAGAGTGCCACGTCTACATGTTTTTCGAACACTTCCAGGGATGGTGACTCCACCACCTCTCTGGGCAGCCTGTTCCAATGCTTGGACTACTCTTTCCATGAAGAAACTTTTCCTAATATCCAATCTAAACCTCCCCGACGCAGCTTTAGCCCATTTCGTCTCGTCCTATTGCTAGCTACTTGGGAGAAGAGACCAACACCCACCTCGCTACAACCTCCTTTCAGGTAGTTGTAGAGAGTGATAAGGTCTCCCCTCAGCCTCCTCTTCTCTAGGCTAAACAATCCCAGTTCCCTCAGCTGCTCCTCATAAGACTTGTGTTCTAGACCCTTCACCAGCTTTGTTGCCATTCTCTGGACATGCTCTAGCACCTCAATGTCTTTCTTGTACTGAGGGGCACAAAACTGGACACGGTATTCCAGGTGCAGCCTCACCAGCGCCGAGTACAGGGGGACAATCACTTCCCTGCTCCTGCTGGCTGCACTATTCTTGATACAAGCCAGGATGCTGTTGGCCTTCTCAGCCACGTGGGCACACTGCCAATGCATGTTCAGTTGGCTGTCAACCAACACCCCCAGGTCCTTTTCTGCTGGGCAGCTTTCCAGCCACTCTTCTGCAATCCTGTAGAGCTGCATGGGGTTGTTGTGACCAAAGTGCAGGACCTGGTACTTGGCCTTGTTGAACCTCATACAACTGGCCTCAGCCCATCGGTCCAGCCTGTCCAGGTCCCTCTGCAGGGTCATCGTACCCTCGAGTAGATTGATACTCCCAGCCAACTTGGTGTCATCTGCAAACTTACTGAGGGCACACTCAAGCCTTTCATCCAGATCGTTGATAAAGATATTAAACAAGACTGGCCCCAAAACTGAGCCCTAGGCAACACCGCTTGCTACTGGTCACCCGCTGGACTTGACTCCATTTACCACAACTCTCTGGGCTTGGCCACCCAGCCAGTTTTTTATCCAGCGAAGAGTATGCCTGTCTAAGCCATGAGCTGCCAGCTTCCTTAGGAGAATGCTGTGGGAGACAACATCCAAGCTGTTCCCTCATCCACGAGACAGGTCACCCAGTCATAGAAGGAGATCAGGTTGGTCAAGCAGGACCTGCCTTTCATGAACTCATGCTGGCTGGGCCCGATCACCTGGTTGACCTGCATATGCCTGTTGAGCATACTCAAAATGAACCGCTCCATAACCTTCCCCAGCTGAGGTCAGGCTGACAGGCCTGTAGTTCCCTGGATCCTCCTTCCAGCCCTTCTTGTGGAATGGGCATCACATTGGCAAGCCTCCAGTCATCAGGGACTTCCCCTGTTAACCAGGACTGCTGATAGGTGACGGAGAGTGGCTTGGTAAGCTCCTCCACTAGCTCCCTCAGTACTCTTGGGTGGATCCCATCCAGCCCCATAGACTTGTGAGCATCCAGGTGGCATAGCAGGTCGTTAACTGCTTCCTCCTGGATTATGGGGTCTTCATTCTGCTCCCCATCCCTGTCTTCCAGTTCAGCAGGCTGAATACCCTGGGGATGACTGTTTTGATAAATGTTGATAAATGTTTTTGACCCTGTAGCTATTTGGTAACATGTTATTCTTTTAGGCTAGAAGTCTTAAAAGCAAACAGTTTACAGCTCTTTGTAGAAGTTAACTTGATTTGTACAATCTCTCATTGTTGACTGATAAAAGTAAGAGACTTTATTTTTTCATTGTAATATATGTCATAAGAGATACATATATGTGTATGTATACAATATGTAAAGATATATGTACACATATATATGCTTTTGTAACACATGAGGAGCAACTGCTTACCCAAGTAGGCCACCCAAGTTAGCAGCACATAGTAATATGCAGCGTGTCTCAGATGTGTGTGCCACCGCGACAATTTTTAAGGTACAGTTTTGCCTTGCAGATTATCAATCTGTCTGAGCATTCTCCCTTGGGATTTGAAAATATTTCCATTTCATTTCCATTTCATTTTAAATAGGAAGTTTGGTAGAAGGTTATTCAAATCAGGCTGTTAAACTCGGCACTTTGCATTGATGTGGGAACTGCTGAAATTAAAGGAGCCAATCTCAGGTGAGCAGAAGGGGGTCCAGTGCAGTAGCTCTGGTGGGAAGTGTGGTTGAATTAAATTTTAGTTTATTTCTTACTTGCCCAGAGAGCAAAGAATTAAACAAAGAATCAAAATACTGAGCTAGTGGTACTGGAATCGCTTCTTAGAGGAGACAACACTTTGCAGCAGTTTTGTTTCACGTATCACACCATTGCCCATTTGCAGTCTCAGAGCAATGCTGCGGCAAATACAGCCCTGATGTGTTAAAGTAATATTGGAAAGGATGCGTATGTTTCTAACTGCCCTTCTATGAAAGGGAAGGAGCCAGAACCATGATTCCCAGTGACTACAGTTTTTGAACGCTCCCACTAGCTTCAGCTGGATTGGTCAAAAAATGGCCTGAATACTCTTAAGTGCAAATCTCAGTGAGACTGCTCACACACTGACAGTTCAGCAATTATTCTATACGTTGTTATACTATTGCCAGTGTCTAGAAAGCCAAGACTTATGACTGTATCTAGCTTCCACTGGAGTAGAAGGACAAGAGTCTGTCCCTCATAGGTGACTGTGCAGGCAAGTGTACCTTGAATTTTTGGTGATTACAGTACAGTAGGATGAGTGTATTCGCATCTTGTTTCTCTCCATTTTTCTTTCCTAGCCTGAAGTTAGAAGAACAAACGCATATGCTCATCCCTTCACATGCAAAATACACTAGACTTTTGTCCTTTTCAGTCACATAAAGTGTCTAACTTACTGTCATGCAGTTCTGAAAATGCCATAAATATTAGCTTAATAAATAAACCGGACCAGCTTGCCACATGACGTGGAAATAGATGCCCATAAGAATGCAAGATCAGTCCAAAATTATATATCCTAAGTGCACTTCAGGAAATCTTTTTGGTAAGATTCTGTCACCAGGATAAATTATTTTAAAAGCCACACTGTCTTCCACATTTAATTTAAGAATAATATTCAGAGGCTGAGATATAAACAGGCTTATAATTAGTAAAAAATGTTAAAAAGGGGAAAGAGAGGTTTTACTATACCTTTGTACTTGAGTCAGGCATAATTTCCCAATTATTGGCCTCTAAAGGCACTGGCCAGATAGGTACCAGTAATTCCACATATAGTAACAATTCTTCTTTTAACACTTGCCATTCATAGCTGCATCTCTGTGTGTATTTTCTGTCTTCCTTGACTGTCCCTTCCCTGGTGAAATGATTTTTCCAAGGCAGTTTTCCATCAGCAACTGTGTGGCAACTGTTGCGTACTGATGTTTGTGCTCTAGCCATGCCCATGGCAATTCTCAAAATGGTGAGAAATGCCTGCTTCCAAAATGCAAATATGTCTGACTCTCTTAGCTTCCCTGCTCAGTTCTTGTCTTTTTACACACCCCTCACCTCAGCATGATCTGGAATTTAACTAGTACATACGATTTTTGTATTTTTTCATTATACTTTCCTGTAAGAAGGAAATGTAAAAATCCCTGTCAGAGGAATATTGCCTGTGTCCCACTGAAGTGCTGAAATGACAAGCAAAGGACATTTAACATTCCTAGAATAATTTAAATCCAGCCTTATTTAAAATATGAAATATTTTCTTTCCTTTTCTGATATATTATGCAAATATGTGTATTTATATATATATATGGACTCACATATATAAAAGCTTTTTTGTATCACACATCACCTCTTAGTATATGTTATTTCACAGACTCTCCTGTTCTGTCCCAAAAGAAGTCCTGACACCACCTTGTTCTTTCACTCCAGCTGCCCCTTTTACCTCACTGCCTTGACCTCTCCTCTTCCACTTCTTTCTTAGATCCTTTCCCTACATCTTTTACAATGAACTGAAATTGTCTTCACAAAGGTCTCCTGCTGTCCCTCACCATAAATGCTTATCTCTGCTTTCCAGGACCTCCCTGCTACTGTGGCATGTGGTGATCATATTCTCTCTCTTTTTTTTTTTTTAATTTTTTTTTTTTTTTTTGTGAATCTTGCTTCTTTTCTGCAGCTAATGAAGAGAACTGCATCATTATTTGTAGAATCAAGACAACTTTTATGAGAGAGTGTACAGTGTGCAATGTAGCCAACGTAGCAGTGATGTAGAACTCTTCCCCTCCCACCCCCCCCCATATACCCGAACTGTTTGGAAAAATGATACTATGTGGTCTTTTGACAGACAAATGCAATTAAATAGAATACTTCAGCAACTTTACTCAAAAGGAAAGAATGTTGACATTAAAAGGACAGATTTGTTGCTGAACTTTAGCATTTAAAATGGCAAACAGATTGTGCTGTACGTTTATTAGTTATTAGTCAGCTTGTCATCTGTGGTTAATCCTGCCTGTATCAGCGGCAGATATACTGCTCGAGTATTCTCCTTTGGTGCCTGATTGTATCTTGTATATTGAATAAGATACGGAAAGATGTAAGGGGAAAAGAAGTTAGGGTGGGGGGAGCTCAGTCGTTACAAGCCATCCTAGTCAAACGATGCACTGCGTTATTTCTCACCAGCTCGGCAAGGCGTCGGAAGCGCTTGAATTGAGTCAGTACCAAAAACCTTGTCTCTTTCTGCCAGCTACTTCAGTTTGGCCCAGTAAAAGCTTACTGGCTCAGCCTGTGGCCTCCCTTGCCCTGCGCCATGGGCCACCGCCGTGGCTACGCGTGGGGTGAGGGCCAGCCACAGACACGCTCCGGCGTGGGAGGCTGCTGTCCTGCGGGGTGCGGGCGCTGTCCCTGGTGCTGAACCACGGCACGGCCCATGGAGGCTGCGGTCCCCCCAAAAAGTGCGAGGGCAACACGTGACTCCAGCCACCAGCAAACCAAGCGTTTTCGTTCACGGGATGCGATGCTGGTGTCCTCTCGATTAATAGCAGTCTGGTGTACTGCATATGCAAGGTCTATTGCGAGAAGTCCTTGCCCTTGCTTGTACATTGTTTACTGGACAATATGTCCCTTGGAAATGGACATGGCGATTCCTTTTGTTATGCGTGAAATGAATAAAGAGGGATATCCAGAGAAGGAACAGGAGATATGCTGAGACATGTAAGCCACATACCCCAGAGCTTTGTGTCCTCCAACAACCTGATGATATAAACAAAACTTGAACTGAAATAGCCTGTTCCTTAGCCAGACACAAACCAGTTTCACTGAATTTGCCTTTTGTTTTTCACTCAGACTCTGATTAGTCAGACTCTGAGTCACAGCTACTCACTCTAAAATAATAACTTTTCACCTACAATGAAACAGTTTTGTGTACCAAAGTATTTTCTGTAAGATATACTTGTCATATACTTTACGTAGTATTTAACAGTGCTTTGCTCAAATTATGTGCTTGAATAAGCAGGATTTTTCAGTACCTAGAGTACCAAGCACAATACAGTGAGTAGAATTTCAGAGATGTTCAGGCTGGAAAGTATTTTTAGAACTTGGCCCCTTAGTCTAGTGTCTAAATGACATGCAAGTTCTTTTTTAAAAAAACCAAGCAAACACCTAATTTTCACTCTTCCAGAGGAAACAGAGGAAAGAAATTGGAAATTGATTCTTTGTGTCCTCTTTATTTAACGTCTTCGTTCTCCTTATAGGAACTGTATAGGAATATGACAGGAGAGAGAAAAAGTATAGTGAGTATTGTAATTTGTCTTGTATAATATGGTTCCTTGGTCCTTGCTCCTTAGATTTTTTTTTTTTTTCCTTTCCTGTGTTATTCTGTGTCACCACCTATTCTTGTGAATTATTTGAGATCTTATTCATTATCCAAGTAGCACAAAAGCTGGCTTGACAGGAACAAGAATATTAACAACAATAATGGCAAGATGATCATAATGGAGAGTATAAGTGGATGGAATGATTTTATACACATTGCTCTGAGTTGGATGACTTCCACAGAGAAAATTCTAAAATAGAGAAAGAATACAGTACTACTAGTAGCTTTGCATGAAAATGCTGCAGAAGGACAATACGGATCGATCAAGAGCCCCCCTACACACATATTAATGATGTCTCTGAACCCTCTATACTTTCTCTTTGCAGTTAGGTGTTGTGATTTTTATTTGTTTGTATCATACCCTATTCAGGGATTCAGTCAAGAGTCAAGCTAGTGAAAGATGCAAAGTGGTAGATGAATGAGCTGGTGCCTTTGCGTCTACATTCTAAGAATCATCTTCTAAGGTCTCCTTTACACATAAGGATAGGCAGGATAGTTGATATAAATTATGACAAATGTGAACTTCAAGTCAGTTCAGAACACTAAATTAAAGCTTCCTTTTCCTGATAAAAAATATCTACACATGTAGAATATAGTTTAACTAAAAAATAATGCTTTAAAAGCTATAATAGGCCAACTGTCCCAAGTTACAGGATCTATCTGACAAATCCTAAACCAATATGTTCCTCTTCTACACATACATTAGAAGAAGATTTCCCCAGATAAATCCAGAGAAAGATACAAATAAATGCATTACAAAGTGGGGTCTGAGATTGCACAAGCCTGGAGTTGGAGACTTAGACTGGGAGTCATTGGTGGGATAGTAGGACACAGCTTGAATGAAGAAGTAGGAACGGGAAACTCATGTGTTTGGGCACAGACACTAGGAAGGGAGACAAAGGCAATGAGGGAGACCCTGACTCAAGCTCAGCAGGGAAAAGGCATAGAGATTGGAGCCAATATGAAAAGCCAAAAGCAGGCTTAGTAGGTAAGGGGACTAGAACTAAGGAGATGGCAAAGATAAATAAGGACAAGGGCATGATATGGACTGGTAAATGAAACAGCTCCTTTTTTGAAGGGGTAAAGGAATCTGTGCCTGCCAGAGCACGCTCCCTTCTTCACCAGAAGGTGATGCCAGAGGTTTGCCATTTTTCTGTCAAACTACTATGTGGCAGTTCCCTGTAGGCTGATTCACCTAGAAAATTATGATGCATGTAATACACATGCTGATTCACCTAGAAAATTATGATGCATGTAATACAAGAAAACATGGAGATTCAAGAATTCAAAAATCAGCAGTTTCTGCTCTTCCACCTTCTGTTTGGCTCTTTGGTGGTATCATTAGGACACATTCCTTAATTATTCCCATCGATCTCTTTCAACAGAAGTGTTACCTCATTGAGGGCACAAGGTGGAAACTTTTTTCTGGGGATAAATTAAGGCCATGTAATGAAGACATTGTTTTGTGTCTGGATTTGTCCCTTTTGTCACAGATGTTGGACAAAGCACATTAGAAAGTCAAGCAGAATGTTGCAAAAGGAGAAAAGATTTGTCATATGGTTAAGGTGCATTTGCTTCTCCATTGAACATGTTTGCTTCTTCCAGTCTTGATGCTAATGAGTCACTTAGAATTAATGAAAAAACAGTTTGTGTTTCATTTACTGCATGAGCACCAGTAGAGTCCTGCCTGCCTACGTAAACTGACATATAATGGTAAATATGCAAAAAGTCATGTTGTAGGAATTGCCAGCTAAGCAGCCAAAAGGAATGTTTTTAACCTTTCTGCCTCCTTTCCCATCTGTAAGATCTCTTGTTCTTGTTGTCTCATTTTCCCTCTATTTACATGGGTATTATGAAAATAAATGATTTATGAAGCACTTAGCTATTCAAGAGATTAACGCTTTAGAAAAGTTGATGAGAAAATTCATAGAAGGGTTTAAATAATGTGCAGCAAATAAGGATCATATGTTGAATGACAGCAGACAAAACATATATCAATGACAAAATAACATGATAATCAGTTATATATTCTCAGTAAAACAGGGTTGATATGGAAAGAAACACCATCAACTATTATAATGAAATTAAAGACTAGCAGAATTTGTAGACTCAAAGGAACCGAATTAATTGTCCACAAGTAACCTTAATTCTGGTATTTCTTGACTCCGATATGCTCAACTTTGCACCTTAAGGAGTTTCTTTCAGTATTTTTTGTTTATGTGACATATATTTTCATAATATGTTTTCATTTTCATAAAACCTGTCTTTTCTCATGTTTGACAAAGAAATTACCCTGGAAAACACTTAAAATGCTTCCTTGTTAACAAAAATTCTAAATCTTTGCAGACTAAGCAGACTGCTGCAATTAATGAGATTTCCATATGCCATCCAAAATGCTTAGTGGAACAAAGCCTCTTTTGGTTCATGAATATAGCTATCTTCTGCTCCTTTTCTCAACCATGAAGTTGGGAACTGTGAGAACTTTCCCCCAAAGCTTTATGCTTCTAGGATCTCTTGAACAACCAAATACATAGCGCACCACAGGTACTTCCATGGATTATCCGTTTTACTCCATGTGCAGAAAATCCACCAAGAGTTGAGGACACATAGCTTTTATAAGGGCAGTCTTTCTACTGCCATGAAAACAGAGACATGTAGAGCCATTAAACCCCAGCTAATCCCATGCACTATGCATCCAGATCTCTAAAAAAATAACAGGGCTCAAGAACTGAAAGTGTCTGCTGACATATTCTTGGTAGATATTATAGAAAGGAGTAGGCAATGAGTGATGAAAGTGAAAATAAAAATAGAAAATTTCAATCCATGATGATGATTTCCGATAGCAACACACAGCCTAGCAGTTTCTGTATTTCAGGTGTTGCAAGGTCATCTTGATTTGAAACCCTCTTATAAAAAGGCTAAACAGATTGTGGCCCTCTGTTGCACTGGTAACATGTTTCCATCTTTTCTGCCCTGGGGTAAAAGAAGTAGCCATTATACTTCTGATGGCTAATTAGCGACATCTTGCAACATTATATGATGGGATTATTTTTAATGTAATCATCTACACTGCAGGAAAATTTTAAGACCTCACTCATGTGCACTGTCATGGTGCTAAGCACTAGAGAACATAAAAAGAGACAGCCAGCCCTGCCCTGAAGAACTTACCGCCTAAAATAAGACTTTTTGTTTTCTGTTTTTACAACCAAGTTCCTTCATCAATATTGTCTCTAGCATGAGTGGTGGAGAGGGATAAAACAGGAAAGAAGCATACAAAACATACTCAAAATGTAATAGATTGTTCTAGTCTCAAGGCTGGAAAATCAGGTGTTTCGGAGTTTCCAAACAAGGAAGGAGACTGCTGCTCCCACTATGGAATCGTTTAGGTTGGAAAAGAACTTTAAGATCATCCAGTCAAACCATTAACCTAACAACTACTATGTCATGTATCTCATATGTCATGAAGTTTCTCTCTCTACAGATGCTATATGGGTTATTGGATGTCGTACTAAGCATGCCCATGGTTATATACTGGTGGCCTTGCATTTCAGAGAGGATGATGCTATGGGGGAAGGCAGGAGAAATCTTTGGTAAAAAGGAGGTTTTGCTTTGTCAGCCTTTTGAATATGTCTGCTGTTCAGGGCAATCAGTGTACATTTCAGAGAACAGCATTTATTATATAGGTTTACAGTGCATCTTGTGACTCAGACTGAGATCCGTAGCTTGCTGGACAGAGTGTGCAGAACCATGTTTTGAAAGTGCCATCTAGTGGCTCCGTAAGTTTTTTCTTTTATGTCAGAAAGTGAAGTTCGTCTCCCTGAAATTCGGGGTCTGAACAAAGGCCATGCTGGCTTCAGAGTCAAGGTGGTCAGCAGGGACACCTCGGTAGCTATTTGCAGCCTGCAATAAGCAGTGCAAATGCTGTAACCTGTCCCAGCTAGAAGACGTGATTGGAGCAGGGAAACCTGTGCAAATGCCCCCAAGAATAGGGATGTGAATCTAGCTTCTGTACCTGGATCTGAAAATGGAAGTGTGTGCAGAGCTACACAAATAAAAGGCACATAGAAATAACTGAGTTTCAGTTTTCTGTTGGCAGGCCCTCTATTTTTTCCAGGAAGACAACAGCTCCTAAATCCCCAACTTAAGCTGATTAGTAATAGAGATGCTTTTCTGAATTGCTATTCTTAAATACCTTAAAATTTGACTGCAGACCTCTAAGGGTCTTCAGAGAAAGAGCGAAAATCACTGAAGTGCTTTATTTTCTTAGAAATATAGGGACAAAATAACTGGGTCAAAATGGATGGGGCAGACTTTTAGCAAACCAGTGGCAGTTTTGTTCGGATGCAGCACATGGCTTTGTGACTAGAAAATTGGAGAAAGGAAACCAAACTTTTGTTTTCAACCAGATTTTATTGACACAAGCCCAAAAGCTTTGTAGCTCTGTGTGACAACTTCAAACTGAATTCATTGTTTCCCAAGAGTGGCTGAATTCTATACAGGCTCTTGGTAGCTTTATTATTGTATAGTTTAGAGTTTTTAGTTTGGCACTAGATCCTCACAGAAATCATCACTTTGACTACTGATCCTTTTCTGCAACTGACAAAGGCATAGTAAGCCAATATAAATCAATGCACTATTTCATCTTTTTATGCTTTCAGAAGACCACAATTCATTCTCAGACATTATAATTTTAATTTACTTGCAACTAATTTAAGGCTCAAATTTTCTGCTGGATTGTTCTCTTGTGGCTGGAATAAATGGACCATTGACTCCTGGTTCCATTTATGCGTATCTGTCAGAATGAGTGAAGCTCTGCAGAAAGACACAAACTCTATGAGAAGCAGTTAAATAAGCAGAAATTTTATACTAATTTATAACTTAAAGGCAACATATAACTGTCTTGAAATTGGTCCTGTATTATATTTTATTCAATAGCAAGTGGGTTTTTCTGCAGTTCTACTTTCTTGTGGCAGTGGTAGTTGAATATACGATCAAATATATGATTCACAGAAATACCTTGTTTAGCTCCAGTTGTGCACTTAAATCTTGCCACTTCCATGTGGTTCATACAAATGTTTAGTTAAACATATGTTGATTTTTTTTTTTTTTTCTGGATATACATCCTTTTCTGAATTGGGGTCAGAGTACTAACGATTGCGCTATACATAAAAATAGATATTCATGTTGTTGCTATATCTGTTTTTAATAATTTAGGAGACACTCAGGCACCATGGTGTTGAGGCCTAGACATACTTCTTAACCTTCTAAGACCCAAATAAATGATATAACATATGATAAAAATCCAAAAAGAAAGGAAAAGAACCCACAAAGAACCATCAGTACAGGAATCTTAAAGTCCCATGGAAATAATTCTGTTAATTTAGTTCAAGATTACACATTCATGATCTTTACAGTTGAAATTAGTTACATCTGGAACATTAAGAAGGAACACCAATTTTTTGGTTTTGATAGATATTTTTGTCTTAAACCCAATGATGTCCCTTGAAAAGAGGAATATGTGAGTGATAAGGAGCCATGAGGCTAGAGAGGAAGGCTGTTTTTTTCCTAATTCTACTGATGCATAAAATCATGCTAAAAAAATGATGTAACTCCTGCCTCTCCCACACAAATATTTTGGATATTCATTCTCTAATCAGAAACATTATCAAATGAAAGAAACTCTTCCCAGAAAACATTTTCAAAAAGCAAAATTTTTTTCCAGAAAGTTTACAAAAAACAAGTCTTCACCTCACCACAGACCATTTGCAAAAGCAAACTGCAGATGCTTCCTCAAGTTCTAGTCATATGACCCTTAATTTAAAATGTGTTTCTTTTTAAAACGTGGCCTACAAACATGCTTGGGGGGGAGCTCAACACAGTCATTTAGGAAACAGAAACTTGAGACATGTGGTTGA
Source organism: Pelecanus crispus (assembly GCF_030463565.1). Lineage (NCBI taxonomy): Eukaryota > Metazoa > Chordata > Aves > Pelecaniformes > Pelecanidae > Pelecanus > Pelecanus crispus. The sequence goes on along the minus strand of NC_134644.1, from coordinate 78,416,477 downwards.
AATATGGTGGGGAGAAAAATAGAACGCATCATATTAATGACATTGAGAGTAATTTCAACTGCAATTTTCTAATTATCTTCTCTTTGAATGGGATCCTGGAGAGCCGCAACAAGGTACATGGCCAACAAACTAATTGGCCTTGCAGTTTGTCATTTATTGTTTGTCCTTAAAGTTTGTAAAACAAACCCTTCTGAGGTAACGCACTCAAGCAAACAACTGTCAAACTGTTTATCTGGTGTTCTGATCTTCGGGGTGACCAAGGAAATGGTGCTTTTCCTGAATATACCTACTGCCTATAGGTGATCAATTAGTGAACTGATAGAGTTTGTTATATTAGTTGGCATATTTCACAAAGAGGAAAAAAAAAAGCATAACCGCTACAAAATCTTATACTGAGATATTGCAGTCCAAGTCCCTTTTAATTGTTGCAGTAATTGTCAGCCTCAACAGAGGGAGGACTGAGGAGGTGATAAGGCAGGACACCAGATTTGAATCTCTCGTTGCTGAAGAACTAGTTTTGTTTGGGGGTCTGCCACAGCCTCTGTGAATCCAAAAAGCAAGCTTTGCTGTCGGGAGCCTACTGTTTACTGCCAGTGTACCCCACACTGAGAAATAAAGAGAAGAAAATCGGTGTACTATAAAATAGTTTCATCTTTAGGTTTTGCACATTTCACAGTGGCTAGTCAGGTAGAGGAAGGGAAGTTCCACATCAAGCTGATATTTAAAACTTGCTAGCCAAAATGAGGCCCAGGCATTGCTCCTTCCTCTTCTACAGCCAAAGTGTGTGTGTGTAAGAGGCTGGTCTCTTACATGGCTCACACAGGCTTGACAAATAAATACATCACGATGAAACACAAGCCTTCTGTCTAGTCATACATGCACACACAGAGCCTTCTCTGGAGCTAGCAGGACCTTTTATCACTTAGCCATGACGTGGTGTAAGGACATGTTGCTTCAGGAGGGAAAAGATTCCTTGGTGGACTGAGGGGGATCTCTCCCATGAGGTGTAACGTACCCTTGGGCACCACCTGCCTGCTCTGATTCCACAGGGTGGGAGAGGGATCTCTGGGGAAAAAAATCTAATTCCCTTTCCCAAGTCATTGGTTCCCAAAGGGAAGGTGTCTGAGGAGCAGACTCCAATTTCCTCCATGCTGAGGCTCTTATGTCTTCTAGCTATAGCAAGGGGGAACAAGGAAAATATACTGCTTCCCGTGTGTAGTCATACTAGCAAGCCACAGCCTTGCCCTGGGGAGCCTTAGCTGATGGATTTTCCCTCATGATGCCGCAGAATGAGAGGCGACCTCCAACATCGCGCAACACTCTGCAGTGCACCATACATTGGATTGTCATTTGAAAAATAGCAGCATTAATAATCCTGGATAAAAGTCCAAGCTTCTGTCTCTCTTTTTTCCTAGGGGGATGTTTTCAGGGCTTCTATGTCAAAAATTGTTCACATCCTTTTAAAATACCACACAACTCTACACATCTTTCTTAAATCACTTCCCCAAGGTCCAGGTATTTGTCCAAGTTAGGTATGCAGCTGGCTCCTTGCTTTCAGAGCTCTGCTCTGGGTCGTGGCCAAGCCCCTTGCAAATAAATTGTCAGAGGTTTTCTACAGGCAGTAAAGAGAGGCTACCGTAACCACCTCTGTTACTCATCAGTTATTTACTGGAAACCTGGAGACTTCTGTGACTGGCCAAATATTCTTTCTGGAGAGACACAATGTTCCCTAACATAAAATAATTAAAAAGGCATTACAATTTGCCAAGTGATGTATCCAGATTGATAGCAGTGTAGGGAAGAGTCTTTTTATCTTTTGCCATTGTAGAAGACTACAAATTCTGCCAAAAAGTTATTAAAGGCAGTAGGTGTATATGGGAATGGCACCAATTATTTAGTCATCCTGAAGATCAGAACTCTGGATGAAATTTTCGCTAGTGAAATGAAGACCATCTTCCCTTCCCTCATCCTCTTGTTTTGTTTAGAGGAGAATGTAGAATTAGTAAAAATAATTCAGAAGGTGAAGTTAAATTTAATAAAGTGGATATAATGAGTTCTAAGGGCTTTTCTCTAAAACTTTCCTCATATATGGAGAGAATAGAAGGGCACAGACCAGCTGCAACAAGTATTTGGTGCGTTAAGGGCTAAAAATGTACTTGTGTTAAGAATAAGAAAAGTAAGTGTTTCACAGCAGATATTGGGATGGTACCTGGAAGTGATATTTCAAATCTAGTCCAGACTCGCTGAAGAGGGCTTACGGATTGCAGACTTTATAAGGAAGAGCATTGACTGAAAAAGCAAACAGGAAACCACATTTTAAAAATGATAGCTGAACATATGGAAGTTTTCACAATGCATGATGTGAAGTGAGGAGTGAGTGTTACTAACAGGCAGTGCTACAGCTGATTCTGTATCACAACAGGCCTGTATCGTAACAGACTCCAAAGTACTATTCTAGTCTAAACTGTAGTAAAGAGCCCATGCCTCAAGTCAGGTCTGGGTTACAAGAGCTGGGGAGCCACTCTGTAATGATGTACAGATACGTGTGTTTTAACGCCCGACGTTTCTTGTTTGGATGTGTTTCTTTTATCTAGTAAGAGGCTATGGAGGAAAAGCAAGCAGGAGTATTCACAAATGGCCAGAAGGCAATCTACCAGCAAGTACTTGAGATTTCATAAAGGAAAATGCTCAAAATACTAACTTTGAAAACTTTTGCTCCTTCACCGGTTAAGAGCAAAGTTGGCTTTGCTCATATGAGCTGAGGCTATCAGCATTCAAAAGTGGGCGTTTTTGGAGCAAGAAGGACTTTCAACAGGGTGTCTCTTAAGAAGGAGAGGAATTTGGAAAAATCAAGCTAGGAGTATCTGTAGAAGGCATAAAAGTTTCCCTTGCAGAGCTATGCTATTATGCGATGTCTGCAGCTGCGGATACACTCATGCTGGGATGTCTGAGTCGTAGGTTATCTGCCTAAGTTATTACGCAGGGGCGATAAAAGCGTTAGAACCGGAGCAGCAGGATCCTGTGCAGACTGCTCAGCCTCCTGATTACCCGAGCGGCTTGTTCGGTCGGGACGCTGTCGGTGTGAAGGCACGTAGAAAACAGCAGCACGAGTTTCACGCGAGGTGGCCAGAGACGTTTCCGTAGGGCTGCGCGTTTACGCTTACCGAAGCCAGCGTCCCTGGTTAGTGGATAGAGCAGCTACGGCTGCCGTGAGGGAATGCACGGTGCTGTCTGCTAGTTTTAACAGAAGTTTAAAAAAAAGAAAAAAACAAACCAAACAAACCCTGAAACAACTGTCTCGCCTGTTGTTGGGGATCGCTGCCAGCGCCGTGCGTGCGTGAGCCTGAGTCTCTACGCCACTCCAGCAGTTACTGAGATGCTGTTACCAAATGTTGTCCCTCCACGCTCTTTCATATTTAATAAGCTGTGCAAATGGATCAGTTAAATGACCAACCATGCTGTTTAAGCTGGGAGGTAACACCGTTAAATTTTCTGCTCCACCTTGCACTTGCTGAGGCGCATCCTGAGGGCTGGGATGAGGGGGGGGGGGAAGGTGGGGGTGTGTAAATATATGTACTTTATGCATTTTTTTATGATCTTGGCTGCTCATTTGGACCCAGCTGTCAGTCAGGGGCTCCAGCACAAGCCCTGCCGCCAGCACGAAGGGCCTCGGCCAGGCAGAGGCGTCGAGGAAGGCAGGCGGTGGTGGCCGAGGCCCTGCCGCCCGCCATGGCGCAGCCGCCCGCCATGGCCCGGCCGCGGCAGGGCGCCCCCCGGCGGCGCGGCGGGGCGCAGCAGCAGGTGCGCCCGCTCCTGCCTGTGGCAGCCGCCGTGGTGGCGGCAGCGGGCGCCCGGCAGAGGGCGCTGCTGCGGCGGCCGGCACCTACTCCAGGCGCGTGTGTTCTACACCGGCGTGTATGCCTACACACGTTTATATGTGGGTTTTGGGTTTTTTTTTTCCCCTGTTCACGTCGTGGGTTTTAGTCTTTTTAACGGGACAACCGGGGAAAATTCCGCCTCCTTCGCCCAGGGCTGGGCGGGAGGGTGAGGCCGGCCTGGGGCCTGGTGCGGGGCCTTTCTGGCCGCCCCCAGCCTCCCGCAGCAGCAGAGTGACGGGGAAAGGCCTTGTGGTTCCTCCCACCTGACAGCTATCTCCAAAGAAATAAAATGAACAGGTCAAGTCTATTACTATTTTATCGTTTTAAGGACAGTGGCAAGGCAGTTTGCTACCAAGTGTCTCCTTATTCAGTAATAACCGTGATTATCACCGTCACCTCGCCTCTGGACCCCGTTGTTTGTAACGACCGCTGTCCTGCGTGGAAGCTTTTGGTGGGACAGAGATGGCGAACAGATTTTGTGCTGGCCCGAGTTTTGCACGGCACCCCTTCTATCCCCCCTCAGTTTTCCGGATCGCTGCTAACAGCGTATAAGAAAAAAGGATGCTCTTTGTGCCGTTTGGGGTTGCTGTAAGCTGTCACAAGTGTGTTTTATAGAGGCTGATTTTAATTTTGCCACCCAGGAGAGTAATAGTCCCAAGGAAATGAAGCGTCTTTCTGCTATTGTTATATATCCGAAGGAAAAATCCTGGCACATAATTGGCTAAAAAATAGTAGTATGATGAGTCAATAAATTTCTATTGTGTAGCTTTCTCTGGGTGAACAATACTATGTTCTGGGGTAGTGTTAAACAATTAGTTCACATATCATACAAATAAGCACATCCTAGATGGATACATGTGGGGGTAGTAGAAATTATTCATCTCTGGCCAATCAGACAGCAGTTTTTATTTATTTCAGTGTTCAACAGAATACCTCTCTGGGCTCTGGGAGACCTTGCGAGCAATTGAAAATACAATAACTTTAGAAGGAAAGCCAGCGGTTTTTCCTCACTCTCAATCCAGAATAATAATATATGACAAAATATCCTGTTCCCACAACTATTAGCCTTCCTATCCCCAAGTGTGTAAACAGATAGCTGTGCAGGATCGACAGACCTCTTTGCAGAGCATGTCCTGCCGTGGGGCTCCCTGTTCTCTCTCTCTAGTGGAAGAGTTTTTGGCATGAACGTTTCCACCAGTACAAGGCAGAAAGAGAGATGAGTCCTTCCCTCGGTCCATCAGGAATGAGTAATAAGGCCAGAACCTTAGTTTGTGTAAATGTAACTGGCTGTATTGAGGAAAGTAGGATGAAACAGAAGGAAAATCAGCCATGTTGTTTCTGCTGAATTTCTAGCATCAGCTCCCTCCACAGTGCTATTTAAAGTCAAAATATTGTATTTTCAACTATATGTGCTGAAAACATTTACAAGGAATGTACCTTCATCTTTGAATGGCACTCACAATTTCACTTGAGTTGTTTGGAGTACTGTGTAAATTCCTGCAGTTGTTTTTATTGTTTTGTGTTACAATAGTGCCTAGAAATCTGAACCATTTTGCTAGATGCTGGTCAAACATGTTCTAAAGGACAGCGCACTCCCAGAAGGTTTACAGGCTACTTCCTTACCCTGAGAATAGAATTAAATTCCTGGATTTCATTTCTTGGTGCATTTGAGTTCTTGTATCTCAAGAAAACTTAATTTTTCTCTGTTCTCACTTAATTGAAATTACTGCCTAATTAGAAGCTAATGTTTGTTGAAGGGGGACTACCAAGAGAGTTTTCAAGCAACTTGAAACATGCAGGATTCTGTGAACTAAGTCTCTACAGATGGTGCATGCCTACAGACCCGACTAGATCTCTCTGAGGCATTAAGGAAAAGTTTAATATTTTTCATTTTGTGCACAGAGATTAGTGGTCCCCAGCTGTGCCTGAGACCATCCATTCTTCACAGCTGGTCATTCTTATAAATCCCCAGGAAATGGCCTATGTTCTAATTTGTTGATTTTTAAATACAAACTGAACAAAATCCATTTAAACACGGTAGCGTAAAAATTGAAATCATACTTTGTGATGGATCACATTTGTAAAGAAGTAACTTCTGTGGGGGTAAAAAAATAATACCCTAGGTTCACCTCTGGTGTTTATTTTGAAGTGTCATAGTAAATGTAACGGGAGAACATAAGCATCCCAGACGCCCTTCTTAATGAACCCAAATGCGTTTTTAGTCTGACTGTTGTTTTTTGTCTTTACGTAGGAAGAGAGATGTCAGCACAGAAAAGCACTGGGCCATAATGACAATTGGGATTAACGTGCCAGAAGCTAGCAATGCCGTAAACCAGGAAACTGCTGCTTTCTTTTTCTCGTGTTCAATATGTTTGAAGTTGATGGCTCTGGCTGTGTTTCCTGAAAAAGGTGAAGTTTCTTAGGACTGTCAACCCTGACAGTGAATGGTCAGCTGATTACTACAGCGAGAGCTCATTATGGGTCTTGTGTGCTTTCTAGCCAGACAAGTCTGGGTAAAAACCAGCTCCAGCCTCTCTGTTCCTCAGGTGCGTATTCTCCAATTGTAGGGACTGTGCCTGGCCATCTTCATTGCGATGTAGGTCCTCTTAGTTTGCATGCCCGAGGCCTTAAAGCAGGTACTAAACTTCTCCTAGTTCCCTGCCAGCCAGTGCTTGGCTTTTTCCAGACTTCTAATTACTTGAGCACTCTAATTTATCATCCTGCTGGTCAAGAACGAATCACAGCTAAAGTAGAAAGTGCATACTTTGCAAAAGAACTTGCTGAAAGTGCAGGCTTTTCTTATAAGCCATGTAAGACAGGTACAGACACAACAGAGAGAGCAGCAGGGGAATATAAACTCCCAGCCCTGACCTTAATGCTCCAGAGGCTTCTGAGGGCTCTGGTCACTATGCTTGAGAAAAATATGCAGAGCCGTTTTTGTTCCTGCTTCTCCAACTGCAATATTTCTTTCAAGCCTCAGACCAGCTTTCTTCCTTAGGTTGCATCTGTGTTTAAAAGTAGTCCATTTGTGAATGCTCTTCTTTTTTCTGGCTTTTTGCTGGGGTGTTTTTACTGTACTAGCTCTTCCTTAGGGATAGCTGGGCAGAGTTGTGTTCTAGTCGTGTTGAATCCCTTTCTTCCACTGTAGCAGAGCTGTTCTGCTGGCACTCACCAACGATGGCTCGAGTTTACTTTGCCAGATGTAATAAACAAGGTATATGACCAGCGTTAGCTGTCAAGGGGATGCTTTAACACACAGTCATTCTTGTAATTGGAAATTATATTTGACCAGGAAAGAAAAACAAAAGAATTATTCTCTAAACAGTGTGAGATTATTTTCCTCCTTTTTTTTTTCTCTTGCCAAAGCAAGATTGAAATTCGGACTTGTCAATATAAAAAAACCCTCTGTCCTGATCTCTCCATCACTGGAGATGCTAAAATGGTTGGGCACTAGGAAATAAAAAAGCCTGAATGAGTTTATTTTACACCTCTGCTGTTTCCTTGCCCTTCCTAAACCATGATTACATAAATGAATAATGAAATATGGTTTGCATCTCTGTACATTACATAAATAAGTAAAAAAATATGATTTGCATCTATTTAAGGCAAAAAGTTCTTAATACTCTACATTTTTCAACAACTGGATGTGAACTGGCATGTGAAAAGCTTAGGTTATTAAATACTCAACGTTTTTCTTAGAAGCCCACTCATGTATTGGAATTAAAATTGACGCTAAGCGAAATGTTTAAAAACACCATACTGATTTTTCTTTGGTGTTTGCTGCAACATCTTTGATTTGTTTTGAGCTGGTAAGTCTTATTTTTGTTCTCTTTAAAGTTGTAGAGCAGCATGTTAATAAGAAAATTCAGTATCTGAGCCTCATCCATTTTAACCAGTGTGGCATCTTTTATTTCCTCCCACAAAGAGTCTAGCCTGGTAATTATTTTAATTACAGTGATTGGGGTACTGTGTGACTTCTGAGAATGTTTATTGTCCTTGCATGGAGGCATAGCTTATACAAAATGGCAGAAAACTCTGGTGACTTATTTCATTCCATGCTAGCACGTCTATGAGGATGAAACATAGGATGCATCTCAACTAGCACATTAGTTTGGAGCAGGGGTGTATTTCTGAAGCCCACCTCCTGGACATCCTCTCTTACTGTGGTTTTTTTTATGTCTTGAGTATACAAGGTGGGTTGCTCCCACATGACACTGAACTGGAAGATGCACTCCAGCAGCTACGCTCCAACCAGACCGGTGTTCTGTCCATGGGATCACACCAGAACTAAAGGAAAGTAAAACCCCCTTGAAATGTGTGTAGCGCAGACATTGGATCCTTAGCACCAAGAGTTTTGGGCTGCTCTACTTATTAGTGTAGCCATAGCCAGAGGCACATGAATATGAAACTCAAAATAGAGAAAGAGCGTGCATGTTATTTAATGTGTCCATCTTATTCATACTATATTCATTTATCTTGAAAGTTTAGCAGCGGAGTAGTGACAGGTGATATGTAAAACCCAGCTCTGGAAACTGCAACCCTGCACCCCACTTCAAAGAATATATCAAAGAACTTTTGTGAATTGTCAAACAAAGATAGCAAAACAGGGAGAGACATTATTAATTGCTAATTAGAAATAAGTGCCCTGCCATTGTCTAGGTGGGGAACATTTGTATCTATTGTTTATCATTAAAGTATTAAGAATGCTTGCTGCAGTTCCTGCAGTGTTAGTTCAAAGGCAGTTATTTACATTTGCAGGGTAAAATCTTAGCAATGACACCCTGCATTTGGTTCAGTAGGACCAGCACTTATAACTAATTGCCCTTATTATTATATTAACTTCTTTTTCACATGTATGCTCTTGTCCTCTGGTTTGTCTTAGAAACTATCCAGCCTCAGAGCTGATTTTATGACTGCTGTGAATGCAAAAAGAATAAATTGAAGGCATATTCTGCCCCCAAATTAACTAAGTTAGCATTTGAATCTCTTTTCTGTAATTTAAAATACTATGGAAGATATGCATATGGACATATATGTAATGCATATAGGCACATATGCATAAGCTCTGCACCCTAGAGTATCAAATGCTGGTTACTAGCCTTTAAAATATAATTAATAAAAATGGAGTGATTAATTTTTGCATAGTGGATTTTCAATGCACTTTAAAAATACAAACTAAGTGAGTGAGACTCACTTGGTGTTTCTGAACTGGAAAAGTCCAAATCCAATCTTCCTGTCATTTTTGAGAGGAAACGGATATTTCAGGGAAGAAGCAGTTTGAACACCCAACCGAACATTACAGTTCTAAGTTTGGAGACGGGCAGGCTTTTGCAAGCTAGTCTTCTCCAGTGAAGTTCGTTTTGCTAAATTTAGTGAATCAAATGGGAAAAACAAATGAAAACTTGATCTGTCTTTACTTTGTTTTATACCGAAAAAGAATGTAGCCAACTGTGTGATAGCTTATTACCCGGTAACTGCAGATTTGAGCTTTTCTATGATTTTTATTTGAACTGAAGTCATACATGTGGCAGTATAGCAACTAGCAAGGAACATGCTTGTGATGTAAGTCATCCTACTTCTCAATGACACACAAAAATGATGAGTGTATTAGCCTTTTGATTTATCATCCTATGAGTGTCAGAGGAGATGGCCTGGAGCTTCAGGAAGAACAGCTCCCCTCCCCTCCCAGCCCTGGAACAGTTCTGTTCCTTCACTCTAAGAAAAATATGCTGGGCCAAATTTCTGTAGACAAGATCTCCATTGACCTCCGTAGAGTTACAGCCTCTATGAATTTAGCCATCTTTTTCTGCTCTCATTCTCATGGTTTCTGTAGTGTGATTCACAATATCTTTTTTTTTTTTTTTTCCCTGCAAAGCTAGATAACCCCAAAATCTTGAAAAACACAGAAATTCCTGTTATTCAGAATGACATCATATTATCTGCAAAAACATCCATGTTCCTGATGTTACCAGCTGCTTCTGAAAAGTTAAGTCACAAGACTGTTTATGTTTTGGTTTTTTGGGAAACTCTTTCTTAGGTTTTTGGAGTGCCTAAGCTGATGTCATACTTATGTGGTCTGACATCAACAAATGTAAAATCACTCTGCTTCTGCTGCTTTAAACTAGCCAGTCAGCATTACTTTGGCTCAGGTAGAGCTGTTGTCTGTAAGCCTTTGGGACAGTTGCTGGCATCCTTGGTTTGAGGTAGAGAAAGCCTTTAACCGTTTGCAGTGTCTGAATGAGAACGGCCTGAGATACCTTACAGGGGTGTAATGCAAAGGAGTACTGACCACCTAATCAGAAAAAAAATCAAAACCCTTCTAAAATACCTTAACTTGAGCATTCTGAAGTAAAAACACTGGGAATGGCAAGTCATTTTTGAAAACTTCACCCTAAGCTTAACTATTCCCTTTTTTCTCAATTTTCGGACTGTTGTTTATTCTATTTTATAATACTTATGCTAACAGTACTAAGATGTACGTAATTACAAAGCCATGCCACTTCTTATCCAAAGGGAAAAGAGGTGAAAGGAAGGAATTGGAAGCAGTAGTATTGTAAGTCTACAAATTTATGAAAATTATTGTAAAAAACTTTAAAAAAAAAAAAGGGAAAAAAGAAAGGGACTTACAGCTTTTTTTTCTTGCAGCATATGTATGAGTTATCTATAGCACACAAATGAACTAAAGTGAGAAAACTATAACATTGCATTTTGCATCCTTTCACAGTGATTCTGTCTGTTAAACTGTAAAAGGGAAATTCCTGCTTTCCTTTTATGTTTTGGAGATTTTATTTTGTGTGTGTGTGTGTGTTGTCATACAGTTTGGTATTAAAGTAAATGCTGTGTTCTGATTTCCATCAGTGTAGTTTAATCAGCAGCTGAGTTTTCTTGCAGCACCTGAAAATAACAATACCTCAGTCACCCAAAAATGAATTTAGTTTTATCTGTCTGGCCTGGTTGCATGGACAGAGGAGGTATACCCCCAGTGATGAGGGAATATGGCTGTGGATTAGGAGGGGGTATATTTCTGGCATACACTGTCAAAACTCTCTGGAAACTAATATTAAACTTTTTATTCTATGTATCCATCCTTAAAATGCAGGGCACATGGCAGTTACATGCCTGCAGTCTGCCTTTGTATTTTGTGGTGTATACACAGCCTTGAGAAGTGCATACCATCCTCCCTTGTCCAAAACGCTCAAATTACATCATTTGCCTAACCTCCTTTTGGGTGCCCCTTCATCTTGGCACCAGTCATTGCAAGGCTTGCTTTGGCTCTGCGCTTGTTCTCTTTTCAATGACATGTCTTTGTGGAATGTAATATCTCTTCAGGGCATAATCAGTCAGGGTGCAAGAAAAGAACATGGGACAGATTACCAGAAAAATCACTGCAATGCTGATATCTTGCTCATAGGCAAGAATCTCCACCATCAGCATAGCAAGCATCTTATTTCATTTAGTTGTTATATTTGGTTTTTGGAAAGCAATGTCTTAATTTCAGTGAGCACATGCTAGACCTCTCTAGTCTTTTCAGAGTGCTGATGGTTGCAGCACCAAGATGTTTGGCATCTTCTCTACCTTTCAGGGAGCCATGGTTTTTGCATGGATGCTCCACAGTGACAATTATTTCTTCCCACTGCTTCTTAGGAGGGGTAGCAGGAATTTCTGGCAGTGAAACTGTGGGTTAGATATCATCCAGGTGTTCCATATGGTGGACACGGACCCTTTGGGCCTTAGAGAGCCTGTCATCCCGCAGGTTTGTTCAGGATGCAGACTGGGAGTTAAAAGTTTTGCTAGTAGACCCCTGGCTCCACAGACAACCTGGAGAGGTTGAGTTTTGTAGTTCTTCCAACTCTGTCATTGCTGTTCGCCTGCAGCTGGAAGAAAATTCCTTCTTTCATGCCACTCTTGAATGGGAATTTGTTCTTTAAAACCTCTTTCTGGAGTCCTGCACATACATCTATGAACTAAGAATTTGGGCCTGCCTCTGTTCCCTTGGACATTACATGCTGTTTTTGCATAGGTGTGAGAGAAACAGCCCTATCCCGCTAACCTATGAATTCTACGGTGTTAAACATAGATCTGAACTCAAGAATGGAGGTGAGGAGTGCACTACAGAGAGCTGCCTTTGCCTCTCATTCGCAAAATATGTCATCTTGGATGACCTCTAAGTTTGTTGGCCAAAACACTTTAGACCTCCTTTGGTACATTACATTGTTCTTCTCAGTTCAGACAACTGGGTTTAATTTTCAACACATAATTATTCTACACTTCTTTGTGCATTCCCTCTTCATCTCCCCAAAACTAAATGCATTTTGACAGTTACCACCAAGAAATAAAAAATGTTATATTCCATGTTTCATTGGATGCAGTACTGGAAAGTGAATCATTCCTTTCCTGTGTAAGTGCTACTGTATACTGTATTGACTCTTAATTTGGAATATATAACTGTGTTTTGCCTGATCCTTTATGTCCCTAGGAATCTTAAAAGTTCAAAGGCCCTGGCTAGAACATCCATTTGAACATTATTAGGCCTGGTCCACAGTAAATGGCTTAATAGCCGTAGAACCTACTTCAGATACAGTCATTTTTAAAACCTGCTTAACCGCAATAGTTGAACCCTATGATGAGGCTTTCACACACACAGATTTAATACTCTTGAACAGTAGTTCTTGGAGATTCTTTTAGCCAGGATATGCATTATTTCTTTCAATCATTTATGAAACTTTTTTATTATTTTTTTTCCTTTTCTTTTCCTTTTTTAGATTTCTACACCTGATATTTTCTTCACCTCATTCATACTGTAAGCTTGAATAAAAAGTTAATTTTGTATCAGCATTTTTCAGCATTCATAGGTGAAAAAAATCTTGGTTATCTTTTAATCTGTTTTTGATTTGCGATGCAGGTAGGCGTTTAGGTTTGAACAGCTGTTGCTGACTCAGTGTTCATGAAGTTCTCCTTTTTAATGTCTTCTAAAAAGTGGTTTCATGAGAGATTTGCATATGTATTTATTAATCTGCCACAGCACTGGGACTAACTCGTGTGCTGAGACATTTTTCTCTTCTTCCAAGAACATTTTTGAACTCTGTCTTGACCATCTCAAAGATAAAGAACCAGCACAGCTTTTTTGTATGTGTTTCTCCACTTTCAATATGAGGGTCTTTTTCTATGCTCAGGGGAATACATCTTCATCTTTCACAACATGCCCAAGAAAGGTTCAGAAGATAGTCCAAAGGCATGAATTCATTCTTAACCTATTGGCAGGCAAAATACCTCATTAGGAGTCAACATACTGTCTTTCCAGAAGAACCCCTATCCTGGAGCAAAACATCCCTCATTGTTCATTATGGGGCAACACAACATGACTCCCATTGCAAGAAAATCAAATCTGTTTCATCTTCTCTTCTTGATGTCATACATACTATGACAAAGCTTCAACCTCAATCTGTACTTTTTTTTTTTTAAATTTATTTTAAAAGATTGAATCAGCTGTTTGTATCCTTGTTTGTAACCTGGCTTTAGCTGGCCCCCTAAGCTGGTAGCCCTTTGCATCAGGCATTCAGTCTTTGTAGGCTCCTTTCTTTCGGATTTGCTTTACATATCCATGTCTGGAAAGGGTGCTTTCTTCCTCGGGTGAAGATGAAGTACCTCACTCTCTTCTCTCATTGTAATACTTTACCATATGTCCAGTAGCTGAGCAATAGGGATCCCAACAAAGAGGAAGAATGTCATTTATCTGTGAATGAAGTTCTGTGGATGGGTTTACCGTTCCCTGGAAAGACCTGCTTTTTTCCATCCATCATCCATCCCTGTGGTGTTCAGATCATGGATTACGACCTGTCTGCTTGCAAAGCAGTGGGCCACATTTTCTGTTGGTATACCTTGGCACATCTCTGTACTTGAGGGGATATGCTGACTGCTGCTGGGGCAGGGCCTTGCACAAAACTTGTCTTAGCCCCACAGATAGAGCTGTTTGCCTGGGGTGAAGGCAGAGGTGTTCATTTAGAAGTTTAGGAGTTGCAATTCATGACTCCCATAACAGATGCTGAGGCATGTGCTTATGCAATGAAAAAGGCCCTCAGGAGGTGGTGAACATCTGGCAAACCCACATTAGGAAAGAGGCTTGTCCCCTTATTGCTGCCTTGGGTTAGAGAGCTCTAAAAGAGGATTGGAAAGAGGAACTAGCGGGCTATGAGAGAAGAACTAAGGTTGTCTGTACAACTTTCTCCTCTACCCTCTTTTATTTAGTGCATTACCACTCACTAGTTCTTCAACAAGCTATTTAATAGATGTAAAAAAAAAAAATCTTAGGTGCGCATTTAGCCTATTGCAGCGTTAAGGAAGTGGATGTTACTGAGCACGTAGTGCAGCTAGTGAGAAATGGAGTGTTGCTGCAAGCTGCTCAGAATATCCTATGACTTTTTCCTGCAGTCCTGAGGTATAAGTTATACCTTTGTAAGGACCTTTGGATTTCCACAGTGGTGTAAATAGGCATTAATGTAAGTAAGAACAGAGTGCTTTGTCTTCTCTTGCTTGTATTTTACACAGCTGAAAGAGAGAGCTGTATTAGAACCGTTACTTTCTGTTTAAATATCTTAATTTACGAGTCAGATTTTCAGCTAGTTTAAATTAGTGTCATCTCAATGATATGTCAAGGAAAATACCCCAATCCAACTGGCCCTATATCTCTAAATATTACTTACTTATAAGGCCCAAAGCCCCGTTGAATTTTATAATTCAAATAATTTCTAAATGAAACTAAAAAACTTAAAAGCAGGATACATGATTAGCCTGTACTTAAGAACGTATTTCTAGCTGTTAGGTTTTTTCACTATGTTTGAACAGGTCTGTCAAACATTATAATCCATTATGAAATGCTGTAGTCTGACCTAAAATCAGTTTCACAAGTGAGGAAGCTGCTAGTAACCCCTTCTGCAGAGAACATAATGACTGGAGAAAGCTGGACTCCATTGCAGACAATGCACAGTGACCATGCTGAGGCTTTGACAGCCAGGGATCTGAAAGTGTGGGAATATCAACCCTGGTGTCATCCAGGATAAAAAGTTGCTCCCATTGAGGCAGAGCTGCAGCTCTTACATGGCTTGGGTAATGTATTTGCGGATTTTTAAAACCAGGAGAGTTTGATTCGCTATGAATTAAACGATACGCTTTATTATAGACAATAGACATCACTGCACTCTTTCTATTAATTCCTTTTGAAAATAATGCCTTCCTAGCTCTGTGCTGCAGACAGTGAATGGGTTGGAAAAAAGTGATGATCGCCTAAGATTTATATGTAAAATTTTCCAATCCAAATCTGTTGCCTCAAACGTTCATACTTTTTTCTCCCCCAGATTCTGAATTAGGCAACCAGGGCAACGTAAATTTCCAGATAAAAGCAAACAGTTTCCTTTCAGCCTCCCCCAAAACAGCTCTTGGACAACCTCCGAGGGAAAAAAAAATGTTAACGATGCTTAAAGCAGCACTGACCCCAAAATGAAGCTTTCCTGGGTTCACTGCTGCACAGTCTCACTTTTCCATGATGTTTCATAGGAGGTAATTTCTGTGCTGGGTATGATTTGAAAGGGCTGGCCCGCAACCCAACCTCAATCAAATTAGAACAACATGTCACCAAAGGTCCTGGTCCCATGGTATGTGCTTGGAAATACAACTCCCCAGTGTGGAGAGGTTTCTGGCAATTCAGTGAAACTAAACTCAATTTCCATGGTTAGAAATTGCTGCAGGAGCATTTCATTGTGTTGCAGTTGTCATGCTCTGTATGTTTGTGCGTGTGTGTGGGGTGCATGCTTGCATGTGTGTGTGTGTCGCTGCTTTACTGCTAACAGTTAGGGCAACTCTGAAAGTTTGATTTGTGGACAGAAATGACAAATTTCTGTTAAATTATTGACACAGAAGGGAAAATACTTTTCTCCTTTGAAGTTAACTAAAAGCAAATGGGATTGTTTCCCCAAGGGAAAAGTAGGAGTTTAGTTATGATGCATCCCCTCCCAGAAATCTTTCAAATTATACATACTGTACCCTCTGTTTATATAAATATGAATTACATGATTGTGTGTACAGGGTCATTTGTAGTTCAAATGGAAATGCAATGCTGCTAGGCAGAGGCTGTGGAGATTCTAGGGGATTCTAGGATCTGCCTTTTAACTCTTTTCAAACATGGTATGTTAAGTGACTTTGAGTAGATCTGCAAGAAAGCTTTGGCCCGGCGTGAAATGGAGACACCCTAGTTTTGCTGGTAAATCTGGATTTCCATGCAGCTTTAAATGAAGGGAGAGAGGCCGGTCATTTCTCATTTACATGGTGTGCTCTGATTGTACATTGTTGTTGATGGTGACAACCAACAGTTTATGCTCTGCATTAAATTTGCTTATGTGTTTTCATCCAGCTGTGAAGTTCAAATTTTGCAAGGGATGTTTTCCCACATGCAGGATAACAAATTTGTCAGATTGACCTAAGGGTTGTTCTTTTCCAATTTGCCAGTGATTTCTTTTTCATTTCAGCTAACTTAATAATAGTTGGTTTAAATGTCATTAAGCCATAAATAAATTGTCTTCTGAAACATTTTTTCTCTGTCATACCATCGTGTTTCTGTATGTCAAGGGAAATACATATTTCTGGCTGGGTGTCTTTCTATCTTTTAAGCTGAGAGTTTATCAAATTTAATTTCACCACAGGATATTCAGTTATGTTTTTGCTCTTATTGTCTACATCCTTGGACTTCACTTTCTACTGCCTTATGTCTCCTGCAAATTCTCTGAGGAAACTTAGACAGAATTGATAGAGTTCCCTAATTTAGCAGCTCTGGGCAGTCCAAATATGACGCATATAAAGTAGGAATGTCATGACTATTGCCTTGTAGACAAAAAGTTTTGTTCCCAATCTGTGTCGTTCCCCCCAAATTTCATCAGAGTTTTCCCAAAAGTCTTGCAAGCTTTGGGTAGTCTGTGGCTTATTTCATCTCTAAGAATGTTTCCGCTCCACAAAATTTGTCACTTAGATGAACTTTTCTACTGCATATGGGAATTAATCATCATGGGATATGTGTGGTATCCCCTCAAGATTGTCAGGATCAGGCTAAGGTATATGTTCTGTCTTCCTGAGACCAAGTGTTAGACCAAAGCCCTGGAAAACTGGTTGACACTGATTTGGAGATACTTCTTAGCATGGGCAAAGAAGACATGGCATCCAGCAACAGCTCCTGAGCCAGTTCTTCAGGTGACCTCTTTTTGCAGTGTTGGTAGCATGCAGGGTGCGAGGTTTGTCTGGCATGTTAAAAGACATTAATTCACTCCTCTGCTCTTGTGGGTGGAGTCCTTTCCACAGCGTCTCCTTCAAAGATGTTAGGAGGGCTGTCCCTGTGTTTCAGGGGAATAAAGGCTGACTGCAGAGTCAAATGGTCCTAAAAAGCAGTGACCTGCACTTTCAGAGCTGGCTGTGGAAGAAATTATGTCTTACCAAAGAGGCTTGAGACACCCTAGCCTGTTACCAGCAGGGAGTGTTGGACAAGTGGCTTTTTCCACTGCTTCTGACCTATTTGCTGCTGCTGCATGTTCTATGATTGTTCTCCATTCTTTATAAATCATTTCAGATGGTATCAAGGGACATGTTTACATTTCCATTAGCAGTGAATTTGCCAGAGGCACATTCATAATGGCCTGTTAATAAAAAGCAATGCAGATGGATAGAGTTTCAGAAAGCAAATGCTTGAATTAGATACACAGGTATCGGTATTGGATTCACAGGTATCAGTATCTATTGACCCAGCATTGTATCTACTATATCTCTTCTGGTCTCACCTCGGGTAATCTTAGAGCCAGCAAGATCAGTAGGCTTTTCCAGTTGAAATGGAAACAGGGCAGTTGTATCACCTGAAATTTGTAGCAGCTTCTCATTTGGAGATCACTCCTGGTTTTTGACAGACAAAGCTATGTAACTAATACAGAGGGTTTGCTTCCTGAACGTTAGTTTTCCAGATGCTTTATTCATGTAATCCTAAGAATCTTAGCCTCAACATACTTCTATGGAGCAAAATACCCGAGCTGTTTAAAGCTGTGCATGGATCATTGCAAACAGCATCACACTTCTGTTCTTGTTTCTTTTGCTAAAGGCGGTAAGAAATCTGCTGCAGGCTTCTAAAGCAGTCTGAGGTTGCCTAACGAAAGGTATAGGCTAAGAGCTGTACACTGTTTTTAAAGTACTGGCCTGTTGAGAGTATGGATTGCATTTTGTGACTCTCTACTCTCCACCTGCAGAATCTGCAGGATCAAATAAGAAGCATGAGTATAAACTGGCCATGAATAATTTTAGGGTGGAAATAGAAGGTTTCCCAGTTTCAGAGCTCTGGTTTCTGGAACAGCTTTCCAGTAGGAGTAATGGGGGCAAGAACAAACTGACTAAATACTTGCAAGATGAATCATGATAAATTAATGAACAGGACAGTATGAAACAAGTACACCAGAAGTGTAAAACTCCATGGGCTGGTCGTGGGACACGATCACACAAGTTATTTCTCTACTAAGTAATCAGTGATGCTCAGTGCTTAACACCATACATTTAGGCCTAGTTATCACAGAGATATTGCAATGTGAAATTTGAGCACAATGGGAGAAATCAAGCCAAGCTGTTAAGCAAGATGATATTCTATCAGTTATCATTCTATATCCTTACTGTAGCAACAGGGTTATAGGGCTGTGATACCTAGCCAAAACCATAATGCAGAAAAGAACTTGATTATGTGAATGCAATCAGTGGTCATATTGCTGTTATCCAGAATTTTTAGATCACTCCTCTACTCTAATTGTCATATTTTACATAATGGCATTGAGTTCCTTCTGCAGCCCCATATCCAGCCCACTCTAACATTCCTAGCTCAAACCCATCCTCTCCACATATTCTTGCACTCTGAGCTCAGATACAGTAGCCATGGTGGTGTTCAGCTTAAGTCCTCTGAAATCCAGCGCTCCTTCTCCCCTTTACCATCTCCGTGCAACCCTTTGTAGCCTGCCTGGTTCCCTCCAGCTCCAGCCAGGCAAAAATGACAAGATTCTCTTTGTCAGTAAAGAGATGCTGGGAAGAACTAAGATAGGTAGGAAATACAGAGAGAAAGATCCAGCCTTTTGAAAATGCTATCTGGGCATTTTACAAACATTTGCATGTTTGCGCAGAAGCACGCTGAACCTTACCTCTGTCATCTCCTTCATTATTTAACTCTACAGCTTTAATGGAACACTTTCTTAATGAACCACAGTGGAAGTAATTACTTTTGGCTGGGTCTTTAGCAATGATAATTTAAATGTTGTTTTGTCCTTTGTCAGATTAGTGCATTAATTCAAAGCTCAGTTCGGTTCTGAAGAGTGAAACAATGGAAAAGGCACTGAGAAAAGCTTCATGTTCATGGACTTTCTTGCTCAGTTTAGAAGTAAAAATGGAGTGTGTTTTCTAGCTGCTAGCACCTAAAAATCTTAACCTGGCCTGGGAAAGTCAAAGAGGGTTCTCTCTGCTGTCTATGTGATAACCAGTAACAAAGTCCCTATTATCCAAACTGCGGTTTATGCAGCTGCATTGTCTAAAATAGAGATTTTTCAGCTTGTGATGCTCAGATCTTAAGGACTTCACAGATGGCTTCTAAGCGTCTGTGAAAAGTAACTGAGAAAAGTGGGTTTTATAGTAGGCTTAAATTTGCTTTCAGAGCTGCACTTTTCCTACTGGGGAAAAATCCAACAGCAAACTTTAGCATTTTTCAAATTAAAAAAAAAAAAAAAGAAAAAAATTTGTCTGAGGTTTATCCTGCAGTCACATGGACATGGACTTGACACAGCTGTTACTGTGGAGAGATGTGGGGTTGTGTAGATGCACTTGAGGATGTATTTGGGCTTGCAGTTGTATTTAGCCTGTATAGGGAAGCTTCTGTGTTGGAGTTTAAAAATACACATCTGTTAACTCTTGCTTAACATCAGTTAAAACCTTGGCATTGGGTGAGTGTTTGTTGGTTTACCCTTTCCCTCATACAGGCCTGATTGAAAGGGAGTGGCTTTCATTCAGTTTTATTACACTGATAGGTGTTTGGGATGTGTCACACTAGAGCAGTCTCCAATAAGCTAAACAAACTGTACTAATAAAAACATAAACTGGTCAAAACAAATCCAGGATCAGCATGCACAGCTGATGTGCGATGGCTCTAAACAGGATTACTGCAACGCATAAGCTTGCAAATACTCCAGGTCAGGCACAGGTCTGAGGTCTTGGATGAAATCTTTGCATCCTCCATCCTATTTATCCATTGAAGTGTGTTTCTGTGGAATTAGGTTCTTCTATAAAAACAGTATATAAATGTGTGTATATATATATAAAAAATTTTTTTTTTTTTATTTCAATGGCATTCTTCCTCACAAAAGTTTTCCTAAGCAGCAGCTGTTGAAAGAAGTAGGCATGCAGTGCTGGTGGACTTGAAGTATCTCTTCCAGCTGACTGACATGCTTTGGAGGAAAATGCTCTTTGGAGTGCTCTGCATCACTTCGGTGTGCTTTTGAGAAAGTGTCTATAGAAAAGGCAAATGCTGAACATCTAAAAATGCTGTTAGATTCACAGTCTTTTCTGTGTGTGTATGCATACACACTGATTTTACATAGGCAAAACCTTTATCTTGCCACAAATTGCATTCTTAAACCTACAGGCATCTGGTTTACATGTGCTCTAGGTTTGCAGACTTAAGGTGGCAAAACCATTTGAGAATAAGACCTAATCCCTCATGATTTGCCACCCTTACTTTTTCTTTTGTCAGCCTTTTTAATTGCCAGCTTTTTAAGGCAAGCTTGAAAAAGAAGAAACCTTACAATTACTTCAGTTAATATAGTGATAAGTGCAAAGAGCCTGAATCTGAACGGACCTTGAAGATGTGCCGGCAATGTTAGCAAGTGACTTTTTTAATATATAGTAATCCAAGATGACTGTAAATCATAATCAGTCAGAGCTGTCAACAGGAAAAGAGATAATTTGCAAATGCTGTTATGCTGGGCTTGGGAAGGGATGTGAGAAAAGACCATCGTTTAGTCTATTCTGCAGTGGACTGAATGGATCCATGCTGCTGCTAAAAAGACCAAATGTACTAAAAGTGAAACAAAGGAGAATTGTTTATTAGGTCAGTTAAGTACTCCAAGTAATTAGTTTGAATCTAGTGATAAAAGTATATTTTCAAGTTTGTGTTTTGAACATACAAATTTGCAGTGGCCATAAGTAAAAGACACGTTTTTAAAGATCCTAAAGTGCTTGTTGCATAGAGGTATACTCATATACCTGGGATTTTCTGAAGTTCTTAAATTGCCTGATTCCTATTTAAATTGGCGGAACTCCTGATGTGATTTTGGAAATTATTCTAGTGCCTCACAGCATGTTTGTCCTTAAATATGTTTAAAATTCCATCCTAGATGACTGAACTAATATTATTTTACCCACTTGTTTACTACCTGAGGGGAAAACCTTATAACTTTCCTTTGGATTTGATATTTATGGGTAATATTCACAGAGGTCGCAGTCACTATACAGGTGTCAGAGGCTACCAGGACAGGTATCCTGGAGAAGGAGCAGTGGTGTACTCGGTGGGATTTGGCCATGGGGTCAAAGGGAGGAGAGTTAGGAGTGCTGGCTTCCTACAAGTGAGGGATGGGGACTTTTGCATCCACTCCTGAACAAACAGAGGAAAACCACAGGCAGCCCAAAACAGGACCAGCAAGGCTTTTGGGTAAAGGGCAATAGCAAGGGGAAGTTGTGGAAGCAGTTCTTCAGGCCTGTTTTGAGGGCAGTTGGTGATTTCAGTAGGCTCTAATAGCCCCCAGTGCATCTCTGGCAATACCCGCACTCATTTTTTCCTCCTGCTCCAGTCCCTCCAGCTCTTGGAGGGACTGGAGCTTAATATTCTTCTGCAGGTCTTCGCATTCTCTCTACCCTGGAAAAGATTCAAAAGCTTTTCTAAAATGAATAGTTTACTTACAGTGCTACCATGACATAGGATGTTTCATTGATGCAGTTACTGTTAATTTAAATTAATCAACTGTTTTAAATTCCACTAAAAGCATACCTAGCAATTGTAACCACAACTAACAAATATTCTTAAACTTAAATTCTATCACTTTTTCCAGTAAAAATAGTTTGTGCACAGACAATAAAAATGGAAATTAAAAATGTTAAATGTGTTTAATTAAAGTTATGGCACAAAGGAGTATGATAGCTTATCCACAACTAAAACTAAAGATAACTTCCCATTTTAATAAACAAACAAAGCAAACTCTTTGTCCCAGTGTTTTCCATACTGCATCCTTTGAAGTCAGAAATACCTGGGAAATCCTGTGAGAGTGCATAAAAGCATATTATTGAAGTAATTTCTTTTGTTGTCCTTGTGGGAAGTATGTTATGGAAGGGGGGAGTTGTAAGATTATGGAGCCTCAGGTATGATTTGCAGAAGAAAAGGAAAGTTTGAGGAACAGGGTGTTGGGAAGAGGTAGGGTTCAGGGAAGTGAGTGGAAAGGCTCAGTCCTGCAGACTTGTGCGGCTTCTTATACTGGCAGCAATACTCAGTCCTGTTCGCTCTGTTATTTCAAGCAGTAAAGCCCATGTAATTTTTGGAAGGGGCCTGGGATGAGAAACAAGTAGCCATATGACAACTACTGGAAATTATTTGGGAGCTGGGAAGTGTTGGATCTCTGTCTCTTCATTTCCTGACTCTCTTTGGAGAGTGGTGTTTTCATGGCTCATGTATGTCATTGACTTTACCACTGGCTCACATGTCCAGAGCTGACGTCGTCTCCCATGGAGGCATGCTCACCAACAAGTGGACAGCACTACTTAATAACTGTCAGAGGAGTTAATAGCTTCTTACCAAACACGTACTTCTTTGTATCTCATTGGTCATTTACCAGGAAACTTTATAGAGTCTACACTGTTTTGAGACACCTTAAGAAAAAATATTTGCTTAAGAGCAAGAAGGGGAGAACTGTAGGCTGTCTCTTATGGAAATCCCCCTGACATTTGGGAAGTTGTTTGGTGGGAGATAAAGGGATTAAAGGGAGATAAAGTTTTAATTAGGTGGTGTTACTACTATTTGTTTAGTGTATCTTAGCTGCATTTTCTTTAATTCATGCATGGCTTGAACTAAAAAAAAAACCAAACAACTTTGTGAAGAGTTGTCATGCTGCAACTGTACTTCACAGCAGAGTTGTGCACTCCAACTTAAACAACCAAAGATTTTATTGATGACACTGTAGTATAGTCAACTTACGAGCCTCTATGTAAAGGAAGTAGTTGATCAAGGATATATCTAATTATTAATTTGTTAGCAGCCTTGTTTGTTCTAATACTTTTTTGGATCTGAGTTATGGTCAGATATTGAAGATGATGACGACCGTAGGGTGGCTGGGAATACGGAGCACTTTCACCACACTGGTTTCAATATGTTGTCATGTTATAATTATTATAGTTTATTCATTGTCACTAACCTGTTTAAATATTTGAGAACAAAGTGGTGTGGTTATATAAAACTTTGTGAAAGAAAACACAACTCTCAAGATCTCTTTTAAGTGCTGCTGTTGTCATCTGCAGTTGCCTTTGATCCCAACCACATATCCGCATAGTAGCTTTGAGGATCTGTGAACCATCTCTCCCTTTCTCCCTGTTTCAGATTGTGGCTGATGCTCGTTAGAACACTTCAGAGCATCTCTTTGAAGAAACATGGTGGTGACAGTGGCTGATCAAAACCCAAATGCTCAAAAACCTTGGGGGGGGGGGGAGGAAATCCATATGTCAGAATCCTGTCACAGCTTGAATCTGTTATTGGAAGAAAACTAGGCTAATGTTTAGGGCACTGGTTGGGAATCAGAAAAACAGGATTCAGCTCTCAGTTTCCCATCTAACCATGGAAGGACTGTTTCACTCTCCCTGTTCCTTAGTTCTCCAGGTGAAAATGGGTCTTTTTTTTTCTCACAGAGGCTGGCAAGAGTGATTTCATTAAGTGTTGGAGCAGCTAGGCACCCTGATGATGCTAGGAGCTCAGATGTGTGTGATTGGAGGCATGAGGTGGGGATGTGCTCTGGTGCATGAGTGATTCAGCCCCAAATGATGCCTATTGGTAGGACAGGGGGATAGCTGTGCACTTACTGCTTGTAACTCCTGAGAGCCTGAGCGTCAGAGGAAAGAGTGCGGTAGCTTAGCAAGTCACAGAGCAGTCACATGGAAGACCACATTGACCCTTTGGAGTTATTCCCAGCAACATCAGCTCATCTCAGCGTGTAATTATAATACAGCCCTAATCTGGAGAGTTGTTATGGGAAAGCAGGTCTTACTCCATGGATTATACAGACTCCCAGCAGGTCTCTGTTTTTTACTTCTGACAGTTTCGTAGAGCCAACAAGGTAGAGAGGATATGAGCTAGAAACTCCTACTCTTCAGTGTTGGCCCCATGATTAACTAATTTACAGCTTCTGTAAAATGCTGGTGATGGCACCAAGTTTACAAAAACGTGTTTCAGGGCATAATATGGACCAATGTTGCATTTTTAGTGAAGGAATGGGCACTGTCTGAGTCTAGAAATCCAGGCTGAGTTCATACTACTGATAAATAACTTGGAAATGAGTATCAGGTATCACTGGTGGGAGGAAAACACAGAAGTCAGCACTGTCATTTTCAGAGTTGTTTCTATAATGTGAACCTGCAATTGATATTATAAATAAATTTTTGCCTCTTCAAATGTGAAACTGAAGGGCTGTGCTGGTTTTGGCTGGTGTAGAGTTAATGTTCTTCATGGTGGCTAGTACGAGGCTATGTTTTGGATTTGTGCTGGAAACTGGGGGGAGTTGGCTGGGGGCAGCAATCGCTGCTGGGGGATGGGCTGGGCATCGGTCAGCTGGTGGTAAGCAATTGCATTACACATCACTTCTTTTGTATATATCAAAAGACAGGAAAAGTGGTGGTGTGTTGTGTGGAGTTACTGGGCACCAAAGCCACCTCAGGTCAGGTCACCGCTGCTGCACTTGCACTGCTTCTTGTAAGGCTTGTCCTCCATTGGTTCAGGTGGTTCCTGTTATAGTAACTCCTGTAACGTACAACTCAAATCACGGGTTACAACAATTTAAAGGTATTTTCATCACAGTCTCCACCCCTGGTCCCTCTGGGCCAGGTTGTAGGGTTTAACATTGCAATGATCTCCTCTCCTTGCCCCTGCTCTAGCTTGGACCTACCCACAGACTGCAGTCCCTTAGGGTTGTACCTGCTCCAAGTGGAGCCTTAGCTGTGAGCCACAGTCTCTCCAGGGGTATACCTGCTGCAGCATAAACTTATCCACAGCCAAAATCACTTTGAGGTGCACCTGTTCCAGTGTGGCCTTCTCCATGGGCCACAATGCCTTCAGAGATACACCTGCTCCAGAGTGGCCTTACCCACGGTCACCGTCCCTTCAGAAGTGAACCTGATCTAACATGGCCTTACCCATGGCTGCAGTCCCTCCAGGGGTGTACCTGCTCTGTCATGGACTTATCCATGGCCACACACTTTGAGGTGCTCCAGCATGACCTCATGCACAGCCACTGATGCTTCAAGGTGTACCTGCTGCAGCATGGACCTATCCACAGCCACAGATGCTTCAAGGTGTACCTTCTCCAGCATAGACTTATTCTTGGGCCACAATCCCTTCAGAGCTCTACCTGCTATGCACAGATATAACCATAGCCACAGACGCTTCAAGATGTACCTGCTCTGGCATGAGCTTATCCACGGCCACAGTCGCTTTGGGGTGTCCTGCTCCCACGTGGGCTCATCCACAGGTCACAGTCCCTTCGACTCAAGTTCACACTGGAGTTCCAGCCTGTCCAGTACAGCAGCACAGAAAGAGCAGCGATGCCCTGGCCATCTGCCAGCCCAGGTGCATCGCCATTGCTGTTGTCAAAATGTTCCCAGGCACAGCAGAGTAAGATGTACAGCAGTTCAGCAGTGCAGCAAGCAGCGAAAGCAAAAAGCAGCCACTAATGAGCACTAGACTCTAATATGCAGTAAGGCAAGCAAGCCCCATGGCAAGCACAGGAGCCTGCCAATTAATAGCTAAACAACAGTAACAGCTATAAATTCGACCTAGCACATTACAATCAAATCTGTCGTTATATTGAACCCTTCGAGCCCCATGTTGGGTGCCAAAAAGGACTGCTGTGGCTTAACCCCAGCCACCAAGTACCATGCAGCTGCTCACTCACTCCCCCCACCAGTGGGATGGATGAGAGAATCAGAAGGGTAAAAGTGAAAAACCAGTGGGTTGAGATAAAGCCAGTTTAATAGGTAAAGCAAAAGCCGTGCGTGCAAGCAAAGCAAAATAAGGAATTCATTCACTATTTCCCATCGGCAGGCAGGTGTTCAGCCATCTCCAGGAGAGCAGGGCTCCATCACGCATAACGGTGACTTGGGAAGACAAAACACTGTAATTCCAACTGTCCCCTCCTTCCTTCTTCTTCCTCTAGCTTTATGTGCTGAGCATGATGTTGTATGGTGTGGAATATCCCTTTGGTCAGTTGGGGTCAGCTGTCCCGGCTGTGTCCCGTCCCAGCTTCTTGTGCACCCCCAGCCTGCTCGCTGGTGGGGTGGGGTGAGAGGCAGAAAAGGCCTTGACTCTGTGCAAGCACTGCTCAGCAGCAACTAAAGCATCCCTGTGTAATCAACGCTGTTTTCAGCACAAATCCAAAACATAGCCCCATACTAGCTACCATGAAGAAAATTAACTCTGCCCCAGCCAAAACCAGCACAAGGGCAAATACTAAAAAAGCTTTCTAATGATAGTGCTCAATTGTGCAGAGTGTTCCTGGCATTAACCTAATTCAAAGAAAGAGTCTATAATATCTGTACGCTTTTGTTCTTGGAAAGGGTTCCTCCGATTGCCAGTGGCACTGTCTGACTGCCCAAATGAAGTGTTCCCCCAGGAGCTTTGGATCTCAGTGCAGCCAGCCAGCCTGGAGTCCTCACCTTGCCAAGCAGTGCTCCCCGCGGCCAAGGTTACTGCTGAATGACCTGTGTAGGGAAATAAATGGGCTTTCATGTGAATCGTTTGACGGTGCCACCTTTAGGGCTGCTCTATGAAGACCAGTTTATGCAAAAATATTGATGTACATGATAAAAATAACTTGTCGTTTCTATTTTTAGGGAAGGCATTGAATACTTGTTTGCAGAGTCCAGCCTTGTAGAGCCCTGAATCCAAAACTGAGGCCTCTTGGCCCTTTCGTGATGCAAACAGTAATTTAAAATATACATCTGGCACAGTGCGAAGAGAGAACATCCAACATCTGTCACATTCCATTATCTTGCCTTGCTTCTATTAGACTATTATTAGTACTTAAACTAAATATATTTTCCCGCAGGCTGCTAAACATAATACCTTGTTCAAGTACCCATTCCTTTTATTGCCACAAACATGTTCTGAACATCACATAAATGAAACTGGAACATCACTTGATAGACTGTTGTCATATTTTATTGCTTTATTTTATTTTAAATGGGAGGAAACAAAACTTGCCAAATGTTGT
Source organism: Pelecanus crispus (assembly GCF_030463565.1). Classification (NCBI taxonomy): domain Eukaryota; kingdom Metazoa; phylum Chordata; class Aves; order Pelecaniformes; family Pelecanidae; genus Pelecanus; species Pelecanus crispus. Next base: position 78,389,035 of record NC_134644.1, on the reverse strand, counting down.
CGTATGGTTTGAAGAAAATGAAATGGATTTCTGTATCATTTTGCGTGAGGGAAGTGAACAGAGGCTTTTCTAACAGAGATCAGCTGTAGGCGTTTAGTTCCACACTAACAAGGGCCCATATGCTGTCACTGGTATATTGGTTTTGTCTTGGGGCTGTTAAGACTCTGGAATGACTGGTTATTTTTTTTTTAACTGTCTTTTATAATTATCTGCCTCCTCTATCTCTTCAAAGCTGAGTGAAATGAAGACGTCGTAAGAGACTAGAATTACTCTAAGCTAGAAGTTAGCTTAGAAATGTTTCCCTCCCAAGTCGAACACTGTGTTTCCACTGAGAGTTCTGCTCAGCAGTTAGAAAAAACTGCCAAAACCCTCGAGTAGCCTTTTGAAATGAGTCATGTTTTTAATTCACATCAGCACAGATCGCAACTGCTTGCCCAGGGCCAAGAGCTGTGCCCTTCCCTAGGCTGCCACGAAGGATGCTCACGAAGCAGCCAGCCTGCATCACAGTTTGGCAGGCACTCACGCTGCATCCGTGCCCCTACATCAAGCAGTGCCCCCTTATGTTCCTAGGTCCTGGGACAGGATCGTCCACAAAATGGAACACAGCCGTCTCGGGCATTATTTTAGCCTGGGCCCCTGGGTCAGGTAGCGCCATCTCAAATGGTTCCCCAGACAGGTCAATGCTAGCACAGACCAGCAGCAGTCCTGGGGGTAAGGGAGCAGTGGTGTGGACATGAGCCTTCCCTGCCTGGGGGCTCAGTCCCGGACAACAGTCCTGACAACATTTAATTTTGAAGCAGGGAAAGTGAGGGTCCTGCAGTCGTAGGTGTGTCTGCAGGGGCTGTCCCATCACCCCAGCTCAATCAGCTAGAGGGTAGCCACAATGCTCCGGCTAGAAAGCCTGGGTAGAGCATCATGCTAATGCAACTGTGCAGCTTCTGGTGTTTGAGCTGTGGTATTCAGAGTTACACCGAATATCTCAAAGGTGCCTAGAAATGGCTTTTTACTTGCTTGTTGTGAGGCTGTTGTTTTTTTGCTGGAAGAGTCCCTTGGCACAGAGTAGACCAAGCTATGTGAAGTTGGCCGCGTGTCACTCTGACAGCGAAGGATCAGTAAGATGCAGAGATGTTGTTCTGAACGTGACCATCAGTGCGGTGCAAAAAAGGGGATGCGGCTCTGGAGGTGCCATAGCAGCTCTCCCCTCTCCCCAAAAGTCCTCTGAACTGAGCTGCCTTCTCAGCGCAGACAAGGTACTCCTACACACCGGAGGTACTTGGTTTTAAGTTAATCCTATCTTCTAGTTGACATTATTTATTTATTGTTTTACCTTATTTATTATAGTACTGTACTTGTTAAATATGAAAACAGTACCAATACGTTCGGACTTACTCTTTCTGCCTCGTGCAAGTCACACTTTTACATATGAGCAAAGACCCACGTGGACCCAGAGCAGATCTGCTGCCTGGATCCCTCCCAAATGGCTTGCAGGGCCAGGGCTGGCAAGGACAGCTCTTACCTGCTTTTCAGTGCCATGATTGCAAGCCTGCACCCACAGTTGTGCTGACCTGCGTGGGTGTGCTAGCTGGAGGGAGCAGTTGCACTGAGTTACAACCCAACAACACGGAGCTGCAGTGTCCCAACTAGCTTTCCCAGCTCGAGCGTCGGCAGTGGTGACCTCTCAGCCTGCATCCCCTGGGGGTCAGCAAGATCTGGGCTGCCGGCATCCTGCAGGAGGGATGGAGGCTTCGGAGCTTCTGTGCAAGCTGGCCAAGACAGAAAATTTGAGCTCTGCTTTGGGCCAGCAGTGCAACAAAGACAAGCCTTGCATTACAGGCGTGCTGTTGCTCTGGAAACTTGAAGCCTCCCATAAGCAATGCAATTACTAGCTGGTTATCACTTTTGCTTCACCAAGGAGGAGGTTTTGTCAATTTAGAGAAGGCTAAGAACACAGAAATAGATTTTTTTACAAAGCTTTCTTCTAACAGCCTTTAAAGAAACTGCTTTTCTTTCTCTGTGATTGCTGTAGGACTTACATCCAGAAGGCAAATGTATAAAATCTTTTCTATCAGCCTCTAAACATTTCCTGTAGAAAGAAAAAAGACAACTCTCTTTTCTGAGTTACCTCATCTTGAGCTGGCATGGAAACTTGTTTAGTGCACAGTAGCAGCTGCATCTCTTCAGCTTAAATTGATATACGGCTGCCGCTTACCTCAGCTTTTCTGACTTGTTAACAAAATGATTATTGCAATATGCACCTCTTAAATCTAAATGTTAAATGATGTTTGGGAACAACTCATGTCCCCTTTCCTCCTGGCTGCATTAGTTCCCTTAAGGAACTAATCCATAAGGCTATTAGCCATGACAGTAAGTACAGGTGTTGAAAAATATCCTTTTTGGGAGATGAGGGGGTGTTTTGTTCCTGAAGTATGAAAGAAAAGGCTCAGCTATAAGACAATAGGGTTTTCAAAATTTTTTTAAGCCGCTACAGTTCTTGATGTCAAAAAATGCCTTTGTAGACTTGCTGCCCCGTGCAGTGTCTTCTGAGACCCTGCTTTTTCCTAAAATACGCGTGTTTGGGTTGGCACTGTATGAGGTGCCTTTTAAAGCGAATGTGAATGAAAGCAAGTGGTGTCTACTGAATGTCCGTAAGCAGCAAAGAACTGTAGGAAATGTGTTTTATCCCCCAGAGCCTGAGGAGGCCACAAGGCAGAAAACCCCTTGGTGGCAGCTGTGCCGCAAGAAGCGGGTACGGCAGCAGCGGGGAAGCCTCGGAGATGGCTGAGGATGGAAGAAGCTCCCCGCCACGCTCTCTGCAGCTGCCCCTGCCCTGGAGGGAGATGACCACAGGGGCCGGGGTGGGATGGGTGCGAGGCCGCTTGGCTTTCTGGTACAAAACGGCTACTGAGCCTCATGCAGCAGGGAACGGTCTCCGACACTTACTTTTGGAGGGTGTTTAGGGACCGTTGCCTTTGAAGACTTGCCCCTGTGTGCAAATAGGTGAGGGAAAGGCAGTCGAGCACAGCCGCCTCTATAACGGGATGCTGCTGGGAACGGCGTTTGTATTTTCAAACTTAAATAATCTGGCAGTCCCTGCTGTGGCCTCACGCTATTTGGGTCTATCCCAATTTTATTGAAAAGTGTTGTTGAAAAGACATAGTTTGCACGTTGGTCAGAGCAGACCTCATCAGAGTTACTTTAAATAAGATTTCAGAACTCTTTTTTTTTTCCCCCAGTTTTGTTCTCTCCAGGATATTTTCCAGTCCCATTCTGCAATATTTGTCAGCAATTTTAACAGCTGTTCTTTCATTAATTATTATAATTGCTCTTGCTTGGTTTTGTTCTGTTCCAAAGCAAAAGGTGACAACCAGGCCCTTGTATCTTAAAAACACACTTTTTCCTTTGTCTGTATAAAAATGTGTAATATCTGGGGGAAAACACCTGAACCCCAGCCTTATCACGTTGAAATAGAAGTTATTCACTCATTCTAGTTAACTGGCTAATGCAGAGGCCTGCACTGTCTTGGGTATCTTTCCCCCTTCAAGAAAACATGAAGCCCTAAAACAGAAACCTCTGTGTGTTGAGCGTATGGCTTTATAATGGATTGTTTGGATTAAAATCTTCTTAAACTTGTGAAGTGTAACTCCCGCTTGATAACACACAGCACATTCTGAAGTTATCAATAGTATTTGAAACCATTCGTATTTTTCCAGCTTTCCAGTTTCTTTGCTCAATTGCGATAGCTTTTACAAGCTGAGGGAGCTCACCATTTGAAATACGCGCTGGCACAAGGGCAGAAATGGCAGCTCCTGCAAGCTTCAAAAGAACTTGCAATCCTTGAAATAGGGCTCTTCTGTTAATTTAGCCCCTTCTGTTAATTTGCCAAGGTTTAAAGCTGAACTAACCTAACAGAAAAGCTTTCTGCTTCCATGCGGCTCTATGAAAAAAGAACAAATGTAAATTAATTGCTGAACAAAAATGTAAGCCAGAGTTAAGGTTACTAATGCATGTTTATTAATTTAAAGCATTATAACTCAAATCCAGATCAAATATTTGAAAATGGAGAGTCTGGTGAAGATCTACGTACAGACTCTCCTTTACCTCTTCATTCTTTCCTCATTCTTTCCCAACCTTAACATACCATATAGACGTCTTGGCATTCATTCATTATACCTCATGTGAGCCTAAAGGTCATGATCTACCTACTAAAACCACAGTCTCCCAGTTCACCCTCACATCAAGAGCTACCCCAATCAGTGTTTAATTTTTTCTGCTCGGTACGCCAGACAACGTACGTGGAGGGACATCAGCTGGCAGCTTGCCAGCCGGTACCAGCCGAGGATGGCGTGAGGGCCTCTCCTCCTCTCATCGTCTCTTTTTGCAGCATTCATGTGCTCGCAGCCAGGTACCTCTCCAGTTTTCATGGTTCAAAAGAAATTCAAGTTCTTTCTCTGAGACCGCACTGGAGGACACAAACGCCAGCTGAAGCCCTCTACGCAGGCTGGACGCAACGCTGTGCCTTTTGCAGTGGTGTAATCGTGACACAGCAGACGTGGGCATATCTGCCCAGCGGCAGAAGGTCTGATGACAACACAGGTACGCCTGCAACCCAGCTCCTATGGATTACAAGATGCGTCTTTGCTACTGTTGTTACCTATGGCAGCTGTATGCAGGCTAACGGTAGACTCTTGTGTGGGCTAATATATTTCTACATTTACTACTGACCTTTCACTTTTTATATGTAGAATTTAGATTGATGTAACCGCCTTTCAGGTTTACTAAGTCCAATTCACAGCCCGTGAGCAGAGCAAATTTTGCTATTTCCCTTTTACAGTTGATGATTTACTTTCCTCAGTTTTACACAGAAAAAGCATTACTAGCAAAAATAAAATGAAAAGCAAATACCGTGAAAAGACTCAGAGAAAAGATATTAATGATATGATATATTATTTTTTATTTAATTGCTGCCATTTCAGGTCAGTTTCCCTTAATACTTGATACTGTGGACTTCAAATAAACTTTAAGCTATAATTGTTCGCACATAAGTATATCCTTGATAGGGTGGAGATGGTGGCCAGGGTTGGAACAGAGTTGGAATTCTTTATGAAATGCATACGGGGATTTACTTCACTTTTAACTGTTTGCTTTTGCAAGTATAGCAGTCCAGTCATGTTGTTGAATTAATATTTATAACCATTTAAAAAGTGTTCTGATCTGGGAAATCATCATTGCATATTTTTAGATGAGATTTCTGAGTAAAGAAAGTAGTGGTCTGGTATGCGCAAATAAGGTGATGTTACTATTTTTCAACTGTCTCTACTTGCAGTGGGGAAAGTAAGTTCAGCAAGCGAAAGGAAAAATTTAGGCTTTCATAGCAAATACTGTTTTTAGCCCACTTGGATCTTTGAACTAAGATTATACTCAACCGCTCTTTCCCACTTCACAAGCAGACCCTGGAAAACCAGTACACTAAAATTAGGAGGCATGTTTGCATTTGCAACCTCTCTGAGTGCAGCACTGCAAATAGTCCATTCTAGCTATGTCATTATTGTACAGCATAGGGTTGGGCTTTTTTTTAGAAAGCAAACGTCATTCTTATTACTTACAGCTCTTCCACATTGCTTTAAAAAAATACCTGCCTTTACTTGGCAATATGAGTGTGAAGACAGAAACTGCCCTTCCTGCAGTGTCCTTGCTGACCCCGTAAGTGCAGGAGCCTGGGTTTGTCGGAGGCACTTTGGCAGGCGACGGTTCAGCTGGAGGGAAGGTGGGAATGCAAAGTTATAAAAGTCAAATGTCTTTTCTGTTCTCAGGAGGTAGAGAGGGGTCACTAGAATGGTAGGTTCTATGCTATATTTAAAAGTATACTATTAATCCTGAAAAAAAATTACATTCAAGGTATGTCATTCTGCTAGAGTCGTGTAGTCCTGGTACCTGGGAAGTTGTACACCTAAGAGATTGGCAGAGGTTTTGCATATACCTCCTCATGAATACAGATGAGATGGTGTATTTTAAGGCATGGTAATGGAACATCGCTTTTTTTTTTTTTTTGGTTGGTTTTTTTATTCTGAAAGCTTCCAACTCAAGTTAAATTACCTCTTTGCCATTTCGGTGCTTCATATGCCTGGAACTGCTCCTCACAACTTGTGCATAAAACAACCAAGAAACCTAATTTGCGTAAATAAGAGCGGGGAACGATTTGCTAAATGAAGACAACCGAAAACCCAACGAATCCTTTTCGACTTGGAAACAGGTAGCCCAGCTTTTAATCGCATACAACCTAAACACTGGCACTGCCAGAAGAAATTAACTGCTGTAGTTAATCCTCGCTGGCTGCCCGCCACGCCTTGGAACGGGAGCCCTGTGGGGTACGGGCTCTGTTCACGGCCACGCGTACAATACATTCCCCACGAAGCACTGAGCAGGTGCGGGCTCTTGAATACAGACTGAAGTTTGGCTTACGGGCAAAAAATTAAATAAGGATTTTTCTGGGGGAGGTAGGAGACCTCTTTGAATTATTAGGGTGGTGGGGTTTTTTTAAGAGAAAAAGAAAAAAAGGTTTTATTGCTAACTTGCCAACGAGGGAAACTTCCAGGAACAGACCCGAGCTTCTCCACTTTGCCACCAGATGTCCGTCATGAGCAGGGAAAGCTGATAACCCGAACAGTACCCAGGAACCTGTGTCCACAGCATTTTTGAAGATAGGACAGTGAAAGGAAAGTTTGAGTGAAAGTACATGTTACCGCAGAGTTTTGGATGGCGGATATACTACAAAGGCTCCTTGGCAAGCGAAAAATTCTGCCGATAGCACTACAATATATGTTTAATTAACTCTTAAAACTTCTGCGTCAGCCTGCAGCTGTTGCCGAATAAAGAGCCTTTGCACTCCTCCAGAGACTTTGGTATTCAGCTCTCCTCCGAAGTCTTAAAATCCTCTGCAGAAACTTGCCCTTTCAGATGGCAGGAATATCTGAAATCTGTCACTGTAGGTGACCTCTGTAAGAAGACTTAATTCTTTCACACCTTAGCGAGTTGCCGAGTGACGCAGTGACTTTCCCAGGTCTGATAACATTAGCTGAAACCCACAGTAAAGCATACAAATCTACACGTGAGAGGCATTTCCAGGGATAAGTAGTGTGGAGCCACTGCTGAAAAAACCTGGGAACTCTGGGAACCACTGCTGAAAACAGTGAAAGCCTGAAGTTAAACTTAACAAAAGGTGCAATGACTTCCTAAGGAGGGAACATACTACACAGGGGAACTTAGCTTAAGAATAAGGCAACTTAATGGGGAAGTACTGGAAGTTTTGCTGTGTGTCCCTGTCCCCAGACTGCATCAAACTCAGATGCCCAAATGCTGCCAGCTGTTATTACAGCTGCTATTTATTGCAGTAACCCCTATGCAAATGGCAATATTTCAAATATTTTTCTTTCAGAATAAAAGCGTACAGGTGATACACATTTTTGAACATCAGAGAAGCAGAAACGCCCGACAGCTGCCCCGGAGTTCAGCATTGTCCATTGCTAAATGTGCACTGTCCCTGCCCGACTTCAGGAGGAGCAGGGGACACTTTGGATAGAAGGGTTCATTCTTCAGAGATAACCATATAGCAGGACACTCCCCTCTGTCACTGTCGAAACAGGAGGTGGAGGCTACAAAGCTCTACGGGAGACAGCGACATGAACTACATCCAAACAGGCTCAGAGACTGGGAAGTGAATGGCACAGAAGTGGCTGCTCTCTTCCCTCACCACCTGCGGGATAAGAACCTGCCTGGGAAATCTCCCTCACTGACATCAGGGCTCCTGCGCTTCCTCCCAGCCTCCAAATGTCTCTCCTAAGGTGGCTATAGAATCCTTAGGTGGGCTGAGAGGGACGCAGGACAGCTTGTGCATCAGGCTCTCTTCCCAGGAGCCTGGGTTTTCCCAGCAGGATCCCACAGCGCCTCGCAGAAGAAGGGTGTTGGGTCACCTCCTCCCTGGGAGTGAGCCCTCCTCTCTCCATTTAATCAAACCAGCCCCATTGCTCTGGGCTGAGAAGAGTGGATAAATGAATCAGCAGTACAAAAGTTTCCCTGGACATTGCCTTCCCCGGTCCTTAGGGGATGACACAGACCTCTTTCGTGAAGGTAATGGGGTCTGGTATAGCAAAAGGAGCGTGTTGGGTCCATGCCGTCGCACGTATGTGACAGCGTGTCACACGCAAGTGAGGGTTAGGAGAGACACTTCTGAGTATCTTCACAAAGTGAAAAAAAAAAAAAAATGGGGACAGTTGCAAAAGCAGCTTCTGTACTCTTCCCTCCCACCCCCATGATACCTATGCTCAAATCTCCTTAAAGATGCCCTCTTTCCTTCCGAAACAGGCTTTTAAGTACCCAGTATTACGGTGTTCCTTGACTGGCGCAGTGAAAACACCCATCTGTAACCTTGCTTTCACATGAGTGAACGCTTGATGTAACCTCCACTTCTGAAAATAGCATATTCTGCCTTGAATATTCTCAGCTGTGTCTCTGGGAAACCGAATATGAGCTTATTGCCAGATTCTGATTCTAATAAAGTTAATGGAAATTTTGCCAGTGACTTCAAATGGTCCAGATATTATTCTCGGGGCCAACTCCTATGAAATTATCCCAGTTCAAACCTAGAGCAATTGCACTGATTTCAGCGGGGCTAGCCTGGGTTTACTCATCCAACCCCAGCTAGATCCATGAAGTCAGACATCAGCATATGGAAGAGCTGCCTCTCGCTCAACCTAAGTGCCGTTACTGGAGCGTGGGATGGCGGGGTTTTCTCTCTTTTATGAAAGGGCTGAAATCAGAGCGGCACACCGTAGACCTTTGCTGTAGGACCGGGTGCGTTCTTTTACAGCAGAATAACCCGTTTCACAGTACGCAGACGCCGACGGGTACTTCACCGATTTGGGCTGGCGGGGGGTGCCTGTGCCGAGCCATCTACCGCTGCTCCACGCTCAAGTTTTGCAAGGTGTTCCAGAAAAAGCCGTAGGATGCTGTAACCCGTTAAAACGAACGGCAAGGCGCTTTTTCCGGAGTTAGGCTGGGGTAGCGCTCCACCTCCGCTCAGGACAAATAACCTACATCCTCTAAGGGCTGGGCGCAGGAGGGGCGGCCGAAATCCTTCTTTGGAGGAGGAAGGAGCCAGCGGAGGGGCAAGGCTGCGGCGGCCGGCGCCGCTGTTTCGCGGGGCGCCCGCTCCAGCGCAGCAAACCCGACGGGGCCGGCGCTTCTCAACCTGCTGGGCCGCCCGCCCCCGCGGGGCCGCGCTACCTGCGCCCTCGCCCGCTCCCCGCCCCGGAGGAGCGGCCGCCCGCCCCGCCGAGAGGCGGGCGCGCTGGTGATTTGCCTTCGCCGCCAGCAGCCCCGCTCCGGCCAGCCCGCGGGGACCGGGGCTGCAGCCGCAGGAGCCGCTCGCTCGCTCCCTGGCAGGGGTGGGGGGGAAAGTTTGCTGCTCTTCCTCCTCCTCATTCTTCTTACCCGCCCCCCCCCGCCATAGGCAGACCCCCCGGCGCGGCGCCCCCGGGCAGGGGCATGGCGAACTGAGCGGCCGGGCCGGGGGCGGCCCCGCCGCACCTGAGCGGCGGCGGCGGCGGGGGGGGGGCCTGCAGCGCGGTGCCCCGCGGGCCGCCATGCGCGGCGGCGGGGGCCAGCGCTGAGCCCCTCTGGCCTGGCTGCCCCCCGCCGGCCCGGGCGATAGCCGCCGCGGGGGGGCAGGGCTGGAGGGCGGCGGGGAGCCCCCGGGGAGAGGGGGAAGCGGGGACCTCGCCTGCCTCCGCCCGGCCGAGCGCCATGCCGCGGCGGCTGGCCTGGCTGTGCTGCTGCTGGGCGCTGCTGAGCGGCGCCTGCCGCCCCGCGGAGCCCGCGCTGCCCGCCGAGGGCGGGGAGCCGCCGCCACCGCCACCACCCGCCGCCGCCGCCGCCGCCTCGGGCTTCCTCTACCGGCGGCTGAAGTCGCACGAGAAGCGGGAGATGCAGCGGGAGATCCTCTCGGTGCTGGGGCTGCCCCACCGCCCCCGGCCGCTGCCGCGGGAGCCGCCGGCCCCGCCGCCGGGGCGCCTGACGGCGGCGCCGCGCTTCATGCTGGACCTCTACCACGCCCTGGCCGAGGGCGCGGAGGGCAGCGCCGGCGCGGAGCGCAGCGGCCGCCCGCCGCCCCCCGCCCCGCCGCCGCCGCTGCCCAGCTCGCAGGACAGCGCCTTCCTCAACGACGCCGACATGGTCATGAGCTTCGTCAACCTGGGTGAGTGCCGGGGGGCGGGGGGGGGGGGCGCGCAGCCCCGCCGGCCCGCGGAGGCTCCGTGGCCGGGGAGCGGAGGGGGGAGGCGGCCGCTCCCCGGGGGCCGGGGCCGGGGCCGGCGCCCACCTCGGGCTGCGGGGGTGTCGGCCGGGAGGGCGGCTGGCTTCGGCGGAGGGCCAAGCCTCCCGTCCCTCTGGCAAACGGTAAAAAAAAAAAAAAAAAAAAAAAGCGCCCCAGAACGCAAAACCCGAGGGGGACAAAAAAGAAAAGGGTACTTTTCTTTTTTTTTTTTTTTTTTTTTTTAATAGTCTTTTTGTCCTCGCTACGATGACAGCGGCCAGAGCCCGTCCTTCGGGATTAAACCGGCCCGGCTCTGGTTCCCGGGCAGCGGAGCCGGGGCCGCGCCGCAGCGCAAGTTGCGTTCGCTCCGTGCAAGGTCCAGGCAGGGCGCAGATGCCTTTGGGGCTGCAGCAAAGTGTGTCCCATGCTACTCCAGAGTGTCCCCGTCTCCTTCTTTTTTTTTTTTTTTTTTTTTTTTTAAATTTCTGAGGGGGTCTGAGCTAGCGTGATGTGATGTATATGTGACTCCGTGTAGAATATTCTGGGTGATTGAGTCCGGGAATGTGATAAAAATCGGTATCGTGGAAATCTTGAAATAAGTTCTGTTAGACGTCAACCTGCTCGTCAAACAAATCATGCTGTCAGCGTGTTACTGATGTGAAGGGCTCCGAGGCGGGCATTTCAGTGGGAAAGCCATTAGGCTCTTTGCTTGAAGGAGCCCTGAATACTAGGCTGCAATTATAAGGAAACAGTGTAATTAGATTCAGCCTAATGTGAAGAATGAAAATATTTCAGTTGGCAAATTGCAGTTCCTTTTTTTTCTTAGGGAATTCCTGCGAACCTCAAGTGTCTTAGCCAGTCGGCTGAAAACTGTCTTTTCACTAGTGCTTCCAGAGCTGTGCACCAGAATGAGGACACCTGTGAACAGCTTGGCTTGTTTTTAAAAAAAACCAAACAAAACTCAAATAGTTGCGCCTTTCCTCATCTAGAGCAGCGACATGTCGCTGCAGCGGGAAATTTCTCTGACCTCCCAGCACTGGTAGACATGCTCAATGGCTTTGTACCATGGTGTATGTGTTTAGAACAAGTTTAGCTCAAGTCCCCAGGGCTGGGTGATTTTTTTTTTTTGTACCTGATGAATGACCCGCAGTGGGTCAGGAGCGCCCCACTTGTGCTGCAAATGTTTGTTGAAGGACTTTTCTATGTTGAAATTGAGGCGACTGCAACTCCTGCAGGCACAGCTGAGCTCTGTAGGGTATGCAGCACCTACAGCGGTGCTGTACTGCGTGTATACCCGTCAGGGTCTCAGCCTTCTCGTTTAAAATGAGCTCATGGGTGTTTAGGTGCTGCTGCTGACTCAGAGCTCTGATGCTTTTGATTGAGACATCCGGACACCGTCTGTCAATGAAACCAGCGTGGTCTGCATCTAGCTCGGACCCTGAGACGTGGGAATACCGTACGGGTTTCAAGTCCAAAGGGCAGCTCCTTCTGTGCTCACTTTTGCTGCGCTTCTTCTCTCCCCAGCCCCACAAACCTCTCTGTCCTTTGAGCAGACAGAGCTGCTGCCTTGGAGACTTCCAGGACCTGTACTAGGAGCTGTGAATTTAAGCAGCAGGGTGTAGGTTGTAGCTGTGTGTAAGCAATCCCCATAGCCCGTTTTATTTAAAGGATGCGGAGCAAGGTGCTTGCAAGGGGCTGGGCAGTTCCCAGGGTATAGGTATTTAGTCTCCTGCTTTATAAAGTACCAGGAGAGCAGCCTTAGACAGTAGACCTGAAAGTATGTGAAAGGGTGGTCAAGAATTGGAACAGGCTGCCCAGAGAGGTGGTGGAGTCACCATCCCTGGAAATGTTCAAAAATCGGGTAGATGTGGCACTTCGGGACATGGTTTAGTCTAGTCTACCCTTGATTGGTTTAGTGTGGATTTGGTTGTGTAGGCTAATGGTTGGACTGGATGATCTTAAAGGTCTTTTCCAACCTAAACGATTCTATGATTCTATGTTTTGAAAATAAAACAACTTGCATGATTCACATCAGTTCTGATAACTTGGATCTAGACGCTTATGTAACAACAAGAAAAAATATTCACGTAATGTAGTAAAATAGCGTGATTGAAATGCTAGTTATGAATCTCAGGAAGTATGAATTAACTGCAGAAATTTCTCATCGACTTCCAAGTTCTGAGTCGTAAACCATAATGTCATTTAATGTGATTGTTTGTTACCAGAAGGTTGGCAAATCGACGGGCTGAGACCGAACAGCTGTTCGTTCGGCTGTTTTGTGTAGCTCCTCTGACATGGCAGGGATTTTTAGGGGTCTTTCACATGCCTATTGACACTTTTCCACTAAGCTATAATTCGTGTCAGAAAACTAGAGGAAGCCTAAGGTTATATTGCAATATAGAAACCAAAGGTGTGATAGGAAAAAGCCCGCCTGCGATCTGTCGAAGGGGCTTATCAGATGTAGTCTAGAAAACGCAGCAGAAGATGGTGGGATGGCAGCAGGAAGGAAAGACTTCCTGACCTCAAGGACACTGACTATTTCAATGAAGCGTATGCCAGGCAGCCCTGAAAACCCACAGCTGGAGTCTCCTTATGAGCAGACGCTGCCAGAATTGTTTTATTTTGGGTTTTCTTCATGTGATCAGACCTATAATAACTTCTGCTTGGTTAAAATCGGCTTCTGAAGAGCTTTGTCCGTGTTCAACCTTAAAGACTTGTCTTTCCTTTACTGGAGGGGCAGCTCCCAAAGAGGTGTGAGGGGCCCTTGCCGTCCTCTCAGGATCAGGAGCGTACAGTATTACGTGGGTATACCTGGTGCAGGTTGCCTTGAAGACACATGCGGCTGCGTGGGTGTGAAGTCAGCGCAGGTGGCTGCTGTGACCCGCCTTCAGGTGCCGAGAGTGCTTCTGCCGCAGCCCAGAACCAGGCAAAGATTTGATGTGTCTCGTCGTGCTGCAAAGCCATCATCTAGGTCAGCTGTGTGGAGAAGTCCTGCTTTGTCATGAAAGGTTGCAGGTGTTGATGTTCTTTTAAAAGTGCGTTTAATTTTTGCCAGCCCTGTAGCCCGAAGAGAGTCAGTAGCTTGTAGTCACTGCTGATTTTTAAGTGTGCGGTGCTCCAGCCCTTCCTGACCAACATACGTATTCCTCTGGTCTGGGGATACAGCAGATATGTTTTCTGTCTGGGGAAGGCTATGTTTCCATGTGTGCTCAGGGTACAAGTCCTCCTTGTTGAGGTCTTGCAAAGCTGAGGGACTTGGGTAATGTCTTGGATTATTCAGGCAGCACAGGCTTGTCCCAGGCTCGAAGGTGATGTCCTGCGAGACAGCCTCTTTTTTTTTTTTTTTTTTTTTAAGTGAAAAAAAAGAGGGGCACAGAGGTGTGGAGGTTCTCCAGACCCAGCGAGTTGCTGTCATACAGGGAAGACAAGAAACATCAGTCTTCAAAGTGTAGAGTCTGGGATTTATCTTGCCTACCTAGTGATCTCTGCACTGTAGTATGGACTTGCAAGGTGTGGGTGATAATTCCCAGAGGGGCTGGCTATAGGGAAGCTTTGAGTGTCCAGGGTTTCTAGGAGATGCTTAGCACTTTATTTTATAAAGCACCTGGAGAGCAGTATCAGGGAGTAGAAATAAGTATTTGTTCCCATTACAAGTAAAAACACACATAAGATATAAACGAGTTCAGATAATTTAGATAATGAATACCATTTATCAGGTTAGACACTAAAAAATAATTTGACAGAAAATACCATCTACCCTCAATAAACCTGGTCCCTATTTTGGGAAGATGATCCTAAAAGTGTCTGTTTCAGGCGTTTTCACTAGGATGAGGCATCCGAAAAGTGCATGTTTCTTTCCATTTCCCACATAGGAAGTCTGGGTATCTCGTTGTCGTGCACGACACTCGTGCAGATGGAAACATTTGGGTTTTAGATCTCTCTGTTTGGGATTTTTCAGACCAAGCAGGGTACCGAACTTCTGTGGCACGGGAGTGGCTGTACAGCAGGGCTGTGGTGCTGGGGCCGGGGGCACAGCGTTGTGGGCCAGCGGGTGTCGTGAAACTGTTTGGCTCCTCTTCAGGAGCATCCTTGGTGTAAATGTAGCACTGGCTTGTCTTGACACAGTGCTGTTGGGAAAATCACGTCTGTTAACATTTGCTGTTCGACTAACGTACCTTCCTCGTGGCACCAGATAGGGTTATCTCCTTTTTCTCCTTGCAAAACAACCCAGGGTTGGTATGGAGATCCTTCTTTGAGGCAGCGATGCTGGATTGACAGCTCGACGCAGGCAAGCATCCCTGTATTTTGCTTCCAAAGCTGTTTTAGCAAGAGGCATATTGGGTTCCTCACAACAAACCCCTTCTTCCACGGTCCAGGGAGAGGAGGAGAGAGGGGTCACTGCTCAAAGCAAACAGGCTAGGGCCGGGGGCTGTGGCAGATCGGAAGTGTCACTGGTCTCCTCTGGCTCATCGGTGCTGATGCGAAGGGGAGCTGCTCTCCAGCCCATTTCACTGGCTGATGTCCTTTAGAGAGTAGCCTGTGCCATGTGCAGCAGCAGAAACGAGACTCTCGAAGACTTTGCTGCTTTAACTGTGGCCAGAATTATGCCCTGTATAATGAAAGGTGCTGTGGAGCAATCCTGTGTCAAAATGGGGAAGAAGCTTATCTGGTCCTCACCCATGCCTTTCTGTCCTGGCGTCTGCACCGAGGGAAAAAAGCCACGTGCTTCCCACAAGAAAACCCAAGGAATCCAATGACAGCCTTTGCGGGTTTCTGCTATGACCCAAGTCTGGGGCTGTTGACAGCTGGATAGCTGTGCAGGAAAAGTCTGACCCCATCAAACCCTCCAGGGATAAGGACTGTAGAAAGTGTTCTTTTGGGGTGTGGTGCCTTTATGTAGCAGACTAACAGCACAGATTCACTGTACCTCTGTACTTTTGGAGAGAGGGTTTGGCCCTTTGTCACGAGACACATAGGTCTCTTGGGAGGACTTCAGGCAAAAGGGTGAGGGGAAACTCAGCTGTTTGCCAGGCAATCCTGCAGGCAGCCCTGAAGCTCTTCCACGTGATTCGAGCTGGGACTGTGGTGAAAAGCCTCTTTTATCTT
Source organism: Pelecanus crispus (assembly GCF_030463565.1). Taxonomy (NCBI): domain Eukaryota; kingdom Metazoa; phylum Chordata; class Aves; order Pelecaniformes; family Pelecanidae; genus Pelecanus; species Pelecanus crispus. Next base: position 78,373,623 of record NC_134644.1, on the reverse strand, counting down.
TGAATCCCCCAAACCTAGGCGATCCCTGTCTTCCCTGCAAGACTTCAAGTGTCTGCGGGGGCAAGGGTGCTCCCTTTCAGTGCAGGCGAGTCACTCGGAGGTCGGCGTAGGGCTCGCTGTACAAATGCTCGCTCTCCCCTTGCCTATAAAGCAGTGACTTATGGATGTGATGTTTTCCAAACAGGCTTTTCATCTTTTTGGCAGCCGTCACCTACCAGATTTCCTTCTAGGAACGATCTTGCACAAATCCATGGCAAGCACTTAGGCGCAAGCAATATGCCTTTGCGCCGCATGGCTTTTCATGGGAAGGAAGCGGTGCTCCAGCATCCCCACCTGCATTTCTAAAGCAGGTGAATTTTTTCATCTGAAGCATTCGATCAGCCCACCTGTCTTTTTCCTGGTATCATGCTTGGTGTATGGGGGGGATATGAAATTAGGCAACCAAGATGTATCAGGAACGTTGCGTGATTATATTGACGGGACCGTACCATTCATACTGTCATCCCATCTGTTTATACTCTTGGCCACATGTTGTAAAGGTCAAGACATCTACTCACAAGGAATAACTGGAGTGTGTGATGCTGCGGATCTGGCTGTGCTGCCAGCTGGCTGTGTAAAGCCTCACGCTCTCGGCATGCGAGCAGCGTCCTCCACGTGTGTCCAGAGCAGGCCAGTATTAGATGAAGCTGATGATGGGAATGAGTTTACTGACTTCTGCCAAAACTTGTATGCTGGGCTTCGATGCCAAGACAGATCCCACGTGTCGGAGAGCAGCCTTACATTTGCTGTTCAACTGATGCAGCTCAAGGTCCTTGTTCATGTCATCTCCTTGAAGCAGTCGTTGCTTGCAAGCTGCCTGCTAGTGCGCAGCTGGCTGACGATACGATTAAATAAAAGGGAAGTGGTCCACCGTGGTCCTTGGATTGCTCTCTGCCTGGCATTGCTTTTAGAAGTCCTCAGCTCCTCTGGACTCTGAATTTGAGGGACTATAGCCATCCTTCTGCTGTTGGCCAGGAGCCCTGGTAGAAGGCTCCTGGAGAAGCTGCTGTTCAAAATGTGCACTGTTGAAATGAGTGGAGGGTCACGTTTGTGTAAGCAGTTTATCCAGGTCTAAGTGTCATCTGGACTAAGCTGCTGGAATCAGACCGTGTGGCATTAGCAGGACTATTCTCTGTCTTGTGAAAGCTTTTCAAAGCTTGAAAATTTACACTGTCTTGAATTTGGGCAAAATGTGGAAGTCTTACTTACAACAACAAAAAAGTTATTTTAATTGGAAAAAGTTAGTATTGCCAAAGCAGTCTTGATTGATGAGCGTTAAATTTTTTATGTATAACTAAATAAAAAGTTGCATTTTGAAATACAAACCCAGGTGTGGGTTTTGTTTGTTTGGGGTTGTTTTTTGCAAATATAAAAGCAGCACTTCCTAGTTCTTCTCAAAGTTGAAACCAAACCACTTCTTATAAAAAGGTTTTCTTCTGGCAATTTTCTTCCAGCTGAATATGGCTTCATCAGAAAAACCCCTTGGGCAGCTCTGTCGCATATGTCTCGTGCTGAGCTCGGCAGGGACTTCTTGCTGCAGCCTCGCGCCTCTGCTGAGGAGCTGCGGGTCCTTGCCTGGTCTAGCTCGGCGCATTGCGGTGGTGATGCTCTCTCTCGTAGTTTTAAATATAAACTTCTAAGTGGTGTTTGTGATTTAGGAGAAAGGAAGGTAGTGTTTAGACTTTCCATGCCACAGAGGCATGATTCTTTTTAAGTCATCTTGCATCATTGCTAATTTGTAGGGGGTTAGAGGAAGGTACAAGTTACTTGGGACATAAACAGTCCCATCGTGTGTATCCCAGCAGATGCACGGTAATGCTCCGAAGTACAGTCCACCTGCTAATCATTTAGCATTTCCTTTTGACCATTTCTATAGTGATGTGAAACAGAGAGCAAACAGTGTCGCCTGAATGGAAAAAGGGCTCGTGGTTGGGAGATTTCGATTTCTTTTAGCAGGCATCAGACTCCAGAGCCTGGAGACTGAGGTTAAGGATGAGAAGGTCTTCCTTCGGGTGCCTGGTTCTTGGAGGGTGGTGTTGGGTCACACCTAGGTTCCATGTTTGATGGGGCAATGGTTTTAAACTGAAAGAGGGTAGATTTAGATTAGATAAAAGGAAGAAATATTTTATGCTGAGGGTGGTGAGACACTGGAACAGTTTGCCCAGAGAAGCTGTGGATGCCTCATCGCTGGAAGTGCTCAAAGTCAGGTTGGATGGTGCTTTGTGCAGCTTGATCTAGTGAAAGATGTCCCGGCCCAGGGCAGGGACGTTGGACTAGGGGATCTTTGAAGGTCCCTTCCAGCCCAAACCATCTGTGATTCTAAGTGTGGAGAGGGCGTTTGGGACTGGGATTCTCCGTGATACACCGAGGGTGAGGGGATGTGCATGAGAACCGGTCAGCAGGTTGTTTCTTTCCACCTTCTTTGCAGTCGTGGCTGGCAGAGGAGGAGGAGTCGTGCCTTCTGCGTGGCTGCAGCGCTTGCAGCAGGGGTGGCCGGTGCCGGCACCCAAAGAGGCGCCCGCTCCCCAGGGAGCCCTGTGGCCTCGTGCTTTGCACCCGGGACAGGTTCCCAAGGTGGTGGCTTAGGGAAGGGCGCGGGGCTGCAGCTGCCACTGGGCTGTTGCAGGAGAAAAAAGCTTAATTAAAGAAACTGAGCCCCTGTAGGATTGCAGGGGTGTTTAATACATCACACTAGACTTTGATTCATAAAACCTGCTATGGATCGGGGCCGGTGTTTCCTGAGCTTTCAGTTACTTAGGCTCACAGGCTAAGAAACAGCCTTGTAGGGTTGGGTGAATTTTGGGGTGGGTTTTTTTGTTTGTTTGGGTTTGTTGTTTTTTTTTTCCTGGTGATGGCAGGAGATATTTTTTGTTTTGTTGTTAAGGTCATAAAGATTTTGACAACACTGCCTGCAGCTCTTCTTATTTTACGTTGCAGTGTTCATCATAGCACAATGACAGAATTGAATCAGTGGTAGCAACAGTGGGAATTTTTGGCAAAAAAGGATAATGTAGACAGAGCCGAAGTGTTCTGCTAACTAAAACAGTAGCTGTATTTTCAGAGAGCTAGACATGACTGTTTTGATCCAATGTGGTGTTAATCACAAGAATACATAACTGCTTTCCTATGAACTTTTCCCTTAAAAATATCCAATGATATCACCTGATGTTTTGCACGAACGCTCAGTATAACCAGAATTTAGAACATCTGGCTCCATATAAACTTGGAATATTCATAGGTCAAATATTAGTGTATAAATAAAAACATTTTGAAAATGAAAACAGAAGCACAGTATTTGAAATACTCAGCGTGCAGATGTACTTCACGGCTTGAATAGCTTTACAAATTAATCGAGACAGTGTTAACACTTGTTCCGAAGAAGTCAAATTTCCCAATAATAAATGAGAAAGTGTTTTTCAAACAGTATTCCAAAGATGTGTTATTCCCTGTATTTTAATGGTTGTTTGCAGTATGAAAGATGTATGAATTGGCTATTTGAAGCCCCCTTGTAAATAAGATGTATTTGATCAACCCAAAATCTTATCGGTGGCAAATGGAAAGCCACAGTTTCTTTTCAAGTGCAGGTTGTAAAACATGCTGTATTTAATGCATGCCCACAAATGTTCACGGTGAGGTGTACTACTGTACGCAGGCGCAGATGCAGTATTCTTATCTTGTCATTTACTGCATTGCGTTTGCGTGGCGCATACGGTCAAGGTATTAGACACTCTGTTTGTACAAGAGCTAAGGGGTGACATAATGTCTATTGAAGCACAGGCGTTTAGCTCCACACCAGGCAACAAGGAGCATTTAAAAAATGAGAACAGATTAGAGCTTGTGGGCAGGTTGTGATAGTCGCACCCGTAAGCCGAGTGGTGTTGGAGGGAGGAAAGGGTCTGTAGTTTTGGCATGAAACAGAGATGCCTTCTTGTGTCCTTGTGTCTCCTGGGCTTTCCAGACCATTTGAAAGAGAAATCTGGGAGAGTAAAGCTGTAAGCAATCAATCCTGGTCTTCCTATAAGGAATAAAATTGTCTAAATGACTTGGAAAAAATGTTGAGCAGTAACAAGCATGTACAAGACGCAAAAGACTTGTCTGCCTCTGGCTTGGTAAACTCTGTAATAAACATGAACACTTACTGCAGCCTAACTTCCATATTTTTCAAACCACGTTAAAAGTATCGGGAGTAAGGCTCTGTACTGGGGAATAGAGAAGTGGTCGGAGCATTAATTCTTCGTGTTGCAGAGGGGCAAGCTCCCTCTGGCTGAATCTACATGAGCAGAGGTTGAAGTGGCAGTCTTTAATCACCAGATGCCCTGCAGGAAAAAAGGAGGAAGCATTTTCTCTTGTCGCTTACCATGGGTTTCCCATTCATGTTTCTTCTCTTCTTATGCCCGCACTGGTGGCGTGGTCCAGCTCAGCCATGATAAACACACTTCTTGGTGTGCAAAGAGGCCTTACAAGCTTTTAATATACCTGTGTCTTCATCATGATGCCAAGCCCAGTTCCTCAACACATTTGCATGCAAGCAGTGAGAGGCTTCTCCGCGAGCCTGGTCCTGACCTGCCTTGCCTTATCAGGGTCAAGACGCGGGGTCCCGTTCTGCAGAGGGGTCACGTGCAGGCACCGTCCTGCACCCAGTCCTTGCCAGCCTGTGGAGCGTCAGGGATCAAAACTGTCATGGGCATCTCTCTAGTGGTCAGCAAGGGATGCTGAGCAGAGAGATAGAAAGCCAGGCTTTTTATCAAAAAAAGTAGAAAATCCTGAATCCCAGTTACATGCGTAAGTGAGAGAAGACGTGCGCTTATTTTTAACTATCAGCTTAATAACCAGTGGTCCTGGTTATTAAATCGGCTTTTCTCACTGCAGCGCACGTCTAGGCTGTGCGTGATTTTGGTGCAAAATAGTAGCAGCATAGTTCTAAAATTTAAGCCTGCTATGAAATTGCTATTTGAATATCTACACACAGATTCGATCGGCAAGTGCAGAATCCAGGTGCTCGACTTAAACGATGAAGCTTGGAGAAGAAACCCTTCGATTTAGAAAAGCAGCAGTCTCTCTTGCCCACAAACCATCATCCTGAGACCACATTTCAAGCATGCAGACCCTTTTGCTTAATTATTGTAACATCAAACGTCTTCGACATGAAAGGGACCAAGCAGTGGCTATGCAAGATAATGACTTGTTTATAAAAATAATTTAAACAGCATATGAAAAGGATAAACATGCATGTCCTGCCAAAATCACTGTATGTTCTGCAGGCTTTGGTGATTGTGAATCTCTTGGCTTGCCCTTTCAATTTCTATTTTTTTTTTTTTTAACCCACAAAGAAAAAAAATGCAGAGGGGGAAGGGAGTGAAGAAAAAAGGGAGATGTAAAAAAAAGTTCTCACATTTAAGGAAGTCCCAACTTACTATGCTATAGAAGATAGCTGGAGAGAAAATACGTTTGTTTAACACACTACAAGAGAGATTTTCGCTTTGAGATGTCTGTGTCTTGTCTCTTGCATGTGATAGTTTTTACACTTTAATGATTGTAGCAGCCATCTTGTCCAAAAATATTCCATTCTGCAGGACGTGTAATGCTCGTTACTTGCTAGACAACGTAAGGATACTGCGCTGTCTCTTATCTGGGACCTCAAAACACTTCACAAGCATTGAAGTCTCACAGCGTGCTCTGGCGAACGTAAATTGCTACTATACTCATTTTCCAAATGGCTAAGCCGAGGCTTGGAGGGCACAACTGGCTGGGGGCTGTGATGAGGTCCCTGAAATTCTTGCTTCCACTCCTGCGATTTAACTGCAAAACCACACGCTGCGTTACTGTCCTGGCAGGTGCCCAAGTGGCTCATGGAGTCAGTGGAACAGTAGGGTCTTATTTAGTGAAACCCATCCTTCTTCAGGTTGCGGCATCGGTCAGCTGGAGGCCACAAGTTCTCACTTGACTTAGGCTTTAGTCCTTCTCACTTGTGAACCTTGCTCATTGGTGTTGCACAATCTGTGCCTTCTGCAACCACGCTCCGTTAGGGACACGGCTCCTCAGACGTGCTTGCAAACAGCTCAACACCGGTAACACCTCTGGTCTCTGTGGGTGCTAACCTGAACACGAATATTCACCAGGCATCCATCTGGGTATGATATCTACTGTTTGCCCTAAGCAATGGCTTTTGCAGGACAGCAGCTATTCCCTTTGGGTCTCTGACCGAGCGGCGTGGGAGACACCTGGGTGCAGTGGGTGATGGCGTGAGCGCGTGGGCAGCGCCTGGTTTTATGTGTCTGTTGAAGTGCAGCTCTCATACATGGGCATAAGCTGGCATCCGTGAGGAGCTGAATAGGAAAAATGAAAGCAGTCACAGGCTAGCGCGTTTTTCACTTGAAACTGTTGGAGAGCCTAGTAAAGGTTTGGTTGCCTTTTGGTAACCTCCATGGGAATGGTAATGTCCATGCTGCAGGGCGGTAATGTCTTTTGGTGATGTCCGTGCTGCAGGGAAGCTAGTAGCAGATGTTCTTCTGAGTTAACTGATAGTTTTGTTGAGAAACTTTGAATGAAAATACAGTGTAACGGCTGAAGTCAGTATAATGACTCCTTTATGTTTCAGGAGCTATTGGGATTGGGTCTGCCTGATACTTTTGCTATCACTAGTCTGAGTAAAAAAAATTTTACGGGGTCCCAAAACAGTCTGTTGCTTCTGGCAGCCGGCGAGCTGGCAGCTCAGACTCACTGAGGCTTGAAGAGATAGTTCATTAATTCATGGCACTTTCCAGAATAAACATGGCAAACCTCCTCTGAAATAACAGACGGTAAATCCTCCTTGTCACTCACGACTGCACATTTGTCTTCAGAAAGGGGCCGTGAAAGAAGCTGTCCATTTCCTAATGAATGAGAAAATAAATAGAAGATGAATTGTGCATTGTGCCATACTTGACATGGTGAAGCTTCAGGGTGGAACAACAACAAACCTTTCCTCCTGTCTTATTCCTGTTAAATGTGGACCTAAATCAAGCAATGCCCACCGGGCAGACTATCGGACGGCGTAAACTAGCATAGCTCTCCTGCAGGGATCCCTGGTGGGACCGACGGCCTTTTTTACTCCTGATTTGACTCTTTTTGGGAAGGTGGATTTCAGCACCTCTCGGCTTAGGGTCCTCGGGAGGCGACCCTCTGGTTTCTCTGTGCTGCGAGACTTGTGAAGGTTGCTACAAGCTGGGGTTGCTGGGAGCGTGCAGATGTTTTGTGCAGCTTGTTATTTTCTATGTTGGAGGTTATGAGTCAGATTACTGTTACCAAAATATTTATGTGAAATCATTTCTGAGTCATATATTTGCATCATATACAACCTGTCTGACAATCAAAACATTCAGTGCTCAGCTAATGATTATACTAAGTTTTCCAACACTCTGCTCCAACATAACATAATTACATGGCAAAGTGCAATACATTACTGTGACAGGGTTCTTCATGCGTCTTGTGATGTCAGAACATCATCGTCACTATTATTTGAAATTATCGGAGAAATACAGACTTTGTTGCACAAAACAAAGTTAAAAATAGTGAGAAGCGGTCCCTCAGAAACACAGTGCCCTGCAAATGTTCCTGGAAATGGGCTTTTTTTGGTCCCCAAGAAAACATACATTTCAAGAAGTGGCATAGTGCTTTTAGCCTTGTTCGGTCCAGAGAGGTGCCTGGTCAGGGTTTACCCGTGAATTAACAGACAGTTGTGGATATTTGTATGGAGAAATGGTTTGAATACTGGGATTCAGTAGCTGCCCAGGAGGCTGTCTGGTAGTTTCTGTATAATATGGTTTGTAAGATGGAACCAGAGTATTTTTAGCAGCGTGGAAGACATAAACAGTCTCTAGATGACAACTTAATGCATGCTGTGTTTATCTGTTGTGTGAGTTCTAGCATAAATAGGGGTCACTTACAAAAATATTCTGCATAATTAGGGCAAACTTTTAAAATTATATTTACCTTCAGGTGTGTGAGAACTAGGGCAGGAGCGCTTGCTGCCATGTCCCGGTGAAATCAGTAACTCCTCTTTAATTGTTTATTCTGAAATGGGATAGGGAAAAACAAAGCACCCCCCAACTCTGGGCTACAGAAACGGTCAAGGAGGTGAAAAGTACATGGGGGCATAGGGCTGCTCTTTTGTTTGTTTTTTAAATAACTGTCTGTGAAAAAGCATATGGATATTGAAATGGAAAATGGTTTTAGGGCTGACTTGTCTGAATTCAGTTTACAGTCTTTTGGAATTGGCTTTGAGAGCTTGGTTACAAGTGTGAAGGGCACTGGCAGGTCCCTTTAAGTAAAGTATCATTGCATTTCATCACTCTTACTGAACAGGCAGAGTGCAAAGCGCAGGATAGATTAGATGCCATTCTTTACGTTCCTAGTGAAAAAAGTATGGACAATACGGTAGTGGACTTTCCTGGCTACAGGTGCCTGAACTGTGCTTAGTAATTAGGGAGCCTGCGTTGGAGCAATAAAAAGCATCCCCATACAGTATTAGCGAGCATCATCTTTGTTTATGCACTCTCCTTGGCCAGCGTCAGTGGCAAATACATAATTGGACTATGAGGACCAATATATTGTGAAGTGTAGTGGAAAATGCCAAAAAAAAAATTTCAGTTGGATGAAGTCCATTTGTCCTGTGCTAATTTCTAGCCCTGTAAACAAACACAGCTGCTGAGTGTAGAATCAGTGCTCAGAGCAGTTAAAAACAGTGATGCATTGCTAGTGAGATCACGGCAGAAAAAATATGTAACATATGAGGCTGCAGTAAGGATCAAGACTATCCTCAGCTCTGATTAGTTGTTTCTGTTTATATATTTTCATCTATTTATGATGCCGTAGGGTAACTAGAAGGTAAAGATGGCTTTTTAATTGCTAGACCATTCAGCTGAGACAGAGTATTAAGTATTGATGAGCCAGTTGTCACGAACTTTTGCAAAAGGGTCTGAATCGGTGACCAAAGGCTTAATCAATGTATATGTACATATTTTATATTTCTGGTTTTCGTACCATTATGCCATCGGTTTGGTCATCTGGGCTTTGTTGTTGTTTGTTTATATATATGAAGGATCTGTGCAGGTAGGTTTGCCTGTCATTGCATCTTTATTAAAATGTCTTTAGAAGTACTGCGATACTGAACAAGGGACATGAGGCTTCAAACATTAGAAACCTCGGGGCCAAGCCTGCTAGGTCATTGACAAAGCAGCAGCACTTACACTGTAATTTGTCTTGCGGCCCAGTTATATATTTTGACATCCCTGAGCTGACTAATTGCTCTGGGGAAAAAAAGAAGTAACGAACAGTCTTGGTTACTGTAGTGGAAAAGACAGCTTCCAACCTCCTCTGTTCATCGCGTCACTTATTCAGTGACTGCTGCACGGTCATCCCCAGATATAGCAGAGTAGGGCTCCTGTGGCTTGCCACAATACAATTAAGTAACGTGCTTGACGTCATATTGTGCATCACCTATCCTAACTGAGCATTAAAGAGATTTCTTTTTCCTCCTTGGCTTTGAGAAAAGAGAAGGCTAAAGGAGTTAGATAGTTCAGGTGGAAAGTAGTGGAGAGGAGATGAGAGGGAATATACATCACCAAGTATGATTCATCGTCGGAGGAGTTGTTAGGGAATCCTCCAGTGCAACACACTCCTACGTACATGATGCGTTGAGGATGGCTGAGTCAACAAGGTCTACGTGCTCCATGGGAGGGTTCACTTTTGACAAAGCTGTGGTGGTACCTGTGGAGGCCTTTTGTCAGGCGATTTGCGTGGTCCTTGGCCAGCTTGATTGCACGCATGTTGCTGGGAGGTCGTGAAGCTGAGACAGAAGTTCTGGCTCCTCTGTCGTTCGCTTTGGGCTCTGCAGTTTCTCTGTGAGCTCCTGGCTCTCCACCGCTTGTCCTGTCCCAGGGGCCTTGACAAGCTGCCTAGAAGCCCCAAGAGTGGCAGGTTATCTCCTGCAAATCTACATCTGCTTTGTAATACTGAAATCTTCTACAAAATAGATGACTTCTGAACAGCTCCAGTTTGAAAATTTTGGATGTTTCATAGCCATTTGGGGCACTCCATGCTGTCCTGTGGCACGTGGTAGTGCCACCCTCTTCAGAAGCCTCTTGGGACTTGAGAAATAATTGGGCGTTTGCATTGCTGCGTACTGGACTATGCTATCATGAATTTTGTTGTGTCTGCAGAACACGACTGGGGCCCATCAGTGGCCCAGGTTCTGGAAACTCTCCTTGCTGCTACCCCTGCTCAACTATACGCTGGCATGGAGAGCTTAATTCTCGAACTGTCAGTCTGGCACTTTCCATAAACACTAAATTGACTCAGAGTGGCTAGGTCTAGTGCTATAAAACATACTGTTCAGGTCTTATTGCCAAGAAAAAAAAAAATTACCTGTAAATAGCAGACTTACAGCATAGGGGCTTATTTCTGTGTTTTTTACATTTCCATTTTTGCACCAGCTTGGCAAGAAGTTAACTTAAATGTCAAAACTATTTTTATGTAAATATATGCATTATTGAATCTCTTACTCATAAAGCAAATACTACTTTAAACCCACACAAAACAGCTGAAGCTATATATATTTTCTCACTACTGAATTTGGCTTTTAATAACTTGGAGTGGACTGTCCAAAATAAAGTTAGGAATCAAGGGCACTTTATTTTCCAGCTAGCAACATATGTATTCTTGGCTTTGGACTGTACCAGTTTGAGATGGAAGAAAACTTGGATTTGCACTACAGGTCCTCTCAGCAATTAAAAAAAAAAAAAAAGAGAGAGATCGTGATTAAACAAACACATTATTTTTAAATTAGCAAACTTTTCTAATATTCTACAAAGCTATAGAAAAATATGAAGGACTATTAAGAAACCTTGAAGGCTTTGATGTCAAACAGTGGCTTTCTGATGTGTTTCTCCTGCTGAAAGTACAGCCTCGTGCCAGAGGCAGCAGTTACCTAGAGAAGGCTGTAGTCTGCAAAGAGTCCCGTAGATTTCGCTGATGGTATTTGAGGAGTAAGGACAGCAAAACCTGTGCTTAGCAAGTACAAACAAAACCAAACCTGAGGGTAAGGATTGTCTACCAAGCCCAGGTTGTAATGGCCTGGAAGGAGATGCTCGCCCTCCTTCCTGGGATTCATGGCTTGTCTCCTCGTCACACATTTTCTTGTCCCACTGCCCTCCTGCCTGCGGGAAGTTACCTGAGGTCAGTATCAGTTCCCAAAGACAAGGAGGGAAGAGTCACTTCAGAAATTCATGCGGACAAGAGCTTGTTCCCGAATCCAAAAAAACCTTGCTAATGCTCTGCCACAGTCTCCTGATGGGATTCACCTTATTGCTGTCCTGCCGCTACCCGCCACGCACTCGGTGTCAGAGCCGCCATAGCAGAGTTGTCCATTGGTTTTGCTTCGTCCTCTGCTGCAGGCAGGGCTCCCCCAAGCACGTGGGTGCGTTCGGGCTAACCGGGATGCAGAGAAGCAAGGGAGAGGAAGAGGGGAATCCTCAGCAGAATCGCATGTGATCTGCCAACCCAGATTTCCATTCAAGGTTTTAAGTCAATCATCCAGCAATTCAAACCATCTGTGGCTGGGTTGCAAAGTATTTGCCTGTCGCTATGTGTGGCACGAAGGGTGCACATCGCTACTTCTGCTCTTTCTGGTTGAATAAGCACGTGCTGTACTCGAGGAGGAAAAAAAATATCAGAGTGCTTTTTGAGGCAGATGGGCTGTGAAAGCTGCCTTGGTTATCTGAGGCTGAAGTTAATGTGAAGCACAAGTGGGGAAGACCCCTGAAAAAAAAAAAAAAAACTTAAAATGTCAGATACAATCACAGGCAAAATTTGGAAGACCCCACCAGTGTCAGAGCAAATGCTGCAGTTGGTCATGGGTGGTCATGTCCAGCCAGTCACTTGGGCTGGCTACGCATGCCTGACTTCATGGGCATGGAGGAGCGGGGAGACACTGGGGGCAGGAGGAATGAACTGGACCAGAGTGAGGGGTACATGCGCAGGTCCTGGCTCTCACCCGTGCAGGCAAGTGAATTTGAAGGACGGTGCCTAAGAGATTCTGGTTTTCTAAAAATAATGTTTTCAGCTGGATGAAACCGCAGCTCTTGCTGATGCAGCTTTTGATTATTTTACCTCTTACTCCATCTTTCCTAGTTTGCATGATTCAGACCTGCGTAAACACTAGTAACGGCACCTCGTTGCTGTGAGAGCAGAGCTGCACGGAAGAGGCAAGGCTCACAGGGGCAAGAGGTTTGCTGTCTTTATCAGACCAACTGATGGAGCCGAGTAAACAGGCACGCCCTCCGTCCTAAAAGCCTTTTTGTCCGTGAGATCCCATGAGCATCCCTGGGTGGCATCCCATTGTGCTCCCCGGGTGGCTGCTAGAGTGAGGGGTGAGCCGGTGGTGCCCGCAAAGGAAGTCTGAGGAAATTACGCTGTTTGGCTTTTCTTGCCATGTCCTCTTCTAGGAAACCTGCTTGTAATGTTCTTTATTCTTTCTCGTTTAACGTGGTGTGCGTTAAAAGGCTGCTGAGAGTAGGCTGCTCCGGGTTGTCTTTAAACGCAAGCCTTAAGGAAAAACTGAAACAACAGATGAATAAAATGGTTGTGGTTTAGCTTGCGCCATAAACACTGTTTTCCTTTTTAAATACATTTTTGGAAGGTGAGGGGAAGCCAATTACAATCGAGTTTAAAGCAAGCAGACTTTCCTTTATTTGACTGAGACGCGTGATTCATCTTGGCTAGCTTTTTCTTCATTTTTAAGTCATTCTGCTTGTGCCGCGTTCATTCTCTGAGCTTATTTTGTTAATCTTGCCACCTGAACAAATTAAGTGCCTGTTGTCATGTGTACCTGCTGGTCACAGTTGGGGCACCTGTATTTTCATCTGCTTCTCTATGTAGCCAGAAGACAATTCATCTTGCAGATTTTTTTCCAGCCTTTGCAAACTTTTTTTGGGTATTGTGCAGATTATATGAGTACACTTACATGTCCTGTTTTTCCATTGCTTTGGCATTTCTGTGTGTGCTTGGACTGCAGAGGTAGTAAGCTAAGGTATAACAGTTGGTACTTTCATTAGCAGTTGTGGTACACACAAAAAGCCCAAATCTGAGCAAGAAAGGTGAATTGATGTTGGGACTAGCAAGGACCCTCAGGGCCATCGCAGATGATGGAGTTGCAGGCTTTTTGTCCAGCAAACTCCACAGAAATCCTGCCCAGTTTTCCCCCATGTCTCACAGGTCACAGGACTCCTGCCAGCTGCCCTACAAAAAAATTAAGAGCAAAGAAGTAAAAGACCAGCGCCTACAGCTGTAAGCTGCTGGGGGGGATGTGCCTGGGATGGGGGGTGTTACTGATGCCTTGGGTCCTCACAGCAGTGCAGCAGCTGTTAGCTGACGTTCCCAGGTGGGACGTAGACTGGCCTAGGTGTTACAGAGGGAAGAGAAAATACCTAACACACAAACTCTCCCTGCTGCTTTGATTTGAGGAAAATTTCCTTGCTCATCTTAGCCTTTGCAGGTGTCATCTTTGCATGTGAGAGATTGTCCGTAACTCAGTAATTGGGTCTCTGCAGGCTCTTGCCCCACAAGAGGCGCTGAGGCTCTTTCTCTAGCTGGGGTCAATCTCTGATGCTTCACAGGACGATGGAAAAAAAGGGCTCAGGCCATCGATGTAAGTCACGAAACGTGGGACTGATACAGTATAACTGTGGGCCAAATGAGCACGGGAAAAAACATGATCACATCCTGCTTCATTGCACTCGGGTGGTACTGACAAATTTGACACCTCTGGCCTCGTTTCCCAAGTTTCAAGTTCCCGTTTCAGGAGCTGCAGGAGCAGTGGTTAAGTAGGACAAAGCACACCCCAGCTTCTCTCCCAGTTTTTCACGTGGATGTGTTTATGCTGTGCTCACGCTCGCTTCCTCTCCTGCTCAACACCGTCAGCTTTCTCTTCAGAAAATGTAAAATATACAGCGAGAAGGTGTTGGAGGTAGCTTTTGAGAGACGTAAAGTGCAGGCACTGTGTATTGGCTGTGGGGGAAGGATCTGCTTTTGTTGAAATTTGGCTTTTTGGTGTGACTCGTGACGTCTATACAGGTATAATGACATGTACATTAGTATGTGGAGAAGCACTGGCCAAATGCTACTGTTCAGTGAATGTCCCAGATGCAAGTTTTGGTTTAGATAAAGTTTGACATTATATCCTTATTATGTATGGCTAAGAATGAACTCAAAAGATCTCCAACTCCATGCAAAATTATTTCAAGTGGTATGCGGCCAGGGGGTACCCTGTATCAGAGTAACTGGTTTAATTGGGAAATTTTTCAAGAGAATGGGACAGTTTCATGATAACGGAGAAAAAAACTAGAGTTTAACTGAAACAGCATTAACAGATTGTTTGTCTCTTGGAATGCAATCAGCAAGCAGTAAGGGTTGTTAAATAGATACAAAATTTAAGTGACTCTACTCTTAATAAAGAAGCAGCTAAATAAATATTTCAAGAAAACAGTGAAGTCAAATTGCAATAAATTTTATTATTTAGTGCACTTTTAAGGCCCCGGGACAGGAATATATCTGCCTTCAGGAAAGCACTTAAGCATGTGCTTTCCTGAATAGGGACAGTCTAAGGCTTGTACTTAAGTGCTTTCCTGAATGTGGGCCAAAGCCTTCTAAGAGTTTATTTTAAAGACACTCCTCCCTTAATTAAAACACTTGGTCGAATTTAACAATTAGGTGTCAGCCTGCTTACTGTCACACAGCAACTTTCTGTAACAGCAGGCGGTAGCACTATACAATGACTGAGGTCAGGAAGCGAAGACTACTTCATCAGTTGACACTAGGAGAGGAAACTTGATTTTTATGGGCCTCCCAATAGTTCCCTCCGGCGAGTGCTGGCGGTCTAAAATAAATTGAACAGCTCTGCCAAGAAGCGGCCCAAAACTGTTTACAGGGTCTGCAGTAGAACCAGCCTGATCTCAAGGCTTCTCCCTGCTGCAGCGGCACTGAGCAGCGCTGGAGCTCTTGCTGGTGCTGTCGGTACGTGTGGCTGGACCGCAGTCGTCCCGCCAGATGTTTTGTTCTGTTTATGCAGACGTTAAAGTTTTATTCGATCATTCCTCACAAGCATCCAGTTGCTCTTTTTCTCACTTTGGTGGCTGGGAGCCAGTTGTGCTAATGGCACTATCAGATGAGCTAGAGAAAGTGGAGTCACTGCAGTGCTGCTTCTCCTCCCGCCTGGGTCTCTGTGGCTCTGAAACATAGGATGGAGCATTGCTCACTCCTCCTGCCCTTCCCTGCGTTTGATGTTCACTGCTTCCTCCCTGGAGGAGCAAGAGTTGCTGAAGCAGTTAGGAAGTTGCTTTGCTGGGAGGGAGAGATGGGACCCGGTCATGCTCGTAAGCGTTGAAAACGAAGCTGTTCTGGAACACGTTGCCAAGAAGTCCCTGTGCCCTGAGGAGGTGGCCTTCAAGCGTCTCCTGCAGTGCCAGGCAAATATAGAAAAATAAGATTTTTGAGCAGCTTGGAGACAGACAAGTGACTTTGAGAAGATTTCCATACAGAGCCCACCCAAGGTCCTGCACTTTGGGCATCCCTGTCCAAAAAAGCAGTGTTGGTGAAGTGCTGGCAGTGGTGATAGACTCTTGTCTTGTAGCAGTCTCAGCTGACCCATGGAGGAGGAAATTCACTCTCTGGTTTTCCTGACGAGACAGACTTTAAACGAGGTGTATATGCTTCGAAAGCCGATTGCGTTTTCTTTCTCTCGTCTTAGGTTTAGTGGGCCCGCCCTTTGCCTCGTAACCACAGCAGTTCAGCGTCTTCCCCGCTCCCGCTGCCAGGACTTGGCTCCGTTGTTGCCACAGTTGTCCTGTCTCGCTTATTTTTATTTTCTTTCCTCCATAAATTGAGATCTGTAATTTCAGGATAGCACGCAGCAATCTAAGCCACTGCCTTTGTGTGGGTGTCTTCCTCTGAGTGACACCTGTGTAGGGTTTTCCTCAGGTTGCAATAAACTTGCTTTTCAAATCAGCATTTAATTTCTGAAGTTGATAGGTGTTAGCTGTGGCCAGGCCTTTAAAGGCGAGGTGAGAGCAAGTCCGTGCCACGTTCGAAACTGCTCCTGAAAGATTTTCCTATAGAAAGCCTCGTGTGCTGTTGTCCCCTCCTTGTCCTCTTAGACATGATTTCTACCGTGAGCTTGGGAGGACCTAGGGCTTGCTCTTGGCTCCTCCTGGCAAGGAGGCGAGGAATAAAGGAGAAAATAATTTTTGTGAAAAAAGGCGAAGAAAGGTGTAAGGTTTGGTAAGCAAAGACTGCAAATTGGATCCCTGATAGGTTGAATTTTCCATTTTACGGAGAACGTGCCAAAATACTACAGTAAAATACATAATGTGTTTCCTCCGCCTTCCCATTGTAAAACTTGAGAGTCATGGCATATTAACCAAAACCAGATACATCCATTGAGTTTCCATATTCTGAAGCAGTATAGGGTGGGGTGAAGCTGGTATTAATAGGTCTATTCATCACAATAAATTTTCCTGGTAGATGTGGGTGGTTCAGACTCAGTGAAGAAATGGCTCAGAAGTGATCAGTCTCCACCCAGAGAAGCAGGAATTTGTAGCAGGGAGTGTCCCACATACCGGTAATAAAAAATGATGGCTAACTGAAGAGTCTTCTTCAAGGGTTTTATTTTAAATTCAGGTGAGCTGAGGTTTAGTTAACACCAAGACTTATTTTGGTTCCCCAGCTGTTTTCTGATGTAACTCGCTAATCATCGGTCTGCACTCCATAGGTAAATCTGCATTTGATTAAGAGCTGGCTTTAGGCTGTCATCTTCTCACTTCTGTCCCAGTGCACCATAAAAAGCCCTATAAAATATGGACGTTCTCAAGGGAGTTGGTGCTTGCAGTGCTAACGGACACAAAACCAGCATTTTTGTGAATTTGTGTCATTATGTAAATTGTACATTCTCTTCAGAAATTTATCTATTTATTTGTGGGTTTAATTGCTATTTCTTTTATAGCAGGGCTTGGAGTTTGTAATGAGAAGTCTGTGCTGGGCGTTGTACCAATACATAACAGAGAAGGCAGCTCTGCCCTTGACAGCTAAGAGGACATGACGGGATGATAGGCATAACAAAAAGGGTGGAGAACAGAGTAACAAAATGCACAGAGATTAACAGATAAATATGTGGCAACCCACATTAAAAAATTTATTTGAAATACAGTGTTATGTATTAATTACGTGGGAAGATGCATTTTGTAGTATTATCAGATTTGGAGATCTAAATTTTTTTTTCTCTTTAAGAAAAAGTAAGAATCGGACGATTTATTTGTG
Organism: Pelecanus crispus; assembly: GCF_030463565.1. Classification (NCBI taxonomy): domain Eukaryota; kingdom Metazoa; phylum Chordata; class Aves; order Pelecaniformes; family Pelecanidae; genus Pelecanus; species Pelecanus crispus. The sequence goes on along the minus strand of NC_134644.1, from coordinate 78,356,238 downwards.
TATATGCAGAGTCGTCTTCTGTGTCCCTGGGAGGCATGTGTACATGGAAATCATTTTTAGGTTGGTGAAACTGAAACATCGGTGATGCCTGGGTTTGGAACTTGGATCACAAAGCATTAAGGGATCTTTTGAACTCTTTGCTTGGTGGAGAGCAGAGGGATCAATTCTGTTGTGAAATGATGGACTTGTATTGACAGCTGATTTCAGCAGATTCTACAGAATCACCCTGCTTTTTGGAGAGTGGGGGTGTAGGGACTCACGTTGCTCCATTAGACAGGAAAAGAGCAGACAAATCTTTATTTCAGTGCAAAGGCCAAACATGGATGGAAAGGAACTTCTTCCCTTAAAATTAGCTTTTTTGGGGGGTGGCATGAGTTCATGTGGGGTTCATGACACGCAGGAGTCACTGAGGTAAAGGCAACCTGCCATTTCCTGCCCACGCTGTTTGCTGTAGGCATCTTTGGAGGAGGTAGGGATGGCTTTGCATTTGGTGGTAGATTCTGCAGGGCAGCTTATGGGTTCCTCGTATGAGGAGCACATTCTTTCCACGTCTGCTAGATGGACTTTCTAGCTTTCCTTCTATGAATAGTCATTTTGATGTCCGCACTGTGAAATCACGGAGACTAGGTGGATAAACAACGGACAAAAGTTGCCCGAGGAACTGAAAAAGGAAAATGTGTTCCTGTTTCTTGCAGTAAAGCCGATGTTTGTCTCAGCTCTGAGTTTCTTTGCTGTGGGCTCTCTGCAGCAATTGAAGACAGTCCATACCCCGGTGGAGGAACATTGTCTATTCAGCTATGCAATGGCTCGTAATCTGATCAAGTAATTCCAAGATGGTCACATTTTTGTGGATGAGTGTGGGAGGCTGTGCGCCACGTCGCACCCTTACTGTCTCGGGTTTTACCATTTAAGCCTCCTGTTTGCTGATTACGTAAATGCTGAGGTTTCATTCTTAGGGCTTCGTTTCTGGGGCTTCCTGTTCTTCAGTCCGAAGAAAGCGGCCACCTCCACCACAGTCCAGCCAGCGTTCACGATGTGCCTTCTAGCCTGGCTTCGTACACACTGTGGTTTGCACCGATGAACTGCTGGCCCTTGCGGGTGAGAGACGGTGGGTGCCAGGGCGAGTGTGGATGCTTATGGGCTCCTCTGAAATACGTGGCAGTGAGGAATTCAGACGGTAAATCAGGCCCCTGGTCGGTGGTGGTGAGAAGAGACCGGCAGTAAGCCAGGCTGAGGTGGAAAAAGTGGCCAGAGGCTAGGGACAGGTGCCCACATTGGTAGAGGATGGAGGGGAGAGACACATGGGGCTGGTAAAATGGGTGAGTTGGTGAGCAGGAGGGGGAAACATTTCTGCACAGATCCTTGGGTGCATAAGTGAGCACGGGAGCGAGCGAGGTGACTTACCGGCACGCTGTGCAAACAGGTTGGGCTTCAAGGCTGTGTGCAAGGGTGCTGCCGGGCTTCTGGCAGTAGCTGGGACAGCATTGCAGACATGCAGATTTTTTTGTGGAAGGGTTGGTAAATGGTGACGTTAAAGAAATTGAAAGAGAATTCTTAAGAGCTGTGAGATGCTGAATTACCCTACGATCAATGTTCTGTGGGAGTGGACAAGTTTGCAAAGCAAGTTGCTGTAATTTTGCTGCTGTTGACTTCCAGTGGTGCTCCAACCCAAGTCTTAACCACACCTGCAAGAAGGGGGACAAGGCTCTTGGGCTCTGGGTGCCAGGGTTCCTGCTGCAGGTCGTCTTTCATCCTGTCCTTGGCCTGTCCTTGGCTTGCCCTCCCTGGGGGATGAGTTGGCTGCCACCCTAGCCCCCTCCACTTCCCAGCACCAGGCTGAGCATCCCTGCCACGGGTATAATATTATTTCAAACCCTTCTGCAGCATACCTGATGGAGGGGGAGGGCTGGGCATGGCCTTTCCTTGCCCCTCCTTCTCCTGCAAGTGCTGGGAGCCATCAGCTGGTAGTGATCTTCGAGTCTGAGTCGGCAGTAGCTACCAGCAGTGAGGAGATGCAATCTGGCTTGAAAGTAACCCTCCTACTTCTCACCTTCAGAGGTGAGAGGTGTCATTCTGATTAGTTCTGGTAAATACTGATTTTGGTATTGCATTAAGTGTGACTTATCATAAGTCGCATTGCTGGATGTCAGCATTTTTTTTTTTTAAATTAACATTTTAGCTTTTTGTAACAAAAGAGCTAAAGTGTTATGGTTTAGGCTTTTTAAGGACATTATTCATTTTTCTATTGAACTGGAAATGAAAAAGGGAAGGGGAAGAAAATGAAAAAATTAGAGTGTCTTTTCCATTAAGAAAGATTCTTTTTTCCATCCTTTTACTGGCAAATGTGGTGGATATTTGTAAAAGTTTCTTTCATTTTTTAAGAGCCCCCAGCCATTTTTTCTTGGAGAAAATATTTTAAATATGGAAAATTGCATTTTTCATGTACTTCATTTTGGAGGGTTTTTCTTGCTATGAGCTCAGTTTACCAATGTGAGCTACCTAGTTGGTCTCTTGAATCCATTTTTGTCAGTGGATCTCTGCATAACAGTTGTTCTCTTCTTTTTTGCAGGAGTAGGATTATAATGAGAGAACCAGCCAAAAGATACAGAGTGGGCATAGATTAAACTGTTTAGTCCAGAGAAATTGTGCAGGAAACGTGCCTCTCTTGCGCTGTGAAAAACACCCGGGGGAAAAAGTATAATCTTTTGAAGGTTAGCTTGTAGAGTGCAAATAAAATAACCAGGTTGCTATACTTTGGAGCAAATTTTTTGCTTCCCACTAAAAATAATTGAAAAATCAGTTCTTTTCATACAGTCATGGATAAGTAGTTCTTTCACAGTGTTGATCTTGCCTTTTCATAACTTTTTCTTGCACAGTACTTCAAAAATTCCTTTGCTGTCTTTCTCAGATTTTTATCTCAGAACATGTGTTTTTGTCATTAATTTTGTTCTTATGCATTCATTGTTTTAGCAACTTTTGGTTGGCTTACAGTCTATCTGCAGGCTACGTGTATCCTATTATCAGTCCGTGTTCAGTTTGTCTTAGAAGTGCAATTTCTTCCCCCACACCCCGAAAGACTCCCTTTGTAGTGCCTCAGTGTTATATTATGGAAGTTGTTGCCAAAGGATGTTGTGGAGACCAGAGGTCTGAATCCAAAAAATCCAAAATCTCCAAAAAAGGATGGAGATAATACATAATAACTGTAAATGATAAACATGATGATCTTCATTTCCCAGGAAGCTGCTAAGCTTCTGATGGCTGGAAGACTATGTGCCAGGGTACAGATCCTTCTGTCTCCTCCCTTGCCTTATGTTTGTCCCTAAACATTTCTTGCTGGACACCCTTTGAGACAAGATGCTGGGCTGTCTTTGGTCTGGTCCATTAAGGCTGTTCTGTGATCCCATGAATCTGACTTTGGTTAGTGGTCTCCAGTTCACGGTGCAAGCAGCATGTAGCTTGTCAGCAATACAATGGTGGAAACCTGTCGGGAAATGCTGCCTGTCTCTTGGCTTTTTGCCTGCAGAGTTCACATTTATAAAAGCCGAAGAACAGAGGTAACCACCAGGTGAGAAGAATTACAGGTTTCAACCTTGTGTAGGCTCTGAGATTACCCCTAAAAGGACATTTACTTGTGTCCAAGATGAGCTCCTGAGTGAATTCATCATGCACCCGAGGGAAGGATTTAACTCTTGTGTCTTACCTGTTTGTGTGATGAACCACTTCAGTGCTCGACAGAGGTGATTATTCATTCGTGGCTGTACATAACCTTCTCTCCAAAGCACATTACAGATCACTGGAGACCACGACGGCCCACGAGGTGGTTGTTTGCTCTGCCCAGGGCTAAGCTGAGGTACATGCGTGAATAAGTGTGTCTTGCTCAGTGTCACATCACAGACTGAAGGATCAGCCTCAGCCCTGCAGCAGCCTTTGGTGACTGTGTATTTTGATTAAGCAATTGAAACGGGGGCAGATCCTTCAGCTTTTGAGCTTGTCATAGACCAACACTGGGAGACTTTACTGGAAATTGTCCCTTCGCTCGCCTGTTGCTGGTCTTCTTTCCTGGAAGGCTTTGCTCGGGCATTGCCTTAGAGCAGCCTGCCTTCAGGACAGGAGCTTGTGAACAGACCGCCGTGGGTGTACAGCCACAGCTTTTTGTGATTTCACCCCTGTGAGCCTTTTCCTGCATGAAAACTTGAGGGAGTGGGATTGCCAGCCTTTCTCTTGTGTGTATTTCTAGAGCAGAAATCATAGAATGCTTTGGGTTGGAAGGGACCTTCAGAGGTCATCTAGCCCAAGTCCCCTGTGGTAAGCAGGGACAGCTTTAACCAGATCAGGTTGCTCAGAGCCCCGTCCAACCTGACCTTGAATGTTTCTAGGGATGGGGCCTCCACCACCTCTCTGGGCAACCTTTTCCAGTGCTTGACCACCCTCATTGTAAAAAATTTCTTCCTTATAGCCACTCTAAATCTATTCTTTAGTTTAAATCCATTATTCCTTGTTCTGTCACAACAGGCCTTGCTAAAAAGATTGCCCCTATCCTTCCTATAGGCCCCCTTTAAGTACTGGAAGATCGCAATAAGGTCTCCTTGCAGCCTTCTCTTCTCCAGGCTGAAAAACCCCAACTCTCTCAGCGTGTCCTCGTAGGAGAGGTGCTCCAGCCCTTGGATCATTTTTGTGGCCCTCCTCTGGACCCGCTCCAACGGGTCCATAAATGAGCAACAAAGATCAAACTCCTCAGGTTGTTGTCTTGGCTGAAAAGAACATGATAATCAATATTTTTGTTCTTTGCTTTTGGGTTTTTTTCTTCTTCTGAGTTTTCCTGTAGAAGCTTAGAAAGATCCCATTATGTATAAGTTTTCCTGTAGAATCTTAGAAAGATCCCATTATATATATGTATAATTTACTACAAAAAGGAGTTGACTTAGTTTATTGGCTGACTCAAGGATTTTGTATACGTGAAAACAAATACAGGCATATTGTAAGACTAATGATAGAACTCCTCGACTTGGGAATGAGATGAAGTGCAGTATTGATGGTACAAGGGCATCAGCTGCACCATGGCTGCAGGAAACCCCTTCTTGTTGGTCGGCTGGACAGATTTTGCACCAGGTGAGATGCGTTACGTTTATGAGAAATACGCAGGTCCCAGTAACCACTATTTTAGTTCTAGACCTGTTTGTTAAAGGTCCTTGAGTGTATACCCAAGTGGTATACTATAGAACTATTAAAAAAAGTAAACCCACTATTAATATGTGCTTTCTGTTATGAGAACACACACAAGTGGTAGCCTTTTGAGGCAAGATTGTTTGGTTTGGACATACCTACAATTAGGAAAAAAAAGTGCAAACAGCTGTTTCAAGGTTTTGTTTTGTTTTGAATAAAAGTATCCAGTCCTAGTTCAGGATTTTTTTTATGCCAAGTTCTGGTTCAAGGCCAGAGGGAGGTCTCACAACCGACTTAGAAAGTCCTGAAATGACTTAGAAAGCGAGTGCCAGCACAAACTGTAATGGTACCCACAGACGTTGCTGACCCGTGAATGCAGAGCAGACGGGGGAGCTGAGCCTCCAAGGCAAGTTCGGGGAGCTCTGCCCGCCTGCCGCCACCGATCCCGGCTGCACCGCACGGTCCTGCAGCCTTTGCCAAGCTGCTGTCCTGCGATGGGGCTGTTTTGACTGGCCCTGGTCCATGCGCTGTGCATTGTGTTTTGGGGGCAAGGCTGTGTTTTTGTGTGTTTTTTGGATCCTGCAAGAATTTACTTGTTTTGTGGGGGGTTTTTTTGGGTCAAGTGAGTGGACTATTGGGAATCTACCTACACGAGAGACAGATACTGATACTTGTGTTGCTGGGACCTGGATTCTAAATATTTATCTTGGAAAATCTGAATCATGTTGATGCTAGCTGTTACTAATAGTGCCTTTTAATTATGTTGACAGCAATTAAATAGAAAGACATGGAGTTGGGTAAAAGAGAAAACATTTCATGGATACTTGTTTTTGCAAAATAAATTTGTTTAAGTGTATTTGTGCCTCCTTCATAGCTGTTGACTGCAAACAAGTGAAGACATTGGTAAGGATGTTGGTGAAGGGGTTAAAACTTGGTGGACTATGGGCTAGTAAAAAGGGAATTTTGAATTAGAAAGTGTTTGTATTGGAAAACTATTAAACTAAAACAAGAGAAAGAAACATCACTATCCAGAAGCCTGCAAAAATGTCCATGTTGCTGATGCTAAGCATAAGAGCACAAGATTTTAGTAGGGTTGTACATGTGAATGAAAAGAAGCTGCAGATTTAGTGTCCACTAAACAAGCCAGTAGGTCGGACAGTGAACTGCTGCTGTGAACTGCCTGTCTGCAGCTGACAGTCCCAGGAAATTAACTGTAGAAAACACTGGAGTGGATTATTCCAACTAACAGATCAGGGATGTTCACAAACTGCTCATTGACAACTGGCAAGTGGAGATGGGCAAAAGAAAAAACATCTTTAGGCTGGTTGAATCCTTGTAGGGTTAGTAACTGAGAACAGCAGCACTTAGCGGGGGGAGCACTTCAAACTAAAGAGCGTTAGCTCAAGAGATTATTTTTTTTTCTTTCATAAGTCAAGATTTGGAAAGATGCCTTTCACAGTGACTTTCAGGAAAAGCGAGTGTGATATGAATCGCTCTCACCCTCCCTGGTTCACCTGGGAGGTATCTGCAGCCAAGTGTGCACGTCGTTCCTCTCTACTGTCTGGGCCAGTGGGTTTCCAAGAAGCAGGATTTGCTTCTTCCATATGCTTCTCTTAGGTGCTTCTGACAATTCATCTCAGATCTTGACTTTTGTGTGGCCATTTATTACTTCCGTGCGTTCCGAACATAGATGGTACAAGTTTGGCTTGCAGTTTGGAAGATGCAAAATGCCTTTTGGAGAACTCAGCAGAGCCTTCTGCCATATTAAGGGGAACAGGACTTTGCATATGGATAAATCCTCTGTAAATCAGGTGTATTAGCTTGAGGAAATACTTGTCAAGAGCAAGGAGGAAATGCCGGTAGCTGAGCCTAGATTGTTTCATTTGAAATATCTTGGGCTGCTGAATTGCTGCTGAATCCAGAGTCCAGGAGAAACATGTCCATGTGCAGCAGCCCTCCCCTGTGGCAGGATGTGCCTGGGGGTTTTGGGGTCCTCAATCCCAGCGCAGGTATAACTGGAGGATCTTAACCATGGTCCCCAGCTGGAGAAAAAGGACATCCATTTTAGTCCAAAACCATACTCAAAAGAAATGAAAATTTCCTGACAATTGGAAATCCTGTTTTTCCGCCAGCTCTATACCTGGCTCCAATTTCATCTGCTAATGGAAACAACCTGCAAGATCCTAATTACTGGCTGACAGCTCAGGACAGAAGAGGTAATGGCACTGTTAAATGCAGGAAGCAGATTTCATCGGTGCTTTGTCAACTGTCCTACCAACTCATTCATGTGAGGCAATGACTCAGCTGTGGATCCTGCCCCAGGTCCCTGCCTTGGACTGGATCACTCCGCAGTATGGATGTGATCTGGATCAGCTGTGAACAGACGACATGGGGTTTAATGCTACCTCGGCGCTTTTATGTTGGCTTTACATTGCCTGCGGGAGGCACAGACTGACAGATGACTTCTCCAGGAGCCTGCCAATACACAGTTGAATAGGTAGCAAAGAGTGGAGCAAGCTTAAACCACCAAAGGAAATTTTTACCCTAGCTTGGTTCTTTATCGCATTTTTTTGATTTGGTAGTAGGAGTTTTAAAGCTGGATTAACCGCACCACCAAACCACAGCACCAGCATTAATACTGATTTTTTGACCCAGTTACCTCTGTTTTATTAGCCAGATCGTTTTGCAGATCTGACCTGGAGCACGGCTCTACAGATGCTTTGCCCGGCATGACGAGGGACGAACAACAGCCGTTGGGGATGAGGAGATGTCTAGAATGGCACTGTGGAAGCAAAAAGGCAGACAGCAACCTCTAAACTGTCTCTGCCACCAAAGGATGTAGGACAGGGGACTCCCCTCTCAGAGCTAGGGTCTGCTGTCCTGGCTCTCCAGGGTGGCCTCAGAGGTGCTTCTTATGCTGCTGGCTGTTGTTCCCTTCAAAGTATGGGTTATCGTCATCTTCTGTTGGTTTGTTGTTGTTGTTGTTGTTGTTGTTTTCCTTTTGGTACTTCAAACCAGTTTTGCATGTTTTATTTCTTGCTGGAATTCTTGACAGTTTATCATTAGAAGCAGAATTTACATACTTGTTTTGAAGCCCAACCTCTCTTGTTCTAAAGAATGCAAAGAAGCTAATATATACAATTTAGTAGTGTGATGTAGAACCTTTAAGTGGTTTTTCTAGGGCCTTGGTTCTGTGATGGGTTCCTAAACAGTAACTCCAAGTGTTCTCAGTTAAATCTGTGCCCCAGAAAATGGTGGGAAGTGATGACCTCCACCCCCTCCAGAATTCCTCATTCCTGTCTGTATGTGTGCACACACGTATACACACCTACCGATATGCCTAGTTTGTACAGTAGCCAAATGGTTACATGATTCCATCGCAGCTCTTGAAGATGACTGCCTCTCCTGCTTTCTGCATTGCCAAAAAACCTCATTGTTTTTGTCATTTTAAGATTACATTTAGGTAGACCTAATATAATATTGCACATACAAATGCATATGAATGCATGTGTATGTAAAAAAAGGAGTGAAGTACAGCTGTGCAGATGGCAGAGCATTGTGTTTTTTGTTGGAAGGGCCACTGCAGTATTGATACATTAAAAAAAAAAAAAAAAAGAAGAAAAAACCCAAACCCTAAACACCCCAACCTTCTGTGGTGTGAAGCCCCTCCGGGCTTTGCTCACATCTCATCTGCAGGTCTGGGTGAGAAGAGGCTCAGAGATTTGTTGTCTCTTAAGTTCTTTTGAGAGGGTTTCCTTTAAAAATCTGTTTATGGTTGGGGAGGACATGCCTGAAAAAACATTTGCACATAAAACAGCTGTTAAGTGAATCTCCACACACTGAGATCAAGAGAACGTGAAGAAATATGTACTTCCAAGGACGTCTCTGCCAACTTGGAGCCTCCTTCAGAAAATAAATACAATCTCCCTACAAGTCTCTGGTAACTTAGTTACTGAAAAATAAATTGAGCTACTTAGACCCTTGAACCTTCCTTTTTCTTTTTTTTCCCCCTCCCGCTAGGTCTGAAGCAAATGCATAAAATTGTGTTGGAATGATACGCACTGAAGCCAAATAGATTGATTTTAATGTTTCTTCGGTATGTTGTCAGCTAGTCAAGTGCAGGCAGTGACGGAGTTCGTCTGTGTGTGAACTAACCACTTCCAGTAGTGCAGCCGCTGGCTTTCCAGCAGTAAATTAAAACATCGCGAAGCCCTCTTCAAACCTTCCCTCGATGCCACTCGCCAAAAAGAGCATCACCTGGGAGGGGCTGTCAGAGGTGCAGTACGGTGTTAGTAAGGACTGTTCCTTATTTATCGTTTCCTTCTTTTGCACGGCCCCAAAAGGAGAGGGCTTGCTGTGGTGGCGCAACTCAGTTTCCCTCTATTTTTGGTTGGTTGGTTGATTTGCTTTGGGGCGCCGTTTGGTCCCAGCGTGCATCTAGTCGGGGTGGCTGCAAAGTCCTCGTCCTCCGCTGCAACATCGTGGCCCTTTAAAACCCTCCGCGGCTGCAGCCAGAGGCAGTCGGTGGTGCGCTACAGATGTTTTTACAGTTCATTTCCAAACAGCTGCTTTTCCCTTCTTTCGTCTGTTTTTCCTTTATTTATCAAGTCCCCGAGGAAGGCTGACGGCTCACAACCCTGGCAGGGGCTCCCTCGGTGAAAGCCCTCGCACGGGGCCCCGGGGCAGACCCGCGGGCAGCACCTGCTACTGCAGGGGGGGCTCGCTTCGGCAGGTTGCAGTAAGCCCGGGCACAGGGGCCCACGGGCTCGGCCCCGGGCAGACGGCCTGATGTACCTACAGCTTTTCCTAAAATGACCCGGGAAAAAGATGGAAAAGGGCTTGAGACGAGGGTCAGTTGCGCTGAGGCCCCTCTATGGTGGCAGGAGGCACGCTCCGCCTCGAGGGCACACCGTTCGAGTAGCTTTCGCCCCGCTTCTGGTGCTTAAGTGAGCTCTGTGGATTAAAATATCGAGCGACATTCCCTATCTGTCATCCCGGTGGAGAGCGTGCGCTTGCTCGCCTGCTGCTGCTGTCAGCCAGCGGTGTTCCCTGATGTGCCCAGGTTTGTCCCATACTGGTATAAAATGTTTCGACTGCAGGTAACGGGAAGCAGGAAGAATGAAAACAAGCCAGAGCGCCCTATTTGGCCGGCTGACAAAATTCCCCAGGCATTTGCGACTCAATCCTTGGCTCATGAGCCGGATTTTTTCCCATTCATATTCCCTTTCAGCAGACGGATTTCTGTGGCTTGTTTAAGGGGGGGGGAAAGTCCAAAGATGAATCTTTTCTCCACCCGCTCTCTAACCAAGTTGTTTGTTTCTTAACTTGTTTGCAAAATCATGAATATGCTCCATCTGCTGCTTCTCCTTTTAAACTTTCTTTATGGCAGTTCCTTGCTTTGAAGGAGCACAGGGCAAGTGAATGCTGCTGGGGGGCTCCGGGGTTGTTCCAGCCCTGTTTGCTTCTGTTGTGCAAGGCCAATAAATCTGGGGCTGCCTTTTTTCTAAACGAGGTTTCAAGTTTTATAACGGCAGGTTTCAAATGCCACCTGGACCGGAGGATGCGCGGGGAGTTGGCTGGTTGAGGGTCAGGTCCGGCTTTGTTAACGTGGACAGCCTGTCAGCTCTTTCGTCATCGCGTTGTCAAGTCTGGGCTGGGCAGATAATTACTTGTGACAGCTTTGCAACTCTGAGAAGTAAGGTTAATTTTTTCAGTGCAGATTCTCGGAGTGGCAGCTGGAAGGTTGAATGCCAAACCAAAGGGTTTGCTGGATAAAGAAACGAGTGATAAAATGATTCTGCTTTTTGTGCGATTCTTTTGTAGAAGGGCTCAATGGTCGCCCCTCATGCTGAGTTAAATTAACTGTGCGGTCTTGCAAAACTGAGTGCAAGATGCTGCAATTTTCTTTTAATAAATGGCCACTGCACTCTGGCTTCTTGCAGAACATGTGGAGTGGGAGCAGCACTGGCATGGAAGGAAAAAGCACTGAGAAATCCAATTTGAAGAGAATAAATGTTATGCAAGCTGGCAGGGAGTTCTGCAACCTGGAGAGGAGTGACAGGGAGCCTGAAGGCTAGTCTTAATTTTTAACTTATTTCTGGAGACCCTCAGCAGAGGCTGCAGCAGAGGTCACCTGCGGCAGAGGAGCAGCCGGGCCGGAGGGCAGCACCTCTGCTGGGGGTCCTGCCTGTCCAGGGGCAGGGGAGAAATGTGTGGGGTGGGGTGGATTGGGTTGGGTTGCTTTCAAATGTATGTGTGTGTGCTTATGCAACAGGGAAGCCAGAGGGTTGCAGGGATCCCTGCTAGGAGGGTCGAGGCAGGAACGTGGCAGCACCCACCCTCTGATCTGGGGTCAGAGTGCCCATGGAAGAGAAGGATGTGTAGGTAATCACTGCGGAGACATCCCCATACCTTTCCTCCACGGAGGAGCGCCTGTTGCCCAGTTTCCTCACATGGTTGGATCAGAAATGGACCGTTCCCTCTCCCACTTGTTGAGCATCCTACTGCTTTGCAAGTGGTTGGGGGTCCCCAAGTTTTACAGTGGATGGTGGTGAATTCCCATTTGACACATCTTTCAGCTTAGCTCTTGAAAATGAAGTGTATAAACGGACTGTAATAACCATAGATGGGTCTAGCTGGAGCTGGGAGCGTCGAAATGTCAACTTCTTAACTTTCCAGGTAAAGAAATAAAACCAATGCTGGCCATTTCAGATGTCCTGAAAATGGAGGATGTTACGTAGTGCCTGCTCTCTCTGACCACAGATACTGTTTATCTGCGTTTGCTGTCGGTCACACAGTTGAGATACTTAGTGAATATTTAGGGGCTCCATTACATTATAGAATCATAGAATCGTTTAGGTTGGAAAAGACCTTTAAGATCATCAAGTCCAGCCATTAACCTAACACTACAAAATCCACCACTAAACAAATTAAAGGTAGAGTAATGATTAATTTCATGTTTCTTGGCTTGGTGGCTGGATTATTTTTAATAAAAGTAAAACTAGGAATCATTAAGGTTGGAAAGGACCTCTAAAATCATCAGTCCAACCGTCAACCTAACACCACCATGCCCACTAAACCATGTCCCAAAGTGCCATGTCTGCATGTTTTTTGAACACTTCCAGGGATGGGGACTCTACCACCTCTCTGGGCAGCCTGTTCCAGTGCTTGACCACTCTTTCTGTGAAGAAATTTTTCCTAATATCCAATCTAAACCTCCCCTGGTGCAACTTGAGGCCATTTCCTCTTGTCCTATCACTAACTACTTGGGAGAAGAGACCAATGCCCACCTCACTACAGCCTCCTTTCGGGTAGTTGTAGAGAGCGATAAGGTCTCCCCTCAGCCTCCTCTTCTCCAGACTAAACAATCCCAGTTCCCTCAGCCGCTCCTCATAAGACTTGTGTTCTAGACCCTTCACCAGCTTCGTTGCCCTTCTCTGGACATGCTCCAGCACCTCAATGTCTTTCTTGTACTGAGGGGCCCAAAACTGGACACAGTATTTGAGGTGCGGCCTCACCAGTGCTGAGTACAGGGGGACAATCACCTCCCTGCTCCTGCTGGCCACACTTGTTCTGATACAAGCCAGGATGCTGTTGGCCGCCTTGGCCACCTGGGCACACTGCTGGCTCATGTTCAGCCAGCTGTCAACCAACACCCCCAGGTCCTTTTCTGCTGGGCAGCTTTCCAGCAAATTTCCATTATGGAGCTGAGCAAGGTATTTAGATATCATTAGCTTGCTTTGACATGATAGATGCATTTCAGAAGATATATGTAGTCTTGACCAGCTCTTGGGTTTAATTTTTCTTTGCTTCTGCATTTTGCTTTTTGTTGGTATTTGAGATACATCGCTTCTGTTAGGACTCCCCTTTCTGCGTCACTGTCAGAGTGATCTGCATGAAGTGCACAGGCAAGAAACTCATTTTGTACACAACAATTATTTTTAAGCACCATACTGCCCCATATTTAGCCATGTGTGACCATATGATATCTAAAGGAAAACACAAACAGTGAAACTAAGGTACTTAGCATCCCTCTTTTGTCTCCAGAGTAGTCAATGACTAACAGCCTCATTTTTCAGTTTTTACTCAAAAAGACATTTCCATTGGCTTCTGGCTGATCTCAGATTGAATTTTATAGCTAAATATTTTGTGTTTTGGGACTTCAGTCTTAAACAAGGACAACGAGTTGAACATGCCAGAATTGCATGGTGTCGTGCAAAATATAAAATGCAGTTCCTTTGCCTGCTGAGTCAGGGACGGCCAAAACCAGGGATGGTACTTGCTAGTTAACTTGCTTCCATACTTTGGGTATTTGGCAGTAGCTTTGAGCTCTTTTTGTTTCTTTTCTATTGTCAGGCAAAAGCTACAGCAATTGGTTTGTTTCAGAGCTTATCTGCTGTTGAAGTAAACTCTTCAGATTTAGCATGGTGAGAGGCAGTTTGGCAACAGCAAAGAAATTATGCAGCAAGTTTTTCCTGTAATTTCTTCACTATTATGGCATTTGCAGTATTAGGAAGTGCACTATGAAAACCATTTTAAGGCTAGAAAGGTGTATTTGGCTTTGCAATTTGTAAAGATGTTCTTTAGGACAAAACCACTTGTTAAGGTTTATTGAGCAGTAGGAGTTGGGAATTTTTTATATCCTAAAGCGAGGCACCTTTATTCCTAATAAATAAGAGGTCTGATTTCTTTTTTCAATTCGACCTGCAAGTCCTGCCCAGGTGCTGGCTGAGATAGGGAGCAGCTCTTCCTCTTTAAAACCTACTTGCTTCTGATTTAGGTTTGAATTCCACAAAAGCTTAAGCTGATGCTTAAACCGGTCTACTCGGAGAAGACTCTTTGCAGTTCAGGTGGAATTTATACAGGTTGAAAAATCATGCAGATGAATACCATTTTGGAGGACTGAGGCATTCATGGACTGATGAAGCAAAAATTTGCATTTAGGTTCAACTGAATGAGAGCACTGCTTTGTTCTGTTTAGCTTGAGAAGAATAAGCATGCATCTTCCTGAGAGCCTCTTTCTGCAACCCCTCCTCTTACAGAGTTGTTACTGACTTCAGTGGAAGATCTGCACTAAGAAAGTTTATCGCCCATCATAGTTGCGTTTCAATGACTATTAAAAAAAATACTGTATGTAAATTCACCCTTAGAGAAGATGATGGGAAAGCAATTAATTTCACTTCTGTTTAGGATTATTTTTGGCCAAGTTTTTTTACCAAAAAGGGCTTAGTTTCAGAATACAAAATGTGAAAATCTGTACTGCATGACTTCAGTTATTAACAAGAGAAAAACTGTCCCATATGTTTTACTGGCAGAGAAAACATATTTTTACATAATAGAATTAGAGCAGAAAATATTATTCCCTCTTGGAAACATTATAGTATATTAAATATGAACTTGGAAGCTACAATTCCAAACAGTTTGATTCCAAAAGCTTATTAAAATTTGATGTATGCTCCAGTATCTTTGATTTATGTTGTTTGTATGCACCCTAATTAGCTAGCAAAACGTCAGTTGACGGCTATAAAATTATGAATGTGTATTTTGCCACTCCTGGGTCTTCACGCAATTCTTAGGGAATACCTTCGCTTTTATGGGGCTTACAAGTGGAAGTGCAGTTTTCCTGGCTAACTATGTGAAGAAAGTGCACGCACAAATGACCTTTTACTCCTTAAGAGCTACTCCATGCTAGGGCGAGCACCAACATTTATGAACATACTGTTTTGTTTGTGTTATGATGACATCTGGAAGCCTTGATCCAAACTGGTCCACTCCCATTGTGCAAGGCACTTTACATTAAGGATCAATCCTTGTCTAGGAGAGTTTGCAGTCTGAATAGAACTAGATGCAGTAAGTAGCTTTACCTGAAAGCCCAAAGGGAATGGGAAGAGGGGAAATGGTAAAGCATGGTGGTTTTTGTTGCTTCCAGATTCACATTTAAAAAACCAAAATTCATAGCAAGAGTCTGAACAGATGAAGGGTACAATGGTAGAAAGATCTCCTGGTGAGAGCCTGGAAGAGTGCAAAGCTAATGGAGACACCTCTGCTGGAGCCTTGGACCTAAATACTGCAGCCGCAACTGTCATCAGCTCAGTATCCAAAGAAACACAGGCAGAGCGCTAATAAAAGTCTCTGCATTAATAACACTCCCACTGGGCATCCTTGACCAGGCATTTAATATATGCCTTGACCAGTTGATGTTCCAGGTTGCTACTGGCCCTCCTTCTGCCTTTGATTAAAAGCAAGTTGCAACTCATGGCACTGGCAGGAGTGGGCCCTGTTGGAAAAATGAACATACTGCCTTGTAAAGCAGGAGAGTTGAACCACTGCCTGGTCCTCCTTAGCAGTCCTGTGAGGCACATTTGGGATGAGCAGCAGCAATACATGCTTCACCGTGCTGTTCCACTGGTGTCCTCTCTCCTCCACGTGGGGAGATGGTGGCTGCATCCCTCTGTCTATTCAGGAGCCTTTCTGCAGGATTTGTCAGGAAGGACTCCATCTGAGATGGCTTCCAGATGTTGACATTTCTTCTGGACCCTGGCCTGGGAACAACCACTACCCTTCCAGTCACTGTCCCCCTTGTGAATGGTTACAGATATTTCAGTGGGAGTTTATGTATTCAGGGCACGCTTTGGTGCAGCAGTGCCAGTAAGGAGAAATCTTTGTGGAAACCACTGGAAATGTCACCATTTCAGCAGCACACCTGCATCATAACGAACTTACTGTCGTTAAGGAAAGGAAGAAATTTCTTGCAACTCTGGACATATGAACTAAATATTGTATTCAGTCTTGGCTTCTTAAAAACAAATCACTTTTTAACATAGGATATTACTGGAGACAGGGAGGAAAGAACGCTCTTCTTCAGAGAGATGCCTCCAGGCAGTAACTGGAGATCAGGAAAATATTTAAAGACCAGCGTAAGCACATTTTAACAATACTAAAAGAAACCAAAGGCAAAAATCATGGTGTTTCTTTTGTGACTGCTTTTGTTTGTTGGCATGTTAAGTGATCTTTTTTTATCGTTGTGACTGTCTGGTCAGAGAGCTTTTTATATACACATTCATTAGGCAGAGCAAGTTGGAGTATAACTTTTTTTAGCCTCTGTGTTGCATTGTGTGTGACATGTTCATATGTGCTCTCATGAACGCTGAAGTCAGTATCTTGACTTGGACCATAACTAAGTTAGGATTTGATTTAAGATACTTGATGTGGAACATGAACAGATGAATTCCCCTGTCAGCTGGGATTGTAGGGACCTCCTTGAAAAGGCTTCAGGCGCTCTTAAAAATCCCACCCATAAACAATCCTGCAAAATGCCTCTTCCCTCTGTGTATAACAGAAAGCTAGAAAGCAGAGTGGTTTGTCACAAAGCTGTTTCAGTCCCAGGCTCTCTGTGACTGCGGCAAGCTTGCAGGCAGATGGGTGCTCCTTTGCCTTGCTCTGCTTACCCTAATTACAAATGAGCCTGCGTGTCGAGTGAGATTTAAGAGAACCAGAAACTGAGCCCATGTGGCTTGCCTTGTGGTGATGCTGGGCTCCTGTGACCATCTTTGGTGGTGGTGGGGCTTGCGAGCGGCACTGCTGGTGGGCAGACGGCCCAGGTGTTTGTAACGAAACCCGTGCCAAGGCTGCCGACAGCATCTTTGGCCGGAAAAGCTTCCGTTCATTTTGTTGGCCTTCGGGTTAGGCCCTGTGTTTTGCAGCTGGTACTTAATCATGCTGGCACTGAAGATCGGTGTATTTGTTCTTACCAGTCTTCCCATTACTACCCATTTTTATGGACGGGTGGCAAGTGCCGTAGCCTGTTAGTCACCTCTCTGTGCCCACGCTGTCTTCATAACCAGATATTTCCGCAACAGAAAAGGGGATTAGTCACGGGAGGAAGCAGGTGTGTCAGATGTATAGGAAAGAGAGTGATTAAACAGTGGTATTTTCTGCTTGGGCTTCTCCAGTGAGCTGAAGGAGTCATCCTTGGCACAGTATCCCCTGCGGTTCAGCTGCAAGGCTCAGGGAAAGGAACACCCCCAGGCTAACACCTGGTGGGCTACCAGCTGCATTTTGTACAGAAGCACGCTGCCTTTAACTAACCCGTAGGAGGTTTTCTCCTTCCTGCTTATGAGCCTTCAGAGGACAAGGAAAAAAAAAAAAAAAAAAAAAGACTTCTTCAATTCACAGCAAATATAGTTAAGTGGTTATTCTTTTGTCACCTTTTAGCTGAAGACTCTTTATGTCTTTCCCCATTGAACTGTTGGGTTTGCTTTTTTTGCTGAGTTTTGCCACCCCCACGGTGGGTGGGGATCTGGCCACACCTGACCAAGGAAGGTGGTGTGAGGGGAAGAGGAGGAGTTTGGGCTTGCTGCTGTTGGTACTACCCAGAGCGGGTGGGAATGCCTGCTGCTCCCGTTGCTCTCCCATACCTTTGCCTGCCGTGCCATGTTTGTTCCCGGCTGTCTTGGTGGGACAGCAGCCAACCCTGGGTTTCCAGAGTGATGGTGTAGTTACTGGGGTCATTTTTCCTTTGCCTTGACCATAGCAGGCTCTTGTTTTAGAAGTAGTTTTTCTCATAGGTCAGGCTGCCACCACTTGCGGAGGGAGGGTGGGTACCTTGACTGAGGCTGCACCTTGGCATCCTTTTTACTTTTCCCTATATCAAAATGGCCAGACATCTGTGCTTTTCAAACCTAGGTTGCAATTGCTATGGAACACTTTGTTTTTATTTTCTTAAGTCCTTAAAAGTTTTATTTTTTGTTGTTATGTTGCTAGACCTAAGTTGAGCTCTTTGTCATCGGGTTTTGATATGTTGAAACCTGTTAGAGAGATACCTGTGAGAACTCTCATTGTTGAAGTTGGGTTTTGCCTGGTTGGGTCTGAGTGCTTCTTAAGGGGAAGCAAATCCAGCTGAAGGGAAAATTGTTTCCCCTTCATGAACATTTTAGGAGTAAACTGCACCTTCAGATGCACCTGTACAACTATCCCTGTGGCATATTTATTTTTCTAACATATTCTCCAATAGTTTTAAGAAATGGCTGAAAAGGTCTAGCATGAAGCTTAACAGAATGTGTTAAGTTTATTGTTATGCTACTGTTGTTCAGGCAATTTAGAGTAAAACACTACATATATTTTGGAAGAGCCAAAATAAATATGAGGACTTCGTGCCTTGCTTCCCTTCCATAGTTGCTCTGCGTGTCACCAGCGGTAATGAAGGAATAAAACTTGCAGATGGTCACCTCCCTGGAGCGGTTTCCAACGTGCAGACAGAATTTATGGAGGTGGCTTGTTCAGGAAACTCTTTTCTCTGTGGCAGATACCGCAACCAAGTTCCAGAATGGTAATAGGTCGCTGAAAATAATCCCTATGTATTTTGACAGCAGCTTCAGAAAAACCTTTATCTAGTCAGAGGATTATCTTAATCTGGGTCAAGAGATACTGCTGAGAATTTGCAGGAGGCAAAGCATTTGGGGTGGCTTTGTTTACTTCAGGCAGCTAAAGAGAGGTCACGACAAATTCTGCTGATAGTCTAATTACAGAGAGTATCCAAAACGAGTAAGTGCAGATGCCATGTTTGGACTATGCACCGAGTCGTATGATGTGAATGGACATTACTAACAGGGTCACTCTTCTGTCTGGTGGTCATCCTGGGAGCACTGTGTCATGGACCTGGGGAAAGAAAATGGTGATAGAAACACCAGGGAAGCAGCACCTGGGGATGGAGGTATGTTAGGAGGTGCCGGTCTTGTTCAGAGGAGGCATGGGAAGGTGGCGGGCTCAGTGACCTGCATGTTGCTGCTGTCTCTAACTGCCATGGTTTAGAGATTGTATCTCCGAGGATGTGGCCAGAATATTAGGTCATTGGCAAATGAAGGATGATTATGAGGAGCATGACAAGACACAAATCACGTGGGGAGGTTTGAATGTGAGTAGCCTTTCAGATGCTAGTGCAAACTGAAGGATTTTGTTCATAAGCAGAGCGGTATGGCATAGTCAGAAAGTGGGATGGATGGCATTCAAAGATGGTCCCAAAGTAGTTTTATATTCTTTCTGTCAGGGGCAGGAAGCAGATCTTCTCTGTCAGTAAACTTTTATTTGAGAAAGAGCCTTGTTCCAACTGGTGGAAGGGCCAGCATTGTCCTTCAAGTAATTGTATCCACCACAAAAGGTTTTTGTGTGTCAAAGGAGTCCCACCCGATTCATCAGGTGGGTGAGGGGCTTCTTTAATTGGTCTGAAATGATGATTTTGGTGATAGACATGGAGAGCAATGATGTTAGGCTTGGCTAATTGCAGGCTTTCTGAGTAGCAATTAACATGTCAGAAACGTAGTAATGCTTGAGGGAAATGCTGAAACTTTCCTTGCCTCCTATTAAAAAAAGGCCACAAATGGAAGTCTCCTGTAAACTAGTGCAAACAATCTGGTAATGCTTTGAGAAGCATTTTGAGAGAACCTGTTTGTCAGTGGCGTGACCCGATCGTTGCCTGTCAGGAGAAGGCTGTAAAGAGGGCTGCCAGCAGCTCTAAGTTTGCTCTTACTGAAAAGGGAGGAGATCGAAGATCGTGCTGTGTGTATGAGGCTTGTTAATACCCCTGGCAGCTGTAAGAATTTCCAAGACTGTAAAAGCAGCTTATCTCCTGAGGAGGAGAGCCCCCTCACCACCCCCCCTAAATTAGACAGATTAACTTCCTAAGAAATGGAGAGTTATTCCACCTCAAACCTACGCTGCTTATTCAAGCTAATCTCTGGAGGGCTGAAAGGCCTCTTGTCTGTGATTGGAATCATATGATAAAGCCTTGCTTGCTTTCTCTTTTATTGTGCCAAAAAGTTTGTCTTGCTTTTGATCTAGCTGAGAGCTGAAGTGGCTTTTAGTGTGTTTATGTGTGTCGTACAGAGCATTTTGAGACAAGAATATTGGGTCTTGTCTTTGGGCTTCTGGTGTGGTATCTCCTTGTACCCTGCGTGGTGGTTTCCTCAGGCATCTGCTGTACCTTCTCCTTCCTAGTGATGGTTAATAACACCTCCCAGGGGGGCTGCTCCACTGATGCGGTGGGATTTTTCAGACCTGGGGCAGAATGCAGACTAAATGGGGGTAAAGTTGTTACTGTACCTTGCAGACTATATTCTGCAGGTTGAGGAGAAGAGGATGCTGCAGGCTGCCGTGGTCATACTTCCCCTGCTGTGTCCTGGCCCTGTGCTGGGGATGGCATTCGTGTCTACTGCTGTACTCAGGCATGACCTGTAAAAATACTATTAGTAAACACTGAATTGTACTAGCTGCATAGTAATCAATAGTTGTGATGAATAATCTCTGCCCTACTCCTCCCTATAATCTACTAATTCTTGCCTGGTGGACACTGAGTTTACTTCTGAAGAGGTCTAGCTTTGGCATAGACACTGTGAAGACTACAAATGTTATTTTTTTTCCCCCAGAAAAGGCTAACTTTCCATTTTATTAAATGCTCAAGAGTCTTTTACATCAAAAATATCTTACAGATTTTTTCCTAAGAGCAAGCACTCTTTCCTCCTCCCACCCAAAAAAGTCCCAAGGAAAAAAAGAAGTCTTTCCAATGTTCAATGCATCAGGGTTGTAAAAAGACAACTAGCACTCAGCACATGGGTAAAGTTTACACTCCCCATGACTGAATCCTCACTGCTCTGCAGAGCTATAGCAAATAGGCTTTGCTTGGACAGGCAAAGATGGCGTTTCAGAAGAAGGACTTCTTCTACACCACGTTTTCAGTGCTGATGCCAGATGCTGATGTTGAGGTGTCCCCTGTGCTGCTGCAACTGTGGGTGCTGTTGTAGGAACCTGCCTTTCCGTTTTGGCACGAAGAGCCTAGCCGGCAGGCTTATGGCAGAGCCTGAGTGTGCTAATACTGGGCTGGTGCCGGGGGAAGCTTAGGGACATGATGTGGGCTACAGACTCCCTCCACAGCTGGTTACTCTGTGCTTTCCCAGGGTGCAGTAGATTGATACCACTCCTGCTTTGTTTATTGCTGGCTGGGATTGAGGGTCCTGGGAAACACTTGTCCCTGAAAGCCCTGAAGGGAGGAGGAAAAGAGGAATTGCAGGGCATGTGGTTAGTTGAGCACTCTTTAATTTGGGAACGTCCAGGCAGACTCCCAGGCTCTCTTCTGATAAGATGAAACACTCTAAACTGTGTCAAAAAATGAGGCTTCCAAAACCATCTGAATTCGGATCTCGGCTCGAACCTTGGCTCCCTTCTGACCTTATGTAAATCATGTAATCTCCCCTAAGAAACATAAGGGGCCTTGGCCTTTGAACCTGTGGTTCTTGGCTCATCCCTCTGCTGGCTTTCCTGTTCAACTCCTGGAAGCCATTCTTGTTTGCCTTCGGCTTGGGAAACTGTCTGCTCCGTCTTCAGAGCATTTCGCAGAACAATGAGGGAAGATTCATTCATTCATCCAAAAGATTTATCTTGTTTCTGTCACAACGAAGTTTTTGCCTTCCTCATTTTTTAGTGTCTGTCTTGCTGGTCTAAAGTCTGAGTGAGTGACAGTTCAAAGCCTGCTTAGCTAACGTCACGTGAGGAATAAAGCATTCTGGAGTAATGGAGGGAAGATCGGTATTGTTTTCCTGTACCCTGGGAGAACATGTGATGTTCAGCACAGGGGAGCCTGTATCACCCACTGAGCATCCTGAAACTCCTCTCTGTACCAGGAGAGCAGAGCGCTTGCCTTGCTCGCTTCATTTGAAAGAAACAAAAGTACAATCGAAAGCTTTTCACACATAGTCTGTACTATGCCACATGCACCTATCTTTATCATTCAGAAGTATTGTTTTTTAAAAATCTTCACAGTTTTCCATTAATTGATCAGAAACATGGTAACCAGCTTCACTTGCACTGGGTTTTGCTTCCACCATCGCTTTTGTGAAGGTCAGCATGGATGTTAGGGTGGTTGCTGTAGTGGAAGCTGTCACTGAGGGCTTCTCTTTTTTTTTTTTTTTCTTTCTGTGATGATTGTAAAAACTTCATGTTTGTTAAAACATCTGTGGCATTTAATGCCCTATTGTTTTCCTGCTTTGCAAGCAGGAAGGGAGAAATGTATATTTTCCTTTACAACAAACCAGCCTTTGTCAGATGCTGACTCACTTGGCCTTGGTGTGCCAAACTGCTACAAGCGAGTTCATTGTAAATGTCTCTAACAACGCGTAGTTCATGCCTCATGTTTTTTGGATTATGAAATCATATACTGATATACAGGTATGAGAAGGGCTCTGCATCTATTCAGCACAGGTGAGATTGTTATCTGGACAGTAATTAGCTTGAATAGGAGACTGGGTTTAACTGTTTCCCTGTGATAACTTTGCACAGTTCAGACATTGAGATGCTAATATTTTTGCATTCCACAGGTTCCTTTTCTTCTCATAGCTTATCTCTGTTTTAAATGGTTCAAAATAGATGGCATTTTAATTGTGCAGATGCATCAGATACTCTGGAATGAAACCAGATCTTTCCCAGTGAGGGTCATGCTGAAGTTTTCATGTAATGAGGATGACTATGAATCAATTACTTGATACTTCATTATGATGAAAGAAAACAAACATGGCACCAACAGTGGGTTCAGCAGTCTTTGTTTCAAAAAGGAACTTGCAGAACCATTTAAGGCAAAATAAAATCCCAGAGAGGATCATCAAGGGGCTCAAATGAGAGCATAAAATACTGTACAATGAAAAATGGCACAAAAACTTCAATGCCTTAGATATGTATGTGAAAAATTTCAGGCTGAGCCTTCCCACACTATGGGAGGTCATCAAGTAAAGCAGAGTTAGCTCTGTTTATCTCCAGTCAAAGCGACACATGACTTCATTTGGATTTTAGTCTCATTACTGCTGAAGTGTGAAGTGTCAGGTTAAAAAGACTACACGCTTTTCACCCATAGGGATTGCTCTGTTTTAATGGGTCAGGTCAGTGCTATGGCTCAAAGCATTGCAAACGATTAATGTTTAATACATTCTAAACTTAAGTCCTTGAGAATACAAAATTAACCCTGTGGACGTCTGTGATTGGGACTTTTTGATACTTGCCCATTTCAAGGAGTACAGTGTGCCATTACTGCTGGCAATGGAGAGCTGAAACAAAACCAGAAGAACATATTTTTCTCAAATCCTATTGTTCTTCACAGAGTGGTCCTGGCAATCTGTGCTCTTGCATCCTCAAAGATTGCCAGGATGAATTATGTTACACAAACATGTCAGTCTTGGACTATGAGAGGAGAGCAAGTGTCCAATCTAGGTCAAGCAAGAAAGTGCTGCCTTTTTTTCCCCAAGAGTTTCCCATTTCTGACTTTACCTTCCCTGTTCCTCCTATTGTATACCAAAACTTTAAAAAAACCCAAAACCCCCAAAACCCAACCAAACAAAAAAACCCCCACACGAAGCAAAACCAAACGTCCAAAAAAACCCCTTATCCAGAAGGGAGGAGATTTCTACCCCATATTCTTGCCATTTTTTGTGTCAAAAATTAACAGACAGAATGCCCCCCTAATGTCCACAGGTTAAAAATATTTGATGAGGTTTTCCGACATGCCACACAATATCTCTGACATTGTAACTGTAGTGCTGGATGTCTAAAATGAGTAACTAAGAAGAAATTGGTGTGTTCTTGGATCTTGTCAGCAATGTTACTTTCGTGGTGGTTTATCATGCCTTGTTGAGTATTAATAATTCAGAAAAGACTGGCTAAGAAACTGCTTAATATACTGCCTTTTTTGGAGTGGCATGAGGACAATTTGCCTTAGTCACAATTTTAAAGGAATGCAATAGTCTCTGCAGTATAAAATCTAAGTGGAGCGAATTTTTATGGTGGTAACATTGTTCATTCAGACCTTTTTTTTTTTAAACCTAGAGTACTGGCACATTTATTTCAGAAAAGCATAGATAATGTCAGTGTTGAGTTCTGTGGCTGTATAAAACAGTGGGATGATGAGTTAAATTAGTGTATATTGATTTGTGGCTTACTTTTTATATGATTTAGTAAAAGGAAGCACAATTAATTAAATGTCTTAAAATTTAAGATTAACGTTCTTCTGGATGCATCATCTGTCGAGGTCCTCTCATGGCTCTTGTTGTTCCTATGTTGCGTGCCAGAGGAAGTATTCTGATCAGCAAGGCCTAACAGAGGGATGTTTCTAAAATGGGATTATGAATCTCATAAATCTTTATTTCGGAGACCTTTTCAGTGTCTTGAAGCTTAAGCCAGCATGTCAAAATCTGTTACTCTGAACTAAATACAACAAATCACTCAGTTGAGATTCTGGTTTTGAAATTTTTTTTTTTTTAGTTGAACATTTGTTCTTCGGAAACAGAAAGGCTAAGAAAGATGTTGATATTTCCCCCTCACTGCCGGCACTACAGTTGTCTATTTTTATTTACTTTGAGAGACAGGGAGAATTGGACAATTGGCTGAACCACAGTAACCAGCATCATCCGCTTCTCATTATTTCTGATGCTTCCTTAAACTACTGAAATCTTGAGACTGTAAAGAAAGCGTACAGTCATTTCTTTTGAAAACCACACAGAATCTGGCAAAAATTCTAGTGCTTTCAAACAATGACAGGATCTACACTGTTGCCTTTGATCCATACACTGGGAAGGGCTTCACCCCCTACCCATCCCCACCCTCCTCCTCCTCTTTGCAGTTTAACTTGGCTTGTCAGAAGTGGTTTCAGTGTATAACCCTTTGGAGACAGAAATAGATGGGCGTCCCCACAAGAGCTAATTTGGCTTGCAGTCCCCCAAAAAAGGCTGGCGGTCCTGACATTCACATCCCAGCTTATCTTGCTAGACTGTGAGATGAAGCACTTTGTAGGAGATGAACTGTCCTGAGGAGAAATGGAAGAGCAGCTCTCGAGTTGGGAAAAGAATGCACAGCAAGGATGTTGTTTTTCTTTGTGGTTGGGTGCAGGCAGAAAAGGATGAAAATGTGGTTCGGAAATCCAATGCAGACAACCACTGTTCTCCTTGGAGGACTGCACAGAAGGCGTGTATGTACAGGAGACACTGCTGACCACTGACCACATCCCACTCACCACCCATTAGGGATTTTCAGAATCCATAAGAAAGCAAATGGCAAGAGATTTTTATTTTTAATTCTTTTTTTCCTGAGGAGTGATTTATTGTGAGTATCTCTTCTAAGCTTTTGCAGCTGCTGAGTTGGGTTTATATCTGAACTTGAGGCTTCATCTGGGCTGGGAGAGGGTGGGAATAGTAGGAAAAGGTTCAATAGACAAGGAATGGGGATTCGCAAGATCTTCCTGGGGATTTAAACTATTTGCAGGCCTAAACCTCAGATTCATCTGCCCTTATGGAAAGGGGTTTTGTCTTCTCTATTTTCATTTCACTCCTGGCTCCTTGAGTACGGTAGCATAAAGTTTTGAAAATACTGTCCTGAATATTCTTAGTCTTAAAAGGCTTTATTTCAGAGCATAGTTGTCTATGTCTAGGCAGGTGGCTTAACCTTGCTCAGCTCCATCACATGCCATATGTAGAAGTGTGTGTCTAACTCACTTAAAACTTGTGTTCAGAGATTGAGCTCTGCCCCCTGGGAACTGGGCCAGTGCTCCCAGCCCATGTCCTGTCACTCACAGCATGCCGTGGGGTTGCACAAAGTTAGAAGAGTGGGAGCACCTGTCAATCACCCTGAGCTTGCCTGAGCACTGGTGCGGCTGGTCAAGCTTCCGGAAATGGACTCTTCCATCAGTCCTCTCATTAGCCTTGCCCATGAGTAAAAGAGGCCAAAATTCCCATTTTCGCTCCCAGAAGCTTTTCACAGCTCCACTGATTCTGTTCAATGTGCTTTACCACTGGCTTTATATATAACATGAAAAACCTTTTCCCCTTGGCCAACTATTCAAAGCTAAATCTAACATGCAGAAGTTGTTCATGTTTCCAAAACTCTCATCCCCTTGATGAACCTCTGTGCTTGGTAAGAAGCCAGGACCTTGCCACTGCTTTCCTGGTGCTGCAGGTGAATGTGTGTGTGGGGTGACTAGGGAACCAGTAATTTGTTTCCCTCTCTGACTTTTCAGGGTGCTAGACAGAGAGGCGGACATAATCTCCTCTTAGTATCTCAGCAGCGGTCTCTGATAATGCAGTATATAAATGATCTGATGCACGTAACAAGAAGGAAGATTCAACTTTATGTAAATTTAATTTTTAAACAGTTGTCTTAATCTCATATGTGAAGAGGTAAGAGGAGTGCATGGAGCGTACTTGCCACAGAGATGCTTCGTGCTTCCTGATGGAGGCAAGTGTCTGTTGCCTGGAGTTAGTATAGCACTGCCAGCTGAACACAAAGCCATGTGCCTCACTAGATAATAAGTGGTGGTACAGAGGATCTAAGAGCTTTGTCATGTGGATGCAAACTCGACACGCAGGAAAATAGTGAATTTGAACATCTGTGTAGACATACCTATTACCAGTCTCTCATCACCAAAATGAACACAAGCGTTTATACGCCATCCCACCACAGTTGGTTTAGTACACTTGGAAAGAAACAACTCAGTTGGAGGGTGCAAGAACCACATGCACAAAGGTCCACTGAGGTAAGAATTTACAGGCAGGAGCATGAATGTCTGCTTACACAAGCAAACGTGGTCATGAGTCCTGTCCCAAAAGAAGGCAAGGCAAGGATTTTCTGTGAAGTGTTGAAGGTGCCTTAGCTGTGCTTTGGCAGTTCATCTCGGTGGGGTAAGTAAGCACCAAGTACCAGTGGTGCTTGCAGGGGACCTACAAGTACTCACGGCATTTCCCACAATGGAGTGACACCAAGTTCTGGTTCATCTGTGCTCGGGGGCAGTGGGGAGAGCTCTAGCTCCAGGAAGGTTTTGGGGGGGAAGGCAGTCACTTGTGTACACAGCATTTGCAGTTTTGAACTGTGGCAAAGATGCATCTGGGTTGGCAGGAGAAAGAAACAGAAGAGCACAGTTAATCTGTGGTTATACTATTGCGTATGGTGATTGAATGAGAGGGAAGGTTTCATTCCTTTATTAATGCACCTACACCGATACTTGACAATACCATCTACTTCTGAGCTCTTCCCTGGTTATAAAGCACTGTTACCTCTACAGTAAAAAATTGGACATGGTCTGCAACCACGTTGTTTACACTGTTACATTTGTAATGTAGATAGAAGTGTAGCAAGTGCATGCTTGTACACTGAACGAGCAGGGTGGAGAGTAGATTTTTTTTTTTTTTAAGAGGTTAAATAGATGTTGAGCTAAATAGATGATGCAGTATTTGATCATGAGATGTGATTTTTATTTTCTAGTCTTTCTGAATGTCTACTCCTATACCTTGTGATATGAATGCTATTTCCTGCAAGTGCAAAATTTTGTTACAGTTTTCTGCTATCTATAGGAATGCAAAATGAACTCTAAATAAATGGAAACTTTCTATTACCTACATAGACCAAAAAGCAGATGTCAGTCTTTAGTTGGTGGAGGTGAACAGCCAAATAAAGTTCAGCCAATTTTATTGGGAAATGAGGAAAATCAAGTAGAATATTTTCCAGCATTAAATTGCCTTGCTTGTCCAGTGTGCTACTGGTATTAAAAATATAGATTTGTTACAGATGCCAGCAAATATTTCATCTTGTAGAGAGAAAAGCATTGTGAGGGAAGCTGCCAAATAATTTACATTCTAGTTTCCCAAGGTCTTTCCAAGATATTTTTTTAAAAACCAAAAGCAAATAGACTTGTGTTTGTTTTTATGTCAGAAGCAAATACCTGCAATTGGTCAAATAACTTGGAGAGAGGTTGCTTTGTGGAAAGGGGTTTTCACGAGACTCTTAACAGTGAATTAAGAGTGGAAAGGGGTTTTCATGAGACTCTTAACCTACCCATTGTTGGTTTGTGAAAGGTGTGGCTGTTACATCAGTTAATAAAATAACTTGTCCTACAGAGCTTCTAGTTGAGCAACACTTTTTATTGCAGTACTTCAAATAACTCACAGGTGTCAGCTTCGGGCATTGGTATGGTTTTGGTTGAGCCTTCTTGCCCAAGCAGAGGTGTGTGCAAGACCTTCTGCTAACTGTTTCAGCATAGCTTAGCTCTTTGCGAATTCGCTGAAAAGGCATGAATGTACTTCTGGATTCTGCCTGATAAAGCAGCAGCCTCTGCTGAAACCAGACCGTTTTCCCTGAGCTCTTTCTCTTTGCATGCTCTGGCCTCTCTAATGGGCAGTTTCACGCAACACGATGGAAGCGCTGCCATCCACCCCAGTGTCACCCAGAGTTTGTGTAAAGCTGGGCTTAAATCACTGGAGAAACCCCACCTGTGTCTCTGGAAAGGACTTCTTTTGAGTGTATCCAGAAAACGAAAGAGACATGGTGCTCTGTGCACCTCCCCGTAGAGGACGAACCTGTCTTAGTGGTGGTGATGGTATTTCTACCAGTTGTGATTATTAGTGCCTTGAAAGTCCAGTGGTACCACCCTACAGCCCAATGCGGTTAAACTTTTTGGACAAGGGATTGGTGCTGTTTTGGAGGAACTGTCCCCTACAGCACTCTGCTCCTCTGCTGACCTGCTCTCCCCGTGGGGATGGGACTCTTCTCGGTGGAGAAATAGCAGGCCAAGGGAGCACCCAGCACTGCAGCTGGGGTTGCAGATGGGATTGGATGGGCATTTTAGGACTTAATTTTGTTTTCCACTGAAAAATAGTTTTGTTTGAAAGAGAAGTATTTCTCAGGAGCAAGACGATTTCATTAAAAAAAAAAGTCACTTAACTTCAGAATACACTGAAGTGAAATTAGGCCGTTTGTATCTTAATCTAGTGATTTCTGTTTTCTTGCAAGTTTGAATTTTTATGTACTGCTAGCATGAAGCTTCTTGCTTTGGTGAAGCATAATTTCAGCATTTTTGTTTCACTTGTTTAACTTTGTGATATTTTGGTTCCAGCCTGACATTAAACAGCATCCACTTGGAAATGCTGGTGTTTTGGAAATGGAAGCTCTGTTTCTTGCCCCATCATAATCCTGGGCTTTTTAAGATCACTAGGTGTGTTCCTGTGAGCTTCAGCTTCTAATGTGAAGGCACAGCTGCTGAAAATGATTGAGATGCTGTGAAAACCAGAGTGAACCAGGTGCCTCAGTGAATTATGAATTGCCTTGGCTAATTCTCCAAAATAGAAAGTGGATGGGAATTGCAGCAGATGAACAGTTTTGCAAACTTTGAGCACTTAAGTATCAAACTGAGTGTATTAACATTTGAAAATCTTATTCACACTATTAAAGAGATGTTTCGCTTCTTAAGCAGTGCATTGCTGAGTCTAGTTTACAGTTACCTGTAAGACATCTAAGCCATGATGGTGTCTGTAAAGCTTATAAAGAATTTCTAATAGGAATAAAAATAAGAATCTTTTACTGCTTATTCAGTAATATTCCTTATTGAAGCTCTGTTTTCTAGTAATGTGGAAATCAAGCAAGACCATAACTTTCCTAGCCAAGATGTCTGTGTTGGAAGGGAATTTGAGAGGCAGTTTCTTGCCATTGCTCAATGCTGGTAAGTTTGAGCTTGTAACGTATATCTCCTTAGACAAGGAATACAGTGTGGGGAAAGGAGGAGTACTTGTTGTATACGGAATATGACATACATCTGTCCAAGAGACTTTTGATTCAGCCCATATTGGTTATTTAAGAGTGTGCAGCCTTTCAAGAACATTCAGTTTTAAGAAGAAAACTAATCCACGTCGGGAAATACAACATTAAAGCTTTGTGTACAAGAAATACAAGTCTTTGGGGAAGGATATAGCAAAAATACACCCCACAGCCTTACCAGAGCTGTACAGAAATGCAACTTTAGCCTCTTCTTTGTTCTGCTTGTAGGACACCACCAATATGGAGCACAGAATGTGAACCTGAGAGTTGGCTGTTTGTATGTATTAGCAGATAGTAAATTTTAAGGCATTTCACTGTATTAATTTTTCTCAGTTTTAATTTTGGATCCATTTACCTGTTTTGCTTCTGTTTTTATAGGACTCCTGAGGTCCTGCCGTAATGTGGGTAAAGTTGCTCACACAGAAGCAATCTATAGAGATATTTTATATTACAGTAACAAAACTGGTTTTTATTTGAACTGAATCAATTTGTACTCGATTCCACCCTTATATATGTATTAATTTGGAAAGTTTATCAGTGCACATTTTGCTGTTAGCAACGTAACCAAAATAAAAGGGCCTTAACAAGTCCTTCTAACCTTGTATTTATTTATGAGTAGACTAGCTCATGACCTTTGTCTTTTCTCTATCCCATCAATTCTGAAAGCAATATGACTTTTAAAATGGATTTTAACAGGGAGGAGGGGGCAAAATCTAGTTTCTTTTGGAGATCCCTTGCAGACTAAACTGTAAAGCTGCTGCAAATAAAATAGTAGAAGAGGGAGGTAAGAAGAGACTCTTCCTTCACTCCGTTCCTTTTCACTTTATCCAGAAAAGTGTCAGAATGGGCTTCACAAGGTGCCCTGAGACCAGCGACCATAGGCTTTGGCAGACACTGAGACTGGAGTAGTGTTTGCATGGTCTGGCCGCGCTACAGAGTGAAAGTGGTGGTGACAGCCTGAAGGGCAGCGCTGGGAGCTGGGACTTGCCCTAGGGGCTTGGTAGCTTTGTATTGCACAAGGGAAACAAAAAGAAGGTTGTTTCATTTGCAGAGTATTCAAGTCATCCAGTTGCCCATGGGAAGGTCGTTTTCTTGGAAGGTGCTGAGCAGCAGCAGTCTGTGTGCTGAGATGGTTCCCCTCTTGAAGGCAATTAGGGACAGGGGAGGGGAGCTCCCATGCCATAATTCAGATTTGGGTGCCTCTTCAAAGGTTTTCCATCACACTTTCTTCTGTGTGCAGGGGACAGTTGGCTGCTTTTCTGTGTTTGGTTGTTTGTTCTTTTTAACTAGATAGTCACACTGTTTCAGATACCTGTCTAAAAGACCTTGATGTTTACACTTGGTAATCCCACGGTACCCGAAGAGGATTTATTTGGGATGCACTGAGCCAAATCAAATCTATGACTGTGGTAAATCACAGGTGATAATAATGTTATCTCAGATAGGTTAGGCTGTCAGTTATCAGACCACTGCCCATGCCCAGTGCCTTTGTGAGTGAGATGCAACTCGGGTAAGCCCTATGGCAAATGATGCATTGGATGCGGGGTAACTATCCTAGCTGCTGTTGCTGCATTGGTGCTGCTCTTGCCACCATGAACAGCTATGAAGAAGCAGTAGAAAGGCGATGTCAGAGGAGAAGAACTTTTCCTAAAATTGAGCCAGAAATATGAGGTTAAAATATGTACTCAAGAAGGTTTGTATCAGCTTTGCTGTTGTTGAGCATCGGCTTTTTTGTATTTATAATAAAAGCTAGTCTTTGAACAGAAATATTTCTTCCCACTAAAAATCTCTCATGTGGGTTTGTTTTCCCTAATTGAATGAAAAAACCCCAAATCCAAAATATTAAAAGCATAATTATGAGAAAAACATTTCTAATGGAAATACTTACTAGAAAATATATTGTATTTACCAGTATTTTTTACATCCCCTTATCTTAGGGACCTTATCTCAGTACCTACAGTAGGAGCCGAGAGTTCTCTTTCACCCAGACTCTTTCTGGCTCAGCCTAAAGCAGAGTTGCTCAAGCTTTTGATTTTTTCCACATGGTAAAGGCAGAAACTTTGAGTTTGTCCCATAGAAAAGGTTTTCTAACGCTGGATGGAAAGATCTTCTAACACTTTGAATGGATGCTATACCCAATAAGATAAACCTTGTATCTGAAATACTTTCCAGCTTGGGTTTTCCTCTGATGGAAAGATATCGAGTGATTCTTTCCATGCGTTTGGGTAACAGGGTGAGAAATAATGTTGCTCAAAGCTCTTCAGGATCTTGAAATACAAAGGCGTTATTATTCAGGTTGGGTTTTTTTAAAAATATTTGGATGAAAAGCGTGGGTCAGAGAGAGCCTGCAAGGTTATATACATCAACACCTCACTGAGACATCAAGCATGTGGAATTCTATATTGCCGTGATTATGCTTTAAAGAATGCCCGGAAGAATTCTCTTTGGCTACCCAAACAAGTGCACGTACATCAGGTAGTCACAGGTCTTCAGAAAACAAACAAAAAATCCACCAAAAAAACCCTCCTTGGAGTTGGCCTATTTCCTGTAATTTTCTAACTAGCGTCAAGTAGCCAAAATCTGTGGTCTAGACTGGTTTGTTCTGCAGATTTTTTTTTCTTGGGGATTTACAAACCACAGAGAGTTGGAATGGATCAGAATAAATATTTGCTCATGCACCTACTGATTAGAGCTTTCAAAGACCCCAATCTTGTTACAACACACATGTGAGCATTAGCATTCACATAGGTTAGGTAAATACAAGGGGTTTCCTCTCTACCCGCTTCCCTCCCCCTCCTCAATTGCAGTTTAATGGAGACAACACTTTTTAAGTGTGGTGTGTTTTTCTTTTGGTATCCCGCAGTGTTTTCTGCCTGGCAATTCTCTGAGAGACTGTTATTGTACCAGAGAGTGCATTTTTTAGAATCCTTTTTATCCCCCTCCCTTAATATCAAGCATATTATTACTCATCTTGGAGCGCGTCATCACTGCTGTTTCTGCGTTGGAGATTTCTCCAAGTATGATAGCAGCTGCAGCTAATAACATCAATTATACAACATTTAGGTTCCTGTTCTCCTATTTCAACTGGAGGAAGTTCTTTACTAGGACATGCCATGTAATTAAGTGCCTTTTTTTCTGCATGCAAACATTATAGAAAGCTTTAGCCTTGATGTCTCTACATGAGAACAGCAGTAAAAACAGTCACTCACATGAGCCACAACCCCACTTGTTAGGGTGGTTTAGTGTGCAGGGGTAAAAATGGTTTAGTAAATATGTGTTAAAAAGGGTTTTGCTTGTCAGATCGCCCTGATGTCTGTATGTTTGTAAAGAGAGTGCATTGAGGTGTTAGCCTGACCCAAACTTTCTAATGGTTGATGGTTTTCTTATTAAAAGACAAACAAAAATAGACTAGGTATGGCAGCTAGCTCCCTGGAGTCTTGCTAACGCTGTCAGATCTATAGCATTACCATCCTGCAGTAACTTTAAAAAAGAAAAAAAAAGGTTTTAAAAGACTTTTTTAAAAAAGAAGGGAAATTTTTCTGCAACCAATGTGCTCGCCACTGAGTCATAAACTAAAATCTGTGTCTGGGCAATTCAGCTGTTGACAACATTAAAAACACTTCAGACACGACAAAAGATAAAAGATGTATTTTAAGACCAAAATTTGAAATCAGTTGTGGGTATTTGTTTAAATCGATCTGTCTATAGATATTTATCTTTACTAAAAGTTGGAAGAGTCTTGATGTTTTTCTCCAAGGATGGCATGTGACCAGTCAAGGCAAGAGAGGAGGGCATTACTAAGAGAGAAGGAGCGGAAAAATAAAATCAGTGATGACAAGGCTGGATTGGGTGGGGCAGAGAAGTGCTGGGATAGCCAAACAGCCGGGACATGAATCGCAAAGAGCGAAGATATAGAAGCCAAATGTCTAAAAATTAATTTGTGGGCAAGCAGCTCTGCTGAGAATTTTAACACCTTCTCCTTTGTTGATTTTAAATTCTGTCTCCAGGAACCTGATAATTTAAGGAAAAGGGTCAAGATAAACTGAAAGCCAGAAATGCCTACATACGGGGTTGGTTTTCAAACCAGCGAAGTTTATTAATTTCCTATTTGTTAACCTGAGGATTTTTCAAGCCAATTTATGTGCTGTTACTTTAAGACCATTTGTATGTAACTTTTATTTTTAAATGCCTAGAGCCCAAGGATTGCTTTGTGTATTTGGTGAAAGGGGGGGGTGGGGGGGATAAAGGGGGGGAAGTAGGACTTGGCAGAGACTGTCTCTTTTCCTGCTGGATGTTTTTCAGGTGAACTACCCAGCTATGCTACTGTATTAAAGTCAGGCCAGCTATGTGGAACTAAGGATTATTCCAAAAATCCTGTTTTAATAGTTCTTTTAATGGCGTTTTTCCTCAAGTCTTACTTTTTCCCTAGGATTTCCCACCCTGACTGGGATTCTCCCATCTTTCCCAAAGCATTGCATCTCCCTGGCTTTTGACCGGGCTGGGCACCATGCTCTGCAGCCAGGAAGAGGAGCTGTGTCCCCTGCGAGCCCGGTACAGGGCTGCAGCCGCCGATGGCTTTATCAGATGGACAGAGACATTCCAAGTATGCTTCTGGTCACTGGGGGATATGGGAATATAAAAAATAATGAAAAAGGAAGGCTTAGAGAAAAGCTGTTAGGCAAACTGGGGCTTTTTGTCAAGGTTTTTTTCTTTTTTTTTTTTTTTTTTTTTTAAAAAGGGTGAAATTCTTTACCCCTATGCAGATCGTTAAAGCTGTGTGATGTCATTTTCTTTTCTTTTTAAAGCTGTGTTTTGAGAAGCTGAAAGGCTGCAGGTTAGGTAAAACTAATAATGACCATTTTGTGACCTCTGTTCCAACCGCCCACAGCGGCTGCAAATTTTTAAACATCTGACGGCTGCTTGGCTCTCCACACCATCGTTATATTGGTCAACAGCAGATGAGATTTCAGAGGTAAAAAAGTCACCTCCCAAATCGCACCCTGCTGGCATGGCCAGCGGGCAGATTAAAAAAATGGGATTTTGGTGGTTTGGTAGGGCAGGGGACCTCCGTTTTTACGACTGAGGCATGCCAGGAGCTGCCTCCGGTTGACTCTGGCTGCATCCCTCCTGTGGGTTGCATGGAGGGCGAATGGGCACAGAGCTCGTCTTGCCTAAACCAAGGTCCGTGTGGTGCCGGGCTCACACAACGGCACTTGCTAGGAGAAGGCTGTGGGGACATATTGGGTAGGCTTGCCCCCTTCTTCAGCTTTTCCACAGGCATCTGCAAGACGGGTGGCAGGGAGCTTTGGCTGGAGCAGGCATGGCCGGTCCCATGTAACATGGCTCTCACGGAGGAGTGTGACCTTGGGGCTGTGCAGGGCATGGAACAAGGCCACGGCCTGCCTCGGGGGGGAAGTGTGCATGGTGGGGACAAAGCGTGAACGTAGGGCAAGCGTGGGGAGAGCGGCTTGCAAGATGTCACTGCCTCGGGAACAGGGACAGTTACCTCACATTGCTGTAATTGCTGTAAAATATTCAGGGACTTCTGTCTCTTGTTAAGTTTTCTTCAGTTTTCATGGTCACAGCTCTTGAGTGGTTCCCAGATGTGTTAGGGTTGCACAGTTGAGAGCCCTGAGGGGCTTCATGGCCCGTCTGCCTTGGCTGGAGAAGGCTGTGGAAGTGGTGGGACTTTCTGTTTCCTTCTTCTGCCCTTCCTTCCTCGTCCTTCACTCTCATTCCCAGCCCTTTAGTTTGTCCCTATGAGAAAAGCGTGCCAGGGGAGCAGGGTTATGCACGCCCTGCGGGCAGTCAGGCTCCTCGTTATCCGTGGGGGACAGAGGCCGCGTCCGCCATCGCAGGTGATTTGGCAGAGTGGAAGGAGATCAGGGCAGCCGGTGCTGGGGCTCCCCACGTCTCCATTACAGAGGGTTTGCTTTGCCTTGGGTCTCGTCCAGTTCCCAGGACCAAAGGTGACGCCACGCAGGTCTTGGTCAGAGCTTTCTAAAAGACGAGTTTCTGACAGATGCGTGCTGCGGGGACCACAGGTGCCCCATGGGGCTCCTCCGGCGGGTGCCATGCCGCCCACGGAGCCTCCTCGCGGGGGGGGGAGTGGTGTGTGCCTGCCAGGGGATCTGCCACCACCGCCCTGTCAGGCCTCATCAGGTGCAAACGAGCAGGAACCGAAACGAGTCGCGGCTGCGGCACGAGCCCTCCGTGCGCTCCCCCTCACCCCGGGCCTGAGGGAGCTTCTCCTGAGCCTTCAGGGAGCCTGGCAGGACGGCCAGAGCAGAAGGACAGGTAGAAAGGAGTGATAAATAAGAAGGGCAGCAAGAGAAATATCGGGTTTAGCAAGGGTGCTCTGGTGTTTCTGCGTAGCTCAATGTCTTCCAAGGCTCTGGCTCTTCCAGTCAGCAGAGGGGGTGGTCCTGGTGCCATGGTGGTTGGAAGCCTCCCGTCCCCGAGGTGCGTTGGAGCCGCCTCCTCCGGGCCGGTGTGCCGAGCTGGCACGCAGTAAACGGAGGCAGTGAGGGGGGTTCACTTCCAAACCACGCTGCTCCTTAGAGAAATATACATAACTAGGAATAATAATCTTTACAATATTTCATGTTTCTTCAAACACTTCACGCATTTGCTCTCCTCAGTCTTGAGAGCCATGTGTCTTCTCGCCTCAACTCTCCCGGAGAGCATTTGCTCTGTACTTGCATTGAATGTTGGGAACTTGTGGCATCTTTCAGGCCATGATTTTACTCTTTTTATCCCTGCTGTCACTTTCTGTCCTCCTTAGGTGCAAGACTTCCTCCTTTTTCATGTCTTCTCTTTTCTCTGGCCAATACCAAGTCTGGTGTCCTTTGTGCTCTCTCACGTGTCCATTAAAGGTTCCCCAAAGCCCATGCTCTTTGGTGGTCCTTTGGCTGGCTGCTCCTTAATGCATTCATTTGAAATCGGAGCACTGTGTAAAAATACTAAACGCTAAATATTAAGTGTTGCAACAGCGTTTCATGGTGTCCACTGGAGTCACAAGTCATGTCAGCGATGCTGCCATTACAGTGTGGTGGTGTAGGCTTCGGAACAGCATGACAAGCTCTGAAGTATGGCTGAATTTTTTTTGTGTATTGGTGTCTTGAGTGCTGGATTAAACCTTTTTAACAATTTATAAAACCTTAGGCTCTCTGGGAAGTATTTTTACAGGGAGTGATTGCATTGTGTCAGGAGATATCTTTCTCAGCTGGGCTATTAAATGAAAAGCTGAAACCTGCCTGTGATGCTGAGATGAGTGCCCAACAAAATGAAAGCATAGAGCTTCACTTGCAAACATTTTCACATTGCCTGCTTTCCTACTTGCTGCTGGTTGATCACAGTCTTACTGATAAACATTAAAACCTTCCCTCTGAAAAAAACAGAGAGGGAAAAGCCCATGAATTTAAAGAAAATTCCCACTTTGCACAACCTCAGTTTTGAAATTTAGCTCAAACGCACAAGTGAATTAGTTTAGACTGCCTTAAATTCCTGTGGAAGGGCAGATAATTTTGAGACCATGCGAGATAAGCCAGGCAACTGCTACACCATTTAAAAAATCCTGAAAACGTTTCCAGACCCAGTTGGTGCTCCCGGGGCAGCTGCATGCTTCCAGGGAGCTGCATGCCGATGGCCATGCCAGCAGGAAATGTGGCGTGACCCGTGGCGAGCCTGGAGGGTGGGAAACACCGCGAACAGAAGATTTCTACAGGTGGCTCTAAGTGTCCTGGGCAGTTACTGTGTGGGCATGGATGCAGGAGCAACCAAAACCCAGGGGAGCAAACAGGAGCAGTAGGAGCATCCTCTTCTCTCCATGTGCATAGCTGCTTAGTGCTTCCTATCGTGTGTCCCTGCTGCCAGGCTGACAGCATCGCCTTCTTCCCCAAACGCTGGGTCTGCGTGCATGAAACCTGGCTGTGACGTAGAAATGGTTTTTGGAAAGCATAATATTATTTTAATCATAAATTATTTGGAAACTCAATACAGAAATAGCTTCAGATCACTTCTTCCAGAGGGGTGTTTTTGCAGTCAGGGTCTTTATCATCTTCTCAGTGGGAACTGCATTAATATTGCCACAAAAATGCAAACAGTAGTGCCTTTGATAAAGCATTTTGGCATCTCTTAAGCAGAAAGATGTTTTGTTTTCCTAAGATACAACACTGTTTTCAGTGCAGGGACCTGCCGTATGTGCCAGCATATGGAAAGAAAATACCAGTTTTGTTAACATTTGTGTTCGGAAGCCATGGGGAGGGGACCTAGGAGGCGGCTGCCTTTGCAGTTGCAAAGGAATCTCTGTTATTGCAAGGGGACAGCACAGGAAGCCCAAAAGTGGGTGCCGCTGGTAGAGATGCCGGTGGCCTGCAGTCAGCTTCCTGGGCCTAGCTCCCCCCAGAGTCTTCTGCCGAGGGCTCTCCTCCTCCTCACCTTCACTTTAGCTCTTCCCATCATGTGCTGGAGTGAGGCTGGTCCCCAGTGCCGCCTGCCTCCCAGTGTAGAGTGGAAAAGCTTTACTGGCCATACAGTAGGCATCTTTGTGGATATGGTGAAAATGCCTTTTAGTACTTGCTGGTGTCCTGTGGGTATTATATATTTGGTTAGTGCATTATTTCGATTTTTAGACTGCCTTTGGTTCAAGAATCCTGAAAGGAAGCTGTTGTGCAACTGTTTTAATCTGATTTTACCAGCTGATTCCAGCTTGATTCCCAGCACAAAGAAACAAAGAAGAGCTCAGTTGTATTTTTTGTCCAAAAGTAAAAGGCCCTCCTCCTTTGAAGATCTTCTGTAGAGTGTTATGTTTAGAGAGTGATTTGCTATTGTTTAAATTTAACCTCCATAATTACATTGGGATTGGATTAATGATGGGTTATTTTTCTGAGTCATTCTTTTCTGGCACTCACAGCTATCGAGCATAAAGCCAGGTTTTCATGGGATGTAAACTGGCATTGCTCCACTGAAGTTAGTGGAATAAATCCACTTTATATTGTGGCGGCCCAGATGTGATATTATAGCTGTTTCGAAGAAAGCACCCTTTTGGAGTTTGTTGGCCTTGAATCTTCCTCTCATTTTTAAGCTGTATAGGCATTAACTTCCAATCGCATTATGTTCATGGTAGCACAGCAAGCCGTTGTCTGTAGCCCACCTCAGCTGGATGCAGAGGGATCAACAAAAGGTGCAATGCCAGATTCAACCATAAGTATCTCGACTTTTTTTTCTGTTTAAAAACTTTTTATCACTGAGAGTGCAAGCGGGAAAAGTTCATTACTGATGTCCGATGAGCTTTTTTACATGCTCTTATCTATGAGAACAAACCTTGGTCTGTTCATACTGCAAATCCAAGGGAGATGTCTGGGAGGCAGAGGGACTGCTCCTTTTTAAAAATTAGTTATTTTTGCTCATTCTGCTTTTCAGAAGGGGGCAAGGAGGGAGGGAGGGACCTGGGGAGACCTGGCACATAGGAGAGCGGCAGCAGGGGCAGTAGGGAGCGTGCTTGATGTATGGGATGGATCCATCACCACGATCAGGGTGACAGAAAGAGGCGGTCTATTATTAGAGACCCTGAG
Organism: Pelecanus crispus; assembly: GCF_030463565.1. Classification (NCBI taxonomy): domain Eukaryota; kingdom Metazoa; phylum Chordata; class Aves; order Pelecaniformes; family Pelecanidae; genus Pelecanus; species Pelecanus crispus. The sequence goes on along the minus strand of NC_134644.1, from coordinate 78,316,894 downwards.
GGGCTATGTAGAGTTGCTGCAATTGTGGAAGGTATTTGAAGTCACTGGGAGAGCAAGGTGAGAAGAAAGGATCTCCCCGACCCTTGCACATGTTGGGCAGGGGAGGATTTGTTTTCAGACCTTTTATTTTAATGTCTCACCCGAGTTTCTTCTATTTTAAAGAATTTTCTTGCTCATTATTTGTGAAATGGTGTGCTGATAAATCTTAGTTTGGAGAATGGGAACGTTTTGCTTTCTTTTGGGTCCTTACTGTAAAGATAAAGTGGTCAGTCCTATCTCTAAGCAGTAGTGGATTTAGGGTGTCACTGCAGTGGGTTAGACCGCATGTCTCTCTAGCCTGGTATCCATCTGACAGTGGCACGTACTATATGTGTGACAACCAGGCAGTAGCGATCCTTTCCCTGATGCATCCTCACTATTTCCAGGAGCCATCTCTTTTTGCTGCTGGCCTCCTGTTGCACCTGCGGGTCCACTCAGCACAACTTCTGTTTCCTTCTTAACCAGCAGAAAGTAGGTGTGAAGCCTTTTAGTCTTCTGTTCTTCCCATTTTAAGACATTAAGCTGGTACTTTATACTCTTTGGGTTGTACTCTTTGCTCTTTTTTACACAGTATTTAGGAAAAACTGCTTATTTTAGTAATAAAGGTCAGCTTTAATCTTTGATAGTAACGCTGCTTCTATAGTTGTGATCGTCTGCCAGTGAGGCGGGACTGTTTGGGAGACTTGGTGTCTTTTTTTAGATTGGCCTGATAGATTTGGAAAATAGAGAAAAGACTGAAGCCATATCCTGGGCATCTTTTCAGAGTAAAAAGGATGTGCTGCAGGCCCCATCCATGTAGATCCCTGTGTCTGATGGTCTAGATAAGCACTTTCTGTGAAACAGGAGGCAAATTGTAGGACCCAAATGAAGACTGAGTCTTGCACTGAAGTTGGACATCCCTCAGCTTGGATGCATGAAAGGCTTGCATGCCTGAAACCTTGTCTTCTGTCATCCCCCACTGTGTATCAGTTTGTCTTACAAAAGTATTACTAACTTCTATATTAATCCTGCCCTACACTTTGATTCTTACTGTCTTTTGCTTCTTTTTACAGCAACTGTGACCAAGGTTGAAGAGTTTTTTTAAGCTTACATAAATTTTGTCCTGTGCAAACTATTGACAGCTATTATTGAAGAAATTCCGGTGGTGCAGCTGTAAGGTTGCAGCAGTAGATAAGTCATATATATACATGGTCCTTTTATTAGAGGGGACTGTTGGAGCTGTGGTAATGCTTAAAGTATTTGAGGCCTAATCCACTGCTTCATTGCTCCAGATGTGATAAATGCTGTTGACTTAATGCAGCAATTGGTGACATAAAACGGAGAAATTGCCTCTGTGCTTATTATGTAGCTCTGGTGGTGAATCTCCTGTTAACAACTCTAGTTTTCGGGGGCTTTCTCATTTTATTAGGGAGGGGGTCATGTATGAAGCCTGAGAAGAAATGAGTAGGAATGGCTTGTATTTGTACTCCAACCGAATTCATGAACACTTATGCAAAACTCTGCATAAGCATAAGCAGGCTATGGATACTGGTTGTTTTTGCTGGAGTGTGTTTGCAGTGGGCCTGCAAAATGAAGTCATCATTGAAGATCTTGGGATGCAAAAGATTCTTCAGAAGTTTCAGCCTTGCTGGGGACAGAACAGATGCAGAATATCCCATCCCAAATAATCGTATCTCATTCATTTGCGACCCCACTCCTTCTCTGCCCCCTCCAAGGAGCCAGGTTGTCGTGGAAATTACAATTATTTATATAGACAATTTCTTGAAAAAAAAAAAATAGTTTTGGAGCTCTAGGCTATGAGTATACATGTTAGTATTTTTGGCTTTAGCTTCTAGAATATGAGCTAGAGACTTTCTTAAGCCACCATTGAGATTCTCACCTGAGCACCTGACCTAACACTTTTCTCAACAGCTGAGAACTGGAGAAAAACACTGAATATGCTGACATTTGTTGCTACTGTTCTGAGTGAAAATTGTGTTTACTTGGGAAAGACTGTTGTCCTGTTATTTCTGCATACCAGTTACTTCAGATCCAAAAAGAAATGCTGAAAAATTCTTACGCACGAGGAGAGTTTATTTCCATGACTGTCACTAGGGTTACATTTCCTTTGGTCCAAGGTGTATGTGACACACTCAGATGGAAGTAGGATGGTGCAGTTACCAAAATAGATGCATTGTGTTAATTTCTTAATTAATTTTTTTTGGTGCAGTGCTTTTAAAGTAACAAGTATTGTCAGCAGTAAGCTATTTTTAAACCAAGGACATTTTGTGCTGAAATTGGCTATTGCAACACTGGGTTAGAATTAGAATACACAAAATTCAAAACCACAGTAACCCTAATTTTGCCATTCTTGCCTTTTTAACTGCTCAACAATAGTGTTGTGTTTGTATAGCATTTAAAAATATTTGTTAAGGGGAATGTAAAGAGCTACTGGCAGGCTTCTCTGTTAACTGTTTGTGCATGCTCAGCCCCTCTTCTCAGAAATGAGCTGTAATGAAAACTCAGGGGCGACTACTCCAGGTGTCCGCAGCTCAGACTCTCCTTTGTGTTGCGACCAAAGGAGCAGCCGAAGCCCCAGCCAGGATAGGGGCAGAGGCCTGCATGGTGGAGTGGACAGTCCCTTTGGCTCAGAGGACGTGCACCCATGATGGGCTAAAACCTCTGTTTGCCATCTCCTTTCCCAGCTCGTGCTGGTACATGCAGGCCTGGATCTGTGGCCTCCAAGGAGCTGCTCCGGCAAATGAGTAATAATGTTCAGGATAATATAGTCTGACCATGAGGATGAATTTGATATGGCTGTAGTTCTTGTCATGACCCTACAATCCCTGGTTTTGCCTGGCTTGGTCCTAATGTTCCGGCCAGCACTGGGGAGAGGTTATGGGAGGCCAGTACCACTCAGGCCTCCTCACTTTCAACCTGCCCCAGCTCTGAGCTGCCTGATTTTCCCTGCAAGGGCTTTATGAAGTTGGGACATGCACACGTCCATCTTTGGATGGAAATTAGCTTTGGATTTCACATGTCACCGATCAGACTGACCTGAACAAATTCATGTGGGAAAAAAAAAAATAATTGGAAAGCAGCTTGAGAAATGATTTCTCCTTTTTGCTGTTGCCTTGCATTTTGGCATGCGCTGCCTGCATTTTGAATACGAGGTCATCTGATGCGTTGTAACGCGATAGCAATACAGACTGGGCAATCCTGGGAACTGGCAGCTTGGATTTTGCCTGTCCAAATTTTGTTGTTCTAAAACTTGACTTCTTTGTTAAAAATGAACAGTTTCCAGGGGGTAAAAAGCCCCCAGAGAAGAACTGTTGGCATTTTATATTTTTAAGCTGTCTTTCTGAATGAAAACAGTTGATTATTAACTTGATGGGGTGACAATAAGTATATAGAACTTAAATATCTCACCACTCCCACGAAGAAAAAAAAAAACCCACCCTCCATTGTATCATGGGAAGATACATAGCCAGAAAAACTTTCCAACTCATTAAACTTTTATACTTGCTTCATACAAGCTTAATGTAGGCTTTTTTCCATCCTGTGATGTTGTAGGGACGCAGCTGAGGAGGACACCATCAACTTAACAGTATTTCTTACTGAATGTGCCTTTCTTATAACAGAAAAAGCTAAATTACTTAATCTGAGGGATTAAAAAAAGGTTTCCTTGTTTGTGCGTTTCAGGTTGTTTATTCTGCCAAGCCTGATAACGAAATCAGTCTGAATGTCTCCCCTGTAATCAGTTTAGTCAGCTTCTGTGATTGTGCGGGGTATTCGGACAAGGACGAGGATAAAGGAAGAGAATTTTAAAAAACAGGAAAATACTATTGTAAACATATCGGGCAAGTTATAAACTGGGAAAGGGTACTCGGAGTCAAGTGTTGTACCTGCAGCTACTTTTGATGCTCTGTGGTAGATGTTTTGGTGGGTTTTTCTTCCTCTTGTGGCTTGTGTTTGACTTTTTAGAAGAGGGGTAGGGGAAAATACTGATTTAAAGGACTAGAGTCTGGCTATATTGCTTTTAAACAGCATATTTCGTAGTGGAGGCGGGTGGAGGTAAGGCCGCTGTAGCTAGCTTGAGGTCGGAAAGGAACAACAAAAAGTGATGTTTGGGCTGATTTTGAGCCCTGTGCTGGGTGGGACGGCTCTGCGCTCTCCCTCGTGCTCTTGGAGAGGCCACGTTGCATCTTGACTTTGCGCTGTAACTGGCAGGAAGCATCAAATATTCCCTTTATTCCCTTTGCTGTTTCCTTCTGGTGTAATTTTAGTTTTCTGGCACCCTGGTGGGGTTCTGCTGCTCATCCTGGTTGTGTCCTTCCCCTTGATCTTCCTGATCCTCCTTTATTGTCCTCAGCTGTGAGCCCAGGGGAAAACTGCCTCGCTGCATTCGCCTGCAGGTCAGCTTGTCCCCGCGACAGTGCGGGAGCGGACATGGGTTTCGGCTGGTCATTGCACCCGTGAGCAAGGACTTTGCACATTCTAAATCGAGAATTGTTGCTTCATATGCGCGCCTCTCCAAACCTGTGGATTTAGACATTCCCTCACCATTAATTACATCCTCTTGTCTTGTAGCAGCAAGTAAAAAGGCCAAGTTGGGCACGTCGTTCTGCTGCAAGCAGCCAAACACAATTTCTGTTGTTTGGATGCTTGCGAGTTTCAGAAAGTATGTGGCCACTCTGTTTTGGGAAGTGCATCCTGCGGTGCTTGCGTTGGGGTGGGGAGTAGCCAGGCAGCTCAGACCCCTTCTCAGAGGGCGTACACACGAGTCATGCCAACCAGTCCAGCATTGCCAGAGTCATTCCCAATTAAAAGCAGGAGTGCGTGCTTCTAAGGGAAGCCCAGTTTGCCGATAACTGATGGCCAGCGAGGTAATTCCTAGGTGGCACTGCAAGTGAGAGGTACTATGGTTTGCCTTGGTGCAATCTCTGATGGAGATGCTGGGTGTTACCATCTCCTTTCTGGAAGCCGTAGGGTCCAGTCACCCACATTTGTCAGTCATTTGGCATCTAAACCGCTCAGACAGATGCAATGTGAGACTGCCAAAATTGGCAGCAGCATCTGACTCTGACAGCGGTTTGTGAGTTTGCCTGGTCGCCCCGTGGCAGCTCTTAATGCAGCACCTCCAAGTGCGGTGTCCCACAAAATGCTCGGCAGCAGTCATGCGGAGGTGAAGAGATTTCCAGGCGAGCTTCAAAGAGAAGGATGTGACTAACTGTCTCGCAAGGAGCCAGGACGTGGACCCAGCCAGATGAGGCAGCTCACATGAAAAGGCTGCCAAAGGAAAGGGAGAGGACACAGATGAAACTGGGACTGGGGGATGAGGAGGAACAGGCAGTGGGGAAAGGTAGAGGGGAAAATCTCTATGGGCTGTTCCCAGTGACCGGGAGGTGTATCTGCTCTCCGGGGAGCCAACCTGTGGGTAAAGCAACCAACCTCAGGCACGTTGGCCGCCGTTCCTGGCTCCGCTGGGAGCCTCCGCTGCCTGTCCTTGGACAAGTCACTCTCCCGGTGACTCAGTATCCCAGCTGTAAAACGGGGATTGCTGCTTACCTCATGGGATGTTGTGAGGGTAGTCTCGTGGATGCCTTTGCAGTTTGATGTATTAAGGAGGGGGAGCAACAGAAAGTGAGCACAAAGATGAATGTGAAAAGGGATCTGTACTTCCCTCACGGCCTTCTCTGAATGTAATCATGTCCCTAATGATAATGTAATGGCAACTTATTCATCATTGACATATACTCCGTCAGTTGCACTGGTGGGAACAGTTTTTTGGTTTTATTTTTTTTCCCCTCAGGGCTTTAAAGATGTAATGTTGTATGTTTATATAATATGTTAATGTTTTAAGCAATTTCTAATAGAAAATTAGAAGAAATAACGAACAATAAATCAAAGTCAGTCTAAACCAAGATGTAATCAAGTAATATGAGAGTGGGACTAGAAGTAGAGTTTGCAAAGGGGGCCTCAAACGGAGAAAATGCAAATCCTGAGGCCTGAAGAAGGAGGGGTTCTGGTTTGCCTTTGTCTTAAACTCTATACCCGATAGCGTACCTGAGGAGGGCTAAGGCCAGAAACCAAAAGGGGTCACTCCTCCTCGGCTCTCTCATTCTCAAATAAGCTTCTGCAAACAGAAGGGGAGCTCTGGTTAACTTTAACCCTTGAAATAAATGTCATGTTAATCTTACTCTGCTCACAAGGCAGTCTGATGGCTAATGCACAAACCCGGGAGCCAGAAAACAGCAGTTTTAAGGACAGTTCGGGAATTGGTTGACCTGGTGCTAACACTTACTTCTGTCTGTGCCTTTATGTGCTAAAGCAAAATGAAGCTAATTGTCTCCTCTCTTGGAAGAGGGGTGCGAGGCTTAAGGAAATGCTGTGAAGAACATGGAGATCCACAGGTGGAAAATGCTGGGGGCAGTCACAGCTTCAGCGTTTCACACAGGAGCAAAATGCATGGTCATATTTCACCTGTCAAAGCTGGTTTTTCTTTAAAAAAAACAGGACATCTCAAAGGCATTGGCTACAGAAGGTGAACATTAATCTTTTCCGAGTACTTTATTTGAAAGGCTTTAGCTGCATAAGCTTTCCTGGCACTTGCCAAGGCTATCTTTGGAGGAAAAAAATAGGATTCTTGTTTTTTTGAAGGAACAGGTGGCAGCATGTGGAAACCTTTTGTTGTTAAATTTTAGTCACGGTTCCTTTTTTTTCCTTTTCTTTCCTTTTCCCATCTGCAGTTGAGTATGACAAGGAGTTCACGCCTCACCAGCGGCACCACAAGGAGTTCAAGTTTAATTTGTCTCAGATTCCTGAGGGCGAGGCCGTCACAGCCGCTGAGTTTCGGATCTACAAGGACTGCGTTGTGGGGAGCTTTAAAAACCAAACTTTCCTTATCAGCATCTACCAAGTGCTGCAGGAACATCAGAACAGGTACGCAAGAGGGGGTGCACTCTGTGCCACCAGCCACTGTCGTGGCGAAGGCTGAGCTTGCGCATTCATCTTGAGAGGACTGCGAAATAAATACGGGTTTTGTTCACATTAATGGGGTTATGTTATTGCGTGGTCCTTTCCTTGTGGGAAATGGGCATGGTAGAGCACAAAATGGACCTCAGCTGGTGAAGGTCCATGGTATTGTAGCCTAGGCTGTCACTTAGCTGCAACCTTTGTGTTGTCTTTAAATAGGGCAAGCATCAGATGAGAGGCTGTAAAACTTTTTAAACTAAAGTTACTGTGCTGGTATTGCTCTTGTGTACCGAAATACACATATCCCCTTTCAACTTAATACTACCAGCATAAAAAGCGTCACCTGTTTGAAAAATACTGGTAATTAGTGCAGACTTGACCTGCTCTCAGGTGGACTTACAGTAAAGTAAATAAAGCAGAAGAAAATTCAGCATGCTGAACACAGGTACAAAATCACACCTGGGCTTTCAGTGGCAATGACAGAGGCAAAAGAGAGAGAGGCCGAATAGAAACTGTGACACATAAATCCAAACAAGTGTAAATGGAGTGATTAATTTCAAAAGGGTAATGTTTCTGGTGGGGGAATTGTGCCAGGCAAAAAGATGGAAATCCATGGTCAATTAAATGTCAGAGTAATGCTGTGGTACAAAAGTGTTTCATTACTTCTGCTGAAATGTGTTAGGACTGTAACTGTTCCTCTGCTGCAGACAGAAAAAAAGAAATCAGAAACAGCAGTGTTTAAAAAAATCTCCCATTTCTTTCCTCGGTGAAGGCTTCCTGGGTGTTTTCCTTTCTGGTCCTTCTCTCTCCAGCCTTTCTGTTGATACCATCTGGGGGGATCTGCCTTTGATGATTTGCTGTTGTGAGGGCGACATCAATGGTTGTTCTGTGGGGAGTGTGGCCTCTGGGGAAATGGAGAGAAGTACTTGGATATGTAAGTGATGGGGAAGAAGGTGTTAGTTCTAAAAGGTCAGTGTTCCCTTTGCACTTTGAGTTGTGGGTTGCTGGGGTGCCTCCTGGGGTAAAGTGCTTGCTGGTTAGGATGTTACGTCAATACCCACTTGAAGAGCTGATCGAAATCCAGACGGTCATGCAGATTTCATAGATGTTAGCTGTATTGTTCATTTGTAGCCACATCGAATAAAAAATAGTGAGTGTTGGTCTGGTTTAGATTTTACAAGTAGAGATCCCACCTCTGGAGCTGGAGGAAAACCTCTGCAAAGCGTCTGTGGAAGCAATCGATACGCTGCTCTGGGTCGGTCACCAAAGCAGGGCACATATGCGTATAACCTTCTTTCAGGGTAAACTGAGCAAACAAGTAATGCATTATGGGAAAGAGCATGGAAGTACAGGATATGGCCCCTAACATAATCTGTTCCTAATAAAATTGAAAACTCTTGTTCCGAAAGTGGCTGTTAGTTCTGTGTACAGCAATGATGCTGGCACCTCGTATCTTTGTTTCAAATACCATGCCAGAAATATGCCAACATCAGATTGTGCTGTGAAGCTGTGATGCGTGTCCTTTGGCACAGAGCACTTTGGCATCCGCACGTGCTGGGCATCTCTGGGTGCTACACACCTCCCTACGGATGGAGCAGAGGCAGAAGCTCAGATGGGGGTCACCAGGGTGGTCTCTCTCCAGAGCTGGCGAGTATTTCGGGTGTTTCAGTTCCCTTCTCTCATGTTCCTCCTGCCGCTGCCGGCGGCCGTGCTGAGAGGATCCCACCGTTGGGACTGGGAATCGTAAAGCGGCTTCCTCTACATCCAGACTGCCAGCAGTTCGCCGTCCCTCCTGACATGGGCTAGGCGTGAACCGCTGACCCAGGGATGAGTGTCTGTAGTTCATTACTAACCTCTGACTCATCCAGTCCCTCAAGGCTCCCTTTTTGTTTCTTTTTCTTCTTTATTTATTTATTTTTACTGGTGGGAAGGAGGGAGACGTTTGGCTAAAGAAACTTGCACTTCGGATGAGTCTGTGGGACTTGTCACACCATCTGCACAGAGCTGGCCAAAATGTGGCTCAGAGATTCTTGCAGTTGTAAAAAGGACGTGCCCTTTTTCACCCTTCTTCCTTTCAGCTTAAAGGACTCTTTCATGTGCATGTAAAATACAAAAGCACATAGGAAAACGTGTGTGCTTGTGTATAAATACGTGCATATGTATGTATTCTCTGTATGTATCTGTGAATAGAAGTGTATATATATTTATTGTTATCTATATTAATCGTCCTCTCTATATTAAAAAGATGCAGATGTTAAAAGACAGTTAAAATAAGATATTAGCTGCTGCTTACCACTCTTCAGTGTTACCTTCAGTTGAGGTTCTGACTCCGTAGGCTGCTGCTGCTGCTACGGATTCAAACATGCAGCCACATTGGTGACCTGCGTGGACTCTGTCCTCTAAACGTTCTTGAAAACAAATACTAAGAAGTTGTATTTTAGCTCTTCACTAATATCTCTGCATGGAGGGGGAAAAATGCCTCAGATTCTTCTGGTATGCCTTAAGGAGCTGTATTCTGTGAGTGGTTTTGGTTTTTGATCATCAATTCACTTGCTTTTACTGGGAGGGGAAAAAATCCAAAGTCCTTTTTTCCCCCCTTTTGTCTCAGTGGATGAATATCGAATATAATGTTTTCTTTTCCTGTTGAGAACACTAGAAGGTTAAATTACAAAGAAAAAAAAGCGCATTTTTTTTTTTAAGGAACTTGCTAAATATTTGTAAGACTTCTGTTGCATTTTAGCAGACATCTTATGAGCCAGAAAATAACAGCTGCCTTTGACTTAAAAAAAAATACTAAAAAAATGTTGTGTCATACTTCCTTTGGACTAATGGTTTGAATAACAGCTTGATATTTCCTGACATTTGATGACATTTTATTGCATAAGGAAGAGTCTGTACAGATCTTGAAGTCTGGCTGGTGAACTAGCAGGTGAAACAGAAAGAGTTGAAGTAGCACCTTTTTTCATCTTGTTCTGCTGACAAATATTCCTTCTGGTCAGGAAGATTCATCTCTGAAGGCCACAGAAAGTGCCTGTTCGGTCAACATCGGCAGTCTCGAGAAACAGTTCAAAGTCACCATGTTAATCTTGGCTTTTATGAGGTTAACGGTTGTCTGAGGTGATTACTGGTAGCTAATAAAATACTTCTGGGCGCAAATAATTCTTAACAGGGCAGCTGGCATTGTATGTATTTAAACCAGCAGTCCACAAGAGAAAGGCAGCGTGCACCTCTGAGGGGAGAAAATACAGAGAAAAACCTGCCTGCTCCTCACAAAGAAATTAGTTTGGGAGGGCAGGAGATAAGAGAGAGATTCAGTAAATACAGATCTTCACCAAAGCTCACAGCCTGGAAGTATCCCTTGGCTCCGATTAAGTGTAATGAAGTGGCTTAATTCAGTATTACTTGACCAAATAAAAAAAAAAAAAAACCTCATCTGGACAGTAAGAGCATAAGCGTGTGACTCCAGCCCAGATGTGCGTGCTGCTGCACGGAATCACAAGGCACTGCTGGCTGTTCCCTGATGGCTAAAAACAAAACCAAGCCTGAGGCTAAAATTTCTACCAATTACTGAATTATCAAACTGATTTTTGCCACTGTAGACAAGGCTAAAAGCAAGGATTATATGGGCTCATTTGAGACTGTCTCCTAGACGGGGGTATATGTGGAGAGAGTGTGAACAATCAGAGATCAATGCTGATTGAAATAGCGTAACCTTTGGGAAGAAATTTGACCCTCTCCTTGTTCAAAACCATCAGAAACATGAAAACGATACTCGTGGAGGCTCTAGGCAGTGAAATGCACATTGAGGACAGTGTGGTCTAAGTACATTCTCTCTTAAAAAAGAAAACATTTTAATACTGACTCACTTTTGTCAGTAATATTTTCATCTCCCCATTCCTTCCACCCTTTCGTAAGGTGAAAAAATAGTGCCTAGAAACTAGGCTTTTGTTTTATAACCAAACCGCAGTTAACGGCCACGTTTTGTCGTAACACAAACTGCTGGAGTTGTCAGTGGGACGCTGCGAAGAGATTAATGAAATCCTCAGGGTAGGTCAAGCTTGTGGCCAGCCGTCAGCAGTATGCATTTTGGATTGTGTGGAGAAGAGGCTTCACCAAACAAGGCTGAGGTGACGTCTGGTTTGCTCTGAGGGGATGACTCTGGGTTTTGAAATGGGCTGTGGGCTGTAGGGGCTGACGTCGGGAGCGGGAGCCGGCGATACGTCCGCCGGATGCTGCTGCCCTTCAGCTTCTGACCCCCCAGAGTTTAAGAGACTGTGCTGTTTGAAGGCTAGGGTGGGAATTTTTTTCTTCTTTTTTTTTCCTTTGGTATGTGCAGAAAGCGGAGAGATTTGCCAAAGCACCAGTTTAGGAAGACGAGCGGCGTCAGCTTCCAGGTGTTTATCCCACCTTGGCCGCATCGGAGGGGGTGCTTAGTTTCAGCAGGCAGGAGCTGCACAGCCTCAACTCTCCTCTCTGCGGTGGTACTGATGCACTGCTAAGCCCTGCACGTGGGCTTGTTTCGAAGGTGTAGCGCTGATTTTTGTGGAAGCAAAAGCCCTCTGTGACTTCTGATACCTCTTGGGAGTGGATTGCCATGTAAGTGAGACCTTTGCAAGGGAGGGGAAGAAATTAGTTTGTTCCTGGAAACAGCTCATTAATTTCTTTTTCTTTCTCGAAACTTCCCTGCTCTCACCCGGAGAGGTGTCAGGTCAGGACTAGGGAAGGCAGTTTATGGTTGATCAAAGATATTAGTCCTTGGTTTGGATCATCCGTATGTTTTCAAGTGTAAATATCCTGCTAATGCAGACCTCAAAACACTCCCACACTGTCCAAACAACTGATCTATGAAAAACACAGTGGCCTGTGTTAGTGATCAAAGGAAGATATGGTACCTTACTGGTCAAAGTTTATTAAACAGTTTCGTTTTCACTCAGAATGAAATATGAGGGCTTGATGTGCAGAAAGATTCGTCCTGTATGATAAGACACGTGTGGACGTAGGTGTGCCCTGCAGAGCAACTGCCTGGGGAGTATGTTGTTCTTCTACTGAACACAGTTCCTTAAGGGTTAAGGCACTCGGTTTTTAGCTGCCAGTTACAGTGGTAATAAAGTTTTCCTCTTTGCAACAGGATATTTATACAAATGCGATCCGAGGTTCTAATCTAAAGGGCAAATTGATTTGCCGGCAGTGTTTATAGCTTAGAAAATAAATAACTGTCCTCAACTGGGTTTTGGAATGGGTTGTGTAATACAAATGACAAAGCTAGCATCAATCTGTTTCAAGTTGGGGTCAGATTTGTATATAGTGTGCATATATTTGTATATGATAGAGCTGTTTCCATGATGCTATAGAGAAGCGTCTGTCCTCATTTCAGTTCAACTCCCACTGTGGGTATGTGATTTGTTGTGGTTTAGGGTGATTGGGTTTTAGTGGTTTAAAAGTCAAAGTTGTTCTGGATGAAACTTACTCATTCCATAACCAGCTGGCTTTTTGTACCAAAACTAAAGAATACCATATCAGCGCCTTATTTCTTTTCTTAAAGGACAAAGATAAATACTACCTCTTTGCCCTCTCTCCCATCTTCATGCTTCAAACTGCATTTAAACTCTAAGGTGTAGTACTGTAGCCATCACTACAGCTACAGTACCCTGTGGTATCATTAAATCATAGTCAAGGAAATGAGAAATATATCTCCTATCCCTCTGACTTGCGACAATTTTTTCTGTTTTCACTGTTTCTGTTGGTAAAATGTTCATTCCTCAGAGCTGTGAAGCTCAAGACCTTGAGGTGGATGTGGGGGGACACCTTTGCACTCAAATATCAGTGTTGGCTTTGCTGGGGATTGTCACAGACCTGTAGGCTGAGCTTCATGCAGTCTTGGCGCGGGGAGACCACATCCTCTAGATCTAGGCTCTGATCTTCCACTCTTTGCCAGATGCAGCCTTGAAACCAATGTTTCACCCTGCTGCTCTTCCAGTGAGCCTGCAAGACTTAACCTTCCACCCCTGCAGACTTTTACCTCCGGGGACGATGCCTGCAGTGATACAGGACAGCTTTTTCAGCATAGAGGAGCTTTTATCAGACAGAGCAGTGGTGGCGTGGGGCTGGTAAGTGAGCAGGGAGAAGCTGAGCTTACCTGCCTGTCCCTTCTGGTGTGTTCTCATGTCTGGATGCATCCAGGATGGCTCTCTTCTGCCTGTGCCAAATTGCAGACCCCCTCCATAGTGTCCTGGCATCTCCGTTTAGTGCTTTTTCCTCCCTGGCTGTCAGCCCCTGCAGGTTAGTGCCCAGTTGCTGGTCTTCTGTTTCACCTTAGAAGTAACTTCATTTGCAGGCTGACAGCTGTGAGTATTTCCTCCCTCGTTTCTAAGGAGCTCTTATAGGTGCTGCACGTCTCTCCTTGTCCCCTGGCCCACAGATGGTATAGCTTCTTCAGGACAGTTAAACTGAGCCTTACTTCTTCTCATAAAATGATAGAGACTGCCTTTGCTTTCCGTAGCAGCTCATTCCAGGTGCTGGCATTCCCCTGCCTGAGGCTCTCTGTACGAGCGAGCGCCGATTGATTAAATTTTGTACGGTACTTTTAAATCTTTGGAGTAATGGTCATTTAGACATACTAAGTTGTTAAGGTTTTGTATTGCATCTGTTGGCAGTACCTCATGCTGTGCGAGCTCCGTGTACAGCCTGTTCTATAAGTAATAAACACTTTTAAATTCAAAGTAGCACTTACATCTACTGCAAGATGGTGGATCTACAGGTTTGAAAAGGCTGCGATTTCAAAGTTTTATCTATGTGGAGCTCCGTTCAACTCTGTAAGACTGAGTCAGTTGTGAGTGCAGTTATTAGTCCATCGTTAGTCCATAAGAGCAAATAATCTTGCTAGTTTGCTATATGCAGGATCATTTTTACAGAAGGTTGATGTCAGTACAAACTAAAGACTCAGATCTTGAGGTACAGAGTATTTAGAAAGTGCGTTAATTAAAATGTAAATCCCACACACTTCTGTGCAAAATTCCCTTTTGAGAAACTGCTGCTAGGCAGTCTAGACTATTATGTCAACTTGTCTTTGAAGAAAAGTAAACAAAAAGGTTCAGCTGAGGAAAGTTTTAGAGACTTACAGTAATTAATGCCTTGGTAAATGGCTGTTGATGCGTAACAATCCTTTAAACACCTGGGTAATTGCGAGCTTTGAAGTTGGGCCAAAAATGTTGTTCCAAGATCTGTGATTAAAACAAGAGACCTTTAACTTGGTCATTTTGAAGGTGAGATTTCTGTTTGTTCTCACTGTCTCCCTGGTAAAACTTCTGCCTGGTCAGGGAAAGAAGGCCAGGGAGGGTGGGAAAGTAAAAAACCTAGTTCAACAGATGCTTCTTTAAATTTAGCTTTTTATAGCTTTGGTGTTTTTCCTGTAGCAAAGTTCCATGTTGTAATGTGTACCCAGAACAGAGAAATTATTTTAATGTGAACATTTCACTAAGTAGTAACTAAGATTAACCACTTGACCTGGTTACTAATTTGACTAAATTCTAATCTAATTAGTGTTCAATTAAAGAGAATTAACACCCAGAGACTTTTCATTGAAAGGTTTACACAGAGGTTTCAGTTAACAAAATATTTATCTTACAGGGGGGAAAAGCACTGAAATTAAATGCAAGCTGTTTCTCCTATAAATGCCCCGAGTACATGGTTGGGATGCCAGCGTTAAGAATAGTAGCTATATTTGATATTTATATCTGACAAATCAGCTTGCTCTCTGAGGACACTGGAGCTAAATCCTGCCTTCTGAATTACACAGGCCATATTTCTCTGGTAAACTGTGTACTTCTTTCTGTTTATTGCAGCCACTTGCGATTGCTCTGTTGACCTTTGCTTCTCCATCCTCCTCCAGAGTCTTCTGAAGGCCATGGAAACACTCCCGTTTATTTCTTGGGACTTGAGACGGTACTTTAGGGCCCTGATCCAGAACAAAGAGCTTTTCTTTTGGGTTGGGAATCTCTAACTTGCATCTTCCCATTTAATATCCTCTCTTATCTCAGGAAAGTTTTTTCAGCTCATTGCCTCAGTTTCTCCCATTCATTTACTTCCATTTAATAATCTAAGGTTAATACATATTATGCCTGCAGCAGCCTTATTATGGAAATCATTAACTGAACTCATCCAGATGGTTTAGAACACTGAAAATAAAGGTGAGACTGTTGGGCATCATAGTGACAATGAGATGACAGTAGCTGTATGAAAACCCACAGGCAGATTTAGGCAGAGAGGATGTTGCGAGACTACCTGTTTTGGTGATGAAATTTATCTTCTGTACACTGAATTTGAAAGTCCTGCTGTGTAGGTGCCAGATGTCCTGTGATGTCCCTGACATGCGGGGTTGCTTGGGCATGAAACTGACTACTTCTTTGGCCTGTGCTGAGAGCAAATACTCCCTCTCTGCTCAATGATACTGGGTCATGCATTTCTTCTAGCCTTTCTTTTTCTAGTTTTTCCCATTCTTTGTGCTCCCTTCCTGCTTCCCTCAGGTGCCGTCTTGCATCTGTTATTCTCAAATGCTGAAGTTTTGAGATATCCTTCCCTTAATGTGACCGCGTAGGTGGTTGCATGCTTTGTCTTGGAAGGCCGCTGCCTGCCTCACTGCACAGGATCGATGTCATCACTTAATGACTAGAAATTCAATACTTTGTTTCATGCGACTTCCTCAGTCTATGATCCGTTTCTCACCTTCTTGTCCACTCTTCAAATTTTGCTTTGACTATGGGCTTGCATCTACTTGCGTGTAGCACTTTTCAGCATGGTATCCGACTGCTTCCTAAACTATTTCTTTTTTTGACATGGCTATAAGGCAAAGCTAGCAGCGTTCTCGTCATGCAGATAAGAAGCTGATGCATATACTGGTGAGGGTCAACTGTCTCTGCTAGGTTTAGTTGCCACTTTCAGATCTTTTTTTACTTTCTCCAGCACCACCCTTTGGCTTGCAGGAATCCGCTGCTCATCTGCTGTGTGTGCTCCAACTTTTGCAACAGGTAGGGCCATAGAGTGTGGACCTGCTAAGCAAACACTGATGGCAAAAACGGTCCCTGCCAAAATCATCCAGCAGTCCAGCATCAGGACTGGTAATAAGGCTACGCATCAGCTTTAGCTCTCATGCTTACCATCTTTCTTTTACAGCCCTAGTAGGAGAGGAATGGAATAAATGTGTTTTCCATGGTCTTCAGACAGCAGAACTGGGGGTGGGGGGGAAATCCAGTGTGTGGCTGCGTTTCCCTGTGAACATTGGGGCGAGACTGGAAGTATGAGATTCACATCACTGACATCTGTCACCATGTTTGCTGGCAGCTGTGTTGCTGCAAATGGTAGCAGTAGGAGCTTGTAGCCCTCTGTGAGCCATCAGTGCAGGAAGATGCCAGTATTTTCCCAGTTACTTCTAGAAGCAGGGGGATGCTGAGTCAGGAATAATGGGCCTGATTCACAGAGGAGTGGTGGCCACGGGTACTTTCTACTCCCTTTTCTCTGCAGACTTTCTCCTTTTATCCAGGGTCTCTCCATCTAGTCCTTGCATGTCCATGTGTCCCCTGTGACTGCAGCAAATCCTTCACCCTTCCTCATCTAATTAGATATTCTTTCCCTTCCACCTGGGGCCGGCCTGGGAGATCTCCCAGTCTCTGTTCCAAGATCAGACATCGTGCGGCTTTTTTGCAGGAGTAGCAAGGACATTTCTTCTTGGCCACATGGCTGTAGGGAAGAGGAGATTCCCCTCAGGTGATACATGGTATTTGGTTTACCAAGGGGGAAAGGAGGGCAAAGCATGTTCCCTGCATACAAAAAGTCCAGAGGATTTTGTTGCTAAGCTCTGAATCCCTGTTGAGCCTGTGTGGGCAGCAATTTTCAAGTACTCACTGCTTTGAGGTGATTTTCTTAAAGGAAGAAGGACATACAACATTTCTACTCTGAAAAAATAAAGGAGTGGTTAAAGACTCTCAGTTAAATATTTGGGATTCTTTCTCATGTGAGTAAATCCCCCCCCCCCCCATTGTGTCTTTGGAAATATGAATATTTTTAAAATATTTCTGTAATGAATATTTTTTTAATAAAACCTTCATGCCAAAAGCAAAACCAGTAAGAAATGATATGCAGTTTTGTGCAGCCTGGTGAGGTTTGGGTGACAAATGTTAATTGAAAGCAGGCTTAAGCAGAAAGTATTAGGATGTGTTACCTGCTAGCATTACTACCATGACCTACAGTACATGTGAGGTGAACCTTCAGTGTTGACTTCATCCAGTCAAACAGTGCAAAAGTCAACTGAATAGCAGAGCTGGTTGAAAACCAGTTCTGTATGAAACTTTTTGCAAAGAATTAACTGGATTGGAAAACCCAGTTGTCCATTTTTCTGCATTTTACAAAGGAATTGAAATCTTTTCAAAGGGAGTGTGACGTACTGGGAGAAAGTGGAGCATTCTTGTTTGGTAGAATTGTACCTTGGTCAGGCAGTTTGCTTATTACATTTGTGGAGGACACTAAGACAGGGGAGACCCACTGGAAGGGAAGTCTGTATTTTAAGTAATCTAATAATGATGGAGGTTCAATCTGGGGGAAAAAAAACGTGATTTGGTAGAAAGAAGAATTGCATTTGGACAGGCAAAATCAGTGAAGTGACCACGCCATAGGAAGTGACTGGGTCTTTTGCAGTTCAGCGGCATGAATCTAAGGATTATAGTGGATCACAAGGTGAACATGAGTTAACAGTGCGAGTTTTGCGAAGAAACCAAAATCATATTCTGAGATGTATGAGTAGAGGCATAGTCTGTGAGATGCATCAAGATTATCCTTCCACTGTATCTCAGCACAAGAAGGACGTGGACCTGTTGGAGCGGGTCCAGAGGAGGGCCACAAAAATGATCCAAGGGCTGGAGCACCTCTCCTATGAGGCCAGGCTGAGAGAGTTGGGGTTGTTCAGCCTGGAGAAGAGGAGGCTGCGAGGAGACCTTATTGTGGCCTTTCAGTACTTAAAGGGGGCCTATAGGAAGGATGGGGAGAATCTTTTTAGCAAGGCCTGTTGTGACAGAACAAGGAATAATAGATTTAAACTAAAGAAGAATAGATTTAGACTAGACAGAAGAAAGAAATTTTTTACAATGAGGGTGGTCAAGCACTGGAACAGGTTGCCCAGAGAGGTAGTGGAGGCCCCATCCCTGGAAGCATTCAAGGTCAGGTTGGATGGGGCTCTGAGCAACCTGATCTAGTTAAAGCTGTCCCTGCTCACTGCAGGGGGGTTGGTCTAGATGACCTCTAAAGGTCCCTTCCAACCCAAAGCATTCTATGATTCTACTCAGCACCAGTGAGGTCTTGATCTGAGTTGGGTCTGTAAAGAGCAATGAGAAGAGTCAAAGTCCATAAAATGTGGCTTGCAAGGAAAGACTGAAGATGATGTTTTAGTAAGAAGGGGAGATTGTTGTGGCATTTAAGTTAGATATTATGGGGAAAAGCAAAAAAAAAAAGAAGTGCTTCAAGTGAAACCCATTTCAATATCCTGGAAAGATGGTGGAGTTCCTGAGGCTGGAAATCTGTAAGATCAGGTCAGGCAAACATCTCTCAGGAGTGATGTGGATGTAGTTGATACTGCCTGGAGTTCAGGGGAATGGGCTAGATGATGCCATGTGGTCCCTTCAGGCTTTACAGCTCTCTGATGTCCAAGTGTCTTCCCAAAGTACAAGGCAACAGGAATATAAGCTCTAAGACTCCTCTTCATGTCTTTGTAGACCTGACTAATCCCATGTGGTTGAGTGTTCATGAGGGTTTGCTTTTACAGAGTTCCCAGTGGGTCTAGAGCCAGACATGTTTGGTTTGGGGGGACATAATGCCAAATTTACTCTGATCTGGAGGCTCCAGTGGGACATTGTCTGGAGCAGGCGAATGCCAGGGAGGGAGAGTATGGCACTTAGAGGAGGGGAGGTGGGAGAAGAGATCAAAAAGCAATTGGTGTGAGGGGGAAGGTCAGAACAGGTGCTAGGAAAACCCCTTTTCAGATACAGCCCATTTCAAGCATTGGTGAGGGCCAATGTGCAAGCCATATCCAAAGGTGGGAATGATCTAGCAGTTCATTCCTCTCTGAAACCTGGAGAAGGGAAGAGTGGTCTCAGCTGCAGCTGCTGTTTGCAGTCTCCTTGAAGCAACACTTGAGTTTATATAGTCTGCCTGGGAAAGCCCAAATCTTTCAACTTGAAGGTTTCCAAAACATGTAGCAGCTGGCCAGCCCCAGCCACTCATTGCTGTTGGAGGTGGAGGTCAGAGTTGTTCCTGAACCCTCTTCCCGTTGGAGGAGCGGTGGCAAAGGCTCCTGTGGGAAAGGCTGCTGAGTCAACCACAGAGCGTGCGGCTACCACCGAGGCGGAGGAAAGCCTTCATGCTGTAAAAATAGCTGCACTAGGAGCCCTAATATACTTAAGTGCTTATTTTTCCATGTGTGATCTCATGCAAACCAAGCTGCTGGGCAGTATGACATAGCAGTTGGCCAAAACTAAAATGTAACTCAATCAAAATGTTTGTTCTCTGAAGTTAACCTTTGATGGGTGGAAGGGACAGGTACCCTGTTTTCTCATTTCCATTAAGTTATTGTTAGAAAAAAAAATCCAGGGGGGAGGGACAGGTGAAGATGGGATTGACACCTGGTATCCATTTTGTGATTATGGCCACAGGTTAAGGATAGGAGTTGTAGTGCTCTCACACAGGAAAGTTATGACTATAATATAGTGAGAAAATGTACATGGGATTTCTCTGGGTGCTTCTCCAGCTGATTTCGTTGAACTGAGTTTTCGTGGGCATTTGATGCTGAAAAAAAGTTATATACTTGATAGCATTTGAAGTTGAAGCCCATGAAGGAGACTGAGTACCAACAGCCTTGGAACAAGGTGCTCTAATCCCTGTTGATAAGCCTCGGAAAAATGTCTTTAGAGGCCTTTAGAGGTTCATTTTCCTTCAGTGTTTGATGCTTGGCCTGTTAGGTGATTCTTTTGGGTTGGGGTTTTTTTTGGGTCAATTGTGGTAGATCTGTGTTGTGGAAGGCGGGCTGAAACCACGAAACCCCTTTGACAAAAGCCACTGAATGCCTGGAAATGCTGGTAGTTTGACCGCTGTCCTGCCAGAGCTAGCATTACTCTCTTCAGGAAGAAGAGTGGCTAATGAATCCCCTGCCGGTGGAGGAACACGCAGACCTAAGGACTAGGATTGCTTTCCTCCAGCCTCGAAAACAGTGAAAAACCTTTGTAATCCTGAATTTCACATGCAGAAGTATGTGCATCTCATGGCAAAACTCGATAAAGACAGGTGGATTTTGGGGATTGGGGTTTTTTTCTAGCTAGTAACAGCCCTTATTTCAGGTTTTCTCGTTTCTGTAACAGTGAGAGCCAGGGGAGAAAATCCCAGACATGATAATGTTGTCATTACGCTTCTCCTCTGCAGGGCCTCTGACCTGTTTCTGCTGGACACGCGGGCGGTGTGGGCCTCAGAAGAGGGCTGGCTGGAGTTTGATGTCACTGCCACCAGTAACATGTGGGTGATGAATCCTCAGCACAACATGGGAC
This sequence comes from Pelecanus crispus, assembly GCF_030463565.1. Classification (NCBI taxonomy): domain Eukaryota; kingdom Metazoa; phylum Chordata; class Aves; order Pelecaniformes; family Pelecanidae; genus Pelecanus; species Pelecanus crispus. The sequence goes on along the minus strand of NC_134644.1, from coordinate 78,296,324 downwards.
TGCAGCTGAGTGTGGTGACCCGGGACGGTAGGTTATGGGCCAGTTAATGCGAGTAATCTGGCAAGCCTCTTGGATGCTGTCTAGAAGTGGTGCCAACAGAGTCCAGTTGTGATGTGGGGAGTGAGCACCCTGCCTTTGTAGGCAGTTGTGGCCAACACTTTGAGTAAAGTGTCTGAGGGCACAGATTGAGGGCTATCAGCTTCTTGGCTGTCCCATCTGTCTTTCCCCATCAGTGAGGTCAGGTGTCTCTGAACAGTACCAGGATGAGGTGGTGGAGGCTGGCTGGGGTAGGGTCCCATTCCTGAATTGGAGGTAGAAGGGGGCATGGAGCTGGGATCCCAGGTGGGATGAGGTTTAGGGGTGAGAGGAAGGGAAGAGGGCAGGTATATGGGTATGCACTGCCCCACGTGGGCTTATGGCAGCCCTGCTGGCTGCTGTGGCTGCCGTCTCTGCTTGGATCTCATCAAACCTGAGGTGAGAGCCCTGCGCTGGAGAAGCAATGTGGTTGCTGTGTGAGGCTGATCCCTCCAAGGGCGGCTGAAATGATGCCATTTCACAGCCCACAGAAACTTTGAAAGGTGGAAAAGCAGAGAAGAGACTCCAGAAGAGCATGAAATTGAGTGTTAGAAGATAAGCGGTGGAAAATGAGAGGATCTAGGTGAACAGAAGTTGACCAAAAAGATGACAGTGACATCTTTCCTCTATAGGAACCAGTCTCGAACCTTATGTTTTTTTCCTACCGCTTCATGCTGGGGTTTGGTACACCTGTGGGGTCAAGTGAGACTAGAGGGGCTGTCTGCTGTTCTCTGTGAGGAAATGTTAGTACCAGCCTCCCCCTCCCCAAATTGGCTGAGAGCCCATCCCTGTGCTCCTGACAAAAGCATCCCATCTCTTTGCCTTCTGCTTTCTGTAGAGGTCTCCTAATCCCATCTCTGCTTCTTGTGTTTCATGGGCAGCAGAACTAATTTCATGACACATCTGGGCTTTGTGTTTTATATGTATGTCTGTATACCTCTTCAATGCCTACACCAGAGTAGAGATGCCATAGGGATACCAAAGAGCCAGGTGCTGTGGTGGAGCCTCTTGTACAGGATGGATGGAGTGCTGTCGTAAAAATGTCCGTAGGTCATGGTGGCAGGAGGGGAGTGTTCAGTGATAAAAGAAGAAGAATGTGAGCAAGAAGAAAGGAGACACTGCTCGTGGGGATGCTGTGATTCTGGAAGGAGCAATCCAGCAGCATGATTTCTCTAACACTCACTTTTCTGTTTGATTTCAAGGTTTCAGCGTAAATCCTAGAGAAGCAGGCCTTATAGGCCGAGATGGCCCTTACGACAAACAGCCTTTCATGGTGGCCTTCTTCAAAGTGAGTGAAGTTCATGTTCGGACCACTAGGTCAGCAACGAGCAGGCGCAGGCAACAGAGTCGCAACCGTTCCACCCAGGCTCAGGATGTTTCCAGGGTGTCTAGTGTCACAGGTAATCATGCAAAACCCATTTTGTCTGGAAGCCGGGGTGACTTCTTGTAATGTTTCTGTTTGCTTTGGAGTGCAAAAGCAAGAAGGGGGATGTGAGGTGGGATGCTCTTCCTTGGGGGAACAGGTTACACCTGCAAGGGGATGGGAGAGGGAGTCTCACATAATGAGACTTACAGGAGTCCTTTTGAATCCAGGGTGGAGTCCAGACCCCTTTGTGAAGTCGCAGCCATTGAATTCAGGGGGGTGAGGTGTTTTAAGTCTGAATTTTGTGCTTGTAGGTTGCTTGCTACGCAGTATTTGCCTAGAATTATGCCACATGAATTGCAATATTTAAAAGACTCCATCTCTGCATACACTGAGATTTATGGCATCACACATATGAATTTCCAGCTGAGTCCTCTTTCGGTTTTCTTTGGAAAAACCCTAGTAGAACAGCACAAGATCCTTTTATTTTTTTCCCTTGTGAGAACAGCAGTGTGTACATGGTGAAGTGCATTTCTGGGCAGGCAAAGAGGCTTGCCTCTTTGCTGTGGAAAGGTTGCATGTTGCAAGCGTTGTACAGCAGCCTTTTGAGTGCTGTTGTGAGCTGGTGGGACAATAGGATAACTCTGAAATTTTGACGAAAATTGAGTGTTCTGTCTTCTAAGTCTTGTCTGTTTTCCAGCCACTCTGCCCTGCATCACAGTGCTACTAGTCCTTCGTTCATTGAGTACCTTCTTACCTCTCAAACATTTCAGCCAGTTCCGAGTTACTTGATTAATTTGCTTATGCTGCCCCCTTCATTTCCAATAGGATCCCTGCTTTTCTCGTGTCTAGAAATGACTATACCCCACGGAAGAGACGTGGCTGTACTTTTTAGTCTATGTCCAGATACAGCACGGGGAGATGAGCCAGTGTTGCCGAAACTTAGCCAGCATGAATGCAGAGGCTGTCCCCTGCTCTTGTATGCTTGGGTTGTGGGTGAGCCGCGCTGCACCCAAGGTAGCCCTGTGCTGGCCAGGGCGCTGGGAGCCTGCAGGGAGCCAGAGCCAGGTTGGGAGCCCCTCCAGGGCTGGGGGCCAGGCTTTGAGCATGGCCATGTGCCAATGCGGCCCTATTGCTCCAGCCCAGCATGGTGACGGACTTGCCCTTTGGGCTAGTGCGTGCCAGCAGCAGTTGACCACTAGTGGCCATTGCATGTTCTCGTGGTGCACACTGCGGCGTGGCTGTGCATTCCCATGCCATGCCGTGCAAGTGCTGGGCTCGCTTGGGTGTGAAATGTTGCTTCACGGATTTTAAGGGCAGGAGGATCCACTTGGTCCTGCAGCCTGACCTCCCCGAGGGAGGCCGGCCAGTGCCAGCGTGGCATTGCCAGAGGAGTTATCGTCTAATCTGGTGTGAGAGCCCCCTGCCAGCCCCAAAGGCAGAGCTGTCTGTTGGTCCCAAGTGCTGAGACCCGCTTTGCTCCTGGTTTTCCTTGGGGTTTCCAAGCTGCAGTTTTAAAGGCGGGCATCACAGCTGCTCGCTGGGTTACCTTCCCATGTGATGGGCTTGCCAAGGGCATAGGTAGTTTATTCATCTGGGTGTTACAGACAATAAGCCCAGCCATTACGCAGGCAGTGTGCAGTTCTCCCCCTCAGGTGGGCTCGGCTGCTGCTCTCCCTTCATCATGAGAGCCAATTTTTTAATGCATTCACAGCGCTTTGGGAAAGTTACTCGCTGCGTTGCTGTTTTGTGGCACTGGTAGCAGAGTCAGGATAGGCTCCAACTTTCTCTCCCTAGCTCCGCAAGCTTTACAGTGCTAAAAACAATTTTTCACTACTATTAAATCAGGCGATGTGACTCAAAGCTCCAGAGGGAGCAGATATATTGGGCAAAAAGGGCCATTTTTACATTACTGCCTTCTTGACTACACCACACATCAGGTCGTAAAATTATAAAATGACAAAAAGGGAAAAAATAGCTGGTCATTCTGTGGTCTCAAGGGCTTTTTTGAGCTCTTGTAGCTGAAAGCCAGCTTTAATTTAGAACCTGGAATTTGGCAGTTCAGTAGTCAACAAGATATAGTTGAGCCTCTGTGGATTTAAGGCGGGGGAAAGGAGGGGAATTTAAAGTTAAGATGTATATTTGGTTGGTTTCTGTGTTTAGAAAAGAGAGACTGCATCAGCTTATTTTCCTTCCTAAGTGTGACACTCTTAGACTCTGTTCTCCTTAAGAAGTGGTTGATTTAATAGCCCAAGAGGCACCGATGACCGATATGCGTTTTTAGCGTTAAAGAGATCACAGGGATTTTTTTCTTTTTCAGTTGTGTGGTTTCCTACATCTGTGCCCTGATGCAGCATAATGGGGCTGGGGAAGCATTTGCCCCAGGATGAAGCAGGATGTGAGCCTGGGGGTTACCCTGAAGGCTGCCTTGCTCTTCTGAGGGTACCCTGATGCACCTGGACCCAAAGTGGGTGCAGAACTGGGATACTGCAGTCCCCTTCTGTGCATCTCCCCACCCGCACATCTTCCTCTCTCGCTGTATCTTATGTCTTGTCAGATTTTTGTTCTGTACTCTTCCCTGAGCCAGGATTGCCACTGCCTATCAGGGCTTGAGGGCAGTTTCTCTCCTGGAGAGCAAGGCAGCTGGCTGGTGTTAATTTTTTTTGTAGATTGAACCTTCCTTCCTCTATGTTAGTGAATACACAGGGTTTTCTTTCTTCAGTCCAAAAATTAACCCTTTTCCCAAAAGATGCTGTGATTTCGGTCGGGGCAGTATGTTTTAAAAAGCCCCATTTACTATCTAAATATGGAAAGCATTTCAAGTCCTGCAGTTCGGAGCACGTGAAGTGTGCTGCTGGGCTGGTACTGGATCTGGTGAGCCATGGGGTTACGTGAAGGCATGCTGCTACGTGTGGGATTGGGACCCCGCTGTGCTCCCTTTGATGTGCAGTTGTTGTCCTGCAGTCAGTACCAAGTGCTCAAATGCTAAGGTAATGGCTGTGGCATAAGAATCTCAATGGTCTGTATTTTTTCGCCAAGAATGCTCATTTCCCTCTGTTATAAACGCGTAATTATGACTGGCTTATATAAAGCAGAACTGAGTAACCCCCACGGTTATAAACTGCTTTGACATAGTGTCCTGCGTCAATGCATTCCTGGAGCCAAGCTCTGTTCTTCTGAAGAAGGAGGATGAACAGGAAGAAAAGGAAGTATTTTCGTCTGTTGAGGCAGAAAATCATACACCGGCTCTGGCCCAGGACATGGAGGAACAAGGTGGGTGGGAGGAACACGCAGGTGTTTTTCTGCTGTTGTCTGCAAGATCTGGAGGCCCTCGCTCAGCTGTGTCTTGCAGTGGGTTTAGCTCATGCTCTCAGACTCCATGCTGACGCTCTAGTTAACCTGAAGAGATGGGGACTCTCTTCAACGCAACAAACAGACAGTGACCCTCGAGCATAAGAGCTTTGCTGCCAATCAGCTCCTCTGTGAGTTACCTGAATGCTGGTTTCCATGCGGGGCTGTCATCTTCCCCAGTGGCAATAACCCTCCTCTTCTGCAAGTCAGTCTTCAGGCACATCTCTTCCCATCAGCCCCTCCTTATGGAGAGAGTCACATTTAAATGTCTGACTTTGGGCTGCACTTGGTTCTGAGTGAAACTCATGCAACACCCCTTTTCAGGTCCTTGTCTTTAGCCATCCCGAGGCCTCCGGGACTGTTGTGAGGTGCTCCATGAGAAATGGAGGGGCCCTCTAAGTGGCCTTTCCTTCTGGCGGACATGCAAGGCACTGGGCAGATTTCCCCACATGTACAGGAACTAAATACCACAAAGGGCAGCACGCACAAACACTGGAGGCAAACAAGGCTAAATGCTTTCGTGGTGGCAAGGGTCTTGTTAATAAACATCGTTATCTCACAGCCAATCTTCCCTTTAGTAGAGCGCTCGGATGCAGACTGGAGTGGCGTGGCTGGTGTTTCTGTATGTGCCTTCACATGCGGGTCCACGTCAGCCCAACATCTCCCCTTCTTCCCACCCAAGCGGATCGCTTTCATGTGAAGTGGGCTGTTACTAACTGCGTGATCAGTTTACACCAGCCTTATCCAGACAAATCACCAAAGTCAAACACCAAAAAGAAGGGGCTGGCCTTGGAGACCTCTGTCAAAGCTATTTTGGACCACAGAAGCAATTAATTACTGTGTGGAATTTGGTAAGCTGGCACCTTGGGAGCAGCAAGGGTGTTCTCAGATGGATTGACCTCAGTAAATATTTATATATTCTTTGCCAGCACTTAACATGGGAGAGGTTATAGGAAATCTAAGGTGGGTGCATGCGTATCTGTAGGAGGAAGACCATTAGAGTCAGGCCATTCTCTCTTCCTTTTCAGCAACACAAATGCCAGTGTCCAGCCTTAAGAGAAACATCTGTGCTTGCAGAAAGTCAGACTTGGGTTCTGGTGAAGGCAGACAACGTTCAGTGCAAGCAAGCCGCAGAGACAAGCCGTCTTAACTGTGCTGTTTCAACTGTGCTGCTCTGGAGTTATTTTTAAGTGCAGAACTAGGGGTTTGGGTTTTTTTTAAATCTCTGTTGTAGACAAAATAGTTTGCAGTGTGATTAAATGCAGTGCCTTGTAAATGCCAAGCTAGTGTTTCTGAATTGGTACATTCAGGGGAAAAAAAAGAGATGATTTTGCTAAACCCACAATGAGCCTATAGGAGCTCCCAAAGCAGCTCCCTAAACTCGCAGAGATTTTGAAGGTCTCTGGCAAGCAATCCTTGCAAATTGCGTGGTGGCAGCATAAGCCATCCCCACGGTGGTTGGTTGCAGCATCTCCCCGTTGCAGGCTGCCTCCTCTTGGCCCTCCTGGCTCCCCGCTGCAGGGCTGCCGGGGAGGGACACGTACCCTGTTGCCTCCTGGATGTTGGGTATTGCACTGCGAATTGCACTGCAATTCGCAAACAGCAGTTTGGGCTAAAACAGTTGAGCACGCCTGACTGGGGTAGCTGATACTGCTTTCCAGGCTTTGGAGAAAATGTGTTGTGGAGGCCAACTTCAGTAGCTCAGCGAGCTTTACTCACCGCCAAAAACCCTTTCCTGTGTGGATTCCTCTTTTTTCAGGCCCATGATTGGATGTACGTGGCTCTAGGGCATATGCCGAGCCTCAAACCGTAGAGAATGGATCGTTACTATGTGCATCTGTATTGCTGCATGTTTTGCCCCCGTTCAGAAAGCTGCTGCTAAGGGTTGATTGAAGGTTTGTAACAACCCTAAAATTGGGCTAAAGTAGATTCCATAAGTAGACACGGTGGGCAAACATGTAACAAGAAGAGAGGGCAGGGGAGCTTGGGGTGAGGGTTAAACAGGGGAGAGTGCAAATCCCAGGAGAGGGGATGTGTCATATGTTGACATTTAAGAAAGCAAAGGCTGAGTTTGGGCAAGTGAGGAGGCAGAGCTGTCTGCGCCTACCTTGGATGGAGAGTAGCCGGTGCTCGATGCACTGTGAATCAGGTGACTCGATTGCCAACCAGTGAACCTGGGTGCGTTTTGGGGGGCCAATTTCAGGCAGCGAGAGAGAATGTTCGTAACATGTTCTGCTTCATGTAGCTTGTTAAGCAGCTCTTTTTTTCCTTTGTTTTCTTAAACTTGTGATTGCTCACAGCCTTTCTTCCCACTCCTCTTTTCTCTGCCTCCCTTGCCTTCTCCACTTTCCCATAGCTGATCTGGGTAAGTTGTAGCTGAGTTTGGAACATAGCGTGTTTCTGCCTACTCGGTTGTGAATAGATCAATTCCACTGTAACTCTCTGTCAAATACAGATGGTTTTCCCCTAAGCAAACAACATATTCCCCATTGAAGAACAATGAAGTCATGTTTTCAGGTACTTAAATGAAAGCATTTGACCACTAAAAGTATCTTCTGCTCATTTTTTTCCCTTGTTATGACCATTTAGAAACATCGCATGCTAGAAATGTGCTCCTGGGCTGAGCCAGGGACTGAAAAGCTTCATCTGAAAAAAACCGCCACACCCTGGTTTCTACTGGGTATGTCTGGTTTGAAAATGGAAGCTTGGATAGAGAGGCTCGCCTCCGTCCTTGCTACCGAGTGCTCCTGAAAGAGTGAATGTTTATGCTGCAGCAGGCTGTTAACCAGCTTTGCTCACCTGATTAAATCCATGATTGAAGCGAAGCTATTGAAAGTCTGAAATGCAATCCTTAAAGTTTAAAACCCAAACTGCTTCTAAAAACAACTCTCTAATCTTTGGTGGTTTGGAGGCTAGGTTTGAGGTGGAGGGTTTTTTCAGACCTCGGTGTTAACTGTACCCAGCTGTAATGCTGTGCTGCCCTTAATGTCGGTTGGATGTGCTTTTAGTATTATAGTTTTTCTTTTGAATAAATATTTGCATTTGTAGTTCCCAAACTTTGGGGGGGGTGGTGGAGGGAAGAAAAAGAAAGGCTTATTCAGAGCCAAGGAAAAAGTCACTAAAAATATTTTTCTATCCCAGCTGCCACATTTGGGGAAAGCTACGCTGGGAGGGTGCCCTTTCAAGCCGCGTTAGGGGCGCCGGGGGGCTGGTTAGCCGAAAGGCCCAGGGCAGCGGGAGGCAGGCGCATCAGCGTGTGGCATCTGTCTGCTGACGGAAGCGCCTTTACTTGCAAATGAGGCGTGTGAGAGGAGAGGAGGCCCCTGTGGGTAAGGCGCCGGAGGAAAACACGGCCAGCCTGGGTCCAGCTCTGGGACGAGCGCACACGTGTCACTGCAAGGACGGGGACCTGGGCTCCCATGCCGCTTGGCCGAATTTGCCGCCATCTCTTCCTCTCGTGCTTTCCATCGGGCGTGAAGTGCCGGTTCGGCAGCCATAGCCGGTGGCCGAGCCGCCCCGCTGCGAAGGTGGTTTCTGTGGCTGCCGCACTGAGGTCCGGCAGCCGCCTGAGGCGTGACGAAATCGGCCACCGCCTGTCAAGGCTGGATTTGTGCAGCCACCCGGGGGTGAAAGGCCCCTCTGTCACGGCTCAGCTCCTCCGCTCGCTGCGGTTCCAGGTGTTCGCGTGCGGAGCCGCCTCTCTTTCCAAATATAAATGGGAAATTCCACTCGCTGTCAAAAGCTGCATTTTGTAGGGCCATCGGGAGCAGCTCCTGCATCTTCCTGTGTTGCGCGACAGGCGAGGGGGAAGGTCTCTGGTCAGGGCTTTGCACCCTGCGCTCCCACTCTTCCGTGCAGTATTGGCACTAAGGAGCAAGTTAATGTTGAGAGTGTGTCAAATCTTGTGTCATCTGCAGAGAAGCGGGTTACGGGAAGGAGAAACTCGTTTTTCAGAGCATGGCTTGTAAAGGCCCAAGAGCAGAGTTGGTGCATGGAGCCGTGTGTGATGTCCAGGCAGGCTGGGGGTAAGGCACAGAAAGGGACAGGGACATGGCTTCACTGCCTATGGGACATCATAGCTGTTTAAGGACTTCTGTTAACGGGTACAGGGGCACGAGGCGATGATTAACCTTCCCGGGGTTGTAATTCTCTCGGTAAACGTGTGCGTTTTGAGCTTACCACCTAGGGCGGCACACATCGGAAACCGCAGCCAAGGAAGCGGGGTGAGTTTGAGCACCCAGCAGGGATGTAGCCTGTGCTGGACTGAAGGAGTAGATTTATTTTTAAGAAGTCATTTTACTGGAGGTGTTTTACAAGCACTGCTTGTCAAGCTAATAAAGGCAGCTGAAGGAATTACAACCAAGTCACTGTTACTTGGGTGCCTCCATTCCCATAGGCATCTTAAAAGCTTCAGCCCTGCTTTGGTTGCCCCTCAACACCCTTATCCTTTTGGCTGCTGAGGGAGCTCGCCATTTCTCACTGCTGAGCCCACAATGTGCGCACATCTGGCCAGCTGTGCCCTCCAGCGATGCTGTGCCTGTTTTACTTTCTAAATTCCTGTTTTGTTCTTTTTCTTTTAACAGATTACAACAGCAGTGACTTAAAAACAGCGTGCAGAAAGCATGAGCTTTACGTTAGCTTCCAAGACTTGGGATGGCAGGTGTGTGATGTTTCTCTCTGGGTAAACTAGACATTTTGTTATGAAATGTTATCTAAACAGTGTCACGGTAATTCCACTCGAGGCTGCCATTATGCTTTAAAATGTCCCTTGTGCCTCCTCACTAAAACCAGTCACAGGGAAGGGCAAATAAATATTGATAGTTGTGACATTTGATAAGATCCAGAGGAAGCTTGATACTTTATGAGATTCAAGTATACAGTCATTCTCTGTCACTCAGGGAGCCATGGTATGGGCAAGGGCCTCTAATGATAAGGAAAAAAATGTGATGTTAAGCAGGGATTTTAACCAAATCAAGTTTTTTCTAGTGATCAGCCTAATTTTAACCTTGGCTGTTGTGTTGAAATCCTCCACCCCTGCCCCACAGTTAGTGCTGGCTGTGGTAGGTGGACTGAAGACTGGGTTTAGTTGCAACACCGTGAGGCCAGAGTTGTTTAGAAAGCTATTTAGGACCAGGCCATAATGTCATCAAACATCACATTTCAAAGAATGCCCTCATCATCTCTTTTTTAATTTTTTAATTTTTTTTTTTTTTATTCTTTCATTCAGCACTTTTGTGAGGGAGGTCCCATTTCTATCAGCTAACGTTTTTACCGGATTATAATTCAGGAGGCCAGGGCTGCCCCCGCTGCTTCTGTAATACCCTACACATGAAAGTCCTCTCCCAGCTATTGAGGCAGCAGCATTTTTTTGTAGCTTAACGTCAACTCCAGCCCACTAGCCACAACTGGGGCTGCGTGCTGACTCTGTTCCCCATTACTTGTTAGTGGCTTTTCCTTTTATATGTGCACAGCCTTTCCACCCCTCCTTAGGTCGCTTACCCTGCTTCCAGGCAGGAAGCGTATTCCGGTTGTGAAGTTCATGGTGTCGAAGGCACTGCCTTCACCTTTCTGGTTGCAGGCTTGAGCAGAAAGGTAAGATGCTGCCAAAGGAAGGCCACAGACCAGCAGGGCTCTTTGCAGGAGTTGAAATCCAGATCCTCCTTATTGTAGGGAGATGATGGAGTCGGGGCAGCAGCCCCCTGCAGTTGTTGGGCACTGCTATCTCCTTCAGAACATCCATCAATTTTTTTTTTTAGCATCAACTTTTTTAGCAGTAGAGCGCTTCCCTTATTCTTACACCACATTAAACCACAAATTTAATTGCACAGTCTGTATTGGCTTCTGTAACAGGAGAGTGACTGTCTTATGAAAAGCAGCTCGGTTTACTGGGAGCAAATTAATGGTAAGCTAGTACTGTAAAATGAAGGGGTGGTTTTGCTATGCCCAGGTATCTCCATGTTAGCAATCAAACAGCAAACTTGGCTAGCAAAGCTGCAGGAACAGTCTGCTGCTGGGGCCTGCTGTAGCAAAATTCAAGCTAACCCAGGTAATTGTTGTCAGGTAAAGGGGAAATTGTTTAAGAATTTATGTGCATGTGAAGCATACCAGTATGACCTCCTGCAGGCTGACCTGCAGAGCCTGACGGGGGAGGCGAAAGTTTCCTGCTAATTGGTGACGCAAATTTACCTTTGGCTCTTTTGTGTCGGCAGCAGAGAAGCTGTAATCTTTTTTTTTATTAGCCCTTTGGTGAAGAGTCACCTTCTTCCATAGCATGGCACTCAGGTTGCCACCGGGACCACCTGCTTGCACACGCAGCTCAGGCTGGCTGTCCTGCCCCTCCTTTAGGAGGCTGGCAGAGGTGGAGAAGCTATTACGCAGCTGCACCTTCCCACAGTGGCCTTAGCAGACGAGCGTCCCTGGGTAAGAGTGTGTGAGGTAGAGGGTCTGTGAGGCACCACGCCAGCGTTTTATATTCCCGGTCTGGAGCTCCCTGGTCGAACTGTGCGTGTGTGCACGCACATGCATGCACATACATGATTTTCTCCAGGAGGCGACACCAGCTGAGGCTGTGCTTCAACCTAGGAAAGGTAGTTCAGCCAGAGGGCCTAACCTGCAGGAAACAGTGGAATATAAAGGCATCCAAACCACAATCCCCACAAGGTAATCTAGCAAGAGTTGTAGGCATAAAACTCTTCTAGTTCGTGGCAGTTAAGCTGTGTGCAGTTGTGCATCATTGTTTGGACATTAAAATCACTGTGTCCATAGAAAAATCATGGCTCAACAAAAAAAACAAACCAAAAAAAACCCACCACACCAAACCCCAAACCCTAACAGTTTCCGTGAAAACACATTTTCACCCTCAAGAAAAAAGTTAGTGGAAAATTTTCATCTGCTCTTAATTGCATGCAGTTGTCTGTACAAGTTGGCAACTTTTTAATTTGAATCACGTTCTGTTTGTTTCCTAAAAAGGATTGGATAATCGCTCCAAAGGGCTACGCCGCCAACTACTGTGATGGGGAGTGCTCATTCCCACTCAATGCCCATATGAACGCAACCAATCATGCCATTGTACAAACTCTGGTAAGTCTCCGGAAACCTCAATGCCAAAGCAATAGATGAATTTGTAAATGAGTTACCATTGTCTCAGTTGTGTGTTCTTCTTGGCAACAGGTTCATCTTATGAATCCTGATTACGTTCCCAAACCATGCTGTGCACCTACCAAACTAAATGCCATATCGGTTCTTTATTTCGATGATAATTCTAACGTAATCTTGAAGAAATACAGGAATATGGTAGTAAGAGCTTGTGGATGTCACTGACACACAGTCTTCACACGGACTCTGTGATTCTACCATGACCTTCCATACTACCTTCCATGCTTTTGTGAACTACCTGACCTTGGAGGAAAAAAATAATTGATGGACCACCTTTTAGAACACCATGTATGTGCCTTGTGGGAGGAGAAGGTAGGGGGACCACATGCTGGGGCGCGAGCAAACCGCAGACGGACCCTGCGCCGTGGTGGCTGCTCCGCTCTGCAGAGCCAGGGCGTGCAAAGCAGCAATATGCCCACACATGCTTTATTTGGCTGGGACGGTCTTAATCTCACATAGCAGCTTGGCCTTAGCTGTTGCTTGGATGTGTGCTGCAGTTTTACCAGACTGGGTACCCAACAACGCAAAACAAGTGAGGGTTGGGGGGGGGGGGGGGGGGGGGGGAGATGAGGGGAGAGACAGGGAAGCGCAAGAAAGCGGTGTAGTACTTCAGCCTTAGAGCATAGGTCTTGTACAAGATAATAAAAAAATTCCTAAGGTTAGGAATTGCCTTTTGCCTGGACTGTTAGTCTCCTCCTGAAATCTGTCATGACAGTAAGCATCTTAAATTGTGCCAAAGCAAATGTTTCAGTTCTCTTTTCTCCAAGCACAGTTTAAGTCTGATCCTGCAAGGGTAAGATGGCTTGGCTGCACCCCGTGTTAGAAAGGCTAGCGTGAACTCAGACCCTGGCTGGTCTTTCCAGTTTGTGATTTGACTGAGCAGTATAACTTCATACACTTGTTCTTACGCAACTTCCTTCCACTCCCCGCACGGAGCTGTCTCATCTACTACCACTTGCCCAGGAAGGAAGTCGTGACACTTCTACAGCTACAATTCAGATGTAAAAGTTTAGGGGCCATTCATTCCCTAGGTGGACAATTTATTTACAGGAAGACAGAATGTCAACAGTGTATGCAAGTCTTTGGCCAACCTTTCCCCTTCAACTCACGCAACTAACAAACTGGTATAAAGGATACATTCACAGTGTAGCCATGGTTTGTCTAGCAGAAGCTAATAGCAAATTGTTTTGATCAATATTAAACTTGTATTAAATGCACTTACCTCTAATTCTTGCATTTTAAAGGCTTCTTGTAAATACAAGCTATAATTTATTGCACTTGTCACTGTATATTCATTGTGCTGTATCATTTATAGAAAGACTGCTTTTTTAAAAAGTTTTTATTTAGAAAAATCTCAGTGTAAACAATTGTACCACTTTGATTTTATACAAGAAACTCATGAGATTGTGCTTCACTAGAAAGTTGTTAAAAACGTGATAATAAAGGCTTTCTTTAAGGCAGAAGTATATACATTGATCCAATACATCTGCCAGTACAACACTTAGCATTCACTGTGGCTTTTTCACCCTTACACATTTTTAGGTTGAACAGAATCAAAAGTTCTGGACAGACAGTGAAGTGAAGTACCAGGAGAAATTCACTTATTTAAAAGTTCATTGCTGTTTTGCCTTTTTTTTTTTTTTTTTTTTTTAAAAAAAAACCCAACCTACTCCATATGATGGACAAAAATCAGCATCTTGACAGATTAGTCTCCAATTAGCCTGCAGCCATCCTCATTCCATGAGTTTCTGTGCACACGAGGTGGCAGAATTCGGTCCTTGCTTTGCTGTTGTCTTTGTATTGTGGCAGTCTCTGCAGTGTAAATTCTTTGGCTTTCAGTTACATCTAACATGGAACATCTTATGCACCAAAGAATAGATCCATATTATAATTGAAGGCACCACAGAGTGCATGGTCCTAGCCTTCAAACTTACCGATGCTTACAGCTTGGAAAAAGGTTAAGGCTCAAGAAGAGTGGGGAACTATTTTACACTACTGTAGAACAGCTGAATGGGGGAAAAAAAAAAAAAAATTAAACATTGTACTACTTGTTGTTCTCTAAGTACTCTGAGTAAGGAGCAGGTTGGCACAAAATCTGGATTCAGGCGAGGGTAGGAAACACATGTCATCAGCTCTGAAGTGTAACTGATCATTTAGTATTACCAGAGCAGTTATAATGGCACCTATTCACTTTGGCTCTATATAAGTAGAGCATAGTTACTCCTCTGGAGCTGGACGTAAGCAGCCTACGAAAATCCACCTGACACACGTACACTATGGCATCAGTAATGTTCAGGCACATGTTACAGTACCATCACTTTCATTATGGCTAGACCTCCCATGCTGAGAGGATTAACAGGAAACAACCAGCTCATGGTGGCCTGGTATCTTCCAAAGGTGTGTGTGTTTTCAACCTCCCATGACTTTCCATTTCTTAACCAGCAGCTATATTAAGACAAACAGGGTTTAAGTACAGTTGTAGAGGCAAAAGTGACTCAACACAGCTGTAGCTTTTACCTCTCTAGTAATGGCGGGCAGTTTGTAAGGATTACTTTTTAATCAAACCTAACCTGAAGACAAAAATATTCTATTGGTCCCCTTAAGCTGGTTTTCTTAATGTATTTTAGTCTCAAAGGAAACCATTTACACTTCATTGCGGGAACAGAGAAATGCAGTAATACTACCGATGCTGAAAATATTCTCAGTTTGCACAGTAACTACTTGTTAGTTTTCCTTCGCACACATGGTAGCACGTCTTTAACACACACAGAGAGGGAAGATACCAATGTTAAGTACAGTCAATTTCCTAAACAAACAAAAATGCCCCAATCCCCCACCCCACCCCCATACACTATTTGAAAATTAGCAATGATTGAAATCCCTCAGCTACTGTACAAAGACAGCCAGGGACAGATCATCCGGACTTTTATTACAATTCATCCCTTGCCTGACGCAAGACAAAGCTATGCAGTGACTCAAGGTCTCTCGTTCCGTTGTGTTCACTGACTTTCTTTCCACCTCGGAAAAGCAGAAGTGTAGGATAACCACGTACCTTCAAAAGACACACACACACAGAGAAGAAAAAAGAAACTTGGTATTAATGTCCAAACGCACTGGTACCCTTCACTTGTATTTACCTGACTCTGAAAAGCCACCAAACCCCTCTAAACCAATAAACCATTTTAATTTTTAAAAAAAATCAAAGCCAAACACCACACCAGAACTTCCAATGCCAACCTGCAATTTCTGAACATTTGTAAGTGAATGGGATAATAAATACATGTTCCTCTAGGCTCTTGGTGTGGCAGCTCCAGCTCTGTCTTCAGTTGTCTGCCTACCAGCACCGAAAAGCTTTTTTTTTTTCCCCTAGGAACAGAACTTTGCATCAGCTACCACAAGACTGCTTTGGTACTTCCACAGAGGGACGCTTCTTAAATTAGGGACTTCTTCAGCTTTCTCCAATAATGAGAATGACCAAGAAACGGTGTCAGCAGGTGCTGTTCTGGACTCTCTGGTTCTTTTGGCTAATGGAGAACACAGCTGCACTGTCACCAGGCACCCGCAATGCAGCAGCCGGCTCGGCTGCACGCTGGAGCCTCTAACATTTGGTACACAATACTATCCCGTGCATTTCAGATCTTTCACACTTACAGAAAATCTGCTGCAGACGTTACGTTCCACAGTGCAGTCTACTTCTGCTATTTTGACATCAGTCAAACCTGGAAATTGCTCTTTGGCAAGGTTCTCCCAAGTTGGAGCCAAGTTCTTACAGTGACCACACCTAGAAACAAAAGAGAGATTTGTTTAGCAGATATACCTTCCAGTTTATCTCTACTGTCTTGCTGCAAGAGCTGTAAGTTTAACTAGCTGCCTTTCCTATTCCCCTAATGATTTGGCCCTCCAACTCCTTTGCACTATTATGTCAGCAAATGAGCTAAGAAAACAAGTGATTTTATGTAAGTGAAGCACTGAAGTAGTTTCTGGCCTTCGTTAGTCTCCTCTGGAATGGTATTCTGGATGTCGGTGCATTAACATTTAACCCTACAGAGGAATATGAAGCCAAATAAAGACGAGCATGGAGAATATTTAAATAATAATAAAAAGATCACTTAGAAACAAACATGTTTTAAGTAAGGCACAGAAAGTCTGTAGTACCAATTAAGTTTTCAGGTAGCATATGACAGTTATGCTAAAGCTACATGGGCTGACTTTAATTATTTAAATAACATTTTAATTTCCCTATTAAATTTCTTCCAGTTCCTAATGGCCTCCTTGACCAACGTAGCATTGCCCAATGCTGGAAACTCAATTTCAATAGAGGCATTTGTCAACACAGATTCTGCTTTTATGAAACACTCCAGTAGTTTAATGCACTTTTTCACTGAAGGTACTTTGAAGTTTAACCACTACCACTGTACTTTCAGGTAGATCCGCAATGGAATTGTTTGATAGTCAATAAGTTTCACTTAGCAGATGGAAGAAAATATATGGGGCCCTACTCTGATTTGCATTAAATAACCATTCCAGTTATATCATCAATAACACCAAAAAAGCCTGTTTCTATTTTATTCCCTTTTGTCTCTACAGTAATGTGAGAATGCGGTCCACAGAGTGCACACAATGAAACACTAGTGTCAAGAGAGAAAATGATACTGTAAAATGGCAGGAACTATAGTAAAGTATTAATTTTGTTTATATTTTGAACTTGGCTAAACCAAGTTCATAACTTGAACTTCTTACTGCCTTCAAGAAGAATTCCCAAAGCACTTTAGACTTTAAAGCTGCATTGCTCATTCTGTTCTAACCCAGCTGCACCTTAATTGGGTTATTAAAACAGCCCCGTAATTGCCTCGAGGCTAGATCAGGGCATTTACAAAAATAAAGAAAGATGTCTCAGCAAAAGTTTTCTTAATGCAAGCCAGTGTATATTGAAACCACCTTCTTAATACACAGTGACGGTATAAAAGCATTTCTGACCATGCACAAACACTACTAGAACAGGATGATTTTATGCTTACTATGCAAGTTAACATTAATATTTATCCAAAACTAACTGAAAGACAGAACTAGCAAGCAACATAATAGTGTTTGCTGAGCCCTATATAAGTTAATCTACTTGGAAGAGAAAAAGGCCATTTATATGCAGAGGACTACAACTGTATACATAAGCCTGACTTTCAGAGCTAAAACTAGGATACCAGCTACATAAATATAGGAAGTATTTTCCTAAACGGTGGCTTTTTGAACATTGCAGCCAGGGAGTACACACTGGTTTCAGAATTTGAGTCTCTGCATCCTGAACCACCATTTCTCAGCCTGCCATCCAACATTCATCATGCCTGTGAGATCCAGCAGCACCCCACTAGAATCTCCCGAGATGAGGAGATGGTTAAAGTGCTGTATTATTAAGAAAAGTTAATTTAAGAGAAAGCATTTCTTTATCTCAAACTTTTCCAGAAAAAGTTTCTCGGATAATGCCAACAAGCCCTGGGTTCAGAAATGAGACTAGAAGCTGCTTTGTGCACATGTGTAAACTGAATTTACCAGCCAGTTTTGCTGGTGGCGTAGTAGCAGCACAGGCACAGATTCCATCTCAGTCCCTCACAGGGCACGGAGAGGATAAAGGGAGTGAAGAAGGAGCAGTAAACGTGACAGGGGGTGTGTGTGTATGGGCAGGTATTTCTTAACACAGTGGTGGCACAGACTTGCCCACATCCAAAAGCAGATCTTTCAGATGTCAGAGCACATAGATGTGGCTCTCAAGCAGCAAACCACACCTCGGTAAAAAGGGTGACAACACTGGAAAAGACTGCATCATTGAGATTACGTAAAACAAAACTTTCCCTGGTACTTCTCGCCTACAATAAAAAACACATTCATGCGTACTGTCAAGTTAAGCTGCAGTATTTTGATACTCCTGACCACATTTAAATATGGGCTGCATTTGCTTGTGTTGCTTTGTAATGGTGGCCTTTTACCACCCCAAACAAAAAAAAAAAATTATTTTTTATAGACTGCATTAATGGGATGGCTAGTGATGAAATCAGAGATATGTTATCTTTCACACAGTGCAATACAGCTTAATTTTAATCTCTTGCCCTACACTAGGCTTTCTTCTGTTGGCTAAGAGACTGGGCAACGGATGAGAAAGATGGCATGCAAGTTTCATTGAACTCAATCCAGGCACAAATAAGATGAAGTCTATAAACCAGAGAGAGAAACATAAAACTTTCTTTTTGTCTCAGAGAGGGAATAGTAAGAAAAGGGGGAAAACTTTTGTTCTATGAGTTTGTAATACTGAGGTCTTACCCCAGCTCGGCTCCCAGGCTCTGCTGGATATGCCAGTAGTGGCAGATGCCAGATAGGACATTACTTTTTTTCCCCCCCCAGTGCTTTCCATTGGGTGTCTACACCTACACCATCTGCACTGGACATCTCTACCTTATGTCACTGTAAGAACATATTACATGGAAGATACTCTTAAGAACATCTCAGAATTGTCACTCGTGCAAATTAGTTTTTGTCAGTTATTTGAAGAGTAACAGCCAATTATCCATAGCTCTACAGCCTGTACCAATTCCCAGGTGCACAAATGAGGCTTCCACAAGAGGCTGGTTGTGGCAGGAGAGGACCCAAAGGCCAGCATGGTCTCCTTTCTCAGCACTGGTGATACGCTCCCCACGCCCTACCCTAATCGAGGGACAGGAGCATGCTAAGCCTGCAAAGAAAGCTTCACTCTCCTTGTTCCCCAGCATTACCTGGAGGCTGACACAATAAAGCTTCTCTGTCAGCCTTTCCACAGAGAGGCATCCCAAGAAAGCAAAAACAGATTGAGCTTTTTTACTGTAACTCTTGCCAACACACACATTCTTCAGTTAATTCATGTTTTAGATCCAGACAACAAATACAGTACTACACACAACTCAAAGACCTACAGCAACTAATGCACCAACATCTTAAACCAGCAATAATCCTGAACAAGAACAGGTGCAAACTTCTTACCATGGAGCGTAGAATTTAATAAAGGTGATCCCCCTAGCAATGGTTGCATCAAAGTCTTTTTCAGAGAGAGAGAGCACTGCAGCCTGTTCAAAAGAAAAAAGAAAAAAAAAAATTCAGAATTTTTTTATATATAACATCGGCCAACTGAGCTACCTGAAAGGGAAACTGAAACTGGAAAAGATAATATTATTGATAATATAAACAAGAGTAGCAACAGCACACCTCACTTCTACCCCTCAGCTGCTTTCCTCCCCTAGAGACATGCAGACAAATGTGTATTTTACACCAAATCTCATCCATAATTGGAGAAACAAAACATCCTTATTTTCAGGGGATTTGCCTGTATACAAATTCTTAGTTGTTGGGAAAAAAAAAATCACCTTTGTTTTAATACACTGTCATGCAAATGTTTCAAGGAACAATCCTGAGAGGAGTTGGCTTAAAGCACGTAATGGCCATCTGAGAGTTGAATGAGGTATTCAAGGCATACAAGTGATGTCTTGACAGCTGTTCTCCCTCTGCTATATCCCTGCGTTGCATACATAGAAAAAGCTGTTACCAGAAACATATATTTGCCTGTCAAGAGGACATCACCACACCACACTCGCAGGGACGCCAGGAAGAATTTGTACTCCTGATAACATCAGGAGCAATGGCATGGGAGTGATGGGAGGATAGCACATTGCTTACAGACAGTCTCACATGAGAGCACGGAACCAAAACAAACTTCATTTTTTGTGTGAGACCCTTAAGGGTGGGAGGGATTAAAAATAAATAAATAGATCTCATGCCTATAAAAGCTTCTAATTCAAATGAAAGCAAAACAAAAACAAGAGTGCAACTGACAGTATTACCAATTCTACTTTAAACCCAGTAAGAGTTTTATGAAGGGAAGCCAAAAAGAAACTTGAAAATACAAATTAAAAGGTACTGGATAAACATTTCTGTAAATCATTATTAGTTCATGAAATTAAGTTATTCCATTAAGTGTTATTACCTCTAAAGAATTACTTAAAAATCAGAAATTATACTTTCTAATTATTAAATCATTACAAATTATTAAATGAAAAAAAAAAGAACAGTAAACACATATTCTTCTATCCTGAATTTTGTAAAGGGTATCTAAAACAGATGTTCTGAATATCATTTACAATCTAACATACCAAATCTGAAACCCCCATAAACAATGTCCTCTCCATGATCTACACAGTAAAATGTGCTTTAAAGATCTGTAGATTACTATCAGAATAGCAATGTGACCTATACAACCACAAAAATAAGTTGAATCTCAGATAGCTCATTTAGCTTGATACAGCTTATGCAATCACATAACTGAGCATCTGTTGGTCACTCTACCTTAATCCCTCCGGATCATTTTTGAGTAATTTTAGCGATGTCTGGCAGGAGACAAGTCTCACAGACATAAAAGTACAGCTTCCATGAAAGGGCTGGCATGTACTTGGCCCCTGTAAGACATGGGGGACTCCACGCAGGGGCCCAGCGCCGGGACACAAATGTGGAGCCAGGACTCTGCTTTTGCTGCCCATGGTACCAGCCGTGGGTTGCTGATGGGAAATGCAGTCAGTGTTTGCTGGCTACATGGGCCAGCCCCTTGTCTCAAAACTTGTGAAAACAAAACCGGAACCAAGACTTCTGAAGATAAGCGACCAAGAAGTGGTGGCATCCAAAGCTGAGATGTAACGTTGCAAAGACAAAGTTGAGTCCTACACTGTGTCTACTATTATTTGGCAAGACCCTGCCACCTGCCCCCCAATCCTTTCCTGTTCATATGTGTGCTGGTGCATGCAAGGCTAAGTTGGCATTTACATCACATGTGGTTTATGTTACTTCTATAAAAACAGAAAGACGACTAATTACTTTCTGCACTGTACTAACACCAGCTTGTTAGGATCTTCCAAATGTGAGGTCAAGTTAAAAAAAAAAATTGAGGGTTATGAAAATTGCAAACCTAATAATCACTTCTGGTAAACCACTTTATGTAAGATTAGTAACCCTGCTGGAAAAGTCAATTGGGAAAGGTAATATTCTCCTGTGAGAAGCTGCATAGAAACTGTATTTATATGATTAATGTTGACAAGTTGACACTTTTAATTGCATAAGTTCATTCTACATCAGAAGGGAGTGTAAATCACTGTCCCTTATTTTCTAGGCAGAAGTATTTTCCACATTTGATGAAAAAGTATGCTTGAAAACCATCCCTAATTTCTCAACCTCGCCAATTTTACATTCAGCTACAAGAAAAATGGCAGATGAAATGCCAAAGTGATTAAAAAAAGACAGAAAAACTAAATGACATGAAGTGCAACTATGCAAAGGTGATTAAGTTATTCCTGCCATTTCCTTGGTGACATTAATAACCCCTGTAGCTCCTACAACCAGGATTAGAATAAGCCTCCAAAACTGAGGAATTTTCTTGTCACAGGACACATGACCTTGCCACATTTAGATCAGTCTTCATAATCTTTACTTGTTTGTTGTTTCTGCTAAAGTATAGGACCCTGGCTTTTTTTAGCAGCTTAGCAACATGCACCATCCTCCTGGGTTCAAGCGAGAATCTTGCAAGAAACGTTCATCTTCATAGTAATGAAATATGCTGTCATACAGATCGAGGTGCCAGCAGTTCCACAGACCAAAAAAGACCACATTTATGCTACTATCTAAACAACTTATTGCAACCATGAAAAAGGAGCCAGATTTTTTTTTTTTTTCCTTCTCCAATTCATCAGGTTAGTAAACTAGAATTTATGGTCTGATTCCACTCATTAGTTACGAAAAAAATAACCAGGAAAGTATTTGGTACAGTTTACATCTAGAAATTGTCAAGCTATCAGAGAGAGAGAAACACATGGAAGACTTGGGACAGGCTGCTGAAACAGTCTGAACACTTGTAACACACTGCAGCATGCAGGAGCACTTACCTCAACACGGGTGGGTTCTGCAGGTGGCTGCAGGGCTTCGGCAGGTTTATCTGCTGGTGGCTCCTTCCCAGAGCTCTGCAGTTGGGAATCCACATACTCCTTTAAGGAATCAAAGTCCCTCTTCCCTTTGTACTGGTCACCCTGCAATTATCAAAATAATTTGTGCAAGTGTGTATATACAGTTAATCTAGCAAACAAATAATTAGCAAATAAATAATTATCAGGAAAACGTAAGATTGCCAAGCGTAAGCATATTCATAATAAATACGATTATCTAGTCGTTAAACTTCTCCATGGCATTCCATTCACTCCACATCTTCAGGATTTGCCATAGATTCTTCTGTACCAAAAGGGAACAATCTAAAATTTCCTTGAAATAGAAGTTATTTTAGAAACGTAGAAGCAAATTTTAGAAACTTTTCCACTTCAACCTTCATCTCTCACTCTAGCCAGCATTTTCAAGGTTTTATTTTTCTGAACCTAAAGCTACGGTAAGGAATAGTAAAATACCCATGACTGTTTGGTGGTGGTCTCTGTTACCATGTGAGCCGTGTCCAGTGTTTTGACAGGGCTGACCTGCACGTCACCTGAACTACACAGTTGCTCCTCTGGCCCACACACTTGTCACACATCCTCAGAAAACCCAAACAGTAAGGCAATGCTCTCTGGGCACCTAAGCTCACCTGGGAGCAAGAGACAACAGCTGCCTGCTGTGGGGCAGGCAATTCCAACAGCACCACTCATGAAAGTTAAGTCACATTTTTGAACCTGCCAGTAAAACCCTCAACCAGCTAGATCTTCGAGAACCCACAGTTTGGCTTAGATGCTTCCCCATAGCTCGGGTACTCTCACAACTCTAGAGAACAAGAAATCAGAGCACCTCTGAGCAGTTTCTAGTCTAGTCAAATCCACTGTTGGCCATCTCCAAACTGGCTCTTGCATGATTGCCCTCAGCGCTCTCTGTGAAAATTAGTACTAATTTCTCTGTTCAAAAGAGACATCATCTCTTTGAGACACTACACATCCATTTTGGATAAAACTCTTTTTTGAGTTTTGGTCCCAATGAGGTGTGGGCGACAAGCTGTATCTCCTCTCTCAGATGAGGAGTAACTCTTCAAGAAACAGCATACAATCTTCCATACATTAGAAGGAAGAACAGACACCTCTGCAACTATTTCCTATATCTTTGGAACTCTTTCTATGCATTTTCCTTCTTTTGTCATTCATAACGTTTCTTGTAACTATAGCCACCTTCCCCACACTGGGTCTAAATCACAAAGGAATTAATCTAAGATGATGCAAGAAGCCTGTACCTGCTTGTTTGTATCCATTTCAGCAGGGCAGGGGCAGTGCCCATTCATTCCTCCCAGGGTTTCTGCTGCATCTAACCAAGAGGGATGGTGTGATGCCAGACCAGTTATGACAAAGGGGATGATGGTATTACAGACAACAATGCTGGATGGCTGAAGCAGTTCTCCTCCTCCTCCCTCCCCTTACTGAATAGGATAATAGCAGCCAGAGAGATTTCCAGGAATTTCTGGGTCAGATTACTGGAAAGTTGTTGGGGTTGTTTTGTGTTTTTTTAAAATACACTGTATCAGCCCATAAAGGAACATGTGATTGTGGTGGCAGTATGCCACCAGGGAATACCACACTGCCAATGGAGAAAAGCCAGTTTGGTGTCAACAGAAATATATTGTTCAGACTAACGGCTGAGATTCAGCTCTACCAAATACAACAGCAGTGATCTGACTTTTTCTTTCACCACACTCTTGAATCAAGTAACGCTGAGCAACTCAAACTTCAATAATTACCAAGGGTCAAAAAAAATTGATCTGGCTTGTCAAGAAAAACCATGGCTAACTTTTCTAGATCAAGATAGTATGGTTCTGGCAAGGTATCTTGCCATCTGTAACTATCTGAAAAACAAACAAAAAAAAAAAGCAGGTGGAAAACCATTCTGGAGAAACCACAGAACACTTCCCATTCTTCAGACTCACGCCATATAGAGACAAAAGTTTAATTAACTGAAAACACCTCCAACTTTGGACATGCCACCATGTTTGACTTGAGCACTCCCTCAGCTTCCAGTTCTGCTTCTGACACATGCCAGGCACCGCTGCTCGAGCGGCAAGAAGGCCATGTATTTCCTGTGTGAATCAGGTTGGGATTCAAAAATCCAGGTACTGCTTAGTTTAAATTCCCCGGAGTGTCTGATCTTATAGGGGTGCTTATACCAAACCTCACGTGCACTGGCATGTACTTACGGCCACTTCCTCTTTAGAGTGCCAGAAAACTGCCACAAGCAACAGCCACTAAGCTGGATGGAGGAGCAAAACTTTTATCTCTCATACTGTAGATGTTCAAAAAGGAATGCAAGAAGAATGGGGCAAAAACCCCAAATGCCCCAAAACTTAGTGGGTAAGAGCTGAAAGAGGAGTCCTGGGTTCTCTGCTTGCAGACCTATTTTTAATATCCATTTAATACATTTAATTTATCTTGAAAGTGTGAAACCTATGATAATTAAACTACTAATTATATTATGTTTATTTGCTGCCGTTCATGTATGTGGTATTTATAAATATTTTACTTCCCCATAACTTCAGAATATTGTAATTCTTTTAATTGCTGCAAGGAAAAATTGTCAACTGGGCCCACAGGACTCTCACTCAGTGTGACATGAAGTGTTCAGATTTATGAGAAAGAAAATTTGCATCACTCAGACATCACTCAGCAGATAGGCACCAGTTACAGATGAGAACCTTCTGATACACATTGTGAAAATTACATAATTTGTTATTATTTCTCTTTCATCTATGTTTTTATGTTCCATAGGAGGTAAGATATTAAGATAAAGTACACCCAGAATTCTCTTACACAGCAGCATAATTGGAGATACTGCCTACAGATTTATGAACTTCATACCGGTTATTTGCAGAGCACAAAGAGCAAAATGCCCTAACTTTTATCTGTGGATGAAGGATACCTCTTCCAGTACCAGACTGAACCTCCAACATCCTTTTGCCTCACAGGCAGACTTTCCTATATGCCCACTTGATCTTTTTTTTCCCCCGAATGCAAACATAATCCAATTATTTTTCAGAAAAAAAATGGTCTAATCTTTTGCTGAGCTTGCAGACTCACCTTTTCACCATTACGAAACCAGAGGAGCGTGGGATAGCCACGAACTTGGGTTTCAGAGCAGACTTCGTAGTGCTGGGTACAGTCGACCTACATTTTGAAAAAAAACATAAACCATTCAGTGCATAAAATAAATATGCAGCAACCATCATAGTTTCCCTTATGTTTAAAATCTCAGAAAAATACAGGAACTAGCAATGCATGGCTTGGCAAAATTCAGTACCAAGTACTGTTTTGAGAATAATTATATCTACTTTCCAAATAGTGGTTTGGTTGTATAACTGGGAGGCTGTGTGTGTGTTTACTTTTTTTTTTTTAAAGAGGGATTGGGGAGGGAGGTACGATAGAAGGAAGTAGTAACAATTACAAAGAACAATGAGGACATAATTAAATATTCCAATTAAAACAAGTACTTGATATTCTCAGTTAATAAAATCACTGCACAGACAGTAAGACACAAAATGCTGATGTGAGAGCGCTTTAAAGTGAAGATATATTGGCTCATCCATTTTTTAAAAGACTGCTCTTTAAAGACGTCAGAAGACATGTCAACAGCTAGCAAGTTAATTTTCCTCCAAGGAAAGTTCTGAGTGCATAGCAACATTCAATTCCAATACGTCATAAACCAATCTGTGAAGTTGCCAGTTTACAATCTTTTTTGAAGCAGAGAAAAAAAGATAACTTAAGCATTGGAGCCTTTGCTTGACAAAGCACTTGGATTTCGAATTTTGCTTTAGAAACACTTTGCTCCAGATCACTGAAGATCAATTCCAAATATTAAACAGAATCCTGCCAGCAGGTATCATTACTGTTAAGACACTATTTCCCCAGATTACATGAAGGTCATGATTCAACCTTCTTAGAAACAGTTGTGTTTCCTGTTTACTTACAGACTTACAATCTCACCCAAGACATTTCAAACAGTTTCATAACACATACGGTTACACAAAATTGACTAGGCATCGAGACAAATCTTAGTGGCTGTATTAAATAGCAAATATCAGTAATAGTAACTGTGAACACAACAGACAAATGAGTAAAGCAGTAATTTGGAAATTTTTTGTTTATTTTCTCTGGATAACAGAGAATGGTAACTTCAAGAAGATACTTAAGCTAAGCAATGATTTTATCAGACAGCAAGCATTCCAGGTTCTCAAAAAACAAATCAGCAGATGTAACATTTGGTAAAGACACTATCAAAGGAGCAATAGCCTCTGATATTTTATTCTGAGAGGGAATCTAATTTTATATCCATCAGGTCTCAAAATTATGTATATGTCTTCTCTAAAGTTAACTATGCTGACCTGCTCTGCACATCTACAGTGTATCTGAATTAGCAGATTTTCAAAGCATTAAAAATAAAAATAATAATAAAAAAAAAAGGAAGTCAAGCTCATCACCCCTAGTAACAGCTGAAAGCACTATGAGGGCAGAGGCAGGGGAGGTAGCTGGGTTTTTGTCCTTCTGCAGGACTGACAACGCTGCTAAACTGTTACGGAGTCTTTCAGCTCAGTGGAACCACTCTGAAAGCTTAAGGATATGAAAGTTGAGCCCAGTCAGTTTTCCACCGTTGGCAAATACAGAGGGATTCACATCATGAGCCACCTGGACTTAGGTACGGGTCAGCAAATAAAGCCAGTAACTGCAATTGCCAGACCACCTCCATACCTCTGCAAAGAAGTCACTCCACGTACAAGTAACAAGCTCCCATGGTAAATACACCACAGAATCTGGTTATCAACCCTAAGGGAAATAGTAAAGCAGGATAAGATATCAGTTTTTAAGGTGGAAGACCCTCTGAAACCTTCAGAAAATTCTATGGGGGTAGAGAGGAAAAAAAGGAGAAATAATTCATTATAAAGAGCCCCATAGGTCTGAAACTTGCTAAGCAATCCAGTGCTGTAAATAGCAAATTGGAAGTCACTTTCCCACTCAAAATAAATTCTGAAGTCTATCAAGTTCTGACAGACGGGAAGCATAATTTAAAAAATCTCAAAATATTATTCCCTGCATATGAAGTATTAGACTTATTTCCAACTCTGAAGCACAGGGAGCTAGCTGTGTTTCTAACAAGTCCTTGCTTAAAATGAGGGAGTCCCGTCACTGTAACAAAACAGCCATCTCTTCAAAACAGAGTGAACTACTGGATGTGCAAGAAAAAGATAACCATCTCAAAATTAAAATAGGAACTATGACTATAAAAGGACTGAAGAAGTGACAAACAAAACAACTGTTATTTGCAAATCACAGCACGAATAGCATGATACTTGGCTGAAATATTAATTCACACTGAACACATTTTCAGACTAAGAGCACTTCACCTACCTTGCCAATCTTGACAGTTTCCGAATGCTCAAAGGCTTGAGCCAGCTGTTCCCAGGTTGGGGCCAAAGCCTTGCAATGCCCACACCAAGGGGCAAAGAATTTGATAAAGTGATTACCTTTTAAGTCAAAGAAAAGAAGAAAAAAAGATTTAACTCATTTGGAATGAATTTGGCTGCAATTAAAGACTAGGTACTAATCTCAGACTGCAAATTTATCGTGGTATTTCCTGAGTTAAAGATAGGAAACACTGTGAATCAAAGGCCAGGACAGAATACTTCAGCAATTAGGTTTTCAATACTGTATGCAGTCCCAGTGTTGCCAATTTCCCTGAAAATCCAGCTTCACAACCTCAAGCCAACAAATGAGATATTAAGACTGATATTTTTAATCTAACCATTTGCTACAATGTCTAATTCTACCATGTCAATCACTTGCCCTATTACAGAGTAGAAAGAACCACCAAGGAACATGTATTTATAACAGCATAAATGAAAGTAAGTATTAGACTTCAACTTAAACATTTCTTAGGAAATACCACTGCATTAAGTCTGTGAACTACCTAAATAATTTTGTTAAGCTTTCCATTCTCCTTTTTCTGCCCTGCTTTTTGTATTTCCATGTCAACTATTCAGAAATCGCTGTCTTTAGTAGATTTTTGCAGTGTTTTATAGTGAGGAGAGTCTTTGTACTATCTCCTACTAATGTTTAGTTTAAAAGTATAATCTTAATTGCAGAGTACCAGAATATATAATTTCCTTCAATTAAGAACACTATTAAGATGCTGCACACTTTTGTACACATCAAGGCAAGGTTCTGTTAATACTAAATAAAAATGAACTTAATTAAAACGGGGAAAAAATCAATTAGTTTGAAGGAAATGGCAGCAACTAAAGAAAACCTCTTTTTAACAGAATTATTCATCACCCTTTGAGGACTGCTTTGAGGCTGATATTACTAGAATTCATTTCTAGTTTGAGGGCTTGTTCACAAAAGGAGGTCAGTGGAAAGATGTCACAAGACAACTAGGAAATGTAAACTGCAATAGTAGTGCACTCTTAACTTGCCTGTTCCGCACCAGGAATACTTTCAAACTAATTGACATGCTTTGCTTTGGTCAAGTAAACTGCAAACTGAAATTTCTCATGAATGCATAAGAACATCTAGTCAAAATCAGCTATTCCATACCTCATGCTCTGTGATATACTCTCCTCCCCGATAGGAAAAAAAAAAAAAAAAATTTCCTTTTTGCCCTAGAGCACCAAAAAGGTAAAGGGACACTTTTCAAGAACAAAAGTCAACCCTCCAGCTGGAACTGCTAAGCCTCCTGCTAAATTTAAGCACTGATCATCTTGTAACTGAAGTCAAGAGAGGACAACAGCTTTATAGATGATCATAAACCTGCTCAACCATCGTATATGCCCATAAGAATGCCTCTATGAATGCCAATGGATACAAAATTAAAATATTACAATAAAAATATTAAAACATTTACACATACACTGAACTTAAATATCTTCTCAGACTGTAAAGTTCTTTAATGCTTAGCATCTGCCTGATGGTTTAGAGAAGAATCCATGAAGAATTTTGATGTAATTCTGTGTTAAGCCACACAGGCTGGGAAATTTTAAGTTAGCTGCACAAAATGCTCTTTTACACTTGAAAATATTTCTAATTAGTTAATGGTTACTTTAAGAAGCTCTAGTATCTGCCTCACTGGTGGTATCGCATGGGCACAGATAGTTAATTTAATCCGGCCTTTGTTTTTAGGAAAACAGATAGAGATGGTAGGATCATCTGTTGTTATGGCAGCCCAAAGTTTGCATTATAAGAACTTGCTCATTCTCTAAAAAACCCACCATGTGGGGGGTTAAATTTCCCATGTTAGGTATCACTCCTGGCATTAATTTTAAAGCTGCCAGATAAGTATTTTTAAAAATGGCCAAACTGAGGTGAAGTGTTTTGCCCACATTAAATTCTGGAGGAAGGAAGCTAAACAATATCAAATAAGGGGCCAGACTGGAGTGGGATGGGGGCAGTAAGGAGGAAGCGGGTGGATTATATTTATCCAGAAGAGCAGCCTGGGAGTAAGAACAAGTCAGCACTGAGGGAAAGAGGAAACAGGACTTGCAAAAACACAAAGTGAGCGGCAAGGCAGTGACTGAGCAAGGAACTCAGGGAAAGAGCCAGTTTAGCTGTGCAAGCCCCACTAGCTTCTTCCATGTGGTTAGGGGCCTTAATTGTACTGCCTTCTGAGAGGAGTGCTGTTCCTTAAACTTTCTCATGGTGTGCAACATGTAATTAAACTACTGGATTTTTACACAGTCTGTAGTTTCAATCCACTTTGACTAGGTATTACTGGAAAATAAAAGTGGGAAGGAGGTACCTTGAAAACTAACATTTCTGTTGCAGACTCCCACTACTGATGTCTCTGTGAGCAAGTACCTCTTGCTTATGAAAACAACAGTTACCTTCTGCTATGTGCATCTTGAAATTGTCTGCTGAGAGTTCATACATTCCCTGCTTAGGTTCAGGGGCTTTTGGTGGTTCCACATCAGATTCTGGATCCTATTCATGAGAAAAATTAATTTTTATTTTCTTGTACAGTAAATACACAGTATTTGATTCCTGTATCACACCCTTCTGTGGTAGTGCTGTAAACCCTGTACTCTGAAATTTTAAATTCCTAATATTTAGCTTGATTTACATATCTAATGTTTCCTAACAAACAACTGCTTGAAAGGAAAATGTGAAAAAGATTACCACACAGAAAAGAGCTATCACAGTCATTGGCATAACAAAGTCCTTCACCGTGCTGCAGTATAGTCACAGAGCACAGTAATTGCTATGGCATTCATCACATCACCATGTATTAATACACTTAGATTACATAACAGTTCCTCTGTAGCATCACACATCAGCCACATCTGCCATTGCGCCAATTTCAGTGGTCTTTGGGTTCTTCAAAAATAGCTAGTGAAAAAGCTATTTTCTGCTGCCCTAATGCAGGAAAGAGAGACCAAATGGCTCCAGGAAGGCAGCTACAATGGCAAAAGAGCAAACACTTTAAAAGTATAACTTGCAGCAAATCCATTGGCGCTTCAGCAAATGCAAGTGACTACTTTCTAGATACTGCAGTCAGAGCTGGAAAGAATTTTTTTTAAGAACCTCAAAGTACATTTCTTAAAATAGTTTAGCATTTAATGTTTAATTATTAAAAATATCACATTTGTTTAAATATAATCATGTTCTAATCGTGCAATCACTAAGGTTTTATCTTGATTAGAAACAGCAATTATAAATTTAATTTTAGGCAAGGCTTGACTACTATATGTAAGCACTACCTCTAAATTCAAGGGTTTTCCTAATGACACTATTAGCTTAACTTACCTAACCGATTCTCTTAAACCCTTTCTTTAGGCTACAACATTATCAGATAATAACTGAGCTAAATATGGCATCATGTTTTAAGAGGTAATTAAGCCCAACACAAATGCAATTTATAACATATTATAGCTAAATTGTTTTTCTTATTCTAGAAACATATGGCCTACAGGTGTCAACTAAATTGACACTAAGAATTACATCTTAAAATGTCAATATGCTAAACATTAAAAACTGCATTATGTACTGTAGTTTTAAATACAGGAAAGAAAGGGCAAGTCACAGGATGACAGTCTTAATTACTATTGTGACTTATGTGGAAGCTGATCCATATTGTTATTGCCACCTGACTTTTATTCTCAGGAGCAGATTTCCTCCTCAAAAATGAAACCTAACCGATAGAAATGATAGATAAGCAAGTCTGCAGAAGGGAATATTTCCTTTTCTTATTTCCTTTCCACTTACAGATGGTTCTTCATTTAGTTTCTCCAACATCCAGTTTTCCAGTGCCTGGAAGTCCCTAGGGCCTTGGTATTTCAGAGGTTCTTGTCCTGGTTTAAACAGCTTCAGGCTAAAGGATCGAAATGCAGAAAAGAGTGAGGCAAAAATTTTTTACACAGGAAACATTCTCGGAAAGCTAACACACTTTGCTAATCCACAGCAATGCAGCTCAGGCTGCAGTACCAGCTCTCTTGACTATTAACATCAGCATCAGGAATCTCCCTCAGCTTAAAGGGTCATGGCCAGAACTTAGGACACTTTCTCACTCCCATGTAAGCTTTTAAAGGACATTTTAAAAACAGCAAAAAGAAATACCGTATTAAAAATCAACATAGTCTGATATTACTTTGATCAATAAGCAAGAGCAAATAAAACATTGCAGCGTTCAGTTCAAGGTTCATCATTCATTATGCCTATGAACCCTATTTCAGTTTGTCAAAAAGCATCAATTTGTTCTGTTCACCCGTCTCCATCACCAAAGGAAAGGTATCCAATGCTTATTTTCCCAGGAATTTCTTTCTCATGTTTTGTTCCCTGACTGCTGGTGGAATGTAGGACTTTTCATGTGGTATTAAACTGATTAAAAACATGCTGAAACAAGTTAATAGGACAAGGAAATAAGTGATTACTTGTAGGGATTCAAGACTTCATAATTATAACATTTAATAATTGCTATCAAAACTTTTCCATAAACTACCTAAAGCTTCTACTATTAAATATTTGTTAAAATTGCAAATTTATTTGGTAAAGGGGCAATATCGACATCTGACCTAGTCTTATTTTTTTAAAGCAAATCATAGTTTCAATTACTACTGTCACCTAGCCCTCAGAATTCCCCTTGCCAAGCTGTCATTTTGTACTGCTTTTTCTTTTTCTTGAAATGTTTTTCTCTCTCTTCTTGTTCCACAGTTGGAAAAAATGAACATATAAAAGTGTTGAAAAACCACATAATGCAAATACATTCAAAAGAGATAGGAGCTCCCACTGCCTTTTCTATTTAAGGTATCTGTGAATATTCCTTGTGATAATAAAAGGTCAAAATTTTTTTGGGGAGGAGGGGAAGGCAACTTTTGTAATAAGAAGGAAACAAAAAAAGTGAAACACAAGAACATCTAAAATACACCTCATGGCAATCCTTTTGCAGAATAACAAGAGAAAAAAAAAAAAGATACCAGCTTAAAAAGCCAGCTGCACCTTTATTTTCTTCAAATGAGGATAAGTTTTCTATAGTTCAGTTGAGAGTATTTTGCAGTACCAAATAATCCTGAGACAACTGTAGTAACGAGCACAGGGACCTGCTCAGACAGTTTTACTCTCAGAGGGATGGAAAGGGGATGCAGCCTTTCCTTTGACGGGCGTTTGGAAAAGCAGTGCAGGGACCAGCACATCCTGGACTTGCCACAATCCCTCTTGTGCCCGAGGAAGCTGTGAAATTTCCCTCGTTGAAGGTTTTTAAAAACAGGCTAGTTAAAAACTGACTCAGACAGGAAGAGAATTAATATCATGAACCCCTCTTCATTTCTGTATTTCTGTAACTAGCAAATGACTGCCTTATCATTTGTACTTTTCAAGTAGATGAAAGTCAGCACCAACTATTCCTAGATATTCAATGACCTTAAGGGGGGGTGGGGAGGGGGGGAAGCAATTACACATCCATTAATTTCTTTCTCATTCAAAATCTCTGCTGCTCTTTCTATCTTACAAGGAACAGCACCACAATATAATTTATTCAAATATGCAAAGACGACCAATGCTCACTTTTGGGGATATTAAAATAGAGTTGTAATATTCATTGTTTCTTGGTATTTCTAGTGGAACTGAGCCACAAACTGCCCTTAAGGACAATTCCTATTTCAACAAGGTCTTTGCTATTTATAACTCTCAACTTCTACTCATCTGCATCAAAGTGGGTACAGCTAAGAGTGTATGTCAAGTTCAGGCTGTTGCTGGGGTCAGCAGTAACACTAGACAAAGTGAGCAAAGGGAAGGAAACTGAAAAAATACAGGCTGTGGAAGGGCTACAGCAGATGGCTTTCTCTGCTTATCATCCCTAAGATGAGTAATTAGTGAAGCAGTTGAAACCATCCCATCCATTTTTGCAAGAAGCTTTAAAGAAGACACAAGTGAAAAAAATCACTTTGCTCATTTTGGCAGCTAAAAAGGGAGCACACGTATCTAACCCAAAAGCACTATCCAGGCTGACCTCTCATAGATACTCTAGATCATGTTCTGCCTACCAAAGTTGAGGTAGTAAGGCATATATCCTTTATAACAGGGTAAGTTTAACAACCTTAAACTCCAAATGAATTTCTCCTAGATAGATATAAGCAAATTACCTAGAAAAAGTCTGTACAACATCACCACTGCTATGCTAAGTGATACTATTAATTCATCATTTTATGAGCACCAAGTTCACTCAAAAATTTAAGAGATCACCTATACATTAACTATGAATGGTGCAGTGTACTGACGAACTTGTGACAAGTTATTTTTAAAAGTACTGTTACCAGAGACCAGCTCTATCATGCATATCACAGCTGTATAATGCACTGTTGCTTGAGAAAGAGGTACTCTCAGAGAGAAGAAAAGGAGGATTCTGGACTTCATTTAAACACAGCCATCTTCCAAGACATAAAAAAGTTTCTTTAAAAAAAATAAAAAAAGAGTAGTATGTATCACATGATACTTGGCAACACGGTGAAAAGGCTTAAAATGAACATATGAGGTCCAAAGGGCTACAAAGAAACCCACCAAAAATATAGCTTAGAAGTTAGCTTCAACAAATTGGCAGAGGATCATGGAAAACGAAAAAAGAAAAGAAACAGGAGCAGATGTCCTTTTATACTTACGTAGGGTATCCTCGGATGCCAAATTCAGAGCACAGTGGAGTATCTGTAGTACAATCCACTTTAACAACATAGACCTGTGGGTTTTCCATGTTGTTGTATTTATCTCCCAAATCATTCCAAGTTGGCTGGAGACGCTGACAATGCCCACACCTGCAACAAAAGGAATAAGATATTTGCTTAATAGTTGCCCATGTTTAGAGGGGAATGAGTCTACAGAAAAGACATACACAGAACAGTCAGAGATTTTGATAAATTTAAAAAGAGTTAAGTCAGAAATCTTCCATACTCAAGCACTGTTACACTAAGCAACAGTGAATACTATTAAGCATTGTAGGACACTGCAAACACATCCCATGTAAAAATCGTCAAGAGACGACAACTTTTTGCTACTATCTTTTTACATGACAAAGCCTACTGAACACCCCCTGAACTTAGTGAGGCTATTAAGAAAAGCACTCTTGGTCTTCCAGCTTTCTAGAAAAATCCTACAAGGCTGTCTAGCTTTCTTTCTGCTCTAATGTTTCAAAATACTGTATATTTTAGCAGCAGGTAAGAAGATAATGGTTTCTAGCCTCGTCGTAAGGTCATTTGTGCTTATGTACATCACAGGAATTGTAACTTGCGAGTCATGAAACCCATCAGGACTGATTTCTGAACAGGGTTTCTCAAAATCCTCCCATACTGTCCTTTGTCCCAGCAGCACACCATCAACTAATTATATCTGCATATACACAGAAAACTGGCCTCACACAGTTGCTATAACATCAGCTCACCAGAAGTAGAAAATGGCTATTATTCTTCTCATTGTTTTTCTAGTCGTTCCAATCATTGTAGCAATACCTTATTCCTGTAACTACAATTAAAATTTTTTAAGGAATGGATTTTCATTTCTCTTTAATGCTGCTTTTGCCAACCCTCCAAGACATCTAAAAATACATAATTGGATTAACAGAAAACATTCTCAACCTGGCAGTATGAAAGCTAGGTCATGCCAAGGGCAATAACAGACAGTCTACTTTGTAAGTAACAATTCAAACACCATTAAGACTTTGGAGAAAGTTGCTCCCATTTAAAACAGCTTCATTTATACAGCTGGTTTTGAGTCCACTTGTAGAAAAGCTGCACGGATTCACACCTTTCCAGTTATCCTGATATCATTAAGGCAAAAAAATAACCTTGAGATTTACTTCAACATAAAGAATGTCTTCTGACCTCAATAAGGTCCTGTTACAATCAGTCGCAGTAGGTCACACATATTCCCACTGTGTGAGGGAATACAACCTCCCAAATGATCTTATTCTGAATTGTCATGGTGGAGGGATACAATGTGTTATTACCAAAATCAAATATTCCTTAAATATTTAACTTCAGACTGAAGCCTCTCCATACTCAACTCTTTCATGGAGCTTGAATTAAGAGGAGGATTTTGGATTCCCTGGTCCCTTCCCCTAACAGCTGCGGGGATTTTAAACACTGAATGAATACTGATTGGTGTTAAAGAACTAGATAAGGGAATCTCACGTAATTAACCCGCTGTTTTTTAAGTGCAGAACAGAGCTGCCTTGTCCATATTTAACACTGTGATCTCTGCTATACACAAAGTTCCCCTTTCCCTTCCTTCTTCAGATTACATGAGCTAAAATTGAAAACGAAACAGGAGAAATGCTCGTACCTGAATCAGTAACCAACTAGTTAGTCAGTCCTGGTTTTAAAAAAAATTCAGTGTTACACAGAAGGAAATACAAGACAAGACAGTCCCAAAAATACTTTTTTCTGAAATTCATAAGGTGTAGCTGCAAAATATATAAAAACAGAGAAGTCAAAAATAAATAAAAAGAGCAAGCCCATGCAACATCCTTAGCCCCGTGTACCTACACAGCCTTTCGTTGCTACCACTCCACATTACACCAGTGGGGCTGGAGGAGCAGCCAATTCTACCACTGGGGACGGTGGAGACCTTGGCATCAATGAGGAGTCCTGCTCTTCCTTCCCTACATGGGCTAGGAAGGTGCAAACATTCATAATCTCTGTTTACAAATGTAAATGAAGATCCAAACGAGACTAACAAGGCCTTAGGAAAGTTCCACCTTTCTGAAAAAAAAAACCAAAACAAACCCCTGCTTCTTGTACACCACTAACATCAGGAGGTATGGGTAAAAGGACGTTATTTGCAAGAGTTTGCAGCTAGGTTGCCCATTTTAACTCTGAGCAACTATGTGCCACAAGTGCTTGTGCCTGGATATTATTTTGCTGTGGCAGTACCTACAGAGTACCAGGCTGTTCTACCTCACACTGACAGGTCAGCGCTCCTCCCACAGTACCGGCACTTCTCATGTGCAAAATTGGATGGCGGACTTCCTGTGCCATGACAAGAAGGGATGTAAATGTACATAAGGACCCTGTATGTCAAAACTGCAGTTACTGATAAGCCCTCTGCAGTCAGTGAGGAAAACAGACATTTCTGGAGGCCACCGGTAGAGCCTGAGCTCTGCAGCTAGCAAGGGCAGCTCCACAGCAAGACATAGCACAAATCATTATCCAATTAAAAATGTTGGTAGACCCTGGGATAGACAGGCACTACATTACAAGCAGCACAGGACCAGTCTTGCTCTGGACAAAAGAATCCAGCTAAGGTAAAATCCAGTCCACAGAGTTCAATTCAGCAGCAACAAACTCTGGTGATCAAGTCTGCTTCAGCTCCAGAGGTTTACCAAGAGACCACACATGTTGAAAAGATCTCTAATGGTCAAAATAACGCAATGAAACTACTCATTTAAGATTCCTTCCAACTACCGAACCAGGGGAACCTCATTCCTCTGTAGACACACAACTGGCATGGCCAACATCTTAAGAATATCTAGTGCCCCTGAGAGAGTAACCTGCTTGTGGTTCTGTCCCTTGTCAAGGGTAGCTACCAAGGGGGACAGCCTGATGACTGAAAACCTTACACATCCGATGGCAAATGACTTGGAACGCTCTCTCTTTGGGGTAGCCCGCAACATTTGAAACGAATGTAGGACCTCATGTGTACCGCTGCTGTCTGGGCGTGAGGCCTTCAGCAATGTTCGTTTCAAGAATCCAGAAGAGAAGAGTTACATCATCTATGTCTAACCCAACTCTTACTGGTAGCACTGACGAGGCAACATTAGCAGCATCCATAGCAATCTGAAAGACGATCCTAGCTGAACGTTGGGTTGTTTGCTAGACTTCTCCTTTGTAACTACAGGGACCAGTGCCGAAACGCATACCTCCGTGAGAAGCACTGGAGGAGATTAGCACGCTAACATCTCCTAGGAATAGGGCAAGAGGCTTTAATATAGACTCCAGGGCTGTCAGGTTGCTGCCTGATCCCACTGACGATAAAACTACTGGTGTGTATAAGCACCTCTCAAGCACTCGGATGTTCCCTTTGTCCTTCTCTTCCCCTTGGACCTGAAAGCTGGCCCTGTTACTGCCTGTCAGGAGCCAGGAGTCCAGACCAAGGGCGCTGAAGCCAAGACCCAGAGATCTGGAGGAGGCTCGCTAAGGGCAAGAAGAACGTCCAGAGAAGCTGCAACAAGTCCGGGAAACGACGCAGCTCCCTCACGCTCGAGTTGGGCAGAGATCCTCAGCCCTCCCAAGGGCACAGCGTGGTCCAAGTTTGCAAGGCCAGTGCTCCCTTTGATGCACGGTGAGGACGCACAGCATACGCTGGACTCTGCAACAGCCTATTTGGCACTGGGTCTCCTATGAAGACCGCACCAAGATAAAAGCTCATCTGGTTTTAGGGATGCCTGTGAAACAGTCAGTCAAAGCGTGGACAGACACAGATACCATCACCTGAAAACAGAACAGAGCAGAAGCACCCCCTCTCTGCAGAGGGATTGCTTAGGCCTTACAGCACTCTCAGGCAAAGGTCCTTCACCAGCAAGTCAGGTGTCCTCCGCTTTTGTGATCTTCAGAGAACAAAGGAAGCCATCTGCTCTTTCAAGCTTTTGCTTAACATTTTTGCGTGGCATAAACAAGTCGATGTTAATAACAAAAAAAGAAGTAGTTCCTCAGTTTTGGAAGGAAATCCTTTTCTGCTGTTGATTTCCAAGAGCGTCATGACTCATGTATGCCTAAATGGCACCATGTACCAACGGATAGTTAGGATCAAAACATAACTTTTGTACACTGTTCCCTTAACTTTATCTAAATGTAAGAAAACTTGGCAAAAAAACCCAACAACCAACCAACCCAAACAACAAAACTCCCAATAACACCTACAGGTAAGTCAGATAAAAAAGGACAGGGGAAGAGACGAAGGAAAAAGAAGAGTATGAGCAACCACCAGAAAGGCCCAGAGATGAGAAGTACTATCCTCTTGACAGCTGTAACATCCAGCAAAGCCCTGTTCTCCTGCTCTTCTCAGCTATTCTTGTGTCAAACGCACCAGCGCAGGACAAAAGCCCAGCAGGTCTCTTGCAAATCTGAGAACTCTCCAGCTCTGCTACGGCCACCTGCGGCCTCGGGGACGCAGCACTATCATTATACCGCTTTCGCTCCACATTTATCCTTAAATTTCGCGACTGCGAAGTGAACATAACTTCTGCAATGAAAGTATTTGTGAGACTGGGGGGCACAGGGTAAGAGACAGTCACCAAATTGCACACGCTGCCATACGCAGAGGCCGCACGCCCTTGCTCTCTTGGAGGCTCTTGCTCTCTTTGAGGCACGACGTGAAACGGAGTCCAGGGAGGGACCCGCAGGGCGGCCGGGGGCCGGGGCCGGCTCCAGCCCAGCAGAGCCGGGGCAGCCCCAGCTTGCCCCCTCGCTGCCCGGCGGAGCCACCTCTCCCGCAGGCCCCACGCTTCGGGTGCCCATGGA
The DNA here is from genome assembly GCF_030463565.1 of Pelecanus crispus. NCBI lineage: Eukaryota > Metazoa > Chordata > Aves > Pelecaniformes > Pelecanidae > Pelecanus > Pelecanus crispus. The sequence goes on along the minus strand of NC_134644.1, from coordinate 78,257,394 downwards.
CCCCGCTGCCGCGGGCCCTCGGGGAAGGGGACGGCCCCCGCGGGCCGGCCCGGGCCGGCTGAAGCCCCCGGCAGGGCCAGCACGGCGGCGGAGGCCCGGGCCAGGCACACGCGAGGCTTCGCCTTCGCCTTCAGCTCCCCGGCCCGGCCCGGCGCCGCGCAGCCCCCGGCTGCCCCTGAACGCGTGGTGTCCCCCCCCCCGCCGCCCCCGGGGAAGGCGCCCGGCCCGGCCCGGCCCCGGCGGCTGGGGCTCAGGGCGGCGCGACCCCGAGGCCTCCCCCGCCGCCGGCCCGGCCCGGCCGCCTCCCGCCGCCACGTCAACGGGGGAAGAGGCGGGCAGGAGGGCGCCGGGCCGGGCCGTGCCGGGCCGGGCCCCGCCGCTCCGGATACCCACCACGGGGCGAAGAACATGACGAAGTGGGGGGCGGCGGTGACGCCGTGCCGCAGCATCTCCGCGCTGTAGAGGTGCCGCCCGTGCGGGTCCGCCTCCGCCGCCGGCACCGCGTCCGGGCCCGGGCCCGGCTCCGGCTCAGCCCGCCCCGGGCGGCCGCAGAGGACGGGGCCGAGCACGGCCAGGGAGAGGAGGCGCCACCAGGCCGGGCCGCAGCGGAGCGGAGCCATCGCAGCGCCGAAAGAGCGAGCGGCCAAAGCCCCGGGCGGCTGCTGCCGCCTCCCTCCCCTCCCCGCCCCGCCCGGGCCGGCGCCGGCCCCGGCCCCCGCCCCCGCCCCCTGCGGCTGCCGCCCGCCCCCCCCCCCCCCCCCCGGAGACGCGGGCACCCCCTGCACACCCACCCCCGGGACCCCTCCTAATGGGAAGAAAAAGATTCGGAAAAAATTAAAATAATGTTTTCAATATATATCTCTTCTGTATTATCTTATTTAAATATAACATGTGGCATTTAATACTATATTTATATATTATACTACTATATTAATATGACATTCAATGTTACCTTCATATATTATACTAATATATAACTTTATATTAAAACATTTAAAATGATAATACGCTTTATATATATACACATACACACACATACTGTGATGAAGCTTTTCTTAAAGTAAATCAATTTAAAAAAAAAAAAAAAAAAGGCAGGCAGGGTAGTACCAGCCTGGTTAATTAAGGGTGCTGCCGCCCAGGTCCCCCCTCCCAGCACCGTGCCCAGCCGGGAGGAGGTCTCCGTCCCTTGGCTCTCCTGCCCCGCGCTCCCCGCCGGCTTCTGAGGGAAGGGGATGAGTGCTGGTGCTACTGGGGGATGCTTGAGTCGCGGCAGTGTAACAAGAATCAGTCAATATTAATAATAGTAGTAGCAAATAATAATAAAAGATAATCAGTATGAGATAGCTGCAGGCTGATATAACGCGGGAGAGGGGGCTGTGTTTCTCCAATAGCTCCAAATCTAATTAATTTCACTTTAGATTTTTACTGCAAGTCCGTGAGTTTGGGGTGGCAAAGCGGGTAAAAATCAGCAGCTCACCTAGTTTAACGAGAAAGCGCGTTTTGATGAAAACGTCAGGTGACTAAATAAATCAGCACGTACGCGCAGACACGGGCGCACCAGGCTGGCCTTTGTACCTCGCACGCCCACCTCTGCAGAGCTCTGTGCTGGTGTGACATCAAGGCTTACGCCCAGCAAGACAGGCTCAGCCTGGCACCGTTCCCCTCTCTGGCAAGCCGCTGCTTGCAGTCAAGTGCACTAATGTGTCCAGACAGGTAGGCTTCACTTCATACCATGTCTTCCAGACTCCTCCTTCCCCGCATCATCCCTTCTCTGAATGCTACTTTACCTCTTCCGCAGGATGAATGCCAGGTAGGAGCTCGCTGCACTGCCCGTGTACACATCGTGCAACACCCATCTCGCTGCCTGGGCAGCTTTCCCCTTAGAGCTGGCTCTGGTCGCTCAGCTCACTCGTATACTACTGCGTCTTTGCAAGGGCCATCATCAGAGCCAACAAAAATCACCTATTTTAAAAAAAAAAAAAAAAAAGTAAAAATGAAAATCAGAGAGATCTTTCAAAAATCTGAATTACTTCTGAAAGCTACTACCTGCCTCCAAACCAGGCTTCCAAAAATCCTTACTATGCGTATGTGAAACAATTACAAAATACTCAAACTACATTTATCGCCGAGCTAGAAAAAAAGGCAAACCTAGAGCACCCAGAACAGTAGCTAATCACCAGAAGAAAAATTTAAGTAAAAATCTATCTTTTGACAGCAGTAACCTTGTCTTTAAACAAGGTTTATTTCTGTGCCCTTCAAATTAAGTGACTGACTAATCATGAATTCAAAAAGAAAAAAGAAAAAAAAAGACAAGTGCAGATTATTTCCCCCCTTCAGCATACGAAAAAATACCAACAGACCCCCTTAAGCAAAAAGGTAGTATCAGAAAGGGTTAGAATGACTAATTCTCAGACCTTGAAGACCAGTGTCCCGATACAACCAGGTGGGTTATCTAACCACAGAAAGTACCTCCTCTCGTTAAGCAAGCTGGTTTCTTTTCCATACAAGTGTATTTTTGGTCTGCTTTTTCTCTGTACATCTAACACACTTAAAAATAGACTTTTTAATTAAATTAATGATCCTCTTACCTTAATTAAAAATAGATTAATTAAAAGCTATTTTGAAATAATTTTTAATAAATGTGTGAATTTGTGGTTTCCATCTAAGATACAGACCACATAAAAATGACAGAAATATAGCATCACTTTCAGTAGAAAGATGAGTATAATGGTTCACCATTCCCAAGATGAACCGGTACAGATTACGGTTAAGCTCTTGTCAATTAACAAGAAATACTGCTAGGTCAGAACTGCCAATAAGAATAAAACTTTCTCTGAGAATACCTCTTTCCTCTCCATAGAATGCTAATAAGATTAATATTGCTTACGTAAATTACCGTTTCCTGCTTGCTGATTTGGATCTTGATGAAAACTCAATCACCCTGTCCACCACCTCACCCCAGCTCCCTGCTCCCTCTGCCTTTCGAGGTGATAAACTTTCTGTTTAGCTCTCTGCTCCCTCTGCCTTTCGAGGTGATAAACTTTCTGTTTAGCTCTCATCCTCCTGTTTCTGTTGACTGCGTTGGGAACACAGCAAAGACGGGGAGAAGACCGGTCGAAGTAGCCTTGCAGGTAGCCTGGTGGTAACTGGTGTCTCTCTAAGTTTACTTGGAAGAACACCCACAAAGGTTTCGCACAACCCAAGCCGTACTCATGCCCCATCACACAAGGTGAAGGCACATCGCATAAGGGGGTGATATGCAGAAGACTTCAGCCAGTCACCAGCACAGTCCCTATTCCCTCGCTCTCACTGTAGTTTTCCACCTTGTAATCCTCCTTACTTCTGCACCCCTACTATCCCCCAGTGCATCACGCCAACGTCACCTGGCCTCCTGCTTCTCCAGCCATCCAGCCTCCGCCTCCCGTGCTCCAGATGTTTTCCCAAGGATAATCCGTCCCTGCTCATCAGCAGGAGTTTTCTCCTAAACTAACCACCTAATCAAGAAAAAATTGCCAATAGACAGCAATTAGCCTGCATTGTTTATCAGCAAGACAGGCTCATCCTTGGATGTCAACAGTCACTGCTGGTGACGACGCCCAGTGAATCGTACAGCCCTTGTACATGTACACCATTTGCCAAGCTCCTCAATGCTCTTGACCTCACCTCTGGAAGCACAAATAATCCCAAAATCTTTGCAGAGGAATAATCCTGATGCCCCAAACCCAGCCCACCACCTCTTAATTCCCCAGGCAATCAGCTCCCACTGGCTAAGAGGTACCAGCTCGTTCCTGGCAGATGCTTTGGCCTGCAGAGGTGAAACAGTGCAGACAAGTTATTTACCAACATGTGCTTGGCCAAAGAAAGTCCTTGGTGGGCAGCGTGTGGTCAGGCAGGCTGTGCACTGCATAGGCCTGATGTAAACATTTCGTAGGACCAAGGCAGCCTAGGACTGGGAAGGACCTCAGAGGTCACGGAGTTTAGTCCTTGTTCTGCCAGATAATAGCATCGTACAAGCTTGTTTGTAAACTGCCTTAGCTCTGTTTTAAAAGAAGTGAGAGGTTTTTTGCCTACACTACCCTGAAAGTTAGTTCCTTGCCTAGGATTATGAACTTTTTTCACAGGCAGCCTATATTTATTTATAGCTCGTTCATACCAGGGCGTTCCTGTGCCAGCATTGTCCTTTAGATGAAGTACTCTTTTCCTCTCTGACAGTACTTAGAGGTAGCAGTGGCATCCTTTCTCAGCTTTTGTTCTGCTAGACTAAACAAGCCAACAGATCCCATTCATTCATGAGCACCATCCCACAAATCTTCTGCACAAACTGGACTGGCAAATAAAAAAAAGCAATCATCCTCTCATCCATTCACACAGCTGAGCAGCAAATGCTTTTTGATGTCTGTACATCTTAGCCACCTTCTCCCCGATGTTAAATGCATCCCTAGAACGGGATTAGCATCTTATCTAAGAGTTTGACTATTTTGCAGATGTTTCCCTTTCTATTCATGTTGCAGACAACTACTTCCCTTCTGTGGCCCTGACGTGAAAAGATGATATTATGTATGCATTCAGTCGTTTGGGGGCTTTTTTAAATGTGATTTGCTTACTGGCAACGAAAGCAATCTACAGCAAGTGACTGCCCTGCTTGATAGAGTCCAGAAATACGTGATAGAGTCCAGAAATACGTGCTCTGCAAACCAAAGTCTGACCCACACACCTCTGTGCCATGCTTTTTTCTCTTCTGTACTACTCAAGTAATACAGGACTATTTGCAGGTGGGGAAAATGACCCCTTAGAAGCAGCTTTGTTCCTCTATTTTTCTCCTCTTCTCATTCCTCACTTGTATTTTCCCCCTTTGCAAGGACTTCACTAGAACCAGGCTTGTTTTCTTCAGTTTCCTCTTTCTGATATGTATTTTATGACAGCAGCTGAAGTTGTGTCAGCAGAGGATGCTAATATCTGGAAGCAGTGGGGGAAAACAAGCAGCTGCTAGAGAGAAGAAATTCCAGCCCAGCAAATGCAGTCATTTGAACAGGAAAAGCTGAGCCTCCAGGTTTACTGTTTTAAGACCTGCATTGGCCATATTGAGCTTTGCTGCCTTCTGCCATTTAGAAATGTTTTAACTAAATCTTGTTCATCTTGTGAAAATGACATGTACACACTTCTTTGTGATGCTCAGTTTTAGGTGGAATAAAAATAACCTTTCAGGAGCTGCTGTGGCCCTCAAAGATTGCTCTATTCTGTTCCATTCCTTCAAATGGAAATGTGGCCACATATTTAACTTACTGTAGTGGTTTTGGCTCGGATGGAGTTAATATTTTTCGTAGTAGCTCCTACGGTGCTGTGTTTTGGATTTGTGCTGAAAACAGTGTTGATAACACAGGGATGTTTTAGCTATTGCTGAGCAGTGCTCACACAGTGTCAAGGCCTTTTCTGCTTCTCACGCTGCCCTGCCAGCGAGCAGGCTGGGGGTGGGCAAGAGGTTGGGAGGGGACATAGCTGGGACAGCTGACCCCAGCTGACCAGGGGGATATGACACACCATATCGTGTCGCAGTCATCAATAAAAGCTGGGGGAAAGAAGGAGAGGAGGGGACATTTGGCATTACGGTGGTTGTCTTCCCAAGTCACTGTTACGCATGATGAAGCTCTGCTTTCCCGGAGATGGCTGAATGAATTCCTTATTTTGCTTTGCTTGTGCACACATCTTTTGCTTTACCTATTAAATTGTCTTTATCAGGGGTTTTCTCACTTTGATCCTTCCAATTCTCTCCCCCATCCCACTGCAGGGGAGTGGGCAAGTGGCTGTGTGGGGCTCGGCTGCCTACCAGAGCTAAACCACAACACTTGTCCAAACCAAGATGCTTTTTCCAAACTTCATCCTCTTTTTTTTTTGTTCTTGCTTGGGGAAATCGAAAGCTATATGGGTTTTTCCTTTCCAATCGCATTCAAAGACTGCACGGAGACTCTTTGGTTTAATGCTTGTTCAAAATAATTGGCAGGCACCTGGAGCCAGTCTACAGCAATGGAGGGTACTATAGCACAGCTGACTTTGAGACATCAGACAAAACCTGGAAAATCAGAGCAGCTTTTACTGCACATTGTATGGGGTACACAAAACAAAGGAAAAAAAAGAAGAGTTTTACTGTAGGCTACCAAACTCCACTGAGTCAGTATAGTGCTGCCATTTGTGTTAGTCCTGATTTTGGCCCTCATGATTTACAGCAAACACTAGTTATTTTAGTGTGTCATGTGTATCTCAGGTGTATCATTTAACTTGCCATGTAAATGTAGTTTTGTCATTTGCATTCCACTGTTAATTCTATCTATAATCCACCAAAAAAAGAAGAAAAACTCATATGTACAACCCCCTAAGAGACTTCCAAACTCAGAATAGAGCATGTTGTATTTTGACAGCTGTCCTTTGAATCCCAAACTATAACCCCCTCAGGGGACGTAGCATTATGTAATTTTAGCGACAGCACAATTGTCATTCAGCTAGAAAGAAGGATATTGTGATCTCAATGGAAAAGAAAAGTGATACTGCCATCTGTAAGCTTATAGCCCTTTTTCTTTGGTAATTTGTACCTCTCATGAAGGGCTGGGAGTGGAAATTACTACAAGCTGTTGAATAAAATGACATCATTTTGCCACCCACAAAATGTTATGAGTTTGACAGCCTAGAAAATGGCACAGCAGTAAGGAAAGAGCAATCTCATGGCAAGTGGGCGCTCTTCTTTCTGGAGGAACCGTATGCTCATTGTGTCAGCCGACCACTATCTCTGTGGGACTCTGACCACCGTGGCCACAAACCCTGGTTTCAATAGTTGCTCTCTCCACTGACTGCAGGAAAGGAATATATAATTGCTGGAAAGGCTACGTGCTCCATGGTCCTCCAATTCTTATGGTTCAGTCGAATGAAACAGAATTTTGCTTTCAGGCAATTTACTCTCAATTGTATGTCACTATGCTGCAAAATTAATAAACAGAGAAATTCAGTTATGCAATTAGAAGTTGTTAGGAAGAATAGGATAATATAGATCGAAGATTTCATGGATCATAAAGAAAGAATTTCCTGTCTATTAATTCTGCAGCTGCTTTAATGTGTTCCTCTTAATGATGGAATACTGGAGGCTATTTTTTTCCATGGTTGAATTCTCTTCCATTACACTGCACACACCCTCTTAAGTAACCTGCAGCTGCTTTTATCTGCCAGTACGAATGCTGGTCCATTGTGATATTTGACACATTACAGACCCCCTGTGATTTCTCACCATCCCCTAAATAAAACCAACCTGAAGTGCAAGAAACAGGGGCTGCAGGCACGAGCAGAATTTTAAAATGTCCTGAGATATCCAGAAGGTGAAGGAAGATTAGGAAAAAAGAAACCAAAAACCACTTGAGTAGACAGTGTTACTCACTCATAGTTTCTGGCCAACTCCACATGCTGTAGAGCAAGAAAACTGGTTTTAATTATTTTTTAATCAGCACTTTCTCCCTGATCTGCCCTGTACCCTTCTGGTGGCTCATAACCAGCATACTCCAATATCCACCCAAAGAAAAGTTGGACTCTGATGTTGCTCTTTCGAAGCCAGCTGCAATTTAGGGGACCAATAAGAGCGGGTTTTTTCCCGTCATTTTTCTCTTCTGAACTGCAACACCACCTCCCTTTAGAAAAGAAGACCCAAAACTATGGAGTACTGTAATTCCAACTGACAGTGCTGCCATTACTTAATGTTTGTTTTGTACTTTCAGTATGTCACATAATCTGATTTGGATATTCTGGAGCAGGAATGAACTTCTTTTCCCTGTAACAGCTGTTGTCAAATGCAGTATTTATGGTTTCACAGAAGCAAAGAGGAATGTCCAGAGATTCAAAAATAAAACAAATAGCCACTCTTTAAAATGGGAGCTAGCTCATTACGATTTAAATACAAATGCCTTCCTTATGCACTTCACTCCCTTCAAACTTGGCTCTTCTGTCCTACAATCTACTATTTTGCCCTTCTAGTACAAGGACTTTTTTCTTCCTAGCTCCTGCCAAGCCAACAGCTTCTTTCTTTATTTTTAGCTCTTCATCTTACTGCTTTGTCTTACATCTTTATACCCATACTTCTCAGTATTTCCCTTCTTTTGCTACGGAAGAATATTAATTGAGAAATTGTTGTATTACACTATCTGTTCTATGGATTATAAAGTTAATTCTCTAGATATCATGTGATAAATGAAATAGATTTTAAAAAAACATGTTAAATACTCATTGTGATTCTTTCTAAATCGGGCTAACATTCAACCCCCTTTCTATTTCACGTACATGACACACCCATCCAAGACACAAAGAAAAATAACTTACTGGTCGTGGTTCCCTTGGGTTCACAAAAGGAATAGGTATACAGACAGACAAGACTTTACTACACACCGCCAGAGGAACAGCACAGCACTGGTAGGAAGAAAGTTTGGAGACAGTTAAGGAAAATAGTTTGTAAAATAGAAAAGGTGGGAACAGCAGGGTAAGGCAAGAAGAAACGTAACCAGGCATGGTGTGCAGTAGAGCACAAGAATTTGTGAGAGGAAAAAAAGAAACATCGAAGGCAGAAAGGCATGAAGACATGCACGTGCTCTGGGGGAGCCAGGGTGTCTATCCATACAGACAAAGGGAGAAGCAATCTAAAAGCAGGTACCTGAGTCCAGCAACCTGCACGTGCCTGCCGCAGGACCTAGGATATATTGCAGGAGAGACGGTGCCTAGCCAGGTCTCTTTTTCTTAATCTGTCAACTGGCTGGAGGCCAACAGGTCACCCACTTAACTTAAGAGCATGAGAGCAGCTTGGTTGGGAGACCCCACCTGGGTCTGCTGCGTGAATCAGGGACCGCAGGGCACACCACGTTCTGCACTGCAAAATGTTACTTGACAGGGAGCAACCGGTCTGCAGTGAGAGGAGCTCTCAGAAGGAGCTGTCAATACTTACACCTTTTTATTGATAGTCATACTCATGAATAAGGCAAAGGTCGTCAGATTGGCAAATATTTTAGAGGGTGCTCATTCCTTGGTAAGATGGACATTTTATCAAAGTCAAACGTAAAGTCACACACTTTAAAACAAGGGATCACGCCATAACCTAGAGGGTAAAGAACAGTGTTGAGGAGGCAAGAGCTTCACAAAGTACTCAGGAAGCATTTGGCTATACGGTGAGAAGGCCAAAGACACAACATAGCGGGACATTTCTCTAGAAACCAAGGAGAGGGAAGGGAAAGCACTCATGGACAAAGAAGGCAGGAAAAGAAGGAGGCAACGGTGTGGTGGGTTGACCCTGACTGGATGCCAAGTGCCCACCAAAGCTGCTCTATCCCTCCCCTTCTCAACTGGACAGGGGAAAGAAAATGTAACAAAAAAGCTTGTGGGTCGAGATAAGGACAGGGAGATCACTCAGCAATTAACATCACGGGCAAAACAGACTCGACTTGGGGAAAATCAGTTTAATTTATTACCAGTCAAATCAGACTAGGATAATGAGAAATAAAAATTAAATCTTAAAACACCTTCCCCCTACCCCTCCCTTCTTCCCAGGCTCAACTTCACTCCCGATTTTTCTACCGCCTCCCCCCGAGCAGTGCAGGAGGATGGGGATTGAGGGTTGTGGTCAGTTCATCACACGTTGTCTCTGCTGCTTCTTCCTCCTCAGGGGAGGACTCCTCACACTCTTCCCCTGCTCCAGCGTGGGGTCCCTCCCACAAGAGACAGTCCTCCATGAACTGCTCCAACATGCATCCTTCCCACAGGCTATAGTTCTTCATGAACTGCTCCAGTGTGGGTCCCTTCCACGGGGTGCAGTCCTTCAGGAGCAGACCGGGTCCAGCATGGGTCCCCCACAGGGTCACAAGCCCTGCCAGCAAACCTGCTCCAGCATGGGCTCCTCTCTCCCCACGGGCCCACAGGTCCTGCCAGGAGCCTGCTCCAGTGTGGGGTCTCCACGGGGTCACAGCCTCCTTTGGGCACATCCACCTGCTCCGGCGTGGGCTCCTCCCCGGGCTGCAGGTGGATATCTGCTCCACCGTGGACCTCCATGGGCTGCAGGGGCACAGCTGCCTCACCATGGTCTTCTCCACAGACTGCAGGGGAATCTCTGCTCCGGCACCTGGAGCACCTCCTCCCCCTCCTTCTGCACTGACCTTGGTGTCTGCAGAGTCGTTCCTCTCACATATTCTCACTCCTCTCTCCAGCTGCAGTTTGTGTCCCAGTGGGTTTTTTTTTTCCCTTCTTAAATACATTATCCCAGAGGCGCTACCACCGTTGCTGGTTGGCTCAGCCTTGGCCAGCGGTGGGTCTGTCTTGGAGCCGGTTGGCATTGGCTCTATTGGACATAGGGGAAGCTTCTAGCAGCTTCTCACAGAAGCCACCCCTGTAGCCCCCCTGCTACCAAAACCTTGCCACGCAAACCCAGTACAAATGGGAAAGAATAACGTCACAGAACCTGAGAAAAGACAAATCTTCAAACAAGATGAAGTCATCAAGGAGGCCAAAGCTGGCAGAGAAGCATGCCATCATTCCCCTGAACACAGAGAGTTGTCTAGGATCTCTTTGGAAATGGCTATAACCGTATTTTTGAAAAGAGACAAAAAATGAGAGGACTGCAGACAACAGTGATTAAATATAGCTAATTTGGCTAGGCAATGATTTAGCCAAACTAGCTTTTTCCAACTCACTGTGAGCAATCTGTTTAACTCCTGCTTGGTGGAGAAAGACATCAAAACATCATGCATATTAAGCACTGCGTTAAATGAATTTATTACCACTACCCCTTCATGAGATAGGAAGAGGGGCTGTGGTAGGACCTTTGGAGTTTCTTTTGGATGCCTGTAGCCTGTATAGTTTTATCAGCTTTTCTGTTGTTCTCCCTATGTGTCCAAATAGTTGCCAAGCAGAGATTTCTGGTTTAGGAGCAGTAATTGTGTCCTTGCCCTTTCAGTTTGCTCTAAATTGCATTAGCTATCAGAGATTTTGGAATCATGATTCTCAATGAGAAAAGTTGCTCTTTTTGTAGTGAGAATTTAATCTTATCTTGTGAAACACGTGTTTCTAGCACATTTAGTGTGCTAGAAAAGTATTACGTATCTATATTTCTTATCTAATCCTTGGGTAAAAACGACCAAATCAGTGACTGTAGCTTTAGGCATTCAGTCAGGGAGAAATTAATTCTCCGTGCTGACGTTCTCAATGAAAAGCTCAGGTACCTCAAATAGTTTAACAAAACTAAACATGTTAGTTTTTCCATGAAGGCTTGGTCTATGTGATAAAAACCAAACCACCCTTCCTTGATTGCCATCTCACCAAGATACATAGACTGTATGTGTGCCTACTACTAAAAAGTATTAAATATTTTGATTATGAGCTTGAATACAATTTGATAAAGCTCTGCATGTAGAAAAACAGTTAAAAATCTTATAAATAGGCAGTTATAGTTCATTTTGAACAACTTACATTTTATAGAAACCCTAAGCAGCCAACCATACAAGGGCGTCTACTCTAGAATCGCGTATTTGTCTTCTTTTCCTCTTCGCAGACAACAAGAAATATTCTGAAAACAAAGAGACAATCAGTTATCTGGGCATAATGCTGGAGTTGTCACTGAGGTATGTAGACTCCAGCGTGACATCCTGCAGGAAAACAGCAGTAGCCTGCAAAGAGGCTGGAGCAGCAGCAGTCACTGATGGCTCAGAACATCATACCACCAACCTTTGAACAGTTTAATCTATTTTCTTCTTCCATCTCATGCCGAAGAACATGTCATTGGACCCTCCGCTATGAAAGAGGGAGGTATGAAGGGTAGCCAGGGAGCATTTAGCCAGTGGCATAAACCACTGCAAGTCCTGTTTCTATCAAGCCTGGTCCTAATTGAAAACCCTTCACAAGGGGCTACTGTCAGTTCCTCACACTCTGTTGGGGGTCGTAAGATTCCTCTTAAAGACAGTCCGTCACCAGCAAACACCTCTCTGAGGCTTCATTCTCTACAAAACTTCCAGGTAAATAAAGTGCCTTTTATTCCACATACTCTGCTACTCATCTTCCTGCTTGAGAAGGGGAAGGGGGAGAATCTTAATCTGTTTTTATGATATTAAAAGTTAATTTATCCTCACATATTACTTACTGAACTTGTATTATTTATACTGATTGATGATTTCATGTACTCAAAAGCAGCAATTGGCTCAGGGTCTGACTTTCTTTTACACTAAAGAACTCCCAACCTCTGCAAACAACAGAAACTGAGCCATAACTACTTGCTTTTCATGTGTGCAAAGCACTACATGGAGTCTGCAGTGGCAAGCAGATCATATCACTAAATCAATAATACAACGTAGGCATTTAACAGTCATTCCTGCTGGCACAGGGCACATGAGGCAGTGTAAACCAAGCATGTGTCTCACTCTCCAGAAAAAGAGGAAAGCACCTTTTCTCTCAGCAAGATGCCCTGCAAAGTGGATATACTTTTTACCTGAATTACAGTGTTATCTTCAAGAAATACGAAACTCTTTGGGAAAACTGACTCAACTTTGAAACAGTATCTTGGGGTTTTACGCTGCCCTCCACAAACATTAGGACAATAACGGGCAAGGGCTCAACATGTTTTGGATGATGGGAGCAGGAGAGAGAGGAAATCCAAGGTTAAGATGCAGCACTTGTTCACTCGACATTTAGTCTGTGTCACACTTAGAAGGAATCCGTTCTGCATATATTTTATTCCAGTTCTAGTGTAAATTTAAAATAACTCAAGCAAAGAACAGAACTGTGTCTCCTGCCTACAGAATACCCACGCCTTAAAGTATTGCAGGGAAAACAACCAGGAAGAAGTGATAAACATTCATCATTCAGGCTTATGTGTCAAGGAATATTTCTATTTAAAGACCCATGTGACAGACTTCCTTTGCTTAGAATTAAATACTTGGTTCTAGGACCTGCAGAAGCTTCCAGACTTTGAATTAACCACATTAAAATGAAAGGACATAAAACAATCAGTGAAACCACCTTTTTCCTCCATGTGTGAATGAGGTGGATCCTAATGAAGGCTGCCTGTCAAAACAACTGTTTTGACCATAATATCATTAGGTTGGTGTAAGTACCAGAAGAATGGAAAGACATTTTGGCTGTACCTCAGGGAACGCAGACGCCATCCATCCAGCATGTTTACAAGATCTGGATCCTGTTTGATGTGCAGCAGCTCCTCCCTGAGTGGGCAGCACCTGTGACAAGGGTGCTTGTTTCATCCCCTGAAATGTGGTCCTAGCTACAGTTTATTTCTCTGTTATCTCAAAGTGGAGGCAATATAGGGTTCCCTAGATAAGGCTGTGTACATACAGCTTGTTTAGAAATGGAAGTTATTTTTTAGTGGAAGATCCTGCTTTTCAAGTGGATCATTTATTGCCAGCATATAACTGACAGGAAGCTGTTTTGAGCCTCCAGCTCTCTCAGTGCTACTTCACTTGTCATCAGCCAAAGCATCCAAAATGAAGCCTCTAGTGCTACCAGGTTTAGAGAGACACAATAAACACAAAACCTTTCTGATAAGTCACGGTATAGTGACAAGTTTGTACTTTTGCTTTGCTGGCTCCGTTTCCCCCTGGAAAAGAAATTTATACTCAATTTGCATGAGTCATGTGAGGGTTAATTTTTTAATACTTGCAAATTACTTTGGAAAAAAGATATCATAAGTAGTAAATATGTTCTACTGAGCACTCTAGCTAGCAAATATAGGAACAACTTCTAGCATACGATTAACTTTTGCTTTATTCTTCCTTTAAGTTTGCTGTTTCCTGTTCCTTTTAACATATTCCTCAAACTACAGTGAGGTTACGGCCATCACACAACTCTACTTGGACATCGCTACTGTGCAGGGAAAGATCAAAACATGGATTTAAAAAAAATATAATTATGAGAAATCATGCTGAAAAATAAGCTTTTTAATATCTGCTATTACTATTAACATCTGTCATCACAATGACATCTGGCTTGGGATCTCTGCTGATATAGTTCAGATAACAGAAGAAGGAAGTGTAGTTCCTTGATACAGCTCCATAAGTCAATACACGTCATTGGCTTTATTACACTGAGTCACTCTTTCAAGCCTTTGCATGCTCAACATCTGATGGTGAAAGGAGACTTACCATTTCGGGTACTTTAATGTAACAGTTTCTACTATTGGGCTACAATTTCTACTGACTGGAACCCAAGCCATAAATTTGAGGTGGATATTCAAACTTCTACAAAGTTGGAGGGCACACTGAAATCAAGGGCTTTGTGTCGCTGCCAGCTTTAGAGGTACCGCACTGCCTCTAGCTGCTTACATCTTCAGCAGTTGTCTGAAATAAGACACTGAGAAGAAGGAGGTGGGGATTTATATGCCACATTTCTCATACTGACATGCCTGGAGTCCCACTGAAGCAAATGGACCTGGTCTTAGGCTGTAAAATATTAATTTTAATTTAATTGCATGTTTATAACCATTCTCACAAGGCACCTCTCTGATACACCAGGTACCTTAAGACACTGCTTTTCCAGTCACTGACCATTACTAACATAGTAGTTAGAAAGGTCAGACGGTGCAACAGTTTTCTAACTTTATCAAAGAATATAGGGAGGAAAAGGAGAAAGGAATTAATTCATAAAACGTACCTGGATTTTGAAAGAGGCATTGGCAGAAAGCACTCTCAGTGGATGATGGAAGATACCAGCCACTGACAGAGGAAGAAGAAAAATGTTGCTGTCTTGAATCAGAAACCAACAAAGAGATGGGAAAAAACTCAAAGCCACAACAGTCTGCAGAAAGGAGTGGTCGATGGACAGAGGCATCCTCCTGTGCTTCTGCATACGTTCAGCATGTGGCACAGATGTGACATGCTCCATGGCCAGAGCCTTGCACGCTATTACAGACCGTAGTGTAAAGCAACAAACAGTACAAACTATGCGTAAAGCGTGGATGGCTGGGATGAGCTAAGATTGCAAAGCCTCCAGACTGGGCTTTTAAATTACTAGCCTGAAAAAAATAATTCTATGGTGGCAAAATTTGCCAATGACACAAAGTCCTTATACGAGTGAAGAGAAGAGACGGTTACATGGAACTTTAATCAGCTGAAGTCATATGTTAACTAAAATTTTTCAGACAAGTGCATGTATTTAAATTAATGGAACATTTTTACTTATCAGGCATCTGTAATATCTCATTTAATGGACTTCAGCAGAATACTTCTTCAGGTATATTGATATATATCTCTTAATATTTTTCTATCTCTATAGATATCTATATATAGATATATATCACAATTGTGTTATATGTATTTTATTTTTACATCTCTCTCTCTCTCTCAATATACCACAAGAGTGTTAATATTCAAGAGAGCAAACCACTGGTCCCAAAAGTTTTATTTCCAAAAAGGATAAAACTAAATATTAACAAAAAAACCTTTTTTGCAATTATTTTTAATCTTTAATACATTTTCAAATGTTAATTAATGAAAGCTGCTTCAAGAGGTAGAAAAATCATTCTCTCTCTCTATGCCCCTGGACAGTGAGGTGAAGGACAAGGCTGCTGTGGTGAGTCCCAGGCTGACCTAGTAAAAGCTCTATCAGATGCTGAACTCTGCAGCGGTGTCCCAAAAGAACACCTGCAGAAATATCAAAGCAGCATATTCTCCCTCACTCCTCACAGCCTCATTCCCTTCCACCTCGCAAGGCAGCCTGGAAGGGGCACGAAGCCCTGACCTACCCACAACGGGCATTTTCAAGAGTACCCTGTAAATGCAGTCCTGACATTGGTGATCTCATCTCTTCAGAGGTGAGGGAGACAGTTGTGGTTTTTATCCCTCCTCCTTGCATGCTCACGTACTAGGGAACCACAGCAACTTGCTTAAGACCAGTATCAGAAATGCAACTGTGACACTGGTCTCCCCACCACCTTATCAGGGTGCTAGATTACGCTATTTCTGGAACATTACAACAATGTAGACAGGGTATTCTTGTGCTGAGCCCTGCACAGTCAATGGTAATAACTAAACACCTTTTAACACTCTAAAGCAGTATCCTTCCAATGCTGGACCATGCACAGTTTATGAACAGAAGTCTTCCCTGAACTAAAGGCAAAGCTCTGTGAGATGAAGCCAAATTCAAGCTGATGTTTCAGCAGCTTCTAGCCACCAGCTTCTGAACCGTCCCTCAAAATCAAGCTGCCATCCCACACATGGCTTTCTTTTGCTGGGATCTCTCCTAGTGCTGTGTATGCACTGTGTCTGAAACTCTGGGAAACCTTCAGTGAACTCTGCACCAAGAAAGGAAATTGTTTTTTCACAAGTGTATCTAATTATTAATAGGAAGGCATTGTCCACAGACAGCTCAGAATATCAGTATTTGTTGAAAAGTTAAGAGATCTCATAGATCTCCAGGTCTCTGATCTGTTTGGATTCGTTAGGGGACAGTTTCCACCAAAACCTACAGAGGTGGGTTAAATTAAAGGAGGTTTCAACTTGACTTGTAGTTGGAGGAAGGGTTATTTGCCTTTGCCACTTTCAAATGCTATTTTGAGATAACACCAGGTGCTCTTCTTCAAGCAGCACAGTGAGCATGTTCAGTGCTGTTTCCTCCTCAGTCTCAGACATGCATACCAGGTGCATTTGCCGAGTGTTAGCAGATTAATGCACCAGGGAGGGGAGAAAACCCACAAACAGCTACATCTGCCCATGTAGAAAGGAAGTGAGAAGGCAGCTGTAAGTGTTACCCAACTTCTAGAGTCCTTTACTCTGTGGAAAATCAGAAAGGCTACTACCTGGCATAGCTACCAGATAGGCATTTGGGGTGTGATCTTAACTAATTTGTGGTGAGAAAGGGCTTGGAGAAAGATGATCTGACTGCTTAGAGTCCTCTTTGAGCCATTCTTACTGCTGTACATGAAGAAGCAACCCTAAAAGAAGCAGCTGAGGGTCCAAGTAGAAGATTCACTGGTGGTATCCATGCAAAACTGAAATACCAGGGTGCTGCCAATGCCAGCAGTGGCAGGAAGAGTCCCTCGAGCTCTTCGAGATATCTCTGGTGTCACTACAGTGCAGTAATCTGTGAGAGGATAAAAAGTGCTGTCAGCTGCCAAACCAGTCATGAGGGTATAAATGGAAAAATGATAAATTACAGTCCAATATGGCTGGTAATCATGACTGCAGTGGAAACAACTAACAGTCTTGGCACTGCACTTCCAAATCTCCTCCATCCTGAAACATACGTTCTCTGTGGGCTCCTTCCTACTGTTACTACATGGGACTGACCGGTGTTTCTTGGCCTTTGCAGGTCAGAAACCTATCAAAAGCACTTTGGAGCTCCAAGTGTGCTCCTGCACAGAGAGAGTCCTGCCGCATCTGAAGTGGCCATAGATTTTGGTCTCTTTTTAGAAAGACATTTATGACAATGCTCCCTTCTGATCTCATAGAAGGTGTAGAAGTTCTTCACCCCCTACATTTCTCTTGGGAATGCAATGTAGTTCATGTTCCTTATCTGTATTTTGTTACTGATAAGACAAGAAATCTACAACACTTTAAAGAATTAGATAACATCCAGCCTTATATTACCTTTGCATCAGGTGGACGGAGAGCCATTTTGAACTTCCTCAAATCCTTGTAAAAAAACTAGAACCCAAAAATCAGAATTGATTCTTATGCAAGGTCATAGAATCATTTAGGTAGGAAAAGACCTTAAAGATCATCAAGTCCAACCGTTAATCTAGCACTGACAAGTCCACCACTAAACCATGTCCCTAAGTGCCACATCTACATGTCTTTTAAAATACTCCCAGGGATGGGGACTCAACCACTTCCCCGGGCAGCCTGTTCCAATACTTGACAACCCTTTTGGTGAAGAAATTTTTCCTAATATCCAATCTGAACCTCCCCTGGTGCAACTTCAGGCTGTTTCCTCTTGTCCTATCGCTTGTTACTTGACAGAAGAGACCGACACCCACCTCGCTACAACCTCCTTTCAGGTAGTCGTAGAGAGCAGTAAGGTCTCCCCTCAGCCTCCTTTTCTCCAGGCTAAACAATCCCAGTTCCCTCAGCCACTCCTCGTAAGACATGTGCTCTGGACCTTTCACCAGCTTCGTTACCCTTCTCTGAAAACATTCCAGCAACTCAGTGTCCTTGTATTGAGGGGCCCAAAACTGGACACAGTATTCCAGGTGCGGCCTCACCAGTGCCGAGTACAGTGGGACAATCACCTCCCTGCTCCTGCTGGCCACACTATTCCTGGTACAAGCCAGGATGATGTTGGCATTCTTGGCCACCTGGGCACGCTGCTGGCTCATGTTCAGCCGGCTCTCAGTCAACACTCCCAGGTCCTTTTCTGCCAGGCAGCTTCCCAGCCACTCTTCCCCAAGCCTGTAGCATTGCATGGGGTTACATGTGACCCAAGTGCAAGACCCAGCACTTGGTCTTGTTCAATTCCATACAATTGGCCTTGTCCCATCAATCCAGCCTGTCCAGATCCCTCTGTAGAGTCTTCCTACCCTCAAGCAGATCAACACTCCTGCCCAACTTGGTGTTGTCTGCAGATTTACTGAGGGTGCACTCGATCCCCTCATCCAGATCATTGATAAAGACATTAAACAGAACTGGCCTGGGGAGCACCACTTGTGACTGGTTGCCAACTGGATTTAACCCCATTCACCACCACTCTTTGGGCCCAGCCATCTAGCCAGTCTTTTACCCAGCAAAGAGTACTCCTGCCCAAGCCATGACCCACCAGCTTCTCCAGGAGAATGCTGTGGGAAATGGTGTCAAAGGCTTTACTAAAGTCCAGGTAGACAACATCCACAGCCTTTCCCTCATCAAGTAAGTGTGTCAACTTGCCACAGAAGGACATCAGGGGTTAGTCAAGCAGGACCTGCCCTTCATAAACCCATGCTGACTGTGCCTGATCATCTGGTTGTCCTGTACATGCTGCATGATGGCACTCAAGGTGATCTGCTCCATAACCTTCTCCGATATCAACGTCAGACTGACAGGCCTGTAGTTCCCTGGATCCTCCTTCTGGCCCTTCTTATGGATGGGAGTCACATTGGCTAATGTCCAGTCAACTGGGACCTCCCCAGTTAGCCAGGACTGATGATAAATGATGGAGAGTGTCTTGGTAAGCACTTCCACCAGCTCCCTCAGTACTCTTGGGTGGATCCTATCAGCCCCATAGACCTGTGTGTGTCTCAGTGATGCAGCAGGTTGTTAACCGCTTCCTCCTGGATTATGGGGGCTTCATTCTGCTCCCCGTCCCTGTTTTTCAGCTTAGGGGGCTGGGTACCCGGAGAACAACTGGTCTTGCTATTGAAGACTGAGGCAAAGGCGGCGTTAAGTACCTCAGCCTGTTCCTCATTCTTTGTCACTGTGTTTCCCCCTGCATCCAATAAAGGATGGAGATTCTCCTTAGCCCTCCTTTTGTTGCTAATGTATTTCCAGAAACATTTTTTATTGTCTTTTACATAGCAGCCAGATTAAGTTCTAGTTGGGCTTTGGCCCTTCTAATTTTCTCCCTGCATAACCTCATGACATCCCTGTAGTCCTCCTGAGTTGCCTGCCCCTTCTTCCAAAGGTCATAAACTCTCCTTTTGTTTCCCCGAAGTTCCAGCCAAAGCTCTCTGTTCAGCCATGCCGGTCGTCTTCCCTGCCAGCTCATCTTTCTGCACATGGGGACAGTCTGCTCCTGCGCCTTTAAGATTTCATTCTTGAGGTCTATATGACACTACAAAAAGGAGGCTTAAGGAGATATTAGATGGGAAGGAAAGAGACACAGTGAAAACTCAACAGCCAAATCAATTTGATAGCACATCACTAAAATAAAAGTAGTTGTTTTACATCAAATGCCAAACAAGTTGCAGCACTGCTGACGCTTATATGGCTAAATGCTTAGAAACACAAAGTAAGATTATGGACTGAAAACCCCCAATACCTTAAGGGGAATGAATACTAATGGATTTTTAAGCCACGTTGGTGACATGTTGACTCTGGGCTAACACTAGGGGACAAACAAGACACTCAGCCACCACTTACCATGCTGACATAAGTAGAAAGCTGATGTGAGCAGCTCCTGGCCCTGCTGCTTGTTCTTACCTCTGCTCCTCCCTTTCCTCTTGTGCCAACACAACTGTGCATACACATAGAGAAGGACTGGTGGGAGATGTCGTGGCTGGACCATGATAAGATAGAGTTCTCCATTCTTTTTGAAGTAAGGAGGGGCGTGTCAGCAAAACCACTACCATGGACTTCCGGAGGGCAGACTTTGGCCTGTTCAGGATGCTGGTTGGTAAAGTCCCTTGGGATGCAGTCCTGAAGGGCAAAGGGGTCCAGGAAAGCTGGACAGTCTTCAATAAGAAAGTCTTAAAGGCGCAGGAGCAGGCTGTCCCCTTGTGCCGTAAGACGAACTAGTGGGGAAGACCACTGGTCTGGCTGAACAGGGAGCTTTTGCTGGGACTCAGGGAAAAAAGGAGAGCTTACCACTTTTGGAAGAAGGTGCAGGCAACTCAAAAAGAGTACCAGGATCTCGTTAGGTCATGCAGAGAGAAAATGAGAAAGGCAAAAGCCCAGCTAGAACTCAATCTGGCCACTGTTGTAAGAGATAATAAAAAATGTTTTTACAAATACATTAAATACAAAAAGAGAGACAAGGAGAATCTCCATCCTTTATTGGATGCTGGGGGGGAACATCGCCACCAAAGATGAGGAAAACGCTGAGGTACTTAATGCCTTCTTTGCCTCAGTCTTTAATAGCCAGACCAGTTATCCCTAGGGTACCCAGGCCCCTGAGCTGGAAGGCAGGGACAGAGAGCAGAAAAAATCCCCCATAATCCAGGAGGAAGCAGTTCCAGGAGCAGTGAAGTGATCATCCTCCTGTACTTGGCACTGGTGAGGCCGCACCTTGAATACTGTGTTCAGTTTTGGGCCCCTCAATACAAGAAAGACATTGAGGTGCTGGAGCGTGTCCAGGGAAGGGCAACGAAGCTGGTGAAGGGTCTAGAACACAAGTCTTATGAGGAGCAGCTGAGGGAACTGGGATTGTTTAGCCTGGAGAAAAGGAGGCTGAGGGGAGACCTTACTGCTCTCTACAACTACCTGAAAGGAGGTTGTAGCGAGGTGGGTGTCGGTCTCTTCTGTCAAGTAACAAGCGATAGGACAAGAGGAAACAGCCTGAAGTTGCACCAGTGGAGGTTTAGATTGGATATTAGCTTGGCACTTGAAAAATTTCTTCATGGAAAGAGTAGTCTAGCATTGGAACAGGCTGCCCAGAGAGGTGGTGGAGTCACCATCCCTGGAGGTGTTCAAAAAACGGGTAGATGTGCCACTTTGGGACATGGTTTAGTAGGCATGGTGGTGTTGGGTTGATGATTGGACTGACGATCTTAGAGGTCCTTTCCAACATTAATGATTCTATTCTAATTTTACCTTCATTAAAAAATAATCCAGCCACCAAGCGAGGAAACATTCAATTAATTATTACTCTACCCTTAATTAGTTTAGTGGTGGACTTGGTACTGTTAGGTTAATGGTTGGACTTGATGATCTTAAAGGTCCTTGCCAACCTAAACGATTCTATCCTTCTATACCCTCACCTGGCAGAGCCCATTGGGGCACCAGTCCCGCTGGCAAATACCCAGCACAAGGAAAGGGCACCACAGCAACAAGTAGCTGAGGGTGGGGGTCAGTGCCGGCCCCCACCTGGAGTTTTGGCAGCTCATGGAGCATCTCTAGCCTTGGCCCTGCAGCCACTGCCTGCTGGTGGCTTGCAAGGTGGCACTCAGTGAACAGCCCATAGTGCTGGTGTGCCTGGTCATTTAGGTGCCCCAAATGTCCTTGCACATCATGACAGTGTCTTTAGTCAGGAACAGGGGTGCTACAGCAAAGAGATTAATTTCTTTCACAGAACACAGACTGCGCTGATTTCTCCCAAGAGTGGTTACATTTTGTAAGAAAAATACTTATTTTTACATTTGTCGATTTCTTATTTTGCTTTGTGAGCCAATGTAGCTTTTTCCTTTCCTTCTCTGGCACCACACTGGTTATTATTTATTTATAGAGCAAGCAAAAATGGGCTAAGTTTAAAAAAAAAAAAAGATATGGGAAAGGTGTGGTCTCTTCCTCTACTGCTAACAGTCTAACTTTAGATGTGATGGGATAAAGTGGGAGTGAGAAGACAGGAGGTTGAGATGGGCTCATGGACAAAGATTACAGCATAAGTACATTTTGGATGTTCAAATTTTATAATAATATTGTTCATTCACAGGAAATAATTACGTTGCCACCCTGAACTCAGATATACCTCGGAAATCAGTAACTTTCTCATCTCTTGGTCTAGTGGTTCTGAAAAATTTTATTGCAAGCTGTCTCCGTGTTGTTTTTTACCCCTCTCCTTTTCTGTTGCAAAACAAAAATAATGTTAATGGCTTAGTAAAGCCTAACTTTAGAATTCAAAATACGAAGAAATTTAAAGTTTAAAAAGCAACAGTAATTTCGTGTCCTTGCGTTGAGGGAACTGGAGTCTTAAATTGGATATGATGCTACATGGGAGCCAGCTCTGAGATCTGAAGTGAGAAGTAGCATGATCAAACAAATAAAAGTGGAGTTTGAATTTAACACCTGTTTTTTGGGGAAAGCATGTGTCTCTGACACTTGCAAAGAACGTGTTGCAAGAGCTGAAGAGCAACACATGGTACAATAAAAGCTCAAATGAGAGATTTGGTTGAAGTTTTGGAAAAGACATATGCACAGGAAAAGAAGTGGAAGGATCTCAACACGATCTAGCTGTATAGATGGGGGAAAGAGTAACAAAAAGTTATCCCTACCGAGCCAGACTTGAAAGATGGTTTCTGCCATTGAGTCAGGTATGAAGAAAATTTGGGTAAAGCATACACAGAAATGCAGAACAAATTAACAGGCTCCAATTTCTCCTTAATCTGAAATGGGTTTAGCAGTATGAAGGCCAGCTGTAGTAGCCAATCCACAACATACCATTTCATGCTGCTTCTCACTCTAAAATCCCAAATTTGCCATGTTCTTTTGTTAAATTAAACATATTGAGCCATCTTTCATTAACCATAATGAGTTTTGTGTCACACAGAATTCTATGTTCATGGGTATTTTAGTTAGATTCAAAAAGCTATTTAATAAGATGTCTGCTTTGTCCAAAAAACCATGCAAATAACAGTGTACAGCTGTAACTGTCTGAGAGTTACCATGTTTGTGAAGTCTGAATTTATTTGACTAGCTAGCAGGAGGACCTTGACTAGACAGAACCATGATGGAGTCACAAGGTCGAACTTTGATATAATTTTTCTAAGAGAATTTGCCTCAGGTGGGTTTTTTTTGTTTGGTTTGTTTTTTTGTTTTTTTTTTACGCTCAAGCAAAAGAGCCAGCAGGATCAGACGTAGCTGAGTTGATACAAACAGGTGCTCACCATTTTGCAGAATAAGACTCAAGAGAAGCAGGTTGAAATACCAAATATGAACTGTTGTGAGCAGATTTCACATCACCCATAATGCAGGATCTGACAACTCGCTCATGTTTTAAAATGCAGCGCATCAAGCGCTGATCATCAAGCGGAGAAGAGCTTAACCAATTCAAGGATGTGTTTGCATTCATGAACAATACTTACACCTCAGGACCCAGCTGTCTCCAGGGTTTTGTCACTGTGGGCTTGGCCCTTGAAAAAAGCCTGCTGCATCAGTCTGCTGTGTCATAGGCTACTTAACTGGCTGGTTATCACAAAGCGTTCCCTTAACTGATGGGTGCCTGCCTCCTCCTCCTCCACCAGGTAAAGCCTGCAACGTGAGCTTGGCTCTTGGTTGCATCCTGCTGTTTATCTGTGGCAGGCAAGCAGCAACCCTGTGCTTCCAGAGCTTCAGCCTCTCCCTGCGCTGGTGATAAGTTACTCCCCGAGTCCTTTCTGCCAATTGTTCTTGGCAAACGGACCGGGGAAGACTATTGTTGTTGCTGGCTGTTATCTCTGCCTCTGACTCCACTTGGCGGGGGTGCAAATCCATCTCTCTGGTGTGGAAACAAGCTGCTGGACTCTGGATGAGTCAACTCATTAATAAACAAAGAGTTACAAAGGAAATGGGAATCAGTCTTAACAAAATAAATGCACACAAAGTTTATTGGATGCTAGGGTGTTTGTGCTCCCCAACATGACACTGCTTTATCTCAGGCCCCAGCCTTCCTATCAGAAAATGGGGAAGTTAGTAGTTTATCAAATTTTAATCAGCTTAAATGTTGATGTATTACTTACACAGCATGGAAAGTATTTTCTCTGTTGTTACTGGTGAAGGTAGGTCATTTTTAATTATTAATTTATATCTGTTTCTCCATTTCTATACCTTCTCTGCTTTGTGGAGTGTGCCAATGCTAAACTAGAAAACCTTCCATTACCTACTGCTTACCCTGTCTCTGTGAGGGACCCCAAGCCAGGTGTCCTGCAGGAAGCTCAAGACTGAAGTATTAAATTCTCATGAAATGTTCTTCCGTGTTGAAGCAGAAGTATGTGATCAGATTCAGGAACACTGGGCTTGGGACTTGGCAGGGGGCAGGTGGGTTGCAGCTTTTTGGTGGTGGGGGGGTTGGTGGGGTTTGTTTCGTTTTGGTTTTTTTAAAAAAAAGAAAAGAGGATTTTTGCATTTTCTCCTTACAACAGCAGCCTTGTCCATAGCTCACTGTAGGCCAGGGAAGATTTGATGTGGGTTGGTCCTTAGTGTTTGGCTAGCAATACCATTATAGCGGTAAAAAGAAAGCCTGGCTCTTCTCAGGTCTCTTGATGCTCCTTATACCCCTAAGGACAGTACTACCACTTTTCTTGCAGCAGCATTTGGAAAGCCTCACAGTTTCCTCATCTGTGAGGTATCCACAGCCATATCCCCTTCTCTCACGATCAGAAGTCAGTCTTGCTCTCTAAGAGACACTTCAACAGTCAGTTCCCACACAAGTGCACAACTATTCCAGTGATGTTAAAATAAAGCAAGATAGATACATTACGCTTTAGAAGAAAAGCTAGAAGCAAAACGAGCTGTAGGCAAACATACGCTGCTGGACTATTAAGTTCCACATAAAGCAAAGCTAGCTGGCTAGAAAGCTTATTTACAGTGAACTCCTATTAAGCAAGAGCAACAAAGTATTACAAGTTTGGCCCAGACAGCAGCCACCTTGTCTTTCAGTACCTTTGCAAGGTAAATTTATTTCAAGGCCCCAGAAAGTCTGTTGAATGGCATGGATCTATTTGCTTTACAGGAAAAAATGGGATTCTTTGTGTTTTCCTAATAGAAGCGCGCTCTCTTTCTCTCCCCTAAGTGACCATACCACATAGTTACCCCATGTACCACCTTCCAAAGCCATGCAGGATCCAAACCACCCCACTTCCCACAACATATTTCTAACAAATAACACTGCCTTAGTTCTTCTTCCTGCCTAATATTCACTGACAAGTTCAACTCTGGCAAAAAAATCAAAGATGATCATCCATATGCATTCTCCTCATTAAGCATTTTGTGAAATACACATGAATCTGTATCTACCCAGAAAAACATCAAGCTGGAATAGGACAGGGGATTCTTAAAGAAAAAAGAATACAACAGCATACTTCTGGTAAAACATTATTTTGTTTTGTTAATGCATTCCCAGAGTTCCCTAACTAATTATGAATTAGACAGCAATCGTTATACAAACACGTAGTGCAAAATATGTTGTTTGAAAAAGTAAAATCCATGGAAAACACATACCTGAAGCTAAGTGTCTGATGAGGTGACCTCATCTGTGTTAGAAAGTGTTATGCAAAGGAGAGTACTCAAGTTAGGAAAGGTCACGATGAAATTTGCCTAAAAAAGCCAATGGAAAGTTTCCTAAGTGGAGTCCTTCAATGAAGTGTGGGCAAATTTCCCACTAAGTTCACCTAGAAAGCACTCAGTCAATGGCAACTTGTAGACTTGTAGTGTAGACTATGAATGAGTTGCATCATATGTAAAAACCAATTTCTTTAATCAGTTTTAAAAGTCAAATAGATTTAATCCATTTTTCTCTCTACTGCTGAATAATAAAGAAATGTGAATAGACATATGATTTATTTTCTCTGCACTATTTACTGTATTAAAGATTTTTTCTTTACTCTCCAAGTTAGACCTCTAAAGGTTTCTCCCCTACACACACACACTTCTCCAAACTTGATTTTATTTTCACTGTCCTTTTCTTTTCCCATCTCAGTGATATCCCTTCTGAGATGAAGCAGACTGTGTTTAGTAGTCCGAATACATACTATACGTCATGGTATTACATTATTTTTAGTATCGTTCTTGACTTCTCTTAATACTACCTAATTTCCCATGTATCTATTTGCTTTTCAGCCAACACTGCATGATGAAGAGATGTTTTCACTCAGTTCTTCACAGCAATGTGTGTGTCTTTTTCCCAGCTGGTTTCAGTAAATTTAAAATCTAGTATGAATAAATAGTCAACATTGTTCTCTAAATCACATTACACTGCAATCGCAGCTCCATCATCAAGTCAGATTGCCTGCTCTTTGTTAGGTCCTTCTACATTTCCTTCTTTTGCTTTCTAAATGTGACAGAGTAATTTTTTTTGGTCATGTGTTGATTTTACCACCCCATTGCTTGTGCCTTTCTCCAAGTCAAACATTAGACAGCGTCAGCACCGGTACAAACCTTGGGGGAACACTGCTTAACCTTACTTAAACTCTATGAAAACAACTTGCATCCACCTTTTCCATTAAAGTCTTAGACTTTCTACCATAAAGTAAACCAAACTGACCTTTTCATGGTAAAGAAAGAAAAAAGAAAATTAAATCAGAACTCAGCTGTGCAACCCCTGATTTAGGCTTGTTGAGGAAAAGCACGGTCAGGGACAAGGTGGGTAAAAGAGGAATGTTAGAGCTCAGAGAGCATCGTTGTTCACTAGGAAGCCAAGCACAGACCAGAAATGAGAGGAGGGAAATCACAGAAGTGAACGTGCCCCTTGGGAAACAACTCTTGAGGGCAAGTCCCACATCATGCAAAGAGGCCATACACATGATGTCCCTCTTTCTTGGTTGCACCTCTGACAACACTGCATGATGAAAGAGGGGACTGATCATCGCTGGAAGCGTATGTGTCCTCAAGGATCTTGTCCCCTGCGAGTGCAAAGGCAGCTGTTGTACCCTTTGCCAAGGGTTTATGAAATGCAAAAACCAAGTCATAAAAAATAAAAAGTGAGGAAAAAAAAAAAGCGCTAGAACTCTCCAATCCTCCCAGGTATAATTACAGAAAATAACAACAAAAATAAGGTGGCTTCTGGCACTTTTGGTGTTCCGAGGCGTTTACTGTTTTGCGTCTCGACTGCGGTAATGTGTAGGACGCATAAACAGCGAAGTTGGCCAACCAGATGGAGCATGCAACCTGCTAATTGGGGAAAGTGTGCCCAAGCATCCGGCCACCAGTTGACAACACAACAGCCCCCAGAAAGTCAAGTTTTATTTCGATTTTTTTATTTTAAATGCTAGTTCAACCACCGATCTAAAAATTAAATGAATTTGCATTTGGTAGGCAAAAGAAAATTCTTTTCTGAAGATGTACTAGCTTTCATGACTTCTCTGTTTATAGCATTTAATAGCAAGAAGTACAGAAAGAGAATCTAACAGAAAATACCTTATTTATCTATGGAGTACCACTATCCCTACAGCTTTGATTTTATCCTTTTCCTTACACAGAAGTTATACAGATCCTAGGAGCAAGATATTATACTTAACACAAAACACAGCTACTCCAGTAAGATATTCAGGAAAGAAACAACTAAAAACGCCTCCAAAACCCCTACTACCCTTGGATGCACAGTACAGTTACCTGTTGGAAAGAAGCACGATTCGAGACCTTTTCTTTCCCTTTCAATTTTATAGAAAATAAATTCTGAGCCTTCATTACTTAATTATTGCACTGTAAGGAAAGGTTACAGTCCTGTTTTCTGCAGACATTAAAATAACAGATAATAAATTCCACTCTTCACTAATAAATTCCATGGTTTTTCTTTTAAAAAAAACAACATAAATTGTCTAGGGTTTCCAGACCATATGTCCTGCAATAGACTTTGTTTTCAAGCAAGCTGATACTTGAGTCTTCTAGTCTTTAGCTGTTTACCACTCAGTTCAATTTCTTCTGATCAAAGGGCTTAGCAAAGTATCAATACAGACATTAGAGAATACCAAGACATAATAATGACCCTTAGTCTGCTTTACTCAACTCTCCAGGGCTGCTTTTTTTCCTCTTTCTTCTTTATGATTCTGTAATGGGGTGAGGGTCTGATCCTCAGCCCAGGTTTTCACTAATAATCCTTCATGCACGTCTAATTGCAGCCTAATTGCATGGGGCCACAAACACTCGGAGTATTATGTAGGTAAACTACGTCCTTGTAATTGTGGAAGGTGGTAACTGGAATTATGTTCCACGTTGTAAATTATCTGACCTTTCAGTTAAACATCTGTTACCGGCCAAATGGCCATTGAAAGTTTCAGTAACAGTTTACTACCTTTTACTCCTTTACAATTACATTGCCAACCCAACAATGAGTTGAAACGGAGCCGACGGGAGAGTACCAGTGAAAAGCAGAGCATTGAGTCCTACGGCAGGCTTGAATCCTGTCATCAGTCACAACTCTGAGGCCATTTGAAAAGAATGCGGGGTGAAGCCTGTTGGGCTCCACCAAAACCACCATGGAAACTATTAGCATGTCACCTCTTAACCGTGAGCAAGAGTACAAAAAGCGAAACGCAAATAAGAAATTCACCTTCATATAGCCCTGCTTATGCATCCAGGGCTGGCAGGTAGGAAAAGAATGATCAATTTAATGGTAAATGAAATTTAAACTTAATTATTTTTTTGTTTATATAAAAGTCACTGAACTACTACAAAACTGGTAAGCCTATGGTGACATTTTGGTATTCTTACTATCCACACCTTACAGGCAGTGCCAACAGAGTCTGATGTTCACAAGGCATGTTATGAGCCATGAAAAGTGCTAAAGGTGTTTGACCTCATTATTGATGAGATGCCTAGCAATTTTAAACACTTAGAAAAAGTTAGTGTTGAGTTGGAATGAACTAATTAACGCTTGATACAGCAAACAACATCACGCTTTTCATTATTTCATAAAGCAAAAATAAGGAGATAAATTAGCAACCTGAAACAATAGATTCAATGTGGAAAAAAAAATCTAAATAGTATGGGCATGAATGTTGTTGGTATGAGAATAGCGGTTCCATCAATGACATTTCTTTACCATAGTTCAGTGTTGCTGTTAAAAAAAGGGACTGCCTTCCTTGAAGAGGCATGCCCGATTCCAAAAATGCTAGCTAAACTCTAGCTGCAGTGAAGTTAACGGGAATTTTGCTAAAGATTTCTACAGGAGCAGGATTTCATCCTTCTGTTTCCCCTGGCACAAACAGAACGCACTGTGGGTCCACGCAAACCCCTCTGCTGAGTCTAGGTCTTTCTGGCCAAGCGATCCCTTGTAAACGCTGAAGCCCCCTCAAGATGCTAAGCACAGAGCTGGACTCTGCAACCTCTGCTGGCATGCGGCAAGCGCTTACATAGGTGCCCCCTGAAGCTGGCGGGACTACGCGGTCAAGTGCTCTCAAAGAAGTAACGAAAGAAAAACATCGTTCAGAAAAGCTGTATGATATGCATGTCTTCACATTAAATCAGAATTATCACTTTTCTAAATAAATTAATTTTTATATCTCCCATTTATGACCACTTTCTTCCAACTTCATCCAGAAGGAAGAATGAGAGCAGGTGCCATTAAGAGCTTCTGGTTTAATAGTATTTCATTTTGATGTGCATTGATTTGCTGTTTTCTTGCCACGATTTTGCAAATTTATTAACAGTGCAAGGTTCCCTGTGCTACCTTGCTAAAATGCTTCACCTTGGATCCAAGAAGGCACTTCTTCAGAACTATTTTCCATCTGCTTGATTATTAAATACCAGAAGTGAGCTCTTCACAGATCAAGAGCATCAACTCTTTTCCCAGGAACAGCATTTCACTTTTCTATACGCCCATATAACATTTATTATAGAATCTAAATCCCATCTAAGAACTATTCAAACATGAATTAATGAGTAAGCTGAAAATTTTATTTGACAGAGAACCTGCAAATGCAGTATCTGAATCCTCTTCAGTATGTTTACTTTTCTTTCCTTTACACTAACCAAAAAAAATACATAAGATAAATATGGACAGCAGAGGTAGCTAGTCATTTCAGAGTGACAGAAATGGCACCAGGATAGCGCTGGTAAAAATTGCTTTCCTTGAGATACAAGAGAAAGAGGTAAAGATGCTTTTGCACTACTCATTTTTTTTTCCATTTATTTTCCTGTTACGGGGCAGTTCTCAGACCATGTTACTGGCTTTATTTCACAGAGGTGAAAATGGAAAAAAAGAAAAAAAATCTTTATTATACTTTCCTATCTCTGAACAAATTTGGTTCAGGTACTTTGCTGTCAGGTTCCTGTTTCTTCTGCGAGTAATTCATGCGATTACTGCTGAAAGCCCATTAAGAAAGCAGCCATGCCTGTCACCAGACAAAGGAGGATGTAAAAGCACTTCATTGTTCCTGCTCTGAAGAAAAACAATTTACCACAGCCAGACCCCCCTCCCAGCAGTGCCAAGTGCGCGGTAATTTATTACCCCTGGATGTCTGATTCCAAGTGAAGGAAACTGAAATGTCATACCTTCATTCATAACACCGTCTCATGGAATTATTTTTTCCGGATTCCTGGGAAGTTGAAATATTTGAGAAGAATATCAGGAACTGTTGTTTTAGCCTGTTTGGTGAGTAGATAATTGCCTTCCAACTCTATTCTTTCAGGAAATGATGTGAGTGTCGCATTGTTCCTAGACAGGGGCAGCAATGTTTTTTAACGAGACACATACATATATATTTTTAAAAGAAACAAAACACAACAAAAACATGCAGTCTAAGCCACTGTACTGAACCAGACTTTTTGAATCTGGTGTAGATAAGAGGCTGGCCCAGACAACGTGTCCACATTTCACATAACTAAGAGCATTCTTTAGAAGGGATGTAAGCAACACTTTTTGTTGAAGAAGAAGAAGAAAAAAAAAAAAGAAATCTAAAACAAAACCCTTTATGATGTGGCAGTAAAAAGCTCATTATGTTAAGTGATATCAAACATGACCAGAAAAGACCCTAGGGAGAAATTACACTTTTTTTATTGGATTCTGTGGGACAAACTAGCCTGGGAACTTGAAAGCACAGGGAAGGCGCACGTGGAAATCACATCATATATGAAGAATAATTTCTTACCGTGTGAAAATTATTTGGAAATAGTTTTCAGCTGAAGTTTCTCTTTATGGCAGCCGTTTCAAAGGGAGCAAACTGAGGCAATGACCTACAGTAGCACTAATACAATAGCTGCTGGATAACCTCCTTGCAGAGGTATGTGGTCTTAGTCCAGTTCTGTGTCGACAGGCAAAATATAATGAGCACTGAAACGCGTAACAACAGAAGCTCAGTTTGAGCCTCTGACTTTATTTTGACTGAAGATAATGGCAAAACCTCAACTCGGTTTTTGAATTTCAATTTAATTTTTGATAAAAGTAAAATTGGGCCTGGAAAAAGTGTAAAGAGGGAACTACTATTCCTTCTTCAGGAGAGGTGGCAAAGGACAAAGGGGCAGCATACAGAAACTCTGCTATGACTTTTCATGCTCCGGTTTGACCACTACACACTTCTCTAGGACTTGCATCCTCTAAAACCAAACTGAAAAAAGATTTTGCATTTTGTGATCCTGTGGTGACGGTGACTGCCACTTAAGTGACCAATACCAACCACCATCCCACAGCAACGCGATGCAGTGAGCTGCACCATCCATTTCCTCCCTACTTCAACATCTGGCTAAGAAACAAAAAGCCAATAATCAGCCTTATTACATAAAAATCTATCTGCTTGTGGATGTTTTAAAGGAAATTGCATTTGCTGCACCACCTGCAAGCCACAGGTGCAAGAAAATTTCAAAACACAATACATCCTGGTCACCCCACTTTTCTTTATTTTGGGGCAGTGGGGGGGAAGGGGAAGTTTTACAACCAGAAATGGCACCCTGCGTTTGGGCCCACTTCTCCTGGATACATGGATTACACGAAAAAGTGTGTTCAAAAAAAAAAAAAAAAAAAGTTGTGTTCAAAAAACGGGTAGATGTGGCACTTTGGGACATGGTTTAGTCTAGTCTACCCTTGATTGGCTTAGAGTAGACTTGGTAGTGTAGGTTAATGATTGGACTGGATGATCTTAAAGGTCTTTTCCAACCTAAACGATTCTATGATTCTATTCTATGAAAAGCCTTACACAAAATGAGAGAAAGGTACCGTCCTACACTGGGTATCCGTGCGGCATTTGTATTCTGGTCTCAGGGCGTTCCAGACAACGAATTCAGCACATTTGCCTAATGTAACAAGCACCTCTAAAGTTGCTCAGGACGCAAATATCAAAGTCCTACTACCTCTGAGTGTTTCTTGATTCCAGAAAACTTTTCCACCGTTGCGATGTATTTCTGGCTGCTTACTCTGAAGAATTTTTTGAACCATTTAGACTTTGATAGTTTAAAGGACAATTCCTCCTTAGGATTCCAAACAATAATTAGTTGTTTGAAACCAAACTGCTAACTAGGTGTACTACAGTAATTCTACTTTACAATTTTCAACATTGTTTAGTAAATATTTTCTAAATTATGCTCAATTTTCTTTCAAATCAGTACAGTGAAGGGATGCACAATATTTCCTATTTATGCACTTCAGCTTAGAAGCTTTCTAGGTGACATAGTAAATACTGGAATAGATTTAGAGCCATCTGGAGAGGGGATTTTCAGGAACCGGAATTTATTTAATGAGGGCTAAAAACATCTGGAAAGGACGAACTTGGGTCCACTCATAAAGGACTTCCTATGACCTCAAGCAATCCGGAACTAACTTTCCCAAAGCTAAAGCTACTGAAAAGTGCTGTGCATGTTCTAGAACGCGTTACCGCAAGGCAGCATTTTTGCATATCCGAGCTTGGGAGACCACTGGCTAGGTACCACCCCACAAGCTTTGCAGAGCAAGTCTGCAAATTTATTTTACGATTGACTCAAAGACAACTAAAAATGCTTATCCAGGTCCTGCAGTGTTTGCTGCAGCAAGAACAAAGGTTATTTGTCTCCAGATTACAGAATGTAGCAACCATACGTCATGAAAAACTGGACAAATTTATAGATTATGTCCATCTCAAAATGTTAGTAATGAGTAACAAGCAATAGCCATAAATAGTGCTTCGGTACTCGCCAACTTCCACTACATCAAGTTAAATGCTATGTCTGTTAAAAAACCAATGATACAGTTGCAGGTCTCCTTGTATCCACCCAGTGAGCCATTAGTGAAGACTGAGGTTTTATTTTAAACTACAGTTTTAAAGTACAGTATTATCCATCCTTCAGTGTCTTGAACGTTCATATTGAAAGGGTCAGCTTTTTCTTCACCATCTGGAAAACGATGTTAAATAAAAATCTGAACCACCCAGGTCCTGATTTGGCCCAGATAAAGCATTTAAGAAGGCAATCTGAAACCTAGGTGGATATCTCTGCTAGATTCCTAGTTAGGAAGCACAAATCTGAGTGCTGGATTTTCAAAGCTACAGCTTTAAGCCCTAGCAGGACTTCTGCAAGCCTTTCTTCTAATGCTTACCATTGTCTTGAATAAATTTGCTTCTACTTTGCTCAATACTATATATAAAACTACCACCTATAACTACAAAGGTATTGTACATAATACTGTACACTCTTCAGAACTGGAAGATACATATCTATATCTATATATATATGAGCACTGCATTTCTAGGGGTTGAAATAAATCTTTTATAAAACTCCCTTTGTTAATTGCACCAAATTAGATTTAAGCCTTTTTTAACTTCTCCCTTCTCTTTTAAATTGTCTATTATTTGGAATTTCTGAATAATCTTATGACTAAACTAGTTATGAAAGTTGTGTTATTCATTAAAATGCTACTACAGCAGCTGCACTCCCATCTTGCTGCAGTTTCTGCTGTATCTTGATACACAGACAACACGCTAGACCAACAGCACTGAGTGTACTGTATCTTTACTACTTTAAGTTCACTTAATTATAAACAATTAAAATCATTGGCTTGTTTAAAAGTGTGTGGTATGATCGTTTTGTTCATAAATTTTTTTGCAGGAGTCCCCATTTTTTTTATTATGGCATGATCTCTCTCCATAAGCATAAACTTTTGCCTCAAACCTTCAGAAAACCTGATCCACTAACCTGGACAGCAGTGTAAGAATGCAGCTCTTGAAGGTTTTCATCTCTGACACGGAGTCTAACTTTCAGTTATAATAAATCTTAATTAAAACCCATAAGTATTGCGGACATTGTTCAGATCGGCACACCTTACGTAAATAATTTTAGGAGTGACCTGTTGTAAGCTTTTTTAAGGACTAACGGGGCAAAATGCTGCTGCTACGTAGTGTCATTTTTATTTAAAAGCATGTGGTTTCATCCGCAAAATGTCTTGTACTTATACAAAACACTGTATTACAACTGAACATAAGCACTCACATTCTGTACCTCAAATAAACACAGGCTTGCTAACGTTCCTTCTCCGGCTTGCACTGACACCTACTGGGGAATATGTGTAAATCTCAAAACCCATAGCCGTGAGACATCAAAAGCTTTTCAACTCAGGAGCGAACCACGTATGATTCAATTCATTGGCCGATTATGCCACGTATTGGCTATTTAATTTGTCTACTGAAAATAACTCCCCAGTTTTTGAGGAAAGATTTAACAAGCCATAAATTCAAATATCAGAGAAGATGCAATGTTCCAGCTGTAATTACAGCATTTTTCTGTAAAAAGTATTACCTAGTATTAGCATAGAAAGAAGCAGAGAAAGAGCAAATAAATCATCTTTCTCCCTCCTTCCTAAGATTAAAAATGTGATAGGCCTTAGATATAAAACATTCCAAGGCGAACAGCACGTAGGTTCATTATTAAAACAAGGCAGTTAAAACCAAAACAAACCCTTAAGTATTTCTTCAGTTCCTCAGTTTGTTATTACCCCTAAACAGAGCAGCAGCAGATTTCACATAGCAGTTCCAAGGAAGATACCAGTTTCTTACCATGTGTTCATTCAAATAGCAAGACTAAGAAAATATGCCAGTCGTTATGTGACATCCAAACCCAATTCCAGTTACAAAGAAGAGTAGTTAAACCTATGGTTCAGTATAATAAACAGCGCTAATAGTTAAGCAAAAAGTTATATGCATAGTCCAGGACAAAGACAGATTGTAGAACTCACCTGCCATACTAGAAGTTAACGTAAGTGTTGAGGACCCTTTCCAGCTCCTGCTGGAACCCAATGCAAACTTCCATCGAGTTTAACAGGCATTAAATAAACTCTCAAGATTTTTTAAAACTATGAAATTCAGGCATATAAATATTGCAAGTGTAAGGCAAAACACTTCCTTCATGCACCAATGACATACAAACAACTTTTAAACTATTCATTTTTCTATTTCTCCCAAATGATAGAGACTATTGAACAACAAGAATTCGACTCTTACAAAGAAAGTCCCACTGTGGAGCACTATTGTGTCCAGACAGACCATAGTCCCACCTTGCTAAAAACCTGTTGAAGATAGGAATCTTTTTTATCCATCCGATGTGTTCTGTTTAGAGATAATATTAGATGCATCAGGTTTGTTTGGGGTTTTTTAAGCATTTGGACAGAAAAAATAGGTTTTCCTGTAAATGTTGGCCAGTGCTTCAAAGACAATTAAGCATTTCCAAGTACCTCAAAACCTATAGCATATCATATTAATAAAGTGAAAGTTACTGAATAAAATAATTCAGCAACGGATAGTTTTCAGGCAGTCTCCACAATGAATAAAGAGCGGGCCAACAGGCAGACACAGACTATGAAGAAAAGTGTTTTCAAATGATCTTCAGCATAAAAATAACTGTATCATTCTAAAAGAGGAACACATTTTCAGTGTTAGTATTTAGAAGCTTTCTAAAGAATCAGGAGCACAAATCCCAGAAGATTTTGGAAACACCGCTTTATTTTCCAGTGAATATCCAACTTGAAACACTGGTATCATTGCTTAAGAGCCCTGAAATTGACAAAATACTAAAATCCACAGCTCCAGTGCACAGTTAATTAGATATCTAAATCTTAATAAAAATTATCAGTGCAAAAATAAAACTGAATTCAGTATGCAGTTAAATGCATTTTGTTCTAAAGATATTTGGGCTTTGAGCACATATACATCAAATAATCTGGTAAGAGCGAAGCCATTTTCAGTCTGTGCTCAAAACAATCAAAACTATTCCACACCCAATTCTAAAGACAGGCAGGAACTAACTTTATCTTTTTTAAATGAAAGTCTGAGCTTAGTTACAACATTCATCATGGGTATGTAAGCTGAAAAATATTAGAGGTCACCTTCTATTCAAATAGGGGTTGTTCTAAAAGAGGCTTTCCTATTTTTTATGTGTGGGATAATTTTGAGACATCTACACTTTTTTCCATCCACAACAGAGAATTACCAACATTCCAGCGTGCCCCAGTGTCGGCAAGTCCTCTTTTCAGTCCCGATACACAATGATGATTGATGAAGCTGTTGGGCCCACAGTAGCGGGCAGAGCAGCTTGGCAAGAATTCAGTGTTATTGAAAGAAATCTCAAATACTTATTCCATCTCCTCTACTAACTTTAATCACACTATCAACATGCTGCCAGGAACGGAGCCTTGACACCAAGCCATAAACTTAAACAAGCAACCATTGTTGGCATATTACTGTTGCAATACAGGTAAAGGGTAAATTCTGTTTATTTTTACCTGTTTCCATTCTACATTGGACACCAGCTAAATTATGGAAAGATATTTCCTGTACTAACGGTTAGCTTGCAGCAAATTTCATTAAGGTACTATGTCTCATTTTGCTTGGTTAATGAACTGGTTAAGTTAACTTCTTCAGTTACACTGCTGTTAACTGCAAGTTTTAAATACAGGAGCTTCACGTACCCCGTAACAGTTAGTAAGAAAGCAGGTCAGTACTACAGGCGTTTTACCATTAATCTGCTCATTTGTTATGCTGATAAGGAAACAAAAATCTTTCCTCAATTACTTTATAAAATTCTGACAAGCTTATCCTAAGTAAACCAACAGCATGTCAAATATTTAATGTAAATACTGTACTAGCTACAAAGCTAATACAAAGACCGATATGCTTTTCATGATTACTTTGGAGCTTGTTTTGGCTTTGCTTAGAACAGTAAAGCTTAAAAAGAGAGGCCTGAGACATTTACAGGGAGAGAAAAGAAATTGTTATCCAAGCTCACTTAGCCATTTTTATGTTAGCAAAAGCCATTTAAGTCTCAGCTCTACTTCATAATAGTGAACATACAACCCAAAAGTTGGAATTACAACTGGATTTAAGACTCTGTTGAGATCTTTCATTGCTAACGCTTCAAAGTAAAGTATTCCATAAAACAAGTTGGCTTTCCTGAAACCTATGAATGGGTTTTACAGTTTTCCCAGTGAATTCTCAGCTAACTATGGCTGGAACCTATTACACCTACTTCTTGGGAAAGGGCTGTGGCTGCACACTGGGATAGTTAGTATTACATTAGTCTCTGTTTTCCCAAACGATACGATACTCTCTGCAGATGGGAGAGAATTCCAGTTTGCAACTCCCTGAGCTGATGTAGTCACGCAATGTAATTTCCAGTTCCACCTTCCAACAAATGAAGAAATACTGGCATTCTACCTGCCCTGAACAAAACAAGCAGAGATAGGCACTTAAGTTGAAAGTATGCAAACCTTTTCTTCCCCTACCAAACGTGTAGAAGAAATTCTTCTTTTTTCTTATGTGTTTCAGCTTTCCAAAAGAATCTCAATTTAAGTCAGAAGCAACTGAGTATTGGCACAAACCCAGCATTACTAAAAAAGAAAGGTCTTAAAAAGAAACATATTTGGCCAGTTCCTTCTCCATCTCAGAATACTGCTCTTTGAGGCGCTCCATAGCTTTTCTGTGTTCTTCGTCCACCTCTGCTCGTTTGTTTTGTTGTTCTTTCATGAATTCCTCCCAGTGGGCTATGCGCTTCTCTTCACGACCCATCAGCTTGTCCGCCTGAAGCTGAGGAGGAAAATGAGAAGTTTTAACAATCATTTCCAGACTAAAACAAGAGGATTTAATGAAATCTACATAATGTTACGAGTATCAGAGAAACGCGGGCTTTTACTTCAAGTAAAGTGAAACTAGCAAGAAAACATATGAAAAGGTGAAACTAAAAAGAAAACATACAATTTTGTAAAGCATAAGTCAATCCAAAACAAATGGTAAAATGTCTACAATACTACTAATGTGATAGCATTAGCAACAATAGCTTTTCTATGCTAGTCTGGTGAAAATTAATTAAATAAATAAATGGAAAGACACTTTGAAGATAGTAGTTTGCCTACTTCGCTTCTGTTAGTTTCTAAAGATCATACTTGTTGCACTATTTGCTCCTCTGACTACTGACAATGTTGGAAGTACCGTAAGCAGCTGATATAAATCTGTATTATCTCACAAAGATTCCCTTCTGAAATGAACTTCTGATTTTGGGAACACGATACTCAGTGCTTTTAGCCCCTTAGTTATGGAAAAAAAGTTAAAAAAACCAACTCAGTAAATGGACACTGTTTGGTGGGTTTTGTTTTTTTTTTTCCTTGTGTTCATACAGAAAGAAGCTGCCTACTGACACAGACAGACTCAGGGAGTCCACTGTTCTGAAAGTAAGCAAAAGAGCAATAATTTAAATGAAACGCATCTAATTTTTGGTTAAGTGGTCTTAAAGAACCAAGAATCTGCATCTAGTACAGCAAGCACCAGCAAGCACAGGCAGGTCTGTGTTATATATGATACAGACTAAAAATGCACTGGAAGCATTACCATAGCTGATTTATGAGTAAAATACTAGGACCACTCACATTTGTGAGTGCTAGACAAAATAAAATCTTAAGAGAGTTATGTGTGTCCATTATTTAGGTATATATGCATTACTAGAGCTTAAAGGATCCACTTCAACAGTCAAGACAACATTTGAGGTTTTACGTCAAATACATGTAAATAGAATGCTTTTATGTTTCACTACAAATTATGATGGTTAATAGAACATGTATAAATTATGTCAGCCAACCCTTTAACATAGTTCTCCTCTTTTCTTGACGTTTGCTACTTTCCCTTCAATGTTTAATCTGTTGAAATGAAAGTATTTTTTACATTCTTGAATACATTTTTAAAACTAGAAACAAACCACATTTCTATTTTACCACAATGCTTATGTTCAGCATAGTCATCAGATACTAGTCTTGATGAAAAGTCTCTAACACAAAAAGGAAAGAGTGAAATAGAATACAACAACATGGATATTCAATGTTTTTAAACTGGCAGGTTGTGCTTCTGCTTTAGCCAGCTAGCTCTCACTGTGATTGATGTCTTCCTTTACAAATAAGTTATTTTTCCCCTTATGCTTTCATACTGCTTGGCTTCTGGTAAGTCTGATTCCTTTCACTCTGTTATCTTGGAAAAAAAAAAAACCCAACCTGAAACCCAAACCCCATAAGTCTAGCTATCTAGAAGGAGAGATCATACACACATCCAATATGCCTGTCAAAATGAGACGTACATCTGTGGATTGCTTGCATGCAGTATTAACAGTCTGGCCTCCTTATATTATAAATGCTGACGTCACAATAAATCTGGGCACTTGTTCTTACATTTGCTCCATCTCTCAGCAAAAGAGAGGATTCATTCTTTTTTTATTTTCTTTTTTTTTCTTTTTAATATATTAGCAATGATTATTTTTTATGTACAGTACTTCTGTGTAGCAATACGTATTATCATACAGCTTCAATAGACATCTGGCATTTCTGTCAGCTAAAGGCAATGGGAATCCATTTATGTATTCTTCAACACACTCTATGTGTTGTTCTCTAAGATCACACAGCATGGGTTAAATAAACCATTTCTGCCATGCAGCATTTTATACACATTGTAACAATGTTATGCCAAAATCCATTTTGTTTGCAACACATGCAATATCAGCTACTAACAAAATAGACTAGTGTACTAGTTTGACCTGTACACTACTTCACATTCAACAGGTTTTGAAACTGTCAGTGCATCACACGCTTACTTGACAGGATTACACAGCACCTATCCAAACCACACTTCAGCCTAGGCTAACCCATGCTCCTCACAACATGAACAGTTTGCAAGGAATGTGAAACTCATGTTGCTACTAGCTATTTTCATTTCCACTGCACCATTTCTACCCAAGGATATAAAATGATTTACCTGGTAAAACAACTGAAGACATTTACAGAACATGAGATAGCTAAGTTTAGTTTATCAAAAATCTGTGGTCTAACTCCTTTGTTCTCCCTAAAAACCTCTTGCCTCCCTCTGCTCAATCAGTCTTTAGGTTGTTCTGGCACAAGAGAAGTGACATTGTGAAATAAAGGGAGATTAACAGCCAGGCTATGTACCTTGCCTAATCTATGCCTAAATAAAAATTTAAACAGTTGAGTACTGAGAAGCAATTGCTCTATTCTTTACAGATATAAAGGCAGGCAAGCAGCATTCTACTGAAATAGTAATTAATTTTATGGAGTAAGATTTATGTTGGAAACAAAGTAACTCCATATAATTGCAATTTACACCTTTAATAAAGTAAAAAGTTGCAGATATGAATAAACACTTTCGAAAACTGAAAAACAAAATTAAGATGTGCTAGAGCAAGCAAGTAAGAATGACAAGAAATACCAACTAAAAGACAGCAAGGACTTGAATACTGTTTTCACTCCTCACCCTGGTAACGATTTGGAAAACCCCACTGTAGCAGCTCAGTACACACCTTGGGCACTGCAGCTCTCCTTCCTAGAAAACAAATTCAAACCCAGCTGTTCTCAGTAGCACTGCCAGATCATTAACACTGACAGCTGCTGAGTGGCTATGTTTGTGTGTGCGAGACAGTCATAATCTTGAAACCAATATTCCTGTTCCTACCAGACAAATGGCTGTGTGAACAGCAAAAATAACAAAGTGTAGTTCTTAATGGATTAAGAATTAGGATACAGATCTTTCAACCAAACCATATGTTGCAGTGTAAACTTGCTTCTTACTAGAAGTTAAAGAATCCACGCAGGAGAGACCTATGAATGCTTTAGCTGTGGGATAAGCTTCAATGGGCACTTCAATGTCATTAGGCATCACAGAACAATATGAGAGAGAAATCCTGACCAAAGACAGGTTCCTTGTATGTCCACACCCAACTGCCAAGACCCAAGCTGCAACAGACACCATCTCTGGAGCTACAATACTAAAAGGCTTCCCTCATCCAAGCCTTCTCCGCTGTCTTGTAACAGCTGCTACCGTGGTACAGCCTTTCGCTCAGCAGAACATCGCTAACAGCCTCTTCAGGATCCAGGCTCCCACGCAGGACATCGACACCTAGTTCTCCAGCCACTGAAAGATTCAGTTTCTCAGCACAGAAAGATGACTTTCACACTGTAGCT
Organism: Pelecanus crispus; assembly: GCF_030463565.1. Taxonomy (NCBI): domain Eukaryota; kingdom Metazoa; phylum Chordata; class Aves; order Pelecaniformes; family Pelecanidae; genus Pelecanus; species Pelecanus crispus. The sequence goes on along the minus strand of NC_134644.1, from coordinate 78,215,733 downwards.
CCGCAAGTACCTTTCTGGCTTGCCCTATATTGTGCTTTCTTACTACAATGCTTTCCACTCCTACATCCTCTTCATATCCAGTGCTATTAACTTCACTGCTTTATTCAATTGACCATAACACACAGGAGGAAAAAATAATGAAATCAAGACACTATACAAAAAAAATATTGTCCCCTAACTGTAGCACAGCTAGAAAGCATAGAGGCCCATATAGGTAGATGAAATAATCTCTCTTGTTAAATATGCCATTGGCAGTCATGAAAAATCTGTAAAATACAAAGGCTTTCAAGATGTATAGACATCTTGGCATGGATTTGTATTGGTTAAGTCAAAAGTCACTCTCAAAAAGCAAACAGTTTCCAAAAGTCAATGCAATTATGTATATTAGTGACCTGTAGAGACAATACTGAGTGTATTTTATACTATCAAATTCATAATTTCCAAATTTATAGATTTGCAAAAAGTTTGTTTTCCAGAAAACAATACACATAGAATTGGATAGTGTGCCTCGCAAATTAATTTCCAGGGTGATTTCGTAAAGGTGAGGAAAATAACATCTTCATTTTAAGATAACATAACTTCAGGTTATTTTCCATCAATTTGTTATTTAGGAAGCTTTCCAATGTCATATTACATTTTTCACTCCTCAAAATCTGACTCCTTAAAACTGAAGAAATAACCTCAATCAATTTAAATATTAATACAAATTGGTGCTGCTATCTTAAGCATCAGAATCCTTAGTTATGAAGCATTAATTCATTGCAGATTTAAAGTCATGCCAAGTAGAAAAGAGCATGTAAACATCATTTACAAGGAGCAATGTTTGAAATACCTACCTTCTCCTCCTAAATATGAACTGAAAATTGAAACAAAAAGTTAAGGCTCTAGGTATCTCCTACAGCTTGCTGACACAAGTATGACAACAGTAAGAAGAATGATTGATCTCTAGAGATCACCTCAGTGATGCTGATGTACACAAAACTCCAACAATTAATTTCTAAGTTAAAAACAAGTTATCACGTATATAATAATTGTTAGTAATTCAGAGTCTAGCTTTTGTATGTTCTCACTCAGAAATTTTGCATTCAGGAAAGGTTTAACAGCATTCTGAGCAACCTCAAACATGTTACCATGTCTCAGTGGTTTAGGTTTAAAAAAAAAAAAAATTCATTCCTCAAAGAAAAAAATATATTCTAGTGAATTATTGGTCCTCCAAAATTGTAATCTGTACATACAAGGTAAAAAAGCCAGCCATATGCAAAGTAGTCCATGTTTTGAGGTGTTAGAAATACGATACAAAATATCTTTTTACTTAAAAAAATCTAATTCACATAACTCACAAGACAGTCTTGGTATTACAGAGCTACAGAATATTCCGGATCAATCTCTACAGCTTCCCTAACCTGATGTATTCCCTGGGCAAGCGAAGACAACTGAAAACCTTTTGCTTATGGCATTTACCCTGACGGTAGAGACCTATTTCCAGTTCCTTATACATTGAATAATTAAGTTCTAGATAACTGATGCCAGTATCTATCCTGAATATTAAAGCAGTTTATTATTCTTATATTCTTCTTCAGTCAGTTGTTTCAAAGGAATAGACACCCTTTATCTGCTTGGTTATTGTGTAGATTGAAAAGTAACACTGTCATTTTTATATATATATACACATATATTTATAAATCCAAATTCATCAAATCAGTGACTCACGTCAAATATCTTAACTTCCAAGTCAAACAATAATCCAAAGACCTTCAGAAGCTGGGCCCCCGTAGGTGACATATGACATAATAAGAGACATATTATGGAGCAGACCATCCTGAGTGCCATCACATGGCACATACAGGACAACCAGAAGATCAGGCACAGCCAGAACGGGTTTATAGAAGGCAGGTCCTGCTTGACTAACCTCATCTCCTTCTATGACAAGGTGACCCACTTACGCTATGAGGGAAAGGCTGTGGATGTTGTCTACCTGGACTTCAGTAAAGCCTTTGACACCATCTCCCACAGCATTCTCTTGGAGAAACTGGCTGCTCATGGCCTGGATGGGACTACTCTTCACTGGGTAAAAAACTGGCTGGATAGCGGGGCCCAAAGAGTGGTGGTGAATGGAATTAAATCCAGTTGTCGGCCGGTCACAAGTGGTGCTCCCCAGGACTCACTATTGGGGCCAGTTCTGTTTAATGTCTTTATCAGTGATCTGGACGAGGGGATCGAGTGCACCCTCAGTAAAATTGTAGATGACACCAAGTTGGGCGGGAGTGTTGATCTGCTTGAGGGTAGGAAGGCTGCACGAGGCCAGCTGTGCAAGGTTCAAGAAGGCCCAGTGCTGGACCCTGCACTTGGGTCACAACAACCCCATGCAACGTGACAGGCTTGGGGAAGAGTGGCTGGAAAGCTGCCTGGCCGAAAAGGACCTGGGGGTGTTGGCTGACAGCTGGCTGAACATGAGCCAGCAGTGTGCCCAGGTGGCCAAGAATGCCAACAGCATCCTGGCTTGTATCAGAACAACTGTAGCCAGCAGAAGCAGGGAAGTGATCATCCACCAGTGTACTCAGCACTGGCGAGGCTGCACCTTGAATACTGTGTTCAGTTTTGGGCCCCTCAATACAAGAAAGACATTGAGGTGCTGGAGCGTGTCCAGGGAAGGGCAACGAAGCTGGTGAAGGGTCCAGAGCACAAGTCTTATGAGGAGCAGCTGACAGAACTATGGTTGTTTAGCCTGGAGAAAAGGAGGCTGAGGGGAGACCTTATCGCTCTCTACAACTACACAAAAGGAGGTTGTAGTGAGGTGGGTGTCGGTCTCTTCTCCCAAGTAACAAGCAGACAAGAGGAAATGGCCTGAAGTTGCACCAGGGGAGGTTTAGACTGGACGTTAAGAAGTATTTCTTCACTGAAAAGGTTGTCAAGCACTGGAATAAGAAAAATTTCTTCACTGAAAGGGTCTTCAAGCACTGGAACAGGCTGCCCAGGGAAGTGGTTGAGTCCCCATTGCTGGAGGTGTTCAAAAAAAGTACAGATGTGGTGCTTAGGGTCATGGTTTAGTGGTGGACTTGGCAGTGCTAGGTTAATGGTTGGACATGGTGATCTTAAAGGTCTTTTCCAACCTAAATGATTCTGATTCTAAGAACTTGAAATTGCCTTTGCACACTTATGCTCAGTTAGGAAGCACTTCTGTCTTATCGCAGAACACAAAAATATAATATACATTCTGATTAAATACACATTCATGTTTCAGGAAAGTAGAAGAATGTTTTTTTCTGAAGTCCAGAAAGCACTTGCAGTAGTAATAAATAAGTTCTGATCTGCTAATATTCATATTTTTTACTGTCGTAAAGAAGGAAGTAATGCCTGCATGTTTGAAAAAGCAGGTACAGTTGCATGTGAAAGTAATCCCTTTTTCTCCTTTAAAAAAAAAAAAATTGAAAGAATAGTAATTCAGTCTTAATTTTGATTAAATTTCTAACTTTGCAAGACCAACCCAACTATCTAAAAGATAAATTTAAATAAATTCTGACCCATGCACAGTCAGCAAACAATTAAAATGAAATAAAGATTTACAGAACTTCCAGATTGCTGAAAACTTCCAGTTACAAATTTTGGATTGCTGGTAATGACTCAAAACCCAGAAACAGACACCTTGAATTTTAGGTTTCATTCTTTCGATTCCAGGGCTGCCAACTGGAGAAACTGTAACTTGTAAACAAACAAAATATCTCAAAGAACAGCACATACAAACATGAAAATCAGTATACTTTCACAGAACAGATTTTCAGAGTATAGCCTAATTTTAATTCTTACCTTTTGTCATTTAAAATGACTGTTAAACAAACAAAAATTTGTAAAATAACTAAAGTCTAAACTTACAAGTAAAAAACCCAACCAACCAAACAGAAGGAACACAAGTTCTTCCTGTCAGACTTAAGTGAGACTTAATTATAAATTAGAAAACAGCACCTAATAAGCCCAGCATAGCCATCTCAGAAAACAAATAAAGTTCTATTGTTCTCCTCTTCCAGTCAAGACGTGTTAATGAAATTGCTTTGGTATTTAATTGTATAAATACACCAGAGCATGGTAACAAGACAGAAGCCAATATTATGATACCACTTTCAGGCTTCAGAACTACATATTTTGTTCTTAGGTAAAACCTCATGACCTTTGTAACACGGGAAAATTGCCATATGAACTAAAGCATGCAGACAGATGTACCTGAGCCAAGAGAAAGCCTTAGGTAATTTATGATATTGTATGGTATTGGTACAATAACATGAAAACAAAACAAAAAAAAGAGAATCTCTGCAATTAGCTATAAATTGTAATGTTTTAAGCATTAGACAATCCAACATTTCCCGCCATGCTGTAGATTTCTATTTGAACCAAAAGATTGTTTAACTGTCAGCAACAGTATATTATGCTTTAGCCTTTTACTATCTGTGTTACTGACTGGCACTTACTATCATCTACTGCACAGAAAAAAAAAAAAAGAAACATTTTTACCCCACCTGAAAAGATCTACAAGGAAGTACAAATGGTATTTCTCCATTGCTGTTAATTTTGCAAAATTTTGATAGATTTGTTTGCTTGTTTGTTTAATCAGAGAATCACCTCCTCACCCCCAAACACTCTTAGAATTCCAGCTCTATCCTCCTTCAAGGTTTCCAGCACCAGACCACACCGATACAGCTTTGTCCTGTTTTTGATTGCTGGTTATCCATTCTTTCAGAAATTCCTCTTCTCCAAACAGTATTTCAGCTGTTCTGCTAGAAGTTCCTTCAGTCACCCAACAGAACACAAGCCACAGCAAGTTGTTAATTTTCTTCCTAGTAGCTGACATAGTGCTGTGTTTTGGATTTAGTATGAGAATAACGTTGATAACATGCTGATGTTTTAGTTGTTAAGTAGTGTTTATACTAGGCAAGGACTTTTTAGCTTCCCATGCTCTGCCAGGTGCACAAGAAGCTGGGGGAAGTTGGCCGGGGGGCTGCTCGGGGACTGGCTGGGCATCGGTCACCAGGTGATGAGCAACTGCATCGTGCATCACTTGTTTTGTATATTCTTTTATCATCATTATTATTATTATTTTCTCTTCCTCTGCTGTCCTATTAAACTGCCTTTATCTCAACCCACAGGTTTTACTTTTCTTTTTTTCCAATTCTCTCCCCTATCCCACCAGGACCAGGAGGATGAGCAAGCGGCTGTGTGGTGCTTAGTTGCTGACTGGGGTTAAACCACGACACAAACATAGTTGCTGCCTTACTAATTCCTGTTCTGGGAATTCCCTTTGGTGTCTTAGCAAATTTACATATTTTGGCAGTGATGTCTTTCATATTTCTTTTATATCAACACCTAAGTTCAGACATTAGTTATTTGGAAAAAATCTAATCTGATTATGAAACCATTTTTTCACTCAATAGCGCATACTGCTTGAACTTGAAAGATAGTAAAGCCTTCTTGTATACAGTACTAACTCACATGAGGTGGTCGTATTTATTTCTATCCTTGTTTTACTGTCATTGATTATGCAAAAAATTAACATTTGTAAAAACATCAAATTTTTCAATAAACTTTGTTTTTAGTATTACTTGGGCTATTTTTGCTGAAATTAAAACACACAAACAAAAACCAAAAACACATCAAAAAAACCGAAACCAAAAAAGCCACCATTTGAGGGAGGCACAGGCTTTGAGAAATGTTACCATACTAGTTCATGCTACAAGCAGTTAAGAGGTAAGACCATAATGGGAAGTGTTACGTAGCTTCCAGTGTAAGCCTGTACCCTTCCACATAAAAATATTTAAAAGAAAAAAATGAGAATATAGTACACAAAAACAGGTTTACAAAATTTCTTGAAGTCTTCTCTAGCTTCTCCCACAAGATTAAAGTAATTCACAGCTTGAACTACTAACTAAATATTACTGATCTAGATGGGAAGACTACTGAACGAGACAGGGGATTCCATGAATGCTTCTTTCAATGACTCTCCTGTAATCACAAATTACTTTACAGCCTAAGTGAGAATGTGGCAGGGAAAACGATCATTTGCCTTTTGTTACTTGGCTGATAGCAGTAGCTGAAAGGAACTGCAAAAGATAATTAGTAAAGCAAATCATATTGAAATTCATTCTATTCAGCAGAAATGGAATTAATTTCACTGAGGGCTGCTAACACGAATCACTTGACACTAGACCTTACCAAAACCCCTTTTTTTTTTCAGAACACATGATGTCAAGAAGAAAAGTAAGGAAAAAGAATTTCTCCTCAAGTAGCTGAACTACAGTGACACCTTTTATCTATAATTTTAAAAAGTTGTCTACCTGTTACTATCCACATTTGGAAAGTTTCAAGCCAAAAAGTCTTACCATACAAGCTTAAAGAAGGACTACAAATCCTGAATAGCTATTAGTATTGCTCCACTGCACATAAAAAAAAAAATTGAGTGGAAATACACAGCTAGTATTTTAAAAAAGAATAGTTACCATTCTTATTAAGTGACTGTTCATTTTGTAAGTTGTAAAATTTTTTATTAAAGTTTTACTTCAAACAAACAGTAGCAGAACTGTAATAATTTCCTACTTAAGCTCTCTACCAATATCTACACTAGTGTTAGACACAAGCAAACTTTGTCAGGGTTCAGCAGTGTGCTGTTTGCACAGTACCAGTATTCAAGTGCAACTGGACTGCCCATCTTCATCGATTACAAAAAGGAAAGAAAAACATAACCATCAGCTTAAATAAATCAATGTGCAGCCTATTTTATGTGATGGCCACAGAAACATTTTCAGTTTTTCTAAACTAAATTATTAACATTTTGCAAGTAAAAAGATAACACAGGAACACAATCATGAAGGAGTAATGGGAAAACATGAAACTAATTTCTTGTATAATTTTCCAAATTTTAGATTCACAGCACATGTATTTCAAATGAGCAAAGTGTAGCCAACTGAAAAGATTCCAATGATTCGCATGTTCCTATAATATAGCCCTTCATTAAATAACCTATCCACAAGTGAAAAACACACTTCCTTTTCAACAAGCAATATATATAATATAGTCAATGTTCTCAGCTAACTGGGAAAGATTTACATTTCCATTCTGGTAGGTTAGTAGGTGTTTTTTGTTCCACAGAAAATAATTTTTTTTTTTTACATTTAAGATTTTCCTGTATGTAACAAATATTATAGTCTGAGCTAGGAGGGAAAATAAAGCAAAGGAAATAAAAAAAAACAGTTTCCATACATCAGGAGATTGTAGGAAGAGCTAGTGATCCGTTAACTTTGCAGTCCTAGAACATAACATATGTGCCACTGCAGTTTGCATTTTATAAGTGCAGAAATCACCCCAAAAGAAGTTTTACTGGAAGTATATAAAGTATAGAAAAATATGTGCTATACTGAAGGCATGTAGACTTGCTGTAGAAGCACAAGACTCTTACTTAGGTCACATTATAAAAATCTATCCATCCATCCTTTACCTTCCTCTCTTCATGCTCCTTCTCTTGGAGTCTATGGATCGTATCGTTGGCAGCTTGCACTGAAATAACAAATTGCACTAGATCAGTCTGCTGTTCTAAATCAAAGAGAAACTCGCCTGAAAAGGATTTAAAAGATGTGAGGCTGTTGCAAGTCAAAGATTATATTCCACTGTGTCACTTAACTCTGCATGAAAAAGATTTGTCACTACTTGCAGAAAATGCTTTACACTGATAACTGTATGTAGGCATATCACCGAGTTCAAACCTTGTGCGTTCTAGAAGCCAAAAAGAGAAAGGCAGCTAGGTCGTCTTGCACCCATATCCCTTAGTGTTGCTGACAAGCTCGAGTGCACTACTCAGCACCTCAGAAGACATCAAAAAACCTCTCAAGTCAGTAAGTAGAAACAGGTGACCAAGCTCTATAGTTCAGGGGTTTTTTTCCCTCTTATTTTTTTCCCCATTAAATGTTAGAAGTGATTTAGTATAAACAATCTGCAAGGAGAACATCTTTATGCTGGAGCCAGCCTCTTCTCTCATGAGCCTAAGCCTAGAAAAACTTGTCAATGGAAATAGGAACTGTATTCCTATGCATTTTTTTTTCTTAACTTATTTAACACTTAATTAATGCAGAATTAAATAAACTAATTTCCCCAAAGCAGTCATTTCTCCCACTAACACATCCTAGTATTGAGAAATACCTTACTTATTTATCACCATCTTAAAGCTGGTGATTTCTCACACCAGGAGGCAGGGTCCTGCCCCCCTGAGGACCCCCAGTTACAGACCAGGTTCACTGCCCTCGTAGCTGATGAGGAGCTGGGAGCACCATGAACTGGAGCATCTGGTGCTGAGCCTGAGCCACTCAGGACCATTAGAAGACAGTGGCAATTGATAGTTGTAGCAGACTCCCTGTGGCAGGGGACAGAGGCTCCTCACCTGTCGATATGATTTGTCATCTAGGGAGGTTTGGTGCTTGGCAGGAGCTCACATTCAGGATGTTACAGAGAGGCTACCGAGGCTCCAACTATTACTCCTGCTGCTCTTCCATGTAGGCATCAGTGGTACTGCAGGGGTAACCTAAGAAATATCAGCAATGACTACAGGGATCTAGGGACAGCAGTCAAAGGCATGGGGGTCCAGGTAATGTTCTCCTCAGCCTTCCTGGTGAGGGGGACTTGACGGATCTTTGGGGTTAACAGCTGTTTGCACAGTTGGTGTTGGCAGCATGGTTTCAGTTTCTACAACCATGAGACCCATTCCGAGCATCAACAGCTGCTTGGAAGGGATGGGATCCACCTGACTAAACAGGGCAAAAGTACCTTTGCCAACAGGCTGGCCAACCTGGTAGGGACAGCTTTAAACTAGAAATCACAGGTGAGGGAGTGATTCCTCAAAAAAAAAAGTAAAAAAAGGTGGGGATAGGGTAGGCAAACCAAGGGTCTGGGATGATGGTAACGGAAGGGACATAGCACCCTTTTCAAGGATCACCTCCTCCAAGCTCAAGAAAGGTCCATCTCAACAAGTAGGAAATCCAGCAAAGGTGGCAGGAGGCCTGCATGGGTGAGCGAGGAGCTCCTAACTGAATTCAGACTTAAAAAGGAAGTGTATAAGGAGGTAGAAGCAGGGGCAGGTGACCCAGGAGGAGTATAGAGTTGCTGTCTGATTGTGCAGGGACAGGGTTTGGAAAGCCAAGGTGGATCCGGTTTAATCTGGCAAGGGATGCGAAGGGCAACAAGTAAGGATTTCTGTGAGTATGGAAACAACAAGAGAAAAACTAGGGAAAATGCAGGCCCTCTGCTGAATGGGGCACGGAGCTGGTGACAAAGAACATAGAAAAGGCCAAGGTACTCAATGCCTTCTTTGCCGTAGTCTTTATTATAAACACCAGCCTTCAGGAATCCCAGGCCCCTGAGACCAGAGGAAAGTCTGGAGCAAAGACAACTTACCCTTGGTGGAGGAGGACCAGCTTAGGGAGCACTTAAACAAACTGGAAATATTTGAGTCCACTGGGCCTGACAGGTTGCATTCATGAGTACTGAGGGAGCTGGCTGATGTTGCTGCGAGGCCACTCTCTCTCTTTGAAAAGTGACTGAAACTGGGAAAGGTTCCTGAAAACTGGACTCCCATCTTCAAGAAGGGCAAGAAGGAAGATCTGGAGAACTACTGGCCAATCAGCCCACCTCAATCCTGGGAAAGGTGAGGAGAAAAACCCTCCTGGAAGCATTTCCAAACACATGAAGGAGAAGGTCATCAGGAGTAGTCAGCATGCATTTACGAATGGGAAATCATCCTTAACTGACCCAACAGTCTTCTACAACACAGTGACTAGCTTGGCAGATGAGGGGAAAGCAGGCAATGTTGTTTACCTCAACTTCAGTAAGGCTTTTGACGCCGTCTCCCACAACATCCTCATAGACAAGCTAACAAAGTATGGGTTAGGTAAGTGGACAGTGAGGTGGATTGGGAACTGGTTGAACAGACAAGTCTAGAGTCTGTGATCAGCAGCACAAAGTCAAGTTGGAGGCAAGTCACTAGTGGTTTACTCCAGAGGTCAGCATTGTGGCTGATACTGTTTAACATCTTCATCAGTGGCCCAGATGCTGGAGCAGAGTGCACCCTCAACAAGTTTGCAGACAATACAAAACCAGGAGAAGTGGCTGACAGGTTATATGGTTGTGCTGCTATTCAGAGGGACCTTGAGCAACTGGAGAATTGGGCTGAGAGGAATCTTATGAAGTTCAACATGGGGAAATGACAAGTCCTGCACCTGGGGAGGAATAATGCCAGGCAGCAATACACACTGAGGACCAACAATGCAGCCTCACAGCAAAAAACGAAGGCCAACAGCATCCTGGGCTGCATTAGGAAGAGCATTGCCAACAGGTCAAGGGAGGCGATCAGCACTGGTGAGGCCACACCTGTGGTAGTGTGTCCACTTCTGGGATCCCCAGAGGTAGACTGGCAAGTCCAGCACATGGCCTCAAAGACGATTAAGGGACTGGAGCATTGTTCATATGAGGAGAGGGTGAGAGAGTTGGGACTGTTCAGCCTGGAGGAAAGAAGGCCCGGGGGCGGATCTCATCAATATGAATACATATCTGATTGAAGGAAATGAAGATGAGGGAGCCATGCTCTTCTCTATAGTGCTCACTCCCACAAAAAGAGGCAATAGGCACAAACTGAAACACATGAGACTCCATCTGAACAGAAGACAACACTTTTTTCCTGTGAGGGTGGTCAAACACTGGCACAGGTAGCCCAGAGAGGTTGTAGAATCTCCATCTGTAGAGATATTCAAAACTCAACTGGACATAGCCCTGGGAAACTGGCTCTAGCTGCCCCTGCTTGAGCAGGGAGGTTGGACAAAATGACCTCCAGAGGTCACTTTCCACCTCGACCATTCTGTGATTCTATTACTAATGATGTATTGCACAACTGACCATTAGAAAGTCACGGAGTAGTATCAAAGGTTCACTCCATTTAGAACGTATTAGAACATATGCCTTATTTCCATGACTAAATTTTAAGTTTCAAATATTATCCTGCAATTGTTTTGTGTGTATAACATCATCTACCATTTGTTATTATTTATATGGCATCTGACATATGCAGACATTATATGAAATGAAATGCTTATACAACATGCTATACAGAAAATATAACAAAACCCACAGTGGCATGTTTCAACTGCATAAATTTGGTAGCTAAAGCTATATAGCCACTCTCCCCTGAAACATCTTTTTGAGAAGCTATCCTGCTGAATAAGTAAAAAAAAAGATACTGAAAAATTAATGCCACAAATTTTTAAACTCTTTTCAAATCTGAGCAATGAAAAGTATATTAGATAGTTATAACTACGAAACTAGGATTAGCGTACAAGAATTATTACTACTACCCTATTTGTGACTAAAGATAATTATAATAATAGCACATTTCATAGCTATACACCAGCAAATTTTGTTATAAATCATGAGGGACAGTATTATGCTCTCCTGTGAGAAAATTAAGAAACTTGAAGGTCACACCACAGCATGCTTGCAACAAACCAGAAAACCGAAATTTTGTCCATGGCTTTAGCCAACATGGAGCACTATCCTGTTTCTAAGTGTGTTGTAAAAGATTGAGCTGAAATAGCTTCTACTTAAGACAACAAAAAGCTTTAATGTAACCTTAGCAAGAGCTGTGTTGGCTGGACCAATAAATAGCAAAAAATGTCCCTGTTGTTTAGCTTTTAAAATGCCACAGAAATGAAAACAAAGCACGTAAGTCATAGAAAATTTATCCAAGGATGGTAATTTTTCTACAAATCATATTCTGAACCCAAACTATTTATATTCTCCCTCAAAATGAAACAGCAAGCGAAATAAGAAGCAACTTGCTTACATCTCTTGAATGCTTCATTCAGATTGTCATGCATTGCCTGCTCACACTTAGGAAGAACATATTCATTTGTTTCAAAGATTGTGTTCTTTAGATTTTCAAGTACTCGTAGTTCTCGGAGGCCACGTTTTTCCTGCCAGAAGAATTGAAAGAAAATGAGTGGCTAACAAGGAACTCCACTATCCAAAATAAGATGGTTTCCGAATTAATAAACTAATACCTTTATCTCAAAGACTATACCCCATACCCCTGACTATTAAAGTGTTACTCTACTTATTTAGCACAATTGATAAAATAAGTTTTGTAAAAAGAGTAATGCGCCATTCTTCACATTAAAATACAGGAATACTTTGAATGATCCTTCTGGTCCTTGTGAGAAAAGTTTGCATTTACTAATAAAAACATTGTTCAGAAAAATGTGTTAGTTTGTATAGGTAATTTAGAGCACATCAAAAACAACAGAGAGAAACGGAGCTTGAAAGCACTGCATTTTCATAACTCAGTTGTTACAGAGAAATAACACAGCATTGATTCTGCTTGCTTGATGTCTGACCTTCCAGGTTGAGCATGGTATGGGGTTAAAACAATGCAAGTAAAATTGCTTTTACTGAAGCAAAGCAATGAAGTCAAGATTAAAAGATAACGTAACACACTTGCCTAAAGAGGTGGCCCTTCTCCTGGCTCACTGATGATCATTATTAATTACAAGATGAAAAAGCTCTTGCTTTATTGTTTACATTAAAAAAAATTAAAAAATCTATTTGTCTGAAGCAACAGCATCACTTCCATTCTGAATTTCACCTTCACTTTCCTTTAGACAATGAAAAGTATTCTAGAATCTGCTCCAGCCTGCCACCTGCCTCCTTCCCCCTTTTTCCCTTCTTCAGTTATGAGCAGTTGCACACAAGCATTCCTGTACTGAAAGTTGTTAATCATAAAGCAATTCTAAATAATAATTAAAAAAACCTGCATCAAATGAAGTGGGCAATTGGATCATCATACTAATTTTAAACCTTCAGAAACTGAGGTACAGACAAGTCAAGTCACTTAATTAAACAGGCTCCAGACTTCCTGAATGCAAATGTACATTCTTTACATTTAGCATGACGCTAATCATTGAAAGAAAAAGTATATGTGCTACTGCTACCAAAAAATATCTGATATCTCGAAGTTAGAAACAAGTGTAATTTTTGGAAGAAATTCTAAGTTGCAAGAATGTAAATAATCCTCTGCTTTGCTATTTCCCCCCCTAAAAGTATAAACCAGAAAGTAAATTTCAAGCAAAGATCTAAGAATATATGAAATTTGTCTAAGAAATAGAACAAGACCTTGAGTGTGATGAAAGAAATGTATGAATTTAGTTATAATTTTGCAATTGAGTTTAAAATTTTCCTTCCTATGAAAAGCCATGTAAAATTATTTACTCTCTGCTATAACTTACTTAGGGAAGGCAAAGAAAAGAAATCATTCCTTGTGACTCTCAAGCCCACACGATACAGATCTGATGAGAGTTTAGTTCATGTACTTCTTTTGGTAGACCAGCCTGGAGACAAACTAGACCTGGTTGAAATATTAGCTACAATCTGGGTGTGGGAATACAGTTTAATGTAATTTTTCTTTAAACCAGCTCTGCACACTAGAATTTTGAGGTATAACTACATTTTCAGAACTAATTTTAAGACTTTAAATGCCACATTCTCTAAGAATGAAAATCTACTCTTAAAAATAGTCTTTTGTTGACACATGATTCTACTTTTCTAAATTTTTGCTGCCATCTTGTGGAAACCATATTACACTTTCCAAAGCTGTATATAAACACTTTTACACCTTCAGTACTTTAGCCTTATTTGCAGCCAGTCAGATAACATTCATTCAATTTTTAATGATTTTCTTACTTTGCATAAAGTGTTGCTCTTTTCTTCCAGTAGTATTACTTTCTTTCACAGAACAAAAATTAAAACAAAATTAAATTACAACTGGGCCAGCTGAATCCAGCTGAAGCACAAACCAGCTTCTTAATCAGATATAATCCTGTACTGGCCAACAATTATTTCCCTTGAACCAACTAGAATTCTCTAAGATGTCAGGACTACATCATTCTCCTACACCAATATTCCTGCCAGTCTTTTGCAGGAAAAGTATTTATACCCTTTTCAAAACTTTTTAAATAAAAAGACCTAAATTACTGCCTTATTTACTAAAGATGCAGACCTATACTACAGGTGTGTTAGTCATTTTGGGCAAGAAATGCATGTCAGATCTTTCTGAAGCAAATTAAATACATATTATAACCTCTAAAAAGATGCTAAGATTGCTTAAAGTCTCAGACTGTGAAGGTTACAGCACACAATAAGATACAAATACTTACTTCAAATTCTTTAACAAAGTAACGTATTTCTCCCTGAATTACTGGTCTGTGATCCAGTAGTCTTGAATAGATTTCCCCAACATCTAGAAGATTAATGAAAGTCAGATTTTTAGTTTTTCTCTCACACTCCATACTAGGCTACACACCACAAGGTAGCACACCATACTTCAATACAAGAGGCACGACTGCTCACCAAATAGCTACAAAATCAAGAGAGCACCAGAATAACATTTATTGGCTATCCTATCTATTCAGCAAACCACCAACTGAGATAAAATGCAATGAATCAATATTCCAGGGCCACAGACACCTTTCTGTGAGGGAGAATGTTCTCCTCTGTCTCTCAGCATCCCCTGTTTCAACACTCCTCCTCCTCAGTACAGCTTCCATATCTGACTGTTAACGGCAGTAAAAATTTGATGCAGGGCACAACTAAAGGCTGCAGCTCAACAGATTCACAGCTTAAGTGGGTGTCTTCCGCAGCGAGAGACAATAGAAAATTTCACTCCAAAGGAAAACTGTTAGCGTTTTCTTGTATTCCAGGGCCACAGACTTGAAACTTCCCCTTGAAGAAGAGTATTTACAACGTATACATGTATGAGAAATAGGCTTGCCTGTCATACGGAAGAAAAGCCCGTGAAATTTAAAAGCACTCTGATAGCATAGCATTTAATGACTATTTCAAGCAATATAGTGTGTCGTTCCAACAAGCCCTTTAAACTGATACAGAACTGGCACTGCCATCTAAAGGAACAGTCTTACTTTTTCTCCTGTCTCCAGCTGTTTATTCCTACCCGTAGCTCTCCCTCTCTACTGTATCCAGGTGTATTTGTTCAACACCCTGAATCCCCCCGCCATTTAAAAAAAAAAAAAAAGTGTAAACCGATTATTTCAAATTTGGGGAATGACATGATTGCAGTAAATAATGCATAGGCTACACCACTTCCAAGCTCAAACGCTGCTGTGTAGAGATCAACTAGGCCAAAAGGCGGGTGCTTGGGCGAACAAGACAGCAGTGAGAGCTTCCCAGGAAACTGAACGCCAGCGGCCAGGACTCCGCGGCAGATCCAGCTTCCCAAAACAAAGCCAGGCAGGTACCCGCCTTTCAAACTCCAAGAGATGAAAGCCAGTTAAAGCCTCCCAGGTGCCTAACTTCCAACCTCGGCACATTCCACGGAAGGGCAGAGGGCTGGGAAGCGGCGGCTAACGCACCCCTCTCCGCAGCGACGCTGCACCCCGCTCAAGGGACGCGCTTCCCCCCAGGCCCCGAACGGCCACCACAGGGCCCCGGGACCCAGCCGGGCCGGGCCGGTCCCGCTCCTTACCCTTTATGATGGGCTGAATCGGCGACCCGGCCGCCAGCGCCTCCCGCTTCCTGTCGCTGGGCAGCGGGGCCGCCCCGCTGCAGCTGGGGGACGCGGGGCCACCCCCGCTCATGGCGCTCGGCGCCCCGCTCCGGCGGCGGCGGCGGCGGGGCCCCCGGGCAGCCCGGCCCTTCCCCGCCCGCCCGACTTCCGCCTCGCCCCGCTGCCTCGCCGTGAGGTCATCGCCGCGCGCCGGCCGCCTCGACGGCGGCGGCCGTTGCTGCGGTAACGGGCGGCGGGCCGGCCTGACATGGCCGCCTGCCGCCCCCAGGCCCCGGCGGGCACCCGCTGATCCCCCCTCGGCTGCGCTTCCGAGATGGAAGGAGAAACACGGAAGGAAGCTGCCGCCGCCTCGGGGGACCTGTGCAGCCCAGCCCGGCAGCGGCTGCCCCGTCCTGGCACAGGCCTCAGGGACGCCCTCAGCGCAGCAGCCAGCGCATGGCTTTCTCTGGGCCCAGCGCCCTGCATTTGTGGAAAAAACGCCAAAACAACCAAACAAAATCAACCAAACACACACCACCACCCCCCCCCCCCCCCGGGCTTGTTTGTTGAGTTGGGTTTTGTTTCAGGAGGAGACAAGCATTCAAATAAATCAATTCGCTTCTGGGTGTAGTGAATATATATTTATAGCAAACAGTTGGACTTGTGATCTACAAACATTAAGGGCAGTAGTCTATTTCATATCTATAAAAAAAAAGCAAAAAAGACTTAAAATCCCTATACACTACTTTTAAAACTATTTGAGCGCATCAAGATATTTTCAACATACTTCTCCCCCTTATAAATTACAGTATATTAACTTCTGGGATTTATTTTTTTTTTCATGCTACGCATACTCAGTAACTTTTAGAACAGCTTGATCCGTGTTTAGGTCACTGCATCTATAGTTTGGGGTTTTTTTACATATCCTTTTCGCTTGCAAAATGTACCGCACCGCTCGGTGTCTTTGTACAATCAATGAAAGAAGAACTGGACCACAAATTGGTCTGCTCCAACGTACAATGTCCTGACCTGGGATACCTAAAAGGAGCCAGTTTAGCTGGAACAATTACTATTTTATTAGTAGAAAACAGGAGTAGTACATATTTATTTGTTAGAAATTAGTTCTGCCCACATGCTACTCCGCATATCTGCATAGCTTTTGTAAGTAGGAGCAGTTGCGGGGCGGGGGGGGGGGGAAGAGAGACTTTTTTCTTTTTTTACTGTGTGAAGCTATTACAACAGACACAAAAAATGATCCTATCATTAAATTCTGTGTCTCATCATCAAAGGTCAGAAACTGCTCACTGAAATCGCTATTTTTTCTTTGACAATACAAATAATCTTCTAAACATAGTCTTGAAAATGAGTGAATTGGTTTTGTTGGAACAATCTCCCCCAAAATCAGCCAATCAGGTTAAAATCTGTTTAAATAATAAAATTAATCTCACATTGGGAAGTGTTCAATACTTCAACTAAAGTTATTATTAAATTCAGCATAAATATATATCTAAAATAGTTTTTCACTCCTTCACTGTTATGTAGTCTGTAAATATTATGTTAAATAGGCAATAGTTAGCAGAGATAAGAATCGTTATTAAAAAATACCGTTCCATTTCACAGATTTTTTTCCCCCCAAAATAACCATCTCCTGCAACCTATAGATTAGTATTTATATTTTTCCACATGGATCCACAGCACATAAGCACTTAACAATCACCAGTAAATTACAGTAGTGCTTATATATTAATAATATCTGGAGGATATTCCAACTGGCTTGATGATCACTAATAATTAGGGGTAGAATTGTTCAAATGTTAATTTTATCCCCTTCCAGTCTAGCTGCCATCCTTTCCTAGTCTCTCCCTCAGACAAGTTATTTCCCCCTCTAAGCCCTATGCTCCAGCTATCTTTTTATTTGCTAAGGAGGAAATCCTGTAGTTAAGGGGTTTATAACTACTGCATTTCTAGGTAAGAGTTTTTACATCATGAATAATGTCAGGTTTGGAATTACAGGACTGCAACAAGGGCAAATCCTGTGACAGATAAATGCATCGGTTTCTAGGACTACTGTCCTGAAACCATTTCTCCTGTTCATTTGAATACTGTTTTTTGGTTGCCTTTTTTTTTTTTTTTTTTTAAAGAATATGCTTTATTTGCTGCATTTATGCAGGGTTTTTTTTTTTTTCCCCTTGCTTACTCTTGCTGCCCTGTCAAGCTTATTCTCAAAACATATTTTAAAAAATTAAGGAGGACTTAAAGAGGTGATGGCTATAAAAAGACAATACTTGTGGAGCCCCTAACCTGTCAGTTTGTAGGAAGTAGTCATCAAGTCAGAAAAATATGGAAATAGCCATGGCTTGGAGCATGAAAATCAACATATGTAGTCATCATGTATTTTTTTGGAAGATAGGCTAAACAACCTCTGTCACTTTTGCCGTGCAATGGAACCCGCTTTCTCTTTCAGGGATCACCCTGCCGCTTCCCATTAGTGTTAGCAGCACTCCGAATTGCAAAATCTTCAGATGAACGTGCCGAGTCCTGTCATTTCCCCCACAGGCTGTCTAGCGATGATAATCCACTAAAGGATTGCTTCATCCAAGTGGCGGTGTACGAGTCAAATGCCGGCAACAGGCAGGGAAACCCAAACCTGTTGAGGCAGACGTCTGCCGAGACGGGAGGAATCGGAGTGACGGCCCTTAAGAGGGCGAGGCGGGGGACATACTTTGCGCCAGCAGAATAAGTCCATGGGCTGCACCCGTGATGGGAGACCGAGACCGCAATCGTGATGGCTGGAAGTTTGCAGGCCGCGATGCCGATGCTGGCCAAAGCAGGCCCGGGGCTGCGCTGTTTGGAGGAGTGCCTTGTCAGATTAGCCGTGCGGCTACTGTATTTGATGCTCAACCTGGACGGACAGGCCTGCCAGGCAGAAACTGCTCAGGCAGATGATGCTAGGGAGGACAAAAATTATCCACCGCCAAGATGAAGAAGACAGATGACACCCAGCAGGAACAGCAAGCCAAATCTGCAGAATCCACAATGCAGCTGGCTAGCCCGAGGCTACCTGCCTCTTTGAAGTGGAATAGACATCACCGACGAGCTGTCAAATTCGATCACCAGCCTGGAAACGCTGAAAGAGATTTAGTTCTTCCAACAGAGAAGGGAAAGTTTAATAGATGAAAATCTTCCTAAAGGGGCCAAGGTAGCGTGGGAGGGGAAAGGGGAATCCTTCAGATGCAGCAACAATGAAAAATTACTCACCTCCCGCCTGCCTGCAGAGTGAGAGATGGGATGTGCGGCGTTCTGCAGCAGGCGCAGCAGCTGTAGTCACTACCAGCACAGAAAATAAAGGCCACGCCTGCAGGAACGTGCACAGAGCAGCAACAAGTAACCCTTGCTACAAAATCCATTCCCCCCGCCAAATCTGTGATATCTTTATATGTCGCCCCGGAGCTGGGCTCTGAAGTACTATAAATCTAATATTCGAGACATGTGCAGCAGTGGGATACAAGACCCAGCCTGAATCCGAAAGCTCGGCGCAGCAGAGGTGCATGATGGCATCTCCCCTCACATGTCTTTTACAGTAAAATTCAAGCACAAGAAATGTGTGAAATACAATTCAGTTTCAATAAATCCAGAAAAAAACCCCTAAGATTACCAAGTGAGTAAGCATGTGCTCAGGTGTATGGTGAATACGAAACCTGGCATTTGACAGGGACAGCAGCAGCACGATCCAATTATAGATGCAAAGAAAAAATACTGCTCTTATGGGGAAAATATTAAATGTATTAATCCATTAAGCAGCTGCATCGTTGCAATTACACTTTGAAGTTAAAGACTGTCAAACACACCAAAGATTAAAAGACGTGATAAAATTGAAAACCAAAAGAAAATCAAATAGGCCTACAGATCCCACTTCCTAGTAAAAAATTAAAAGAAAGGTAAAAAAAGTTACGTACGAGGCTCTGTATACATGTACAATTATAAAATCAATTTATGGCCATACCGAGGCAAATTTACTTGGAGAAAAAAAATCACAGTAACATCTCTATTCCCAACTTCAGCATTCATGTAGCAGACAAACCATAGATTACCCGCAGAGATGCAAACAGAAGATGCTAGCAGATCAGAACAAGTATGAACCAGACCTCTGAATAGAAGCGCTTACATTGGATTTCTTGACAATGATTTTATAGGTGTATCTATTCCTTTATTTTCATATCTCTCAGCTAATCTCTTTTTAAATACTTTTGTCCTCATTTCTTCCAAATCCACAGCACTGAGGAGCAAAGTTTTGCTCACCTATTGCTTTTAAATCAAGAGAAGAATAAAAAGATGCCCAAGTTCTACAGCTCTCTTCATCTGTAATGTTACTCGGGTGTTATTTTATTTCATGGACAAAACCACGTTAACACTTCTAAGTCACATTTTCATGTAAAACATTTAATATAGACGAGTGTCTTATTTGAATTGCAAAGTACTCATGTCCATCTTACACCTTAGTTAGCATCTCACCTCCCTGCTAATAACCCAGGATCCACACCCACGCTGAAGAGTCCAGATTACTCTTCCACTAGCTATAATTGAAATAAATGTGTGTGTGTGAGAGAGAGAGCGAGCAAGCACGAAGTTGAAGAATTATTTTATCAAGATACTCCAATGAGCTATAACACCTGTTGAGAAGTTTAAGATGTACCTTACAAAAAAAACAAGTTCCCTGTTTCTAGGCCTATGTTCTTCCAAAGATTCAGATAGTAGCAAGAAATTCCTGGGAGAAGGGCTACATCAGTGTAAAAATATTTTGAAGAGGGTGGGGTAGGCTGTAAAGAAGGATTACAAGATAAAAAAAGATTAAAAGGATGTGAAAACATCACTTCTTACAGGCAAACAGCTAAGATGCTAGTTGGGAGACTTCACTGTCCAAATGTTACGCACGCCACCCAAAGAATCTCTGGCAATTCAACAGGTGCAAACCTCTTGAAAGCAAGTACTTACTGTGGGTGGGCAGTGAAGAAACCTAACAAAACTTGCTCAACTGGACTGTTTCAATTGTTAACCAGAAGTGGTATCTCCTAACTTGGCTTCTGTGTGGAAAACTGGGATGCCAACCTGGTAGGTAAATCACTGATGACACAAATGGAACTTGACAAAAAACATGTTACACGTTTAAGCTATCATAAAACAATTCTTTACAGTTTTGCTGCTGAAAAGCCTACACTTCTGTTCCATCTGAATGGTCAGATTTTCTTAGTACCCAGGTCTAAACTGGAACTAGGTTTTTTTTGTTCAGTGTAACACAGATCTTCTCAAATTTCTCATTTCTACTCACTCTTCTCTAATCCCATATTAAATCTGCATTTTTATATAAATCACTGTTGCCCAATTGTAAGTCTCAGTGCAAGAACTGCCCCGCAGACTTCTGAAGTCACACTGAACTCTCACTTGAAAATGAAGTTACACTTACAAAGATGACTAAAAATCATCAGCACATTTCTAACATATCCGATGCAATACTTGAAACACCTGTTTCAACCTGGCTTGTCTACAGAGGTCATCTTGGCATCGAGGGGAAAAAGGCAAGTCAGAGCAGTAAGATTTCACTGAACACTTACAATTATCATATTTATTTCACTGTTGAATTCTTCAGTTGCTGAAAGGCTGTCATGCAGCACTCTCTCACCATATGGCAACAACCTCAAGTCCTAGAGGCACACACTTAAAAGACCATAACATGTCAGGCCGCTTGAATAAATTAGATAGAACAATTATGCAAAATAATAATACTGCAATGATGAGATACATTAAAAAATGAGAGTGTCACTGTTCATGAAATGCTGTGAAAATAAATTCCACACATCACTGTGGTCGTCACCATCATCAAACTGCGAAGCAACAAGAGTAAAACAACATCACAGTATTTACTGTGCCCTTCAGCAACTGAAATTTTAAGAAAGGAGAAGGGGGTTGCAAGGGAGGGAAGTCACTTTTAGTAATGTTCAGCTAATGTATAATAAAATATTACAAAACCAGAAAGACAAGCAGTAGTAGCTTTAAGAACAGCAGAACATTTACCCATGCACACTCTTTTTACAGACCATTGATGTTGATTTGAGAGCTCATGTATGTTACACCTCATCTGTAAATAATATGAGGCATCAATGTAAAAAATGTACCTCATACAATCTCAGACAGACCAAGCCACATTTTTGTGATTTTTCCGAAGTGTGGTGGGTTTTTTTGTTTTGTTTTGTTCTGGTTTTACAGATTTAGTTGTCCTTGACAGTGTAAATGCATTAGACAGAAAGGGGGAGAGGGGAGGAAATCAGACTATCTGGTTTTCCCAGTCATCTCTCTAAAGACAAAGTCTCAATTCATCCTTCTTTGCTTTAAACCCTCTACCCCCTTAGGTTTCTCCGTGAAGGGGAGAGAAAACTGAAATGCTCAAGTTAGCATATGATAATGACCAAATGTCTTTTAGATAGTACAGAGTTAAATTTTACTAATCCATTTATAAACATTTCATCTGTTAGCTGAATTTTTTTTTTGTTAACATTTCAGCAGCAAGTAACACTTCTGTTCTACACCAGCAAAAATAAAACTGGCACAAGAGGCTAGGGGATACTGCAGCAGTAGCATGTAGCCATCTTAAGAAATCTCAACACTTGGAAACAGAGGCTGTTTGGGATTAAAAAAAACCCCCACGACTCTTTGTAGAATCATCCCTACAAAACTTGTCTGAATTGTTTTCAGCAGTATTTTTAGCTCTGGTTCCATTTCAGTGTTCTTAGAAGTAGCAGCTTATGTTACAGCTATGGATGAAGGCTTGCACATAGACTTTACAAAACTCACATCATTCTCATTTGCAATAGCATATGTAAAACCAAACAATCTGTAAGATGAACGTGAAACTTGCCCAAACCCTGACCAAATGCAATGATGATTCCCACTTATGCTTCCCTTCAGAAATAGAAAATGGTTCATTATAGTAGAGTTTAGTATAAGTGTAGGTATTTTTCTAAGTCTCATCATCACTTGGTCTCAGCCCTAAGTGGATGAAAAAAAGCAAACTCAGTTATACTACTAGGTAACAAATGTTTGAATAAATTAGGAATTCAGAGTGCAAGTATTGACGATAAAAACCTGAAGCCCTCAGGTAGTCAAATATGAAAAGTCTGGAGTACGAAGTTTCTGATGTACATTTCCACTAAAGCCCACTCCACAATTCTTTAACAGATCTCAAGATTTCAGTGATATCTTCATAATTAAGTACAAAAGGCCTGCTTCTAAATAGCAAGGAACAAGAGTAATTAACAGGCAAAATGGTAGAAGCTGAGAATTAAGCCCCCGGGAAACAATGAGAACTTTTTCAAACCAAACAAGAATATTTTCATTTTTAACAGTGTAACAGTCCTAAAAGTAACACTGTGTGCCTGTAAACCCTCTAAAGAAATTATGTATATACAGAAAACACTTATTAGAGAGCCTGGAATTGTCCAAGTTAAGCTTACTCATTCAATTTTCTTCTGTCCTTTTATGTGTTAGGACATATTTTAATTACCTCATTATCTGTGTACTTTTTTCTTAAGGCCTTTAACATTCAAAGCACTCAAACATCTATCCAAGATACCTTTGCATCGACCTTACTGGGTGGGAGGCTCCTTAAGTAGCACACAAGACAAAAGAACGTACAACTGAGAAGTTGTTTGCTGAACACTGTTGTAGAAACCAACACAGAAGTTCATCAATTAAAATATCAAATTGTTTTTTGTGTCTTCCAGTGTTTTAAAAGAAATGTTACCTGAATTGTGCAGGAGGTAATTACCCAATTCAGATGTATCCTTAGGGCACTACATTAGCACCTTCAGATTTGTTAAAAATAAAAATGGAATGACCAGATTCTACAGTGAAATGACCTATCCAAATGCCTGATTCAACAAAAGTGTTTTTGGTTTTAAAAACAAACTTTAAAACATTGAGAGTGAACTTGACCGACTAGCTCATCATTATCTTAAGCTGAGGGTTTGTTTGGGGTTTTTTTGTTGGTGTTTTTTTTAGGATCTTGAAACTCACATTTGCACTTGTGTGGAAATACCGTATGAAGTGAGACATGCAAAACCTTGAAAAACGCTAGCTTTGTTACTCAGTTTGAAAGAAAATTATTCTAGAATCAAAAGTGCATATAACACAAACTGAAGTAGCAAGTGAACTAACCTTTTAAAATCTTCATTTTCTTAACTGAAGATAAAAAGTTTCACAGCCAAATTAAGACTACAGTTTTAAAATAATTTATTCAGTCACATAAATACTTTGTACCATTTGCATGTTCCCTTTTTCACATCCTTGGCACACAATATAGCTCTTAACTTTTACAAAACTAGTGTAGACATCCATGGAAAATAAAATGAAAAGAAAGCGGGACTTATGTAAAAATTCAATAAATAGCAAAAGGAGTAAATAATTGAAGGAAAATAAGTAATTCTTTCCTACAAAGACCATGTAATTACGCTCGAATGTTTAATTGAAAGAACTTCTCATTTTTAAAAAATAGTGAATTAAAACTCAATTTCCATCTTTCTACCATTGTTGCATTTAAGCAGATACATGATACAATTCTTTAACTAGTTCCAATTCTTAAGCGAACAATAGCAATTCAATGCAACTGTATTATTTGAGGCATCAACAGTTTTGGTTCACATACAGAAGGTTACAAACCAGTATTTGCAAGTTAGTGGTTTTGGACAGTATAACTTCTAAACTCCCCGACCCCCTTCTGACATGACATTAAGATTTTCCTTAATGAGCATTAGTGTATAATCTGTTCTTGATAAAGATGACATTAGACAGATGTTGTCGGACACCTGGGTAATGTTGAATGTGGTTGAACCAACGAGACACATTAAGGTATTTCTCCTTTTCTTGCACTGTGAGATCCACCTGCATGGGGAAGAAATACAAGGCACCAATAATACAAGGCACTGCGTCATTAGTGGTAAGGTGAAATAAAAGTGGATAGTTTTACAGCTGATTTCAACTCACATAAAAAGTTGTTACAGTCCAGGAGTATTCTATCTTAATTTCACATATTAAAATTCACAGCCCAAAGTATGTACTTACTTTTAATTTACTCAAATGATCAGACCTGGAGGGTGGAATATACATTTGTATGACAGAGAGGGGGAAAGGGCATTAGCTTGCTTGAATTTAATGCATCTATCTATTTATGGGGTTAGCATACAGTATTGGGAGGAGCAGGGAAGAGTTCCACAACATGCACAAGTCTTTCACATTAATCTAGCAGGCAGTCTTGCCTCACAGGCAAAGTGACTACTTTGTATTTCAAGGTGTATTATAAGTATAGGAATAAGGTTTTTTTTTTCCCAGGCAATTTCAGACTGGATAGAAAAATTGAAAATTGTTTTCCATTTTGAGCAATAATCATACAATAGTTACTAAGAAACAGTATAGCTTAACACTTAGCTGTTCAGATGTGCTAGCTCACACCATGAAGATAGCAATGGCATGATTCAAATCACCACATTAAAACAAACTGGAAACCTGTCCATATTTCATAAACATACTTGAAGTACTATCACTTACTCCTACAGTTTGAGGTCCTGTTGTTCACCAGAGTTCTCAAGTCAACAGCACAGTCACTTGCTTATTTTAACCCAGATCTAAACAGCTGCAAGATCAGTGAGAAAGAAGCCTCCAACTATCATATAGCCATTGCAACAGCTCCTTGCCACAGAAACCGTGGCTAAGATTAAGGAAGAGCTTCAAGCCTACCTCTACTTTTATCAGAGGACCAGCTCAGAGAAAGTCATCTGCAATTACAAATCTTAACTATACCTTTCAAAATCTTCTAAGTTCAAGTCAGCAACATTCTCAAAGCTTCGCTACAAAGTCTCTTTTTACTTCTGAGTCTTTCAAGCCAGCTGTAGAACTATTCCTAACCTGTATCACCTGTATTACTGTTCCTTGATAAGCAATTCTAGGTGTCCTCATTCCTCTGTAATGAAGTTCTCCTATCAGTTTAGACAATAATCCATCTCCTCACATTAACCTACTACAGCTGAATTACAAATGGGGTAGTCCTCAAAACAGACTACAAAACTGTATCAGGAACAAAATGTGATCTTCATATCAACTACCCTGTCTTATCTCCCCAATGCTTAAACCAATCAGTGCAGGATTAACTTCACTTCATTTTCAGTTAGCGGTTAGCCATCAAGCTTAACTTAGTCATCTTCACGACACCTGCAGGTAATAAAAAAGGGCACACCCACAGAGGATAGTTTTAACAGACAAATCACTAGCTACACACACCTAATGTTCTTCATGTTTAGACTTCTAAAGCTAATCAAGGTTAATCCCCTCCTCAAAAGCTAAACAGATGGCATAGTCCTTACACCTTGTTCTACAGACACCAGATTTCATGGATAATGCAGGTTCATTGCAAATTTGATCTTGGGCACAGGACAGCTGGAAGCAAATATGTTTCAAAAAAACTTTAAATCACAGGAAGAGCTATACAGAGTCATTTACCCAGCTGTACGAGTGAAAAGCTGGTGTTCAAAACTAAGTCTTGTGTTAAAATTTTGCCTCATGACACACCAGCCCTTTTGATTTCAAGGATTGCCTATAACTGCTATAACTGCTTCTCCTTAATGTTCTCTCACATAGCCCAGCACTTAGCTTAGAATTGGGAAGCTTTAAACAGGTGGAGGTAAAAAGAAAATAAGGATATATACTAGAAGATGAACCACTGGAAAAATACCGAGGAAGAAGAATTTCAAGGAGTTGCAGGAAGGAATTCTAAACCAATGCCACATAGCATTAAAGCTCTATTAACAGTTAAGTTAAGAGCATAGTAATTGTGGCAACAACCAAAAAGCAGCGACCTTGCAGCTGCTCCTAAACCCAAGTAGCTCTTCCTCCTATGGGACTCACCTGCAAGAATACAAGCATAGCACTGCACATGTATTTCCAAAACTTCTGCAATTCTGAACTGTTATAAACCCCAGTTCAGGCAGTATGAGAAAATCTGCTTTTCTTGCTGCTGGCAAGGGAATGTAAACACTATTCCTACCACTGTACAGTCTGATAGAAATGCACAGACAA
The DNA here is from genome assembly GCF_030463565.1 of Pelecanus crispus. Lineage (NCBI taxonomy): Eukaryota > Metazoa > Chordata > Aves > Pelecaniformes > Pelecanidae > Pelecanus > Pelecanus crispus. The sequence goes on along the minus strand of NC_134644.1, from coordinate 78,189,044 downwards.
ATCAATTAAAACACAGCCACCAATTATTTTTGCTGAGCTAGAAACATAAGAGAGTTAATCACCATTAGCTAAGTGGAAGAGAGTAATACTGGTAAGGGGAAAAACTCCAGAGTTTTTTTACAAACAAACAGCGGAAGCTATTAAAATGTAACTCCGAAGGCTTCACAAATTGCCTGAGCTTCTGCAAGCACAGTATATTCAGGACAAAAAAACCCCATGCGGTACCATGTAGGGGAAGATGCTTTTGATCACCTGCAGTTCGTTATAATTAATGGGAGTTGGAAGTTGGTGCTTGGTATGAAGCTCTAGAACCATTTACAAAGCAACACAGAGCAGAAAAAGAGCAACATGTGTACCCTAAGGCCATCTAGAATTACTGAAAGTGAAGAAAAGTATTTGAGGAGATACTAAAAATACTGTCACTTTAAGTTCCGTGAGTGTTGTACACTTAAAAGTTATAATTACACTACCCTTTTTCAAAATCTTTAACGGGTAAGCACTTTGTTATGAAAATACTGAACTAAACTTCAGATTTTGCAGCAGCTACAGTATTTCCTTCCCATAATTTTATACTGATAATTCTCAATCTTCACATTTCTCTGATGTAAATCAAAAATAAAGTCTGGAAAACTAGTCCTCCTCCATTCTGTTAGCGTAGTGAAAAAACATCTGAAGGGCAAAACAGACAGCTACTCTAATAACAAACCCCCTTTTTGTACTCTAGGCACAACAAGCAAGATATTTCTACTTATTTACATAATGTACTCTATCAGTGAAATATATTAAAAAGCACTTTGTGGCATGCTCTACTTTTTACTCAGAACATAACTCTTAGGTTAATTGTTTAGAGATCACTTCCATGGCATTTTTTACAACATTTTGTTAGATGGGTATTTTCTGTTCTTCCTCATTAAATTAGATAATTCCCCCAAGTTAAGAACGGCTGCTGTTCTGCTATTAAAATAATTATTTGCTATTAAAGCAATTATTTTAATAGCAAAGAAGCAGACACTCAATTTGACAGCCTTTTTTTTTGTGTCACAGAAAAAAAAAAAAAAAAAAGAGAAGTCTTATTCCTCCACCACAAAGCTCACAAAGGGGTCATCATACAATGCAACTAGAAGAGTTTCTAGAAGGGCTATAAATACACAAGCTTTAATTATATTTGCTTTCAGCAGCATTGGGGATGCAGACAAAAATTCCCATTCCCACACCCTGCATGTGCACGGAAAGTCTAAAAATACCTGCCTACATCTGAAGTTCTTCAGCATCAAGGATAAGATACCATCTCACTTTTTATATTTAGCCTTTAGCTAAAGGGAAAGAGCAAAAACACACACAGTTGAACGGTGTATTTCACAAAATACATTACTTTCACATAGTTTTGACTAATTTTCTGCTGTTAAAGGAACATGCTTAAAATTAAATCTTTAAAGTAAAACTGTTTTTGTAATTCAGTTTAAGTACCATTTCTAGCATCACTCTTTAGAAGGAAAGCCTGTTATCCCAGAGAAGCAGCATATCAGTGAATATTAACAAAAATTCATGGCAATCTGTTTATTACAGGAAATGTTCATTATGGAAAAAATTAACTGGAAAATAAACTACTAGTGCAGTCTCATTATAGCTCAGTATTAGTAGTTCTGACCTGAGGAGAACAACTCACTTTGTTTTGTACTTGATTTGACCCCAAAATTCTGACTGAGGCTTCTTTCATTTGCAGATATAAATTTCACCCATAAGTTATTTTCTAGACCTTATTAAAGAAATTTTCGAGTCAGACATAGAGATTTGAAACTTCTTTGGTTCTGACAAAAATTTTGAAGTATAAAACCAGATCAACCTTCATATTGATTATTTCTCTTAAATAGAACTGGACTTATGCTGTTTGAAAATAATAATAAAAACACAGGGAAACTTTTTTTAAAAATTTTTAAATAAAAAAAATGATACGAAAACAAGTTTATTACCACAGGGGGAATCGAATGCTTACTGATTGCCTGAGCTATCCTCAAGCAATGCTTCCAAATTCATATTTTCTCTGCAATCTATGCTTTAACCTAGTAGAACTTCATTGTTCATCATATTTATCCACATATGTACTTAAGTAATCAAAGTGTCTAACGACAACAATATTTATATTAGATACACAGAGACATGGAATTATATATGACAATATAAATCACATTGATTGAAAAAGGTCATTTAAACAGTATCAAGCATTACACTTTTTAGGTGCTTGTGATGTATATTATGATGCAGAACAATAACGTATACAATTTAGTTCCTGCCTTATTATTACAAATGTATATTTCCAATTAGTAGATTCAAAATAGACTCAGTCTGCAAGAAGCCTGAAACACCACCTGTCAGTCTGACTCTCACTCATTAAAATACTAATTCCTTTCCCACAATATGGATATTTAAACATATAGTACTATTGTGCTTATTAAGATAACTAGAAGGGAGAGGAAGAATCAAAGAAAGGCATACAACTGCAAAATTAAGAGTTGCTGCTGTTCATTAGACAAACTTATTAGTACGTTCAAATGGATAAGCCTCGACAGTGAAGAATCAGGTTCCAGAACCCCGCCCTGGATAATGGGAAGGGCAAAATGAAGGTGGAAAGAGGGGAGGAATACGAAGATGTATGACCTATATTCAGAAACACTATGAAAGAAAGATGAATCCACACATGAAGAAGTGAGCAACAGGACTGGGTGGTCTGAAAAACTTTTCCAATGAAATGTGCATCAGAAGGTTTTTAAAGTTTTAATAATACTTGGCTCATTCAGGATGATCATGGTATGTCACCAATATTTACAGTATTCTATTACTAATGTCCGTATTAGCATGTAGTTGTTAGTCTATCAAAAGCAAAGAGATTAATCCTAAAGGTCATTATCAGCAACATTTTCAGATCAATTTACTAGTAAGCTTGGTGGACAGCAAGAACTGTGGGTCTCCCCCCGCATGCCTCCCATTTCTACCTCCTCTCTTGAAGGATTATAAGAAACACATATTAATATTTTGCACAAGGCTTAGCTGAAACAGTGGTGGGTATGACAAACTGCTTCCCTGGACCACATCACATTAAGAGATACGGCAGCTTCCCCCCCCTTAAAGCTTAGGGCAGAGAAGCAGCTCTGGATGTACTCTCTTCTCATTACAGGAAAAATAAAAATAATTAAAAAAAAAATTTACAGGATTCTACAGTTCAAGATCTTACCGCTATAGTTAAATACTAATAATAATCAATTCTGAAACCTTCAAAATACATGTAATTCCTACCTAGTAGCTTCTAGATTTTCCTCTTTATTTAGGATAGCCACCCCATTATTTGCCCTTTATACCTTTCTGATTCAGAAAATTATCTTCCATGAAATCAAACATTTCAGAAACAGATGCTGTACTATAACCTTGTCCCAAGTAGTGTCTGGATGGTTGCAGGCACCCAGGAGCACCAAGTCATTTGTTTTTACCATCTGTTCTATTTCCCAAAGCAATAACTTGTATCTTTTCTTCTTGATTAGGTGGTCTACTCTAGAGCAAACTCTAAATTTAAAATATGCTTGATTTTCCCCTGCCTAAGTTTTTAAAAAAAAGTCTAATTTGAACTCGTACTCTCTGACAGCACACACAGTCATATTTTTAGAAATTACTTATACGTTTTTTCTATGTCTACATATTACATTTGAAAGGTAACCCATTCTGACACTCTAGTCAACACATCTATCCTACTATTTAAGTTATTTTACAAGGCAAGTATGATTTAACAGAACTAATTCTAAGTGACTTACTCTAACATGTTTTCAAAAACCTTATGAAATGAAGCTTCCCTTCCCTGTCCTCTGCTTGACACTCTCTCATTTGAACTTTTACTCCTGGACAGTCAAGATGCATATACGTAAGTTCTCTCTCATTTCTGGTAGTATGTAATTACTTGACCTCCTCCCCCCTGCCCCGACTCCCTTTTGAAATTTAGCTTTTTTGCACTCTTCTCCCAGAGCCCTGCTTTTAATTGTATAAAATAACCATTCACCTAGTCGATTGTATTCATCGATTCTCACACACGTGCATTTGGCAGAGGCATCTTTTTCTGATTATCCCCTTCCCCCCAATTTTCTCACGTTAACACCGCAAAACTGACTGATTTTATCTTCTCCCAAAAATTTAGCAAACCTTTTTGTACAAGTCCTTTGGTTTGTTTAGTAGCCCCCACCCCAGAGAAGGACCGCTCATTTACAACCACATTCCAGCCACCAAAAAAACAAGTAACTTCTACTGCTTCATCTTTAAATTACCGCTTGGGGTTCAGAACTGAGGTGCAATGATTTATAAGAACTTCATAGTAAACCCTGAGCTGACTACAAAGAATCTCAACATCATCTCCACTCAGTACAAACTTTTATTTTGGGTGTGGGGTGTTTTTTTTTTCTTTTCTCCTAAGCACCAACTCCCCATATTATTTTCATATTGTGCATGTTATCAAGTCTTATCATTAAGCCTTGAAACACAAATGACATTTTATTATGGCTCACACTTTTATTCATCCTTCAGGAACTTAATTTACATGCACCTTTCATAGCACCAGCAGCATTTCTCCAATACTAACAATGTCAGTACTTTCAGTTCTGACACATCCTTTCAGTTTCATGTATCTATCTCCCCACACAGTTCTGTAAGCAGTCGTGTTTCTGACTTGAACTGCCCTCATACCTCGAAACACGGGGATAGGCATCGTCCTTGTGACATTACATAGGGGAAGCTAAAGCATTCTGGACACTACAGATAAGTACACTTTTGACAGATCCATAGCTAAATATTAAAAGAAGTAACAAATTAACAACTTAGAAACAAGTTTCATTTGAAGTTCTTATAAGAAATCGCTCCATTTTTGTTCTGTAATTGTCATTGATCAATTCAGTAGGTCAACTTCTACAACAATTACAATAGTTGTACATATAAAAATAATGGAAATAACACTTACCATGACATGATGCAATCCATAGTACATCAAAATATCTGCTAACGTAAAAATGTTTCCTGCAAGGTAGACTTTATCTTCAAGGTATATGTTAAGATCCTAAAAAAGAAAAAGTCATTATACTGCTGTAGTATTGACTTTGTAAGACAAAATATTAAGGCAATTGTTAAAAAAGAACAGAAACTCCCTCTGGAGACCATGCATATAAAATCAATGACAGCTTTAATTTATCCCAACTCAACAAAGGAGAAAAACATTAAAAGAAGAAAAAATTCTAAAAAGTGTCAAGATAATAAACTAAAAAATCATTCTTTGACAGCAAGAATTCAATAAAATTTAAGTGTTGGTCTCTAAAAGTGCTAGCCAGCTTGCTGCTGGCACATAATTTTTCATAATTCCCCCTGCTTACATCCACTCAAATTTTTGTAAATACAAGTGTGATTTATTTTACATATTAAGCTGACTCCACGGAAATCCTTTCAAATCTGTCTTTCTGGCTTCAAATTACTGGAATTAAAAAATGCAAGAGTTCTGTATTTTTTTTTTTTTTTTTATTAGCACATATGACTCAGAAGAACCGCTGTTGTACATTTAACATTTGATAAGTGGAAAATGCAGTCCTATGATCAAAAGAGAGCACATCGCTCTTCCAGCAGCAGTTTCTCCTGTCCTTCAGGACTCACTCAATGCAGCTGGTCAGCAAGGTTCTGGAACTGCAAATGTCTAAGAGCCAGGGAAACACAAAGGGATAGCGGGGTGGGAGACAGATAACATGCTTCAAGCTCAATGCCAGAAACTTGATACCCATCAGCTGGTATCAACTGACACCTGCTTTTATTAATGTTGAAATCACTGCTAGCAATTCTTAGTGACTGATACTGTCAATTCAGTTGCTATTTAAGTCCATATGAGAAGAGCACCGCTTCAGCATTTTAAGATCAACAATTCCGTATCAGAGACTATAAGGGTGGGTAGTAGACGGCTTCCATTTAGGTTCAGTGAATAAATATTTCAAATCTGTATTACTGAAAGACTGTTTTTCATGGCTTTTTGTATGCAGTCATTCTCTGCTGGAAAACAGGAGGCTGACATCGTTACTCAAGTATATCACTTCTGAGAACACAGGCATCACACATCAGCTCTACCTCTTTACCTGTCTTCCCTTTTCTCCACATCTTACCTACTTGTCATCCAATTTATGCATCTTTCTGCCCCCTACTTCCCTCTAAAGAAAGAAATGTAACACTAAACAAAGTTATGTACTTTAATCCTGATCCCAGCATAAGCAAGCTTCAGTTTTATAATACTCTTTTCAGAAACGTAGGAAAAGAGTTTCCCAGCTTTTCTTTGGATTTGGAAGCTCTCTCTGTTAGTATTGCTCTGCTGGTTGAAAAAACTTGTAGTAAATGCAGTTCTTTTGCCTCAGAGATCTCCAGAGAAAGAGGTAAGCAGCTTAAACATAACTAACATTTTTCAAAACACCCCTGAAATAATTTTTCAGTCTCCATTACAGCATATTCCATTTTAAGACAACCTTTTATTTTAAAAAAAGTCTAGGGCAAGGAAAAAGAGGTTAATAGCTAGTGAACAATTTAAAAGTGACATTTAGCCTTAAGCCTATTGCAGTTTTTGTGGTTCCATAATTTTACTGATATATAGATATCCTACAATGCATACGTAAAAAAACCAAAACCAAACCACAAAACTAAAATGCCGAGACTTTGAAACGTCTGACCTTGCATCTGAATTTGACAAGTTTGACTCCATTATGCCACCTTACTATTTCTTTGATAACCTCTTCATGACAGGACTCCTGTACTTCTGTACTTTTTAAACATTCTCATGTCTGCTTTGATTTCTTTTATTAGAGCAAATCAGGGAAAAATATTAACCCCTGCATAGCTAAAATTCTGTAAGGTCATCTGCCTCTGGCTACGTAGCTTCTTTTCTTTAGACTGGTTTACTGCTTTGTTCATGTTAGTTAGCTCTCAAATTACTTTAAACATGTAACTACAGTTCTGTGGAATTTTATACAGACAGCACAAAGGCAAATGCAATGCTAAGAAGAAAAAGCTTGCAGGAAGAAAAAAAAAAATCATAAACTCATCTATTGTGACACAGGTTCTCTGGCCAGATTAACCAGAAATTTAACATGCATTATAATGACAAGTAACACCACTAAAAATATACACACACCCCCATCCCACCCTCTTTCTTCTTAGTCTAGGATATGGAATCATTTTTTGTAAAGTAAAAAGCCCATTATCTCTGAAGGTACAATCAACACTGTTATTTCCCTGCTCAAAATTCTGGATTTCTGCATCAAAGTTATGGCATGCTAATTCTTAATTTCATACCTCTTCAAGAGGTAGGCTAGTTTCTATGCAGAAATACAGTCTGCCCAGTTGTTCAGGATGGGTTAATATCATACAAAGAATAAATTTGTTCTTTGAATATACTGCGTATGTATACTCAAAATATTAGTCAATTAAAAAAATCCTAAAACGTTAAAGGCAAGGTAAACCATTACAGCATGAACAATTATTTATTCTGGTTCATCAAATTTTATGAACTCAGTTAACTGGGCAAATGGAATTTGACAAAAATGGTTTCGTCTTGGGTAAATTATTAGTTTACAATTCTGTTTTTGAACATGTGCTTTCCTCCCATAAAATATAGATATTCTGATTTCATTCTGTAAGTCAAGCTAATTCAGAACCACCACAGTAAATTATTTTTTTCCATGTGCACTAGGCGCATTTAGTTAATCTTGCTTCATGGGTTATGCTTCCCATAGGTGATTATATTATTGGCTAATAGCCAACTGTGTTAAAATTCCTGAAAGCCAAGCTTTCTTAAGTGACCACGGTATTGAACTGAAATAGTGTTCCTGTCCTGGAAAGATTAATGAAAATATGAATACAAAACTGTATTTGAATTTCTATTATATCCAGGAAATTCAGGTCTGCTAGCTGTCATTTGTATCATTGTCATGTACTGAAAGTCACTACTTAAATTGATTACGTATATACAATCCCAGCATTAAGTGACTGAAATAGCCTTGGAAGTTGCTTGTATCTATATGAACTTATTGTTGCAATCCCTCAGGAAACGCTTTCTCAAATTTCAGACAGGTATTTAAGGCATAACTGCAGTTTGATGCACTAATATGCATTGAACAACTGCAGCAATTCAAATTCCACTTTTGGGTATGAGGGGGAAAAAAAACAACAGGAAGAAGAGATGTTGCATTATTTATGGACTGATGGATTTCCATTTGCATGTTCTATGGAAAAAAATCCAATATACAGCCCATATTTATAGTGACAGCTCAACGTATCCCATCCACGGCACACTTCTGGCTACCCCACAGTATCGCTTACTATCTTTTAAATATGCAATCTAATTGTCTGTAATCCAATTCATCCATTAAGGTGACTGAATCCCTTCCAGTCACTACAAGCGGAGACAGCAGCTCGGATAACTAACAGTTGCTTCTTATGACAACTCAATAGCTTACAAGGGATCTAATCACACTCTGATTTTGTTTTGGGTTTTTTGTCCACAAAGACACACTGCTGGTGTATGCACTTCCCTCACACACAGAAGCACATCCTTTCAGTCAGCAATATTCTCAAGGTCATTTATGCCTTAAATGCCTTTACATCCCACCATGCAAAGACAAACAGCTGAGTACTCTCAAATGTCCCAGGCAAGCCTCTGACAATGCAGAACCCAAGAAAAGGATTCTGCAGCCATATAAAAAAAAAAAAAAAAAAGTAGAATTTCACTGTTGGGGCGTAGCCGTATTTTTATTTCTACTACAAGTCTTTCCTGTCTAACTGGCAAACTATGAGCTAATCCTGGTCTGGAAGAATATTATATTCAACATACTGAGCTTCCTGTAAAAGAGAAGAAAAATAATCAGTAAGTGTTGCTCAAATAATCAAAATTCAATCTTTTACACCTCTAAGTGCACAAAAATATCCTGGTACTAACAGAAAAGGGAGAGAAGTGAACACAGAAAGTCGAAGTTTAAAAAATGCTTGCTGGACAAGCTTGCCAAAGTGGGTAGGCATCCCATTTAGTCTTGCCGAAGAACAGTGTACAGGAACTGTGGATTAACAGCATGGACAGAGCACGGATTAACCTGTTTACATACTTGTGGAAACAGTATTTTTTCAAACAAGCACATTAAAGAAGAATTGAAGCTCTCTTATTCAGATTTCTAATTGGATTTCATTACAGCCAGACAGCACAGGGAATTAGGACAAAACTAGCTGAAATCATGGAACGTGTTTTGTATGAAACACTGAAAGTAGTACACAAAAATTCTTGGTTATAATTATCCTTCAGCGGCTAGAGATTTCTACATTTCTGTGGAAGCTTTTCTGTGAATTCAAGTACAAGCTCCCAGTTATTTACAACATGCCTCTGAAGATGGGGTGGAGGGGAAGAACCCTCAAGTTTTGGATGTCTAAAATTGACAAAGCAGAGACATTCAAATCTCCTGAAAAGAATTCATTAACATCTAAGCACACATTTAGTTGCACACAAGTTTCACAAAGGTTCTCAATTATTTCCCAGAAGAGTAGAAAAACTACTAATTATCAAGCACAACAACTCAGTAATTTTCAGATTTTTTTCCTATGCAGCTTAATTTACCACTAACCAAACATCAAAAAAGCAAAGGAAAATACTCTCTCATCCTGTGGAAAAGCAAGTTAACACAATACATTGCATATTATGTTATCACTGCTACTGACAATCATCATTCTGACATATGTGCTGAAGAACAGCCCAAAGGCATTGCTCCCATTTATTTTTTCAGTACAGGAGCTCAAATCGAAGTTAGACAAAACTCAAAGACCGCTTTCATTGACTGGGTCTGAGCAGTACTGCATTTGGTCTGAATGAATATAGAAAACCTGGTTGAGATGGTCCGACTACTTCACGACTGTTTTCATGCCAAGTAACGGCTTTAGTCAACACGTCAGTAAGAACAATTTAAGAACATATTATCCTAAGGCCAACAGAACCCCCTTCCTGTTCAAATTAACAGCATTAAACCAATTATTTACTGATGTTTTTCAGAACCACATCACCTCAGTTAAGGGTTAAACAGAGGCAGCCTAAAGTTTATAGAAGTGACTGAACTGTTTTTTGGCACAGCTTATTATTAATTGTGGCTCTAGGCTGCGACTGTCCCAAGACTGCCATTGTGTATTCCAGACATGTCGTAAAACTTACAATCTCAGACTTGCCTCCCTATTTTACTTTTTCTTTTTTTCACCCATACTCCCTTTTGGCATAGTATACTTTAATGGTAGGCTGCATCTTTTTCTGATTAATCATGGTGGCAAGAGAACAAATTAAAAAAAAAAAAAAAAAATCTTAATTGCTATACCATGAAATTATTAGTGCTGGAACAATTCCAGAGCAGCCCTATGTCAAAATAAATTCTGGCCATTCAACATCTGCTAATAAAAAAAAAAGCTGTAGGAAAATTTTAAAGCACTAATATCTATTAGAATATACTTAAAAGGCAGAGATTCTCTCTCAAATGACACTGACTGTTTCTCAGTAGGGAAATTTTATTTTGTTTGGAAACACTGGATTTACCTACATACTCATATTTCAGTACATTGTCTTTTCTATGCTGCCAGTGTTGCAAAGGCTAAAACTGAGAACGGACACCAGCTTCAGGAGGAAACTATCCCATCTCTGCGTCTAGTTTTAATACTGAAATGTAGTTCTGCAAATACCTGCTTTGTCAGCACACACACGAGTATCATCACATAAGCCATCTTGTTATAACAAGACAGAAAACTTGCTTTTGTTTTCTATGTGATAGAAGGGCAAGAAAGGTAAATAAAAGTTAGTTACTTATTCTCATATGGTCTTCTCACAGTTTGGGAGAGAAAAAAGGCATCACAAGTTTGTTTGAAAAACAAATGAAATTCTTTATATGGTATTTGTCATAAAGGTTTTCTAAAAAATTAATTAGACAAAAAGGGACCACTGAGGGCCACCTAGTCATACCACCTATTCAAAGTACAGCTAAACCCAAAGTTAAATCCTGATTAGTCAATGCCTCCTTCAATCAAGTTCTGAAAATCCCAAAGGACAGACTGTTTTCATGCATTATCTGTAGAGTTACCATGACTGTAAAGCTTTTGATAGCATTTGCACGTAGAAAATAAGACCAGAGACGTTGTAAGAAGAGAAGCATTATAAACAAACTCACACTTAACCAATGGATGATATTCCATGGCTACAATGAGATCGAGATGATTCAGATTATCTGGGGTGTAAGAGACATAAATGGTTATTTTAGGGCTTTCATCAAGTTGATCCTTGTAAAGCAGGCATGATATTCCAAGTCCTCAAGATCAAGGAGGCTGTCAGTTTGAAAAGGACAACAGATTACTGACAAGATTTTGCTTTGCACCATTTTACGATGCAAGATTTTCCTTGATTTTAAGTAACACAATGTGTTAACTCTTGAACACTGCTTCTGTTCATCTTTGGTTTCTGCAATAGTTCTAGCTGACTCAGACTTGCCACACCTAACAAGTGTCAGACCTTGCAGCTCACAAAGCTATTTCTACACCCAGACTCACTAGTAGCACTGAGCATGGCATACTTTCCCTCTAAAACATACTTCTAAAATTAGGAAAAATAAACACTTCAAAAATTGACTGAATTTCACTGTTGCTTCATACACACTCAGTAAACAGAGCCCTTAGCACTTAACAGTGTAAAGCAAATTTTGTCTCCAAGCTCTGTTCTCACAAGACTGCAAAAATACTAATTACCAGTCACAAGGAGTAAGAAGGAAAATAGAGTAAGTTTTGCTATCTACTCCCTGCCATCTGGCTGCTCAAATAACAGGGTGACCCTTGAGATTCATTTTCTGCTTCCACCTGTTTAAGAGGGAGTAAACTTCAGACTACAAGAAAAGTTTAATACAGTAGACCAAACCTTCCATACAAAGTAGCTTGATGTGAAGGCAGTTTTGCACAGGTTTCTTTATGATTTCACTTTTCACACAGAATTCTGTCCAGTAACTCCTTTTGGTATCAACACCAACTACCACAACATCAAGTATGGCCTGTATTCCATAGTTACCAAATCAGTAAGAATGGCTATTAAAACAATCAGAGCAGCGTTATCCTGAAATACAACGCAACTTGTTTGTAACTGAGGTTTTATGGAGACAGTAAGAAACTGGCATCTTACATGGCTAGTAAGAGACTAGGCAGCTGAACAATCTCTGAACTATCTGGAACACCCTGGGTAGTTTAAAACATTACAGCCACAGAACACTAACAGCTCTGCTTCATATAGTTTAGCGTTTAAGCTGTCTTCCCTCATGTTTCAGGTTGTTGGGGTATTTTTGTCAATAAAAGTGAAAAACAACAAGCAGAGTAAAAGCCAGTACTTAAGCATACTGTCAAGTCTTCAGCATTTGCTCAGTTTTATTAACTGGTTGTTCATAGACACATTAGCACTGTAATCTTCTTCGAGGTCTGGGCGCTCCAAAATTCAGTGGCAAGGTAGTTAAGCATTCCTTACCTTCAGAATTATTCCAGTATCTTCTTTACTACAGCCTCCATCTACTCGAGTCACTCTATATTCCAACCACTGCTGAACAACAGCTTTCTCTTCTGCAGTACTTCCAAGCAATTGGTCTTTCTTAGCCTGTTTAACTAGGTGGGCAGCTATAGTCGTTAATCCTGTCAGACCAGGACCATTGTTTGTTTGAAGAACAGGAACCTAGAAGAGGAAGCAAAAGCGTAATACTAAACAACTCATTCAAAAAGCAGTTTTTCTAAGAATAGCTGTTGGTTTTTTACAGTCCCTGAAAAGGATCTTAAAAGCTATATATCAGAATTTAGACGTATTCATACTAAAGGTAGTAACATCAAAAAAAGTGCATGTTCTCTTTTTACTCTTTGGGGTGGTTTATTTTCATGTTTTAGAGAAGAAATTTATTTAACACAAGCATGTAGACAAACCAAGACACCTTTAGCTCCAATTAATCAAAAATTCCACCAATATTAGCAAGAAATAGTATTGCCCGTTCTAATACTGCCAAAAATCTTATTAACTAACTTTTAACTCATTTTCAAATTCAGGACTCTGACTTAAGATTGTAAAGTCAGTAGCACCCAATCTCTTTCTGAGCAGATCACGGTAACCAGACTTACCGAAATGCTTATTCATACTTACTGTTCTATTGCCAAATGCTCTGACAGAATTTAGTAGTTCACTGGTATCAGGGGAGGACAACACAACACACCTCTAGTTTTAACCATGTACGTGTTAGTGACATTACCGCATGTTAAACTGTGGGAAAGGAAACTGAACCCCTAAGAGTCAGAAATGAAGCGAATCAATTGAAACTCACTGCAACAGACAAAAGCCCATTCAGTCACTTATGGCATCAAATGATAGAAGAGAAACTGCTTAAAATGCAATACTACTATTTTTTTTTAAACTGACCACACAGAGAAGCCTCTATGTCCAGATTTAATTAACAGAAGATGCAAGCTGAAAGCATAATATTCATTTTGCAGTTGTATGAAGAATCTTTGACTACTATTCAATTTTTCCACCGAACACGCAGTCAGAAAAACTATGGACAGATTGAGTTATTTGATTTTCAGACTTTACAGTGACAGCATTAAAATACCAGTTGGGTTGTTAAATAATTAAGGAAGCTTTTGCAACTAAAGAATGCATATATTGCTATTCAGGACTCTAATCATAAACAGTAAATATAGTCAAGAAAAAAACCCATATGAAAACGTAAGCCAGCCGCACAGCTTCTTTTCTTTGTTGTCCTTCTCCGATAGAATCATGTAAAGGCCCTCACACATTTGTGACACCCTCAGCCCCACATTACATTTTTCATGCCTCAGGTGCCTCTTAAATCACAGAGCTTAATGCTTCCATATGAACTTCAAAACGTCAGGACATCTACTTTAAAGAAGCAAAACATTTGAGAGCAACAGTTCTTTAGTACAGATGCATTTCTGATACTAACAACCTATCTTTCTTCACATGATTTAACCACATCGCCACAGATATAACTTGCACTGGCACCAGGAAAACGCAGGGAGGAGAATGATGTAAGAACAAGTACATTTTAAGCCGACTTCCCTCCAACGACACACGATAACCCTTCCACAGGCAGAGAAAAGAGGCTTCCAGAACCTGCCAGTAGGTAGCGAGGCCCTACAGCCACAACTGAGGGCGGGTGCTGAAGGAAGAGATTGAGGAAGCAAAGGTGAACCCCCCTGCTCAAGGGGAAGAGCTGGCCGTGCGGGGAAGCGCAGCTGAGGCCGACACGGGGACCGCCTGCCCCAGAGAGGGGGAGTGGGAGGACCCAGCCACCGTGGCATCGGTGGCTGGGGGAATCGTCGTGCGGGGACGGCGCGGCGCAGGGCCCAGCCGGGCCGGGGAAGCGTGAGGGGAAGCGGCGAGGTAAGAAGCCGTTGGGGAATGGGGTTAGTGGACGCCCGCGCACGCCGCTGCCCGCTTCCGGCCGCTGCCCGCTCCCGGCCCCTCCTCGCTCCCTTCACCTTCCGCTCCCCCTGGACGCCGTACTTGTTCCCTTTCGGCAGGCCCAGCAACTTCTCCAACAAAGCCAGCTCCTCCGCCCCCAGCCCCGGCCGCGCGGACGCTGCCATCTTTGACGGAGGACCACCTGGGCAAGGAAAGGCAGCGACAGCCGCCACCTGACAACAACCGCCAATCCCATTGGAAGACGGGACCACGGCAACGCCAAAGGAACCGTCACTGCTATTGGCCTGAAGGAGCCGGCCAGCCAATCAGACGCTCGGCGCAGCCGACGCATGCGCCGAGCAGGGCTTTGCTTTGAAACGCCGCGGGGGCGGGGAAAGCGCTGCGGATCACGCAGAGCGCATGCGCAGCCGTGGACGCATTCCCCCGCCTGCATGCTGGTCTGCGCATGCGCACGCCGGAGGCTAAGCCCCGCCTCCAGGGCGTGGCCTCAGCCGGAGGGAGGGGCGAGCTCTGAGGGGCCGGGGGGCCGGGGCGGCAGCAGCAGCTCCGGTGTCTGTTTGGGTAGTGGCTTCCCGGCCCCGGCCCGGCGGGGTAAGGGGCGAAACATGGACGCGGCTGCCTGGTCACCGGCGGCGGGGGCCGAGCAGCTCCCTGGCCCGCTGCCGCCAGAGTCGCTCCATAGCTCGGGATAGAGACAGCCTCCCTTTCCAACGGAAATAACGGCTGCTTTCTTCCCGGAAAGCGGCGAGAGCTGTTGGGTTCGTCGCTGTGCCTCTGACAAAGGCAGATAAAAGGAGGAGAGCCGGTGGCTTTCCTCCTCCCGCTGCCAGCGCCGCGCAGGCCTCGGTTCGCAGCGCTGCCGCCCGGCCCTGCGGTTTCTCGGCTGCCGGAGGCGCGCAGGGCCGACCCGGCACCCGGGGGCGACCCGGCACCCGGGGGCTCCCCGCTCTCGGTGTCCTGGCCTGCCCGGGCCCTCGCTGCCGCTTCGGTGGGTCGCGTAGTGCCACTGCAACGTGCCGTCTTGCGGTGCGTCTGGGGAATACCGGCAGGTTAACGGGGCAGACGCGCCTCTCCCGCCCCTCGGGTTTCTCGGGAACAAAGGCTAATGCCATTAGGCTGCCCAGCCATCCGTTTAGCAGCCCTGCCTTCCTCCACCCCGTAAATTTTGAACTTGTTGTCCAAGTGTAGCCAAAATTTAGCAGAGAAACTGAAGTTTCAGAGCGAGCTACGTTACTAGAGATTTTGTGAAATGAAGGAAGGAAGGTGACGCAGAACCGAGCCATTACACGCGCCGATGAAGGACATCAAAGGAAGAGGAGGCAGAGAAGTAGCGTTAGGAAAAGCATGTTAACGAACCGTGGTTAATGATAGGAGTGAAGTTAAGAGATAATAGCCGCAAAATCTGAGCTGGCCGTGAAATAGCCTGGTTTAACTGCACGTTAGTGTATTTGAGATTTGTTAAAGACATGATTTAATCACCTTTCTAATTGCAAATACTCTGCTTTGGATGTCATACCTCTACGTCTGATCATAAATGTTAGAAATTAAAACAGTTTTAGATCGACAGGTCTATTTGTGCAGAATATCAAAGGGCAGTTCTCGATAGAAGGCTACTAAATAGCAAACTACCATTTTTACTAAAAATAGCAAGCTAGTCTTGTCCTACTACTGACAATTTCAAAATACAGACTGAGAGCTATCACCGCCTTAGTCATCTTAAGTAAATGATCCTGACAAATGTCCTGGTTCTTCAGTGAAAACCTTTATCTTGATAGAAGGTGACATTTAGATTTGTACCTTCTGTTGCAGAGAAAGTCTGAAAGTGGCCACACAGCCTTCCTCTGAGTGGAGAGCAATTCTGAAATTGTGAGTGGATTTTTAAGCTTTTGCAGGAATTTGTCCGATGTTTTATATTAACATCTACAAAGCACTTCATTTAAAAAAAAAATTGCTCTGCCTTGAAACTGGCATTGCTATTTGCAAAGTGGGGTTTTTTTAATTCTTCAGCTCCTTTCCTGCAGCAATATTTTGAAATGCTCGTGTTCCAGCTGTGTTCCAGTGTGATATCAATGAACGATCTAAAGTTGTACAGGAAGCCTTCATTTTCAGTGGGGAAACTGATAGAAATGGTTTGCCAATTTTTTTAAAAAGCTAATTGATTGTTTCATTATTGAAAGATTTCACTTTCAATAATGAACCATCTATCAGTAAATATATACCTACTTTTACGGGTTATTTTGTATATTTATAATTTTTAAATGCTTTGGAACCTGGAAGGTGAGATATATCAGTGTGAAATATTAAGTGTCGATGGATTGAAATATCTATCAGTAACAATAAAAAGAAGGTTACAATTTCAGTCAGATGAAAAGATAAAGCTTTTTTTTTTTTTTTTTTTTTGCTTTTCTCCCACCTCAAAGTTTTAAAGTCCTTGGAAGGGGAGACTTTATAAATCAGTTGGAGGAGATTAACTGCTTATGGTTGTGTAGCAGTTTTCCCTTGATAACAGTGCTTAACAGTGTCTCTCTCCGTGTCTTTTTCTGTGCACAGTTCTCCCCTCGTTCCATTAGGTGGAGCTTTGTGATTAAGACTGCGGAAGAAACTTGCTTCGAAGTGCAAAATAATTCACCATGGAATGGCTGGGGGAGGAAGCGAACGAAGCCTGCTTTGCTTAGAGGTATCAGTGTCCTGTACGCAAGCTCGATACACAAAAAGCTGAATCAAGACCCTCACACACACGGAAAATAACTTGAAAAATCGATTCTGTCAAACGGAGCGCTGCTCTAATCTGCTGTTATCATAGTCAAGTTCCAAACCTAAAATACCTTAGGTTATAAATTAAATGTCAAATATAATTAATTTGGCACTCGAAACATGAAGTGGATGACTGTCCTTTAGAGAAAGCCTGACAGCTTTATGTATGTCACATTGGTATCTGTTAAAACGAGCTTTACATGCCAGACGATCCTTGTGTGAATCATATTGCTGTTAGCTGTACCAGAATTTTGTCAATGTAATAAGCCTCAGAACAGTTTTCCCCTTAATTGTCTGAAGCTTTTGCAAGACCATATAAATCAAGTGTCATCTGCCTCATCTGTGCAAAATAATGGTTTTATCATACATCAGATAAGCAATTTATTTCTTATTCATTACTAGAGAAGTTATTGTTGAATATTTACATACAAATCTATATTTTATACAGATGGAGAGTGTTTTCTGCCCTATGCCTTGGACCCACTGCAGTTACAATTTGAATACAGTTTTCCTTCCGCTTTCTTAAATTCAGCAGCAGCAGCTGTAGTCCTGCAGTACCCTTTCACAGGGAGGTCCCGGTTATAGCTGCATGTACTGCTGCTTCCTCAGCCCTCTGCCCTGACTCATGGAGACGCTCTCTTGCACGCCCTCCTCCCCTCGCCCCAAACCAGAAGCAAGGAGGTCTTTCTTCACTTTTTGCATTTTGTGTCCCTGCTTTGCACAATGAACTACGCCAGCCTTAATGCTCATTTATTCACAGGTACCCCTGGGGAAGTGGAGAAGGCGGGTTTGCCCAGTGGACACTTTTACACAGTTGTTGAAATAAAAATATCAATAAACCACATTATTTCCCACTAATAGGACCAGTAGGACCTTCCTAATCCAAACTCATAAAAATTCCCCAAGCAAAGATTTAATAGCAGAGTGCCGCAGCAAGGTTTCATTGCTGTAGTTTCACAATTAATTTTTAAATGCATGTAACAAACTGGCTAAATGTTTGTGACTGATACCCTGCCTGATCTGCAGCCTGTTTGAGCGGAGCTATTCCTTTAGCTTAAGAGCAAAAAAAAGAGGCTGAGACCTTGCTGCTGTTACTCCGCTTGTTGAAATGAGGGGAACGTGTGCAGTCAAACTAAAAGATCCAGACTTGTTCCTGGTCCCTGCAGTGGCTGAATGAAGCAAAGATGAAATTGGCTTTTTTTTTTCAAGTTCTCTTGGAAAACCGAACACACGAAAAGAATGATTCTTGTAGCAGCCATCTCTCCTCTGCTTCAGCTTCCCTTTTCTTCTGCTCAACCCTGTGCTGTATAACAGAAACATGAGCCCCAGGTCCGCGTTAAAATTTAGCCATTCTATGTGTCAGGCAGAAAACAACTCAAAAGCAGTATTTTAAACCTAAGATGCACTATAATTTTATCTTTTTGTCTCATTTTCAGTAGGATACACCAACAAAAGAACTTCCAGTTAGAAGCCTTTCTGCAGGCAATGACTCAGAGATGTTACGGTCCCAGCAGCCAGCAGCTGATTTTAGCCTAAGTGTATATTAAAGGAAACAGGGAAGGGAATGTTGCCGTGATACTACTGCTGCGATAGTGCAACACCAAAAGGAGGATGAGGGAGACTTGTCATACTCCTGAGAAGACTGATCTCATGCACATATATGTCTTAATTTAGCAAATATGCATATGTTTATATTCATTGAAGTCGGAGTGACAACAGGATTCATCACTGACCATTGCAAAATTGACTTAATTCTTTTTGTCTTCTGTTCAATGGAAGATGACTGCAAGTCATGGCACTGCCCAGGCATTACAGTGATTTAAGGTCATCATCTTAGTTGCAAGGCAGTGCCAGATCCACAGGCAGGATAGCTGCATTACTGCACTGCTGCATAAAAGCTAATTAGCCCAGGTAGGAGGCAATTAGCTCTGCACTGCTGTGTCTGTTTTTAATGTGTTCCCAGAGCTGACTCGCTTGTTCATAGTTCAGAGTTCCCTGAACTTTGTCTGTTACAGGCATGTCTGCGTTTGGATGTCAAAAGCATTGTGATTCAATTTTGAGATTAAACAACTGCTGAACATGGGTGTGAGTTTGGGTTTGGTAATTCCAAAATAATTTTGACTGTTTTCCATGGATTTGGAGACCAATCAACAAAGAGTGTATATGTATTCATATATTGTCGTGGTTTAGCCCCAGCCAGCAACTAAGCACCACGCAGCCGCTTGCTCACTCCCCCTACCCCGATGGGATGGGGGAGAGAATCAGAGGAGTAAGAGTGAGAAACACTCCTGGGTTGAGATAAGAACAGTTCAATAATTGAAATAAAGTAAAATAGTAATGATAATAGTAACAATACAATAATGAAAATAATAATAATATACAAAGCAAGTGATGCACAATGCAATTGCTCACCACCCGCCGACCGATACCCAGACAGTTCCCGAGCAGCGATCGCTGCTCCCTGGCCAACCCCCCCCAGTTTATATACTGAGCATGACGTCATATGGTATGGAATAGCCCTTTGGTCAGTTTGGATCAACTCTTCTGGCTGTGCCCCCTCCCAGTTTCTTGTGTACCTGGCAGAGCATGGGAAGCTGAAAAGTCCTTGACTAGCATAAGCAGTACTCAGCAACAACTAAAACATCAGTGAGTTATCAAAATTCTTCTCCTACTAAATCCAAAACACAGCACTGTGCCTGCTACTGGGAAGAAAATTAACTCCATCCCAGCTGAAACCAGGACATATATATATACACATAAAATGTCTCATTGATGTTCCTTTGAAGTGTTTTTCATCAGAAAGCCCAGGTAACTTTATTGTTCAATAAGGAAAGAGTCAACTCTTAGGCACTGATTGTCACAAATTTTATTTCCCTGAGGCAAGAAAATATGGACCTGCATGGAAAATTTGCTGAGAGATCTGTACAGACATACTCTGCTCTCAGTTCCATCCTTGTTTCTTAAGTCAAATTTACTATCCTTTGTTTTACTCACTTGCCTTCCAAATTAGAAGGTATCATTAAAGAAAGACAATCGAAATCAATGGGTATATGGAAGTGAAGAATTATGGAAAACTGCTGGTTGTTTGGCACAGAAGGGAACAAACTGATGACTGATCCACTAATCTGAACGCTAGGATTTGGTGTGGCAGAGGACTGCTGGTTTGTTCAGCGGTTGTGCATATCTAGCACAAGCGGTTCTGTTCCTGAGAGACAGCTGAATAGATGGAGCAGGTAACTAATTTTAGAAGTAGTATACGTAGAACACTACACCTAGTTTATCACATGTAAATGTAGTACATTTGGTTGTTGGAAACGTAATCTGCTGCTTCTTTTATAGCTAAGTGCTGGGTTTTGTCTCCTGTGTTTTTGAGAACAAACATGATTGTTGTAACTGAATCGCTGCTGGCAAGCTGTTTTTGGGGGGTGTGCCCTATTTACATAATGCAGAGTCCTGGGATGAAAAGGCTAAGGTATTTCAGCGTACGCTATCAGTAATGTGCCACGTTAGTCCAGACTCACTCTGTTCTTTGTTCTCCAGCTATCGCTGTGCTGAGCTGGAAATATGTCCTGAACATACACTAGATGGCAGGCGGGTCAGGTGGCTGGAAATGAGCCTTGCCTGTTCATCACGCAGCCTTCTCCCCTGTCTCCAAAAGATCAATTGGTCTTCCTCGGGCCCATACAAAAGCACATTTGGCTCACTGTACTGGATATGAGTATGCAGTCAGCAACGGACTAGAAGCTGATCTAGCCCTCTGCCCACAAGATGCTAGGCCACGTTGTTTCCAACAGAGTGGCTTTTGCCTTTTAGCCGACAAGGAGGAGATGCCCGATCAGTAACAGCTCGATCAGTAGCAGCTGTTGTTGAGAATAAGGCTTGTGTTAGAGAAGTGGATGTGTTAAAGAAGCGCTGTCAGCACCTGAGGCAGGCTCTGATGGCTTGTCTTCAACAGTAGACTCCTGTATTTGCCCTGCAGGATATGATGGCAGCTTGTCGCAAAATTTTTGTAGCAGAACATCTTTCCAATGCTCTATGTTTGCCCCAGGATGAAAGATGCCCTCAACGTTGCCCTTAAAGTGGAGATCTCATTGCGATGCCAGCACATACAGTCTTGAATACATCAGTGCTTACTGCAGGATCCTTTGGGAGCTGTCGTGACACAAGGTCGAATTCAGCCCTCGCGTAAACTGGTGCGGTGCTCGCTTGACCCACAGCTCTGTCAGTGTAACAGAAATGCTGCCAGCTTTCACCTCTCCTGATGTCCTTGAGGAAAGGATGGATTTGAAAGGAGATGTCACATCATTATCAGATTATGCTGATGTCGTAGGTGAGTCTCACAGGGCTCTAAGAGTAAGCCACATTTTATAAATAGTCTTTCCAATAGTTTTCTTCCCATTTGTGATATTCATAGGAATGCCATGAGTGGTCATCGATTGCTTTTTTTCCTCAAGCAGAAAGTTTCCTTAGTGTTGAGTGGCAGTCAGATGCATTTAGGATTTCTGCTATGGTATGCGAATTCCTGAACTGGTGCACCTCTTTAATTATCAATTAATCTCCTGATTTTAAGGACACAACTACTCTACAGTCAGACTCATGCTAATGTAGTTATTAGCACAAATAAAACAAGTCTATACTGAGGATTTTAGGGAGTTTGCTTTATCTGTTGCAGGGCTAGAGCACTTCCATAGAAGCAAGATAGTTTTTGTAGCCAGTTTATCTAAACCTACTCAGCACATCTCTAGACAACAAATGGTGGAAAACCTGCTTTTTTTCTAGACTTTTCTCTAAACTACTACTGCTTGTGGCTCTGTATCAGTTGAGAATTATGGAGAAGTAAATGCTCGTGTAGCTTCAATTGCCCTATTCACTGAGTCAGCTAGTAAAATATTTGGGACTCTTGAGAATGGGAAAATCTCAGTTTGAATAAATGGATATAATTAGAAACTAGGAAGTTTAAACTTCAGGTTATAAGTGGCTCTAAATACAGTGGTCTTTTGAGTTCCAGACAGATTCATACTCAGGTGGGTTAAACCCACACCTGGATGCTGTACTGTTGCAATGTGTGTAGTTTTGAATAACTAATTGCAAACCTCAGCAGCTCCTCTGCCCCCCCTTTTATTCCGTCCGTCTGCACTGACTACATAGTTATGCAAAGTTGTTCAGAGAAACACCTTGTTTTAGAGGCATGTCTCATGAAATAGCCACCCTGACAGATCCTCAGGGTGGGTATTGCCTATATCACTGTGTACCAGATGCATTGTGGTTATTAATTGCTGTGAGAGGATTCTGCCTCTCCCTTTATGCTTCTCTCCCAGATGAAAAGCCTTTGTGGCCTTCAGTGTTGCATCCTGTAGCATTTAGAGAATGCAGTAGTTAAATCAGTAACAAAAAAAGAGGAATCGGGCTTCAGTTGTTGCTAATCTAACCGTCTGATGCTTCCTAGAGTATGTGTACATTTTCTCTAATAGGACAGGAATGATCAAATACTACACAGAAACACATTTTTCTTTTGATCTTTCTGAGTCAATGAGGAACCACTCAATAAAACTAGGAAATGTTGCAGAACAGAAAAATGAGAAAAAAGTAATACAGACATGACACAGTGAATAGGCAGGTGTATTTATACAGACGTGAACACCGAGAAGGTCCTTCACTGAGCGGCAGCCAGCCTCAAAGGAAAGCTTACAAACCCTTTCTCCTCCAAATGAGGTGTGAGACACGTTGCGTGAGGGCAACGGGAACAAACATCAGGACAAAACCAGGCAAATGAAAATACGGAGCAAATGACTCACCATAGTTTGAGTTCTCTTTCATATACATGCAATCACAAGGTTTATCTGCAGCAAAGCCCCTTGAAGCCAGTATTGCTAGGTGAAAATAAATGTTATGTTCCGTCATTTGTTTGTTGCTTCTCTTTACTCCGTCTCTTTCAACTTTTAATTGCTGGAGACTTAAATCTACAAAGTAAGCAAACATATTCAAAATATAAAATTGTAATTAAAGCAGTACATTGTATAACTTTTAAAATGCTTTTTTTTTTCCATTAAAGCAACTTTCTTAAAGCTAAAATATGTTTGGAATATATGTTATTTTCCCAGGCCAACACAAACTCTGCCTGTGAGAGGCTGCCTTTGTGAGAAGAAATTCACATTTAGCTTTTGGCAAGTGTGTGTGTTTGACATTAGCGCATACATCACCCAAAGGAAAATCTGTATTAGTGTCATGTCACACAGTGCTCTTGTAAAGACACATGATGCTCCACCCAGGACTGCAGGAAGAATTACGCACCAAGCTTATGAGTGTAAGAACTTCAGGTTATGTTGCACCATAACCCATGAGTTTGATAATGGAGCTACCAGAAGAAAACAGGGCACCTCTGCAAAATCACACAGTTCCTCTTTTTTTCTAGGTTTTTTTTTTTTTTTAAATTTATTTAGGTTTTTGTAATGAAGTCTCCTCCTTTCCCCTGTTGCTCCCTACAGTGATCTTCAGTGTTGCTTCCTGTCTCCATCCAAAACTTGTCAAAACCATACCTGGCGATGCAGCTTTTTTTTTTGTATTAACTGTTTACTGGCTGCTGTGTTTTAGAAAGCATTTTGTGGAGGTGAGGAGCGGGGCTTATGTGATCATGAATATTTGAATTGATTACAGCAAGGAAGTATAATGCAAAAGAAGGTGGTTATGTTTATAAGCTGCTGGGTGTTGTTCAACACATCAGTGACATTGTGAAAAATCTGGTTTAGAATTATTTGAGCCCACAATCTGGGGGACTGTAATTGGGTTTTACTCCACAGGAGCTCACAGAGGTTCAGACAATAGTTTATAAAATATACACAGAGATCAAAGTGGTTTGAAATTCAGACTGATTTTCTATCTTTTTTTTTTGTGTGGGAAAAATGAATAAACCCTCAAAACACTTTCATTTAAGGCCAGTTCCTGCCAGCAAGGGAAATTTAATCTGCTCAAGCCACCAAATCATTGAGTACATTTATTCATTAAAGTAATCAATCAGTGGAAATAGGTTTTTCTTTTTATATATTAAATGGCAAAAATGATGAGTTCATAAAAATGTCAAGAAATTTTCATCTCTGCTATCTCTTTTCTTAGGTCAGCTGTCTTCAAATGTATTATCCCATTTGTGGGAATCTTACTTATTCTGTCTTTCTTGTAGAAAGCTGAGTATTGAGTATTACACAGAGATTAAAATTGAGTAGAAACTATAGAAAATGTCAAACATAGCAGAAATCATGACACTTGCTCTTTTGACTAGTCACAAAAGCATCAACAGTTGTTAATTTTTGAAGCTAGTACTCTGGCAGTGTTACATTAATATATCAGTCACAGCAACTTTTTGTTTACATTTTTGCTAGCATCTACAAGTTTGTCAAGATCTATCGTCTCTTTCCCTTACGCAGTTGGCTTCTTTTATTTTGACAAATGGATCGTTGCCAAGAAGTTATGTGTGTGCCTTGCACATCATCATTTGGAAGCAGGAGACAACATTGCGATTATCATTTTTCTCTACTACTTATAATGCAGGCTGCTTCTTTGAGATCTTTTAGTGGAAAAGACTTGGTGAAGAAAACCATCAACTGGCCATTTGCCACGGTAAATAAAATTACATGCATTCTTTGTCTGACATATTCTAAACCTAGAACTTAAGCTCCTTTTAGTTTGGGAAAGATGAAGTGCCTCCCAGGTTCTTCTTTAAGCTCATGTTCATTTAGGAAAGTAGGAATGTAAAGGGACCAACTGTGTGTTGTGAAATTCAGTGTCTTACATCTGCAGGCAGTCCTGTAATATAGACTAATGAAAATTTATAAAACACCCCCTAAGTCCTTTGAATGAAAGACCTTACAATTGTATAAAGATTCTAAACCTTGAAAATGGTGTCACAGGTAAGGAAGAGAAGAAATAAAGTGCATTGCCAATATTTTGGATGAAGCAGGAGTTTCTTAGGTGATGTTTCCAGATCTTCCCAGGAAGTCATGGGACCATGGGCCATGCCCCAAGCTCCAGAGGGGGAAGATATTCCCAGCTAATTTCCTGAAGTAAAATTCCATCCTGAAATGTGTTGTTATCAAATCATCAGCTTGTTACTATTGAGTCTGGTGACAGGTTTAACCCTGAGAGTGTGAAAAGGACATGCTAAAGAAATACCTGATCTTCCTCAGTAGTGCCAGGAACATCCACCACCTCCCCCAGCACCGCAGCTCCATCTGTGGCCAATCTTCAGAGGAAATTGATTGACAGCAGCCCTGAAGTATGGACTAATTAAATATATCGTAAGTAGGTTGCAGTGAACACAAATCAGCCTGACCCAAAAAATTTTGGTTCCCAGATGTCAGCAAGATTTTCTGTTTAGCTTTTTAATATGGTCAGGGTCCAGAAGCAGTCTCTGTAAACAACAGGGGCATCTTTGATGCAAATTCTTACTCCTCACAGTTTTAAAGTTGACTAACAAATATCTTTGGAGCAAGCAGACTCTAAAGGGCAGCTGAAGGCCTGTTTATATGGGGAAATCAGCATGTGGTAAGGTAAGATGAAAACTGATGGTACAGTAGCTGTCTGCAGTCGTTCTTCAGAGAGAGAGTGGTGAGCCCTCAGGGCGCGCTCAGATGGCCTCTACCAGTGCTCACTGAGGTAGTTTAAAGGGTCACTGTCCCTGGATGTCTGCCTTGTCCTTTTGCTGGAGATTATGGCCGCTATTCCAGCGGTGATGGAAAGGAGCACATGGCCACACTTCCACCGTCCTCCTTCACAGCCTGCCCCGTTCATTGAAATTACCAATGAAGGCTGATTTGTGTTAATGAGCTGAGCTGCTCTTCATGGAGGCTGAAGATCTGAACCACATTCGGGTTTGCTGCCCCAGCTAAGGGAAGAAAACTGGTGTCAGAAGAGTGGGGCAGGTGCCATAATGACATAAAAGTCTTCAGAAAATCTCTTTGTGAATGGAGTGGAATAAGATATCATGTATTTAGTGGTTAAATGCATCTACATGGGGAATCAGGGCAGAGTAGTTAGTGGCTTGCATATTTGCAGTTTACATAGCTGTGCATGTACAGTCTTGCACTAACTTCTTGGGCACATCAGCAGAAAAAACTCTGCAAGTTTCAGGTATTCAAAAACAGTAAACCTGTTCCTTTTTGGACAGAGCAACACCATATTGTTTAATTGTTTCATTAGAACTCAGCAGTCCTCGTATTCTTGATGACATTAAACAGCAGAGCTTTGCCTGAAGAAGGGTGCACTGCTACAATGCAGCTATCATTGACTTATCTCCCTAAATGGGATAACAAAACCCTTTCAGATCCTGGTGAGCATTTCCTTACATGCCTACTGCATGCAATGCAACCCCCTTTTTTTTCTTGAGATTTTGATGTGGATCTACGAGTTTTAATGCATATCCTTTTGAGCCCTTAGGATTGTGCTGCATCACCTTTCCACAAAGATGCAGTGTTTAGGTAAAGACAGCAAAGAGGCTGAGACACAATCTCAAAGGCTATCTATGCAACTCGGAGATCACAGTGTCAGCGTGTAATAATTTGTTGAACATTCAACAGAGCAATAACAGAATATGTTCAATTGCTTTGCATTTTTGAAGGCATTCAGGTATCTTAGAAGTATCCAGAAAACACAGTTAAATTTCAAACTACTGTAGGTTGGGCTCACAGTGTTAGTATCTTAGCTCACAGACTCAAAATGACTAGCCTTTACTACTCACCAGAAATCTCTACAGATGAATGATAATGAAGAATATTGTGAATACCACTTCATAATTCCAAACTAAGCTTATCTTCTGGTCATTGGCAAAACCAATTTTGGAATAAATGAGGTATACACAGACAAGACCGCTATATATCTGGCTGTTATAAGTTCATCTCTCTCCTCTGTATCCAAATCTTTGACCATGTGTAAATGAACATACCCACCAGCAGGAACAATTCATGAGATTGAATCCAATAACATACCATGCAACGCATACCAAGGTTGTCTGCTGTAGCAACCTCACCAGCGTTGAAACTTTTGTGAAAAAGTTTCATCTGCACATGGCTAGGTCTTGTCAATGTGGAAGATTTCAGGAACTCCAGGCAGATCTTTTGCAACCAGTTTCTTTATGTCAGAAAAATACCTTGCCCTAATACAAATTGTTTTATGGACACCATGAATTCCTGCCTTGAAAGGCAGCTAGGCCAATATTAACAACAAAGAGGAGAAACCTAAAGACCTGCATCTTCCCTCAGGTTCTTTCGTGCACCATTGCTGCTACTGAAGAGCAGCTGTTTGCCACTCAGCATGTGCAAGGACTTTGCTGTAATGGAGGCACCCAGCTCTGCTGGCTTTGGCAGAGTTGTTTTACATCCTCCGCTGATATTGAGGCCAAAAGCTCAGTTCCAGTATCAGGTCGGTGTCTTATGTGCAAATACATGAAAAAGTCCTTGGGGAAGAAAGTAACTCTGGATTTTCAGAATGTTTTGTCTATTTCTGTTCCAGAGCTTGTCTTGCTTCTGCTGCATTTTGTAATGTCTGGACTCTGCATGGGCAACGGAGCGCATGTTGGTTCTGTCCTATGCTCTCTGCCCTGGAGCAACAAGTGCTGCTGGTCAGAAGACTCTTTGTTTTGTAGGTCTACTGAAGAGGGAATGTAAGTGGAAAACAGGTGGGAAAAAATCATCAGTGTTGCTCGAAAACATTCCTCTCCTATTCCAATACTTGGACTTGAGTTTTCTTCTTAAAATTACCATATCAACTGGAAATGCTTCATGAGTCACACAGAACCCCAGGGAACAGGAAATCCTGTGAAAACGCACCATTCCAGGCCCAGACGTACTTCCACTCTTGACAAGGAGAGTTTTGCCACCAGTTCAAATGAGAACTCTTAGAGAATGATCCAAAGCCTTCTGCAATCACTGATTTTTCTTCTCTTCTAGTGTTCATTCATATGATAACAAAAAACACACTAAAACGGAAGAGAAGTAGTACTTTGAGCTGTTTGAGAAAACACAGGGCAGGTCCTCGGGTAATTAAATTAACACAGGCAATTATATATACTGTATTCACTGAAGTTATACCAGTTGTTTCTAGCCAAGGCTCAGGCTGACAGTGTTTGAACACATCACTGCTCCACAGACTGCTGCTCTACCTGTACGGCTGGGTGGGATAGAAATCAGAGGCCAAATGCAGTCCTCGGGTAACACTTCAGAAGTGTTACAGAAGGCTGCGTTGCATTTTGTGTAAAAAAAATGTAAATTATATTCAGAGTGAATTTAGTTCATTTTTCATCACTTAGTTTTACATAGATGTGTAACTGCAGCTGGGGACTGCTTGTAGTAGCTAAACTCTACAGCCATGGTAGGGGTCCAATTGCTTGGAGGGCTTGCAAGTTCTGCTGGTAGGTCCCCACGGCCAGACCTGCGACATGCTGGCTTTCATCCACATACTTAACCTCACAGATGAAAAGCAGAAACTTTTCATCTGGTCCGTTATCTCACATATGTACAAATACGCACATGCATTTATAGGCTGCAAATCATTTACATATTTAAAAACAAATGAAATGAAAGCAAACACAAAATTGGGATGCACGATGTGAAACCTATAAGCGTGCTGGAGGTAAAGCCCAGTTTCCAGAGGCTACTGACAATTGCCTCATGCCATAGGGGGAGGTGCTACTTTCCATAGTGCATGGAGCCAATTATACTGGTGCCTTGACAGAGGGGAGGGGGGACAAATCTTTTTGCTGACCCTGACAGACAACTAGCTTGCACCCTGAAGCCTGATGTCTGATTAGTTGTTCAGATATTTTTACATAGCATAGCTGCTAAGTAATAAAATACTTTCTTTGCTGCTAAGTAATAAAATACTTTCTTTGTAAGACGAATAACATTTCATTTACAAATGTACTATTTGGTGCATTCCTCTGAGTTAGTTTCCGACATCAACTTGAAGATCTGTACCTCCCCTCCTGAAGATGTGGAATTGCAAACTGACAAGCCCGGTTAGTGGGAGCTGAGTCAGTAATACGTCCAGGGATTAAGGGGACAGAATATTTACAGGCAATCTAATGTTTTAGAGTACTTTTCATTTAAAAAAAAAATATCTAGCAATTAGGTACTAATATAAAAAGCAGTAAATATGAAATTACTAAAAGGTCATGTTTACATAATATGTTTTCCCACTAGCCACACAGAGAAAAAAGTTAAGCATTTGATTTCACTCTGAACTTTATGCCTTTGATAAATTTAAGATTGTTGTTGTATTAAAACTGTTTTATGTCCTCAGTGGGAGTTAAGCCACTCAGCACTTGCAGAATTGAGTCTGAAGTAAGGATGGGAGCAGTAATGTGACCACTCTTGAATTGTACTGCCTAACATCTGAGAAGGATCAGGAAGACAATCCTTAGCCCTGAGCATTATATACAAATGAAATAGGGGTTATCTGGGGGCAGCATAATTCATTAAATGTTCCTTCTAAATGTAAAACACCAAATTCCCTTGACACAGTCAGCCTTTCGATCTGCAGTCTGGTTGTGACATAAAAAAATGATATTACAGTAAGAGTAAACTTAAATTCAGAAAAGCTCAGAAGTTCACTGTTAAAGCTCATTCTATTTTCTCATTACATCTTGTAACAAATAGCCAGGAAAAAAACATTATAGATATCATAGTGGTTTGAAAAATTGTCTGATTTTAGAAGATGGAACTAGATTCTCAGCTGGTGTCAATCAAAAGATTTACACTAACTGTAATCCAGTTACTCTGTAGCTCTATCAGCTGAGAATCTGATCCAGGAGCTGTAACAGTTAGAAATGCATCCGCATATAGCTTCATCTTCCCCTTGTACATCTTTCTCTTTACTTCAGAGCGGTGCTGGGAAAAATTTCAAACAAATATTGTGATCAGATTTTTATGTAGACTGGATGAAATTACATTGTGACTGAAAATCAGTTTATTTCAGGGGAAGGTGTAAGGTGATCAGAGCAAGCAAAGTTCAAAAAACCCTCACAACTGTAATTGTACTGTAAGACATGTACATCACCCCTGTTACACAGGCTGTATGCTCTTCTCATCTTTGATATATTTATCCTTACCTCAAACCCTCTCATGAAACAAGGAATGGTTATTTGTCCAGTTTGGTCAAACAGGACACAACAGGGTAAGTGGTTTGCTTAAGGCTATGCGGGAAACATATCAGAGTGTGAGTCTTTCTCATGCTGGGCTAATGCCCCAGTCCCCGGATCACTTCTGCCTGCCTAGTTCACCTTCTGTTATTTAATACAGGCCCTATTGATAATCTTTGGAAAGTCAGTTACTTCTACTCCAGCTTAACTAACACAGAAAAGTTGAAACGTCTGCCTTGTGAGCTGACAAATGGAGGGTGCCATATAAAGGCAATGCTAATGGATTTTAAATATACTCTCTGTTACCGTGCCATTAACAGGAGACCAGTCCAATGACTAGGATGATTCAAAGTTGCTCCCCTCAGCTCCACCAGCACTGCCCAACGCCCTGCTCATATTCTGTGTCATGCGAGACAGAGGCAGTCAAGTAGCAATGCCGCTCCCCCTCCATCCTACAGCCCCATCTTCCTCGCAAAGCTGGGACCAAGTCTCAGGATCTGAAGGAAGGCTACTGCTGACCCTGGTGGATATTCAGTTATGCCGAATGACACTCGCTTTCATTATAGATTGCCAACAAAATACAAAGGAAAATTAAAGAAGTTAATGCTAAGGTCTTGGATAAAAGCTTTGTAGGAATCACACCAAATGAGAATGTAAAAATACTTGTGGAGAAAAGGGAAAGCAAAAACCTCAGTCAAAGAGAAACATTTATGTTTCCCGTTTTTTCATAATTGTGTTTTAAAATTTCCTCATGGAAATGCTGCTGATTCATGTATTTGAAAAACACGCTCTCTGCCTGTTCAGTTTCTCCCAGAGTAGGTCAGTCCTGATTCACTGTCCACTGAAGTAGACAGTTGTACTTCCCTGTGTTTGTATTAACTTAACCTAAAGATTTTGAAACTATCATAGAATCATAGAATCGTTTAGGTTGGAAAAGACCTTTAAGATCATCCAGTCCAACCATTAACCTAACACTACCAAGTCCACCACTAAACCAATTAAGGGTAGAGTAGCAATTTCATGTTTCCTGGCTTGGTGGCTGGATTATTTATAATGAAAGTAAAAACTAGGAATCATTAAGGTTGGAAAGGACCTCTAAGATCATCAGTCCAACCATCAACCCAACACCACCGTGCCTACTAAACCATGTCCCAAAGTGGCACATCTACCCGTTTTTTGAACACCTCCAGGGATGGGGACTCCACCACCTCTCTGAGCAGCCTGTTCCAATGCTTGACTACCCTTTCCATGAAGAAATTTTTCCTAATATCCAATCTAAATCTCCCCTGGCACAGCTTGAGCCCATTTCCTCTTGTCTTATCACTAACTACTTGGGAGAAGAAACCAACACCCACCTCACTACAACCTCCCTTCAGGAGATTTCATCATGGAAATGCACATCTAGGGTCCCTCCAAAACTCAAGATTACATTTTAACTACAGATATTGTTTAAGTCCTTTAAGATATAGCGTATACTAATAATGATGTTACAAGGGATTACTAGAAAGATTTTGTTCCTTTTCACTCTGTCTGTGACCATGCAAAGAGGCCAGGGGAAGAAATAGGTGAATCTGGCCACTTACTCGTTTTTTATTACCTTAATAGAGGGAGACAAGGAGCAGAAATGTATGACTTTTTCTGAGTGATTCCTGTTTTATTCAAAATCTATGAGGTCTTACCTTAAAAATATATGATGCTGTCAAGTTCAGCAAGCTGCATGATTTATTAAACCAGGGTCACCATTTCTTCCTGTCAGTTATATGTGATCAGTTATTGTAAGTGCCTATCACTTGTTATATATTTATTTATTGGAGGTTAGAGACGGACTTTTTTAGAAGACTTTCACACACAGGTATCAGGGCACAATACCCAGGAATTGACTTTCAGCTAGCCAGTGAAATAAGTGTTTCTGGCCACATTATCAGTTGATAGAAATCCTTGTAGCCTCGTGCTTCCAATTTGCCTCAGCCCTGAGAATCTGGCCATTATCAGTGACCTTGTACCTGACCATTTCTGGCACAGTTTTGCTCTGGCATGGTGTAGCGATGCCAAGACATTTTCCCAGAAAAATACAAAATGTTATACACCATCTCGTGTCAGGTATTCTCTACCTCAAATTGGTGGAACAAAGCATGTTATTTCCACTTAGTGGGAAGAAACCAACATTGTTATTTCCACCGCTCTAGCGTCAGGGCTTTTTATTTCCACTACAGTGATTGTACAGGCTCTCATAACTAATAAGCCAACATCCACCCTGCTGAAAAAACCAACAAAAAACCCCTTGGCTGGTCTGAAGCACATAAGAGCATGCAAAAGAAAACTGACTCCAGGCTGCAGCTAGAATGAAAATGACTATTCACCTGGTAGCAGTGGAGGATTGACAAAAAAAAACCAAAAAGGACATTTTTTCTGACACATCAGCAATGTCTGGATTGTTTCCGGTTCTCCAGGTGATGCAATCAGAAAAAAAAAACCAAAACCAACCCAAACCAAGGATGCGCTTAGATTCCATGCTAACTTCAAAGGGAGGAAAGGAAACATGTACTACTTTCTTATGGTTGTGTAAAATAAATGTAGTTCATACTTAAAGCTTCTGGAGACAAGTGGCCAGATATAAAGGACCCAGATATACCCTATCAGACAAAAAAATATCATCTCTCTCTACAGCAGTGTACGTTTTAAGAGAATTTCCTCTTAATAAGAGACACAGCATCACTTCTCAAAATTTCCTGCAGTGAGAAGCAGCTCGAGGCTGAAGTTGGGGCTCCCTGGAAACTTCTCCATCACAGAGCTGATGTGAACCAGTGCACTGTGAACGCTGGCTGTGCCCCATTCCCAGCCTGCTCTTCCCACTTGTTAACCCCAACTGCCCTTGGTCCCCAGCCCTCCAAGCAACCTTCTCTTGCAGCACAGCTTGGTGCTGTGACCTCCTCCAGCTCCCAACAACTGGTTTTCTGTTTCACAGCACGTGAACCTGGGCCAGGAGAAGACGGGTTAGATTTTATGAGGATTGCAGACTACGGATTCATTGCCCCTGAACACACAGAAATTTGGACTCTCAGTTTGGTGCAAATCTACATCACTTCATGGATGCAAATGGAACAAAATGAATTTGTTTCAGCTGAATGTACATTCTGTAGAGCCCGTGGTTACACAGGATTTATTTGCTGTGGTAAGAAATAAAAGATCTTGGTTTTATTGGTTATCAGTGGAAAAAACAGGTCTGTTATCTGTGAAACTAAGACTCACTCACATTTATATGACTTTATTAATACCTGATGTATTTTAAAATGAGGGAAACTAAAAGGTGCTGTTTTCTTGTGAAAATGACAATTCTTTTATTTGTAAATGTAATGTGCTAATTTACCAAGCTGAGAAGATCAAAGTGTGGGCAGAAATATGAAAATGAGCTCTTTGACAGAGATTATCACCTTTGAACATATATGTAAAAGCTCTTTACAGTATTGTTTTTTCATGAAGCTATACTTTGAACGGTGTCTTAAGAATTCATAATATAAGAATATAATACAGAAAATTATGTATAGCATCTGTTTTTATAAACAAATTTACTTCATGGAGGATTTTGCTGAGAATTCTTTATTTCAGGTCACCACAGCCCTTAAATTTGAGGCTGGCATCAGCATAAGATGTATGCTGCTTGTATTACTGTGTTGGGGACAGTGTTTCAAAATATCTCCTACAAATGCCTGCAAAAAAAAAAAATTTTTTAACCCATAATAAACCCTTCTCACCAGTACCAGCTAACATCTGCCTAGTTGCTATCATACATCCTTACCCAATGGCAATAGAGATATGGCCATCCTGAACCCCATTTCTCAGAGGGGATGAGAACGGGGAGTTGGAAAAGATCTGTCTAGCATGGACTATAGCATCTGGGCTTGTAACAGCGAGCAGAAGCAGTACCACAGGGCAGGAAAACGCTCAGCACCCTCAAGCTGGAAGCACAGCAAGGCAGAGCTGTGGACGCGGTCCCTGCCGGGGCGCTGGCGCCGCATGGTCTCTCCGGCACCGGCTGAGGTCACTGTGGCTCCGTGCCTCCCACTGCTTTTAGAGCAGCTTTTTGCTGCTGGAAGAAAGGAAACAGCAACAGATTTTTCTATTTTTTTTTTCTGCAGCACATATAGTTTATAAAAATGGGGACTAACTGATGGTTGTAATTTTGATAGAGATTTACCTGTAGGCAAGACGGCAATCAAACCCACACTATTAACGGAAGGCTGATTGAGTTAATGAATATAATTGTCAACTCTACAAACTGATTCAGTCTGTCTAACAATCTATCAGTTTGTCTTTCCTCTTGCAGTTTGTCCCCATTTATATCTTGCTTCATGGTGGCTGTAGGTGAATACCTAAAATCCCCATAAATATAAAGTTATTTGATGGAGGACTGATGGATGCTTGGGAAAGAAAAGGGGATCTGCTATACAGGGTAACTGAATTTATCACTGTTCAATTAAACACACTAAATTTGGGCTAGGCAGCTGAACTAGTACATAATGTCACCTTTTGCCTTTATCATACAGCTGGTCTGGACCAAATTTGGGTCCTTTACTCATTGGACTAAATCTGCAAATGACATATCCTTAACTTAAATGACTTACAGTCTGATGGATGAGATAGCGTACAGGAAGCATTGCTTATAGATACTGGAGACTGGTGCTCCAAAGTAGCAATAACATCTTCTAGGGAGCAGGGAAGAGGGAAGATGATGAGAGGAAACATCAAAAAATGTCTTCTGTGGGTCAGAATTTCAACCTTGGTAAGCCTGCCGGGCTAAACTGACACTGCAGAGTCCACCACCTGACCTGCAGGAGACTTCCATCCCTACTGGGAACCCCAAGGGCCTGCAAGGAAAGACTTTCCATCCTCCCACCACCTAACCTGCAGGAGACTTCCATCCCTACTGGGAACCCCAAGGGCCTGCAAGGAAAGACTTTCCGTCCTCCCCATCAGTCAGGCTCCAAGTTCAGAAAGAAGGGAGCGAGGTGTTAGAAGATGAGGACTAGACTACTGAATAGTCAAAAAAGCATAATTCACAGCTCAGGCCAGGGTCAAATCCAGTTCAGAAGAGGCCTATCCAGATCAGACAGCCCTTCTAGGAGCAGTTACTGTAAGTGACCTTTTCAAATGTATCAGAAAAAGTTTACATTCAGCTTTTGAAAGAGGACTGCATATTCTGCCTTTCTGCCAGAGCTTGACACCAGTGCTCAGAGCTACCATCACTAAAGAGATGAGGGACAGCATCCAGCAAGAAAGTTACCAGCCTTTTCCCTGAAGCCACATACAAGCAGGAAAACAAAAATTAGAGCTCAGTACATGGCTGTAAATAACATTGTAAAGAAGCATGATGCTGAAATAATAATACATACCTTTTAGAGTAGAAGGAACCCCTCTGTGTGCTGGGAAGCCACTTGCAAATACTACCAGTGAAAGTAAGGAATAAGAATCCATGGAGAGAGATGAGAACTACACTCCAAGAGCAGGAGCTGCTCTTTTTGAAGCAAAGTAACAGATGTCCCTCACCTGCTCCAAGAGAAAGATCAGGTGGAATCAGATTTGCCACAGCTGTGCTTGTCTGTCTGCAAGTGAGGGTCTTAGGCCACTAATGGTGGGGACACAGGCAAGCGTAGGTGGTCCATAGCTGCATTTTAATACAGGACACTGGGCTGTGGTATGGGCCTCCTCTAGCTGAGCTCATGGAAGAAACACAAATATAGTTGCAATATGATTAGCCTATGGATGCACTGTAGTGATGTATTGCCTCACTGGGGGCAGGGAGACAAAGGTGCACATACTTGTATAATTAAAAAAAAGAGTTGTAAGTGAGAGTTATGTAAAGTGTCCTTATAAAGAGGTGACCAACTCTTCTGAAATCCAATCTCATATAGCTGTATGTAGGTAATGCTATGTTTTGCCATCTTCACTTCATCTAAGAGTCTTTTTCAACGCATGCATGATAATACAATATCTCTCTGTGTTCTGACATGAATCTGTGTTCTTAAAGCCTTGCATACAGCAGATGGAGAAAGATTTATAACCCATTTGCTCATATTTCAGCTATTGCTTAGCTAGCTCTTGTATATTGTTCATTTTATTTAATAGAATAGTATTTTGCATGTCCTGTCATGCAACATTGCAAGCCTCTTTCCAGCATAAAGAATCCTCCCCCTCGCAAATTTTTTTATGCTGCGTCACTGTGTATGTGTCATGGCTAATAGCTGATTAATACACGTTGTCTGTACAACTGCGAGTTTATCCTCAAGTTAGTTGGATTAGACAGGGGTTCCAGAGACTACACTGCCACTGAATACACTTACTTCAAATTTAACATGAAGTTTAATCAATAAAAATAACAGCAATAAATTTGTGTCATTCTGCTTTTTTTATGCTGTAGAAATGCCTGAGTATAAATGGCTTTCATCTGTTCCTCAAGAGATACCTTTGTCATTTATTGAGCACTTTGTGCTTCACAAGAATTCCTATTACAATGTCACAAATTTTCCTTGCCCCGATGCTCTTGAAATGCCTAGCCATCTGATGGAAAAGGAAGTATCATTTGGTGCTTGCATGTAGATATTATCTAAATCAACAGTGTCTATAATCTATTTGCACATGCAAACATTAAACCCCCCTGAAAATAGAAAAAAATACAATTAAAAGAACAATGATAAGCCTCTACTCCAAAGAATAGAGTGGAACTGCTTGTTAGGAACATCAGCGAATGAGTCAATATCTCTTGCTCAAAAATGAAACGTTAGCTAAAAGTTGAATTAACTGAGTTAGCCAACTAATTGAAGTCTTAATCATGACCCATAAAAATAATAGGATTGTTAGCTTTTTTATTTTTTATGCATATAAAGACTGTCTGATAGGCATTTTTTAAAAGAGGTGAGAGGAAGGCAGGGATTTTATGTTCACTGTTCAAGTCCTGTCTTGCCTGCCTGCCTGTCTGTGAGAACTAAAAAACTATTTAAATTTTAACATTGGAAGAGTCAAGAGCAAAAATGTCAAGTGTTTAGGAGAGAAAGGGTTTTTAGCCTTGACTGTTTTGATTTTTTCAGTTTGTTTAATTTTAGTGACTAAAAAGCATTGGGAAAGAGGATGTTTTTATTTAAAATTCAACATCCATAATACTTACATTATGGTGTGAAAGCTGCACTAGATGAGTGATATCTTGGCAGATCTCCCAGGGGCTTAAGGGGGGCAGGGCTTTACCCATTATTTTTAAAGCAAACAAGTGTAGGGGGGAAAAAAACCCAGAAGAAAAATATTCACATTTTTCATTGTAAATAAAGAAATAAAAAAACCACCAACTTAACTTTAAAAAAGAATCTTTGGCAGATCAGCCTTTCACAGAAGGGGTTTTGACAGACCACTGTGTCAGGTTTGTTGTCTGAAAATATCTGCCCTAAATATAATTCAGAAATAAAAGGAGATTCTGGGAGGTGGTGGTAATTGTTTTTTTGACTCAGTAATTTGACAGAGACTCAGCCTTTCATTTTACCTAAAGGATTTACTAAAATTCACAATCTGAAATAGTAGCTGAAATTCAAACACGTGTATAGTACCGTGGCAGACTGTTTCTCATTGGAAATAGCAAGAACCTTTCTTCTTACTTTTAATACTTATTTAGTGATTTTTATGCAACACCAGTAACTCCATTATCTCAGCATTGACAGAATGAATATTAACTGTAAATTCTCTTCTTTGAGACATTTAAACCTTTGCTGGATAAAATGCTAGCAAATGTGATACTATTTAAGAAATAATCCTGCACAGTAGTAAAAGATGTTAGATCTTATGATTAAAAGGAGTTTCTCCATTTTTAATATTTTTAAATCTGTGGTAAGCATAGGATAATGTTCTTAATTTGTTGCTTTTTAGTGGAAGATGAAAGCACATTATAAATTAACCTTGATTTGAACAATACATTTTCTTCACATTCTCTAGGCCTGGGGTTTCTTGAAGTCATGAGTAACCTTTGGGTAGGTGTGTAAAGCAATATGCGCTCCCTCTGTGTCCAAAAAGTAATGTAAGTAAATTTCCATGGTTGTTAACTTAAGTGTAAACATTTTTAATTTTAATATCTAGTGTAAAATGATTGACTTAGGTTTCCAAATGTGCTCAGGTACTATGATGATGGGCAAAGCATGACATCCAAACTCAGGAGGTCGTGTTAGAGAGAAGATTGCTCTGCACACGGGTGGCTGCTTTAATTTGTAGTTCCCCACTCTCCGCAGCTCTGGGATCAGCTTTATGCAGAAGAGTTCCCCTTTCTCAACCATGCCAAGGCATGTATTCAGGGAGCTGCATATTCACATGCTTATTTCATGTCCCTGGAGTTGAGCTTATTGATTACTCACATACTTAAACACATGCTTAACTTTAACAGCTTTGTTAAACTGGGGACTAATTCACTTACAGTCAGTCTGAGTTTTGTGCAATAGGCATATACATTAAAAAAAAAAGAGAACAAAAGGAGGAAACCAAAAAGGATGTATGAGCATAAAACAGGCTTTAGGCAGATTTGAGACATTCAAGTCCACTACTGAATCTAGCCCATAATGTTTCTGCCCTTTTTCTTCTATGGCTTTGAGTTAAAACTGCTTTTCTTCCAAAACATGGGCAAAACCATTAATCACTAGGGCAGTAGTAACAGTGGCAGTATGTGACAGACATTGGTATTGAGAGAAAAATAGGCTGTGTAAATGCAGTACTTTATTCAATATTACATACTACTTTAGCATAACTGTTGTTCTGGAAGGTTAAAAGGTATATTTTTGGAACAGCTCGTAAGCAGGGTGTAGAATGACTTCTGATCCATCTGATCAATATTATGCCATTTTCTTTCAGTTTTTTTTTTTAAATAATTTGGCTGAACAAAGATAAATTTCATCATACTATTCCCACACATCTATTTTTTAACTGTTTGGTATTTCACAGGTTGACATCATGTGAAATCACCTAATACTGTTCACAGAAGTATCTCAGTCCAGTAATAAAGAGAAAAGTACCCATTAGAAAACAGAAAAATGAGCAGATGGACAAAACTGCAAATATTATTTCAGTTTCATCTAATTAATTACAGAAGCAGAAAGATTCTCTCAGTAGCAGCATTTGCAAATGATGATGCTGATCTTTGTGTCCCAGAGTACAGTCCTCAGAAAGGGTTCCTTTGGAGTAGTTACATCTACAGGATGGACAGAGAACCAGTTTATTTCTCTAAAAGTGGTTTTCTGAGTAAAAATAAAGCTCCTCTTTTTCTGAGACAGTTAGCTTCCAACTGATCTTTAAAACACAGCTGTTCTCCATTCTCACATCTCATCTTTTTTATTATTATTATTATTATTATTATTATTTCTTTTTGTTTGCAAACATTCATTCTATCCTAGCAGGATTTACTTATATCCTGCAGTGGGACAGTAAGCCCCCAAGAGGTACAGGTTTACAGGAACCTGTTATGTCCCATTTTCCAGCTGTGGGAAAGTGATTCTCAGGGAAGGGAAAATGACTTGTCTAAAATCACACAGTGAGATTAATGGTAGAGCCAAGCATCGAACATTTAGGCTGTGGTCAGATGATCACTAAGATTGGATTTATGCATTACTGGATCACCTGGCAATACAAATTTGGTGCAGACAGGCATGAATTCCTGTTGAATTATTCACAGCACATCAGATAGTGCTTATGTCAGCTGGTGCCATGAGATAGCCCAGAATACAACAAATACCATATGCCATTCATTCTCATCTCTCAAGTGTAGTTTGGGATGATGGCCTGTTGCACTGTGGTAGGAAAGTTAGCCTCTGCTTATGATGCTGTTATTACCACAGGAACAACCCTGGAAAGTCACCGTGTCACAAGTAAGGTGCTGTTTGCATGTCACCATGCGTGAGGGCATCACAGTTTCCAGGATGCAGTAGGTGGCAACGTGGATCTGTTGCTGGCTATGCCCATGACGTGGCCTTTTCCTGCTAGAGGCTGGTGATAGAGATGTGCAGATGTGATGCCCAGGAAATGGTGTTTCATGCTGGGCTGCATAAGCAGGGAAGGAGGAACAGGGGACAGGACTGATTGTTTTGCCAAACCATTTCTCATTGCTGATAAAACCTAGCACAGTAAGGCCAAGGAATTGCAGGTTCCTGTTTCCTGAAGCATCTGGGTCTGTGAGAAGAGCTATGACTACCAGCAGAAGGTTATACTTCAAATATGGGGAGATCAGCAATATGGGGAGAACTTGTAAAAGGAAATATTCCCAAATATCTGCTTGCAACTGTTTCTCAGGAAGGTGCCCACCCAACCAGCGATGCTCACTGAACACTGAGGACAAAAGAACTTTAGCTATCTGGGAGCTGACAGCTCTTGACTCCTAACATTCCACTCCCAGTCAATTTGGGGCTGAAAAGTCAGTAAGACAGTGCTGAAGTTCAGAATGCTCTTTGGAAGGGCCCCAGCTCATGATGTGAGTGTGACATGCAGGAATTCAGAGCGAGCGTTGCTCAACTGAGTATGTATCCTCTCCCTCTGTCCTGTGACCTGTCCTGGTTGTTTATCAACATCCTGGGTCACTGCAACATTGTGCTGGGTTCATCTTCAGCTGGTCTCAGAGACCTCATGAAGCTTGTGTTCTCTGTACTCCTCAACTGATGCCCTGGAGACAGGACAGTCTGCTGTCATGGCCAACCACTCATGTAATTTGGTGCTTCCAAAAATATCCCATGCCACACGTACTTCTCCTGAGAATCCTAGTGCACAGTGCTTGCATCTAGTTGGGGTTGTCTTTCCAGGGTCTGCCCACTGCAATCTTTAAGCATGCAATGCCTTACTGATCTGCTGGGCTAGGGCCTGGCTTAGAGTCACTTCAGGTGAGAGGCAGCAAGCTACAGCTGTTGGCATTGATGTGTCCATTTGCTCAACCTTGAGACAAAACCAAGGTGATAGGGCTCAACGAAAATAAGATCCTCATCTCTGGAATGTCCTAGCAGAGTGTATGTGAGGTCATAGGTTGGGGGAGTGAGATCATTGTGATGACAGGTGTGATGGTGTTAAAAATGGCACTGGTAAGGAAAGTATCAAGCATCAGTAAACTTCTAAACAGGTGGAACAAGATACAGGTTCAGTCTGCTTATCGCATCAAGACACTCACTTCAAAGTGCAGGGAACAGGATATGAGGAAAAAGGGACTGGTGAATGCTCTAGAGACTACACGGAGATCTGCTAATTAAGTAAGGTGGTCAGCTAATAGTCAGTTAAAACATATATTCTGATAAGTTAAAGTTCCACAATGGCTTTTTTTTTTTTTTAAATAAATGCCAATGATTTGCACTTTTGGTCATCTTGTTTCTGATTGGGGTTTAGGTGCTCTAAAATTGAAATAACCATAGTATGTAAACATCTCCTTGGCTTCTTTACATAGCTAGGTCATACGTACTCTCCCAAGTTCAGCCAAGCTGAGATCATTGCAACGCATTCAAAGATGGCATGATGCAATTGTACCATATATTTTCCTCATGGTATCCTGAGTGGTTGAGCAGGCAAGCAAAGCTTTTTATCTTGATCTATAAAAACATTCTTTACCTAGCAAAGCATTAGTACCCATGTTTATCAGTGTGTACATATAGTTCATTTCCAGGATGCAATTGTGACTGAAACATTAGAATAGATTGTGGCCAGAGATGTAGAAGAGTATGGTCTCCAAGAATCAGCAATTCATCACATGGGATGCGCTGCTGGTCAGGAAATAAGGGTGTAGTCAGATTTACTACTGCAAATGCACCTAGAGAAGTTTAAGAAGTTATCTCTTCCAGCTCTTTGTGACCACTTCTTAATTTTATGACAGAGCTGCCAGCATGATCCTGTTTCAGTTCATCCAGCTTAACCTAAACCAGAGATAGAATCATAGAATCATGGGATAGTTTGGATTGGAAAGGACCTTTAAAGGTCATCTAGTCCAATGCCCCTGCAATGAGCAGGGACATCTTCAACTAGATCAGGTTGCTCAGAGCCCCACGCAACCTGACCTTGAATATTTCTAGGGATGGGGCATGTACCACCTCACTGGGCAACCTGTTCCTGTGTTTCACCCTCTTCTAGTTTAAAACCATTACCCCTTGTCCTATCACAACAGGCCCTACTAAAAAGTCTGTGCCCATCTTTCTTATAAACCCCCTTTAAGTATTGAAAGGCCACAATAAGGTCTCCCTGCAGCCTTCTCTTCTCCAGGCTGAACAACCCCAACTCTCTCACCCTTTCCTCATAGGTGATGAAGGTGACTTGAGAAGACCTGGCTGATTAGGCATTGAATCTATTATGATTTACATGACCTGTTCTGGTGGCTCAGCTGTGGGTTGGTAACCACCAGCTGAAAGATGGTAAATGACAACTGGGGACAGTAATGAATAGTTAGAGGTTGTAACATCTTGAAGGATCCAATTGCTGCCATTGCGACTCTGACTGTGCCTGAAGATAGAGTGTGGGAGTGACTTGACTCTGCCAGTGACTAAGCAATTAACCCCAAAGGCAACATGGCACATTTCTCTGTGCCTCCATTTCCCATCTGTGGAAGCAGAACAGTGATGTGCATTCACT
Organism: Pelecanus crispus; assembly: GCF_030463565.1. Taxonomy (NCBI): domain Eukaryota; kingdom Metazoa; phylum Chordata; class Aves; order Pelecaniformes; family Pelecanidae; genus Pelecanus; species Pelecanus crispus. The sequence goes on along the minus strand of NC_134644.1, from coordinate 78,146,037 downwards.
TTCACTTAGCACATTCTGCTTTGACACTAAATGTGAGGATTCAACAGTAACCAGGAATTTCTCAAATGCATCATGAGGGAACTAGGTATCTACTAAAATATAACTAAAATGGTAGTTAGAAATTACTGGAGATGAGCCCATGTCCTTGCAGTAACAGCAGTTACGCTTCATCTCCTTCATATTCTTTTTTTCATATAGAGAGATCAGAAAGACCTTATTTCCCTGTATTAAGATCACATGGCAAGCCTTTTCTTGGAGTAAAATGCCTGCTAAAACATTTTGGTTTATGTAAAGGCACAAAGTGGTATTACCTATGGGGCTTCGGGCTGCAGGGGCCTCCAGGCAAAATACTCTACATGCTGAAGAGGAAATGCAGTTACTGAAGTCAAGTTTATGTTTTTTAACCTATTTTTCTTGAGATAACTTTGTCAGATTGTCAAACAAACTCTCCAAAGGGATTTGAGTCACAACCACATTAAACTGGAATCCAATCTTGTTATGCTGGCCTCAGCGAGTGGATATTCCCTCTGAGCAAGCCTGCACTGTATTAAGCTGCCTTCTGTTTCTTCAACCTAAGCTGTGAATGTATAATCATATTTCCTTTTGAAAATGACTTGTTTTTCTTCATTACAGAAACAGGATTGATTTTCCTACAGACTGTTACACTTGTCGAAGCAACTATAATCAAATTTCAGTGTAATGTCCCTACACAAGTAATTCCCACAATTAAAACTGTAACTGTTCTGGATACCTGTTGGGTTGGATTCTAATCTTCATATGTATCTGGAATAGGTCCACTGAGAACATGGGCCAAATGCACAGCTTGTGCAAATCAAAGTTGCTGGAGCCCCATCTGTGGATACCAACTGTAGATACTTTCAATGATATAAACAGAGTCACTCATTAATACTGGTATGACAAAAGGAAAAAATTGGACCAATAATTCAAAATAAATTCCCTTTCACATCAGTGAATGACAGAAGTGACATAATTTTTAAAATTTTCCAGTATTCCAAACTTTCCCTCATCTAACCTTAAATAAAATTAAGTGGAGATGGATAGAAGGATAGCAATGTTTCAGTAGTTAGCTCAGGAGAGGCTTCAGTGGCCCAGGAAATCCCATGCCAAGCCACAGTAAGAGCGCACTAGCTCAACAGGCTATATTTTGGGTGAAGAGCCTTGCAATTTAATGAAGACGTTTAGGTCAGTCTTGAAGAAAGCATGGGCTAACACTGCATCCCTTTATATGTGTTGACTCTCAAGTGCTGCCTTTGCTGCATCCTGAGCAAGTCCATGATTTCTTTCTGAAATCCTGTGATTAAGCTGCCATGTCTGCTCATGTGGGATATGGAGAAGAAGATCTAGGCAAAGTTCATTTTTTGGAAGAAAAAACCCCAAAACCAAAATGAAACAACAAAACACAAAACATTTAAAAATACCTTTCTAGGGCTTTACTTTTTCCCAAGTTTCTTCCCTTCCATTGTGATCTGTACCTTTGAAGCCTTTTCTTCTTCCTTTGTCTTCCAAAAGAAAAGTCCCAACTGAATGGACTTGAGGTATTTTCAGGATTATTGAAAGAGTCCCCCTTAACTGACCTGGCCTTGAATATCTGCAAAACGGAAATTAAAATCAAACCCAGCAAAGAGGTGCAAACCATTCCGTGATATTACTAAAATTATCCTGCAGGTCATTCTCCACACTTCCAGTAATCATTTATAGCCCTAGTAAGGGTGTGCTAATTTGTTCAAATTCACCTTTCCTGCATAAAACTTCTGAGAAAAGGCAAATACAGCTGCCTTCCCAAGTGCATCATGCCTTTCCCGTGCACTGGTCACCAACGAGGAAACCACAACCGTCCTTCAATCGACTGGTGCTCATTCACATGCTCCAAGTCTCCCTCTTTTCTTTCATGAACACACATAAGCACATGTGCATGAAACACACCCACACACTTCTGCAAATGCTGAGAACCTAACTTAATAGCAAATAGTTAAGAGAAAATGCATTTTAAATATAAAGCTGAATCACAGCTCCCACTGCCTGGCAGCAGTTAGGTGATATAAAACCAACTACAAACTTGCCCTAAAGGGCAGCTCTGGATTTCCTCCATTACAGAAGGATGAATGTTTAAAGCAGTGCAAACAACAGTGCTGCTGAATTTGCAGCTCCACCTATTTTCTGAAGGTCAAGCAGCCTGACCTCCTTACAGACATACCGCTGCATGTGTGTGTGCATACACACAGAGAAGTGAGTAAAAATAAAGTATTTGCCAGCATGCCTTTCACTTACATCCACTTAGTATTATCTATTGTAGTCATTCCATTGGAGAACATCATGTTATTAGGGAGGCCAGCTCTGCCAAGTGTTAGTCCCCCAGAGGGGACTCACCCATGTGTTAAACATTTTAGCTTTCATAATAGAAGGCTATGCTCTATATTTCAATGACAATTCACTTAGTGTTTACAGATGAGATACTTGGGAGTGCATCCCAGCAAGCAGTGTTTGCTTTTGATACCGAGAGAGTGGGCAATAAAATCATGTAGTGCATACTGTTTGTGAGACACGTGTCTTGTAGCAGCCAGCAAACCAGATACCCAAGTTCATCTCGGGCATGTAATATGTGCATCAGCCTTGCCCAGTTATGGAGAACCCTGAACACATTTGACTTCCAGAGGCAGCAAATAGTTAGGAGAGCAGAGTGGCTGGAGAGCTTCAGAAAGGTACCATCCCTTTACAATTAGGTGAGCAAACTTGTCCTACACAACACTCATTCTGAAGGCATCCTGTAACAGAAAAGAGGGAAATATCTCAGGCTGCTTCATGTGCTTTAGAAGGGAGATCTGACTTCAGACAACCTTGTTGCTATAAGCAGAGAGTAAGTAAACATGAAGGAGGAAAAAAGCAGCGAACTACAGGAGGGAATTAGAGATTCCTCATGGAGTCTTTCACCCAGTGCTCTTCTAGAACAGTCTGGTGTCCTGAAGTGGCATGCACTTCAGAAGAATGTTCCAGTTTTGGTTTCCTTTAAGTAGATTTGGCTTTGTCTCATTTAAAGCAAATGTGTTGCTTTGTTGACATGGAAGTTTTGATGACACACCACCCTAATTGTTCGCTGCTCTGGAGAAGATAAACGTGCAGACGATGCTCTATGACATGTTTTTGCTCTTCTCATTGTTATAGTTTTCCACCAACTGATCATCACAGCAAGTCAACCTGCAAGTAAGTACTCCTGAGCACTTTAATGAGGCCCTTATCTCTGGCCAACTTAGGAATACTCACTGGGCTCTCCCCTGTTGAGCAGCAGCAACTCCAAATAACCCTCCCATTAAAACGAATGCGCTGCTGTCAGAGATGTCAGGTTGAAGGGGCGGCAGGCTTCTGAAGCCACTGTTGCATCATTTTTTTGCTTGGCCAAGGTACAATGCCTACCGGAGTGATTAGAGCAATTACGCAGCACTGTTTGTCACAGTCAATCAGATCTGACCAGCATGAATGCAGCCATGACCTAGACCTGCCTCTCTAGCAAAACATTATTGGTTGTCATCTTCGTCTTCAGTAGCTCTATGTATGTGCATAAGTTGGAAATGCACTAAGAAAACTTCCTAGCAATTATTTCTCTTTTGTTTCTCTCCTTGATGTGGCTCTCTAATCAGCTGGTGCATGCTTTCTTCTCCTTCTGTCTTTCTGCCTGTGTTCCTGCTGATATGTACTGTGACTTTCTGCCAACGAGTTAACTGGCAAAAGCCATTTGGGAGTCACTAATGTCACCCCTTCTCTGTTGTTAGTTTAGCACGAACCAGAAAAGGCTGCTCATTGGGAGCTAACGGCAGATAGGAGAGAAAAACCCTGATCTTAGTAAGTCCAGATCTCTGTACATCTGCTTTACAGCAGTTTCTATGGCAAATTCAATCTAGTATGAATATTTCATAGTAGATTGCTTATTAAGATTAAAAAATGCAGATAAAAAAGTGTTGCTCAAATTCATGTAAAGAAAGTTCTGTGATTTGGTTTTGTATGGCTGCGATTAGGGTATTTAAGAAGAATTATGCTTGAACCGCTGACTGAAGTTGCCTGGCCCCTGTACCTGGCTACGGGTTCTCACTCTTGCTCTTCATTTCATCTCAAGCTTTGCTTGAGATCTGCAAGAAAGCAAGGACAAGCACATCTCTGCTCTCTACTCTTCTGCTTTCTCTACACGGACAAAGAATCCAGCTGTGCTGCACCTCTGAACTGCCACCTTCTCTCCTCTTTTTTCTTTTTTTCCTATACACATACAAGAAAGATACTTCATCAGTATTACCAAAGAAAGAGCCAAAAGGCATAGAGACATATGCTTCAGGAGGCTGAGATGCCACAATGATGTAACTTCAGACAGATGAGTAAGTGGGGAAACTTGAGACTGCCTAGAACTATTCAACAGCACACTGATACAAATATCCTGCATGCACTTGTGTGAGGGAGACTATAGGACATAATTTCATGGAGATCATATCAGCAGTGGTTCTTACACTGATTCCATCAGCTGTTAGTGAGGAAAATAAAATGCTCGTGACAAGAATGTGTGTGTGAGAAACAAGACTTCAAATCTCAGTAAGGGCGAGATCTTAACTGTGCATTATTGTGATTATTGTTACTAAGAAAAATGCCTGTGGTGTTACTTGCAGCTATTACTAGTAATGAAGGAATAAAGGTCCCTCTGATCACAAACAATCCCGGCAGTGACTTTGTCACATTAGTACAGTAATTTCAGTGTTGCTTTTAAAACAGTTGTTCAAAGCAATCAGTTAGCAAAACAGTATTAAACACAAAATGCTTTGTAATTATTTTTCCAGGAAGTAGCTACATACTACACAGTTTGTAATATATACTATGCTCTATGATGGTCTAAGAACCCTGAAGTTTAGACAGTTTACCAAATACTTTGCTAGAATCAGGAAACATATCTACCTTACAAAGGCCACTGGTGATGATTCTTTCACAAGCCCCTTAAACTATCTTTTCTCAGCTTGGCTGAATCAGTTCAGCACTCTGATGCTCTTTGGATACCATGGAAAAAGGTATTGGGATGCAGGGCACAACAAAGTATATTTCAGCTCTCTGACTTCAGGGATAAAAAACTGTGATGCTTTGTAGTTTGTCAGATCCTTAAATCCTTTGAAAGGGTTTAAGGATAAAAACCTACAGTTAACTAGAAAATAATACACATTTGCAATAATAGACTAAAATGATAAATACATGAAGTAAGAAAATGTATTACTAAGATTATACTTAATAATAGTAAGCATCCTTCTTAGCTGATTTAGCATCTCAGCTGCCTGTCAGACTGGCTGATTAGCCTTTACAATGTACCCCAAGGCTGGCATACCCTGGCAAAATCTTAAAGGTGTATCTTTTTTCTCACTAGTGAAGGTGGTTGCCAGAGCCATCCAGTGCAACTGCTCTGCAAAATCTGTTTCTTCTACAGCTCAGAAAAGAGTAATTGTCTCTTCCTATTTACTCTCCTTTATTGACAGTAAGGAGGTAATGCAGGGGATCAATTCTTTTACCTTTTCTTTAAGGTTACCAATTGCTTATCTTGGCAAATTCCTGGCTTCAGCTTTAATCTGTCTATTCTTGCAATCTAGGACACAATAGCAAAGCTTTATAAATCTTACAGCAATTGTCAGTAGATGCATCTTATTAAATGTAACTGTAATCAGGCTTTTAACACCAACCTATGGCTTCTAATTAAAAATGAAGGATGAAACGCTGGTTTTGATTTGGTAGCATCCACATACTTGCTATTAGTTAAGGGAGTTCACTAGGATCCTTTCACACTTAGAAGGCAAAGCTAGGTATTCTGAGGGCAACCAGAACTATGCCAAAACTCTGTCATCTGACAGTCTCATGCTGACCATTTGCACCGACTGTTGTGACATTTGTTTAGTCTGAGGCAGGAAAAAAGAGAATGTTGGTACAGACCTACTTAAATGGTCTTATAATTAATTACTGGCAAATGGATGGTCATGAAGGCAATATGGCATATAAAATAACTAAAGAAATTCAAAGGTTCAAAGTGTTGAATATATGTATTCTTGAATCTAAGAACTTAATTACGCGGCTGCAGAGTGGGTTCTGATCCATTAACTTGTCTTCTGCTGTGCAGCGGACAGGTTGCTACAGGGGCATTGCTACTTCTGCTGCAACTTCTCCCCTTGTAAGAAGTGGTTTGAGAGCATGTGCTGATATCCTTAGAAAACCCACTGAATTCAGTGATTCTCCATGTGGGTGAATGCACTGCAGGACCTGAGCTTTAATGGGGCTTAAACTGGCAAATGCTCTTTCTCACTGTCAGACTGCCCTCAAGTTTGGGGATTGTACAGGTGGATTTGCTTCAGTTGTTGGTGAAAGACTTTCTAGTATAGACCCTACTTGTGAAACGCAAGGAAACAATGGAGACTAGTGAAGTCAGTGGAAGCGTTAAGTATACATGGAAGACACAGCCAAGCCATTGTCTTGGTAGATTTTTCAAAATCTTGAACTCCAGATGATTCACCTATCTGTATAAAACAGTAACTAAATAGTAATCACTTTTGTGTCCTAATATTTTCCTAAAATGTTCTGAGGTCCTACATTAATTTGTGTCTCACATTGGCAGTTCTCCCACTGTGAGATGGCTATTAAGTTCAATCAAGGATGGGTTTTAATAAATAAGAATCCCTAAGTAAACAACGTTAATACCTCTGAAATGAAACAATTTTCCTCATGCAATAAGTTCACTACTTGACTGAACTAACGATATGGTGCTGCTCTCAAATTAATTGTTAGTAAAGCTATGACTGATTGAAACTTTACCAACATTGATCTAGGGGAAGAATGGCGGATCTTAGTGATTCTGAAAAGTTTTGCAAGTGCTGAGGAGAAGGCAAAGAAAAAGATAAGTCAGGTTGTTGGATCTGATTCCACTGCAGCTGATTGCATCTGGCAGTCCGTGTCCATCTGAGTTGGTAGCTGTCTGAGTGCAGTACCAGGCTGCATCTTTTTGCATCCATTAGATCTGAATGGATTTAATAAATTAAAATATCAGCTTTCTTTTTCCTGCTTTACTGACTTTTCTCTGGTAGAAACTGAGTTCTCTCCATGTAATCATCATTATTGTAATTACCTGCTATTTTAATCACAGACAATATGCCCAGTGTTGTACGAGACTAAAATAGTCTCTTTGACCAATGAATTTATGATCAAAAACATAGAAGTTCTGACTAATCACAACCAGTTTTGAGATAGTGACTGTATTAGCCATCTGGAAGAAAGATTTACCAAAAAAGATAACTAGCAAATAACTAAATAACTTTTTCCAAGCCTTGTAGAAAGTTTACACTTTTCTACTCATGCTTTTCAAACACCTTGGGGAATATTAGTGCTATGGACAAGTGCATGGGCTTACCCAGGTTAGTTCCAAATGGTCTAAGGGGTTAGCTGTGGCAGCCTGGAGCCCCACCTGAGTTGGTTACTCTGCTGAGAAGCAGAAGATTAAAGCTTTTATGGGAATAGACTGCACTTACACAAAGCAATGCTTAAGCTGATTAACAGCACAAAATTATTGTTTTATTATTCTATGTCAAACTTCCCCTCTTTAGACATTAGCAGGAATATCAGCAGCACCTGAGATTCAGCAAACCCCCATGATAAGCCAAGACAACTGAAAGGCTCCTGTCACAAAAAAAAAAAACCAAACAAAAACCAAACCCACCAAAATCACTGGTTGTCTTAGACACTTCAATGTGAATAGATGTGCTGGGGTGGTGGTCACCCTCCAGCTCTACACTGAGCCAGCAGCATAGAGAAGAAAAGTTATCAGCTGAATACATTTGTGGCCACAGTAAATCTAACAATAGGGCACTACTTCCAGATCAAAAACTTTTCAGCTATAGGATATAAAGCACTGAGCCAGGATAATCTCACTCCACCATTTTAAATGTGGTAAAAGTATTTGGATGCATTAAATTCGTACTGCTGGAGTTTCTGCTAAATTACATACTGTCTGCCTGCTTCATTCAAACTTTTGCTTTAAACTAGCACCTGATCTCTCTCAGCCTATTACAACATCCACAAAAAATAAAGTTTGCATAAACTCTGTGTAATGTACACAGGCTAATTCAACACAAAAAGTCATGTATATGCGCTTACCTAGATGGGACCTGTACCACTCTGTGCTCCAGTGGAGAGCGGGTTTGATGCGACGAGTGCAGAACATCGACCTTATATTTAGTGTGGGAAGTAAATGTGAGGAAATGTTTCCCCTTGGCCTGAAACCAGCCTCGTGAATTCTCGCCCTGGTCTAAGCTATATGTAATATTAATTACATATTAATAGTCTGTTCCCATGGTTACGGGTAGTGGGTTCCTTTGTATCTGCTGGGTGGGTTCTGATTCCCCAATTCACCTGCAATAACATAGTTGTAGCCAATCAGTCCAGGTCTATGAAGTCTGCTCCTGTTATTCCCTTCGCTGTTGCATTCAGCTTCTAAAAGCATGTGTGTATCAAGTGCAGATTATCTGTGTAGGAAACCTAAAAAAACCCTAGGAGGGTTGTTATTAAGCTTTGGTCTGGTAGTTAAACCAAGGGAATAATTTTGGTTTCATCTGAAATAATTTTTTCTTCACTTTTTGTTGGAGGGAAAAGATTTTCTCTCTTTGCTTTACTTATGCTGCTTTGGATAGAACAAGACACAGTAAAAGAAAAGAATAGTATAACCAAACACAGTATGGAACTACATCAAGGTGAGTTGCAATATGCAAATTAAGATTTCTACAGCAAGGATTTACTTCTTCTTCTGTGACTTTTCTTTTTAAATATTCTCGATTGAGGATTTATACTTTTCTCATACATGCAAAACCTGTCAAAGTTGTAACTAGGTAAGTGAATACTGTTGTTTCAGGCTTCATGTTTTAGGCTGGGTTATTATGTTGTAAACATTCCCTTTTGCCTTCATATCGTATTTCCAGCACATAGTTCTGCTATTCCTTACCACAAAAATTGAGACCTTGGCTCTGACTGCTTCAGGTCTTCCAGACAGGTGCTATTTCCCCAGTAGCTTAATTACACTCTTCCCTGGAGTGTGTACACAGCAGGCACTCTGCATTTATAATTTAACCCTTCAAGGACATGCAATTGTAAATGACATGACACACACAGACACTTTGCATAAGATCTTAAACCCAATTATTCTGTTCCTATATAGCATGAAGAATTCAGATCTGGATACAGCGATAAACTCTACACACATTTCATGCCTCAATTTTTGCGTCACTCACAAAAGATCTTTTGGTTCAGGCCAGTTCTGAATCCCTTTTTCAGCATAGCTTTCTGTTGGGACCATTGAGTCTCTGTCTTTATCTCTCTGTTCTAAGTAGACTTGCTCTGCACCTAGTTACTGCCTGATTTAAAAAGTCTTTCCCTACACCATGGATATATTCCTTTCATCCTGTCACTTGTCCTGTGCTTCTAGTCTTGCTATGTGAGTTTCACACCCAATACTTTTGTTTCTTACAAGATTTTTTTGTATTCTATAACTCCTGCTTTCACAGAAAAATTGGATGGATTACTTTCCTCACTTCAACCAGTTATTGTTACACAGGGTTTGCATTTCAGTAGGAGACCACTGATGTTCAAGGAGTCATTTTTTCTCAAGCCTGGTCAATATATGATACAGCACAGGTAGCATATGTAGATCCTACTTACTCTGATATGTTTGATGGTAGTGTAATTTCACAGTAAAAATAGAATTCATAATCTGCAGATAGACAGATTCCCCAATGTGTCACAAATATTTTTACAAAGCACAGACTTACTCAGGAGGCAGTGCTTGTGGGTTCTAATACATTTAACATCACCTTGGTAATGAAGCTAACCATCAATTTGAATTAACAGTTTGAAGAGGGTTAAAAAGAGGGAAAAGGGCTTATGTATCTTGCCTGAAGTCACCAAGGCAGAGTGCAGAAACACTGGAGTAGAGTCATCTTCTGAGCCCCACTCTTCTGCTTTAGCTACCATGGCTTACTTGCCTGCTACTCCAGTAGCAGTTTAGCAAATTTAGGTCAGACTGCTGTTTCAGCAAAACATAGCTACCCATTAGTGGAATTAATATATAGTTCCCAGCTTGCATTTTAACAAGATTTGTTAGGAACATACAGCTGGGTGAACACAGTGAAGCTACTGCAGCGGTGGATAAGACTGGGTGATTTTTTTTTTTAACAATACTTTACATATTGCTTTTTCATTTCAAGAAAGGCATATTAAAGAAACTGCACAGGTCTTATGCAAGAGCAGGATATATGCAGAAAGTATTTTATCACTGTGTAAATAAAAGACTGAAAATCTCTAGTGATGAGTAATAGGGTTTTCAAAAAACGGCAAGGAGAAAATTGTGCCAAAGTAAATACACAAAAAAGTGCCCCTTAAAAATGACTGTCATTACAATTTACCTGTTCACTTGATACATGGGACCTGAAGGGCACTTGCTATAGGAAGTTTTTGTTGTTTTACCAGAGGCTGTTCACAAAAGTAAGGTGGTTTTGCTCAGAATTTTATTTCAGGTCCTTCTAAAATAAGGAAGGGAACTCAAGACCACTGAATGTTTGAATCTTTGATGATGGTTTAAAACTCTCACTTTAGCTGGTGATTACTTGCTTTTCAGCCCAGCTGGTTCTGCAGCAAAGTATAACAGCCATTTTTCCAGACAGAATGGATTGCTTTCTAATATATTTACATCTGGGGTGATCGAGCACTCCTTGCTAATGCAAAACCTACAGTTGTGCTTAGCATCAAGTATTACTTCTCACCAAATTCTTCATGAAATAATATATATGATATAATTTTTATCAGAGTTCAAAGTCCCCTTGCTTTATGAACTTATAAGTTGCATCTACAGTGTCTTTATCATCCAAATAGGATGATGACTTGTGGCCAGGCAGCATGTTCAAGTTCTGATAGAGTCTATCCTCTCCTCCCTGCCTGGGTTGCCCAGAGCCTGGGTGTGAACTGGTATGTGTGCAGTGCTGATAGCCAGGGGCAAGGACCCTGGTGAGAAACACAGTGCCACCAACTTGACAGTACAGTGTCTTTATAGGTACTTTTGGCTTTAACCGCATGGTAGCTTGGATGGTTGGGAACAGAGAATTGTCCAGTTCTACTTAAGGCATAGTTAATTAAAATACTGGAATTTTCTTTGATATATTGTTGACTATGAACAGTGCACATGGATTTCTCCCTGGCAAGCAAGTCCTTCCTCTTTTGACCATCTTGATGCTGTTATCATTATTACCATCATCATCAGGCTTCTGCTTTTGAAATGATGCCACGGTTAATGGATCATTTATAACTAAATTATGCAAGCCATGTCTGTGTAACAGTGCATTCTGTAACTGAAAAATGCAATGGAGTCCAATTCTCTGAGGTTGACAGTATTTTACATGTCAGTGCAGAGTAAGCTAAACTATTCCAAATATTGTTACCATGCTGTTATTGCTGGTGTAACTGCAACCATTATTAAGGGCCAGGACGAAGCATAGTCATACACATGGCCTCCAAATTGAAAATCAACACTGTCTCTAAAAAAATTTTGCTCAACATAAATTTCAATCAGATTTCCACAGGAGCTTCACCTGTGCATTTTTAAACATCAAGAGACCTTAAAAATCTCAGTGCATGGAGCCTCGGAGCATCCTAATCAGATAGCTTCTCCAAGATGGGTGGCAGAGAATACCTACATCTGCAAATGGCAATATTCCTGTTTTACAGAAGGACAAATCTGCATTCAAACAGTGACTGAGTCAAATATGGTGACACAAGAAGTCTGCAGCAGAGGTAGTAACACAACTCAGATCTCCTGCAATCAGTCCTGTGTTTTACCTGTCCAAAGATTTCCGCATTTCTGTACAGCCAGCATTCTGGAAATTCCTGTCGTTGTTATTGACCTGTTTTGATCACGTAAAATGCCATGGCAGTTGCTGGGAATAGCTCCATAATAGATTTCTTTTAGTATTTTCTACCAAGTAGAGGAGAACAGACATCCTAGAAGAGACTATCTTTACTTTCGGCAAGAAGAGTGAAAATACTTGGCCTTGATTAATTTGGTGCATGCCGCTCATTTCCCAGTCCTGTTATTAGTGCAGTCTTTGTCAATTTGTTGTCAATTTGTTGCAAATCTGTAGTCACACAGTAAGAACAGTGGCAGTATCAGGGCAGGGCATTAATTGTAGATGGGATATGCAGTTAGTACTACCCTCAGTAGGTAAAAGAGTATGTGGTGATAACTTACTGTAGAAGAACGCACTGTTTTGATGCTGCAGTTGGTAATGAGAATATTCAGAACATACATGACATGCTTGAAACAAACATGTAATTAGATGACCTATATCTCATTAATATACGCTTGCATGATGCACATCCATAAAACAAGCCACAGCATTTTAGGGGACATATCCTGATGGGAAAAGCTATAGATAGTTATTTATTTTAAAATAAATAAATAAGGTCTCCTGCATATTAGTGTGGCTTATTTAGCTCAGCGCTTCAGCTGGTTGTTTGCCATGTCATGCTGATCTAGGACTGTTCTCTTATCAATTCTAAAGCTTTTGACATCCTGCATTCAAGATCACTTTGGATTAGTAGGGATTCTGGACCCTAAACTTTTGATTGCTTGTGACACCTTTGTTCATTTTGTCCACAAGCATGTACCAATAGATCATTTTATTTAATTTAAAAATTTCACTTCTCTATCATCTTTAGATTTATTTTTCATCCCCCACCCCCATGCTAGAAATATACACATAAGCACACGTGTAGCCAGTAGGACTTACAGACACACATCCACAGTAACATGATTCAATATCACTAACTGTAACAGGAGCAGAACAGTAACGCTCAGGTCCCTAAGTGGATGTGGCATTGTTTAAGCCTCAGGCATACAAATTAAAGCACCTACTAGCTGGCGTAATTTGCTTGGTCAAATATCAAGACAATTCTTCCACTAGCTCCATCCTAAGAAAAAAACTCAAACTTTAAAACCAGCCTTTGCTTTCTTCTATTCCATGTATCCTAGAACAGATTCAAAGACTGCAGAATGCTTGCTTGTATTGGAAATAAACTGGCACTGGAAAATAAACAAAGTGTAACACTAGCAAGTCACAGAGGCCATGACAAACTTCAGGCATGAGGACTTCTCCTTCACTACTCAGAAAAGACCATCCTTGGGGAAAAAAAGAAAAAAAGTTGCCCAAAGTAAACTTGGTCAAAAATTACTGATGTAAAAAAATGCTGTAGGCCCTTTAAAAAGCAGCAGCTTTCTTATTGCAGTACATTAGATAACTAACACGGCAGTTGAAATTCAATGAGATTTGGTGCTTAACTCACTTAACTTGGCTTTTCCTCAAGCATCTGCTATTCCCACTACCTAGGAATTACAGTCTTTCTAATCACAAATCTAATTTATCAAAGCATCATTATTCAGGTTTCCCCTTACTCAGTTAATTTTTTGAACTGCAAAACATGGGCCTGTTCCTGGTCAGAACTGTCCATTTACATTGGTTTATACATTTGCTACTTGGCTACCTTGCTTATTCTCTCAGCTACAAACAGAATTGGTGACTCTGGCAAGTATTCCCTGGAAGAGGTGGATCAGTTAAAACGTAAGGATCCTGTCTTTGTTAGCTATTACCTCTAATCCCTGTCAATATTATTGGTATTTGGGGGTACTGGTGGATGAAAAGCTGGACATGAGCCAACAATGTGCACTTGAAGCCCAGAAAGCCAAGTGTATTCTGGGCTGCATCTCGAGGGAGGTGATTCTGCCCCTCTACTCTGCTCTGGTGAGACCTCACCTGGAATACTGTGTCCAGCTCTGGAGCCCTCAGCACAAGAAGGACATGGACCTGTTGGAGCGGGTCTGGAGGAGGGCCACAAAAATGATCCGAGGGCTGGAGCACCTCTCTATGAGGACAGGCTGAGAGGGTTGGGGTTTTTCAGCCTGGAGAAGAGAAGGCTGTGAGGAGACCTAATTGTGGCCTTCCAGTACTTAAAGGGGGCCTATAGGAAGGATGGGGAGAATCTTTTTAGAAAGGCCTGTTGTGACAGGACATGGAGTAATGGTTTTAAACTAAAGGAGAGTAGATTTAGACTGGATATAAGGAAGAAATTTTTTACAATGAAGGTGGTGTCCAGAGAGGTAGTGGAGGCCCCATCCCTGGCAACATTCAAGGTCAGGTTGGACTGGGCTCTGAGCAACCTGATCTAGTTGAAGCTGTCCCTGCTCACTGCAGGGGGCTTGGGCTAGATGACCTCTAAAGGTCCCTTCCAACCCAAAGCATTCTATGATTCTATGATTCTATTTGACTTCCCAGGCAAGAGCAATACAATGTTATGCAACTGCATTTCTCATTCCAGCTGATACATACACTCATGTACAGTCAACGAGATCCAGTTCTACATGGTAGGTCCCTTCAAGCATCTCTTTATAATGTCAGATAAACAATCTATTTTCCATTATCAGGTAAAGGTTGGGAGGACACTCCAGCAAGAAACCAGTTTTATGATTGATTGTTTCTCAGAGAAGAAATGTAGCAAACTAAAGTTGGGCTGAATCCTAAGTTGCTTACTAAGTTTCTCCTCTGTGTTTTTGAAGCTAAGTTGTGACCGAACTCAAGAGGAGTTTGCTTGGTAAACACCAAAGGCCAGACTTTTAAATGTGTTTGGAGAGCCGAGGTAGAATTCAGCCAGGCTACAGATGCACAGGGTGTAAAATAATCTGGAAAAACTAAAGAAAAACTCCTGAAAGAACTCAACAATTGTGGTGGTGTTGATATTGCCTTTTTCCATTTTCTTCCTCCTTTGTGCATAGTAGGGTCTTCTGATAGCTTTGTTCTCAGACATGTTTCTTCCAATGTGACCACAGCTGAGCACCTGAGGTACTTAGAAAGCTTTCTTGTAGTTTTATTGCAATGTTTTCTTCATCAGAAGATGAGGATACTGTTTCAAGAGGCTGTTCTGTTGCATTTATTATTAATTTACCCTTAACTGGCTTAGTGGCAGACTGGGTAGTGTTAGGTTAATGGTTGGACTTGATGATCTTAAAGGTCTTTTCCAACCTAAACAATTCTATGATTCTGTGATTTAAAAATTTAAAGTTTATTCTAGTCCATACAATAAACATCACTAAGATGCTAGGGCTGATAGCACAGTTTGCTAAACAAAATCGGTAACTTTTAGAAAAATCCCTGCGTTATGGCAAGGGCTGGGACTATATATATCCTGCATGATTTTCAGCTTCAGGATTTTCATTATCCCTTGCCCTCCACATGTCATTCTGTTGTGCTGGTATAAGTACTGGGCCTTTTGCTAGGAAGAGCTGACAGCCTAGTGGACAAGGCAGAAACATGGGCAGAGAGAGGTGAAGGAATTTGCTCAGGCTCACCCAACAGATCAGGAGCAGAGGCAGGAGGGAGCTGCACTCCTGGTCTCTGGCCACATTCATGAGCAAGCTCAGCATCTCACCCCACCCCACCCCATCCCATCCACCAGCATACAGGGCTGGAAGGGGAAGAAAGTTTCATGAGGGACCTGAGTGACATGAAATCAGATGTTTAGAAGTGGAAACTGTTTCCAGATTGCTAGCTCTCAACATAAGAGGCCCCTGTATATCCTCGTGCAGCTTCTCAGCATCCTGGGAGAAGGTCTGTTTTCCAGCTCTGCCAGTTTTCCTCAATACTGAAGAGATGCCGCCTCTCAGCTGCTCTAATCTTTGGCATCTCCCACACAGAAGGTAACAAACTGCCCTGCTGTGGGACACGTATAAGTGTCCACTGGGAAACGATGAAGAACTGAACAAATTCATTTAAAATATGCTAAATCAGATCGACATGAATTCAGATCAGCTTTCACCTCTGGTCTCTTCGTAGACTATCATACACACCAAAATAAAATAGTGTGTGTACCATCCTAAACCCACTTCATTGTGAGCTGGCTGCATAATTAGCTGGAAAAAAGGCACATTGCTTTAGTCAACTTATAATAAGAATTTGACAAGCTGATCGCAGAACATTTTTTATCTTTTGGCAATATTTCTCAGTTACTCTCTCCCTCATTATTTTACTTGATACAGTGGAGCAGTTTGGCATATTGTATATACAAGCAACATTATACAAAGGGGAACAGTGTTCTCTTGTTTCTGTAATTTTTGTCAGTAATTTTTGAAAGCAGGAAAAGTTATTTAAGTGCCTAAAAATGAGTATGTCATAGAGCCTGGCTTCGGGTTCCTGATCTTAAAATCTTAAACTAATTTTTCAAAATTAATTTCAGAGACACCTGTCACACACAGTTGAAAGCCAAGCAGAACAGCTTTTCACTGAAAGAACAACCTTTAGTTTGTGAAGAGGCTATCTGGAAGCTCTGAGTCACTGGGGGAGCACCACCCTGCAATTCAATATTATGTTTTAAGTTCAGAAAATACACCAGAAACAGTTGTGTTGTAAAGTTGCTTTTTGTGAAAGTAGGGAAAATATGTTCAAAATACTAATAAATTTCTAATATATGTACAGGGGAAAAAAAAGGCAGTTCATGGAACACAATTAAGAAAATATTACATTTCATAAATTTTCCCCTCTTCAGCAACAAGCCATTTTCACCCCTAATTTCAACATATGATTTTTCCTCTATTGTGTTATTGTTACTCTTCCTCTCCTACAGAAGCATAAGAGTTATAATCCAGAGCTTCCTATACTGTACAAAAATAGAGCATGATGATGGCCCAAGATACAAGTAATTTTGAAGGCATGTCATCAAGGCCAGGAAAGCCTGAAATACATCTTTAAAATTTTGCTGCACCACTTTGAAGTGTTAAGTGAACTGCTGCTATTTATCAACCTGTTCATTAGGTTTATAAATTGTTTACCTTCTAAAAGGTAAATTGTGATCCACAGGAGCAGAGGCTGCCTTCTTTTTCTCTTCTTTATATAGAGATTAGCACAATATACCCCCTACAGTCCCTTCCAAACTGGATGTTTGGAAGTTTTGCTAATATAAAAATACTCTTTTAATATTAAACCACACAATATATTGATAGCAACTGTTTTACTTTCTGCTTCAACTAAACAACAATATTTAGTCCTGAAACAGTAAAAAAATCCAAGCAATCCAAACCAAACCAGTTCACTTCTAGCTTTTCATAAAATTCAAAAACATCTGAAACACATATTGGGGTCTGAGCCATCTCTCTGTGACCAACTTGAGGTTCCTTTTTTATTGTTTTCCTATTTTTTAACCTTGACCAGTGGTTTATGAACATATGGTTTACAAAACATTATGGATAGAAGATGCATTGGATAAATTAATCAATTTTTAATGTATTTCTATTCTTTTGGGCTTATCTTCATTAAAGTAGCAGCCTTTTTTTTTTATGTGTGGTCAGGGAAGTCTTTGCATGAAAGCAGATTTGATAAGTCAAGCTTCTCCAAACAAATGCCAGCTGAATTCACCTTTCTTCCTGAAACCAGAGTTTGCTCCTTGGCATGAAATCCAAGACTGAAATGCTGATGAAGATTCCCAGTGAAATCTTCCAAACATTCTTCATAATATCATGTGTGATATAGTGACAAGCTATACGTTTCCCTGGCACTGAGATTGAAAATGGAAATGTTAAGTATAAATCTTTGTGGAAGTTTCAGTAATTTTTAATAATTTGTTCTTTTGTGGCATTCATATGTGAATGATATATTTGTCCTAGAGCAATGCGAATTCATTTCCCCACATCTATAATATCTGCAGTAAGCTAAATTAAAAATACATTTGTACTTGTACAGTTAAATGATCATATTTAATGAAATGTCGGAGATGAATCTTAGCAAATAGTCAGGAAATTATTTCAGAAAGAGCAGCATTTCATTACTGGCAGTCAGGGAAAAGCAAAGAGATTAAACAAACGGTTTACCACTCCAAGATATCAGAGGTGGGGGCAGTTCTGTGTGTGGGGTGGCTGTGAATACCAGACCTCAGTGGGGATTTTTACCTATGAGTGAGGAAGCAGAAGCATTTGTACCGCACCAGGCTGCCATGGCTAATATGCGATGATGAGAAAAAGCTGTTGATAGCTGGGCCTGAAGAGGCTGCGGGTGTTGTACAGGCAGTGGGTTTGGCTGCTGGGAAGCACGAAGGCTGCATGCCGCTCGGCACTTCCCACCGGCTGCTGCCAGGGGTGCAGGTCCAAGGGAGCCCATCGGCTGTCTGTCCAGTCCCTGAGCAGCTCCGGAGCTGCACCCTCAGGCTGGGTGAGCAGGGCTGGGTAAATATGAGAGCAATGGAGATAAAGTGAGTCTGACAAGGTCAAGGGGAATGGGAAGTGGGTGAGGGACTGCTCAGGGGCGAAAGAAGACCGGACAAATTGTTGTTGCTGGAAACATTATGGCAATAAGAAATAGCTGAAGGTGAAGTGTGGGACACAATTTTCAAAGCCATCTAGCTACTTTATCTCCATGAGAATTAGGACTCTGTTGAACACCCTCCCCTGGGGAGCTATTGGCATCTTTCACCAATCATGTAACTTCAAAGAAATCTGTCCTCCAGCCTCTCAGGGAAACCTCTCTGGCTGGGTGCACAGTTGCCCTTGGCTTCCTGTTTAATCTATGGGGAGTAATAGACACTCACAGAAGAGACTCAGATCTCAGGTAGGCTGACCCAGCCTCTGCAGGGCTTAATTTCTTTCCATTGTCTGTGTAAGGAGCAGACAGCAGTGAGGCACCTGGCTTAGCTGTGCCTCAGCTGGTCCTGCTGTGAATCCAGCCCTCCAGCCCTCTACCTGTGTTTGTAAACTGGGAACACCTCCCGTGTTTTTCTTCCATCCTCCACCTCTTTTGATTATTTAAATTACAAGATCTTTAGGCTGCAGACCATCACAGACCAAATCAGGTCTGCATGGAGTATCTGGCCTGACAAATCTTTCTGTGCTACTGTGAAACGACTGCTACTAATGCATGAAACAAAATAAATCAACATCTATCAATAGGATCAACATTTTAACTAATTAATCTTCTCAAGTTCTGTAAGAAATCCTGTGGGAGGACTGAACTCATCTGAATATCGGAATTAAATTCTAAACTAAAGATACAAATATAATGAGAGATTATAGAAATGACAAAACATGCAAATATGCCAATTTTCTGGATTCTGCAGACAGTAAAGGTGAAAGAAGATGTAGGTATGAAAACTCTTGGCAAAAATTCTACATCACAGGAGAAGTTTTCAGGGACATTAAATAAATGAAATATCTGAACTGCATCATTTAATTATTAACACACACACATATATGTAAATATAGCAGACAGTGTAAAGGTGACACAGCTGTGAAGAAACAAGCCATTTCAAGTCTCTGTCATGTAAGCTTGCATGCATATAGGCTGCCATTTCTTCCTTTCTGATTTCTATCCTGTCTCAGGCCCTTCAACCGCAATATCTTTATGAAAGAGAGCTGAGCTTTTTGCATCCCATTCTGCCTTTGTTTTTCTTTTGCTTGCTTTTATAGCAACAGCAAATTAAGGAAGAAGAAAATATAAGTTATAGTTTAGTTTGTACATCTGCACCCATATTACATTTAAAATGAACATCTGAATGCAGCAACCCACGTAGAGGAATTTACTTGAGTTTCTGGTTTGCAAAGTGGAAAGAAAAGCCTGCTGGATTAGTTAAGCAATTAATCAGGTGTGCAAAGCCATCTGAATTCTCTGAATAACACATTGTAGAAGAACTCAGATCATGCATACAAAATTGAA
The DNA here is from genome assembly GCF_030463565.1 of Pelecanus crispus. Classification (NCBI taxonomy): domain Eukaryota; kingdom Metazoa; phylum Chordata; class Aves; order Pelecaniformes; family Pelecanidae; genus Pelecanus; species Pelecanus crispus. The sequence goes on along the minus strand of NC_134644.1, from coordinate 78,126,241 downwards.
TCATGGAAAAATGGTTGAAGCACATCAGGTTTGAATGAGGAGAGTGTCAATCACTTCTGTTTGTCAAGGTCCTTTGTGATGTGAGTCACCAACCTTAAGGAGAGAAAAAGGATCTGTGTAGGGATCAGCATAATTCTCATGTCTGCTGTGATTACCTTCAGGGATATACATATAGACTTGCCACATATTTCTAAAACGGTTCTTATTTTTGGAATCATTTCTCTCTTCTCATTTGGATTTCTGTTTGGTCTTTTTGTTGTTGCAGCTCTTCAGGGAACCATTTTAGGCAGGCAAGTGCTGTCTTTAGTGGCCAGTCTTGTGAAGTGCCCACCACGCCACTGGGAAGGCTGAGGAAAGCAGGAGAGAAGGACTGGAAATAGGTTCAAAACACAGCTGCAAAATTTGGTCCACCATGACTTGTCACCATTCTTCTTTACAGAACCTGAGGTCTGTGAGGTTTTTGTGGCAGGAGACAAGAGAGGGCTTTCTACACAGGAAAGCTGTTAATACTCTTTTGCTCCTTAAGATTTGGGGCTGGGAACTTACAGAGTAGATTCTTCAACAAGATTTTTTCTCCTAATTGCTGCAAAATAGATATTCACCTACTAATCATTACAACACTGAATGATACTACTAAACTAGATACTATCTGGCTACTACTATACTATACTACTATAGTAGATACTACCATACTATTTGGCCTGCCTGAACAGAGATCTTTGGCTGGAACTTGGGGAAAAAAAGGAGAGTTTATGACCTTTGGAAGAAGGGGCAGGCAACTCAGGAGGACTACAAGGATGTTGTGAGGTTATGCAGGGAGAAAATTAGAAGGGCCAAAGCCCAACTAGAACTTAATCTGGCTGCTGCTATACAAGACAATAAAAAATATTTCTATAAATACATTGGCAACAAAAGGAGGGCTAAGAAGAATCTCTGTCCTTATTGGATGCGGGGGAAAACACAGTGACAAAGGATGAGGAACAGGCTGAGGTACTTAACACCGCCTTAGCCTCAGTCCTTAATAGCAAGACCAGTTGTTCTCTGGGTACCCAGCCCCCTGAGCTGAAACACAGGGATGGGGAGAAGAAAGAAGCCCCCATAATCCAGGAGGAAATGGTTAGCGACCTACTACGCGACTTAGACACACATAAGTCTATGGGGCCAGATGGGATCCACCCAAGGGTACTGAGAGAGCTGGCAGAAGTGCTTACCAAGACACTCTCCATCATTTATCATGAGTCCTGGCTAACCAGGGAGATCCCAGTTGATTGGATGTTAGCCAATGTGATGCCCATCCACAAGAAAGGCTGGAAGGAGGATCCAGGGAACTACAGGCCTGTCAGTCTGACGTTGGTGCTGGAGAAGGTTATGGAGCAGATCACCTTGAGTGCCATCACACAGCACGTACAGGACAACCAGGTGATCAGGCACAGTCAGCATGGGTTTATGAAGGGCAGGTCCTGCTTGACTAACCCCTGATCTCTTTCTATGACAAGGTGATCTGCTTACTTGATGAGGGAAAGACTGTGGATGTTATCTACCTGGACTTTAGTAAAGCCTTTGACACTATTTCCCACAGCGTTCTCCTGGGGAAACTGGCTGCTCATGGCCTGGATGGGAGTTCTCTTTGCTGAGTAAAAAACTGGCTAGATGGCTGGGCCCAAAGAGTGGTGGTGAATGGGGTTAAATCCAGTTGGTGCCTGGTCACAAGTGGTGTTCCCCAGGGCTAAGTATTGGGGCCAGTTCTGTTTAATGTCTTTATCAATGATCTGGATGAGGGGATTGAGTGCACCCTCAGTAAATTTGCAGATGACACCAAGTTGGGCAGGAATGTTGATCTGCTTGAGGGTAGGAAGACTCTACAGAGGGATCTGGACAGGCTGGATCGATGGGCCGAGGCCAACTGGGTGAAATTCAACAAGGCCAAGTGCCAGCTCCTCCACTTGGGTCACGACAACCCTGTGCGACACTACAGGCTTGGGGAAGAGTGGCTGGAAAGCTGCCTGGCTGAAAAGGACCTGAGGGTGTTGGTTGACAGCCGGCTGAACATGAGCCAGCAGTGTGCCCAGGTGGCTGAGAAGGCCAACACCATCCTGGCTTGTATCAGAACAAGTGTGGCCAGCAGGAGCAGGGAAGTGATCATCCACCAGTGTACTCTGCACTGGTGAGGCTGCACCTTGAATACCGTGTTCAGTTTTGGGCCCCTCACTACAAGAAACACATTGAGGTGCTGGAGCGTGTCCAGGGAAGGGCAGTGAAGCTGGTGAAGGGTCTGGAGCACAGGCCTTATGAGGAGCGGCTGAGGGAGGCTGACGTTGTTTAGCCTAGAGAAGAGGAGGCTGAGGGGAGACCTTATTGCTCTCTACAACCACCTGAAAGGAGGGTGTAGCGAGGTGGGTGCTGGTCTCTTCTGCCAAGTAACAAGCAATAAGACAAGAAGAAATGGCCTCTAATTGCACCAGGGGAGGTTTAGATTGGACATTAGGAAAAATTTCTTCACTGAAAGGGTAGTCAAGCACTGGAACAGGCTGCCCGGGGAAGTGGTTGAGTCCCCATCCCTGGAGGTATTTAAAAGACGTGTAGATGTAGGGCTTAGGGACATGGTTTAGTGGTGGACTTGGCAGTGCTCGGGTAACAGCTGGACTTGATGGTCTTTTCCAACCTAAACAGTTCTATGATTCTATGATTCTATGATTCTATCACATTGTCCCCTTTCAATTCCATGGAATTCTGTTTGGATAAAGATATGCTTGAAATCTATTTTACACTTGCAATTTAAACAGGGCAGAATATGCCACAGACAATTTTACACAGAAACACAATTTGGGCTTTTTTGGTACCACGTTATAAAAGAAGATCTTGCAAAATAAAACCAAAGTACAAATTACATGCCTAAATTCATAGGAGTCCTGAATCCATTTCCTGGGTCTAAATATCCCATGTGAAAACAAAAATAAACATTCAAGAAAAACACATTTTCTTAAGTATCAAATTTGCCTGGTTACTTCTGGTTTTAATAATGCTCAGTGAGTCAGCTGAGGTGTGCAATGAAGTTTTAAGCTTCAAGTTCTGATTCAGCACATCACTTAATCATCTGCATACATTTAATCATATATTCTTAAATGTGTTACTGAACTGATCCCTTAATGATGCTTATATTTTTCTCTTTCCCATTCTACTGTCCAATCCCTATTAATTCTCTAGTTTATTGTGTATTCACTTTCCCTTAGTTTTTGTTTCTTTAGACTTCTTAATCACAAAAACATAGAGACACCTGAAGTACCAGGAGCAGCACAGCATTCTACATCCTAAGCAACAGTTGCTGTGAAAATCTATGACAGCGACAAACCTTTCTCAAAGTGTGTTAGGAGCACTGCAAAAAGTGATGAAGAATAGCTGCTCAGGACAGGCAAGTTCAAATTGGAAGACAGCAGCAACAGCAGCAGCCAGAGTTGTGCTTCCCTAGGAGAAAAATGTGCTTGTGCATTGGATAAACCACAACAACATCTTAAGATTTCATCCCAGCTGCACTAGAACAGCAGGAATCAAAATACTTGTTAATGTTGTAATATGTTTGCTTTCAATCAGACAACAGAAAATTCATTCCATTTGCTCAGTATTTTGCCCTCCTGAACTCCATCCCCACAATAGCTTTGCAAGCACATCTGAGCAATTCCACAGTGGGTTTTACATCCATGATAAGTCGTATCTGTTGTGCCTATATGCAGGACTTGTGTTTTACAGAGACTGCAATGAATGATTCTTCCCCAAATTTGATTCTGTAAAAAGCTACTTGACTGCTCCAAGTAATCTTTTTTATTATTCATCTTAGTTTACTCTTAAGGGTTTTTCGTTTCATCTTTTTCTGCTGTCCTAATGTACACAAATCACTTTTAGAGATAGTGTCATGCGTATGAAGGGAGCAATTTATCAATACAGACACCTCTTTGATGAAGGATGGTTTGTCTTTACAAGGCTGGACAGCCCCAACTGAATTTCAATTTGCTATGGCATGCAAGGGATTTAGGGGATTAAGGTTGGTGAGAGGCTTTAAGCATCAACCAGCTTATTATTGCTGAAGGAATATATGATTTGAAAACCTTGCTTGTCTTGATTTTTTTTTAGTATGTGGGGGTGATGTGGAGAGGGATGAGTGAGAAAAGCAATAACCTGCTTGGTGATTTAACAGTGATTACTTTTCTTCTGTTTTTCAGTCACACACTGCCTATTTTTTAATGGGACAAGTAGAGCTTATAGGGCCAGATCCAGCTGACACCAACTAAATATCTGGTTAATACTATTTTACTACTAATAACAGATATAAAAACTTGTAATAAAAATAAAGCTGTAGGGGAGGGAGAGAATGGAGAAGGCAAGAAGTATGTTGTATTTATATAAATGAAGAGGTGGTGAACCGCTACAAATAAATATTGTTCTGAACATAGTGTATTATCTGCTCCTTAATACAAGCAAATTGCTAAGGAATCATATTTCCTGATTAAAAAATATATTAAATATCTCATTCACCTGTTCTTTGTTGGAATGGCAGAGTGGGAGGAAACCCAAAGGAATCTAGTGGCTTAAAGCTATGTTAGTTACTTTGCGCACCATGATATTAATTACTTACTGATAAATACAAAAATACTGTGAATCAAACACCATGAAGTCTAACATTAAAGCAAGCACTACTATTTTTCATTGAATTCTGATTCTTTTAAGTAACTAAACCACTACAGGACTCATTTATGTTATGCTAACAAAGGGCCATTGTGGTTGGTGTTACACTGCCGTGAAGCTGAGTGCAGGGGAGAATTACAGCCATGAGTTCCTTCCTAGGGCAAAATTCCCAGTTCCGCCAAGTGTTCACTTCTGAGGACCTGATCTAGCTCCCACCAAAAATATTATCTCTTTTTTTCAGAAGGATTTCAGATAGTTCCATACTTGGATGGAGAGCAAAAGAAATTTGTGTAAAGTAGCTTTTATCTTCCCCTTCCCTTCTTCTCTCAGATCCTGTGCTTTCAGAGCTGGAGACTAAAGTCCTGCCTGCATCCTCAGAGCAGAACAGCACAGCAGACAGGAGGTGGCTTCTATCTATCTATCTATCTATCTATCTATCTATCTATCTATCTATCTATCTTTCTATCTATCATCTATCTATCTATTTATTGCAATCAATTCAATTTCTTGGGAGGGTTTTCTGGTGAGCAGCTATCAGGTCATTGTCACACTCTCCTCAATGTGCTCTAATGAGTATTTAAGAGTTTCACAAGAAGTGGAAGCATTTCAGCAGGAGATAAAGCCTCCTCTGAATACTCAGAGGAATATTCAGAGCCCTTCCCAGGAGACCTGAGATTTGAACTGGGATCTTTTCCAATCCAGGCACTCTATGGTGCACAAGGGAAGCAGAATGGAATTGTCCCAGTTCTCTGAATCTACAACATCCTTCTCAAGGAAAACTGATACATGTTGCTAGATTGAAATCTTCAAGTTGAAATAAGATGCTTCCATTCCCCTTCCAACATTTTAAGCCATATTAAAAATATGTATATTTTCAATTTTTTTTATCATTGATTAAATCACTGTCTATCCATACAATGCTGCATATAGGCTTCTCTGTGTCCCCTTGTTGCCATAATGGTCCTTCCCTCTACAGCATGGACCATAACAAAGGAAGATAAAACACACTTCATGGTTGTGCTGTATTGTCTCTTTGCTAAGGTTGTTAAAAAGGAGTGCCGATTAACTGTTGTTAATCTGGTATCTTCTGAGCTGTGCATAGTTGTTGTCTCTGTGCTTTGTCAATGATCTTGAGTCTGATTTTGTTTGCTGTAGACCTCAGGTTTTTGTTGTGGTTTGAGTTTTTGGTTGGTTTTTTTTTTTTTTTTTTTTTATACAACCTCTTCAAGGCTTGGCATAGCTTTCTTATGGAATTGGACACCTCCTAGAAATCCCAGCACATTACTTACTTACATGCACTGCATTACAAGAGAAAGATGGTCTGAAATGAGGATGCAGGGCTGTGAGGAGAGGCTAGACAACTCATGGCAGCTTGGGCCATGCAAGATCAGTTCTTCTGGATACAGACAGAAAAAAAGTCTTTATGACAGCAGGGAAAATTGAGAGGCATCCAAGACCCAGGTTTTCTTCTATCATGAATGAAATGCTCTTCTGCTCTCCTGTGCTATAGTGTCCAGCCCTTCCAGATAGCCATGCTACTCGCTCCAGAGGCAGGGAGGGCCCAGGTGTCAGACTTCTGTCCGCCACCAGCTGGCCCATGTGCATGCACCAAGTTCCGTGTTCTCTGGAGCTGCCACAGGGAAGTTATTACCCTGCTCCTACACAGCCCCGAGAAAGAAAGACAGCAGAGGAAGCTCAGTCATGACCTGGCAGAGTGCAGGGTGGAGGCACCCAGTGAGGCTGGTCACAGCCATTACGACCTGTTAGTGCCCCCAGGACCTTGGCACCAATAACTCTTCCCGCACAATGACCCGTTCCAGGAGTTGTATGAGCAAGCAAGGATCTGTAAACACTTAACTCCTCTTGCTTCTCACCTCAGAAAAAGGTTTGAAGATTTTTTCTCTACTCAGGCTCAGAAATTACCTACCAGGGTTTTTGAAATAGTGGTGATCTGAGGATATAAGTTAATTTGGTGAAACAATTCAAAGCCTGAAAGCCTGTACTCTTTTTAACTTTATCAATTGGCGTAATACAAAATACAACCTCTCCCCACAATGCTTGTTTCCCCTGGAGCAGAAAGGCATTCTGTACTGCACTGTTAACCCTCTGTTAAGCCATCCACAAGTTCCAGTCCTGTTCACTGGACTGGTTTATTGTAATACATACATTGACTGTAGCCTCCACATGGTGGTATTCTTTAATATACCACACTTTTACAGGGGTGATGATGCATGTTATGCTGTTTCATTCCCTTATCTTGACTCACATACACCTGCATGGGTAGTTCAGCACAGATATATTTTTCTAAAGATGTCGCTTGGTAAATCATCACCACAACATCCCATGATCAATACAACAGCTTGGGGAAAATACATACACTTACATATCTAGCAGCATAAATGAAATCTCTACCTTCTATTCCAGGCCAGGCAACAGGAGACAAATGGGAAAAAAAAAAAGACAACCAAGAAAAATCAGATTTTCTATAATTATATAAATTACAGCAAGAATGACTGTAATCACCTAAAATGCCTCTGGGGAGTTGGATTAGCAGAAGACAATTTCTCAGATCCACACTCCAGGGTTTAAACCTAGGGTTGATATTCAGAATTAGACTACCCAGCTAAAATAATTAACCCTTGTGAAGCTAAAATATGTAACTCAGAGGTGTACTATCTGGCTAAAAGGGTGAAATACCTGATTGATGTTATTTTAAAGTTCCTGTGGATCCTAACATTTGACCAGGTCAGTCAGACCTCACACTTCAGTACAAATTGTGAGTATATTCAAATGAAATAAACCTTCCCCATTTCCCTCCTCTTGATATCCAATAAAAAAGCAACAGTCACACAAACAAATATCCCTTAAAACCAACAACAGAGACTTCCTTCAGGAATATATTGCTAAATATATGATGAAAATACAGATACAGATTAAAAAAGATACATAACTAAACCTGATTTGTAAGAAAGCAACCTAAAATATTGTAAAGGAAATCAAAAAATTGGCTAGAAAAATAAGTAGGGTAGGTGGTTGGGATATGAAAGTAGACATAAAGACAGAGAAATAAATAGGAATGCCCTCTTCTGCAAGATGCAAGATGTAAAAGCCTCTTATCTGGCATATGGAGAATGTCTGTAACATAAGAAGTAAAACACTCCAAGATCCTCTCCACACTTTCTAGTTTTGTGGTGGGGTATGGATGGGGCAGTAGAGGAGGGCAGAATGAGGAGGTCAGAGGTGACTGTTCCTCTGCGTGGGTGTTTCCCTGGGTGTGGACAGTGTTTCTCAATACCTTAGCTTGGATTTTATACCAGCAAGTGCCAAGGGTTTGACCCTAAGCAGAACTGTGAAGCCATAAAGTTGTATTAATGTTATCTGAATCGCCTGCTTCTCTGCACTGCAAATTTTGTGCTTTGCCTAGATTCTCATACTGTGATTTGAATCCAAAATACCACTACAAATACCTAAAACTTGAAGTACTGAATCTGCTACTATTTGTGAATCCTAGATGAGATGTTACTGTCTAACAGTGAAAACATCAATAATTCTCTTAATCATGGTGAAATGTTTTTTCCATGTAGATATTGCTTTGAGAATAGAAGTTAGTATGAACAACATCAATCAGGAAGCTCGCACAAATGAATAACTTACAGCCCTACTGGCAGCCAGTATTGAAGATTAATGCTGATAAACACGACATTCAACATAAGATGTGATTTCTGAAAATAAATCGATTTATTGGATTCCCAGACATATGTATTTTGTAGTCAACCATTGATTACTGACTCAGCTGATTCTACTGTTCATTCATCACATGTGTTTATATAAAAGCTGAACTATCTCTTTCAGGACTTCATCTAATATATAGCACAATTACTTGTGAAGCAGTGCTGTTCCAGTTAAAAGAAATTACATCTGATAGCTGCACACTGAAGTGGCTCCATTTACATAGCACAAACATGACAGACATACAGATATATTTTGTGGAGATAAGTATTGTGAATCAAAGAGGCACTGCTGCACCTTGAACTATACTGAATTTTTATGCTGCATACCAAGGATGACTCTTAACTGTTTGAAGAGAGTGTCAGTGTTTATGGCATTAATTTCTTATTTATCAAACAATGACAATGTATCTCATAATTGCTAGCAAACCAGAAAGGAAAGCTCTGGTCTTCAAACCCTTACCTTTTAATTACAGCGTATTTCCATTCTATCTACTCTTACATATGCCTCAATAGTCCAGAGGAGTTTGCAAAAACAACAGGTCTGCAAGCAAATTAATACAGAAGAAAGGATGGTAAACGGGTGAAGTATTTTGATGAGATCAGTTTGTAGGAATGGCAGGATGACAGCTCCATGAACTGTTGTTGAGTCTTTCTTCATTTTGCCTAAAAGCACAGGCTTTCATATTTGAGTTCTGATTTTGCAAAAGTCCTTGAACAGGTGAGTTCAAGGAGAATTCAACTTGAATTAGATGAGTTTCATGCTTCATGTTAGGCACACACTTAAGACACAGGTGAACTAACCATCAGTCCTGCTAAGTAAAAAAAAAGTGGCTTAGGTACATACATATTACATCAGTCTTACCATTACTGGTAGGCACAGAAGTCAATAATAAAATGCCTGGTGACACCTTTATTGTACAAAGCACCATTTTATTATCACCTATACCTAGAGTCACAGAAAACACTTGTATGATCAGCACTTCTGTATTCCTGGGTGGAAGGTTGGTTGGTTATGCTATATTTTTGATAAACGTGGTGAGAACATGATGACAGGGATAAAAAGTATGCAGGCAATGAAAGCTGGAAGCAGTGCATTTTCAGGAGTTGGTACAGCTGAACAGGAGAGTTAGATGCAACTTCAGCAATTACAGTTTTACAGTCTTAGCAGAGACGAAGGAAATTTTCTTTTCTTATTTCTTACCTGGTAACTTGTTTATCATTGGGAAAATATTTTTTTGGTTTTGATTCATTTGTCACATGCTGGAGATTCCTTGATTCTGAAATTATCCTAGGTCTTCATTAGGAGAAGTATTAACCAAAATGCTTTGGAAGCAGCGGGTAGTCTAGCTGTGTGCACAAAAACTCATTTTCTTGTGCTTTCTCTAACCCTCTTCTCTAATCCACTGCTCACTCCAAGTTCTCAGCAGATAAATGTCATTAGCTTGATGTCCATCACTGGAGGTTCCTCAGCAGATGTTGTTCTTGTCCATGGAGTCAACTGTGTTACCATCCTTACTGGTGGATGCAGAATTCCATGTGTCTGCTTTGTGTCTGTTTTCAGATTCACCAATGTTTGCTGATGATTGTCTACACTTAACTTCATTGTGTATATACTTTAAATTCATTGTGCAAAGGCTCCTTCTCTCAGCTGATCCCTTGCTGTGTTCATAGGAAGTAAGACGCAGCTGTCATGAAATATTGGTTAGCAAAACCTGCTACTCTGCAGGGACAGATGTGCATCATGCAATGCAAATTCAATATAAGCATCATTATTATTATTATTATTATTCACACCAAGTATCTCATAGCTGTTTATGAAGAAGCCAGTATGATTAGCATGTTAGGGTCTAGAGAGTGACTTCATTCCCACTGGCATTGTGAGAAAGAACAAGACCTTGAAAAAGAGATTTCAGTTCTGCTTTGGAACTAACTAAATGCAATGGGCTTTATAAAATTGTATGACTAAAAGAAACATAATCCTGTGAGTGCAATGCAAAGGAAGCAAAGCCCAACACCCAAAGAGTTTTGTTTTAACAAGGGACCAATTAAGAGCCTTTGATCACCAGATCTGAATGTTCATGAAAGAGAATGTAAAATGAGTAGATTGAAGAACACAGCCATAAATGGTTTTGTGATTTAGATAAATTTGTTTAAAAATCATAAGTAAAAATTGAGCTTGATGGAAAATGATTGCTAGTTAGTCTAGAGACATCATGATGAGAAAATGTGCTGTTCTGAGAAGACCTAAAAAATAAATATGTGCAATCTTTAGTCTGGAAATAGAAGGAAAGATCCTGCTTATGTTAACAGGTGCAAAACTGTTCTTCAGGAAGCAGGATGAAGCATGCATTAAGCAAGAGAGAAATAAATACATGGACATTGTGCAAAATAAATGGGATATCATTCTGAAAAAATAGTTCTGGGAACAGTAGAAATAATGACACCCATTTCCACTATGGCTTTGTGTCTTGCAGTTGAATTCACATCTACACTGCACACACAAACCAGCATATCTAGAACAACCTTTACCTGTCAATTTATTACTCTCTGTGGCCATTGGCTCCCATTTACTAGTCTTTCTATAGTTAAGCAGTCAAATAAACAGAAAGAAATGGAGAACAGGAAAATGATTTTGTTAAGGGTTTGCCAGAACACCCACAAGGACTGTAGGATCCTTGTTGGGGTGGAAAAAAAGAAAGTCTGCACAAGCCATATTCCCTAAACATAACAATCCAAGTGTATTGTGAGTCCAGTTATAATAATAGGATGGGTAGCACACTGGGGGTCAGCACTGCTTTCACTGACTTTTTGCTTTGCAAGGGAATGACCTTCTAGTTAAATTACACTTGATTATGTATTACAATATAAATATGTAACGATGGATAACTCAAAGCCAGTAGGAACTACCAGCATTACACTTGGTCCTGTATGGCCAGTGGTGCCCTAGGAACAACTGCCATTGTTTTGGCAAAATCATGAGTAGTCATCTAGTGCCCAATTCACTGTTTTCTTCCCATGTACAGCTGGTAATTCCAATGCAGGGTGCAAGGAAATGAGATTTAGATTCCTACAAAATGAAAATGGTGATACCTTCCATACAATTAACAGTAGTGTAATGTCTACATGTGAAACAAATCATCATAAATTGAGCTGCAATTTCCAATACTCAGCTGGTCTGAAGTAGTGCATTGACTTCAGTGGTGTTGCTTTTCCATTTACAACAGCAGAGAACCTGTACAATCACCTTGGTTTAAAAAAGTAGATTCTTCTTGGTGTATATGGCAAAGTTATTGTGGTGTGGTCTATTCTATTCTATTCCATCCTATCCTATCCTTGGTAATTGTTTGTGTAATATATAGAAAACCTTATTATTTCTCTGAAAGTCTTTGCTTTCATTTGTATTAAGAAAAATTCATAATTGCTTCACCGAACTGCCATCATACTGTCATGACAATAACACAACTGCCATTGATTACTGACATTTTATACATAGTCTTACTTTCACTCTTCTGTACAGTCCAGGTTTCTTTTCTGTTGATTTAAACTAAGCCAACTGCAGAACTGACATGGTCTTCAGATACAGCTCCATCAGTCTCCAACCATAAAAACAGTAACATCTTTAAATTAGCCTGAAGTTTTGCTTTCAAAATGGCTTTTACAGTGAAGGCATCTTCCTCTCTGTACTGCACTGCTTTCATGTTTATGACAACCTGACTGTAATTGCAGCTGAGGAATAATTTAGGTTTAAAAGCTATTAGTCTGAAATGTACAATTGAATTCTAGTCTTCATTACAAAAAACATGGCAGACTGAAGAAAAGCAGACAAGGTCGGAGCTGCCCAAGGAGCAGTGAGAGGAAAAGGTGATTATCCTGGCAGAAGCCCACAGGTACATTGCCTTGTTGAGCTGTCTTTGACTGGGGAAAAGCTATGTCTTTAAGGAATGCTGCTGTCTTTTTAGAGGTATTGTGTGGAGGGAAATGCCAGGGAGATTTATGTGGTTCATTCTCTGACCTGTGATAATGCATCATTAGAGCCCTCCATGTTTTCCACCTTTGTGAACAAAGACTCATAACAGGGACGATTATGAAAAAAAGAGGAGAAGCCGCAGCAGTGGCAGCAGGGGAAGCATGGCTCAGGCACACAGAACTTCACCCAGAAGTTGAACAGAGATATCTTTTTTGCATTGTACTTTCACTTCATTTTATTCTAAGGACACTGTCCGTCCCTGCTTATCTGTCCAAAGCTCAGACTCCTTGACAGAATTAGAACATAACACAAAGCCATAACACCCCCCTACCTCCCAGTTATGCTCCTTGCTTAACCCATCACTTTCTTGGTGAACATTATAATATATTTAGAGGCATAAGAAACTTATAGGGAGAGCTGAGGTCACTTGTGATCCGTGGTGAGAGCTCTTTTGGGTCCTCTGAAGTGAAATGATAACGGCGAAAACTATTTCATGGCCCTGCATACCTTTGCTTTTATCCTGACCCCAGGCAATCTTTTTATTTAGCTCGCTGAAATGCAGGGCTGCTGCTCTAGCTGACTGACTGGGGAATAAGTTTATATCTATTTAACCAAACCAGACTAGCATCCCCTCTTCTCTGGCCATGGATGGATATGGATTCAAGCAGTTGTAATGCTTTTTTGAGAACATTACTGAGACATTTTAATCACGGCTTACTGCACTGGTAGATTAGTACCCAAATGCAATGACCTTCTTTTTGCTGTGGACATGAACATGCCAGAAAACCAAACCGTACTATTCTTTGTCTTGATCCAATAAATTAGGATTAAATAAACAAGAGAGACAAGTGTGATGTACTTTGAAAATCTGAGTGCACCTGTTTTGTAGTGGAAAATTGGATGTTCTTTTTTTTCTCCCATAAAAATGCTTCTGCCTGTGTTTGCCTCTTAGGGGATGACACTATAACCAGAATTTACACGTGGCTTCCTACATATTTTGCACTTGGAGATTATTAAGAAACAAAACAACAAAGAAAAATTGGTGTGTGTTAGGAGGTATTAGAATAAATTAGTCTGGCTGTCTGCCTCCTCTGCTGCACTGAGGTCTGATTCCACAAATGTGCACAAGAAAGTGTGTTGTGGGGAGGAGAAGCATGGAGGAAACAGATACTTAGAAGACTTGTAACCACATTGAAGAGCAGCCATTATCCTGAAGAGCTAGGACCAAATGCTCCGTTCCCTTGTGGTGTTGTTTTGGCACTTCCATTGAGGTAAAGTAAGCATCAGGTACTTTCACATCCAGATACCTGTGATCTGTACCCACATTGTATTAATCTATGGGCATACAGAGAAAGAAAGGGGGCCTGATCCTGAAATGGAATATCAAGTCCCTCAAGCCAAGAATGTTTCAGAATACTCAGCCCAGGGTTTTCTGAATTTTACTTCCTTGTGCATACAGAATGAGAGATGTTTTACACCATGGTGGATGTTAAGGCAGCATGTATCAACAGATATAAAAGTGAGCATACTCCTAGGCCGCTCTACCTTCTTCCATGTCTTGGAAATTTTCAGAGCAGCATCGTCCAGCTTTGTGGAGAGGTGCAAGTGGATCTGTTGTCCTTCTCTGCGGGGAAAAGGTGGTGAGTTGGATATATTTTGTCACATTCCACCTGTAAGTAGCTGGTGTACCATCAGCAGTACTGTATTACAAATTGAGAATCTCTGTCTTTATTACCTAACATGTCAACTTCAGACAGAAGCAGCAACGCGATGCTCACTTTCCATATTGAGTGGAGTCTATTTGCCCATATGCAAGAAGCCACTTAGTGTCAGAGGCAGTGGCATATTCTGCACATGTTCACAATCAGATTTCAAATAGGGACCACTGTGATCCAAAAAGAAATAGCTTTGCATGGCAAGCAAACAAGGAAGCCTCTACCTCTTTGAGCTTTTAGAGTGTTTGCTAGGCTGATCTCACCTGTTCGTTACTCTTTGCATGCCTCTGATGGTATGGAAAATAAATAATTCAAAACAAACAAACAAGAAAAACTACCAAGCAACATAAAAAGGTGGTGGTTTGATTTTGGTGAGGCATAACAGATGCTTTGCTTAAGCACAGTTGTATAATACATGCATAAAAAACAAAGCATTTTATTTCTTTTGTGTCCTGAAAGGCATGTAGTAAAAATAATTTTATTACTACCAGGTGTCTTCCTCAGGTGGTCAGGTAAAAAAGTGAAAATATTTTTATAATAGTTATAAACCATTTTACAATATCTTAATCATGCATGGTTAAAATTGAGATAGTCCAGAAGTTTTTGATGCACAAGACCAATGCAAGGAAAAATGATTGCATTTCATACAGTTTTGCTCTATGTATTAAATTCCATAAAAGCAGCTATGCAGGTAGAAAGCTGCAGTTGACTCCAAAAGTATATATTTTTATATGGTTCTTTTTATGAAATGGCAGCTGTAAATCCAGCACTTCACTCATTACATCCTTGACTCAGCTAAGTGTTTAAGTGTCAGGCTAAGTTTAAGTCCCACTGAGAGAATTTGCTCATGTAAAGTTAGTCATAGTTAAATCTGTGGTTCAGTTGAGGTCTGCTCCAGTGAAATCTCTGATAATTCTGGCACGTGAGTGTCTACTTATGCTCTGCCTATGCAGTCAGGTGCTCCTGTGGAGAAGGTGCCGCTGGTCACTGAGGTTTTAGGCATCTTGTCATGCAGAACTCTAATAATATTACATGCTGTGGCACTAAGTACATACTAGGGCTGCGTGAAACTATTGTTCCCATTGCTTTTTATCTTTCACTGATGGACCTGCTATGCAGGTAGCAATGATGGAAAATATCGTAGCAGGGATGCTAGCCAAGGATGCAGAATTACTGGGAAAGCAGATGCTTTTCAATAAGCTGAAGAACCTGCTGTCCTGTGTTGCCAGTCAAGGATCAAGATCATTCAAGCCTTAGATGAACCTTCCTAAAGCATTATTTAGAGTCCTTTCCCATTTCTGTTGAGGACTTTGTGATTCCAAAAACTTTGATAGATGGTCATTACTCTTCTCTCCCAAAATGTCTGCCTTCAGACAGTAGGCAGTTTCAGCAGAGGATGGCAAATAAATATGAAATACTGCATTTCACTAGAAATTAAATACTTAGTAATCTCTGGTGTCCTTGAGCTTCACAGTTAGTAAGAATGATAATAATAATTAATAATAATTATTAATTATTATTAATAATAAAGGGGGATTATTAATAAAGAATATAAAAATGCTGTCTTAAACTGCATTTCAGCTGTATTCCTAGAAGCCCTCTGCAGGTGCAACATTGTCTCTCATTTTATAAATGTGAAAGCCAAAGTGAGATTGCAGCCTTGCGATAACATGTACTGATATGTTTCTAAATAGAATTACATTACAGCAATGAAACCAAAGAAAGTCACTTATGACGAGATCTCTTGTTGTAGGAAAAAAAGTGAGAGATCCGCTGAAAAACAGAAGTGGAAGAGAAGTCTGTCCTGAGTTTTACACTCAGTAGGTGCACCGTCTTGTAGCAATTGCTTAATTCTCTGTAAGTATTGCTGTAGTGCAAACAGCCAGGGATGTGTGGCTCACCTGCTGTTGTTCCTAGCAAAGCACTTGGATGACTGGGGCTTCTATGACAAATCTATTTTTCATAAACACTGTTTTTACTTTCTCTCCACTCCCTCTTTTTGATCACTGTTTCTTTAAATACGAAGGGGGACTAAGCATTCTTTGGGCACGCACTCCCCCCCCCCCCCCATTTAACCTTCTTTTATTACTGCATTACTTCTTTATGCAGCACAGCAACAAGGTGCCAGAAACAAAGTAATACAGGAAAATCATGCAAGCACCATTGTGTGCTAGTGATATAGGTGATACGTGGGAAGGAGAAATGAAGCTTCATTGCTATGCAACAGTTTCAGGACGAAGCTTCATGAAATGTATGGGAAAAGTATGTGGGACATTACCTGGAGAAGTACATTTGAAGGTTGATAAGTCAAAGGAATTGAATACATTTTTTCTGAGGAGGGATGGAGTAGATGGAGACAAGGCAGAGGAGAGCAGGTTAATGAGAACAGTGATCATTGTGTGGGGAGGACAAAAGAGATATAGATGCAGGAAGGCTTGCATCACATGCTAATAATCAGTTGCTGTGTCTGTAGCTGTCAAACTAAAAATATTGCTACTTTATAGGGGTGGATGCTCAGGGTATCCTCTACTAATCAAGAATTATAACCCTCTAGATAAGGCAGCTTTAACATGTTACACTAATCTCAAACTACTCACCGTTCAAGCAACATCAAGACCTAACCACACATCAGTGCCAGACTGACTCTGCTCCCTCTCACTTCACCATCGACAGCCCCACAAAAAGAACATAGCTCCTCCCTTCAGGGCAAGTCACTTGCACAAGTTTTGGTATGGTCTTACTGGAAATATCGAGCAATGTAACGACACTAAGAAAAGGGGATTAATTCTAGGAGATCTTACAGAGCCATGGGATTGTGAACCTGTTGCACACAAAGGAGTGAGGTCTGCTTTTCAGGTAACATAAGCCACCTTCCTCCATTCTGCTTCATATTTCTTCTTTGTATTGCTGCGAGAGCACCCTAAAACTGAAGTACCCTTCATTCAGAAATGACTGACTTAGCATCTGATGAGCAGCAGAATTAGAGACAGATCCATTTCGCTGTCCTGATCCACACGCACCACTGCTATCTGACTGTCCATTACAGTAGCAATACAAAAATATTGCTTTTGTATTACAGAGCATCAGCTCTAAGTGGGTCATGCTCAGGGGTCCTGTATACCTGACTGGCCCTTTTAGTAACAAGAGGAGGTGTGGTACATTGTGACAGGAGTAAATTACACTCACCCCTTAGAATTACACTTGTTGATCTTGCAGGTATTGCATGTATGGGTGAATCCTGGTGCTCTTCCAAACCCTGGTGTTGATGTGTCCACACTTCAGAGCTTTTCAGTGTGAAAACAATTTGGAGAAAGAGGAAAGGGTCTTTAACCAGTTACTTCATTAAGTAACAATGAAGTGTAGCAAGTGTTTAAAAAAAATTGTGATTAGGTTGCAAGCAATCCTCCCATCCTCTTAAATCATAACTATCCACTTCTCATGCAGAGAGATCAAACAAGTTTTCTAATATCGTGCAATAGGATGATAGTGGATCCAGGAATCTGCATTCACTGCTCCAATGAAAGCAAAACTTCCTCCTTGTGCAGTGCTGGAAAGCCTTGCAAAAGAGGAGTATGTATTTAAACTCCTGTAAATTATGTGAAATCCACCTCATTGTTCACACACTTCTAGGAATAAAAAATTGTATCTATGTAGCCAGAGTTTAGAAAATAATGCTCCAAGAATTCCTCGTGTAAATCTTGACATTAAACTGATCTTACCCTTGTCTTGCCACTTGAATCATTTATTTAAGCGGTGATAATAAAAGGTGTCAGCAATTCAGTTGTAAGCTCTTGAAGATTCTGTGCGCATTGACCTTTAAGTGTTTGCATCTTGACAGGTGAGCCGTTCTTAACATCTCCTATGAGATATGGTGGGGGCAAGGGGTCAGGCACGCTAATGATAAAATTACCATTTACCTTTTACCTCACCAGTCTCAGTGCCTGACATTATAAATGTAGGTAACCTTTCACCTGAAGGCTCTCTTTCTTCTGCACTGCTAGAGATTATGGAGAAACGAATGTGCTTACAGCTGCAGAAGAGGCATCAGTCATGAAAAAAAAAGGTGCTTTTGGTGATCCTTTCTCTTTAATTTTCATTTTTGTTATTTTAAAACAAAGCCATATTTTTCAAAAAAGTATGAAGAGCTTTACCCTGTTTTATTTTAACAAAGAGAGGGTTATGTGGCTATTTCTATTCTAGCATGC
This sequence comes from Pelecanus crispus, assembly GCF_030463565.1. Taxonomy (NCBI): domain Eukaryota; kingdom Metazoa; phylum Chordata; class Aves; order Pelecaniformes; family Pelecanidae; genus Pelecanus; species Pelecanus crispus. The sequence continues at coordinate 78,107,946 of NC_134644.1, read as the reverse complement.
TATTTCTACTTGAGACTATTCTGTTCTTTCTTATTAAGATGAAAGTACTATTTGTTAATTGATTAATGCAACTGATATCGCAGAAGTCAATAAGATTTCTTTCAGGGATAAGTGGTCACATTAATGAGACTGTATTGATGATCTTCATTATTTGCCATACCCTGATAAAGTCAACCTGTTCACATTTGCCTCCTGATCCAAGTTCTCCTGAGCTTCAGTAGTTTTCAGACTAGAGTCAAGATCCCTCTTCCAAAGGCAATACCATTCGATCAGTGGTAATGGGTACACAATAAGAGCTTTGACGGTATCAATACGAGTCTGAAGACTATCTAAGGATTGCTGATCTCCCACCCACTTATGATGTGTCTGATTGCCCAGAAGTAAACACTTACACAATCTGATAGACTATGAAGCTTAAAGAACAGAGTGGGGAGTATTTACTTTTCCATGTAAAAACATTTAAGATTTCTAAAAGCCATGTGTATTGTGGATAGGACAACTCTCAAGTGTAGGAGAAACGTTCAAGACGGTGTTAGGTGCAGAGCCTGTATTTGGCTGATTCATGGGCAGGTGATTCACATCCTGATTTAAAATATGTAGTCTTCTTGCCAGAGTTAAAGCATATGAGGGTGGAAAATATATGAAGAGACAGACACAGAAAATGAGATTCAGTTCATTTCACTGATCAAGAGCCAAATGATCACAAGCTTTAGTAGAATTACCTCCTAAGAAGAACAGCCCCTTTCTGATAAATGCATTCATGCAACTGCTAGGACATAAATCGTGCAAATTGAAGACTGTAGTTCAAATATAAATCTTTATATTCAGTTTAGTGAAATTTGGTATTGTGTGAACTTTATTCATATCTATGAATCTTCAGGCACAAATCTTGTTGCATTTTATTCATGTAATAAGGACATACATTTTGCAAAAGTTTCATTCAATGGATTCAATGCAATCGACCTTAATGAAATTGTACTCTGGGAAGTCTATAAAAATTGTTTCATCTTCTTCATACTGGAAAACCTGAGTAGACCTATTTCTAGTTTTATCTGTTCATATACAGGTAAAGAGTACGCACACAGAGTTCAAGCATCTAATAAATGAAAGGCACAACTTCATTACCGTATTAAGCTGGCAGAGTAAGGCAAAGGCTCAGTTAGTACCATATTGAAAGGACAGCTAGGTTACAATGCTGAACCCTCCCCCCGCCCCCAGAAGAAATATTGTCCCTGCAAGAAAAGTGTATAGGTCTCCTCTCACATAAACCTGCACTGCTTTTACCATTAAGGAGTTTGTGAAGTAGTGGAGCAGGACAGAAAGCACAGGAAAAGCCTTCTCTGGGAAGCTTGTGCTCAAATCAAATGTGTTGAAAGGACACAGACAGGGATGTCATTCAGGCTGGATAACCTGGCAGAGTCATTTCCAGGCTTATCAGATCATGTTCCACTTGTCTGAATACTCCTGTTTTACTTATGTGCATCAACACAAACTCAGCCCCCAGCACCAAAACCAGATTCATTTCCACAGCACAAAGAGTTTAACTGTGCTTTTCAGTAGGTTTTCCTTCTATCCCTCTGCCCATCCTTCTCCTGGAATGTATTGTTGCTCCTACATTCAAATTCTTTATTTACTGTGATGTAACTCTTTTCTAGTTATGGCTTAGATCACGGAGGCACACACAGTCTCATACAGATATATAATAACTTTCAGAACAGTTTTTTCAGGTTGCAGAGACACTGCAGATGTAGTATAAGTTCATGGCAACATTTATAAATGTATTTTACAGGTTACAACATATTCCCATCCACTGATCCATTTTTCTGGGATTGGGACTAATATTCCATGCTTCTGCAAAGTTTCAAGCACACAGTATCAACTCTGTTGAGGAGAAAAAAGAATCCTGCCAGTAAAATACTTCTTTCCCCTCCAGACTGCAGCATGTTGAAGGATTAGTACAGGCCAGGCTCATTCAGTTCGGCAATCAGTTTCTGATTCTGAGTTAGGAAGCGGGAGTATTGTGACCACTTAAAGGGCAGATTCATACATTGACAAAGCACACACATTTAGCTGTCACAAATCCTGCAGTGTTTCTCAGCATGGACTAACACGATCCTTGCAATATCACGCCAGTAAAATCCCTCAAATGCTGGATTATGCTCTGTCTCATTCCCTTTGTGTTCATTGAATATATATGATGCTAGCTGGCTTGAAGGAATCTTTCTTTTGATTTCCCAAGGGATATCCACTGAAGGTTTGATCCTGCAATACACTGAATATGCTGAACATTTAAGGAAGCCAGAGGAATTTGAGAACGTAAAGCTATCTCTTGGCTAAAGACATGAAAAGGAGATGTGTTGCACTGGCTATGTCTTGTGCAATGTCATGCAAAATATTTCCAGGATGGGCTAGAGAAAAGAGTGGTACTTCAAAAAAAGAAGGAAAAAAAAAAAAAGATCCAATAAGAAACACACTTTCTGAAGTCCTGGAGGGAACTCTTACCAGACACACCACATTCCTGAATCTGCATGGAGGATCTGGTTTCATGGCAAGGACCCAGTCAGATCAGAAGACCTTCTACATTATCACTAGCTGCACAGCTCACACCTATTAAGTCCAACAGGAAACGTATTTTGCAGATTGACTAGAAAACTAAGATAATAGGACACATTTAAAATACAGATGTATCCACTTGAGAGTATGTTTATTGATTCTTGAAGCTTTCAAAACAACATTAATCATGCAAAAAGGCAAAAATCTGACAAGCCAGTTCAGGAATGGAAGAGAAGGGAACTGACTTTTTCACAGAAAGGTTTGTGTCAACACATTTCTGAAAATTAATCAGTAGTCAAATAACTCTAGTGATGGATTAAGCATTCCAGCAGGGACTACAGGATGTAATATATATATATATATTTTTTACCGTTTATGGAAAATATAGTTTACTAATATAAAGAGTAAGTGGATATGTCTTTTTATATTTCAAAAAGGCATTCTGTTTTTCTGATAAAAATAAAAATGGTAGCAGTGCTGTTGGGAAAACTTACTTACAGTTTAGCAACACTTTGAAATATATTCATCTTGGAAAAAAAACATGAAGTAGTTCGTCCCCAGTATTCAGTCCCCAGTATTCAATCCCCACTATTGCCCTATTCATGGGTAAGACTGGAATTGGTTTCAGGGAAGGACTTCAGTGGGGTCTGGATCTAGCCCTTATATGTGAAGCTACTCCATGACCTTTACCTCTTGCTATGCTTTATACACCACCAAGCACATGGAAATTGCTTACAAATCAATAAGCAGGTTTTATTTTTTATAAGTATCTGTAGCAGGAGGGATTTGTTTAAATGAAAAAGGTATGCTTCATGTGTTTTCTTTCCAGATTCCTCGTAATGGGTAAGACTTAGTCAGGGGATGGGTTAACTTTCTTACTTTTGGCATGGTATGCCATATAAATGTTTCCCAAATGCAAAATAACTGAATGTGTATATGTGTCTGTATAGATACATACATACATATATGTGACTATGTATGCAGGTATAAATGTACATATATATAAGCATGTGGAAATGCATATCCTTAGCAGCAACACAAAGAATCAATGTGTATTACATTTAAACCCAGTATGTGTTTTCCAAGTCAAGATCAAGACCTCGGAAACAAAGTCTGTGTGCAGGGCTGGCAATCCTCTGGGGAAAAGCCAGGAGAGTTGATACTTAAGAGGTTCATTCACTGCTGCTTCCTGCTCTGGAAATGCTGAATGGGAAACTCAGGTGCAGCATTGCCAAAGCTCTGCCCTGAGAGTGCTTCCGCCTGTCAAGGAATGTGGCAGGAAAAGCCATTCAACTCTCATGCAGACCTTACACCTCCAGCCAGCCTTCCTGCAACTGCTGGGAGAAAGATGTGGAGATCCTGGGATGGCTGTGATATCTGTGGGCAGAATCATCTTTACTAGCTGCATGAAAAAAACCTTCTTCTGATGGGAAAACCTGGAGAACAGCTGAAATCCCAGAGGCTTTAAATCTCCATGGTTATCTTCTCATGTGTTTCCACTGAAGAATGTAGTGGGGAACGGTGCTATCTGTGAGGACATAGTGCTGCTCACTCTTATTAGACATTTTAATTTCTTCCAGCCTCCTTTCCCATACCTTATTAGATTTATTACTCTGTGTTTGTAGTACTGCATTTGTACTAAGATGGCGGAGGCTGGAAGGGAATGGGATAACATTTCTACTATAATTTGTTCTGCATAAAAACTGTTCCCTTTAATAACCAAGTCCATTCTCTACTTGTGTATCTACTAGACCAAACTGGCTTGTGGCAACAGGCACACTCTGCTAATTGCTCATGAAGCTTTTGCTGGTTGACACCAGCTAAGAATTTGGCTCCGCAATTTGAGGGAGGGAGAGAGAGATAAAAGAAGTGTAACAGTAAGTGTCAAACTGTATTTCCAGTTACATCAGACCAAGTCTAGAGTAAGTTCATTTAAAGCAAGGAATTTTTTCAAGATTTTCTTGGTGTATCAGAAAAGAGTTTGTCCCTGAGCATTTATGTCTTTCAAAAAACTCAGTCGGGCAGAAAACACTTCTTAGTCAGTCTCTGAGATGCTAATGAAACTGTGAGTAACCCACTGATATGCAAAGTACCTCATTTAATGAATTTACACACACACACACACACATGGTGTGTGTAATGTATATATATATACACATACATGGTGTAACTGAAAAAAAGAAATCTAAGCAAAAGAAAAATCCTCAGGACTAGATACAGTACCCTTTAAATACAGAGCTGTTCAAAATATCAATCTCCTTATTGTAATTTGATGTGTGAAATTCAAGCGTGCATTTACAATTCAGATCCTGTTCCTTAGGGATTCCCATTTAGGGCCTGTGCGTATGATTTATTTAGTGCCTTTCTTCACTTACTTATGCTTGAGATCGTTAGGTATAATGCACATATATGCACAGGGATAAAATGTTTATCATCATTACTTCAATGAAGTCATTTGCCATCCCTGACACCCTCTAATGTCCCAAGTGCTTCAACCCACTGGCTCATTTGCCCGGCCTTGCTCTCTTCACTTTTTCATCTCAAATTCTCAATGTGTTCCCTTCATCAATCATGGAAGTTTAGCGGGTAGCAGGAGGGAAGGCAGCAGAATAATTATCCAAATATAACAAAAGAAGGCCCCCTTTGTGATGCAGGAGGGACAGGGACGGGGGAGGGGGAACAGAGGAAGCATGAGTGTATATACTTCATGCTCCTTTGAAAACATTAATGATATTTAATGGAAGCCGAGGAACCCACTGGAAGCCATTGTGGTCTCAAAACTATGTCCCACATCACTAGTCTGAGGACCTAGTTGCCCCCCTGCATGTTCTTTTGCTGCTCTGCCTCTCATCGCCCCAGGTTGCCAGCATTTCAGCACCACTGATGTTTGCAGTCAGGAACCACTTTGAATGTACACTTTCGGATCTATTTAAAAAAAAAAACAGGATCCAAATCATTGTGCCCTGACTACATTCAGCTAATTGGCCCTTGCTTTCGATGACATCCCTGGAGTGGGGATGAACAAATTGAAGATGAAAGGGTGGGCTGGGGTGGGGGCTGGGGGAAGTTAGCATGGCCTGGGGCACAGCGTCATACTCAACTGGGGAGGGGCAAGGAGGGTGCGGGCTCTGGGGCAGCCCCAGGTGGCTATGTGCAAAGTGACTTTTTCAGTTTGAGAGAAAGAAGATTGGTCTTTCACATTTCTCTGCCTCCTCGGTACAGACACCAACGGCAACATGGTATTTTTCTATGGCTTGAAAGCAGGAATATACAAAAGCTTTACAGAGTCTAACGCTGGGGAGACAGATCCTATAGGTGTTCACACTCAGGAAAACAAATGTTTTTAGGTGTGCTTCAGAGCTCAGTGAAATGATGGTTGCTGATGTGTGCTAGATCTGGCAAGGAGCAGGTTAGTGCAGCACTCAGTCAAATATTAGACATAACACTGTGGCTTGCCCTAGTTAGGACTGTAGAAAAATGAGCTTGATGAAATGATAGCCCAGAGTTGGGACAAATTAAAAAAGAAAAGTCTCATGTAGGCCACAAAACCAACACACAGTAAAAAGTAATCCTCTTGAAACAGAATCAAACAACATGAGATGGAAAAGAACAACCATTCATCTCCTGATTTTTCCCAGTGTGTCCATGCTGGGCTTTGATCATTTACTCAAGCATTAATATTCACCACACTCAAAATTCAATCGGTAGTGACAAATACCAGAAAGAAAACTCACAGGTTTCTGTGTGCTACCTGACACTTCAAAGCACACCAATAAATAAGTAAATAGCCCCAGCAAAAGCTTTGTATTTCTGTCAGTGCACCCTTCTCCCTTTCCCCAAATATGAAGGACTTTTTTTGCTGAGCACCCAGAGGATGGGACTGACATAATCAGGGAAACACATTAGAGAGGGTATGAATGCGGTCTCCACAGAAAATGCAGTATCAATAGCTGTCTCTGAATAAAACATAGGAGATTCTGGCCTTGAATGCATCTACTGTGCCAGCTGATAGAGGCAGATGTCCTGCCAGGGAATTCCAAGCTATTTGCTTGTCCACAGCTATAGGGAAAGAAAGGGAAGATGAAATGGAATAATGGCTAAAATCTATGTCTCTACGGAAAACTAAATTTTCTTGATTTGCTCTTTTAGGGAAAAGTATAAGCCTATATATAGCCTGGGATACTTGTAATCTCCTCCAGTTTAAAGTATGTGATCTAGGGGTCACATCAGGTCCACTAATGAACCTTTACCACATGGACTTCTCCAATCTTTTTTGAATCCGTCTCACCTGTTAGTCTCCACAACATCTCATGGTAATGAGTTTCACAGTTTAATGAGACATTATATGAAAAGAAAACAATGGACTTTTCTAAATCTTTGATAGAGATTTGTCATTTCTGCCCTCCTGAAAGTGAGAAGGGTGTCATTTTTCTTAGCCATTTTTCATGCCATTTCTTAGCGTGTCAAAACCAAAGTAGAAGAGCCAGTATTCCATGGTTGCCTTCTCAGAATTATATGTTGGGACCTTTTCCTGCTTTTCACCAGATATGGTGACTTCCAGCTTAACAAACATTCAACATTCAATCACTCATTTTTCCTGCTAAGTGGTTTGGTCTATTTTCTTCTCCTTTCTGAGCCTTCATGAGGAGGTGATTATAAAGACTACACTTGAAGATGATTATGAAAGAGGTAACATAGCTTATCATGGCTGCTTCAATCCTTGCAGTTGAAAGAGGGTTTGAGCCACAACCTTAGCAAGTGATGGTTTTGTTAAAAATTTTTTTTTCTTCTTTTTTTCTACTCTGAAATATAAAAATAGTGCACCGTAGCACAGAAATTAATTATAAAGCTATGGACAAAATGCAGAAAGTAAATTCCTCCAAAGGGAAAATGAATCAGTATTTTTTCCAGGGGAATGGATAAACATGTAAAGAAATGTACAGGTAGAGTACTCATCTATGTCTTTTGTTTTCTGTGAACACTCTTCTTTAAAGCAATACTTGGAGTGATTTAAGCACTTGTTTTTAGGTCCACCATGTAATTTGCTATCCTGTATGTCAGGACTCATAAGCACAAAAATAAAGACATTTCATCAAAAAACACTCAGAATGCTATTCATGCCCTGGAAATATTCAAAAGGAATTTACAAGTTGGGTTTTTGTTGTTTGTTTGTTTGTTTTTTCTCTTAATCTGATGTAAAATGTCCTGGATTCATGGACTATCAAATGTCCATCCTGCAGCCTTACTTTATTTTCCAGCTGGGACTTAACAGTTCATGGCACCTGATCTGTATCTTTTACTCTTCTGAATGCTTTTCCAAAAGTAGGTAGCATATGGCTCAATGTACTGAAGTTGTTTAAGACCATGACTTACATTTTCTCCATGTCAGACCAGCTCTTATGGATGAAATGTGCTGTATAAATAAGAGGCAGAGGAGCAATAACAGCTCAGAAAGTATTCCTTGTTTAAAAGCTAGGATGCTCCATCTACTTTCTCTGAGTGATTGCCCTCGGTCTATCCTACCTGTGTAAAACTGATGCAATGTCCCTGAAAACAGAGGTGTTCTGCATGGTAAAGATAGTATTACCTTTCATCACTGGCCTTGCCAGCAACTCTGGCATCCATTTAGGCACCTAATTTATGTAACCAGGGACATCTTTAGACATAAACGAAACAGATATTTGCTGAGGATGGGAGAAAGTCAGGAGCAGCAGTTTCCCCTGGCACTGCTGCTTATTGGGCAAAGCCAGAGCCCTGGCAATCCTGCTGCCTTTGCCTGCCGGCAGAGCACAGATAGAAGTGCTAATGGCAGTGGTGGCTGCTACATTGCTGGAGGGCAGGCAGATGTCGTGTCTCCCCAGAGCAGCAGGTAAGGCTTCCCTGTGCTTGAGGTCCTGGTTGGGGCAGCAGCAGTGACGGTGCCTAGCTCCCTGGCCCTTTAGTTCCCAGGGCAGGAATTAAATGTTCCAGGCCCCTCTTTCTTGAAGAAACAATGCTTATTTCTACCTGTGCTGCTGGGGGCATCTTGAGTCAGCTCTGCTCAGTCCATTTCGTACGAGATGGTCCACACCTCAAAAACTTCGCAGTCCGAGCACAGGAAGTTAAATAGTCATAAGGTCCAGTCGTAGCACTGTAGTCCTGTTTTCTGCGCTCCTCATTGTCATAGTGTCTTTGCACTGCCTTAGTATTGCATTTAGGAAGTGCCAGGACATTTTCTTTCCATAAATGTCCCTTCTCTATGCTCGGTGAAGCATGTTCTCTGTGAAACAGGTTTTCCCCTTTCTTGGGATTCAGAAGCTATAGCAATAAAACCTCTTTACTGACATGCCAAAAGAATAAATGCAGCCTTGCAGGGCTCCTGGCTGAATCAGGAAGTTAATGAGTAGGGAAACAGCAGTGAAGATGATGGTTAACCAATCAATAATGACTGAATTACAGTTTAAAAACTGGATGTGTTAGATAGTTATTAACAGTGTAATTATTCATAAATGTGCCTAATTATTCATAATTATTCAGAAACCTTATTACTTCCCTGATTGTCATAAGTGATCTCCGAGGCCAATTATTATTTGATTATGGCCACAGGACTCTATGTTGGTATTACTTCTTTTGTCCTAGAAAAGTACAGAGAAAGCTGGTGAACTAAAATTCATGGAGGACTATTGGCATTGAGTAGTCCTTTAAGAACAAGTCTGTGACTTGAAAGCCTCTGTTGTCTTTCCTCTTAGTTCTTTCTTCAGATTTCTTTGATTCCTTTATTACAGAAGCTGCTGCTGCCTAATTAGGGTTTTCTTGTTGTAATTGCTGCATTTGATATCTTAATAGCGTTACAGTGAGTGTGAGGGAGGAAGGGGAAAAGGGGCAGAGGGACTATCAACGCACATGTTTGTGGAGAAACCAAAAGCTCCCCAGGCTGTGTGACTGAACCAGAAAGGTCCAGGAGCCAAATCCCAGCTAGTTCAGGTATCTTGTAAATCAGTGGGGAGCTCTGTCAGGTGCGGAGACAGTAGTTGTTAGGCACTGACAATAAGAGTGACTGTGGTGTCTTTGGTTTAAACAAGCAGTTGAGCTTGATTAGAGTCATTTCCACAAAAGCAAGGTGAGAAATAAGTATTTTACATTTTCTTAACCACTGGTACTTAACTCACGGGAATGTAAACTCAAACCTAACTGCAAGCTTGGTCAAATGCTGAACCAGATGTAGTCAGGGTGCTGATGCAATCACACCTTATCATCAGAAAATCTGGGATTTTTGTCAGAAGACAGTGCACTAATCAAACAGGAGCATCAGCTTCTTTCCACTTTCTTTCCTCCCCTGAAAACATTAGAGCCATTATATTGTGGGGCGGCATTAGTCACATTAAATTAGCATATAGATGAGTTCTGGGGGTAGGAAGGAGGGGGAGATAGGTTATGATAACCTGATGCTGTAATGCAGAAATCTTTTGGCTTATATACCAAGTCCCACAGAGCCCTGAGCTTGTTACACGGGGGAAAACTGCAGTTTCCCAACAGGGATGCAACCAGCTTCTATTGTGTAATTTTACTGACAGTGTTTCATAAGAAAACACACACCCAAGCACTGAAGAATCATGAACCAGGCTCCGCAAAATCATCCAATTGTCTTAAAAATCATGAGATTTAAAATCACTTTCAGGTTTTCTTTTTTCCTTCTGATTTCCGAACCAGAAGGGCTGGAAACCTTTTCTTTGAACTGATAGCCAAGAATGTCCTTTTAATGACTTGAGAGGGTATAAAGAAAAACATTAGACACTGCAAGGGCTGTCAGGACCATTAGTGGCTCACAACCGCTATGGTGTGAAGAGAAGGGCTGCCCAGCTGTGTGGTCATTTCAGCATCCCGCAATCTAGAGTGTACGCATCGTAGCAGGGGGTTCAAATGGAAGAACTACAGTTCCTCTAACGCTTCCCCATCCCATTATCACAAAGTCTGTGACCAGGTACTGTCATGCATTTATATTTGAGTGCTGTCCTCACTTCAGTGGACAAGGTCAGATTCTGATTGTGGTTACACCTCTGTACCCCCAGAGCTGTTTCACTGATGGCAGTGGAATCTGGGAAATGAGATCACTGTCCTCTGACGGTGATCTCACAGCTGAAGATACAACAGAAAATAGTTTCATGCTGAGAGAGGGGTACCAAATGTAGGAAATGTATGTGCATAGTTCTGGGTTTTTTAAAATCCCCTGGAAAGTTTAACAGGGGTGTTTCTTCTTTTCATCAGACTATGTGGTATAAACAGTTAAATACTGATAAGACTCTTCTTTTGCAACGTTGTCTACAATTTCTGTGATGGGGAATAAAAACATGCAACAGAAATACATGTGCAGGGTGTAGTCACTTCTGAGCGCTTTTTGAAATTAGAACTATTTGGTCTTTTGTTGAAGGCTTCAATACATGGCAGTATGTCTCAAATAGTACAAGTTGCTGTGCTGAACAGTAATGTGAAAGGAGTATACTTGATTTTTCAAGGTGTCTCTGTGTGGGAATAAGAGTTTTGCAAGATGCATGTTTAGAGTCTGGGTTCTTGCAAAAAGTGCAGAGGAACAGAAGGTTTATATTTTCTTTAGAATATATAACCAAAAATAGGAAACTACTAGTCTGCCAGACAAAGACTGAAGACCACTCCCTCCTTCAGAAGTCTTTATTTCACTGTGAAAGTGAAATTTCTTTAGTTACACTTGCATATCTTTGGTCTTTTCTCATCCAAATCATGATGGTAATTCAAGTTCTACAAGTTCTATGGGGAAATCAGTGCTCGATTTGCAAATGGGGATACTTCTAGGAAGATGCAACATGGCTTGACACAGTAGGACAGAACTCTTCAAAAACACTTTGGCAAGATCTGGCAGAATGAAAATCAAGAATCTTATTTTGCCACACTCCAGTCAAAGTCAGATTCTATCATATTACACGATCCAAGTCTCAGTGAGTCAGATTAAGATGTAGCTTCAGATTTTACAAGTAGGATCGTGCATGTAACCGTCTAGTTATTTTGTAATATTGACATAAATTGATCTCTGCTCCTGTCCACCTAACAAATAGTAAGACCTGCTGCAGGTCTTCTTGAATGACAACTCAGTCTAGGCCCAGAAATGCAGTTACGGTGGCTGCTAGAATCACTAGGCATATCCAATCAGAGATTAAAAACAGTTCACATATGTAAACAGTCTCACTGAACTTTTCTGAACTACTGAGTATGTTATGTGTTTCTCATCAATCCAGAGAAGAGGGTGAATGTGTAAAAAATATTCCACATTTAATAATACAGCATAATTGCTGAAGCAGGGCAGTATATCTTACATATACCTTTTTAGTATGGCTGCAGCTTTCTGACTTGTGACACAAGCTATAGCTACCACACTGGCTTCTGCCTCCCTGACTTTCAGTGAAGTATATTCCACTCTAGGCTAAAGCATAAGGCTTAGATTGTTCTTAACTCACATAGGATGACAGCCCAATTTTGCAGAGCCCCAGTGCCTGAAGAATTAAGAGGTTGCTTCCTTTCCATGAGTCTGAAACCCAAGGCTGCTTTTTTGCAAAGCACAACAAACAGCCATTAGGTATCCTAGCAATGAATTTTAAGTCATTTAAGCAAAGTTAAGCAAAGCTCTAAGCAAACCCTTTACAGCATGAGCAGCATGAGCTACAGCCCTACTTTAAAAAAAATACAAGCGAAAATGATTGTTAGTGTGTGTGTGCTATTTGTTCCCCCTCCCCTTGTGGCTTCAAAGGGTGAAAATGGAAGAATGTGACTGCAGAGCATAATGGGTCAACACTGCAGCTCTGATTGCTGGAGCATACACTCTAAATTTCATGCTACATTACGTAGATTTTAAAACCTAATCTGCTCCTACGAATGTGTTATTGGTAATTCTATGAAGGCACAGGTTGCTTGACAACAAGGGGGACATGAGAGAGGTAACTGGTAATCCACAACTTCATGACACTCCATTGACATAGTACTCCAGCACATCCAGAGCACCTTGGCTTAAGGGGGTGCACTGTTACAAGCCTCCTTTCAGGTCTCATTCCCCTCTTCTGTGACAGTGAAGGCCATTCTTTTAACCAATTACATTTTTTTCTTTGGTGTCCGCATAACTCTGATGTGTTGATCTAGTAAGAGTGTATTCTGCACTGAAAGGTTAACAGATTGGCATGGTTTGAAAACCAACTCCTGTGTTCAGCCAAATACCATTTGAGGGACTGACAAGGTTTCGGCTAACTCTGCCACACGGCTGTTAAAATTCTGTGCTACAGTACTAACATTTTTTTTTTCCAATTGAAATTTGTCCAGTTTAAAATAAACCTTGACCAGAGTGCTGTAATCGCTAAGCCAGAGAGCTATACTTACTTTTTCTTTGCCTGGCTCCACTGGTCTTTAAGTACTCCACTAAAACCAGAGCTGCAGCACAATCACATTATACGCTGAACCATGTCAGTTCTTTGACTCCCTCTTCCTATAGCTGTGGATGCACATTCCCACTGCCACCCTTGAGTTGGTACTACTGCTCGTTTGCTATTTCCATTAAGTGCTTTGAGGAACTAAACCAGCTAAAAACTCTTTACATTGGTTTTGTATGGGTAACTTCTGATTGGTTTAGCTCCTTGGATTGGCTTGTTGCATGATCAGATCCATTCTAGGACCAGTACAAGAGAGAAGGCAGGAACACATGGCTGGCAGAGAGGGGAGAAAAGGGGCCCACATCTGCCTCCACTGGCAGCAGCAACCTGATAGATCGGCTCCATCACTCTTGGAGCTGCAGCCTCGTGCCTCACAAGCCTGACCTGCAGCCTCATGACTAGAGCGCTCCCTCAGAGCTGTGCACAAGTCACCCCATGGACAGATGGGACTGTACCCATGCCTCCAGCTGAACCCACTGCCTGAGAGTTACTATGCAAAAAGAGCAGAGAACTGGGGTGCTATATCTTCTGAATGTGCTTGGTTTTGTGTGAAGCCTGGTCATTGTCTTGCTCTTGTCAGAGCTCTTAGAGGTGATGGGGAGGAATTTGCTGTTCGCAGATCCAGAAAGGGTTTCAACATGAGCTGTGCAGCTCTGTCATGACTGAAGCACTTCCAGTCTTGCCAAGAGACAGACCTGTTGGTGGTGAGTAAGCTTTATGGCTTAAAACTATGGGACTGGAAATTTTGGGTGCTACAAGGGTCAGCTGAAAGTTTGGCAGGTGGCTTCAGGATCAAACATGTGATATTAGCCGTCTGAAGTGAGGAAATTATAATACTCATGACTATCTCCACAAGTAAATCAAGACCAAAACTTACCCACAGCATTTAATTTATCTTCTTTAAGAAGTTAACCCACAATCCTTTCTAACAGAAGTGGGGATGGTAGGATTGAACCTGTATTCAGTAGACTCTCCATGCAACTTTTAGCACACTTTGCAAGCCTTCTCTTTCTATTCCATGCTCATTGTAACGCCAGCTCTCCTATAATTGTATAATTCTTATGGACAAACTTTAATTTCCAGTGCTCTTACTTTCTCTTTTTTATAGTAATAATTGTTTTACAGATGTATTACAAATAATCTGGGTCCTGTACGTTACAAACAACTGCACAGAGGCCCAGATTGAATAGTCAGGTTGTAATTCCATCTCCAGGCTGAGAGGTTTGCTACCATACCCAAACCCTTAAGCTATATTCTTCAGTGTGGGACATTAGCAGGATCCCTCGATTGAATTACAGCATTGTATTTCATCTGGGACTCAGTATTGTAGTGTACTTAACATTGTACTACATAGGGAGGCATGAGAGTAATGGAATTTTACAGTAATAAGATTTTTTTTTTTATTAAATGAAAAGTAGGCACATAAGATACCCAATTATGTAGCATTAGTGGAGTTAGAAATAAAGACCCTGTAAAAACATACCTGAAAAAGTAAGCATTTGTTTTATTTTTTAAATATTATAATGTGCTGTTAAAATACAATCAACTTCTTAGAGCACTAAGGCTTTCTCAAAATGTAGAACTTGCTATGAAATTTTATATAGATTTTTATCACAGTAATTACAACATATTGGTAACTGATTTTCAAAATGAAGCCCCCCCCCAATTCAGTAAGGTATTTTGACACATGCTTCAATTCATCCTTGTCAATGCTAAGCTCATGTATATGTGTATGTTTCAGATACTTTATGTCAGATATGAAGTATCTAATACTTTATATCAGATACTTTAAAGATGTTTTCTGAAATCAGTGCTGGAAGTTGTTTTTTCTTGTTCATTCTGCTTAACAAATCTATATATGAGAGAGATGATGGTGGAATAGCACTGGCAAGCAAGTAAAAGAAGTGCTAGCATCAGTTCAAAATCTGCTACTTCTCTGCACTGACTTGGATAATACCATACCATGCAGTTAATAAGAAACAAACTAGACAAGCTAAAATTTTATAGGAAGACAAGGCGGCAAAAAAAACCAGGCAGACACAACAGAAATAACTCCCTATCATATATTTTTCTTTTTAATTAATATTTCATGATCAGTTAACCAGCAGTCTGTTATCTTCCTAATAAGGTAAAGGTACTATAACCAATAAAAAATATTTATTGCCACATTTCATGTTTTAATCAAGGGCAAACCCCTCAACATATTCTTTTTTAGCTCCTTGACATGGTGAATGATTAAGTAAAAAAATAGCTTTTTATGCTAAAAAGAAAATGCTATGCATTGATTAGTTAATTAACACAGCATCCTTTGGAAGTGCAATAAATCTGGGAAATGAGGAAGAAATACAGATAATAATCTGAAAGATATAGTGTGCAACTCAACTTCTGATTTCACTGTGCTAATATCAGTTTTGTTGTTGGCTTCAGGGGCCAGAATTTTCCCCTTAGTCCTTATGGCAGAGACAGAGAATGTTACGGGATCTCAGAAATCCCCAGGGAAGTGCTGGGACTTGAGGTTTCCAACAACACAAACTGGAGAAAGTGCAAGTGCAAGCAATATGGGCTTTATTGGTCAAAATAAAATCTTAATGAGCCACTAATGTACAGTGGGACAAATTTCCAATTACTAGTAGGTGATAATTGGGCAAACTGAAGTAAGCAGACAACTCCAATCAGTTCAGACTTGAATTTGGATCCTGATCTAAGCTAAAATAACTAATGTGTTTTAAGTGGCCTTTATTTCATTTTCCCCTTCATTGTTACCATCTCCCTCATTACTATTCAACTAATCAATTTTTACCATTTTCTCAAAAAAAAAAAAAAACCAAAACCCAAACCTTTAAGCATGGACAAGATGTATTTGTTTTACTACTACTACTGCTGCTGCTGCTACTGCTGTTACAGCTGCTGCTACAACTACTACTACGACTACTACTACTACTGTTGTTGCTGTTATTCTTTACATGAATAAATATTTCTAAAAAGCAATAAATCCACTTTGAATAATGTTCTGGCAAAAGTCTTAAGAGAGATTTGGTCCCTGTTTCAAAGAAATGCATTGGACAGATTTCATGATCTTCCAGGAAGGATTTCATTGAGAAGGAACTCAGAGATCACTCTCAGTCTAGAGCTCTTCATGTGCCTAGGATCTCAAATACCATGGCAGACTAAGGGAAAAGACAAAGATAAGGATTAGGTTAAAAATATGAGAGACATGATATCGCAAACTTTCTGGTGTCCTGAGGAAGATTAACCGAAGTAGTTTGCAAATCTTGCTGTCCAAAAATATTAGTGCTTCCTCCTTCCACTTTACGCCCTAGGTAGTCACTCTGTTGCACAGCCAAGAGAATGACATGCACTTGCATCTCAGGGTTAACCATGGACCATTGAATGGGGGTGACAATACAGAGGCTTACACATTCTGTTCTGCGGCCAGAGGTATGGGGCAGCAACTTCTGGCAGAGGGACAGCAAGCGTGGCAAAGGGCAGGGACATCTTATGGTCCAGTAACTACATCTATCAGTTGGTCCGTCAGTGTCCCTAGGCAGAGCGGCAGTGAAGCCAACAGTCAATTAAAGTAGAAGGATTTTATCCACTTCTAGCTTGGATAAGACAGAGTTGATAAGTTTGGCTGGTACAGACAGGTATATCCCCTTTAATTTGCTACTACCTACTTAGAGTCTTTGCTCAAAATATATTTTCTTAATAAACCCCCTCATAATCTAGTTTGGTACTATCTAAAATAGGCAGAAAATTGTGTACCTGATCCTATATGATGCTCAGCAACTCGCAAGAAATCCTGTATGCTGCAGTTTCCCAGTGAATGATATGGTGGGAAAAGGACAAGATGTATTGTACCACAAATCTTTCTTACATAAGTCTGCATTTACAGTATGCAAGTTTAATTCCTAAAGACTTGTAATCAAATGCTAATCTGTCCTGTTGTTGCAGGGCCTTGTTCCTCTCCCACATTAAAGATTTTAAATCTTACAGAGTAGTATCTGATTTAATAGATTCTAGAGTTAAAATAACAATGATAGAGGTGAATGACTAGTTAGGATCCACCCAAAGCCGGACTGAACTGATTTGTACTCCTGATGAAGTGACAGAGTTTCATTCTGACAGGAAGATTTCTTCCTTTTTTTGGTCACATTTCATGTTATTCTTCCAGCTATAAGAAGTGTAGAAAGGTTTACTAAATTATTTGCAGCTGTTTTAATAAGTGGACTATAACAGCCCAGTAGCATATAACCAACTACAATTCCACATACTGATAAGCATCTCTTGCATACACTGATCATATCTGAAATATGCTTATAACAGCCATTAATTATTTATTAACACTTTACAAACCACTTAAAAGTGGAATGCTAATATCAAGTACAATCTTGTGGGAACCAGGGATAATTTTTCCCAGCAGTTAAGTGGTATTTTCAGCCTGATCATGGGATAACTCTGTATCTTGTGGACAGGAGTGTAGAGAGAATCCACATTCCAGGAAAAAAACTAAGTCCCAGCTTACTGCATGCCTTTGTCATAGCTTCATTTAAAGATGTGGCTTGGGGAGTGTAGCCACTTTGTACTTAGAGGTGCTGCTGTAGAATTCAAAACCTTATTCAGGAGAGTCCTATTATAAAAATAATACTTCTTTTCTAACATGCTATAAAGTTTCCAGGACTCTGAATATTCAATACAAAGCTCTTTTTGCTCTGAAAAAGCTGTCATTGAGAAAGGTTTTCCTCTTTTTTTAGTTCTGTATCTGGGGATTTTTGAATCACTTTGCTCTGACATCTGAAGTACAGAGGTGTTAACAGATACCACTAGTTGTGAGAAAGAAGGAAGTGGACCAGAAGAAAACTGAATGTCGTTAATGACTTCTTAAAGATACATCTTGCTTTATCATATTTGCAGTAACAGGGCTGAAAGTCAAAAAAGAGTTTTCCCAACAGCTTCTATCTCCTCTCCTCTCCTCTCCTCTCCTCTCCTCTCCTCTCCTCTCCTCTCCTCTCCTCTCCTCTCCTCTCCTCTCCTCTCCTCTCCTCTCCTCTCCTCTCCTCTCCTCTCCTCTCCTCTCCTCTCCTCTCCTCTCCTCTCCTCTCCTCTCCTCTTTAGAAATATTTTAAAAACAAAAGCCAGCTCTGATTGCATTCATTATTAATTTTACTAACCTTCCCTTCCCAGCTGGAAAGCACAAGCCATAGGGTTTTAAACACAGCACTTGTCTAATGCAGTTCCCCTTTAAACAAAGATAAAATTCACTACTGAATTTAAAGAAACAAAGACAGAGCACTGAAGTGTTGCTGAAAATCCTTCCTGAAAAATACATAATCAATGCAGGAAATCAACCTTATCTCCTTTATTTCAGATTATCAGCTCACAAGCTACTGTAATCAATACTAGTGATTGCAATTGGATCATACTGGGCTCTGCATACCACACTGTTGATCTCAGGAGCTACACTTTCATGATCAGGCCCATGGTTTATCTCAGCAGGAACAACTCATTTGTAAGGTGTGTCATCCACAACTGGTTTTTAAATACTACCTACAGTGAAATTAATTCAAGCTGAAATTCATTCTGATGCAGAAAGATCATGTATGATATACACACTACTTGCTTTTGCATTCAAGCCTGGTGCAAGCTATCTATGCAGGGCTGACAGCATCCTTGTTATCTTCTAAAGGACAGTCCTCAGCAGTCAATCAAAAACCCAAGGTTGAAAGATGCTGACATAAAGCCCATCAAAGTCTTCTCATTAAAACTGATTTCAGATTGTAAGTTGACTCTCCTTGACCAGAATGACTCTGTGGATGTTCATGTAGTATCTAAGGCATTGCTCAGACAGTTGGTAGCCCCAGTGGCAAATTGTGTAACATTCTGTATGTCCAAAGGGTCAGATGAGTTCTCCTCCACAGGATGTTCCTTGCATGTCCTCTGGGACCAAAAAGATTGGTCTTCAGTTGTTTCTGTTTTATTAATTAATGAGGGTGATATTTAAGTGCCTCTGAAATATCATTGGTAAGGATGACTTCTACATTCGCTGACTGGCTCTTGGGTTATAAATACTCACTGCTACAGCCTCTCCCACTATATATATCTTTTTCTTCCTATCTTTTTTCCTGATCTCACTCTCACCTCTTTCAAAAACAATCCTACATCCCTGAAGTCAGGGTGTCTTGCCACTGAGGCTTTCTGTAGACTGTACTACACAGCAGTGCACAATATTCTTTATTTGGGACATCATGCTTACTTCCATGTTTTAATACAATTAATCTGCTAACTCTTTCTGGTTATGCATTTTTGGTTTGTAATACAAAAAGCATGGTGTTGGTGTTATTTTTTTCTTCTCTTGTTATTTTGCAGAATTGCTTTTCTTTCTATGAGATTGAGTGAATTATTTCTTTCAAAACCAAACCAGCTTCTTTGGAGGGAGGGGACAAGAGTAACAGAACCACACTAATCCTACCATCTAGTAGTACAGGATGGACTTGAAGAATCTCAACTCTCTAAACATCCATGTATTTCCTTTGCTGGTTGCATTACAATGTTGTAGTTATAAAGCTGTAGTTCATCCCTTGGAGTGTCATTTTCCAATCTCAAAACCAGAGAATTTGCTGAAATTAGGCAACTTTTGTGCCACCTAGTGGCCCCTCCTCTCCAAATAAGAAATGCATCTGGAATTCCCTTGTCTAAAATTCTGTATGCTTCTGGTCTTTAAGTATGTAGGAAACCTTCAGTACATTGTGAACTAAAGAGTCAGAAACCCCTACTTTAACTATGAAGAGTCTCCTTTGATATCTTTTCTTGCAGTTTTTATTTGGCTGTTTACCCCTTATCTCCCCAGGCACTTGTCCATGCCTGGCCTCTGCTACGCAGAGAGGATTATCACAAATGTTAACCTTTTTATTACATATTACTGCAGTTTATTTCTGGGGTGAGATCTTGTCATTTCCAGTCACTTTTCACTTAGGTATTTTGATGCTCTCAACAGGTGAGTCATCAGTTCACCCTTATTCTGTTGTAGAAAACGGAACAAATTGCCACCACTGTCACTCAGTAGAGATAAGTCAGTACATAGTAGGAAAGGTGATGAACTTTTCCAAGTAATTATTCTGTTAGCTGTACTCACCACAGCTTTTTGACCCTTGCTGCCTGAAGTTAGTCACCTCCATCTATATTTGGACATGGAAACAGCAGTAAAGTTAACAAGTTCCCAGAGGCTGCAAAGATGGACAGACCCCATTGGCTTCAGAAGGAATTTGAGATGCTGAAAATGCTAGCCCATCCCACATCTGATCTCAAGATAACTGTTGTGACAGTCCTACAAATGTATTGTGTCTCTGTGGTCCCACTGATGCACTTCAGACACTAAACCACAGTATTCAGTCTAGCCAGGCTGGCTTCTATTTGGGCACACTCCTTAGATGAGGGATGTTAAATGCAAGCCTAAGGCTAAGTGCAGAGTGCTTTCGTAAGCTGTAATGGATAATGAACAGGGGCTGCCAAGCAGTGAGAAAATCTGTCTTGAGCTGCGTATGAAATGTTGCGCACTTCAGTTACATCATCCCATAATGACACTGAGTTTCACAGACCAAAATATATAAGAGATCTACTGCTGGACATGGGCAGTCTGACACATGCCTATTTGCATCACTAGCCAGATTTTTTCCTGCAGTCTGTATCGCAGTGCCATCTGGACACCACTCAAAAATTCAAAATCTAAACACTGCCTTAGTCAGGAAGAATCAGGTCATGGGTTCTTTTTGTAGCTGTCCTTCTGGCATTCACCTGACAGAGTCTGATGGGTACTCTCCAGAGTGGGACTGCAATGTTTACTTGAATTAGAAGATATAACCCCTTCTTCCTCAAGTCTCCACTGTACCTTGGGATACTCCATTTGAAAAGGGACTTTATTACAATGATATTCATTTACAAAGACCACTGATTTGAGAAATGGCCCACATAATAAATGCTGTCAGAATAATTACAAGACTATGAGGCTAGCAGTGGTGATGTTTGCTCTGCTAATTGTACTTAATTTACTGTGAAGTTTTTCAGTGGCTCCTGTAGCTTTGAGTGCACTGAGTTGTGGTGCTGCTGTGTATACCAGGGGGAGAATATTATCACTTAGGTAGCCCAGTGAGAACCATTACTGAAATGATCCTACATGGCCGGCTTTCCAGTGCCTTTTAGACACAGCCAATGGTGTGGGTAGCTGCCTGCAGCTCTTGGGAATACAGCTGCTACTCATAAGGTGAAATCGGGAAGCCAGTAAGCTCCAAACTGCCACAGAGTGCAAGTGTGAAGACTTTGTTTTGTTTCCTTCCTTGTGTAAGGCCTTAAACTGGCCTTTCTGGTCATGGTAATTTACAGATGTGTTTGACAGGGTCAGAACTGCAATGGATGCTGACAGGCAACAATACTGGAACAGTCACATATCTATAGGCCACCATGAAGCCATGAATACATCCTCTATTTGTAACTGGGTCATATGTCTACCTGTTACATGGGAAATTGTCTCAGGGGAGCTCATGGGAGTTCTTCAAAATGGAAGAGCCCATTGTGAAGGAAAGAAAAGAAAATTATTTGGGGAAAAGAAAAGAAAAGAAGAGAAGAGAAAAGAGAAGAGAAGAGAAGAGAAGAGAAGAGAAGAGAAGAGAAGAGAAGAGAAGAGAAGAGAAGAGAAGAGAAGAGAAGAGAAGAGAAGAGAAGAGAAGAGAAGAGAAGAGAGATAAAAAGAAAATCTTAGAAAGAAAAAATGGGCAACACACTGAACCACAACCCCAGCTGCCACTGACTCATTTTCAGGCTGCTTCCCAAAGAATAAGCTCATGGAATAATTTTCTCTCTCTTTGTGTGCATGTGTGTATATCCCTCCTTGATAAATTTTGAGTCTATTGGCCAATATCAGCAGAATTTCACAGAACAGTAGAGATCTCTGAAAGATTAAGAACCTTTTATGAGGGCAGGCTGGAGGAGAAAGATCCTACTGATATCCCAGTCCAGGGAAAATACTTAAATCAGAGCTTACACCTTCTCAGACAGCAAAGCTAAAAGATACAAACCCATAAACAGTCAATTGTAATGCTCATGGCTTTATTAAAAATTTTTAATCTGGGAGCTATCCTTTTGTCCTTTAAAAGCAGGGTAGGACCACAGTGAGTGTGGCCAGACTCAACTCCCTGAATTCACCATCACTATTCTGATTTAGATCAGCAGAGCTGAGAGTAGCTGAACTGTGTTTACCTTTCCCCTTCTTCTCTAGGCAGAACAATGGACCCAAGATATCCAGGAGGTCAGCAATGTTAAAAGCTTTTAATGGATGGACTCATGACCATCAAGCTCATCTGACATCTGAGTGTGGGCTGGACAAAATCCAGTGTTGTGACATGTGCCAATTTGAAGGCAGTTGTTAAAGAAGCTCCTCTCAAATCGCAAAGCAGGTGACAGGAGCTATTGCACGGGTTAAACCCTCTCCTCTTTGTCTCTTCTGCCTGTTACCTGTTTTGCATTAGTGAGGCTGACAAGACCCATAATAAGATCTCCTGCCTGCTTTTCTTCCCCTTCCTCCCCCGACTAGATAGAGATCAGTACAGGCAAGGGGAAGAAAGAGGATTGATTTAGATGGACCTAAGAAAGGCATTCTCATCTGAAACCAGGTGTTCCTAATGCCTGCCATAAGATTTATTACAGTCTACATCAGGCAGCCCATGCTGAGCATTCCTGAGTAATTGGGATTCAGAATCCTACTGTCTGATGGGCACTGACCTCTCCTTACAAGCTGTCTTAAGTGTCTGAGCCTCCTTATTCCAGCTTCCATCCCCCAACCTACCTCTTCTGTCATATCCCAACAGATACTTTATGACATGTTGCCATGCCAGGAAGCCAGCATGAACAATATTACACTGCACCCAGCCTGGGGCTACTGTGAGAAATGGTCAAGTACCTGAAGTTTAAGCTAAATAATATGGTATTAATGAGATCATGTGGGCTACAGATCAAAAGCATAACCAAAAGGTAAAAAGTTCAATCAGCTTTGTCTGTGTGCAGTAAGAGTGACCACAGCAACTTTCCACTTAGTCCTTCTGCAAGGTTACCAGAGAAAAAGTGGCTTAAAGGGCCCAGGCAGAAGAAAATATTTCTCTTGAGCAGTTTTGACCTCAAATTAATGCAGGGAGAGTGTTATCCACTGCTACATAAAATGAACCTGATGCTGTGCAGGTACTGACTATCCTTTTGACTAGACTGGGAGTCCAGCATTTCTTTACTTACTGTGTTTTCATCAGAAAACTTACTTTTGTTTTGGATCTTTTTTTGGTACTTTTGTGCACTTGTTGATTTTGCTAAGCTGCTGGTTCAAATGGAACTAAGACCCCCTGTGTTAAAAATACTGATTATTGGCTCCTGACAGTAGTAGCATAACTTAGTTCAACTGGTCCTCTTGTTCTACTGATCACTGGTTCTCACTGATGATCTTTTCAAGAATTTCTGTTCCAATCCTGCAAGTCTAGGACCATTCCAGTAGATACAAGTTATTCCTTGCATTCCAGAAATCAAGAATCAAGGCAAGGGAGAGTGGCTAGAACTTTTCCAACTCCAGATCACCAGTTTTCCAAACTGTATAGAAAATCCAGAATCAGTCATGAGGAATCTTTCTACACCTGTCTTTTCCTGACAGACTTGAAGACTAACAGAATTTGCACAGAGAAGCGAAGCAGTTAGCTTTGGTACTGCTATACTTTGGTTTTCATAATGCTCCATTCCTCATAAACCAGTCATTTAGTTGGGCTAAACAAGTGTATTGCTAAAAGGTTAGAATTTAAAAGGTCAGTATTTGGCATGATATGGAAAAGTACTAGAGTTTTTGTTCTATACCAAATGGTTTTCATTTAACTAGTAAGTGAACATTTGAGCAAATCAGTGTCGTGATTTAGCCTCAGCCAGCAACTAAGCACCACGCAGCCGCTCGCTCACTCCCCCTACCCCGATGGGATGGGGGAGAGAATCGGAGGAGTAAGAGTGAGAAACACTCCTGGGTTGAGATAAGAACAGCTTAATAATTGAAATAAAGTAAAATAGTAATGATAATAATAACAATATAATAATGATAATAATATACAAAGCGAGTGATGCACAATGCAACTGCTCACTACCCGCCAACCGATACCCAGACAGTTCCCAAGCAGCGATCGCTGCTCCCCGGCCAACCCCCCCCCCCCCCCAGTTTCTATACTGAGCATGACGTCATATGGTATGGAATAGCCCTTTGGTCAGTTTGGATCAACTCTTCTGGCTGTGCCCCCTCCCGGTTTCTTGTGCACCTGGTAGAGCATGGGAAGCTGAAAAGTCCTTGACTAGCATAAGCAGTACTTAGCATCATTGTGTTATCAACATTCTTCTGGTACTAAATCCAAACCACAGCACTATGCCTGCTACTAGGAAGAAAATTAACTCTATCCCAGCTGAAACCAGGACAATCAGGTTTTGCAAAACAGAGCTTGTGCAGTATTTTCTTTTTTTTGGTATGCTTTTTAACTGTTGGAGAAAGGATGCACTGCTTTTTTGTAGTTTAGTAGTTCAGTATCCATTAAATGCCCAAGTTCCTCTAAAATGTTCCTAACTATCACAGGTATTTTTTAAAGTTTCACAGTTTGTCTTCAGTGGCCTTCATTGGAGTGGCCATATTCCAGGCTGTGCCTGGTCAAATACTATCCACATAAGGACTCATGCATACAGAAGTCAAAGAACCCTGAAAGTTGTGAAGTATTTTCCTTTTTCTTCCCACCATGCCTTTTGTTAAAATAGAAAATCACAGAAGAGTAATAGTAAACACAGTCACAAAAACTGCATGATCAAATTCCATAGGTAAAGGGTTTACCATCAGTTCTTAACGAATCTCAGTTTGTACATTCAATAATTTTTCAGTTGTTTAATTGCATATGATTTTTCAAATGCTAATGTAGCATGAGGGCAGATATTTTATTGCTACAACTTTACAAACATGTTTGTAGAATCTCCCTATGCTCTGTACTACGCTGTCTACGCCCATGAAAACCATTTCTACAGCAGTCCTAAGAAAATGAACATATAAAAAAATATGAGAGCATAAAAAGAATGAAAAAATATTGGCTTAAAAAAATATTTAAAATTAATTCTCAAATTTAGTTCTTCCAGTAAACAGAAATCTGTCAGACGTACTGCAGAATCCTGGAAGAACCTCTGGGGTAATGATCAAAACTAAGGACTGATAGAGAAATAGATCCTTTTAAGGGTTTTCTGTGAGATTTTTTGCAGTGGGTGATATGCAGTACTCATGATGCAATTTGCCCTTCTGAATGGGGAAAAAAATGCACCTTTTCCTTTTTGTAAAGTCATGTGAGTTTCTAACATGTCATTAGTAACAATACTCTGCTGCTGTGTATCAGTACCCAGACTGGGAAAACATTTTATCCTCCTTCTTCAGGATAAGCGTGGAATAAAATGTAGCACTCCTCTGAGAGATCACCTGAAAACTACTTTTGTAAAAATCATTCAGCACCTGTGAACACAGAGAATTGATTTAACTCACTAGGAAAAGTGAAGATATACCTGAGGATGCTTGCCTGTGATACTTCCCGACTTCTCAGACTTGAACTTCACCATCATGGTAAACTAACATCTGCAGAGCCAAATACTCTGCAGAACCTTATTGAGTTTATCACCAGGACTAAAAGGAAAGCATACCACTCTAGAAGCTGCTGGAACTGAGATCTGGGCTTAGCATAGCAACAGTTCGTGGGGTCATTAATCACCACTTAAAGGCACAATCATGTATGTTTTGACATATTTATGCCATAGGTTTCCACTGGTCTTTCTCTGCTCAAGCCAGAAACATACTTGGCCTTTGTGTTAGAAGTCACATTTTGCTGACTGGTGTACGCCTAATCTACCTACAGCAGTAAAAGAATGGTTTTTACTGAGAAGTTTTACACAGGACACCTAGATGAAAGAAGCAGCAGGAAGGCTATACCTGTTGCATAAGTACATTTACACTAACGCTTCTACCCACCTAGCTGTGTCACTTTCATACTGTTAACATTGAGAGTCACACTTTCACAAAACTTTTAAGTGTAGACAAGTTTTGAATTCATCAAAAATATCTGGTCATCTTTGGTATGAATGAATGCCAAAAGCAGTTAACTTTGAAGGCTAGTAGATATTTAATAACCTGTCTTGGTGTAGAGACAGAGCCTGACATGCTGATTTACCTGTTACAACTGATTAACATTTTGATGTTGAGGAAGATATCAGAAGGCTAAACTCAATTAGCCAAGAGGAATTCTACTAAGGCTGATCTTTTGTTCATGGCAAACATCCTGCTGATCTTATTTAAAATCAACAGTAAGGTCAAACAACAACTGTGCAAATCCCTGAGTTCCTTGCATACAACTGTTAAATATTACCAAACCAAAGTGTCATGGTTTAGCCCCAGCCAGCAACTAAACACCACGCAGCCGCTCACTCACTCCCCCTACCCCGATGGGATGGGGGAGAGAATCGGAGGAGTAAGTGAGAAACACTCCTGGGTTGAGATAAGAACAGCTTAATAATTGAAATAAAGTAAAATAGTAATGATAATAATAACAATATAATAATAATAATAATAATATACAAAGCAAGTGATGCACAATGCAACTGCTCACCACCTGCCGACCAATACCCAGACAGTTCCTGAGCAGTGATCGCTGCTCCCCGGCCAACCCCCCCACGTTTATATGCTGAGCATGACATCATATGGTATGGAATAGCCCTCTGGTCAGTTTGGATCAGCTATTCTGGCTGTGCCCCCTCCCAGTTTCTTGTGTGCCTGGCAGAGCATGGGAAGCTGAAAAGTCCTTGACTAGCATAAGCAGTACTTAGCAACAATTAAAACATCATCGTGTTATCAACATTCTTCTGGTACTAAATCCAAACCACAGCACTATGCCTGCTACTAGGAAGAAAATTAACTCTATCCCAGCCAAAACCAGGACCCAAAGGCATCCCTAGACACAGTGTGTGCACACATTTAAATTTTTATACAAGTGGAGCTGGTTTTGGAAGAGTATTAGTAATGCCTATGACATCCATTATCACAGTTTCTAAATAGATTTTCCTGGTTAAACGTATTTTCCTCATTACATGTATTGTGTAGGGACAACGTGCTCCAACTTCATATCATAGGCAAAGACTAATGCTTGATCACCAAGTCCTGTACAGTCCCCATGTGACACACAGTTTTCTCCAATCAGTGATAACTCTATTTTGGAAGTTAGTATGCAAGTGTGAGCACCAAAACAGGGCATCCAAATTCCGACTTGGGTACTAAAATTAGAAAGCAATACAGAGATGCCCATTTTATCTGCTGATCCAGACAACAACAGAATGTGGATATTTTGGTCATTTTGTTAGAAACATAACTGATGTGAAAGAGAGGGCATTGTATATATGTTAATATGGTGAGAGCTTGCTGGGGCATTATTGCCTAGAATGCATTCTTAAAATTCTCTAATATTCTAGACAATTTGCTAGCACACCACTTCTGCCATTTCTAGCTATAACCTAAATAATTTCATTGTCCCTTTTTCCTCACATCTAAACAGCGTTAATTTGGAAAAGGCAAAAAACAAGGCAAAAAGGTAAGGATCACAGAAGGCTAAAACCAGGATTACAACACTGTCTTTCCATAGAGCAGACTTTGGCCTCTTCAGACATCTGCTTGGAAAAGATCCTATAGAAAATGGCCTTGGAGAGAAGATGGGTCCAGGAGAGCTGGTTGATTTTCAGGGATCACTTTCTCCAAGCTCAAGAATGATCCATCCCAATGGATGGATCCATCCCAATGGCAGGAAATCAAGGAAAGGTGGCAGGAGGCCTTCATGGACAAACAAGGAGCACCTGACAAAATTAAAACATAAAAAAGAAGTGTACAGGAGGTGGAAGCAGGGGCGGGTGACCAAGGAGGAGTACATGGACACTGTCTGAGTATGCAAAGATCAGGTAAGAAAAAACAAAGCCCATTGAATTGAATCTGGTAAGGGATGTGAAGGGCAATAAGAAGATCTGCTAGTACATCAGCAAAAGAAAGACTAGGGAAAATGCAAGCCTTCTGATGAATGGGGCAGTTGATCTGGTGCCAAAGAACAGGGAATAGGCCAAGGTTCTCAATGCCTGCTTCACCTTGGTCTTTACTGGTAAGTCTGACCTTAAGGAATCCCAGGTTCCTCAGGCCAGTGGGAAAGTCCCAGAGCAAGGAATACTTGCCCTCAGTGGAAGAGGACTGGGTTAGGGAACATTTTAGTAAATGGACATACACAAGTCCATGGGATCTGATTAGATGCACCCACAAGGCTGGTCAGCCTCACCTCAATCCCTGGGAAGGTGAAGGAACAAATCCTCCTGGAAGCTATTTCTGAAAACATGGAGGAAAAGAAGCATGCATTTATGAAGCAGAAATCATACTTCACCCACCTGATTGTCTTCTAAGATGAGATGACTAGCTTGGTGGATGAGGGGAGAGCAGTGGTCGTTGTTTATATTGGCTTTAATAAGGCTTTCGACACTGTCTCCCAGAACATCATCATAGACAAATTCCTGAAGTACAAGTTAGATGAGTGGACAGTGGGGTGGGCTCATAACTGGCTGAAATGCAAGGCTTGAAGGATTGGGATCAGTGGTGTTAATGACTTAAATAATGGGACCCAGTGCACCCCCACCAAGTGTACAGATGATACAAAACCAGGAGTGGCTGATGCACCAGATACATGTGCTGCCATTCAGAAGGTACAGGACAGGACCAGCAGGAACCTTATGAAGTTCAACAAAGAGAAGTGCAAAGTCCTGCACCTGGGAAGGAATAAGCCCAGGCACAAGTACACACTGGAGGCTGACCAGCTGGAAAGCAGCTTTGCAGAAAAGGACCTGTGGGTCCCAGTGGACACTGAGTTGACCGTGATTCAGCAGTGTACTCTTGTGGCAAAGGCAGCCAAAAGCCTTGTGGGCTGCATTAAGCAGAGCACTGCCAGCAGGTTGAGGGATGTGATCCTTCCCCTCTGCTTAGCCCTGGTTGCACACATTTGGACTCTGGGGTGCAGTTCTGGGCTTCTCAGTGCAAGAAACACTGTAGCAAATCCAGTATAGGACCACCAGGATGATTAAGGGATTAGAGCATCTGTCATATGAGGAGAGGCTGAGAGAGCTGGGACTGTTCAACCTCAAGAAGAGCAGATGCAAGGGAATCTTATCCAGGGGGCTTAGACTAGACGATCTCCAGAGATGCCTTCCAACCTCAATGATTCTATGATTCTGTGAAGAGCTTCAATACACGTACTTCTCTTGCCAGGTAGCAACAGTGAAAGAAGATTAAAACACACCAGGGAAGGTCTAGAGAACTATTTAAAGTAACACTGTAAATAAAGAAAATTCAAAAACTCTCCTTATTGTGCCCCACATTTAACATTAAATTTAACCATAACTGATTTTGTGAGAGGAAAATACTGGCTTTTGTTTTACATTAAATACTTTATTCACTAAGAACCATGCAGTTATTTACATGAGCACTGATAAAATAGGAGCCTCCCAACTCACATTTAAGCTAGGAAAGGATTAGTGTTAAGGCACAGTGGCATTCATGAGGCCATTTATCATTTTTCTTGATGATTATTTGGGAATAAAACACAGATTTTCTGACTCCAGCACTAGGATTCCTCTCCAGGAGAAACCTGCAGTGAACATTTGGCTACTCTCATGTACAAGGATTTTGATTTCCGGCAGAGAAGTACACTCCTGTTCCATGGTCTTTAATAAAGTTTAAAAGAAGTGTTGACTTTTTCCTGCATTTCATGCTGAGGAGGGAAGAAACAAACTTCTCTCTGAGCTGACCTTTAGGAGATGTTGTGTTGCCTCAAGCCCTGTCATTAAACATAGCAGCGAGCACTAATGTTTATGATAGAATGTTAAAAAAAGATGTAGACAATAGGAACCCCCTTTACTTTTCTGCTGCACCATGCTGTCCTAAAAATATATGTATGTTATCCAGGGTCACTTAGGATTTTGCATGTATGCATATTTTTTATGCACATAGAAAATCGTATGAATTATTTGTAAACATCAATGGATGTTCCAAAAATCAAAAACATCTGATCAGGACAGGTATGAAGCAGAACATGTGCCTGTGGTTTCAGTTCTGTTTTGCTGGTCTGTTTAGATCAGTAAAACTTCAGATGCTGGTTTCCCTTTTGCCCTCTATGCATTACAATCAACAGCACAGCGTAAAAAAGGATAGAAAAAAATACTTTCTTCTGACAAACATCTTCTGCCTTCATAAGATCACATCTTCTGGTTTTTTCTTAACTACTTTTTTTTTGTGCATTTAAGGCCTGAAAGCAGTGACCCTGTTGCTAAGCAACTGAGATGCTTAGGCCTCAGCCCTGGTGGTTGAGATGAGAAAAGGTCAATTAATGTGGCAGGCCTGTCCTTATCAATATGCTACTGTGGCACCAACTTTTATTTCTTTACAGTAATATATCATAATAAGTTTTGTAGGTCTTTATACTGTGGTTCTCTTTTTGAATAAAAGCATAACTAAGACTTGAGGGTATGTCTGATATAACAGAAAATGTAACCATAAAAAAAAGAAACCCAGAATAGAAATCATCTGACTGCTGACTATCCTGCTGTGCTGCCTGAGGCAGTTACACATTTCCATTGAGTTATTTTATGATCAGGCCAGTATGTTATTGAAATATTATCTCTTTAGCCTTTCTCATTCTGATAAGAAATGACAGGCTCTCAGAACAGTAATACACATGGAGAACAAAATATGGAGCTGTGGAGAAAATTCAGTTGGGGTAAGGAACAGCAGCTTGAGCATATTCCTATTAAAACTTCCTCACAACTCTTGTGTTGGATTTTAAATAACTGTCCTTTTTTTTATTCCAAAATGAGCATCAGAAACCTTTACTACTAGTGATACTAGTACTACTACTAGTACTGCTACTACAAAATTTTGTCAAATAATTTAGCGGTATAAACTACTTGCTGTGTGGAAAGTCTCCCTCATTTGGAAGCACTGTTATTTTAAAAGGCAGTCAACTGCTCATCACTGGATTTTTAAAGCATTTAGATATGTAACCTAAATCCCATTGACCATTCCAACTCTCCTCATCTGCCTGTTGATCAGACTCCTGACCGTGAAGATCTCCCCCTCAGGAAATTATCAAAGGGAAATGCTGCACAGGCTTCTAAGGAGGACATTGCTGGCTGTGGCTCTGGTCATTTTGGGATCCATGGGTGATAGAGCCAGCCACCTGCCTCTCTTCCAGGGTACATGGTGTCTGGGCTAGTGTCAGCAGGGGCCTCCTCCTTTCCCACATACTCAGGGTGGGATCGAAGAAGCACTCTGACTGCCCCTGGACCTGGTGGTTTATAATTTGGCAGCACCTTCTGCACAATGAAAGCATGGCCAGCAGGGTAAAGTGTGTGGGGTCATGCTGCCATTCATTAGCTGGTTCTGGGACTATCAGTGCTCAGATGAACTGCCATAAGGAGAAACTGATTTTTACATGGTGATTTGACAACGCAGAATGGTTTGCCTGCGCTACTAATCATTCTTATTTTCAAGTGCTATTAGGGTCACAAGAAAGCTCAGTCTTCACAAGAAAGCTTAGTCTTTCTTATTTTTGACAGTCTTGTCTACCCAAACACTGCACTATCAAGAGTGATGCTCAGTGCGGGCGTTGATGGACAGGGAGTGCCATTTCTTGCCTGCTCTTTGCCTTTCCTTCAAGCTTATCCTGTGGCAGGAAAAAAAGGTCTGAGCAAGGTCCAAGTGCTTAATTATACATGAATTCCAGCAGTAAACAAGGATTGCATCCAGGTAATGATGGTGGTTTCCATGAGTGATCCTTATTTGTTAGATAGTGGCGGAGAGGCTTGGTGAGGCTTTTTCTAACACCTGCTAGCTTCCCTTAAAACTATCCTGTTCTGCAGAAAATAGGAGTTAAAAGCCAGAAAAGGCACCCTGTTCCAAATCCTATAGCTACTCCAGAGAGACAGCCTCCAGAAGACCATTTTGTTGCTGTCAGATGAAAGAAAGTCGAACTGCAGCCCTTTATATCTTATTTGCAGTCACTTCATGATTTCAGGTACATAAATGCTACCTTGTTAATTACTGTTTATAGATAAGAATAAAACTAAAGGTCTTACTCCCCGTTTTGAAAGCATGACTATCCCTTCTCTTCCCCACATGTTCTACCCAAGTTAAATAATTTGCTTTCATGAATTTCCTCCTGACTACATTAATGTGAGACTAGATTCCAGGCCTATAGTTGTCACCCTGCTTCAGGGAGTGGGATTTCGTATTCCCTCTGTTCTTATACACCATGTACATAATGGCATAAACTGACCTCCAACTAATTTGGAGCGAGGACTCTCAGCTGTTCAGCCCAGTTCCCCTGCAGTTACGATGCTCATGTGTGTTTTACTTCCTTGTTTTATAGCATTAATGGAGAAGCAGATGTTGCCTTCCTCCCTGCAAATGCTATACAGTGAATCATCTTAGCCTCTCTGTAAAATTTTAACTTAATGGAGTCCTGGCATTTGTGATGAGCTGAGGAACTTAATTTTATAGAACAACCTATTGAACAAGCTGTTCTTGGACATTCCCATCTCAACTAAATGTTAAAAGTATTAAAATTCACATTAGCACAAGAGGAAATTTTGCATGGGTAATCCTTTAATACAGTGTTTTATGGCTCTATTAGCTGCACAGCAGCTGGTGACATGATGAATTTAATCCATTAAAAAATTCAGTAAGAGGTTTAAAAGTCAGCTTTTTAAAACATAATCTTGCTGCAAGGAAAGAGAACTTCTCCTCAGGGCCAGAGACATGGTGAGTTCACAGTGTGGCAGGTATATGAAATACACCTGCATGACAAGCTTTCATATGCTTATGGTTTCACACCTAGCAGAGAGCTTATGGTGATGAGAAAGAAATCAGGAGCACAAGAGAATTCTTAAGGAGCATATTTAAGTAATGCCTCTGTCCAGCTTTCTCTCCATCTCTCCCTTTTTTTCTGTTAAAGGATTTAATACTGTAGAGTTAAAAGGTCACCTTTCTGCTTCTTATATATGTATTCCATACAAAGACCATAGCACAGGAACTATTTACTTCTCTCTTGAAGATTTACTACCTGCCAAAGCCTGGTAGAACTAGAAAATTCCTGTGTTTTCTACATGAAGAAAAATTACAGATTTATGAAAAGCCCTTTCTTTTTCTTGTTTTTGATACGAAGATAGAAGTTAACATGTTTGTGTGTCACATACATTTTATAAATGTGTATGAGTACACAGTCTTGCCAAGTCATTATTTTACCATGATATTTAATAGCCTTCTTGAGCAAGCTCCTACAGCCACATAGATTTAGTAAAAACCTGAGCTTCCATTCAACAGCTTTTCTTAAAAGTTTCTTTGCAGATGCAGACAACCCCCTGAAAACATGACTTAAATTCTTACAGGCTTGTAACCTAAAAAGTTAATAAAAAGTACCTAAAAATTAATTATTATTATTTTAAGCAGCATGACTTTTAGGACATTTTAATTATTTTAGGAGCCCTTTTCCAACACTGTTGGCAGTATTATTATCACATATCCTTACTCCTTGCCAGTTATCTGGAATCAGCCCTTTATGAAATTAGACTGCTTAAAACTAATTTACCTTGACTGTGCAGTTGTTTCAGTCATGGTTTCCCCATACAAATATTTCACTAATATCTACATGCTCCTGGGTGACTTATTTTGCCAGGTGCAAAAACATTCTAGCTTCCCTTCCCAAACATCCACCTTTGCTAGGTTTCCCTGGGGAAACACTAAATATGCTTTAAATCAGGGTAAGTACATTTCTTTATGTAACCCCATTGGTAAATTTTATTTATTGTACATCTGATTATGATCTATGATGTAGTGTTGCAGATCATAAACTAACAAAGGCCACTTAAAGTAAATAATTAATCTGGTCTTTAGCCAATCCAACTATGCCAAGCAAGACCCCACAGAACTTCAGTAACATTGCTATTTAAATTCTTTATCAAATTTAAGAAAAAGTCCAATGGCATAAAGTGCTTTTCCTCTGTGTGTCCTGCTTCCTCTTCCCTCTGCCTTTGGAAATGGTTGCGGTGAAAGTGAGAAAGAACTGTACAGTGACAATATACTCAGATTGATTGAAAGCAAAACTGAGGGAAAGATTTTTTGTTCATTGTATTTGATATTATGTGACACAATTTTATTTGATTTTCCTCTAATTGACTTTGTGCTCCTTACATTTAATCTGGGTGTATATAAAGGTAAGCTTCACTACAAAATTAAGTTGATAGGAACTCCTGAATAATTTGCATTCATTAAAAAAAACCCCAACAGGATAATGTGTGTTCTAATTTGAGCTAAATAAACGCATATCTACATACTCAGGTGCCTGCTGTTGTGCATTAGCTATGCCCGCACTCAGCACGAATTCATGACAGATTTTATCTCTGGATGTTCCTAGACTGTAACTGCTATGTGTAGATATGCACTAACTGAAGGTTAAGGAGATTCATCCATAGAAAGCAATTACAGTATTCAACTTCCTTTTACCTTTTTTCTGGGGGTCTTTCATCATGTACTTTCTGATCACTTGGAGACTGTATTTCACTAAATAAAGCTCATGTAGATACTCCATTTTGCAGCTGCTGCACACATCCACTGTACTAGGACAGGTACTATGACAGTGCCCTTCTCACATTTTGTGAGAACCTTTCTACATGAAGGTATGCATAATGCTGCAGTACAGTGCCCTTACTTCCCTCCTGCCTCATGAAGTCTAACTTGGGGTGGGTGTGTGCATGGGAGGATGATCTGTGTATTAGACTCCATTCTGGCTCCACACTTGTGTTACATATATTTTTATGGCTATGCCTAACATTATTTCTTCATTGCTATTGGCTGTCTTTTACTTACTTTGCCACATGTTTTGAAAAGCTGCCCTCAGTGCAGCAAGTTGGGTGGGTCAACATGAAGTGTCTTATGTATTAAACTGACTGTTACCTTGATGAGTACATCTAACCTCCAGAGTGTACTATCAGGGTGGTATATTTAATAATCACAAACCACCTACTTGGCTGTCCTTAACAAAATCCTGAGATCTTGCAAAGGACAAAGATAATCTAAAAAAAGGGAGATCAAAATACCAAGCAAAAACCTGTTTAGAAGCACAGACGCTCCTCAAGATCTCTGCCATGCTTTTCCTTAAAACCTATTTCCAGATAAATTGGTGTGAAGGTTACAACACTAGCTGAGAGAATGCATTGTCCTTTGTCCCCTCAAGTGCTCTGGCTGTTTAGAATGTATCAATTTGCATGGCTTTTTTGGTTTGTTGTTTACAGTAGTATGCAAAGCAATTAACATCTCCAAAACCCCAGAATGAGCTTTGAGATGAATATAATTAACACAGAAGTAAAAATCTAAATTCAAACTATACTAAGTCACCACATCAGTGCAATTAGTAAAGAGAGAAATAACTTATTTGCCCTTTTAGAGTCATGAAACTTGTTATAACACACCCTTAGCAATACTTTATATTTAAAATCGGATTTGTCAGAGTAGCATTTACTGGCAAACTTGATTCCTCTTTTCTTGTTACAGTGTGTATCACAGATGGATGATTTATAGATGTTCAAATAATTGACTGTATTTCACACTTTCAGTACCAATGATTTTTAAAATAAGATTTTGATGCAGGGGAGCAAAGAGTGAAGAAAGATTTAGAACAGCCAGCATAATACATTCACATAATGCTTTGCATTATATATATATGTATCTATATACACAGACACATACATATGTAAAAGGTTTGCAATTAAGAACTGTGAAAACTTGATAAAACATCAATTAATGAATGCCCACATCACCTCTCTGAAGTATGCATTGTTATTACACTGAACATACATAAGTAACAGGGAAGAGCTTATCAAATGTAAATGGCAGGTTCTTCATGTTTTTATTATTGAGACACACAGTTTAAACTGTTTACTGTATAGCATCAAAGTATGTGCCAATAGGCAATTTCTGAAAGCATGTATTCTACTCATTATAACAATGAAATATTGCAACCTTTACTGTATTACTGGAAACTGTCTGATATGGAGAAGAGCATTTTAAAGACTTCTCATACCTCTTCTTTGCTAATGTCATTTAACTTTCTTCTAAGTTTAGGTTGTAGATTCTTTTATATTTTTCATTTG
Source organism: Pelecanus crispus (assembly GCF_030463565.1). Classification (NCBI taxonomy): domain Eukaryota; kingdom Metazoa; phylum Chordata; class Aves; order Pelecaniformes; family Pelecanidae; genus Pelecanus; species Pelecanus crispus. The sequence goes on along the minus strand of NC_134644.1, from coordinate 78,071,674 downwards.
AACCATGTTCTAATTCAGTGTGACAGTTTTGCCTGTTTGGCAACTCCATTTTGTGGAAGAAAACAGTAGGAATATTGTGATATAAGTTAAAGCTACAATTTCAGATATCTCTTGTTTGCCATTTAGCCAGTTATTGAAAAACCTTCCTAACTTTAAGAGCATAAATTATCCCTTTAAACTTTAAGGGATGTAAGTAAATTACTTTGTGTAAAAAACAAGTAATGGATCTGATTTGACAAAAGTCATTGACTGAATCATCTCTGTGGACTGCATTAAAAGGAGAACTCTGAAAGGCGAGACAAACATGAGTATTCACACTGCTTTGTGTTAGCAACTTCTCAAGTGGACCAGAAACAAAAAACATACTACTAAATTTGTAAGAAAAATCCCAAACTGTCTAGAAAAGACAATTTTATTAGCATGTGTTCCAATGTAGTCTAGTCTTATACAGGAAGACACCACAGCAATGGGATGTCTTTATTAGATATAATTATTTATGCTAGTGATTGTAGAAATAAAACCTAGTTTTAAAGAAGCCTTAAAATTTACCAAAATAGATTTATTGTTATAAAACCTAGTTAGATTAGATCAGAGCAACTTGGTATTTTCAAAGTTTACATTTATTGCAAGTATCTGCTTCTCATTTATGTTGTCATTTTGACATCAAATTAATGTAAGTTACCTTTACAAAGGTAAAATAGTGCAAAAAGACACATATGAAAGGAGAAACAAGGCTTAAAAGTTATTTAAATTACTATGTTTCTGTCTTAATTTCATCACCTGAGGTAAGTAGTTAAGCATGTAAAGCCATCATATGCAATTTGAACAGTACCTGCCCATTGTCTCAGCTCTTATTGAACTCCTTGCCTCAAAGTGTCCAAACATGCGAGTAACAGGGTCAGGAATATTTTTTTTTCTTTTAGCCTTCAGGAGCACTTGCCTGGCAAGTTATTCCTTTTAAGTTAACCCTTTAGGTTGTTTTCCCTAAAACCAACTTTCAAGACCACTGAGCAGCTACCAGGGGCACAGTCAGAGGCTTCCTGCCTTTATGAAGGACAGACTGACAAGAATACATTTCTATAATCTCTGCTTCCTGCTGTTTCTCTTCCAGATGAGAGGAGAGGTGGTGATCAATGATTTGCATAGCCTTCTTGTCCATGCCCCATCAAAAATAATTCTACTGCAGGCAAACAGCCTAAGCTAAAGCATGTGGGAGGTAGGTACTAGTTCCGCCATCTGTAAAATTAGGATGTTAATATTTAGCAATAACACAATTTTATAATGATGAAACAAACAGTACTTGAAATGTTTTTAAAAGAGATTAAGAGGCTATAAAAGTATTCATTGCTCTTACTAAACAAGCGTTCTCAGGTGAGCAACTTCCATATGCTTTATGTCAAAAACATTTAGCAACAACTTACCTACGGTAGCTGGAAGAGTATAATTTGTAAAGAAGGCATGGAAATAGTTTACTATGGCTAGCTAATGAAGCCTCTAAAAAGCTGTTTTTCTTTGTGAAGAACCACAAACCGTCAGTGACAAAAAGGATCTTTTAAGTCGTCAAGAAAGGCCACAAAGGTATTGCAGGAAAATAAGCAGCACCTTGGAAATGGCTCAAAAAAGATGATTTGGAATCTCCCACCTGCAAAGGGGCAAACAAAGCAAGCAGTGAAAAAATGAGAGCTGACGTGTGTGTCATATGTCAAGAAGACAGAGTGGATAACAAGAACTGACATGTAGGAGGATGCCTTTGTCAAATTGCCAGAAGTTCCAGAGCTCAGGACACCTTGCTGAAGGCAGAGGAGGTTGGGAAAGACGAATGCACCATGCCACCTTTCAAAGGTCAAGACTATGCAACAGCATCGATGAAACACTGCCATGGCTGCCACACAATCTAGGTAGAGAAAGAAAACTTCCATTCCTTCCTGCAATACAAAAATTGAAGGGAAATCTAATAATTAGCCTATTACAGGATAGTCAATCATTTAACTACTGAAAATCAGGGGAGACATATTCTAATCTCATTTCACTTGAGAAATCCTGTTGCCTTTATTGGCAGAATTTGTGCCACTGATGGGAAATCTCTCATTCTGACTTCAAGAGCAGTTGTTCTCTTGCGGCCTGATTCATTAAGTTAATGGGACACTTTCTCTTGAGTCCTCTGAGAATAAGATCTGTGCACTGATAAATCTCAGTAGTTTCAGAAGTTCATCTAATCAAAGGTGATCTGAATGTCTTCCATCCAATTACTGCACCAAAGACAATCAGTTTCATAATACTTCCAGATACTGCTTTTTCAGCTAGGCCCATCAAGCCAGGAAAAACAGTTCCTTGCACTTTATTGTACATCTGTATCCTTGCCTATAGCTCCTGCCAACCCAGAAGGAAAAAGGGCAGACTGGGGGGAAGGGGAAGAGTAGAACAGTATCTTTTATGCCAGCACAAAGAAGTGGGTTTAGAGTTTAGGAAAGATTCAGGGTTTGATGTCATTTTCTCTAAATCACTACAACCATTCCTGGATTTTGAACCCCAAAGTGCAAAATCCCTTTCTGTGAAAATTCAGTGTTTTCTCCTTTTCCATGATATCTTCCTCCCAGACATTGGTCTGGTACTTCCTTGTCACTCTTTCATCACAATTTTCACCTTCCTACCCTTCACACCACCCTGTTTCTCCTAAATAACTAATATATGTGGCAGTTTCTTCTGTTTGTTAATTCATTTCCATTATCAGGAATGCTGTCTCTTCTGTACACTTACACTACCCATGACTGCCAGATTGAGACAGCTACATATATCTGAGGCACCCTCTCTTGACTGGAAAAAGGTCAAAGTGATCTTTGCTTGCGATACACAGTAATTCATTGCCCTTACATTCCAAACTATGACCAAGACACTACATTTTGCTATGTATTTTATGATGTTTAATGTACCCATGTGATATGCAGGAAAGGTCTTGCAATAAAAGCAGTAATCCCCATTTTACCAATGGAATTTAAATCAGGACACCCCACCTGCTTTATGCTTTCCTAGCGTTGGTGATTAGATTATATTATGTACACAGCAGTGTAGGGGAAAATAGGCTAATTGAAATTGATGTATAAGCAGTCACACATTTTGTAGGATCTCAGTGGTTCTTTGCCATGTTGTTTTGGATTGCTTGTCTTTATCTGCAGCACTGGGCAGCTCTGTTCTTCTCAAGAAGCACTGGAAACTAGGTATTGCACAAAAACAAAAGGGAGGGTGCCTTGCTTGTCAAATTTGGCTGTTCTAATTGCAAAGTGTTGGCGGGGGCAAAGAAGGTCATAAAAAAGATAATATAAAACCCCATCATACAGTGTTGCTCTCCTTCCACACCGACTGACTGCTAATCTTTCACATTTCAGTGCACCTAATGGGGATGAGAGATGGAAGAGCTAAGCTAGTCTCAGTTGCAATAGGTAACCTCGCTGGGGTCATGTGTTTGGTCTGAGTAATTGTCAATGTGTTAACAAGGCCTGCATTTAAAGGAAGAGAGAACAAAGGGGGTAAAAGCCAAAATTTATCTGCCTATACTATCCATTCTTACTAGGGACCAACTAAAGCAAATGTTCTTAATTCCATCAAGGGCATTTCTTCCGTTTAATGAGCACATAGGAAAGAGAGACGTTGTTCAAGTACAAGGGTTCAGTTTGCAGCAAGCCACAAATCACATTTCATTTATCAGGCCTACAGATGACAGGATATCATCAAATCCCTGGAGAGTCATATTCATTAAAAAGAAATCTTAAGTAATTACAACAATTAATTGACTTGAAACAGTTTCGGGTGGAGAAGGTTTACATAATTCATTTGCCAGACAAAACAAGCCTTATGAAGTCAGGGCAACATATTATTTAGAAGCATCCTCCCCTTCCTGTCATCTTGAAAAGCACAGAATAACACCAAACACCTGGAGACAACTGACATGGGCAAACAAACAAACAAAAGACTGAAAAAGCATCTCAACTTTTATAACTTTATAAAAGGGATAATGTTTCACTGACCTGATCATATCATTACTTAAAAGCCTGAGAATAAAACATTCTCCCATTTCTTCTTGTGTTTATTCTAAATAGGCAGAGGATTTCTAAGGATTAGTTATGCAATAGCAAATTTGGGAAAAAAAGGCAAATTAAAACCCTTCACACAGCCTCGGTACAATGCAAACATCATGTATGTCTAGTTGCAAATTCAGCCTGAGTTTTCCTCCAGGTTGTGAAATGTGCAAACATATTTTGCTACTTCCTGTTGGCTGATCCTGAATTTATAGATATCAGAATGCCATTCTCATGTCTGTACCAGCAGTGAACAGAAAGATTCCTCAGATGACTCCTATTATGCTATGCAATATTTTCTCATGTTCCCTAATCTGCCTGTTCCTCTGTTTTACTTCTTACTTTATACTCATTTTACAAATTGAGGCAGAGGTTTTTCTGTTCTACATCCATTCGGTGTCTACAGTATGGTATTAATCCATGAGTAGGACTTCTAGGTATTACTAGAAAACAGGTACAGCAGATTTCCACAGTAATTCCAACTTCTTGAGTTGAGAAAGTGCTCTAAGTGCTCAGACTGTTTTTTAATGTTATTGTTTCCATTGGTAGCTCCAGTTGGAATTCTACTTCTCTGCACATACATATCAATGTCTTTGGCAAAATGAAGGAATAGTCATGCTTCACAAAATGTATTTGCCAGAATAACAGCCAGAGAAAAGTAAGTGCCAGAAATGCTCTGGGATGCTTATAAAAGTATTTAAATTCAACGTGTAGGTATGCAATTCATTTATCATATAGCTGGACTTGAAGAACAAGGCAAATATTATTGTGAGACTTACAAAACTAGTTTCCTACATCATTAACTAAGGAAAATCTGCAACGCTACCTAAAAATTAGGAAATTCCCAATTCAAATGATTAATGACACACAGTGTCAGTGAACAGACTGACAACAATCAGTGCCCATATTTGATAAGGAACAATGTCATTTTTTGTAACTTTACTGTTAAAGACCATCTCAGTTCATGTGTTTCTGGCCTCTACTATCTGCCTGCTAGATCCTATCACTAAGAAAGATCCTTATCTCATTTCAAAACTCTTCCCATGATGTCTGTAGAAAATGAAAAAAATTCTTATTTCTGGTAGTGCCATACACTGAGAGGATAAATCAAGAATTTCCCATGTTTTCTGGCTATTGATTATTTCAGGAGACTAATTTCAGGTATATTCTGTCTAATTTCCAGATATTCTGAATATTCTTCAAGTCACCATTGTCTTCCTTTGAAGTGGGTAGTTTGAGCTGCCTGCCACAGTGGAAAAGCCTACACATTTATAAGTTTTAATATGGCATATTTTCCATATGTACAAACTTATAATTAAAAAAATCCCAAACAAACCTGGCTTATGTGAATTCCAGCCCTTTGATAAAATGCAAGTAGTGCAAGTCATTTTGTTTTTCTTAACTCATCAACCAGTTAGTCTCCATCCATCAAAATAAGGTAACATAGATGAGTCACATATCCCTTAAATTTTTATATGCTTTGTATGTTTAATCTGCAATTCACAAAGACAGAGTACAGCTTTGCTGCTCTGTACTGGTAGGACTAAGGAGGATTTAAAATACAAGCATTGTATTTCTCTCCGATTCTGATCATAATAGGCAGTGTAAAAAAAGAACAGAATACATAAAAGCACTGTACGTATTATTTCTGAACATTTTATACAAGACTGAGGCAACAAACCCATCACGAATAAGACATCATGACTGCAGCAATGATTAATGAGATGCTAAGTGCAAGTAGAAAATATTATTTTCTGCCTAGGCATACAATCATGATATTCTGCAATTTTTTTTCACTGTTGCACACAGTTCACATGTGCTGAAGCCTACATAGCAGAAGGGATGCATTTAAGTAGCATAGATAATCTGCGTACGAAGTTTCAGACCATTACAAATGCAGACAACCAAGGAAGAAAACCTACTAAACCTTCGATTAGGCATGCAAACAAAGTAAAAATCTTACCAATGTGAGAAAACTGGAGTTTGATGGCTGATTGCAGATTGTGGCCAGCAGCGGGGTTTACTCCTGCTGTAGTTCCCACCGAGGCAGGTCCCACCTAGAACAGCAAGGTACACCTCAGCGCAGGGCCATGCCCCGGCAGATCCTGAACATTTGCCTGCCAGAGCCCGCTTTAAAAAAAGAAACTCTATGCCCTTAAACTATCTCATCTTGGGAGTCTAAATCCAGATACCCCTTGGAGGGGAGAAAAGGCTCAACGCTTTGTGTTCCCCACTAGCCCCTGGGGCTGGGGCTGTCCCCCCACTGCAGCTCCCAGCGACACTCTCAAGATGGAGATGACTCCCCAGGGGGGCTGTCGTGTTCCTCGCAGCCCCCTGGGAGACACCGCTCCCCTCAGGCACCTGCAAGGAGCAGGGCTGCAGCTCAGGGAGCTGTGACTGCACCCAAAATATTTCTTCTTACAGGTTTATTTGATGAAACGATTTATTGTACATGTTTACTCGAAGAAACAGTTTAAGTGGGGTGGGGTTTAAGTCCCAAGCCTCCTGCTACCGCCATCTTGGGCCCTCTCCTTACTCCTCAGAGAGCAGCCCCTCTCGCTGCTGCTGCTTCCTCCGCAGGCCTCCCCCAGTGGCTGGTGTTGACAAGATTCATGGCGGCAGCGGCTCCCTGGGCTGGCTTAGGTGGCAGGACTCCCAGCTGGCTTAGGTGGCAGGACTCCCAGCTGCCACCATGTTTCCCCCTCATGAAGCGCTGCCGGAGCCAGAGAGACCTGGGCTGGCTGCAGCCCTCTGACGGAGGGAGCAGCTTCCCTCCCTCACCCGCCGCCTCGCTGCTCCCACCAGCACAGCTGTGTGTGCCTCTTGTTATCCATTTCCTTGTGAACTTGTTAAAAACTTGTGAGCGGGTCTGTGAGGCTGTGAATGGACAACGCTCTGAGGCGGCTGGCCCCGGAGGGATGGCAGCCCGGCAGCGCTGCCATCTCCTCCCGCCGGTCTCCTCTGAGGGAGGGAGGCAGCTGGGGGCCGGGCAGCCCCGGGCCCGGAGGCTTTACCATTTCTGCCTGCGGTGAAGTAGGAGACTCACTGCTAAATGGGCAACACGAAAGTTCAAGGCCTTACCGTTCCTTTGTTACATTCTTTATTCAAATTTCCTCTATTTTTCTTTCAAATGTCTCCGCAATACTCATGAGGTAGAAGGAACGTTATTATTTTTAAAGAACTACACCTATTTTAAAATACAGTTTGCTTTGTGTTACAAAATAAGGAGAAACTGTCCTAACCGGTGTGATCTGGTCTCTTCAGTTACAGAGGTGCAAATCAAAACAAAATCCAGAGCAGCAGAGGCCTTTGCTTTGTCTAATTAGGTATCACTGGGCGATGCTTGTGATAAGTGTTTATCTACTGTCTGTGAAATGGAAAAAATCCATTTTGTGTTTGTATAATTTCATTCATCGTGTACTGTTTGACCTCATCAGGCACTACCTCACTAGCCTTCTCTACTTCTTTTTCTTAGTCACATTTACAGTTTTCCCACTTTCTGCACAACCAGAAACACTGGAGGAATGGGACTGAAGAGGGTATGTGGAAGGTAAAATAAACATGATAAGTGAAACCTCTCCTTTGCCATTTATGCTCATTTCTTATAAATGTATACTTCTCACAATACAAAAGAAGAATGTAAAATTACAAGGATTTAATGGAAAATATTAATTTATATATTCAGTGTTAGAAATGCAGAAATACAAAAATGACATTGATATGACATCTGCAGGCCTAACATTTGTTTGCATATCAGGTATCAGCACTAGGAGAAGAGTTAAATGTGGGCTATGCATGTTGTTGACTAGATCATCGGCTGCAATAAATCAGTTAACCGTGCTGAGGTCAATGGACCTGTGCTGATTTACACTGTCTAAGAATCTAGCTAGATGGATGCATATGGCAGAGAAAATGCTGGCAATTATCAACTTCAAAAATGTAACAAAACCCATTCACCTATGCACACCTGGTAGGAACACAGATTGTGCCTTGTAGAAAATCTATGGAAATGCATTTAGTCTTCTTTTCATAGAAAGGAAAATTCTTTTCACTTTGAGCTGTTAAGACATTCACAAATTAAAAGGAAGGAAACCAGAACAGAACTTTTCTTTGGAGGCTTCAGTTTTAAAGCAAACCAAAACAGAAAAAAGGTCTGGACCAGAAAGGACCTTTTTGTAGAGAAAACTCCAGGTCAGGGGCCATTGCAGAAGGTTTATGGGAAAACACAGCAATATGAATTCTAGACTGTAGGTTTAGAAGTAGTTTAACTCCCATTGAAAGTGTGTGAGATGTACTTCTCCCTTGTGAAGGAAACAAAGGGGGTTTAGAAATGTATGTAAGCCAGATAACACAGCAAATCAAAATAATACAGAAAGAGAAAAAAAACTCCTTGGTGTGAATCACCTTTGCCAAGTGTATAACCCTGACCGAAGGGGCAGCTTTTCAGGTGGTGTAAATCATTGTAACTCTATTGACTTCAGTAAAGTTGCACTATCAGGGGATATGACCTTCTTTGTATTTCTTCCCAAGGCACAGCAATAATGACTAAAAACGTAGAAAATCACCTAGAGATTTTCACATTTTTAAGATTGTGCTGCATTAATCCAAATCCATTGAACTCAATACGAAATTTTAATTGAATCTATCGGTTTTGGATTGCCACGTTCAAGCCAAGCATGAATCTACAGCCGTGTTACAAACCCTAAAAAAAATGGTGTTTGTAATGGAATTGCTGACAGATCCTTAACCATAGTGGTGCTAGCGGGAGTCACTATAATATTGTAAATAAGGTGAATAGGCTCTTCTTATCTCATTTCACAGCTGAGCAGTGTATTGCCAGATAAATCAAATCAGGGTAAACGGCTTCATCTAATAAACTGGGTCAACATATAATGTATTTGTTCAGGTTTGCACTTTCATTGATTCTCATTTGATTTAAGAAGAGATATTTCAGTTTGTGTTTACAACATTTTTAAATATCTCTTTTTGCCCTTCTCTAGAGAACAAGCAAGAGAGAGAGCATGCAAGCTGGTAGCATCACAAAAATGTCATGTTTTCTGTAAGTTCTGCTTTCCATCTTTGTGCATCTGGGAGAGAGTGGGGGTGGGGAATGAGGGAGTTACTGACTCTTATCTGCATTTTCTCAATAATGTTTTAGTGATGTTTGCTAATGTATCATTCATTAACCATCAGCCACTATAAAAAACATAATCTATCTCACAAAGTGGACATTATTATCGCATTAAATCATTTCACAATATACCTGAACGGTTCCACATGAGGGGCCTGGCCTGACTGAGCTCAAATGCCTTGGGGGCAAACTCTTCTGTAGTAATGAGATACGAGGTCTGTCTGTGATGAATATGATATTACTCGTGTCAGTGGCTGTGGACTGCACCCAGAATATTTCTTCTTACAGGTTTTTTTTTTTTTTCCCTATTGCAAAGGAACTCAGGCAAAGCACTATTAACCCAGTAAATGAAGCTCTAAAGATCACAGAGTGTGCCCATTAGTCGGCAAGATTGTGACTAATCCAATTTTTCTTGCAGGGAGTAATTCTAATGCTTCTGTAACATCTGGGGATGGCAGGGCCTGCATTACTGATGAACCTGGATATTTTTTCTTCTACCTTTTTCTTCATCAAAGAATGATTATTACATTCAGTTATTTCACTGCTTCTCCTCCCTCCCCCACATTTTGCCCCTGACTCCTTCTGCAATGATGACCTCTTTGAAGATGCTTAAAATAATATTCCAGGCTGACAGAAGAAGTGAAAAGGGTGAGGACTGTGAAGGAGGCTGAAAAAGAAACACATTGTGTTTGTAGGTGTGTGGACAGAAAATGTGCTTGTTCACTGCAGGAAAAGGATTAGGTTCCCCCAAAACAAGCAGAAAAAGAACCTAGAACCTTTTATTATCAGTGACCATTAAAGGCATGCTGTCTTAAATTGTGTCCCAGGGTTGGAAGAGAATGTCATCTTGCTTCTACTTATTCTGGTAAAAGCATTATGGGTTATTCTTTGTGTGGCAGCGTTACATGTCAGGAACAGTAAAATCCTGCTTTTATGATTTATTTATTGTCAATTATGGAATTGCATTCTAATATAAACTGCCACTTAGGACAGGCTCAGGCAATTTCATTTAAATGGGACCTCAAAAAATGCTTTACGATAGTAAGATATCTATCAAATGCTGATGGCTAACATATGTAGATTTTACAGGCTGATTTTTCTGTCTTCAGAAGCAAATCTTACCTTCATCTGTTCAAAGATGCAAAAGATGCTAAATACCAATAGGCTTCCATTTTTACAGGTAGGGAACAATGCGACAAGGTAGAGAAAGAATGGATTACATCCCATTTCCTGTAACTTCATTTGCAGTGTTACAATATGGGAAGAAGTTTAGGGATAGAAAATAAGTCATGGAATTCTGCATCTAGTTGCTTAAATCTTTGCATGAAGGAAGTTATTGCTGTTCTCATAATTCAGCTGCAAGCCTATGAATTTTAGTAGTGGTTATATTGGAGTTTCATGCTTAATTTCTCTTGTATATCTTTCATGTAAGACTATTTTATTGGGTTCCACACTAAGAATTAAATTTTGTCCAACATACAGAACATCTGAGGTAGAACTCTACCTCTTTCAACAGCTGCTATTTCATTTTTATTATTTTATTATTATTTTATTACAGTGCTTGCACTGTGGCAGTATCTCTGCAGAAAATAGTGGCTGTTTAACATATCCCAGGTAGTCTGGGTTCTGGAAGTAGAAACACCTTTTTCACAACATATTTGTATTTCTGCTTCTAACTGAAACCCGAATACACAGTTGTACATGAACTAGAAAGAAAGAAATATGTGTTTAGACTACAACTTTTCTTCTTTTCTTTCCTAGAGTCTAAGGATATGATGATGATTCTGTTAGCTGTCAGTAACAATTCTGCAGTGGCTCATGAGTTTGTTATGAAACAAATCCGGAGATTGTCACTCGGTGACTTCAGCAAGAGTCCTTGAAGAGCTGGTGCTATTCAATATGAGGAAGACTAAGAAAAGTGATAGACTGAGACCAACATTTGCTAATGTTTATAACAGTATAAATGTAGCGAGTAGGAAGGAAAAAAGTAACAGATTTGAAGGTATTTTAAACACCTAGGTGCCTGGGCCATTAAATAGAAATACATGTTAATTTAGAGAAATAGAACAGTCAGAGATGCTGTGAATCAGACATGGGAGTATTTATTACATAGAACAGTTATGTGAGGTAGTGACAAAGGAAAGGATCAAGGCAAGAAATATCTTTGATGCTATCAGTCCAGCTGAAATACTAAAATCTGTCAATCCAGACAGTGGCTTTCATCAACAGGAAATGGAGAGAAAAGCAACACAAAGAAGAAATGCCATTACTGCCTTTAAGAAGCTGTAGTTTGGTTTCACAGGGAACAATCATGTTTAATTTGAGGCACTATTTATCATTCAACAAGAAAGCAAACGGTGAACTACACAGTGGTTTGTCATGCAGTTAAAGAATGTAGCAAAAATATGCGTTTTGGTACAAATCCTTCTGTCAGAGCTTAGCCTAAGTAAATTGGATATATTTTTAACTCTTCTTTAACTCCCTGTGTAGACTGGAAAATCCCTGTTTTTCTGGTTTGAGATTACAGGGAGGTTTAAGCTAGGTACTAGTGAGATGCATACATTATGTATAAGAAATACTAATAACTGGAGTTATTGAATGAAACCCTGTCCACTCCAAGTCAGCAACAAAACTGCTATTGGACCCACTGAGCCAAGATTTTATACACAGATTCATTCTGGCATTTGTAAATGTATTCACCTAATTCTGTTGCTCTTTGAATTTTCACAGATACAGCTAGAAGAGGATTCACCCAGTGATGCCAGGAGATGATATGTAGAGTCAGAATATTGCCATGCCACTTTCCAGACCAGACTAGCCAGGAACTTCGCCAAATATGTCTTACATGCCTTTCCTGACAGCTGTACACATGTAGTATTGAAAATGAGTCTGCAAGACAGAAAACACTTGTGCTGGTGACCAAAGTGATTAAGTATGCAGGTGTTTGTTGGATTAGGACTTTAAAGCAGATCTTGCCTAATGGCTGTAACTGTTGTGGATGTAAGTCATGAATCAAATGGAATTAGCTAATGTATAACAATGTTACAGTGCTGGGTGAAGAGAGATGCTTATTTTTGCCTTTGAGTCAATAACAAACACCATAAATTTTAATGTCAACTTTTGCTAATATTGTACCTCAGCAATTTAGTTTTATTTAAATTGTTTCTTCTTTTTTTGTTATTTGTCAGGAGCCACCTTTGACTTTCCTTCAGATAGCTGAATCTGGTAAGCTGTCAGCTGGCGGGTGTGAAACTGCAGCAAAACTGCTGTTGACTTCAATGGTATCAGGTTTTCACTCACAGTTTCCAGCATGGTTTGAACTGACATGCAAATCCAAATTCAGCTATAAGATGACAGCAAAAGGGTTTTTTCAGCCTACAGATTGCTAAGCTGCCCGAAGGGTGCTACTTTCTTACATATAACATGCCTGTAGAAGTGTTTGAGAACCTGTGCGCTTCGTTGTGCCCGGGTAATTCCACCAGTGACAGAATCTGAGAACAGTCCTTGCACCAAGTGTTTGTTACAATATCTTTAATTGCAAAACACAGCCTTGAATGCTGTTTTGGTAGTGGATCATAAAAAATTGCCCAACAGTACAACTCAATAATTGTTAAATGAATTTTTTCCTCTGATGTTTATCATCATACTTGATCATTGATACCTGATACATTTTTTGCTGTATCAAAAACAATTGAGTTTTCTCTTTTAAATTCCAAGACAACTGTTGCAACTCACTTTAATATTGACTCCAAAGCCTAATTTTACATTTTACGTGTCCAAGTCTTGAATTATTTTCCTGATAGTTAAATGAGCAGAGAAATCCACCCACTGCAGGGTCCTGAACAGAACCTAAGGAGTCACTGGGCTACCAGTTCTGTTTAGGTATTGAACTAGTAAATACTGAACCCTACTTGTAGTCAATTTATTACTGAAGAACGTTGTTTTACTGCTTCTGAAAAAGCCTCAGGTATTTGGGCATAAACTGTGTCCTAGCTATTTAGATACAAGAGTATTGCTGAAGCTAGTTAGGCAAACTTGGTAGCATGTAGCTGGGAGTAAAAGCTGGGCTGCCTAGCTCTATCTGCCACCTTATGTCTTATCTACCCTTTCACTTGTGCTAACATTTGTCAAGTGACTTTGTTAGAATGTCCATCCTCGGAATAGAGTGGTGCATGGGCAATTTGAGCATTTTAGTCTTTTTTGAATTGGCCTGATAACAGTGTAGCTACAGTTACTGCTACAGGTAGGTGGATGTGCAGAATTTCTGCACTTTAGCCTCAGCAGCATTAAGCAATTAATTTCAGAAACTACATCTAAGAAAAGCACAGAACTAGGATACTTCCCACTTGACTTCAGTGGGAATCCTTTTTCCCTGAAAAAAGACACACTTGTTTTGTTGCTTAATATTGGAAAAGGCACTTCACTTCTGTTAGAGGCACTGAAAGTTGGAATAGAATTCACATGACAGCAGGCAGAAGGGAACATTTATGAAGGGTGTTATCCTGATTTACAGGCAAATGGATTTGCAGGTGTTACAGCCATCAGAGTAAAGCAACAACCCATTTGAAAATGATCATAAAGGAAGAGACAACAGGTATGTAAAAGGAAAGCAGTCAAACTTATGGGATGCAGTTGTGCTAATCTAAAGGGAGCTTCATCCCTTTGTTCAGGAATAACTACAGTTCTCTTACTGTCATCTTGGAAGATGACTGAATGAAGTTTGTGCCTGATTCTGACAGGACTAATGGGAAAAGAGGCAAGCAACATATTTTTAAATGATAGCACAGTAAGCGGAAGTGGACCTGCTCATGTAGTAATGCTCTATTAATTAAGATCATCAGGAGGCATTAGGAAGGAGAAGTGGAAGAGCCGGAAATGTTTAAAAAAATTATTCAAGATATTATTTATGAGCTCTATTTCTAGGACTGCAGCTAGTCTTGTACCTCTCTCCAAAATAAATGATGGGGACTGATGCTGCATAACGGGACAATTTACAAATAGAAATGAAAAAAATGTTTATAATTTTGACCTTAGTGACTCCAGTAAGATCAGTCCTTTACTGGTTTAATATTGTTTCACAGTTTGTGCTGTTAAATCAAAAGGTTATCTATAATACATCTGGCACTATTAATGCAAAGGATCAGGGGTATTCAACAGACATTTATTCATTATTAATACAGATAATAAAGGATCATTTATGAGGCTACAGATGAGATTTTTATCATCAAAAGCTTAAAAAGGGAAATTTATTTTTGCTTCAGGACAGAGATGAAAAGAGTCAGTAATGGGAAATGTAAGAGTCAACACAAAACTGTCAAATTCATTCTTTTCCTGAAGACAGCTAGCACTTGATAGCAACAGATTAAAAACAAAATAAAATTAAATGTTTTTGCTGTAAAACCTCTTTATTGACAGGGAGGGGCTTTCACTGCCACTGTGGTTTGCTCTGTTTTTGTCCTTTAGCAAGATAGTTGTCAATGCTTTTCCTTCATGCAGCTGTGCTTTGCAATGCCTTATAAGAAGACCTAGAGTGGGAGAATGTATCATTGTCTAAAGAATTTCTGGGAGCTGTTTGAAATGGAACTTGACAAGAGTGAGTTAGCTCTAGGGACTCTTCATTTTTGGGTGCAGACATCACACTCATATGTTTTGTGTTTTAGGAATGTAACTCTGTGCCATGTGATGATATAACTGTAAATAGTGGTAGAAGGATGTGCACATGTGAAACAGAAGCAACAACAAGAGTAAAATATCTAATTGTTTGCTGTCTTGTAATTGCTGGTATTTACAGAGTGAGAACAAACCCCTAGTGCTATTGAAGATGCTTGTAAAGTGGCAGACCTTGATTCATCCAACCAGTGGAGATTTCTTAATATCACAGGACCCATAATATTTGTTGAGACTGCCCCCTGCATTCCCAAGACTGCGGTCGCCTAGTAAAGTATTGCCTGTATGAATGGGGAATGCCAGGCTATTCAGAGTTAAGCCTAAAACTCTCTCTCCATTTCACCTATCAGTCTTATCTAGGGCAGTTGCTTGAATCAGCTTCTAGGGTTCTCAGAACATTCAATTATCTTGTTTCCCATATGATCTGCAATACCCAAGGGTGGGTTTGGAATTTGATGAAGTTGTTTCTGATCTGAGGGTATGGACTGACCAGTCTGCTTGAGATGACCTCAAATCCTCACTAGGAACAGCAGTAGTAGTAAAATAGAAATAGATGCATTGGAAAATTAATTTCATTACTTAGATAGCGCCCTTGCATTGTCTAGAGTTTGAGTACAATTCTGAAAATCCTCATTTACGGTCCCTTTTTCCCTTATTTTCTTTGGCCTTTTTGATGTCAGAAAAAGAGTCCACATTCCCCTTGCTATTTGTGGGATCTTGTAGAAATTGTGTAGCTTTCTCTCAGTCAAGCAGATGAAACCTGGCAGGCAATATAGAAATGAGCCAAGAACAAATTTGAGTTATATGATCTCAAGGTTTTTTTGAAAAGTTCCTGCCTTTTTGGCCATAATCTTATTTTAAAAAAAAAAATGTTCTAAAGACCTGGGAAAAAAAGGCCTTTCTGAAACTTGATCCAATAGAGAAAAACCCACAGGGTTTTTCACATCTGTATGTGAAAAATTGGATCCCTTTTGCCTTGCCTCCAAACTGAATAGGGTTTGGATGTTTTGGATTTGAAACTGTGAATAACACTTGAATATAAAATAAATATTTGATAAGCAAACAAATTAATTTTCCCTGAAGGTGGAGAATGGGGAATGGTCCCTGGGTGGGCTTGAGAACTCTGATTCTTCATCACATGTCAGAATTTGTTGTAAAATGATGTATCACAGGGGGTCAATGAGAAACAGAGCAGAGCACAATGGGAATTTGTGTGTCAAACTTTCTTTCTTTTAGTTGCCATTCCAGCCTCTAACTCAAGCATGATGACAGGTAAGCCCTGACTAATCTAGCTGTACCTTATAAGTTACCTCCCCAGCTGTCCATTTCGACCTTCTACAGATATTACTGTTATCACAAAGCGTTAGCAGGATTTAATGTGCATGTACCTCACTCAGCTGCTTTCCCGCAAAGTCCACTTAACTACTGGTCTTTGTGGGAAAACAGCTGTAGGGCAGTCAACTCTGGTGCAATAAACAGCTGGCGATAGCAGCATCTTAAATCCCTCTAGCTGTCTGCTAAGTGAAGTCATGTAAAACTCTGTTCGGTAAATCCCAGGCAACACTAGCTGAAGTCCCATCACTCAGGTAGACCACAATCCCTGGACAGACTTCTCTGGAAATCAGTGGAAAGAACAGTGTACATAGAATCACATAGGGGTTTTGGACCATAATAGTAAAAAAAAAAAAAAAAAACTAACCCAAACCGAAACCCAAATGAAACCCAAGTAACCTTGCAAAGGCTAGGTTTGCTCATTACATGGATTTTTAATCTTTACATAACTTCCTTGTAAAACCTTTTTAGTTTGGACTTCCTTCAACATATGACACAGGAGAAAAAGACTGTAAATAGACTTTTGGCTGCAGGACAGCCCCTGTATTGCAGATGAGTTTTAACTTTTGATAATCCATCAGAGTTTATATTGAAAAGGGAGCATTTTGAACAACAAGTTAATTTAGACAATTTGTCATCTTCTGTGAATTTCTTCTTTCTCTCCTTGTGTCTGTAACAGGAATGGGTTAATATATTACATAAAGTAATTTTTAGTCCCAGGTGCAGAATATTCTGCCAATGAACAGCTACATATCTAATTAAAGAAATCACCTCAGCAACATCTGTAGTCACTCCTGGATGCTGATGGAGACCTGTGAACATGCACTGATGACCTTCAAGCTACAGAATGCTTGAGAGGGCATCAGAAAGACAAAGAAGCAAAGCAGCTGGTAAGTTTGAAAACATCATGGGATATTTTTTAGCTGGGCAATGCCCTTTATTTCAACCACAAAAGATGAAATCCTGTATGACATGCAATACAGATGCCAAGGTCTTTTCTATCAGAGAAGCTTCTTAAAATTCATGAGAAGCAATCAGAAAGACTTTAGATGTGTAGAAAGTGAGGAGAAAGTGATTGATACATTAGACAAATACATACCTGCCCAAGTCATTAACATGAGGGAGGGAGGAAGGATACCATGGTTAATGCACAGAGAAAATGCAGTATATAGAAATATCTCTGAAAGCATTCAGCTAATTAAAGGCCTGAAACAGGAAAGTATTACTCACATGAATAGTCAAAATGGTAATCAAACCACCACTGTAAGGACAACTCATGAGTAAAGGTTTGCTGTCAAGGCCTGAATGAAGTAAATGCGTGAAAAGCCTGCACTGATGATTAAATCCTGTGCTTGTTAAAATGTAATAATTCCAGTGACAGGGAAGAGATTTGATTAGTGTGCTTGGACAGGAAGGCATTATTATAGAGGAGTGATTTATGGTGTAGAGCAGCAAAAAATTTGCAGAATTTTTTGTACATGTTTGAACAGAATCCAAGCATATTTTTTTCACAGAGTATGGCCATCTGCAATTAAAAGCATTCATTAATTTTACTAAAGTGGTTAGGTACTTCTGCTGTTTTTCAGTCAAAACCCCCACTTTTTTTCACTTGTAAATGATGGGTTGGTGGTTTGTTGGGATTTTTTACATATTTAAACAAAGAGAAAAAAAAGTTTGCTCTTGAATAATAGAGATTCTGTGCAGATAGGTGGCATAAGATCTGTGTCAGATTTATTCCTTGTGCTGCAGATTGTAAAGAATAATAGTACCTGTTAACTCACTGTATGTTTCATGAAATATCAAATATAGTCCACTGAAATCACTGGGAATCTTTCTGCTGATGTGGTAGACTCTAGACCAAGCCAATAGAGCTGTTAGCTCTTCACAGAATACTTTTCTTATACATTTAAAAGCAAATTAATAAGGATTTACTCTGTTCTGGGATGATGGAGAATAAGCAACAGAACTACACTACAAGCCTTCTGTGACTGGCAATATTGTGCTTTTGTGGTTTGTGCAGCAAATCATCTTCTTAGCTAATATAAATTTGTGTACTTCCATAGTCTTGAATGCACCTGTGTTGATTAATAGCAGATGAGGATCAGGGTCTGCTTGGAAACTAGCCTCCACTGTTACTTCTACTGATGAGCCACTAACTTTTTCCTGGTGCTCCCAGGGACAGTAGAAGCCAATCTCTTTTCAAAGGTTCATAGTGAAAGGATGATGGACAGCGGGCTCAAGCTGCGTAAGAAAAATTCTGATTAGATATTAGGAAACAATTTTTCACAATGAGAGCTGTCAAACATTGGAACAGGTTACCAGAGAGGCTGTACATTCTCCATCCTTGGAGATATTCCAAACTTGCCAGGACAAGGCTCTGAGCAACTAGTTGAACCTGTTTTGAGTTGGGGTTGAACCATCTTACCCCAGAGGTCCCTTCCAACCTAAATTATTCTATGGTAAGTACTTTTCATCTCACAGGCAAAGATTTTCTACAACTGAAATTTTCCTGCCACTTCCATGTATTATCATGCATTGAAATAACAACAGATGTTCAACTGGTGAATTTTCACCAGTTGTGTATTTTTCTCATGCATAACAGAAGTGATTCAAAAAAAGCATGTAGTGTACATACAAGGCTAAACTATGTATTATGTAAAACAAAGCAATGTTAAAAGTTAAGGCTATGGAATGAAGTGCTCTGGAGTTAAAAAATACTAGAATCAATATGGCTTATGCAGAATGAAAATTAAGACCACAGTCAGGTTCATCTAAAAGAGAGATGAAATTCAGTTTAGGTACATGTCACTGGCACATGGGGGAAAAAAACAAGATCCCAGAATTGTATCTAAAATGAAGGGCTCTAGGCTGCTCATTACCTCTCAGGAACCAGATATTATGACAACAAAATCAGTATTTACATGAAAACACCAAAGCAGTTCCTAAATGTTTGAGGAAAGAAACCAAATAGCATTAGAAAGAACTAGACATGAAACCAGAAAATGTCAATAGACCTCTGCAGGTTTGTATCTTGAATACTCTGTGCAGTTCTAGTCTCTACTGTTTCTACTTTCAAAAGCATCCAACAGAGATGGAGGGTCTCCAGAGGAGGATGACAAGCATGATCAGTTATGGGATGGAAGATCCATACAAGGAACATTAAAGGCATGGTTCATTTGTGTGCACATATGTGTCCAGCAGCAGTTAAGATACCTTTGAAAATTCAACACTTTCACACATTTTTGGTAGATATAATAAAAAATTTGCTGTGTATTCTCTCTCAGTGTGGCAGTTAAGGTATGTATACTGGGGTATCTCAAGTGACATTAGAAGCCAATGTGAGGGCAACTGAGTCAAGCTTGAGGTTTACATGGAGTCAAGAACTGGATAAGCTCATGGAAGAGAAATCCAATGAGGATTTCATAAACGGAAATCACCTCTGACTCTAGAAGTCCCAGAGCTGCATATTTTCAGAAACTTGCAGGATATTAATTATACTTACTTTATTCTTACACCTCTCCTTATACATGAATTATTTGTTGCCATTAGAAATAGGCTATTGGGTTAGATGAAATTTTGATCTGACTCAGTATAGCTGTTCTTTTGGTCTTTTTTCCTTTTCTGGTATGTTGAGAGAATTTTTTTTTTTTTTTCTCCCCTGGAGCTCTTGGCTAGAGAATGCCCAGCCCTCTGGGAGTGGTGCACATGCACCTTGGTCAGTGTGTAGGGCTGCTTAATGCAGTCAGGCTCCTCAGAGACTTCAGCTGTCAAAATCTTTCCAGTTCTTGACAGCAGACTTCACAGCAGGTTTATAGAGATTTGATCAAATTTGTGCTATAGGCATATATCTAGTATCTTCTTCCCACTTCCAAACTTTTGCACTGGAGCATAAAATGTGGGGCATGTTATCAAGGAATACCTCCAAGATTCTTTTATTAGAACCAGAAAAACACCTTTTCTCTCAAAAATGTCTAGTCCTTTTTGCTTTAAAACAGTGAGACACAGATGCTTGCCCTGAAAAATTATTTCACTCCAATTAGTTAATTAATTAATTAAAATGCTGATCAGCAAATGGAAAAAAAAGGTCTCATACCAGAAGATGTTGGACAGGTTTAATGTTAGGCGTCATTTATGTATGCTATCACTCTGAGTTCTGCTGGCTTCTAAACCAGACAAGTTAGTGCGGACTTCCAGGGCTCACTGACTGTAAAACAATGCAGTTTAAAACCCATTTAGTTTAGTAAGCAAGATATGGAACTGCACGGAGGCACTGGGGTGAAGAACCTATGGAGGAAGAAAGAAATAAAAAAAGGAAAAGAGGCTTATAAGCTCGTGCTGTTGTTAACTATCTAATAACTTGAATCATGGCCGGTTTCAGATACGCCTGGCAGAGGTGCATATAGAGATACTCCCATGTTAGTTCTATGTAATAACTGCCGGGGGCCTGGGGTTGAGAGGAGGAAAGGAGACTTCATGAACCTTCTGAAGACATTTTTGGGGACTATTTGCTGTTGAGAGGCTGAACACTTTGTAGGCTAGCCCAGAGCCAGCAAATACTAACCAACTTGCCAGTCAGCATGCCTGGTCTGACCAGCCAACCTACACCCCACAGGTTCACACTCCCCATAGGAAAACAGATTATTTTCTGGCCTGCCAACCAAGCAATGGGAGGTGGAGCAACAGGCAAGGGCTGCAGTTATTGTGGCCGCACGACATGACACAGCATCATAGGAAACCAGGCTTTGTTACAGCTGCAAATTGTGAAGCTGCTAGCTGCTGGCACACCTCAGCAGGGTCTTGGAGTCTAGGGTTAAATCCCTAGCTCTTTGAGAGGGATCCTGCATTTATATCGTGCAAGAATGCTAATAATAAATTTCTCTTAGTCCTCTTTGTATTGCCAATCTAGCTTTTGGTGGGAAATATTTCTCAATGGATATTAATATAGTGTATATCATGTTATGATTTCATATAAGAATCATAGAACAATAGAATGCTTTGGGTTGGAAGGGACCTTTAGAGGTCATCTAGCCCAACCCCCCTGCAGTGAGCAGGGACGGCTTTAACCAGATCAGGTTGCTCAGAGCCCCGTCCAACCTGACCTTGAATGTTGCCAGGGATGGGGCCTCCACTGCCTCTCTGGGCAACCTGTTCCAGTGCTTGACCACCCTCATTGTAAAAAATTTCTTCCTTATATCCAGTCTAAATCTACTCTCCTTTAGTTTAAAACCATTACTCCTTGTCCTGTCACAACAGGCCTTTCTAAAAAGATTCTCCCCATCCTTCCTATAGGCCCCCTTTAAGTACTGGAAGGCCGCAATTAGGTCTCCTCGCAGCCTTCTCTTCTCCAGGGTGAACAACCCCAACCCTCTCAGCCTGCCCTCATAGAGAGGTGCTCCAGCCCTCGGATCATTTTTGTGGCCCTCCTCCAGACCCGCTCCAACAGGTCCATGTCCTTCTTGTGCTGAGGGCTCCAGAGCTGGATGCAGTACTCCAGGTGAGGTCTCACCAGAGCAGAGTAGAGGGGCCTTTATACAAAACAAAAATCCAAGTAAACGAGCGACTATGTGATGCAGGTAATATGTTTTGGGTAGGTGAGAAGCCAGCAAATAAAATGTTCAGATCTGATATTATTTATTAAAACATTTTCTGCTGGGAGACATCTCTTGATGTGCAGTCACTGTGGCCTAACCTAGTCTGTTCCTTGTGAAACGCGATTAAAAGAATGGTGGTCCAATCAGGTTCGTGTAGGCAAACAGGTTGCAGAACACAGAACAGTTATAAAGTAACTGTTTATAACACAGAAGAAAATCAGCCTTGTTGGGAAATGAATATTTCTCTTATTTATACTTTGGTTTTTGATTTTGATGACAGATAAAATGAGAACTGATTTTGTAAACCACACTAGTGCCCTACCATGGTACATATAAAATTAATGAGAAAACCAGTCATTCAGTTAGTTCAGTTCTCTTTTCTCTCTGCCTCTGGATCCCAGTTTCCATTTTCAAAGAACCTCCTTTTGGTCCACAAACCAAAAAGAAATTGGACAAATTGCACCACATTGGAATAAGTCTTTGTCATAAAGAGATGTTCAAAGCACAGTGCAGTGAGAAATACATTACAAGTGGTATATCCAACGTGTCCATGTGCATTCCTGAGATATATATATTTTATTATTAATACTAATAAAGGCAGGGCGCGGGTGCAGCAGGCCTTAGTTTCTGTCTTTGGGGACTTTCATCTTTAATATAGTCTCTTAAAAATACATGCATTGCTACATTTTTCATTACCCTTGATTTTTTCATCAATCACGTTAATTTATACAGGGGGCACTTAATAATAGCTAATTAACACTTATGACTTTTTAAATTAAAAGACCTTTGGAGAGATTACTGCTGATTGCGAAAAGGTTTTTGTTCCTCCCATAAAAAAGAGAAAGAAAGAGAGACTGAAGATCTGGCTTGGGCATACAAGGGGAACTTCTCTCTTGCTTCACCGATCACACAACAAATGAAAACAGCAAAGGCCTGCACAAAGGCAATACTGCTATTAGCCTACACTCCTGAAAGGTGCCATTATTTTAACTGATTATTAAGCAGCATATATATTATTCAAAGTGACCTTTAAATAGCTGAAAATTAAATTATAATTTACTGGAGATATCTAAACCCATGTAGCTATTATTACCAAAAAAAAAAAAAAAGGACTATGAGCTCATACAATCTCCTGAAAATATATTTTTATTATTACCAAATGCAGTGAAGAGAGAAAAAGCATTGAATTCTGACAGTGAGAGGGCTTTCATGGATATAAGTAATAATTTTTAATAAACCCCCTGTTCTTACAGTAAGAAGTTGCCCATGTTTAATTTTTGACTGAGTTCACTTTTGGATATATCAGGGGGCTGTTTGGATTCACACCACTTTCCCTCTGTAATGACAGTATGATTTCTTCCTTTAAAAAATTTGATTTCTCATCATTGAGTATCTGTGCTAAACACTTCCAGTGTTCTCTAAATCTGTATGATCTGACCATATAACTTTGTTTTAAAGCTGCAGTGAGGGTTTTGTGTTGTTTTTGTGGTTGTTGCTATCACTATTATAATAAACATTACTATAACAATATTTTAATAACTAGATGACAATGATGACGATGATGACGATGACGACGATGATGATGATGTCCCAGCAGTAGATGTCTCCATTTCCTGACAGACTCTACAGACAATACTCAGCATCCATAACATCCATAAGATCTTACATCAGTCTGGTGATGACAGAAGGTAATCCAGTCTAGAAGGACAATATTCCACACCTGAAGTAATCTCTAACCACCTCCTTTGCACGTGGCCTCCCTTCAGCTGCTCAAGGGCCTGAGGGAAGGTTGTCTAACCTGTCCAATGCTTCCTCCCACATTCACCCAAAGCCATGATGCTTCTGCTCTTTAACAATGAGAATATATGGCTGCTAGTAGCAAATGCTGTTTATGGATATCTTTTCTAGGTAACATGAAGACAGGATCATGCAGTGTAAAAAGACCGACATCATTCCTGTTTAAGAGCTGCATAGCAATGTGCCACCTTGGCAGCAGCATTTTGCATTCCACATCTCACATTAAGGCCTATGTTTCACAGGGTCTGCTATCCTGAATTTGAATCATACAGAATAGTTTTCTGCTAGACATCAGACTCAATAAAAATCGAATCCACAAACATACTGATGGGATGGATTAAAAAATCCAAACACTTTAATGAACTTGATTGAACACAACAGCCTCTGCTTAATAACCTTTTATGAATTGGTTTTGGGCTTTTGAGTATCATTTCAGCAGTTAAATATAACTGCACAAGACCATATACTATCAGAGATATCAAAGTCCACATGTAGAGTCAGTCTACAGCATTAATAATCATGAATTAGCAGGAACAACTAAGAAAATAAAAATGCAGCCATCCTGGATACATGTCTTGCTCCACAAAATTAGTAAAAGAGTTAACTTTTTAAGTGGAAATGTGCGAACAACTTAATTTCAAACTCAAATTGCTTTTTTGCTCAGGATATATCTACTTTTACTTTCAAATGAATGCGTTGTTTCCACATAAGAGACTTGACTTCTGAAAGAGCACAGTGGAATTGATGAAAATCAAAATCTTCTCTGTTTAAAATAATCTTAGAAAACAGTTTAAATATTCAATATTGAATCTTAGAGTAATTTCCACTGCATTCCATTGAATTATGTAGCAAATTCTGTAACAGAAATCCTAAAAACGAATGGGTAATAGAGAGAGTAGTTTCTTTTTCATTATCGGAACAATCTTCATCACAATCTTCCAATCCATAATCATCTTATCATCAAACATGGAAACGATCTCGCTGATTCTGTAGGACTATTTGTGGGTTTAAACTAAAAGTACAGCCAGGGCTAATCTGATCTCTAGTTCCTGAAGAACACATAGCCTTTAAAGGTCAAGTTGTCTGGCTCATATAAAAGAAAGAGCTGAAGCAAGCAGTGATATATTTTATTGATGAAATATAATTTATAATTACAGTATAAGTATAGGATATATACGCACATTCTGAGAGAATGCATAGATACATAATTTTAAATAAATTAGGTTTTTAATGGGTTCTTTACCCATTTAGAACAGAAGGGCTGACTCTAAAGGCACAATGAACAGGACTCACCTCAAGAGACACATTCAAACGATATTAGAAAAAATCTTTAGACTAACCAATATTGCTGTATGGTGTCCCTTTCTCTGAAGCCCACGGAATTCAGCTTGGACATGGCGTTCATTTTTCTGCCACAAGACTAATGGCTCTTCCAGATGCCTGTGATGTTGCTCAAAGAAGCAAAGTGATGTTGTCAAAAAGACATTAATCTTTGTAATCTTCAGAATAGATAGTCAAGATGAAACAGCATGTCATATTGTATGAGAGTCATACAAGTGAAGCTGAGTAGGTTTGCAGTGACTGAATGATGAAGAACTTGGTAGGTTTTTGTTCTACCGTTGTTTTTCTATTGGCTCCAGAAGAACTTTGGATGAGGTCCTATGGGCTGACCATTAACCATCCTGGCTAATCATGCTAGGTGTAAATCCTAGCACTTTTTACTGGAGCAACCAACAACTGTACTTTTAAGCCCTTTGCGAGGACTCTTTTCTGTGGCTCTCTTAACTTCTGCTGCTGAAGGTGATGTCTCAGCTCTCTGACAGGTCCAAACTGGAGAAAGAAGCCAGCCCACAGCGGTGCCCGTTCTGAACATTGCATGCCTGTTCTGCCCATTCAGTTAAGATTTTCTACAGTAAAGAAATACTGAGACACTGAACCACATATAGGAAAATTGGTCTCGGATGTCAAGACAGTCTTAGAGCTGGGGCAGCAGGAGTTAGCAGCAGTGTTATCGGAGGCAATGTTTGCCAGCATGGCTGTGTGATGGGACTTGAAATGTAGTGAGGGCATTTGCTTGCTTCTCATCAGAGGAAGGACGCCGGCTCATATCAGGAATCAAAGCAGCATAATAGAAGAAACTCCTTCAAGTGGGTAGCAAGGCAGTGCAGTATGGCTTTGAAATTGCTTAACATTCTGATGAACTGGTGCAGGATTTACATATAAATGATGTCATACAAACATATTCTCCATAATGCTTTGCCAGTAAGCACCTCAGCATTATTCATTTTGATCACCCCATGCTGTGAAAACATGCATGAACGAAGAGAGTTTTACTGTGTTCTACAGGGTAGAAAAAATAATTATAAATAAAAATAAAAAGCAAATACTCATGATTATATATTGGCAATTTACTTGATAATGGCCCACACAGTTACAACCAACATCCCTCATGTTAGAATTTCATGCTACAAGTGCCTTCACAGTTTAAAATAAAACTGCTGTGGTATACTGTGTTGAATTACCAAATAACTGAATAATAATAATTAAAAGGGAATTTGAAAAAGCTAAGCTTCAATTTACAATAATTTTCAACTGAACAGAGAAATTTTTAAATATTTCTCACTCTGTAATCCACATTTCCAGAAGGTTCCTGATTTTTTTTTCCTCCCTATCAGTAGACAAATATTTTTGCATCATTATCAGTAAGACCACCAGTGATTCATACTTCCTTTACTCTCTCAGAAGACCTCAAATGCTCTGCAGATTGTAGTGTGTGAAATCCTGACCCTGCAAATAACAATAGGTAGTGGAAACACCATCCCTAAAGATCAGGAAGAGGGACACATGTTTAATCCCTTGATTTTCTACTATGAGAAAGGTAATAGCAATACCTCACATAACTTGAGACAACAAAAATGCAATGGAAGTTAGAATTCATGGGAAGTGGTAGTATGCTCTCGCAGAAGGGATTTTTCCCCATAGTACTTTTATAAATAAACAGCAGAATCACTTTACCAGCTAATTCATCTCTCTACTTACCTATTCAACAATTTTAAATCAGCATCCATTGTTTTTTCATATGAAAGCAACAGAAATGATGAAAGCCCTGGTGGATTTCATTAAGTCTTTGGCAGGTCTTCCCTTTTTGGGATTAAATCTCTTCTTTGGTTCTTTTTGGGAAGTGGGTGGACGTTCAAGGTTCAGAGTGGGTAGACAGTGAAGGTTGAGGGGATTAAACTACATGTATGACTCAAAGTGGAGTTTCTCAGAAAGCTTGATGGTTTTCCCTGGAGACTAAACATCTGCTTGATCTCTACTGGAAGACTGCCCACTGTGACATCGCCTTAACTGAAGATGTTCCCAGCATTTATAAGCTACTTCTGCGACTTTGTGAACTGCCTTGTCTCCAGGGAGCACTGCTATCACGGCAGTGCATAAATCAGAACTGGAACTTTGATGTAATGGGGCTGAATCCATTAATTGCTTTAAAAGTCTTTGTGATTTGCATTGTCCCAGAGGACATGCAGTTATAGTGGTTCAAAGATCATACCATGCTTTGATGTTGCCAGGGCTGGGTTCATTATTGCTTGAAATTGTAAGAACAAAGCTTTACGTGGACACTGGAAATTAGCTGGGAGCCAGTGCAGGGATGTGATCCATGCTATTTCCTTCTCCAAGCTTAATGAGCCTTAGAAGACCCCAGCACTTTCTTGGTATACAGGAGTTGGTTTTTGGCAGGTGGGGACACAATGCTTTGGCCAGTTCTTTGAGTGTTGCCTGAGCTCAGCTACAGCCAGCTGCTTCATTGTGGAGCTAGCTCCTTCAAGATGTTCGGACATTTTATAAATGCTGGGCTTGGGTATTGCTAGCAGTTTGTCTGTGGAAAAATGGTATGTGGCCTGTTTACCAGAGTGTGTGGCTGCTGTTGTCGTCAAATGGGCTCCCAAACTTAACATGCACTGCTAGATATCTTGAATTATAGAGGTTTATATTATACTGTCAAGCTCTGTGTCCCACAGGAAAATTGTATGGGACATAGGTCTTGCACTGTTTTGGTTATGATTACCTGTTGTTTTTCTGGATCGTTGTCAGCCTGGTTTGCAAAGTATCAGGATAACAGCATGTGCATGAGTCTGACTTACTGCACACATGAGGTAGCCTCTCTGCACATCCATCAGTTTTCTATCTGGAACTGTGAAAGTCTCCATTCAGCTCTGTGCTTGGGGTCTCCAAAATCTTTGGTCATGGACAGATCCTTGCAACTTCAAAGCTCAAGCCCCATTGTTCAGAAATTTTACTCAGACTTCAGAGCCCAAAGTTGTAGTGTATGTACAAATTTTAGTCTAGCTCCGTGGACCAGGAAAACAAGTCTATTACCTTTCTAGGATGAAGTCCATTCATTATACTGCGTACAGAGCTCGCATACATGTAAGGAAGAAATCAGATTAATTTTGTAGCCTTCACAGAAATAATTTTAAAATACACACATAGGATGGAAAAATGGGCAACATAATAACAGTAATGAAATCAATAATAATAATAATAGTAATTAACAATTCTTTTTCACTTTCCAGACCAGGCAAGGAAGAGTTAAAACAGTTTGTACCAATTATTGACTACAAGATCTGCAAATGATTGCATAAAATTTCCAAAATATGCCTGCAAGCTTCTATTATTGATGTTGTGCCCCGGGACATGCACATATGGATTTAATTGTCTAAAGTGTTTTATTAATTAAATTGCTATGATTTACCTCTCCCATGTTAGCATTTACAGTTTATGAAACAGCTCGTAATTAGGAAATGACTATACTGATGTTGCTTGTTTACTTTGCAAGCAATACATAATAGTGCCACATTCCTCTTTTAAACCCACCCTCCCAGGCTACCTTTTTTCTAGCCCGATTAATAGGCAACTGCTGCTGGTGCGTTAAATTGCTTTTTGGATATGTGTAGGGGGGGAAGATAACTGCTAGGGTTACTGCTGTTGTTGAAGTGCACAGCAGCATCCTTCTTCCTAGACTAGAAGCTTCATCCAGAGCTCACTGAAGTTAATGGACATCTTACTCATGTTGATGTGTTTTGGATCTGTCCCAACAAGCAAAAATGAGGACTTTTTTTCCTTAAATACAGTATCATGTTGATTGTGGAACCCCGAAAATACTCTATCCAGGTAAATACTACTTTATTCTCATTAGACAAGGTTTTGAGTTTTCTTTACTGACTCTCAGAAAGATTTTCTAGAATACTTATGAATAAATGCCCTGAAGTTGTGCACAACTGGATTTATTCAAATGAAGGAAAGTGTGTAAGTTTTATGCAGAAGGATATTCTCCAATGAGTAGATAGGAATTACTGCATCAAAAGGTTACTTAGCCGATCTAAATGATAAACCATCTCTGTCTGATAGTATTATTAAATATGTAATCAAATTCTATAGTCTCAAATTTCATACACTTTTTTTGCTTATTTGTAGAATTCAGACACTATATAAGTGACCCGTATGTATATTTGGAGGAAGAGAGAGAAGAAAGGCATGTTATTATAGCAGGCAGTTGGACTAGATGATCGTTGTAGGTCCCTTCCAAATGAAATTTCTATTCTATTCTATTCTATTCCATGCTATACTATGCTATATTTTAAGACCAGAATGGAAGGGAATGATCTCTTGAGTAAAATATGCCACAAAATGTCACTTGGTCATTCCTATAAATATCCTTACTTTGCTTCCATACTGCTGCTTTTCACACTGGGATAAGGTCTTACATAGGCGTGGACTCTGGCACTCCTACAAATTCCGAAGAGCTTTACAATCTTTTCTGTTGCCCACCAACTCAGTACTCTGCTCTTCCCAGCTTCGTACTGAGTTCAGTGAGAGCAGGGATGGGCACAATGCAATTGGTTGCATTGACTCAACTACCATATGTGCTGGCTTGCTTGTGATGCAAACTAAAACCTACCTGCATCTCTGGTTGAAAGCTGCATTTTTAAAAACCCAAGTCAGCAGAATTTTGCAAAGGAAAGATGATGATATGTGGCATGAGAATCAGGACTTAAGATGTTCACATGGGAACTGGCATTTTCTTCTGAAAGACTGAAGTTACCCTTTCCTATGAAACAAAAATCTTGCCCAGCTTAAGACTTTGTTTTGCAATTCTAGCAATGCAGGATATGTCTGGATAGTGCCACATCTTAACTTCCCCTGCCAATGTAATGCTTAATGGATGCCTTTCACTAGACAACAGAAGATAAAGCGATCTTTGGGCTAGCTACTATAATTGGTCTTAGCAGCCCTGGACTGTTTTAGTGGTTTTGGTAAAACATAAAGTTGTCTTACAAATGAGTCCTCCCCCTGTGGCTTATTGAGCATTTGGTGTTTAGTGAGTTATATTTCAAAGAGGTAAATTAATAATGGTTCTCTCTACATGTAAAAGTTCTTTGGGGAGAGATCATTAAATGGGATTTACTGACACTGTTGTATTGACTTTGATTCTATTTGATGAATCAGTGAGGTCATGTCCATCTTCACTCTAGTTGATAAGTTGGTTTCTTCCTCCTTCTTTGCTGTTTGTATAACAGGAATGGAGAATTGCTGTGATGTAGCAGTGCACTATGAGATAGCTAAAATCAGATAAAAAGGGAGCTTTCAGGTAGGATTCCAGAGCCTTATTTAATGGTTTTAAACAGCTCTCTAGTTGTCCAAAATGTTCATCAAAGCAGTTCTGCTTAGTCCTATGAAACCTGCTATGCAGGTAGCACCTTTGAAAACCAGATCCTTTCTGTAGGTGCAAATATATGACCACCTGAGAATGGTGACCAAAATACCACTGTTCCCTCAGAGGCAGACTGTCATGTGACACAAACATTCCTTATATCCAGGCCAAGGTTTTCAAACATTAATACCTTAGGCTGATGCTGATTTACTACTATAAGTACACTAGTACTCTTACTAGTACACTCACACTTATGGAAATAAAGAGTAATTTCATAGGAGTCAGGATAGTTCCTTCTGCATAAAACCAATGAGAGTGAGCAAAAAACCAAGCCTATACATTTCTGCCATTTCCAAAGTTGCAGTGGACTAAGAATGTGTACATAGCCCAGACTTGTCTGTCCTTAGGAAATGTAACATGCTGGCTGCTATCCTTCTAATACACTTT
Source organism: Pelecanus crispus (assembly GCF_030463565.1). Taxonomy (NCBI): domain Eukaryota; kingdom Metazoa; phylum Chordata; class Aves; order Pelecaniformes; family Pelecanidae; genus Pelecanus; species Pelecanus crispus. Next base: position 78,040,924 of record NC_134644.1, on the reverse strand, counting down.
CAGGAGTATCTAAACCACACTAACTTTAGTCAGTTGAGACCCTTCTTCCTCTTTGATTGATGGAGAGTGACAAGAAGGTGATTCGGAGGAGAAGCCCGATCTGGGTCTAGGTCTTGCTGTGGAGCCCTGGAAAGCATCCTGAGATGGGTAAAGGCCATGCTCCATGCCAGCTCTTAACTTCATGCTGGGTGAAAATCAGCTGTGCACCTCTACTTGGTGCTTTAGTTTTCCTAAGAGGAAAACAGGGGAATGAAGGCAAAGAGAGTCCTGTCACATCTCACAGAGGTCCTCACACATAGCCACTGCTGCCCCTTGGAGGAAGTCCTCTCTCCCCATTGACTGTGACAAGAGCCTGGAAAGATACATTGGAAAGCTCAGCTTCCCATTCCTGGAGTGGCAAAATTCACTTTCCCCACATCTGGGAAGCTCTGGGTGGACCCTGCCTAAAGCATGCCACAGGCTGTACTCTTTCTGAATGTTAATGCACAAAGTCACCTTCTTTGCCATCATGTGCACGTTTCAGGCACCCCACACCTTTGCAAGGTGATTTCATCAGGATTCCAATTAAAAGCCTGTAAACAAATATCTCCATTGTTCTTTTCCTTGTAAATATTGTAACTTTGGTTTGCTACTGGAATTTTGAAGCTGGTATCTGTGCAATTAAAACACCAGTTATACTGCTTTTCAGTTTCTTTTTGTCATTCACTCCTCTCTAAGCTCCCTTACTATCCCTAATAAAAAAAAAAAAAGAACTAATCAGGAAAAAAAAAAAAAAAGAAAGAAATGCATGAAATCCTCAGAGATCCAATCTAACCTTTATAGGACTCAGAAAACCACTTAGTATCAGCACTTGGTATAATGTTTAGCTCCATGAGGGCAACAGCAGTATATCTACTATAGCAATGGTTTTGCCTCTTCATAACATTAATTGATTGAATTTAAAATGGCAACATCAGTGTCAGCATGCCACCTTCAAATCCCTGCCATGATTTTCAGTGCGTGTACAGAGCGTTTCTGGCTGGAGCAGCAGGTGGACAGCCTCTGGCTGGTGCGAGCTCTGCTTGATCACTGTGCTTGGCTGCTGTAAGCCCTGAAGTGTTTTCCCCTTATGGAACAACTCACCTTTGCTATCACGGACAATGCAACAAGCAGCCAGCACTGAATATGGGTAATGCTGCTGTGCACTCCTGTGACCTGTTGCAGCTTTTGGCTTCTAAACTAAAATTGACAGAGGAAAATTAATGAAGTATGTATAAAAAGAAGGCTGTTTTTAAAGGCATGCATACAAATCTTGCCACCAATGTTCTTCAAGAATAAAATGTCATTTCCTAACTGACGGCTTGGTCCAAGGCCCAAGAGAATCAAGGAGAATGGTTTCTACTGGCTTCTTCGGGCTATGGACCAAGTCCTTCGAGAAAAATTTTTTTCTCTCATCCATAACTCATGTAAGTGGCCTGTAGATACCTGATTAAAACATATTCTTTAAACTGTGCTTTGTAAGAAATAAGGAGCATGAGATTTTCCTATGCCTTTTCACGTCTAAAATATACCCAAAGCTGTGAAGTACTGCATGTCGCTGTGGCCATAAGGGTAAAAAGAGCTCATCTGTCTATATGCAGGGCCAGATTTTCAGAAATGCTCATCTTGCACAGAAGGACCAAATTAAGTAGCTGGAGCCATGAGATGAATCCTCAGATGACATCAATTGTAGCAGTCCTCTGGTGGCGTCAGGGCAGGATATGGTGGCTGTGGGTCCTTCCTGAGGCTTCTAGCAGCCATTGCCACATTCATCCATATTGACTTTGGGCTCTTTTCTAAATCATAACAAAAGCTGGTCATTTTCAGGTGCCCAGAAACAGAAAACAAGCTCTTTTTGTGAGCCTTCACTTGAAAATTTGGCCCCATAGATGCCTCTGCCAAGTAGCCCCGAATTAATACTACGTTAATCGTGAGATTGCAGTACATGTGGAAGTCATACTTGGCACCCATGAAAAGATAAATTTATGTCGTTTTCCTCTTACATTTTATCTCTTGCGACAGTATTAATCGGCCCCAAGTGCCATATTTTATGATGGCCTTTTTTTATTAAGCACTAAGCAAAACCTGTATTTCTCCAGAGCACTCAGGGGCCACTAGTGTGAATTTGTCATTAACATGCTAAAGAGTTCTGCTCCAAGAATAGTGTGACCTGTTCGTTTGTATGTTAATAGAGCTCGTGTCTAGAAAGATTGGAAGGCAGTCTTCCACCAGGCACAGGCTGCTCCTGAGAACAATGCAAAGGGCTCCTGTGAAATAATGACAATAATAATAGTAATAATAATAATAATAAACCCCAACCTTTCCACTTCTATAGTGCCTTTCATTCGAACAACTCCAAGCACCCCGCAAATTAATTAGGCCTCACCATGATTCTGGGAAGTAGTATCACCTACTGTTCTGTCATAGAAACTGAGAGGGTGTAGATGGTGAAAGAGCAAGATTTGCCCTAGATTTCATGTGAAGTCAATGGGAGAGCTGTGGATAGAAGCTGGAGTCCCGATTCATACTCCCCTGCAGCCTGACCATAAGGCAACATTGCCCTATAGAGTGCAAAGCAGCAGCGGGTTTAGAAGATCAAGAAAGAAATTTTTCAGTAATAAAATACCAGTATCAGTTATTATTTTTCAGTCTGGGTTCCTGAAATCAGCTTCTGTATAAACACAGAAATAAAAGCACCCTGCTTTTCTGAGCATACACAGCTAAATTTCAGCTTAAATCTAGGCATCTCAGTATGAATTTAGATATCTGGTTGAACGCATCTGGGTTTAACAAACTGTTAGCAATTCAGCATCACAGGTAATGGAAACTGCGTACATGGCTGTTATTTGGTGTACAGTTCATCTGTTTGTGAGATGTTTGGCTTATGGTTAAGGTGTAACATACCTATGTTAGAATCACAGAATCATCTCATAGGACCACATTACATTGCAAAGATATACCGCTGACAGAGAGACAGACTGATGAGAGGAGCTCCTAATCCCATGTAGCTTGAGAGGTGCCACTTGAGCTGAGGAGTGACAAAGATCCATGGAAGCACTGGGAAATTTTCCTCCTACCGACCCAGGAACCCAAATCCTTCTGTAAGCACAGGCTTGTCCCTGTACATGTGCTAGGGGCATCTCTCACATCTAACTTAGTTGCTACAGGATTTAAATGGATATATAAGTGCACTTCTATCAGCTCTATTAAATACTTTTGAAATAAATTCAAAAGGCTCACTGGAGAGGGTAGAAAGGTTGTCTCTGCCTCTGACCCCAATTTCCTTATCATCTAGGTAGAATTAAGGGGAAGGATGCAAAAATCAATTGCTTTTTCTCACTGGGTCCAGATTTAAAATACACCTCCCCAGGAAAGCTGTGAATTGCACACTCCCAGCTCAGTACTTGTTCTAGGCAGCTTTTCATATCACACAAACAGTGTAAATGGGATGAATTAAATTTAGCAGGTCAGGGCAGGATGGCAAAGTTCAACTTGTAGTTTTGCTCTGTCCCCAGATTTGCAGGTTTTTCAGATCGAGATATCTTTAATTCCTCTTGTCAGTCATTCATGTGAGCTGATAAATAGAGCAAAGTAGGTGCATGTGTATAGTAGAAACAGTTACATCTTTAATCAGAGGGAGAGTATGTGGTTCAACTCTGTACCTCTGCTTATTTGTGCATTTGCTGTTGTGCTCATAGTGGGTGTAGAGCAGACCATGAAACCAACAGCATCTTTGCCCTGAAGAGCATTTAATCTGAGGGGCAAGGAGAAATAACAGATCACATATATAATTACTTTGCCATAGGAATAAGACAGTTTCATCTGGCCAATTACAAGGACATGTATTTAAAGGAAGAATTTAGGGGAAAAAAGTAATTCCTTTACTGAAATAATGGCAGGTGCCTGGGAAGAGATGCATAAAAAGACTAAAAACGATTCATTGGGCAGGAATCGGAAGAGGCCTCGAACACACACCAAGGATTTTCTCACTGCATTCAGATGAAGGCAGAGATTGGCACTACGTAGTTACAGGGTGGGTTTTTTTAAAATTCAGATGGAAAGAAAGTTAAGTGTCTAAAACTGCTGCATACTCCACACTTCTGGCTCATGGTTTAGCCATACTGTGTAGAGATTCCTCCTGTTTTTCTTCAAGGATTTCCTATTTTATGCTAAGGATTAATGTTGTCTGCCACTCAACAATATATCGAATGACATAATTTATCCAGCAAGGTAAATGTCAGACAATGCCCAGAAATATCACTTGATAAATTATCAGTGAGTCTAATAACAGGGGGTTTTATGCTAAAAAAAAATTTAAAAGGAGAAGAATAGAAGGAACACTGGGCAATTTCCACTTCGTTCCGTTTATGATTCAAGGAATGGGTTGGAGTTTACTTGAATTCAAAGAGGTAAAATTAACCAAATCATACTCTGTCTGCGTGGAGTGGAAAACATGATCTCTAGCAATAGAGGGAAAGTATTAAAAACCCAAGAGATGTGAAAGAGAAAAGAGGCATAAAAGTTTTAAATAAAAACAAAAGCAGAATGGATGAGACCCAAAAAAGGAAAACTGGGAGACAACACAACATTTTGAAGAGGGCTTTGCACAAATGAGTGTTTTTTGGGCATCTTTACTTCCATACATGTCCATGTGATGCAGAGTTCATCCAGGTTAAGGACCACATCTAATTCACTCACTCTTGCACCCCAGCTGTAGACAATTGCAACCCAGAATATTTTTAAAGGTCATTTTACTAATTACAGTAGTCAGATTTTCCCATCAGCCACACAAGGCTATTTCACTTTAGGCCATTTGATGTATCTCAGCCTAGTGGTAAAACTAGAAATAAAATTTACTTAACTGATAGGGTCATATCAAAATCAGCAATAGGCTGCTAATTTCAATAACCCAATTTAGAAGTGACAGATCGGCTAAGGAAAAGTTAGCATGAGCTCACAAAAGCACTTTTGACCTGCTTCCAAAGGGCAACGACAGAGCATTTTGGTAAAAGAATTAATATGAGTTAGATTAGGGTTACAAGTCACTCTGGGAATTACCTGTCAGCTAGAAGTAGGAGAGATGATGTCTATCTTACTAAAGTCCAGGGATGTAAATTTTGTTGCATGAAACTGTTTCCCTAGTTATTTTTTTTCCCTGAAAAACAAATACATTTTTACATTATTTAAATAGCACATAATTAAGTAGCCAGGTTCCCATCTTGTTTAAAAGGGGGAAAAAACCCTCCAGAAACCCCTGCCTGTCATGCGCACCAGGCTCAGAGGGTAACACAGGAGCACAATAAGTGGGGGAAAAAAAAGGGAAAAACAGAGAATGTTTAACATTCAGAATTTGTCCACATCCGATAATTTATTGGAACTCATCTGTAACAAGGCCTGGCACTGATTTATAAGTTGATTTGAAAAATAAATAAAAGTGATAGAAACCTGCATTCGGTTTTAATGATAGACTGTTGCAGCGTGAAAAGTAAGGATATGAAACATTGCAAGGAAATTAGATATTATGCCCTGAAGACAACTGCAGCTACCAGCCCATTAATTGTTAGATATTTATTATTAAAAATTTCTTTCATGAGTGACTGCAGAATATTTGCACTCTTAAAGTTGTTGAGTTCTGACATGAATGAAGCATATGAAGCTCATTTTTTCTTCCCTCTGTGTGTGCGTGTGTATGTGTTTGTGGAGCTGGCAAGGTAGCTGACCCAATAATGTGATGAATCTTTCCTGTACAAACACAAACACACAAGTGCTGCCTCTGAATTGATATTGAATAGGATAATGAATGCTGGGAAGTTTGTTACCGTTCTGAATTTCAATAGCAAGGGGTTTGACGGTGCTTGGAAACAAGCCTCTCTGGAAGCAGAGAGGGCCCAACTCCATTTCCAGTGACACAAACAGCATCTCCAAAGAGCTTTGACAATTTGCATCAATAGCATATCACCTCCTGTGTGTTCCCAGAGCTTAACCGATTATACACCAAGGGCTGCAGAAAGGAGGAGACAGGTAACTAGTAAAAACCAGCAGTGTACATTTGACAAAGCAAAAAGAAGGCAAGTAAAGTATCATTTTTAAAAGGTGCTCTAAAGCTCTTGGCAAACTGAGGCATTATATCACGCCCTAAAAATACAGCGGAAATTCAATCAAATAAATTCTGAACCAAAGCAAATTCACTGAAAGGCGAGACCACTGAATACGTCTTCCTACTTCTCCACCCTCGACTTACAAAATAGCCAACATTGCTGATCTTTTGAGGAAGCAATATCTAAGAGAAAGAGCATGCATAGGACTGATGCACATGAGGCACGGCACAAGGAGCTGTGTGTCCGCACTCTGATTGCCATGCTGACCTGCTGAGTGATTGTGGGTGCTCACCTGCCTGTAGAAATACAGACAATAATATGCCCTTTCTTTTAAAAGCACTTTGAGGACAACTAATGAAAATGGGAAAGAGACAGGGAGAGAAAACCATAATGTTTTATTATTACATGGTCGTTATATTGCAGTAGTATCTAGAGTTACGAGACGTTGCACAAATACATAAAGAGAAACGGTCCCTATCTCAATCGGCCCATGATTTACCTGTCTCAGATTTTGCTATGAATTATTAATAGCAGTTATAATAATTAAGTATGAAAATAATGTGGCTACAGAACCTTAATCGAGGAAGATCAGATTTAAAGTCCCTGCTACTTGGATTATCTGAGGCAAATGTTACCACCATGAGCTTGTACAGTGTTCAGATCATAAGAGGCAACTCTTGACTCTATTACAAGCAGAGCAATATACGCATCCCTGTTCCTCTTTCCCCTTCCAAGTTGTATAAGGCAGCTTACACCCATTTCTCTGTCCTCATTTCACTTGGAAATCCAAACCTCTAAGGCCACATGCGCTACAGAAATGAGGTTTTCAAAAGCAGGGATGTGTTTGGCTCACAGTAAAAGGTATCTGGTACCTCATCTGTCCTTGGTGCGTGAACATTTCTTTCTCCATAATGAAATATAACTTACAAGCTACATTACTGTTATTTCCTTGTAGGTATTGCTTTGGTGTTTCTAACAAAGACAAAATCTGGGAGGCCACATACTTCCTTTTCAGAACACGGCTTTAAAAAGGAGGACCATTTTATGCAGTGCAAAGAAGACAGGCAGCTATTAAAGAAGATTCACAGTTATAGGCAAATATATTAATGGTGGAGTTAGCTCTTGAAATGAGAATTTATAACATGCCTTAACCTAATCCCTCATTAAGATAATTTATTCCCACCCTCAAGGTCTCACATCACAGCTAGCACTAGGCAAATAATTAGTAACAAACAATTCGTTTGATCAATTTCAACTCCTCTTTTTTAATGAATTGTCAGCCAATGCAGTACCATTTTCTCAAATATATTTATAATTCAACATTATTTGCCAATTTTTGTGATGCATTTGTAGCCTGTTGTTCATCCAGGAGGAGCTGGGTGCTCGATGGTAGCTAGTCAAGGCACTTTGAGTGAATGCAGAAGTCACATGGCATAATTGCGTTCTCTGTCTGCAAAGTGGGATGTATAGATCTATTTTACTTTGTGAATACTCAGGCTTTCAAGATTTGAACGTTATTTCCCCTAAATAAGGTTGAGCACATGAACATTTTAATCCATAACTTACAGATGAGGATGGGAGTTCTTTGCTTTGGGGTCACGTTGCCCAAGAGACTCACAGCTCCCTTTGCACCTACGTGGGAAAGGGACCTACTTCTTATCTTGCTGCTGTGAGAGAGCATCCTGGCACAGAGAAGGCTGAAAGCCTGTGTGCTAATTAAGGTAGCCTTAGGAAGTTACTGCATCAGGAGCATTTCCTGATGAATCTCCAGCAAGCATCCAAGCACTTGCTGAAGTACTGACTAAGCTCTTTGCTCAGCTGCCCTTCTGCCTGTTGTGGAGAAACCTGTGGGAGTCTACTTAGTAAATGCAGCATCCAGAGGACTGAAAGGCTATGAAATGAATTGGGGTCTCTGACACAGCCCTATCTGGGCCACCACAGCAGCCCTGGAAGGTATTTTCAAACTATATTTTTCATGTTATATCAGCCAGAATGAGAGCACTTATCAAGCTAATGAAATTCTTGCATCTCTGTCAGCTGATGGGAATAAAGCCATGCAATACCGTTTCCTAAAACAGCACCATAAAGCCACCGACCAAAAGCGCAACCTGTAAAACAAAGGAAGAGAAATGCAGCAGTTACGGTATAAAGGCACCAGGCTGGGATCCAGCAGGCCCATGTTAGAGTCATCCTGCGCAGCATTCCCGTGTCAGCCATCCTGTCTTCTTTTTCTGTGAAATGGCAAGAAATGTTTTGTCATTTTTCATGTGCGGCTGACTGCCTGTTGATTCTGTTTGCTTTCCACGATGAGGACAACATCGTACTGCAAGGCTGTTTGGGAACCAGTGAGGCAGAGCTAGGTACATCTTACCCCAACACAAACAGCAACAGCTAGGCAGTTCAAATGCTCTCTCTAAACCAAGTACTGTAAATCCAGAACATTTAATTAAGGTTACACTTACGAGACAACAGAGAACAAAGCAGAGCACGTAACTGGAGCTCTGAGCCTCACCTCATCCCTGCAGAGACACAAAGCTATAACTATTCAATGACAGAGAGGTGCCTTAGCTCCTCAAATTAAGCACTTTTAAAACAATGCTATACATTTGCCTCAAATGTTTTATCCTTTGCATGCCTGGATGCAAGGCAGAGAAAAGGTGTGGGGGGTCGAGGTGGGGGGAGGGTAAAGTGGCAAACTGTACTGTTCTGGGTGGCGATAATTACAACTTCCCCATAAAATTTATGTTTGGAGCATTACATTATCAAAGCCTGAACTTAATTTTAATTCAGCTCAAGACTTTCCTTAGGATAAACTATTAAAAATCTGTTACAGGAATGCCAATTAAGAAACTCAAATAAAGCACTAGCACTCAATATTCCTAATGAAGACGCCATTAAAAAATAAAAACCCCCACACTCATGCAGTGCTGTACTCCCAAAAAGTCTAGAGCAAGAGCAAAGAAAAACAAGTTAGCATTTTGACTTCTTTTTTTTCCCCTTTACTTGCTGTTTCAGAGGACTTTCGGCGTGGCCAGATCTCTAAAGGATGGGTTAAACAGGACCCAGTATTTCTCCACATGGAGAATGCACTCCTGACCTCCTGCCAAATTGCCATCCCAGCCTTACTTTGGGGGAGTAACAGAAGTGTAAGGAACAGATTCTCAGGAATTGATGCTCCAGCTACAATACTAGGGACATATAAAGAATAAAATTGAACAAAATAATTTGTAAATGTGCTGATTCAATTTCACCCTGTAAAACTGGTAAGATACAATGCACCTTATATAGAAAACCTATATAGAAGACCTAATTCTATTATTTCACTTCTCTACTAGCTAAAAAAATGCCCAAGTACATGACATTGTACAATGTGGTGGGATAATGCCCCTCCACCTTTCCATCCTCATATTTGAACCTATTTTATAAATTAGTATCATCTCTGGCAATATTACAGCCTTCTCAAGAAAAAGGAACTGAAAGAGACTCCAGCAGCCAAGATGACTGGTCTGAACTAGACCACTAGATAGAAGTCTGTTCCAGCACTTCTGTCAATCTAGTTCTTTGTTTCTTTTGGCTTTTTAATGGTATCATTACTAAAAATGTAACATCTCGTCTTAGATCGAAGAGTATCTTCCATTAAGTGCAAACTGTCTTTCCTTAAGTTTTGTTTTTCTGGAGAAACCTTTGCCTCTCCTACCACCAAAATGTTCTCTACACTTTCCCTAAGGATTAAATCTGCCCTCAGCCCAAGCCAAATACCATACATGCAATTGCTTCAGTTTGGTTGTTGAGTTTGAATGAGTTTAAATTGCTGAAACTCAGCCCCAGGGAGGAGCTGGTTGATCTCCTTTTGTAGTAATCTGTACATTTTTGCTTTTCAGTAATTTCCACAAATCTCTCTTTGCATTCACAGTTTCTTTAAAAATGATTAATTATTGTTAGTTATTCTGCATAAAACCCTAATTTCATGCATGTTAAACATGTGAGCTCATAGTAGTGCCCTGTCCTTCATTTACAAGTAAAGGTCGCAAATACTTTCTTTTTATTCAGGAAAGATGTTATTTTCTGGCAGAACAGAAGCAGCACTAGCTCCTCTGTTTCAACAAGAAATTCCAAAGATGTGAGATTCTGTTATTCTGAGGTTTCTGTTCTCCTCTGAAATGTAAGTAGCAGTTACAGTCTTCTTGCAGTGAAAGAACGATAGATCTGCAGTCCATGCTGCTCATATGTGTCAACAGGCTTTATGGTACATTGTGCAATGCACTACATTCAATAGAATTTGTACAAATTTGTAGTTATTGCACTTCTTGCAAAGTAACAATATAGATTTTTATAGACAACTGTGGAGAAACAGGGAGTCGTGACTGAACAGAACTTTATTAATCTATTGTTTAAAAAAATACTCTGCAGTAGTGCCAGCCACAGAATTCCGAGTAACAAACCCAAGTAAATCACGTGGTTTGCTTTTGGATACCAGCATTCCAGAGGCAAAGAGACTAAATTAAGTTAGAGTCATAACTGTCAGTTATTCCACACAGTCAAAACAAATCATCAGTTGACTACGCACATTCATTGAGAGTTAAGAGAGTGAGGATGTAGCTCACACATTAACCGAGATGAAATTACACCTGTTAGAAAAATGTGGGTTTTTTATTTATCAGTAGGGTAATATAACAAATATAAATTCATGCTTAATATTAACTGGTTTAGCAGAGGGAGGCTATGTTCACCCCTTCAGCAGTGTGCTACTGGTACTGCTGTTTTGATCGTTGGATATTAATAGACTTGACAAGCAATGGGACTTTGCTATGATTTTTCTCCATCGTTTCGTGTAAAGAGTTCTCAGGTTATGAGGCTACATGTGTATTCAAGGAAGTTCGGCTGCATCTCTCTGCTCAGCCCCAGATTTACTCCAGCTTCTTGCAAAATATAATGGAGTTCAGATCACAGACACACAAACATTACTGCAAGATAAGGAAGAATGTGATCTTATATTGGCAGCTATTCCACAGTAACAACCTATGTGCTCAATACATGAGAGATAATTTATGTTTTTTCAGTGAGACATGTGCGCTCACAGGCAGTTTCTACTGAATTTACTGTGTGGCACCTTTCTGAGTCTCATGTCACAGAAATTTCTGGACACAAACTCTTAGGTGTCTATCATCCATGTAAAGAAGCAAAATGTTTACATATTTTGGGGGATCTGGTCCTTATTTTTTTCACTAATTCAAGACCTTCTTTACATAAAGAAATAGTACATATACCCTTGGCTCAAAAGGGTAACAAAAGAATAAGCCTATGAACACTCAATAAGGTCATAGTTGTCATGGTGAAAGGAATGCAAAATGATAGAAAAATTATTTGCACAGTATAAAACTAGTAACTAGGATGCTAGGTTTTTAACCGGTATTTCCAGTTAGACTATGGGAATGAAAAAACAAAGAGGGTAAGCGCAGAGGAGCATATACCATAAAAGATAAAACCATAAGCAAATTAGTGTGGGTTGCTCCTCTGACTAAAAGCAACAATGTTCTCCCAAAGGCCCATGTCCTCACGTAGCTGCCTCAGCTCCTTTTCTGTTGCTGCCCTACAACATCCACGGGCAGAAAAATTAAGCTTTTTGCAAGAAATAACAGAGGTAATGGATGTACTGCCAGGCCTCCCTGCTGTGGCAATTTGGAGAGGATGATGCGTTATGCACCATCATATTTGCTGTTGTGATAAGCTTCAGACATGTGCCATTATTTACTACATGAGGCTGAGAAAATAACACAGGTCACCAATTCTGCTGAAGAGAGATTACAATAATAGAAATGAACATGGGGAAGAAGAGATGCAGACAGCTCTTACTGCACGTCTCAATAAATAAACTAAACAGAGAGGATAAAAGGTCAATATTGAAAATTACTTACAAAGAATCCCCTGTGCCACAGAATATTAATTAGGAAAAAGACAAACTTGACCCCCTCCACCAAAACTGTGCAAAACACAAGTATCCACACTTTCAAAAATACTCATTTTAACATAGTAAGTCATTACCAGAAAGAGAACAGTTAAACTGATCCAACAGTCATCGCTCTGGCAGAAGAAATCTAAGTTGAAGAAATGGCACACTAAATCATATACAGCTCCCTTCAGCCACCTGCACATCTACCAAATACGGTGCACTCATTTTCAGTTTGGCACAGCTATTCTCAACTTTGAAGGACCTGCAATGGCGATGACTGACAGGAGCCATCCTATTTCTGACCCTGAAGTCTCAGCATACCTAAAAAGAATGTCTTTGCCCATCAATCAAGGTGTACATTTAAGATGAACCTGTCTTCACAGTGGATCTCCACAGACAGCAAGGGAAGCTTTGCACAGTGAGGGGCAGTCTAGTGCTCTTCTGCGGTGATTGAATTTGGTATTTTCAGAAGAGTAAAGCAGTTAGGGCTCAACAGGATTTTGATTGTCTTCGACTGCTTTGAAAAATCCCTGTCCCGACTCTTAGTCCAATTACTGAAACCTGCTTTGTATCTGTTGCATCCAACATTATGTAATGGAAAAAAAGGATAGCCGAGAATTAATGCTATTGCTGTCCAACGCATCTTGATTTTAATTTCTTTCCTTTACTGATGTTCTTTCCTCATCCTACCGCAGTGCAGAAATATAATCTGGTAAAAGATACCAATTGCACCTTTCCGATACACAGCTACGCCTGTTCTCCATACAAATTTAGCTCTCAGTAGGAAAAAAGCTAGCTCTCCCAACTAGTGATATTTCTATTCAGAAGCCAAACATATATCATTTGTACACAGTCTATGCTTCAACTTCTTGGAAAAAAATGAGCTCTTATCTGAGAAAGAATAGATTATATTGAAGCTGTCTTGCAATGCAAAATTTACCAAGCCTAAGATGGTCAATTCAAGCTGCCTTTACCTATGTGCCTGGGGATCCAAAAGCTTTAGGCAATAACTAGTCTCATCCCTGGCAAGCATGCAAGCATGATTGCTTAATCTCAGGCTGCTTTAATCCCAGGAAAGATGCAGTTTGCAAACCAAGCTTGTACAGCCAGGCATGACTCATTTATTAAGGATAAGGAGTCCAGGGAAATCAGGTGTGACTCACAGTAAGGATTAGCTACTTTTAAATCAGTTCTTACCTATGTAGCTGTGCAGAATTTGTTTTCTTTTGTTAAAATCGAGGATTGTGGTATTACCTGACAGCAAGAATACAGTCTTCGTTTGAAGAGGCCAAGCACTCACACCCAGATTTTACTATTAGCTGCACTGCACAGGATGGTGTAAACTAGGGATAGAATATTACCAGCTGTTAACTCGAACTGCTTATTAAGGGCAATTTTTAGCCTATTTCTCACTAAAATGATTTTCCAGTACCAAAATTTGGATAGTACACAAAATAAATAATCCTAACTTTAGGCTAGAGCAACAAAAGATTAAAGGCATGTTAAAGCCTAAAGAGCTTAAATTCTGCTTAGTCACTGCCTGAAGCCTATATGAACTCTGCTTTATGCATTAAAGCCTTTCAGGGGCCCCAAATCCTCTTTGTGGACATGTCCGTGATTGTCCAAATCCTGTGGCTGCAACGTCTATCTCAAACTGAAACACCCATCAAGTTCAAAATAAATAGGTATACCTTTACCTGTTTGTAAGCATAAGCAGATTTACTGGATTAGGCATGAGAGTATTGATATAGCAGGCTACATTTAAAGATACAGTGAGCACAGAAGCCATTTCTATCTTTAAACAGCAATGTTCATTGTGGGATAATGTGGCTTTTCTCTCCTCAGCCACAGCAGTCAGAGCCACGTCTCCCCCTCAACTGTCTTCTGAAGGGGTACTTTTAACTTTTAAACTACAGCTCATTCTGCAAGTCGAGATGGGGCACTTCCAATTACTACTGCCATCACTGTTTCGCTCATGAGGGACAACTATTTAGCCAGACCTGGTCATTCAAATTAAGGCTGAGATGGCTTCAAATAACTCACCTATCTGCAAATTTGAGTGCTTCTACTTTCTACAGATAGCCTATAACATAATCCACTTCCTAAGCATAGCCTGCAGAGCCCTTCATTTTTCGTGCTGAGGGCTCTTTACCTATAATGCGTAGTCCTGCAAAACCCTGAGATAGTCCTCATGTAATGGAACTACCATGAGGACTTGCAGCTTTTGAAGTCATGGAGAAGCACGCAATGAGGAAGCACCTCTGTAGTATGTAGGCAACAATATCACATTATACCTGAGACTGGGCTACAGGGCTTTCACAATGCTTCGTCACTGAGATGCCACTGCTGCATCGTTCCTGTTCCCCAGCTATAGACAATAGCGTGAAAAAGATTATTCTCTTCAGAAGTGTTATTATATACATATTAATGTTAGGACTGAGTGCCAATAGTTACTGTAGTGCTGTGGAAACAGAAAGGAGTTCAGGACCTTAGAATGAGGCAAAAGTGAAGAAATAGGAAATGCAGCTTGTCAGGAAAGATTCATTCTTCTACAAGTGATACCAGTAAACAAATCCTATGAATGTGTCTAAATTCTCAAAGATGATTTTGGGATTCGGGGCCTACTGAACCATTCACCAATTACTTCACAGACTGTAATTGAAACTATAACCTTTCTTGTATAATAGCGCTGTCTTTTTCCTTCCTCAGGAGAACAGGGAGAGCTCAGCCTATTCCACCATGATCTAAAAAACCACCTTCTATTTTCTTATGAATACTAGAGACTTCTGGGATGTCTACATTTCCTTGAGACATAGACTTCACAGGAAGTAAGCACAAGCAGTCTTCCTAAACCATGTATACGACTTGGCTTGGTAAATCCAATTTACTGCCAGTGCTACCTAGAACATTCAGTAAGCTGAGGACAGACAGACATGCTGTCTTAACGGAGAGCAAAGCAGACATGCCGGTAGCATAGAATCAAACAGCGCATATCCAAAGCCTGCCATCTTGCAGCCCTCTCCCATGCCTGACTGGGTATTTCACCCAGAACATGTTGCCACCAAGTCTATTCCAGGAGACAGTTTGCAGAAGCCAAACTTAAAACACTGTATTCAGATGTACCATACTAACAGATGCCCATGGGATATTTATTTGATCAATTTTCCCTTCAGTGCTGCAGTTGCAGGTAAAACAGCAGATCACCAAGTAACAGAGATTGTACAATGGTTAACAGAGGCATTTATTGTGTGTGTTCCAGTGCTGTTGGGGTTCAAGTGTTGAACCTTACATAGCAATTTTGCTTCAGTTTTATATGGAACTAGGACTGCTATACAATAGAGATTTTTGCACAGATATGCTCGCGTAAATGCCCGATACTACGGAACTGTATTTATCCCTGGGTTTTGAACAAGTAGGATGGTATCTACCACAGCTGACCATGTTCATGCAAAATGCTGACAACTGACGGGCAGCAAGTACTGCAACAACACTTCCAACAGCCAGCTGAAGACGAGATGCTGTACCAACATCCCACAGCACAGTAAGAGCTAAATGCAGAAAATCAAAAGCAACTTTGAACACCTTAATGAGTACATTCAAACAGTTCTGTGTTGACAGCATCAAGTTCATCTACCAGTTTCTTGCACTTGCTCCAAGAGATTCACAGACTCTCATTTTGCATTGAGCAGCAGTTACCAAATGAAGGTCTCCCTCAAGAGGATTGTGCTCTGAAGCTACTCACTATTCAGCTAGAACCACATTATTGGGCATTGTCAGCATGGTTTCTTCAGCTTCAAAGTTACTATAGCCAACCCAAACAGAGATACTCGCTTTAAGTATGTTTATTAACGCTCTGAAAACAGGAGAAAGTGGAAATATTAGAATCTGGACAAAGATCGTAAGATTGATGATCACAGAGTGACTGAGGTTGGCAGGGACCTCTGCAGGTCATCTGGTCCAACCCTCCTTGGTCAAGCAGGGCCACCTAGAGCCAGTTGCCTAGGGCTGTGTCCAGATGGCTTTTGAGTATCTCCAAGGCTGAAGACTCCACCACCTCCCTGGGCAACCTGTGCCAGTGCTTGGTCACCCTCACAGTGCAGAAGTGTTTCCTGATGTTCGGAGGGAACCTCCTGTGTTTTGGTTTGCGCCCACTGCTTCTGGTCCTGACACAGGGCACCGCTGAAAATGGCCTGGCTCCATCCTTTTTGCACCCTCCCTTCAGGTATTTATACACATTGATGAGAGTCCCCTAAGCCTTCTCTTCTCCAGGCTGAACAGACCCAGCTCTCTCAGCCTTTCTTGATAGGAGAGATGCTTCAGTCCCTTCATCATCTTTGTGTCCCTTTGCTGGACTTTCTCCTGTAGCCCCGTATCTCTCTTGCCCTGGGGAGCTCAGAACTGGACACAGTATTACAGGTGTAATGAAAATTACAAGGTAAACCTCTACACTCAAGAAAACCCCCAAAAAACCCCAAACCCAAAAACCCAAACACCAAGAGAAGAGGATACATAACAAATAAAAAAATATTTAAATATCCAAAAGCATAGAGAAGCAATACACTACTATCACACCTCAAGAAAAAACAGCGAAACAGCAGAAATTGATCCAGGTATAGAAAAGAAGCTGTAAGTCAGCATTATATTCTAAGCTGAGTATTTGTGCATGAATGTTCTTTATTGTGTTACTGTCTTTGCTTCTCTGCAAGTGAATGGTAAAAAGATACAGATCTGGCATGACATCATTATGCTCAATTCCTCATGTTATGACAATTCCTCACAGTCTTCCAATGGCAGCAGCTTCTGACCGGTAGCAAGGTGGACTAAATTCAGACCAGTCACCTGAAAGTGAAGGGTACTTTGCTTCTCCTATGACTGATACTCTCTCTGGCTTGTTTTAGTAGTGTTCACAGAAAACAATAAATCAACAAGACAGTAACAATGCACACAATGCAAAGAAGCATTAAACAAAATGCAGGAAGCCTATTCTATGTCTGCCTTGATTTCACTTTAAATTATGCTAGTATAGAACACAGAACAGAAACAATTTAAAATCTCTAATACCAGGGAAAAAGAAAACTGAGCTTACAATGGTACTGCTTTCTTTCAGGTACAGAAGGGCTCTGCAGGACTTGGGGCATAGTATAACTGAGGGTATTAACATCTATTCCCAGCTCACCACAGACTTACTAAGGCAAGTTTGGGCAAGTTACCATCTCTGCTTCATCAGTGAAATAGAGATAGGATTTTTCTGCCTCATAGGCAAAAATTAATGCCTATGAACTGCCTGAATAGTCAGGAGTTTCATATTAAAATATAAAGATTTTTAAACAGGTAAAATGTAAAAGAAAAAAAAAAAACCCTTCCACTAACAAATTCTGAGCTATTACCTAAACCATACATAAAATCCCTCTAGAAAAAAAAGTATGAATCCATTTAATTACTTCCTTAACTTGTGAAGCTTACTTATTATTTCCTGCCCTCCAGAGTACACATGCAATTCTATACATCTTTCCAGAACAGTAAACAACTCAAAAAGTTTCCATGACTGAACAAGCAGTGGTCAAACGTAAGAGAAGGGCTTGTTTGTGCCTGGGAGCGTGGGAGGTAGAAAGAAAAGAAACAACTAAGACAAAACAGGTTAGTAAGGAAGGCACTTATTAAAGAAAAAAGAGCACTTGCAATAATTTATTTCCTCTTCCTTTGGTTCTCAAAGGCAAGAAGGGAGAAGAGAGATTTTCTTGGAAGATGGAATGAGGTCAAGGAGTTAACTCATACATGTACTCATTAAGACCTTTCCAAAAATAACGGAAAGTATCAAAGGAATGATTTTTTTTGTGGAGGAAAAAGGATTTAAAAGAATCATCCAGACAGTCAAAACTGGTATGAAGCAGAAAATATGGAATGTGACCAACCTGTAATAGTATGATATGAACCCTTAAATGCAGGAGTAGAAACTTTAAACAAGCCATAGTGCATCAACAGAACATGTTAAAGAGGGAGTTAGCATCCAAAAGACAGACAGACAAGGACGTAAGGAAGACAAGTAGGAATGACGCATGCCCAAGCTTCAGCTTAAAATGTTTGGTAAATTCAAAGCACATGAGTGGTAAAACAAGGTTAAGAAAAACAGTTTAATGCAGTATCAGGAAACACTGTAGGGTTGGGGGTGGGGGTCAAAGCATTAGTTCTTCTACACTTGTATTCACATATAGGTATCTGAATAATTAGCAGTTTGATGATACTGAGGTACTGAAATACTGAAGAAATCCACTACACAGTCGGTACTTCGGTATTCAAGTGTGCCAAATAAATGCAAAAATGTAACATGAAAGCAACTCCAAATGCTTACTAATTTAGGAAAACAGAGCCCCCTCTATCCTCCAAAGGAGGCAGAAGTAGAGGGTGTCACAGAGGTAGATTGCTGACATCAGTGGAGTCCTTGGACAGCCTTAAATTTTAGGGTGAACTTCAATCCCATTATAACTAATTCTTGTATCATGTTTTTTCTGTAGAGGAGAAAGTTGTGTAGCATAAGAATAAGAAGCAACTAATTCACATTATATTTAGATAATAAATTTTATGGTGACAGGATGAATGTTGTTTTCCATAGTTTCATAATGCCTACTGTAAAGAGTCCAGGAGCCAATGAGTATAAAATGCAAAAGTTATGATGATCAGCCTACATAGCAACATTAGGAAGGGTTAACCAACACCCCAATATAAGTGCTTTTACACAAAAAATAAAGAATTTACAGTTACTTTGTGGACAAGCCCTTATTCATATTTCACAGACAACACAAAACTAATATACATATACAGTACAGAAGATCTTAAAACAAAATTTTGTAATAAGAACACTTGGAGGTTTGTAAGGTTCTCTTGCTTGCATGCACTATAAAGCTTTTTAAAAAAAACCCCACAAACAGCAATTCACTGAAATGAAAGTTTTCTTAATGCCTCAATGAAAGCATGAAACTGCACAGACCATGACAGGTGGCAAAATATGAACTACTCTCACTTGTCTGTGCATTTTCATTAACACATTTACATATTGTTGATTAGCAAGTACTAGACTCGCACCTACGAAAATAAAAACCTCTTAAATTTATGCTATTGACACTAAGCCTACAATATTCATTTTTCTATAAAAATAATTTTTTAAAGTATACTTGTAAAACAAAACATACATTTCTATAGTTAAGGAAAAAGAATTAATAAAAAAAACCTGTAACATGTGCTACATTAACTCAGTCTTGTATACAACAGAGAATAAATTAAAAGGTAAATTATTGTGAACACTATGCTCTCCAAAGAGAGAAAACAGAGACAAAACTGGATTGTATAAACAGTTTGGCAACCTACCTACTATATTTGAATTCTAGTCAGAAACTTTGGGAGTGACTTCTCATCTACTTATATAAAACAGATGCCAAATGAATTATATTTACTATGACTTTCTCCATGTATGGTAGCTTTTGCATGATTTGGTTTCCTGAAGTTCAATAACGTTTACCAACAGAGTTTACAGATGGCAAAACTGAGACTGAAAAATTGTCAAAACGATGCTCAAATGCTAACTACCAAGTTCCAGCAAGCCAGTAAACAGAGCAGTAAATGTTCTGTAATTACTTTCTTTTCAATGGTTCAAAAAACGTCCCTCTTTTAAGCTTGATGGGTAACTTAACCTCACAGGAAAGAGCAACTTCATTTAGTGAAAAGAATGCAAGGGAATGTAAGAGTTGATAAATATTGCAGGGAAAGAAATGCGTATCAGTCCCCTTGACTTGGTCAAATGCACTCTTGCATTAAATTTGAAATTGTAACCCTTTTTCATATCTTATCATAAAACTTTGGCTGCAACATTGAAATGGACGGCCATGGCAGACCATCCTTCCCTTTCAAGGTGTATCTGTTCATCAAATTCACACCTCTACCTTATCCAGGACACAATCAATCAATTTGGGAATTTAAAACCCAAAATTGTCACATGCAATAAATTCTCATAACTTGGCAACACTGGGTGTATACGGGTTGAAACGTTTTGCTGATACATAAGAGTAGCTTGAGTGCTGACAGCAGTGCAGTTACATCAGTGCAGTTCTCCACTCCACCTACTTGTCCCATCGTGCCAAGATGGCTATGTTATTCCATATTCTATTTTATGCCATACTTCATATGGCATATGCTAGCTACCAACTCAATAAGCAAAGTTTAAGGCACATTTTGTGTCTGTGCTTTGATTACAAGCTCCTTGGAACAGCAATTCTCCCTAAATGTCTGAAAAACATTTTAGACATTTTGAATACTTTCATAAACTAGTATTTTTAGCAGAAGGCAATCCTGTGAGATATTTCAATTCTTTGTACATTCTTCCTGACTATACAATTCTATTATCCAATTTACTTTTGTCTAAGTTGAAAGAACACACACAAAGATGCATCTAAGGGACAGAACAACAACAAAAAAGTCATGGCCACATAAGAACAATGAACTGTACGGTGATTAGCATTTTTAAAGTGCTATTTTTAAACATACAAAATGAAAGAGATGGCAAGTGATTCAAAAGGGAGTTGAATATGAAAGTAAGAGAGATAAATGGACTTAGTATTCCTAAATACATGATGAAACAGACAGACTGATAGTACATTGTCTCTTCCTCTCATTAAAGAAAGAAAATTGTAATGCATACCCTAATCCTCTTAAGTTCATCACAGGACCACACAAAGACTGACACAATACATATTCCAAATACATTAGCAGATGCTGTTATTCTTTACTCCAATACTGAAAATGAAGAGTTTTGATTTGATGATACTAATTTAGAGGACTTCCACGTCTCTTTACACCACTAAGATATGCAGGGCCACAGGCCACTAAAAATTTTGTATTTCACCACAGAATAAGCAAATAACAGCTTCTTACACCACTGTTTCAATCATGACTTTTTCATTCTGTGTTCTCTCCCTGTTCAGGCCTAACAGCCCATTCCCCCCTTGTAAAAGCATGGGCATTGACTGTAGAAACTCAATCTCATTTTTGTTACTTGCAAGCAATAATCAAAAAGAGTAATACTGTAAGATTTCCATTAAAATTTCAATTATTACAATAAATACCAAGTTCGGTGATGATCTAGTCAATAACTTAAAAAAACCCAACATTTTTATTTAAAATGAAAAAGAGTAACAACATACCATATTCTAAACCTTCCACCTTTAAAAATCGCAATTTGGTCAACCAGTTGCTGATTAGGTTCCATTAAATGTTAATACAGTATTACACTTAAATTACCCCGCCTAGACAATTAACAAAGAACCACTAATCTCAGTTCAGCCACGTGGCCAATATTATTAAAATGCCCAAATTAGTCTTCTACTGTGTCCCACTTGGAGTGCAGCTTCTCAGCAGCCTGCCAGGAGCTGCTGTCCTTCATTGCCTGATAATGCCATCTGACAATGGCCTACAACGCCTTTTACGATGAATTCAAGTGCTCTGAAGAAAGGGCTCACAAAAATGTGCATTTCTAGCAATCTGCAAGCAGACAACACGCCTTCAGCTCCTTTGGTTTTAATAATGTTCCCTTTGGAAAGTGAATCAGTTGGAGACTGTTCCAATAAAATAAAAATAGTAAGTCATAGTCTAGACAAGGCATAAACCACTGTCTATACAGTTTGTGACAACGTCCTTGTTTTTCGTTCTTCCACACTTTTTTTCCAAAGACCATGCAGTGAAGGCAGTTTGACTTTATCCATATTCTTACTGTAAACATTAAGAAATATACCAAGGACAACCAGTAAGCCTGACCACACGTACCTAAAGAGGAGGGAGAGGAGGAGGGGAAAAGTTACCATTAGCACTTTATCTGTAGCGATTACATAGCAATATTTGTGGATTAAATAAAGTCCCTACATTAAGGAGCAAAGAGTTTAAGGGAAAAAAAAACCCACAAATTTGTGGACTCTGAGAAAGAATTTGCTTCAATCTTTATTATTACTATCCTTCCACTCTTCCTCTTCCTATCCTGGCTGGAGAGCTTATTAAGGTACATTTATAGTTAAACAGTAACTAAACAGTAGCTGTTCTTTCTTACATGAATAAAGGAGTCCCGAGGGGTTTTAGTATGTTTTTCCTTCCTATGGTTATGGGAGCTATACTCTCTATTACTGGTCCAAAACATGTTCTCATTCAGTGCCTTATATCCATACTTCCCCATGTAAGCACATTTTTGTTTCAGGTCTCTGTTATTTTAAGCCTCAAGATTTTTAGCTGGAGTAAATGCCATTTGGGCATTTGGCTGTAAGCTTTGTTCTTAAATCTCCAATAAATTTATATGTAGCAATAAAATTGAATACTATTTTGTTTCAAACCAGAAGCAATTAGGATCAACGTAGCAACTTAGCTGCATTTTTCAATGTAAGCTCTTTCTTGAAATTAAAAAAAGGGAAGAAACCCAAGCTCAAAAATCTTTCAATTTAATATATCAAGGTAGCAGAAGCTTGCAGTTATTTAAAAGGGCTTGCTAAGAACTCAAACCTGAGCTCATAGAAGGGGAAACAATAATGTAATGGAGAAAACACCTGCCTTTAGCCAAATCTTCCTCCACAAAGAAAGTACCCAAACAATTTATTAAGTAGCATAAGCACTAGATATTATGTAAGATTTTTCTTCAAAAAACAACAAAAAAATGCCAACACATGGAATAGCTTTTCTTCCAGACCTTTAGAAAAATGGAAACTATCTTCTGTAGCATGATTAGCATCAAGCCAGTCAATATCTACAGCAGATGGCCAACATTTGTAGAAGATATGAAATGAAAAGCATTAAAGCCTGAATATGATTAATTACTGTTGTTATATTTCCATGATCAAGAATGTAATTTTTTATAAAATATATAAAACCCCATTTAAAACTATAAATACTTACTGGAATGTGAATGGCTTTGCAAAGAACAGAAAAGAAAGCACAATGGTCATTGCTTTTCTTCCTGTTGTTACTGCAGAGGAAAACAAGTATTTACTTCTTTAAGAATTCAGTTACAGCAAAAGAACATAATAATGTCTTCAATATTAGTAGATCTCATTACATAATTGTCTGGCTAAAACAATGATCATCCTTGGTGCAAATGCAGACTGCAGATCATAGATGCACCATTCCAGTGCAAAATGGTGCTAGAACCATATGCTATTTGAAACAAGTGCATTGCGTCAGCAGTATCAGTTCCAGTCACAGCATCGGCAGCAGAGAAACTTCCAGAACAAGACTTGCTATTTAATAACTTCACGCTAATCAATTCACAGTATCTGAAAGCAACAAACTAGTTGCTTTCACATCAGTTGCTAGTAACTGATGATATAAATTAATCTGTTAAAGCAGAAAAAAGTGGTATCACTATTTGGATACACCAAATCTCTTGCCATTTCCACCTCATGTTATTACAGTTCAGTGGTGTTTTGGGCTTTATTTGTAAGTGGAATGGGATCAGCATCTTGTCATTCTTTTGAAGTTACTGAGAATTTACCTAACAGTGCAGAGAAATATAATTTGGTTAGAAACCTAAGAAACCAAGGATATCTGACTTCAACGATTAGGCATTAGGTGGTTTTCATCAAAACCATTATAAAACCTTCTTCTACATGTGACCTTATCACTAGAAAGAATCAAGGTAGTTAAGAAGAGTTGAGAACACAATTCTGTTACCAAAATGGCAGTAAACTATCTGTTTGGGTTACTCTTAACTATAGCTGCAACAATTATTTGAACAATTTCAATGCTATCTGCTGTGAACAAGAACACAGTGTTGCTACTAAACTGTGTTCTGGGACACCTATACAGTTGATCACTGAAACAAATGAGTAGAAGTTACAGAAAATGTTTTAAAAAAAAAAAACAATGCAGACAGGTGTACAAGTTTAGCTATGGAGGTTAAGGGCCTGAGAAGGTGTTATATGATAGTGCAGGCTTCTCACTTAAGAAAGACCCCAGTACAATTGTCTGCACCAGACAAAAACTATGTTTTGTGTTAACAGAAAATGTTTTGCTTACCATGAAGTACTTTTTACTATACCATACTGGAAAGCCTTACTTGTATAACTACATCCACATTAGTCTTACTGTAACATACTGATAAAAGGAACCAAAGACTACTGATGTATTTCCATGCTGTTACAGCTAGTAAAGCAAGTTTAATTCTCCCCACAAACAAATATTTAAACACATGTTTTGTAGTGGAAGAAACAGCCTTCACCATTGCTGTATCTGCCCCAGTCTCAACTTTTTAGTAACAATTTTCTTTACATTTTAAGAAATTTATGTGCATCAAATAAAATGATTTTCTGTTACATGAAAAATTAAAGGAGAATGAAAAAGAAAATTGAGTTTTAATTAGAAAACAGTTTACAGATGAATAATTTAAAAAATGGTTAAATTACTTCAGTTTTTCTAATTACGATTATTTCTGTTCTTTCAAATCAGTTATTAATTAAAATATTTATGTAACCATTTCCTTCTAAATTAAGTGCCTTTTCTTCTTTTTCCCAATTAAGTCTGATAATTTCTCATTCTGCTAATAGAAATACAATTTTCATTAAACTCTTTCACCCCTCTCCCCCCCAAGAAGGGGGAGGGTGGATGGGGGGTGGGAGGGACAGTAATGAATGTGGTGTTCTTCCAAGGCACAATAAACATTTTCACATTGCTACAGGCAAGGCAGAAAGGGCTCAAGTGTTAGGATTGTCAAGGTCAGGCATAATAAAACCTGGGAAGGGTTTGCTATTCCACAGCATTTTTAAACATTTTTTAGCTCAGTAAGACTTTATTTTTTAAAAAAAAGAGCTACTTTAATACATGAACCAACCCTCTCATCTGGGCCAATTTCCAGTCAGGAGATACTAAACTTTGTTAAAAACAGAGGTGAAGCAGAAGTGCTCAGAAGCAACAATTAACAGGAGAGCAGAGCATGTAGTCCTCAGGTCAGAAAGCAACTGTCTGTATTTTCCTCTCCACTACTGCGAATGAAGTAGTGCATGACCTGACAGAAACCAGCTTTTAGAGGCAGAGGGAAGAGAGGAAAGTAGCTTCATGGCATCTTGCTACACCTTCCCCTGCAAGGCCCTTGTGACTAACGTTTGTAGTTTTAAGAAAAGGTAACGTGAGGAAGGAACGAGCCTGGTGTAACTGTTCTTGACAGACTACCGTAATGACTATATAAATGACAGAAGCTAGATAGGCAATGACTGATTTTTGAAAAATACACCCAAGTTACATTTTAAGTTTGGAAGCAGCAATTTTCTACAAACAATTTTATGTTCTACAGCAGTTGCATATAGCAGAGAGTAATAATTTTAGGAACAGCCTGAGAACAGGTGCGCAGGAAGATTCTGAAAAATGATCAAGACTTTTCCTCTAGTGTTGTTAGATACATAAAAAATATTAATGCTATAATTAACTGCTGTTAAAATGAACAGCAGGGTCATATCCCCTTATTCCAACAGCTGAGGATATTCTGATATGTAAACACTTCAGTCACTTGACTGTTTTACAACTTCATAATGATACAGGTTAAAAGCATTCACTTGTAATACAGTTATGTCATTCGGCTGTAGCTAACTTTGCCACACTCAGGTAACGCTGCATACTAAAATATGCCATGGTCTCAAAAATACAGATGCAAACCATGATAAACTAGTACAAATAATTTCTAAGCTGCAATTTCTGTCGCATCTGTCTTCCTAGCGATTCCTTTGATTTAATCCTTTTCTATACTGCTTCTTCTATTAAGCATCTCAAGCATAGTATCAACAAGGTCTGAACATACTTCCTTCTCTGAAACCATACAGTTGTCCTTCCACACAGAGTATGTTTAGTTTTAAAACTTTTCATTGTTTCTAAGGCACACAAGCCAATGCATTAGTAAAGACCAAGTATAACCATATGACATTACTTGCTAGCACAGTGCTGAGACTCATCGCGCTCAGTGGCTTCCTCATTCATAGAGAGCCAGGCAGTCTCAGCTAGTAGGATTTCAATCTCTCCACATGATTTTTCCAGATGACTGATTACTCAACGTGAAGAGTATGTCCAGTTGCATACAGGATAAAAGTCAAGCCTGAATAACCATACAGGTTGAAAATCTGTAATGGCTCTGCCTGCCTCTTGTTTCATGTCCTCCTTTTCCTCATCCATCACATACCTGGAACACGTCAGCATGGATAGGTCTGACTTGCATTTATTGCTAGGAAATTATTATAGTATTAGGCGGAACACCACATCACAGAAACTTTTTATTTGTGTGTGAACTATCGCAGGAGCAGACAAGATGGCATTTGGTGACTTTCATAGCCTGGAGAGGATGCCAGCAACTTTTGACATACTTCAGGGACTTACATTGCTCCATATTCACATGTGGCTAGCAGACACACCAGTGAGTGGCCCAAATCTTTTCAACATATTACTGATCAGAGTTCTTTACATTTGTTTCTTCTGACATGGTTGATACAGTCGTATGCTGTACTAAGCATTTAACAGAAAACATGACTGCTTCCATTTTTTGTGGGACAACTACATCATAAGTCTAGAATAACATCTGAAAGACCAGCCAGTCTGCTTCTGTCATTAACAATAGGTTTGTACCTGTCCTGTGAATACACAAGTTGCAATTTAGAGATAATCCAGCAGCTGTTACACAGCCCACCAGATGTTTATTTAGTTCAAATCCTGACTTCAATTTAATAAAAAGAACTGAGGAGACCACCACAAAAGTCAGAACTTGTTCTGCTTGAGTTTATTCTGAACTGAGTCTGGACTGTGCATTTAACATGGCTGCAGCAGCATTCCACTGAGAGTGTATGGACATTCAGAAGCTTCAGGGGAGTTCTTCATAGTTTTTTGAGCAATACCATTTGTTGGGATTCTGTGCTTAGAGATTATGACACTGCCTACTATGCCTTACTGGAACATCCTTATTTTTCCTTACGTGTTTCAAATAATACCTGTCTTTTCCTTACACCTTGCTATCCATTTCCATTGCAATTCCTCTGTTTAGAACACTGTTGTTTCTGCATTAACACACAGCACAGGCTGTATGCACAAGATTACTTAATAGGCTCTTCAAAGTTGAAACTGTGGCACAGAAAGGACCAGGAAGCTCTCAAACACATACTACTAGAGAAGATCCATGCTACACAAGCCAAGATCAGTCAGCAAAAGAACAGAAAAAAAGCCAGAGTGAGAACAATTCTGAAAAGCTCTGTCCTAAATAATAGGATTACTTCATGTTTCTATACCAAAAGCAGTAAAGATATAATTTGTTCATACCTGTTACAGCCAGAAGGGCACCAAAGATTTTAATCAATGCCAGAACAAAGGATATGCCAAAATACCCAGTCAGGGAGAAAAGGAATGCATAACCGTAAGTCTGAACTGGATGCTGCAACAACAACAAAAAAAAGCCTGTTAGGAAAATGTAAAACAAACCCTGAGGTATTGCAAAATGACATAAAACTACAGACTTTAATCAATTGCTTGAGCAATAATAAGCTGTTCAACAATGCATTCATGCAAAGATCCTTATTTAATTTTAGTTAAATAATGGAAAAATAATAATGAAATTATAAGCTCATAAGTCTGGTCCTGTGATTCTGTTTTATTTTTTAAAACATTACCTTACCTTATACATCAAAGACTGTAACAACTTGCTTAATGTATGAATTATGCAAGTCAACCAGTTTACATGATGAAAATACAACTTCAGAGAAGTGGTGAGAATTTCTAAACCATACAGAGCAATGTTTTCCAGTGAAGTTGTTCATAGAAAAAAGGAAATCTTTACACCTACCTTTGAGCAAAATGTTACTGCAGGGCTTAATCCACTAGTGCATGTTAATCCAAATAAAATATACACAAAACCTATTGAATAGGAATACAAAACCTAGAATAGTTTAAGAGAAAATAATTACCAGGTGATACTATACAAAAGGACAAAATTAAATGCTTTCAAATGTTTGGCCCTATTAATATGTTCAGCTTCTCAGAGTCGAATTTGCAGTGTTTGGAGATATTTTTAGTAGAATTTCTATAATAGCTGATGTACAGTGAAAAGTAAATAATAACTGTCAAGAGACATTCTTCCTACACATGACTACATAAAAAAAAGTTTTGTAAGCTAGTTAGTTAATAATATCCTGAGGTCAATGTTAGCTGTGGTAAACCCTTCAAATTCAGGATTTCACAGTCTAAATAAAACTTCACACAACTATATAATTAAATTGTTCAAATAATATGTTAAACATATTTAATTTTCTGCTATTTATCCTGCACAGTAAAGATCCATATTACATTAAATGTGCACAGAGTAACACATAATCACTATGAACTGCCAGAAAAAGTGTCACATAACTTTCATCTGTGTCACTTCAGTTCATGTACATGGTACACCTGCCTTATGATTACAGCATACAAGTTTTTCAATACATGACCAGCTCTGGCCTAGTTCAGTACTCAGAACAGACTATAATCAGCAAAGAGGTAAGCTTTTCATTTTGTCTATACTCTTATTTAACTCATAGCTTCATACAAAAGCGACAAAAGAATTTTCATCCTATCTTTTCCCATGTAGAGACAACAACAGAAGCTGGAACTGCCCATCCATACATCCTCCCGTGCAGTGGGAGGCATTCAGGTGTTTGGGTAACATTTAGTGGCCTTTTCTTGTGAAAAAGGGGAGACAGTGATCAGTACCATTCTACACATTACCAGCTAGAACACGTTGATTTACTACACTTTCAAAACTTGTTAGTTACAGGCCTACTTCTTTTGACACAGGTTTCATCAATTATTTTCTTGTTATACTATCTCAATTATTTGCAAAAATGAATCTATTAACAATGGGTAACAATGCCATGAGACAACAGAACACTTATCACTGCCCTACAATAAAGTAGGATGAATATATACTTCAAGAGCAGAACTGCTTTCAACCTCTGAAAAAACAATGACCTAATCTTCAGAGCTTTTATTTTACAGTATTTATACACACAAAAGTTAGTCTCTAGTTCTTAACTTGCCTCTGCATCCAGCTTTTCTCCCAAACTACCCAAAGACCTCACTTTTCACAACGAGGAATGACGACCACATTGCTAGCTCCTTGCTAGGCAGTGTGATAGAAGTCACTTCCTTACAATCACACACAAGGCAAAAATCAGGTGTAACTTTACAGAGCAGTGGTTACTCTTTCAGCCACAAGACATCTTTTCTCTTTTCACAATTGCTTAATTCAGGGCAAGTTCCAAATTCAGCAACGAAACAGAGATCCTGTGGATGACAGGTTCCTTTTCTATTCAATTTTATTTCTGGATCACTGTCCATTAAGCGTGATCTCCAATTCAGAATACCTCTTAAATTTTCACCCACAGTCTCAGGTCTAGAAAAATGATTTCCAAAATTCTGCTTGTACTTCTGCACTGAAGTCTCCAAACAAGATCCCGAAGTATAATCTCTAGGACTCAAACAAAACTTTTATATCCTTAATCACTACACTGATTCTCTACAAGTAGTATGAGTATACAATATGAAGACCAACATTTCTCAGACTAACGCAGAATAAAAAGCAAAGTTATGGAGATAACAGAAGCATCACAGGTGAGGCACTTAACTGTCAGATGACTGTTGGCAAGATGCAAAGTGGGCAAGAAAACAGTTACAGATTGTACTTTGCTTTGGATTTCAGAGATTACAGCTATAGAAGGCTGCACTCGGTCAGGTGAGGTCCATCTAGCTAAGATCTCTGCCTCTGGCAGCAGTCAACAGTGAATACTAAGAAAAAGTACAAAAATAAAAAACAAGAATACAGATACACTTTTCAGGTATATTCTTCCACTTTCTAGAAACTTGCTGTTCAAACTTCTTGAGTCAACCTAAATTACTTTCAGCCATAAATGAAGCTTCCTTCCAACTAATTTTCTCTCCATTTATGAAGCTATTCTCATAAATGAGAAACTAGATTTTCTAGTTAAACATCAAATACATGCCAAATATGCAAATTAAATTTCAGTAATTTTTTACTTGTGGCATATTCGAATAATGTCTGTTATAATAAAAGATTTTCTTGTATTTACTCTGTTTTAGAGAAAAAGATGCCAAATTCGAACATAAGTTTTGTCTAAAAAGAAAAAAAAGTCAGACCATACAAACAGATAATCCACATTCCAAATAAGTGTATAAAAAAATACTGAGCAAGACTTTTTCAAAATCATGTATTTCACTGAATCAGGAATACACACATTCACCCACTCTGAAAGTCAGAGTTTTACTGATATCAAAAGCTTAAAAAAAGGCTGCCTCTCAAACGCTAGCACACTCTAGAATCAGAAGTCTAGCAAAGAGAAACAATGTGTTCCATGTAACATGTTTATCTATACCAGAAAAACAGTATATATTTTTCAGAGATTAAGTGCATGATCATACAGAAAACACTCCATTGATTTCAGGCTGCAGGGTAGACAAAGAAATTGTTGCTAGAAATAAGTGTTTTTGTAGATGCAATATACATCTGAAGTTGCACACAGAAAGCAGGGCCCCTGAAAGGTTAAAAAACAAACAAAAAACCACCAGAAGCCCACAAACAAACAAACAAACAAACAGAAAACCCCAAGAACAGTACACCAAGAGCCCTTCTTTACATGCGCAAGAGAAAAGCAGGTTAAGTTTCATGTTTTGTCATTGTATGCCTTGTCTATGATAGAAAGTGTTCTTTTAAAATTGCAAATCTGGTATTTACCATTTCTGAATTAGAACCATTGTGCAACTTCATAGCTTTTTCCTGTACATTTCCTATAACTGCATCTGCGCAGAGGGCAAGGGATATTAGGACCACACCTAATATAAGAAACAAACAAACAAAAACCCATTCAGAATATTTATCAGCAAAGCAGAGTAGTGAGGAAAACCACCCTGTACTTACCCTGAAAAATAAAATAAAAAAAAAATCTCAGGAACAGGAAAATAATAGTAACCCCCCCTTGATATCATATTCTAAATGTCAGCAAAACTATTTCATTATACCAGTACAACGCAGTGTCCACTTCCCCTCCCTCCACCACTTAAGCCCCGAGCACTGTGTGTCTCTAAGCTTGATAGGAACATCTGGACATTGCTGTAAAGCTAGCTGTAGTTTTTGTAGTAACAACAATGAATTAAAGTCAATTGCATTTATTGAGGTATTTTTAATGAAGATAAATAACTAGAGAACATACTCTTTTGAGTAGTTAATCCCAGATTATTTCTCCTGACAAAGGTAAATAGGAATGTTAGATGTAATGATAAAACAAATGTGAGGATTCACAGTGGAAATCTTTCATTGTTGAAATACTAATTTTTAAAAACTATAGTTCAGGTAACCCCATGGTTTTAGGTTACCATATTTGTTCACAACAAAGTCACTACAGAGTCAATAATGTAATCAGCTTTCCAATAACAAAAATTAATAACTCCTTATCCATGCCAGTCACAATTCATTTCCCAACCTCCAAATGTCAATTCTTTCATGACTGTAGCAACTGTTGTATTTAATGTTGCAAGAGTTAGAAATTAATGATGCACATGGGTTGAAATACCACTTTTCTTAAGTATACAACATTGCAGAAGATATCAGTCATCAAAATCATATTTACTGTCTGCTCTAGTCTTGGTTCCTTAAAACATCGTAAGTGTCAGGGAAGAATGAGGAGTGGAAGACTAGAAACAAGCGGTGTTGTATTTTCTTAACATTATGTTCTTACTATCAGACGTGTCAAAATAGGCATTCTGAAGGACCAAATAGAGTGTAAGCTCCTGACAGAGAAAAAAAATCCCAGCTCCTAGGATTTTCAGAATTGAAAGATTCAACATTTTTAAGACCAATGTAGTTTAAGGTGGCATCTCCTTGGCCAACTTCTGGATATATGAGAACTTCCAAATCAGCATTTTTAGCTTGGGAACCATTTCCTTTCCCAGGCTAGACTTATGCAACTAAAGCAACAGAAAGAGACTCTTCATTTTTCAAAGTTATCAGGCATTGGAAAAGATATGAGTCAAAGGAAATGACATGACAACCTGAGTAATACTGTTTATGCTAAAGACCACAGCATAGACATCTTAACTCCATGGATTCAGCTCTGGTCCAAAGGTGTAACACCCTCTAGCTCAGCAATACAGAAGTGATCTGCAGCAAGGCTAAAGTGACTGAGTATGTCATATGTGTTCTCTATCTTCATTTGTGTTCTCTATCTTCATTTGTGTTCTCCATCACACTGGTTCCATCAGCGCTTAATGGCCCAGGCACATCACTGGACAAATACATGGGTTCAGTACTGGATTGAGATGAAAAGGTTTGCTGGAATCTGAAGTGCAAGTGCGCACGGAAAGGAGAAATGTTAAGGACAAGACACGTGTTAATATTACGTACATGCACAGTTTGGAGTATGAAGAGAAGAATTGTTACACTCATTGTGATAGCACCACACCTGCCAAGCAGCAGAAAACCATGAACGAGACCAGTAACGTTACGTAATACGTAAAGCACGAGTAAAAATGATTGGAAGAACTGGTCCTAAGTTAGTTCTGAAAGAAATTAAATCTGAAGGTCTTGCACCAACGGAGTTGATTGAAACACTAAATTACATTGGTTTTTACACTATTAATGTGATGCCTGAAGTCATTAAAATATTAACACTGCTTACACATTGGATATTTACGTAAGTTCTTCAACAATAGATTCTCACACTTGCAATCCCCACTGTGCAAATGTGTTAGACTACTGAGTTGGTTGGAGTTTACCTGCACATTAAGACCTGTTCAATATTCCACATTTTAGAAGCCTGCTATAGAAAAGAAGACACAGTAGAGGTAACTAACCAAGAATATCATCTTAACAACAGTGAAGCTAAGGACAAAACACTTCAGACTGCAAAAGACTAAACTGCACCTGTACAAACAGTCTAGGGTGAAGGAATTTTCATGCAATTGATATTTTTACTGTATCTTCACCAAAAATAGTTAATTTCCACTTACACCTGTAATGCCAGAACAGTGGAAGTTCCCGTAGCATCAATGTTTCAAGACCGTCTCCTTCTGCACACCCTTCTCTTCTGGTTTCTCTTTTGGAAGGCCTGTATCTATTATTCACAGATATTTAGGCTATCTACCACTACCTCTCCAATTTGATAATGCTAGGAGATGCTCTGAGCTCTTAGCACCAATTCCATCTTGAAAAGTATACTTCTTCCTTAGTTACAAATATGTACCTGTTCTGGCAGAAGAGAGTTTCTGTTTTCTCGGCTGACCTCTTTCATGTGTACACAGAATCTGTGTAGATTCCTTTTTTGGCCCGCAATACTGAGATTAGATTTCAAGAGCAGGAAAAAAATAAAGAAAAAAAAAAAAAAAAGACTTGTAAAGTTGTTAATCCAGATAATATTTTACATCTGCTCATGCTCCATTTTTAGTATTAGCATATGACAAAGATTATGTGTTTTGTTTAACTTCACAGCATAGTTTTGCTCTCTTTAGAACTGTGAAATGTAAACAGCTTGTTCTTAACAAGTGAGCAGAAGTTCTATGAAATCATGACAGCATCCTACTAGTTTGCATGGAAACAGTTCTACATAAATGTGCATAAATCACTGCAGCAAACTCAGGAACTTAGGGAGCAGTAAGCAGGCAGTAACATAAAACTGCAAGTTTAGAAAACAGTAATTTAATTTGCTGGTTATGTTTTTGAAAGTTTTAATTTCCTTAAACACTTTGTTATTTCTTTGAAGATACTTTATGAAGATAAAAAATTAAATTCTGCCTCTCCACTTGCAGTTCTTATTCTGTGATTTACATCAAGAAAAGTGTAATTATTCAAAAGAATATGCCATTTTGCAGAGTGAGCAATGTTTTTAATAATTCTTATCACTGGTTTTACACTGCAGTAGCTACACATTTCTGCAATACAAGAAATGTACTGATTTTTGGAAGGAAGGGACAATCTATCTCCAAAATTCATCCAAGAAAAGGAAAAATTCCACCCTTCCCAGTATGAAAAATTTCTTCTGGTTAAATTAAGGAGGGTGGGAAAGGGAATAAAACGAAACAGGCAAGAGGGAATAGAGAAATACAGAAAGAACCTTCTCAGAAGGTGAGCAGGAGAATTTCCAACCACCTTCCTAAGGGGAGATCCAGACTTTTGAATTCTAGTTCTATATTCTGTTTTCACAGAACTAACTTCCTCCAAATGGTAGTGCTCTAAGCTTCAATATATACAGACTTATTTGAAGTGTTCAAAATAGATTAATAATGAAAGACAACCCTGTTTATTCTCTGAAGACATTTAAAGTTTTTTATCTTGTGTTTTGCAGATCTTTGAGGGCATCAGGACTTTGCTACATTTGCTGCACTTCACCTTATCCCATTCAGTTGAAGAATCAACTTCTCAAATCTTTTCAGAATTAAGTCATAGCACATATTTAAAATAATTCAAATTTTACAAAAGTAATATATTAACATGTGAATACACTTAGAGGTTATAGTCAAAAATAGCTGTAATGGTAACACATATCTATGTATCAGAAACACTAGAATATAATTACATGCATACCAACATCATACGGTACTCAAAATATGTATTTTTGTCAGGTAGCCACGCAGTTACACCACACATAAATACATGAAATGCACAGCAAGTTATATAATTCACAGATTTTTGTAATTTCTTCCATTACCAGTAGCACCAAAGTTACATTAAAAGGCATGAGAATTAATTTATGAGCAAGGCAAAAGACACATCGAGTTTAGACAACATCACAAATTGATCATCACTAACACTAGATGAAATAATATTTTGTGGGAACAAAAAGTCTTGTTCCTAAAAATAATAATAAATTCTCAGTTTTAAGGAAAAAACTTCTAAATCAGTGGCTCCACCATTAAGACATGAAGGTTTCACACTGAACGTCTGTCATAACAGTTGCTGTAACTCATCTCAGAATTTCAAAAGAATATACTAAAAATTGAATATTCAAAAGTTTTCAAGGTTCAGTATTAATCCAAACACTGGCCAACTAAATAATATGGATTTTACGAATAACCAATTCTCCCTTGTCATTTGAGAAAGAAATTCAGCTAGGTTTTTAAACCCAAACAGGTTAAAACGTTTTCTTTGCTTCTGACTTTACACAGTATAGAAAAGTTAGAACGTGGGCACTCCAGCTAAGAACTACAGCAAATCTAAGTGAGACTATCAATTAATATAAAGTAAATGGTTCTGAAATGTAAAAAGACTTAAAGGTTTAACTAGAAAAGACAACTAATCTTTTGAAGTTTTAAAATGGTCAAACTGAATTTTATCATGTTTATTCTGACATATCTACTGGGAAATATTTCTTGAGAGTAAGCACGAGACGTTTCAAGCTAAAGGGTAGAGTTTCCATAAATTTTAAGAACCTAAAAACTAACACTTAAAATAAAGGCCTCTTCTGCCACAGACAGAGTTCTGCTAGTGCAAAGCTATAATAGAACCTGCATTGTCCATATGATACCTGAAAGCACTCCACCAAGAACTCTCAGAACTTCTATGGAATGCTTATTGTAGGGGAAAAAAGACATTTTGTTAAACTCTAAAATATAATATATCTTTACCTGTCAAGTTGAAGTTTGGAGCAACTGTGCTGTCAGCTAAAGTAAACCATATTAATCCAAGACTCATACACAGGGCAGCAGACACATCTGCAATATTATAACGTTTTCCTACAAAAGCAATACAAACAACATGAATGGACTGTTAACGTGCTCAGAATTTCATGTTTATCATGTTCAGCAGACTAGAAGGCAAAGGAAAAACTGTTCCAATGTCATTCTTTTACTTAAGCAGAAGACTTAATGCTCTGGCCTTTCATGACTGGAATTAATTTCTTCTAAAACAGCAGTTCTTAACATGGAGGAGGATCTTAACAGGTACTATCTGATTCTTGTGGTCAGTTTTAGTTTTATTCCTAATGACATACAGCACATTCTCAGTGACAAAAAGCGCATCCTCCCTGTCAAAGCACTACTCAGCAACTTCAGAATAGCTTAGACATTTTCTTAAGATTTTTCCCTCATGGAAAACATTTTGACTGCCTTTATTGATTAGAGAGAAGTCATTCCCAAACACTAACAGATGATTTGGGTACTTTTAGAACCCTACCTTGTCCCTTAGCTTGGGAGAGATGGGATGTGAAGCGGGGTGGAAAAAGAAAGAGTAGGGAAATGAAAAGGCAGGAGTTCATGTATCTTGTTTGAAATAACATATTCCTTTCCCAGAAGCTGTACTTTCAATATAAGCTTCCAAGGGAATTTTTTTTTAACTGAAAATTTTTAATAATAATAATAAAAAAATAAAATCACAGCTCTCTTATAACACAACATAAAGTTTCACAAAGCTTTAAGGGAATACCAGTCTCTCAGCATTACAATGATACAAAATGACTCCTAATAAAAGGTAAATACTGTGCACACATGTGCCTATGTAAACTTGTAAACTCCTCTGAAAGTTCAGCTTTCTATTGCAACTAGAAGGCCAGAATTAACCACAGAAACAAAAATATCATTCTAGATTCTGTTCCACAACACCTGCCCATGCAGAGCTTTACTGACTTAATGAATCCTTGTGTACTGAACAAATAGAAACTTTTATGATACACTTAAGTCTTCTACATCCAGAAATACTGAAGGATGTTTATTTACATAACTATAGTCTCTATCTGTCCTCCTCCAGATCCCTTTTTCTGTTCTTGGAATATGAACTATGACCTCAGGACTAGCCAAGGACATGTAAAGTTTAATCAAATATGTATCATTTAATCAAAATTTAGGAATTTTAGTTAGGAATTTAGGAATCAAGCTTTTCAAACAAGAGTAGTAGGGGGTTTCTTCACAAATCATGGCTCGATTTTTTTTTTTCTTCTATTTCAAGTTTTCCATTTCAGTACTGAAAATGTTTCAGTTATTAAGTGATTTGGTTTAGAAAACAAACTTACATTACTTAAAGATTAAAAAAGCCTGCATAAAAATGAAGTTTTTCAAGTGACTTGTACTTCTTTTTCCCCCATATTTTCTGTTCATCCTCGAGGGTAGGATGGACCTGCAGAGGGACCTGGACAGGCTGGACCGATGGGCCGAGGCCAACTGTATGAGGTTTAACAAGTCCAAGTGCCGGGTCCTACACTTGGGTCACAACAACCCCATGCAACGCTACAGGCTTGGGGAGGAGTGGCTGGGAAGCTGCCTGGCAGAAAACGACCTGGGGGTGCTGGTCGACAGCCAGCTGAACATGAGCCAGCAGTGTGCCCAGGTGGCCAACAGTATCCTGGCTTGTATCAGGAATAGTGTGGCCAGCAGGAGCAGGGAAGTGATTGTCCCCCTGTACTCGGCACTGGTGAGGCTGCACCTGGAATACTGTGTTCAGTTTTGGGCCCCTCAATACAAGAAAGACATTGAGGTGCTGGAGCATGTCCAGAGAAGGGCAATGAAGCTGGTGAAGGGTCTGGAGCACAGGCCTTATGAGGAGCGGCTGAGGGAACTGGGATTGTTTAGCCTAGAGAAGAGGAGGCTGAGGGGAGACCTTATCGCTCTTTACAACTACCTGAAAGGAGGTTGTAGTGAGGTGGGTGTTGGTCTCTTCTCCCAAGTAGTTAGTGATAGGATGAGAGATATGGGCTCAAGCCGCACCAGGGGAGGTTTAGATTGGATATTAGGAAAAATTTCTTCACGGAAAGGGTAGTGAAGCATTGGAACAGGCTGCCCAGAGAGGTGGTGGAGTCACCATCCCTGGAAGTGTTCAAAAAACGGGTAGACGTGGCACTTTGGGACATGGTTTAGTCTAGTCTACCCTTAATTGGTTTAGTGTGGGCTTTGTAATGTTAGGTTGATGGTTGGACTGGATGACCTTAAAGGTCTTTTCCAACCTATGCGATTCTATGATTCTATGAATTGTATTTGTACTTTTTCTGAGAAGATTCTACGATTCTAAGATGCTTCAGAAATCTACATTTTTCCTCCTATAAGAAAAATGCTACCTGTCCATCTCTGTCTAAGAGCCTCAGTGGAATTTAACAAAGTACAGGATTCCATACATGACTGCCTCCCAAAGAAACCTCAAAAAAAATCATCTACTAACAAGACTAACACTTACCTTGTATAAAAACCCCGCCTATCATAACTGGAATCAGCTTACAGCACTTGAAGATGACTTGAGTAGGGTAATTCAGATATCCTAAAGAGGTATTTGACAAACCCATAGTTCCCACTGTTAAAAACGCTATTATCATGTAGGTTTTCCCAGGAATTCTACAAAATAGAAACATATGAATCTTGGTATTACAAACTCATCTAGAGGAGATTGAGCTTGGAAAATTTAGATAAAGGAGTATGTTTGTAATACAACTTCACCGTCTTTCTCACAGAATTTCATTCCGTAACAGAAATTTAAAAATGCACATAAATGACTGATTTCACATTTCATTTCTTTCAATTACTGCTAATAAACAGCGTTCAAATACAAGACAATAAAAACTTCATGGCTCATGAAGTATTCAAGCAGTAATTCTTTAACCTCCTTCTGAGAAGGTATATTATTTACAGAATAATGAAGACAGGCTTCAGGTTATTTGTCAAAGGAAACACAGAAGGTTAGTATACCAAGATATCCTGAATCTTAGTCCTGCCACGGTCACCGTGTCAATTTTTTTGGTGACGTTTTCACATGAACATTGACATTTTTAGGATTAAGAAAGTTGAAAAAAGTACCATTGTTTTATAAAACTCAACAGTACTAAGACAGAGTGATTCAGATACCATCAATGGAGGGGCTCGTCGAACATTTTCAGATGTATTGTTTGCAATTTGATGAAATTATCACCTGACAACAGATGATCCAACAGTAATCTTTAGCAATCACTGTACTCACTTTGTGATTTTCTACAGTTAGTTGTGCGTATGTTCAGCTATTTTTTATGCATACTCAGAGCCACATTAAGCAACACAAGGTCTTGCTGTAACCCTGTCTTATCCATAACTCATTAGGTGATGTAGGCATACTCTGAGGCATGCAACAAAAATTTAGAATTTAAGAATCAGAGAAACCTGCATAAAAAGTAGGAAACATTTTTTTTTTAATGTCTACAAGAAGATGCCCAGGTTATAGAAAATAAAATGTAAAATATATTTAAGATCTGCATTTCCAGCATAACTTACAGGGTCATGCTTAAGCATCAGCAACTATTTGGTAATCAAAACCTAAATATTAGTTACAGAACACCCAAAAAGGTAACTACACAATATTATCTGATGCATCTCAAAAAGTCAGATAACTTGAACTATAAACTGTCAATGTTTAAAATAAAAAGAATAACTTATCAAAGTTGCATTGTTTAGCTATAAAAGAATTCTATTACCTAAAATCAGTATACGCAAAATCAGCCAAGGTTGACTACAGGTAACGAAAAGTAGTTATGCTCAACCAGGATATAATGCTTTAAAGCAATTTTAAAATTCATGTACACCACAGCAGCCTCTATCCAAGCTTCCAGAGGGCCTCAATATACAGTTTGCAGAGGCTGTAGTTGGGCAGGAAGCCGTAAAATGGCCGCACTGAGTTAGATCAAACTATCCCATATCCATAGGATTCAAGACAGCAAGAATCTCCTTGGTCAACTGCAGTGAAAACACAGAACAATTTTGTGGCAGGGTGTTATGAGTGCTATCTGAAATGAAAAATACAAAACCTAAGTACATCCTTTGAAGCAAACCTACACAGCCACATGGCAGACTGCAGACCTCTGACACTCTCCAAGATGCACAGAATGTTAGAGGAACCTCTTGGTGAGGAGGTGCCAAGGTTTGAGGAAAAGGTATTCAGTGAGACACGGCTTCAAGTGCTCTGAAGTACAGTTGGCCCTATTCTAGATGTGATAATGCCAAGCAACTCATACATGAGTGAGTCTGTATCAGCTACCTTGACGACAGAATATGCTCTGTAAGTGGGACAAAGTGATAGTAGAGTCAACAAGACTACTTACAGGTCTGAAATCTAAGAGAGTACTTATAAAACATTTCCTAACATCGTCCAGTAAATTCATGTTATTTTAACTATGGAACTGCTACCAATGCCTCACAGTATTCACATTCAAACAACAGAAGTTAAATTTATGATAAATATCAAATGCTTCTAATTTGATGGACAGAGGGTAAAATGCTTGGAAAAACACATACCTTCTCCTTTTGTCCTGAATCAACTGCAATTCTATTAGTCCAAACATGGAATAAAATCCAAATTGCACTAAAGTGAGGTACCAACCAAAAGGTTTAAAACCTTCCACTGAAAATATCAATTCCTATAAAAACAAAAACCCACCAAGGTCACATACATACATTGAAATATTAAATCAAAACAAAATCAACAGATTTTTTTTTTTCTTCATGTACATGCAAATTCAGCCTTTGCAGCTGCTGGTTATTAACTAGAATTTACATGCCATACATAACCTGCAAAGTATTGAAAAAGACAATTTAGGTTCTCCAAAATGCAATGAGAAAATTTACTGCTGGTGTAAATCCACTAAAATTAATGGATCAATTCATCAGGGGAATACATTTGATCCATTAACATTTATCTCAAATTATAGATGGTTTCCTGTCTGCTTTTCAGTTGGTTTTCAGTTCATTTACTTCAGTACACTGCTTTTATCCAGAATTTATAAATAGCTCACAATAAATTAAACACAAACTTTCTCTATCAGACATATTTACTGGTAATTTTCATTTCTTAGGAATGTGCACCTAATATTTTGAGTCCCTACATTAAATAGAACTTGTGAATTTATAAATTTGCAGGTTGTAGGAACATTTAAAACCAGAACAATTTGTTATAGAAGAATACACACACTACATAAAGAATTATGTAGGCTTGTCAGTTACAGAAACAAAAGGCTACCTAATATTTTCCTTTTTGAGATTCTGCTTTCAATTACCGATAACTTTGTCTAACTCTTTGGAAGTAACTTTAACGAACTTCTCAGCTGTTTTTGAAAACTGCATTGGAAACATGGTGATTTTTAATTATCAACTTTTTAAATCACTACTTTATTGAGAAAACTCATTGAACTTAAAAAAAAAAGGAACAGAAATGTAGCTCTCAAGATAAAAGAGCAAAGGTTATCAGGAAATGTTTAACTAAAATGGCAAAAACATTATGCTTCTGCTTAACAAACAACCATAGTACACGTTTCGGCTCTTTCCTGAAGGTAGAGCAGAGAGAACAGTAGACTACTATTAGTATCCAGCACTCATGGAACTCAAGGAGATCTAAAGGTTTCACGTTTAAAAGATACACATACAAAACAATATTCAAAGTCCAACTGAACCAAACCTTGTAGGCACATGAACTGTAACGGAATCTGACGTTATACAATTACTTACTGCTCTTGAATTCTGAAAGCTTGACTTTGCAATCAATATCCATTTTAAATGCCTATATGTATTAAAATACATACTATATTATTATGCTATGAAAAAAAAAAAGGGGTAGGAGGAATTGGCCTAAGACACAAGTTCATAGCATTTACCTGTAAATATCCATAGATGAGATAAAACATAAAAACTCCAGAAACACAGATGAAAAATTGAGTAGGTTTGTTAAATTTGCTGAGATTCATGCCAAGAACTATAACATCATCTACTGATTTGATATGAGGAGACATAGTTTGAGATTTGGAAGGCACACTGATGGAAATGTATTTTCTTGATGAAGTGAATTTCAGATCCATGATTCCTAGTTCGCTGCATTCAGTGCTATTGTTATCTTCTTTCTGCTCCTGTGTGTGTCCTGTGTCTAAAAGCTGAAAGAAATGCTAATGTCAGATAAGACATAACATACAGCCTTCCAACAATACCAGTAAACAAATGTGACATTTATATGAAAATATAAAGTTTTAAGAGTTTTGTTGGGTTGTTTTTATTCACAAATTTTATCTTTTCTGATATCCAAAGTTAACATCAGGTAATATCAGAGGCCAACACCACTTTATGAAAGCACTTTTGCTTCATGTGCAAAGTAGTATTCCTACACTCTACAAAAACAAACCAACCAACCAACCCCAAAACACCAGCAGTAGAAAGCCAGCTTCAGTTTCACAAGAGCTCAAACTAGCCCTTTTATGCCAGTACTCAGGAGTGACTGCTTGGGAGAGAAGTGATCCTCAGGATCACATCACAATGAAAGAACTGGTATTGAAGCACTGTGGTTCTGTCTACTTTACTTCATTTTCACAGCAAAATATACCAGACTAGTCCACTACATGGGAAGCCTTGCTAAAAACTACAGATTTGAGCCTATGATTGGTTACAAGTGTTGAATTGGAAGAAGTTATCCCCTTATTCTCACATTTATTCACTATTTCTCACACACTTCTGAGGAAAATAACATGAAGATGGAAACAAGAAGATTAAGAAGCCAATCTCAGACATTAGATTCGTTATCTGATGAGGTCTATGGTATGAAAATTCCTTTAATATTAACCACTTGCAGTCATTTCCACATGTAATAGCAAACAAAATTGGATAACTGAAGCCTGGAGAAGGAATTTAGCAGCCTAATAGATCGGCAGGCAAATAATTCTTTTCTCCGGCTCAGCAGAGAGTATGATGTTTGAGTTTGGTTTTTGGGGTTTTTTTTTTTTCTTTTCAGCCTCAAGATAAACACACTGGTCAGTCAGTCATCCCAAGACGACTTGGGTAGTAAGTAGAGTGTAGGTCAGCATCTAGTTCAGTGAGCAGTCAGTAATTAAATTCTGTTTGTCTCAACTATTTAGTGGTTTGTTTTCCCCAGCTCAAAAATGCTTCTTCTCATTACACATGTATGAAAATGCTTTTCCCACTGTTTTTAAACGGAAAATGTGCTAGTATATAAAAGGTAGATCATGCAATAAATGTAGTAAATGTAACCTGCATGGACATTGGGAATTTATTATACAATATAAAAAATGACAAGTTTAGCTGAAAAATTAAGGATTAGTATAAAACTTGCAATGTGGTTATGTTTCCTTTTTTGATACAACCTACTACCAGGTTGGAACAAGATTCCTATTAAAGTTCTGAAAGAATAGCATGGGGACTATAACAGGAGTTTAGGAACTATAATAATTATTTGTGTTTAAATTCAGAGCTCTTCAGCTGATAACCAAAAGCAAGAGGTAGAGATTTTACCCTTGTGGATTGTTAGCTAATCCCAAAAATAAGGTGGCCATGAAAAATGGAAAAAGAAAAAATTTAAGTAGACTTCTCAGTAAAAACAGGAAAGTACCAATGCCATACAATGAGACACTAGTGA
Source organism: Pelecanus crispus (assembly GCF_030463565.1). Taxonomy (NCBI): domain Eukaryota; kingdom Metazoa; phylum Chordata; class Aves; order Pelecaniformes; family Pelecanidae; genus Pelecanus; species Pelecanus crispus. The sequence continues at coordinate 77,997,483 of NC_134644.1, read as the reverse complement.
GCCTTCACGTAAAATATCATGCAGAGTTCTGATCACCCTCAAAGACAGATTCAAAGAACAACTGCAAAAAAGGTTATCAGGGTGAACAGATTGCCCATCTTATGAAATAAGATGAAAGTGTAACTTGTCTAGCTTAGCAAAACCCCGACGAAAAGAAAATAGACTTGCTTTCATTAAAAGTATCACAGGGATTACCACTAAGAAGGAAAAATAATTCTAATTTTAAGGACAATAGCATGAGAGCAAATGGGCATGAAGTGATCATGAACAAACTTTACTAGAACCTACCTTTTTATCCCTAGACTATCTGTATTCTAGAGCAGCCTAAAAATGAAAGGAGGAACAACTGAACTGTTTTTAACGTGAAGTTTATGAAAGCAATTATGCAGAGCTGTTAAGACTGGGCATGATGACCTAGCAGTCCCCTTTAGTCCTGTGTTTATAGCATTCCACCACTATGGAAAGCAGAGTAAAGGCGCCTGTAGAAGATACTTGGTGATCCTTACTTGGTCACTAAACTAGGATATGAATTACTACTCTCCCCAGAAGAATTGCATGCAAAGTTAGGACTCCCAAGTTCAAGCCCAAGGAGCAAATCACCACAAAGGAAAGACAATGTATTTAGAAATCTATCCATTGCTGACATCTTAGCTGAACCTGTATTTTCATTCATGCCTGTTCAGACCTTTCCTGTCCAGTGTACACTTCCTCTTGATAGGCACACAGCATTTGTTAACATCATACTTTCTCAGCAGGAACAAGAGCTGCAGAAGTAATCCGAGCTTCATTTTTTTTACCTAAGCTGAAACACAGAGAATGATGTATGCCCAGCAGAAGACACAGCCATGTACTGTCATGTGTGCTTCAAGAGTTGAAAAATGGAGTGAATTGTATAATGCATAGTTTTGTACCTACATTTTCCACCCTGGCCACTAATTTAGATATTATTTGTGTAATACCTGTGTTAGGCTAGGAAGAAGTAGAGGGAAGAAGAAACAGTAACAAGCATATTTATGTATTGGGTCTGGCTGGGATGAAGTTAATTTTTTCATAGCAGCTTATATGGTGCTGTGTTTTAGATCTGTGACCAAAACAATGCTGATAACACGCTAGTGTTTTAGCTATTGCTGAGCAGAGCTTGCACAGCATCAAGGCCTTTTCTATTTCTCCCTCTGCCCCACCCCAGTGAATACACTGAAGTGCGTGCAAGAGGTTGGGAGGGGGCACAACCAGATAGATGACTCAAACTAACCAGAGATATTCCATGCTATAAAGGGTCATGCTCAGCAATAAAAAGCGAGAGGAGGGTGTTTAGGGAGGTTAGCCATCTTTTGCTCAGGAACTGGCTGGGCATTGGTCTACCTGTGGGGGGAGTGATTGCCTTTACATCACCTGTTTTGTTTTCTGTCTCTTTTTCAACTTTTCCTCCACTTCTTAAACAATTTTTATTGCAACCCGTAAGTTTTCTTGCTTTTACTCTTCCTTTCCTCATCACCCATCCCTCTGGGGATAGAGGAGAAAGCGAGCACGTGGCTGTGTAGTGCTTAGCTGCCTACTGGCGTTAACCCACACCACAACTAACACAATTTTTCTGATTTTCAGCTATTTAAATTCAAAATATTTCCTCGGGAACACCATCAGTTTTTACAATCTGTCCATTTAATTTCTTGCAGACTACTGAGTCTACCACTAAAGTAGTAAGAAACAACACTGACAGCTCTAGTCACACCCAAGGCCATCCATAAGAAGATGATGCATAGTAATTGGTTTTTCTCTATTACGTTCTAAAGGAAACAAACAAAAAAAAAAACATATTCAAGAAACATTTCAAGGAACATTATTTAACAACCAAATAAACTGTAAATGTATGTATCCATTTCAAACACTCTCCACCAAGTAATTTCATTACCAACAGTGACAGAACTCTTCTGAAGTCCACTCAGACTTCTCAAACTGTTATTTTTCTAAGTATCAAATATGCTCTTCATCCTCCTCTCACCAAAATCCCTCAAGCAACTGATTCGCCTTTTGAACAAACACACAGTGAAAATGTTTTATGAAGAGTCAAGTGGCTTAAGAGCTGTTCTATGTGTGTAAAATAGCATATTTTCCCCTTTTTTTTCTCCTGTATGTAAAAATGTAAACATGTTCTTTAGATCAAAGACTTTTTGTTCCTTCCCCTTTGAAAAAAAGTCCCATGCAGAACAAGATTTTAACCTAGCACACAAGTAAAACAGAGTGATTGTTATGTGAAAGAGAAGCAAATGAACAAGTAACTAGAAAAGCAAAATTTCTCTAGCCTCCAAAAAGTTAATGACTTGTACCAAACATGGAAAAAACATTATGAAGGAGCTGGGTTTTTTTATTTAACCCTGGAGAACATCTATTAAAGACATCAGTTTGGCAGAAACTAGCATCTCAGTACTCTCAGAAAAATCGCTCGCATGAGCCACGCAAGGCAAGTTCCACGCTGGCCCTGGCCAAGATCCATTTCCTTTGGAGCCAATTCCACGAATGCCTGGTGGCAGGACAGCAGCCGGCACCATTAACAGGATGCTCCGGGTTACAGAGCCGCAGACGTACATCTGTCGGAAACCCGAGCAGATCCTTCGCTTGGTGAAACCTGGCTCTTGCCCCGGAGGCAAAAGAGGGAAGGGGGACAAGGAGCAGCATGAGCTTTGAAGCTTTCCTCCTGCCCGCTCGCCTGCGCCCAGCCCTCTGCCAGCCGAGCTGCCGGGGGTTGGCCCACGCCACACCCCGAAGCCAGGGGAGAGACGTGGCCCTGCCCGAGCACCTGCCCCAGGCAGGGCTGGGACGGAGGCCGTCGAGCCCCGACAGGCCGCCATTCCTCGCCCCTCCCCGGGGAACGGAACGTCTCGCTGCTCACGGGCCCCGAAGGCCCAGCGCCGCGGGACATCGCCTCCTCGGGCCTTCCGCCAGTCAGAACCAGCCTCCTCCGGCTCCGGCTCCTGTCCCCGCCGGGCCCCGGCCCCCCGCGCTCCTCACCGTCTCGCCCATGGTCCCCTGCTGCCGGGTAACGCTCCCCAGGAAGCGACCCCGCCTCCTCCCCGCTCGCCCTCGGTGCGTGGGGAGGTGCGGCCCCGGCCCCGCCCGCGTACCTGTACCTGTTTGGCGGGGGAGGAGGGGCACGGCAGCAGCGGCCAACCGCCCTCCTCCGCCACCCGCCGCTGCGCCCGGCCGGCCGGCCCGCCCGCCTCGCTCCCTCCAGCCTGCCGCGCCGCCGGAAGTGGCGGTGGGATACCAGGGGTCGGTGCGAGCATCGAGCGCATCAAGAGCGCGCCGCTCGCTCGGCGCTCCGCTACTCGGCCTGAGGAGGGCGGTGGCGCCCTCCCGCTCCCGCCTCACCCCTGCTGGGGGCGGGGCCTCTGCGCTAGGGACCGCCCACGGCGCCGGCGGCGGCACCGCGGGGCCGGGTGGGGCCGGCTCGGGCCGCGCGGCCCGCGGCTCCCGGGGGGTTTCCCAGCGGGTCCCTCCAGGCGGCTGCCGCGTCAGGGGATAACTCCGCTACGCGCTCTGCGCCACCGGAACGCAAGCGGGGCGGGCGTCTCCCGGCGCGGAGCAGCAGTCCCGGGCGGCGGGAGCGAGCGAAGGCCCCTCAGCTCGGGGTGCGCCCTGAGGGGCTCCTCGCCCGCCCGCTCCCCCTGCGCGGGCAGCCGGTAGCGGCCGCGGTCGCCTCGCTGAGGGCGCGGGCGCAGCGGGACAGGTGTGTGGGGGGCGGGCCAGGGGCCGCCGCGCGGGCCGGTGCGCAGGTGTGTCCTCCCGCCCCGCTGCCGGCCGTCGTGCCCTGCTGAGGCGCTGCTCCAGGCCTTGATGCTCCGGAATAGGCCCCGGGGGAGCGCGGCCGTGTTTCACACCAGGGTGGGCCCGGGGGCACTTTGGAATCCCTGGCGAGAAGTTTTGTTCCGAGGTTTGGCTGATGCTCCGCTGCTCTCGTGCGAGTAGTAAATCACCCGCGGGAAGCTGCCGCCGTCATAAAAATGGCAAAAATGCGTTTGACAGGGAGGCCACCTTGCGATCTTTCCACGTGAGACTGCAGGAAGAAGAAGATAATAAAAATATTTAGTAGTGACAAGCGAAAAGGTAAATGAGAGCAATAACAGCAAGACGTGTAGAGAACATAACGGCCAAAAGAATCACATAAAAAGCTTAGAAGAAGGGTAGCTAAAGGCATTTTTGGGAAAATACATGAATTAGATGTAACCTGAAAATACATAAAATCTAGTTATTAATCATATCGGGCTATAAAATGGAAGTGCTGTGTTTCTAGTAATGTGCAGAAGTATTTAATGTTACACATAAATATATATCTCTTGGCCTGTACAGTTTGGGAAATTCAAGCGTTTATGTTTGCAGTGTTTTAAAAGTTTTCCTTTACCTTGTCCAATGCTAGCATAGTAAATCAGTATGTATTATGGATAGTAGAAACAAGTCCACTGACATTTAAAGTCATATTTTTGAGGATATTTGTTGACAAACACCAAAAAGAGTGAGACTGAGGTTGACTTAACCCCCAACATTTTGAACCCCCCCGAAACTTTCAGCAAAATAGCTGTTTCTGAAAAAGGGGATTAGTGATTGTTGAGGAAAATACTGCAGCCATCTTCTTGAGAGGTTCCAGTGCCTCTTGGTTTGGGTTTCCTCTGTCTGGGTTGAGGGATTTCGCATTTAGCAAACGATTGTGCTTTTTTGCAACAATACAGATGGTGCATTTTGCTGTCTCTGTGATAGAAGTAACCACCCCAATAACTCACGTAAATAAATTCAAGCTTGCATGTGGTCAGCCGGGATTTTCTAGATTCCTATGGGTAAATTCTCTACATATGTTATCTGTAATGAACTTTACTATTACGGATATAAGTGGAGTGATTACTTGTCAACAATGTTAGTTTTTTTCCAGCTACTGCTAGATGGGAAATAGGTATCAAGAAGGAGCACAGAGCTCCCAACTTTGAAGGGAAGCTAAAATGCATAGGAGGCAAGACTTGGAGTAGAGTGTGCCTGGATGTCTCAATGGAAGCAGGCAGCTACTTGGAGTGTGCCTGGATGTCTCAATGGAAGCAGGCAGCTAGGAGGGAAAAATCAAACTGTACGACTAAAAGGGATTGACTAAGTAACCTGTAACTGGAATGAAGAACTTGGGGGCCTGGGGCTCTTGGCTAGGGAGAGCGCTGAGGAGAAACACACTGGCAAATGCGACTCTGATATTCCCTAATATATGAGACTTTGCAGTCACTGACTTATTGTAGCTTTTTTTTTTTTTAAATTCAGAAATGTAGAAATTAGACTGCTTGATTTTGTCTCAGAAGGTCTCCTGCCTATTTATAAAGAACATGCATTTTACCATTTGCAATTCGTTTTTCTATTTCTATTATCTATATTCCATCATTCAAACTGGAGAAAGTGCAGAGCGGAGTGTATGCTGGGGAATGTTCTCTTTAAATAAAGCAGAAGGATGAACTCACGAGTAGGATGTTTATTATTGATCTCACAGATGTTTTTGCAGTCTGCAATATGAACACGTATGGATTACTGGTAAAGCTGGAAAGCAAATTACATTTTCTTTTATCGTTTTTAAAAATGAAGTTAGGGCTTATGAAAGGTACTGGATTCAGACTCTGGGGACTTAACTTCTCTGTTTATCCAGGAAATAGATATTGTACATCACAAGCAGAGGCAGTGGAAGTATTAAAGATCTCAAAGTTCTCGTGCTGCCTGTCTGTACTTCTCATTCTTGACCAATTCAGGGTACCAACAGGGAAGTTTAGTCTGTGTGCAAACTTAATCCTGTGTCTTTCTTCTGGAATATGTAAGTGAAGATACACAATAATACTGTTGGCTGTAGTTTTATGGACAAGAACTTTTGTTCGGTACAGTCTAACTTAGAAATGCCAACTTCCTATTACTGTCGTCTAGCCGATTGTTTTTCATCTCTTTGAATATGAGCATTTCTAATTTTTCAAATGTAAACTGGTATGCCTGTACCCATGCCCTATATAGTAGGTTGGGAATTAACCAGAACAAAGGTGTTATGCATTTCTTGTTTATGGAAGCAAACACAAATATGGAATATTTTTAACAGGTGCACATCTTGCTTTTTGCTAGTGGATTGTGGACAGTAATATCTTTGTGGCATAGCGTGTGTTCCTATTAAGAATTTAAAGGAGTGAAAAATATTCCCTGCGCTTGCAAAAATTCCCCAATACAGGTATACCATTAGTGACAAAAGTATCCACAAACATTTTCACCCGGCTGATAAAATGGAGTTAATGAAGCAAAACAATGAAGGGTTTTTTGTTATATTTCGGCATGAAAGGCAAATTAACACCACCTTCAAAAGCTTGAATCCACCTCTGAGAGCTGTGTGGTTTTTAGCTTTGTATAAATAATTTTAGAATCTGCTATGTTGACTAAAACATGATATATACAAATGAGAATGCAGTTTGTACAGCTAAACCCAGTCTAATTTACTGGTTTATTGTTTTTACCAAAAATGGTGGGGAGTTACATGCAAAGCCTCCTATTTTTCTGTGAATTCTGCTTCAGGGTTTGCATTCAAGATGACTAAGCATTATGCAAAAGTAAGTATTTTGGTTAGATGAGAGTGCATTTTGGCTGTCGTAACTTCTCATCTGCTGAGTTGTGGGAGTTAGGTGAACCTAGAAACTTGACTGACAAAAAGAAGAGAGTCTTTTTATCTCTGTAGCATGGGGGAGAGGGAGGAAGAGCAATAGTTCTCCTGTTGACAAATATAATGGTGTTACTGATAATTTAATACTCTTATGTTTCACAGTAAGATTTTCCTGCCAGCTCTGTACCGGTTTTTATCGCTGTTACTCTGAGATACTGTGGAATGAGAACAAAATAAATAAGGCACATGTAGAAGAAAGACTTGTTTGGCTTTCTGCTAGGAATATTTTTAAAATTAGGAATAAGTGCCCACCCAAACTGGGGGTGGTTAGTTAAGTATCACAGTATCAATGCAATTAAAAAAGCGTGTATTTTACCTTAAAATGTATATGTTATTTAGGCTTCTCTAATAAATGTTTTCTGAATCCTTTCCTACAATTTTCTGTACTTAAATTCCAGCTGCAATGATTTTTCTTAGCCTAATTTTGAAAACCTTTTCTAATGTATTCCTTGCATTTTACTGTCTCAGAAACCGAATTGCAGTTTTAACAGTAACAAAAAGCTCTATGATTATAGAATACCCAGTTTGAAATGTGTGATACATCACTTCATATTCAAGGGAAAGCTACTGTGTCTAGAATTATAAAGTTAAATTAAGGTTCTGCCTCTGACATTACAAAGTACTGTAATACCGTTTTTTAAATTTTTAAATTGCACTTAAGCCATGGAACATATGATCAGACAGATAATCTATCAAGTGTTGATAACTGTCTCGATACAATTTCATTATTTCTGTCTTGTCACTGGTGCATATACATGCCAGTGCTTGGAAATGCAAACAGTAAGTAATTTTTTTCAGAGAGAGTGGGTGTGCAGATGTATGTTCTACCACTTGTTTGGAATAACGTCATAGGGAATTTTGCAGTCATAACCGGTTGGTATCAGAAACCCTGTGCTTAAGCCAGGATGTATTCAAATTATTTTGTACTTTGTGATCTGAGGGGGTTAAAGTAACTTTACCAGTTGGTTTAGGTCACAAGCAGCCTTTTTTACAATAAATTCTTTTTATTCATAAGCAGTTCTGAACAGGCGTTATGACCCAAAATTGACAGCGTTGCACTGATGACACTCCAGAGCATGCAAGTAAAAGCTGTCTCACTTGTGCCTGCAGGTCTTTTGTTACACTGGAGACAATGGCAGAGTAACTACTAGTGAGGCAGGTTGATTGATAGAATGTTTTCTATATAAAAATTTCTCACTGTCCTGTCACATGATTTTTGTAATTGTTTAGGGCCTTCTAGACTGTAAATAATAGGGTGTATTGTGGCTGTGCAAAGTTTGAATTCAGACCCTGCTTCTGAGAAGTGAAGATGTGATGGATGTTCTTTCTTGAAGTGTAAGATTTGGGAGATTGGCTGAGTAAGGATGGGGCTTTTTGTACGTCCTGAAGATATGTGATGTGTGCTTTGATGAAATGCTGAGGGATATCTGGGCTTGAGAGCTAACCTAAGAACAAGTACTGGGTCAGATCAAAGGTCTGTTTAGTCACTCTCCCTGATAGAATCTAGGGAGGAGCATAGAAGCTGGGGATGCATTAAGCAGTCCTCCTCCTAGCATAGCCCCCCGGCTTGTGCTAGTAACTTGTGTGGAGGTTGTGTCTAGATTTTTTAATGGCCACTAGTAAACATCTCCTCCATCACTTTGTCTGTCTTGCTTTGAAGCCATTTAATTTCTTGGCCTCTGTAATGTTCAGCTAAGGAGCTGCTGTAGGGAGCTTTCATAGGTTCTCAACTTGGATATATCTGGGACAGAAGAGTACTGTAAAGGTCATAGAATGGGTAAGTGGAGACATTGTACAGTATTTTGAGATACATGAACTTGGAAGGCAGGTGTTTGACAAGCAAGGTATGTTCCTGGAAGACAAAACAAACAGTTTTGTTGGTGTCAAGTGGGTACTGGAAAGGGAGGATTGATATATCTTGGAAGAAAGAAAGGAGAATACAAGGTCTATTTTATGCTTCTGATTGGTGGCTTTAGGGAGAGAATAGGTTTGGACAGGCTTGGCTGGAGAATGATAATTTTAGATAACCATAAAAATATTTTATATTGTGTTGAAATAAAGTTGAATAAAAATTCCTGGGTTTCTGAAGTTCATTCATCATTACATCTTAATTCTTCTTAAAAGACGGTTCAAGTAATTTTTACATTTCAGTGGTTTCTTCTGCTGAATTAATTAATAATATTAATTAATAACTTGAGTCAAAGAACTCTATATACTTTGATGATGTGCTAGAAAAATAAAGTCAGCTGGGAATTAGCCACTATTGCAGTTAAAAGCAATATACTGTATTTATTACTAAAGACCTGGTACAATAAATAATGGATTTTATATTCTCAAATTTTCTGAAGGCAAGAAAGACTGAAAAACTCCATAACATAATGTTATCTGAAGAAACTAACATGTTATGCATGGAAAGGTTTTGAAATGAATTCTCACATCACTTGTTTTGTACTCATGGGTGTTTTTTGATATTTTATAGTGTCTTACAAGTGTCTTGTAAACATGAATTGATGAAACAGCACTCCTGTGAAGTAGTTTTTTCACTGCTTTGTGGGCATCAGAATTGGTACACTACAAGATACAATGGTATGTCCAGGTTTATATGGGCTTCAGTGGCTGAGGTAAGATGGGAATGCGGATCTCCCTCTTGTGTGTTAACTCTTCCTCTTGTTTTACAAGGGTTGAGAACTTGTCATCTGTGCACCAAACCATTTTCACAAAAAGTTCTGTTAAGCTGTCCTAATCTCTACCCTGCAGTTATCTGAGAATGGTTCCATATGGCACACTACAGCAAAGAGTATCCACTGAAAATGTTTACGATTAAGCCTATTTCTCCCTGCCCCAAATCTACACAGTTATATCTTTCATGCATGAAAATATCTTTTGAAGACGACAGAGGATTTACCAGAGTAGCCAGAGAGTCATCGTCAAAGATATTCTCTACCTGTCGTTGGATGGAGTCTCTTTTGAACTGATATGTGCCAGGTTCAGCTTCCTGTGGTCCTGGTGGTGAGAAATGTAGTTCAATTTCTGCAGCAGGCAGGTGATCAAGGCTGTCAAAGCCAGAGACTTCTGTAAGTGCCAGCTTCACCCTCTGGCATCTTCTTTGCTATAAAGTTGCATTCTGGTTTGGTTCGTAGCATTTGGTGTCATCACTACTGTTTTCTGTTACGGGAGATGTCTCATCTCTGGTTTCCCATGGTGTGGAACTGGTAAGAGTGATGTATTGAGCATATCCTTCCTTCTGTACAATCTCACCACAGTTTGCCGTGTGTTAACAGGCCATAGGAAAAAGTTGTGTAAGGCTGATGATTATTGTGTAATCAGAGGTCTGGACCAGTGCTGCTGGGCCTGCAAGAGCATTGCTTTGCTTCTAAGTATTTGTCTTCCTCTGAGACCCTAGTATTCAAGATCTTACCTGCTCTTTTATACTAAAATGCCATGAAGACAATGAAAATGACTAAAACACCTTTAGAAATGTGAATTGTCCAGATTTCGGAGCTGTACAGAAGAGTAGGGGCAACGGCAGAGCAGACATTTGTCCTTCCCTGCCCCTGGCCCCAGCCCCAAGAAAAGTATCATTATTTCCCTCAAGAAAGTTGTACTTAATCTCCCGAACGTTATATCGGCTTTTGATTTTGTCTGTGTGATTTCAATGTTACTGTGATGTACAGAGACAGTAAGCAGAGTTAGCTGATGCTTTTCATTGTGATATTGTCAGTGTACATTTACTGGCATGGCCTACTTTCCACTACAGTGAACAGGACATCTGATTTCTTGTGTTAATGGTCTGGTCAACCCAGTTGGTGATACTGTTGTAAGGCAGTAGGGTGCTGCATGCTTTCAAATGTGCACATGATCACTGTACAGCTACTGACTACTATAGACTCCTGAAGAACTGTCTCTTTCCTATCTAATAGCAAATGGCTCCCTGTGTTTTCTGACTAGGTGAAACCCTGTGCATTGGAATAAATAATCAGCAATACTGTTGGAGATTGCTACCTTAAGAAAGTTGTGACTGGAGAGACAGGTTTTGATTTAAAAAAAAAAAAGAAAAACCCACCAAACAAACCCTGACCCCGCCTGCCAAATCTCAAGGACCACCCCCCATTTTACAAGCTTAATTGTAGCAATGATAAAATTATAGAATGTTTATTGTGTAGATATTTCAATGTATGAATAATGTATGTCAGAAAAGACTTCTAGGCATTTTATTTCCATAGTATTGCCCTTTTATAGCAATATCTTTTTTAAATTGTGCACATTTGCATAATAAGTATCTTTTTCCCATTAGTAAGGAAGTCTCCTAATCATGCTTGAATCTTATTATTACTACTGTAGCATCTAAATTCTTCAAGCAAGACAGGGCTTGAGTTGTGCTCAAGTTTGTATAAACTTACAGTAAATAAACCTCTCTAACCAGGGGAGTTTATAAAGTGGAATAACCTGGGGAAAAATTGAGTAAATACTGATTCATATCATGTACAGTCCATTTGGTATAATACACCTTCTGTGGGGTCGCTTTTTATTTGGGCATCTTTTACTATAACTTTTCAATATGCAGCAATTATCAACTGCTAATATGCGTGGTGGTAGCTAGGGCTAACATGCCATGAGGTGAAGCATTAGTATCTCGCCACTTTCAATGCAGACATCTGATGAGCTTTCCAGAAGGTGTGGAAGTGTTGGTCTCCATTGTTCCCTGGAACAGGATGATCCTTAGTTTGTCAAGTCTTTTCTGACTCTTAGGTGTTTTGTTAGGTTTTTGTACCATGTCATGTTGGTATTTTTCACTTGAGCTCTTGAGTTATGATTAATATTTCAGCAGTTTCACTTTGGTTTGTGTTTTCCCTTTTCCGTTCCTCTGTGGCTTTAGCTTATGTAGTGTTTCACAACTTAGGAAACGTAAATAGACATTACACAGTGTGCTGCTTAAAACCTGGCCTTGACTCACAGATGTCTGAGCACCTGGGCTTTGGGTTACACTGGGAATTTTATTTCTTCAAGAAATAAACAGTAAAGAAGTGTGGTTAGATCCTTCAGTGTGCTGACAAACTTAGAGCTCTTAGCTTGTAAATATGTGATTTTTAAAAACCAACCAAACAGAAATCAACCTTTCCGCACATTTTGGTAAATAACTGGAAGAATAAAATTTGTATGCATACCTTCAGGCAAAGAGCACAGTTGTCTTTTTGAAGGTTGAGCTTTATCAGCATTATTGGTGTTATGTTGATTTCTTTTTACTAGGATTAAGTATACTGGTAAACTTTCTTCTCTCCTTCTGAAACATTGTGTATTGGCTTTTTGAAATAGGGTAAGATACAATGTACCCAGAGTCTTTCTAAAATGCTTGAACAGAAAAATATTTTGTGGCATAATTAATGCAGGTGACAAAGATAAATTGATATCTAGAAAGTTATCTTCAGTGTCCTAAAAATTGTCTGATGTCACATGTGACTTCATTGCCTTCTTTGGAAATTCCTGTGGATGCATCCAACATTTAACTGCATGGGGATGGTGCCCAACTTTGGGCTCAACTCATTACATAAACTTTCAGGAGAGGACAGTATAAAAACTGTTTTAAGTTCTAGAAGATCGCAAGAAATTGGAAAAACCATAATAGATTCATAGAAACATTTGGATATTACTTATATTAGGTTCTGAATGTTCTATTTTATAATTTCATTTGCATCATTTTTATAGCAACTGAGTTACTCCTGTAGGCATTAAGTAATTAAAAAAGCATTACACTCCTTTGAGTGCTTATTGAGTCATCATAGGTACTTCATTTTTTATTTCATTTTTATTAACAACTCATGCACTAAATAGAAGGGAAAAGTTTACTGATTTTGCATGAAATTGCTAATTCCACAGTCTGTGAGTACCCATTACACCATGAAGCAAAGAATACAATTCTTTTCAACCTTCTACAAAAATGAATACATTACTTTTTTGAAAAATCACCACAATTTTTGCCCCTTAATTTTTTGCTGGAAATAGTAATTGCAATAAAATAGCATACTGTCTCCAAATATGCTGAAATGTCAGACTATTTACTGCCATAGTAAAGATGTATAAAGAAACTAGTTTTGCTTTACTGAGTAAACAACCAAGAACATTTTGATTATGAATATGTAAGCATCATTTATATGTGGGGTGACTGACTTTTTCCTATATGTCAAACCTATACAGATTAAGAGTCTGATGTAAATGTCAATATGAATCCAGGTATGACAGCTCTATTTATTTCTAAACATGATGTACAGTGCAGTGCCCCTTTCTGTAACCAAGTGTGCCTGAAAATTAAGTGTGTCATATGCATTCATTTAAAGAAACAGCCTACAGTCTGCTAAAGACATCATATAAGAAAAATATCCTTTTCAAGAAGGGAATTTGTTACTCGGCTGTTTTAATGTGAATTGTTTCTTCTTTGTAACATGTCTACTATGTCTTTGGTAGCCAACCTGATTACCCCATATCATAAAAATTTAGTACCTTTCTACTGCAGTAGTTACTGGGTTATTGTTCATTTTGAAGGTATAATCAAGTCCATAAATTGCTAACTCTGCTGCTGAACTTAGGCCAATAATCTGAAGTCTTTATTTTTTCCCCATGGTCCATCTTGCAAGCTTTTTTCCCTTGCTAAGCAGTTTAAACTGATATTTACAAATAAGTTAAGTAGCATTATAACATGATCATTATTCTCAGTTTATTACAGTTGTATTCCAATTGCTTGGTTATATTGAAGGTGTGTGTTTTTTGTGGTGTGTGGCTTCCTCCCTTCCCCCCACCCCCCGGAACCTACACAGCATTATTATTTGGGCTAATCCGGCCAGTTCTGCCAAGGCCTTCAGCATGTTCTTTATAGACCCAAATACATTGCAACATGGCTAGGTTACGTTTTAGTTGGGCTCCATTAATTATATTGTTTAGTGATACCTGGAGCAGTAGCATTATTAATGGTGTGTGAGAAAGATGAAAATTTCTTGGGGCACAAAAGCTGGTGGCAGAAAATCCTTCCACGAGCAAGAACTGTCAGGGTTCACTGTAAAGAATTGAAGGTAGTGTTGAACAATTTTTGTTTAAATAGAAACTAGTGGCCTTTAGTTCCCGTGTACCAAATGCATTTAATTTTGAAGATTAATCAATTCTTTTTTTCATATTTACTGCAGGAGAGAAAAATAAATTAAAGGGAAAAAGAAATTTTGTAGATTTACTAAAATGGCTAACTGTTCTTACGGTATTGGCTGTGGCAAACACTTTGACTGGTAAGCATGGTTAGTATTATTCTATTTGTTTGTGTGAGCATTAATCACGATTGGCCATTCTGAAAACATGCTACACTACCATTGTATTAGAAGAGCACCTGGTTATATGAAAATATTCATTTCATGGTCCTTTGCTTGTAAGATGTTATGCTTCAGCTATCTTAATGGCCATTCCTTATGGGAAGTAGCTAGAGTTCTGCTAGTTTTGAACTTCCCTATTAGGAACTCTTTGATAGCTCACTCACCAGCACAATTGTTCCAGGGCTCACTAACCAGAATCATTGCTTTTGGCTGAGGTATCTGAACATATTTCAGTGACTCTTCCAAAACCAAAAGATATTTTTTTTTTTTTAGAAGGAAAACAAAATTCCTTTGTGTAATTCTCCCCGGGATTCTTCAGTCTCTTGATGTTTAGTGTTTTACATGCTGAAGTGCCCATGTAGATGTTTAAATTCCATGACTACAAAACTGAACTGAGTAGGAGTTCAGTTTAAAGTGATTGAGTGTGGTGGTAGACATGACCTTAAGCAATGAACAGTGATGTTTCATGACTTACACCGTCCATTTATAACATTTTCCATTACGAAAGGATGAAAACCGTTCTGTTTGCTTGTTTCCTGAAGTGAAAAGTCATCTGCATAGAAATGTCGTCTTTTAGTCAAGCCATTTATCTATAATACTTTGAACTAGTACAGTATTTGATAATTTCTGATGATGATGTAAGCTCTCACAAGTAGTCTTTCAACACCATGCTGTTTTTATTCTAGCTCCAGTTTCTCAGTGAGAAAACTGAAGAAGTGAGTGAAGCATTTATAACACAGTGGGCAGTAGTACTTGTACTATTAGAGCTCATTAATTCCTTTCACAGCCCAGTGATCATTGTCCCAGAATGCTTCACCTTTGAGGAGAGTTTGACTTAATTTTGCAACCTAAATTGTAGGCTGATTTTTTTTCTTTTTTTTTTTTTTTTTGAAGATACGCAGATTTGTCTTTGTTCTTAAAATTTTGCTGGCTCAGTGCATTTGTCGCTTTTTTATTTACTTATACGTATGTTTCTGTTCTGTGAAAATTTTTTTAGAAATCTTTAGGCATGTAGGATAGTCATGGAAAAAGTTTCATCCAACCTGATTTTAGTTGGATGATATTCAAGAGTTAATAAGGATTAGGAAGGCTTCTCTGATCATGAATGTGAACGTGAAGTTATGAGTTAAGTACATTTTCCTCCTAGTAGTTTGTGGATTGAAATGCCCATTTCTTAAATGGAAGATGAAGCCCATGGGTTAAGTCAGAAGTTTTAAGGAACAAAAATGCAACCGAACTACTAAACAAGCTTTTCATATAGGTGTCAATTTTTGTAACATTTGTTGAGGAGCAGAGTGTCTGTTTCCCACCAAACTGAAAGAGAGTCTGAAAAATTGATCTTTGGTCTTGCTCTTTTTGTGGCCATGTGCTCAAATGCCATTAGGCTCAGCAAATATTGCCTGAATTTAATATTCTTTGGCAAAACTATTTTTCATTTCAAGCAATTGTATTATCAGCGTGAGGTTACTAAAAATGATGAGGTGTTTTCACCTGATACTGAACTGGAAGCCTGGGAGCAGGACGAATGGTTTCTGTATCCCTGATGCACACAATGCTTGGCAGTCTGTGCCTAGACTTCTGCTAGATTTAATTTTGCTGTACTTGAGCCTTGCTTGGCACTCACTGCTGCTCTGCAGACCTGGATAAAGACTTTTTCATTTAGCTGTTTTGTTGCAAATACCCCCTTTTTTTTTTTTTTTTAAATCTGCTCAGTGCTCCACAGTTTGATTCCATGTTTTCTTAGGTAATGGATTTGGATACATTATTTGTTGTTCTTCAGAGTCAGGAATTGACTAACCTAATTTCAGCTTTCAATGTATTCTCCAGTATTGCTTGTTCATTAGGTGCTTTGGATATTTGGCTGGTTGAACAAAAGGTTCAGAAAGATTAGGGGATGCATTTTTCCATGCCCTGGAGAGATGCTTCTAGAGGCAGCTTTTGTATATTTTCTGGTGGTAACTAAAAGTGGATGTAATACTGACTGACACAAGGTATTTTGCTGTATGTTTGTCATGAACGTATAAGAGAGTGTGGACAATCTGAAGGAGCAGAGAAGGATAACTCAATGGTTATATTCATAATGTAATCTCTTTGCTATAAGCATGTCCAAAGCTTTCCAAACTTGTTCAACTCCTGTTGTTGACCTGCTGAATAGAATTTGAGGAAGATAATACATTCACTATGAGTAGTAAATACTTTGTTTATGAAATTGTTTAATTTTATATCCCTTTCTACTGTTAGTAAATCCTCTGCATAAATATAAACACAGTTTCACAAAAGCTTGTCTAAGAAGTGGTATTTACAGAAATGTTAGTTGCAATTTTTCTTTTCTTAGTGTCAGTTTTTTAGAGGAAAGGGTGGACTGTGAGAGCTGCAATAGTACTTACTCTAGGCCCTCTGAAAATTAGATGCAACAGTAGTTCTTAATAAACCTTCTTGGTTAAATTAAAACTGTGTTCAGATTTTGAGCATCAGAAGTGCTAGGGGCTGGATTGGGGAGAATTGTAAGCCAAGAGCAAGTGGTATCCCCAGGATGGTGGCTGAACATGACTATTGAGAGAGATAACTTATACCTGAAGTCCTGTGCCCTTCCTCTCAGGGCAATGGCTGGCTAGGAAACATACTCTTTTGGCAAATTCTCTTGGCAGCAACAAGGAGACCTTGCATGCTTGCATTTCTCAACCTGATTTTGATTGCTAGATGGACTAAAGTATGCTGGAATGAATGTTAACTAAGTTTTCCTCACTAAAGTAAGAATACTTGGACAGCCATAGTACATTTTAAAATCTTTGTTAAAATTGCATATTGGTTTTGCAATTCTAGTTATTTCTAATAGTCAGGATAAGGATTTGTTAGACCTTCTTTAAAGGATGCTTTTCTTGTGCTCAGTTCATGTAGTGATGCTGCAACCAATTGCTTAGATGGTCTTTAGCTCTCATTGCACCTTTATATGTTTTGCTTTGAGGTAATAGTGAACATTTTTTTAATGAGGAAGGCAGCCTTAATTAATGATAGAAAATACTTTTAAACATACAAAACATCAAGTGTGAGCCCACTCTGTGTGTAATTTATCTGTGTCTTTGTGGGTCACTTTAAGTGTGTGTGTCCATGCATGATTTTTTTCATACTAGGCTTCACTGGTGTCACATCTGATTGTGAATGATGTATATGTAAGAAGCTTGTGCCCAGTAAATATTCCCTACTCCTAGACTGTGCCCATCACTTCCATAAAGAGTGGTCCAAGGAACTTTTCTGTCTTGTGTAAGGAGAAAAAAAAAAAAAAATTGCATACTCCTATGTGACAGAAGTATACTGTATGACTTTCACTGCCTCTTGCTTGACTAGCATGTTACTAAAGACATTTAGGTCAAAGCAACCTTGTTAGACTTGATATGGATTATTTCCTCCTTGGTATAGTCGTCCTGTATGGTTGTGTCAATTCCAATAGTGCAAATTTCTGCAGCTTGTTGTTTACTAGAAATGCCAGCATAGCTTCATAGGGAATTGACACCAAGGAAACCAGATTAAACAGTATGGTGTGATATAGACGTGTATATATATGTAATGTGGTATATAAGTCTTCGATCCCTTTTTGAGTATTAGTTGCCCCAGAAGGCTGTCCATGTTCTATCACAAGGATGGAAATGGAGAACATGTATAGAAATTAATGCTGTGTGGTAGGCCAGCACCAGGACCCTAAGAACTTAAAAAGTGTGAATAAATGTATTCCAATTACAGACTAATGCAGGTAATGGGTTTATGGTACTTAGAGGGCTGGATCTGTTCCCTGACAGCCTGCAGACATTTGGGGCCCCTCATGACCAGCCTGCAATGTAGGCATTATGGAGTGATTTTTACTTTACTGCCTTTTCCATCAGATCATCCCCTTTCTTTCACACACAAGGTTAATTCACTTCTTGATCACATTATTTCCTCGCTGCTCTTTGACAATATAAAAATTCTGAGTGGACAGCTCAATCCCTCTTCCATCTCAGATTTGATTGTTATGGTATTGCCTGGCGTCCCTCAGAGGCCTCCAGCAGCCTTTGCTGCACTTTATGACACTTAAATGGCTGGGCTACAATTTCTCCATCTATTCACGAAATGCTGTTAATAACTCATTTCCAAAGAGGCCCTTCTTTATGTCTTGGCATTAAAGGATTTTTTATTAGGTGCCAGGATAGGTGACACACAGCCCCAGTAACCAAAGAGTTAATTAATCTGTTGAAATTTATTGCCTTTTATACTGCACTCAGTGTGACAGTCCCTAAGAGAAACAGATACTATATTTACAACCGAGCTGAAATATTCAGTAATATAGTCTGCATACTGACCCACTCCATCAGTGTATGCCTTTTGCTGGAGTACCCATTAATCAACTAAAATGGATTTGTGTAATCTGTCTTCTTTCTTATTCTGAGATTCCAATAAATATTGAAATAATAATTTATTGATTACTCTGCAATATAAATGTGTAGTAAAGGCACCCAAGATATTTGCATAGTAATGCATTTCAAAGCTCTTGGCATTCTGTAGGTATGAGGAAGAGAGAGATTGTTGAGGTGGTTAAGAGTGATGGAATTCCTTTGGAATGCAGAACACCAAGTTCAGTGTTAGCAGGATGTGGTGGTCCTTGAAGGTAATTTTTGAGATTGGTGAAGTATAAACTGTAACAGGGTTATAGTTCTCTAAAATCTGTATATTATGGGTAAGCCTATGTTGTGTTACTGGCCTCTCATTTGGTTAACAATAAATACAGGGACATTTGTTTTGTAAACAAAAAAGGTTTCAATTCTTTTCAAGTGAGTTGTCTATCAGAAGATACTGGCTTCGTTCTTTCCAAAAATAAGTGTGGGCTGCCCACTATACTGAAGTCCTGCTGTAAAAGATGTGTGTTCCTATAATGTACATGACCCAGCAGGGCAGATTATTTGATGCTACTCTCCTGAGAGGTGAAATACAGAAGGTTCTGTCAAGAGAGGGATTACAACAGCTTCTGGTATAAATTAGAGTATTTCTGGGGACTGCTATAATTCATAGCAGCCTTTCTTTAGCCAGTGGGATGCAGTATACCATATATTTTCTGTAGCACTGAGATCCAAGGTTTCCACACACCAGCCATGCTCTGTACTGGGGCCTGGCATGAGTATAAGGCAGTTTTTATTGATTCTGTGCTGTCTTCCTGGGGTAATTTCTCCCTACATCCTTGTTGTTTACTCATCTGTCTTGTTTACCACTTCAGTGGCGGATAAAGGCTGTGGGAGAAACCCAGAGCAGCTTTGCATAACTATTGAAATGTCGTATACAAGTAGAACAGTTTGCATTCATTTACAGAGCAAACCTCTTTGTTGTTTATGAGCTTGTATCATACATGGGACTAAAACTGTGATCAACTTGAATTCTGTTTTTAAAAACTGCTGCATCAAAAAGTTAAGAATGGACAATCTACTTGGAATATTACCTGTTGAATATTGAATTACCTTTGTGAGGTAGTCACAATTTACCTTTTTATACTTTGTCTTCTCTAGAGCTAGAAGCAGCCTTACGATAGACAGTAAGACTGTGGTATTTCTGCCAGAGGAAGTTGGAAGACACAAGCTGAGCAAGTTTTTTGGATCACTCTTGGAGAGGTATTCTTTTAGTAACTCCAATTAGGATTTTTGCCCTTACTTCATAAAGGCTTCTGCCTTTGCAGGCAATGGAGCAATAGTTAGATAAGAGGATTTCCTGGCTGCCATTTGGGAAAAACAGATCATTGTCTTTTCTTTGAGAATGCCTACAAGAAAAAAAATCTGCTCTGGCAAATCTTTATCCCTGAGGAATTAGAAGAACCAGTCAGTATGGCTGATGGCTTGCACTTCCCTTTCTAGTATGGTCTGTATTTGTTTTAAAATTTCAGTGGCCCATGTAGGAGACTCTAGTGTCTCAAAAACTGGGAAGGGTCAATTTTCATAGAATTAACACAGAAATACATCCCTGTAATAAAGTAGCATTCTTATTAAGAGATTACTTATGGTTACCAGCATGACTCTGTTCTGTAGTGTATGAGATTTATTTTTGCTTATTTCTTATGCTGTAAATACAAGGTTTTTCTCTCTCATATGTATATGGATAACCACTGTGTGAGACTTTCAATGTAACTGTTATTCTGTAGAATAAACTGTCTGTTTTGCCCTGAAGATTTAAACGCAAAATGTCGTTGCTGTTTATTTTTCCTAGATCCCAAATAAATTACCAAGACTGGAATATTTGGGGGTTCTTGCTTATGAAAAACTTTAACCTGCTTCTGGGTGCTCTGAGCTCTGCTCTCCCAATACCTTGGTACCAACCAGTATTACCTATTTGTCTAGTATCTAATGTAACATATTCTTGCTCATGAAAACCATGATCATGATTGGAGTTTTGGGAGATAATTTTTTCCTTGAAAAGTGCAGGAGCCCTTAGTTGAATTCAGTCACAAGTGGTTTATTCAGCACGTTTCAAGTTTCCATAACAATTTTTCACAGTTTTGGGTAACTGCTTGTGATCAAAATAACCGAAATACAGATAAAATTGTACTGCACAGAATTTGTTTTCTAGTGTCTTGCTGATAAGGTTAACCAGAAGGTGAAGTATAATCATCTAGGCAGTACCATAGATCATCACAAAAAAAAAAAAGACAAAAATGGAGGAGGATGATGAATTTTCTGTTAGTTTTCTTTGTACATGAATTCAAAAAGACTCAAAAGCTACAGAAAACCAACCTTTAAAAGCTAAACAAAACCACTGCCATTCTTTTCTGTATTTCTGTCTATAGCACAGCATCCCAAGGAAGTCTAAACCTGTTGGTTGCACTTTTTTTTCTTTAATGAAATTTCACCTCTTGTGAATTTGATGTCAGTTTTCAGGAGTGCATATTCTGTTCCATAATTCCTGATGTTAAGCATCTTTTGATCAAACACAGGGGTTTAAAACTACTTAATATGATTTTTTTTTTTAATACCACATTGCTTTGAGTGATCTGAAGTCAAGTATTGTAGGAAGATCACGGAATTAAGCTGCTTTGCAACATGATCTGGCTGTTAATCTACAATAGTATAATGTTATAGATATACAATGCTTTTTTTTTTTTTTTTAATTATTTGATCCTTGTTGTCAGAAACAGGGACTTCAGTGACAGAGGTTCTTGTGATAACAAAAATGCCAGCATGGTCCTAGGGCATCTAGCGAGGCCTCTCATTTTGAATATTACGTTATCATTGTTTCTTTAGTCAATAGCATTCCCCAGGGCTGTCTAGTGATTACACGTTTGATACAAAAATGATTGCAGCACACAGCATTGCAAGATGCACATCACTCAGTAACTGTGCTTCTTCAGTCACAAATTAAGTTGTATATCACTTGACTGTACTGATTGGATATGATAGACTTCGGGTGTTACGAGACATGTTGCTGCTTCCACTCAGTATAGTGGGAATTTTGATTCATTGAAGAACTTTTGGAATGCAAGATTACGTCTGATATCACGTATTTGTAATATGTTAAATATTGTGAGACTGGGGTTTGCAAGCTTTTCAGGGGTATGAGCTTGGTTTTTACTGCGGGTTCGTACAGGAATTAAAACACACTGCCTGACTGCTGTTTCAGTGCAAATGATAAACAAAAGGTATGGAAACAAACTATAGCAAATTATTGCCTGTGCAAGAAGTTATGTGAGTTGGCTGTTAGGAATGTGCTAGAATTTGACTAGAGGAGAGTAGTCAGAACAGAGGAGTGTTGCAGGGGTAGGTGTGAGAATCGTGCAGCTGCAGATTGTCTTCCATTAGCATATTGATAATTTAGATTGTCAAAGAATTTTTACAGGTTTTAGATTTGGTGATTTTGAGGCTGTTAGTGTAGATGAGGGATTACTTATGCTTCTAGCCTCTTTGTGTTTGATTTGCTGTTGGGTCAGAATCATAGCTGTTAGAATGACTAAAAGGTAAGTTCTTTCAACATTATTAGGACATTGCAGGCAAGCCATTACTATGAACAAACTGACGTTCTGAATGAAATTTAAGCCTCTCTTATCAGGTATGTTAGAAAAGTATTTAGTTGAGCTCTCTGTATGTTGCACATGCTCATAAGTTGAATAAGAATGCAAGTGTAACGATATTCCTGTAGGAAAACATGAGAAAGTACTGATCGATATGCTACCGTTTCATGATGATTTCTAGGAGGAGACCAATTATTTAAATTTCATAGATGATTATATTTCTGGAAATATTTCTCCCAGTTTTATGTGGAACTTTTTTCATTGTCATCCCTACTCAGATTAAAAATATTATCCATTATAACTTCAGAAGTTTGTGTATCTTCTAGTATTTTCAGCAGTTGCTGTCCATTATTCAACCTGTGGCAGAAGAATCATTTTCTAACCAACTATTTCTGCAGAAAATTTACTATTTCTATTTCCAGATGTGTCTCCATATGTAACTCTTTTATTTTTATTTACTTTTAGAGAAATTACAGTGTAGGAAAAACTGTTGTGGGTGATTGAACCCATCATTTAGGCACTGAAATAACTTTTATGTTCTCAGTGAAGATATTCGGGAAAAAGGCATTTAGTGGCTTAAAGGTGATTTCTGCTCCACTCTACTTCAACTCTACTTCTACTCTACTTCACTATGCTTTCATAATAATCCTGAAAGAAATGAAGTTTTTACATATATATATATATATATATGTCTTTACTGTTATGCTTGTGATTAACTCAAACATGAAGTTTTTTTAAATTGATGGTCATTTGGGACCATGTACAGCTATGGTGTAAGGAAGTGTTACACCACCCAAAGTGAACGGCAGTTGTGCCCTTATATGCCAGGCCTGACTATGGCCTCTGTCTGTTTAGCCATACTATATTAATATCATTTGGATATTCCCAGAGGTTATGTTTTCTTACAAGCTACATATTACGGTTGGCAACTTGTGACAGGTGTGTTCTGGTTTTCGTATGTCTTATGCAAAACTGCAGGAAAATGTATCTGTGCTTTTCACATCAATATGCCAAAATGTCAAGAGTCACCTCTCAGCATAAAGACTCTCAGAAATACAAAAGAAAAGTGCTTGACATCATCCCTTGTAAATGCAGGCCTGTTTGAGAAGCTGTCTGTAGAAATCCATCTGTCAGTCATTGCAGCGTATTGTGTGTGAGGGAACACCATGCAATGCTGCTGCAGCTTAAACATTGCACCTTCCTTCCATGTAATGGTGCATCTAGCATGAATGCCAGTTGACCGCAAAACTGAATGACACCCAAGGTGAGTCTGTCATTTGCTGTTGGCTTTTATTAAACCACCATCTAAAGGCATAGAATTAAAGCTGGGCAAATAGTAATGAATCATCTGTGAGCCTATAGAAGATATCTCAACAGATCTTCACCTTGCTTAGGTTTACCTCTTAATTTTTATAAATTTTGATGTATGCATCTCAACTGTTTTTTCTGGTCTTTGTTCAAGATACAAACTTGTAGGTTGGGGCTATATAGAGTTAACATTAGACCCTCTTTGAAAAAAGAAGAAAAAACTAAGCTGTGTGGTAGTCGATCTCTGTATCTTACGGAACTCTGAGTTTGGGGGTTTTTTTGTTATGTTTCTCCATGGTTGCTACTAATTAAGAATACTTTATATTGCATTAAGTTTAGAAAGCAAACCTGAAAGGCAATATGATAATATGCATAATGTTTAATTTACATGTGTGTCTAAAGAAATTAAACTAGTGGAATCAAATTATAGTTTATGTTGATATCATCAGGAATTAGAAGTTAAATTATACCAAACTATAACATCCATGAACTTGACAGAAAGGTGAACTCCTGTCTTTTAGAAGTCAGGGGCAAACCTCTTAATGTTATCTGTAGGTCTGTGGGTTTTTTTTTTTGAAGGTATGGTTTAATTTTTTCTTGAAAACTATGAGAAACTGACATATGGAGCATACAAGGGACAAGTAGTGTCATGGGTGTTTAACAGAATTATGAGTAACTTATTTCAGAGTAAATATTGTTTGATAGAGCCTTTTCTTAAGGAACTTCTTTTTTAGGTTATAGAGGCAGATCTAAATACCAAGTTTTTGTCTTTCCCAGAAATTTGCTACTCATGTGACTCAAGTTTTGAGCCTTCTGCTCATGAGATCTGCCTCAAAAGCAATGCTAAAATCCTCACATGCTAAAAATTGACTGTTACTTGTTTAAAAAAAAACAAAAATTGGAAATATTGCTTGAGGGTAGCATGTGAAAATTTCAGAGTGCTCAAGTGTGAAATTTTATCTTTTGGATTTGTTATTCTTATTTCAGTTATGGTAATAAAATTCTGTGTTTATTTGGGGAAATGGCAATATCAAAATTAATACATTCTGGTTGACTATTTTTCCTGCACCAAGAAAATCCTAGAAATTCGGTACAGAAGGGTATAAACCACCTGACAGTAATTTATATAATGTTCCTCATACATTTAGAAATTTAGGGTTCAGTTTGCTCATACTTACTTTTGCTGTCACTTTCTTCCCTTTATTTTTGTCAAGTAAATGCCTTACTTTGAAGTAGTGCTTATCATCATTGAGTTGGCAGAAATTTTCTCTTAATTCCTCTTTATTCAGCTGGACTCCGTGTGTGGGGAAAGATTGTATGTCATCTACTAATGTTAGCATTATTAATGTGAGCATTGCTGGGGAAGTTAAGATTCAGTAAGCAAATCATCTGGGAGAAAGGAAATTTACAAAAGCTTATTTTAATATTCAAAACATTCTGATTCTCTGTGCTCTGTAAAAACTTTCTGTCATTCTTTTATATATCAATAACAAGTGATGAAGTCAAGCTTATGCAAAAAGTAAGGTACTGTTTTGTTTATAGATTTATCCCAAAAAGTATTTTGAAAAGCTTGCCATTATAAGAAAGTCTTGGTGCTGTATAAATAGCATATGTTTAAGGAACCTTTTAATGTTAGATTATATATTGAAATTCACTGTATTTCAATGCAAGAGAAACATTAAGTATGATTTAAGTCCCATAACATAAATTTCACCTGCAAAATATGTTTTCTTTCTAATGTTTCTGAACATTTCATAACTTTTACAATTAAAAAAGATTTTATTTTTATCAAATTACTGATTACCTTGAACTTCCGGAACAAAATGATTATGGGAAGCCAAGTGGAGTGTTTGTGGGTTTGGGGTTTTTTTTTCCTCTCCTGACTTGATTTTTTTTTTTCCCCCCAGGTAAGAAATAGTGATGTATAAGCTACTTTTCATATTGAGAGTGACAGTACTTTAATATTCCAGAAACAGTTCTAACTAAGGATCTTTTAAATAATTTGCTGATATAAACATTAATAAATTAGCATTCACAACACCCCTGTGAGTGCTGTGGCAGAAGTGGTTAGAAAACTGCAACTGAATACTTTTATGTCAGAAAATGCAGTTCTTTTAAGGTCAGTCTGCTTCATGAGATTGTTTCTTTTCCTGAAAACTTACTTTGAAAAACAAGATACTTGGATAGTGTCAACATCCTGCTGTGGTAGGAAACTTTTTTTTTTTCAATTTTATTTTATTTATTTTGTAGACAGACACAGCTTGTACTAGAGAGGAGAGGTTCAAGGCAAAGAAGTTTGCTCTTACACAAATGAATTTGGACTTTTTGCTCTATGGTGTTGTAAGAGATGGTAACTGTGGCCTCCACTCCATACTAAGGTGTACTGGTCCCATATTTCAAGCAACAATACTCAGGGCTCATTGGCTGTGTTTGTATTTGCCAATAAATTGGAGAAAGCCCATTCTCTTGAGCTGAAGGTGTAACCCTCTTCTAAGGGATTGCCTTCCTTCAAGTTCAGCTTTGATAAGGCAGTGTAACTTTGGCTCAGACTCTAGAGAAAATTTGAGTTGTGAGAAAGTGCCTAAACTAGAGCTGCGTAAGACAGGAAAGGTAAAATTGCAGAAAGAGGTAAGATGGCTCAACTG
Organism: Pelecanus crispus; assembly: GCF_030463565.1. NCBI lineage: Eukaryota > Metazoa > Chordata > Aves > Pelecaniformes > Pelecanidae > Pelecanus > Pelecanus crispus. Next base: position 77,971,458 of record NC_134644.1, on the reverse strand, counting down.
GGATTAGTTAAAGTTCTGAGGGATTCAAGAGGAGAACCACTAACATGGAAAAATAGATTGAAAAAATTGAGTTGGCAGATGGGAATTCAACACCATTAGGGAGCAGCCATTCCAAGCAGCAACAGAGACCAACCTTTTCCCATCTGGCTGATGCCTGCCTAGCTGGAAAATACTCATTATTATTGAGATAGATTATTAAGGATAGTGACCATATTAATGCTTAGTGTAGTAGCTCATCTGTCCTAGCTGTCTTTTGTGTGTGTTAGCCAATCAATATGTGTTTTACACTTCTGAGTTGCATATACAAGGTGCCCAAGCAAAGTGATGCAGAGAAGGGGAAGTTACAAAGGCAAATTAATAGTTTGTGTCCATAAAGCTAAACTCATTCTTATCCCTTCCTTGCCTGCTTTCTCACAGAATAGGCTGCCCTTATCCACACTGTGTATTGAGAACAACACCTGTCCTGTGTTGGCCCTCAGACCAAATCTGGGCATTTTCTGGGACAGTGCTACTTGGCATGGCATGAAGCCGTAGTGGACAACATGCAGTAGCTAGATGGATGGATGGATTATGGATGATCATAGGTTAGTACTCAACCCTGTGCCTTGGCTGTGCTTTATTTGCTACTGTAGATGTACCTTTTCATTCTAAGCAAGACTTGCTCTTTTTTACCATAGTTTTTTATGGAAGTATTTCAGTGGCAACTTAATTTTTTTCCAGCTGTGTGCTCACAAGATTGCACCTTGTTCAAAATCTTCCTTTTCTCCATCCATGTTCTTGCTTCCCAGTTTTCTGTGGGCTGCTGCAGAGCCAAAATGGTATGCTCTGTTTGCTTTTAGCTCTCTTGTTGTTACTGCTTTAACACTAAGCTTTGATTGACTTATGATTTTCCCTGGAAAAAAAAAAAAAAAAAGCAGGATTTGAAACGGAGGTAGTAGACTCAGTGTCTGAATAATAAATGAAATGAGGCAAGTGAAGGAGAAAGGAGAGGTATTAAAGGAATTCAGAATTATTTGGCCACATCAACTTGGGGGAGGGGGAAAGGATCCTTTTATGAAGAACTTCAGTGCTGTGAGTTCATACCAAATCTAACAGAGGGTAAGTCCTAAAGCACAAGAGAAGAGAATAAATATTTTATCATGTCCTTCCCCAATTTGTCATCATTAACCAGGTAACTCTTTGGCTTGAGTGACGTGTGCTGCACAGTGAAATACCTCTATTGTTTTTCATCGTAGCAGTTAGGGCTGATAGGATTTTCAGCGAATGAGCAGCTGCAAGTCTCCAAGGAGAGACAATATAATGTCCCAGGAAAGTATCAGTTTGGAAAGCACATTGTCTCAGCTCCAAAACTTAATGTTGGCTTTTGTCAGGAATATATTACAGTAATTGGGATTGCAAAAAAAAAAATTGGATTTCGGGGAATTTCTCCAGGGTGCAATTCAAAAAGAGGGATGAATGTGGGAGAAATGGTGCCCAGAGACAAGTAGATGGTGTTCAAACTAGGCAAATGGCTGAACTTAGTCTACGTATAGCAAACTAACGTGAAGCATCAAATACACTGTTTTCTGTCTATCCTTGCTTCTGTCTGTATTTCAAAAGAAGAATCTGACTGTTAGCATCATCCCCAAAGTCTTCATTATCTGTCAGAGCTTTAGAATCAGAATAAAACTTCGGGTCCTGTGTAAGTCCCATCATTTCCATTTTCCCTTCATTTGATGGGAGCTAACTAGGAAGTGGTTTTTTGCAGCTTTTCAGCTGTTTCTTTGTTTTTTCTTTGTCTGCTCTTTTGCTAGATGTGTGCTAGGTATCCTTGTGGTGTTCCTCTGGTTAACCGTTACCAGTTGTGTTCTGAATGAACTCTCAAGAAGCTTTAACACTGTTGTAAGATATCGCGGTGATTCTTAAGATGAGTTTGTTTCTTTGGTATTTTATAACAAATGACTATCAGTAGTTCTTGCATCTTCTCTGGTTTCTACTTTGTTCATTTTGCTGATCTTATATCCTTGGATGAGGTCCAAAATAGCTTCAGACAAAAACCCCAGACAATTATGTATTCAACTCTAAAATTATATTATTAATTTCAGTATTTTTTTACTGATTGCCCTAGGAGTCACTCTTTCAGTTCAGCTTGGTATTTCCTGACTTCTCTATACAAATTCATATATTAAATTATTTTTGTATTTACCTTGTGGTAAGAAGATAATATATGCACTTGAATGAGCACTGGCCCTGTTAGTGGTGTAGTTAGGTTCTCAGGTACAATATGTAGAAAGGAGATACTCTGGTTTGGGGCCTTTCTGTTTTTTTTTTTTAATTTATCATTATTGAGCTTGCATTGCCATAGATACCAGCAGGTGTTTGGATTGGAGCACTGGTGGAAATTACAAGGTTAGTCAGGGTCAACAAGGGAATGACTTTTTTTTTTTAATATGCTATTAAATACTCTTTCAGTTTAGCTTTAACTGTTTCTTACAGTTTCTTTCTTTTGAAGAATGCATATTCATTATGAGAACAGTGAGTTGGACTCATGTTTCCAAGACCTATGCTAATATTTTGCTTATCAGTAAGGTAATCTAAACATGAAGTTCCACAGACCAGATATATGAGCTTCACCAAAGAGTTTTCTGAAAATTACCTCACCTCCGGACTAATTTCTGAAAATATATTGTAAAAATGTTTAGCGGAATTTGTTGTAAAGTAAGATTAGACTAATGTTTTTATTTTTAATTCTACAGATTATCCGATTTCAATTAAAAAAATAAAATCAGAGTTTAGTTTCCTCCAGCTTTGGCCAGAAGAGGGAACCATCTCACTGTATCAGCCGCTTCTGAGACTGCACTTAAACTTTTTTGCTTTTGTTTTTATTCCTGCATTGCAACTAGCTATGAATCTAAGACTGCCTAGCCACCTCAGGACTCCTTCAGAATCATAAAGATATTTATTTACCTTAGGGTTTATTAACACCTTGTAAATCACATTGAGCTTATTGTGTTCGTTCTACATTTACTACCAGAAAAAAAAAAGAAAAAAAAGTCGCTTAATATCAGCTTGTTAACTTGATTGCTTTGCATGTTAAGAGCTTAAATCTACATTTTTTATGCACTGCTAAAATAACACCATTTTTAGTAGTAGTGTCTTTGAGAAGTGCAGTAAATGAACAAAAAAAAGTGAATATGATAGGTTGAGTCATCCAGGGTGTGTAATAATGCAGCTTTTGTTACACAGCTAGTCCAAACATCCAGAAGATTAACCGATTGCAGAGAATGGAAAGTACTCAGGAATGACTGATAGAGTTGGGGGCATTAAGCATGGGAATCTTGCTGCCAGAAACAAGTAATTCCTCTTCACTGCATAGAAACCTCCTTGTAGGTAATTGCAGATACTGGGTTTCATTAATTGGAAAGGGACAAGAATTGTATTTTCCCTCAGCACACAAACATTATTTTTAAAAGATACTGGAATTTCAGTTACTTTGCTTGGATTTTGGCACAAGGAACCTCCATCCCCTTCCTGCAGTTGTTATGAGATTGGCAGGCAGAACAGAGGTATGATTCTCAGGCTTCCATCGGCTGCCTCAGAATGTTACAGCCCCTTCTGTGCAAGTAGATGGGTGGAGGGAGAATGAATTCACAGGTCAGTTTTTCCCATGTTGGGGGAGGATGTGACACACAGATAGGCAGAGGGATACAGTATTGTTTCCTTACTCTTTTTACCAATACCCCAAGACTCTCTGCAAAGTGGTTCTGGCACCTGGGAAGTGAAACATGCCATGGTGGAGTATTTTGCAAGCTTTCTAGCTTTAATCCGCAGCTTAAGTAATGCTAGTGCCTAAATACCAAGGTAACTGTTAAAAAAAAAAATCAGCTTTGAACTGGTCTTTACTTGTTGAGTTTCATTGTGTTCCTGAGATTATTCACTTGTCAGGATGCCACTTTGGTCTGAGATGAGTTGCAGAAGCCTTGTACATTGCGCCCTCAGGACAGCAAGGCTTTATGTTTTGGATGACACTGGAATGCATTAGTGTGTTATGTCACGGTGTCTTTTGGTTTTAATTTTGTTTTCGGGCTTCTGTTTACTAGTTTGCCTCAGCTAATTTGAAACTGCTGGTAATGATAGGTGATCAACACTGAAATGTATAATTTGACTGATCTACTGTTTCTTAAGGTCAATGGCTCTGAACTGAAAGCAGATAGAGCAGATTTGATGGCTGATAAAATTCTGCCATTGCATTCATTGCATCAAAACATCTCAAATTCCATGAATAAGTAGTCTTTGGACTGAGGTTTTGTCATTCAATGTCAGATACTATTCGTAGTATACCAAAATTATCAAACTTATTTTAAGAAAAATTTAATTTTTTAGTGGTACTGACTAGATCTCCCATGTACGTTTACTGGGGTCAACTGCAGCTGTAATGCCTAGCATTCAGGGGAGTAAAATTACTCTTGGGTTCTTAAACATGACTGTAGAAGTATAGCTTTAAACACCTAGTTATAAAAATGTTAAAACATACTGATAGACATAACATTATGAATTGACATAGAAACACTCTTAGGAGGACCATCCACTTTAAGAAAATGGAGTCAAGGAAAGGTTATGACCAATTGAAAATGCTGTACTGAGCATAAGCAGGAGAAAATTTAATTGTCTGAGATGTACATTTCCTAGGGCACACGATTAATTGTAATGGAAATGTTCAATTGCTTGTAATTTTGCAGAAAATTCCCTCCTGGGCTCTGAAACTTTACATGCTTAGTCATAGCCTAATGGAGCATTTTCTTAGAAAGTTCAGCTAATTTTTTTTAGTTATACATATGGGAATAAAAGCAGTTTTGGGAGACTCAACTAAAAATGGCTCAAACTGACAATAAAAACTTTGGATTTACATGAGACTAGTAGAGATCAGAATTAGTTTTTTGGGTTTGGGTGGTTTGGGGTTTGTGTTTTTGTTTTTGGTTGTTTTTTTTTTTAATTTGGTGTGTGATGTGTTCTGATGCAGGAGTACAATTTTGGGGAAAAAGATTAAGCAAGAAGTAATATATTTGTCTAAATAAACACATAATATATACTGCAACATTTAGTTCATAGCTACAGCAACTTCTCACATTCTTAATATGGCATATGTTTAACTGTATGCTGAAATATGTACTCAGTGTCTCCTAGAACAACTTAAAATATTTAGAATATTTGTATATTAGCAGTATCAGTATGTAACGTTCACTCAATGTTCCTTTCTTTAAGAAAGTCTTGGGAAGTTTTGCTTGAATAAAGGTACTGGCTAGAACAGCACACCTTGTGTGCAATAGGTAGCTTGTTGGCTGTTCAAATGACGTTATTGGTTTATGCGAATACCCAGAATGGTGACCCTGGGTTGAGGTATGGTCTCTGTCCCTTCACTGATGTATGTTCCATTTTCAGTTCATATCACGTTGGAATTAAAGTTGTGGTTATTTCATGATTAATCTTATTTTGTAGTCATTTTCTTTTCCTGGAGATTTACATATTTAACAAACATTCCTTTCTAGCATTTCTTTCTCACAGAACTAGGCAGTCTTCTCCTAAAAAGTATTAAGACTGTATAAGTGATTGTGAGAAAACTGATCAAGTTGAGGTGTACTGGTTTGCATGTTATATTTGGATTTTGCAGGATATTTTCAGCATCTAAGTTGAAATGTTTCTTGTCTTCTCATGCTATATTTAATTATCATTTTTACTCTTCTGTTACTTTTATAGTATTTTACAGTGGTTTTAGTTCTTCATTGAAGAGCATCCACACTAGACTTGCAGACAAGTTGTGTACTTTTAATGGTGAACTACTCCTTTTATTTTATTAGCTGGATATTATGAAAGTAGAGAGTGTGATAGGGTGTAGAAGTCCCTCCATTTGTGGTGTATTATATCAGAGTTTATTATTTGGTATTATATAATTCATCTCTTCCTCAGAGAGTGTGCCCATATGGAATAATTTTTATTATCTACTTTGGAAGTTTTCACAGTAATTTTGCTGCAACTTAGTTAAAAATGACCTTGGATGAAACTAGTGGATTTTTTTTGGTCCTCCTGTGGTTACCTAAGGCAAGTTTCATTGTGTATCCTGCATCAAATCTTGGTGGCAAATCTCTAGTTAATGGAAGAGAGAATTTTGCTCTAAATGCCTGTAATTGTGGTTGTTAAATACACATATGTTAATATATAGTTAGTTTTGTATTTCTCCTTGCTGGTTGTAGAACTCTAGTTGCAACTCTCTTATCTGACATTTTTGCAAATTTAGGTAATGGAGGATTTAGAGTCAAAGTTGTCAGTATTTATTGGAGAAGTTAAAAGTGGCTGGATTTGTACAGAGATTAAGGATGGAGAGAGTAGCTATGTTCACAGTGGGGGTTGTTTTTCCTCTCTTTTTCAAGTTGCTTTTTTCCCAAGTGGGGAGCTGTAGAATAAATTTTGAGCCAATGAGACACCATGATTCATGAAGCCTCTGTAACCATTGCCTCCCTTCACCATCTTGTTTGTGCCTTTGCAGCACACATAGCCATAAATACTCAGTACCACACTGGCTTAAAATAATATTTGCTTAGGTTCTGAAAATGCAGGAAACATTCTTCAGCTGTGGCTAACATTTATTGGAGTAAAATATTATATAGTTTAGACTTAATTTCTTTCTAAACTTTGCAAAAGCAGTATAGCTGGTTAGAAAGAAGGCTCAACACCTAGATGTATAAATAACTGTCTACACTCTACTTCATCTGGGTTTAGATGGCTATTAAAAGTGTCATTAGCACAAAAAAAAAGGTCTTGCATCATAGAATGTTTGTTAAATGCTAACCACTGCTGAGAATGGAATAAATACAGAAGAAAAATAGAGCAAGTGAACGAGAGTATTTACGGTTGTTTGAGTTTTGCTTTTCTGTTTAAAATAAGGAACCATGATTAATAATGGAATCGGAAACTAACATGCGTAAGTAGTTATGCAACATGCAGATATATGATTTACATGCTCAAACATAGTATTTGCTTCTCTTTCTGTGCTGTTAATTAATGTTAGAGTAGCTAGCTTTTTTTTTTTTAATAAGCTAGTAATTCAGGAAAACATGTTCAAAAGGGCCCACTATTTTGTATGCTCTGCCTCTTGCGTGCCTGCATTGAAAGGTCTTCAGTGTGATTTTCACAGGAGGTGAATGATCTCAGCTCTTGTTGAGCTCAGAGCAGTGGGTACTGATTACCTTTCAAAGTTATGCTTTGGGAGTCCCAAAATGAGAATCCAGATACTGGATTACTCAAATTTAGCAAATGGTTTTAAATGCATAGACTGTGACATCTGTCTTTCAGTTCCTTCATTTACAAGGAGGCAGAACAGCAATTCCCCTGTCTTGTTAGGGTGTTAAAAGGTTTAGCTGGAAGTCTCCAGGATACTTTGAAAATGTAGAACATCATCAAAGAAGAATTTAATATAAGCCATAATCAATTGTGTCCTGCTTGCTGGTGCCAGAGAATAGAGAGGCTCTTCTTCCTCTTTCATGTAGGAGGTAGCAGTTTTGCAAGCTCAGTGGAGAATGGGAGTGTGTGATAGCGTGCCTCAGTTCAGATGCCCAGGATAGCCACTGAGTTAGGGGAAATCTCTGCAATGCGTTCTGGTTTGCTTCCCTACTTCCTTGGAGAAACAGAGACCTTGGAGACACCATTACCTGCAATTATTCTGTATAACAAACTCATCATATAACTTCTATATTCTTTATTAATTCACATTAAGATTGAATGAAAGAAAGTGTTGTCCGAAATCTAAACCAAGGTCTTAAGAGCTCAGGGTGGAATTCATCTTGTCTTTAGATTGCAGTGTAGAACTCTGAACCTGACCCTGTAGTTTCTGCTCTTAGTCAATGTAAAGAAATGGGCATCTCTAGGATGTGATTCATCGTGACCTTCATCTTAAATATGAGATAGATCGAACCTAGAACTACCATTGCCTGGCTCATGAATAGACGTCTGCATTGTGAATGTTTAAAATTAGAAAAGATGCATCCTGTCCTTACATTCTGGAAATCCCCTGAAGTTGATAACTGGACAACTGCCTGATTCGTGCATCTCAGCTGGGCTCAGGCGTAACATGAATGTTGCTTTGCTCAGACTGACCTGTCTGTCTACAGAAGGAGAACTACAGTTGTCTGGGGAACTTCAAAGTCAAACAGGATGGCTTTACTAGGTTTAGATAATTAACTGATTGAGTAGGAAGGTATTTCAACTTAATTTTATACTGGAGCGCCTTTGTTCTGTCTGGGTTTTGTGCTAGCTGCTTACATCTTGTACTGGATTTGGACCAGTTTGCTTTTTCTTCATGTTTATAAACCAGTAGTTGCATATCAAAACCCAGAGTCACTTGAACACTTTTAGTGTGGGCTCTGACCTCTCTCATGGCCTGAGAGTATCAAACAGGAGCAGGATTCAGTCTGTGGTAATCTTGGCAAGATGTACACGAAAGAAAATGTGGTCATTTTTGTGTCTACTAAATAAAATTGCCCAGCAGTGTGCTTGCATTCCATTTAATCTTTTTTTCATTGATTGACTTAAGCAAAACCACTCACTTGAATAACTAAAATCTCAGCAGCATGAGTAAGGTCTCTCTGTGGCCTGGCCTGATTTCTTACTACTCTTGTGAATGGTTCATGAGAAATCCACACACTGAAATTCTGAAAATATGAGCCCAACATCTTTGAGTAGTATACATATTCTTGAGAAAATGGATCTAGTCAAGAACAATTTATAAGCAAGACTAAGACTAAAGAAAGGTGGGGCGGGGAAGGAAAACCATAGGAAGAATTGTTTGTTGTTGGATTTTAATGTGAGTTTCTTTCCAAGGATAGAGTCCAAATCAAAATTTCTGTGAAAATACCCTTATACTGTGAAAGTTGCCTAAAGGGACCTTTTAAATAAAAGCCTTTTGTTTAGTACTAAATTAAAAAACAAACAGACAAACAAACTACGAACTCTTCTGAGAAAAAGAAATGTGAACATGGGAGGTTATTTTGTGTAGGGTCCCTGGGTGCTGCTCCAGCATGTGAGTATGTGAGAGGATACCTGTCATTGAATTAATAATACAAGTTCTTAAATATGTGATACTAAGTCTCCGTTTTTTTCACATTGTCTTTTACAAGTAGTCCAGCTAATATTGGTCAATATTCTGAGTCCCTATGCACTATTGCATGCTGCCTGTAAGGGCTGGATCCTGCTACCTTTGCATGCCCTGCCAGGAATACGTGGCTGATGGAAGCTACCACTGACAACAAGGTCATAGTGGTAGTTTCTGCTGTAGCAGAAGTCTGCTCCGAGAGAGGCACCATGTCCCACATAAGGTCCCTTTTATTTTCAATGCAAAAATCATTGTATATGTTGTTATTTAGTGTCAGAGAGAAAGACAGAATCTCACCCTTGGAGGGTGAAACAAAAGCAATTTTGATAGATGAGAGTTGATGACAGCTGTGAAATGCAAGGATAGCAGTTAAATGTTTAAATTAAATCAAGAGAGAGGAGTAAAAAGTTTGAAATCATAAAGAATTTTTTTTCACTCCTCTGATACCTTATGTTGAATAGCCAGATCATTTTATTATTGCAAATACTGTGGCAGTAATCTTTTACTGCTTGCAGTATAGGCCTACAGCATTAAGTTAGTATAAAATTACATATAGTTTAATATATCTGTACAACACCTTTAAACAAGCTTCTCTAGGCAGGAAGGTTATCTGTCTTATAAATCTATTATTTCATTGTACATCTTGATAGCCTAGCATTGCTCCTAGCCATGTTTAAGCATTAAATAGTGCATTATTATTTCACATAAATCAACCAGAGATGTGTGAATTCATAAATTTTGCATTTGCACAGACAGTATTTTAAACGTTTTACGGCTTCGTGGGAACTTGGTGTAAGAGCCTGTACACAAATCAGTGCCCAGGAAATTTCAATAAAATTTAATATCACAATTACTGCTTTTCAAAGTCATTGCTTGCATATTTTAGAAATGTTTTAACAGGGTCTAAAAATAAAAACAAAACTTGAAAACAAGGTCTTTGGTCAGATTTTGCTGGATAGCTCCTTTGCTACAGTGGAGTGGATGATTTGTTTTTTCTGATGTTCCCTCTGTTGTCATCTGTGTTGTTTTTTCCACTTTATTTGTACTTTTTTTTAATGCTCCAACTTCTTGTTTCTTCTTGTCTTTCATCTCAATTCTTCTAGGCCACTAAACTGTAAAGAATCATGCACAAGCTTGATTGTACTCATTCAAGAAACTCCACTCATGGGAACTTAAATATATATGTGAGGTTTTTCACGTTTGGATTCTTCTGATTAAAAACCTCGACAATACCTTCTCAAGAGATTTTATTTTCCTACAGTATGTGTATATTTATTAAATGCAATGTAAATATTCTGGTGTTAAAAATGACAATGTCAAGAAAGGGGAAAAAAAAAAGGAAAGAACTATGTATCATGTATTATGTCACTGTATCACATGATAAGGTGGAAAAACATCCACAAAACAGCTGAATTATTGTTGCTTCTGGAGCCTATTATGTTTCCTGTGTCAGGCTTTCAAAATTTGACCATTGCTTTATTTGTCTGTAGTTAAGCTTAATTTTGTGAATTCTCCATTGCAGTACAATTGCAAGGTAATTTGGTGTCCCCTCCTTAACAGATGGGAAACAGGGACAGGGAAGTTAGAAGCTGTGTGGTCCCATGCCCTTTCTGCACATTTCTGCAGAAATGTGTCCTTTCTGCACATTTCTTTTGGATAACCCAAAGAGCACCAGGAAGTACTTTGGAAGGAATGAGGCTCCGCTGTGGTGGCTCTCCAAGTGAATGGAGATGGGAGGAACATGGGAAATCACTTATAGTTCTTTTGCACTTTGCAGAGAAATACATATCTTTGCTTCTTCCACCATTCAGCTTCTTCCTCCTGACCCTTGTATGTACGTAGAAAGGGAACTCCTTACAAACCTCAACTCCAGATTGTACACCAGCAGGCTGAATCAGGCTCTGAGTATTTTACTTACAGATTGGACAGATAATTTGTTGCAGAGGCAGCAAAGGAATCTGCATTTAGAAAGACTGAATTCTGTTTTGCCTTAATCGGTCCCTCTTCTTTTTCTTCCTTAACATGCTCTCATGTTAAAGTGAATGGGAATTTTGCCATAACATTTAATGGGAGTAGAATAAGATCTCATTATTATTCTTTGTGTTTATGCAGAAATTGTGTGTAATTATTTAACTAGAGAACTAGAGCAGTTTTGACTTTTTTGTTGGTTTGTTGTGTTTGTTTTTCTTTTGCACTCTTCCTTATGGTTTGGAATTCTTTGTGTTCCTTGCAAATTGTTGTAATTGAGGTGGAAATACCTATGCATATGTAAATTCTACCTTCATGCAGTTAGTTTAAACATTTGCAGCTTCAGTCATTTTAGCTGTGGTCAAAAATACAGTTAGATTTTCTCTTACCAATTTGGAATGCTTTTTATCTTACTTTCCCACAAATAATAAATATCTGAGGGAATTTAATCAAGTGTTAAAATATTTCAACTTTGGGTAAAGACTGAGCATGGAAACTTTTACGCCAAAAGACAGGTAATTTAGAGAGCGTGGGAAACTTTTTTGGTGTTCGTTAGAGCAGACATAACTGAACATATGGTAGACTGTTGGCTTGTCTTGGAGCTACACATACAGTACAGAATTAACTTTTCTACAGGATGAAGATTGTGGGGCAAATTTGGTACAGATTCTGCTGTTGGGTAACTCTGGGTGACTCTTCTATGTTGTACTAATTAAATGAGCAGTAAGAGTGACAAAGAGAAGATTTCGTGCCAAGATTTTATCCAGTCTGCCTAATATGGGAAGCAGGAGTCTTCATTTACAATATTTGGGAAAAGTCAGGTGTGACTCCTCTAAATGCTTTCTTCTGAGCACATTGGTCTTTCCTTTTCATTTTTCCCCAGCAGGTGTATGGTTGCTGGTGAGGAGAGAGAGAAAAAAATCATCTGCATACATGCATTTGAATGGGATTGACTTTACTCATAAGAAAAAGCATGTAATATCTGCGTGGGTGGCACAGTATGAGAACTTAATCTGAATTGGAAAGAGTGGATCCAACCAGGAAGTTATAAAGGGAAATTCACACTGTTTGGGGAGAGGGGTTGTGAAGGGTGTTCTGAAATTGAAGAGTGAAAATGGCAATACTTCCCCCAACCATAAGTTTTGAAAGTTTTGTTTACTGCTGTTAAAGTTTCGTTACCATAGTATCTTTTTTTTTTTTTTTAAAGTTTGTGTTGTAGTGAGTGTACTGAAGATGATCTGTGCCTATCTGACATACAGTTTATTACATTCAGTTCTCCATTGCCTGGAACTCTAAGGAGCTGAGATACGCTGAATAGAATAAAACCACAGTTAATAGTTTTGCCATGCACCAGCTTAAATGTATTAACACTGCATCACCAGCAGTTCTGAGGAGGAGCAGTACACTAGCTCATGGAAAACGCTTGGATTTGGAAGGAATATTGGTTTTATCTGAGTGAATAGTCCCCTCTAGACCTGGCCTGACCAGGGTGGAACAGTATTGCTGTCTGGAGAACTGGATTTTCCACTGAATTTTGATTTTAATGAAAAATGTTCTCTATGAAAAAAAATATGCTTGATAATTAAAATTTTCAACTTGTAGTGGGCTTAAATTTTTTTTTCTGGAAGATGCAGACAAAAATTACTTGTCAATGTTTTGTGGAGCAAGGAATATTTTTTCTTATTTCTAGCAAAGATTATTTTAAAACAAGGGAAGTGAAAGGACAGGAGTGACAGAAGTTTCATAGACAGTTGAGTACTGGACTTTTTATTGAGGCGAAATATGTAAGCAGCTAAACATTTGAGTAGCGATTCTAGAAAAACTTACTACCCCTTGTCAGAGAGTCTCTCTTTCTGTAATACAAAGAAGATGAAAACTTCTGTACTATTTTCTGATACACTGTTCACCTGCATAACCATCTGTGTCATGGAGTGCATGTGAAGCCCTGACACTGTAGTTTTCTACTCTGGCAGCAGCTATAATTGTATTAACACACATGGAGTTGGTTTGGTATAAAAAGGGGGCAGCGATGCAGAGAATAAGGCTGTCTCACCTAGGTTGCCATTTTATGTCTATGTTGTGCTGCAGTGAAAAATTACTCAAAGTGGAGAGTCCCAACAAATCAGGTCCCTGTTGTTTTTGAAGGCAAGGCATACTTTGTGTTACTGTTCATTATTGGGCAAGAACAACAAAGAAGTTCAAGACTAAGATTAATGGTATCAGCAGATCATTGTCTAAAGATTAATCTTTTTAAAATGATGAGAAAGGGATAGACACAGTGAGCCTCTAGCTGCCTACAGCTACAAAGAGCAGTAATAAACATTACTATGGCAGGGCTGGCTCTAGAATACTAACAGAAGCATATCTAGTTATCATCAATAAACACTAACAGTGGTTTTGTGTTGTTTTTTGGCTACTGATGACTATTGAAAATGGTGTGGCTTTTTTTCCCCCCCTTCTTAAAGCAACAGTTATATGCTTCCTTTTAATGTCTGACTATTTAATATTCATTTGTTTGGGATCAATTCTTTCTTTCATGCTATTGCCACTGTACTACTTTTTCTTACAAAAAAACTTCTACATTATTGCCTGGGTCTAAAAGTATCAGGGATTAAAAAAAAGGTTCATTATAGAAATTACATTTGCTCAGCAAACCCAGGAGGCACTGTCTTTCTGTTAGCTCGTCTATAAGTAATCTTCGTGCATGTATATTTTTGTGTGTGCACGCTGTTTTTATATTTAGCAGAATATGTATTTATACTACACAGGAGGTCCATGTAGCAATTGCATAAATCTGTTTATTTTTCGAAGGCTGTATGTCAGCAGCTGATGGTATAGGAATGGTATGTATAAGCTAAAACACACAAATATTCTTTCTCTTTAATCTCAGCGCTATTTATGCATCTCTTGTCAATATTACAAACTTTGTGGTTTGCAGAGGAATTGGGAATTTGTGTTCAGAATGATTGGAGCTGAAAAGTCGGAAAATTTTGGAATTCATTTGTGCCAAATGGTTCTTGTTTCTCATAAGCTTAAACAGGCAGTCAATGATAGAAGCAGTCCACTTTCATATCCAAGAATGGCAATGACAGTGATGATCTGAATGTCAGTGAGGATCAGATTCTGCCAGCCTCACTCAGGCTAAGCAGCATATTACTGCAGTAGCAGCTCCACTAGCTTCAGTCAAAGCTCCTGGGGTAGTAAAATGTTAGTATGATTTAATAGTGGTTGCCTATATAATACTATGACATGACCAAGCGTAGAGATTATTTTGCTAATTTGCTTCCATGAAAGCAGGCTTCTGTTCTTGCATTAAGACACAATTTTGACTCCGGTTTAAAATCTGAGCTTGATGCAACCAGATGTTTATGTATTATGAAGTTTGACTATCATCTACATGATGTCCTGGGGGCTGAATAGTGCTCACTGTCTTTCAGAATTAGGCATAATGTTAGACTACACAAAGTTGTAGCATGATGATCAACAAGCCAAGTATGGGAATATGTGAATGAGTATGGGCAGGTGAAAGTAATTAGTGTGGTACCTGTGTACGTATAATGTATCACTGTATGTTATTTATCAGGGCTTGCAGTGTTTCCCAAATACAGGAGTGCTGCTGATAAGGATGACAAAGTAGGAGAATTTCAATACTTGGTCCAGAGGGGCAGTGTTGCAAAACCATATCCTTTCTTTAGGGCTGGATGAAGGCTATTTCTCCCTTTGAAATAACCTGAAGGATAATTGCTCTGGTTTTGAACAAGAAGAGCTTAAATTTGAATTATTATAGCATGCTGAATGCTTAGCTATACATGACGAACTCAAAGGAACGAAACTTTATTTAAAAAGTCTGTAAACTTACGTAGGACGGAGATTGTGCAACGTCTTCCTCTTGTGGCTAAAATTCGATTCAGCATTGCATTGTGGGTATATGTGATAGTGAATTCAGTATAGGGAATTGCTTTAATGAGGAGTGAGTAAAATTGACTTGGGAGTCTTACCTAGCTTTATTGCAGGTAGTCTGAAAACTGAAAAACATGTTTCGTTTTGTTGTCATTGATGTGGAGTTAGGCAAATTAGGTATGCGGCTTATGACCTGTGAAGATCTGTAATATGTTGTAAAAGCCATCAGGGTGGAGATACTAGCTGGAATAAAGGTAATATTGGGAAGGTATGTCCAGATCATTCCAAAGCTAATGCACTGGGCCTTTTGATTAGTAGGTCTTTAAAAATTCACACTTACGTTCTTTCAGTGACTTCAGTAAAGTTGCATGATATAAAAAATAGAACGATGCAGTCCTTGGGCAGGTCTTCTGTTTAAGAAACTGTTTCTAACTAGAAGAAAAAAAACCAAAAAAGTTTACCAGAAGCCCAGAAGTGTTTGAAGAGCTCATATGAGTTTTGCTTGCCCTCTGTCAAACTTGGTTTATAACCTTTGACTATTACCCTGGTTCAAATTCATATAGTCCGCTACAGCTCAATGCAGAGCTCTGTTAAAATATATCATTGGCTTCATGGCAACAGTGTAATGTTCCCATAATTTTTGTCCTGTGCTGAGAATTGAACAGATTGGGTTGGACAATCTTAAATTGTCCAACAGCGTCCTTGTGGTAAAACCTTGTCAAAATTTGGGATTAGGAGTTAACTCTTTGGGTTAGAAGTTCTTCGATGATCCCACTATCAACTGTGAAAGCCACTTCAGTGTGTAAGTGTTCATTGCCTGAGACATTGTGTATCACTTTTAAAAAATACTGAGCATTTATATTTGGAAAATATCTCCCTAATTGTATATATTGTTCTGGGTCATTATTTTCTCATTGTTTAAATTACAGCTCATTTATTTAAAAGAATACTTGTCAAAGGAAAGCTTTAAGTACTGATTTAAGAAAGCAGTGTTAAATAATTGAAATGACTGTGATAAAATTGCCTTAGTTTAAACAGACCAGTTTTATCAGTCTGTTTAATGAATTGTGCTTTTATAGGGTGAGATAAATCTAATGTGAATTCAAGTGGTTGCACTAGAAATACAGCTCTAGGTGGGATCTCTTGGTGGATTTAGCTAGCAGAATGAAAGAAGAAAAGGCAGTTGTACTCCTGTGTTTCCTTTCAGAAACACTTCATGTGCCATAAGCAATGCTGATATCTTAGACTGTTGTAATACCTATGTATCTGTAGTGCCTGGGTATTTACATATGGATTGCACAAAGCTTCTTGGTCATTATTTGGAAAATATTTATGCCTCTGGATGTAGAAATCACTTGGAGATGCATCCAGTCCTGGAATTGTTAATTTTCATGCACTAGAATAGCGACACAATCAACTTCTTTGTAGGCTGAGGAGACTTGGCAGGTTGGCCTTACTACTTACTGATAATTTAGAAGGGCTTTTCTCTTGTTGCAAGAAAAACAGCATATCTGCTTTGGAGCCAGACTGGAGACAACCATTGGTCAGTGGCTGACACAGGAGAATCCTGGGATATTTTGGATCCTGTCGTTTATGCTTCTATATATTGTTAGAACACAGCTTGCATACAAGAAGAGAAAGAGTCATTAAAAATACATACTAAATCTGTTGTTATTAGAATGAAGGGACATAGCGCATCATCAGCTCTTCTCTTGGCTAATCCACTTAAATAACCTACATAGTAGGATTGGTACCTAATTTGGGGGGACAGTTAAGGGTTTCCTGTAGGACCCAGTCTCGTTGCAGTTTAAGAGAAGTCCTTATATGCCTATTCATATTGACTAGCATGCATGGTGCCATGAATTTCAATGGATGTTCTAGGAAGGTAGTATTCGATGTGTGTGACAGTGACACATTCTGGTCCCAAAATGATGGTGAAATTCTTGTGGTCTAGTAAGTGAAAGAATATGCACTTGGTGCTGTGTAAGGATATCACTGAACTGGTAACTAGCATTTTCCTATAGCTGGACGTACCCACATTAAGTGTTTCTTAAATGCTGTTAAGCTGATTTTGGGAACAGTTTACCCCATCAGCAATCATTGTGCATTTAAATGATATCTCTGGATATAGGGCAATGCTCTGAGTGGGGCATATACATGTCCCTTCAACAGCTTTCAGTCCTTTATAGTCAGTTTAAGGAAAGAAATACAGGCTTCCAGTGTGAGCAGAATTTGTCAGACAGTATGTGACTGGCTTCCCAGGAAGTTTTACTCCAGCTGCAGCTGAATCCATGGAAATTTTTCTTGTTCTCAACAAGGCCTTCACCACTAGTCTTCTGTAACCAGTCTCTACCTCTGCAACCTCACTTGCAGCACTGGAAATTATAATTATTACTTAAAAAAAAGATAAAGTTGAACGGGAGTCTCATTGGTTTATACAAAACACTTTCTAGGGGAAGGAGGTGTCACAAGACACTTGTGTATGATGTCACTTTGCTCTAATCAAACAGGCATGTAGATTTCAAAGATGATGCTTATCTTCATGCCTTATATTTTTCGTTCATTATCCTTAGGTTAGCCATTCCTACTCAGCTTGTTTTCTGTAGCATGGCTGTGTCTACTGACTGATGCCAGTGTGTTGGCAAAAGCTGCAGTGCACCTGAAGGAAATTTCCTGAGATTTCAGTTGTTTTGTTGCTCTGAAAGTCGGTGGGGGGGGAAGGTGCTCTGTCTTGTAGGAGTTGTGAAACAGGATATTTCATAATTTAAGCTGGCTACTGCTCCTCCTTTTCTTCCTCCCCAAAACAATTTATCTCCAAGATCTATGCTTTCCTGTTCTGTGTCCATTGCTGGCTGAAACTGATCTTGCAGTTTTTATTACAGACTATCAGCTTGTCCATCTGTAGTAAAACTGGCAAGAGTCTTGTTTCACTTAGCAGGTGTCTAGGGAAGTAAGCCTAAGTTTTAAGTTTGTTGAAATCAAGCTGCTTTGAAGAACAACTTGATTCTGATGGATTCAAGTAAGGGAAAAAATCAGGTCTACGTAGCTGTCTTTCATAGTCATTTTATGATATGAGAGTGAATCAGAAAACAAGAGAAAGTGGAAGTCTTAAAAATGAGAGAGGCATTTGAGATAGAAGAGGTTAACATTTTTACTGTTCAGAAAGTACTTATGTTTTTATTAGACAATAGACTTTTCTGTCTCTGTTTTCTAGCCATTTCATCTTTCTACCACAAACTTTTAAGTAGTGGAAGGATATTTTAAATACCAAGGAAAATTATTTTTAAAAGCTATTTAAAAGATTAATTTAAATGTAGACAGCCATAGTATTAAGGCATTAAAACACCCCAGGGTCTTTTTTTATTGGTCCATTAATACTTGCCTCGAGTGGTAGAACACACCTGAGGCAAGATTTAATGAACCAATAAAACATGCCCTAGAGTGCCCTAATGCTATATTGCTAACCATTCCTATTACATAAAGGCACTGTTTGCATACTTCCTTCATACATTTCAGAAAAATCTTCAATTAAGTGAAGACCATATGACAATTCTTATCCAGGCTTTCTATCAGCATATTTTGGAGTGATTAAAATGATTATATGAGATATTCTCAATCAACCAATATAATATATTGTGCCTAGAACTTTATGGACTGTCTAGATGGTGAATCCTTTAAGTCTGGTTATGCGTTAGGTCAGTGTGTTTCCTGTCAGTTACTGAGAATTTTCTAAAGTCTTCCTAAATAATTTGAATGTAGTACTGTTCTATTTCTGTTCTTCTCTTGAAACTACCCTACATTTTGTTTGCCTAGAATCCACCTGAAAGCAGAAATCTGGCAGAAGAACTAGTCATAACTTCAGTCCCACTAAAATGCTCAACGTGATATTGTCCAAAATCTTTGACATGGTTTAGTCAAAGAATGATTTTAGTCCTTTTTAAGGGGGTAGATTTTTAGAGGTGTAAATCAACTTTAATGGAGCTAAGCTGATTTACATCAGCTGATAGTCCAGCTCTTTGCTTTCCAGCACATTCAGAAGGATAAGAAATGTCATACTTCTATTAAATCAGACAGCTCAGATGGAAGAAAGTATGAAGGATGCTTATTGTATTTTGCAATTCTTAATTTAAAGCATTTGACTGGAGTTAGCTTTTGCACTAATGATTTTGAATGTTCATAAACATGAGCAAACATTGATAAACATACCTAAGTTGTTGATCTGTACTTAGTAACAGGAAAAAGAAGCAGAAGATTGGTTTTGAATGTCATTGCATGCAGAATAATAACCCTTCATCAGAGAATGAGAGTGAGCTTTGTGCATTATTAGTTTTGCTTTCCAGCATTGTTGTGAGGCAGGATGATATTGTCTTGAAGAAAGAAGACAGAGATTTATAGATGTAAATTGTAAAAATGGATTATGACTTTTACATATTTGAGAATCTAACATGAAATAATTTTTGCATTAATGTGACTTTGTGATAGTCAGAGCCAAACTAAATATGACTTAAGAGTATGAATTTGGCAGAATCCTTACTTGAAAGCTTAGGAGAGGAGAAAGAGAATCCCATGTCGTTAAACTGATACCTAAGAACCGAAGAAATTACCACTTGGGCTTTTTTGGGGAGGAAGGCTTGTAGGCCAGCATTGATCTTTGCAAGAATATTTGACAAGTTGAACATATATGAGGATATGAGCCACATATACTTGTTAGGACAAAAGTAACTTTACTTACTTGTAAGTCTAGATCCTCAGCTATTGTGAGTTGGCATAGTTCCATGGAAGCCCAAGAAATTATACCAGCTTATACCAGAGGAGGATCTGGCCCCTAATCTTTCAAGTAACAGGCTCATTAAATGCTTAGGGCCAAATTCTTTCTTGGCATGACTCCATTGAACTTAATGGAATTAAGCCAGCAGAGCATTTGGCCGTTATTTAATACAGATAACAATCTAAGGGGAACCAGGTTTCTATATTTGTTTTTCTTTTGATACGTAGCATTAGCAAACCGTATATGATTTTAATAAGACACAATATATGAAGTACTGGCTAAAAGAGTCTGCACAGATATCTCACAGGTAGAGCACCAGACCTTCTTGATGTGCTACCTTATTTGGAACAAACAGTACTGACTTGATCACAGGTTTAAACCTTTTACTGTCTTCTGGAAAGGTACTGCCCAAACTGTCATCTCCTTTCCCTGTTTCTTCTTTTCTCATCATTTCACAGTACAATCCTCTCAGAAATTTAAGCAGGGTTAACTTTATTGTAGAAGTTAAGACTATCTGAAAAATTATGCTGTGGTTATCCTATGATAAGTTGTTATCCTGTGATGTAAGTTTTCCGAAGTCATTACTGGCATAATTTTTTTCCTTTCAAAGAGCATGGTGGACACATTCTGTTTAAAAATTTTCACTGCATCATCTAGCAGCTAAAAGGCTCAGATGAGTAAGTATAACATTGGTATTATCAAAGCTTGTTTCCTGGATCCATTTGCATTTTTTAAAAGCTCAAGGTATTTGTCTAAGTTTTGCCTTAATTTCATTTATGCAGCCTTGTTGATGTTAGCTGGGCCTTATTCTTTTGGCTTAGTGTGTGGATGACTTACCTGAGCTTGTTAATGCTTGTCATGAAATGTGGCTGAGATTCTCCCACGACCACTCAAAAGTAGTCTGTGGGGTTTTTTTGTTTGGTTTTTTTTTTTTCCTTCAGTTACCTCCGACAAAACTTGACTCTCTTTGCCTTCTTTATTATTGTGATTTTTTTTTTTCTGTGTTGCTCTGAGATGTTAGGTGCTGGTCTCAGCAGCAGTTAGGTCTAGACTCTTGGAGGAAAAAAGCTTTCTTTGCTATAATCTTGGAGCACAAGTATGGAAGGGTGAAGGTATGTAACTGCACACCCTATTGCATAATTGATATTTACTACAGAAGCAAACCTTTTGTGAAACAAATATTTACCATTGAAGGGCTTGCGGCCTTGATAGGGTGCTTTGCAGCTGAGTTCAGGCATAGCAGGAATCGTGTCTCAGTGAAGATGAACTTCCCATATAAAGGTTATAAATCTAGTCCAGCAGTCATTTTGTGACCCATATGCAGTTTTAGAGAAACTTGAGTAACCCAAACACTAAAATCCAAAACAGAATCACCAGCCCTTTCTACAGCGTTCTTATTAAAGCTGGGCCAAGAGAGATCACTGCAAACTATTTGCAGTTGTGGGTGATGTAACACAGCTCAAGGGCATTCACTACCTGGCAAGCAGAACTGTCTTTGAATGGACTTAGATGAAGGACCACCAAGAAAACACAGAATGAAAAGCAGTGGAAGGGAAATTCATTGCCAGTTAGTACCCAAAAGCATTCAGATGAACAAGAAGAGCTCCTTAAGCAAATGAAGTGGGGGATGAAGAGTCTGGAAACCAGGTGCTAGGATGAAATGACTCATTTGAAGTTATGCATGAAAACAATTGAATGTCAGTATAACTTCTGGCTTGCGTAAGCAGGGCTAACGTTTTCACATTTCTTTTATGTTTTGGACTTGACCTAGGGCGTGTAAAAGAAGTGGGTATCTTTCCATGTAAGGGGAAGGGCACTGTTACGGTTCCAAATAATACCTTAGCAACCTTGTTTAACAGAAGCCCCTGCCTTCTTTCTCTGTTTCCATGTGCCAGTTTGGATTTCTCTAAACCAAAACGTAGCTGAATAATTGATCATAAGTAAATGTGATAGAAGGAGATGAAGCTGTATGACTGTTCTGGTAACACCAGCCTGCAGAGTTGTTTGCTTGTCGAAATGAGAGTTCCCCACATCTCTGAAGTGATACAGTGGAAGCTACAGAGCATAATAGCACCAGGAGTTCTTGTTGGGGCTGGTGAGTGGCTTAATGGCACAGTCTGAATCTGTTTGATTTTTTTTGTTTTTCCCCCCAAAGAGTGCATCTGCATGTGAGCATGTTTTCAGTTGTATTGAGCAGCTGAGTTGCAATCTTGCAGTAACTGTCTGTGCATGTGCAGGGATGTGTGTTTACAATTAATCTCTTTTTTTCTCAGAAAAAAGCAAGTGTAGAGTTGTGTACCAAGTTTAAATTAATTGCTGTGCTTTAACTGATTTTTTTTTTCTCTCCATGCCTGAGTTGATGGTTACTTTTTCTATGCCTAAACATAACTTATGGGAAAAATATTTGTGTGAGATTGCCCAAGTAATTAGCCAGTTTACTCATGCAAATATTTTTTTTTATTCAACTTGGAACATCTTTTTGGCAGCATTGCCTTTAATTACAGCAACATTTAAAGGAAGACAAGGTTGTAGTGCATACTAAAAATGTTCTGTGCAAATAGTGAGAGGATTTAGGTGAGCAGCAGCTCTGTAATTACCTTGCAGTCAGAAAGACCCTCACATTGTTTGAAGACTGTTAAAAATATGGAAAGAAATCATTTTCTTCTCATGGGAAAGGAATTAATTAGCAGTGTGCTGAGGGCCTTGGGATTGGTTCTTATCCAAAGTAGATAAATAAACCGAACATTGCTTCAGACTACTCAACATGAGCAAAATATATGCTGGGAGAGCTTCTTTCTTTGTAGGGTTGAACAGCAAATCTGGCCCATGAGAAGGAGGGCTAAGAGGATTTTAAACCACCTTTGCACCTTTCCAGCATGGCTTATTCCAGAGGTTGCTGAGGCTCTTTACCAAATAGAGGAAGCCCTGAAGGCCTGTCTGACTAACTCCAGCCCCTTGGCTGACCTACTAACTGAGGCAGTTTTGCAAGGCTTGCAGTGCTGCGGGTGCAGCACTGCATGGCTCTTTTTTTTTTTTTTTTTTTTTTTTTTAAAATAAATAAATCTGTGTTCTGTCAGCTTGGGCTTGCACTGAGGTCTGCAGAAGGCAGCTTAAAAAGCAAGTTTGTGAGACATCTGCACTGAAGGAGACAGTTCTTAGCTACGTCATTAGATCTAGAATTTGATTATGTTCCAGTGTTTCCAGCTGGCTTCAGAGGTCTAGATCGTAGGATCATAGAGCTATCTCTAAATACCAGTATCTTCTCTTTGTAAATGGTCTGAGATTTATCAATGGAAGAAAACAGTAAAATCTTCGCGCACTGTCGCTTAGCATGGCTTCAGAAGGAAATAAAACTTGTCACCTTTTGCTTTCCCTGCAACTGTCTCTTCTCCAGTGTTCACTTTTTATGTGCCTAATTTCAGCTGTATTATTTGACAAAAAAACTAGAGGCATCAAAGGTGATTATTTTGTGCACATTTCTATCCAAGCATCTGGATAGAGGGAAAAAACCTTTATTAATGCCCCTGCTGAAAAGAGTTTATGGTGGGAGCATGTTTATTACCAACAGTGAGAGAATCTGTGCAGAAGGGAGACATTACAAATGCCCTAACTATTAGAAAAACTTCAGTTGGAAGTCACACCTTGTTAGGCACTAGAAAATCCCAGTCATAAAACACAGACTCCTGTGAGACCAGGCTGTCTTGGTTTCTCTGCTCACAGAACTCTGATTTCCTCCCCCACTCCCCCATACACTGGAGCCTTACCTTTAGGCCTGCTTGCCTCTGTTAATATAAAGGAAATTCATCAATGTCTCCTTCTTATGGTTTTTCTAGCAAGTTGTTTTATCTGCTGTTGGAGTTCTCAGGGGACCAGACCACTGAAAAAATTTCATATGTAAGCAGTGACAGGTGTCCTCCTAAAATTTACAGCGTTTTCCATTTCTTAACATTCACTGCTATTTGATTCTGGTACTGTAATAGCAGCTAATGGAGGAAATTATAGTGCCATTATGTTAGATCCTATGAAAACACCACACACAAATGTAAGACATTCTGTCTTTAAGCCTGCAACTGATCTCACAGGTTTATTTTTCGGGAAGGAACTTCTGTATTATAATTTACTAGCAAGTCTGCAACAGTTCCTTTTAGCTTTAAGATTACTAAGGTGGACATTCGAATAAAGCTTTGTACTTATTGTAGCTCTTTAGCAAGCAAGTTAATCTGAAAAGTTCTCAGTTCTACAGAAGGAAGAAGGGAAAGTGGGTGACAAAATTTTGGATTTATAAGACTTACGAAAGCATTAGAAGACTGTTAGTTTTAAAGGAAGAACCCAATTTAGAAAACTGGTTTTGATTATTTCCTTTTCTCTTCTTTAGAAACTTTTCTGTAGATCTGTGCTGCTTTCATTGCTGCTTAATTTGTGAAAATTGGGTTCCCTTTGTATTTTGTTTATTGCAAAAGAAACTTCCTCCATGTGTAACAGCAAACAGGGACCCATGGTTTTCAATGTCAGCTCATAGAAATGTCTGGAATTCTTAGAAAGACTATGTACTGCCAAGTTACATGAAATATCGGTGCTAAGATGCTGAACTACTGATATCATACTCCTTGTCAATACTGAGTCTTTAGAATGTGTATTTCCTGAGGATTTTTACTAATAAGACCAGAAAATCCATTTAATATTCCTGCTACTTAAATATGCTGAAAAGTATTTTGCAAAACATGCATGTGATTAACTTTCCTTGTATATATTTTTCTGCTATCTTCATTTAAATTGCTTATATGTAGAAATTTAAGTATCTGCTATGTGTAGTCAAGATTTAAGCTTACATTATAGTTGAGAAAACATCAAGAAAAAGGGAAAATAATATTTTGAGGATAATTTACCTTCTTTTTGTTGAGAAACAATATGGTTACCTGATAATTTTGCCCCATTGGGGAAAAAAAAATTCTGCATGAATATATGGAAATATATGAAAACTTATGAAAATATTAGGTATGGAGAAGAGATTATAAAGTTCAATAGCAAAGTTTGCAGAAGAAGAGATATGTATTAATGCATTATGATGGATTTTAGAAGATTTCTCAACCATTAGGGCAGTTTAGTTTTGGAGCGGTGGGGACAAGAAGCTTATTTATTTATAAAATGCAGAAACAGAAGTATAAGAGTGAGTTACTTAAGCCAAGAGGGCTTGCTTTTGGTGATAAAAGAGAACCTTGTCATTCATTTGTTCCTAATAGCATAAAATAAACAATGTTTCCAACAGCATTTTGGTCAAAATAGGTGATTGCAAATATTTATCCAATGCGTTTTACTGTTTTTACTCCTGTTATAGCAGTTTGCAAATATTCTGATTCCTGTTAAGGTGCTTAGTGTCTTAAGAGTTTAGGGTGGAATATACTCAAAATGTCCTAGTTATTTTGAGGAGGCCAGATATTTTTGATATGGCACATGTTTTTTCTTTCATATACTGTTCTCTGAACCTTTTACAAGGAAAATTATTTTAACTTTCTGACATGAGTATGAATGCATTCCTATCTGACCTGATCCAAAGCCCACTGATGTCAGGACTTGTAGTGAATTTTTGGACTGGGTCAAACAAAAGAAATGGATTTTTTGCCATCTTTGCAGGGGAAGGATTAAATTCAGTTAAAAGAGCCATCTCTCTTCTATAATTTTGTATTGTACTATTCTTCTCTTTGTTCATATATATTCCTGCTGTTATAAACTAAATGCTTGTTTGAAACAAAAATTCAAGCCCCCTCTTATTAATTTGCATAGTTTATTGTACCTTCAGACTGTAACTAGTGTGTACACTAGAATTTGTACAGAACTGTGGACCCAGAAGAATCTATCACAGTGATATGATTTTGGATGCATCTTTGCACAAAATTATTGGGTATACATTTTCAGAGGCCCAGGAACCTATGATTTTCTCAGACTTCAACTTGTTGGGTGAAGATTCAACATACAAAAATAAAAGATATTTATTGTATGGGTATACATACGTAAATATTCAAGTCTGGCTTCATTGAAGGCAATGGTGTTTCACCACTGACTGCAGTGGGACCAAGGTTTCATTCATATGCTTATACTGTGTGATAGCAAAAAATACACTCAGACAAGTCTCTTTAAATATATAAATATACAGTGTCAGTTATTCATTATATTCACCATATTAAAGAACAATTGCAAATCTGTATGCCCATGACTATATACTTAATTATTTTCTGTAACCACAAGTCTGTGGTATGTAGTATAATTATCAGGTATTTGCAATCTTCTTTTCTCTGTCTAAATGGAAAAGCAAGAACCTGTTAAATATTTTTAAATTGTTTCTCCAAGTGGTATCAGTAATGTCTTGCATTTTTAAGGCTTTTGTTTTTCCAGGACTTAAATTTTTAACACAGTATTGCTCACAGCATTTCCTTTGCTTTGGAGATGACACTAAAAAATGGTTTTTCCTTGTCTCTGATTTCCTAAGATGCACGCAGTATCTAATTTCACTGAAAACTAATTTTTTAACCGTAAGTTAAAAAGTGATTGTACACTGGCTGGGGGGCTTCAGTAATAACACACAGTTCCTTTTGCCACTGAGATGATTCCAGACTGAGGAATGTAGCATTTATTAGTAGCAGGAATTACGATGAGATTGGATGGACAAGGCAGGCTTAAGTATCTTTCTTGTGGAAGATATTTCCACACCTTAAAATGACCGTGTTATGTGCAGCCCAGTTAAAGGCAGAACGCTCCCTTGTTGACAAAAATGGGAAGGAGCATCCATCCTCTGTATGTTGCAGAGAGCTGAGCAGGATCTTTTTTTTGATACTTTGAATGAATGACATCTAACCATACATTTCTGCACTTCTGGCCTGTTGTTCAGGGAGTATTTGCCCCTTTCTGTGCTTTTCACAGTGCATTCTTACCAGTTATAGGTAATTGGAGGGGATATACACATCTTCTGTGAGAACAGTGAAAGCAATTTCAGAATATCTTCCAAGTCCACTGCAGCCTCTTAACTTTCACATGGAGAGAAAGCACTGTCTTCTTGCTTCTTTGGTGAGGGCCGTTTTTAATGCTGGTATTCTTAGCTTATATGATGTTCATGCGCAAGGTTACTGAAGCTGAATGGTCCTCACCACTCAGAGAAGTCTGCATTGACATTAACAGTGAGCTTAGAATCTAGAATGACGGATCTGCATTTGAGATACTGTGAATGCCAGTGGTGATAAACTGAATAGGATCTCCAGTTGTTTGGGAGGTGAAAGGAAAATAAGAGTAAAAGGGTCCCTTAACAAATGCATTGGTTGAATTGGAAAATTAATACAGGAGATTTGTGTATATTGGGTATATTTGGGTATATTACATATATCTGTAATTCAGATTCCTGGCTCTCCTGTGGGGTATGATAACTAAATGACTGGGAATTTCACCTAGAAAATCCAGTACCTAAAGCCACCTAGGATTTATCAGTTTAGTTCTTCTCTCTTTTGCCAGTTTGCCTCTTGCAGAGCACAGTCCCTAAATGTGGCTCACAGTGTGATTCCAGTTCTCCTTGTGGATTCTTCCCAGGGCTGAATTCCAATCAGGAATTTATAAAATTGCATTCTTTTTCCTGGAATCTACTTTGACATCCTTTCAAACACAGAGTTTCTGTGAGCCCTTCAGGGTTTAGCCTTCTCCTTTTACTTTCAGCGTCCCTCTGGCACTCAGGCTAGGGCTCCCACTTTCCTCTGAGCAGGGGGAAAGTCTTCCATTTTTGTTTTCTCTCTGGTCTTTCTGGATAGTCTTTTCTGTGGAGCAGGATGGGCATCTTCCTCATTTGGTGCAAGGTGTACGCCTTTCCCCCGGAGAGAGTTGTCTGATTGTTACTGCAGGTCTGGTTCTCCTCTCCACCTGGGGCAGGTGTCAGGTAGAGCCAGGGCAGGTGTCAGGTAGAGCCAGGGCAGGTGGCTCCGTGCTGCAGCTGAGCCAGGAGCTGAGGATGATGGCAAGGCAAGCACAGTTGTGCCCTCACTGTCCAGTGATGCAGTCCCACAGCACATGAGCAAGTAGTGCAGAGGAGGACCGCTGGCAGTAGCTGGGATCGTCTAACAGTGCAGTGATTGTCAGGCATGTCCTAGTGATGAGCTAGGGCTGAGGCCAAGCTGGGAAATGAAGTCAGCAGGTTGGGACAGCAAGGTACAAGGCTGGGCACAGGCGTACCTGCCACATAGCTCAGGTGAGGACCGAGGGCAAAGCCCTGAGCTTGAACGCAGCTCTCAAGCCTCAGGGTGGGAAACCTGAATGAGGCTTCTCACAGCTCTGACATATCTACAACATATCGGAGCAGGCCTTCAGCACAGGCAGCCAAAGCCCTTGGCAGGGGGCTGTCAGTCCGAATGGGATTTGTTACTTGATGCCCTGCTTTGCTTCAAGGAGGAGACTATTCAGGCCCTTGTTGAGATCAGTTCTGCTGAAGCGTTGGGTCTGCTAATTTTGCAGCCAGTGCTTAGCTTCACATACTCAATGTGAAGCTTAATTCTAAAATTAACTAGACATGTAAATGATTCACTGGTCTTGCTTTGTTGCTGAAGTTTGCAGTACCCAAACCTCAGTTTGTGACATTGTTTTATTTTAACGGCCACACAACTAAGATTCAGTGAAAGTTCAGTTTTGTATAAAATCATCAGAAAGTCTTGCCAGAGCTTTAGGATTGAGCGCTGTGCCATTTGCTTGTCTCTGTCACAGTCCTGGAGAGCTAAGATATTTGTATATACCTGAATAGATTGCCAGAATCAACCCAGTTTCTGGAGATGAACATGTCCTCTTTTCCACTGTAATGTGAATACTCAAATCTTTCCACATAAGAAACTCATATATTTGAGTTTCACAGCACTCCCTAATAAGGTTTTATAGCCATTAGTGTCAGTGCCATATATCACCGAGGCATTGAAAAAGTGGAGTTTCTTTCCCAAACCACCTTTCTAAGCATCCAAGATGAAGTGATTTTATAGCTTACACTTCCACAGATCTTTCAAATCCCACAGCACAACTTGTTTCACCTGAGCCTCAAAGATTTTTGTAAATTATTTCCCAGAAGCTCTTGAGGGGGTCTTTTCTCTCTTTCTTTATTTAAATTTTAACTTAAAATATGATTAGATTCTGTTCGACACAAAATTGTTCTAGAATACATTGCAAGCAATGTGTGTACAAAAGGTAATCTACACTATCTAATAAATAAAATCGTGTAACAGTTTGAAATTTCAAATGTGACCATTTGCTTTAATATTGCGAAGTGTTTGTTAAACCTTTAAGCTTGTGACATTTTTCCACACTGACAGCTAAATAATGAATTAATGGATTTAAAGTCCATGGCAGCCTGAGGGCTTCAAATGCATGTTTAGTCAAAATAATTGGTGCTTTAATCATTCTTTATGAACCAAAATTGTTCTTTAGTTATACAGGAGTGGCGCTAAAGCAAATATCTATGCTGTGAATGTTCTTTTGTTTTTCTAAAGTTATCTGCTAAGTTGGAAAATGGTGTCTGGATGCATTTTCTTCTTTAAAGAGGTTATGTTTTACTCTCATAATAACCATCTACATGGCTACTGACTGTGCTGTGCCTTCACTGACAGTGAGCAGCATATTGTAGTTTTAGTAGATGTGTACATAGAGGCTGACCACCAAGTTTTGAGAGCAGATTGGAGGGTATGCGGGGGGGAACCTCAGATCCTGCACTGTCAGATACAGTGTGTAGGACCCATGCATAACTAGGGGATCTGTTCACAACAAAGCTGTCTCTCAACCAAACTATGACACAGTTAAGAGCTGCATCCATAACATCTTCTGTTAATAGTGGGAATAAAAATCTCAGGTGAAACAAGGGAGGAAACTGTGGTCCTGATTACGTAGCTGGTACCATATGAGTAGACTACTGTGCCTGCACAATATTCTGCTGAGGTGCTTGTGTTGACCTCAGCAATGCATCTGTGCCATATGAGCAGGAGATGCTAACCCAGTTAGGATCCATCAGAGCTTGCTACAGGCCGTTGGGGATCTAAGGAGCTTTCTATGCCTGGTAAAATTGTAATGTACATAGGACCTACTTGATAGTGTGAAGGTGACAACTTCTGGCTCAGGGTAGTTTGTAAGACCACAGATTACTATAAGGTGTAAAGGTATACTGGAAAAAGTATTAGTCTAGGTTTGCCATTTCTCACATTTCTTTCACTAAACAGCCACTAGTGACCTGTGTTGGACTAGGTACGGGCTCAGATGAACTGTTGCTGTGACCTAGTTCCTGTGTTACATGACTAACTTCAAGGAAATGCTGCTCATGGCATAGATAAAATGATTTTGTTGGAAATTTTGTGGTGCTTTTTTGGTGGAGTTCAATAACAATAGTGGGGGCAGGTTGCAATTCTCTTCAGGACATGCCTCAGTACCTATTTAGAATAAACTCAGAACATGCTCTTTGAGAATACCTGCCACCTGGTATGGTTCTGAAGAAAAGGTAATGGCTTTTAAAAATAGCTTTCTGAGTATCGGAGAAGACACTTCTGGCAGTAGTTATTCAGCTTTTGTCTACAACCTGTGATTCCCCACAACATCTTGTCTTCTATTGTCACAGCTCTACATGAGTTTGAAATAGCCTTTCTCCAACAGCCATGCTGGGCTTTCTCTCTGAACTCCCTATGGGTTTTTGTAATAGCCTAAGTAAAAAACACTTTGCAGGGCTGTCCACTCCTCTCTTCCTCCCAGTGCTTGTTAGGATTGACTTGATACGCTGTAGTTGGAGTGTGATTCTTTGAGGCAAGTCTCCAGGCTGGAAAAAACAAAAACAATAGTGTGAATGACTGCAAAATGCAATTATTTTTCTCTGACTATTAGTGCAGGAGGAAAATGGATAATCTGTAGCAAATTTCTTCTTATTTGGATAGTGTGATTGTATCCAATTAAAATGGAACCCTCTGCAGAAGTTTTACTTCCTCACTTCTAGCTCAGGATACAGTGTATGCTGGTACATCAGGTTGTTTCGTTTCTGCATGTACAAGATGAAGCACGGCAGTGATGTTGGGGGTAAATCAGTCAGTGTGGGTTCTGAAAGGTAAAGTGTCTTGGAAAGGGAGAAAAATATCCTAGCAAGATTCAGCTAGCTCTTGTAAATGTTAGATATTTTTGACTGACTGCCAAAATGTTTCTGCATTTCTTTGAACCTTTTCTTTAGCTTAATAGTGTGTGGTAATTAAAGTGTAGAATTTCACCTGTACTTAATTTTTTGCCCTGATATATCCTTGCTTAGGTAAATCTTACAGTCCCCCTTCTTTGATTGCTCCCCCCCGCCCCCTTGGTTTTTTCCCCTTTTCTATTTTGTTTGTTTGGTTTTTCTTTCTTTCCTTCCCTCCTCCCATTGAGTGATAGACAGGAAAGGCAGAAAGGGATAAACATCTGCTAGAAACTACTTTTATGTTAGGAGGTTAGGACAGATCATTGCTAATGATGATCTTTCTCCCTGAATGATTATTTGTTTATTTGGCTACACAAGAGAGCTTCACAATATCATTACACTGTTCAGAACTGGGAATTAAAAGTAGATTATGAGGCAATCCAGACCTTATACCTATGTCTGGGTTTGCTTGTGCTGATGCGACTATTTTAGCTAAGGAGGGATTATATGAAGGGGTACCAGCCTCATTAAGGGTATACTCAAAGTCCCTTGCACTGTTATAACTTTACCACACTAAAGGCTTGTCATGGCTTCAAAATGGTACAATAAAGATTTGCTTACATATATGAGTTACATATTAGCATAAATAAATATCTAATTATACTGGCATAATTCAAACAGTGAGTAATTCTCTCTACTCTGGATGCGGCTATTTCAAAATCAAGAGTGCTGTTCTAGTGCAGTTACACCAAAAAGTAGACCAGCTACTTTGAATGTAGGTACAGATCATGTATCCATAGCTATATTAAAAGCTTCTGCTGTCTCAGCTTGTATTTGGGCTGGCTGAGATGGAGTTAATCTTCCCATAGCAGCCATCATGGTGCTGTGCTTTGTATTGGTAGCTAGAAGAGTGTTGGTAACACACCAGGGTTTTGGCTACTGCTGAGCAGTGCTCACACAGCATCAAGGCTGCCTCCCCAACATTCCACCCTCACCAGTAGGCTGGGGTTGGGCAAGATTTTTGGGGGGGACATAGCCAGGACAGCTGACCCAAACTGACCAAAGGGATATTCCACACCATATGACACTGGCTCAGCAATAAAAGCTAAGAGAAAGGAGGAGGAAGTGGGGGCATTCGTTGTTCACATTTGTCTTCCAGAGCAACCACTACATGTACTGAAGCCCTGCTTCCCAGGAATTGGCTGGACATTGCCTGCTGATGGGAAGTAGAGAATAAAATTTTTGTTTTCCTTTTGCTTCTGCGCACAGCCTTTGCTTTTTATTGAACTGCCTTTATCTTGACCCACGAGTTTTTTTTTTTTCCATCTCATTTTCTCCCTGCCTGTCCTGCTGGGTTGGGGAGTGATAGAGCGGCTTGGTGGCACTGGGCGTTCAGCCAAGGTCAACCCACCACACAGCTATACCAGGTAATGGTGGTGGTGCTTCAGTTTTCCCTTTCCTGCTCTTCTGGGCATATGAAAGTGGTATAAGGTAAGTTTGGAATAGACAAAAGCCTGTGTCTTTGGACATGACTTCAGTGTCTAATGGCAGCAGTTTGAGGCAAGTAGTATAGATTGTTCCAAGTAAGAATTACATATGTTTATGGAAAACTGGTCCATTGAAAGCTACCAACTGTGCTAGTCCAGATGGAATCTTCCCTGTTGGAAGTCACCACGTAAAACCTGTGCCTTTGGCTCTTCCTGTTCATGGTTACTGTCAGAGACAGAGTGCTATGCTAGATAGGCCTTTTGTGTCACTTAGGAGGGCAGTTCTCAAAGCATTGCCCATCCCTTACTGGAGTAAGCTAATGTCTAGTAGTATATCTGCATCTATAGAAGAAACTGTGGTAGTAACAAAATTTTTGACATACAGGCCTGAGATATTCAATAAGTGTTGGGTCCCAGTTTGTTGCAACAGCAACAAGTAAATGCTTATATCAGGGTGTGCAGATGGCTTCCCTAAATCCAGTGTCTGGGATTCAGAGTTGGAGTAGAACATCATTACAAACAAGGACAGTACCAAAGGAAAAAGAAAGTGTGAAAATTGGTTCTTTGAAAAGTAGGAAGTTACTGTGGCCAAATGAAACAAAGAAAATTAGCAATGGCATCTCAGGGTTCCTGCCAAAAGTAAGAAACATCCAGCACTAGCCTTGTGCTCCAGTCTTCATTCTGTTAAAACAATTTAAAATTAATTTTGCTTTAAAAAAAAAAAAAGTTCCTCACTAGAGAGCATTTAAACAGCTCCACATTTGAAACACTATGCTTAAAGTATCTGGTAGTTGATAGGGATGGGAGTTGCTGGACACCTTGAGAAAAGGCTAGTTGGTCTGATGTTTGGCTTATCGAATGTGTATGCACTGTGAGTAGTCCCATTGACTAAAATAGCACCATTCTTGTTAGTGAAGCTAAACATATGCTTCAGCCTTATCAGGATGGAGGAAAGGAACGTGGGATGAGCATTTGCAATTCTTGGCTACTATTCTTAAACCAGGAAAGGAGAACTTATTTTAATGGCAATATTGAGTGTTACAGTATTTCTTTCCACTTGTCTACAGTAAGTTAAAGTGAAGCATGTTACAGTTTGGAAGGATGTAATTATAATTTTAAAAAATTCACAGTAGAGTTTGCAGGATTTCCTTGTCCCTGATTTTGCTCTTCAAACTAAAGGTGGTGGGTTTTTTTTTTCTTTCTTTCTTTTCACTAAGAGGAATTTAATCTGGTGGCAGCCAATGAGAGTTTTAACTATGCATACTAGGAAAGGATTTTTTAATTTGACTATGCGTGCCTAGGACAGTTAATTTAAAAGCATATGCATATAGACAAGTGAATGACAGTTCTTGAAGGAAGGGAGATATCAGCGCTTCTGAAAACTTGTCTAACAAATACTTCATTTTTATTACTGGGAGCTAATTAATACAAAACTTTGTATGTACATCTGAGGTCATATTTTTGGCTTTCAAAAGGGTATCTCAAACAGTAATAATTGCTATATTATTTTGCATTTTCTACAGTCTCTTTCATCTGTGTTTTTTATTCCTTTTTTATGGGGAAAAAATGTTGATTGAATGTAAGATTAAAAAAAAAAAAGCTTTGGCAAACTCACTGTCTGTGAGTAAATTATGGAGTTACAGGTGATGTCTATCTACAAGGTGGGGTTCAGTCCTTAGAAAGTATCCTTGCAATTGGCTGGAGGGTGCTATCTTTCAGGTATAATGTAGGAGCTCATTATCTCTGTGGCTAGAGATATCCATGTTATCCCAACTTCTAGCCACTTGCCAGGTCTACCTGATTTGTTCTGTATTACTGGTGGATTTTTTTTTTTTTTTTAATGCTCATAACTAGGTTTGAGTTTTGCAGGTGTATCTGCACTTTACAGTTACCCGGCGTTTTAACTTTGTGTGAGTTTTTGTCATGTTAGGGGACACAGTCAAAAAAGAAAGAATGAAAAGTGAAGTGATCATATCAAAGCACAGTCACATGTCCTTTGTATCACCGAACAGACTATTTCAGGGAAAAAAAAGCAGTAGTATGGAATAAGAAAGTTGTGACAGTACCTTAATAATTATGCTATATTTCTCATCTAGAAAGTCTCCCTGTATCTTTTTTTTTTCTTTCCCCAATATGAAGAGGTATTTTCATCTTGCTTTTCCCTTGAGAAGAGACAAAGAAACACCAGACATCTTTCACTGACAGAATCTAAGCTATCAAGCCTTGGAAATGGATGTCACCTTCCAGGTGCCTTTCCAAATATACACTGAGTCTTCATTCATTCTCTAGTGTTGGCTCAGTTGTCGGATCTTTCCCTCTTAGAATTTAACAAAACACATGTGTTCTTACACAAGAACTCCTAGGAAAATTTAAGTTCTTAAAGCTTTTCAGCCTTGGTTGCATCATGACCTGAATAAGCTGCTAAAAGCTGTTACTGTTTTATAACTAGATGTGCCAGTTATTTTTTGAATAAACATTCATGAAAATCTGAACTAGGGAAAAACTAGCGGACTTGTTCATTTCTTGAGAAGATGGTGCTGCAGTTTACTATGTTAATTGCAAATATAAAATTAGATGTTAATTTCTAGCATAGTTAACAGTCTTTCAATATTTTAACTACGGAATTAGACCAATATTTTTATTAATTACTCAAGATTGCAGGTGAGATTTTCTCCTGATACCATGATTATATTTTCTTTCTTTCTTTGCTATTTGGCTATTAACTCTCTCTTTAGTAACTCAATTTCTGTTCCCAGTGGTTTACACAGAGATGAAATTGGGATGGGTACACTTAACTATACAAGATTCATTACAAGTCTATGAAAAAGAGTATGAAATGGGTGAAGCTCCTCAGTATGAGATGAAATTTTTTAGTAACATTAAACACATGAATAGCATAATAAGGGTGCTTTGTCTGGCCTTGAAACAATCATGTGGGAAAGGCAGTCCTCATCCATTGTAAAATGAGTGCAGAGGTTCCTCTCTCCCCGCGATGTGTCTGAAGAATTGGGATTATTAGAGCTTGGATTTGGGTCTTGGACAAACCAGAAGCAGCTTAAGCCTTAAGTACTTATATATACACATAAACATCTGACTATCTCTGTAGTCCATAATGCATGGCATTGAGGGTGGAATGTGAAATTTTAAAGAAATTTCAGCTGCCAAGTCTTAACCAACTGTGGATGGTGTGAACCACATAAGAAGGTTTTATACCCTGATTCAACAAAGTGTGCTCTTCTGGTTTCTTTGTGTGTTTAAATAGAGCTAAACAATCTCATTATGGTTGCTTTACTGTTGTATCTGCTACTTAATTCTTTTTTTATTCCCCCCCCACCCCGTCCCAAGTTGCCTTCAGTATCGATGAAAACATTAACAAGTTGCCAGTAAGACTCTGGAAAATACTTACATCTTGATTTTTTTTTTTTTTTTTTTCCTTGGGTGAGCCGATAGCATAACCTTCCAAGCATATTCTCCACAATTTCCTCACCAGAAATTGTATGTATATGTGTGGTTGTGTGTTTTGTTCTTTAATTGGAATCTGTTTCTAATGCAATCTATAGATTACAGCTGCTGAAGCCCTAAAAAAAATATTTTGTGTTGTAATATGTGAGATAAATCTGAGACTTGGCAAAACTGAGCCTTTTTTTTTTTTTATTCTGGAAATATGCTAAAGTTGGATTCCACTTTGATAGTAGGCATAAGAAATACATGAATATTACAACTTGTCATTGAATGCGCATAAAACTCATAAAGATGCTGTCTGTTTTGATTGTGTCTTCAGCTTCAATATTTGGAGTCTACTTAAACATAAAACTCACAGTGGAACCTAACTGAAAAGGTGATGTGTGGATTGAAATGAGAGGAAATATTTGTACTGAAATCTCTTAAGCTTCGCTACTGTGTTTTCTCTAACAAAAAGAAGTGTGTTGTACCTTTTGAGGACCATACTGTGGGTGTTCTAATAGAATCTGACTCCTTTGTCATAATCTCTTCATCTAATAATTCCTCTGTAGCATTTTTTTCCCCTTATCATTCACTGTGTGTTAATTTACATTTTGATTTCTTTGTCCTTGACCCCAAACTGTCAGGCCAGGATGATACTATCGTCTACAGCAGATTGTGAACTATTCATTCTCTCCTCCTTTATGTACAGTAGTGTGCCATATGCAGATGGGGCTCCTCCCTGGAAGCTTGTGCTTTCCAGTCTTTGAGGGTCCTCAAGTCTGTCACAGATGTTCTGTTCTGAAACAGGATCTCAGGTGATCGGAGCAGGTTTGTCTGCAGTGCAACCTCAGTGTCAGGAACATAAGGCATCTCCATGCTGTGTCTCACTGATGATATGTCTGGCCCAGTGTCTCCCTTTCAACAGTGACTGTTGCCACACATTCCAGAGGAAAATGCAGGAAACTTGAAGTGGCTGTTTGGAAATGATCAGTCCGTGAAGGAATTTTCTTTGCAGTCACCATAATCTGCCAGGCTATTTATTTGCAGAATCACACATCTTTTCTAGGTGGCTTGGCATGTATTCATCTTTGTGACACATTTCTTATTATTCTGAGTGAGTTTTCACTGTCCGTCTGAACACTTGTTACATGTTTTTGAAACAAATCCTTCCAGTGATATGTAAGCATGTGCCTAATTAGAGTTTGATAAAGGAATTTGGAATGTTAGATAGAGAAAGAACAGGTTGCCTTTGAGGTGGTCTGGTTGTTTGCACCTCAATATCATCTTACAGGTTTTCTCTTGAATAAATTAAGGAATGTCTTGATTAAATAGAAGAGAAATTTTAAGATGCCTCCATCTGTGAGCATGTGTATGTTTGTGCAAAAGTCTGGATATGTATGTAAGTGTTCATGTATATCTTTTGTGCCCATGCCTACATGTATGTATGAAGTAATTTACAGTCTAAAGGACTGAAACTCAAATATGTGGGTGGGGGAAAGGAAGATGTTGAATTTGGAATTTCAGTGGAAATCAAGTTCTGATTGATGACTGCAGTGATTATGCCGTAACTCCTCCCTATCCTGTAGCAATTAAAATATTTCCAAAAGAGCAGATTAAAACTCAGTAACACTTAGCAGGAATAGAAGATGGTGTAAAAGAGCAGACAGGCCAGAAAAATATCTTTACATGGGGTCTGTGCACGCTCCTTGAGTTGTCTTTACTGTGGTATCTACCTACCCACCCAGCCAAGGCTGCATCTGTTTCTGCATCCTCCTCTAGTTAGAGAGGTCTGAAGGGGGAGAATCAAAGGGAGTGTGTAGGTACAACATGGACTTTGGTAGCCATCTGTCTTTACCATCTAGTGCTTTAACTAATGTCACCCATGGGGCTAAAGTTGGTGTTGTCTTAATTCCTATAAGGCTGCCTTAACTCACTTGCCAAGTCTCTCTCTCCTGCAGCTGTTCCGACTACACAGCTGCTTCATTAAGTAGCTCTGAGTAATGTGTACCATCTTACCTTCTGAAAATGGCTTATTCAAATCTCATACCATCATGGCCTCAAGAGGATCTACTTCAGCAATGCTACCTATCATTTGATAACGTAAAACCAGAAAACATTATTGTGAAGCCCTACTGCTTGAAAACATGCATTATTAATAGCAAATGCCAGACAGATTAACTGGTCATACTGTTGTACAAGAACATGGGTCCTCCCTCTCTTTTTTCCAGGGTAGGATAATTAAGTGGACAGCAAGGACAACTTAAGTGGTGCCATTAGAGATTGTTGCTGCATTTCAAATAGCCCCTTTTCTACTAATCAGCTAGAAGAGAAACTATTCACCTCAAAATCCAGTACTGAGGGCTCTGTTTCTTATGAGATGGTAAACCACCTGGATTCACCATCATTATCAGGTAGCTGTTTTCTTTCCCTGATCTTAGCTAACTCATTGCTCAAGTCATAAAATGAAATGGTTATAGTCACACCTGTGTATATCAGTGGTAGATGTCTCTGTACAACACATACTGTAGTTACTGATAGATAGTGGTGGAAACTGGTCTCAGAGTTCAGATTCATAACACGATGAAGAGACTGCATTTCTTTTCAGCATCCAGCATCATAATTTCATGTATTTTGTAGAACCTTTTGTAATGTCCCTGGAGATGATCCTGAATAAAGAGGTGATAGTAAGTCTGACTGGTTCTAATTAACCATTTCTGCAGAAATATTTTTCTCATTAAACATATGAATACTCAGTTTCCAACTGGCTGGAAGTTTGTGTTGCCTCTAACTATTCAGAGTGGCAAATGTTTTGACTGAGATTGCAGATAATGGATTTCCACTAGGCTTCTAATATGGTGGCCATGACAGAGATAACACAGGAGCATCAGCAGCTTCTGAAAACCAAATTTACCCTATCTGTCATGAGACTGCAGCCTTCCTGCTGTTTGAGAAAATCACATTCCCCTTAACTCATCAGATATTCCGTGATATTGATGATCTGTTGAATAACAAAGCATAGCAAGTACAGGTTTTTTTTATAGCTACAGGAAAGAAACCAAACAGTCTTTTATATCATAATACATGTATTCTTTCCTGTGTCCTGTTTGTGTAAAAATGGAACCACTTGTGTGGTTGATCAATATAGCAGAGGAGGACCATACATCCCATTAATTTATTGCTGGAAACTTATAGCAAAAATACAAGGCGCCACAAAACTTGATGCTAGCTTTTCACTGTCTACCTTAAAGTTTAAGTATGTATATAGAAGTAGTTTTGTACAGGGTTTGTGAAATCAGTTACATTATTTCTTAACTTCCATGTTTCAATGATAAAATTCAGCTTCAGTAGAAGAAAGTCTTATAATCATTTTCACATTTGCTATGCATTACTCTCCTCTTCTCTCCCCCTCTTTCCTTTTTTTTAAATAAATAGTACTTTGCAACAAATTGATTTTGCTAGATAGTGCATTGATCATGCACCTTGCCTGGGGACAGAATATAGCTTCAAAAACAATAATAACTAAGACAATCATCTAATTTTACTGAAATAAAACTGAAAATGTACACCCAATGAAATAATCTCTGAGACTACTTTAGGTGCATTTGTGGTTGTACTTTATCCTCAGTGACACAGTAATCTACTAAAGTTCTTCTCTCGATTTTTCTCTTTGCAATCTGGAAGAACAGATTCACCAGTGATTGTGCTCATTTATAAAAGCATCCAAAACAAAATTGAACCCCAAGGCTGATAAACTATAAAGATGCTGATCAGATCTGAGCAGAATGGACGGGATGCTTTGGGGCTTGCTCAGCTAAAGACGGCTCTACAAGACTGATGGCTTTATATACACAATTACAAACACCATAGCTTTGTCGAATGAATGGGAAATCATAAAATATGTTGCTTGCCCTTTATTAAGTAAAGAATGGTATTTTGTAAAATACTTGCAAAGATTTACTAAATTTCTGTAATTTAATTCCTGTCACTGTATTTTCTTTTCTTTGTAGAAAACTTAATCAAACAATCATTTGGAAAGAACAATCCAATAGAGTAAACCTTCTAGTCCTGAAGAACAAGTGGCTAATTGATTTTGCTTATCAATATATATCAAGTGGGTGCACAGTGTCTGCTTCATATAAAATTTGTTCATTTACACTAGCTGTGTCATAATAAATAATCATTTAAAAATTCATTCCGTCTCACTAAAATTCTTCTTTAAAGGAGATGCTGAATTTGAGAGTCCTCTACAAATTAGGTTCTTATGAGAAATTGTAAGACGACAAATGCAACAGGACAAATATTAAAAACTCCTGTGGTTCTTCTAAGTGGTATTTCCTGAAATCATAAACAAGCTTTGGCTTTGTGATGACATGAAACAAAGTTATACTGTGGTGACTCATCTGGGCTCTGTAGTGACTTTTGAAATAAAATCATGTAAGGCACTTAAACATTTTAACAATAGTTTTTTAAAGTTCGTGGATTTCCCAAAGACTGCTTCATTTTCTTTCATTTTGCAAGTGTACTAGTCATTTGATGTCTGAGTATCTTGAAAGTCATTGGCATTTAGGGAAGAACCACATGCTACCATGAAGTCACGCTGTTTTAATCTTGAAATATACACTGGGAGGGGGGAGAGCAGAGGAAAAAAAAAAAATGAAAGGAGGAAGAAGCCATTAAAAGTTATCTGTGTAGACTTGGAAGAGCATCTCCCTAGCTGAATGGAAAGCCTAGCCATAGTAAAGTGAGAAGCATTTGTTGGTGAGACGGCTTACCTGTTAGGTCAAGTCAAAATTTGTTTTCACATTAGGATGAATATTGTGTTACCATGGAAATCTAGTGCTTTTAATCACTTGTAATTTTAAAATTAAAATCTATAGTATATCAGAAGTCAAGTTTCAAAAATTCTGTTAACTTGCAAAATATAATTTGAATGAAGTAGGACCAAATACTACTTTTTTGCTTTTTTAACTGGCATTTGTGGTATCATATTGGTTCCTTATAATCCCTAGTCTGTTTGTGCCCATCTTATATTCAAGGTATGACTATGCTACAGTCATAGGTGTGATTATGCCAGTCAAGCAAAAAGGCTGAGAAGCAGGCTAAACTAGATGCAGCTGCCACAGCTGCTTGGACATAGTTGCTCCATAATTTTGTGATTACAGATGTGATTGAAGAGAATTCATCTTCTTACTCCAGCCGTGTGGTTCTCCAAAGGCAGAGCTGGTGCAAGGCTGTGACAAAGATTCCTATGTACCATGTAATATAGTGCTGTTGTTAGTAACAATAAGGACCTCGTTATGGGAGGGTGTTCATGCTTTAGTTTGCTCATATGCCTGCATCAAGTTTAGGCAACAGAGAAAGAAAAGCCCTCAGGTAATTCAGAGTAGCCAGGCAGGTCTGAATTATCTTCTTGGGGAGTTTATCTTTCTCCATCAAGTATGCAGGGAAATTAGCCTCATAATTTGTGCACTGGAATTAGAGTGTATGAATGCTTCCCTCTTTCCCTTCCGTGTCCTGGATAAACTTTTAAATTGTGCTTTGCATCTTCTGTTTGTGACAGTGGTGAGCCTGTTGCTGCTAGTGAAATCCAACTAACAGACGTCAGGAGAGTTTTTTGGGTGGTTTTTTGGTGTTTGTTTCGTTGGGTTTTTTTGTTGTGGTTTTTTTTTTTTTTCCCTTTTTCCTGGTGGGGGAAAAAAAAAGAGGATATTTTTAGACTAGTTTAGCTTAGACTTTGTATATTAAATGCTCTCCTCTTTCTTTTCTTCCATGAAACACTACTTTAAATGCAGTTAATGACTTCTCATAAGGTAAGAGATTTTTGAAAATTTTGAGGCATAAGCTAAAACCAGTAGCTACACTATGTACATGAGGAAAAAATGGAGTAGATAAACATTTTTTTCAATGCCAGACATAGTTCCATTCTTCAGATTGACTTACATCTTTTATGCGTAATGACAGCATGCTGAGTAAAAGGAATAACAGCCTGGCCAACAGTATACTTAATGCAGTGAAGCAGATTATTTGACTCTGACTTTTTTCCTGCTTTTCCAGCTCTGTGATATCACATGTAAGGGTAGTATACTTACTTGCTATGCAAAGCTAAATCTCTCATTAAAGTAGACAGTGGTAATTGTTTTTACTGTCTGCTATGAAATTCTGTTGATCTAAAATCGAGATACCTATATTTTTAAAAAAGCAAGCTAAAAGAAGGAGCTGGTTGTCGCTGATTTTGCTCAAACATTTTTTCTGAACCTGATAGGAGCAATCCCTTCCCTTCCTCTCCATTTTTTTTAATGAAGAGAACTGGTTTTAAATGGTATGGGCTAAAGAGTATCTTCATAATGTGTTTGTAATTTTTTTTTTTTTTTTTTTTTTTTTTTACTGTTCTAGCTTTAATTCATAATTACAAGCGTATTCCAATCTCTGCATTATGGAACCACATTTTAGACCAACAGCTGTTATCTACTTTCCATTGTAGCCTTGGGGTATGCATATTTTAATATTCATTTACTATGTGCCGATAAACTAAATACTTCCTACTGGAAGTCTATGAAATTAATCACAGTATCTTAGTTGCTGTTCTGTCTTCCATGTAGCTCATATTTTTTAGACTTACTATGTTATATAAATTATTCTCCCTCTCCTCCCTGAAAAGAAGGGGAAGAGGAAAGGTTATTGCAACATATACAAACAGAACAAGTTGATTAAATCTGTGATAATTAGAAAATAGAGAGGAATACAGTGTAGTCATTCAAATGACACAACCTTCTCTCCCTTTCCTGTATCTTGCATAAAATTAGTATAAACCTTGCAACATCGCCTCCAGCGATATTATAATAGCTGGCTTTGTATTTGAAGGTTGTGGTTTTAACTGTTATTTAAATAGTATTAGGTCCTCATATGCATATAATATAGCCTAAGGGTAGATATTTTCCAATCTTCCAGGCACAATCACAACTCCAAGCATCTTTGTGTTAAAAGTATGAAACATGTGGCAACTTTGGAGATGAAATTCAGTGAATAGGGAGGAAATAAAAGTCATGCAACCCATTAAAGTTTAAGGCTGTTTGTTGTGCATCAATGGATAAAGAATTGGTGAAAAGCTGTAGAAGGGCATGAAAATAGATTACTTCAAGGATAAGTTTGGTGATAGAAAGTAATAACGTCAAGGCTGGAGATGTTTAGACAGATTTCTCATATGTTTATATTTCTGGAGTGATGTCCTCTTCCCACAAATTACAACTCAAGGGCAGCACTTAGAGACAATAATAAACAATAGGTACCTGCTTCTGCTCATGTTAGAAGCAATGGAGAATTTTGCTAGAGAATTTGGTGGGATCAGTGTTATCCCAAATCCCTATGGGACATAACATCTGTATTGTGAATGACTGAGGTCTGGGATGTGCTATTGCTCATCCTGGTACATGAATATCCCCTAGGAGTGAGTATATGCACATTTCAG
This sequence comes from Pelecanus crispus, assembly GCF_030463565.1. Lineage (NCBI taxonomy): Eukaryota > Metazoa > Chordata > Aves > Pelecaniformes > Pelecanidae > Pelecanus > Pelecanus crispus. The sequence goes on along the minus strand of NC_134644.1, from coordinate 77,928,156 downwards.
GCTAGATTCAATAATTAATTTTAGGAGCATGACTAAGACACAGCTATCTGAAATCACAAACTGTGTTCCAGAAAGTCCCTGTTCAGCTGTTGGCTAGGGCTGCAGATGTCTAAACTCATAAGGTAGCTCCCCACAGTTGTCCTGGTGTCCCAAGTGCACTAGTAGTCATCTTCCACACTTGCTGAGAACTAGGGACATATTGATGAGGTCAGTGCATATCCCTTAAATTAAGTCCATTTGGGATGCAGAATCTGGTTTTCCCTTCACATAGGTCCCTGGAAGAGTAATTCCATTAGGCACATTACGAGCAGGCTGGATGCACTGGCATTTTGCATTAGAATCATAGAATCATAGAATCATCTAGGTTGGAAAAGACCTTTAAGATCATCCAGTCCAACCATTAACCTACACTACCAAGCCCACTCTAGACTAATCAAGGGTAGACCAGACTAAACCATATCCCGAAGTGCCACATCTACCCGTTTTTTAAACGCCTCCAGGGATGGTGACTCCACCACCCCTCTGGGCAGCCTGTTCCAATGCCTGACCACCCTTTCCGTAAAGAAATTTTTCCTAATTTCCAGTCTAAACCTCCCCTGGCGCAGCTTAAGCCCATTTCCTCTTGTCCTATCGCTAGCTACTTGGGAGAAGAGACCAACACCCACCTCACTACAACCTCCTTTCAGGTAGTTGTAGAGAGCGATAAGGTCTCCCCTCAGCCTCCTCTTTTCCAGGCTAAACAACCCCAGTTCCCTCAGCCGCTCCTCATAAGACTTGTTCTCCAGACCCTTCACCAGCTTCGTTGCCCTTCCCTGGACACGCTCCAGCACCTCAATGTCTTTCTTGTAGTGAGGGGCCCAAAACTGGACACAGTATTCCAGGTGCGGCCTCACCAGCGCCGAGTACAGGGGGACAATCACCTCCCTGCCTCCTGCTGGCCACAGCATTCCTGATACAAGCCAGGATGCTGTTGGCCTTCTTGGCCACCTGGGCACACTGCTGGCTCATGTTCAGCTGGCTATCTACTAACACCCCCAGGTCCTTTTCGGCCAGGCAGCTTTCCAGCCACTCCTCCCCAAGCCTGTAGCGTTGCATGGGGTTGTTGTGACCGAAGTGCAGGACCCGGCACTTGGCCTTGTTGAACCTCATACAGTTGGCCACGGCCCATCGATCCAGTCTGTCCAGGTCCCTCTGCAGGGCCATCCTACCCTCGAGCAGATCGACACTCCCACCCAATTTGGTGTCGTCTGCAAACTTACTGAGGGTGCACTCGATCCCCTCATCCAGATCATTGATAAAGATATTGAACAAGACTGGCCCTAAAACAGAGCCCTGGGGAACACCGCTCGTGACCGGCCGCCAACTGGACTTAACACCATTTATCACTACTCTCTGGGCTCGGCCACCCAACCAGTTCTTAACCCAGCGAAGAGTATGCCTGTCTAAGCCGTGAGCTGCCAGCTTCCCGAGGAGGATATTATGCGAGACGGTGTCAAAAGCTTTGCTAAAGTCGAGGTAGATGACATCCACAGCCTTTCCATCATCTACCAGGCGGGTCACCAGGTCATAGAAGGAGATCAGGTTGGTCAAGCAGGACCTGCCTTTTGTGAACCCATGCTGGCTGGGCCTGATCCCCTGGTTGACCTGTACTTGCCTGTGGAGTTCGCTCAAGATGAACCTCTCCATAATCTTCCCCGGCACCGAGGTCAGGCTGACAGGCCTGTAGTTCCCCGGGTCCTCCTTCCGGCCCTTCTTGTAGATGGGCGTCACATTGGCAAGCCTCCAGTCATCAGGGACCTCCCCTGTTAACCAGGACTGTTGATAGATGATGGAAAGTGGCTTGGCAAGCTCCTCTGCCAGCTCCCTCAGTACTCTCGGGTGAATCCCATCCGGCCCCATAGACTTGTGAGCGTCCAGGTGGCATAGCAGGTCATTAACTGCTTCCTCCTGGACTATGAGGGCTCCATTCTGGTCCCTATCCCTATCCTCTTGCTCAAGGGCCTGAGTACCCTGGGGATGACCGGTCTGGCTGTTGAACACAGAGGCAAAGAAGGCGTTAAGTACTTCAGCCTTTTCCTTGTCCTCGGTGACAATGTTCCCCCCCACATCCAGCAAAGAATGGAGATCCTCCTTGGCTCTCCTTTTAAACAGTGCTTTAGAGAATACCTGGAAGTCAGATCCTCTCACCCTCACTTAGATGCTGTAGCCAGTTACTGTCTCTAAGCCAATGAATCTGGATTCCTACTGGTCCAGTTCCATAGCCTCAAAAGGAAAGATGGAGAAAATTCCTTATTCCAGAACAGGATGTATTTTGGTGTTGAGAATGCTCCCTGGAGATGTAGGTTTGAACTCCCTCAAGCTGAGGAGAGTGCTTTTGAAAAAGGCATTCCATTTCCCAAGGGAGCATGCTGATCACGAGGTTGCTAATCAGAAGGTGAATGCCAGCACTACTGCACTCCACTTGCTTCACTGAGAGAACAGTGGTAGGATCCTGTCTTCTGCAGGGTTCCCATGCTGGGAGAGCCAGATTGACTGAGATGCCTATGCTTTGAAAAGTAGTGGAAGAAGAATTCAGATACACCCTCATTCTCAGTATATCTTAAGTACTATCCAGTTCCTTACCGAGTATGGAGGTTCTCTTAAGCTTCATCCTGAAGTACCTTAACATGAATTTATTGTTACTGTTCTGGCCCTTGAAACCTTCTGAGACACAGGGCTGGGTGCATTTAGCTTTCTGTGATCAGCCGAATCAAACTGAATGAAAAATAGTCTTTATTATGTTGGTATTAAAGTATCTTGAGGAGGAACACATCATTATGTTTGTAATCAAGTTAAGATATAAAATTATATCTAATCTGAAATTTGTATCTCTCTTTAATTGCCCTCGTAAAATACATAATAGCCTACAGACTGCAGTTCACCTTCACAAGCTCACTGATGTCCTTCATACTTCCTATGAAATGCCTAGCACACTTCTGAAGGCTAAAAAATTGTAAAGAAAGTTGAATGACAATTGTGCCTTTTCTGGTGACAAAAGAAAATTTTTTTGAGTCATAAAACATAAAAAGGCCATAAAATTATGTCCTAAAAATAAAAAGCTTGCAATGAAAAAAGTGTAAACCAAGTCCCACCCTGGATCAAAACTTACTCAAGCTTCAGGAAATTGAACAGATGACAGGCCATTGAAGCTTTGTCTTAGCAGAATCCTGAGGCTTTATAAAGCACCAGTACAATTTGCAAATGAATTCGAAGTTGGTTGTTTTCCCAAATTCATACAAAACACTCTTTTTTGCTGAAATATATCAAAACTCTCTTTTTAGCCCCATATGAATGTACAAAATGGAACACCAGTTCCACGGGATGTTAGGTAGAAGTCTGTTTTTGTTTTGAACTGGTACAAAAGTAGCAAAATACTTTGGAATGTAAAGGTCCACAGGTTTTGCTTCAGTGCTACACTGCATGTGCCCCAAATGTTATACTGCTGCATGAGAGCTGTCATATGGCTGCCATGTTATATATTCACTTTTGCCCATCAGTGCTGTTAGGTTTCCTATGATGGCTTATATTGTGTGATCAAAACATATGGCACTGTTTGATGGGAAGTGTATTCCCCACTGAAGACAATGGGGACAGCAGGTTGTATGTTAGACTGTAGGCTACAGCAGATGCACATTGACGCCAAACAAAACCAGAATGGAATGCTGTCGTTCAGTTCAGCAAACCAAAATGTTTTCATTCACAATAACACTAATTTGAAATACAGTGCTTTTGTTTTGCTTTTGTGATTGAAAATACCTGTGATAAAATTAAGATGTTCCTATAGCAAATTGCAACTTCTCGAGAAAATCCTCATTGCTAAAAAAATGTCTGATACGTGCAAGGAGCTTTGTTTTTTATAATTGCATGTCTTGCTTCTTGCTGTAATTCTGTGACGGTTCGAGACTACTGAAGTGAATATTTGCATGATTGTTACATGATTTAAGTTTACGACAGAAATCAGGTCAATAATGAAGACTTAATTTGCATTGGGCTCTGATGTCATTGTCAGCTGTGTAACATTACATATTCCTCAAAGAGGGGACTTTTCATCTATTTTAAGGAATATTGGTATTGTTGCACAGTTGTTTTCAAAGTTCTTTGATTTTCAGATCTCTAAACATTTCCAAGTGAATGTCCAAACCCTTTTGTAATGAATTTATTGTTATTGATGCTAAGCTCTTTTCTTATTCACCTTAGAACTTGCCTGTGGACCATGGGTAAAAAACATTGAATTGAACTGTTCCACTTCCATTAATGGCGGGCAGGGGTGGGGAAGGAAGTGGTGGAGGGGAAGTCAGTGGACTTTTTAGGAGAAACCATAGTGGAGCACAGGAAACACATTAACTGTTTTGTGCTTTTACATGTGTTCCTATTAAAAGAGTTGTCACATAGACTATTTGGCCAAAGAAAGCAAGCATAAAATACAAAGCTTCGGGTAACTGTATAAGCTTAGCAAAGAAATGTGAAACGTGCTATGAACCAAAACAGATTAGTAAAAATACCTATTATTGCCAAAAAAATTCCCATCAGCTTTATTAAATGTACATAATTATGAAATTTTGTTGGGTTTCATATTTGCTTCCAGACTGTAGGTTCTAGTGTGCTGCAGTAAGTGAACTATTTTAAGACTATTATATGTTTTTAAGATAGGAGTGAAAGAAATGGTATACATTACAGCTGTTGCAAAAATAACTCTGTGAAGGACAGGTAAAGCCTTCATGTGTTAGTTTGTAGAGAATGTTTTGTTATGATGGCAGAGCAATGTCCTCATGCTCTAAGTACCTTGGCTTCTTTTCATTACAAACTAAATAAATGTGTTTATACCTTGGCTTCTTTTCATTACAAACTAAATAAATGTGTTTATATGATAATAATTTTATATTATAAAGCATAAATGTGTTTATGTATCCTATACCTGATAATGTCTCCAATTGCTGCCTTATTGTCTTATTCTTCCACTCAGTGGTTCATGAATGCTGTTTCAACTCTATCAATTTTCCAATGTTTTCTGTTGTTTTTACAGTATATCACTCTTCTCCACTCTACCAAAGCTCTTTTCACCAAGAATATTAACCATCATTTCTAGTTAAGCCAAAAAGGCTTTTTTTCCTCCCCAACTGGCATTCCTGCTTTGCTGGCTGTCTTTCAACATCTTACCCTTCAACTCCATTCCAGAGAGGCTAGATGATTCTGGAAGTCAATGTTAGCTAATTTTAAGATTGATGGTTAAGTGGACTCTTTAATTTATTTAGACAATTGTTTGTGTCATCAAACCTTAACCATATTGATTGCTTGACAAATGGAATTTGTCATTTGTTTTTCGTGATTTGTCTCAGGAGCTGGGTCATCAAAGTTACAGTCTGTTTTTTTTATTTCTTGGGTAGAGGATAGCCAGTTATACAAAAGAAGACTTTTTTTATCTTTGCAAACTTTCAGAAATATAGTTGTTCATCTCCTCTAGTGTATGAATAATAATAATAAATCTTCTTCAGCTGTGAGACCATATCTGGTGGGAATGCCTTCATGAATATTTATTTGGGCAAGCCTTTTCTATTCTTAAGCCTTCTGAAAACATTTGTGTGAATGAAATCTTGGTCAGCCAAATTAGTCTAACTGAGAAAATGACAATAATAAAAAGAAAAGCAGTGAAACTAGCCAGAAAGCTTTATTTATGAGATTGTTTGCTACGTTGAGGTTTGTAATAGGATAATTTTAGTCTTCATAATCTGCATCTTTCTTTCTAGCTGCTTTTTTTTCTGACTTTTTTCCCCCTCCTTCCCTTGTTTTATGATGAAAAACAAGGAAGCTAAAGAAAACAAAGGAGGAGGAATAAATTTCCCTCAATGAAATCTTGATTATATCTTGAGGTCATATTTCAAGATAATGTGGGGGGACAAGAGGAATGATGTTTTCCAGTTTCACAAAGATGGAACATCCTTACTATGTGTTAACCATATCCAGTTCTCATTCCTGATGAAGGGCAAAAGAATTAAGGAGCCTGATCTTCTGTATTTCAAGGATCTGCAGGAAAACTAGGGAAATCCACACCTCCATGTTCCTTCTGCAGAGTGATGGCTTCAGGGAGAAAAATGAACGGTAGTCCTTGTCTGGAAGTTCTGAACTTTAGCACCGCTTGAACTTGGCAGGTTCAGATCCTCTTAGCAATCTTTATTCTCTGGTGCATGTTCTTGTTTATGAGACTTAGCTTGTTTCAACTGAAAAGCATCCCTGCAGGAAAACAGTATGTGTAGCAAGCTATTGAAAAAAATGTTTATAGATTCTTTTGTCTATCTGAAGTCATATGGTTCTAAATTTTCTGCCTACATTTAATTAGCACTATAGTGTAAAGATCCAGAACAGTGTGTGCAGAAAAATAATAAATAATTATACTTTTAAGGAACCTCTCCTAGGCAGAAATGGAAAATCAGAGAGAAGAAATGTATACAGAATAACAGAAGTGAAATTGCCACATCAAGTGAGGTTTAAAAGATCACACAGGTGATCTTCATGTTATTGTAGAGGATTAAAAAAAAGAACAGAGTAGATCAATAAGCATTCAGAATTATTTTTGTTATCGTTGTGGATATGGTCACAACAGATTCCAGCAGCATTCATACAGACCACATGCAAATATCAGAAACAGAAAAAGTAAAGTGATTAAAAAAGCCAGTTCTCCCTCCAGAAGGTCAGAACAGGACTCTAGTTTAGGTGCTGTGAGAATTAATTAGAGTCTCTAGGAAGAGCCTTCTGAAGGAATCTCTTTCAGGTATATAGGAAACATGAGAAGACAAACTTCTAACATGGTTGCTACTACTGTCTCCCTACTCTCATTGTTGGAACTAATATATAATTGAAATGAACCCGACTCTGACTCAGGAATATATTAGTTTCTTTTTCTATTTAAATTCTTAATTCTGCTCAGTTAGTATAGATCTATTTTTCTTTTCTGACTAAATACAGTAAGAGGTAGTAAGCTTATAACCAGAAAACTTGCATGCATCTAACATGTTCTTCATGCACACAAGGACTTTTCAACAGCTTAAAATTGCAGATGTGCTCAAGCCTCTTTCTGATTCCAAATTCAACATTAGCTAAGTTTTCACAGCAAGCTGCTTTATTTTTTGTCAGTTTCCAGGTTTAGATATCTGTGTTTTCCTAGGTTAGAATATTGTTTCTTTCCACAAAGGCATAAATTTCTATTTGTGACATAGCAATAATTTCCATGGCAACAAATCATAGTATTATGAAGGTGAGCAAAATCCAGCTACAGAAGGCTGCCAGTGGTGGGGATGAAAGCTTGGAAAAAAGCCCTCAATAATAACAGGGCTAATAGAAAATTATAGGCAAAGTAAAAAGTGTTTTGTTTAAATGTTCTGTATTTTCATGTTTGCTCAAGGATAAGACTGCTTTTAAGAGGCGTGTTCCAGAGTTGACTGAATTGATTTTGCAGGGATTTGGACTAGTTCCTGACAGAACTCTGATAAAAATAGCTCCTGCATATCTCTGGGAGGTTCTGAATACCTTATTCAGGCAAAATTTTTACTGAATTCTCTAGGAGTTTTTCATTAATGCAGATTCCTATATTCTAAGTTGGATATAGTTATGTAAGTTTAACCTATAATGTAAGTGTGTAACTTGTATAAATATACCAAATGCTTGCTCAAGATTTTCAGGATGTTTCATCTTACACCCAGGATTTTTGTTTGTGATCTTGCCTGTGATGTTTTAAAAAAGTTTGCAATAACTGGTTTAAGTATAATAATGAAGTGTTTCATCTGTACAATGCGGCCTTATGCATATTAGCTCTAATAGAAACAATTATTTTATGGTATTTTTAAGATTATTACATCTGCATTAAGTACTGCGGCACTGTTTATTTTATTCCATATTGATTTTTAATTATGCTAGTGCTGAAGGTTATTTAAGAGAGGGGAAAGGAAGTTAAATCCTAATCTTATTAGCACTGATATAAAATGCATTGAGTTCAATGGGATTTCAGTTTGTCCTGGGTCTGATGTGACTGAGAACAAAATGTGGGCCCTCTTGGATTAGTTTTTCATTCTTATGACATAGTCATTTTGTTCTGGATTAGATTTTTCTTTCATATGACATGGGTTTGGCACATGTTGAATTGATCAAAGAGTAGGCCAGGCCAAGCCTATCTGATTATATAATTGCTTCATCTTTTGTGCCACAGTTGCATAGGGCCAAAACCTGAGATCACTAGTTGTTTTGAGTCAGTCATTTTTAAAACAGACCTCAGCTGTCTTCTAGGTTTGTTAATGCAATGGCATTGAAAATGGTGCATATTTGCCTAATAAATACAGGTGGTTTAAATAGAGGGGTGTGAATCTGCTAGTTGAGTTCAGCTGGTAGATTTGTACCCAGGTAATTAAAACCAGAGGCTGACCATGACCCAGAGAAGCAGGTTTTGGCCATTTGGCTCAATGTTAAGCTTTTCCAAGGATTTCTGTGTAACCTTAGAGAAACAGGTTTTGGCCATTTGGCTTAATGTTAAGCTTTTTCAAGGATTTCTGTGTAACCTTAGTCAAGGTATGTTGTTACTTTGTGCCAATTTTCCACATAAGTCTCTTCTTTAGTTTCCAGTCTTTGCTGCAACCTTTTTTTTTTTTGGGGGGGGGGGGGGGGCAGGGAAAAACCCCAAACAAAGCCCAAACTTTTTTACTCCCATTAGGAAGTGCTCAATATGACAGGAACATAGTCTTAGGGGATACCATGGGATTTGACCTCTGTTCAGCCGCAATAGTCTAATAGTAGTGTATGGCAAATCAGTGTTTTCATGTATGTATGTATGTACTGGTACTTTAGGGGAAAAAGTCATACTGTGGCTATATTGCCTTGGTAGATAAGGTTTATATGACCTTTAGATTGCATAAAACAGTTCATTAAAGTCAAAATAGTCTCCTTGTACTAAAAGCTGAGTGTTTGACTCGGTTGCCAATTTTCTAAGACTTTCTGAAATTGTTCTTGTGGACTAGCTCCTTTCTTGTTGGTGCATAAAATAACTACAGAGTCACCACAGATGCTATTGTGCATATTGCTTGAGAAAATGTCTTTCATTCTTCATTTGTTCTGGAAAAAGCAACAGCACTAGAGAGCCCTCATCCCTGTATGTAATAATCACATTGTTTCACTCATTTGTAGCTGGTGAATTTTCTAAATATTTTTGATCAATAGAAAGAAATGTAAAAAATCAGTAGATTGCAGCTTGTAGCTGGAATTGATAGATAGTTTAGGTGGCAAGCTTTGAACTCCCTTGGCAATCAGTAGTTGAAAGAAATTACCTTACTTCCATAGCTAGGATCTTCTGCCAAATTTACCCTGTTCACGTCTAAATCTCTTACATATTTTAAAGGATTAAAGTTAAAGATGAGATTAAAAACTTTCCTCTCGGCTTCAAAAAGAGAACAGAATTCTCTGTACAAGCATAACCGACAACCTCCCATGAGAAAAAAAAAAAAAAAAAAGAAAAACACTAAAGATGTTTCCCCATCTCCTTAACCATTTCTTTTCCTTTTTTTTTCACCTAGATGTCTCACTGAGAAGGCTCTTTACAATATGGTGTTGTTAGACCTTATACAAAGGTTATACTTTATGATTTGACATACAATATTTTTCTTCCTTTGAACTCTTCTTTGAATCCTTAATTCTTAACAGTGTAGTTAATTCTACATGTTGTGGCAGAATTAATTGTGTTGCCATAACATCACTTTCCCCTAATAAATTTTCCACTGTGGGGATTTCAACACTTCAAAGACGATACAACATACCTTTTGCTAACCAGATGATAAGGTTTCATCTATGCAATGGAGCCAATGATTATTTTTGAACCAACGTATAATTATGAAGACACAGTGAGAGAACTTTCAACATGCTCACAAGTGGCAGAACTAAACGCAAGTAGAAATGTCATGTTGGGGTGGAGGTTCAAAGTTAGCATCCAGTCTTCAACTCTGCAGCTGCTATAATTACACAACTCTGTAAATTGGAATCATTTATCCTCTGCCAACTGCAGTAATTAATTTTCTCTTCAGTCAGTGGAGGGGGGATTGATCTTTCCTTTATGAAAATCTTTCTCACGCAAATACCACTTAGCTCTTCTATGTTTCCAGTTCTGGAAATTTGTCCTTCTATACAACAGGTATTAAAGAGTGGAACTGCAGCTTTCTTGCCTGTGTGTTCTTGTCTGTGTGGCAGTGATGAAAATGAAGATCCGAAGTGTGGGGTTTTGTCATGGTACTTAATTACTACCTGATTGTGGAATTAGGGTGGCTTGTCTAGTAGCAAATGGTGACTGCTGGTGTTCACATGCAGACCTTTGGCTGGTTATATTAGTCACTAGAAGACAGATATTTCTTCTATCTAAAGGCCTCTTGAAAATCTATGAAAATGATTCATGATTTGCATGTCATTCATAGCGTGTGTCTCCATTCTCACACTACCCTTGTTCTCTAAATAAGTGGCATTTTAGGAAGAAATTTTGGGGGAAAAAAAGCCATACTTTATATTCTCTGGTTGCTGCAAAAGAGCTGTTGCCACATAATTGTTGCCTCATAGATACTGTGTAGGAGAGGAGTCTAGCCTACTACAGGCTTTGTGTAGTATTACTATGCTAACTAGTTTGTAGTTAAACATAGAGGCTGTATGTAGTTCTGAATGAAAACATGCTATGGTTCTGCTGGGTGTTCGGTGTTCCTGATGGCCTGAGTGAAACTAGTCAGTAATGGTGAATGTGTGATGGACATTTCTGTTTCTTGTAAGTGAACTGATCCCTTATAGACCACAGAATTAAGTCAGCAAGAATAGAGTCGCCTTTGCTTTCCAAAGACTTCCATCTCGTGGCTGTGCACAGAACCCTTCTCCTAAGCAAGAATTTTCTCAAGTTTTGTTTAGTCTTAAATTCTGTGTTCATTTGACCTGTTCACACGCTACCTCATACTTTCTGGGCCAGATCTTCCATTGCAGTAAAGCTGTTGATATTTTTCTGATGGCCTGTTGGGTCCTGGTGAATGCTGAGGTGTAAGCTACTCTTAACTACTCTGAAGCTACTTCATCATCCCTGGTAACTTATGCTGGTGGACTATACCAGCCTCCAGCTGCCACAGATTGCCAACCTGAGATGGAAGGTGAAAAGCCAAGGGGAAGATTTCATCCACTCCTGGTATGTAAAGTTGTATTTTACATAGGCTGGTGATCCCCAAGTTCTCTAGGACCTGATTTGCTTTTGTTGTTTAGTGTGATTCTGAGTGAAGATACAGTGCAGGAAGGATCAGAGGTGAGGCATAATTCTCCATTGTGTATCAGTATGAGGATAGGGGTCATCTAAAAGACTTGTCTTTCTCCCTTTCCAAGTGCCTGGTTGAACCTTTTCTATAATCTTCTGTAAATGACCCAGCACTTCTGATTAACTGTTTCCTGGTGAGTAAGAGTAAATAAAACTATAGGAATTAGAACACTTGTAATGTAAGAAGTAAAAGAAACATCCCTTTTGGTTTCCCTCAGCCTAATATATATAAGATATTTATATTAGCAGAACTACTGTATATACAGTAAAAATTATGGCCATTTGAGTAGAAATACAATTTTGTTTACCTTTTGATCATAAAGAAGTGGGGGATTTCTCTCCAAAAAGGAACTCACTATATTTGAGTTTGAGATATTTGATAATCCTTCTTTGTATCAGAGTTTAACATAGTTAAAACACATCAAACGTGATCAAGCTACATTTATCAGCAGAAAACAGCTCAAGTAAAATTATTAAAAATCCTTTGAATTTCAAAGGCAGGAATACAGCATGCTCCTTTGGTGTTTAACTTCATACGGTGATTCAGAATGATCTGCTTCCAGGCCTTGATCCTTGCATATTTATACTTGCTTTATTGGTGTTGGAGGTTTTGTTTGCGTTTAATAATTATGCAGCTCAGAGTAGTTGTTGAATGCATTTCTGGAAGTTTTGTAAAAATCACTTGGTTTGGACAGGCAAAGCCCACATATTGACAGTAGACATGCATTTGAAATCAATACATTACTTGTATTTGGGAAGCCTGGAGCAAAATCCTCAGGTGGGGTGAATCACCTTAACTCCTTTGACTTCCATGAGATAAAGTTGATTTTCACCAGCTGAGAATCTAGACTTTGTTTTGGTTTCCTATTTGACTAAACTGAGCCAAAAGCAAAGGAAATGTTTTATAATACATATTTTTCCTGAAAAAGAAATTAAAAGAGAAAAAAAAAGATCTGAGTGGAGATCGTAGTAAATGAGCATCTCTGAGTGGAACAAAGGAATAGAAGAGAGGGGCTAATTGTTTAATTAGTAAATGTCTGCTTGGTTAATGACATATTAATGAGTTTTTAAGACAGTCATATCATTTACCATAAAAGACCCATGTGCGTATCCCTGGATGTACTGTATAATTAAGTAATGTGACCCATAGGAGTTCATCATTTAAAAACCTGTCAGCTGTCTCATGTTTGGTAGCAGATGAGTAAGCTCAGGAGGGGCTCACCAGGAGGACTCAGTTAGGTGTTTAGGTCCAAAATATCTCCCTGTATAAAATCTGTTAAACTGTCAGCAGCGTAGTAGTATCTGTGCATAAAGACAGCATGGATTAGGATTTGTCCAGCAGTCCATAGAGTTCTTTGTTAGCAGAAAAGTTGTTTCTGTGAGGTGGTCGATCCCACAGGCTTCTCCCTCTCAGCTCAATTCCATCATGTATTGGAATTGAACAAGCGAGGTGCTTGTTCAAGGTGTTGGCCCTGGGCTGAGATGTGAGATTTAGCCAGCCCTGATGTAGCTCATGCTATTCTTTACTTTATCTCTGCCAGTGAGAACTTACCCCTGGTTGTATATGTGCTAATGAAGTGTACTGTCCTCCTTCTAAAGAATTCTTCTGGCTATGTTAACAATGTATATCAGCTTAAAAATTTTCCTCCCTCCTTCTCCCCCATCCCACTTTAGGGCAGCAGTAGGCCTAGGGTTTTTTAATCACAAAATATATTCTTCACCCTTTTCATATTTGAATACTGCTTTGTGGAGTGTTGCAGCAAGCTCCTTGCTGCTTATATTCCTTTAGCTTTTAAAAAGACTGTGTGCATTAGGAAAAGTATGGATATTGGAAATTGCTTTGTCTTCACCTTCAAAGAGGGGTGCAAATGTCACAATCAGTCATCCTTTATGTCTCAACGTGTGTGTGTATATCTATAATCTCATACATAAATATATTTCATAGCTGGGATCCAGATTTGAAAGTTATAGTTTGGGGTGAGCTTCAGGTGCAGGGTGTGTGGGTCCAAAGTTTATGTTGTCTCCCAGAGCTGTCTTAAGCCATTGAAAGGCCATGTGCAAAGTACCTGCACAATATGCAGAGAACTCTAATTGCACACCTTGTTGATCCAAATATGCAGATCCAATGGGGGTCAATTACGCAGCATGTGCAGTAAATCTGATGCATCTGATGTTAGACTTCTAGGCACAGGAGATGAAGACCCTCTTAAATCTTAGGTTTCAGGGCTTGGCCTTTGTGGGTGCATGATATTGTGACAGAGCACTCTCATCATTTCTGCTTCCTTTCATCAGCAGTTTTTGGAGGGATTGCAGGAGTACCCTCTCCAGACTTCCAGGCTTTTAATGCAGAGAGTCCAAATACAGCATGCAGAGAGTTGGATAGGTCTAACTCTACTGTGCTGTTGTGTTAGTCATGTGGAGTCTGGCCCTAAAGAAAGCATGGGCATGCTGAGAAAGGTCTTTGGGTACCATAATACATGCTTAGTAATTAACAAAAAAATCTGTGTGGGGAAAAACACTAAGGAAAATTGAGACCATTTTTCACCTGTCAGCCTCACCTCTGTGCCTGGGAAGGTCATGGAACAGATCCTCCTAGAAGATATGCTCAAGCACATGGAGGACAGAGAGGTGATTCGAGACAGCCAGCATGGATTCACCAAGGGCAAGTCCTGCCTGACCAACCTAGTGGCTTTCTATGAAGGAGTGACTGCATCAGTGGACAAGGGAAAAGCAATGGATGTCATCTGCTTGGATTTCTGTAAAGCGTTCGACACAGTCCCCCACAACATCCTTCTCTCTAAATTGGGGAGATATGGATTTGATGGGTGGACTGTTCAATGGATAAGGAATTGGCTGGATGGTCGCATCCAGAGGGTCGTGGTCAATGGCTCGATGTCCACATGGAGACCGGTGACAAGTGGGGTCCCTCAGGGGTCCGTACTGGGACCGATGCTATTTAACATCTTCATCAATGACATAGACAGTGGGATCGAGTGCACCCTCAGCAAATTTGCAGATGACACCAAGCTGAGTGGTGCCATTGACACACCAGGAGGACGAGATGTCATCCAGAGGGACCTGGACAAGCTGGAGAGGTGGGCCTGTGTGAACCTCATGAGGTTCAACAAGGCCAAGCGCAAGGTCCTGCACCTGGGATGGGGCAACCCCTGGTATCAGTACGGGTTGGGGGATGAAGGGATTGAGAGCAGCCCTGCGGAGAAGGACTTGGGGGTACTGGTGGATGAAAAGCTGGACATGAGCCAGCAATGTGCGCTCGCAGCCCAGAAAGCCAACCGTATCCTGGGCTGCATCAAAAGAAGCGTGGCCAGCAGGTCAAGGGAGGTGATTCTGCTCCTCTACTCTGCTCTGGTGAGACCTTACCTGCAGCACTGCGTCCAGCTCTGGGGCCCTCAGCACAAGAAGGACATGGACCTGCTGGAGTGGGTCCAGAGGAGGGCCACAAAAATGATCCGAGGGCTGGAGCACCTCTGCTACGAGGCCAGGCTGAGAGAGTTGGGGTTGTTCAGCCTGGAGAAGAGAAGGCTGCAAGGAGACCTTATTACGACCTTCCAGTACTTAAAGGGGGCCTACAGGAAAGAAGAGGAAGATCTTTTTAGCAAGGCCTGTTGTGACAGGACAAGGAATAATGGTTTTAAACTAAAGAATAGATTTAGACTAGATATAAGGAAGAAATTTTTTACAATGAGGGTGGTGAAGCACTGGAACAGGTTCCCCAGAGAGGTGGTGGAGGCCCCATCCCTGGCAACATTGAAGGTCAAGTTGGATGGGGCTCTAAGCAACCTGATCTGGTTAAAGCTGTCCCTGCTCACTGCAAGGGGGTTGGGCTAGATGACCTCTAAAGGTCCCTTCCAACCCAAAGCATTCTATGATTCTATGATTTTCTTGTGTTAAATTTTCATGATTTTTTCCCAGTTCTTTTTTTTCCAACTATCTTAGTTCACAGGATACCTGTGGCAAAATATTGCAGGCATAGTCCAAGAAAATATTCTAGTTCTAGAAGCGGGTTTTGGTCAAAATTGCTAAAAGTTTTTTTCTAGTTTCTATAAAAATAAATACACCTACGTGACAGAAAAGTAATTCCAGGAGTTGTAAAATGAGAACTGTAGCTTGTCCTATGTCTCCAGGTAATTGGGAACTGGATGTGTTTTGAGGTTCCCCTTCCTAGGGGACCCCTTCTAGTCTCTTCAGGTTTGGCAATGAAATAGAAATGGATAAAAGAGCCTGCTTACATCTGATCCATGCAGCTTAGCTAAGTAAGGGATTATGCCATCTTCATAATACAAATCAACAAAAACAAAACCAGTGCTACCTTAGCAGTAGGGATGACTGACATTGTTAAAGACAGCAGAAGAAGCTAAATGGATCATTTATCTGAGTTACTACTGACTCAGAGTCATTCTTATATTCTAGTATTACCTTCTGGATTGTACTTTTAGAAAAGCATTACTTTGTCTTGATTTTTTTTTTTTTTAAATCTTTTGCAAGCAGCTAGTGGGCTGTTTGAGAGAGAGTAGTATTCAAAGAATGGGCCCTTCCCCAAAGATGGATATTGAGCACCACATATAAGTCTTGGGTTAAATTTATGCACGAGCAGAAAAACGAGAACACTCAGTATATACCTGTCCCAAGTACATGGTGTAGAGGCCACAGAAAGAAGTCATATAAATTGACTCTATAAAAAGACCATATAAATTTTTAAATTTTTTTTCCAATTTGTTTTTTGGCAATGGTAAGTGAAGTACCACTTCTCCTTATAGATGAAGTTTGAGAGCAAGTACTACACACCAACTAAGGGCTTAATTCTGATCTCCCCTCTGTGTGTGTGTGTATCATTAATGATTCATTGCATATTTTGAATAATAAGCTGTCTGCATAGTGGAGGGCAGAACCTAGTCCTAGGAGACTATTGCATGTGCAATGCATTAAGAATTATATTGAGAATGTGTAACTTATTAAACTAGCTCTCTTGGGTTAAGTCACTGTTGGGGTGTATGTGTGTATATTTATCTGAAAATTAGAAGTTAAAAAGTGATTTTAGAGAAAGGATAGAGACTGTAGAAACACAAATTTAAGGGAAAGGGGTTTTTTTTAAAAGGACATGAAGCATGACCTTCACCTCCTGAGTTAATAACATTAGAGCAAAACTGACAAAATGTATTTGTTTGCCTGTTCTAGTTAGTTTAGATTCTTTTATCTGCTTAAAGTGTAATCTCCACCTTGTAAAATGAATGTGAAAGCTAAGTGACTTTGACAACAATCTGCCTTTCTGAAATGACAAGTATAATGAAAAATGAATAATATTTTGTTTGCCCGTAAAATATGCTCCTTTATAAGAGAGCAAGCAGAACTTTGGAAAGTTGCTATGCATATGATCTGTACACAAACGTGTACACACTCAGTATCCCATATATATGTATAATTTGCACATGCATCAGACTGTCAAAATGTGTTTGTCCTCTTACTCTCAAGTAGGTATGGTTATAGTAAGATAAAACCAGAACAAAATCCCCCAAACTCTCTCTCCTTTCCCCCCTTCTCTCTCAACATATGTAAGTATAGCTGGCTTCTTAGCTTTGTGTTAAGAGTTACAAGAGTCTGCCCCGGCTGAGGATCTGCCTCATTGTATGTACTGTGTAGCCTGTTAAAAGAGCATGCTAATGCAAAGTTATCATTCTATATTCTGTTTTTACTTTTAACCTATTTCATCATACTATGATTATGCATATTATGATATTATGACTATGATACCTATTATGATTATGCAATACAAAGCTTCAGAGTAATATCCTAGCATGACTGAGGCTAATTCACACTCTCAAGTCAGGAAATTAGAAAATTACAGCTCTAACAACAGTATTAATTTCCTATATTCTACACATACAGAAAAATCTCTACCTACAAGAAAATGCTATTTTTAAGAAATATCTTCAATTTTCCAACTCTTTCCGTAAGAAAACTGTGTCAGCCTACTTTAGGAATGTAGCGGGATTGCCATGTCCAGATTGGAAGGTGAAGGTTTTTCTGCTTTGTCCGTGCTGGTGACTGACACTGAGAATGAAGGACAACAGAAGGGAGAATGAGATAGAAGGCAAAATACAATTGCTGTTGGCCTTTTACCCAAAAATCCATGCCTCCCATTCTCTAACCTCTTTTTCTTTTCAAGCGCTGGCAGGAATATGTTATTTATAAACAAAATTTAGGCATATGGGAAATTGGGTTTGGTCCAACAATGCACATGTACCTTGAAGACTGTGGCTGGCCAGGGGTAGTGGTATTGTAGTTATATTGTACAATTCTAGTAATTGCTTGAAGAATACATGTGAGGAAGTGCTTTGTTTGAAGAAAGACATGGAACCAGGCTTTGGCAATTTACTGACAGGATGAAATTGTGAAAGCAGTGGTTTGTCTGTAGTAAAGCAGAGGTATTTTGTTGCTCTATTGATTGCCCCTTTTCTAGTTCAGTTTCTGTATTGGGAATATTGGGGGTAAATAGTAGCTACACACTGGTATGAGTGGATATATTATATTTACTTCTAGTGTATTTTATTGTCTGTACTGTGTATAATATACATGGATAATAGTAGAAGAGTAAAAAATACAACTGTGTATATACTGTAGTAGATACAGTGTTGTCTGTGCTGGGAGGAAGGAAGGAGGGTTATTTGATCTGTGTTTTAAGAGAAAACGATACTGTGAAGTTGTCTAACTTTGTAAGCTTTTCCTTTGAGGGAGATATGTGTGCAATCTGCATGTCTGGCTAGCTCTTTGATGATAAATTTGGACTCAGTTTTTAGACAACTACAAGAAGGTGCCAAAAGCATTGGCATCTGTTTTAGAAAATTGGCAGAGTTTCCTTGGCTGCGAATTTCTTTTTCCTGTCTCATTACTTTACTCCTATCAGCTTTTACCTGCATGAAGAAAGACCAAAAGAAAAAGGCAAGAAAACCCTTTAAAACTTAAGTAGCTATTACAACAACAGAGCCTGAACCACTCAGGGTGAGGATTCTATAATTTTCACTCTTTACACATACTAGGTGCAATCAAACAACTTGAAGCAATAACACAGGGGGAAATATGTTTTACATAACTTGACTTCCAAATAGCGATTATCCCTTCAAGGCTATTTGTTTTCCCAAGAATCCTGCTGATTATAGGCTGTATGTTAAACCTGTTTCAGATGATAACCTAGCTAAACCCTGGATTCTGTTACATTAACCAAATTATGGATGCTATGAATGAGCAGGAATTATGGGTTTCTTCTGCATGCAGAAATGTTGTCTTAAAGATACCAGTGCTGTGATACCAGGCACTAGTTACATGAGATCACAAAAGATGAGGTGAAACCCCAGTAGCTTAAGATCAGTAGCAGAAACCTTGTCGACTTCAGTGCAGCCAAGCTGTCACCTCTGGTATTTGCAAGTGAGTCTGCTAGTTAGCTGTGTGTGACCTAAGATCCTAAGAACTGCACTGTTTTTGTTTTATGGTGAACAGGTTCATGGTTGTTGAGTTTTTCATTCCCCCCCCCCCCCAAGATTTCATTTGACTGTTTTGAAAATATGAGGTAGAGTCATGTTCTGTTCTGAATTAGGTGACCAAATAAATGGGAGATACTGTTCTTAATCTATAATTCATCATCTAAGGAGATCTGAAACCATCTAAGCAGATCTGAAGTGTTGAGATCCTAGAAAGCTCTCAAGAATCTAGCCTCTGCCTTTTGTAATGATGTGTAGTCCCAAGGGGAATCACATTCATATTTCATGCTCATTGCTGCTGTCCTTGGGCTGGCAGAGACTAGATGTTTCTAGAAGAAATATCTCAGTTTTACTTGTAAACTGTTCATTTTGCTTGTAGGGTTGTCACTGAAAAGCAGCTTGGGTTCTTAGTCCAAGTATCAACAACCGTTACTGAGCCTAAATGAAAGATGCTCCTTGACTGGGTCTCCTTTTGTTGAGAGCCCAAATCCCTCTTTAACAGGGTTTCCTAAGCCCGTCATGCATTGAATTTATGATGTTTGAAGGAAATTATTTTGGAAAGAAACTCAGAGTGCTTACTAGTTTCTGGAAGCTGCAGCTCTCTCCAGCAGCTCTATCTTAGGTACAAGGTTTTTTTCCTAGTTACTCTTCATCTGCTCTCTCCCTCTTGTTGTTCCTACAGTGGAAACTGATTCCACCTTATCTCCAGCTCACACTGCCTCTGTAAAATAGATGAACCCACAGATGGGTAACGTTAAATTTGTGGTAGAGATAGAGCAAGCTTGGTTTACCAGGTTGCCATATACAGTAAACTTTTTTGCTGTATATGATTTTGATGGTATTTTAACATGAAGAAATAGCCATACTTTTTACACTCATAGCAGATGCATGGTGAGAGTGTAAATCTCGCTTCTGTGAGGCATCTAGTTAAGACTTTTTTTTTTTTTTTTCTTCTCCTAGTCCCTTGTGTCATAACATTTTATCAGCTGGCCATTCTCTTGTGTGACAAGTTAGAGAAACAACATGGAGGGAGGAACTAAAGAATTACTGATCTATTACTATTTGAGACAGCAGAACAGTAAAGAAATGGTTTACAAATGTTGTCTGGAAAAAAGGTCCAAATGAGAATCTGGTAATTGCTAGATTTCAATACATAGGCATTGTGTGAGGATCTAAAAAACATCATGGATTTTGTTACAAATATTGTGGGGTTTTATATATTTATGTGATCAGAGAAGATAAATAAATGGCATGTGAAACAACACTACACAAATAACAAATATTACAGCCTTTTACTGTAGACATTTCAAGGAATATGTTATATGTTTCATAAGTATATTGTTAATATAAACAAGGGCTTCGTTTATATTAACATGCTGTGTCAGTACTAAGATGCCTCTGTAGTTTTCACTTTCAATATTGACAATTTATGCCATTTGATTAAAATAATTTTGTGTTTCATAATAAGGAATGCTGGAAAAATCAAAAGCTTCTAAAGAGACATGTTACGTGTTTTATTCCTCACATTTTAAAACCCAGAAGGTGTTTCTTGCAGTCATTTAAGAATCCCTACTAGATTCACTTCCCACTGCAAATGCTATAGAACATCCATCTTGTGGTAGCGTCCCAGGTATAATGCATTAAAGTAGCTCTGCAGTAAGGAAGAAACCTTAAGGAGTCAAAGAATCATATTTCATGCCTTCTGCAGCACAAATGGCCTGCCAGGTGATTTAAGGACTTGGAACTGTATGGTTCAACTTGGTCAGGGTAGTAAGGTAAAACCCACGCTTCTGCACATTTGCTGGCATTTGCTGTCACTGACTTCATAAGTGGTATAGTAGGATATGGTTAATATTTTGTGACAAGTTGCGTATATACCTTTATTGCACCAGAATATCATTGGCTTCCCCAACAGTTTGGCTTGATAAAGTATTGAATAAATTGGTCTCCTACGCCACTTTGTCTGTTAGTGAAACTGATAACAGTATTTGTGTCCTTCATGGGTGAATTTATGAATTTGTAAGTTAAGCACGTAAACATTTTGAAATACTCCTGTGGGAGATACTAATATCTAAATGTATTGCTGGTCACCTTAGTGACTTTACCTCTCACCCAGCTTCTATGAGAGGTAGAGCCAAGGGACTAGAATAAGAAGGAAAAGCTGTTTGTGGCCAGGTATATGTACAGTAGTTAAAAGGTTCGTTCTACTTATTGAATTTTATTTCTTGGTTGAAATTTGTTTATGCTTACATTGTATAATAATTAGTAATATCTTGATACTAGGTAGTTATTGGGAGTGTACTCATAAAGGGATAAAATTGATAAGAGGCTGTTTCCTGGTGTGCATACAGACAATCCATTTGTGAGTGGTGCATTGAGATGACCCTCTTAGATGGGCATAAGAATCCTTGACTTGCATACTTTTTATAAATATCTGTGTCGTGGTTTAGTCCCAGCCAGCAACTAAGCACCACGCAGCCACTCGCTCACTCCCCCTACCCCGATGGGATGGGGGAGAGAATCGGAGGAGTAAGAGTGAGAAAACTCCTGGGTTGAGATAAGAACCGTTTAATAATTGAAATAAAGTAAAATAGTAATGATAATAATAACAATATACAAAGCAAGTGATGCACAATGCAATTGCTCACCACCCACTGACCGATACCCAGACAGTTCCTGAGCAGCCATCGCTCCCCCCAGCCAACCCCCCCCCCAATTTATATACTGAGCATGATGTCACATGGTATGGAATAGCCCTTTGGTCAGTTTGGATCAACTATTCTGGCTGTGCCCCCTCCCAGTTTCTTGTGCGCCTGGCAGAGCATGGGAAGCTGAAAAGTCCTTGACTAGCATGAGCAGTACTTAGCAACAACTAAACCATCAGTGTGTTATCAGCATTATTCTCATACTAAACCCAAACCACAGCACTATGCCTGCTACTAGGAAGAAAATTAACTCTATCCCAGCCGAAACCAGGACAATCTGGAACAGCGGGGAGGAAAACTTTCTGATACCCCAGTTTGTGGGGCATTGCCAGTATGTCAGTCTATTAGTTGTATGGTCTTTTGGTTTGTTACTCTGTTTTCTACAAATATAATATGTATTTCCATGTCCCTTTTAAGTATTATTGGAAGTTCCTCATTGGGTTGAATAATCTGCAGAGGTGTTCAGAGAGATTTTTTACAATCTTTTTAGAGCCACAAATACATACACAGGTCTAGATTGTAGAATGAAGTCATAATACTTTTTTTAAATTTTTTTTTTTTTTTAAGGGAAGTACACCTAAGCAGTTTGAGTACTGCCTTTCCCGACACTATTGGCACTCACCACCCGAGTGCTTAAGAAAGTGGTGGGTCTTCATTTTTGTTCATTCCAGCTACAAAGCAGACTTGAGGAAAGAGGTGGAAACTTTACACTCTTTCCCCAGAATCCATAAAGTGACATTTGATGCTTAGTGCACAATTTCCTCTCTGCCCCGCTTTTTTTTTTTTTCTTTTTTTTTCCTCTGGTCTCTTTCATCTGTCTGTTTCTTAAGACAGAATTACTAAGAAGAGAGTTTTGTGTCAGGAAGGTCAAGGTATTGAACTTTAAGGGGTATCGATTGCAATTGGATGGCAGCCCAGTAGGAGGATCTCTTAATGGGGTGGAATAAGAAACTACTTTTTAGTCTGCTTAAAGGTAATACTTTAAAATGTGTGCTCCAAGGGATCAGTCTTTGATTTAGAATATTTTGTCTCCTGCTTTTCTGAACATGCAGGCCTTAGATCTTTCTATGATTAAACTATTTTTAGCAGATGAGAATTCCTCTGAATTTGATTACAATTTCTTTTGCATTTAACCCTAACTCAGCTGAAGAGGGGTACAACTGAGGATTTTTCTTCCGTCAGCTTTTTGGTGTGTTTTCTGGATCTGTGTCACTTTCTCCTTTGTTCATCTTTATTTCATACTTCCTGATAGCTAGAAATTATCTCTGAAAGTTAGAAGCATGGAAATGGTCCTCATTCACTTGATTAGCCAGGCTGAGTAGCTGTTGAAGTAGGAACTCCTCAGTCACAGCAGAACTGACGGATAGAACAAAAAGTGGAACAGTTGGTTTCTTGAAAGGAAAAAAAAACAGAGAAGTTAGGTTCTGGAACACCTCTCGGATGGGAAGAGTGGCAGTGAAAAAAACCCAAACCAAACAAACCAAAAGTCTCTAACTCCTTTAATAATCAAACATTAAAAAATCATGATAGCACTACTGTAATTCCCATGCCTGGGCTTTAGTTGTCTGGCTTAGCAGCTGGGGTTGGCCTTGGTGGCCTAGAAGGTGTCATCCAGTCCAGTGGTCCTATGACTCATTCCAGTGAAATCACTGAAAATGTTGGCATTCACTGAATCTCCATGTTGTCAGCGAGAGGTAAGCAATGTACAGCATCTAGAAGCTGCTCTATTGAAAATAGTTATGGAGACTGAATGATAAAAACAAATGAAAAAATCTTCCAATTTCAGGCCTTGCAAACCACAGGGTGTGGGTTTGGTTTTTTTTTTCTGTCCAGAATTTAGAATAGTACAGGTGGGAGGGAGAGGGGAGAACCAAACCCTGAAGCTGTGACCTGCATATGTGTGTGAGTGTTAATACAATACTAAGATATCAGACATGAAATGGTGATTATCTTCTTAACATCTATTCATTTAAAGGAATACAAAATGCTGTAATTTGAGTGGCAGCTCTTATCCATGAAGCATTATTCTCTCTCTTAAGCTTTGATTAGATACATCATGTGCCGTTAGATTCCACTACATTACATTTAATTTCTCTTCCACAAAGTAATAATGCCGTACATTAAAGTTAAGCCTTAAAAACATTAAAGAGAAGATACTTTAACCTGCATTAAGAGTGTATTTAGCTAGCCATAAAGCTTTTCTCTCCCCTTAAGATAAATACTCAAACACTTGAACAGGCACAATGGTTATGCTAAAACAAATAGATTCGTATAATGAACTGCATCTTCCTTTTTTTTGATTGAATGCCAGGCTTGATACAATTATACTGTAAAGAAAGTCTCTTGCTACAGGAAAACACAGAAATTTTAAGCACACCCCTGTCATCTGACAATCCCCAGGAACCCTTTTGCTGCTCTTAAGTCTTTTTCTCTTTGGCCAACTGCCAAAATCCACTTTAATCCAAAATAGTTTAAAGACTTAGGGTTTGATCCAAAGTCCATTGAAGTCAGTGGAGATTTTCAGTGCCTTCAATGGGTTGAACAGGCTGTTGAAACAAGCTGAAGGCTGACATCTCATTTACTTCAGGGATTAACTGTTATCTTATTTATGTAGGTTAAGAGTAATTATAGGTAACATAGTGGGACAAACCCTGCAATCCTTAGATAATTCCTATTTAGGCTGAACTTCTGTTCAAGTCATGGATAAAGATGGAAATATTCTACTTTTTGCTTTAATTAGCAACAATAACCAAAGGCATAGATCTTTAATTTCTCATTAGCTATTGGTATGTTAGGCCAGGTAAGAAGCAGATATGGGGGAAATGTGTTCTGGTTTTAAGTTTTTGTCCCCAAGAAGCAGTGTTCAGAGGGTTATGGCATTCATTTCCTTGCCTAATAAGGTTTTATGCCACACCCTTAAGCACATTTCTGAAGTATCTTTACAAGTGTTCATAACAACAACAACAGTGGCCAATAGCCTAATTTTTCTTTCTTTCCTCCTTGAGGCAGTTGGTAGTCTTTGTTTCTTTTTCTTTAAATAATATTTATTTTCTTGCTTACCCAGTTTTCTCTTCTGCCAGTGGGTTGACACACTGAAACCAGTGTTGAGCCCTTGCTGAACTTTTGACAGCGGAGAAGGTAAGAAGAGGGTGCCTAATGGTCCTGGGCCAGGATGGACAGGAAGGGCTGTCCTTTATTTCCACTCCTGAAGTAGTGTTCTTTTCCCAAGTTCCCAACTCACTCCAGTGCTTCACCCCTTTCAGTCCCTCACTGTGAATGGAAAATTCACAGAACTATCTACTAAAAAAAAAAAAGAAAGAGAAGAAAACAAAAAAGGTCCAAAAAATATCCTGAAAACCTTCCCTTCCCTTCAAACAAGCTTGGGTTTTGACAACTTGCCATTTTGCGAAGAAGTTTAAAAACAAAACAAAACAAAAAGTTTGTACTGGAAAACTTCTGATCAGATTCTAGTTGAAATCCTAGTCTTTCCTAAATCATTCTTTCACCTACCCTACTAATGACAGTGTCCACCTTGACAGCCTTGGATTGATAATCTGACTAAACTATGCTGTCTGTCTACTGTAGCTTGTCAGCGAGTGAAATCAGGTGTATATGATTTTGTTATATTTTTTAAAAGTACATATTTTAACCTGTCCTACCAGTAGCTCAGTACCTTTCCAAAACCCCTCAGAGACTTGTCTATTATCGACTGATTCTATTCTTCCATTTAGAAACATCATCCTTTAATTGCACAGAAGTATCTGAAATGAGAAGAGTTGCTCAATTTGATGCTGACTTTCTGACTATAGCATACAAGAAAGTGTTCAACAGTTTCTCATAATTTAAAATATAACCTTTTAGTCTTTCATGTTTATTCATTCTCTGCTGTAGATGGTAACATCAATACCACTGTTCTTGTCACTAAAATCCATATCAAAGACATAAATTGTGAGTATACCACTAAAGGCAGCTTTCCAGGGGGATTCCTAATTGTATTTGCTTCTGAAACAGAGATGTAACAATGTTGATACGTGTATATGTACAATAAGAAAAAAATACGAAAAGGCTGCCATTTTTTAAACTGTAGCTCTTCATATTCAGTGGCCATGGTTAAAATGACATTTTCTGATCCTTATCAGCCAATGTTATTTACAGTACAGCCAGGCTAAAAAGGGCAAAGAAAAGGACAATCATTACTGTTATGACCACCACATATTTTTTAAATAAGGCCCCCGGCAAAAAGGTACAAGTTCTTGATAGGTAAAAGTATTTAACATTTTGTGAAGTGCTTTTACGTGGTGTCTACTGGTGACTTTGTGGTAGTTTTAGGCAAGTGTTTACTCCTTAGTGACTGCCACTGTTGCAGTAATGTCCATAGGAGAAAATGACTTTAACAAAAGCCAGTGTCAGTAGCAGCTGGGAAAATGTTGCTTAGATAGATAATGCATTATATCACCTGTACTGCATCATGACTGCTCACAATATTGTGCAATGCAGTGCTAGGGATGATTTGTGATTTGATGACTGCCATCAGTATAACTGTGGAAAGATACTCTGACCAAGAAACGGTCTCTATCCTCCTCAACAGTAGATTGTCCCCAAGAATTAGCCACTTTCAGTACTGGTGTTGTGGACATTCCAGATCAAATATGGAGTCTTGATTGTAATTTTTGAGGGCTACCAAGTTCCCTGAGAAAAAACCTCCATATAGTGTGGCTCTATGTAGTCCCACAGGCAGCTGTACTCTGAAGAGAATTATTGGCTAAAAGTTAGAGCTTACCAAGGTATTTTAGAATTTACTCTTGAAGTTCATATGGATTAGCCAAACACTTAACACTGATGTGATGAAGGAACTCAACATATCTGTGTTATTTTTTTAGTTTACTGTAACCAACCGAGCTAACCAGGCTACTCGAAGATTTAATAGCATTAAGCACGTGTTCAGCAATACACCTTGTTGGTGGCTGTATAGAAATATTTTACCAATTGCAGAAGTGCTGGTCTCTGAATGTACCCAATGCCTTGTATGGGTAATATTCCAGTGAAAGAAGATGTAGGTGATAGGATTTTGGCCAAGCTTAGACCTCTTCCTGAGCAACATAAACCAAACCATAACAGGTGATATTTGTTGTGCTCAGAGTAAATGTGTTTGACCAATATGGTGTGAGGCCATATATTACTTCGTTTTAAATTCATGCTTTGGCTTTGTATGTAGAGGAGGTATTAGGAGCAAGTACAGCCAAAATTTACCTGAGTAGACTGGTCAATATCAGCCAGTTGATACAGAACTGAATTGGAGTGGAGAAAGGAGGAATCATGTTTTCCCTGTCTTCTAGCATACTGAAGGAATCCTGTTTGGTGATGTTTGTTCAGCATATGTTCCTCAAGAGGAACATATGTGCCTCCAGAGAGCTCATTAGGGTACCTTATTATAGTACATGAAACAAACCTAAAAATTTTTTTAAAAAAAATATTGATGCTACTTTATTTCTACAGTGTCCATCAATGTGTTGCTGCTACAGTTTTAGGAAATTTTCCATTGTTGAACAGTTACCAGGATGACTCCTCTTATTTTGGGGAGTGGAAGTGTAGAGATGAAATTACCATTATCTGGTCTAACCTTACTCAAAGAAGTTTCTGTGACACTGGGGTAAAACCTGAGACTGCACGCTGCTGACAGAATTGTGCTGATGGGTACCAGAACGAGGAACACCAAAGCAGCCAACTCAAAGGAGGGCTTTTTAGAGTAGGAAGACTTGATTCTGGTGGAGACAAAACTGAAAAAAAACCAAACCCAAAAGCAAACCACCCTACTCTAATATAAACTCTTTCCTCTGGCTAGTACCATTTTATCTTGAAGAATGACAAAGAGAATTGTAAACCTAACCACAAAGTATACAGAGAGATTACTTCACACATCATTGAAGTATATCCTGTCTCTGGGGCAAAAACTAGCAATGGTTTAAGAGCATACAGTGATGCTCTACAGGAATTTCTTTTTGATACAGTTCCAGTTTCTAGATGTAATTTCCCACTATCAAGTTCAGTGATGGTGATGAAGCTAATGTTGCTGTTATTTTCAATGTGCCAGAAGGCTCTTTGATAATCCAAAATATTCTGGGGATCTTGACTGTATCTTAAAATTGTAGGAATCTCTCTTCAGTGAGAGTAATTTCTGTAGAGTTCAGTGGGGCTAGGTGGATATAGATAAACTATATTGGCCTATGACATCTGCGCCAGTACTGTAGCAGATTACTTTGCTTCTGTTTAGCTGCCCAGATAATTCAAATCGGCAAATGCTTAATTGGTGATGTTTTCTTTGCAGCAAGAGGGTGTTCCTAAGAGGGCTAAGTACTGATTCACTTCAGTTGTGAAAGAGATCAGCACAAAGTAATACAGCTGTGGTTTTGGCAGGGTTATAGATGTTGAACTGGGGAAGGTTATGGTGTTTGATGGGTTGTGGGTTAGAATGAAGGGTGAGAGTTCTCCAGGACCCAGCCTGCACTCGGTGTACAGTGATATGGGTAGTAAAAGACAAAAAGCTGTAAGAGAGGAAAATAAAAAAACCTGTCATGACCTGTAATAAAAAATGAATCCCACAGGAATTTTGGAGTATTCACTTAATAGATTCCATGTGTTGTAACTATGGCAAAACTTTTTGAGCCATGAGCTAGCATTCCTAAGTAATTCCCCAAATTGGACTAACTGGCAGGGATAATTTTTTTTAAGTCAACATAACTGTATTTATAATGTTTGACAAACTAACTGTAGTTTACTTCAGGCTGTTGTATCTGGTTTCTTATGGTATATTTCACCAGTTCACTTGATAGCTCTGTTGCGCAGAACTAGCCAAATCTAATTTACATACTGGAGGCTCTGTGGTCAACTGAAATTATGTCTTTGCCTTGTAATTCTGTGAACCTGGATTCACATGTGACGGGAGTTCGATAGAATAATGTGTTTGGTGGTCTCAATTACCAGCATGTCACCAGAAGAAATTTGTCTGTATTAGACAATCTACCCAGATTTGATGGAGTCCAGGCCAATTCGCATCCTCTGATCCAGAGAAGTCAAGTAGTGGAAGAAAATGGCATGAGTTCAAACTAGATTAGCTCTCCTTTGGGTATCTAATGTTCACAACTGGTGCTTGTATAGTACACACTGCAAGCTTCGTTGACCTTGACAATACTGTGAGGGTAATATTTTCATAAGAAAGGACAGTTGTTAAAATGGTTTATTATGCATATCACATAGAGTCTTTTTACATCTTCTAGATTTACTGAATGTCCATCTCTGTAGCTGCTTTGATTGTGTTTTCTAAGGTATTTACAGAGCAATATCCTGTCTGAGGCCAATGTAGATTTTTCTTAGTTCTGCATCAAGACATAATTGCTGTACACCAGGCAGTAGAAATAATTTACTTTCTTGAAGGTCTGTCAGTTATCTTTTTGGCTGATATTCTTCAATTTTCTCAGTGACAGTAGAGCTTGTACCCTGTACCAGTGACAGTACCCAGTGACCTTTTTACCAGTGACTGTAGACCCTGTAACCACGTACCCCTACTATCACCCTTCCTCTGAGAGTGTGTAGACATGGAATAGAAGAATCATAGAAAAATTTAGATTGGAGGGAATCTCTGGAGGTCATCTAGTCTTGCTTCCTGCTCAAGGTTGCTCAGCTTGTCCTGTTCGAAGTTGGATAAGGATATTCAGGCACTTACACAAGAATCTGGAAATCCTCAAAGGTGGGAAGCTGTCTGCTTCTCTGGGCAACTGTTCCAGTGCTTAGTTATACTTACTGTGAGGAAATTTTTTCTTATGCCCAATTGGAATTTCCCTTGTTGCTCTTTGTGACTATTGCTTTTTGTCCTTTCACTGTGCTTTCATTGAAGGAGTTTGCTTCTGTCCGTCAGCACACTTCTGGAAAGTTGCAACCAATTAGTTTCTGCTCTTTTTCTTTATCTCCTTGCTCCTCCTATTCTTTTGTAAACCAGTGCTACAGGGACGCTTAGTTAGTCTTTTAGGTTTGGCCTGAGACTTTTCTACTGTCAAATTTTCTTATGGAGGAGAAAAAATAGCAGGCTCAAAATTGCCTTGGTTTTTTCACTCTTTTCAAGGGACTCCTTTAGGTAAAGGATACAAAATTCCCTATGTTGTGCCTGTCGCCCATCAAAATTATTCAAGAGATGGAGGAGTGCACTACACAAGTGTTTTTAGGAAATCTTCAAAGCTGAATGAAACTGTGAGCCAAATCCCATCTGCTGGACAGCTCAATGTAAAGGAGGCAGCTGCACTTTGTTGGGATGAGAGGGAATGTGGAGCCAATATCTCTTCGGTACCAGTGCAAATCTTACACTAAATTTTGTGAAAGTCCTCCGCTTAAGAAAAGTTTTCAAAGTAACACAGAGACTGATTGGATGTTCTTTTATATATTCAGGGTAAATCTTGATTTATAATGCAATTAAAATGTTTTTGTATGTAAGTGTAATCATAAAAAAAACTGTAGAAAGTTGAGATATGTTTTTGAATACTCCTCTGTAAGCTAAGTGTCTTTTCGTCTATGTGATTGTTAATAGACACAGAATCATGTTATGAGATCAGCAGCACATTATCATGTGCAGAGATTCCATTAAATGCCCTAGAAGAAGTGCTCTCTTCTGCCAGGGTGTCACAGTTTAAGACTAAATGACAGTGTAGAGGCTAAGTGGATTTCAATACCAAGACACTTTGATCACAGATGCATGCAATTTTACAATTTACAGAACTTCCCTGGTTTTTTGGGGGAGAGATGCTGTAGTCCAGGAGAGAAGCTGGATGTGTCAGCATAGAGGCTCTTTACAGGCCTTCTCTGTCCTGAGGGAGAGAGGCCATGGCCTGGGGGCAAGGTTGGGCAGTTGAGTGTAGAGGTTCCAGCTGTCCTATGCGTAGTCCTCATGCAGGGCTATGGGGAATCCTGGGTTCTCCTCCTGCCCCAGAGGCTGGGGGTATGGTCCGGGTGCAAGGCTGTGGGGTTCCCTCCCCGGAGGCATTCTGGGGAGTTCTGGGGTTACAGTGGTACTCTTGGGTGTCCTTAGTCAGAGGATTGGGTAGAGAACACCTCACTGCTGAGTGGTCTGCATAAACTGTGCTCTCATTTTCTGAGTTACTGTCACCATTGGTGGCACTCACAGTGTGCCTGTTCCAGACGCTTCTGGACACTTTTGCACTTCTTGATGATCAACATGTTGTTTGCATAGTTTGGCTATCTATTTCCTTGAGCACGCCAAAACTGTTTGGTTGTTTGGGACAGGTGGGTGGTTGTATTTCACCTACTACTTTTACAGCAAAAAGTAGGTTAAAATTCACAGACATATGCTAAGAGCCATGCTAGCTGCTACATAAAGTTGCCACGTTCATTAGCTGACACAGTCCGTGTGTGGTCTCAGAACTCTGACATGGCTGTCCTTTTCTGTAGAATGATGAGGATACTTGTCCTAGTAATATTTCTTATATTAGTATTTCTACATGCAATGGAGTTGGCAAACATTTCTGACTTGTGTTGGGCAAAACTGATTCCGGTTTTTGATGAAAATGAGTGGACACCACCTGCTCACAAAATGCATGTTTTCTGGATCAGCTCTCATCTTAAGAATGTATCAAGAGGGCAAAGAATGCAAATAGTAACTGAAGTTGTATGAAAAAATAATGTAGTTAAAAGAAAGCAAAACCAAAAAACCACAGAAAACAAAAAACAAAACAAAACCCCCCACAACCAGCAAACACCCCAAAAAACAAACCCACTCCAAGGCCAAACTGGGAATGTTGAAAATTGCAGAAGAGCCCCCAAACAGAGAATGGAGCCCTGCAGTAGTGGCCTCGCTATAGTAAACTAAATCATCTGTACAAGCTGGTTCCAATAAACCATTCAACGTGATAAAGGGGTGCTATTATATTACAAAGCCCAGAAGGCTCTGGTACTTCCACTATCATGAACTGAATAGGTTAAAAGTATTTTAATGCAACTGGCATAGCTTTCTACAGTGAAAACAGAGCTACAGGCAGAAAAAAATCCCTTTATTAACGTATACAGTAGGTCACCAGGACAAATTAGAAGGAAGTAATCTGGTTTGTTCCGATCATTCAATACTGTGAAAACAGTTTAAGAAACTATGTAAAAGCAGCTGGGAAGCAAATAAGTTTTGTAAGAAGTCTTGTAATAAAAAGTTTCTCTTGAAAAATGAATTGCATGTTGTAGTTGGAGGGGGTCTCTCAAAATATTGGAGGGAAAGTTAGCCCAGAATCAGCCTCTGAAGGGAAAACTTCTTGCCACCTTGCCATTAATGTTTTATTCTTTCCTTCCTGGCTTTAGTACTAGTGGTGTGACAGAAGAGAGACACATTTGCCTGTGAACAATAAATCCCATTTTGAAACATCCGCTGTTCTTGGAGTTTTGTATTGCCTCTGTGGTCATCTGACATTCAGTAAAATAGGATAAAGACAAAACAAAGTCTGTGAGCCAAATGCCAGAATCCTTACTCAGGCTCCATTCCCTGCTTGTTGATGAAAAATGTGTGAGCATGGGCTGCAAGGGAGAGGAAATCACTGTGAATTTCAATTCCTCACTGTTTCCTCTTGAATCCTCTGGTCAGTAAGGTTTTGAAATCCCAGGAAGCTCAGGCATTAAAATTTGAAATGCATATTTTAGGGGATCTGAAGGCATCAAACAATCAGATGTGCATGATATAGCATTTGATGATAGCTCTGTGGCAGCATAGATCTACTGAATTGGCCTGATAGTGTTAGTGTATGGTGTATGCACAGGGGGACTGCTGGGCAAGGCAAGTTTCTTGGGAGCGTGGCTCCAGTGGATGGGGTGACATAGGTTCTTTGAATCAGGATCAGCAGGGGATGATTTGTCCCCTAGTCTACATGGGCAAAAATCCCAGTGGGCCAAAAACCTTGAACCCTTCATTGTTTTCTGTTGACAGTAATTTGTGCAAACTAGGGGGACTGGGAGAAGGGAGGAGTTGCATAGACAGTGTCTTAGCTGTATCAGGTGATCTGGGGGGTCAAGCTCCCCTTACCAGTAAAGTCGTCTGAATTTTTTGTGTGTCAGTTGTTGAGATCACAGGATGCTTAGAAGGAAAGACTGTGAAGGTGAGGGAAACACTCTGCTGAGTCAATGCTTTCCATGCAAAGGGGAGCCCTGAGTTTCTGCAGCTCTGCTGACACTGCAGCCACCTGTGTGGTGGTCTAGATTCTCAGGAGGTGTAAATAGGCACAACTCTTCCAAAAGCCCACCCCGCCTTTCCTGGCTACCTTGGTTGAAGATCTAGCCTTTAAACACAGTGAGGCTTTGTGGAGTACCTGTGGTTTGGGTCAGGTCTTCAGGAGATTAAAATCGGTACAGCTCAACACATCTCTAAGGTGTTGCTCCGACAGACATTTAGCACTCAGATTTTACTCTGATTCACAGTATCAGAGCCACAAATAGAGCCCTAAGTGCATCATTGTGGCAGTTATATATGCCCACATTCAGACATCACCGGCCTCCACCACAAATCTCCCAACGCAATCATGGCAATTAGTTATTTCATGATTAACATGAGAAAATATGACGTACTGAGAGCTATCTCCCCCACCCCTCCTTCCCACAAACCCTTGATCCTGCAGTATTTGAGAAAGAAAAACGAATTCAAATATTAAGTAAAACTTCTTGTCACAACAAATATGGAATAAAAAAATGATTTGAAATACTCAGTATCATTTATGATGTAATCTCCTGGCAATAGAAAGCTGGCAATGTGCTACAGTCATGCTTTCAATTACATTACTAAGTAATCACACATTAAAGTCTAATGGCAAATGATTCTTTATTCCCAGGGTGCCCTGTCCAATTGTTTTCTAAATTGGTTTCAGGAATAAGGATGCAAGCATGACTGCAAAAATATTATTTATGGTTTGGAAGTCATCTTTTGTATCCTTTTTTTTTTTCCCTGTGTGCTTTCTGGCAGATATTTCAGAATGCAGTTTATTATTTCTAGGTTCATGTTTTAGTTTGACAGTTAAGAAATGCTTAAACCTCATGATAAACTTGGTTGGATTGATAGATAGAGTTGTCAGATTTCCACTGCCACCAAATACGTTGCTTGTCCCGTGGGAAATTAATATTCTCTGAGGAAAGACCTGTGCTGGAATTCAGTATTCTTGCCTTTCTCATGCACTTGCATCTCCCCTTCTCAGTGCCTGCAGCAACTGGTATACAGTAAAAAGAATGTACAGGCTTTGTGTCTTGACAATACTAGAGTCTTCAAATATGACAAAATGTAGGACTTATGGTCCTTCTCTTTATAGAACCAAAAAAAAAAAAAAAACCCAAAGAAATTAAATGAACTCCCTGAAGAACGGAGAACCTTGAAGTACAAGATAATTCTTGAAGCTTTAGGAAGGTAAGAATTCAAATTGTGGGGGAAATTCATGCTAAAATTTTGAAGTTTGCCTTTATATTGCACTTTGCGTGTTGGAAAAAGTATATTTGTACAGCTGACACTTTCCTTTTTTCAATATTGCCGTGTTTAAACATCCTGCATGTCTTTAATCTCATCTTAGTGCTTACTGAACAGGGTTTATACATTCAACTGCATTTTCACATAGTGCAGAAAAATAAAACACTTCATAAAGTCTAATTAATCAAGACATCACACATTAAGTTCATCAAAAGGATACTGTAGCTCTGATGGTTACTTGAGTACTACTTGGGTGCCACTCAGGTACAAAGAAGGAAGAAATGCAAAGCAGGCTTGTGTGTAGAGTGTGTGCTATGAAAAGATCATGAAAAAAAAAATGGGGGTATAGTTGTACAGCTCTGCCCAGAACCAGCTGAAGCAGCCAACACCATGAGCAGCAGCCGTCTGTCCATTGGAGCATTCTGTGCTCTGTTCCTGAGCATAGAATTCAGGTTCTGAAAAATCTAGATACTTTAGACAGCCCAAATCTAAGTTTTCTGGTTTCCTATTGACATCACTCCTAATTATGGGGAACTTTTCCGTGGTCTGTGGTACCTTCAGAAAGACAAAACTTTATGCTGCTATTATTAATATTAATGTGTATATGTATGTAGAGAAAGAAATACACATTCAGAACTTACTTGTATTACACAGAAAGGTATTTAACAAAGACACAACTACTGTTGGCTTAGAATTTATGGAGCAAATTTACAAGGGCAATGTACATTTCTGTTGGCTCCTGCTGCTCCCAGGATTTCTCCCTCCTGTCCTTCTTGTACTCCCTGTGCTCTGTGGTTTGTTGCATGATGTGGAGATATTGTGAAACTGATTTTTTAGTTTCATTCTTTCTTTGCTTTCACGGCAAGTATGTCGTCTGGTGGAATAACACTGCTACCAGATACATAGACCCAGCAGGAGCCCAATGTGAGCACCGCCAAGCTGCCCCAGAGCCCAGTATGAGCCCTGCAAGGTTTGATGAATTCTAAATGTTAATTAAGTCAGATGGCTAGTTTTAGTTAAGACCATAAGTGGGTCTGATCCCTGTGAGATTTTGCTATAGTGAAAATGCAAGTACTAGAAATTACATTACCGTAATGACTTTTACAGGGTCTATACGCTGAGACTGATAACTGAGCTAGTGAAAGAGGTTGCGTGCTGTGTGGGAGGTGTATTATGAAGACAGCATTAGACCACAGTAAAGATAACGTTTAACATAGAAGTGGAATTCAGATTAGTGGTGGTGTGGTAGATGGATCTCGTTGTTTGATTTGACAACCTCAGTCTCTGCTTTGTACTGTAGCACTTGATATTGTTGTGGACATCAATGCAGACCACCTCTGAGTTTTGTGAAGGAAGCCACCATAACCAGTTTGGGGAGAAGGGTTTGTCTTGGTGTTTTTCTCAATGATATTACCTGAAGATTAGATGAGGTCATTTTTCAGAAGGGGCATGGCACTGCCCCTTAACTCTCAAATCTGCAAATAGTATAGGTCATTTGAGAAAACTGTCATGTTTGGGACCTACACCAGGACAACACTGGCCTTACTCCCTGCAGTGCAGTGCAAGGAGATGTCTTGCCTCCATGTTGTGAGCTGCACAATGTGGACTTTGAATGAGACTCATACCCAGACCTTTGACCTAAGTCCTGAATTAAATTTGACAGACCTAAGTAGGATTGTGACTTGGTGTGAGTAGTTATTCTGAAATAGTCCTGCATTATTGTGCTGGTTTTGGCTGTGATAGAGTTAATTTTCTTCATAGTACCTAGTATGGGGCTATGTTTTGGATTTGTGCTGGAAATGGCGTTGATAATACAGGGATGTTTTAGTTACTGCTGAGCAGTGCTTGCACAGAGTCAAGGCCTTTTCTGCCTCTCACCCCACCCCACCAGCGAGCAGGCTGGGGGTGCACAAGTAGCTGGGAGGGGACACAGCCGGGACAGCTGACCCCAACTGACCAAAGGGATATTCCACACCACATGACGTCATGCTCAGCATATAAATCTGGGGGAAGAAGAAGGAAGGGGGGGGGGACATTTGGAGTGATGGTGTTTGTCTTCCCAAGTAACCATTATGTGTGTTGGAACCCTGCTTTCCTGGAGACGGCTGACCACCTGCCTGCTAATGGGAAGGAGTGAATGAATTCCTTGTTTTGTTTTGCTTGCACATGCGGCTTTTGTTTTATGTGTTAAACTGTCTTTATCTCAACCCATGAGTTTTCTCACTTTTATGATTCTCTCCCCCATCCCACTGCGGGGGAGTGAGTGAGCAGCTGTGTGGTGCTTAGTTGCTGGCTGGGGTTAAACCACGACAATTATTTATTTGGTAGGTTTGCTTTCAATGTAAAATTTTACAGCTACCATGGATTTTTTTAATGTGGTGAAGTGCTCGTTTTAAGGGTAATGCTGTAAATACTAAAGTAAAAAAGTATATGAATAATCTCTTTAAGTATTCCTCTCTCCCTATCTCATAAGTGCTCTTGAGAGACTTTAGCATTAAAGTGCCTTGTATTCAACTACACTTAGGAAAGAAGTCTAGAGTATCTGCTTCTTGCATTTATTGGGTCACTCCTTGACCTGAAACAAGATCAGCTGAGGACAAACCCTAAGCATGAAAGAATAGGGTTTATAAAAATGGCAATTGCTGCAAGTGTTCTTTAAAGAAGTGTTTCTGTTGTGAGATTTTAACTGTATCTGCCTCTTCTAGTAAAAGAAGAGGGAGCAGAGAAGAAAATGAGGTTGGAATTGTTCCAAATACTCTAAGCATAATTTGCTGATGTTTGGTTTGTGCTACAAATGTTCAGAAATTAATTAGAAAACTGTCCAAATTCCCTGAGAGTACACTGACACATTGTCTTTTACCAAAGGTTGTTGCTAACAGTGAGAAATGGTTCTGGTATAGAGTGTATGCAGTGCGTGCTAAGTACTTAGCGTTATGTCACTTTATTTAAAGGTCTCCAGGCCTTATAATAATCTAGCCTTTTTGTGCTAGGTGTTGTACAAAGAAAGTGGGGGACAAGGGAATAAGAAAGGGCCCTTGCTCTGAAATGTGGGCAATCCAAAGGGGAAAAGGTGTATACAGGATGCCTTTATTCCCATTTTATGCTATAGGATTGGAGACAGAGTAAGATTTGCCCTGACTGAGCAAGGTGCTTTAAGCACCTGCCTAACATGAGCATCTAATTCATCTCTTGTGAATATGTATGTTAGTATTTAACTCAACTAAGATTTTGGTGGCTCATCTAAAATCACATCTCATGTCTATGACACAGGCAGCAATGAAACCCAAATCTCCTGCATCTCAATCTTGTGGTTTAGGAGCAGTGTCAGCCTAACTTTAAATATGAATCCACTGCCATTTAGTGAAGATTGTAAAATGTCTGTGTCTTCCTCGCCTGCCCCCCCCCCCACCTTTTGTTCAACAAGTTTTAACTTTATTATAGTAAACATCAGATTTTTTTAAAAAACCTTTTGATTTTCAGTTATTGTCTGTGGTGGTGTGAGCAAAGTATGATCTAGTTCCAATACGAAAGCAGGGTGATTAGGGTCAATCTGCACAGGTGGCTCTTTTTTGCAATTCAGTTCAGGTTAATAATTTAACCTCATTGCTGCAGAAATGCTTTGAGTCACAGAACTTTGAGGCAGTTTGGACTACAGGGATGTTTTCATGGGTGTTTGGGAGGTATGAGTTTACAAGTTACGCATTAAAATACCTATCAACATTTTAGTCAACATTTGTTCTTCCAGCCGAAGCAGGTCTTAATTCCTCCTTTTGGTATTTATTTGAAGCATCAAGATTTCATTCTGGATTGCATTCAGAGATGTTAAGACTTTGATTTGGCTTCATTATATATAGTTTTATCAATTCTGTGCTATTATGACTTCTAAAATAATTTAAAGAAGTATCAATACAACATATTAAGATGGAATATGTTTGAGGTTTAAAATTATTTTTTCTGTTATTATGGAATATATTTTTTTTCTTTCTAAGAAGGAATTTTGAGAGGAAAGTCATAGCAAACGAATGAACTCGAGATCTTGGAATAATATAACTTTACGATGGGCCTTGACCTCGGTACATTGTGGACTAGTCTCTATAAGCAACTTGTATTTTGGATTATAGGATTCTTCTTGTAATTATTGTGTACTGTACTTGAAGTAAGTGAGATACTCTGTGTTCAGTAATTTTGGACTTCGGCTCCATAAAGATTAACATCTATGACATTGAGAAATGGTAAAAGCCTCCAGGGATATTTCAGATATAAGAAAGTGCAGTGAACCTGTCTATATAACTGATCACACCTTGACTTAGAAGCTTATTCTGAAATCAATGCCACAACTACACACACAAAATCAGGGGAAGTCTTCAGATGAGAATATAAAGTATAAGCGATGTTCAAAATCATAAATGCATGATCCTTTCTTCAACTGAAAACCCAGTTATGGAATAATAAAATTTTTTTGTTTCTTTTAATTTAAGGAACATGACCAAAGATAACTAGAAATTGATTCAGTTTAATAGTTTCCAAGGAATCAAATAACTTATTTCCATGGACTTGCAATGTAAGCCTACGGATAGGGGAGCTAGCTGGTGAATGCACACTTTCACATGAAGCATAAGCTGTTATCAAACTTGCAGGGTTTGTGGACTCAAAATTCTCATTAACAACTTCTGCTCCTTTCTAAATTCAGTTCTATATATCTTCTTTTGTATTTCTAATCTCCAGATTGTAAGTTGAAGTATTTAAAAAAAAAAAAAAAGAGAGAGAAGAGAAGAAAAAAAAGACTATTTGGTCCTGGTTTAGATAGAGGAAATTCTGAAGCCTTGAAAGGAGACTGAGGTTTACAGATGTCTATTCCAGTTTTGGAGCTCAAACACTGAGGGCGTGCATTTAGACTTCTGAGCTGAACTGAATTTTCTTGAAGTTTACCTTTTACACCTGCAGACAACAATAAATTTATTCATATTATGTGCATATGTATATATATGCACAAACATTCTGATGAAGCCATAACCAAGAATTGTGTACTGGAAAAGCAAAGGATGGCAAGGAATAGTAACACATGAAATGGTTCATCAGAGGGTCTGAAAGTGCTTCCCTACTAGTAGTTAAGTTAATTATTCCTGAAAATGCCCTTTATGATAAAGCTTTTCACTAAAAAAGTATTAAAAGCTAAAAAGTGTTTGTGACCATTTTAACTTATTCCTAAATTCAGCAGAATTTGTTTCTTATTCCCAAATGCATTCAAGCTAATGGTTAGTTGTAAATGTGTGCTAAAGTTATATGGGCATGAATACATAATTAATTTTTAAGGGCCCTTGCTGAATAGGTTTGCTTTTCTGATTCAGGCTCTGACTGTGGAAACCCATGATACATTTTTATTCCACAATGAATAGCAAAGTCTCTTAAGTTCACCAGAAACCATTGCCTTTTTTTTCATTAATGTGGACTAGCTCTTGCATTTAGGTTGATTATGCTTATGTGTTGCTGTAAATCTGGAGTAACTTTTTTAAAACTATAAAAAAGCATTATGCTGACTTCATCATATATACTATATCTTTTCCTTGATGTACGTGAGCTACATTAATTGATTAATTACTGTATGTTTATACCTAGGGATTGAAGTAGTTAAATGCTTTTGTAGTAACCAGTTCCTCTTCTTGCTGATTCTTTTACTCTATACAATAAAAGAAATTCAAAGTAAAAGCCAATGACTGTATATCCTGTGCATTAAGGTTGCCATTTGGTGCTCTAATTAAAAAATTCTGCCAATTAGTAACATAATTTCAACCAAAGTTTGTATCGAGACCACTAAAAAGGCATTGTCCTAAAGCCTGAAGGCAGAGATCGTGTTCAGAAACAATCCCTTTTGTCCATGAATGAGTATATTGTTCATTCTTTGGAAAGCTGACAAAGATCCTTGTTGCTGACATTTACATTTCTGTTGAGCTGTATGAAAATATTCGGCATAATTGCATCCGACACAGGCAGACCTCTTAGTATCCTGGAGTCCTAACATGTGCAACAGCCTGTCTTGGATCACATGAAAGGAGGAAAGGGGTGCAGGCATCTGATCACAGTGAGCACAGGCATGCGTGATGGTGTGCCAAGAGGTAGACTCTCCCCTTGGATGTACCCAGGTGATATGACAGAGGAGGAGCTGTGCTGATTGGGAATCTTGGCATGCAGGAGTGTTCTTGAGGACAAGTCTCTGCTGTAAGGTATGGACAACCTAGCTGCTATGTGGCACCTCTGTCTCTTGCACACAGGACGCTGGGCAGGCAGTGAAGGTGACTGACAGATAGCCGATCATCAATATCTGGTGCATGGTACGGGGGAGAGACAGAGATGCTG
Source organism: Pelecanus crispus (assembly GCF_030463565.1). Classification (NCBI taxonomy): domain Eukaryota; kingdom Metazoa; phylum Chordata; class Aves; order Pelecaniformes; family Pelecanidae; genus Pelecanus; species Pelecanus crispus. Next base: position 77,887,776 of record NC_134644.1, on the reverse strand, counting down.
TTCTACCAACATGTGAAATATTGTCATTGTGGCGAGGCCAAATGAATAAGAAGAGTACTTGAGATGTGATGCTCTGTGTGCATGTTTTTTCAGCCTGGGAGCACTCTTCATCTAAGTGTTTCTTGAAAAGCATGACATTCTGTCCTTTTGCAAAAAAATAGCCTAGGACCCATTTGTATTATGTCAAGGTCCTTAGTGCACTAGTAGGTCTTAATGGCCCTGACCAACCTCATCTGGCGTTTCAAGCTCACTCTACCTGTGAGCTCTAGAGGTGTTTCAACTCAGCCCTGGATCTTCAGTTTCTGCCTGAGCTATGTGGTTAGGTGTGCCTGTCCCCAGCTCAGCTACAGCTATGCCTGTGCCTGGCCAAGGGCCACATTGATCTGGACCATGACCTATGAGCTGACTTCTTGGCTTGACCTTGGGCCTGCCCTGTCACCATGGACCTTCCCAGTGACCACTGGGCTGTGTCTAGCCCCGGCTACTGCCACTGGACCCAATCCTGACCTGTGGATTGACTTCCTGGCTTGACTTGGGACCTGCCTCATCACCTCAAATTTGCCTGATGATGTCTTCATTGAACCTGGCCACCAACCCTGCGCCTGCCTTGCTTGTCTTGCTTGAGGACAATGGAACATGTCACTTGTCTGGTGAAGCCATGCCCTGCTAGCTATATTACCACCCTTAGCTCCTGGCCCTGAGGCACGAAGGACCAGGAGCTTGCAGCTTCCTGACATACTGTTTGCTTCTGCTCTTTATCAAGTCTCTCTTGTGTGGATGAAATGATCTGGAAAGGTGCTATATAACACCAAGCTGAAGTTTACTTGCCTTCTTGCAATGTTTTTGTCAGGTTGTAGGATTTGAACCGAGAGAAGTAGGAAAAGATATGCTACCAGGGTGGGGAGGAAACAGGCAAATCCCAACTGTGCCTTCATACCTCTTCTTGAAGTGCAATTGTGTCTTTTATTGGATGCAACATAAGTAACTGTTACTCATTTCTATCACAGCAAGAGCGTCTGCCATTTTATTTTCATACGTAGTCTCTAAATAATTGGCATGTGGAGGTGCATGAGTCCCTTCAGTGACCTTCGAGAAAGCGGAAGTGGCTCAGCTAAGTGCCCTGAGTTAGACGAGTTTTGAGCACTTTGTGTCATCACCCATTGCATGTTTGAAACGTCACCTAAAATGGATAGACAGATTTTAAAAATCCTTTTTTTAATAATTTCAGTTCTGTCCATATGTTTTTGTGCACAAAACCCCCAAGCTGTATTTAAGATTTGGCTGAAAACCTGGCATAAATGGGTTGGCTTACAGTGACTGCTGCTCCCATTTTGTATTTTGAGAATAAGTTTGCAACACAGGAAAATCAGGCTACAGATGTCTGAGTTCCTGTGAGTGCTCATGACAGAGGAAACTAGATATTTAAAGTGTTTCCAGTGGAATAAAAACTCACTGCAAGATGTAGACACAACAGAGTTTTTAACCACTGGTTGAAAGCCTTGCCTAGAGTTGGCCGTAGTTGTGAAATAGTGACAAATTGCTTTTAATAGCTTTTCATCTGTGCATCCTTTAAAATATTGTAATGTCACTTTACATAACTGAACTGGAAGGTTATCTAAAATTCATCTTCACACCGTGCTTACTAAACAGTATAGATATAAATTTTGTATCCTCATAGTGTTCAGATTGCAGAGGGCATGTTTGGAATTTCTCTCCTAAATCATGTATTTTTTTTCTGTTTATATTGTAACTTATCTGCAAATTTCTTTCAGAATAAAGTCTTCCCAAATAGCCTATCAAAATCATACCTTTAGGTATTCAGTCCATAGTGAAACTCTGTGTTAGATCCTAAAAGCACAGTATAAGAAGTAACCATACTCATGGTAGTAGCTGTTTCATTAGAAGTCTACAGAAGTAGAACAATGTATTGGACATCGCATTTAACAGAGTTAATTAGTGTACAATGGTTATTTAATATGTTAATCAAGTTTTAATCATGATAAAATAGACTAACCTTGCCATTATTCTGCCATTATAAAAGTGTAATTGAAATAGATTGGAAAAAAATTCAGTACATTCTTGTCAGCATCTTAAAAACTCTGAGCTCAGAAGCACTACAGTACTCAGATGCATATTTCAAAATAAGTTGTATTTTATCGAAGTAGATTTAATTCAGTTGGTGTTTTATGTTAAAACCAAGAGCCACAAACTTGACAGAAACAAGTTCAGGACATAGTTCTGCAAACATGTTATCTCTTTCAGCTTGATTTCCTAAGGAAGAAGCTAATGCAGTCATGGTGTCTATCTCTGACCATGTTTATCTGTCTTTCTGGACATCCTCATGAAGTCCAAACTCTTGGAAATTTGTCAGAGGAGTAGCAGCTCTGAAGGAATGAAGTCTCCAGAAATGAGAAAAGTACGGAAGAGGAGAGAGTTGTTACTAGTAGCTATGCTGACAAAGTGGCTGCAGGCTGAGCTTGCGCATTAGACTTTCAGGAATCTGCACAAGAGAGGGGCCTCATGAATACACTACGGGGTTCGTTTGGGTTTCATTAGACATTAGAGAATCCAACCACAAGTACAGGTTCATAGGAATCCAGGCCCCATTAGTTTTATTCAGTTACTTACAGAAAAAGTTGTCTAAACTTCGCAGCAGAGACAGTTGGTGGTGTGGCTTTAATCTTGATTATCTTGATTATGCAGACCAGCAGATTTACCACAGCTTGCAACGGTCTGTCTTCAGCTGCCACTTGGGCACCCTTCTAAAGGAAATCCATGCAAGGTTGTCTCACACTTGAGGTCCAGTTAGAGTACACCAAGGATGCATACCTGGGAACCAGGCCATGGGGAACAAAGGGAGAGGATCTCCAGTTTAGGCACAGCCACAGGGCATCATATTTCATTAGGGAGGGAGAGGATACATTCTCACTTAGGTGTGTGGTAGCCCAATTGTATCAGCAGCCACAGTCTATAAGTAACAGTAACAAATATAAATTTGTGATTAAAATACATTCCTTTTCATTTCCCTCTAGCTTTTGGGGCAGTCTTCAGAGTTCATGGTTTTGTTCTATCCTCTGCAACCAAGGGGTTATCAATATTTTAACTATCTTTTAAAATAATTAAGTCTGATGCATTCATGACTTCAGGCTTGAATCTCTAAGAAATCTTTAAAAAAAAAAATGTACCTGGTCTTGTGATGCTCCAGATAACATTGTAAGATTTGGAAGCACAGATAACTGTATTGAGTTCAGATCTTTCATTAGTGTAAATGAGTAAATCAGATTGGTTACAACTATTCAGAGGCCTGACTTTGTATTTTCTGCGTAAGCCAAAATCTTGTCGATTTCCAAGGGGAGCCACGCTTTCATATATCTGTGAATGTTGTTAGTGTCTGTGTACTGTGAATTTGGTGTCTAATTACATCTGCAGAAATACTGTTCTTCCAAGATCATGAAACTCACTCTTCTTTTTTTTCTATTAACTGTATTTCTGCAAGCTATGGGCTTGATTTTTTGTTCTACTACTGAAAACAAAATGTGGATAAAATCATACCCCTTTAAATTTTAGTACTGGAGAATAATTTCAAACAGACCTTTCTGTGAGCAGGCTCTCAGAAGGATTACAGTGTAGGGAAGTTCACAGTGCTGTATCTCTTAGCAAAGAAATTTCAGGTTTAGTTAGGCAATATATGCTGCCTGCCCGTTTCCTGACTGATCACTTTTGGTATGAGATGTGGTTTTGATTATTTTCTATATTCAATTTTGTTAAGAATCAGTTAAACAGAATCATTCATAGTGATGAGATTAAAATAATTGCTTCTAATTTTTACAATGCCCTTTTTATAGGAGGATCAACAAAGAACAATCAAAGACTTCTGATGTGGGGTCCAATTTGACCTAATAGTGACCAAAAAAAGCACCTGAGCCAAATTAAGTTCTGACACAAGTAGTGGTGCAAATGACGTGAACACCTTTCTTTTAGTAGTCAGGAGCCTTTTCTCACAATGCTTAGTCGTAACACTGGAGAGCCCTGTATTCTTGTTTTCCTCATGTCTGCAGTTCTGGCAGTCAGGGGAGGTAAGCTGAAGAACAGAGAAATCTCAAGATGACCTCCCTTCTCCTGCAATGGTGCTGAGCAACCAGAGCAGGAGCTCTGCCCCCAACAGACTGTATCATCCACTGATCAGGCATGTATTGTAGTCAGGTTGTCTGGGTAAGTTATGGCAAGTTCTGGCCTTGAAAAGTAACTGATGTGCAATGTTCCCTTTACACCAATCATTTTGAGCCTGTTGTCTACCGGGATTAAAGGTTACTTCTGAGGACCCCCGTTGCCCACGCAGGAATCAGCGCTGCCCATGTAATGCTTTAGTATTTTGCAACTTGAAAATGTTCGTTTGCTGATTTCTGCAGCGCAGAGAATTTGGTGAAATTTTAAGAGAACAGTGTAGGAACCCATCTTGCCCAAACATTTTATGAAACCTTAAGTACAAAGATTTTGTTCAATGAACTGAAATATGGGGTCATTTCAGATGATCAGGGAAATTAATAGGCTACAGGGGTATCCAGTTAAATGTTGGCAAAATAGTACTCACATTTTCTGATGTATAATTTTTTCTCTGCTGAAGCTGTCAGGAAAAAAAAAACTAATCAGTAAATTTAGTTGAAAAATTCATTGTTCCTTTTTTTTTTTGATAGTTATTTTTGTTCTCCAGGTTTCAAAAATGACCCATTTTTTTTTTGTTTTTCATTAAAATGTTCACCGATCATTTTCACTTAAAGTTTCATTAAGAATGGATGTACATCAGTTGCTAAAGAGTCCATTTTCCAAAACATTACAGTCTTGGAAGGGGTGGTATAGCTCTGGTAAATTTAAAATGTTGCTAACCTTTTCTTCCCCTAAAACATATAGCATGGAAGTGAAATTTTTGCTTTCAAATACTCTAGTTAGTTTTGTAGAAAAGAAAAAAAAGTTGTAATGCTAAAAACAGTTTGTGAAAATCTCATATGGAAAAAAAAATTCCATGTAGTTTTATTGTTGTTGTTAAGCCAGCTCAAGAAAAGAATAATTAGTAATATTGTGTAACTGAAATTAATTTGACATTCGGAGCTTGCACATGACTGAGAGCAAAGTATTTGCCTACCATTTATTAGGGACTTACTTATATAGTGCTCTTCAAAAGACCTCTGTATTTATAATGTTCTGTTTGCACACCCACTCACTTTCAAGATGGTGAAACTCCCAGAACATTGCTATTATAAATATAAGAAAATACTTATCTTCTCTACCCTAGTCATTTCTTTTTCCTATCAGTGGTTCAAAATCACAGGCAATAGCCCCTAAAATTGAAGAGTAACATGTTAAAAGGTAATAAGAAATATTGATTACCCCCTAGGGATTTAACCAGTGGAACTCACGGTGGTAATTTTTGAAGTCAGAACTTAAGTTTGGACATTTATGGTGGTGGTGATAACTTTGGATTGCATTTTAGTATTTTGTTAGTGACTTTGAGGGGACAAAAGTTCACATGATCACAGTGAGGAGATACTCTGCCTGGTCTGCTTGCTTGGCACTAAAGGATGTGCAATGGCTGTGAGGGCAGTAGATGATCAGGGAAATTAAGAAGCTATAGGGGTATCCAGTTAAATGTTGGCAAAATAGTACTCACAGTACTTAATAGCTATGTCCCCTCTAGTCTGCACGTGACCAGTTGTAGGAGCTGCTGTGGCCGAGGCTGCTACATTGATGTGACTGTACAGGAGTTCCAAAACTTGCGAGGATGCAGAGAGGACCACCCTGGATAAATACATCACCACTCAGCAAGCAGGACAAGTAGGAGATTGCTGCTTTTTTTATATCTTATTGAGCTGCTGGGCTGACCTCACTCAGAAACAGGATAAAACCAGGGCAGGTGGACCACTGTAGTGAGTCTAATAGAACAACACAGGGATTTCCAGACTGGGTTGGAGCTGAAATTCCTCTAGCTTAATATCCTTGGATCCCGTTCTGGAGGTGCTGAGTTCAGGGGACAGGATAAAGAAATCTGGAGTTGATAAGGACAGGGCAATCTGTCTTTGTGCATGGGTAGCTCTGGTGTCCCTGTGACTAGGACAACAGACTGATGTCAGTGACTGTTTTACCTATGGAGGCGTTTTAACTTAATACAAATTAGTCGAAGAACCACTAGCATTGCTTTCTGTCATAGAACAGCCGCAGAGATCATAGCTAAGGCTGGTTGAAGAATGTTTTCCTTGCAATTTTTCTTTTTTTTTTTTTTTCTTTTGGTGCTACTTAAAGTCTAGATAGGACAAGTTTTAGCCTGTGAATCATTGTCCGCTTCTTCCCTGTTGTCATTCTACTAAATGCTAAGATACTTAGGCTGCATGATTGGTCACTTAAATTACATGGTATTGGTGCTATTTTTTTATCTGACAGCTTAAATTTAATGAGTTATATATTCCATTGGCCTTGAAGTTCTGCTGGACCTGTCAGAATAATTTGATGGGTGGGTTTGGGTTTTTTTTGGGGGGGGGAGGTGGGGGTGGGGGGTGTTTGCTGTGTTTTTTCTTGACCAGAAACATAGTATTATTCAATGGTATTTGCCCCAAAAGGAAGGTAGATTGTTAAAGCTTCCTTTTCCCTACAAAGAGAATTTAATTCACTGTGGAATACTTTTCTGTTTTATGATCAGCCAAACAGAGTAGTGGGCCCCAGATTTGTTTTCTGTAAATACTTGCATGAAACAAACTTTCCTCATACATGCTCACAAAAAGCAAGGTCTGTTAACATGTTTAAAACCAAATTCTATTCCGAAGTCATGGCTATTTCTTCAGTCCTGATTTAAATGCTCTGTTTAAATTATGGTTCTTCAACTCTGTGCAAAAGTCTTGAATAGGACCATGGTAATGACGTGGTGAAAGATAATCTGATTTTTTTTGTTATGCATCATGGCTTGATTCATGTATTATTGTTCGGAGATCAGGAGGTAAGGTACATTTACCTCTGAACTTCTGAGAACGCACCACTGACTTTAGAAGAGTGCTCGGATCAAGCAGGTTTTGCAGGAGTATCAGTAAGTCACGGTGAGGGAAGGGCAATGTGGCAGCAGACGAGTTAAAGTAACTCACGTGGAACTGGCAATTGCCCAAATGATCTAATTCTATTAAACTGGGAACTTGTGACACTCTTCTTAGGGGCATAGGGGATAAATGAAATGGATGGCTACTGTGCACCAGCAGATCAATAATTGTCTTTAAAAAGTAAATACTGTCTCCAACCGTTTTTGATGATAACTGGAAATGATTCTTTGGCAACCATCTATTTACTAAACCCAATGTGAACTGTCAGAGCTTGTTAGGGCTAGATATAAGGCAGGGTGCTGTGCTATCTCACTCAGATACAGTCAGGAATTTTTTTGCTATAGTTTCCGTGACTAACACCATCCAGCAAAACCTCCTGGCCAGCCGTGCAGAGATAGTTGTCTCTTTTCTGGATGCTGTTACGAGACTTTACTCCTTTCAAAACAGCAATGGCAACTTTGGTTTTCCGCTCTTTTTTTCTTTTCGTGAAAGAAAAGAAACCACGTGAGGTCAAACACCACGATTCGGTTCTTCCCGAATTGCACACGAGGTCGTTACGGTCCAGCGTGCAGCCATCGGCCCCTGTGAGCAAGAGAGGCGGGGGAGCACCATTTCCCCGGCCAAAAACCGGGCCGGCCCCCGCGCCCCGGCAGCGGTGCCCGGCCCCGGCCGGCGGCGGGCGGTAGGTGGCAGTGTTAGCGTGCGGATGGGGCCTGCAAGGAGCCGGCTAAAAATGGCTCGCGGGGCTGCCGAGCCCTTCGGAAGGGAGCCCTGAGCCCCGGGAGCGTCAGGCCGCCAGGTCTCTTGGAAGATCCAGCAAGCCGCAGGTGCTGCTTTGCAAGTGCACGCTCCGAAACAAGACTGAAAGCCTCTCGGAGGAGAGGGGGGAAAGAAAAAAAAAAAAAGAGGGAAAAAAGAGGGAAAAAAGAGAAAAAAAAGAGGAAAAAAGAGAAAAGAAAAAGAAGAGAGGAAAAAAAGAAAAGAAAAAGAAAAAAAAGAACAAAAAAAGAACATGTGTGTGCTGTTCATTTATTCAGAGCCACGCAATCTGCCAATCATCCTTTACATCGCTCGGTGCCTCGGGAAAAGCTGCTCAGAAACAATCTTTGTTACTCGAGAGAACCGGGCTTGTGCTTTTATGCCACTTGGAGAAAGCATGAAACATTTTTTCCCTTATGAAACTCAGCATGAATAAATCAATTAGGAGAAGATCTGAAACCTCTGACCCTTGCAGATTCAGACCAATCCAAGCTAAACCCTCCCCTTGCTTCCTCGCTCTTCCACTCATAAATAAATTAAAATAAAATAAAATCAAGGAGGGAAAGGAAAGAAGTCTAAAATGACAGCCCAGGCACTGGAGAAGGGTTGTTTGTCTCAACTGTATGATTATGCTGTCCGGCTGTAGAGATGTTGTGTGCGTAACATGCCTTAAACAAAATCAGAACAGGAGAAACAATTTTTTTTTTTTTTTTTTTTTTTTAACTAACAAAAGCTTGGCTTTAACATAAATTACATTGTCAGCAGTAACAATAGGCAGGGATTCAAGATCTTCCCTCCCGCCTTCCCAGAAGAGACCAAGAGCCCCATGTCATGGGATGCCAGTGGGCACTTGGAATTGCAGCAAGATCCACACCTTGGGACAACAGGACAGTACTGAATGCCACTTTGGCATAGTGAATCATGAACACCAGCCACTTCAGATTTCTTTTTAGTAGGGGGGCTGGGTGGAGGTTGTTAAAGGATGATACAGAGACCCATCCAAAGGAAGCAATTTACAACACCACTAGAAGAAGGAGATATATCGATCCTACAAAATCCAAGAGCTATGCTACGTATTTTTGATTATCATATATCGACATCTTATGTTAGTTTACTTAAAAAGTGCCATTGGTTATAACTTGGGTGGGGTATATTTTCATCCAATTACTCAAGTCATTAGATTCATAGCTACTCTTACACTATGCCTTTCATGCTTCAGTGGTCTCTATTCTCCAGTTCAATACATATTGAGCTGGGACAGATGCCTTTCAACTCGGTTTGCCTAAAAGCCACACTAGCCCTTATCTCCAGATCATCTAATCTTGGGGTAAAGCATAGGTTTTATTTAATTAGTTGTGATGCAAGATTTTCTCCTTGTATATTTCTCAGACACCAAACCTTTTACCTTTGCTAACAAGCATCCATGTGACACTTTGCACTCCCTCTAGCTCCAAATGACTGCTGTCTTTGTGGAGGCATAAAAACGTGAATGGACCTTCAGAGATCATCTAGACCTTTCCTCTGGCCCAGCCCGTGATTGTATACCAAAACTGCTTACAGCACAAAACTGTATTTGTTGGGCCTCTTGACACTTTCATCAGCCCCTGCCCAGAGGGAAAGAATTTGCCCCTTGAAGGAGAATTCTCTCTGCCATGTCTGTGTTGTGGATTTGTTTTTTATGAATCCTGTCAGTGAAGCTCACCTGTCAGTGAGCTTGCAATGAGGGTAGGGTGGGCCAGGATTTATCCTGTGGTTCTTTGCATACAGGTCCATAATAAACTTTCTTGTGCTCCTTTTTTTTTTTCTTTTTTTTTTTAAATTGAAGCTCTTATAGGTCTTCCTAGCTTATAGTTTCTGAAATGTCAGGTTTCCATTCAGCAGCTATTGCAGGAATCAGAATTAAAAAATATCTTTGGCTAGATTCAGAGTCACGTGTGTGATCTGGGAGTCATTGAGAGTAGCCCAGAAAGTCTTATGGGTTGTGGAAAAATAATCCTGGGCTTGAATCTTAGCAGCATTGTCCGTTTAAAATGAAAAAAGTGACTGGGGATGGGGAGGGGTGCTAGAGGAAATACAATTGCTTTTAAATGCTGGATATCCTTAAAACCAATAGCTTTCCCTATCCACATGTTCTTGGAGAATCGGAGTCAGTTAATAAGTTTTGCATGTATGCTTCTGAAACTCTCTTTTTTTTTTTTTTTTTTTTTTTTTTTTTTTTTTTTTTTTTTTTTTGTCTGGAGTATCTTTCTTCTGCCTGTGACGGGAATAGACTGCACAGGAGGTTCTTAACCAGCAGCCAAAATATGGGCTCACATGTTTTTGTAAGGTTAGTTATACATCTGTTTTGGGTAAAATTGTTGCAGGAATGGAATTTGACCTATACTGTTAGGCTCTTTGTGTGATTTGTTTGGGCTGCGCTTATAAATTGTTTGGTTCATCTGTGTAAATTCTAGAAGGAAAAGTCACCTGAATTAAACAATGTACTTGTCTGCTTTTATGTCTGCTGGATGAAATCTGAAAATAAGAGAGGAAAAAGAAGCTATTTGATCACGGCCGTGAAGGAGACAAAAGCTCTCCAATTCTGGGTATGGAAAGTTTTTCTTATTCCTTTAAGTGATGGGCTAGTCTCCAAAAACCTGTGAAGTGTTCAGTTTGAATAAACAATCAAAGATCTGGATGTTTATCTGAAGCTTTTCTATAGACCTTTGGGGTGGAAATGGGTTTGGGAGGCTTGAGAGAATGAGCTCTTTGTACTCTTTGCATTTGGTGTGGTCAGGAGTACCACAAGCATGGCCTTTCTTCCAGTCATTTGGCATTTCAGCTTCCTGTTGTGGTCCCACATCAAGGTGTATGATACTGAAACAAAAGAAAAGGTCTTAAAGTGATGCTGTGAAGAGAGAAACTATAAATATATATTAGATTTCTGCTTCTACTTTCCTTAAATCAAAAGGTCCATCTTCAAAATCATGTCTATGAAAGGACTCTTTATGCAGAAGTGGATTTTCCCTGTCTTGGAATAAGTTGGCAATCACTCTGGCACAGGGGACAAGCTAGCCAGGTCAGGACTTCATTGGTAGATGTGTCCATTATTTTAATCTCTCCCCCCCCACCCCGGTTAGTGCAATGTCGCTACATTCCAACTTTTACTCAGTTCCGTCTATACCGATGTATTTATCTTTAAAGATAAACGGGGTTTTGAGTCTTTAAATAACATTGGGATGTCTGTTTCAAGCTGGATGGGATATTTGGGAAGATTCTTGTTTTACCCAGATGGTTTGCTGACTCCTGCTTCTGCTTGCTCATTTTAAACTAAAATAGAAACTCTATCAAAAAATCCCTTATAAATCCCCCTGCTTTCTCATGGGTTGGATCATCTAAGCCACAGAACATTATAGGGGGATCTTTACACCTCCTGACTTTTGGTTTGACTGGTTAAAAGTTGTGCTGCTGCTCTGAATCTCAGAGCTCCAGCTCTGAGCTGAGAGGTGCTTCATTCAGAGAGCTTGTCTGGCTAGCTGTGAAAAGCTGGGTGATGTAAGCTGTCTTTCACTCACAGGTGGAGAGCACCTTCCAGGTGTACAGGAAGGACTATTGGCTAAGGCACTGCTGAAGGGTTGTGGCGTTTGCTTAAGCAGGGTGAGCACCTTACAGGGCAGGTCAGAAGTCCCTAGCTGCAGAAAGCTTTGGAGGAATTGTGTGAACTACTCCTGTGCATACAAGCCACTCTGAATTGCCTCTCATTAAAGCAGTCTGTGCTGGCATAGGTATTTTTCCCATGAAGGACAGCTTCTAGGTATTAGGGGATAGTCTATAATTTAAATGTACAGCAGTGAACATCAGTCTACCAAAACAGGCCAGAGTACAACCAGCCTGTTTCAAATCAGTTTGCAGTATCAGTGAAAATCTACTTGGCACTTGTTCATTACCCTTTTTAAGCCAAAGCAGATTATTATTCATTGTTTCCTTTAATGTCGTCTGTTTGGTTTATGAGGAATGACTCAAGGAAGTTTTTCTCTAATTCAAAACAAACAGTCTGCTTACACACTGATTGTCTGAGCTTCAGCTATCCTGGGGAGTCTGCACCGCATGTCAGGTGTTACAAGACTGGAAATGATTTTCAGGGTCAAGCAGAAGAAGAGAGAGAGAGAGAAATATCTTCTACGAAGCCATGGCTGTTGATAGCTTTTCAACTCTAACCTGTTGTAAAGATCTGACTGAAAATTAGACCCATTGTGCAGTGTACTGAGGTAGTACACTATTAGTTACCTACCCCTGGGTTCCTCTCTAATTGAGAGAAGAAGATACATTACCCTGGAGGACAGTTGAGAGCACCTGGTGCAGGATCCTGCTTCATGGTCCTATGAAGGGAATGATTTCTCTCTGCTGAAAACTGGCCTGGCTGACTAACTGTGCTGTCTGAAGTCAGACTGTGTGTACTCCCCTCATGTCTCCCTGTTGTATGCAGGAAACAACAGTCCAAGCTTGTTTATACTGAATTGACTCTTTTCATCACAAATTTCAGTTGTGGGTGGACCATACTTATAAAATGTAACATATGAGTGTTCCAACTCTTACTGTCATGTAAAAATTACAAATAAATGCATTACTGGTAAGAAAATGTATAGCTTAGGGTTAAGGAGGGTAAGATCAGCCATTATAATAATGATACCAACCAGTTCAAGTTCAGTCTGGCTCAGTCATACCTGTAAGGTGCTGTCTTCCAGGGGGTGTGTGTTGGTCCACATGAAGGGAGTAGAATATAACTTGTAAAGATTGTTTGTTAAGTGTTGATATCATATTTGATGCTCCATCAGATACAAAATGTACCTAATCCCTGTAAAATTTACGAAAGTAGACGCCATGCTCCAGGAACCCCAGGGAAAAAAGAAATTAAAATAGGTTACAGAATATTATAAATAGTTATTGACAAACCTCAGGCATTTTCAGAAGCACAGACAATCTAACTGCACTGTCATAAACTCCCATGGGACCTAGATAAATGCTTATCAGGGTGCTTGTTAAAATAAGAGGTCTTTGCAATCTGGGAATAATGAGGACACATCTAGTTTGAAATGAACATCTGTACATAATATTCTTAAGGACATTACCTCACATGGATCAATATTTAAAGCATATTTTAAAAATAAAATACTAGACAAATGAACAAGGAATAAGTGCATACTTACATGCTGAATGCAGCATGATGGATTGGAAGAATCAAGAAAATCAACATCAAGTCTGAGGCAAGCGTTTATATATGGACTGCACAGGTCAGGGAGAGGACAGGGTTCCTGCTGTTAGGAGTGTTATAAGTGGGGAGAAGGGGGTGCATAGGGGTTTCTACAGTGCTGTGACTGTGATTTCTGCATGTGTGTGTAATGCAGAGAGGTATATCTATATGCGCACTGTATAGCACTCACACACTTCTAAAATGTTGTATCAGTGACAAGATCAAACTCCCAGTAAACTCAAACTGTTACAATTTGGAGGCTGGTTGACAGAATTAAAAAATGTAGAAACATTTTTTTGGTGTGTGTGTCAATGTATGCTTCTGTCCACGCCCAGCAAAAGGTCTGTGATGCCACTGGCATTGAAGGAGTGATTTGTTGCTGTGTGTGATGTTCTCTTGTGCTTCTCCATTCATCTTTCAAGAATCTTCTTTTCCATGTGCCTGTTCTCTATTTCTCTATTGTGTCATTCCTCCACGCTTTCTGAAAGGAAACCGTTACCGTGTAGTTGTGATCTTTGTGCTAACCAATACTCCAACTAAAACTAGTGGGTTAGATTCTTTTCTGCTATAGTGTTTTAACTCCTATCAGTGGAGTTATTCTAGATTTTGGCAGTTGTAACTAATCACGTCACTAAAAAATACATATTGTCAAATTTATCAATGATTCTGGAGTGATATATGTGAGATAACACCATAACTGAAGACACCATAAAAAAGATTTCCTGAGAAGCAGTCACTGTCTGACCCTCTTAATATTAAAAATATTCGGTCTTTCTATCAGCCCTGTGGTATTAGGATAGCATAAGTTACCTGTTCCACAACTCACAGATTGAAGTCTTCTGTCCATGAGGGTTATGTAGTATGATCAACAAGATGACCACTTCTAGACTTCTGAATTGACTGATTTTAGAGGCAGTTAAAAATGTATAAAAGGAAATTAGTGAAATCCAAAATGTTTTCATTCTGCAGTATTAAAGTTTCCATATGTTATTTCTAAATTTAAAATACAATTCTAATGATGATTTTAAAAAGCAGTTCATGGATGTTTCATAGAATAATGGAAACTAAGGCTGAGAAGAAGTATCAAGAAATATAATCAACTTTGTATTGTTCTTGACAGATACTTGGCTAATATCCCAATGAAAACCTCCAACTGGAGATTCCACCATCTCTCTAGGCCATCTATTTTAAGGCTTAACTGTTCCCACTGTTAGAAAGTTTTCACTGTTGTCTAAATCTCACTTGCTGAAATGTAAGTATCCTACTACTTACCCTGCCAAAGTGAATGAGAAGAATAGATTATTCCCCTCCTCTTTGCAAAAGTCTGTCTGTTTTTCTCCCTTAAGAGTATAAAATACCTTTTTTTAATAAATTCTAGGTACTTGATGTGCATGTTCCTGTTGAATATGTTTGCTACAAGAACTGCAGTGCATTTGGTTCAGTTATGTTAATGCTCAGTTATGTCCCCTTTATATTTTTTGTGTTGTTGCTTTTTTCACTCTGCGCAGACCCATCCACAGCCAGTTTCTGCAGCAATTTTGCTCACAGTTCTGTTCTAAACTGCCATAATACCATATTCCCAGGACATCAATAAATCTGATGTATTTTGACTATTTATCTTGCAGGCAATAAATATCTGTTTACAAAGTGCGTTTCGTGTATTCACTCAAATTACATTTGGGCTGCTGCAATCCTGGAAAAAAGAGGTGCTAAAGGTTTGATGCGGGAGAACATTGCATTTAACTTCAGGGGAGAACTAAACTTGTGATTCTGTCATCAAAGGTGAAACAGCAAAGCCCTATTTCTTGCTAACGTTAAACCATTTATTCTTATTTATCTGTCATTTTTATTACAGGCATTCAGTCTGATGCTCATGACAAAAAAAGTTCAGACATGCTTCAAAATGAATTCATTGCATACCTAGTGTAGAAAACTACTTTATGGATGGTAGCTGCAGGTGGCTTGTGGTTTACCGCTGATTATAAATTATTTAAAAATATATATATATAAAATTGATATTCAGAGCTGATAGCGTCAATTTTTATTGGAACATACTCTCGTCTCTGTTTTATTTGTTGGGTATAGGCACGTAGATGAACCCAGACCTATAGCACTTAGTATCTTGGTGGGCCCAACAGCTCTTCATTTACGCTTGATCTGCCAAATTGCTATTTATGCAAGTATTTTTAGAAAAAATATTAAGTTATAATTGGGAGTATACTTTTGTGAAGATGGCATAATGAAGAACAAGTTCTTACTGTCTGATAATGTAGTATTTCCTCTAAGGAAAAGGTAGTTCCTTAAAAAATTAATGTAAATAGGACTTACTCAAGTGAATTACACAGGTATGTAAGTAGTCAAATTTCTGAACCTGTCTGAAGTCTCAGCATATATTCCACCCTCCTTTGCATTCATCTACAGAAGCAAAGATCATTGCTATTTACGGGTATTCGTAAGCCTAACCTGCTTTGATCCTTTTGAATCTATTAACTTACATTCTTTTGGCAGATACCACACTTCGCTTTTCTACTCGTCTGCCAACCACAGTCTTTCCATTCCTCAGACGAGCAAATGCAGCACCTTGCAGTTGTGTACCTTGCCAAAGCTGTGAAAAGAAAAGACAGTATTTGCAATGTGGACTTGAGCTGTGGCCCTCGTTCACACACTGGGAGGCCACTGCCCAAGGTCCCATCTTCCTGTTTTCCCCTGGTTTCTGTGGTCATGAGGAGAGATATGGGGTTTTTTTCCACTGTGCAAGTTACATTACGATAAATGTTAGATGTCTAACTTCCTTTAGACTTCATGGCAACAAGCAATAAAATAAGAGTAAGTAATTTTACTGCATAACAACAAAATGAGTGTCCAGTGGGCTTTTGAACACTGTACTCCTATGCAGCTCTGCCAACCGTCAGGCCTATGATGTTCAGCTACTAAGCTCAGATAATTTTCAAACCATAAACTTGCACTTTGAGCACCAAGTGGCACTTTATTATTTCAAACTTTGAATTTATAGGCAAATTACATTGGGATCAAAGTGGCAAGATGAGCTTTAGCCACAGTTCAGAATGCCTCTGTTAGCTCAGAAGTAAGAGAAGAGTTGATATTTTCAGCCTGCAAAGTTTTCATATTTAAAAGCTAAAGTGAATGGTGTGTGATCAAAGACTGTGTAGTGTTGAGGTTACAGAAACGTGTGTTTAATATATAAATCAACATTTCTTCTGTTTAAATGTGAAAACTGAACTTCAAGCAGAAACTAAAGCAAAACTCTGAGGAGGTGTCGAATAGTTCATGCAGTGTGGTGCATGGTCCAGCTCATGAACTTCTCTTCTGAAGATATGGGGAATGGCTGTTTAGGCAGCACATGATGTCCGAATAGGCTAATGCTTCCTTCTCTGCTTGGTGTTTAAGGTCCACGTTCCTTCCTGTGTGTCTGCAAGATAAGACAAAGTGGGTCTGGAGGGTTTGGTCTGGTATATTTAGGGTTGCCCAGGCTGGATTTGGAAGAGAAGAGAGGATTTTGCTCTGATGATTAAGACTTGCATGTCTGTCATGGAATAAATATATTTGGTAATTTTTTCTCTGTCTTGCACATTCCCCTTCTTTTAAATGGTATATTTCTGGAAAATAATGGCTGAAAAGATGGACTGCAGAGTTCATAGTGGAAGATGGGTGCTCAAGTGCAGAGGAGGAGAGTTGTGTGGGGAGGGAATTTTCCTTTCTGTTTTTGGCTCACATACTGGTTTTCTCTCCGAGCAGGTTTCCTGTCAGATTCTGAAGAAGAGCAGCTGAGCATGGACCTCATCCAAAACCCTCTGGAGCAAGTGAGAGGTTTACCAGTGATTTCAGTGGAAAATCGTGCCTTACAGTCTATTACCCATTTGCAATGCCAGAGTGGTGGGCGTCAGCTGAGCACGTGGCTTCTCTCTGGATATACATGGAAAGTGACGGATCCTGTCCAACCAGCTTCTTACTTGAGTAGGTGAGGCTGACACAGATCAAACAATGAAGCCAGGAGGTGAAATGACACACCTCAGGTTACAAATCAGAATGGTAGGGCTGAGAAAAGTAGGATGCCCAGCACATACTCAAGATACTGCTCAGCAGATAATATCCTTATGACTCATCTCTGTTCCCCTGTTTCTGCCAGAAAACATGCATGACACTTTATCTGGCAACCTGGTTGATTTATGTATCTAGCTAATGTACTAACAAAACAGGTGAAACATTCAGTGTAGTGGTCCTCTTGCTTACAGTGCTAATTTTAAGTGCTTTAGGATTTGGCACTCCAGTGTGACACACTTATAAATCACCTGGCTTCTATGACCTGATTATCAGGGTCACTGAAAGTGATTTTAATGAGCCACTGAGTGTCACTAGTCATGATGGAAAGTTTTGTGAACATATGTACAAAACAGGGATCTGGACAAATAATTTTGGAACAAATTACTTGTAACCTCTAAATCCACTTAAGTGTTCAATCTGAATAAGCAGCTGCTAAGTTGGTTGCTGCAGTTCTGGCACTGACTTTGGGAAGTTTAGCGTGCAACTACATGTAAACTATGTAGGATATAAATTAGTTTGCTTTGTGTTTTCCAAGTTCCAGCATAATAATGGGATCCCTTTACTTCAGAAGTTCTAATGTAATAGCAATAAAAAATAATCAATAGCATAAGGAAATCTGCTAAATAAATAAAATATAGAACATCTGTGAGTATCCAGATAACTTTTTGGCCACATATGTTCTCAAAAATGAATTGTAACTGTTAGAGAAAATATCTGCTAACAAAAAGGAAAAAAAAAAAAATGAGGAGGGGAGTAGTTTACGGAAAAAGGACGTATACTGAGAGCTGTTCTGAGTCCTGTAATGAGTTAGGTTCAAAACATGGCTGGTGAGCCATTGTATTTCCCAGTCAGTTACTCAGCAGTCACAGGCCACACAACGTCTTCTTGAACATATTTTTAGAAAAGTAAGTGGACCCTTAACAATTACTTCAAGTATTCAGAAATTAGATTTTGGCACTTTTTCCCCCAACATCAGACCTTCCTACTTTGTAAGGGCTAGGTGTCTTCCCATGAGATGCAGATGGAACCAGGTAGAGAGTCTCACTTGTATCACAGTGGCTTATACCTTACCCAGACTGACTGATATGTCCCTGTCACTGACAATGCAGTGATATATCATGCCCAGATGTGCACGTGCTAATAGCAGTAGTAACAGCTGGTAACAGGGTCACATGCCACATATCACGATATATATGAAAACCTAGTAATCAGTCAATATAGTGTCAATATTGCTGTACCTCATAGTAAGCTTTTATTTTATTTTTTGGAACAAGAGGAAGAAGAGTGAAAGTAATACAAAATTTGAACAGTCTCATGTTATTTGGGTGAAGGAGAAATAAGACAGTGTCTGAGGGTCTCTGTGAGCCGCCTCTGTTTGGGGGCCTTTCACTGAGGGCATATTCAGGAAAAACTGCCTCATAAAAGTCTTAGGCAAATCATAGCTATAAATCATAGGCAGCAAAACAATTTCCCCCAAGCCAATGGCAAATTGTTGCTATATCTTGAGTGTAAATTACTAACAATCAGCAACACACCTAGGAAATTGAGCAAGTCTACAGTATATTTACGATTTATCAGAGATGAATATACTTTTGACAGAATTTAAGGTCTCCAGAAAAACATAAAGAAATAGGTTTGTTCCTCAGGTTGTACTTACCTCCCTTTCCGGGGGACCTTACAGCTGGTGCAGAAGCTGCTCAGTGCTACCTTTTTTATTGCCCATTCCCAAGTCTGAGGTAGTTTGGGGGTTGTCTTTTTTTCTTTCATCAAGGGACATAATCCATTAGACAAGATAATTAAATGCATATGGGCTAGATTCTGATCTTATTTACAGAGTCTGCAGTAAATCTGAACTCACTCTGGGGACTGCAAGGGAGTCATTCTAGATTTATGTTATTATACATGGGATCAGAATTTGACTTGTATAAATGAATACTAAAAAGGAAAAGAACAGTTCATGTTCACACTCCTAGCCCCTGGCAAAGGCTAACTTAACTTTCTCAGCCTTCTTCATTGAGCATGGAGATGTTCAGTCACCATTGATCTCAAGGAAGGATTGAACCTGGTTTTAGAGCTTTCAGAGAACCAATCATAATTATTAACTAATAATAGTATTAATTATAAATGCTGGACGTGTTGCTGCCAAAGGAAGTCTAAAGTAATTCTGATTATATATCTGTTTGTTTCTGTGTTCACCTTTGGTGAAATTAAAGATCACTTCCATGCTTCAAACACCTTTTCTTCCTCTTAAATTATACTTTCTTTTCTGGTCGATGTCCTTGTGAGAGGCACACTACCAACCAGGTGACACGGGTACATCTTATTATGCAAGAACTCTGTATGACCCAAGTATGTTGCCCAAGGTTTCATACTACTCTGTTGCTTTGGTGTGTCAAAAAAAAGTCCTGACTTGACTCTTAAACATGAAGCTTCCACTAGGATTAGCCAATGGCTGGATATACAACATAGAAGAGTGCAGAATTGTTTCATACTTAAGGTTACGTCTTCCCCATGGAGAGGCGTGGTTTTGTTTTCTTTCCTCTAGTATGGTGGAGAGACAGAAGAATGAGTTTAACATGCATTTTTGGTAAACATTTTTCTGAAAAGTAATTTTCTTTTAGACTGTGGTATGTCAGTCTCCGCAACCACTCAAGTATGACCAGCAAATGATTCATTCTGAAGACTGGGGATTGTGGTTGAAAACTTTTTTTCCCCATCCTGTGATTGCAGGAACATAAATCAAAAACACTCTATTTTTTTTTTTTTTTCCTCCCAGTTAGTAAGTAGGGAAGCCAGATTTGTCTCTGCTAACACTGGGTTTTGGAGAAAGATGGGTGTTTTTATAGAACCCAGATCTAAGCAGCTTCATTATTTTTGAAGACAATTCTTTTTCTCCCCTGACAAAGAAGGGATTCTGCAGTAGATACAGTCAGCACCTTATTTAAGTGTCAGTTGTTATGTGCAGTGACTGTAGAGTCAAATATTCCACCCCTTTCCAATTTGTAAATATAAAATAACAGAATGAGTATGTAATATTGGATTTTTTTTTTTTTTTACTGTTTCCCATTTTTTTTCTCAGAAGACTGCAGAATGTCTCTTTTGTGATAGTATGTGAAGATATAAATTAGGTGCCTGCCAAGTAACATCCTATTCTAAACAGTGAATTGGTAGCTGGTTTGTTCAGAGGAAGACCTGAGGTGCTGCACCGGCATAGAGGATGTTCAGGTGTCTGATTCTGGCATTGTCTCAGGTAGGGAAGAGTGAGGACTTACCTTTCTGAGTGGTACTTCCTCCCTTGGATTTTCATCCTGTAACTTCCCCAGTGTGTGACTTAATGTAATCATGATCCTCTTCTAGCACCTGCCCACCTGTGGATTTTCTTCTTTAGCTATAGACTTTTACAATTTTACTGTAGCTGTAGACTTGTACCATTTAGCTGTGAGCAGCCTAAAAATGAAACACTTTATCTGAACTTCCACAAACTCCACTTGATCTTGAATAAAATGGACTTGTGTTGGTAGAAAGCTTGGTTAGCTTTTTTTTTTAAAAAAAGTAACAAGCATGATTTCCCTCTTCATTTTTTTTTCTCTTGAAATAGTTTGATTAGTGCATTTATAACATGGAAGTTACTAAGCATGACACAAGCTAAACCATGAATAAAAACTGTAGAATGACAGAACAACTTATTTTTTAGAAAACAAATTCTAGCTAATTGCAAATAGTCACTAAATTTTCCCCCTTCCTTCCTGGTATGGTCTCCTCAGTCCATTCCCATACCAGAAGTACAGTACATCTTCAAGATTGTTTAAAAGGCTCCTCTTCATCTGCCTGTAGGACTTTTATCTAGGATTCCAAAACAATCCGAGACATAATAAACTGTTAGAGAAAATTGCAAAATTGAATGTATTAAAGAATGGGGGGAAAAAGCCCCTACCATGTTGAAGGTGTCTTTACTCATAGTCAAACAGATACTCTTTCATATTCTTGGAATAAGAGTAAGAAAAAAATCAATTTTTAAATTAAACCAGTAACAGGAGGATTGGAACTTTGTTGAAAGCTGTTAAGTGATTTAGAAAATAAATTCACCAATCCAAAAAAACTTTTTAGAGTTCAAATTCCAATGTTTATTCTACTTGTCACTATCCCTTAATGTGTTTCCCTATAGAGGCAGGACAATCAACCTCTGATGTCAAGTAATGCAGTAATACGGCCAGTAGCCGTTCTGTAGCTTTAATGTACTGTATGAACATTGGAGTTTTCATGTATTTCTTTAACTCACTTAATCATTTTCTAGCCAAGTAATAAATATGTTATATTTTATATAAGCAAATAAATTGAGTAATTGGCAGGAAAAAAAAAATCAGCTGTCAGCTCCAATGCACTTCTCAAATGTAACTTTCAATTTAATTCTTATCTTTACTGGATTCTTCAAACTCTCTTTGGTATCGGCGTGATGTTTGGGTAACTGACATTGAAGAGTCATTATCAGTATATCAGTGGACACGAAAAGATGATATTAGATGTGTAACTTCAGTTCTGAACTTGATGGTTTGAGTCAATCTGGTGCTATACTCAGGTACCTCTGGGTTTGTTCATTCTTTATTAGTCTTGCTTGCAAATTGATTTACAGCTTTTTGGTGTTCACATATGTATTTTCAAGGTAGCTGGTATTTCTTTTAAAGCTCCTTTTACATGAAGGACAACTAATGCTAGTTTTCTTGAGAGAAAAACTTTGTGGAGTTCCGTAAATGTGCTTCTCAGTCATCTTGGAGACCATAAAATCAGTGCATCTTTTTGTGTCAGTGATTTTAAGTCTTGGATATCTCTCATACTTGTTGCTTATGGAAATTCTTTTCACATAAATGTGGAACGCCAGCAAATCTAAGTAGTGTTGTACTAAACATTTACATGATAGCTTGTATTTGGAGATGCCAGAAGATTTTTCAAGAAATAAATACTAAAATCATGTAGCACTCCTCAGAAGTTCAGTTAGCTGCAAAACCCATTACACATCTGGCTCAGTGATACTATACTTGTTAAGAAAAGTATATAGTGTTAAGCTGTTCCTTGGACTTTGCTCGTAGTTATCTTTGGTGTGTTAGCATCTAATTTCTTCCCTTTCCCCTTCTCCTCTCAGGCAGCAAGGCTGCCGTCCTTGAAGATGGCAGATCCTAGCAGAAAGACAAGAGTTGCCTGTCATAACTGCAGTTCAAGAGGCACTCTGAACAAAATAGCATGTTTGGAAGTTGCCTTCACAATACAAACCATTCGTTTGTGAAAAGGCAGACTCAGGTTACAAAATCAAACTGCTACAGTCTCCCAGAAATTCCCCAGTATCTAAATCCTGAATATCTGTTGCCGAGATGAGAAGTTCGACAACTGCTTTCAGGTGGAAGAGCAGGGGCAACAAGTGTTACTCTCAAAGGCAAGGTTATTTGGGGAAGCTGTTGGGAAGGATGCACACTGATGTCTAACAAAGATTTTGCTTTCGGAAGTTCTTATGTGTTCTCTTGGGTGATCAGATGCAGACAGCAGGAATATTACGCTGAATCAAATGATTCACATTATCCATCAACTCTAATGTATTTACTTCAAGGCTATGTAGTTAGCAGGGCCATTATATGGACCTTACAAACATTTTTCTACCTTCTTTTATATCAGGTACTGGTAATCAAGGATGAAAGGTGATGATTCCAGATGACAGTTTGAATTACCAACTTTTGGAAAGAAATCAAATGCAAGACAACCTCCCCCACTTGCCCCTGCCCAGCCCCCACACCCCCATTTTAATTAGCTTAGTGGTCTTTCCTTGTCTTTTTTGGTTTGTTTGTTTTGGGGTTTTTGTTTTGGGGTTTCGTTGGGGTTGGTTTTTTTTTTTGATGACTGTTATTTGGAGTTGCCAGTGGGGTTAATTCCTTGGCTGTTCTGTCAAATGCTAGGTTCTAGTACAGATATTTGTGTATATATGAACAACTGTTTTTTAATAACCTGCCAAGAAGCTATAATCTTCCATTGCAATCCCCCGGGATTTAATTAGAATGGTTTTCCACAGCCTGACATGTTTATGGGGCATAGGTAAAGAGACAGTTCATAAAGCTGTCAATTTTCTGAGAAATTAAAGAAAAATTGGGCTGCTTAGTGCCTTGGCAATTCCATGCTGCTGATAGTAGCATTGCAGACAATGAAATCAAAGGCAATGTAACAAGATACTGATGCATTAGAGATGGGGAGGGTTTAAAATTATATACAAAGGCATTTGTCAATTTGAATTTGAATGCATAAGAGGAGAAATATGGAAAACAAAATATGAACTCCAGTAGCTGCACATTAAACTGCTCAGGTTTAAACAGTGCAAATCTGAACAATAGTCTCTTCATTGCCTTAACAGTAGGTGTAACTTTCTCTTCTAGGGCAAGTGGGAAGGGATGAAAACTGTGAAAGGAAATAAGGCTGGACTATGAAAACACTTGCTACTGATTTTTGTCTTCCTTTCTGACTGGAGTCTCAGAATGCTTGGTCATATAACGAAAGGGTATGAGTAATTCTTGGAGGTACAGTTCACAGTATTTCCTCATAGTTGATACAGTCCAGGTCTCTTTGAGACTCTGTTACACACTGGCAGGTGAAAACAATCCAACTGCCAAATTCTGTCCATTTTCTTTTTAGTAACTTTTCAGTCGAGCTATTTGGGTGTATCTGAGTTTGGCTACCTTCTTTAATGTAAAATAGCAGGTATTTCCCTTTCTTTATGCCTCTCATGTATGATTGTTTTTAAAAAAAGAATTAGAGTTGCCATCTCTGCCCCTCGTGCAAATCATCTGTAACTTCACAGTAGAGTTAAATTGGTATTAAGAACAGCAATGAGAGTCTGGGACATGGTTTCAGTAGCAGGTGAACTGTTATTGAGGAAGCTTTGCAGTGGGTTTGGCATTCAAACAGAATTTAATAGGGATGGTTCGTGCCTGTGTTCAGTATCAAGCATACACTTCTATAACGCATTTTACATTAATATTACTAAATATAAAATCAAAGACCTGTATCATCTTTGTCATTCACTTTGAGTGGCTTTTGTCCAATTCTAGGAATTACATTATAAGAATAAATACAGACATGCTGGGGAGCATTCAAGAGAAGGTTAACAGATAACACAAATGGAAAAGGTTCACGATGTGCAGCTCACCAAGGAAAACCTGAAAAAAAAATTGTGTTTCTCTTGTCTTCCAGAAGAAAAAAGTTTGCAGAGGCACAAAGCAGTTTTCTGATGTATCAAGGGCTCATCTCCCGATCGAGGAGCTTTCTAGCTGTAACTAAATTAATCCCTGGAAAAGCAGGTTTTGGAGTCTTTGCCAGTGGAGACTTTTAAGAAGGTTAGACAAATTCTTGCTTGTATTTTCTACCTGCTGTAGTACAAAGCAGAGGGCTGTTCTAGTTCTGATGTTTTGCATTGTACTATTCTGAGAATTAAAGAAATAAGAGGATGCATCCCAAACCAATAAATTGTCATAGCTTCAGTTAATAAAGAGAAAACCATATCAGGGTGTATACTGCATAGCAATGACTGTGCTCTGCTACCACAGATGAGGCAGTTGAAAACACAGATGTTACAGAAGTGTGTTAAGGAACTGATAAGATATCAGGCTGCATGTTAAATTGCTCAGGTGTCAAGAGTGCTAAGCTGAATAGTAGTCTGTTCAGGACATGTGGAATAGACTCCATATTTCTCCTCAAAGTAAACAGAAGAGTGTGACATTTCAGGCTGATGATGTCATGGCCTATGGACAAGTCTGTCTTCCCTGTTACCTCGTGTTCTCTATCTGTCTCTGCTTGTCCACATATTCACCTATTACACACTGTCAAGATAGTTGAATGTGTTTGGTGTTTGTTGATACAATGCAATGCAGTGCGTAATGCAGCGAGACCCTGCACTGGATTCCCTAGGCGCTATTCCAGTATCAATCATAATTAATACTGTCACCATTTACTGTGGATTCATTTGTTTATTTTCCCTATGCCATTTCTTAATCTCCGTCATTTCCTTTTGTCTTACTCTGTGGTTGTATCATCTTCTCTTCCATTTATTTATTTGTCTTCATTAATATTTCTATTCCTTTCTTTTTCTTCTGCTGCTTGAATCTCCTCTCTGCCCAGCTTTTTAAGTTACAGTCATTACTCTTATAAAAGGTATTGTAGGAGCCATCAGATACAGAGTTTGTGTGATGTGTCTCTTATAACCATAAAACACCTTAGGGAGAATACTTTCTCAGCCCAAAACATCACATTTTTGCTTCTTGCAAGATTATTTAACTTCCTGTCTTTTTCTCATTTCTTTTTAGGTTCCTACCACACTTACTAGGTTGGTAGGGTTTTTTTTCCAAGCGACTATAAAATAAAAGTCACCAAGCCATTGGATCTAGGTTTTTTTTATATTCCTACGCGTACATGATAAAAAAGGGAAAATAAAAGTTTATGAGCAAGAGACTGAAAAAGAAAGGAGTGGAAGTCAAGAAGAGTCTGTTCTATAGGTCAGCAAAGAACACAGAGATTGAGTGCAGATCAAAGAAAGTTAAAAATTATTTGACAGCATTTGATTTAGAACAGCCATGCTGAGAAGTCTCCTGTAATAATTTATCCTACCTTTCACTCTTAGATTGCCGAGTTGTCTTGAAAGAATTCAGAGACTATGGAATGCAGCCACTCTTTTCATTTATGATTTGAGAAGATGGGATGCAATATAATGTGTCAATGTGTGATCAAGATGCCACCCTCTATCAGGACAGCTCTAGATGATTTTCTACAAAAGGCTGCGAACTGAATATTCTGAAAAAGAAGCAGTTTCTCCTATGCTTTATGAGGCTGATGGAAGAAAGCTTAGAGTAGAACACCATCATGTAGAATTGTGCTTCCTCCTGAGATGGTTTCATTTTGTAGACGCTTTCTTCCATTATGAGTGCTTCTGCTGTGGTGGGGAGGTATAATAAAAATGCAATGCAACAGGCTGTGCTTAAGGTTAGTGTGATTCAGTATCTGGTATATCCTGTGTCTTAGAGATTTGCTTCTCATCTCATATGTATGTTAGAACAGTGATATTCCATTGAATGCAATTATGTTCTTCCTGAATTGGGCCCCATGATTCACTGCAGAGGCAAAGAATATAAATCCTTAATTAAGGCATAGAAGACGACAAGCTAAAACGCACTCATCCAGATTGAACTGTACTATCTCAACTGCAAAAATGTTTCAGGAGAATTTTCTTAGGGTCCTAAAAACCTCTTAGATGTACTTCTCCCACTATTAGTTATCCAGGGCAGCCTTGACATATGCAGTGGCTGCTGCAGTGCAATGTCCCTGCCAATGCTACGCATTCTAAATTCACGTCAGCCCACATCCTCCAAAACCATGAGATTAGCTTAAAAATTAGAAAATTCATACAGTGCTCCAAGATTTGGGGCTTTTAGAATTATACCAAATGGTACATGACTGTGTGGCAAAACAATGTAAAGGTGTGTCAGCAAAAAGGATAGCATAGAATGCTGAAACATGCCTGAACTATTCATGCTCTCACCATCCTTGGTGGTGGCCATCTGCTAAATGACAATGAATATACATAGAATGCACTGGGGAGTGTATTTTGGTTGCAGTAAATACCTTATAATAATAAATGCTCTGAAGTATTTTGTGACAGCTCCATTTTGATTTAGGCAACAGTAGAACTAGTGCTGCTGTTTTCGCAGGTGGACGTGGTCTGATTGGCAGTGGAACACAATTCAAATATAGAAGGTTTCTGCTGCTTATCGCAAGAAATCTTATCAAAGAAGCCACAGCAGATCTTTAACATTTTTCATCAAACTGTATAGGAAGCATCTTATTTCTAGAACATTCCTTTGTAAGGAAAATGACCTGTAGGAATTAAATTTGTGAGCACAAATTAGATGCCAACAACAGGGTTTAAGGGATGCAATTTAGTTTTTAGCCAGAACTCACTGAAGCTTCATCTAGAAAAAAGAATATGTTTAAAAAACCAAGCAAATAAAATGATTGTGAGTACTCATGCCTGACCAACAGATTTCATCTGGGAGAAAGAAGTCTGAGTAAGAAATTTTCAAAAAAGGGTGATTGGCATCAGTCTTAACATTTTATTCAATATAGATGGTGTTTAGCATGTCTTAAAGAGGATAAGTAAAGGTATGAAAGCCACTTGAATACAGGTTTTTTTGTCACAACTGTGTGCTGGGCACTTCTTTTCTACTGTATTGTGTAAGGAGAAGAAATTACATTAAGAACCATGACAAGATGAGTTTTTCTGGAATTCTGCTGCTACTTCATGGCTAGATGCCCACGGTCTATAAGAGGATCCTTGGATGATGAGCTTGGATATACAGGTCTACATCATCCACATCTACTTTTACTCAGATGTATCTAATCCTTAATCTCTGGTTTGCCTTTAAATTTTCATATGACTTCATTAGCAAGCCTCTTACACTCTTATTCTGTTCGATTTAGAGACCATACATAATTTATTAATGCCACACATCGCTGCTAAATCTTTCTTGCTTTTTATTAGAGTGTTTTGTCTATTTGCCTCCCCACCACATCCTGTGTCTTACTTTTGGGGCTTCCTCTGTTGCAAGCCATCCATCTGTGTATAGTGGTTTCAATGACCTTCCACTTCAAAGCTTTACTAAATTTTGTGAAGTTAAAGTGATAAATATGTCTGAGCTGCTTACTGTTTTACTATATGTATGATCCAATCCCACTTACTCTAATTAGATGTCTAGTTCACAGGTGGGATTCATCTCTTACTTTAACAAGAAATCTAAAATTATTGGCTAGCCTAACGAGTCACAGTGGTTCTCACTAAGGCCAGTTGATAAAGAGCTTTATCAGGGTAACCAATAATAAGTGTCTAAAATATGTGGGTTTAGTAATTCTTTGGAGGGACTATCAATCTTCAATGATGACAGGCCATGAAAACTCAGATTCCTGTCAGAAAAATGTAGAATCTAAAACTTAGGTTTTTTAATCTAAGCACTCCAGATTTCAATGGGACTTGTGCAAGTATGTTAGTTTAAGCAGAGATGCAAGCTTTTCTGTAGGCTTGTGTAAGCCTGTCTGAGCAATCCTCACTTTTGCTGCTTTGAATTAAGACTACTTTGATTAAAAAGTTCATATTAAATTCAGCACCCCACTGAATTTTTCCTACCTTTGTGGAAAAGTCTTTTGTGGCTTTTAGTATCAGATGCTCCTAGTATTTCTAATTGAAATCAGAGTATATGCAAAGCATGCATTTCCAGGATTATTAGAGTAAATGCTGTAATACTACAGCAGTAGATCAAAGGAATCACCAGTTACAATGCGGATTTTACCATCCTTACTTTAAATTTGACTTCAAATGCAATATCCATTGCTAATATTTTTGGTTTTCTGATTTCTAAATTGCAATCTTGAAAGATCTACTTAACATCCTACTTACTAATTATTTGCATAAAGGTTTGTAACACAGAAACAAGGCCTACCTTTTGCCTTGCTTTAGCCTGTTAATGCAGAGTTCATTTCAGTTCATTGAGTTCTGTATACCTGGTGTTAGGTGATGTTCCTTTGACCACCTTTTGTTGTACAGTGAAGTATGTGGATGCATTTTCACATTCTTCAGAGAGAGATTTGAGCAGCACTTCAGGGAAGTTGTTCAAGTTGCATATTGATGTGTGCAAGCCAGCCTTGTGATTAGGTATTTTGGTATCAGTTCAGGCCATGTACTAAAGACAAAATCCCATGGTTCCCTGTATTTAGTGCAATTTTCCAAACACTCCATTTTGATGTGTGACTTATGATCCCTGGATTATGTATTTTTTTTAACCTAGATTCGCTGTCTACTTCACAGGCAGTTAGTGAAGTGGGAATTCCAGTTTCCCGGATAACCAGAAATTTTATTAGGATATGTCTGTATCTGTCTTTATATCTGTATTTAGACACCTGTGTCTAAAGTCAGAATAAAGTTATCCTCTTGAATGAGATATACAAAGGAGCCCACTCCTTATAATCTATATTCCTCAGCCTTCTAGAGTTGCTGCAACTACAAGTGGATCTCCACCTATTAGTCATGTGGATTATCTGAGCTGAGATCTGCTGTGCTTTTTAGAGAGTAGTATTTTCCTAACTGAAGGATTTTGATTTAGTGGTGGTATTATTTATTATTGTTGGGTTTATTTTTCCAAACCATGGTTACCTTGACTTTTCTAGGCAGTGTTTCTCCATAACGCTCTTCCCCAAAACTCTGGTGGTGATCTGACTAAAGGGATCTGCAACTGTGTTTTCTTGTGTCAGACACTACATGCAAAGTCCAGTAGATGCGAAATTCAGAAGTCTGCTACAGTCATGGGCACTGTGATGTACTGCCTTGCACAGAATGTTTGCTCGTTGACCTGTTCCCATAAATCCTAGTAAGAAGGAGAAGCTAAAGGAGAAGTCACTGTCACAGCGACAGTTACCTATGTACTATAAGCGAGGCAGGAAGCCAGCCCTGGCAGTCACTCTTCTCTTCCTTTGACATCTTTTTCAACTGGGGGCTTACACTGTGACTTTCCACAGCACAGGTCCTCACCTTTGCTGTGCACCTTCTGATTCCCCCATTGTATGTTTGAATCGTTTTAGTCATAAACTCTTTCTAATGATGTAATTGCTTCAAGCAAACTACAAACAACCTTAAGATTGTTGGTCGTGTTTTGGCTTGCATTGTCACTGTGGAGCCTCTGGAGTCTCAGGTTCTGACCCCATCTGTACTCCTAAAGTCATCTTATGGTAGCTTTAGATCAATACATCTGGCAGTCTTGAATGCACAAATACAGACAGATTCCATATAATTTTTTTTCACCATGGTCCCCTGCACAACACCTTGCTTAGACACTCAGCACTTGAGGAAAAGTTGGTGGCTAAGCAAACCCAGAAATGAGAGAGTTGCTGTTTTCCTAAAAATTGGATCATATTCCCTGTCTTCTGTGCAGCAGGATGTGCAGGCAGTGTTCAGTGTAACCAGTCACCCTGTCTTTGATTAAGGCTTAGGTGTTGAGATAATTGTAAGATTTTTAAATGTACTGTTCTGGTAAATGCAGCGGGGAAGTGTGTTTTTTCATCTGCTGTACATAAATGTAGCTATCACTGGCTCAAATGAATGAGATCAATTTTATGCTCGACACTTGACTGTGGCTGGAATGGTGGTGGCATGTCAACTACTACAACAGGTCATGTGACTCTCAGATCAGGAAAGGATTTTAAGATCTAAAGCTGAAGATTAGGTGTATTTGTGAAGGGGAATGCAATAAAAGAATACATTCTTTCAGTGCATCAGAGGAAGGGGCTCTAAACACCCTCTCCTGAGGAATTCAGCTGCATATCAGTGAAGGTAAAGTGGATATAAGAAAAATGCGGTGTGTATGGAGAGCATTAGGAAAGGTCCTATATTTCAAGAAAGAATATTGTTTACAAGGAGTGTTAATAGGTTTCAAGGGAAATGTTAATTTTTTTTTCCTGGCTGAAATAGCTACTGTAAGTTTTTAATGGTTAATCATTCATTCTTGAATTTTTATATTAAGCATTTCATATTACTTTATTGACTTAACTTTTATGCTCTTCTTCATTTTGACAGTAAAGAATGACCAGGCAATACTCTTTGAAAATTGGAGACCATTTGCAGCTGCTCTCTGCTGAGGAAAGTGAATAATAGGGTGCCCTCAAGGAATTTCAAAGGTATCACTCAACAGAAACTTTTGTGTCTGAAGAAAACTAGATCATTTTATCATGGTAGGCATACTGATATGTTTGCTTTAATAAAATGCCATATTTCTGCCTTTAATCTCTTGTCAACCAGCTATTAAAACCCCAAAGTGTATGCGTGCAGCACATGTAAACACTTGTGGTTTCAAGTTTGCCACACAACATACAAAGCAAGCATGTAATTTTTGTTTAGTGAACAATCTGTAATAAACTTACTGAGTAATGGCAATAAGGTTCTTTTTCTGCGCCCCCCCCCCCCCCCCCCCCAAGCCAACAAATCAATTTGGTTTAATTCAATAATCCATGCAAATTTTTAAAAGCATTATCTAAATCCTCCGGAGTTCTCTGAAGTGGCCAGATAGGAAATAATGACAACTGGTTTCCATGTAAATAGTGATGAGCACCTGAAATAATAGCAGTGTTAGAAGACGATTACTTAGGAGAATTGACTTTATGTGCCTCAAGCCCCTGGAATTTTGCACCTGCACTGAACAGTTCCCCTTGTCTTTCAGCATGGCAAGTCTGTGCTGTTAACTCAGTCATCATTTCTTGCCTGTTAAGGCAAGGCTCGAATCGGTGCCCACAGTAATAGAAGCTTGCTTTGAAAATAAGAGACGTTTCCTGTGACCCAGCTCTTGTGCTCCTTGCATCGTATTCATTCAGAAATTCCTGAACCTTTGGGTGGATAAGGATATCTTAATGACTTTGGGAATTGCTTCAAATAAGAATAGAAGGCTAAAAGATAATATATTCTGAACAATAGTCAATAAATACGTTCTGAACAACAGTTATACTGTTTATGGAATAGATAATAAAATAATGATATTAACAGATAATATCTACGTTCTTCCTATCAATCCCCATGTGCTCAGGTATTTTACTAGATGGCATTAATTAAAGAAGCCTGTCTGTTCACAAACCACCGCCCCAAAACTGCAGTGATAAAGAGGCAATACTATACATTTAAGATTGTCAGCAGTCATACAGCACATCAGTGAACCACAAATGTTTGGAAGTGTGGGTGATTAAGAGGGAAGAATAGAGCTTCACACACCACAGCCTGCTGCAGGATAAACACAACCTCTTGTTGTACGTGAACAAGTTAGGAGTGAAGATTGCATTTCTCCTGAGTCCAATGAAAAGGGAGACATAGCTACACTAAGCCAATAGTGACACTGTCAATTGCCTGTCTGTACCTGTTCTTTTCTCTATTATATTAACTATTCTCAGTGTTTCTTTCAATGGAATAGTGTTAAACTTTCTCATTTCTACTTCTGGGGAAGTTTTTCAGTACCACTACTAATTTCTGTGCCCTTTCCCTATCTACTATGTTTTCTTTGAGGTGGAGTTTATCACAACGAAGTTAGTGTTAGAAGTAAAGAAACATAATAAATTTAAATAATTTCTATTTCATTGTTGATATTATTCCATAAATGGAACCTGTTTTCAGTTTTCACGTACGCACGTGGTCAATAATAAGATATCTTCATAAAGCTGTCCAAATTGTTTTCCTTCTATTGTTACAGTGTTCTAGGTTCCCCCCACCACCCCGCCCCCTGAATTGGAGTAGCTACTTATACGTGTGTGGCACTAACTAATTTCCTTTTTTTTTCCCCCTATCAGAGAAAGTTAACGTTCCTTTTCTGTGTTGCATACAGAACAGCTACATGGTGCCCTAGGTTTGCTGGGTCCTTTTAAATGTCCTATTAATTTTCTTTAGTTTTGGCTAGCTCACATAATTTAGCAAGTTTTTCCACCCCACTGTTGCCTTACTTTCCTCTATCATATATTTTCCTTAATTAGTTTGTTGGACCCATGTTCTATTTCTTCCTAAACTGAAAACTGGTAACTAATTTCTAAATCATGGGAAGACATTCTTGTAATCTATTACTTACTTTACCTCTTGAGTTTTATCAGAACTTTTTCTTTAGATGTGTTGTTTATCCAAATGACTTTTTTCTTTTTTCTTTTTTTTTTTAAAATGAATTTTTGACCATGCTGAGCAATCCTAATGCGTTGGAAACTCATAAGTTTACATGATAGAATTTATGTTCAACTGCCTGTTTTATAGATCTTTCTTGGATTTTTGTGTCAGCCTGTTAACTGAGTTATTCTCATATCCAGGATTGCCACTAGCACTTCTTTCATTCACATTTCATATAAAAAAATATTGATAAAATGATTAGTATAAGTTAACCATTGCCCAATAAGGACTAATAAATTATTGAATAGGTCAATACTGTTCTATATACCACTTATAATCATAGCTTGTTACCATATGAGTACATTCGACTGATTTCCTTCTTATTGTCTATGAACAGGCTGCTTATTTTTACCATGCTATCAACTAAGTGTGTGTTAATCTTTTGTAAGGTGTTAGTATCCTCTGACCACATAACAACTCAGGCAATTGTGGTACATTTTTCACCAACTTTTAAGTCACTTAAGAGCCTTTGCTTTGATTTAGGGCTGGGTGTGTGGACAGCTTGGGTTCTTCTAACCCTTCAGTTGAAATATCTCTCTAAACTTTCGGTTAAATGTTGGATGCCTCTGACTTCTGATTTAAATTATTTCTTTTTTTCAGTGTTTCCTGTTGTGACATAATCTTTGACAACTCTTCCATATTGCTAAATTGCACATCACCCACTGTTACGATCCTGTGACATCTGCAAGGGACATGGCTCTGGAAGCCTAGTAGAACTCTTCAGTCCCTGATTCCTGTGGTCTCCAACATTAAACATTCTCGCCTGAGGCTGCAGACCTTGCGTGGGCAGAAGTCTGATGGGAGTTTTCCCCATACTGTGGCTGTAAGGTTTGCGATGTTCTTCAGCTCCCATGTGAAGTTATGGGATTTTTTTTCTTTCCACTAACATGATTGCTGGAAAAGGCTTGTTTATGGTAAAAGAAGGCTCTTCTTGCATTCTCAAAATGGAGAAATACTTCAAATATTGGAACAGGATGGGTTGGTGGCCTCTTGTTTTCCTGTGTTATCTTATGCTTAGTCTTTATGGCTACATCTGAACCAGTAGACCTGGAGGTGTTTCTGAGTCCTGAGACAAGATTTGTGTCTCAGACAATGTTCTAACCCCACATCTTTCCAAAGTGTGGCACACAACAAGTTCCTTCTTGCAACCCCAGTCAGCCTGCTGATTTTCATGATAAGGAAACCAAGGGATGCAGGCTAAAAGGAGTTCCTACTGAGTGGTCCTGCCAGATCTTTCTTCTGGATGATTGAAGTATGCCCACTGCTAGAGATGGCTTTTGTTCATGCTCACTCACATTAAATATGATTCAGTATGTAGTTATGAGATTTCTTTCACTGATGTACAATGTGCGTGGATAGGGTTACTGCTTAACATCGAAAAGTTAAAAAGGAGAACTGTGGTATGCAATTATGAATTAATTAGAAATTATTCTATTATAATATTTTACCACAACTGTAATTTATTACAAGCATTATGTGTCTCTATTGAATATATTGCTGACAAATTGCTGTGTATAGTCTGGATTTAATACTTACAAAATATGATTGCAGCAAGAAATGGCTTTTCTGCATCTTGTAATGGGATTTTTTTGTCAATTCATTTGAATGTGACAGGAGGTCTGACAGACAACTGATGAACTGTAACAGTTCTCAGAAAAGAGCGCAGGATTCTGCCTTTAAAAACTGACTTTGATACACGTGAACATCATTTTTCAACATTCTTGGAACATGCATCAGGCATGTCTTGAATTACATATTATTTGCTGCATGGAGTCAGACAACAAGCAGGCTTGCAATAATTAGGATGGAGCTACAACAAAAGCTGACCCAGGAGACAATCTTGTTTTATGGCTATTCTTAGGGTTAGACATTCTTTTTCATTACTGGTAATGAGAAGTAAACTGCTTAAAACCTTCTTGGATGCATGTGTCTGGGTTAGAGTATAGTAGCTCAACCCCGCTCAGGCAAAATGGCAAACTGAAACACGAGTTTGCAAGGAGTTTTGGCCATGATGTCAGCGTGCATTTTGCAAAGCATTCTGAGCAGCTCCACTCACCTCATGCATTTCACCCATGCTGTTTTATGCCCAGTGCAGCTCTGTGCAGAAATGCTGACTTGGCCAGTGCTGCTCAGCCTCTCTCTGCTGGCTGCCATTCCTGAAGTAGCTTCATTAGCAGTAGTTTGGGTCTTGGTCTTCACCATGGTCCTCCACAGTATGCAGGGATACACAATATCATCCTCCTGACACATGGGTTGTCTTTGGGATATAGAACTAAGACAGGTATCATGTACATTTCCTTCCTGGGACATGTGAAAGACGAGTCTCCTATTTCTGCACAAGAGAGCTCTTGCTAAAAAGGAGATTCTGACATAAATGCAGGGCAGTACCTGTAGTACAAGAGTTGTGTGGGAGGCTTTTCATCTGAGTTGGTTTTTTTTTAAGGTAATCTTTGGCAGTGCAAATATCGGTATTTTCTCAAAAGACGCTCTTCCACTGAAAAGAGCACATTTTGTAGCCTTTGCTCATTTTGAGTCACCTCAGCAGGGCAGGCAAAATATTTATGCAAAAAAAAATGCACTAAATATTCTGTGCTAATCTGTATGGAGCACTGGCAGAACAGCATCTCAGTCTGCCATCATCTTTTCGTGCTTATTTAGTCAAATTGCATGTCTTCTTCCTCTGCAGTCTGTAAACACTTTAGAACAGAGGCTATCTCTAGCAATCTCTATCTGCAGGACAAAGGGCAGTGAAGCCCAGATTTTAGCTTTGTCCTCTGGAAGCTATTTTTAAAATAGCTTTGTGGCATCTCTGTAGACCTGCGTTTCAGTGCCGAGAGTCAAAGATAAAAATGAATGTTGTGGTCTCATTTTAGTCCTGTTTCTGTCCAGGCTTTGCTAACACATGCCTGTAGTTGGAAAGCAGGGGGTTCTGTGGTCGGGATAGAACTGGAATGTTTCTGGGAGGTATGTATGGATTTGCAAAAGCTGCAATTACTATTTTGCTCTTGCTCAAACTGAAAACTTAAAACACTCAAACTACTTGTGAGGCATCATGGACACGCTTTTTGCTGGAGAATAAAGGATATCCTCTTTCTTTTTTGATAAGACAGTCTTTGTTCCTTGTTCTTGCTGAAATTGTAGTGGAATGCAGGAGTCCAGGAAGGGACTAAAATCTTGGGGTGGTAGATGGTGCACAAATGTAGAATTAATATGGGGTTTGTACATCTCAGGTGTCTACAGTCCTAGTGCAGAAGTGGTAACAACAAAGCTGTGCTGTTTAGCAGCAAAAGCAGTGATCATGGCAAATCAGCTGTATAAGCATTGTTTCACCCAGTAGTGTGGTTTCCATTTTTCCCTGGATAGAGGACGAAATAGTTCAGAGGCCTCCTCCTGTCAATATCCTTCTGGTATTCCTGCAGGGCAGAGACTTAACATGCAAGGTGAACTAGAGCAGAAAGACTGAGCTGTGTGTCAGCGGTACACTGAAACTCTTGTCTACGCACATGTGTAATCATCCCAAGGAGCTCTTCATAAATACCCTGGTCTTCCTGCTCTGCTGAGAACTGTTTTTACAGGATCTGCTGGGAGCTGCCATCGAAGAGTAGAGTTTATTTTCTTTAATATCAGTGGTTTGCATGTCAAGTAAACAAGTGTAAAATCTCATATAGATGGAAGTGTTTATTTTAGACGGAATATGGCTTTGGAAACCTCAGAAGGAAAAATCAAAGCCTGGGTAAAAAGGAGGCTTCCATCTGATGTGAAGTATTGCTGAATGTTCTGATATTAAGTCTATGCTCAATGCTTTCATGGATTTAAGAAATCAATAGCAACAGAAAAAACCCACTCTCAGAATGAAAAATTGTAAGCATGGTGCATGCAAGATGGCTCTGATAGTATCTACCTCCAATTCTTGTTTCACTTGAGTTTTTTCTTTTTGTTTGCAGAGACTGGCAGGATGAGATGACAGCTTTTTCTGGTGGCCCTGTTAATAGTTTTCACTAACAAGGAAAGGGAAAGGGAATAATTCTCTGCAATAATATTGACTTATGTGATCTTAGGTAAGTCACTGGACTATTGTGTGCTCAGCTTCCTCAAGAAGAGAACAATACTATTTCTGTGCAAGGCACAGGTGCTGTAACTCATGGTGTGAATAAAGGATATTTTGTTTTTCATGAGTTGAACCAGCACAGAATGTTTTCCGTTCTCTTTAAAAAAGGAAAAAAAAAAAAATTCCAATCAATCAGTGTGCTTTGTCCAGCATATACTGAGTTGTCCCATTATGCTTTATACGTTATCTTTTTTAAAAAAAAAAAAAAAAAAAATTTCTTTTTGAAACTTTAGGTCAATTTTTAAATGAAAGCTGCCCTTCTGGGAAGAACAGTTTTCTTCAGAAAATGTTGAAACAAAATGTTTTTTACATTTCAGACAGTGAGACTCCTAGCATTTCTGAAATAGCTCTGTCAGAAAAAAAACCCAACTATTGTTTGACATGTTCAATTACCTCCTGCTCCACCCTCCATATTTTTTTGCAGCTGAACCTCTGTGTGTGAGTTTATTATAACAGTAAAATTCTTTGAAAGATGTAGTGTCCAACTTACAGACCAAGGTGCATAAAAGAAAGCTGAGGTGACTTTAAAGTACCTTTGCAGCCTTTGGACTCCAGTCTGATTTATACATATTTGTATTTATGTGTCTCCTCTCCTGGGGCATCCCAAGGAGTCACAGGAGTGACCAAATTTCTTCCATGTTAAATGCCAGTGTTGCAACTTTTTTCTAGACTCCTGGCCTTGGTGCAAGTTACTATCCTAATGTATATATAGGGAACCTTAGAGGGCAACTGTTGAGCCCTTTTTACTGTAATGTTTGGCTGTGGCTTTGCAGAGACTGCCTGTGCTGTCCCTCAGCACAAATCACCACCTGCCACAGCCCCACCCCCAGCAGTGCCTCCACCACCGGCTTTTCTAAAAGCATGTCGATGCCGTGATTCGGAGTTATGGTTAGGCTGCAGACAGCTATTTGGACAAAAATACCTATCTTCTTGATCAAGGCATGAAGGCTGATAAAGCCTGGTGGTTTGCCTGATAAGAATTAGTGCTTGCATGATTTTCTGAATGCCTTGAAAACAGCTTTTCCAAATTCCAAATGCAAATTTTTATGGAGGAATAAGCGCACTTACTTCATCAGGTCTTTAAGAAAGCCAAACCCAAAACCTCATTCAGAGATTAATCACTTGTCTACCCTCTTTCTTCCTCAAAAGGGACTGAAGAAATATTTTCTATGTTAATTAGCTACCTGCTGAAACTTGTTATAACAGGACAGAAAGCAAACTTCCCTTTTGGTGAGCAATTCTGTGATTGCACATTTAATACTGAACTACAGTTTATAAATACAAAAAAAACCCCAGACTGCTTAAAACATAATTATTAACGTAACAAAACAAGGCAAGAACAGCATCCAAAGAATTCATGTTTGAAGTAACAGATAATCCTGTAATTGCTACTTCTTGGTAAAATTCTGAGTATGTGAGAGGGAACCTTTATTTTAAAATGGCACATGCACATCAAAGATGCTTTCCTTGTCTTTTATACAGTAGCTTGCTTTCAAGTAAAGAAACACCCACGCAGAAAGGGAAAAAACGGTTCTATTGTGCTCTAAAGTCAGTTCATTTCTACTCAAAAGTAAATGCTGGGTTTTGGCAGCCCACAGATGGAAATGTGTTTAATGCTGTGAAGGTGAATTGCCACTACAGCAAGGACTGGAAGCGGATGTCAGCATGAGGGAATTATTGTCTGTTTTTTGCAAGTGGTTCTTTGCT
Source organism: Pelecanus crispus (assembly GCF_030463565.1). Taxonomy (NCBI): domain Eukaryota; kingdom Metazoa; phylum Chordata; class Aves; order Pelecaniformes; family Pelecanidae; genus Pelecanus; species Pelecanus crispus. The sequence continues at coordinate 77,849,083 of NC_134644.1, read as the reverse complement.
GAAGGATTTTGGGCTAGTCATTGACAAAGCTTAGAGCAACACCGTTTCCTTCAGTTGCTGATCTTCATAAAAGCATCATGCAGAGAAAATTTGCCTTAGTGCAGATGTGAGCGTATTGCAGGTTTCAGCATTCACACTGGAATCCTGACTCACACATGCACGGAGGCTGTTAGCAAAGCAGTCTGCTTAGCTTTCCTAAGAGTAGTGACTTCGCTATTTTGAGCTAATCAGAGAGGTAGATGATGTCAGGAAGAAGAAGCTGCTGTGAGGGTTTTTCTTCCATTGCAATTAGCCAATACTTGAATATTACCTGTACTGCAACTAATGTCTTGGAGATTAAGCAACCATGTTTTAATAGAAATCAATCTACCAACACATACAATGTAATATAAGATAGCCTATCTATATGTTTTTGCGTTCTCCTATGTAATTCCACTGCAGGGTTTGGAACTGCCTTTTCATCTCTTAAAAATTTTGCAAAATATACATAAATGTTCTCTTCCTCTGAATTTCCATAGGACTTTTCTTTAAAGTGATTGGCAGGAGCTGGTGAAGATTTGGTGAAGCCCCGATTCAGAACTGTGCTTACTTTTAACATAAGTTTCATTGTCGTCTCTGATAGAAAGCCGTTTCTGAATTCCTGAGAAATGTCTGGCAGAACTGTGGTAGCAACCTCCCTTCTTGCAGTTGATGTTAAATATAAATCTCTTGTATACCAATGCTTGTATACCAATGCTTGTTTCTTCTACTGCCCACCTTCTTTTGTCTTGCAACTTCAAGATTGTCTCGGCATGGGTTGCCTCTTCTTTAATGTGTATCACCACATGACCAGGTTGGTGTGCCTGCCTGCTACTACAGTATAGATGGCAGTAAATGACATGTTTTAATCCCAAAGATAGGGCCCATTTCACTTTAAAAGTGGCTGGTTTGCTTGTGCTGGGCATGGATCCCAGCAGTTCATGGCGTTGAAGAAGTTATTCTCTTGTTTTCCAACAGGTGCTAAAAACGACGTAGCTGGAAGGGAGCACTGGGATGCGAGTAAAGTGTTTGGTCAGTTGTCTCCCTAACTGGCTGAAACATATTTCAGGCTATCCTTTTCATTAGTCATTTCCAGAAAAGAGGGAACAATGAGCTCCTCATGGCCAGACCAGGAGGGGCCCCTTCTTCTTCTCCTGCAGCACCACCAAGTGATTGGAAGCAGGAGCCGCTCAGAGGCAATGGAGACACTGAAGCTGAACGCAAGCCTCTTCTAGCAAATCACAGGCCGCAGCAAGCTGCAAAACCTGGAAGGTTGTGTGTATCTGATCTGGATATAAGGACACTCCAGGAGGGGGTTTAAAAGCAAGTGGTATAACTGGCATAACTCATCCTGTTAAAATCAAGAGGAGTTTTATCATGGGTTTATAATGGCGGCAGAGCTCAGCCACAGCTGGAGGCTATGGAGCAGGATCCTACTAAACAGTGAATCAGAAGACCAGTATTTCTTAGTGATGGTTTTCTTGTGTTTATAAACCTTCTTAGCAACAAATGAGGCTCTTTCCAAACTGGAGTCTGTTCTTTGAACCAGATTTCTGTGACTCTTTCTTCCCAAGCTGTTCATGCTGTCATACGTGCCATCAGAATGCACTGTTGAGTAGCTAGCAAAAACCTTTTTCAAGGAAAGGTGTATGCCTCTAAACATTTGAGTGTGACCTCATGCTTCAAACACACAGTCCTGTGGTCATAGGTATCAGCATGAGGGGAACACAGGGATTTAGAAAGCGAAGAGAGAGGAATATTTATTTCACTGTAAAAAGTGACCTTGGAAATGTGCATATCATTTAACCAGCATCTGCCAAGAAGTTATTCTACAAACAGAAAACTAAAGAGCTTTCAGAAAAGTACTTTCTTCTTTCTGAAAGGGATGGCTGGATGCCCACATGAATACTATATCTCCACCAAAAATGTGTATTTTTTTTAAATCTCTTATCAGATATACCAAGACAAAATTAGTCTTGAGTAAAAATGCTGTTGAGAGCCAAGGAGAATTGGGAATAAGAAACTCCACAGTTGCAAATGCTAGTTTAGTTAATTTCACGGGAGCCTGCTGAGAAAGAGCAGAACCCTTGTCCCTCTGAAATGTTTTCATAACTCTTCCAATATCCAGCTCTGAGTGAGAGGGGGCTGTGGACATCCACTGCATGTCAAGTGCAAGAGAGAGACAAAAGGTCTGAAGGATCAGAGCTCATCCTGGAGCAACTAACCCGGAGCTTTGGGCGATAACAGCACTGCCCCTAGACAGAATGAGCCTATATGCACTGAATAATTAGGTGTGCTTATCTTCAGTGGTTTGGTTCTATATGTCTTTTTGTTACAGCTTAGTTGAGCTTTCTGATGGAAATAAATTTCAGGAATTCGGTACACCAGAGAAAAAAAAAAAGGGTGGGGGGAGGGGACAGTCCTGAGAGTGGTGGCTGCCCCCAGGAAGCGGAAAAGGGAGGGAGAGACATTAAAGTGAATCATGATGTTTCGGTTGGCTTATGTGATTTTTGGTCTATCCATTTTAGGGAAAACCAATGATTCCTAAAGGCCAAACTATACTGTTACTTACACGACCAAAAGGACTTAGGTTATGTATGTAGCTTACTTTTTTCCCTTCAAACATTATACATTGTCCTTAATCTGTTTCTCAGGAAAGGGAGGAGGAAATCTCCAGCATTTATTAAATCACTAAATGGGATAACATTGTCTCCATTCTGAGGGATGCTAACTACTTATCCTTGTTTGCTGAGCACAGGTTGATGGCTTGTGACCACAGGACACAGTTTAATAGATTGAACTTTGTCAGTCACCACGGTAACTAGGCCAAGCACAACTTCCATCTTATTTTCACAGACAGAGTTCTGCCTTAATTTCTTCTTATGTGAAGGACCCACAAAAGCTGGAAAACATGTTGGACTCTGTTGATTTTACTTGTATTTCTCTTTTAGCCTCAATATCCTGCAAAATGGCTTTATGTCACCAACTTCAGTCCATTCACATTTTTAACCCTGAAGCATCCTTTGCCAAGAAGAATTGCTCATAAGCTGGCTTGTGCTTGTAGTTGATAACTGACTCTGTCACATTCTTCTAATATTTGCCTGATCAGGTTAAAGATTTGGCAAAAAAAAAAATCTATTTGATCAATTTAAAGGGAAAAAACCCCAAATAGTACTGTTAAATAAATCACAGTCTTGCCTGACTCCTCAGCTGTAAAACCCATGTATTATTAGCTTGGTGCAGTTTGCAGTATGTACCTATCTATGTATTTGGGGGCTTAGTGTAAAATATATTGAGCTGGAAATGTGAAGGTTAAACCAGCTGTGGAAATTGCAGCAGGAAAGTGGTAGAAGGTAGGAACTTATCATAGGAATGACATTTTACATGGGCCATTTTCATTATTTCAAATCAAACTGCACATCATATTGCAATTTTTAATGTCTTTTATTTACACAGCCCCTCGACTAAACTTAAAAAATTGTTATCTGTACTGTGCTGGCAAGGACACTGAGGCACAGGGAGATGTAGGAAAATTGTCCACAGTCTTGCAGGAGGTCTTTAGCAAGAACTTTGAGGGGTATGATGCTGCCCCTTCTTTTTTCCCCATGAAGAGGGAGACCATAAAGGCTTGGGACCATACTCCTCAATGCAGAACTGTTTCATTTCTAAGGTGAATGATTACCTTAGGATCAGAGCGTAACACTGGTAACCTTATTTATGCTGGCTAGTACCTAATTTCATATACCATTGTACTGAATATAGAGGGATAGCCTACAAAACATGGGGTATCCAACAGACTGTGAGATTCTGATCTGTACCGTTTCCTATCCTGTAATCCTCATTTGGGGAAGCGTATGCTTGTGCTTGAGGTTTGAATGTGAACACAGAAAGCAACTTATGGACTACTTATATACAGATTTTGCTTTTGGTCCATCCAAAAATCACTGACAGGGTGATCTTAGAGTCCTCTATCACTGGTATGGTGGATGCCAGTTTGCTTCTCTCTGAGCATACGCTATTAGAGCCATAGGTAACGCCTAGATTCCCTGTAATGCAGTTTGCATTTGCAAACTCTGGTCTCTGTTTTGCTGTAGCTTATGGGAGTCTTAGCTGGTGTAACTCAGGCTTTGCAGAGCTCTCTGTTGGAGCTGGCAGCAGAATGGTAGCATTATAAACCTATGATCAGCAAAGAAAACCTTTGTTTGCCTCGTTCCCCAAAAAGGAAAACCACAGTGAAAGGCTAAAAACCTGCAGTTACTTTACTATGCCAACATCTGCATCATTTTACAGAGAACTTATTACACATGGAACAAATATATCTTTGCCGTAAAACAAAGGAGTGGGATGAGATGAAGATTTCCTTGAAGACTTCTGAACCATGAAAGTTAGAGCAATTCTACAGGAATGGCTTGCGCACAGTGCAAGGGCTGTTCTGCTGCAGAGTTTAATGCTACTTGGCTTCACCTGCCAAGTTCAGTAACTTCCTGGCCCACAAATTCCATCTGTTGAATTGCTAGTTTGTTTTCTCCTTGCTTAATTTTTCAAGTGGAGCTTTGGTTTTGCAAACAAACAAGCAAAACCCCCGTTGCTTTTTTGCTTCTTTTTTCATGCTGGACAGCTTTCTGTCCGGTGTCCTAGCCGGGTGATAAGAAAAGCAGTAAGAATACTATGCACTTAGCTGCATAGCCAAGCATGAGAAAACATGTAGGAAGAGCTTTAGGTGACTTTTGTATATAGTACACAGTTAAATATGGATGTCACTTTCTCAAAGACAAACAAAACAACAAGACAAAAATATTTCTGGCCTTGAATCCTAGTCATTAGTACAAAACACAAGAGTTCATCTCTGAATGAAAATTAAGATGAACCTCATGGAGACTTCTGATGGAAGTCAATAGTCTTTATAAGGTGTGGGAAGGCTCTTTGTGACCTTGTCATTCTTTCCTAACTCACATGTTTTGTTAGGATTAGGGAATTCATTTGAATTCAAGTTAGTTATGGAATGGTTAATGGTGTTCTAAGATATGGAGTGAACTTGACTTGAGATCCTAAATTCATTGTAAAGCTGGTAGCAAGAACTACTTTTCTAAGCTTGTGTTCTCATTTTTAAACAAATTCTATCCTTGCAACTAATTTATTTAGAGATATGTAATACAACTTGGATCTTGGTCCTGTGAACAGAACTCTGTTTGTGCCTGCACAACTAGTTCTTTTATTTCAAAATCCACCTTCTTACAGGCTTCACTTCCTCGCTACTCAGTTTAGAATTGGATGGAAGTGTCTGCCTATGTAACACTGTAGATTGTGTTTGCCAGAAAACTTGAGAGCTAAATTCCTGGCCGCTTTGCCTATTCATCTTCCAATACAGGGTGATTTCTCACCACAGAACGCTGCTGTGTCTTCTTGTGTTTTGGAAAATGAACGTACGATAGCACAAATATCTCCAGTGTAGGTCAACCAACTGGTTTAGGTACTAATAAAAATTTGATTGCACCAACGTAGACTACATGGTTTGAGCAATGCATGTTTACCACTTCCTTGGGATGTTTTTCTGCCGGTACTGCCATACCATGATCCCTCCACATACATTTAGGTACATTTCCATCATGGTGCTACAGTCGCAACAGTAACTGCAACTTAGATCTATGCTTGAATCTGTCTCTATCTCTTGCCTCCCTGATTCCATTTCTATGTGTTTTAATATGTGAGGTTAAAATAAAAATCTTTCTGGAATGGATGGCAAATAATTGGCTTCAGCTTCTTTCCTCTTCCCTTTCTCCACTCAACCCACCTGGGCCTATGTTTATTGAACTCCATACATTGTCAAGACAGTATTTGTAAATGGAATTTAACTGTAGGTGAGCGGTACAAATGTAATAATATTACACAACTCTTGTTTAATTTTGAAGGCTCCATCCTCAGCAACAGCGCTTATAATGGACGGTTCAAGCCGAATTATCCATTATTGCTCCCAAAGTTTACAATTAAACTATCGATCAAAGCTGGCAGAAAATTCTCAAGCAGGCTGGGTGTGCACCAGGCTTGTTTTAGATGCAGGCTGAGGGAGAGAAACCCAGAAGCAGCCTTCAGCTAATCCTCTTAGTGCTAACTGTCCTGGATGCAGCAGTGATTATGTATCGTGCTTATACAGTTTTAATAGTGCAGGTCCTATGCAATTTGCGACCTCTATTTCTGCCCAGAAAGATTGGAGCTTAACAGGTTTGGATCCACAGGGAACCAGCTTCGGCTTTTAGGCTTCTTCAGACACTGCAGAATGCATCTTTTCTGGGGAATTCCACAATAAAATGACTGTTATTTATCATTACAAACCTCTTTATCATTTAGTCAATAAAAGGCCTCTCTCTCTCACTTTTTTTTTCCATGGTGTGCTCAGAGTCAGAAATCTGTATTAGTCTCCCCTGGCCTGAAGGCAAGAGATGTCAAATGCTAAATCATGATCTGCCCTGGCTTTCTGGCTAAATTGTGTATGAAGGCCTGAGGCAAAAAGGTGCACATGCTCATTATTTGAAACAGAATGATTTTTTCCCCTTTCTTTCCTTTTTTTTTAAAAAATACATATTGAGACATATATGGTAACACACATACAGTAAGCTTCTGAAAAGTATCAAACCTGAAACAAACCAGCCAGAGCTAAATATGTCAAATATATATGCTTGCAGATTGGGAAATAGAAAAGGGATTTTCAAGAAAAATCAGATGATCTTCCCCTTTTGAACTTTTTGTTAGCAGTGGGGAAAAAAGTGTTAAGAGTTGACAGCAAGGTGACAGATGTGGTAAATAATGCATCTGGTGAATTCACCCTAGTTCTTTTGGCAGGGGGAGGAGACATTTGAAATGAACCTTAGTTTGAAATTGGTCCGAAAATCTGCACGGAAACATATATTAAAGCCTGTGATTGTTTTGCAAACTGTTTTGAGTGTGTCTTCATGTATTTATTTGTTTGCAGTTCATGATAGATCACCTCTCTCACAGGCCAATGTTCCCATCCCAGGTTGGCTAAGAGACTTTTGCAAAGAGATTTTAGGACAGTCATCCCTTGGGCAAATTTTTGTGTGAACATATTTGCATATATATGTCAAAGTCTCTCACTTTTGTAAGTATTCTTGTGAGGGAGGTATCATGCATACCAAAATATTGGTGGGAAACTTATTTAAAAGGTTGGACTTGCCTTTGAAGCAAATTTAAATTTTTTTAAAATTTATTTTGCCACTAGGGAAATGTTCAAGAATGTTGTTTTACAGTATTTGTTCAGCAGAAGGTGACAAGGAACTTCTATAAAAGCATATTAAACTGCACTATTTCCACACTGCGGACTAGAGTTTCAAAAGCTGCAATGAAACTTGGAGAGCTGCTCTGGAGAATCTAAACAATGTACGTATTATTTTTAGTGCTCAATATTTTCTGCGTTTAACAACAAAACATTCTACATATTTATGCTGACCGTCTGCTCTCTTAATGTAAGCAAGAAAGGGGCCACAGCTTGGAGAAGAAAAAGGGCTTGTGTAACAGGGGTAGTATGTTCAGCCAGGTGAATATTTGACGTTGCAGTTTTGATGTTGATTCCATAAAACTGGTTTTATTCAAATGCTTCACTGCTCATTACAAATGTTACGAATGAGGTGAGGCTTCTTGAATTCAAATATTATGTTTCTGAAGGTTTCAGGGAAATGATCTGATTGGATCAAAATTTCAGGGAAGACCTCTCAATGGGGTGACATGTCACTGGCTGATACCTTCACCTAAAAAACAAACTGTGAGCTCAACATCTTTTGAGCAGTTAAATTTCCAATTCTTAATGGAGGGGTTTGTTTTTAGATATATGTTAAATACAAATCTGTTTTGTTTAAAATGTCGCTGATTTATTAGAGCTGTGCTAATATGTAATTTTTAATTATGACTGAAATGGTCTGCATTGTCAGTGCGATCTTTCCAAATTTAAAATAATGAACTCTGAGAATCCTTATATCCTGGTCTTTGTAGTCAGGCAAAAAACTGAGGCTCCTGTGCACACATCACTGGCTCTGTGTTTCTCCCACAGAAAATGAGGTCCTGCTGAAATTACTTGAGCTCTTTCCCCAGCTGTCACAAATATGAGAGTGAAATTAAGAAAAGAACTATGGTTTTTGAAACCTAACATGGTCCCTGCTAGTTTATAAAGTTCAATTAAAACCATCTTTTTTAATTTAACATGCAAAAATGGTGCATGAGATTGATCAGACCAAACATGAGTGAAATAAGTTGATGTTTTCATGTTTGTCATTAAAAAAAACCCAACAGACTAATATAAACCAGAAATACCACACATGAACTTTTCTGCAATTTGACTTTTCCCTTCACATTGTGATAGAGCTTACTAGGAAAGCAAAGTCTTTGTCTCTCTGCTGGTTATGGTTAAATTAAATTCTCCTCAGCAAAGAAGCTGACTTTACAAGGACGCAGCTTGATATATTGAAGTGCTATGATTTCTTCATAAATGCAGAGGCTGGTGCTATATCCCATCTCATTCATCTGTGGATTTCGTCCTGAGTTCAGGTACATGTGAGTGACCAGCCATACCCAAATAAATGCATAGATGGACTGGTGAGCCTTGCTGTGCTCTGTTTCTGTGCACTCTCTTCTGATGCACGCAGGCAAAGCCTCTGGCATGGCTGAGGGTAACAGTAGCTTTATTCTCTGAAGCTTCAAGGTATCGTATTCCTGCATTTCCCTTGACAGTCTGCCATCATTTAGGGCTGGAGTGTATGTGGCTTGTGGAAGAGAGAGGGATCACATGTACCACGTGTTGAGCACCTCACTTATTTGGGCAGGTTTTTGGCATCCCACTGTTGGCAATGAATTTGGAGAACTGAAGTCCCAAGGTGGAGATCCTTCCCTCAGTTGAGTTCAGCGGGTCACGCGCACTCTCAGCAGGTGTGGTGTAAATCTAGAGCTGTTCCTCTGAAAACAAAGGAGTTGCACAAGGGTAACCTGGAGGGAGTAAAGCCTTGCTTGTGTTAAGACTTGCACACAGGACTTCTTGCCTTGAAGAGCAATAGTCCCACTGAGCCAAAGCAATAGAAAATAATAAGCCTAATAAGCCTGTGAAATAACATGCATTCTTCCGAGATCTGTGCAATATCGGTGCTTGGTGTAATAGAAGAGTGTCAACATTAAGACTTGCAATTTAAAAGCAGTTTAATGTTACTGTTATTACTCCTGCTAAGGAAAAGGAGTCCTATGAAACCTGTTCTTATTAAGCACAAAACTTCAGAGTGTTAAGTGGAATCATATAAGCTTTAACAGAGTCTGCTTACCTCTACTATTTAAGCATGAGACATTTCTGTGTACTTTCTTTCATTCTGTATACAATCTTCCATGTTTTGCAAAGTTTGACTTCTGTGCCACCTTTGTGCTTCTAAGATATCACATGCCCTTTTTCTATGTACACTCTGAGTTGTTCAGTAGAGTTCTTCCTGAACATCAAGGAAATGCAGAATTTCAGAGTAATACTCATTTGCTAAATGTTATTACAGAACTCTCATGGCTTTTCACTTTGCTTCTTTTTTTTTCTTTTTGCCTTTTTTTTTTGGTGTTATTTTTCTTTAAAACTGAATCCAGTGGGACTGCATATTGTGTATTAAGTTTATTTAGTGCAATACGCCCTGATTTTCCTTTCACTGTGGCTGTAACTCAAAATAATTCCACTGAAATCATTGCATTTTCACTAACATAAAGCTGAGAATCAGACCCATAAATTCTTTATTTGTTACACAAGAGCAGAAAGCACTTGGGACTCACAGACTTTTAATTGTTGCCTCTCTTCCACTTAATCATGGCCTAACTTTCTTTAAAAGCATTTTCAAATTTAAAAACAGAGAAAAAAACCTAGTAGTGTACTTCCAAGATGAGGCCTTATGTTGATAGCCTTTGTCATACTGTGAAATTTTATGCCTAGTTAGAAATCACAAATATAAGAAAAAGATTTGTAACGGAAAAGCTAACTAACACATATGTATAGCTGTAAGAAGTGAGAGTCACATTCATATAGTCTGAACTCCCTACATGATTCTGAAATCACGTATGTCATTAGAAAATACAGTTATAGCTGTTTTCTCTCTTTTTTTTTTTTTTTGCTTCAGGTTAGCAAAATGCGGGAAGATATCACTGTCTGTGTCCTCCAAACTGAAGATGCCTTCAAGAAAAGTTGTACTTCAATGAAACAGACTGTTTTCATACTTTTAATGATGTGTTTGTTTTAATTTAGTTGTAAGTTCATGCTGCTTTAGGATTCATCTGAATCTTATCCCCCAGCTATACATCTAATTCAGGCTTCCTGTTTTAAGGTCATTCCTAACTCAGAAAATTGTCATTATATTCAATATAAATAGAAGGAGGGATTTTAAAATGTTCATGAGCTTAGTATAGTTCTTATTTAAAAAGCCAACTTCTGTGTACTTCTCATGTAGGTTCTCTGAATAAAATTTGTGTTAATATCTTTATACAACTCATAGCAATAGCCTGAGTCAAACACAATATGCCAACCATTCCTTTTTTTTTTCTCATGGATTTTCTTTGTTCATCTGAATAATATATTTATTTTAACTTCTTACTTAATTTATAGTTCCTGTAACATGTGCACATTAAAGTGCAATATATGAAACTAATAAAGAAACTGCACCCTAACTTTCAGCTCAGCAAATCTCCATCAGTTGTAAATAGAAGCAGTATTTGGGTGGGAACAGTTTGAGATTTTATTGTTTAGCTGTAGTCTCCGTAGGATTTGAAACCACCCAGTCAATTCCATAGGTGGGCTCCTCAGGACCTGAATCGGTCAGGTGCCAAATACCCTTCACTGCTGTTGTGTAAGATGTCGGCTGCATTTGCATGGCTAATCATGCTCCGGACGCATCTACCATCTGCATTCTTGATATGTAGGAGCACACTGGGGGCTAGATTTAAGCTGAACGTTAGAGTAGCGAGGATGGGAAATGGGACGGGCCACAAAGCTTCTAGTGCTCAGAGTCCATTTTAAACCTGCTCTTCACTTTGCAGCATAGACATGGCCTGGGTGTTCAGCGTGCTGTATAACATGCACAGATGACAGCCTGAGGACTGCATATATCACCTGGCATAAAGTCAGTAGTCAATCTGTGGTTAGTTACTAAGTCATAAGTATACTTTAAGGCCTCTTGCTCTGGTGGACTTCTGCTTGTCTTCACTTCTGCCATCTGCTCTAAAACTGGAATCGAGATGACAAAGGCTTAGCTTGTTCTAAGGACAGCAGCTGGCTTTGAGGGTGGGCACCCGGCTCAGTTTTCCTTGCAAAGGGCTGTGGAAACTTCTTGCTCTCAGCCTGAGAAGAGGAGAGGGCAGACAGGTGGGAAGAAGGGGGCGGGCAAAGCTGGTTTGGGTATGAGGACAGGAGGCAGCAGGTAGGCATTTTTTAAAAGCTGATCCACTGGCACCGTTGAAACTATCTTTGGCACATTTCTTCTGCAGTGGAAGAGCAGTTTGTCCTCTTAACTCCTTACCTTCTGTCTTATCCTTCCATAATCCTAGATTATGTGTTGTCTGAGACTGGGACTCTCTCTTTCCTTTATTTGTGAAGCACATGGCTGATGTGGCTATTCTCCCTGTTGTAGCCTGCCAAGTGCCACTGGATTACAGATAGTGAGAAGCAGAAAGAATGGACAGTTACCGACACGGTGCTTATAGGACCACTGGCAGACTTGCTACCTACCATTTGGGTAATGGAATTGCAGTTTCAAAATCAAATATTATTTTCTGTAAGGAAGCATTTCTTTTCAGAATCCTCGGCACACAGTGGCTTAAATGTTGCTGTCCTAATTCTGGCAAAATTCCGACAGAAGTCAAACTTAATTTTTCCTTAATTCAGGTCTGCAGGATTGTGCTTTTAAGTACAAACATGTCATATGTACATGGCCTAATTCCCAGAAGTGCTGAGCAGACCCATAGTATGTTGCCAACAAAGGGAGTGGAGAGAAGTAGACAGCTTGAAATATAGTAGTTAATGAAATTATTCATGTTGCTTTCATAATTACATTTATAACTGCATCATCATGATGTGAAGTGTTGATTAGTATCCTGAGCAGTTCATATAATTAAACAGAGCATAGGGAATTAGCAGACTTACAGCAATACCGTGTTACTCATTTTGGCACATTTCTGTTCACATCTGTTTGATGGATTGGAAGGTGACCACAGTGTAAGAACTGATGAAGAGGCAATGGCTTCCTTCCTTTGCATGCTGGCATGACCCTGTGTCTGCAAAGTGAATTTGCCACTGCGGCATATGTGCAGTGGGTGGCTGGGCCCGGCACTTACTACTGAGCATTGCCGAAAGGGTGCCTGATCTTGGTGTGAAAGCACCCATATGTCTGTTTCTTTTTTGCCGTAGATGTCTGCAATGTTTGTAATGAGTCACTGCCACATATTTGTAGTCAGCAGCAGACTGCATCTGGAATGCACTGTAATACTTGGTCTGTCAAAGTATTAAAGGTGAGGAAATGCCCTGCATCTCTCAAAAGGGGGAACTTTTGCATTGTCTCTGGTCCAGACTTTAGCTGTCTGAACATAAGCAAATGGCTTACCTTCTCTTTTGCCACATGCCAAATTACAATTGTATTGGGAAATATTGGCAGGACCATGTAGCATATGTAAAGTACTTTGAATGTAGAGCTTAAATATTACAGTCATTAGAGAGAATTGACAAATGTTGTCTTTGGGCAACATGCATTTTCAATGAAGTTCTATGACAAAGACAGACAACAGTCACATAAGTCTCTGCTAGTTCAGCCAAAAAAACAATTCTGCTGGTGAAAAGGAGTGACAATAACTTTTTAGGCTGAAGATTAGAAGAAGAGATCTGGTTTTGGAGATGGTCTGGCATATACAAACAAGACGATCTCATGAGTAGGTCAGACCTTAAGACCATCGACTCAGTAGCCTATCTTCACTAATGGCTAGTCCCAGATGATTCAGAGGTTTAAGAACTCTGATCCAATGGCATGGAATTTATCAAACAAAAAAATAAATGACACAATCCAAAGGCTTAGTTTTACCTTTGTAATACTTTCCATCTTGCTGTATTATTTATAATCTCCTTCCAACTGTGTCATAAGGTGTATGCCATCTATAAGACGTTCTTAAGGTTTTGGAGAGAGTTCAAAGAATTGTGGCAAACTAATCAAGTGTCTAATCTGCATTTTATGTGAGCACTTAAAAAATGGTTCACAAACATAATAACTATCTTGTAATAATCCCTACAGGTTTTGATAAAAACCTATGTTTTAAGGCACTTCATATATGCATGTTAGAAGTTTCCTGGCTTGTATTCCTCTGAACCACATCGAAATATAAAGTGTTGACACCTCCCTGATTTAGGTTCTACTTTTTACACTCACAGGTATTTGAACTTGTATGGCTGTTTTAATTTTCTGATATTTTCCTTCATGGTAAATTTGCATTCCTTTTCTGGAATATTCCTTCACATTCTCACTCATGAAATGTCTGCTATGTAATATTTATAACACAAGCACAGACACTTGTGCTAGTCTGCCAGCTTTATTGAGCTGACTTGACCCTCTCATTGCTAGGTGTCAGTGTAAAAGTACACTTATTATTACATTTTATTGCACCAAAAAAAGACAAAGATAATAATTAATATTTTAGACTGAATTGTCTCTACCTTTATAGGTAGATCTACTCTACAGTCTGTATACTTCACCTCAAAAAATGCATATATATTAATCTGTGGTAATGGTACAAAATAAAATTTATTTTATGATTTTGAGAAATTATGGCTTAATTAAATTGATCTACTGAAGGCTTGAAGGTAGCTTGTATGAAATTTATATATAGAATACAGTGTAAGATTCAGTTGTCATCATTGAAAGAATGTTATTGCATAGGATAAACCTGATCTACAAATTTCTTTAATTTCTTCTAGCATGGTTATTCTTTAAAAAATTAAATCTGTTATTTTGAGGGAATCTTTCCTACTGCTTAGCAGATTAATGATCTTTATAATTCATGACATTATCAGTTCTGCATGCAATCGATAACATTTGTATAGATTCCTATACTAATATTCTGTATCACTGGTGACTGACAGTACAACTCATCCACTTAATTTTTTGCAGCCTGATTCACAGATATCTTACCTGACAGCATTCTAATTTCTAAGTGTTCATTTTTCATCTAGAGGCTTTTTTCCCCCATACTGTTCTTTGCAAAAGGATACAAGCAACACAATCACTGCCACTTACAGGATATGATCTCTGATATTTTTACCCTTTTTTTCCTGGACTACTTGTGACAGAGGTATTTTTTCACATTTAGCTGTAGTTTCACATTTAAAGGTAGTTTCACAGAGGATGGTATACAGCTAAGAAAAAACCACTGTGCTAATCTGAAGTTCAGCGACAAGCCCAAGTGAAGGTTCTTTTTGTTTGGCTGTTCTTTTGGATGGGTTTTGGTGGTTTGGTGGTTTGTGGAGGTTTTTTGGGTTGGGTTTGGTTTTGGGTTTTTTTTTTTTTTTTTGGAAGGGGGAGGAAGCTGGATCAGAAGTTTCTTAAAAAGCTTTAAAATAAAGTTATGATGTAAAGAATTGCTGGGAAAGTTCACTATAGCTTTTTTTTTAAATAAATGAAATGTAGTACTACATAAAGCACACACTGCTCTGTATGCATGTGGAGTTATATCACCTTAAGCTGGTTAGAAAATTAAATACTGTTGAACTTGTATGAGAGACCTCCAGAGTGAAAACAAGTCTTGCAGAGAATGCTCCCATGGGCTGAAGACCTGTCACTCTTCTTTCTGATGGGTAAAATGCTAGATCTGTAGTGGCCCTGCTCACTGAAGTAAATGGGAAGTTTATTTCAAAGCCTCCCTGGCCTTCAGAAGATTCTCAGTCTTTCATTAGTCCAGTTTTTGCTTAGGGTGAAGACAGCAAGTCCCATCTAGGACTGTGGTCCAACAGGGTGGGCTGTTCCTGTCTCCTCGGTCATACTGGCAATAAAACTGTTGTAAAAACTGTGTGTTCAGATAGAAATCAAACAGGCTGCATTCCAACTAATTAGTTATTAGAAAACATTATGAAGAATCTGGGGCTGAATCAATTACATTGGTTTTTGGCTTTTTTTCTTCAACTTGGAATCAAAAAAACTTCTTTAAGTGGTTTTATGCTGTGTCATGATAACCATGAATAGGTTTCTGCTTCTTCTCTGTGGTACTGTCTCTGGGTATCCAGATTTCCTCCAACCATACTTTATTTTTTTTGTTTATAACATCCACTCATCATACACTTCACTAACATGTTGAATCTCTGCCTGTTTTTAAAGTCTGTTTACTTCCATTGATAATTTGTCTATTTGTTCCTGTGCCTTCTGGAGTTATTTCCCTCCTCTAGTCCTAAGTCAGTCCCTTTTTTACTATGCAGTTGCCTCACGTCTTGATTCTGCTTTGTTACAGTCTTCCAGCTTCAGTTTAGCTTCCATTTTTTCCATCACTATGTCATTGTTTAGCGTGTGTAAAAGTTGGCATGTATTCCAGGTTTCATTGCTAGTAAATTCATAGATATCTTTCTCTTCTCTGATTTAAGCTGTAAGATCAGTCAGCTTCTACTGTTTAAGTCTTGTTTTCCTGCCTGGCTGTTGCTCATGAGTGGTTCTAACTGAGGTTTTTCTTGACTTGCCTGCAAATCTGTTTTGTCTGCAGGGGTGGCCTCTTTTTCCTGATTCTAGGCTATATGAGATAAACATTGTACTTTATAGTAACAAATGAAGAAAGAAAAAGGGGAAAAGATAAACTTTAGACTCTTTTCCTATTACCAGAGGTGAACGGAGCCCAATTTTAAATCTTAAGGCTTGTCCCGTTCCGCCTGCAGTTTTGTGCATACCCTTAGCATCCACATACTTTCTACATTTGTTCCATGCCTAGGAAACTCTTAAATGTGCAATTTCTGTAATTTGCCCAGTGTCCAATATAGCTGAGAGCTAGACTGCAAAGCTTTCTTCATGACTACTACTGCAGAATTTAAATTTGTATCCTATAACCCTATAACTGTAGGGGTAATTTGTGCCTTTGCCGTTAGCTTTTCTTTTTTATAGACAGTGAATCCTAAATGCCATGTGCCTCCCTAACTGTGTGATGCAAAATAGTGTGATTTGATTTGCCATTGTAGTTCTAGTCTTAAATCCATTCAGCTTCTGAGTCTTTGTGAACAGCTTCATGGAGGTAAAGATTGGGATTATGAGTCATAAAAACACCATTTTCTTTTCTGTATATATTGTGGTCAAGGAAGAACCAAAGTAATGTTTATAAAAGAACACTCTGGGAAAAGTCATATTGATTTTATCTAGCCTACCCCTGCTTTTTCATTTTTAATCTTAGTACTTTCTCTGCTAGACATGAATTTTTCCTCTTTTAGTGTTTTCAGTATCTTAAATTTCCTCACCTTTGGTCACATCAAAGATGGTTGCCACAACTGCTCTCTTAAGTTCCTGGACCTCCATGAAGATACTTGCTGTCATTCCTATAAAGGGGAAGAATAGGAAAAAACAATTTTACTTTGATGGTAAGTGGAAAAAATACATTTTTCTCCCACACTCTACTTTCAGGAAGTTTTATGCAGCTTGCTGTTTTAGAGGTAGTGCTCTCTGACTTCTGAGTTTTGTGATTCTCTTTAGAACTTACTTCATTCTTGCAGTGCTCTTAATTTTCTTTTCCTTAAGGTTTTCTTCATATTATCTCAGAAAAGAACTAAAAGGAATGATAGGTGTGTGCCATGGCAGTAAATGTTTGCTGAGACATGAATATCAATCATATTTATTTCAACAGCTACATTATAAATCTAATTTCAACTTCTACATGATTAAGCTGTACACTTGATCATGATGATCCTGGATTTTCATGGCTTCATGTTTTAAGATTGTTTAAGACTGAAGTGTGAAACGGAGTTAATCCATTCCCAACATGCAAAAGCCACCTCTTGTTTTTGTCTCCTGGTGTGTTGACAGAACATATGTTCAGGAAAAATAAAGGAAGTGAGTGCACATGTGGATAAAGTTAGTCCATCAGTTTCTCCAGTGAGGGGCTGTGCCACTGTTACCAGTGAGAATTCAAGAGGGCTTCTGTAGCTGGGATAACAGAATTTCATTTTCCTTTTTTCCCCATAACCTCCTTTCTTTACCTGTGTGCAATGTGTGAATGAAAGAAAGAGGAAGGGAGAAGAAAGATTTTTCTAAATGTCAACTACCAGGAAAGGAAACAGAACATAAATTATCTATGTGTTTTTTGGGAAAAGGAATTTTACTGTATATTATATGTGTATATATTTATATAATTATTTAACTAAAGTTAGGTGTTAGCAATAATCAATGTGCACATACGAGATCGTATTTTTTTAACATAGAAGCAGTCATGATTGAAACTATCCTGTTGCTTTTTCTACAAACATAAAAATCTGGAATATGGAAAAGATGACCTTTTTAGAAAAAACTGACCATATTCAAAGTTATTTTGATTTCTGACCACAATTTTTCTAAATTCTTTTTTTCTAGTTTTCAGGGGTGCATGTGTATCTAAGGAAAGCATGAGCTGCTTCTAAGTTTTTAATTTGAGGCTGAAACACATTTTTTGCACTAATAGGTGGATGGGTATTTTTCAATTATCTTTCTCATGCAAAGTGAGTGCTACTCTAATGCGCTGGGATTCCCCTTGTAGTGACACTCCACTTTCAAGTTCCAGCTAATGGGTCCTCTAAAAATGTACACGTATCAATGTATATGAGAGAAAAGGCCAGGGTGTTAGGTTTTAGCTGACACTGTGTAAAACCACTATGTTACCCTGGTATTCTGACATGTTCTGGTTCACCAGCAGCTTGGGAATATTTAGTCATAAGGTTGATGGTCAGGTATCTAATTAGTAGAAAGACTTTTGCATGAGACATTTTGTAACTTAAATGTGGGCTCTCAAGCTTTTTTGGATGTTACAAGATTCCAGCCCATCAGTGTTGTGTGACGTTACGCTGGAACATAAAACAAAAGCTGGAGCTAACTAGCACAGCTCCTCAATCTATTGTTGATGTTGTTTTGCTGTTTATACAGAACACCAGGTCTCTGGATAATGAGGATGTTGGAGAGATGATAGCTTGATTATCCCGCTGCTGTGCTTTTGCTGGGAACTGATGAATCCTTCACGCTTTTTAGTATCTCAGGCCAGTGTTGCTGGGGAGGATGAGAAAAAGTCGTAAAGATGACATGTTTGCTGTCCTGTTCCCTGATGGGGCTCCAATGTATTACCTGTATCTAATTATCTCGTCTCCAGTTGACAGAGAGGCTTCCATGGCATGCTTTCCATCACTGGGAGCCTCCGCCAAGCTTCCAGTGGGCTGTCTAATAGCTTGATATATTTTTGGACCTCCTGCTCATTGGATGAACAAGCTGAAGTAAATCATGTGTTGACCTCAAAGCATTTATAAACTGTAGAACATTATATTCTCATCAGAGCCATAGGGGCAGTAAACTATAGTTTCTCTGCTGTGAAACATGGTTTTGGTTATGCACTGTGTTACTAGGGTTGTACTTAAACAATAATATATCATTTGTGGCACATGTCGCCTTCTTTATTGAAAGGCAAAACAAAGAGTTGAGGACAAAAATCATTACTACTTTAGCAATTTTTCACAAAATGCTTTTGTTTTGTACTTGACAC
Organism: Pelecanus crispus; assembly: GCF_030463565.1. Lineage (NCBI taxonomy): Eukaryota > Metazoa > Chordata > Aves > Pelecaniformes > Pelecanidae > Pelecanus > Pelecanus crispus. The sequence goes on along the minus strand of NC_134644.1, from coordinate 77,830,330 downwards.
ACAGATGGGACATTGTACTGCAGTGCAAATGATGTATAGCAGCATGACAAATTTCATTTCCTTTATAAAACAAGAATCAGAATAGTGGATGAATTTGGGGAAATGGTGTTAACTTTTTTTGTTAGTGTTAAAAATAAAATAAATAGGGGAATAAATACAAAATAAAATAAAAAAAAAGAGATCGACTCACAGGGAAAAATTCCTATTTGAGCCCTTTAATTGTCTTGGCAGATATTGATTAAAGTGCTTAAATGAAAATATTGAAAACAATAAACTCACTTGTGTTAGAGCTTTTGTATCACCTTGGTAGTGATAATCCATGACTGAGGAGGAAATTAACACAAGGTGTTACACAGAAGCTGGACTAAGCAAACAATAGAAGATCAATTCTGAGGAAAGCAAACTGTATTCTTAGCCTGCTTTCAATCACAGACTCTTTGGTGCTTCAACCATGTTGAAATATAAATGCTATTTCTCAGCCTTCTTGTTTCAGTTTAGGTCTATATCACTGTGGTATATTACTGTCCGTTACGTCACACTGTGAAAGATGTCCAGTTATCGGGGAAGTGTTTTGGACTTGGGTTTGTTAGTGTCCCATAGCTTTGCCTTTTCCTTTTGTTGTGGATTTGAAGAAAACATGCCCAAAATCTTTACTTTGTATCCAACCACCAGATTTTATGTAACGTTTCCCTGTTATTAATCTTTAATAAGAAAACAATAATTAAACGACCGTAACATGAGAGAATCCAAACACATGCACAAGCACAAGGACCCCATATTGTGAAGTGTTGTACACATATGAAACAGAGCATAACGAATGAGAAAATTTCCACTGTTTTCCCCAAACTTTGTGTGAAAGTGTTTTTCATCTCAGTCTTGTTTCAGGTGCAGCTGAAATTCAGTCCCATGGTCCTACCATGCAGCAAAATTATTTTTCTTCTTGTTTAAGCAGGTGCTGAGTTTTGCCATTTTCATAATAGCAAAAGCTATGGAACTATTTAACTATTTGGCTTTGTTACTGCAGAAATCCTCAGTGTGGACTGCTTTGTCTAGATTTTAAACAATTAAAAGTTTGAGGTTGTTCACACCTACCAGTCTGGGGATGGTGTGTAGAAAGATAAGGTCTGTCTGCAAAGTATGAGTCTGAACAAGAGCTGGGCTTTGAAGTCCTCTTTCCTCTCTGCTACCAAAATTTTGAAATATTACGAATTTCTGTGAAGCAGGTGAGGAAAAGATATCCATGCTAGATAAGAGGACAAAAACTAGGAAATTGTTCTATGAGCAATGAACTTGTGAAATCTGTGGTTAGCTCCTGTGTGGACTCTCTGGTATCTAACAGTGCAGCTGCTAATGCTGCCATCTTTACCTTAGTCAAGGCCCTTATTTGCTCTCTTTCCTCTATTCATTTACCCCTTTCCATGAAATTTATTTGAATTCATTATGTGTGGTCCTCTAATACATTCAAGTCTCTACTCTTTCTGGCCAATTTGGGTGGAATCAGCCTGCAGTATCCAAAGTTTTAGAGACTCAGACACACACACAAAGAAGAATTGTGTATGCATGATTTTCCCAGTCTAAAAGAATGTCCTGTGTTTGTACAACTAGAACCAAGGGCTGCAGAGAGGTGTGTTGTAATAACTAAGGAGTAATTTGTGAAGAAACATTAATTACATAAACCTTAGGTTCCATCAGTGTCTTGCTCCGTCTTTTCCCCAGTGTTACTGTGTTATAAACTGTGGGCACAAACCTGGTGTTAAACGATGGTGCCTGCTTTCTGTATGGATTGCAAATCCAGTATGATGCCATTTAATTTGGCTACAAGCTTAGATATGAACTGTAATGATTTGCAGGATTTTTATTGTTTTGTAGTTAAGGGTATTTCTTTCTTTTATCTCCTCCTGTCTGTCTCTACTTATGTCATACGGAGCTTGAATCTTATCCTCAGCGGGTCTAAGTTGACACAGCTTTGCTGACATCAACAGAACTACAGTTATTTACATAAAATAAGGATATGGCCATGTATATGGGATCAGGGTGATTCTAGGAAATGGCAGCATACTTGTAGGGAAATATCCAGGTCAGAGGACTTGTCTTGAAGTTAATAATTTCTGCTTGGCTCTGTAGCCCTGAAAATATAATTTTTTGCTCCAAATGGTGTCCTTGTGAGTATGTTGGATAAAGCTGATAAATTCATATTTACCGAGGTCTATTGAGATATTTTACCCTAGTCTCCTCGTTAGCCAGCATACTGTCTCCAGGTTCTCCCAGGGCAGCAAGGGGCACACTACCCCTGCAGCCTGGCCTTGTACTATATTCGGTCCCTGAAAGCCTAGAGAGAGGTGAGATATATGAAAGAGGAACACAGGGGTCATCACACATCTTGGACTTAGGCATAGTCTGGGCAGACTGTATTCGCAACCCAGATCTTACCTGGATCTGATATTTAAATAGCCCTTGTGTAAGATATACATTTAGAAATCCTTCCTTACATACTAGGCAATAATAGCTTGAATATAGAAGATTTATTCCCCTGGATTGTAGCAAACACAGTTTTTCAGCATTTGTCTGACTGAATGCTGCTTAACCTTTTCTTTGTCAAAAACAGCTTCCTGGATGTGTTCTGTGTCTATCTGTAGCACCTTCCCCTCTAGCAAGATGGAATACCTCTCACAAAAAGAAATCCCAGACAGAGAAACCCTGGTCCCTCTGTTGTTACAGGTAGAAGCTATGAAAATGTTGTGCCATTAAGACTCCTAAAAATCTTGAGAGACTCCTGGGATGTTGCTGCTTCTGTCTTCTGCTAGATTTCTGTGGGTAGTGGCTTTTGTTCTCCTTATGCAAACATCTAAACTAAATGAAATCAGCCTTTTCATGGACTGGACTGCAGGATTTGTCCCCAAAACTGATATTTTCTCCTTGATTTTAAAATTTTACTTACTTAGATATCTGTTTTACTTTTTTTCTTTTTTCTTTTTTTTTTGTATTTTAGTATTTGTAACTCTGACCATTACATTGAAGTATCTTGTTAATGTGCTGTCTGGTTTTGGTTTTTGGTGGTGATCACCCATTCCTGTCATGAAACTTCAGATAACGGAAACCTCAGACAAAGAAAAATTAGATTTCCTATAATTGTATAGTTGACAGCAGTTGAAGTGATTGTAATCACATACATTAGCTGTTAAAATGCCTGTCGGGGGTTTCAATTAGGAGAATTCTAACAATAGTGTTGAGAAGGTGAGATCCCGAGGAGCCCAAAGGATAGAGGAGGAGATAGTAGTAATTATATTTTGAACCAGGAGAAAGAGAAGATGTCAGGCAAACAAATATGCTTCACAGAAGCTATATCTGCTTTCTGTAGGAAGATGGAACAAGTCGAGACCAAGACCTGCGATAACCATAAACTGCAAGCTGTGGCAAAAACCATATGAATCACAACTTGCTATGGCTTGTTGTATGTTGATGCATGGATAATAATTTAATGAGAACCAGTGTTCATTTGTTTTCCTTTTGATATACAGCTGCAAGTCTAAGCCAGGCTTGACTGCATAGGACACGCGTGCATCCAACCATGCTCTAGGAATAACCACAGAGCAGTGAACCCCGAGCTGGCCCAGCTTCAAAATGAACAGCATGTCAAAACTGAGGTAAATCTTTCCTTTCAATGACATGAAAATGTGACTGGAAACTTCATTCTCTGGGCATCTGTGCCATGCCCTCCCCCTCTCCCTCATCGATCAGTCACAATGCGTGTTTATTCGTGTGACAGTGAAGCAATCTGAAAGCAGACAACTTGGAAACATGCTTAATACATCAAATCTCCTGAAAGTCTTTCAGAGTTGCTTCACCCATCTGTATTGATTCTTGTGTAATACTTGGAGTCACTGTGTGAAGGACACATTGTAAAACGCTATGGAAAGGAAGTTTCAGAGACCTGTTAGGATTTTATACGTGCTGGCTACCTTGGGCACACTCAAGTCAGCTGTCAAGTGAGTTGTCCGTAGCAGTGAATCCTTAGCATGGCACTGTCATAGTTTTCACAGAACCTAAGGTGTGGGTGATGCAGCCATTGCATCCAAATGTCTGTCTGCCCTGCAGTACTATGGCTGCAGTCCCACTAGGGAAGGTGCTTGAGGAAGATCAGCAGCACCTGGAATTACTGTGCTGGAGAGGTTTGAAGGCTGGCACTCTGTGGGAATAGGATGGGGAGGGAGGATCCTGAGGAACAGTGAAAAGACAGTTTATCTGAGTCTTCAAGGCCATCTCCTTTCTGGATGAGGGATGCCGGTGTCAGGCACCAGGCTGGGCTTCCCAAAGACCACACACACCGTCATGTGTGTGCCGCCTGCTTGGGTTTTACCTTAAAGAGAAAGGAACACCACAAGGCGAATTTACAGAAGTCCTCACACAAGCATGCAAGGGAGGCCTATAAGCCTGATTCTAGCACCTTTTGTCCCTCTGCTCCACAAAAGGCCTGGTGGTTAAATCGTTATGTGAACTTCTACCATCTGACCCACGTAATCTTCCAGCCCTTGTGGGCATTTTATGTAATCTATGGTACCTTCAGCCTTCTTCTGAATTGGTTTCTCTACCCCAATGCTTGTTTCACATCATCTTCCTGCTGCTGCTTGAGGTTTTCCTTTGAAAATGACTTGGTGTGTTATGGAAGGCAGGGTGAGAGAGAAATGAAAACTCAGTTTCTGGGCTTTTTTTTTTTTTTTTTTAAGTCAAGTAACAATTACTTTCCACTAATAAGCTCTACCAGGCGGTGTATTCTCAAACCAATTTCCTAATATGGTAGCCCAATACTAATTTGTAGCCAACACTTATTTAGTGTATGCTCATTGTGAAAGTATCTTTCATACTATTTCACCAAAATGCTTCCATCCCCCTAGGTCAGCTGTCTGTGACATCCTGATCCAGTGTGCAATGACGAAAATCAGGTATGAGTTATTACCATTGTGCAATGAAAAGATGGTTTAACTAGAGAAATTATTTGAAAGTCAGGTGACGTGAGATTTGGATTTTACAGGTCAAAAGGATTTTGAGTGTCTTTTTATTATTCTGTGTGCAGTATTGCAAATGCTTTTGACTGGAGATGCAAATAATATGCAAAGTTGGGGTTGTGCTTCCCGGTTTTCCAACAAAAGCAATGGGTACACTTAGAAATTCAGTAATTTAACCTCTGGATTACTTCATCTGTGTTTGCTCATTGCTTTATGAATGCAGATGTTGTTAAAGATAGTGGTGCTAAGAAAAGAACTCTTTGTGACTACCTGCTGTACAGAGTACAATTTAAATGACATAGTGGGAAAAGCATATCAGGTTTCACTATAGAAAGGTTGGGACAGTGCCACTCCTTTTCAGGTTGGAGAATCAGATCATGGTCATCTTAAATTCAGTAGCAGTTTTACTGAGTTAAGTCATGCCAGGATTGGGCCTGAAGTGACCTGTTTCTCTAGTTCCTTTGAAGTTTGTAACAATGAACAGTCTGCCCAACATTGTGCTATTATGGGAGCTCATTCCAAAAATTAAAGCATCATGAAATATACCCTCATATCTTCCACCTGCACCTCAGGTAAAATTAATTTGGATTTTCAGCCAAAGTAAACAGACATGTTTCACAATGTCATAAAAATCATCATGCATTAACATCTTCTCGTACTGCTATTAAGTTTTATCTCACATGTAAGTTCTCTCCCCGCTCCTTAACTTGCATTTGCAAGTCTGTTTAAGCTACCAGCGTTTGGGGCAATTGATGTCTTCTGCATATATAAAAGGCATAACATGATCTACAGGCACACAGTACATACGACAGTATCTATAAATGCCTGCCGAGGTGGTGTCTCTGGCTAGAATTAGGGTTCATTTACATTAAACTAAAAATAGCCAGCCTCTGCCCTATGGGGCTGGTATTAAAGGATTTTGATGAAGCCAGGAGGGAGGGAAGGGCAGAAGATTCAGAGAACAAGGGAGCAGTACCAGGGAGAGTGTCAGCACGTGCCAGGAAGCGAAGCAGTCGCTCTAGTCCAGCCATGCAGATGCATGGGAGTGAACGGCCATGTGTGCCCACACCTTATATTTCAGCCCTCAGGGTAGACAGCAGGAGTATTCTGGTCAGTCTTAAGAGCCTAGTCACAGTCCATCAAGTTAGCTGTAAAAACTTCTGTTTCAATTAAATATAAGCTCATTGTATTTTCACACAACAGTTAATAAAATAAAACTCATTAGGAATATAGCATTTAGACTAAAGCAAGTGATATTTTTTAAAATGTCACACTGAAAACCACATTTCCTTTAATCAGCATCTGCTCTGTGTTAGACTGCCTGTAAAATCCGGTGCACTGTTGACAATAGGGGAAGATGAAAACAAACAAACAGGAAAACTACAAAAGACGTGGTATTAACATCAAAGTGCAATAATCCTTCTCTTTCCTTGGCATTTGAAAAATGTTTTTATTTTTGACCCTGGACAATTTAACTTTCTTCCCACAAGTTTTGAATTTGGACAACAAGGGTGGAGGGGTGATGGAAAGAAAGTAGGGCATTGCACGTGAATTGAAACACAAGGTTAGGAGACAAAAAAAAGGAGAGGATAATAAACCAGTTTGAATAAATTTAAGATTTTCTTGAAAGCAAATCAGCTCCATATTTTTGGAACACTGATTGTACAGAAAGGCTTGCAGGGGCAGAAGTAGTGACATCTCCATGTAGTTTGTACTTGCACAAATAACATCAGTGTTTCTGTAGGAACTTAAAGATAAGTATTTAATATGGAGAAATGTATGAGAAAATTGTGAGAGCACACTGTGAAAAAAGGAAAGAGTAGGTTCCGTGTGGGTTTTATTCTTATCTAAATATACAACTATAGTTTATTAGGTGGTAAATATTAAACGTTGGGATAAAACTTGTGTAGATGACTGAGTGTTACAATGGGCTAAATGCAAATGATCATGAGTCTATTGTATTTAGGCAGTAAACTGCTAAATACTTGGGGTGAAAGAAGGGAGGGGACTTCCTTAATCATTAAACTAGTCCTTGAATATGGAGGATAATCACATCATCTCTAATCCCATTCATAAACACATCATGCTCCAGAGTTAAAAACATTGTGGTTTTGTCCCCCCCCTATTCCTATTAGGAAGTATTTCACTGCTCTGATGGTTAGAAATCCTCTTGTAATTTCCAGTGTAATTGTGGCTGGTTTATACCTATTTGTTTTGTGTCAGCGCTCTCCTTCGATGTGAATAGCTTTTCCTCCCTGCTGCTTACCCCCTGATACATTTATAGACAGCAATCATGGCACCTCTTAGCCTTTGTTCTGCTCTGTTAAACATGCAGTGCTCTGTTGGTCTCCTTTAATAAAACAGGTGCTCCTTTCCTTCAATTGTTTCTGTTCAGTACCTACTCTTTAAACTAATCAATCTTAAACATGTTTGACCAGGATGGGACTTTGTGGTCCATATGAGTCCCCCTGCACAAATACTTTAAAAAGGGCTGTTGATTTTTTTTTCTACTTTTGGAAGTACTGAACCTGATGCACCCTGAGATAATATTTAAATGCTTTCACGGACTCAGTAGTGAATAGTAGTCACCCTGAATTTTGTTACTGCAACTGTTTCTTTCTCCTCCATCTCCTCCACCTGATGATCCCATAGTTTATGGGAATAATTGTCATCAGTATTTCCTAAAGAATAGCAAACACATTTCTCCTGATGTAAGTTCAGCATTTAAATAGCGGGCCAGGCCTTGTGTACAGGCCCCTATCTCAGGATGGGATGACTTGTCCTCTGGAGATGCCCATTGGATTGCTTCCTCTGTTGGCTGAGGTACTAAACTTTTAGATGTCCACCAGTAAGGTGGGATGAATGCTGTGAAGGTGCACACTACTGCCATTTCAGCTGGTGTCACATTTATGCTGGTCATCAGTACCAGTCAGTCTTCTTTTGTGTGACCACCTCTTCTGTGACAACCACTGCCTCCTGACTGTGTTATCAGCAGATTTGTTAACGTTTTCCTAATTACTGATCACTAGAGTTGTTCCAACTGCTGAAGGCCCTGCATGAAATATAGGTCCTATACAATAAGATGTATAATTTCAACCCCGAGCTAAAGCCTATGGACTTGAGAAAAAGCTCTCAGTGGCTAAAGATGACAGTTTTGGTTTTGCAGGCAGCACCGTGAAATGGCAGACTTAACCAAAAAGAGGCTTTCTATTGTTAGTTTTTTATTTTGATGATGTGCCTGTTAGTGTTTTAATGAGAAATTCCCACAAACGGCTCATATGTACCATAGGTGAAAAGCCTTTTTGAGAGCAAGAATTAAGGACTAGTGCATCTATCTATTTGGTTTCTATTTGAAACCTAAATGGACTATATCAGAATTTTCAGTTATATGCATGGTAATAGCAGAGGCCACGTGTCTTGGCAAACAAATCTATGAGTATTAAGTACATTTGTTGGAAACGTTTATGCCGGTTTTCTCTAAAGTAAATGTTGTCTATTGATACTAGGATGTTCAAATTGTATAATGTGAAGTAGGAGATAAGAACAAAAGCTTTCAAGCAGGCCATAGGAGGAAAAAATTATTTAATTCCTCATTACTTGATTCTATTGTATTTATTACAAACTGTTAAAATGCTGTTTCTAAGGGAGAAGTCGTTGCTAGCTAGTACATATATACAATGGATACAAATCAAGTACCATAGGATGTCACTGCTTTTCTGATGACCACTTGTGGCAGTGTGTGGATCAGAGGATTGCGTCTGTGTTAGTACCTTGCTAACACCCACCAAAACTGCTCTCCGGGGGTGGGGGTAACACTTTGATTGGACATTTTATTTTATTTACTGTAAGGAACATAGAAAAGCACTTGAGAGCTGGTAAAAGCAGTCTCAGAAGGGTTGCCAAGTGCTGTATGAACACTCCCCTGCATAATTCACACATCCTTGTGTGTGAGAAGTGTGAATGTTTGCAGGCCTACAGATACCACTCGTCTTGGTATGCCTGGTGGTGTGCTGAACTAGACACAGGAATACCAGAGCATGTGAGAACTTGTTCCCCCATCACATCTCAGGCCCTACCTGCATGTTCTCTGTACAAGCAGCATATCTGACCTGAAAAAGGGTGTTGCTTTGAGTGGGGTTTGGGCCAGATGCCCTCCAGAAGTCCCTTCCAACCTGAATTATAATTCTATACATATGTTTACTGCTGGATTTCTTTTACCTTCCTCTGAAACACCTTGATGCTGTTTACTAAGGCAGAATATTGGACTAAATAGGTTTGAAATATCATCCATCCTGGCAAGTCCTGTATTTCCATGTGCCAACAGGATTTATTAGAAACTCAATACATATTGAATGTAGGTGTTTAGGGATCTCTTGTTTACTTTGGGCAGGTGAATACTGAATTGTCATGAAAGGTATTTGACTCCATTTTGGAACATAAAACAGAGGAGGTTAATAGAACAAAGAGAAGAAATCAACACCAATGGTAAATGGTAACACATGTTACTGTATATCCCCTTCTGACTTTGCAAGTGATGCATGTTTTGTGTAGTTATACAAAGCAAACTGCAGTAACACAGGCCTCAAAGAGGTGAACAGGAGTTGGGAGAGTGCTGTTGTAATCTTGTCAAACTCGTTTGTGAGTTCTTTTCCCCACCAGTTATTTCAGTTATTTTTCTTTTCTTTTTGGAAAAAGTCTGCTAGTTTGGCCTCCTTTTCCCTCAGTTACACTCCAGATGAAATCCTGACACTTTCATTGCCAATGTAAAATATCATTGGGAGGCTGATGCACGCTGCAGGGTTTCCCACAAGCTACTCCAATGTAAGTAACACAATGTCGTGGTTTAGCCCCAGCCAGCAACTAAGCACCACGCAGCCACTCGCTCACTCCCCCTGCCCCGATGGGATGGGGGAGAGAATTGGAAGAGTAAGAGTGAGAAACACTCCTGGGTTGAGATAAGAACAGTTTAATAATTGAAATAAAGTAAAATAGTAATGATAATAATAACAATATAATAATAATAATATACAAAGCAAGTGATGCACAATGCAATTGCTCACCACCCGATGACCGATACCCAGACAGTTCCCAAGCAGCGATGGCTGCTCCCCGGCCAACCCCCCCCAGTTTATATACTGAGCATGACGTCATATGGTATGGAACAGCCCTTTGGTCAGTTTGGATCAACTGTTCTGGCTGTGCCCCCTCCCACTTTCTTGTGTACCTGGCAGAGCATGGGAAGCTGAAAAGTCCTTGACTAGCATAAGCAGTACTCAGCAACAACTAAAAACATCAGTGTGTTATCAACATTCTTCTGGTACTAAATCCAAACCACAGCACTATACCAGCTACTAGGAAGAAAATTAACTTTATCCCAGCCGAAACCAGGACACAGGAGTAAGGGGACTGTAAGGTGTTGTCATAGAGCACAGCTGCTCCACACCATGGCTGGAGCCAGTGGAACCAAGGTTTCATCCTGGTGCTGCAGTGAGTCATCTTTTTCACCCACTAGAGACGCATTAATGACATGCTCATGGGAATATCGATGTTGGTATATGTGAATGATTCGCTGAAGCAGCATCTCTAAGAAAGCTGTTTTCAAAATGGGATGATTTCTCGGTGATGGTTTTTCTTAAAACCTCATCCATGAGTTTTGCAGCTTTTTGGAGGAAAAATAATAGTGAAATTTCACACCCCCCCACATAAGTTTTTGTAAGTAACCCAGTGTCCTATGCCATATAAATATCTTTCTGAGAACACCTATCCTTGTTTTTAATATCATTAGAGGACTAGAACAGCCTCTCACAAACTTTTTTTCAATGAATACTTCCATATTATTTCTAGATAATGCATGCTCCAGTTGCTGAAGATTTTAAATTTTTATTGCATCTAAAGTAGATAAAAAGAATATAGAAATTTTCTGATACAGTGAGAAATGTTCTTTCTGCAAGTCTGTAAGTGAGCAGAAATTGGTGTAGGAAGAATTCCAACTCACACTTTTCTTTCAGACCTTAAGATTTGCAAGCAAGTTTATACAATTAGTACCATCCCATGCAATAGATAAGATTACTTTTTAAGGTAGAAACTAATGGTACTATTGCTGACAAGATAAATAACACTCCCTATGAAACTGTACATATCAGTTGCCCTGCGGTCTTTGTTTTTTTATCTAAACCTTTTTTTTTTAAATGAACACTGCTCATTTAAAAATGTACACAGGAAGGAAATACTTGTTTTTACTGATTAAAATGTGTAGACTGTCTTTTTAGCCTCCCTGACACTGCCATTCTTTGCTCTCTCATCACAGCACAAAGAAACACTGTTATTTACCCTGGGAAACAGGTGACTGAACTTATAAAAATCACTACAGGACAAGATGTATTGAGGCCTGGCACAGAATGACAAATTCTGGCGGGGTTTGCCAAGAAGAGACATATTGATTTTTAAATGATTAATAAGGAGAATATAATTGTATTTCATTAAGATGGATGGGATTTCATTTAGTCTGTCTTCTCCTTTTCCACTTCAGATGCGAAAGGAAATCAAGTCATCATCAATGGCACCCTGTGTTAGCCTGCCATGGAAACGAGGTCATTGATTGAGTAAAAGAAGTTTCTGAGAGGCTAGCCTAGTCTTTAATGGAGTTGCTAGCATAGATAGCATGGCAAAGATAACAGCACTAGGTTTCTCTCACTATTTTGAGAACAACCAGGTCTAGGAAGATGTTGATAACATCTTTGTTCTGGACTTTGACGTTTTTCAAGTTGCATGTTATCCCAAGTAAAGTCAGTTGGGCATACAAATACACAGGATTTCTCATTTGTTTTTATAAAGTCATTTAAAGCATTCCATTGTCTAAAACCAAGGGACTGATAGGCTGAAAAAGGGAGGAGTTCAAAATCCTATAATCTGGATCTGTTCTTGGTATCCTTATCAAGAAAATCAGTGTATTCTCAATCATAAGTATGTAATTAAGTTTTCTGTGGATTTCTGTGGATTTTAGGATTGTGGTTAAATTAACCCTGTACATCCATCTCTTCCTGAAATTGAACTTTGTGAAGGAAGATGTTCTATTTTAGATCATCTTTTCAAACTTTTCAAGTGATAGCTTAACAAATAGAAGACAAGGGACTTTCCTCTCTTGTTTTCCAGCACATGTGCCCAGGGTGCTAACTTACATTACTTCTGACTGGCTGTTGCTTTTACTTTTCCTATATACATCCGGCTTCTTTCCAGAAGTTTTTGCTCTAGCTATAGGGATTATTCAACTGCTTACGTGGCAGTGGCTAAACTGCTTGAGTATGACATGTTAAGTGAACTGATTTTCATTACATTGCCAGTTGCTATTTCCCAACATTTCAGTAGCTCTTATGTGATCAATTGCATTGTTCTTGCAGTTGGGGAGTTTTCAGTCAGAGCCACCAGATAAAATATTGACAAGATTTTAGTGATGGGTGAGCCTAAATGAGAGATATTGGGTATTAATTAGGAAAAGGTGAAAGAATGTGTTAGTTAAGGAAGTAATAGGGAATGTAAGGAAGATAAAATGAAGGATTAAGAACAGTTAAAGGTGGTAGCAAATTTATACAAGGAATGCATGGTCTTATTAAGTTAACAAATACATTACAATGCAATGCTGAATTTTCATATTGTTTCGGATTCAGTTAAAGACATGAAGGACATCATCCTTCCAGACAGAGGAAGTTGGGTTTTTCGGTTCAACCAACATGATGATGGATGGAGATAGAATCATAGAATCATAGAATCATAGAATCGTCTAGGTTGGAAAAGACCTTTAAGATCATCCAGTCCAACCATTAACCTACACTACCAAGCCCACCTAAACCAATCAAGGGTAGACTAGACTAAACCATATCCCGAAGTGCCACATCTACCCGTTTTTTGAACACTTCCAGGGATGGTGACTCCACCACCTCTCTGGGCAGCCTGTTCCAATGCTTGACCACCCTTTCCGTAAAGAAATTTTTCCTAATTTCCAACCTAAACCTCCCCTGGCGCAGCTTGAGCCCATTTCCTCTCGTCCTATCGCTAGCTACTTGGGAGAAGAGACCAACACCCACCTCACTACTACCTCCTTTCAGGTAGCTGTAGAGAGCGATAAGGTCTCCCCTCAGCCTCCTCTTCTCCAGGCTAAACAACCCCAGTTCCCTCAGCCGCTCCTCATAAGACTTGTTCTCCAGACCCTTCACCAGCCTTGTTGCCCGTCTCTGAACACGCTCCAGCACCTCAATGTCTTTCTTGTATTGAGGGGCCCAAAACTGGACACAGTATTCGAGGTGGGGCCTCACCAGCACCGAGTACAGGGGGACAATCACCTCCCTGCTCCTGCTGGCCACAGCATTCCTGATACAAGCCAGGATGCTGTTGGCCTTCTTGGCCACCTGGGCACACTGCTGGCTCATGTTCAGCCGGCTATCTACCAACACCCCCAGATCCTTTTCGGCCAGATGGAGGGGTACAGCCATGGGTGATTACTTAAAAACTGATAAGACAAAAAATTGGTTTTAGATTGAACAGGTGAAGAACAGATTTTCAGGTATCATAGATGAGTTAATTATATTATCTCAGAGTGACTACTCATGCATTCAGGCACTGTAAACTGCAGTTTAAAACTACGGTGGAAAACATGCAGCATGTTATCAAGCACATTTTTCAGGGCAGAAAACTGAGACAATGAAGTGGAGTGAACTATGTTCTGAGGCAGGTCAGGAAGGATCCATGATTTTGTTCCTTGAGCTGTTCATTTACTGTAAGACTTTGAACAAATCACTTGGGAGTCATGCTAGAATGGAGAAGTTGGTATTTATTTACATGCTTCCTGTGAGAATTAAACAAGTTTGTTTATATAGTTTCCTGTAAGAGTCAGTTACTTTATCCTCCCTGCAATGTGGAGACACAAAAGTATGCATATATGCATAGCTGACAATGGAGAACAAGGAGAAGTTCTGTTTTGCATATGCTAGGCTTCGTGCTTCCATGGAGGCTGAGGAGAGGAAGATATTCTCAGGATATGCAAATAAGGTGGAACGTGAGGAATCTGGGGTGTAAAATGCAGACCACAAGCTTTTTCTATATCTGTGGAGACACTGGTTTTGAGAGAAAGTGAGAAAACTGTATTAATGAAGCTCTCAAGCACTGCTAGGGTAGATTACATAGTGGTCTCATCTTCCCAGTTGAAATATTTACTGTCCCTGAAGATTGCTTGGTGGAGCCGACAGCCCAGGCCTGTACAACTGAAACTGTCTTCGATGTGTGCAGCTCTACCATGACTCCTATTGCATTTTGTAACACAGTTTCAGCCTCACACCCCTGCACTGCTATGTCCATCTGCTTGCGTGAAGTACCCAGGAGATGATTTTGCTGGTATAGAACGTGGTACAATTCTCTGATGGGGCCATCTGCTAACTGATGTTCTGCTGGATAGGAGGAGATACATACATTTAAAACATTATTACAGAATATCCTAATTCACTAAGACATGACTTATCCTGACAGGTTGCTAATGAAACATCAGAAAAGGAACAAATCATGGCAACTAGAGAAAGGAATGATAATGTAGTTTTTGATCCTGGAGCTGGACTGTGGTGACTACGGCAGGTAAGAGATTTTCTAACAAAAATGTCTTCCAAAAGAAAAATGTGGGTTAACAAAACCCCTGAATTTGGGGTAATAAATACACTGTTTTGTTTGAAAGTGTCTCATTTTAAGCAGAAATTCTAGTAACAGACACATTCATTCTAAAATAATGCATAAACTTTTATTAAATGCAGTTTAGGATGCAATGAGGTTTGTATCTGTTTACTGAATCAAGCAGGAAAGGTCCTGGAATCTGGGTCTCCTGTCTTCCAGGTTAGTAGCTATTCTGGGGCAGTGAAGGTAGTTTCTCACTTACCTTGCATGAATTGTTGGTAGACTTGAAAAACTTGTAAAGTTTTGTTCAAAAAAAGGATGGAATAATTTTTAAGACCTCAAAAAAAGTTGTGATATGGGAAAAACATCTAAGACCTTGCTTTGCTAAGGATATAATATCTGGTTCTGCCTCAGATTCTTTGTGATGGTCAGCAAGTCATCTCTCTCTTAGTCTTTTTCTAAGAAGGGTCTGGTACTATTCTACTACCTCATCTTATCTGTACGGACACTATTCCTATAAACATTTCTGACTGTATGTTGAGTCCAGACCAGTGTTAAAGGTAATCATCACGTTTTTTTTTTTTGTTCTGTTGAATCCTTTATTCTTGCTTTTCCCCATTTTCCTTTCTTTCCTTATGAAGTCTATGAATATGCATTCTGGTCTGCTCTATTTTGTTTAGAGATGATTTCTCACGGGCTCTGACATCAAAACTGAAGGCATGAAGAAATTAGACATTTAACAAAGTCTTCATTTGTTCTGTAAAGTTAATTAGTCACTCTTGACCATCAGATTAGATTAAAATTAAATATGGGTCAATTAACACTTGTTACTTTTGTTAGCTTCATTTCTGACCAGTCACGCTGAAATTATCACTGGAAGTCACAAGTTTATTTAAGTAGAAATTAAGATGCAGAATTAGCTTTCTCATTTTCACCAAAATCACAACTTTTTTTTTTTTTTTCAGAGCTTAAATCTGTTAATTCTTTTTTACTTTGGTAGAGTAACATGTCTAAATAGGAGGCAGAAATGTAGTAAGTATCACAGAAGAATCACACCTTTTTTATCTTATAGTGTGTACTAATAGATTTGTTTTCCAAGCATTTCTTAACCTTAATGGTTAATACACTACTCTGACCAAACTTTATTGTCTGCACAAATCACATACATTAGCATTTAGTATTGTATTGCTACAATTATTGAATTTTGGAACTAAATCTTGTACTTGGTTCTTAACCTTGAGTTATGTGTTGTACCTTAACAAAAAATATTATATCCTTGTTTTTTGCTTGTAACCAACAAGTTAGATCCTTCTTTCTGGGTGGCTGAATGCCTTCTATTTATCAGCCCACTCACAGTACAGTGCCTTTACACCAAGCAAACTTCTCAGGTCTAAGATTTTCCTTCCTTGTATTTCTGCCAAGCTAAAAGTCAGGATAAGGTCTCATTTCACTTTATTAGGAAAACATGGTGCAACATCTAACATTTGCCACCTTGATTATCACTTTCTCTGTTTTCACCTTCAGAGCTTGTGGGATGTTACCATTATTACACTGGTTATCATGGAGCCTGCTAATTAATGCTTTAAGCTCGTGAATGTAATGTGTAAAAAAAAACAAACAAACAGAAGACAAACCAAACAAACCCACTGTCTCAGGTTAGAAATTATTTTCAATGTTTATATTACATTTTTTCTTTGACTGCTGCTCTGGTTTCCCCACCATTTTTTCCATCCTCCCTTTCAGTCCATAATTTATTTTTATTGGTTACAGTAAGACTGCAGGCTTTTCTACAGCTGAGCACAGCTGCTAATGTTTTGCTATTGATTCCACATGTTAACTCAAAAGTGTATAATAATCTGTTTTAATCGTTGCCTTTGGCTTTTCCTCTTCCCACTCTGAGAAGTGCCCTCTGCCTCTGGTCTGGCATGGCCATAACCAGAAACTGATCCTAATTACATCAAACCACTCTCTGCCAAAATGCCCAAATATCCGTAACATGTTTGAATAACAACTGTTGGGAGACATAACTCCATCCAGCTCCCTGGAAAATGCTTCAAATTATCAACTGTGGATGTGCTGACAGGAAGAAAATCTTGTGGGCATGGTAGGAGGCTAAGCTACCTCTGGCCCGAAAGGGAATACCTCAGCAGTACAAATGTAATGCTATTTAAGTCCCCCCTTCGAATCCCTGCAGCTCTGAGGAAGCTCCAAATTATAACAGGACTCCTAAGGGAACGGCACATAATCAGCCCTGCTGAAAACATGTTGAATAGCGCTAAATAAATCCCAGGTCTAATTATGTTACTGAGACTGCATGGGGACTGCACATCTGGAAGTCCCCCCAAAAAGTCCTGTGGTAGTTGCAGCGAAGCACAGTCAGCTACTCCAGCGTCCGTGGTAGCTCAGCAGCCATCTCCAGGAAGGAGCTGTGAGAGTCCCCTCACAGCACAGGAGTAGCCCACATTAAATCACCGCTTATTTAATCTGTCAGACTCCTCTCCTTCAGTCTAGGGGGCATCTGCCCAGGCTGGCGTGAGAACCAGAGCTGGGGCATCAGGTGGGAACGGCTCACCCACTGCTGCTGGGGTGCAGAGCCTTCAGCCACTCCCCAAAAGAAAGCCAATCCTTTCCCAAGCCCTCAGTATATAGAAATGATAGAAGCAACTTGGGGTTTTGTCTGTGAATACAGAGGGTGGTGTTTTGTTGAAGTAAACGAGAGCTTTGCCGCTGGCTTCTCTGGGGCTGTGTTTTGACCGCTGTGTCTCATGACACCAGCAAACATTGGGAGAATTTGGACTCTGTGCACTCTGCGCAATCTTTTCTACAGAAAATGACTGCTTTTTACCTCAGGAGGTGTAGTTCCTTATCTCAACATGAGAGGCACCTTTCTGAGAAATCCTTGCCACTACTGTCATGATTTTTAGGTGCAAATGCGTACTACCTGGAAGAGCCTTCGCTATTGGGAGCTGACTCAGACTATATGGCAGGTCTGAAAATAAAGCCTCTTGTTTAGGCTCATGAATTTTCTTATGCTTCTGTGGTTTTCATGAGTGATCCTGAAGAAAAATACCAGTGGACGTGTATCACCAATAGCTAGAAAAAGCTATTTAAAACTATTTGCATTCCTTTTTATTTTTGTTATGTTCTGCTTCTGTTATTTGATTAGTTGGGTGTCAGAAAAGAAGATGACATACTGATTACTTTTGTAATTGTTATACCAGTATAATGCTGATAGTCAATATTACTGCAGTCTGCAGTCAGATTCCTGTATTGTTACATGTTACTATGCATCAGTGATTCTTGATGATATATGAAGGGAATGTTACTGGTTTTTTTTTTTTTTTTACTTCCCCAGGAGGCCTGGAAGGACCCTGAGAATGTGAGTGCTAATTATGCAGACCATGGAGACAAATTCTTTCCTCTTTGCTGAAATGTATCCATTAAAAATAGTAGGAACCAGAAAATTTTGGATGGTCAATAGTAGCTCTTGTAGTGTTTAGAAGAGCTTGTGGAGAGTATTATGTATTGCTAAAACTTATGGGAGAAAAGATATTTCAATTTCTCTGTTCTGTGGGATGCATATATTTATTCTTTGATAAAATGCTCCTTTAATGCTGTGCTTAAGAAATCAGGTCTTTCCTTTGAAGTCAGAAGGAGAAAATAAGGAATTAAATTTTCTGTTCTCTGATTCCCCCCAAATTTAGATAATTTATCTTAGAACTCTATTAAAAAGAGGATTTTAGTTTCTCAGGTTTTCTTTTTCCATGTGCATGGTTTTTGTGGCTCATTGAATCTAAATATATTCCTGTTCCCTTTTTCTAGTCTGTAATTCTACCCCCAGTATTAAGACTGGTTTAACTTTTGTTTCAAAGCAACAGACCTTAGCAAGACTATACAGGTAAATTTCTATGAAAAAGTGACCCAGATGTCTTCCCTACTTCTCCTGTCACCACTTTAAGTGATGTTATACTGGTAGGCATTTGATAAAAAAGAGATGGAAATTTTGTTTGTCAAGGTGTGCTCAGAAAACACTATAATATGATCAATGCCATTCTTCATTAATTCTGTCTAATTCCATCTTCCATAGCATCAGTACAAACTGCAGGCCTCACAGATCACTAAAACCCGCTTGATTTGTATTCTGTATTCTCAAAAAAAATTGCACTGCACAAAATGCATCTTTTCTTTCACCTGTGGAGTGCTGATACAACGTCATGATCTTCTCCTCCTTGCAGCAGTTCCTGGGCAACAAGTGGAAAGAATAAGCTGGATCTTTTGAGTCTCACCTCTCCCCAGCCTCACTCCAGTCCAGTGATACCTGCAACACCTTTGCCGCTGATATTTTCTGCAGTTCTGTTTGAGTTGTGTGCCTGACTGAGCAATGAAACTGCTGAGTCCTTCTCAGAAATGTTTTCAAGAGGAAACCTCTGAGGCCTTCACAGTTTCTCTCATGGCTGGTTTTACTGATGAAAGCCATGGTGTTATCACTGTGGCCACCGCTATGTTCAGAGTTGTTCTGTGGTACTCGCTACTCCAATATCCAGTGAGAAGGAGGGCAGCTCGGGTGAAACTGGGTGTGCGCAGTGTCGTCTGAATCTTTCACAGTGCTGCTGACCAGCAAGACTTACAGTACAAGCAGGTATTGCAAAGCTCTTGAACCTTTCCAACAAGGGATGGGTGGCATTTGGGGGCTGTAACGGTGGGTCTGTCTGTCCTTCTCCTAGCTGATGCCCTGTATCACAGCCAAACGGAACCAAGGGAATGCCATGGGACTGCCCTAGCGGGTCATCTCCTCAGAGACCTACATGGAGGCACTGAAACTCTCCTCCTCCTTCAGCTCACTGGGGCATGGGCTCCTTATCACCTTGGGCTTCTGCAGAACTGGTGTGTTGGGTGTCACGTGCCGTTTCTCTCCTCGCATCTAAAAAGCGTTAGGGGATGGTGACTAGGGTACAGAGCAGCTTCTGCCTGAGGAACTCTGAGGTAAGCCAGGGTGCTTCAGCCAAGGATGGAGAGGGGAGCAGGGAGAGGTGTGGGTGAATACAGATCTGCCTAACTCGTGGAAGAGTTAGGAGGTATCAGATGAAGCCAGAGTGGCTGGTTCAGAAAAAACAAAAATCAGTATTTCTTCACAAAAGACACAGCAATGTACTGAAACTGCCTGTCACAGGGTGCTGCAAGTGCTGATGTTAGCATGGGTTCAAGAACTAGGCAAGTTTATGGATGAAAAGCATGATGATTATGGTAGACGGAAACCTGCTGAATTGCAGAGTGATAAAAGCTGGGAGAGGATTCAGGGAAAATACCTTTATATACAGCTTTTCTTATTATATGCTTCTCTCAGCATTCACTTTTGGCCATTATCAGGTACAGGATGCCGGGCTAAACAGGCCTGTGGTCTGACCCAGTCTGGCTGCTTTTAGGCTCTTGTGTTATCATGCTTTCATACAAATATCTTAAATCATAGAAGATCCACAGGATATCCGTGGAGTTGCTCAGAGAAGAAACCAACAGTGTTTCTTTTCAAAACTGATCTGCTCACCAGTGCAGCTTGTGTCATAAACCAGTTGCTTTCCCAGGCTGACAGCTTCTCACCGTTTGCAACGCTCTTACCAGGGTCCAAGCTATCAGAAAGGGCCTCCTGCTGCTATCCACTTTGTTAAACAGAAGTTGGTTTTATATTTAGTGGTGCATGGAGTGTACAGATGAAACAAATCACTCCTATAAACTCAGCAAGATGAATAGGTCCTGTTGAAAACTAGCAAGGAAGGCTGAATGCAAGATTAATATGCAGTCCCAAGTTATGCTTCCCACATGGGAGTAAAAAAACTCCCATGATTCCTTATATAAGCCAGACTGAAATTCTCATGCAACTATCTTAGAAAAAGAAAATAATTTGTCTGGGAGAAGAGCTCTGAGGCTGACTTGTAACTATCCATAGGTGACTCTCACTGTGCTTATTGTAAAGGTGGGACAGTAAACATCTCTGTTCTGAGAATTCGATAGGGAATTGGCATCAAGAAGTGCTTCCAAGTTCAGGGACTGGGTGAGGTATAGACTGTAAGCATGTGGTGTGTTGTGTGATGCTTTGCTGTTTCAAGATCATCCCTGTGAATGGGTTTGACCTTGTCTGTCCCTCTGTTTCCTGTCTTTTGTACTTAGAGGAAAAGTGACCATCTAATCCTACATAATTTCCTCAGCTGCTTTGTAGACGACCTTGTTGAAGAGATGTGCTTTCTGGGCTAGGGGAGCTCCTTATCTGTCAGAAATCTTACAGCAGGATGTAAATTGTCTAATTTACACAGAACAGAGAACCACAACGCCTTCTCTCCTTTCCCAACCAATAAGAAGTGCAGTTATCATTGATTTGCTAGTCTTAATTATGTTTGTTTTCTTTTATTATTATGAGTGCTTTCCAAATCATTACTGCCTGGCTGCAAAGGGAAAGTTCTGACCAAAATATGAATCTATAGCACGTCATCTAAAGGGTGTGAAAAATTATATCCTATAAGGTCCAATGCTTTGTATTGATCTTACAGAAGAGACAAATCTCATGGGTCAAAGTTGAAGTGATATGGACAAGCAAAATCAATAATAATTTTAAAAATAGGCATTTTTTTCCTTTCTTTTACTAATTCATGAAAATAATACAAGAGCACCATAAGACTTGCACATTATTGATGTTTTACAGATTGCTACTTTTTTTTTAATTACTTATGTTTTGGAAAATATTTTTTGCCAACATCCAGTTGGCAAAAAAGTATTTTCAAGGCTGAAATCAAGCATTTCTATAAGAATAGATCTGGCTTCTGTTGTGGCATGGCTAGTGCAAGTTTTTTTGCTGCTACAGACCTGCCCATATTTTCTGGATGCTTGTGCTGACTCTTATTTACTGAATCTTAAGTCTTTTTAGACATGGAAAAGATCTAGATTTTTCTTTGTTTTACACAAATAAAAACAGATCCTCTGAACTGGAAGTTTTTGAAAGCTTGCTGTCACTGGATTAACGGTAGCAGATTTGGAATAAAGCTGACTGCTTGGGGAACCCTGCAGTCACTGAACCTCTTGATCAGGTGTCTGGCCCACTGGGCATGGGATAGGAAGCATGGTGTCCTATCTGCCCTTAAACAGAGTCAAAATTTAGGAGAAATCTCCTTGGCTGAAATTATTCCAGAGCCTCTCTGACTCTTGTAGGCTGGTTTGGATTTGATCTAGCATTACTTCAGGTTTCAGCAGGAAAATTCCATGCAGCTTTACCCTGTTACCCCTTTCTTGCCAGCACAGAGAAATTTAGTTGATAGCTACTTACCGCTTTTTTTTTTCCTCTTAGGAAAATCAGGCTGTTGTTGATTTCTGCCATGTACAAATAAACCGCTTCTAGAAATTAAAGATGTCCCTCAGTAGTGATTTCCATAACACCCACTCATCAGTGTCCACCTTCTTGAATACTTATGTGCTGGCATGATCACATGAGTGTCTTTGTTGATGGCTAAAATGGAGGATATCATTCTACAACATACACAACATATGCATAAATTTCTGTTGGCAGGCACCCTGGAGACTGAGATAATTAATTTCATAAAAATAAAATAAAATTATAAACCAGATTTGAATTATTTGGTTAAAGAGCTCAGGAAAATGCTTCTTTTCCATCTTCCCCCTTTCAGTAAGTACTCCTAGTATTTTGCTTCTTCCTGCACCTTGTGTTATGGCCTCTTGCATGAAGAGGAGTAAAAATGGACATAGACCAAGATGACTTTTTCACTGGCAAAATTTCGGCTTGCTGTTAAATACTGCTATTATTTAAAGTCCTCAGAACATACTCTGTACTGAATAGATCAGCAGGGAAAATGTCACCCCTAAGAGTGTTTTTGGCTCCTACTACGAGCCTATTGCAAAGAGCATGCCTTGCGCCTTGTATAGGATGACTTGCTAACTGGAGACCATGTGCGTGGGGCTGGGGACAGGGGAGGAGAATCCCACACACCTAATTATAGCCTCTAGTACTACACAACACTTAGCAACCATTAAACAAACAATTGTTTAATTTCAAAGCTCTTCTAATTAAACATTAGTCACACACTCTCCCTTGCCCTCTATTTGCTGTGTTAAAAATCACAACCCTAAAAGAGTTTATTTGAAAGATTCCATAATTAAGCAGCCACTTAGTCCAGGAACGTCAAAATCCTTCTTTCCCAGGGACAGCAGACGTGCCTCCAGGTGAAGGGTTACACCAATGTAGCCAGTGGCAGAATCCAACCAAAAGTATATATATAAAACTCTGTCTACAAGCATTTAAAGAGTGCAGTGGAAAGTGGATGGAAGGAGTGTAACAGAGCAGATTGAAGTGGAGAAAGAAAAACAATAGGTACAAATTTCTACCAGTTTCCTCAGGCATCCATAGCAGCTGCTTAATGATACATGTATCATTATATCTTGGAGTAGTTGGAGGGCAGAAGCAGACTTGATTACACTACAGACAATTGTTTCACAATAATTCTGAACCATTTTTCATTAGCTGTCTCCCCTCACAGCAAAACGAGGGATAATTTTTTTTTAAAAAATCTTATACCTCTAGAAGGTTGTCCAACAGTTAAAGATTTTTAATAATTCATCATGCGAAACATCTTGAGCTAAATACTAAATTTCCCAGCAATAACAACAAAAGATGAATGAAAGGAGCGGAGGTTAACTTGCTCCGATAGAAACAAAAGGGTAAATAAAAAGAATGATGCTATCACTTTTCCATGATTTATCAGTACATTTTTATTACACCCTCCACTTTGACATGTTTTGTCACTCAGTCTGTTGAGCCAAGCCAGTTCATTCCAAGCAAGCTGATTAAGTAACTGATTAAAATGAAGCAGCAGATTTGTCTGCCTATAATCATTTACCATCACACAAGCAATAGTTGGCAGGCCTTATTGGTGAGTGCAGCTGCTGACATTACATTTTAGGAAAGATATGGACATTTGATTTCGATCACCTGGCCTAGCTCATCAGGTCACAAGGTGATATGACTGTAGTGGTGTGAGCAACAACTTTTATGGCAATTGCTATGTTTTCTTGCTTTTGAACCACCTTTAAAAAGAGATGACTTGTTCATAGTAACATTTAAATGTGAGGCTCCTGACTCCATTCGATGGACTTAATGTACACAGCTGTTAGCAAGGAGCTCTTTGTAGGAGGAGAAGCCTTGTTACTTATTTCAGGCCTGCTTCCCAAGACACACTGTGATTGGTCCTCAGGGCAAGTAAAGGTGACTAAGACCTAAGTCCAGGCTCTTAAAGTCCTGAAAATTATATGGCCTAAAATTGTGAGTGCTGTTCAACGGCAGCTTGTTTAGAGGACTTCTTCAGGTAGAAATGAGGAGGTGGTGGTAGCTGAAGTGCAAGGAGCCATTTCAACAGCGGTAACAACAGTTACCTGCTACTCCAAGGATGGGCAGCACCTTCTACAGGAGTCAGAGCTGGGGTACAAAGTTGAAGCGAAAGACCTGCGGCTCCAGAATTACTGTTCATGCTGCTGAGAGGAAGGCAAAGTTGTTAGTGACTACAGGTTCCCCCCAGAAATAGTTTCTGTCTTCTGACCTCTGTCTTAGAGGTGGGAGCCAGCTTGGCTTTCCAGCACGGGCAAAGCAGGTGATGGTGGTGGTATGCATCATTTGGCATTTGTTCCTAAAGCCTGGTTTGGGTGCTGGACGATGCAACTGGATATCTAGGATTTACCAAAGCATATTAGAGAAATTAAATGAATGGGAGTGAGAGTAAGAGACTTAAACCAACATCTATGGTTTCGAATACACCATGAGGGGTCTGTCTGCCTGCCTGCCGTGGTGTGTGCTTGGACACAACGGGCTCTCCCTGCAAGATGTTTTGAATACTGCTGTGATGAGTTAATGCACTAGCTGTCTGCCTTTTTGAAATGCCTAAACTTGGGAAGTCAAAACAAGAGGCTACTGCTGTTCAGGATTCCAGTGTGGGACATCCTCATAGGCAATAACGTGTCCCAGGAGCTCTGTTTCCAAGACCTGGTCTTGTGAGCAGAATGATGTGAAGCAGCTGCCGCAAATGGCATAAACGCTAAATTCTGATTCTTCATTTGCAGGTAGAAAGTGCATTTTTTCTTTCCTAAGAGGACCATAAATTTTCAAATTACACAAAGCAATCTTGTAACCCTTAGGTGTTGAGTCCTTAAAATATTGAAATGTCATGTTATACACTAAATACACCCACATTCCCTACTTCAACTTGGTTACTGATAAAATTAAAAGCACTTCCAAATATAAGGCCACTGGAAGTTAGACACACTTCTTAAAATTGCTGTTTTAGCAAGTGGTTCTGCAATCAAATGTGTTTTGAAATGCTGGGTCCTGCACTGGTCATTCCATTGCAGCCCAGACACGTCTTTAATCTTACTCAATTCATCATTGTCTTGTTTGAGGATTGTAATTTCAGTAGGTTTTCAGAGGAAAGTAAGATAGCCGCTGACTACAGAACACAGCAAACTGTAGAACATTGTGCCATGTTCACTTTTCCATTGCCCTAGCAATTGATGCTGTTGCTTCTTTTGCCCTGTGAGTTATAGCTTTAGAAAAGCATTGCCAGATTCAAGTCAGCAGGCCTCTGCTGGCACTGCAGAATGACAATTCTTAGCTGTTTTCTATAGCCTGACATTTTCCGTAAGGCCTGGAAGGTTTGGTTAATAGGGTTTGTCAAAAGGGAGCTACAATATAAAACGTTGAAATATGGAATGAGAGCAGAGCAGAGAACCCGTGTCACATTAAATGATACCAAAGCAATTTCTAGGAGACTAATTATTCACAATAGATAACTAAATTGTAAATCTCTTTTACAAGTGGGGGACTGAATGTGAGTTTCCTTGGAAAGCAGTTCTGAAGTCTGCTACTTTAATAGCTAACACATACAGAAAATGGTAGATGTGCCAGAGGCTTTGGAAGATGAGAGGTCAAAGGATGAAGGGACAATACCTCCTGGAGTCATTCACTCTGCAAGTCCTGAAAAGACATATTTACATTATAAAATGCCTGATAGTTTTTTGGTTTTTTTTAATTAGTCTGATATTGAAAGCAGTCTGATATCATAATTCCTTATGACTATTGCTAACTAGAGAAAGGATGAAGAGACAGACATCAGAAGAGGGACATCTAGATATGCTTCAGGGTGCTTAGCGGGATTTTCAAAGAACAGTGATAATCAGGTAGTTCCTAAAATTCCATGGCCTGCCTTTTGGGTGCAAAGTCCCTTCCAGGATAGTAATTGTTTTTGCTAAAGCCCCTGTGAAATCCTGCCTCCTATTACCTGAAATAGCACATAATGGGTAGTCTGTACCCCAAGGAGGTGTTTGTCCCTGTCCTCTCTATTAAGAGGCATTTTATGAGAGAAGAGGAAAGGTAGTAGGCAGTGCCTATGAGAAGAGGCTCTCTGAAATATCCTTTTGGGATAGTTCATGCAGCATTTCTTGCTTCTGTTCTCTAGATTGCTGCTCAGCCTTATGGATGTTCTTATTTATTCCTAGGTAGTTTCTAATAAGTAAATGATGCATTGTAGCACAAACTGTATGTCTGACCATAGTATTCCTGTTATTACCTCTGCTGTCCTTCTTCATTATTGCTTCTGTTAGCATTTGCCTTGTAAATATATGGAGACTTACCAATCCAAGACAATGTGCTATGCAACTGGAAGTGGATTCCTAAGAAACAGGGATATAACTGTACTCCAGGGTGGATGAACTCTTCTTTCTGGACTGAAGGGTATCATCCAGCTCATTAGCAAAATCTCTTTAAAGAAGCTTTTGCTACTTTATGGAAGTGCTGAAGGGGGAAACTGTTCAGAGCGTACCAGGAAGGTATCATAATTTCCTTCCTGGTGTCTGTGCAACTGACAGAGGAAATAAATGCAGTAAGGTTATCTCTGGCAAAACATATGCTCATAAATGGGGGGTCCAACTGTTGGAGTTGTTGGGATTAATGAGGAATGTTTATGTTTGGAGTAATTGCATGACATAAATGTAGGTAGGGTAGAGGAGATATGGATATCTTCTGCTTACAAAGGAACATGTGAACTTTCAAGATTTTGCTGTATTGGAGCAAGTTTGCAAATTCCATTATTCTTTGTCATAAACCTTAAAATGTTCTTTTTGCTTTTTCTATCGATAGCCAACAGTGATCTGTATAACTGACAAAGAGCAAAACCAGTACCGTTGGCTAGGTAGTGACCATGATGACACACTAACACTT
This sequence comes from Pelecanus crispus, assembly GCF_030463565.1. Lineage (NCBI taxonomy): Eukaryota > Metazoa > Chordata > Aves > Pelecaniformes > Pelecanidae > Pelecanus > Pelecanus crispus. The sequence goes on along the minus strand of NC_134644.1, from coordinate 77,803,417 downwards.
GTGTATTGTGATGGTGGAGGGTCCTGTTACCTGAAAATGCATTTGTATAGTTGATGAATTGCATGGGCTTTAAGCAATAGACCACAGATTCCTGTTGCCTGGACCTGGGATTAATCTGAGCCCTAGGCTGGAGAAGCCAAATTGGTTTGTTTGAAGCTGACGGTCTCAGTGGGATTTCAGGACTTCGTAGGCTTGATGGATTTTCAAGTACTCTGCTCTAACAAGCAGGATGATTCTGTCTGTGCTACTGTTTATGTGAGTATCTTGGACATGACCATAGCAGGCTAGTTATAGCTAGTGTGCACGAATTCTTTGCGGAGCAGCCTTGTGCAATAAGTCTTAGAAAGCATAGGCTAACTGCATGCATCACACAGTCACTGTGCTGGCACAACAGAGTTGATGTTTCTGGAGCTGACTTGTTAATTATGCACCTCTCGTTAAGACTGATCAATCTTAACGTATCAAATTTATTTTGCTGCACTGTACGTCTAAACCAGAACTATTTATGTCCTCGAAGTCAAAACCAGAAATACAGCAACTCTTGTCCGGAGGAAGTATTTGTTGTCTGTCTTATATCTATACCTAGAGAACAACCAGTGGGTTGTTACATCAAGGAATGAACTATCAAGAAACCATAGAGAGGAAATGAGGACTGTTTTACTAGTAAAGTCATTCTGTACACAGAAATGTTCCTAATTATTAAGCTGTTGGCACTATCATACTGCAGATAATTGTTGAGGTTATTCTAGGAAATCACTGTTTTGGGGAGTACTTAGATCAACAAGGTGGATATGGCAATTCTCCCACCTCACAATTTTAGTATGTATTTTCAGAGCGCTTGCTTAGACTTTATCTGCAGTAAAGCTACTATTGATATCCGTCATATATGAGCAGTAATTACTGGTAACCATGCATTTAATTCTTTCTCTGCACTTAATTTGTATTCATTTTCATTTAAAAGACTGGCAATAAAATAGTAAAGGACAGCATGGTACCAAAGAGTACAGTAAAATAAGTACAAAAGCAGAAACAATGTTTCCTGAGTTCGAGTATGGCATGATTTGCCATACAAGGCAGCAGTTCTTCCATCTCATAGTTGATCAGAGTTGCAGGACAAGGCAGTACTTCAGAGATAGTCTACAATAGGTGGTTGCTACCGTAATAAAATACAAAGAGAGGTGTGTAATAGGGAAAAGAAGAGCCTAGATTCTGGGAGATGGGCAGTGAAAAGGCAGATTAAAGGTCTGACCTTCTCAGAATAGCCTCCAGTGTGTTCATCTGAGTAAGGTTAGAGATTCTCTTCCATCCTGGTGTAGCTGGTATTTCTGAAGTTTCCAGTCACTCTGGGACTTCTGTCAGTCCAGAGGCTAGTGGCACAAGATGGCATAATCACAAAGGTTTCAGTTGTAAGAACAATCTTTCCAGTAGAGGATACAAACAGGCAAGGACCTCGTCCTTGAGCAGTTGGGAAATCTGTCTGACGCTCTTGCTCAACCAGTCATTCATATTGTGATCTGTGTTAGTTCTCAGACCTGGGTCGCTCCATTTGGGAGTCAAATCCAATTTCATAATTAAAGGATTCATATATGTTATTATACAGTGAGGAACTAGTACTTGATGGGGAGGATGAAAGTGGGGGTTCTTAGCTAACCCCTTTTCTAATATTTTATAGCTATTGAGGCCAGACAAAAATGGTGGTTTGAATGCCCTAATATATGCTGGGTTTTATCCTATAGAGATGAATGCAGTAAGCATTCTGGACACAAATGAGGTCTATGATATCTGAAAATCGTAAAAAAAAAAATTGTAAAGGTGAAAGTTTAACTTTTCCTGGACTATATGGGAGTAGGGGTTTTTTTCTTTGTTTTATTTTTTTCACAGCTTTGAATTTATAATTGACTTTAAGCAGCTCTCTTGCACAGGTGATTTTCAAGTGAAAACTGTTTTGTTTGAGATCTTTGGACTGGCTCATTTTTAAACTTTGATACAGAGCTGGTTTCTCTTTTCTCTCTTACCTGACTGGATTCTTTAAAAACTGCTGCAGTTTGATTTTCATGTAACTCTTCTCCAACTTTCAAGAAACCAGTGCATCTTCTGTTTAGTGAAATGTATTTTTTTGGAAGATTTTGCAAAAGCAAAGGTTTCCAGTGGTGCCACATTTGTATTTTTTATTTTTATCTGTGGCAATCTTTGCTTTGACTAATGCTTCTATGAAACCCATCTGTGCTATCCTTATTTTTGGTGAGGATCCCTTAGTCAAACATGAAGTCCCAGCAGTGAGAAGGTATAAAATGGATGAAAAAAAACATTTCCAGTGATTTTTCTTCACTTCCTTCTAGGCACTCATTCAAGAGCCTGTTAGTAATTTGTTCAACAGTCCACACATATGCGAGGATAGAGAAATGAAACCTTCTCGGAGCTCTTTGCATTAACAGTTATTTACTTCCCTGTAAAAAGTGTCACAGAGCAGTGAAATAAACTTTCTGAGAAAGGTGTTCTCTAGTCATACAGTTGCGGTGGAGCCAACTCCAGAAATGTGATGGAAATGCACCAGGGAGGAGGAGCCGCTGGGGTGCTGCTGAGTGACTTCCTTCTGGTATTAAATACTGAAATTAATATGAGATTTTCCTAAATAGGGGCTGCCAGAACAGGTTGTAAGTGATGCTAATGTCTTTTGAGACCAGCACATAATAACATGTTCTGGTCATGTCCTTGTATTATATGGAGTTGATAAAATCTAGGATTATAAATTGTTCTGCTAGCCATTATTATCTATACTAAATGATTTCTTGATACTTCAAAAAAGAAAGCTAATGCACAATTAAGAAAATGCCATTGCTATCTCTTGCACAAACCACCTTGTAATATCATCAGCTACAGCAAATAAGTCTATTTTACTACAGAATTACATACTTTAATTGATGGTTAAAGTTCATTCGTTTTAATATATTTATTATATAAACATACATGATGGCTGAAGTAGAGAGAAGAGTATCTGGGGTTGCATGTTCTTTTTCTTTATTGTGGTGGGTTGACCCTGGCTGGACACCAGGTGCCTGCCAAAGCCACTCTATCACTCCCCCTCCTCAACTGGACAGGGGATAGAAAATATAATGAAAAGCTCATGGGTCAAGATAAGGACAGGGACAGAGATCACTCAGCAATTACTGTCATGGGCAAAACAGACTCAGCTGGGGAAATCAGTTTAATTTATTACCAATCAAATCAGAGTAGGAAAATGAGAAATAAAACCAAATTTTAAAACACCTTCCCCCCACCCCTCCCTTTTTCCTGGGATCAACTTCACTCTCGATTTCTCTACCTCCTCCCCCCGAGCAGCGCAGGGGGACGGGGAATGGGGGTTGCGGTCAGTTCATCACACGTTGTCTCTGCTGCTCCTTCCTCCTCAGGGGAGGACTCCTCACACTCTTGCCCTGCTCCAGCGTGGGGTCCCTCCCACAGGAGACAGTCCTCCATGAACTTCTCCAATGTGAGTCCTTCCCACGGGCTATAGTTCTTCCCAAACTGCTCCAGTGTGGGTCCTTTTCATGGGGTGTAGTCCTTCAGGAACAGACTGCTCCAGCGTGGGTCCCCCGTGGGGTCACAAGTCCTGCCAGCAAACCTACTCCAGCGTGGGCTTCCCACAGGGTCACAGCCTCCTTCGGGCACATCCATCTGCTCCGGCGTGGGGTCCTCCCTGGGTTGCAGGTGGTATCTGCTCCACCATGGGTCTCCATGGGCTGCAGGGGCACAGCCTGCCTCACCATGGTCTTCTCCACGGGCTGCAGGGGAATCTCTGCTCCGGTGCCTGGAGCACTTCCCCCCCTCCCCCCCCCCCCCCTTCTGCACTGACCTTGGTGTTTGTGGAGTTGTTCCTCTCACATATTCTCACTCCTCTCTCCCACTGAAATTGCTGTTGCACAGGTTTTTTCCCCCCCTTCTTAAGTATGTTATTACAGAGGTGCTACCACCGTTGCTGATGGGCTTGGCCTTGGCCAGCGGTGGGTCCCTCCTGGAGCCGGTTGGCATTGGCTCTATTGGACATGGGGGAAGCTTCTAGCAGCTTCTCACAGAAGCCACCCCTGTAGCTCCCCTGCCACCAAAACCTTGCCATGCAAACCCAACACATATATTTATGTTCATACTCTATTTTTTTAATATATTTAGTTGCAGAAACAGTAACATACTTTTAAAATAAACTTTGCCTAGCACTGTGAGAAAAAAGAAGAAGGTTTTGAAGAGGCATTTTTTCCAAGAAATGACTCAGCAATTTGCATCTGCAAGGAAGCAATCGTTTTTTTTTTCTAAATAAGCCATCACATTCAAAGTTGATTTGTTCCAAGGAAAGGAGCCGAAATTAGTTACTGACATGCAATAATTCATTTCTTATTTTACCAACAGTAATTAAATTGCCTGGAACTGTTGTCATTTAACAGCCTATTAATTGACTAATGTGCATTACTTGCATGGAGGCTATAGGTAAAATCCAAGGATTAAGAAAGGAAGAAAGAAAGAGAAGAAAAACCTCACTGATTTTCGTGACCATCATAGATGAATGATTAATTTATTTCATAATGGAATATAGTTTTTTCAAACACTAATAGATTAGTTTTTAAATATGCAATTTCATCAGCAGTAGCCCTAAAGAAGGAGATGGTAGTCAGCTATTAATTCTTTGGAGAGGAGCAAAATGGCTAATTGGTTGTGCTTTCTTTCAACCATATAAAGATTATATAGCTCTTTCTTCCTTAAAAATCAATGATTTCTGCTTGGATCAGTATTTTCATTATAAAAATCCTTCCTCTAATCATATTATCAGGCAAACATTGTGATATTTTCCTCATTTTATTCCTCCAACATCGAAAGAAACTTTGTCATGTGCATCAGATAGTCTCAGCCTAATAGCAACTACACACAAAAGTGGATATAGGCAAGTTGAGCAGATTTTATTTTGTCCAGTCAAATATGGTACATTCCAGTGCTGTATTAGTGGCCTATGTGGGGAAAAAAAATCAATGAGGTCAACATCTAGGTCCCAGCTGAGAATAATCCACTGTATAAAAATAAACCAAAAAGTTCTCCGTCATCACAGTAAACTCTAATTTATAGTGTTGCAGGCTCCTAACACGTCTACAACTGTATGAATAGACAGGGAAACAAAAGTCAAGTTTTTAAAGGGAGAGGTGTGAGATGGGGTTTTCTAAATCACCTAACCATCGAGAGACTAATAACAAGAATGTCTTTCTATGAAGTGGGAATCATCAGTTAGAAGACATGAGGAGGAAAATTATTTGGATATATTAACTGCCTAAATGTGAGAGAAACATGGAAATTCAGTCCAATGGAGTAGCAGTTAAGACATTGATTAAAAAAAAAGAAAATATTAAAGTCATCATATAGGGTTTCTAGGAGGATCAAGGGGAATGGAATAGTTCCAGGATACAAGGCCGAAGAGACCATCTGTATTACTCAGTTTATACACCAGGGCTGGGAGTTGTTTGGCTAAATACAGGAGTCAACAGTGCCCATGACTCCATCTGCTTGGCTTTCTTTGCAAGTCTGTGATGAAAAACAGGCACCTCTTTGTACTGTTTTTCCTCATTTAAGACACAGCAGATGAATTGTGCTCTGCAAGTGCTTTTTTTTCTCTATTGTCTAGAAAGGGAGCCTCCATCAACAGATGGGATGTAGACATCTCCACTGCAGATCTGTGAAGTTAGAGAAGATGAATCCCATCACTGAAATTGTTGCCTGTCATATCTGGGGATGTGACCAAGTACTTGGTTCTTAAATGTCACTGAACTTGCACCAACCCCTAAATATGGCTGTGGTTTTTGGGTCACCATCATTCCTATTGTTCAACAGCTGACCACAGTACCACCTTTGGACTCTTGTGGTCACGGTACTTGTGAAGGAAGAACGTCTGAGCATGCAGCCAGACTCCCTAACATTCACGAGGCTGTCTTTTAAAGTACAACTTCATGTAAGCCCATAACATGCTTGTTTTTATTTCAATAAAACAGTAATTTAGACAATAACTAAGTATGTCTGGAAGAATATATGAGAAGGCTATGAAACTATTAATAACATTTGGACACCTCCTGCACTGTTTTAATGCATCACAAGTTAGCACAGTATTGATTCAGTATCAAAGTTCTGAGAAACAAGCCTCTTACCAATATCTAGGATCCGATGTTGTAATTGAACTAGAAAATGTTAGATTTCCAGCATTACTGCTGAGAATTCTTCCCAATAAATGCATGTTTTCCACTGGGGCTGAAATCACTGCAAGTGCTAGTTCTAATTTTTTTCCTTTTTATATTTTTCCTATCATGCATGTTCCTTTTCTCCCCTCTGTGTGTAAAATAAACATAATGGGGCCAACTCTTGCATTTTACTATCTTGACTTGTGGGAGGATCATTTGAAATACCTGGTTTAGATAATTAAATCTTTTGTGGAAGGATTAAGCTTTGGAGGAAAGAAAATGGGTGGACTTGGAAAATATTGTGTAGAAAAAAAGAGCCGGTAGGAATCCTGGGCAGTAGAAGACTTCATCAGTGTGCGAGGAAAAATGAGAAAGAATGGAATAGGAAAGGGAGCCAGAGTTGTGACACCGAAGCACAAGGAAGAAAGAAGAAGAGTTCATGCTTAAAGGAGAAATGAAATAGCGCAAAGGAAGGAAGTGACAAGAAGAATAGCTGCGCATTTGGCCTCTTAATTTTGAGTGGGTGCTGGCATACCCAAAAATAGATGACAATTTCCATTATATATTCCTCCTCATTTCAGGATCTCCCTCAGATTTCCATATTCCTTTTATCCAGGATCTTCCACCTAGAGCTATTAACCTCCAGAGTTTGCCAGTAAACACTGAAGAAATGTGGAGTATGCCTTTTTGTTTTTTTTCCCAAAGCTCATTTTGATTTTCCCTCTTAGGTCCAGGATCACATAAGCCTAGTTTCTTTCAGAAAACAAGATGATAAAGGGAAGCCGAAAGATTAGGGTTTTTTTAGTATCTTTGGCTTTGTTAGATGCTGGTGCTTATTAATTTATGCAGTGCACCTGCCTTTCTTCCCAATAATATAATTCTTTCTAATAGCAACAGATCCTGGTAAGTGGCCTCAGCCACAACATCCTGCAAGGTAAAAGCATACAGTCATTAGACAGCAGAAGATACGCTTTGTAGAAGGGGCAACAGAAGTGAACTAGGGAATTAGGAATGTCACTGCCATTGTAGCAGCACCTTTTGTCAGGTTACATTGATAGATTTACAGAATCATGGGTTAGTTTGGGTTGGAAGGGACCTTTAAAGGTCATGTAGTCCAACCCGACTGCAATGGGCAGGGACATCTTCAACTAGATCAGGTCTCTCAGAGCCCCATCCAACCTGACCTTGACTGTTTCCAGATTTGGGGCATCTACAACCTCTCTGGGCAACATGTTCCAGTGTTTCTCCACCCTCATTGTAAAAAGTTTCTTCCTTTTATCTAGTCTGAATCTACCCTCTTTTAGTTTAAAACCATTACCCCTTGTCCTATCACAACAGGCCCTGCTTAAAAAGTCTGTCCCCATCTTTGCTATAAGCCCCCTTTAAGTACTGAAAGGCCGCAATAAGGTCTCCTTGCAGCCTTCTCTTCTCCAGGCTGAATAACCCCAACTCTCTCAGCCTTTCCTCACAGGAGAGGTGATCCAGCCCTCGGATCATTTTTGTGGCCCTCCTGTGGACCCATTCCAACAGGTCCATGTCTTTCCTGTGCTGAGGGCTCCAGAGCTGGATGCAGTACTCCAGGTGGGGTCTCACCAGAGCAGAGTAGGGGGGCAGAATCACCTCCCTCGACCTGCTGGCCATGCAAAGATTGTCAAAAGTGCATTTTTTTTCAGCTGGTTCTAGTCTGTGCTGTTACAATTGCTCCCATGCTGGATGTGGTATGGATGCATATGCCTTCCCGCTGTCTTTCCAAAGTGCCTGGATTTTCTTTATCCGAAGCTATGCTGATGTTTTGGCAAGAGTCTGTTCTGTCTGAGAAGCTACGCTGAGTGCAGAAGAGCTTGTTTCTGGTAGGAAGCCAACAGTTCTTCCTTATCTATAAATGGTTCATCACATATGTAGTTAACGTCAAGTAGCTGAATAGCCACAGCTATAAGTAACTTGCTAGTTACTTTGTTCTCTGATTGTTTTTCCATAGCTATTTACATATAACAAATATAACATGTCAAATGTAGATAACCTAGAAGTTATTTATCCTCTTTCTTATTCATCCTAGATGGCTTTTAACCAAGAACATACATTCACAAAATACGCCTGCAAACCACAAGTGGCAAAATCTGAACCTGTAAGTACACATGATCTACTTTAGAATAGACATTCAGCAATTAACAGGGAAGGAATGACACTGAGTTTTCATAGCTCTGTTGCACACTTATCAAAATCTGAAGAACTTCTGAGCCTCTCATAATTTCTAAACAAGTACAGTCCAAAATACTTTTTAGTCTTTACAATAGGTTGGGTCATGGAAGAAAGAGGGATTTCAGTGGTTAAGTCCAGTAACGTTTTGTCCTGGATGAAATGTAGCAAAAAGATACAGAAATTATGAATTGTCTGGATCAGAAGTAGTTCCCAAAACCATCTGACATATCATCAGCCTCTGTGGTTCTTCATAAAGCTGTTATAGAGTTAAGCTACTGTCTCGTTAGACTAGCTAAGTCTGACTAACCTTGTCGAAAAGTACTACAGATCTGTATACCTCTTAGATGTAGGAGCACAATGGCAAGTACACAGAAATCTTTCAGGAAGTTACCTTAGAAATGATGCCAACCTCATTAGAAAAATATTAAAATAAGATTTATGTTTTGGTGGCTATGGCTAATGTCACAGAAATTAGTTTTAAAACTAACTTTTTAGATTGGTGTATACACTTTTGTACTGTCATACCAGTGAGCTTGACTGTCTCTTCATTCCCATTCCAGATCAAAACAAGAGGTTTTAGATAAATGGAGGAACATGACATTTTCTATTGATCTGAATGTTTTGCTCTTTAAATTGTAGAAAAGCTATTCTAAAATAATTTTGGAATTTTACATTACGTTTGGCCAAATAGCAGTAATTAATCAACACTCCCAAAGTTTACATCTAGTGCCTCCTCTATTTATGAGACATAATGCCAATACAGTTGTTTCCTGGTGGAAGTACCTCTGCATGAGAATTTATACTTGTAGCTGTGGTTCCTGTGATGAAATAGTTCCTCGAGCCCATAATGGAAGCCCATCCTGGACCATAACAGACATGAGTTCGCATGTGCCGTTGGTGCTCAGACAGTGTTCCTGTCATTGCAGGCATGGTCCGAGGTGTTGCTCTTTCCCTCCAAACTGTGGGGGGGTGTTACTTAGCGCACAAGTTTCCAGTTGCCAGTGTCTGAAACTCACACAGTCATAAACCAACAAAGGGAAAAAAGAGAACACTTAACATGGGATTCAGAAATAATTCATGATGATTTAGTTTAATTTGAGTTACTATAACCCTAAAGCTCCATTAAAACCTAAAATGAATGCTATTTCCTCCTGAGAGCAGAGAACAATCTGCTAACTTTTGCCAAGATGAGAGCTATTATGGTGTACAACATGAATGCATATAAATTACAAGGTTTATATTTGCTGTTTTCCCTAATGTTAACTTTGACTGGCATGTCAAATTAAAAGCAAGAGGGAAAAAAGAGAAAAACCTGCATCAGATTAAGAAACATATAAGGAACTGTAATTTCTGACTACAAAACACAAGACCTTCACACTTCAAGCAATCCAAACAGGTTTTCTTTTAATGATTAGGTTTCACTTTTTTCCCCTTTTTACTAGAGATACATAGAGAACTACAGTAGTAATTGGAAATAATTCAGTAAGCTGAGTATCTCCGTTTTCCACAACTCTAGTAACATTAGGGATATTTCAGGTTTCCTACTGTTAATGTTTGGTGCAAGGAATACAGGAAAATTAAAGTAGGTTGAAAATTCCTAATTGAAACCAATGTAGAAAATGAAAGAAAATTTTATATCTCAGGACACGATACTGAAATTGGCCTGAGCACACTTGTAATGGCACTTGCAGACTTTTGCAGGTAAACAAATAGGAAGTTGCTTTCCATTAAGGAAGACAGATGCTACAGAGAGCCTGGGTCTCCCCAGAGCAGCTGCTCTGTCTAAGATCCAAATAGGTCATTCAAGCCCTGATCCCACAATGAGAAGTATTGGGTCAGAATGTGCCTATCCAGGGATTAAGTCATGACCTGATAAAAGTGAAAAACTGGAGGTTTTATATATACTTAAAGCATGTTTTCAGAACATGAATATTTCAGAGGGAATTTTTTTCCTGCCTCACTCTTTATATTTGATACAAAGAGCTTCAACTTTTGCTCATTTCAATTCAGCTGATTTTTGCTCCCCTTGTTCAGCTCTTTTTTCATTCAGATAGTTTAATTTACCTGCTCTTTTATACACACAGCTACTGTGTTTATGGATAGTGAAATGTTTTTCTATATGTCAAATGAGCATTTTAAAAGTATTATACTCTGCAGGCACGCAGGGGATGATGTTTAAACATAGCTTTCTCCTGCCTAGGCTTCCAGTCGATTGAATTTTGAATCTCCTATGAGCTAAAAAAATTGATTATGGAACATTTTGGATAGGGTTTGGAACATAACTGTATAGCTGTCTATTGCTGTGCATTACCAGAAGCATCATAAAGCAACTGGGTCCAGGATGTCCTTTTAAGGAGATTATTGGGTAGGAAATGGCTTAACATTTCTAGCTTCCTGTTGAATATTTTGAACAGGGAAGAATATCACTGTAGAATTCTACATTACTGGAATATGATCTTTTCCCACTTACAGAAGTTGAAAAACTCATCGGCGTGTAGTTGGAAAGGCAACAACCACCCAGCAAGCACGGAGCAGTCAGGGACAGGCAGGCAGAGACAGTCTCAAGGCTCACCTTCTGTTTTGGCTGATGCTGGTGGTAAGGAAGGTGGGGGAGAGTGACCTCCCCGCTGCTCTGCACTGCCTCACCCCACGTGCCTTCTCTGTCAGTGGCAGGAGAGGCTGGCTTAGCATCTCAGTCCTCTTCTACAGTCTGTAGGGTCACTGCTGTGTTTTGTTATCCCATCCCTGGCTGCTTGCTGCTGTAGGAAGGACAAGGGCAGAGCTGGCAGTTCCCTTCACTGTAGCGTTTGGCAACAGTGGCCAATCCACAGTTAATGGCAACTCAGATGCCAACAGGAGCGAAAATATACTTTATCCGTACAGTGAGCTTTGTAAGATGTCTCAGAGCTGTTCACGGTTGGGGTTAAGAAAAGGCTGGATCAAAGTTGTAATTTTGCCTGTTTTCCTTCTCCTGCACTGTCACTTATACTTTAGCCCTTTTCCTACGGAAGAAAATGTGAATTTATATTCCTTGCAGCTTTGGTTTTTCCCTATTCATACTTAGAGGAAGAAGGAATTTTCAATGTTCTCAGTGAGTCGAAAACATTTTCCAAGTCTGTTACAGTTTCATAACTGTATTATTTCCAATTGCAAAGTCATCAATCTCAATTCTAGGACTGCTTCCCCCCCCCCCCCCAGCTTCAAGTTCACTCTTTTATTGCTGAAAAATCCTAGTATTTTTATTCCTGTTCTAAACCTGGCTGCTTCCAAATCCCTGGGGTTCCAAGTCAATATGTTTGGTAATGACTTCATACAAAGGAAAAGGAAAAGAAGCCAATTTGTGTTTTCCATTGTTGTGATAAATGCATATCTGAACTTTCAGCTGGTCTTGGCTGCAAAAAATAAAGTAACCAGCTTTGCTGGGTGACACTGTGGTCTGAGGAACAAACCATATCATGAGGAGTACTGTGATACCTCATTTTCTTTTTTTATTTTTCAGTGTTCAGGTGACTTATTCTCCACATCTGAAAGCAAAAGTAAGAGATGCAGGCATAAAACTGAAATAGGTGATCACTTTAAACCTGAAATTAGGATAAGGCCCAGGCATTTGAACAAAGATTAATGTAATTTTGTAAGAAGCACTGAATAAAATCCCACAAAGGAAGGCCACATCCCTAAAGAGAGCACAGCGGTACATATGATTAAAAAGCATTTTAAATTAACCATCAGAAATTCAGGTTTTAAGGAAATCAACATTTTCTGTGGAAGACACGAAATTCTATCAGGATTTTCTGTCAAGAGAAATTTTGTTCACATGCAGTGTGTGGCAAACCCTCAGTAAGAGCTATTGGTATCCCTGAATTTTGGCGTGATGCTCTTTTTTTACACTGTTTCTTGATGTGACTGTATTCTTCTTAAGCGAAGTGATTGCAAAGCCTTTCTCATCCTCCCCTTTCCTTTTATCTTACCTTGTAGTTTAAAAAATGGGATCAGGTTTTGCTTTCTTAAGAGTTCTTGTAGATTTATACCTGTGCAAATGAGAACACATGCAGCCATGAAACTGAAAAAAAACCCAAGTAAAACTCCTAAACTGCAACAGAACCATCACCCTTCCAGAAACTGCTGGTAGCCAAGTTTTCTGTATTGGGAACCTCCCAGTCCCTTGCGTGTAAAACTGCATATCTGGACACAATGGTTTTGGGGCAAAGCTCCCAGTGACCCCTTTAAACTCAGAGCAACTTTTGCATTCAGTGCTTGCTGCTGTAGCCCAGTCAGCAGTAGTTCGACCTGAACTGGGCAGCATAGAGCAAACTCATGTATCTCTGCGTTGTGATGCAGTCACACAAAAGCGACGTTAATGTAGATGTACTTAAGTAATAATATAATTCCAAGTAGTGTCCTCAGAGGATGAATTGTACTGAGAACCAGTATACTGGTGCTAAATTGAGCACTAAATTGAAGGCTTAAAAATGAGGAAGCTAGTAAAAAAGATGTTAAGGTGAAAAGTGAGGAAATTAAAGTGTTGCAGCTCAGCATGGGGGCTACTTAAACATCCTATAAAATGAGTAATAAATGACTACCTCTAGGAAAAAAAAGAGCAACTCAAAGAGCAGGATTGCAAATTAATAGGTATAGGTAAAGGCAAAATTCTGGAAAAGCTGAACATGTCTCTGTACAGGAAGGGAAGAACTCAGCTTATGAAGGGGATTATAACTAATGGCAGGTAAATATGAGACAGAAATGTGGGGATACTAAAAGGCATTTTGCAAAGCAAACAGCTAAAAGCATATAAACAAATAACAAAGAATTGTTTAAATCTACAAAGAGCAGGAAGCCTGCTAAAGCAGACAGAGCCCGAGTCAGCTAAAGGACAAAGCACTACGAGAGGGAGCAGGATAGGAAACAGCTGTGTGGTAGCTCTCCTGGCTCCTTCTGGCCATGCTCTTTCCTGGCCTGGTGTCCCCTGCTCTGAATATTTCTCTTTCTTGCCACAGGCCTTCTCATGTGATTTTGAGGGTTTTTTCCCCCATTTTTCTTTGGTCTGTGGACTTTCCTCCATCACTGGGCACAGTCTATGGTGTGTGATTCCAACTGTCCCCTGGAGAAAGGGATATTTCCCCAGGATTATTTAAGTCTAGCAGCATTTTGAAAATGGAATGCCTGTAAAATCCCAGACCCAAAAGATCCTTAGGGAATTTAATCTCTATAAATGTTTTGTCAACATTTTCTTTTACCTCTTTTGTGGCTTCTGTTGCAATGATTGAAATGTGGGAGCATATGGTATAACATAAGATATTAAAATGATAAAGAATACACAAAGCATCCTTGCAACAGCTTTGTGCATCTGCTTCAGCATCTTGGCTAAATTCCAATATGGGTTATTAGATTCCTAAATTCCCTATTCTTTAATTGTCTCTGTGATAGAGTTGAATTGCTTCTATTCTAGTGTCCTGTGCATCTGTGCCTCAGTTTCCCAGCTGTACCATCCTCTGATTAAAGAGCTGATTTAAGATTAACCCTCAAGCCCAACTGCTAAATCTTCCTGTACGAAAATGGTCCTTGAAAACCAATTAGTCTTTTCCACCCTGTTTCTGGGTTGAGGGTACTCTGCTGGTGTCTTTGGAGGGCTGAAGTGGGTATTTCTCTCACCTTTTAGAAGTGTCTTGAACCCTAAACAGCGGTAGCCCTGCAAAGCTAGAGCCTAGACACTTGAAGAGTAAGACACTCTGACACAGCCTGCCATCTTAAATAATGTGTTGCTAGCTGCTCATTCCTCCCTAAGCACCATTTTATATGGTGAACGTTCACCAAATTTTAGTATTGCAAAATAATTTGTGAAATTTGGAGGGGAAAGAATTGTAAAAGAATGTAAGTTTATGGTGTGCAGCCTAATATTTTTCTAGTTTGTTCTCTGAATAATTTGGGAGAGTTTGGTATGTAATAAGTAGAATGCTGCCTTTAAGTACGTTCTTTTGCCTTAAGCTCTTAAGATATTATTCAGGCACTGAAAGTAGTGGAAAATCACTAGTTAACAAAGAAAACTGATTTTTAGATGAGGTAATCACTCTATTGTATAGGGTTTTATTCTGTATTACATTATCTTTAACAACAGAGATAGATTTGGGGATGAATGAAGGGAAGTAGTTGGTTAGAAAAAATGATGATAGATCTCCTTGTATAGTTGTGAGAATGACATATAGAATCTTTTCTCTTGTACAGGAGGAGAAATAAGCCGTGGTTTTGAAATGTAGCTTAAGGGAATGGATGGTAAAAAAACTGCTGAAAACAGTTAAGGCTATGTGCCAACAGTAACTGCCTGTGTTTGTTTTGCTTTCGGTTAAAAGTCACTTTAAATTGGAAAAGTAAAAATGTACGTAATTGGGGATTTTGATAGTGTATGAAGCTAAACCTTTAGAATTTCCACAGGACTTGAGAAAATTGGATTTTTTTTTTTTTTTTTTTTTGTATTCTAAAGCATCTGTTTTAATGGTTTGAAATAATAAGTCTAATAATGTGTATATATATGTGTGTGTGTGTATATATGGTATCCAGGGAAGGTGAGGGTAGGAGGAAGAGTACTTCCAATAACTTGGCAGTCATATAAAAACAAACAATAATCAGAGTAAGTTAAAATTTCACAACAGGAAATGTAGAGAGCCAAATCATACTCCCTGTGCACCACTTGAGTAACCACACTGTGCTCTGGGGAGTCCTGGGGGCAAAGGACCTTCCCACCCAGATGTTCCACAGCTGCAGCAGGGTAGGTAGAATGGGCTGCTTCATTGAGGAAAGCATGGTCATGTGGGGAAAGTGTTCAGCTGAGATTTGCAAAGCCACAGAAGGGAAATGCTCAGGTCCATTAACTGGCATTCAAACCAAGGTGACCTGGAAACTCCCAGGCTTCTCTGTTATTTTTTTTCTCTTTCATGGGGAAAAGAAATCACAGCTGTAACGTGACTGAGGGTGGTCAGGAGGTAATGTGCCTAACCTGTCTTTCAGCCCACTGCTTGTCCAGAGTTGGTAATATTATCCCAAACATCGATTTTTTCCTAAACAAATACAGCCTACCATAAAGCTAGAGGCCAGACCACATTTTTGTTTGCATCTGACCTTCCCCTGAATCAGGAGTGTTTGAAAATAGGTCACTGTTCCATCCTCAGTCATACCAGAGAACGTATTTAGTTGTGCGTGTGGTATGTACTTTTAATGGAAATGTTTACCTAATGCACATTATGTTGTGCTATAGGATAGTTATGCATTCCCTCTTCCTTCTCATATCTCCTGTGTTACCACTGATGTAGACCAGACAACACTGAACACCCATGATGGAAATGTATCTTTTTAGTTTATACAAACCACATTAGTGTGAGAAAGCTTAAAATTACTGCTGTTAAAAGAAAAAAGCATTTATGGGAAGCACTTTATTTCCTTGACTCTTATTTCTCATGCATTGATGATTATAGCTGTTAACAAATCACTGCAGTATTTCTTCTGTGTATCAAATTTATGGGCTTGAAATTCCTCACAGAGCTGATCAGTGCTGAGATCTAGCAATTCTTGACGGAGGGGAGAAAAAAATTATAGTAAAAATAAGGGTCACAAGGAAATAGGTGGCAGAAGATTATCCTAGAGAAGAAAGCACAGCATCAAAAAGCAGGCCACAGGAGTTATGTTTCTAGCTTGGGCATGGGCCTCATATTTCATCTCTTGTGCTGCTTCTTGGCATGCCTGTCTTGTTCACATAGATGCAAATTTGTTGTCTCCTACTCCATGTGGACCATGTGCTTAGCCTGATGGGAGCAGCTCAGCCAATGACACTTGCTTCTACCTAACAGAAATTGTCAAGTCATGCCTGTACGTTTGCAGCCTGAAGACTGCCTACCTTCAGTGATCCCAGCCTCCAGGTGCTGGGAAAATAAGTGATAGTTCTGTGGCTTGTACCAGGCAGTCTACAAGTTTGTGATGAATCGGTGCTTGTTTCTCACACTAAACTTGCAACAGAGCAGCTCAGAGACCATCTAAACCCCAGTGTGTGAGGCTCCAGGAGCCTTCAGGCATCTAAATTACGGTTGGAGTCTCCAAGATGCAAAGGATCTGCAGGTCAGCTTCCAGTGGCTGCTTTTCCTCCTCACTCTTGTTGCACCACAGGTCCTCAGTGTCTCAGAAACTCATGTTACTTCTACTCAAGTAAAAACTGTTGGCTGCGAAACAAATGAAACACTTCTAAGGATTTTGCATGCTTCGTGTTACCTGCTCACTCTCTTCACTAACTCTTTCACATCACAGGAGCCAATGAACTTTTCCAACTTGAGATTTTCTTCCCTCCTCCCCCCGTTACACTTTCCATGAGATACGATGGCTAAGAGCAGCCAGACCTATGCAAGGAAGAAGAGTGTGGATCAAACCTTGCAGAATGAGATCCAGGAGACTGCACACAATGTGAGAAATAGCAATGGCTTTTGATGGTTTCTGGCATACTAGGTGATCCATCTGGAACCCACCAAAAATTGAATGTTGGTGAGATTTGGCCATTGCCTGCCTTCCTGATGTTTCCTAGCTCACATGGTATCTGTACTGTAGCCATGAACATGAGGATACTTGTGGGATCCCGGAGTCGTATGGTCAAATGTTCAAAAGTAAACTCGTTTTTGTCAGTGCTGCTAATGCTTTTCTGCAGATTTCAAACCCATTTTTCAGCCTTATACTGGAAAAAAGTTCTGATAATTTATGTTACCCAGATGTTTTAAAATTCAACAGCTTTCACTACCCATAAATTTAATAGCATTAAACACCTGCTGGCTCAGAGTAGCTGTTCTTGCCAAAAAGAAAAGCAGGAGCAGAGAGATACACTACTAATGTGCTCGATTCCTTACCGTCAGAGCTAAGGCTCTGAGCTGAAGCCCAGCACAGCATTACCCCATGCAGAGCAAGTGTTTCTGCCTCTGTGCTTCAGAGTAGAGGACTCACAACAATTCTAGCCTGCCAAATAATAAAACATGAGGGAAAAAAAAGGAAGGAAAAATAAATTTTGAAAGTTAGGAAGGAGACTTTTCTTAGGCCCTTACTGAAACTCAAAAAGTCTCATTATTGAAAACTGTGGAGAAATCTATAATGAAATATCAAAGCCTGGGCGCTCTTGGCAGGGGTGAAGGAGCACAGGTCTGTGTCAGTCAGTGGCATGCACACCGCTCCGAGAGCTGGACTGGGGATGTCAGAGGAGTACGAAGGATCTGACTGCAACAAACAGGTATCATGGTGGTGATGAGCTTCAAAAGGACAGGTTTTAAAAGCTGTGGAGAAACTCATGAAGGGAAGGCTGAAGGGAAAAGTGAAAATCTTAAATGATCGAATGAGATTGGCAGTCATTTAAGAGTACAGTTTTGGAAGCAATACCGATGAACTAAGACCAGCGAAAATAATGAGCAGAGAGTTTTAACAGGCTTGGCTGAATGTAGCACATAGGTGTTTTCAGTAATGTCCTTGCAAACAAAATCTTCAGCGTGATGTTACCGGGTTTACAAGCCCTTTATTTTCTTATTAATCAGCATTTGAATGGATTTTTATTTATAGCATAGTTGATGGAAAGGAAGAGCATAAACAGTGATTCAGAGAGAGGTGAGTGTCGCCAGATTGCTGTGGATGAGTTGCTGATGAAGAAACAGAGGAAAAAGACTGAGGGCGTGTGAGGGAATGGCAGCAGCTGCTGCCTTCTCCCTGACGGACTTTGGGGGCTGGCAGCAGGGAAGCAGAACACGTTTTTGGAACAATTTTTGTAGGTGTTGCTGTGGTATTTTGGAAGAATGGCTTAAGGATCAGGCTGCATTTGCAAGACGGCATTAATTAATAAATTGAATAGAAATATTTAAAGTTGGAGCTCTGGCAGACCAAGCAGTCGTGTCTGTTCAACAGCCATGAGACTGTAACAGCCAAAAACCTGTGTGGTTCAGGCACTGCAAGCAGCTTAGAGTGTGGCTTGTGGTCACTACCTTCTCCCAGCAGGGAGTAGTGTATGGAGTCAGGTGGCTGCTCTGTCATACCTCAGCCCCTGCAGAAGGACTGAACTGAAACCGCACCGCTTTTAGGAGCAGCAGATTGACAAATCAGTGGGAATTGCACACCTCAAACCAAGTAATTTACGTGAATGAATTTTTTCAGTGTAGCTTATGGTGGTCCTGTGCTTGTACGTAGTATCTTAGTTTGATTTGTGTATAGGAATAGTCTTGAGGTTTTTGTTTCAAGAAACATCTCCAGCTAGAAGCTATAATAATAATGTTTCACAAATAGGAGGCAGTTTACGTTCTGCTCTTGGAACAAACCAATAATGCACCTCAGACTCCAAAGGGAAATGTATTGTTAATGGAAAAATTGTCTTCATCCTTTCCTTCTATTTAAGGCAGCCTTTGCTGCCAGTTTGTCATGAACACAAAAAGTTCTAATGCAATACGGATTAGATGGTATAAAAGTAAGAGAGCAGCAAGAACTCCAGATGTTCATTAGTGGAGTGGCTATTGTAAAAGGCCACTGAAGAACTTCATCTGTTCTGTTCCCTCAAAGATTTCCAGTCGTTAAATAATTTTCAAGGGACTCGTATCAGCAGATTCTATTGTGTTTTATAAAATCTTTCCTTTTGAACACTGCGGGCTAAGTTTGCCGTTGGCATCAGATAAACAGTTTCACTGCAGTTGCACCCACTTATATTAGTGCTGAATTTAGCCCTCTGCCATTGTGCATACGTACTGCGAAGGCCACTCAGGTGCATTGACAGATGGGGCCTTAAAACTTTATTGCCCTGTATCTAGAAACATAAGTAATAGTCAATTTTGCATTGCTTTAACATTTTTAAAAGCAAATTGGGTTTTTGGATTGCATTTCATTCTTATATTTTTAATAAAGTGTAACAGGCACCAGCCTTAAAGCCACATTTACAGGATTAGATTTTCCACTTACATAAAGAAAGGCATTTTTTTCTCCAAACAAGATGCATTTATGCTTGCAATGCAGTGAGCTATATCCTGCCACCTATTGTTGTGTAGAGAAACACCTTATCTACCGAGAAATCCAATGTTGATCTTGTTCAGAATGTCAGAATAGCTTTAGTCATAGCTAAATAAGAAGCTGAATGCTTATTTTGTTTCCATTTTGTTTTGTTAATTTGCTTGTGTATGTGTGTGAACACAAGTGGGTGGGATGTTTAGAGTCTTTTTATACCACCTTAAGTAGAGGAATTGTCCTCTGGGTCACCCAAAGATACTTGCTCCATTTTCCAAGTCTGCTTCTCGTTTCTCTTTCTCCTCTTTCCCCTACCATCTGTTCTTTGCTTCAAAGTTCTCACCCTTATTTTTGCATAGTTTCTTACATTGTAGTTGTACAAGGAAAAGGACTTATTTTCTGTGTGACATTTAGGGACAGTTTCTTACAGGGAACCAAGATGTGCTTTGTAGTCTTGATCATCAAAGAAGTTAACTTTAAGGATGTGAATAATAACATTGCCCTTAGTAGTAATCATACAAAGGAAGACTAGGTACTGTGGAAGTCCAGTCACTTCAGTTGTCATTTCCTTTCCATTTTCAAAATTTCCATTTTCTGCTTAAAGTCAACAAAGCTGTTACTTGTAAAGCCATGGAGACAAAAAAGTTTATCTTCTTGGTTGAGTATGCAGTCCTCAAATACATACTCTTCCAGAAATGGGAAGAATTTGACGATTATTCTTGTTTCTTAAAAGCAACAGGTTCTAAAAACAACCTTAAAAAGATATATGCATATATTTAGAGAGAGAGAGACATATCCCTAGAACAAAAATACAGCATTTTCATAATGGTATAAGTCCAAATGATACGATGCTAAATATTGCTGGAGCTGTTCTTAAATACTTTTTTTATAAAGAAAATAATCATTTAGGACAGAACACTATTTTTGATTTCTATGCCTTAATGAAGCTCCTGCCTTTTATGGGGTTACAATTGATAAAAATACCACAAAACCACCAAGCCTCTCCTTTTTAATTAAAGACACACAGTTTCTTATGGAATCAGTTTTTAAGAACTACATATCAAGCTTTCTAATTTTTGCTTCAGAAAGGTTTCTAATGCAGTTTAAAACATGATCTTCTGTTACAAAAAAACAACTGCTACTTTTTTGTTCCTTGTGCTGAAATATGCAGTACAGAAGGCACAACCTTTCCTCAGTCTTTGTTGTCACAGGTGATGACATCGCTGTTTGAGGCCAAATTCAGTTCTTGACTACAGTGAGAGATGGGAGTATATGCCTTTGGGGGAAAAAGTGTTTCAGATCTCTCAAAACTTTGATTAGGCTTCTCTTTCACCGTGTGTATATATTAAAAAAACAAGACTGTTCAGCTAAGATGGGAAGCCAGACAAAATGTACTGAGCCATATGCTTACATGATTTCACTCAAAAACAGTTGTACTGGAGCATATTTATGTTGGTAGAAGACCTCAGCCATACAAGTGCTGTTCCTACCAAGTTCCTAGCTCCGTCAGGACAGATCAATTCCACACTTCTCCTCACAGTGTAGTGAAATTACAGTCCTGACAAGAAAGCGTATACCTTTGAACGTACAGACATGAAGCTTAATCAATAACTGCATTATTGTAAATTATTTCCTAATTAGGTATATACGTTTATGCTGATAAATAGAATAGGGCTTCATGGAGCTGGTCCCTAGTTTCAAGGCTCGTAGCACTGTAACATAATTTAATGCTAAGTAGCATTCTCAAATTAGTTGTCACTTTAAGACTTTCACTTGCCTTATTTTGAAACCTGAAAGACATTGATTATTTGCACCTAACCCAATGCTAAGCCTACTTAGTGCTAGGTCTAGTGTTAAACTTGTGGGCAGTGGCTGCTCCAAGGGGAGTCCAAATTCCCGTGTTAACTACCTATTGTATCTGTATAGTTCCTGGGAAAAAAAGGGTTCCTCCAAAGGGCAGAAGAAAAGCAAAAGGAGGAAAAACTGCAGCTTACCAGGACAAAATTCTCAGTGAAGGATTGGTTTTAACTCCCATCACTTTGCAGAGCTGAGTTGTCAGTATCATCTCTACAGGACCCACCAACTGGCACCCTTTCCTGAGGGCAGGGCCCTAAAAGAGCGTCTTTTGAAGGTCTGAGCTGGGATAACTCTCATAAAGCATAGCCAGCAGGTAAAATGAACCTTTTGTAAATTAGCCTTGTGTTTAACATACCCATCCAGATGCAAAGGCTCTGTAACCCACTCCTCCCAAAGGAGGTGCATAAGCACATCTCCCATGTGAATGCCTTAAGTCCCATGCTGTGAGGGAAAAAGAGCTTGACCTTTCAGGTGGAGGAGTGGCATTGGGCAGCAAACAGAAACTGGGCAAAACTCAGGGGTCTGGTTCATAGATAGCATGTTATGAGACTGTGCTTATTTATCTTGTATGCCTTGTGTGCTTAACTGTAGATGGGTGTCCTATTCTTGGTCTCTGTTCTCAGAGCTGTTCACATCCATTACATTAAACTATAATAAACTCAAAAGCAAAAATAGTGTTGAGAGCGACGCATACTTTGTTTCAAAGTTCCCCCTGGGGGAAAAACTATCAGGTCTCTTCAGAGCTTTAGGACACTAATAATCCTCACTGAGTTCAGAGGAAACCATGGGCACATTGCACTTTGAAAACCAGAAAATCATCTGTTTCATGTTGCATATGCCGCAGTAAAGGTACAACACTGGCATACTCGTAAAAAACTTGGACTGAGGAGCTGATGGTACTTAGCCCTTCTTGTAGACTGGCAATGTCTCTCAATAAAAGGATTTGGAATTAACAAGAGAAAGTCAGAGTATTTCCAGAGCTCACAGGCTTGGTATCCCTATATAAGGGTCTTTGCCTTCTGAGCTAAAGCCAATACTTTAATGACAGAAACCTGGAGAGATCATAGACACTTTCGTGTAGTGCTTAGGATTTGTGAAGCTAAGTGAACATTTAGAAAGGATTATTTTTCCTTTTTTTTTTTTTTTATCATCTTGTTTGTCTGGTTGATTTATCCTCCTGTCCTCCTTACACTGTCTACACTTTAATCTGTTTCTGGTTTATGGGAACTATAAAAAGTCTTTTACACTGAGAGATTTACTTTATTTGAATGCAAATTAAAACTATTATCTTTCAGTTACAGGCCAAAGATTGCAAAATAATGCTTGTTTATAACTTGAAAAACTAATCTTTTCTCCCCTGTAATGCCATGTAAATTGTTGAGTTAAAGTAGAAATGTACAGTTAATTTTTGCCAATCACTTATGTGTTGTATATGTTAATTTGCTGAAGTAGATAACAAGACAAAGAGGGAGTTAGATTAGAATGATATGAAACTACAATATACTTTGCTGCTGCTGACTCTATATAAACAGAGTCTTAGGTTCAACCTCCTTGTGGTGGTTTCACTGAAATCCAAGAAGCAAGGGCAGTGTATGTCTGGCACATATTTTTAAAGCTAGTGCTTATGAGAACATGAAATGGAATTGATGGAAAGTCTACAAAGAGGGGGAGAAGAGGAAGAACATATGTTACCTTTACACAAATATGATAACACAGATGACATTTTGAAGGGAGATGAAGAAATAAAATGCTTTCCCCAGACATTGGCCTTGCTCTTTCTGTCTGAGAAACTGTTGGTACCACGATCAGATCCTTTTGTTGGGCAGAGAATCTGATGACCCAGCAGCAGGGTATGTAGCGTGTTTGTGTACACATACTGAGACGCATGCACTGAATTACTCTGTGCCAAGTAATATCTGTCCCAGAACAAAATAATTCTGTTTCTTTGTAGTAAACACCAGCAGGTTTTTCTTTGCTTTCCACTTTTGTACTCCTAGTGGGAGGACTCAGATGTAGGAAGAAAGAAACTTGTTTCATGAAATGGGAACAGGTAAGCAATAACATTAGCTCACTTTGTCACTTGTGGCTTGTCTTTTACGAAGATGAAAACCTACCTGCATAGTCCCTAGAAAACATGCCAAGATCCACAGAACAAGGCCCAATATAACACATCAGGGATTTTGAAGGACAGGAAGGGCAGGATAGAAGCAGGGGCAGAGACCTCTGGTCAGTTTAGGTACACTGGCCCAGTACAAAGACCCAGCAGCTCCCTAAAACCAGAGCTTGTTGTGAGATATGGCAGTCACTCTCTGATGCTGAAGTTCACCAGCTTATCCTGCAGCTTCTACAGGGTATATGAGCAGCTCTCAGCACACCGCCTGGGGTGCATCTGTCCCTGGGCATCTCCATCCCTCTGTGCCCAGGGAAAGTAGCCTCCGTTCCTGCAACAGGATGATGTGCTCCACCAAGGTGGGGCTTGGCCTAAGTAAGGAGCCCTAACCCATGTTTCTTTGTCACATTTGCATTTGTTGCTCAGGACAATGATGATTCTGCTTGTGGCCTGAAATCCCAAATGTTCATCACGTACATGTTTATGAACCTGGCCCCAAAGTGACTTAATGAATGTCATGCAGCATGTGAATGCCAGAGTCAGGAGTGAAAATCCAGCTTCTGATTGTCATGTCCTATCTTACTCTTGACAACAATTATTCCTGTCTTACTCATTATTCATTAGTTACTTACAGGGCTTACTCCTACTTCTCCTCCTTGTGCCTTTTTGAAAAAAATACACCTTTCTCTAAAGTAATTTTTCTCTAATACATGCAGCACATTGCTTGGTAGACTGCAAGGGGCTTATGTTCAAGAGTGGAATCACACGCCTGCTGGAGACAAAAATAGCTCTGTGTTTCAGTCTGGCTGCGTGGACTCTTCTCTGTGAGTACAGTGCTTTTGTGTCTTGTCTTTTCCTTACAATGTATAACTGGAATTGCACCCATAGAGTAAAGGTTACTTTCCTTCCCCCACAGTTTCTCTAAATTGGATTAATTTCTACCTCTGGCAGCCAGAGCTGAGGCAGAAGTGAAGCAAGGACTGGAGTACCGATAAGTTCCCAGCCTGTTCTGGGAATAAATCAAGAAATCATCTGTGCATCTTTGGATATGCACATCAGAAGATAGAAATGGAGAATAAAACCTGAATATCTTAATTTCCTCTGGAAAAGACTTTTAGTCTAGTCACACCTTGTTCAGATGTAAAGACACAAAATAAAAGGCCCTAGGATTTCATGTTGCCCCAACAGGGAAGTTTTAAGGGGAGTGTTTACTCATTCACACACTGAGAAATTAATGGACACTCAAGGCCATACTGGTAACTCTGGCTTGATTTAATTTTTCAGGGCTGACGGGACCAATCAGTGACAGAAGAAAAGACACTTGTAAAGGTCAGACACCTCCAAATCACATCCTTTTTCTGTATTGCCAGTATTGTAATTAGCTGACATGGAACCCTTCTGCAGCTGTGAGAGCAGCTCTTTTTAAGCAACGAAAATTATTTTTGATTGCCAGCGTTCTGGTAGTGGGTTTAGTGTTGTCTGCTTGCCAAGGAAGCAGTTAGTTTGCTGAGGAAGAAAGGGTTGTCACATTGATAACTGATAACAGCCAACAGCCACTCCCTTATGTCCAACAGGTTTTGCTTCAGCTGAAACTTTTTTTTTTCTTTCCCTACTAAAGACTTAAAGTGTGACATTTTATAATCCTGAATTCCTTCCAGAACTTGGAGACAAAACACTGTATTGGTTTCTTTTCAAAGTTCTTAGTAGGTTTTCAGAATATGAAGCCAGACCCTCAGTTAGCACACAACATGCTAGTTTCTGAGACATGGAAACTCAGCTCATGGTTTTGACTGCATTTGGTAAATTCATTCATGGGACATTAAGGTTACTGCTGGGGAACACAAAAAACTTCCAAAAGAACAGTGAATTACAGTCTCTGTTTTCCTTTTGTACTGGTCCCATCCTGTTTTCCTTAAGTCAATCAAAAATAATATTTAAACTGAATGTATGTAGGGTTTTTCTTTGCAGAAAAATGCAGTGAAAGCATACTGCTGCTGTAGTTTCTCAATGCCTCTTGCAAGACAGGGAAGTCTCTTTCAGGAAATTGTTTTTTCTTGTTGGAAGTTTTCTTGCTAAAAAATAAGTTTGCATAACCAAAATTCACAAGAAAAGAAAGGTCAATGTCACTGACAGTTTTAGGGAATTCTAGCCAGAAATTCAGAAGCAAAGATGTTGATTCACACTTTCACTTTGAAATAAGTTTGTATAGATTTAAAGTCCCTCTTAATTACATTTTTTTAAGTTTAAAATACCTGAAATTATCTTCAGTGGAAATGTTGATTCAGTATTATGAACACATGCTTCAATTCAGAGTGAATCTTCTGTGTGTGAGTGAGCTGACTTTTTCTCTTAAAAAAAAAATCTAAGATGTATCCTGTAAAATTTCTCTAAAAAACTGTGGTTTGCAGATTATTTCTGCTGGAGCTTTTCTTGATCACTGCTTTATATAAACTAACTTGATTCCCAAATAACTTGAATAGACAGGAAGGGGAATGGGGAATACAGATACAATCTTAAAATATTGTTTCTGCTAGTGCTGTAAGAAGTAGCTTGGTTCATTTTGACTGATATACTTTTAAGCTCTGTTTTGAAATACTTTAATTTGAAGCTTGAACTGTCAAATAACAGGGCCAGAGGAATTTCCCTCCTGGTTTTTACTGCTTCCCAAATTAAGTCATATGGGTAAAGATCTTAAAATCCGGCGCCAGTGTGTGGCTTTACTAATAGTATCTATGTGATCATGTCATTCCCGAGAAAAGCATGTTTCAAATAAAAAGGAAATGTCAACCTTGAGTATTTTTCATTAAATCCCTTTTCTTCTTCTCTTCAAGTTTAGCTTTAACTGACCACTTCCTTTGTCTGGTTTATTTTTATTAGAAATGAGCAGATTCATTAACTGTGCAACTCGGTGGTCAGGCAGTGACTGGATATGTCCAATAATGGGTAATAGTTGTATTTTTCATTGGGAGACCAATGTTTGCTTTGGAGATGGCCTGGGGAACAGATGTAATCCGAGTCGGCTCTATGTTTACCTCTTGTTTCACTGATATGCTGAGCATGTTTGAAACCAGTGAGAAAGAAAAACAAACACTTCAGAAGAAAGTACCTGCAAGCACTCACTGTTTCCCCAGGCTGCATCTGTGGGCTCCAGCCAGAAACTCCACAAGCACAGGACTGCTCACACACATGTGCACGAACATGCATGCACACACATACACACGCACATACATATGTATTTCATGATACGGTCATGCCCTCAGCCTGCCTGGTTCCAAGAATGCTTTCTAACTGATCCTATGATGCACTTTTTTGCTGTGAGGGTGACTGAGCACTGGCACAGGTTTGCCAGAGAGGCTGTAGACTCTCCATGCTTGGAGATACTCAAAAGCCATATGGACATAGTCCTGGGGAGCCAGCTCTGTGTCACCCTGCTTGGGCAGGTCCGTTGGACTAGATGACCTGCAGAGGTCCCTTCCAACCTCAACCAGTCTGTGATTCTATGTCTATGTAAGCCATTTGATGAACCACTTGTCAACTGGTGCAAGTCAGCCTCAAGGCTACTGAGCAATGTCTGTCTGCTCATCGGAAAGCTTTTTTGATGTACATAGTTCCATGCAGTGGGATTAATATTTTTCTTCACTCCTGTTTGTGCTTTAGCTCTCCTCTTTCCAGCAGTTGTCACTTTCTACATGGGTATTTACTAGTAGTCAAGGTCATCTGAAGTACTTGCCACATAGGTGACTCAGACAAAATAAAATAATCTGAGGAACATGAGCGGAAGTATTCCAATACCATACACAATTTTTTAATAATGAGATTCTTGTCTCCTCATGTTTCTTTCAGCATTATTTTCCCTGTCAAAATGACTAAATTTCAGATTGCAGTTTGCATGCAGGCAATAAGAAGTGCTAATCTTTGGTAAAGGAGGAAGAAGTGGGTGGGGAACTGACAGCAATTCATATTGCCTTATTTCTCAAAGCTGTCTCATTACTCTTTAATTGTTTCTTTTGCCAAGCACTCTTACTGTGGCAGCAGAATAAAACATTCATCCAAGCTTTGCAAAGTTGCCAGCATACATAATCTAGTTCAGTCTTAATTGGTAGAAATTGCTATGGACTTACACTCTGGGAGGCATTGCCCACTTCTACAGGCTACTGTATGGCCCCCAATGAATATTCAATGGTCAGTTGTGTTTCTTTCATGTGGTTCTAGCAGGCACTGGTCTTATTTAATGTCATCCATGCAGACAGAAGTAGTGAATTGTCACTAAGGCTGTTCAAACTCTACAGGGTTAGTTTGTGTAATGGCTTGTGAAATGAAGCTCTCAAATGTGCTTGCAGTAATTGGTAACAAGCCACATTTTGCAGGAGGCAAACTCTTCACAAGAGTATTGGTTTCTACTTCTACAGTAAGGTAGAGTGGGAGGAAAGGAGAAAGGCCAGATCTAAGGATAGAGTGAATCATCCTCAATTACAGCCAGGTGGAGAAAACCCTGTGAAAGACCAGCCTGTCACCGTTGTGGTACTCTGGACAAGTTTTCAGAATGTCCCTAGAACAGACATCCCAAACTGGGCAGGAGATAGATAGAGGCTTTCCTGAGGAAACAGAAGCTGTTGTTGGGTAAACACCCTGTCATGGTAGTTAGCAGGCTTTGGGGCTACTCTGCAATAAAACTAGTGTGTACTGCATTCTGACGCAGAGTAGGTCACAAACCTGAGCTTTGAATCTGGCATTCACTTCAAGAGGGATCTGGATTTGCTACAGGAATTTCACTCTACTGCATGAAGGAGTGGCTGCCTTGTGGCAAAACCACTTCCACTGAGGAGCTGGATACAGCTGTGTTATTTTCCAGTGACAAAACCCCTCTTTCGTTGCCATTTTGTTACATCTAAAAAAGCTGAAATTGGGTGAAAAGGGGATACTGTGAGGCAAGGTACTTCTTAGGAAGGGCTGATGCTTTTAGATTGGCTGCTGTCCCAGAAACAGCATGAGGATTCAGACTGGGCCACCAGATGGTGGAGAAAGACAGGAGAGGAAAGAGGGTTCTGTAACAGGGACATTATTCTTCTCACTATAAGAAACAAAAGAAAGATATGATCTAGTTATAAACACAGTGTGTTTGTATGGCTGCTCCTACCCTCTCTTCCTAGAGCAGGAAAAACAGGTCTCTGCTCAAAAGCAAGGAAGCACAGTTACTCTTGTCAGGTTCAGTGGCAGAACCCATGTCAGATGCTGTAGTTCTCACCAGCAGGGTCCAATCTATTGTGTTACAGCCTCCAGGGCAGCGGTCCGGAGTAACCCATTTTCTAGCTAGTAATATTGTAGATGTCTGCGATGTCTAGGTCTTTTGGCTGGAAGCCAGGACCTGGCAGGTAGGGCTCCCACCTGACTTCAGAAGAGTCAGCCTCCTCAGCTGGTGACTCCACTATTGCCTACAGTTTTGTCAACAGAGAGAGAATCTGGACTGGCAATGAAGAAGGAGAGTTGTTTAAAAGAGGAAAGGGAGGTATTCAAGAGAGACAAGGGCTTGGCAGAGGTATGGGTGTTGCCATTCATGTTGCTTTGAGGAAGAGGGCGAGGAAGACTTTGCCAATATTGGCATAACTAGCTTTACTCATGTAATCTGTCATGCCAAGAAGTTACATTCACCAGTGCCTCACCAAGATGACAGTGTTTAAAAAGGTCCTCCAAAGAACTGTTAGTCATCCACATTTGGTCTCATCAGCAGGTTGTGTAAGTGGTATGTGACAGGCTTCCAGTAACTCAGATATATTTGGGTACATTAGAGAGGAGGGCTTTTTCTGGGTCCAAGTCATGTCAACTTGAGGTGAAGAGTGCACAGCACTGTTACACTGGTTGTTGTCCTTCCCTTTTTTCACTCTTCTGGAACCTTACATGTCCCAGACTCACAGTGTGTTGACACAGAGAGATCGCTACAAGTGATGGAAGGAGAAGCACTCTTTTTGGGTACAATGTAAGTGTTTCTGTGATGAGCTCATTGCTAAAGGTGCCTTTCTGGAGATGCTGTGTATGTTTCTTATATCAGTACAAAGCTCAAGGTGGTGCGCACTGAGTATGCAAGCTAAGCACTGTAGAAGTATTTAATGCATGGTGTTCCAGCCTGGAGTGTCTTCATTAGCTTTAAAAGCAAATCAACAGAGTAGATGTTATCATGGCAGATGATGTGGAAGTGTGGAGGACTTTGGGAGCATGTCTGCTAGACTACCAGTGAACAAGCAATTCCTAGACAATATGACATATTATACACATGCTTGTCTTTTCATCTTCTTCTATTGCTGTTGGAATTATTTGAGAAAAGTTTTACAGGAAAGATGTAGTGGACTACTTTCACAGATCACAGTAGGTACTCTGTCACATATTCAGTCTCTATGACTCTGTTCTATGTGTGCTCTGTTCTATGTTAAATAAGAGAGTACAAATTTTGCAAAATTGCAGTCCTTCCAGGGGACAAAAATTTACTTAGGGAGCAAGCATACCGTTGAGTAAGTAACTCCTCTTCCCATTTCCTTAAAGTGAAAAATGAACATTAAAGGCAATGTTCAGATAAAGGTTTTATTCTGAAGCCACCTGAATGTTTGATTACCTCTGTCAACTCTGCTGCACTTGGGATTTTATATGGAGCACAGTGTAACCTCTTGAGGCTTGCTGGTATCTGGATGCTGTTTGATAATTTTGTGGCCTGTCTTTCTTTTCTAAGGAGACCTTCTAGACAAAGAATGTTGAATTGCCTCATGCTGTTGAATATGAAATCATTGTCACATTTAGGTTTGGAAACAACAGATGAAACATTTTTGGCAAAAAAAGACCAGGATGAAACAGAGTCCAGGTGATAATTATAATAATTATGAAAATTAAATAAATGCACAGTACACCACATTATTAAGTAGCAGATGTGCTTCTTTACAGCTAAATTTTTGTCAGATTAAAACCAAGATCAGATTTCTGGACATCCCATGCGATTTCATTAAATGCAGAATGGTTCCGTGGCATGTAACTTGGCACTGAAGTTAGTTTTCAGTACATAGTTTTATGGTTCAGGTGCAAAATACTGCACTGGCTTGCATGTATCTAAAGTTTATTATACCTTGGACTGTACTTCTTTTCTTTGTTTCAAAATTTAGCAGATCAGCTAAACTGTTAATTTTCTCAATTCCCCTCTGCTCCTTCCCCTTAATACTTCCTTTATTGAAAACAGGTTCATTAAAAAAAATACTGATTGTTAGCCCAGAATGAGGACTCAGGTCAGTTGGCAATTTTAGAAAATTAAATCAGACAAATGAATCATCTTTGCAAATTGGCTACTTGAGCGTACATGGATATTTGACCATCTTTTTTTTTTAATGTGCAGATCAGTAATAAGGATGTAATAGCTACCATTCATGCAATGACAGTAAGAAGGCAAGAGAAACAAAATTCTTTTCTTTTTTCTTTCTTTCTCTATGCAAAACACAGTGGCAAAAATACTTTAAGTAAAACTGATAAATGTTCTGGCTCTGCAGGTGTCCTATAATTAGGAACTGTTACTTCTCAATAAATTTCTTAGGTGCCTAACAATACATATCTATCACTAAATTCTTACACATGAGAATGTTTTGTCCAAAAGCATCATCACTGCACTTCATACACACATAGAAGTAATACCAGACCTGCAATGTATCTCAACGTAACAGGTTATTTTATGTGATTACATTAGTCATTATTAATTAAGGTTGTTCTTGCCTCCATTGCTTGAAGTCGGAAGAACCTTCAAAGGCTCTTACTGTGCTAACAATGACTCTGTATTTGTTCTCCTCTTGTATTTCTTTACAAGGTTGCTGACACATTACTAATAAAGATGTACGCCTTGTACATCTCCTGTGGTATGTGGATGTTTAGCTGTCAGTTTTGAGATGTAGAGTTAAAGTAATAAAGCAGTTGCCTATTTTCATTTAGTTTTTAAGTATCAGATGACCTCAACCAGCATTCTGGTCTAACAATCTGCCAAATATAATTTTAAACTTACCTAAACACTTTTCTGAAGAAATTTTTATAGGGGCTGTATGCAGTTTTGGCACCTAATGGGTTTTAAAATTCTGCTGAGGGAAAAAGCTGAACACAGCAGGGCAGATTGCGACCCTGCTGTTGCGTTGGAGTCCTCAAATTCAGTACAGCAACACAGAAGAATACCTGCAAAAAATAGTTAACCACTTAGCCATGTAATTATTTCAATGCTGCTTTACAGAACTTGGTCCTTTTCTGGTTGAACACTCCTCTTTGGGAGTGTTGTTTTGTTTTCACTAGGAAAAGAGCTGGATGATGAAGTGGAGCTTTTGGTTAAGCAGCCTTCTTTGGCCTCATGAGTGTCCACTAAGCACCAGACTCACTTGTATGTTGATATGTAGAAGAAAGTATGGAAGCCCAAGAAGGTCCTTAAATAGATGGTCTCATTGAGACCACCTCAAGTTGTCTAACTTAGCTGCAAATACCAGAAAATCCCCTTTCTCATGGGATTTCCAGTGCTTTGGACTTCTAGTTAAATCGAAAATGTTGAGTGCTTGCCCTCTCTGTGCCTGCCCTTCTGCTTTCCATCTGCATCTAATGAAAATATGGGGCATTTAAAAGGAAGCAAGAAAACAGAGTAGTACATGAGGCCTGTTTTTCAGTGCCTTCATGGTTGATATTTGGTTCATGCTGGCTCTACTAACGTATAGGTTTTGTTTGAAGCTTTTCCTACAGCTGGGCTGTTCATGACACCACCTTTCCTCTGTTTGGATCACCTTAGACATTCACACCTTTAAGCCTTCTGCTAAATATGGATGAAATAAGCCAACACCTGAGAATAAACACAGGCAGTGTGATCCCATTAGCTTCATTTCCTTAAGAAGCCAGGATTAACTTGTATAACTTTTTAATAACCATAATTAGTATACATAGATATATATGTTATTTTAGGTGAATTAGTTCATTTATACACTGTCACAAGAGAATGAGGCGAGGCTGACCCTGCTTTGAGCAGGAGGTTGGATTCAGTCCCCTCTGACCTGAACTGACCTATGATCCTATGGTCTAACAGCTCATTTCTATGCCTAGTTCCTGTTGCTCTAATAGTCTTCCTATGCAGAGGAACGTGAACTGGAGAAATAACAGAATATTTGACAGCATGAGCTGAAATGCCTCTCTGAGATGTGAAAATTTCCCTTTATCTCATGCATTTCGAAGTTATTCTTACCATAATAGTAATGCTTCCTTGTCACTTAATTGTATCTGTCTTTCCACCAGAGCTACCTGCTGTGGATGACACCTATCGCCTAGCTGCCATCAGCTCATTGTTTATATGACTTGTATCAAGAAAATTGCATTTCTGATTATGTTAATGTCAACAAACCTGGACTTTGAGATATGATGGGTAATACAGTGAGGGCACAGCTAATCAGAAAAAGTAGGAAATTCAGTCACTCGCATGATTTTTTTTTTTTTTTTCATTTGGCTGAATTCATGCTGAAGTCCGTGTGTTTGTGTTAGCCCTGTTGGGACATAGTTCAGCACATTATTTATACAAAGTTACTTCAGTGGCTGATTGTTATTAATTACCATCCTGAGCTCTTTGCAAGTCAAGCTGGACTCCAAATGAAATTTGGTTTCCAAAGTAATTAGGAGTTAATGTTGCAATGTGTGTTGCCTGTTATATTGTATTCTTGCAATAACATTGAAAAAAAAATTGTTCATTTGCTTGAAAACCCCCAAACCTTTCTCTAAAATGTGGAAAATATTTAAAAACTTATTCAAAAAGAAAGGCGTCCCTCAACCACATGCGTGCTTGACTAGGTGGAAAGAATAATACTAAAGAATCAAAATGACATTCCCGTTATTCTTTTACTTTATTGGTTTAAGAGACCTCACCAAAAGTAGAATGCAAGTTTGAACAGAACTTGCACTGGATTAGGCAATTTAGACCATAGAGTCACCATCTACACACCTGTAGCATAGATCCCTTTCAGACTCTCTTACATGTTCTTTTGTTCACCACTGATGAGAAAATTTGGTTTCAGGTTCTCAAAATGTGACTGCTTAATTTCTTTTTTTAGCCAGCATCTTTCAATCCTGTTTCTGTGTGCAAGGAAAGTTGATGAATTGACAAAAATGTGATTTTTTTTTGCCTATCTAAATAATTAGAAAGGGAATAACTGCCTTATAACAGATTTTCATGTTTTAAAGATTTCTGAAACCTTATGTTTTCTCCAGAGTTTACTTTTTGTTTCTTTTTTTTAAAAAACATAAGAACGGTAGCCCTGGTTGTGGACTGCATGCTAGGGTAAAGAGGTTTCATGGGAAGAATTGTGATGTAGATGTGTTTTAATCAAGATACCAGTTTTCCAAAATTATTCTGTTGTTATATTTCTGCATGCACTCAGACACAAGGCCATCATATATTTTCTGTGCACATTTACAGCTTAATTGAACATTTTTCTTCCCACTAGAAGGTACAGGAATTTCTGCCCTACTCTTTGTTGTGTTTTTATAAATGCTGCCAGAAATGGTAACTGGCAATGAAATGTCAATGTTCGCAACTTATGCTTCCTGCTGGTATTGCTTTTTTACATGTCTGGCTATGCCTCTGCAATTGAGTGCTGGGTCAAAGGTTAAAGAAAAAATGCAGTGACCTTCTGGCCTTTCCTTACCTATTTCCTGTAAGAGAGCAACCTTTCAGCCAGCTGTGAGCCTCTTCAGAAATTCTGTTGTGATGCAATGTTTGAAATCCAAATATCATGGTCTTTAGATGAGAACATTTTGAGGTGGCAAGTCTGCTTAGACTCTTTCAGAAGAGATCACAAGATTAAGATCTTACTTCCTCTAAATATGTACTGTTCATCAACTATCACAGTTCTTAGTTTCCCAAGGTATAAGGCAGCTTGCACACATTGCTTAGAAAATGTAATGCCTCGTTTAAGGGCAGAAAGCATAGACCTTCACAGAAATACAAGCTATCATGTGGTAATAATCCATTACGGTAAAAACATACTCATAGTGACTGTGAGGACTTCTTGCACACACTTTAATATCATTGGCTTCACAGGATGCAGCAGTTGAGAAAGGTGCTGCCAAATCTTCAGGAAGTAGAACCTGATTTTTTTCTGTTTTCTTTCACTCTGAGATCTTTTTGCAGCTACCTGAAGCCAACAGCTCTCTGGGGGTCCTGTTCCAGCCTGGCTTCCCTGTACCCATTGCTAATAACATGGTGGCTCTTGAGGTTAGGTCAACTGGCGATACAGGCAACGCAATGAGGGCCGTGACAGCCATTTAACATGTAATCTATTCCTTACACTATAGGGCTCTGAGCTATGCACACCAGGAGAGCTTATTCCTGGTGTCCCTGTTGTGTTATTTACCTCTGCTCTGAGCAGTTAAGTCCACCACAGCCATTTAGTAAATTATCAGTTTTCTTATTGGCCCTAAATTGCGCCTAATTAAAAATCTGACCTCCACAAAATAGTCCTCTTCCTAAAGAGACAGAACATAAACAGGAAAAAATCAGCTAATTGCTGCAAAAACTGCTTTTGTGGCACTGTAATTGGACCTCAGTGAAATGAATGAACCCACTGGGGATTCCCTAATGAATGTTTAACTGCAAACAGTAGTTGGGCACTTAAGCAGCTAGGTTGATGGTCCCTAATGAAATCAAATAAAATCAAATAAAAGAATCTGGCACTTTACTAACCAGATTTCTTGGCATTGGGACATAAAAATAATATAATTCTGGGCAAATAAAATGTAAAGAAAAGTTATTAATAAAGCAGTGAAAACTTAGCCACTTTTGCCTTGTTTCTTTCTTTCTTTTCCTACTGAAAAAACCACCCTCAGAAAACTCTACATGCTGTGTTGAATCTTTCTAAAGAGAGCTTTCTTTTATTTTTCTCTTTTCCTAAAAGCACTAAGACCTTTTCTTTTTTCTGTTAATCACATTCTCTGACTTTATTTTTCAATATGTTTTACAGAGACTAGCTTTGGAACTGCATGATGTAGGCAATTGATTAAGATACTTTTCATGTTTCCAAACTTTAACAAGGAGCCAAATTCTGAAGACCTCAGTAATTTGAGCTGTGCGTTGCCTCCAAATATCGATTCAACACAATGGCTAAAATTCTGACCTTAGTGATGTCAGCTGTATAACTTGATTTGGAAAAGCAAGTCATTAAACCCAACTGGTGTAGGACCTCAAGATTGTATTAGTGCTTAAAGCAAGCTGAAAGAACCAGGGACATGGCACCATCACTTAACTTTGTTTATTATTGTTATTATATTTTAATGCTTGGTTGCACAATGATGGGACCTTGTAAATGATTTAGAGTGTGGGTTATATAGGTTACCAACTTCCAAAAAAGTTTTTAAGTGGTTTTGTTTAAATTACTATTAAAAATACTTCATGTTATTCCACTACAATTCTTGTAGCATTGATGACATGAAAACCTGGCAAGCTGCATTTTCATTAGTATCTGCATTTTCACATTTTTACATCTGCATAAGAAAATACCTTTTACTAAACCTGATCTGTTACTCACAGCTTTTAAATCTTTGCTGAAACTTAGTGAGGTTATGTGGCATTTTGCAAGTATTGCAATTTAACCAAGTGAGAGTTGGAGAAAATTCAATTTAATCATGCCCTGCCAATTTTAAATAGACAGAAGTGCTACTTATCATTGTGTCTAGTATTCAAATACATATAGTTTGTTTACATATTGTAAATAAAAAGTATATATTTTCAGAATTATGAGTTAGAATATCTTCTGGCTGTTTCCTGATGTGTGTGATAAATGGACATTCAAACTTCTTATTAACAACAGGTAGCATTATAATTACTTATCACTGCCAGTGAAAATATTTTTCATGAGTAATTAATACAAATGAAGTTTGCAGAAAGATTTAGTTTCTAAACAGCACAGTTAGAGCATATGATATCTCCATTCTTATGTATTAGGTGTAACTTAATAGACTTACAATGCTGAAAAACTGTGAAATATAAAAGCATGAATATATATATATGTGTATATATATGGCAGAGGGGGATGTTTGAACAACAGCTTTGCATACTGAATGATGAGTGATGGTATGGAAGGGAACCAATGGTTAATGTCATAATGGTAGCTGTTGCTAAGTAGCTATTGCTAAGATCTGAACAGTTAATCTGAATGGATTATATGTTTCTAGGAGTAATCATTGAAACTGAAGAGTGAGAATAAAGCAGATTTCAGCTAGAGAGGGATCTCGACTTCTTTGGTGGAACAAAAAACAGTGCTGTGGATGGACAAATTAGTTCAGAATATAAAAACCTGAAAGTGTTATTACTGTTCTTGTTAACATTCCTCCATTCAGGCGGGGTGTATGAGAGTGCAGAAGTGGCTACAGACATATCAAGTAAGGTTTGGTGGTGAGGTAGCTGAGAATTGTTTCAGACGCTGGTAAGGAGGGAAAAAGGGATTGAGTATTGGTAGCATCATTCATTACCAATCGTCTCCTGGTTCTTACCCATTCTGCCTGGTACAGCTAGCAAATTGCACAGCCCCATCTAAGTTTGTCCTGCAGATCAAAAGCTCCTGTGTGAACATTCCACTTGCAGTGGTAAACCTGGAGACAAAAAAAATCTGTCCCTTAATGATCTTTGAATGAAGTAATAGTTGCCAACTCCAGTTGTAAAAGCATCAAGTACTCACACTTTTAGAAAGTAGTCAAGAAGATGTTTTAGAATAAATCAAAGATCACCAGCTGTTATGCATTTAAGATTTATTGAAATATAAAAAAATGAGTGGCTAATGAAGCCTAAAGTAGGAGCATTCTTAAGAAATTATGACAGGAAACCATAGGGATATATATTTCATGATGGGCTAAATCACAGCTATGAAATAAATCCCTCATTCTTCAAGGAGAGGGTCTCTTTTGAAGACTATAAAAGCTGAGAAGTGCTATGCTGGAGCCTGCATTGAAGAAAAATCATGGTTCTTGTAGATGAAATGCACCCACAGCGCTGGCTAATTTGCAATGTAAATACTTTTCGGTGTTTGGAAGGCATGGTGGAGAAAAAGAATATGTCTGTATCTGCATCTTTGAGATCCTTGTTCCCTACAC
The DNA here is from genome assembly GCF_030463565.1 of Pelecanus crispus. NCBI lineage: Eukaryota > Metazoa > Chordata > Aves > Pelecaniformes > Pelecanidae > Pelecanus > Pelecanus crispus. Next base: position 77,765,938 of record NC_134644.1, on the reverse strand, counting down.
TGGTGCTAAGCTCACAGGGCACCCTACTTGGGCTTCATACGTTGGCACAGGTGTTTGCTCCATTACAGACATATACAGATTAACTGTATTGGAACTGAGTACAGAAGAACAGAAGAACATTCACCATTGATAACTGCATCTCAAATTGCTGCTTCTTGCAACCGTTGCAAGAACAAATGGCATTGTCTTTCTATATGTGGTTTTCAGTTGCCAGATCATGCTTCTTATAAGATGCACAGTTTAGTAGTATTATTATCAGTGTCATACGGCATTGCACAGTACCGCATTTCCCCAAATAGCTTCTTGCACATTTGTGTCTTAAGTGAAGAGTCTTTAAAATTTTTCTGATAGTTTGTGAAAGATATCGGGGAGCACTTGTTAGCTTTACAATTTTCTTCCAATACCTGTACCATGAGTACACAGATACTAGAGAAATATCTAACCCACTGGTTTTAGTTATGCTTTGAGACCTCATGAACAGATAGCTGGGTGCTTTTTCATTGAAAATGAAATATTTTCAGCTCCTTTTTCTTGAGCACGGCTTTCTAGAAGTAAAATAATGATGTTGTTAGAGAAGAGTTGGGGGATATTAACTGACAAAGGTTACTTCATTTCCTTTGAGGCTAGACAGCAAAGTTGAATAGGTGGTAATAAAATTAGTGGCATTATGCGATGAGAGGCTATTTCAGGTCACTTATGATAGTATCAGTCAATGGTATAGAATAATGACAGTTTAAATATGCATGTTCAGATGTTCTCATTGTATCAATGCCCAGTTCAGGATGGAGGACCACCAGGTAATTGTGTAGAGCTGCCAGAACATCCCCAGCAGGGCTGTGTTTAGTCCACATGCCATCACAGAATCTGACTTAATTTATGAATCAGGAACTTTAATGGTAAAAGCTGTTTTCAATATCCAAAGATAAAAATGTAAAAATAAATATTGAAAGCTCTTTAAGAACAGTTTTTAAAAAGATAAAACTTTAAATGATTACTGAAGGTGTCTTAGCCAGATTAAGCAATTTATTTAATGAGTGTCATGAAGGTATACAAGTTCATATGGATAATACAAAATTAATTATTTGTTTCAGGGTTCAAGATGAAAAATTTGATCGTATCTCCTTAGTGTACTACACTGCTTCCAGATGCCTCTCTACATCCCTAACCTTTTCCCATACATTGCCATTTGCCCAACTTTCCAGTCCAATTCTCTTAGTAAATAAGAGGTCATTCTTCAAACACAAATTAAAACTTTCTTTTTTTTGAGAGGAAATTATGATAATAATTTGATGTATCTCCAAGTGTAATTTTACTCATCTAATCCTGTGTCAAAAGAATCTGTCCACATTTGCTATCCACTGCAGACCCAACAGCCCACTGAGGGCAGCAGATTGGATCTTGCACAGAGCTGCCACCCACCCTGCCACGGCTGAGGCCCCTGGCTCTCGCAAGGCAGTGGCAGCTGTGCGGGACATGGTCTCCTCAAGAATATTATATTACTTATAAAAAAAGCAGAAGGCATTCTCTCCCTGCAAAGTAGCTTTAATTTGACTGAGACTGGCAGCTGCTATTTTTGTAGCTATTTATAATTGATACAGGGTGAAATTTCATAATTTTCTACAAACACAGGCAGTGACAAAAGGTGAAATTTATTCTTGTGTGTAAATTAATGACATGGATATGAATGTGAATGTAACCAAAAATCACCTTTTTTGCGCATACAAATGCCAATGCTACTTACCTAGGAGAAAAAAAAATTACTACTTCAGTTCATAATCCTTTTTTCCTTCTCCTCTCCCCCTTCTCCATTTTTTCAAATAATGACATTTTTTTCAAACCTTTTGCCAATTTGATGACTGGTAAGCATTTTTTTCATGTATTTTTTAAAAGAAAAGCATTTACATTAGTCTCTTGCAAGCAAGAAGAACCGGCTTGGAAATTCAAGAGCACTGGTGAAGCACATCAGGCACAGAAGTTTTCCTGTCAGAGTTCATGTCTCTTCATTTGCCTTTGATTTCTGAAACAGTTTAGACTCATGTGCCATTTCAGGCCAGACACTTTTTGTGTGTCACCATAGCCACTTTGTGTGCTCCATTTCTTCACTCTCTTTGTCAGGAAAACCGATTTTTCTGAAGGTCAACAGGTAAAGGTTAGTGCTACCTCACCAGAATTACATCTGCATAAGAAAATACCTTTTACTAAACCTGATCTGTTACTACTCTGACCCTGTGCCTGCCCCCAAGAAAGTCCACAACAAAGCTACTGCTTATGCCAGTGGAAGCAGTATCAGTCTTTGCATGGAAAGTATTTTACATAAGCAAAAACAAGAAAAAATTGTTTTCCTACTAATGGAAAATAAGAGAAACATACTGTAACAGTAGTCTGTCTCCTTTCAGCACATACAACTTTAGTCCTCATTTTTTAACATCACATTCTTCTGTATTTCTAACAAAGCCAAAATATTTCATCATCTACAGCTCCAGTTAAGGAAAAAGGACTGATATTTTTTCTTTAAAGGTCCTTAACGTATGTAAAGACAAATGTTAGAAATCTTTTTTTTTAAAAAAAAACATGTCACACCAGCAGGAGTAATTTAACCCTTATGTTCAGAATTTTATATATAAATATATGTGTATATATATAGATATATATAGATATGGTGGACTATAGATATGTGGACTGTGAAGCAGCTGCTGGTCTGACAGCTGGTATGTGGGTACCTTTTGTATGAACAGTGACCCTCTGGGCTGGATGGTGCTTGCAGATACCCAGGTGAGACCTGTTTACTAGGAAAGCTGGGCATTAGGCTCCTGTGCACGGAAGAAGTGAAAGTTCTTTGGGAAAATATGGATGTAGGGGTGTGCTGGTTTCGGTTGCGGTAGAGTTAATTTTCTTCACAGTAGCCAATATGGGGCTATGTTTTGGATTTGTGCTGGAAACAGTGTTGATAACACAGGGATGTTTTCCTTACTGCTGAGCAGTGCTTGCACAGTGTCAAGGCCTTTTCTGCCTCTCACACCACCCCACCAGTGAGCAGGCTGGGGGTGCACAAGAAGTTGGGAGGAGACACAGCCGGGACAGCTGACCCCAACTGACCAAAGGGATATTCCACACCATATGATGTCATGCTCAGCATATAAATCTGGGGGAAGAAGAAGGAAGGGGGGGACAGCCGGGAGTGATGGCGTTTGTCTCCCCACATAACTGTTATGCGTGATGGAGCTCTGCTTTCCTGGAGATGGCTGACCACCTGCCTGCCTGCTGATGGGAAGCAGTGAATGAATTCCTTCTTTTGCTTTGTTTGCGTGCGTGGCTTTTGCTTGACCTCTTAAACTGTCTTTATCTCGACCCATGAGTTTTCTCACTTTTACCCTTTCAATTCTCTCCCCCATCCCAGCGGGGGGGGAGTGAGCGAGTGGCTATGTGGTACTTTAGTTGGTGGCTGGTGTTAAGCCACGGCAATCCTTTTTGGCACCGAACGGGGGGCTCGAAGGGTTCAAGATAATGATAGATTTGACTGTAATGTGCTAGATCAAATTTATAGCTGTTACTGTTGTTTAGCTATTAATTGGCAGGCTCCTGTGCTTGCCATGGGGCTTGCTTGCCTTACTGCATATTAGAGTCTAGCGCTCGTTAGTGGCTGCTTTTTGCTTTCGCTGCTTGCTGCGCTGCTGTACTGCTGTACATCTTACTCTGCTGTGCCTGGGAACATTTTGACAACAGCAATGGTGATGGCACCTGGGCTGCTCTTTCTGTGCTGCTGTTCTGGACAGGCTGGAACTCCAGTGTGAACTTGGGTTGAAGGGACCGTGACCTGTGGATGAGCCCACACAGAAGCAGGACATCCCAAAGCATCTGTGGCCGTGGATAAGCCCATGCCAGAGCAGGTACATCTCGAAACGTCTGTGGCCATGGTTATGCCTGTGCCACAGCAGGTATAGCTCTGAAGGGATTGTGGCCCAAGAATAAGTCCATGCTGGAGAAGGTACACCTTGAAGCATCAGTGGCTGTGCATGAGGTCATGCTGGAGCACCTCAAAGCATGTGGCCATGGATAAGCCCATGACAGAGCAGGTACATCCCTGCAGGGACTGCAGCCATGGGTAGGGCCATCTCGGTGCAGGTTTACTTCTGAAGGGACTGTGGCTGTGGGTAAGGCCATGTTGGAGCAGGTGTATCTCTGAAGGCATTGTGGCCCATGGAGAAGGCCATGCTGGAACAGGTGCACCTCAAAGCGACTGTGGCCGTGGATAAGTCTATGCCGCAGCAGGTATACACCTGGAAAGACTGTGGCTCATCGCTAATGCTCCACTTGGAGCAGGTATGCCCCTAAGGGACTGCAGTCTGTGGGAAACTGCAAGCTGGAGCAGGGGCAAGGAGAGGTGTTCATTGCAATGTTAAGCTCGATGGTCTGGTCCAAAGGGACCAGGGGTGGAGACTGTAATGGAAATACCTTTAAATTGTTGTAACCTGTGATTTGAGTTGTACGTTACAGGAGTTAACTATAGCATGAACCACCTGAACCAATGGAGGACAAGTCTTACAAGAAGCAGTGGAAGTGCAGCAGTGACAGGACTTGAGCTGGCTTTGGTGCCCAGTAACTCCACACAACACACCACCTCTCCTCTTCTGAGTGACCACAATAACAGATAAAGCCAAAGTCGTGGACTGAATGAACTCAATGGATGTTTTGTGGACATTTTTGGACATTTTATAGACATTTCACAAAGGTAGTCCATAGACTAAGGGAATAATATCTGTGTATTATATCAAAGGATGGGAAGGGTGGTGGTGGGTAATGAGAATGTATTGGATAACATGAGACCTAAGCATGACATAAATGGTATCAAATAAGGGGTGGAGACTGTGCTCATTTTGGCTGGGGTGGAGTTACGTTTCTTCATAGTAGGTAGTATGGGACTATATTTTGGATTTGTGCTGAAAACAGCATTGATAACACAGGGATGCTTTAGTTGCTGCTGAGCAGTGCTTGCACAGAGTCAAGGCCTTTTCTGCCTCTCACACCACCCCACCAGTGAACAGGCTGGGGGTGCACAAGAAGCTGGGAGGAGACACAGCTGGGACAGCTGACCCCAACTGACCAAAGGGATATTCCATACCATATGACATCATGCTCAGCGTATAAAGCTGGGGGAAAAAAGGAAGGAGGAGATATTTGGAGTGATAGTGTTTGTCTTCCCAAGTAACCATGACATGTGATGGAGCCCTTCCTTCCAGGAGATGGCTGAACATCTGCCTGCCAATGGGAAGTAGTGAATGAATTCCTTGGTTTGCTTTGCTTGTGTGCGCAGCTTTCACTTTAGGTGTTAAACTGTCTTTATCTCAACCCATGGGTTTTCTCACTTTTACTCTTCTGATTCTCTCCCTCATCCTACCAGGGGGGAGTGAGTGAGTGGCTGTGTGGTGCTTAGTTGCTGGCTGGGGTTAAACCACAACAAGGGGGAAAGGAACCTCAAACTGGCATGTTTTCAGGGGACTGGAAGGGGTAATGGGGAGGGGGGTAATGGGAAGACCAGTGTGTTTAATATGGGCTCTGGGGTGAGTCATGAATTGAGCCCTGCTGTTCAGGCACCTTGTAGTATTTCTCACCACCTTCAGGGCCGGTGGCATTCAACCTTTGAGGCTTAAGCATGGCTCTACTGCTTGCACATTTGCTGTTGTCATCCCTGATCATGAGCAGAAGGGAAAAGTCATTTTCAGCAATGATATGTTATGTGTTTCATTGACTGAAATGATGCATTTCTGAGGCAGGACTTTATTATAATTCCAGCTGTGAATCATTGCTCTAGATTTCCCCTAGCACAGCTGAGATCAGAGTCCCTTCCACCCAATGTGTCACCATCAGAATGCTGAAAATCAATCAATGATTACAATTTGTGATTATTTGCATATTTACAGGAGTAGCACATATTGATTCCCAATCTCTACATTGTCCTTTACGCTGGCAGCCATGTAATGAAAAAAAAAAAAGGGAAAAAAAAGGAAATAAAATAAAACAACTCCTGTATAGTCTGTGTTGCTCTAACTGAATTAAAACACTGGTGATCATGTTGAACTCTAGCCTTACCAATTTTGTATTCATTTTATTTAGTATCAAGAAATAGAGATGAAGATAAAATATAAAATAATTATGCACTAATACATTGTCTGGAAATATAAAAATATAAAATTTTCTTGATCAGATGCCATAGTAAGTGAAGTATGAGTGACTTATGGAAGAAGGAAAGCTACCTGCGATGTGGGGAGACTACACTAGGGAGCTGAACAGCAAATGCACATAAACAACAAAGGAAGAAAATTTTTTCTTCTTCTTCATTTTAGGCTTCTGGGATTAATAAGCAAAGGGGAACTTGAGAGCTAAATTTTTTTATGTTGAAAGGCTCATTTGCAAAAAGACGAAGTAAATGGAAGAAAAATAATTTATGCAGTGAACTGATAATCCAGCTGTTTTGCTTCTGGGCTTAATTGGATTTACCTAGAATTGATATTTGGTGTCAGCATGTGTTGTATCATCAGCACAAGCAATAGTTACCAAACGCAAAGAATGCTTTCTAAGGCAAAATATTAATTTTTTTGACTCATACTTATTGTAATCACTTTTTATTCATGTATGTTACTACTTAGTATTTCTGCTTGATGCCGTCTCATATACATGATCTAGTCTTAGTTATTCTATCTTAATATCTGAAGCAGTTCAGTGATATAGAAGACTCACAGCTGAATAAAATGGGCTAGGAAATGGTTATTCATCTCTTGTTCTGCCTTCCAGGCAGCTGTGCTGGCTATAAAAAGGTGTGCATTGTGCCTAATGGCAGGTGGGTGACATCTGAATTCTTGAGTAAGACATATACTGTAGCGTACAGTACCTTCAGCAATGAGAACTTTACTGGTTCAATCTGGAAATGTGGAGTTATCCTCAGTGACTGAGCAAAATTTGTCAGCTAAGAAACCCCACTTACATATAAATGCCAATCTGAATCTGTCCAGCAAAGCAGGGAAATGGTACTCTTTCTGCAGTACAGGGGAAATAGGTTGTGGGAATGATGCATTTCATTAAAGGCGTGCATCACAGGTTCATCAGAATGGCCAGATAATGTTCTGACTGCATTAGCTGATAAACACGGTATTTTTCTCCTTGGTGAGATAATAGTGATCTGTGATTCATTATATACAAGTATTCAACAGATATTTAGATGCTCTCTCCCAGCCTGCAAGGTTTTGGTGATCTGTTTACTTTGCCTCATTTGTGGTAATTGGTTTCCTCAGTAACAGTTGGTTCTGGCTGTCTGCTCTGGTGACAGAAAACCTTGAAAAAGCCAATAATTAATGCAGCAAGTGATGAATAGTGCAACATGAATAGCATGTGTTCTCGTTCATGAAGGGATATCCCTATTTGCCAGTCAGTGCAACAGGACCGGTTCCCCCTTCCCTGCCCCGCAATATTATTTAAACAAATTATCACAGGTGATGCTCCATTTCAGGGTGGTAGGTGAGGATGTGGCCTCTGCACCTTGATGGCAATATATGGTGGGCATATGGTCCACAGCCCTCAGCATGGGGGTTGATTCTAACTCAGTGGAGAATAATGAAGAAGGTGATTGTGGCTGAGCATTCACAGACAGTGTCTCAGCTGCACTTGACCAGCTGTGCTTATGAACCCAGCCATAAATCTGAACTGATGCTGCACCTCGGCAAAGGAGACCACTGCCTCACTCCCCATCCTTTTCTAGTGCTTGCAACCCATGCTGTCCACCTCTGCTGTCATTTCCACGTGTGGTAGATGAGAGCAATTGGAGACACTCTTGCTCTGCATGGCCTTCGGTCCAACGGCCACAAAGCCCCAAGGTTCATGGCCCATCCCCAGAGCACATGCAGAGACTGGCAGCTCTGCCCTCCATCCTTGCACCATGGCTGTATCGTCTCACGCTGGTGTTGCCTCCATGCTGGGATGCAGTGAGAAAGCTGCTCTTTTAGTGATATGCAACAAACTGGGCCTCTTCCAAGCCTCCTGATGAAACGCTTACTGCAACGCAGGCAGCGTTATCTGAGCCGTTATGTTATGTTGTTTAGACGAGTTTGAATTAAATGCAAACAAGATCATTCCAAAAGCAGTAAGAGATTATTGTCATGCGATTATGTTGTGAGCTGGCAAATAGGAAAACCCAGAAGGCCCATCTTTTAAAATTTCTATCACCAAAAGCCAAACAAATAGAGCTGCCACTCCTTATTAAGCACTATAGGTAGATCTGGCTGCCTCACCAGCTGTGCAATGAAGGAAGCATTTAGATGCTTGCTGTGGCTCCGGCTGCTGCTAATAGACCTTTGGCCACTGCCCCCCTCTAAAGAAAAGGGCCAGGGTGTGTGTTTGGGTGTTGGAAGTCAAACAGGGGAGGATGAATTTCTTAAAACAACCCTTGCCTCTGGGCATTCTCCAGAAGTGTCTCATCTTTGACCTCTGCAGAGGTTTCTCTAGGAGGTAAATCTTAACTTCATTTAGAGTCTTATTTTGCTTATAATGCAATTCATTGTTAATGCAGCTCCATTGATTTCGACATCTTCCTGTTGAATGACCTGCAGAGGGGAGAGGTGTTTAGTAACTTGGTCCGTTGATGCTTATGCTCAAGGGGTGATTATTCTGTCACGGCTTGCTAGGCAAGTGCCACCCTCTGAAGTCAATATGGACTATGAAGATGAGAAACATTTGCAAAAGTAAGTGACTGGAGGCAAAGTGGGAGAGGCAATAGTTTTCCTGCAGGTAGCTTTATTCATTGTTAGGATAATAAAGATTTACTGGCACTGAGCTCTTCAGATAGAATAAGAGAATGTGAAAGAGAGTATTTTGCTAGGTGCATTGCTGCTGTTTGTCAGGAAGTATAGGGCTGGTTTTATTTTTCCTTCCACTGACATACTTCTCTTTGATATGACTGATCCCTGTGGATGAGAGCTGAACTGGCCCCACCTTTCAGAGCAGGCCTGAATGAGGGTTATTTCTACCGTACCTTTCCTGCCATGGGAAGTACCTCTGCTGATGGCATTTCACTATTGGGAGCTGGTGGCAAGGGAAAGCTGTGGTAAGGGAAGGACAATTTCTGAAAATAGACCTGAGCAGCAGTGTCTAAAAGAGGCATCTTTCCAAAATCTTACCTACTACTTTTCTCCTGTCTTCATATCCCATACTCTAGGTACAAGACAGCTTTGGGGATCCAGGTTTTTATGAGCCCTAGAATTACTGCTCTTTATGCTCATGCCTACCTTAATGATTAAGTATGTCACTTAATCACAATTTAAATAAGCAAAAGAAGTCCCCTGCTTTTCATTTGCATCTAGTCCTCTAGTGAGCAAGATAAAGACATTTCTGGATCTTTGCGGTACTGAACAAGGACCACTTCTTCCTGAAGAGCTGAACAGCTTCCAAGCTGGGATTTTTGAACAGTTATTATTTGTTACAAGTGATAAACACTTCTAATACTTCTGTCTCTTCAAAGTCATCATCTTTCTGTCTGCTTATATTACCCACAGGTGCAGCTTCTGCTTTATCATTAGCAGAAATGTTAAGGAAGAAGGAGTTGTGTGTGCATGTATAATATTTTTAAAGCTTCAAGTGCCTTATTTTTTAGGGATAATAGAACTAAAATGAGATAACTGTGATTAGTTGCTTATTTATTTGGTCATTTTGAGAATGCAGGCAGCAGTATGCTTAGGGATATGTGCACAGGGAATGCCACGAAAAATTGGTGTTTGTGTGCCCTGAAATTTAGGAAAACTTATCAGTGCAGATGAAAACAGGGCAACACAACCCACCAAAATGAATGCACCCCCCCAACAAAACAAAGCACAAGAAAACCTTGATTGGATGTTGCAGTACATAACTACCAATGCTGCTTATACATCCAAGAAATAGTTGTGGTAGAAGCTAGTGCCAACTTAATGTTATAAGCAGAGCTATAATTTATATTCTTGTTTATTGCCCCCCAAAAAACCTGCTTCATTTACTGAACCAACCACGTTGTGAAGTAATCAGACCTGTGGTTTTCTTTGACATCGCCATAAAAAGCAATATCGTTGAAACTCCATAGATGGCAGCATTTCACAAAGAACTCGAACAACTTCCCCTTTCCTTTCCTTTCCTTTCCTTTCCTTTCCTTTCCTTTCCT